>NC_137584.1:82720277-85276338 GCF_963210335.1 Falco punctatus
AGTTCACCCCGAGAGACAAAGATACCAACAAGGAATCCAGTTCTAATGCTCTAGGCACCAGAATACACAACCCTCCCCATGTGAAAGAATGACCAAAGCATAAATCAAAACAGGGGCCTCCATCGTACAGTCAGCAGCAAGTCTGCAGTCAGCAGACTCAAAGTAAGACTAGGCCTTAAAGCATTAAATCCTCTACATGCTGAAGTGTCCTTGAGGAATACTCTTTCAATAACTCACAAAATAAATGCACGCAAATATACAATCATATTTAAACAGTATCTTGATCTAGTATAGTCAGTATTACCTTGTAGTGATACGAACAGAAAGCTAAGAATAGTCTTAAGCACACTTCCTTACTGCTTTTTATTGGACTTAGATCCTTGTAAGCTCGGAAAATAAACTACAAATTCAAGCCAGGCAGAAAAGACTGATGCACTGTATTATTCCTGGTATCTTAAATAAGAGTCTTGATTAAACTGTTGAATGTTAGAAACTTCTGTTAAGCTACAAAGTCTGTTAAAAGTTTCACTGTAGTAACTAAAGCTTCAACATAATGACTTAAAGATTAACCCCACTTAACGTTACAGGGCACAGTAAATAAAGTACTAGGAGTTATCTCAAGCATATGTAAGTTTAATGCTACACACACAGACTGCAAAAACTGCAGACTTAAACTCAGCATTTGAACACACTGGCAGAATTATCCAGATTTAAAAATGCAATAGTATCACAAACCTTATCAAAGAATTAAGTAAGCTGGGAGCTTTTATATATATATATATATATATATATATATTTACAGGTTTCTCTGTTTGCTACTTTAAATTGAAGCATGTTATACATTCAGTTCAGCCTGAAGTGGGGTCTCTATCAGTATTCCACAGAACACTGCATTCCACTTGTGATCCGACCTCCTCATCCTCCCAAACTGTCTATCTACAAATTTATATGGCTCCGCAACCACAGTATCTGAACCTAATCTCTATGGTAACTGTAAGATTTGTTTACATGGAGAAAGAATATTAGAAATGTATGTAAATTTAGCTGTTGTTTAAGTAAGTGTTTCTCCTTATGGGGGAAAAAAGCTCCCTATACTGCCTCCTATTTCTCTCGCTTCCTTCTCCTGCATCTCCACCAGGCAGTGAGCCACATTTGGAAAGCTCCGTGTCGTACTCCAACCGCCTGTTGTTGTAAATTCATAAATAGTTTACTTTTAATGAGAAAGACGTTTGCAGTATTTTAGATCTTAACACTTGTTAAAGAAAGATCATAGGTAGGGCAATTAAAACATGGTCTTTTAAAAGACACTGTTATTAAGTCTCCAAGTAAAAAAACCCAAACATTCTAAATCTTCAACAGCTACACAAAAAGACTTAAGTTTGCTGCTCAGTAACTCAGATCAATCCAGAAATTAAAACAGTCTGTATCATTTACCGTTTACAGCAGTGAATATAGTATGAGGTATACATTTTACATAATACTCATTCACAGATGGTAGGCACAACTCTTGATAGTACAAGACACCCCCCCCGATTGCTCTTTTTTATTAATAAATATCAAAGAGATGGTGTATCACAGGTTTGTTACAATTATTTTTTTATATGATTTACAGTATTTTCAAATGAGATTTACTGCTGCCCAGCAGGACCGGCAGCTGAATTACATGGGGGTCACGGTAACATAAATGGCAGTTTGAGTGAGACATATCAGCAAAATGATAAAAAAAGCCTAACAAACCTAGCTGTTAAAAACTATGTTTAGGTACACAGATCATTGCCACACACACAAGAAATCATTCTACTCCACCGACACATTTTTTTCTATAAAACTTGTGCAATATATTGCAAATAAATAGTCTAGGAAGGCCTAAGAGAAGAAAAACGAGCAGCGATGAGGTAGGTGAGCAGCGATGAGGTAGGTGAATGCTACAGAGCACTGAGAAGAAAATTAGAACCTGTTTGGAAATCTTTCTGCACCTTACAGCAGTCATTTCACTGCAGAGAATCCCTTACGTGCACCCTCCCTGATCGTATCAAGATTATTCATTCAACAAAACTGTTATTAACAAACAGAAAGTTAAGTAAATGTACCATTTACCCTCTATTCAAGTAAACACGGTTGTATAGCCAGCATTTCCCCTGCAACGTTACTTTCTCAAGCAGGGTGACTGTCCCCTGCTCCTCCATGAAGCAAGCTCAGCCCAGGCAGCCATGTCCTTACTCTCCTACAAACAATGTTTCTGAAGGAGACCAACCCCTGCTCCACCAACTTACGGTTCCCCCCCAGCATAAGGCAGCGGAGCAAAACCTGCCCTGCCGTCGGCTTACGAGCAAAGGCACCAAAACACAGCAGTGGGGGCGAAGCAACCCGCAGTCTGGATCCCCACCAGCACCGCACCGAGCCTCTCGCCGGGGTCGGGACAGATGGACTGACAGATAGGACAGCATTTCTTCATGCAACCCTCCCTTCCTTCCCCTCCCAGGCACACAAGCGAGTGTTTTACCTTCATGATGAGCTCAGGCTGCGGTAAAAGCCTCGGCAAGGGCTGAGCGCTGGACCTGGAATTTAAAACAAAGCGCTAAGGCACCGCACCAGCCGCTCGCACCGGGCGGGGGAGGGGAGGCAGGGATCGGGGTGGGGGCGCTGGCCTCCTCCCGAAACTCCCCCTTCGCTTCCCTGGATCCCCCCACTATCTCCCCGCTGAACCCCCTCCCCTCCCTCCTCGGCCGCTGCTTCCCCTCCAGCTCCCACACACCGCGGCTTCCCCTACACTCGCTGCCATTGACGCCATTTCTGTCAGAGGAGGAGAAACTTGCCACAACAACAACCCACCCCCAGCCTCCCCGGCTGCCGCGGGGGGGGGAGGCGTCCCCGGCTGCCTCCCCGGGGCGCTGCGCCCCCTCCCCAGGCACCCAGCAGGCGGGAGGGGACCCGCCAGGGTCCCAGCCCCGGGACCCCCCCTACACACACACATACTTTTACTGCGGGGAGCCGGAGAGAGGGAAGGAGGAGAGAGGAAGGGAGGCTCTTCCTCCATTGTACGAGGAAGAGTGCCTGTGTGCGCGGCGGGGGAGCGGGGTGTCGGTAGCAGCCCCCCCCGCCCCGACACACACACATACACACACACGCTTTTGTAGGGGCTGCGGCTCCGAATCGCGGCTCCTCCTCCCCCCCACCACCCCCCCTCAAATAAAGGAAAGCGCTGACTCCGCGGCAGGAGTTTCAGCAGCAACAGCCGCAACTCCCCGGCTCGGCGCAGCGGGTCCGGGCGGGGGGAGGGCGGGCGGGAGGCGGCGGAGGGGAAGAAAAGGAAGAAGAAAAGAAGGGAGCGGGGACGGGGAGGGAGGGGGGCGGGGAGAAAGGGGCCCGACCTGCTCGGCGGGGACACCGAGCGTGTGTGTGTGTGGGGGGGGGGGGGGGGGGGGGGAGGAGGGGGCTGAAGAAGCGGTCGGTCCCTCCCGCAGGCAGGCGGCAGCCGATCCCCCTCCCCCCCGCGCCGTCGCTGGGTGTTTGGGGCGGCGGGGGGGGGAGAAGGAGGATCGCCGAGTCCCGCCGCAGTCTCGCTACGAGGAGAAAAACAACCGCCCCCCTCCCCCCCGCACGCACGCCCCGCCGCCGCCGCCCGGCCCCGCGCCCCCCCGAGGCCCCGCGCCGCCTTCTCACCCGCTGGCGGCGGGGCCGGGGGGCTCCTTCTCCGGCTCGGCGTCGTTACCTTTGTTCCGCGGCGCCCTCCCGCCCGCCCGCTACTCCCCCGACCCGAGGCGGGGGGGAGAGAAGGGAACGGGTCGAAGCCTCCCCTCAGCTCCGGGCCCTCTCGGCCGGCCTCGGCCCCCGCTCAACGCTCCGGCAACGGCTCTGCTCGCGGCGGCTCCGCGCGGCGCCCGGAGGGGCCGATCCGTCCTGCGTGGACCCGGCGGTGGCGGCGGCGGTGACTGCTCGGCTCGGAGCCTCTCGGTCCCCCTCCCCCTCCCACACCGACTGCTTGACTGACGGGCGGACTGGCCAGGGCACGCCCCTCTCCCCGCCTCCTCCATTGGGCCCAGGTCCGCAGAGCCCGCCCTCCCCTCGGCCCCATTGGTCGCCGCATCGGAAATACTGACATCATTCTTCTCCACTTCTATGGAAACTGAGACTCGGCGCCGAGGGGCCTCATGGGTGCCGCTGTCCTCGCGCGCCCGCCGTGCCGGCACGGGCAGGGGCGCGCGCGGCGGCCGGACTACGCCTCCCAGGGAGCACCGCGCGCGGCCACCGCCGGGGGACGGGGCCCTGCCCGCATGCTAATGAGCCGCGGGGGCACGGCCGGCGCCTGCGCGCTGCGGCGCTGGTGGCGCATTTTCTCCCAAGAGGGGAAGGTGGCGCCCGCCGGAGCGGAAGGGGGCGGCGCTCTGGCCCCCCGAGCTGCCGCCGTCGCCGCCACTCGTGGAGCGGAGGGCTGCCCGGGGGAGCGGGGCGCGGCTCGGCTCCGGAGGTAGGCGAGGTGAGCGGCGGCTGCCCGCGCCGAGGCCAGGAGTGCGGGGCTGCCCAGCGTCGCCTGCCCGCTAGCCGGCCGGGGCTGGGGGGAGGCGCCGGTGCGCTGCGGGCGGGGGAGGTGGGGGGGCGGGCGGACTCAGAGCTCCTCAGAGGAGCCTGTCCTTCCCCCTCCGCGCGGGGCCGAACGGCGAGGGCGAGCGCGGCGGCGGGGGGAGCGGGTCTCGCGGCTGCCCCGCCCAGGTGGGGCTGGCGGGCTGCCCGGAAGGGGGCCGGGAGGGGGCCGAGGGGAAGGGGGGGCCGCAGCCGGCGGTCGCCGTTGGAGCTGGGCGGCGCCGGCGGACGGCGGGGCGGGCTGACTGACTGACTGGGAGCTCGGGGGCCGGGAGCCGCGCCGGGCTGGCGGCGGGCGGCGCCTCCGTCCCCGGCGGCTGAGCCCGGCAGCGTGGATGAGAAAATGGGGGTGGACGGCGGGTAGGGGGAGCGAGGAGTCCTCGGTCTCGCTTTATCTAAAATGGCGCTGGCGCGGCGGGGCTGGCCGGCCCTTGGGCTGTGGCAGCGGCTCCAGGGGCTCGGTCGCGGTCACGTCCCGGGCGCTGAGCTCCGGCAGGCGAGCCCTGCAGCCTGCGGTCTGGCTGCCGCGCCTGGCGCGGGGGGTAGGCAGCCGCAGGCCGGGCAACAGCTTCACGTTCATTGTGAAATGCCGGCTTTAATCGCGGAAACGCCGCGGTTCAGAAGCAGTCGCGGTTCCTGCTGACCCCTGTTCTGCCCTCGGGGCCGCCTGCCGTTTGCGAGCCCTCCCTGGCGCGGCGCCGTACGAGGGCTCCCACAGCCCGAGTGCTGGTGTCCGGCTGCCGCCGCGCTCCGGCTCAATTATACCCGGAATTCCCTTTAAAATCGAAGCAGAGTTCCAGCAGCAGCACGTTCATCCTGTTCAGATATTGGTGTTGAAATTGGAGCTACGGAGAGCTGCTTGTTGACTTAGGGGCATCTTCGGGGGAAGCGTGTGACTGCCCTTCACCTGCCGTCGGTGGGCGCCGGGGGTTGCTCGCTGTTAGCCTGGGCCGGGTGTGTAAGGAGGACTCCGCTAATCACGGCGAGGATGTGGGCCAGGGTGACAAGCATCCCGCCCAAATTACTTTTGTTGGATTAAGAGCCTTGATAGCCTCTTTGAAACAATACATATGCACAACAGTGTTCTCGCTTCTGAATCAGACCTCAATCCTACATCCCCTTATCTGGGTCACTTTTTTTCCCCACTGGTTATAGCGTCTCAGTACGCTAAGTTCTGCGATGGAGCTGATTTAAGAACTTTCTGGATGGTTCCTTTTGTGCTACAGCTCTCTGCTCCTTTGGTGGTTCTTTTGTTTTCTGTGTAACTGTACTGTGATTGGAGCCACTGAGATGATGATGCTTTTTAAAAGACAGTCTGTATATTTAACCTGGACTATGCCAGTGACCATATTCCCTTCATTTGGAGGAGGGGGCGAGCATATTCTGCAGAATGGTATGGAGGGGACGGGGTGAGAAGCTGCTTTGTGAAGATTTTTCTTGACATATCCCTTAGATGTAATATTACTTGCATCCTCTCTAGACAGCTCCTAGACACAGATCTCAGTTCCAAGTATAGTTTTAGAGTAGTTCCAACTTACGGGAGCCCGTGTCATCATCTTATTTGATGTCTCTTTTCAAAGAGATGTTTTCAAATAGATCATTAGAGGGTAAGGCTTGTTGCAGTCCAAAAGACGGTTCTGTGGGCTCTGTTGTGATTGCATGGCCTGTGCCCATAACAGCTGTTCGATATGCTTACGTGGGGATACTGAGAAATAACTGAAAAAATAACTGTCATGCATGAATTGAAATGCAGCAAGTCGTGTACTGGTTTAAATCGCAAAATTCTTTTACTGCTTTGAATAAGCATACATGTAATCAGTTCTTGTGCTTTCACTGACAGAAGGCTCTGAGCTCCCTTTCATTTATTATTTCCCAGCAATTTTTACTTTTTCACTAGGAGGGTGCTGACTAAGATCTTGTCTCTAAATGTCTTCACTGAGAAGACAGTGCAACTCTTGTAGTAAATTGGTCAGTCAGCTGGGCAGGAAACCCTTAATATCAAGGGTTTCCCAAGTGTGTCAAATATGGTAACTTTGTGCAAAGAGTAGTAACACTATAATAAGTATGATATCATGGTATTCTTGCTTAAAGGCCTCTATAAGCAACTTCATTTATATAGTTCTTTATCAAGTGTCCCTTTGTGCAAGTTTGGAGGAGGTTCTGTTCGCTGTTCTTGTTTTGCTGGGTGTCTTGGACATGTAGGTGTCTGACCATACAGTATGTCTTTTCCTTAGTGCAGATTACCTGCTACTTCATTTAAAGGTAGCATAGCAGTCCAGAAACTTTAATAACAGTGATTTAAGCTAAGTTACTATCCACTCTTTGTCTCTTAAAGCTTTTTTGCCTCCTTTTTATTTAAACAAACAAACTTGGCACTTGTGGGAGAAGTGCTTGACTACTCTTGCTGATAAGCAGCGTTGCAGGTGGACTCCTATTAGCTTTGTGCCAAATGATGCAAATACTTAGTTTGATTCTGTGTAATGCCAGTAAATTTCAAGTTAGCTGGGGATTCTGAATATTGTCTTACTGCCCTACAGACAGGCAAGAAACTTACTAATTCCCTGAGAAGGGAAGAACTTCAGTATTTACTTTTAAGCAAAAACTTCTGCAGATAAGCAATTCCAGTGCTAAGATCTCTTCCCAGCTCTGTTGGATAGCTAGGTACTTTCAAATCTAAACCAACTGTGTGGCTTCTTGACAAACTAGTCACAAGAGAGTTAAGTTGATACGTGTGTCCTTATATCCATCTCTACCAGCTTCTTCCTGCTTAAAACATCTGGGGGTGGATTGTGGTGATTTGTTTTATTTCAATTCTTCAGTGAAGTCCTTTGAGACTTATCCTTGATATGTAAGGGTAGGTACAGTTTGACAAGTGACTCTCAGTGGCAGTGCTGGTTTAAAAGCACTTCCTATCCCTTCAGTCATACCAACAAGCTGACAATAAAATAGTGAGTAGAGGGTGTCAAATCTGATTTAGATTACTGGGTGGCCTGACAGCTAGTTGTGCCTGCGTGCCATGGGATAGCGTGGAAAGGCTGTACTGCTTGTTGTGGCATTACTGCTGAGAAACTATGCAAAGCTTTCCCAGAAGGTGCAGTCTTATGAGCATTTTGCTGGCAACTTGGCTTAAACAGCCTTTCTTGCCCCTGAAGTGCTGATGCAGTTGATTAACCTATGCAGTGAGGCAAATAAAGGGATTGATTAAAACTTAAGCTTAGAGAAACTACTAATGCAGATCAGCTCCCAAGTTTGGAGTGCTACAGATACGTATGTGCGTGATGGTGGGAAGGGGTAGTGCCCAGGAACTGATTGAGCTATATTGAAAGGGAAAGGTCATGAATGCTGATGAGTACCAGTTTGTCCAGGTAGCTTAAGGGGAAGCAGTGATCTTTATGCTGATCCGAGCTTTTGAAGGGAAAGTATTGCTGGATTATTTTGAGCAACTGTGGAACACAGTTTATTCTGCTCACGTTAACCGCTCCCCTTAACGTACCTACATTAAAAATGCATCAGTCAATACTTTAAAATACCACTTTGAAATAGTTGGGTTTTGGGTAATTTATATAACTATTCAGTTGCTGCAGGGGCAAAAAGAACATCTTTTCCAGGATGCTACGTAGCTGAGAAATGGTGCTGAAGTAGCATGAGACTTCATGCTATTGCTGCAGTTCCTGTCTTAAAATGACATTAGAAGAATTGTTTTGAGCTACTGCATCTGCAGTGCAGCAAGGAAGGCTAGAGGTGAAAGGACAGAAAATCTATTATAGAAAACAGTCTGGAAAAAACTGTAGATATAGATGACCAAAGGTATGTGAACCAAAACATAATCAATAGAAAATTGTTAAGCTAGGTAGGGAATGGATCCTAAAAGATTCATTGTAAGTCTGATATATATAGTGTATGGGTAAGTGTGTAAGGATGTCTGTATGTTTAAACAGGGGTAAGACAATGGTATATTCCTGTTTTGCCTTCTAAAACAGGACTGAAGAATTCCATCAGAAGGCTGAGGCTAGTGTTTAGCTTGTTTAGGTTGCCATGGTATGAGGTGTATTTTCTTCTCTTGGGCATCTCCACTTGTGTATGGGGAAAGCATTTAGGGAGGTCTAATCAGATTAGTCATACGAGGTTTTGTATGTGCTGAGTGTCTTCTCTGAAGATTTACAGTGAAGCTTCATTGTTATGATTGCTAATGTTTTAAATATTTTATCATCTAAGCCCTCTAATACATATAAAAGAGCAAACAAAGTCTAGGAGTTGATTTAAACTATTCATGAATAATTAAAGAAAACTGTATTTAGCACATAGGCTTGTTTCTTTTCTAAATGATATCTGGAAGACTTTTCTAGGTAGTAGAAGGTAGTATTAACTGAAGGTGTCATGTGCAAAATGGGAGTATTTGCACCTAAACTTGAAGTCAGCTGACTCTTTAATTGTATGCATCTGGTTTTTACTTCCCTAATTTTTTAAATAAATAGTGTTAATAACACTTTCTTTAACAGTGAACTACCTCTTACGAAATAAAGAAATGGATGGAATGGATGAGACATCTAAAAGAATCCTAGAGCCATACCAGTATTTACTTCAACTACCAGGCAAGTTTTTGTACTGTGTTTTTAAATATCAAAATTGTTTTTATGGCAGCTTTTATCTTTGGAAGTATAAGCAAAAAAGTTTATCCATTCTGGATTTGTGGATTTAAAAGTAACACTTTTCTACGTTTGTTCTTTTCTTCCTTTTGTACATTGGTACAATAGCTCTTTAGTCTGTTGCAGTGTAAGGAGTATCTCTGTTACTCTGCTCTCCATTCAGAGTAGCTGACTTGCTACTCCTTAAAAAAACTGGTAAGGGCAGGTACTGAAGACTTGATCACAGTCTTAGAAAACAAAGCAACCTCAGCCTTGAGTTTATCCACTTGCTGTACTGGACGCAGTGGGTTGTGTGTTTTGGTGTTTGGGTTGGTTGGTTTGGGTTTTTTTAAATAGCCAGGTTTTTTGTGTAATTTCTTCTCCCTGGTACACGTAGAGCCACGTGTTCTTATAGCTAATAGCCCTGTCCCCTTTTGATTCACTTGCCAGAGGATCAGCCAGGCCTTTGTATGATACCAGGTCACTAGAACACATTCAGGTGAAGTTTCCAGTCTTGAACAATACCTGTTTTAGCAGAATTCAGGAGACAGTTTGATGGAGAACTACTGTATGGATATGCCTTTCAGAAGCCTTTTTGACTAAACAGTCAGATTGTTTGTACTTGTACACATGAAGTGAAAGGAAGACTGTACAAGTTATTAAAGTGACTAACTTAGTGAAAATAGCAGTGGAACTGCTTTGTT
Organism: Falco punctatus; assembly: GCF_963210335.1. NCBI lineage: Eukaryota > Metazoa > Chordata > Aves > Falconiformes > Falconidae > Falco > Falco punctatus. The sequence goes on from NC_137584.1 coordinate 82,730,188, forward strand.
GTTGGGAGTATTGCATGGTTGCCTTCTGTCCAGCTTATATTGTGTACTGATGGCATTTTAAAGTAAGATACAAAATACGGAAATACTAAGGAAAATAATTCTGACTGGGATAGAAGACCTTCTGTCTGTACAAGTACTGTAATGAGTCACAGGAACAGTACTAAGTGACTTTTGCGTGTTTGCAACACCACCTATCAGCAGGGTGAGTCCTGTGGGTCCCACTTTGTTATACCTGTGTATAATGGATTTTATTATTAATATCCACAAATATTCAGAATTCTTGTTTACATCAGTGATTTCATTTGGCCTGGCAGTTAACACTACTTGAGTTGGGGAAAATAATAATTAAAAAAAAAATTGGCAAGAATGTGCCTTTTTAATGCTAGAAAACTTGTTTCCTCTTTCTTTGCAGTATATTCCATTTTGGTATGTTCAACTGTGTGGTGGTTTTGCTAGAGAACTACCTTGAGAATGAGTCTACAATATTCCAGAGAGCTTTCCAAGAGTGGTCCTCAAGAAATTCACCTTCCTCTATGATATTTAATTGTACTTTTTGTTCAGTTAGGTTATCTCGTTTAACCACGGTATATTGTAACACCTCCACATCTTTAGCTGCTTATTATTTTTTAAGCTGCTGTAGGTAGCAGAAAAAAAAAAAGTTCAGCTTCCTAGCAGGAAATACACAATAGACAAAGTGCCAAAACCACCTCCCATAGGCAAAGGTGCTTGACTAGTAGCTCTTCAGTTAGCTTTCATGTTAAATGATGCATCGAGGATATGCACTTAACCTTGCCACCTCGACTCCTACGACTAAATTCTTATGTCGTGAGTTCAGTCCTGATCACTCTATACTGATGGCTTATATAATGTTATACTTAGTGCAAACACTTTATATCCTATCTTGCTAGAGTATCATAAATCTGATTGTCCAGTTCAACACATTGATCTGTAAATTTAGCTTACACTTTGGAGAAGGTGAGGCACAAGATGCACGTCTATGCAGAAATGGTGGTGTCATTCAAAAGGGAAGACTTCTCTTCAGCTAGGCAGGTAAAAGTGGTGTCCCTGTAGAAGGCTTGTTCTGAGTAACAGGTGAAGCAGTGGGGATTCACGGTCATATGGCTGGATGTCTACAGTTTTTGAAACACTGGCTCTGCCCAAAGCCAGCTATGCCAAGTACAGACCAGTAGGAGCCAGTTACTTGTGTGAACCTTGGTATTGGTATGAACATCAGTGCTTGGTGAGGGGAGAAAACTGGGCATATGCTAGCTGTTCATAATTAGGGTGGAGCCCAAATGAGATGCCTGAGCTAATCTAGCAAGCTGTTGCTGAAGGAGGCAGTTTCATTCTGTCCTCTTTATGCTTCTAGCAGTATTCTCCTGCTTCTGAACTTGTGCCAGTTCTCAGCTTGTTAACCAAATGATTAGTTATTATCAATCACTTAACCTGTTAAAAACTTGCCAGGTTAATCTTGTTCCTTGTTTGTGAGCTAGCACAAGGGTAGGGACAAGGAGCTGTTTCTGTGTTGGATCAACTAGAGCTCTAAGGGCCTTTTGCAGAAAGTTTGGCCAAGTGTCAAATATGTACAACTTTAAGTGGACTTTTTCTGCATACTTACCGCCTTTTAATAGTTCACTTGCTTATCTCCTAAGACCAGTTGAAAAAACAAACTCTCCAAACAGTTTAGTAACCTATGAGAATTTGAATGAATTTAGATACATATCAGACTTTGTTTACATTACAAGGGATTGTGTAACAGTGTTAAAGCTGTTTGGAAGGAGGAAAAAAAAGGGTGCCTACTAATGTTGACTGTAGTGTAAGAACACAATTGTTTATAACTGTTCAAGGATTCATCCGTCAATACAAGAAGCTGATGACTGCTTCTCAGTAATGAAGTAGGACTTTTAATGGTAACAGTTTGGGGGTGATACTTAAACTAACCTTGTCTATTTCTTTGACTTCAACAGCAGTAGCATAGAGAAGCTACTGGGCTTAAGGGTTTTTTACTATGTTATTTTGACTGCTAATATGGTAACTGATGTTTATTCCCTCACTAGCAGAATTTAGTGCTTGGGAGAGCATGCATTCTGAAACAGTAACTTTTCTTGTAAAATATCCTTGTAATAGAATGTTGCCATATCAGTGTTCTACTTAATCTAGTATTCTGTCCCTTAGTCTCATAAACCAAGTACAACAAACAGGATTAGCTTTCACAAATTCCAATGTGGTTTGTCCCAAAAATGGCCTGATGCACACATATCGTGAATCTTTTATCTCCAAGTGGCTGAGGTAACAGCAGTAGCTGGTTTTGCAGCACTAAGAAATATGTGGAATTTCAGTTGCAGCAAAACTGATGTGGTCAGTAGCTTGCTGTTGAAAGGGGTAGATTCTGATCCCACTCATGACTGTATATCTTCCCTTTCATGTCCCTCTGGTCTTGGCTGCAGTCTTTCCTGGGCTTGTTCAGTGAGCTAAACAATCAAGACTGGCTTTTTTTTTTTTCAGCTTTTTCTGCCGGGTTACTGAACTAGACCAGCCTGGTGAAGGAGTTTAGCACCAGAGGGCATGATCCCTACCACTGACATGACTACATTTGGCACATCAGAAGCCTCAACTTGGGCCAGGTTCCTGCGGGGGGCTGCAGCTCTCCAGGTTCTGAGCTGCAGGGGTGCCTGGGGGCACCCACTGAAAAGAAAGTGAGGTCTCTGCCCCTAAAAGGTGTGCAGTAGTGGAAAATGTGTGTCAGCAAGCAAAGAAACAGTGGATGGGGGTCAGCAGGCTGCATAGCATCAGAAATAAAAGACCAAGACCCTGCAGGTTCAAGAGCCTGAAACTTTGAGGTATATTGAAGGAGGGACAGGAACAGTCTGTGGACATCAGGTTGAGAAATGAATACTCGCACAAAGGTGAAGGCTGGGAGCTGATGGCTTCCTGGTACTGGGGGAAAGATTCCTGTTCCTTGAGCAGATGTGTAGTTGCCACATAAGTTCAGTGCACTGGAAGAAGACACACGGCTGGAAGCTCTGTATACAACAAAGTATCAGAATGGCACCTGGTGACAGCAGCAAGTGATAGTAGGGGGAGACACTGCTGCAGGGGACAGAGGACTCCATCTGAGCTTCTGTCTTAAGGAGGTTTGCTTTTTCTCGGTAGCTTTGATCAGGGATGTTACAGAGAGACTGCCAAGGTGTGTGTCACCCTCAGACTACTTAACCCTTCAGCTCTTCCACTTGAGCACTAATGGATGTAGCAAGGGGATGCCTGGAGCTTATCAGGTGTAACTGTGTGCCCTTTGGAATGTGGGCCAAGGGCACAGGAAGCCAGGTGGCTGTTCTCTGTGATCCTCAACCCCCTTCCCTTCACCACTGAGAGCAACAGACAGATCTTGCCTGTCAACAGCTAGTTACTTGCACAGCTGATACTGTTATCAGAGATTTGGGGTTTATGACCATGGGACTCCCTCTGTAGAACAAGGAGTACCAGGAGAAGATAGCATCCACCTACCCAAGTTGGGGTAAAAGTCTCTGTCAAGAGGCTGAGCAACCTGTTGAGAAGGGACTTCCACTAGAAATCACAATAGAGGAGAATGGCTACACACAATCAAGTAATGAAATGGTGGACTTTCAAACAAAGGGTGTAGGCTGATGTGGACAAGGGTAGACCTTGTAATTGGCAAAGCTGAAGGTAGGTCATCCCAGGTATATGCACTTAAGGAAGTATGAATAGGACAGTGTCATGGAGGGAAAGTGTTGCAACACTCTCAAAACCATCAATCTGTAACAAGGTCTTTTACAATCTCATACCAGCATACTCTTCATACAGTCCCTCTGCTGCCTTCTCCTTGTTGCACATCATCCAGGGTGTGTGTTCTCTTGTGCTTCTTCCTCGGCTGCTCTCTCTTCATTGGCTCTCAACCACTTAACCAGCCACAGCTGCACCTTATCTACATTGGCCCACCCACTGTCCCTGAAGCCAACCCACAGTTGTATATTATCAATGCTAATTAACCCAGCTTCATTCCACTGCAGGAAAGCTCTCACTTTTTCTGGGGAATCTGCCGGACTGAGTGCCTCTCTGAAGCGTCTTTACACAAATGCATACAGCATGGGGAATAAACAGCTGGAGTTAAGAGGTCTGCATGCAGTTGCAGGGCTGCAGTTCTGTTGGAGTACCTGATGTAGGATAGATAGCTCAGGCAGCTGGAGTGCTGCCCTGGATAGATAGGGACTGCCTAGGAAGGCGGTCTGGAATAGCAAGGAGTGGGAGCTGCATTATATGTGAAAGAGCAGCTGAACGGCATGGGGCTCTGCCTTCAGTCAGATAAGCCTGTTGAGAGCTTATGGGTTAAGATTAGAGGGCAGATCAATAGGGGTGATGGTATAGTGGGTCTTTGCTAAGACCACCTGAGCAGGAAGAAGTAGATGAGGCTTTCGAACAAGTGGAATATACCTAATTTACAGGCCTTGGTCCTCGTGAGAGACTTCAGCTACCTTGGTAGAAAGCAGCTGAAGCAACACAGCAGGGCACAGGCAATCCTGGAGGTTTCTGATGACCACTTGCTAACATAGGTGATCAAGGAGCTGATGAAGACAGGCATTGTACTGGACCTCACACTCAGAAAAAAGGAAGAATTCTTCAGGGCCTGAAGACTGGGGGCAGTCTTGGCTGCAGTGACCATGGTATGTGGCATTCAGAATCCTGAGAAGAAAGAACAAGGCAAGACTCAGGATCACGACCCTGGACTAGTTAACCCTATTTTGAACAGGGGAGTTAAGCTAGACAATTCTACAGTGACCTTAACCTGTTGCAAGTGGCTGCCCAGGTTTGAAAGTGTAAATGCCTGCTCTCTTTGCTTGTCTTCCTGCAGTTCACTTATGCTGGCTGTAGTGTTCTTGTAGCTGAGTGGGGAGGCCTGCTTGGGAAATTTATCTATTTAGCCCTAATCCGACAGAGGCTAAATGTAAGAGTGTACTATATAGCTGAGGTAATACAGTAGCTTCCTCCAAAAGGGCAGTGCTGCCTTCCCCTGGCTCTTGGCATCTGCTGCTTACCCTGTACTAACTGTGGCAGATCCACTTCATAAGCTGACTCGGTGCATAAAGCTGGCAGAAAGCTAACCTAGCAAAAAGCAGACAGTTTTCTGCTGGGGTAATGAGTTGAATTAGCTTAGCGAGGCTCTATTGAGAGCTAGGTTAATAGTCCCTCTGCTTTTTCCCATGCTGTTCTAGTCCTTTTATGTACCTTCACTGTAAGTGGGGTGCTGCCCTATGGGTATAATTTGTGGTCACTTTAATGGAGCAAGAGTGAAGAAATACTTATCAGGAGTCTGTCCAGAGCTGGAGGTCTGTGGGTTTGGGTTCTGTGCCCTGTCACAAGAGCAATTGTATATAGAGAATGTCAGGCTGATTTTTATTTTTTTTTGAGAAGCATCTCATCTGTCTGAAGAGGTGGGAGGGTTTGTCCTCAGTACAGTATCTTTAATCTAACCAGATCTTTGTTTCACAGATAAGGTTTTTACATTCTTATCTGTAGAAGGCATTTCATCAGAGTGACTCTAATGTTCTTAATATTTTTTCTTACCTTTTCCACCCAGCATTACTAAGGAAAAAAAGCTTTTTGTAGTTGCTGCTTGATTTGGGTAACATTGGGATCTTAAGCAGATTAAACCAAATGCATTTAGCATAACTTTGATAAAAACCAGATGCAGTAATGTCTATTACAGCTCTATACAGTAGGTAGAGCTTCTAATTTTGGAAGTTAGACCTCTGTTCTTCAGTTTTACAATAGCCTGCTTAGAATAATTAACAGCAGTTACATGTGACAGTGAAGAAACTGGATTTTAATTTTGTTCTAGTGTCCCTGAATTGTTGGCTTGTCTCGTTTGGGGAGAGACGAGGTGTGGTGAGGAATGGAGGCTTCTGCATCTAGGTTTTTGAGACCAGTATTAAGAGGAGTTTGGTCTTTTGCCAGGGCTGTAAGCATGAAACATGCATACAAAAAATTGCTGTAATATCACATTGACCAGGTAGGATTGACTTCAGAACAAGATAAAATAGCATTTATGTAGCAATAATATTCCTTTAAAGAGGCTCATGCAAGCAGATTTGTACCTACAAGAGGAAAGATGAATGCTTCACTATACAGATAGTGATTTTTCCTTGAATAGTCAGTGTCTAGACAGCCTTGCTAGTAAAGGTAGACAAGTCTAAAAATTCAAATGCTGTCTGTACTAAGGAACTGAAGTGGCTAAATCAATTGTGCATGTTAGTAATCCATTTGGAGTGTGTGCTAGTAGCTATGTTCCTCATCATAAAATAACACTTGTTGCTGAGCATCTGGCATTGCGTAAGCCTATTTTCTAGGAAACACATTTACAAAACCAGAATTAGCTGCCTAATGTAAAAGAATAATGTTGTCTGTATCAATGTAATTTAAAGTGAATAAACAACTGTAGATAAGGTACACTTCCTTAATGTGATACTATCTCTGAATAGTTTTCTTTATGGATGTACTGAAATATTTGCTGATACTTAACTGGCAAGCTATGCAGTTTGCCAGATGCTTGTAACAGTTACTCTCAGTATTTTTGAGTAATCTTTTGTCCTTTAACTCATGCAATTGTTTTAAAATAAAATATTGAACCTCCGATACAAGGCACTTTGACCCTCCCTTGCACAGTACTGGTGGTCACAAATGTGTAGCAAGTCAGATCAGAGAATTAATCTGTCCAAAATGTGATCTAACCATGTGGGGAAAAGGGTGGAAGTCTGAGTGCTTGAAGTGTTTTAAATCCTTAGTATCTCCTGCAGATACTAATCAGAAGCAGGTCTAATTTGAATTAGTGGTGGTGCTTAGTTAATGCAAGGGATTTTTAAACTCTTGGGTACTAATCTAATTTTATATTTAGTTTTGAGATCTGGTTACCTGTGTTAAATTAGTGAACTTCTAAGTCAGCAAATTATTGATTTAAATTAATGAGTTAAAAAAACCCCAACAATTTAGAACCAGCTATGTACTTTCTTGATGGAGAACAAGCTTGACATGGGGATCTTAAAATACCTGTTCTGCTGTTTGAGAGAAAACAATCCCTCTCTCCTGCAGAAAGCTATTGATGTTTAAGCACGGAGAACAAAAATAGAGAACACAAGGCAAAGAGTATATGTCCAGGTAAGAGTGCCATTTCACACAGGACAGAGCCAGAGGACAAAGCTGTAGAGGGCAGGTGTAGGGGAAAAAGCACCTTTTCATTAGTCTTCTAATGAAAACCAAAGGACTATGGGGACAGGAAGTAATGGAAATGTTTGAGAATGGAGACAAAAATTGAAGCCCTCTGAGCCAGGGAGAAAGGCTTATCACCCTTGCTGCAGAGCCCAAACCACAAAGTTATTGCTTACCTGGTGGTAACTTAATTAGAAAAGGAGAAATCCTCAGCCCCAGTTTCTCCAGGGCATATCACTGCAAGTGAATCTACCTATTTTTATTGTTCTGTATGTGCTGGTCACACAGCAATAGAGAAGCCTTAGGGAGAGATTCAAATATTGAAATTTCTTCAGTGCTACGGGCAAGATGGCATCATCAACATGAGGACTAATATTGCAGAGTCATTAAGTTATGTCTCAGTAGATCTTGAGATGAGTAATATAGAACCCACTGTCTAGGTTGCACTGCTTTGAAGTTTTAAATAAAACTTTTTCCAAAGGCCTTGTTGATGTGAGCTACAGACACAGAGCAGTTTGTCTAAACCTGTCTTGCACTTAAAGATCTTATACATAGCTGAGCTTCTCAAAGTTCAGAGCAGCATTGTCTCAGCGTGGGTAGGGGGTGACTTAATTTCATGTTGGTCAGCAGTAGACATGCTCGTGACTCCTAACAATTTATAAAAGCTGGCATCAGTAACTTACAGGCATGTAGGTTAACTTCTATTAAAATTAACTGTCATATAAAATTATCTGTATTGAGTAGTAATGCTTATTTTAATACTAAACCTGGACTTGTGGTCTTGTCTTTCATTCCTATGAAACAGGGCAACTACTCTGCTCCACCAAACTACATTAGGCAAAGCAGAACGTAGCCCATTATTTTTGTAGACTTCTCAGGTATAAGGTAAACATCTGAATCTTGGAGATTTCTGTTCTGTTCAGATTTTTGTTTAGAGTTATTCAGTATTTCAAATGTCACTTTCTTGTTTTACATATTGTCAGTAGCAAGTGAAGAATCCTGCAGGAGAAAGACCTAAAAATGGAGAGAAATAGATACTCAACCAATTGTCAATATCTCCAACTAAGAATTGTAATTTGATCTGTTACAGACATGAAGTCAATGTGCTTGTCAAACTAGGGCTTACTTTCAGAAGCAGTAAGCTGATCTATACAGGTTACCAGCATACTCAGGATCGCTTACTAATTAAACTGACAAAACTAAATACAGTAACCTGTAAATATGTGCTTTGCATATTACTGTGAAATGTTTAAAACTGAAGCTGCTGAAAATTGATGTTTATACAATGAGGAGACAAATTGTGTGTTATGTGGTATGATATATAATCAGCTTTCAGGTGATGATGCTGATCAGTTTACTGGTCTCAAATCAGTTGTTAAACTATTGTCCCTAATAATGAACTTTGTGACTTTTTATAAATGCCTGTAATATTTTTATTGTAGGTAAGCAAGTGAGAACCAAACTGTCACAGGCCTTTAATCACTGGCTGAATGTTCCAGAAGATAAAATACAGGTACTGGCTAATTATTTTTAAGGGGCCTTTATCTATTTTTCAAGACTACTGGTAACAGACTATTATCCTACATAGTACAGATCATCAGAAATCTTAAATGCACTAATTATAGTGCATATGTAGAACATATGAAAGTAAACTTGCAGGAAAACAACTTTAGTGTAAAGCTCTGCCTGTGATGTAACACTGAAGAAGTTACTTCCATGACTTGTCTGATGTCTAGAATAGTTAGTTCTTTCCCAGTGTGTTCAACCTTTTAAGTTGGAGATAAGCAGCTACCGTTGTTACCTGCTTAATCTAACTAGGTTATTACCACTGAGTTTTCAATTAATTTTGAAAGAAGCTGGGCAGAAATACAGTGATTGAAAATAAAAATCATTGGATTTTGATACCAGAATATCAAAGACAGCAGTTAAATCAACTTTATAAACCACTTCTTGTTCTGGATATAAAACTGTGGGCTTCTTATCATACAGTCTAGAGTACTTAGTTTAATGCTTCTCATTGGAGTGTAAGAAATTCCCATCCCTTTTGCTTTTCTGCTGGACAAATCTATACAAGTTGTATGGCTGTGTATTTAAACACTGTGGCTTGTCAAATGAAAAAATATGCTCTTGGTTAGACTACAGTTTTGTTAAACTGCATATAGAGAGTGCAAAAGATGGTGTCCAAGACAATGTAAAGAATTAAAATAACCAGTTATGCTTTTTGACGCTTAATGAGCTGATCCCTAGTTAATTTCATTAATTGTTGGCAGAAGTAACTTTAGAGTCTGCCAAAGAGTCATCTTTAGGGTGGCTTGAGAATGACACTTCATAGTCCTCAAGTAGCAAAACGGTTTGACTGATTTAAACAATGAAGGAAGAGGCTGCATTCATTATGTATTATCGTTTCTTTTCTATCTTCCAACCTGTCTATATAACTTTTTAGCCAGATTTATCTTGGCTTCCAGCTAGAAGCATCTTACCCTTTGTGCTCAATACGTATTCAAATAAAATATATTACAGCAACCTGTGCATTGTATGCATGAGTTCAGTCTAGTATCATAGGTCACAATTCAAACTGGCAGAAGAAGCCTATGGTAGTTATCTAGGACAATCCTCTGCTTAAAGCAGGGCTTGCTCCATAGCTATTTCAGGCTACTGGGGGCCTTGCTGAGTTGAAAATCTGAGTATGTTGATTCTGCAGCCTCTTGGGGTGTATCTCCCCATTTTGAACCCCTTCCATGATAACAAACTCTTCCACTCTGTCCAGCTAGGTTTTCTTATGCTGCAGTCTGACTGTTGCCTCTTGCCATTTTGTTGAGCACCTGTAACAGTATGGGTCCATATTGTCTCATGTAAACTAAAGCTGCAGTGCTTCTGTGTGAACAGAAGTTACCGGTTCTGCTTGTCACTTTTAAACTGATAATCATTTAACCATTATTGAGAACTTAGACTGCTTGTTTTGGTTATCCTTATGAAGAAAACCAGTGCTTTAATGTTTCCTTTACCACTTAAGCTGTTTGTGATGGAACCTAATATTTTTTCCTTCAGGTTATTTGAGGACAAAACCAAGACCCTGTCATCTTTTAATCTGCATCTTGACACAATTATTACTCCTTTTGTGCATACCCGTACTAATTTTAATAACTTAAGGTTGTTAATGACTGGAGGTGGTCCTCCAGACTTAATTTTACCTCTCTTGATGTCCTCAGTGTCTAGCAGCCTGATTCCTTTCCAGATATTTCTATTTCTCTTATTAAAAATATTAATTCTGTCACTTGTTACGGGACTTTTTTACCTTAAGTCTTTTGTCTTCATGTACTTTATTTAGATGATGCAGTTGAGGTGACTGTTCCTTGATAGTTGATGTTACTGTTGGCTGCCACCATTTCACATTTTTCCCAGATAAGTGGTCTCTTCCCCCCCTCCCACACCCCTTAATGCATCTCTAGTACCCATCTGATGCTGCCCTGAGACACTTTACGTTTTTTAATTGGAGAACACTGGGTTTGTCAGATGAAATTTCTTCTGAGAAGGCACTGAAATGGCCTTGTACAGGGCCAAGCAACTTTTAAAGCTATTGCAGTTAAGGAGGTAAAGATCTGTGAGTTGAACCGATAGTGCTGCAGCTGCTGATTAGATAGGCTTAGGTTGTAAGAAAGCGTAACACTCTTTTCTGGTTCTTCAGCTTTCATTATGAAGAACAGTCTTTTCATTTCTGCAGGCTACTTCCTGATGTACTCTAAAATATTTTTTTCTGCTGTCTGAACTTTTTTGCTCCTTTCAACTTTGAAGCATTTTTGACACTGTCTTAAGTTCAGAAGATAACTTACACTGTTTCAATTGAACCTTAAATGTCTAGAAGCTGCAAAAGTTCATGAAACTGATGGTAATATGAATAGGTTAGCAAGAGAAATGCTGAAATAAGCTTATCCAAGGAATTCACAGAATGCAAGGAAACTTTCCTGACAGTACTGAGAATGACATAATGGTCTAAAAGAATATTCAGACAAACAGGTACGCAAAGTTGCTTTCAGTAAGTACTCCATCCTGTGTGATTTAAAGTCAATGGGCAACAGCATATCTTTACAGGTCAAAGTAGGGCTCACTTCTAACTGGTAGATGGGTCATTAGTGCTTCTTAAGTAGGTTGTTCTTGCAGTTATCTTGGACAAACATTTTAAGATTCCTAGGATTTGGGCTTTAATCTTTGGGATGGTGGTCACTGAACACTAGGTGGCTTGCTATTCAAGAAAGTGCTTGCAGTGAAGTCTCTTTACTTTTTCCTACAGCATCCACCAAATAGGTCCATACTAGGCACTTGCTGCCATTTAATGGTGGCCTAGTATTTTTTAGAAGCAGTTTTGATGAATGTTGACTGAGTGCTGTGTTTGTAGCTAGCAAGTGCAATTGGTTCATTAGCTTTAAAATCATATCTTAATTAGATGTGTTTTGCTGTGAGTTCATACAATATGCTGTTTTATGTGCTTGAATTCTATTTAAGCAGATGTTGAATATACTTGTTCCTTGCATAGCAGCATTGCAATTAAAACTGTACATAGTGCTAAAACTCTTGTTGAATTATCCTGCTTTGGAATTGTTAAGGCTCACTTTTAGTCAAATGTAATCAGCTACAAGCTGATGTCCTGAATAGTTTATACCTCAGGTGGTGTATGATATTGGTCTGCCTAGTGACAAGTAGTAGGGCTGTAGGAAGCTTTCAAAAAGATGTAGTTTCTGCCTTTCTGCCAAGAATTTCCCAAATGATGTTTCGGAGAGAATAGTCTGTCCTTTAAGAGCTCAGCACTGAAGATTACACAAAGTGTCGGGGAAGAAAGATGAACTCTCTCCACTTATCAAAACAAGGTTTACAAAGCAAATGTGTTAATGGATGATACCTGACACTCTCAAGAGCTGACTTTGGGAGATCTCAGGTTAGTGAAGCTGAACTTGTCACAGCATCATGTTGCTTTTCTTTTGCTCTGTTCATGTTTCTAATAACACTTACTGCATGACTCCTAGATAATGATATATTTTAGAACTGTATCAACAACAAAGAGGAGCATGCAAGTGAGAAGACTTTAGGGAGTAAGTTCACTTTGAATCTGAAAACCTTATACAAAAGGCAGACAGCATGATCCAGGAATTAGAGCAAACTGATGAAGAGAATCCAAATTAATAGTAAAAGCAAGTGGTCTGAAGGGGAACCTCACTGATAAAGTATTTCATTATTTAAAATTTTATCCACTTTAAATCAGGTCTTGCAAAACTGGAGGTTAAATTACAGTGGAAGACTTAATTTTTCTCTTTTTTTAATAGGTTATCATTGAAGTGACAGAGATGTTGCACAATGCAAGCCTACTTGTGGATGATATCGAAGATAACTCAAAGCTACGACGGGGCTTTCCAGTGGCACACAGTATCTATGGAATTCCATCTGTAATCAACTGTGCTAATTATGTGTATTTTCTTGGCTTAGAGAAGGTTTTAACCCTTGATCATCCAGATGCTGTTAAAGTTTTTACCCGTCAACTTCTGGAACTCCATAAAGGTCAAGGCTTGGATATTTACTGGAGGGATACTTACACCTGTCCTACAGAAGCTGAGTATAAAGCTATGGTACTGCAAAAGACAGGTGGTCTCTTTGGATTAGCTGTAGGCCTCATGCAGCTGTTCTCAAATTACAAAAAAGACTTAAAGCCACTTCTTAACACACTTGGCCTCTTCTTCCAAATAAGAGATGACTACGCCAACTTACACTCCAAAGAATATAGCGAAAACAAGAGTTTTTGTGAAGACTTAACTGAGGGCAAGTTCTCATTCCCAACCATTCATGCAATTTGGTCAAGGCCTGAAAGTACTCAGGTGCAAAATATTTTACGTCAAAGGACGGAGAACATAGATATAAAAAAGTACTGTGTACATTACCTTGAAAATGTGGGTTCATTTGAGTACACTCGGAATACATTGAAAGAGCTTGAATCTGAAGCCTATAAGCAAATTGAATCACTTGGGGGAAACCCTGAGCTTGTGGCACTAGTTGAACAGCTGAGCAAAATGTTCAGAGAAACTGAAAATTGAAAAATTTTAACTCCTGGTGGTGAATTAAAACTTGTTTTAAAATGGGAAAATGGCCGGACTATAAGAGGTGTTAATCAGTCTCACTTAAAACACTTTTTGTAGCCATCCTACAGAAATTACCATTAAAAACAATTTGATGCTAAGTATTTTGAAATATATACCCTATTATCTGTACAGTCTTAACTGTAACCGCTTACAGATGGCTTTGTTAAAGATGTACTAGAACTGCAACAAGTTTTGAATCTAAATGTGGTCAACTTTACATAGTCAGCATTATTTCATTATTTCTCGTATTAACCAGGCAACTGTAGGTTTCTGGCTGAAATTGCATTAAGTCGGATTGACCTGAGTGTATTGTGCATTTTCAAACAATGCTCTAGTAAATGAAAATGTACAATGTTAAATAACAGAAGAAGGTACTTGCCGCCACAGTGTGCATAAAACTTGTGTGATATTTCAAAGTCAGACTTGGAAAGATCAGATGGATCAGCATAGGAAGTTCTAAAGTGAATATCCTATCCAGCTTCTGGGGGTATTTTCAGGGGAATGAGGATTATGAAAGAGAGTATTTTATATGCAAATAAGACTAATGTTTAGTCTGAAATTGTAGCTTTATAATGACTTATAAGTACCTTAGAGAAAAGATTCCATTGCATCAGCAAAGCATAAATTAGCTGCTGATTCCTGCTCTGCAGTGAATAATTTTGATTGCCTGTTTTTAGATTTTTAAACAGTCATACTTTTTAGCCAGGGACTTAAATCTATGCATTAGAGCCCATCTATACATGTAGCTGTAAATAGTCACATGGTGAGCTGCTACTAGAAATGGAATGGGATTCACACCAGGTAACTTTAGACACTGTAATTAGTGCATGTCTCTTTAATCTCTGCTTATAATTGAGAGGGGCTTCTCCGGGGGTTGATTGGTAATTCATACTGCATACCTGTTCTGAATTGTTATCTGGAAAGCGAGATTGAGGGGGAAAGGCTGATAAGTGACAAAACTCTCTGCTCATCTAATGTATATAAATGTGTCTATATAAAGGTGAACAAAATGTAAGCAGAGATGTTTGTTTCTTCTTGTCTGGGCTGACTTGAATCAGGTTCAGTCCCTTATTCTTCACACAAAGCTTTTCTTCAGTCGGGGGGGGGGGGGGGGGGTAAGGGTTTGGATCAAAGGTGGGACTGGTGCTATCAGCAGTGGTGTTAGCTCAGGCATACCCTCAAAAGAAGTGGCCAGAGGTACTTGGCTTCTGCAGCTGAAGGATAGTTTTATGTGGGTGTTCATTTACTGTACCTGGAAAGCAGAGAGAGTCGTGTTCTCAACCCGCTGAGAAAACTAATTGAAGAAGGTTGCTGTAATGTCTTTCCCGGGCAGCCTTAAGATTCTTCTGAAAGTGATCAAGCATGAAAAAATTCAGGATGACTGCTTTGTAAGAGGTGTTATGTAGTTATGGATGATAGCCTTTTATCTGCATGCTGAGGAGGAATCTGTCTGCTCTGTGATTAGGCAGAGAATAATAGCCTTGTCACTGAATGGACCTGGTTGCCAGGAGTCAATAGCTCAAAGTTGGTGAAAAGTGTCTTTTTAATGTTAATGACAGTGAATTGTAATGCCTTTTTCATAACTTGCAGTGCTTCATAGTAAGCCTGTAAATCTTTAATGTTTTATGAGAAAATACTACCTGCAGCAAAGGACAATGCTTATTTTGTGCCAGGTCTTGGGAGTTTCTAAACACTGTTGCAGCTGATGTTGAATGGAGGAGAGCACTGAAAAAACTTGTTAAGAGAAATCTCCTAGTCTTACTGTGAAAGATATCCTTGTGCCTATTAGGATATTGTAACTGACATAGGACAAAGTGCGCTTAGTGCCATTTCATGTCTGCTCGGTTGCTGGGTGTAAACAGTTTTGTGTAGTCAAACTTTCCTAATGACATAGCTTTTACTTTTGTATACACTACCACCTGAGACTTCTGCTATATCGTCACTTCAGTTCATTCTGACAACTATTACTTATTCTATACCATATAGAATTTACTATAAATATTTATCGTAATACCATATCTTGTAGAATGTGCCTCCGCTAACCTAAGAGTAAGTATATTGGAAGTTTTCGAGCTGCAGGCCCTTGAAACCACAAATGGGCAATAAGGGAAAATTGCCCAGGGAAAAGAAAGCTGGACCAACAAGAAACAAGTACAGCTCTGCATTATTCTGCCTTCAAGGCTTTTAATACTAGTATTCAAAGCTTACCCTGAAGGTATATCTTAAAAGGCTCAGAAGCAGAGTAGTGTTGTTCTTCACTTTGGTTAGGATTAACTGAGGCCTCTGAGGTTTTTCCTGATGTATTCAGGAGTTGGAAGAGGCTGAGATCTTTCCCCTTCATCTGTTAAGCAGGTAGAGCATCTTTAAGAATTAAATGTCAGCAGTGATGATGCTCTATAGTCAAGGTAGATTTTATATTTGGTGCCATGAGACTGTATCTTTATTAGTGTCCTCCGTTACTGGCTCTGATACAAGCTCCTGGTGTTAAGCCATGTTAGGAAAATCCCTTCCTTAAAGCAGCATGAAAGTTCTTGCGGCTGTAGAATTAGTTTAGTTGTGTAAGTGCTGCTCTTTGTTGCTATGCCTCCCACAACACGAGGAGTAGGATTTTTTTTGTGATCTTCACAAGAGCTGCATTGCTGTGGAATGGAAATCTTGAGTTGTGAGTAGAAATGTCCATGGGGAAACAAAGGGGATGCTGGTTTAAATGTCAGTCCCTTTGAGCCAGAACTGTTGTACTTACTCTATCTACCATTGCCAACAAGTTCTGCTTTGATCAAGTTACCTGCACATTTCTTGGAGGTTTAGCTCTTGCAGTGCGTATGAAGAGAAATGCGGGTACTCATCAGTCTCCAGCATTTCCCCCACCTCAGTATGTTTTCTGATTGTGTGCCTGCTGGGATGTAAATGAATGCTGTCATCAGTCTTTGAGTGGCCAGCCATTGGATGGCGCATCTGTGTCTGCTGCTTCAAAGGCTGATATTATCCCAATCAAATATAGTGAAAACTGCATTGTTTCAGGACCTTCCTGAGGAGATGGCTTGTCTTCCACCTCTCCCGTTGAGCTCGGGCTGTTCAGGGACCCTAAGAGCAACTTTGTATTGGCCAGTTGTTGATACTAACAGCCTAAAAATGTTAATGGCAGTGAGGAAGTAGTTGCTGATATTAGTTATCGTTTCAACATGATGAGTTTGCTAATTATTAAGTATCTAAATGCCTCCATGTGCTATGGAAACTTCCTATATTAATGGCTTCTTTCCTCAGTTACAGCTAAATGCTAACATAGTATAGAAACATGGGATTTGTGGGTTGGGGGGGTTCTCTTTTTTTGTACCTTCTTACATAAACTGGTTTGGACACTGATAGTCTTTAGCATTGAATTGGGCCAGGCTGTTATTCACATACAAGAGCTATATAGGCACCTGTTCTCTCCTTTATCCTGTCTTAATCTTACCATTTTATGTTTCAGATTTGGTATTTACTATGTTCTTTGTATTATTTGCTCCGTACTTTAATTGTAATTCTTTTCTCAGTGCTATTTCTATTCCGCTACTAATACCATAGCACATACAATACCATCAAACTCATTTTTGATCCTGGACAAACATAATAGTCTGAGTATGCTGTTGAAACATTGAATTGTGGCTCATCGTATGCCTTCACAAAAGTAATCAAAGATTTTCTACAATCTTTAAATGCTGTAACTTTTTTTTCTCCAAGAAGCTAAAGCCTGTAATACATTTTATATTGCCATAAATTATTTTTGTTCCACATAGCTTGAGCTCCTTTCCTTCTCCTACCCCTGTGTTTTCAACACCTATTTTGCTTTGGTGGTAATGCTCATTAGGCCTTCTTGTGAAAAAGCTCACTAGCCCTGGGAGGAAGAGAGGTTAATTTTTGTCTGGGTTAATGAATTATCCCACTCAGCAAGAGCCTGATGAATGTCAGAGCTGGCAGGTAGGCAAAGGTGAGAACAGAGCTAGGGAAAGGATTTGGGAGAACCACAAAAAAAAATAGGTTCCTGAGCCTGCCTTATGGTATTTCACGTTGGTTTACAGCATTTCCTTCACTTTTTTAGGAAGGGCTAAAAGAGCATGGTTCACTTCCCTGAAGTTCCCTTCTTGCTTTCCAAATGAAATGTAAGAGATGTTCAAGTTAAATTTATTCAGATAATTATTTATATAATTGGCATATACAATCTTAAGGTTTTGGTTAAAGGTACAGATAAAACAGTACAATGTTTCATTACTGTGTTTTTCTTGCTCTTAACAATTTTTCTATTCTTGAAGGCAGGGAAACATAATCTGTGTGCTTACTTGACTTCATTGTTACCTCACATCAACATCCTTCCTGAATACGTTCTATCATAGCTGAGTACCCATGTTCACGTTTTCTGCAGTATTTTTTAATTACTTTAGAAGGCACCTCTGTGAGGTGTGGCTAGGAATAATCTATGATTCGTTAACTCCCTTTCATTCAAGGGCATTATCTGCAAAATGCATAGTAAAGATGCAAGTTAAGCCACGTGAATGCTGATAGTGTTCCTCACCATGTGCCCTATGGAACAATTAAGTTCTCACTTAACTCATTGCAAATGTATTTACTGAGCATCTCTGTTTCCTACAGCATAGAGAACCATGGGAGATACCCCAGGAAGGCCTAATATGACACTTCAGGGAAAACGCTTCAAAACCTGGTGTGAATTTGTGTGGAGGACTAACTCTGATGTGAAGGGAGGTCATAGATAATTTTCTGCTTTTGAACACCATGCAAATACTGTCTATTCTGGTATATGAATTACATGCTGTCAGTAAGCAGTTGCATCTTTTCTTGATCACAGTAGAATATTTTCACTCTCTTCATAATGTTTCAGTTGCTGTTTCTGGAGCATATGGTGTAAGTTAGTCAGTAATGATTGAAGTCTGTGAAAAGGAAAAATGGCAAACGCTTATTTTTGGTTGCTCCGTTTTGAAATACATGTGAAAACTGGCCTGTGCTATTGCTGTAATCTACTGTGTTATTCTGCGGTGTAGCTGAGGGAGGCATAACAACTTTTCACCAACTTATATTGTTAAAATCAGACTGACACCAAGGCCATGTGAACAGATTAAAAGGGGGAAAAAAAGTGTTTGCAAGGAAAACCCACAATTCTTTAAAAATAGTTTTAGATAATTGCAGAGTTAATACATGAAACATGGAAGTAACTCCTCCTCTACAAAGGTTCTGTGGCTTTAACTTGGGGGTCCTCAAAGCTTTTAAACAGGGGGCTGGCACATGGATGAAGTGGCAGGAAGTCATCTGTGGCTGCTTGGTTCCCCCCCCCCCCCCAACCCCCAGCGGGGGGTGGGTGGGGTGGGGGGGGTGTTCTCTAAATACCGGGGGCTGTATTGAGGACCCTGGGGGGCTGTATCTGGCCCATGGGCTGTAGTTTGAGGACCCTTGCTTTAACTGAAGAACCTATTGCTACTTCTGCCTTCTTTTTGGAGGTGGGATGAGGTGTACAGATCAAAGTAAAAACCATACAGAGGAATTGACATTGCTATTCCTAGAAATGTGAAAGCTGCTATAAACCTAATCTCTTTATTTTACACCAACCAAAATGAATGGTCAATGAATTCTGAAGTTAAATCCTTTTCCACTTAGGTGTTTATAAAATGCAGAAGTTGCAATTCTAGGTAATAAGTTGGAAATACTAAATTGATCTAGGGTCTTTGGCATTGGGACTGTCCTGTTTCTTGTCAAGTATATCGGATGCACTGTAGCTATTGATTACAGTGCTAAAACAGAAGAAACAAGATTTTTTTTTAAAAAAAAAAGCTATGCTATTATCTATTTTAGAGCAAGGGTCCTCAAACCGGCCTGTGGGCCGGATACGGCCCCCCAAGGGTCGTCAATCCGGCCCCCGGTATTTACAGAACTCCCCTGCCCCCTCCCCCCCAGGGGTTGGGGGGGAACCGAGCAGCTGCAGATGACTGCCTGCCACTTCACCTGTGTGCCGGCCCCCTGTTTAAAAAGTTTGAGGATGCCTGTTTTAGAAATAATAAATACATAAATTCAGCAACAGGCATGTAGATTTTGAGAATGGCTGAACTACCTCTGAGACATGCTGCTGGGGTCAGAAAGATAGGGAAAATTATTTTCTCACTTTCAACAGCTTTCCCGACATGTAGTCAAACAAAGTGGAGGATGCTCTCAGGTTTGTACTTGGGAACAGTGAGTGAGTCAGGAAAGAAGAGCAGGAGGGCTCTACTGCCATTGTTTCTGCTGTCATACCACTGTGTAGCTTCAGCATAGTTTTAAAACTGGAACAGGTCATTCAAAAGGTGTCTTCTGTGTGAGATGAATAGGCTCAGGAACCCAGGTGAGACAGCAGCACCACTGAAGATGTGGAAGAAGGGCTGGGGTATCTGGGTTTTTTTCCAAAAGACACAAGTTGGCCTAAGATAACACATTACCTTTGGCAAAGGAAGCTTCTTAAGACAGACACAGAGATCTTCATGGGAATGCCCCTTTGGGGGAAGCAGCTGCTTTATGCCAGACAGTAAAGCACACCCTCAGAACCTGTTGCCTGAAGATGCAGGTCATCATCATGCCAAAGAATTAATGCATTATCCGGATTACTTAGATTGGAATATACTAGTGTTACCAAATACCAGAACTTGACTTCGTAATCAATATCACAGAATCTAAGTGAGGAGACTACAGAATTATTTAATGTAATGGAAGCAGAGGCACAGCACTGAAATAGCTTCTTTATTACTAGCATGATTGTATCGGTCTTTGTGATCCCAAAATTCAAATTGTACTGTTTGAATTAAGTTGTTACGAGCTTTGAAATATGGAGCACATCAGAGATGAACAAATATGGAAAATGTCAACTATGATACTTTGATCTTATAACTGCAGAACTGTGTGAAAGCTATTAGATCTTGTCACACCTGTCTCTATGAAGCTGAAGAGCTCTTGCTAAATTTCTCTTCCCTGGCAATTTCTACTTAAAGAATACAGTCGAGTCTTTCGGTTTTGTTGGTAAGCTACACCCATCAGACACTCAATTCTTTCTTTTTATTTTCTTTTAAAATAAGCTGTGTTCTCTTAATTGTTACAGCTTTTCTCTGGATCCTCTTCCAGTTACTTGATTTTTTTTTTTTCTCAAACAGTGGATGTTGAAGTAAATGCAGCAACAAATGTAGCACTGCCAATAGTGAGGTAATACAACTTCTCTGTTCTGTATGCTTGCTTATGTAAAACCAAGCAGCATGCTAGTTCCCAGGCAGGTGCTGCACCAGAGGAACTCACTTCTGCTCACTGAGATGCCCATGTTCTCCTCAGTCCCCATCTACCAGGAGAGCACCCCAGCCATAAAATGTGGCCTTACTGCCTTTGTTCAACACACGGCTTGGCTTTCAGGCAAAAAACGCATATTGCTTGCTTGCTTCCAAATCAGCTAAGCAAGCTCGGTTTCACTGACATCGGCTGAGTTGGACAAACCATTTGATTCCAGAGGCCCAGTCAAGGTGGCCTGACCAGATCAGGTCCTGTGAACTTGGGTTGCTTGGTGCTGCAGCCATTGCTTTCTTTTAATTATTAGTCAGCTACGTGCTGAATCAGTTAAAACAGTATCTTGCTCGTTATGAGGCTGACCAGTTACATGGCTTGTCTATACATGCTGCCTTCAAACCACCACGGCAGCGGTTCCCTGGGAGCGTTTTCCTGCCTCCCCACAATCCCACCGCAAATCTGCAGCTACTTCCGGGCTGGTCGATTTCCCCCCGCCCCGCCCCGGGCGCTCACGCCCGTGCACGGGGCACTGCCTGGGCCCGACCGCCGCGCTCCGCACCGGGCAGGAGAGGAGAGATTCCCCTCCGCGGCGGCGGGTGACGGCCGAGACCCCCGCCCGGTGCCGCGGACCCTGCTCGCCCAATCAGGGCGCCCGCCTCTCGCCCCGCGGCATGCTGGGAGATGTAGTCCAGGGGCCGCGAGCCCGCGCGACGTGGCCGCCTCAACGGACAGCATTACCCAGAAAGCTCTACGGCGGCGGCGCGGTATGTCATTACCCCTGAAGGCGGTGACTTGAGCGGGGTCGAAGGAGGAGCTAGGCCAATAGCGGCCAAGCCAGGGCGGTGCTGGGGTCCCGAGGCCAATGGGAGCGCGCCGCTGGGCCGGGAGAGGCGGGGCGACAGCTGTCAGTCTGCGCAGGACGGAAGAGGGGCTGGGAGCCTTGGCTAGCGGCGGTCCGTCCCGGGCGCGGTTGTGCAGGGTGTAAGCCGGCGTGTGGGCCCGGCCCGGGGCTGCGCCTCCCGCCCAGTGCGTTACCGGCTGCTTCGGCCCAGAGACGGTGACTTACTGTCGCAGTAGCGGCACCTGGCGGGGCGGGGGGTGGCTGCCCGTCCTCCTGCGGACTGGGCCCGCCGTGATCTCCGCTGCAGCGGGCGGCGCTGGCGGGAGGAGGGCGGTTTGCGGTCCGCGGCTTGGAAGCGGCCCCAAAGGAGGCCCCTCCCGCAGTGGCACTGCCGGCGGCGTGCGGGGGCTGCAGGGGATAGCGCTGGGAGGGCGAACCTTCACCCTCGGGGGCCCAGCGCGCTGCTGGGCGGGAAAAATGAGCTTAAGGGGTGTGTGGGGGCGGGGGGCTCCGGGCGGCCGCGGTGGTGAGGCGTGCGGTGTCTCTCGCAGGGCTGCGGGCGGCTCAGGCCGCAGGAGCCCCGGGATGGCCGCCAGCCCGCCCTCGGGGGCGCTGGGCCGAAGAGTCCTGTGTGGCACGGAGTATGCGACTGTGCGCTACGTTGGCTGTGTTCCTCCTACGGCAGGTAAACGGCACGGTAGTAAATATTATTTACGTTTAACGGTTGTTCTCAAAGTTCTAGTTCTGTTCTTAGTTTTTTAAAAAAGTGAAGTAGGATGCGGCATTTTACAGCTTGGTTTTTTCCTTGTTGTTCTTGTATAAATATTGCCGCTTCTACTCTAGATATCTTGTTGGGGTTTTTTTTTAGAAGTCAGAGTTGTCAAAAAGAGTGCAAGAAGTACTTCTGGTTGAAATTGGTTACGTTTTTTCTTGCAACAGAAAGATCTTAGCACCTTCGTTTTTCAGTTAGTTTTCATGAGCAGTCTGTGCCCTGCTCTCTGTGTGCTGGCGTGGTTTGGGAAGGAGAGAGGCAGGCAGCCACAAATCAACAGACTAGACACTCCTTTGATAGTGTATTCAAATTCGTGGGAACGAATAAGACTCAGCCCAGTTTGCTGAAAGATCTGACCAGTCTGATTGTGAATGCACTATGTGTCATCTTTGAAAACTTGTGGTGACAGGATGGGGAGATGGCTGATGCTTGGAAGGAGAATAGCCTTGCATCCAGTTCTAGAAGAGGCAAGAAGGGTGATCCGGGAACTGTAAACTCATCAGTCTCACTTCAGTCCCTAGCAATATCACGTAGCATGTTCTCTTGGAGTCCATTTCCAAGCCTGTGGAGGACAAGATGTTAGTTGGGAGTACTTGACACTTATAAAGAAGAACAAGTTGTGCTTTGTAAACATAATTACCTTCTGTGATGATATGACTGGGAATATGGACAAAGGAGAATGGGGGATGTAGCATTCCTTGACTTTAGTAAGTCTTTTAGCAGTGTCTCTATAAAGAATCTTATTTGGAAGCTGGGGAAATACAAGCCAGATTAAGTGGATTGAAAGTCTGCCAGTCTGTCAAGTGGAAAAACAGTAATAGTGACTTGATATCTAATAACATGCGAGTCCTGCAGAAATAAATGCTGGCATCTCTATTGCTTAATATATTCATTAGTGTCTCAGAAAATGAGCAGCTTTCACCCTCAACTGGCCGGTGTGACAAAAGGTAGAATTGCAATCCAGAGCAAACTTTATGAACTTTAGGTTTGGGCCCAAGAGGTTCAAGAAGGATAAATTTCTCCAGGTAGTGTGAAATAAACTGTGTAGCGGTACAGATTGGGAAGCACCAGCAACTCACAGGGTCTGTTGTAAAGGACTTGGGAGTTAAGGTGGATACTGTCATGAATATAAGCCAACGGTGAGCTCTTGTCCCACGCAAGATATGTGTTGTACTGGGTTACCTTAGAATGATGAACACGGCCAAGAAATCAAAGGAAGCTGGTGTCTGCCTCTGGGAGCAGGAGGTCTTGATAAAGTTGCACTTGGAATCACGTATGTGGTTTGGGACTGTCCTAGCTCAAGTGGAATGCAGATAAACTTGAGAGGATCCAGTGGAGGGCTGCCAAGGTGGTCAAGGGCATAGACCACATACGTGTGTTGTGAAGAGAGGTTGAGGAATCTGGGTTTGGTTAGTGTGAAGAGAAGATGAAGTGGCATCTAATAGCTGCAGGCAGCTGGATGACAGACCATTACAAAGATGACAGAGCTGAATTCTTACTAGCATTAGATTATGTAAGGGACAACGGCCACAAATGTGGCTGGAAGGGTTCAAATTGGACAGCAGGAAAATCTTTTTCTTTGCTGAAGTAATGCAGCACTGGAATAGCTGCCCAGGTAAGTTGGAATCTTTCTGTCCTTGGAGATTTTTCAAGATCTGGCAAAGTAAAGATTTACCTGGCTGACCTGTTTTCATGTTGGTGATAATCTCCTCCTTTGAGAGAGAGGGTTAGGCTAGATGAACTTCAGATGTTCCTTCCAACCATGATTTCTCTGTCTATGATGCCATAAATTTGAAAATGTATCTATCATATTTTTTCAGGAATTTGGCTTGGTGTGGAATGGGATAATCCTCAGAGAGGAAAGCATGATGGCACCTATGAAGGAACACAGTATTTCAAATGCACGTGAGTTGATTCAGTGTTGATGTTGTGCATATTGACAAGGTGGTCATGGGAGAATGTCCTTTTGCAATTTTGGTGGCAAACCAAAATTTCCATGTCAGAGAACACCGCAGCAGCTAAAAGTTTGAGAGTTAAAAAAGTAACTGGACAGAATTCATAGAAGAAGAGTCATCAACGGTCTTAAATAATAGGGGCTACTAGCTCAGTAAGTTCCTGAGCCGTGAAGGATGAGAGAATATTCTGTGACCATACCATGAAAGTACTTGCCCTGTTGTCACATTTTTCCCAACCATTTTCTATTGGCAGCTTTTGGAGAAAGGATGTGGCATTACATGGATGTTTGTTTTGACCGCTGCCACTCTTACATTAATGAGATAAAATGGAGAGATTTCTAAGTCTTTTTCCACCTCCTACTTTCCAAGGCTGGTAATAACTGTGAAAGGGTGGTTTGATTACAGTTTGTTCCTAACTGTTCAAGTGCTCATTCAACTGACATGAATCTAATATAAATTGAATTGTGTGACAGCGAGCACTCAGAATTAATAGAAGGATTTTGAAAATATGAGCGAAAGTGACAAACCAAGACAATAAATTAGAAGTTGTCTGTGGTCTTGGTTTTGGATGTGTTGTTGCTTTGGTTTGTTGGAAAATGTAAGAAGGCTTTTCTCTGAAATTAATTCATCATGTTAATGATCTTGAAAGAGTGAAAGTGAGAAGGTAAGCAAATCCTTTTCTTTTTTTTTTTTTTTTTTTTTTTTTTACCAACTTGCATGTAAATAAAAGTCATAAGAATAGCTAGGTGAAGTCCGTCCAAATATTTGTCTTGCTTAGTTTGCCTGCCTCTGACATTGGCTAATAGCAGATGACTGGAGAAGTGTGAAAAAACAAGAAAGGAACATGGTGACAGTTTTTGGGAGTCTCACTAGCTTTGGCTGGTCATGGTGCAAAGACTTTTTCCAGAACCAGAGGTAGAATGTTCATGTACTTTGTTTTGCTCTCAATGCATGGTTCAATAGAGAAAACTTAGAAGAATTTCCTCCAAAATAATAATTAAAAGCATGCAGTAACAGCACATGCATTTGCTAACCTTTGAGCATGTGTTTTCCAGCTTGTAAAAATTCTGATCATTTCCATATTTATATTCTCCCATCTAAACATAGGGATATGATATGGAAGAGACTTAGAACTGTTGCTATAAAATGTCACATAGAAAAAAAAAGATCACAATTATAATTTCTATACTGTGGGGAAAGTAGGTCTAGTTTTATATCTTCCAGAAGGCCTTCTGGAGATGAATGGAATTCCCTGAGGTAGCAAAGGAGGCTGCTGAACTTGTATTGTGGTCTGTCTGACAAGCAGTTCAGGGCTTGTTAAAGAATATACTTCATCATCAGTTCAGGTCAAAACTGTTCTTGAGCCAGCAAGTAGAGCCATTAGTTCTCAGACCAAAGCAGCAGAAGAATTTATCTATTAAATAATTCAAAATTGAGAAGTAGCTATTTTGAAATTGTTTCTGGTAATTCACCTGTAGCCAAACAGGCATAAACAGGGAAGGGGTAGGTTATGTTCAATAGTGCAAATCAGAACTCTTAGTCTGTATCTTAACTTCTGTGTTTGCGTAAGGTAAAAACCCTAGAGACCTCATTAATCAGAAAATGAGATGATAAGATCTGTTCTTTAGAAAAATAAATAAATTTTTAAAAACAGCTGTGAGGACTGGATATTTTTTCCCTTGTATCTAACAACAATAATAGTAATGCAAGGCTTAAGGAGGATAAACACACTTAATGCAAGAAAAAAATTCAACGTTACTGGATTTTTCGTAGCGAAAGAATTGGAAATTATGGTCTTAGAGCAGCAATGTCTTTTGGATGAATGTATTAGCAGAAGTTGCTTCTTAAATGCTTTGAATTTAGTTGAAGCAGTTTCCACATTGAAGCTAGCTGTATTCTGCTGTAGGAGAAATAGTGAAAGTAATTGGCTGGCCATTCCGAATCTGGATGGAAGAAGCAACTGAACATGTTGGGGATGTTTTTCAGAAACTTGAGCGCTTTACATTTGTGTGTTTACAATGTTTATATACATGTGTATAGACTCTTGCTTTTCTAGCAACCATTAGTGTGCTCCCAGGAGATGAAAACTCAGATAGTGATCTCAAGTCTTGTTGTAAGAATCAACTTTTTGAGTGAAGCTGTGTGCAGTCATAACAAATTTAAATGTAATGATCTTTAAACATGTTGTTCTTAAAATACCTGTTCTTTGTACTCTGCTTTGGTCCAATCAGAGAAGGTCCCTCTGGAGTCTAGAAGAGTAAATAATAGCTCTAGTCTAATAGTTCTGTAGTCAACCATAACTCACAGATGGAATTTTCTGTGTGCAAGCTCATTTGTAGTTCATGTACTAATTGTGAAGATGTAGGCAAAATCAAGTAAAAAAAAAAATGGTTACCTTATTTTATCAACAAGATGCTAAAAACCCAAAGAACTCCACTACCTAAAATGTCACCTCTTTACTACTGCTGTTTGGGGGGAAGGGGGGTTATTTTTCTTTATATGATGTATATACATATATAAAAATAAACAAAATATTTATGTTGGGTTTTTTCCCTCAAACCTTATCAGTAGTGTCATTTGCTTACAAGCCTACTTTGCTCACTCCCTGAATTCTGATAAGCAGAAGCAGCTCCTGGAGTAGCTTGTACTATGAACAAATGCAATGAAAGGACATTTTAAAATTCTTTTTAAGGTAAATTTGAAAAGAATTTAAGAACATACATCTTTCAGAGTGACATTTCAAAAAGAGATCATAAGAGGAAAATAAAACTGAATTGGAGATACTCATTACCAGAGGATCTTCTTTGGAGTCCTTTTTTGAGTAAATCAGTAGGTCTGCTTACAGCTATATGTGGTCTTTGTAGTAAGTCTTTTTTGAAAATATGACCTAAACTTTTGTGTTTCATGGCAGTACATTTATCTGGGTCATATATTATGTGGTGCTAATTAAAGTTCTTAAGAATATGAGAACCAAAGAACAAAACAGCCATGCCTTGTGACACATAAAATATGCTGATGTCACGAGCATGTTAATCAACTCTGGATTAGCTGGAAATGGCCATGCTTACTGTAGTGGCATTTTTGTGTATTTCCCGCCTCCCACCCCAATAATAAAGTTTTGTTTATAATAACAGAAGCAGCTATTCCAGCTGTCAGTTGCAGTAGTGTATAATGTAATTAAAATAGGCTGTGTTCTACAGTTCCTCGAGAGAAATGAGGAGTAATCAAGCCTTTAAAATACTGTTAGAATTTATATACAGCTTTTGAAACATGAGTATGCTTCCAGGTAAGTTCTTGTCCCCCAGATCCATTCACAGTTACATGCACATGCTCCCCTGGGAGACGTGGGTTACAAACACACACATTTCCCCTGCACACTGACGTGTGGGGTGTATGGGTTGCTCCCCACGATGTCTGTCCTTGCTGGGCACAGCCGCATTTCGGCATCTGGCCAGGAGGCAGCTCTGACTGGCCTGGGCAGAGATGTGCTGCTGGTGGGGTGACTTTTGATGGTGTCAAACCAGGTTTTGACTGCTACTCTGGTACCGCCTTCTTCCTCCCCACAGTTACAGACGTTGAAGCTTCTTTTATGCTTCCTGTCAAGTGGAGTGTGTGTGTCTGTCCCCACCACCCTTATCCCCGACCCCATTTAATCTGGCAGAAGGAACATCTTCTTCCTTAGCCTTCCTCTCGCTAAGTTTTGGGTATTTCATTCACACATAGTGTTTACACAGGCATTGCTATTTTAGCAGCTGTTTTTATCGTTGCCGTTTTGCTGGGGGAGATAATGTGTGGATTCCCTAGCAATAGATGACTACTCTTTACCTCACAAGGTGGGGTAACGTTCTGCTGTATCACATATTTAGAGTACTCTGCGTCATAATTGAAAGGGACACATTGCACCCTGCTAAAGAACATTGTTCTTACCAGATCACTTACCAGAGGAATCCTGATAGTTCAGCAGGCACTGTTACTAGAAGTATTGACCATATTAAATTGTAATCCATTTCTCCAGGTTTGACTTTCACAGCAAGCCAGAGAAATGGAGGGTAGTACAGAAAAGTTTGTTTCTGTAATGTTTTCAGCCTGGCAGAATTGCAATTGCTTCTGAGATCTTTGTGGTCTTTTTTTCTGCTTTTGTGTTACTAAGTTTTCTTCTGGTGGGAGCTTTGAGTATTTGTGTGGTCCTGAAATGCCAGGTTATTGTGGCAAAGGCATTAAGTGTTTTCAGTTTTTTCTTCTTCAGTGACTTTTATAAGTTGTGTAGGGACACGTTTTTAAATTTACAGACAGCAGTTGTGACTAATCAGATGTTACTGTTTGCATGAAACTTATGTTCCTGCCCAAAGGAGATCTGTTTATAGCAGACTATCTCTCCTTCAAGAATGACAGATTCACCTCCAGGAATATCTACTCAAGAGCACAAACTCTTCAAATACAAGAAGCCGTTAATATTATGTTGGCGTCTATGAAGAAAGAACGATTGCCATTTAGCAAGGGGAGAATGCGTTCCCAAGACTCCTATTAGTCTCAGAAGGTCTCGGTTAGGAAGTTTCGATTGTTTCACTGTGTGTCACTGTACCCGTCAGAGACTTCTGCTCTCTGCTGCCAACAGAAAAGTGTTGAAACAAAACTGTTGTCCCTAACCACTGTTCAAACACGTCCTTTGCACCAGCAGAACCTTAAGATAGCATCTGGAGCTGCCGATACCTTCCTTTCTTTCCTTGTTTTGTGAAAGCTCAGACTCCGCTTACCTGTCTGTTTGACTAAGGTAAACTTGCAAGAACTTCAGGTACTTGCTGATGTTTGCAAAGCTTCTGCTGTGCAGTCCGGAATTTGATACACCATAGCAGATGCGCGTTAGGTGTCACTTGTAAGCATTGTTTGATGCCACAAACTGTTACAAAACTGGAAGGGTTTTCTTTGCTGCACTGTGTAGATTCTTCTAAAAAGTCTAGTCTGTTGAGCATCTTCCCCTAAAAGGAAGAGATCTGTTTAGAAAAGGCATAAATGGGTTCAATTGGCTGTATTTTATGACACCTTAGGAGCTTGGTTGTGTGTGTGCCCAGTCATGATGCTAATTGCCTTGAGTTAATCATTGCAAACAGCTGGTACTGGGCAAAGAAGCCCTTCCATCCACCTTTACTGTCTAGGCTGGTAAAACTGAGATCTCTCTCCTTGGCTCAGAAGCTTGCTTCTGCAGTCAGACAGCTCGAGTGTGTAACTGTTGGCAGATTGCAGTTTATGTATTCCTGCATTAATCTTCAGGTACTGAGAAGTGGATGTGTGTGATATTCTGTAGCCTATAGAAGAGCCATCATGGACCTGTAATGATGAGGTGTGGCACCATTCTGTTTCACATTAACAAAGAAGGATGATACCCAATTTCCACTTCGTTGAGGGAGATGGTTAACCAGTGGAAGCTGATAGCTAATATAAATTTTAATGAGTGTCTTTGAAGGGCCCTGGGTGTGCTGGCAGATGGGCTGTATTGCTTCAGGGTACTGAGTCATGAATAGGAAGTGTCCTACAAGCTGACTTCTGAGATTGGGGTCAGCCTCTCTATTTTGAAAGTCAGTGAGAAGTATCGGTATTAACCAGAGCCAGCTGATTGTCAGAGCCCCACTTGAGCGTATTCCAGATTTTCTGCTTAAGGAAATTGGGGCATATCTTGTACCAGATCATTTCTGCACAGCGTATTGTCCTGGATGCGGGACATTTTGCACACATGGGAGCAAAATCCCTCTTCTCAGAGTTCCGAATGTTCAGCTTAAGTCAGGTTGATGAATATCCACAGGTTCTTCCATCTCATGATAACCATGCTGGATGACTCTTTGGATTAGGATTTATCTGTTTAGTTCCCAGTTATAGAGACGGATTGCTAATAGGTGTGCTTTTTCATGAGTCCAGGTGCTGTACATTAGTTGTTTGATTTGTACATATGGTTTGTACCGTTCATATTCCCTAGCGTGAAAGTTAATACAGGCAGTATATTTTAGGGAAAATGAGTGACAGGTAAGCGACCTCTCTCCTTGAACACACAATCATTTTGCCTGAAAATAGGTTCCCATTGCAGTCTCCTTTTCCGTCCTTCTCTGTGACAGTTCTTGCAAAAGTAGATCAAATTAATGGAAAGGAATTGAAAAAGAAACTTGGGCTGTGGAATGGATTTGGGTATACATTAGGTAAGAGCATGCATAGTGCTTTGAAGGTATAGGAACAGGAGAGAAAAACCCTGCGATCTTGCTGTGATCAGAACAAAAAATAGAAGGGTCTTGAGAGAGATATGCACTTTACTTTTCCAGTAGCTTCAAATGACAAAGTAGCTCGTTTCCTTTGCATTTTTTTCCTGGGGATAGAACTGGCTCCTGCAAAGACAATGAGGAAGGAGATGCTGATAGAAACGGTGACCAGAGAGGACAGAAATGGGCTTAGGAATGGGTATGGTGATGGAGAGACCCAAAGGGCTTGGGCAACACCGGGGATAAATGGCATGTGCAGGGGTCTAGATCAGCTCTGGGGAGAGGCTTGGGGAGAGCAGAGGAAGAAAAGGAGCAGAACTGTTGAGTGCAGAGGGATGGCGATGACAAAATGGGAGAATCGAGCTGATAGGAAAAAGGACAGGAGATGTCGGAATAAACATATAGCAGGACCTAGGGTGAATTACGGATAGACAAGACTACAGGTTTTCTTTCCAGGGCCCCAAGTGGAATCCTGCACTCTGCTATCTATGTAGCTGTTTGACTTAAATGCAAAAGTGATATACTCTGCAGGTAAGAGATGTTATAGTTAAGATGATGAAAACGTCATTTACTGTTTTAAGAAGTGGTGTTGAGAAAGAGTCACATAATTTTTACCTTTGAGGAATTGCAACATTTGAACTAGCCAGATGTTTGCAAGCTATGAAGAACTTCAAATGAATGGAAGAAAAGACTTAGAAGAAGGTTACTCAATTGAAAATGTAGGAAATTGAAAATGCCTATTGAATATGGTACTACACCCTGGATTTACATTCTCTAAGAGTATGTCTTTCTGCTTGCTTTGTCATCACTGTGCTCCAAACTTAGTCACTGGAAAACTAGACTGAAAATATTTTTGAAGTAAATAATAACTAGCTTTTTACCCAGACCCTTCTTTAGGATATGAGAGTACTTAAATAAGTATTAGAAATGTCAATGAATGAAACTGGCAATTTCCGGTACTGATATTTTTAATAATTATGTGAATATATGGTGGCCAAGCTATTCCATCTACTTGTAATAGGTCCATAGGTTTCAGGGTCTCTAGTTACTGTTTTTCTGAGAAAATTTTGAACTCTTGTAGCATTGATGTTTTATATTACAGTTTGCTAATTAGCCACTTGACGTTTACATGATGTTTTGAAAAGAGGAGGTTTATTTACGTAAGTGATTTCTTCCTTCTGGGTACTTTGCAGCCAGAGTCTGTACTCTTCTCAGCTGGAAGGCAGACAGGTAATCATAACTTCCAATTTTCTTCCTGCTGTTTTCTGGCTGATCCTCCTATCGGATCCTCCATCTGCTCTGTGATACTCTTCCTGCAACGTGTCCCTGCCAGTTCATCCTAGATACTGTGTTTCCTTCCAGACTTTGATAGAAATTGTCAAAGTGATTGCACAGCAAGAAATTGTTGTGCAATAAAATTTTTTTAGCGCTCAGGAAAAACTAAGAAATGTCTCATAGGACTGTGTAGAACATACATTAGCTGGATAATTCTTTTGAATATTCAGTTTCAAAATTGTTCCCGAGTTAGTATCAGAATTTTTAGAAGTTTGAGTTTGTATGAGAGTTCCAAGTGGCACAGTTTGCGTCTTGTGTCATTTGTGTGGATGGAAGGACAAGGCTGCATTCTCTTAGAATTACAAGTGAATTATTCTAGTCAAATGTAATGATGCAATGACTGTTCTGGTTATTCCTGTGGACCTTAGGCTGTGGTAAGACTCCAGGTGCATTAGTTTTATGATTTAGGTAACTTTGTGTCTGTCTGTAGGCAGAACCTTAATTTTCTGGAAGAATTGATCTCATAATGAATTTGGAAACAACAGAGAAGTTGTTTCTGATAATGGCACTGGCACTGTAATTTTGATGTGTTAGTACATTTAGAGATCTGGTGCTTTGGATCTTGTGGCATCTCAAAATGTGAACTTACTGGGTCAAATACTGTCCAAGATACTTTGCAAGTCTTACCCGCTCTTACTGAGTGGGAACAGTAATGTCTAAAGTTAGCCTGTAGAATTGCCTTTTGACTGCTGACATTCCTGGTATTTAAAAAAAAGTAATAATTAGTACTTTTGAGAATGGTCATTCTTACGATAACTTTTCGTATTTCACCTTTTCCTGGCTGCTCTGTTCTAGGCATCCTAAAGGAGGATCTTTTATCCGGCCAAACAAGGCAAATTTCGGAGTAGATTTTCTTACTGCAGTAAAGGATCGGTACGGATTGAATGATGAGCAAGATGTTCAACATGGGACAGAGAATACATTAGTATTCGGAAAGAAGACTGTGGAATTTGTTGGCATGGATTCTGTTGCAGAACAGCAAAGGCAGGTGTAATACATATATATAATATATGAAAATCTAAGATACACTCTCAGCAATTGATTAGTCAAGTAGTAGAGTTCAGCTGTAAGGAAGGGAGACTGGCTGCCTTGCTTCTAATATTGTCATATCTCCAAAAGTAAGCCAGACTGCTCTGTGGTGGAAGAGGCAAGAAGTCTTCCTATTGTGGCTTCATAATTTACCTTTCTACAGATAGGAAAGAGCTTTGTATCACGTTTGAATGTTCACAATCCTCATTCTGATTTCACAAAGTAGGAGATGATGATATTTTGGGAGGAATGAGTGTGCTAAATTACCGTGATATTGGCAATCATTATACACATGCATGGTCCTCTCTAAATGGATGTATTTTAATATTTTGTTAACACTACAGTATTATATCATCTTTGTTTACTCATCTCAGTAATGATTTTGTAACTAAGAGAGGGAAGACGGAAGGTCACTGTACTGCTAGTGAAGAAGCCTTTCAGTCAGTTCACGTCATGTTCATTTATCTGAAAGGGTAAGAAAGGAAGTAATTTGATGATGTGTAACAGATTGCAATTTTAATGACCTCCAGCAGTAGAGAGGCATCCGTTCAGTAGGTGGCATTCTCCTTCTGAGCTGATACATCATAACTATTCTCCTTTTGTCTCCCAGAACATACTAACTAAGCAGTCAAAAATACTTTTTGTTGTTGTTGTTTTTGTCTTTTTGGATAAGTGGTACAAAGAATGTCCAAATAACTTAGAACCTCTTTCAAAAAATATTACAAGAAACCTGTTTAACTTGGAACGTCTAATTGAATTCCAGCTTACGTCGCTATATTTTGTCTGGTTTATCACTTTTCTCAGTTAGGTGAGGGTTTTGGGGAGGTAGGGGTTGTGGTTTAACTTCCTTTGTAGTAGCAACACAAAGGCAAAAAACAGAGCTGTATCTCTTTTTGAGTTAAGACAGACTACACTGTAGCAGTCTGCACATTGCTAATTCTAAAGGAGGCGATATGTATGAAAAGAAAATTATTTAGTTTTAACAACCAGGTATTTGTACAACGGACATATTCCTGTTTGAAGATTACTTAACAGAATATTCTTTCTCATTTAGCCGACTGAACCAACTGGTAGATATCTCAGTGCGTGAGTGTGCAGTGAGCCATGCTGGCGAGACAGAGGAAATCAGCAGAACGTGTGCTAGTATCCTTTTTTGCTATATTACATGAGATCACAAATAATTTATGTATTTTAGCATTCAAGAGTTCACTTCAATGATATTTGTATCCTTTTATTAAAAAAATGTTTTAAAATGCAGTGGCTATTTAGAAGCTTAATGCAGTGTTTACAGAGTTAGAAAAAAGTAGATGCCTACAGTTTTTGAGACGGAATGCAAATTGTGGATAAAAATAGAAATACTGTCATAGGTTGCTACTGTGACTGTAATTTCAGAAGGCTCCAGCAATGGATTTTGGTTTGGTTTGGGTTTTTTTTAAAAATTTTAATCTCAAATAGATAAACCCCATAAAAATACAACTGATATGTTCTGTAGGCACCAGATGTTTCCAATAAATTACATATTCAATATACTGCATGTTGTAGCAAAACAGTTGTAGAAATACAAAGCAGGTGGTATTCGTTCATTTATAAGGACTGGTAAGAGTTCCTGTCAGTACAGAAATTAATCCATTTTAGGATTTGTATAGTTAAGCTCTTTTATAAAACTGTAAGCCATTTCCGTACCACAAATCAAAATATAATTTGCTGTAACTGAGCAGTAGTATCCCTTAGCTCAAACATGTAATCTATTTCTGTTTATTTGATTCAAAAACAAGCCCTAATTCTAATTTCTGAAAGATGGAGTTCAGATTTGAGATAAGTTCCTTTTTCTTAATGTGAAATTTCAGATATCAGGCATATAAATCTATCAAAAAATCTGGTATCATCTTGGGAGACAGTAACAGCTATTGCTTCTCAAGTTCAAAATCTGGAAACACTTAATATTAGGTATAGATATTCATATTTGGGTTTCTGTTCCTTTGGGGTAGGGACAAAAAAGAAGAGTCTCTTTTATAGATACGGGGTCAGCTTTCTAAAGGTAACTGGATGCCTCAGTACTCATTTTAATGGGAGCTAAGTTTTTTAATATTTCTTTTTTAAAATCTTGTCCTTCAATGACTCATGCGTGTGCTATATTTTTTAGTCATCCCTTTTCCATGAAAGACTAGAACCCTAGGAGTTCAGCATCTATGTAAAACTAAATTCTGGAGGAGTGCTTGGGACAGATGGGTGTTGATTGGAGTTTTGTAAAATTAGAAAAAGCACAGTTGTCTGAAAAATAGAATACAGATTTCAGCCATTAAACATTTACAGGAATTTAGGCATTTGTCAATGTGTTCTACATAACAGATTTCATCATCTTTATGCAAATTGGCTGGTTGGCTAGGGAGACAGATTAAAATGCACTCTAGGTTTTTACAGTGTACTGTAGACTCTTAAGCAGTTAGACTGAAGGTAAAAAAAAAAATGCTGAGTACTTTTATAGAAACGAGGAGACTGGGAGTATAGAAACTTAGGTTTACAGCATTGTAAAATGCCCTTATACACTTAGGCAACTTCTAAGACAATTAATTCTCTTGATTTTTCAAGCTTAGTTTGCCCTGAGGCAGAGCTGACTTAACACGTGTTTGCATCCACACTGCATGTGTGCAGCGAGTCTGGTTGCAGCAAGGAGACCGGCTGGGCAGGAGAGACAGCCGGATTTGCTGCATGCATGTGCAGCAGGTCAGGCTCTCTGGATGCTGGTGCATGGGGTCTGCGTGGCAGTGGCAGGGGGTGGGGGCTCTGCTGGCAGATGGGCCACTCAGGAGAAGCCAAGACCTTGAGGTGGCATTGCTGCGGGAATTTGCAGCCTGCCTGTGAAAGCACTAGTAACACATCCTTAGCACTCAAAAATCTTGCTTAGCATTTTTAGTTAGTTTTAGTAGTAGCTATCCGTTTGACTTCTGGGTTTGCAAACCTGTTGGGGTTTTTTGGTGAGCTTAGAAATTTTTTTCTACATAGAAAAGCCGTAAAGTAAATATATTTTCATTTTCTTTTAAAGTCATTTCAAGTGTTTCAAGACTTTATCTCTGGTTTTTATTATTGTTGATATATTCTGACTGCCCATGCAAGTCTTTATTTAGGAACCCACTTTTGTGGAAGAATGGTGCTTTACCAACAGTGTCTTGACACCAAACTGAAATACCTATAATGCTTTAAACAAACCTTAAGTATCCCAAGGCCCAGTCTGTTCCTGTCCTGAAGGGATGCTGATAAGAGCTGTGGATCATGGTGACAGACCTAGGGGAAAATCTCTTAGTACAATAATGACATTGGAAAAGGAGAATGTTGTTAAATAAAGCTGCAATTCCATCAAAACAAGAAAGAATTCACAAAATAATTTCAAAAAGAGCATTTCAGTACACACCTATACACTGTAGCCGTCACATGCCAGAATAATCTTGTGGCGTGAATTTACACAGTAGATTAAAGTTTGTAAACTTTAGCATGGTAGCATGCTAAGCCACTAATTTTAAGAAGTTAATGTTATAGCTGCAACTTTAGGAAGTTTGTTTTATTGTCAAGATTAGCGCCTCGACACTTTAAGCAGAGTTGGTCAGCTGCTTTGGAGGTCATGCTACTCTTTGAATACAGCAACAGGGCAACAGGACTCAAGGCAGAAACCCAAAATACGACTTTTTTTTTTTTTTTTTTTTTTTTTTTTAAGAGTCTTGGAGGTCTGACTTGAGGTTAGCAGCTTCCAAAGCTGTCATTGTACAGTGTAGCTAAAACAGTTGAAAGGGATGTCAGTTAAATTGGAATAAATAACAAGTTAATTTAGTAACAAAGTGACTCCAGTTTTTGTATTTGTTTTTATAGTTAATGTGACTATATTATTTTTTTTTAATAGTTATAGGTGTTCCATTTTCTTCAATATTTAGCACTGAACAGCTGTTTGCTACCTGGGTGCTATTTGTAAATCTATCTTTGCCTAGACCATATGCTGTCATGATTTATTATTATCAGCATGCATGAGAATACAGGGAATTTATTTTGTTTCACCTAGAATAATTTGTTGGTTTTCATTGTTGAGAAGTATAGTCTAGACTGCGGGGGTTTCCGAAGTTATCTGTGATAAAATTGGAAAGCAAAATGAGGTTGATGCTGGAATCTGAGGCTTATGACTAGAAAGTGAAATAGTCTGAATTTGTTTTTTATCATTTTGACCTCCTGTTTACTTTAAAAAAGAAAGCCATTAGCAGGTAAGTCTGTTACTGATTTTTTTTGTGCAAGGAATGTTGGAAGAAGAATAAAAGCAATTAGTCATCCGTCAGCTCTCTAAGAGCTTGTTTAAATAGGGAAAACTAACCCATAAGTATGTAAGTTTTAATTACGCTGAGAAATTTTTATTGTAATATGCAGGCAGACTAGACCTTAGGAAAGATAAAAAAACTTTTGTTTAGGGGTGAGTAATGAATACTAATTTGAAGACTGAAGGTTTGAGAATCTTTTAACTATTCTATAGGGATATTTTGCTATTGAGAGTGGATTTTACATCCTTTTTTTTTTTTTTTTTTTTTTTTTTTTACTGGGGTCTGGATAGTCATCTAGGGTTTTTATTTTGAATCAACACTAATGGGTTTAAGCCCAAAATCTGACTTCTTGGAGGAAAATGGGGAAGGAGGCCACAGATGAATAAATATGCATTCATGAAGTAGGAGAGTGAATTAGGAAGAAAGGGTATGTTTCAATATAACTAGAAGGAAATTGTATGGTATTGTAAAATATGTTACACCTTTGCAGTGACTTTTTAATTTTGTGGCAATTGTTTTTGTCTTTAATACATATTTCCAAATTAGTGTCTTAAATAGATGCAATTATTCATTATGCTAATAATTATTCTTTTTACACAGTGAAAACAAAATTAAATTTCCATCTACATCAACTTCTGTATCTGGTGTATTTTCAAAATTGAGGATTCTGGCACTTAATCAAACTGAGGTTACATGGACAGAGGTAATAACCTTTCCTGGTTTTGTTTTTATTTATATTGTTAGGTTTTTGAGACAAGGAAAGCACAAGAAACATTTATGCGTTGTATTATTCTAGTGAAATGTAATCAGCCTTAGAAAAGGTGCTGTGGCATAACTATTAGTTACATGGTAACTGGCATAGTTCCTACATAATGTAGGAAGTTGCATTGGCACAGGAGTCTAATAAGCAGCATTTTGCTTCATCTCCATTTGCAAATTGCCAAGTCAAGGTAAAGCAGTTGGAGTATAATAGAACTTCATTTCCCAGCGGTTTCTGTGAATGAAAACTTTTTGCTGCCTTGCAGTTATTAAAGGTTTATCTGCATTTTTATGCATGCAATAGAACAAATGCAAATGGAAAGAACGTATGTCATCATGACACGAAGTACTTGTTTTGGCATCGCTTTGCCTCAGCAGATTGGCTTTAGTATCTTTGCACATACTGACAGTTTTTGAAGTACGTCGTGCCTGGTTATGTGCAACACAGATACAGCACTGGATAAACAAAGCTCTGACTTGTTTCAGGGACTGAAACAGGCAGACATGTAAATGACTCTCCCCTAATACTTTGTCTTATTAAGCGTGAAGTCCTGTTGTCAAATACGTTAGCAGTGGGCCTTTTTTCAGAGAGCAGGCTTATGAAGCACATCTCAGTAGTGCCACATTGCTTATAACAGCCTGTAAATTCCAGCCCATTATTTGGATTTCTTCAGGTTACATTTTGTGTGTACTGCATTGTGAAATTACCTGAATTTTCAATTTTTTGCTGCCAGCCACTATCCGGTAATAGAGCGCTTACCAAAACTGGGGTTTGAGTTAAATGGAAAGAAACTTCTTCCTTCTCTTCTGCAGCAGGGCTAGAGGAGGGTCGTTGCTATATTTTTGTTCAGTGGCCGTTCACTGTGCTCTTAAACCATCAGTGTGGTTTTTGCTGGGACAGTTATAATCCTTCCATAACGGCAGCAATATGAATAGTGAACTAAATGGAAGAATTAAGTGGCTACAAACACTTCAAATCTTGTCTAGTGCTCGTCAGAGTAAATCTGTGGTGTTTAAAATGTTGGCAGCTGCTGGTTTTGCAACTCTGCTTTAGCTGACAATTCATCATAGGCAGTAAATACATATTTTGTTCAGCAATCTTTCTTAGAAAATTGAAATTTGATTCATTCATAAGTACAGAGACAGAAGCCTATGCTTCAAAGTGGTGTTCCATGGCAGCCAAAAAAAAGGGGAAAAATAAAGGGACCGGCCTGACATTAAATCTCTGTGAATAAACTCAAAATATTACTGCTTGAGCTCTATAGGGAGTTACTTTGAAAAGTCAACTTCTTAATAGAAAATAGTAATGAATATGATCCAGGGAAAAGAGGAATACAGTGATTGTTAATGTGAATATAAGCAAAGTCTGAAAATCCTAGAAATGTTTTTATTAAAATTAAAACAATTTGGTGGTGAACAGCATTTAAAAATAACTTGGCACCATGCGTAAGAATATATGGCATGGGGATAGTTTTAAAAAAGAAGACTTGGGGTGGGTTGGTTTTTTTTTCGTTTGTTCCCCTGTTTTGAAGTATTTTTCACAGTAGAGGGAAACGCTTAACTGTTAAGCAGTTATGCATAAATCCACATTTACATGCCTTGAGCATCAGCTTTCCTAAAAGTTCTTTCATTAGTACATTATATGCATATGTCTAAATACAGCTGAGATTTCTATCAGTATATCCATAAAAGAGCTCATTACTGTCTAATTGTTGATTGATTGTTCAAAACATAACATATACCCTTCAAGGGGAGAAGTTGTGCTATGAAATATCCTACAGTTAGAAACCATTGACCTAGAAATTGAATTAATGCATTTGATAGTAATGAATTCATATTTATGGCTCCCAAAACCACTTTTTCTTTTTCAGCATGTACATCATAATGTTATATTTGTCATTCTGTTCTCGAACTAACATCTTATAAAATAATCTGCTGTTACACGGGGTAAAAGAAAAATCTGGGTTAGATGAGAGGTGCAGGATCATGTTTCTGACACTGGCAAGTAGCAGGTAGTTGGGTAAAATTCTAGGCAAAGGGCAAGTGTATGGTAAGAGCTTCTTATAAAGTAGTCTGGAATTCCGGGACTTCCTGAGCTGGAGACTGTATATCTGTATTTAATTATTTTTTGTGGATTTTGTATTTCATTGTTTATCGAACTGTGTTAAGAAGCATTTGAAAATTTTGATACCCACATCTTTTAACATCAGTTTAATTATGTGCTGTATGAAAAAATACCCTTTTTGATTTTTGATCTTGCTGCCTGATAATTTTAATGTGTCTCAATATTTTGTATGCAAGTAACTGAGAACAGCTGTTTTCGGTTTCATAGCTTTGATGATTCTTGTTAAGCTGCTTTGTGCCTTTCCTATTTATATTACTTGCTTTCTGGGATAAAGAGACCAACGATACAAGAACATCATGGACTTACATGGTGACAATTGTTTCTTGTTTTCTTTGTTTCTTTTGCAATAGGTTTTGGATTTCCATTTTTCTTTTTGATCGGCAGTGGCTACTCCACTGGCTATTCGTCCCAACCTCCCCACCAGCCATCCCCAACAAGCCCCTGGTCTCCCCTGAGTGTTAATTTAGTGTTAGACCTGTGAGCCTAGTTTCTGTGGGAGCTGTTTTAAGCAATAGTTGAAAATTCCGCAATTGGAGTTTCTTAGGATTGTGATGTGACTATCATTTGGTCTCGGCAATTTTCTAATAATTTGGTCGGTCTATTGAAAAGGCTTCCGATACTTCAGTGTTGTGCAGTTTTTCTATTCCATCCATCACAACGCAGGGCTTTTGTGGGGGAAGCCCCCAGAGGTTCCCTGTAGTAAATGTGCACTTAATTTCTCTTGACTCTTCAGGCTTCTTTCCATGCTTCCTCATCACTAATAGATAAACTCTTTTGGTCTGTCTTGTTGACATAGGGAAACACTGTCCAAATTAAAGAGATAAAATATTGGTGTTTCCTGCTGTTGCTGTGGAGCAGGAAAAGTTGTTATATCTGAGTTTGTAATTTTACGTGTGTTGCAGATATGGCAGCAGGATGGTGTTTCATAATTTTGGGTGTGAAGCAGTTAAGTCCCATATCATATGCCACCACTTGAAGACATCTCAGTATTTTGTATATAATAAGACAGTTATATATACATCCAGCTGTATAACTTCGTAGAGCTGTAATGGAGAGAATGAAGAACCGTTGATGAAAGGAGGCTTTTTGGTGACTAGGATAGTGGGCATTTACAGGAGAATCAGTTAGCTATATACATAACAAATACAATTTGATTGTCCAGATGGCTGAACTTGCACTGCTTTGTAACCTTTGTAACCTCCTGTAAAAACAGCCTTTAGCCGATCATGCTGTGCATGTGTGTGGCTGTGGTGCTGCATCTCAAAAACTTTGAATCTGCTAGCCAATTGCAAACACATTTTGAGAAGAGGTGGGAGCTTAAAAATAATTTATTACCTACAAGTTCCAAGAAAATAGGAATGTAGATGAAGGAAGGAGCCCCTCCTTAAGTTTCCTAACTAAGGAAGGAGTAGCAGGATGCGCTCACGCTTGATTTGTCTCTGGAGAATACACACAAGACAAACCTCAGTGAAAAAAAAAATTTGCAACTCACTGGCACAAATCTGTAGAAAGCCATTCAGTTCCAGTGCTTATGGAAGTCCATTTGCTAAAACTGCAAAATTTTTGATACTGTCACAATCACATAAAAAACTGGGGTTAGTGCCAGCAACTTCTATTGCTTTATAATAAGCATTTATTTTTAAAAGTTGTGTTACCTGCTGTAGCTGTTTGCAAAAAATAAATCTTTATAAAGTAAAATAATGATGTGTCTGTACTTTCAGGACACAAGATTTAAAACAAATGCATCTTTGTTCATTTTGTAGACTTTTTGAACTAATTTCTTTTAATTGAAAACTTCAGGATATGTGCTGACTTAATGCAGTTCTTGGGTTTTAGTGGTTTCATGTGCTGGCACAGTCCCATCACAGAGAAGCCTCCAAGCTCTGATAAATTAAGACATTCAAGAAGTCTGGCAGACCTGATGAGATGTGCAGATGTTCCAGAACCATTAGCAGTCTGGTGTATACGGCCATTTCCTCACCTCATCATAGGGAAAATCTGATCGCTCCAACCCAACGGAGTAAAATAAATCCAGTTTCCAGGTCACACAGTCTGAGGTAGGGCAGCTGCTAGACTACAGCCTGGAACCCTGAGTCCTGTGACTGTGCAGAACCCCTTTGATGTCATCTCTGCCGGTAGATCCAGACACAGGCAAGAGCCAGCTGGAAGAAAGGGAGGGCTAGGCAATCCATAATGCTTGTTTCTCCGTTTTGGGGAGCTGTGGCTTGTTCTGAACATCTTCTCAGGAAATCTACGTGAAGTATAGTTTCTGGAATGATTTCCCCCAGCTTTTGTTATATTAAATAAAGTTTTGCTCTTAGGTTCTTCTTTGTGCTCCAGGATGGCCAGCACTTGAAGAGTTGTACCTTACTTCTAATAATATCGCAGTTTTGGAAAGGTAAGAGGAGTAACCTAAGCCAGTCGTTTGTGACTGATGTACTGCAAAGTTACACAGCAGATGAAGTTCCACTCTGTAATGTTTACATCACCATGACGTAATTGTAAAATAAATGATGCAAACTTCAGGTGATATACTT
Source organism: Falco punctatus (assembly GCF_963210335.1). NCBI lineage: Eukaryota > Metazoa > Chordata > Aves > Falconiformes > Falconidae > Falco > Falco punctatus. The sequence continues at coordinate 82,772,699 of NC_137584.1, forward strand.
TATAAACGTTTATAAATGTACAGAACTATTGCATGCAGTTATGTACTTGGAAAACTAGTGTTTTCATCAACATATAACTTTAAATGTTCTGCATTTGTGTTTGTTTTTTTTCCAATGTGGCAGGCCTGATAACGTCCTGCAGACCCTGAAGTTGTTAGACCTTTCAGACAACCAGTTACTGGATGGAAATCAGCTGCATCTAATAGCACATCTCCCCAGGTAGCTGTTAAACAAGTTTGCTGGGAATTCTTTGTCCTGGGTATTCATCTCCATGGTCTTAACTGAAATACGATAGTATTGATGTTGCATGGAAGATTTACGCAGTCTTGAAATAGAGGTATCTTGCCCTCTTGAGGAGAGTAACTGAATTATTTCACTGAGCTATTTTGATACGATCTTATTTTTGTTGTATAGTAACACGTTAAGCTGTACGTTATTAGGTTTTCAGTATATACTTGTGAAACAGAAGTGATTTATCATGTTATAAGTTCTTGATATATTAGTATGCACAGGGGTTTTATCCAAGATGACAGGACTGTAGAGTGTGTGTGGAGTGACAAAGCAAAGGAGCCATGGAAGTTATTTCTTGGGGACAGTTTTCTGACCGTGGCAGTGCAATGCAGGCTCACCCCTAGCTGCACAGCCGTCGGGCTCTGCAGAAAGCCGCTGGGCAGTTTGCTGAATGGTGTCACTCCTGAGGCTGACCCACTAAATATCATTGGTAATGGATGCTTTGCCGCGAGCACTTCATACCCACGGTGCCTGCTTATTTGTCCTTTGTAAAGAAAGCAACAGGGGGGGTTGGAGGGAGGAAAAAAAGCGTAGTGACAATTCTTCCCTGTCTCTGTTATCTGCTCTCCATTATTAACCGTGGGCAAGGTTACTGTTGTGACTTTACTGGTACAAGTGTGTGGCATCTCCTCTGCACAGACACTCTGTTTTGGATGTTTCAATGCGTGTTTGGGCTAGTTTCCAGACATTGAAAGAGACACGTTTCAAAATTAAAAAACAAACAAAACCCATAAAAACCCAGACAGCACAATTCCCATACCGCATTGGGTAAATGCATTTCCACTTTCTCGAAAGAATGTCTGTGGTAATACCCTTTACGCAGATTTTTGGGGGTTTTCTGTACTCTTAATAGCAGCGTCTTTAATGGCCATTACAGGCTTGAGCTGTGATTCTTGCTTTGGGGTTACCAGCCAGGGAAAGTAGGGGGGTGTTCCTTAAGCACTTCAGTTACAGTGGCTGCAAAAGTGTGGGACTAATACAGTAGTTTTGCTAATTTACAGAACTATTAGCTTGCACTGTGCACCAAAATAGCAGCCATGATTTTAAATAGCCACAAGCTATTAAAAAATCATTTGGAAAATCACACCGTTTAAATCCAGGGGCTATTGTGAAAGCTTGAAATTATTGCACTTATTCTCTGCAAGATTTATTCCCTGAACACTCCGCTGAAGTCTGGGTACTGTCTGGGGAGCTGCTGTTCATTTGTCCATGATTATGCACCACATCCAAAGTTTATTAGATCTTAAAAAAAAAAAAAAACCTGAGGTAGTATTTCTTTACAAAAAACTTCCTGTGCCATATATAGTAATCATCGTATCTATTAAATTTCAGATTAGAACAGCTAATACTTAGAAACACTGGAATATCTTCTATACATTTTCCTGATGCTGGATTTGGTATGTAGAAGTAACACCTTTATAGCTTTATAATTCTGTTTATTTAAAGTTTATGCTATTGCCTTGTAAATTTATTCTTTTTCTTAGGATGCAAGACTAAAATGTTTCCTGCACTAAAACGCCTTACAATAAATGACAATAAAATATCACAGGTAAGTTAGACTGTGACAGTTTCACATTTTGTAAATATGTGTGTCTTTTTTTAAGAGTAACTTGCAATTTGCTTTTTAAAAATTTCTTTGTATGTGTAAGATCCTGAGGTAACTGTTGAATACTTTGATCAAGACAGAGGAATAATTCAAAAAATCAGAAACATTCCTTCCCTCTGCTACCTCAGAATTCCTCTTGCAGAATTCCAGTAATCTAAAGTGCCGACTAGTACCTCATTTGCTGCTTGTATTTTTTTTTATTTTTTTTTACTTAATTAACTGTAATGCAGGTTTTTTCTGTAGCTAAATGAACAGGACGAAAGTACTTGGTTCTGCTGACCAAAAGAATAGTTTCAGTCATGGTCATCGTATAGTAAAAGTCAATGGTTACTGTGTGTTGTTCTGAAATGATGTTTGGCGTTTCCTTAAAAGATTGTTCCTTTCCCTTTCAGTGGTCATCTATCAATGAGCTGGATAAACTGCCAAGTTTGCGGTCACTGCAGTGTCACAATAACCCTTTCATGGACACAGAGAAGAACCCAGAGACCCTGAGACAGCTAATTATTGCCAAGATCAGTCAACTGGAGGTTTTGAACAAGTCTGAGGTACACGATATTTTAACAAATCACATGAGTCTGCAGAAAAACATTAAATCTTTACCTGAGGAATTGTTTTTAGTTTCTTCTAAGATTACTGTTTGTTTGGGTGCAGGAAGAGTGCCGGCCATTCCATCACACACTGGTCAGTGCGGCACTCAGTAGGGCTACAACACCCAGCCGTGTCTGGGAACGCTGCTAACTCAGTGGGGACTGGGACAAGACGGAGGAGTGGTGGTGGTTTCAGGTGCCCGAGCTGTGTTGAAGTTGCAGGACCGTTATCCCAAATTGGGGTCCTCCTGGTGTGCAGGAGCCGATCCACGCGGAGCTGAGACACCATTTATTGCATGTCTGCGCAGAGACGGGTGCTAGGTGGTAAATCCACAGAGCTAGCACAACTCTTAACACATGGTTAAACCCTTTATACATTTTCAGCAATCATTTAGTTACATTTAGTCACATCTAATTCTCACTGGTTCTTACGAGCCTTGTCTCCATTTGAAGGTACAACTCTCTCTCTTTTCACCCTACATGCTCTGTGGGGAGGGGGCTGTGTTAGTAGGGGGCTCTCCTTGCTCAGGGTGGATCTTTTAGTATGCCAGTTAGTGTAGTTCACACTTAGTTCAGGTAGTTTTCTGTTTGGTCTCATGAACCATTTGCTTCTCCATGATGTTCTCCTTGATTCACGGTGTCTATTCCTTCTCCCAAGGTCACGCTTTGTTAACTGTTTATAAGGATTAACTAACATCCTCTGGTTTTCAAATTCTTTCTTGTTTTTCACTATAGATATTTACTTCTTTTTTTAAAGTAAATAATTCGTGTATCAGGATTGCTAACAAAAACCATACTCTTGACAAAAACAAAAAAAAAAAAGAAAAAAAAAGCAAAAGCAGCACAGTTGCATGTGCTTCAGTGACAGTAATACAAGCATTTGCCTTCTGTAATAGGAAAATAGGATTATCCTGTAAACCAAATCAAACTTGCAGCAAATGTTTATTATAAATGAGAGCAGAGGGAGCAGCTGTTCATAGCTACAACAGACATCCTTGCATCATCATGCACAGTAACATCTTTGCTTAGATACTAATTTATGGATCGGTCAGTACTTGGTGGTAGGGACTGTAAGATTCTTGGTAGCATTAAAACATACTGAACAGCTCAGTAAGAGCAAGGAGTCAGTGTCATTAATTAGATTTTCTTCTCTGGAAAGCTTTATAATTATATTATGTGCCATTCCTGTGTCAGTACAGATCCTTCCTGCTGAAAGAAAAGGAGCAGAGCTTGATTATCGCAAAATATTTGGAAATGACTGGTTAGCAGCTGGTGGAAATTGGAACCCAGAGAAAAACAAACCAAGTGAAGAATTTCTTGCTGCTCATCCCAGATACCCATCACTTTGTCTTAGTAAGTACAAGTAGAGTAAAACTATAATTCCCTCACTTCTGGCGCTGTGGTAGCACTTGTGCAGTCTCTCTTCAGTTTCCTTTCCCCTTGATGCTTTTTCCGGGTGCTGCCGCTGCCTCAGGAAAGCCCAGCTGTGGGCAGGCCTGCGCCTGAGTGGCTTCAGCTTCTGTGCGGCAGCCGTGTGGTGCTGCAGCCTTCCCGGCCACGCTCCCTGCCTCAGGGATGACACCTGGGAGCATCTGCCCTGTAACTACTGGCGAGCAGGTGGCGGCTCTCTCCATCTGGGGGCTTTTTTGAAGTGGGGATGTTAAGGGGGACCTCCATGTGCCTGTGTACCCTCCTAAAAGCTGTAGCAGTGGGTCCAGGCCCGTGCGCGCAGCAGGCTCGGGCCCGATCCAACACCACAGTGCTCTTAGGTCTGCTGCTGCATTTTTAGTCTTTGAAAAGGGTTCATGTCTACATGCACTTTCCTTCACGCAGAATACGGTGCACCTGAAGAAGGAGAACTGAAGGGACAACAGCCTTTGACTCTGAAAAATCAGCTTCTGAGTAAGAGGCCAGAACTGGTCAACATTGTTCCTTCTGCATTTAAAGTATTTTATGAGCTTAGTGTTCCTGGGTGTACATGGAGAACAGAAAGTTCAAAAGCCTTGAGACATCACAGAGTTCCTGCTTGTAATTCTGCTTCTCTGAACTGTATCAATGAGTTTGACTAAACACCTGCTTCTGTGTACTCTCATTTCTCCCCTGAACACAAGCAGAATGATTTTCTTAATTAAGACTCAATGGAGAAGAGAGGTGATCAATACTCCATTCCAACAGTGTGAATAGCCTCTCTACAGAAGACATTTGAGATCTTAACCTCAATAGCTACACTGTTTTCTGATTTATTTTCTTTTTTTAAATATAGCTTCTTAACATTGGGACAGACAAAAAAACCACGGGTATCTTTGGTATTTGGGGCTGTCTGCATACTTAAGTTAGGCTACATACCAGACTTACTTACAAATTCACTTACCTTTGTTCCCCAGCAAATAGAAGAAATGAACTTTTTTTTACTCCATGGGAAAAATAGTATTTTAAGGCATTATGTTCTCAGGCATTCAGGTGGAAGATAGACAGAACAAGGGATCTAGTTGGCTAGACACAACAGAAACCTTTTTCAAGGATGAGTCTTAATCTCTGTAAAAGAATTAGGCTAATAGCTTCCTTAACGGGTGCTTGTACAGTGCTTTTGAGATGCTGAGAGTCAGAAACCAGCTTTAAACTGAGTAACCCGTGTCCATTCTACTGCATGTTATTTTAAAAAGCTAACTAGAAATTAAGCATTTTTAGGTAAATAATTTTGACAAAAACCCCAAACATGTTAAGTATTAGAGTTGCTTTTAAAATATTCTCCGTAACTTACCATAGATGAATAAAAACTTGTTTTTTTTAATAAAATTACTTCTTTTAATTTTTTGGAGAATGACTAAATGCTATATCTTAGCTTCTCAGATACAGGCTACATCCTAATTTTTTTTTAGATCAGGCTGAGCTAGGGGAAAGAATCTGTAGTAACAACAGACCAGAAAGACTCTGTGCTCCTGACAGAACAGGGCTTCATGTTGATTCACTAACGCCTCACTGTTCTTCCTTAAGCTTTGACGATTAAATGTCCTGAGAAACCTGAACAGAAGCCAGTAGAGAAAAAGCTACCAGGTAAGAAGTCTTGGCTTGTGTTGAAGCAGTTGATTGGTAGCTGCTTTTCAAATAACTCTATTAAAGAATGACAGCTGCCTCTGGCCTTGTCAGCTCCTGAAGGCTCTCCCCTGAAGACACTGTCCACTGTCATATAAAGAAATGGCAGAAATTGTTTGAAGAAGTTGTTATTTTTCTGGCCTTCATACTTACTTTCAGTTCAGCTTGAAGACTGAAAGTTGATGCTTGTCTTATAACCTGTGCTGCTGGTTTCACGATGTGTCTGAGGCAATCAGAGGCTAATTAACTGGTATGAAACCTGGTGGATGTGTTAACCAAATAACAAGCACATGAAGTTGTGAGAGCCAGCTACGTAACCTGCAGTTCTAGATACTGAGGTCTAATATTTAATACATTAAGTTAGAACTCTAATTCTGACCTGTATCACGTTTGCCTTTTGACGTTTTAGTGCCTGTGATGAGACTAGAATGGAAGATTTTGTTCTAAATCAAACGGACGTTTTGGAAAGGTGTGTCAGAATGGAGTCTCAGAGAAAAGACTTACTCAAGCTTTATTCTAAAATAAAAATCATATTTATTATCACAAGTTGCATAAAATCAGATAGATACAGCTTTTACAAAAATGTTTGATAGAAAAATATTTGTCTAAGTACAATGTGTGGTATTACAGGAATAACTCACTATTGCTGTGCCTTTAGATAAAGCTTAAAAGAAGTGAAAGTTCAACCAAAATATCGAGTATTCCTATTGCAAACACAGGTATCACCTCTGGAACAAAGTCCATTTACTCATTCAAGATCCATTACAAAAAATAACCCTTCGTGTAACTGACTTCATAATATAAACCACTCTACAACTCGGCTGGCAATTTGTTTGGGACTAATTAATGTAGTACCATTTCTAAGAACGGCACCAGTTCCACAGTGACATCCACTTGTTTGTGCTGGGAAAGCCAATTCCTGGTAATGAAAACTTCAAGGAACAGCTGCCAGATGCAAGTAGTCAGAACCCGACTGGTATGTGTCCCAAAGGTCACTTAGTATAGCATGTAGTAAATACAAACTCAAAAAAGGTAAATTATGAAGCCGTAGCACTTTTGATTTGGTATATGGGATCAAAGCGCTTAAACCACAGTAGCATATCCTGTCCTATCCACCAGAGATTAAACCATTTTCAGGTTGATATTAGCAGTTACGGTTTCAGCTACAAAAGACATTATTGCAGTGTTAGAACTGAAGCGGCAATACAGCCTTTCACTGTTGCTAGAAGCAAGTATAGTTGAAACACTAGTACTTTGCTACAGCGCAGTGGTAGCAGCATTTTTCTAATAACTTCTCTTCCTTTCCTCTTGGCAGAGTCTATGACTGTTCAGAGGGTCAAAGGACTGCTGTATCGCCTACTTAAAATCCCTGGTTCGGAACTGAAACTGTCCTACGAAAGTTCTAAGGTGACTTAAAAATGGGTAATTCAACAATAAAATACCGCATGCTGCTAAATGGCAATAGCATGTCCTAAAATACTACCTGCTGACGTGGATTTCCCTTACGGAGGGCAGTCTCCGTGCTCTCATCTGGGATCTGACTTCCCTCCTGTAGTACGACAGATCCACCCTGACTGCACCTGCCCGATCTGTATTTGGTTTACGTGAACAGATTTCGGTTTGAGTCTGATCAGGTTTTTTTCCTTTCTTACTCTAGCTGGAAGGAAAAGAAGTTGAACTAGACAACGACTTAAAGCCTTTGCAGTTTTACTCAATAGAAAATGGAGACTGTGTGTTAGTACGGTGGTAAGAAGGGACTCTTGGTGACCCTGAAGGAAAAGCCAACATTGGATCTGCAGAAGAGGTACAGACCGCCCGCAGCCAGTATGGACAGCCGGTGCCTGAACACACGTATGGGAGAACGGGAATTTCATACGTGGCACCAGAGGGCTACACAGTAACACTTTCAGTTCCTACGCTGAATCGTCAGTCTCCATGAAAGAGATTGCTTTTGGCTCAATTCTTACTTGAGAGATATCAAATAGTGCTTAAATGCTTCAATTAAATAAAACTCAAGGTACCTCTTTTGCCAGATTTTTACACTCCCTTCCCGCTGCAGCAGTGAGGACTTTTTTCTTCTGAACTGAGTACGTGATCTAGTTGTGATCTCCTTGTTTATATAATAGGACAAAAGCAGTGCTGCACTCAAAGAGGCTACTTGTAGTTTTCACCTTAAAGCAATCAAAAGTAAAACAGCAGTAACTGTAGCAGTATCTACACCGCCTTAGACTATGTAAGGTCAGAATCCGACAGGCCTTTATTCTACCCTACAGCATTAACCTACCACAGAATAAATAAGTTCTTTGCCTACTGCAAGGCATCGCTATTTATTTCACATTCTTTAGGGTGCTGTTCCTCAATCTTCCTTTACTTTTTGTTGCGTACCCTCAGATTCATACCTGATAAGACACTGAGCTATCAGAAATCCCTCCTAATCAGGCCAGGTTTGCAGTACTTTGAGATTTGGTATAAGCAAACTTTGCTGCTGTTTTTATCTAAAATGACAATGGAATAAACAAACAAACTAAACATAAATCCTAACCCCTCGCTGCCCCAGCCCCTGCACAGATGAGGGCAACCCGTCAGCCAGCTCTGAACCTGCTGCTGGTGCACAGCTGAGCACAGCTCTCCGCTGGATCCTTATACTGAGTTAAATCAGTAGTACTTTAATTTACAAAAGACAGGCTAGTTGGCATTCTTATGTGTATTTATTAATTACAAGTAGGTCTTTGACTTTATATAAAAAGGAAATTTTTTTATCTTAAACATTTTGGTTTTTGTCAGATCAACATCTATACTATAGAAAATGAATAGCATCAGTCCACTTGTAATTATCAAAAGGGATGTGCAAATATTGTTATACTTTAGCTGAAACCCAACATTAAAAGATACCTTGATATTCCTTATTGTTCCAAGAATGAATCCAAATGTACACTCCTCCACGATCGTTATACGCTACCCTGTTTTCCGAGGTGAGTCCATCATCTTTCCTCACATCTACAAGGATCTCCACACAGTTCCTTTAATCTCCAGAGCTCTCTCAGTTCCTGTGGGGAATACTGGGGGGAGGACAGCATGCCACTCTCACATGTCTTCTCACACAACCAGAGACTATCCTGTTAGAGGGAGAGCCAGTTCAATAGGTTTTCTTGCAAAGAATTTAGTCTTCAACAGGCTTTGCTTCCAAGAATCAGTTTTCCATTGTTTCTAGCAACAAACCTTGCACACCAGCTAGAGGTATGTGTCCCTCTCTGATCTGCCAAACCTATTCAGAGAATAGAGGGGTGGGGTGGGGTGGTTGTGGTTGGTTTTTTTTTAAATACATCTTAACAATTTTTTTCTGGATTTTAACCCAATAGCTGTTTCAATATTTTTTTTTAAGAAAAAAAAAAAAACTTTTTTATGCTACTTGGAGCAACAGACATGTTCTCTTTCCATAAGGTCAGATAATTTCTTGAGACTTACTTGATACCGCTTGGGTCCTACAGCTGCCATCCAGATGCCCATACTCACATCTTCACCCTGAAACAACACATTAAAATAAAAAATACAGATATTAGCATCAGGAAAGCAGGACTTTGTCAACTAAAAAGTAAATAAATTGTGAACTAAATATCTTGTACCAGCAGTGAAAACTGTAACCCCAAAAACCTATGTCTGGCTATTTTGGAGGTGTTAAATTAATCCTCCCAGCTTTCCTGTGACAATGCACTGTTCTTAAAGAGAGTAGAAAAACCAGGATTACGGCTCCAGAGATTCTCAGTCCAGAACACTTGTGCTTTGACCTAGAACAGACACTAAGTGCAGCAACCAAAAGCACTGCAAAAAGCCAGCATTAACCGGGAGAACCCAATGCTGATGCTTGAGCAATGCTCTTTCCAGCTCACCCAGTATATAGGCTGCTCCCCAGACCAGTTTAAGATAGAAAAACTGAACCAACGCATTACTACCTGGTACGTCTTTAATCTTTCAGAGTTGCTTGCCAGCCACTGAACGATGTCTTTGGAGATGACGTAGCCGGACCCGCAAGCAAAGGCTGGATATGCAGGACTTGGGTATTCCAGCTCTTGCCATTTCCCAGTTCGATCAACTGCCCAATTTAGTCTGAAACTGAAGACCATGTTAGACATGAGATGTTTTCACGAAGCCCCTGTGTGAACACGGCTAACTGAAGCTAACACTGATAACAAACAGTATTAAGAGGAAGAAGTAGAAGGTGATCCCAGTTGTAGTTCCTGCCCTTATTTCTATAAAGTGTGCATCTAATTGAACACTGAAAGCTTAACTGTTGTTTGGGCCCAGTCTTTGGTAATAAGAGAAAGTTCTCAGAACAGAAAGAAACGCAACACTGACAGTCAGGTCTTCAGCATGTCTGCGCCTGCTGCTGGGTTGTGATCCAGGTAAGCGCAAACATCCTTCCCTGTGTCCTGTAACAAGCACATCTTTGTCCCACCCTCTGGTTAATCAACACGACACAAAGTGGGTGCCTGCAGCAGGCACACAGGTACAGCGATGCTGCACAACCAGTTTTCCTGATAAAACTAGTGGCTGCTTAAAAACCAGGAAGTAAAGCAAAGTGATTTGGTTTTTCTATATACACCTTCTCGAAGCTGTTTTCCAAATGGAACTCAACAAACATCCAAAGTTGTGGCACATCCAACAAAGGCTGCCGTCACTGAATTACAAAAAACCTGCCTGGCAGTTGTCTTCTCTGAGGAAGGTTGTACTTGCTCCCTGAGGCCTGCAGGAAGCCAGCAACGCTCTCTGCCCAGTGCCCCCAGTCTGACCGCCACCCCCGGGCAGCGTGGCATTGCTGGCTTTACCATGCTGCCGTGCAGCACTGCGCACCCTGCTAACTGCTGTCAGGCAGCGAGAAAGGCCCTGCTTTCTCCCTTCAGGAACATGCTGCTACTACACTGCTCTTACCTTACAAGGGCTTCATGCACTCGCAGCTAAGTGGCGTAACTGCCAATGCACCAGCTGCTCCGCCTTTTTGTAAACAGGCTCAAGCGCTGCTGAATTCCGTCAGGAGTGTGTGCAGCTAAAAGCTTTAGTGAGCTACTAAGAACTGTGAGACAGCACCCGTAGGAGGAATTACAGGTGAGTGGCAGATCTGTTATCGGATGCTACACGTGCATGGCTGAAGCTGACATGTTAAAGCACCAAGCGGATAAAATTCACATACGATACCTGAATTCGCTTTAGATTCGGTATCTTCCACTCCAGCAAGTCACCGCAGGAAGGGTACAACCCCCTCCAGACCGAGAGGCACCTGCTTTGCTAATCATTTTATACTTCCATAGTCATTTTAACGTTGTTCACTACACCTCACACTTGCCTTACCTGAAAAACGTGACTTACAGAATTTACGCATGAAGATGTCACCCCTACATGAGGTTCTCCCACAGACATACAGAAAAGATGACATTTTGTCCAACTCTTGTCTCAGCACGACTTGTCACTTCCTTTTGTCAGTAACCTAATAAAATTACTTGATACCTTAACACACCATTTCTACAGCCAGACTCAGCACAACTCATTTTTGCAGACTGCAGAAGAAAGCATTATCGATCCTCCTAAGGTCACTCGATGGCCATTCTGAGGCAAGCCTGGAAATACGTTACTGGAAGAACATCGAGCACGTTACACTGAACAGCATCTCTTACACCCCAGGAAAAGGGAAGGTATGTTTCATTTGTACCATGAACCTCCACGGAAGACTTCAAGTATCTGAAGTTTCTTTTTGGCCTAATTAAGGTCAAGAAAAGGTGCCGTTCTGAACTCCCATGGCTTTCCATAGCATGGTGGGTGTGTCGGCTTCAGTGATCTGTTTGTTTACAGATTCATCTTAGGCTCAGTTGCCCTTGGAAACAGCTTGGTACCTTCTACCCCAGCATAACTTTGGTCATTCGCAGACATGATCTGTCAAAGACACCTCTCTCAAGCCTGAGGGGGACTAGTCTTTTGACTGCAGTTTTAAAAGAACAGAACGGCAGTAATTTAAGTACGTTCTCTCCAAGATGAGCCAAATCTTAAGTAGGATACCTGGATCATTTGGTTTTCCAGCCTGAAGTCCTGGAAGCTCTTAAGATTAGCTAGATAAGCTTTTTAAATGGTCATTTAAAACCAGTGAACAAATGAAGTGACATCAGAAAAGGTCTGTTGACTGACAGCATACCTAAGTACCGCTCAATCCAAAGCGTTCCCTTCCCAGTTTCACTGAGATCTCATCCTTCATTTCTACCAGAGTGACCTGGTAATTTCAGAATCCGCAAGAACTCTGGTAAGTTTCTTTAAGAATACAGCAATTAATTAAGTATTAACAAATCATAAGGAACACTTGGCAACAAACAAGAAACTTGTCTGAACTAGAGACAGCTTAATAAGGTCTAAGTGAAGAATGCAAGGTCTGAGTTCTCAGACATGCTCAGAGGAGCAGAAGGAAGGGAGACCATCAGTAAAGTCTCCTCAAGGGCTCAGGAAGTTACGGTCTCCACACAACAGAACCAGCTCTCAGAGAAACCCCGCTTTCCCCAATGCTCAAGGCTAAATATACAAGACATCACTGAGTTGAGAGGTAGGAGAGCTTGGAAGGATCCCCCAAAAGCACTTAGAAGACTCCTGCACACTCCGTGGTTACCCACAAAGCTGAACACAACCAGAAAACTGGCCAAGGAGCACGCCCATGGCAGGCAGCAACACAGAGCTAGGGACGCCAGGGAGGAGGAGGGCAATCCGGTATCACATCCTCAGCTCTTACAGCCAAGAAGATACTCCAGAAGAGCCTTCCCTACACCAGCTGGATCAGCAGCCCAGGCAGCTTACACATGGTGCTGTTTTTCCTTTTGCAAGTTGGTTTCCACCTTGTCATCAAGTTCCTGACCTTTTACACTGCTAGAATGAACCTATCTTACCTTCACTATTAGCCTTGCCTTGGGGTAAAGGTAGCCCCAAGAAGATGTAACAGGTATCAGGAAATCAGGGGGGTTTGTACCGGCTAGGGAACACAAGCCCACCACTCCGATCTTTGAGATCATCATAAGACAGCCAGCTATTCCACACGACTCCACACACTTCATGAATAAGCAACAGTCAGTACCAGATCCGCGAAGACACCTTCAGCAGCAAAGGCCAGCATTTCTTCAGTACGGCCACAGGAAGACACATCATGTCGTTGTGCTGTATTGAACGTTATTTTGGATGCTACACCAGTGTAGCAATGCATTCCATGGATGGAAGGGAAGAAACGGGCTATTTTGATCCTCCTAGTTATTCCCAAGCATAATACGGGCTGGGGAACTTCACTGAAGAATTCACGAATTGGATCTGCCGTTTCAGACAGCAGCAAAATGGGTAGCAATACCTGCCACTCAGACTTCAAAATAAAGTGCAGCCTATAAAGATAATTTTCTTTCTCCTGTTTACCCCATTTCCTCAAGCCCACCAGAAAAATCACAGTGGCTTCAGAAAAAGCAACATTTGCACTTCTAGTATGTGCTTGCCTTCTAACTTTACTGTAGAGATGGAATACTTTTATTTACTTGAGTATCATGACAAAGACATATGCAACACATTCTAAAACTAGGTATTTGGCAAGTTCAACTCCTTGTAAAGGCACCCTCTGGAAAGCTATTGTAGAGGACTGATCTCTGTATTCAGAGATGCAAAGTTTTACCACACTAAAGTCTTGCTTTTTATAACTAGTTTCCATAGGCAGAAAAGGGGAACCCACATGAAAACAGACTTAAAGCAGTAAACCATTCACTAAAGATATGGTATCTCTTAAAGACACGTTAAAAAAATAAACAAAACAAGAAACTCACTCACTTTCCCCACCAAACGTTTGGCCTGTCCAATTTTTTCTGCATTATCCTGTTAAAAACAGCCTCCAGATCAATGTAACAGTCATCATCTGTCTTCAGCAACAAATCAAAACTTGTTGATTCAATTGTCCTGTAGCAAAAAAAAAAAAAAAAAAAAAAAAAGCGATGAGATGCCGAGCTGCAGCCCACAAACTACAGTTACACAACAGAACATTCTGCAAGGGTTTTCTAGGAAGCAGAGGGGAAGGAAGAGGGAAGGAACGACCTTCCTACCCTTGACTTTTACATGTTTGCCCTACTGCCCAAGGCTGACTGTCCTACAGAAAGGAGAGGCAGGTGCATCCTATGATGATCTTACAACACAGATTTGTGTATGAGCTGAAGAAAAGTTTTTTTCTCTAGGACAGATGGAGGATTTGCTAATGAATCCATCTTAAAACACTGCTGACCTCAGAAGGGTCTGAATCCCTGCTGACGATGGCAGCACAGCTGTTCAAAGCCAGTGGCTGCACATCAGTAGCCTAACGCTTCAGCGTGAGACAGGCAGTTCGAGGGCAGTACAACTGTAGCAGGCTGTAAGAAACATCTGTGGAAACAACTTGGTACTTGATCTTCCTCAGTAAAGCACACTTCAAATACGAAAAAAAGCAATCTTTAACTGTCTGCGATAGCTGAATAGCTGTCACTTGTAAAACAACCAAAGAAGCTTAAGATTCTCGGGATTATTCCTGGGTTGATTAACCAACATTGTTTTTAAGGGTAATTTCTCTTCACAAGAAAGGCATTTTTCTTAAGCTTTTCATTACTAAATCTTGAAAAAATTGCTAACCTGTAAGAAATGATCAAAAAAAAAAAAAATCTAAGTTTTGACATTTACATTCCCTTTTTTTTACATTCATAACCATGAGATTTGTTAAGTAAGTACATAAGCTTGCAAGCACCTAAAACTGTCAGCTGTATTTCTCACCCCACGGCAACATCAATTAATTGAAACAGCTGTCTCAGAGTAATGGAAAGAATTGCAAGTTAGAGGCAGTAACTTACTAGATTCACCACAGGCAATGTATTAACTATGAAAATTCTTCCCCTCAACCCTTCTTCCCCCTGTACAGCAGCTTCCTGTCCTTCCCCTCTACTCAGCACCGGCGAGGCCACACCTGGAGTACAGTGTGCGGTCTCAGGCTCCTCAGAGAGGAGAGAGAGACACGGACATACTGGCTGGAGAGTTTAGAAAAGGGCCACCAAGATGATTAAGGGACTGGAGCATCTCTCCTGTGAGGAAAGGCTGAGAGCACTGGGATTGTTGAGCCTGGAAAACGAAAAGGCTCAAGGGGAGCTCATCAGTATATAAAAATATATAAATATCTGAAGGGAGGGCATAAAGAGACAGAGCCAGGCTCTTTTCAGTGGTGCCCAATGACAGGACAAGAGCCACTGGCCACAAACTGAAACAGTAAAATACGAGCTGGTCACAAGCCATCCTTTAAAAAAACCTAGGTTTTGGTCAGAAACAAATTAAAATAAATTAAAAGGAGACTGAAAATTTTCACACCTGGACTCTTAGAACACAAGCCTGTCTTGCCAGTTCACGCTTATTTCAGCCACCAAGGGTCAGCATTCAAAAAACATAGATTCTATTATTTTAGTTACTACATGCCCCCAAAATTGTGAAAAAGAAATACAACTTCATAAAGTAAATCACATAACGTATGTATTCTGTGGAACCCTTCAGATAATGTAATAGGCTGGATCATCTTGCACTACCAACAGCAACATTCCTAAGAGAATAGAATCTTATTCTCTTAGGACAAGATAAGAGATTAAGATAAGAGAATCCTGTTCAACTCACCATCGGTAGAAGTTCAGCAGTTTGGCTGGAACATTTCTGTAAGTGTCAATAACATCTACAAAAACAATATCATCATAGGTACTGCTTTCTTCCTTCAATAAAGCATCTTCTTTTTCAAGATTTTTTACATGACTTGTAAACCTTCCTGGGCGAGTATGGAGGCTTTTTAAAAGAGCATCACCTTCTGAAAGAAACAGCACCCATCATTAAACAAAGATGCATACCTACACACATTTCTCTTGGATCATATACAACATACTGACAAAAAACAATCTGAAGAAGTGTTCAATTCTGGGGTTAGGAAAATCCTACAATAATGCTCTGAAAGTCACTGTTTTACGTTGGCTAGGGTTGACTGATAAGAATATATCAATTCTAGTGCTATGTGGCCAGAGCCTTAGACACTGGGAAAGGTCTCCTGTACAGTCTCTGACCATTCTGCTGAAAAAGGTGTAAAACAGCAACAAGAGGGGTAGAAAAGCAGGCTATGTTAGGTAGTCACCGTTTGTCAGTAGTTAATGTTAAACATCATGACACGGTACTGCTAACAGTAGCAGGACTGGAAAAATGTGAAAATTATCAGGGAATTATTTCACTGCACAACATTTTTTAACTTGGGTTTGGGTAACAAAAAACAAGGACAGAGAAGAGAGTCTAGGTAAAAATAAAAATATAAATTTAGTTAATAAAAAGGCAAAGGCATGCAAGTCAACTGGAGTGGCTGACCAGGGGCAAGCAAAGAAACCACATCAGGATATTGACATTAGGCATTAAAAAACAAACAACAACAACAAAAAAAAAAAAAAAAAAAAAAAAACCAAACAGAAAGACATTAACTGTTTCTACTAAAAGAAAATTTAAGGTGATCAGATTCATAGAGATAGCACAAATTTTACCTCAGAAATGTAGTTTAAAGTTCCTGGTTTATCGTTAACATCAAATGTGACGCTACATTTTGCAGACTTACCTTGAATGGTGTAGATAAAACCACCTGCTATTCCCTCCACACCTTCTGTGAGTTCATGTGGCAGTAACCCTTCCCCTGCCTGCTAGAGACAGATTAATGGAAAGAAATAAATTAGTTCATCTCTCATCACCGATGTGTTTTTCCCTATGATTTTAAGGTGTGAGGTTTTCTGGAACTGAGAATTAAATTAGAACTCTTCTGGTTTAGGTACCTGCACAATGAAAGAGTATGATTTTTAACTGTAAAGTTTTGTGGCATTTTTTGAAGTTTGACCTAAAACTAGCAGTACCACTGAAACTTTCAGAAAACGTGTTTTGAAGTCGAGAGTGAAGTGTAAAGTTATTAATTACAACAGCACAGCATATTTAAGCAAGCAATGTTTTGACAGGACGACAGACACACTGCTAAAAAGCAAAAAACAGCCTTATTCCCATCGACTGGGATTTTAGCATAGGATTTTTGACCCACATTTTGCCATCTCTGATATACTGATAACGCTTCACACCTGACCAAGGCAGTAAGTGAACTTTACTCCCTTCAAAAGAAAAGAAAATGCCGCTTACTAGCATAATTTTTTTTGCATGCCCTTGTCCTTTTCCCTGGTAAAACAAACTTCCCCGCTGAGACAACAGGAGAAGCCAAACTGAATCAACAATTTACAGAGAAACACAGGAAAGCAAAATGCTAAATACCCAAGACTTTAAGGAAAAACAGAACCACGGTGGAAGGTGAGGTGACTCACTGTAATGACTCTGAAAACACCTCCTCCATCATTCACCATCACTTTATGAAGATTTCTTGAAACAAGGCCCTGAAGATCCTGGCTTTCCCACACAATGGTACCTTCAAAACTCTGGTAGGAGAGCAAAACACTGTTATGCGGGTATTCGAAGACTTCAAAGGATGAAAATCAAACAGTTTGGGTTTTTTTTATTTTAAAATAGTCAACTTTGTGCAGCACATAGCTTGAACGCACAACACTGATGTTTTACTTACACTTCAACAGAAGTAAATTACACATAAAAGAAATACATCTGTGAAACTCAGTAACACGTAATCATGCTTTTAAGACTAATCATGAATTTCTACATTAGGAACATTAAAATTTTAACAGAATTCTAGCGGAAAAGGTTTTTGCTTTCTAACATCATTAAGATGGCATTTAAAGGTAACCTGAAGTGAATTTTTAAAAATCAACTATAAAATCCTGCCTTACAAAGAGAATACATTAAAACAGATTTGAAAATAAGCGCTGCTTTTTAGCTGTCTGCCAAAACCAGAGATCAGAGACTCAGTCCTGACATCAGCAAAACTTAAAGGAAAACACAGCCACCTTTATCCTGGCAATGCTGTCACAAGCTACAGTAGGAGTGTCACAGAGCTCTGACCTCACATCTTGGCTAGTAGTGAAAGGAAGAGAAACACAAGTGAGTATCTTTAAAATTTGCTGGGTTTAACTCTCACTTTAAGTTATGTCACTCCACAGGTTTAGATACGTGTGTGTGTGTGTGTGTATGTCTGCGTAAAAATTCTTGCATCTAAAAGCATTTCATCTCCACTTGAAACTAACCCGCCCAACAGTCCAACTCTTACCCATTTTAATGTGAAGACTTTCCTGAAGACCCCCTAAGAACATGCAAAGGGACAAGTGGTATGTTGCACAGTAAGAGTACTGGTACTGCTAATTCTTTTAAAGCAATTTCACCCTTATGACAAGGTAGTATAGAGTAGCTGTAGGGTCATTATACTCCTGACTGCTAGATAAGCGCATTCTATTGTGTTTCTCCCCATTTCACAGGAAAAATACTGGTAGCTAGTGGAACTTGGAACACGGAAACAACTTGTTTCATGTATTGTGGATGCATCTCTGTGGCTGTAGAAAGTGTTTACTCGTACTAACTTCTCAGCTCTTCCCCATTTTAGCCTCCTTGTACTCCAGAAACTCTCCAGTTACAGACATGCCACTGAGTTCAGCTCAATTCTTTGCTTTCCTCTAGAAGTAGGTCTTAACATCTGCAGCAGTCGCGGTATTTAATGACAGCTGCATATTTCAGAAGTCTCTCATCTATTATTTATAAAGCCAGCTTTATAATCTAGTACTGGAACTAGTCAGTGTTTAGTCAAGCCTGACTTACACGCTCAATACCTCCCCCTTGTTTAACTACCTGTCAGTTATCAGAACAAACGGACCGCTACTAAGACCTTTTTTAGCGGCAGGACCCCTGAACACCCTGCACAGTAAAACCCACATGCTCAATTTCTCTATTTGCAGTGGCTATCGTCTCCCATTCCAATGTTTTTTGCTGTAGGGACTGGGCTCTAATCCCACTTCTGTGCCTTGTTTACAGACGGAACCTTTGGTAAGTTGTTTATGAGCCTGAGAGTCCTCTCCCTCCTCAGCAACCAGAAACATTAGAATTCTCACCACTGACTATTACCAATACTGACTTTAAACATGTACCAAGAGTCTTAATCTGCTATTACCAGGGAGCCTCAGTGCAAGGTGTCCTACGGCTGCAAACCGTCGTTATTTTCCAGGTTGAGAGACTTGTAAGCAAATTTTCTAATGACTTTAGCCTTTAGCTAGTCTTACTCTGAGCCGCTTAATGAAAGCTGAGGCCTGAAAATGCTTAAAGCGAAAACATTAGTGGCACACCTGAGACTACATCATCTGTTTTTCCCCATTTAAATTCCAGCCTTGTTGCTGCCAGAGCGCAGTGGCATTTACAGTGAATACCGAACAGGTGTACTGACATAATGCAGCCCTGCCAAACCCCTTTCCCAACGTCAAACAGTGCTGTGCTTTTTGTTTCTAAAGCTACTCCCCATTAGTAATGCAGAGCCTGCGTAGTCGAGAGTCCCATTTCCATGCAAGCAGCCCGTGGCTTTTTGACAAAATAAGTGCATTGCTAAGACCTGGCTGTAAGAGCCCCTGTGTGAGTTTTAGTTATCTGCTAGTGGTTCTGTTCTTCTGCGCTTTCAGTCGTTCCACAGCTGAATGATCGATTCTGTCTTTCACAATCTGGCCTGCCAGATGCTTATTCTAATGCTGCAGTTCCCCTCCTTTCCCCAAGACAAGCAGAAAGAGCAGCACTTCAGCCGGAAGATGAATGAAGCTCTTCAGCAGCCTGTACAATCCATTACTTCTTGAAGGTAGAAAAGCAGAGAATAGATATTGTCTCAGAAACCACCTTGTGACAATTAAACCGCTCACTACATGTACTGCTCTCAAACAAATAGACAGGAACACGTGGGCATTCTGTCCCCTCTGAATCATCTTCTATGGTTCAGCATCCCAAGCATCACCGGAGACTACACGCTGTGCATAAGCCCTATTAATCTACATTAGAAACGTCATGTTATCCTGTAAGCATTCAACTTATGACACGTATCAGATTAAGGAAGCCCACACAAAGAAATATATGAATACTAATATCCCCTTTCTAAATGAAATACTTCCCATCTGCCTCTCAGGAAAAATGCAATCATTTCTAGCAAAATTACAACTGCCTAGCATTTTAGAATCTCAGAACAAAGTCTTAAAGGGAAAAGGCTTACATGTTACACTACCAAATTACTGGGTAACCAATACTTTCTAAAAACCTCAAAACACCTCAATCATTTTGACATCAAATTGGATTGTCAAAACACAAGCACAAAATACTGCAAGAGGTCTGCTGACTTGAAATGTCTCCTGCCAGCATAACTTGAACAGTATTCAGCAAAAACTGTTTAAGATGATAAACCAATTAATCAGTTGCCAATTCCCTTAAAAAGAGCAGGTTTCAAAATGCATCCATTCTTATAGAGCCAGGGGATTAAATCAGTGATTAAACTGCCCCCAAATGTCCTCTCTTCTAGACTTCTCTTGCTCCAGTTTTTCATAAAACACTTAATTTCTTGCATAACAAAGCAACCCAGACCCAAAGACTACTTACAGATATAGGAGCAAGAGTCCAGTCATATAGGCGAATACTTAAATGAAGCGAAACAGCCTAAAATGGCAGCTGAAATGTACCTGGCAGAGCTGGCTGAACTAGAATTCTCATTCTAAGTCAACTTCTATTCACTACACCTTCACTGTAACAATATAAATTTTTTTCCTACCTATATTCTGTTCTGTGTTTAATCACCTTCCTTCCTAAGCAGCCACAAGTAGGTTCTATATCCCTATACAAAAACACTACCCTTGGACTGCATCCCCAATCCCAAAGAAGATTCAAACCAAACCAAACCAACAAACAAACAAAAACAGAAAAAAGAAAAAAGACAACTTTAGACTCCACCTTGTTAGCTTAGACAATGGCATCTCAGGACACACAAGAAATGCTAACACTCCTAACTGTCCAAAAAGCAGTCTTCTCCCAAATTTCTGAGGAGTGTCCATAACAAGAACAAAAAAAAAAAAAGAAAAAAAAAGGGGGGGAGGGGGGGCAAAAAAACACTCCTGCCTTAGGATGTTGACACATTTAAAAAACCCAAATGTCAGTCTTCTGTGCATGATGTATTCCATCCAGCATATTGCAGGTGGGCCCTACTAAAGATCTTCCTGAAGTTCTAATTCTCGTTTCCTTGCATGGTTCAATGAACAAACGATTCCTCACTAGTGTGGCCAGAAAAAGAATAACCAAAATTTCAGCAGCCCTCAGTAAGACCTTCTCAATTGCAACTATTCAGCTAATACTACCATTGCAAACGTAACACACAGTATCTTGCTGTTATGTCCAAGACATCAGAAGCAGAAAGCTCTTTTCCAGCTGCTCCCCAGCAATCGGTGCCATCCTCCCATCCCTATCTTGTGTACTAATGTCTGAAAAAGCAGGAGGGAGAAAGAAGTGTCCCATTCTCCGGTACACTCCCACAGAATGGAACCAGGTATAATTTTCAGTCAGAAACTAAAAAGGTTTCTGAAATTGCTACTATTTGTCAGTGTAATTTTTTCATCAATGTGTCTTTTTCAGGCTTTCGCTTTATAACTACTGGTGATAATGAGACGATGAAAAAGAAATTCTGGATTTCAGCATATCCCCTCAACTAACGTTCTAGAGGTATACACTTGCCCTTTTCTGCCTCAAGCGAAAGGCAGTTTTATCAGTCAGTCTCTCCAGCTGACTTGAAGAACTGCAGGCAGCTCCAACCCTGCACATACCTCTGGCAAAATGAACTGCTCTACTGGCTTGTACCACAGTCTGTTCACTTGCACCCCACAGCTTGGCGGACTAAAGCGAGCACTGAAGAGAGCTTCCTGTAAACAACAGAAAAAGGGAAAAATGTAGAAAACACATTAAAAGTGCTGTGAGATTATGCAAGTCTTGATCATCTCAGTGAGTTACAATGGGAAGAGGCTTCTTGATTGTATTCAACTTAAAAAGTTTTATTCTCACAACAGTCTCAGACACCACAGAATCAAGTGTTTGAATTGATACGGTGGAAGCAAGCAACGATGGAACGAGAGTGCAAGTTCAGCTAGAATCCAGCCAGCAGAGCACACCGTCTGGAAGACTCAGGCTCCTCCCCAGTTTACAGACTTTCTATTTTCTGTTTCAATAGCTGCCTACTACTAATTGCAACAGAGGATGCTGACCCCTAAAACTCAATTGCTACTCTACTACACAGGCCATCAAATGGCTCTTAGATGATAACAAATGACATAAAGATGCTGCATGGCCAGATTCCCAGTCTTCAGAAAACACTCTCCAAGCTCTCTTATGATACTAGTTTTTCTCCTTCATTGGAAGTAAAAAACTGATGCGGATCATGTTATTGGCTCTCAATGTTTAGAATCCTACCGTGTAGCAAACGTAAACCTGATTACAGTATACTTTTTTTTTTTTTGCTATTATAAACTCAGCTCCTTGGAATTTCATCATAAAAGCCATACTCCAGTACATTTGCTGTAGTTAATTACAATTATTACCTTAAATTTATCAAGTTATTGGTAGGGACAAATGCAATATACCAAATGCAACAATCACACGCAATGATTTTTGCCTCCAGGTTAGCACTAAGCTATTCTATTAAACCCATAACAGCTTGGGAGTGGGGAGAATTATCACTGAGGTTTTATTATTACCTGTAAATAATACCAGTTTCTAGAAATCTCAGAATGTTTTGCCAGAAGACAGACAAGAAAAAGTTACTGCATCTCTCTGCTTGAAGGTCCCCAATGTGTCTTTCTAAACGTGTTTTAAATATATTCAACAGTTTATGTTTTACTCCTTAATACCTATCAATACTTTAGAAACTCAAACGCAATCAAAATTATGTCTTGGAATTAGATATAAGTGCTCTTTCAAAACAGCATTTATATTAACTCATAGCACTTTGTGAATTTCATCTTTTCCTCATCCGGGTTATATATATATGTGTGTGTGTCTGTGTGTGTATTTCTCTCTGTGAAATACAAATTTACAATTCAACAGAGCAAAAATAGAATTCATATGCTTGTCAGTTAAGTACTTTTCTACATCATCAACACAGCATGTTGCTTTCTGTAAGAATGTAATCCACAATAAAGAGACAACGTGATTTAGTCCACTTACAAAAGATAATTACAATACTCTACCTCATGTTCTGCCTGGTACAATTTTACAGTGATGTTCCTCTGGAATCCCACCCCATCAGCCTCATAAAATACCCCAAGACTGGTAATGACAATGGGGTAAAGTACACGGAAGTTCACACTGACAATTCTGTCTTCAGAGAGCACAGAAGGTACGTCCTCAGGGAGACTGAATGCTTCAATTTCCTGATTCAAAACTGTATGGAAAAGAAAGGACAGAGGTAATGTGAGAAGACTTCATAGTTCTGGAACTGGACACACGCAAAGCACACTGGATACACACAAAGCATTCTGATTAATTAGCACAGCTCACAAGTGCACAAGGACAATCAAACACTGGAGGAGAAGAAAATACAACTGGCTGCAGACTGCAGCAAGGAGAAACTCAGTGATGCAGCTACCTACAGGCTACCAGCAATTGCAAGTCAATGCCTATGTATCCACAGGGAAAAGATTAAAACCACAATAAATTCACAGAGTGAAGACAAAAATGCTATTTGACTGCATGAATATCTGTATATTAGCATATGAAAATAATTATTCATGTATCAAAATGGCATACACCTCCAATGAATTCAGCTGCCTGCTTTTTGGCATTATCACCTCCCTAAGCCCCGAGGTACCATTTATTCTTGGGAGATTGGTTAAGCAGTGGATGCTGTCATTAAAAGAGAAAGTAACAGAAGTTTCATTTTATAGTAAATCATGCCTTAAGTGCCAAGCAGTTCTTAGTTAACTTGCAATTAAAGAACAAAAGTCAAATAGAAACTAAAAAGTGGCAGGAAGACTATAATTTTACTTAGGAATTTTTGGATGGCAGCACTTCATTTTTTCCCCATGGTACATTTCTTGTTCTCTCTCTAGAGTGCAATCTGAAAAACCTGTCAGCCAGACTTGCTTAGAATTCACTTTGTCACCAGTGAAGTCCATCTGACATGCGAGACTGGCACCTTGCTACTTTCTTCACACATGACACTTGGCCGGGTCATTCCAGCTCTCTCCAACTTCATTTTACACAGGAATAGAGTAAAGTTTTATGTTATATGGGAGAGACTGTCCCCCGATATATGGAAAATGCAAATCCATCAGAAGTCAATGGCCTCCCCTTCACACCCCAAAGATCTCTCCCTTTCACACCTGCACATGGTCCTTACAGGAAGATTATGCAACTGGTAAGAGCGCAAGTTCTAGGCAGCATTTATCTTCAGGAGTGGCGCTCTCAGTTAAGCACCCCAAACTACTCTCAGAAAAGATGATTAGTTCTAGTTCAGATCATATAAAAGTTGACTTCTATACCTGGGTTACTGATGTTCAGAAGTTTGCAGGAGTAGGGGTCTTCTCTGTCCTCCACTGGCACAGCACAACCATGCGCACCTATTATAAACTTCACAAGGACACTAAAATAATTTGGTTTTATTAACACCAGTTCTCTTCCCTCCTCCCTCCATCTTCAATAAACTTATTGCATCACAACAGCCTGTCTTCCATAGGATTAAGATTTTAAACCCTTAAAAATCATCAAATGAGTCTATGTAGAGCAACCAAATGAATACCCTCAGAGGGGCTCAATTCCAAACCCACGTTACTGTTTCACATTTCATAATGAGTATGCAGGAAGACTGGCAGCTAGGAATGGGATTCGAGACAGCCAGCACACTAAACAGAAAAACACCTAAGGCAGCACTGAAGGATCCTGAAGACCTGCCTTTCCCTGCCTGGCTTTGTTACTTAATTCAAGATTGTTTAAATATTCTGTATTCAAAAGGCAATGAAAAAAATAATAAGAAAAAAGGCACACAGCATCAAAGAAGGAACAAGGACTCCAGACTATCTGTTACAATGAAACGTCTACATTTTGGGTTGTAGCAAAATAACAGGTTGCTCTTTCCAGCCCTGATGGTGGTTGTGCCAGTCAGGAGACAACAAGCAGTGTGAAGAGAAGAGGATCCACCTCAGCCTAGTTTTTCACCTAGCAGCTAAATATCCTCCAGGAACTCCGTATCACGTTTTTAGATGACTGAAGTAGCTATGCTTCACTCCCAACTGCACGCTGACACCAAATTTGCAAATGTAAATGGCCTTCAGCACAAGGCAGGTACCAAGATGTGAGGCCTATCAAGATGACAATGTCTCCAGAAATGAACTGCAGCAGAACTTTCTCAGCAAGGACAGGGCTGTCTGTAGACTGTCAGGTGTGGGAAGGGTTCTGGTGGTGTGCCTGGTTCAGTGGGAAATACACCTGAGCTTTACAGTTAAGGCTGTTGTAAGAGGGTTTTTGTTGTTCTCTCACCAAACATGATCCCGCCTTCTTTCAGGTATCCTGGATTACTAAGCATTTCAAGTTG
This sequence comes from Falco punctatus, assembly GCF_963210335.1. Taxonomy (NCBI): domain Eukaryota; kingdom Metazoa; phylum Chordata; class Aves; order Falconiformes; family Falconidae; genus Falco; species Falco punctatus. Next base: position 82,797,822 of record NC_137584.1, read on the forward strand.
CATACCATACAAAGCGTACATTGCAACACAAAAAAGGGAAAGTCTTATACATCACTAATGAACAGTGGCAACTAATTGGAAAAACAAACAGCAGTGAACAGTCAAAAAATGACATTTTATTCCTTGCATAAAAAGGTTACAGCCCAGAACAAGAAGTATTCTTATATATTACTAAGCAGATTTAAAAAATTAGAGTACAAGATGCTCACAAATAAAACAAAAAACAAAACTGTCCAAAAAGAGTAATTAAATCAAGATATTTAAGCTTTACAGTCTCCTCCAACCTGCCAAGCCCCAAATTACAAAACACTAGGGATTACCGTTGGCTCAGTGCAGGATGTTGTTTCAGGTGCTTGAACCAAGTGTTCCTTATAACACTGCGCAGTTCATGATTGTGTCGAGCTGACAAAACACCTACAATAACATCATAATGTTTCAGCTTCCACTGAGGAAAGAAGGCTAATGGACCTAGAAATACAAAATGACAAACATTTATTATATGCATATTTTACCACAAGCCTGAGTTGCAAGCAGTAATTAAAATACATCTCAAAAGCAAGAGTACTGGGAACCTGAAACACTAAAACCAAGAAACAGGATTACTATTGCCTTCTTGGTTCAGAATTGGGGAAACATTTTCAACATGCCCAAACTTTCACTAGCAATCTAAGAAAACTTTACTGCAACGACCTGAGCAAGTCACTGCAGGTAAGCAAAACTAAGAAACTGTGACTCACAAAGCAGGCAAGAATGTAAGCCTTGGTTTTGACTGACAGCAGCTTCCATTCTTCAAATATTTGCCTGCCTGTCTTAGGAGCAAACTGCCCCCTGAGAGCATGCTCTTGCTGGGCTGCTCTTTCCTATCAGCCATCAGAAACCTTGTGGGCAAGGTACAAGGTCCTACTGTTCCCTCTGCAAAATGCTTGAGACAGTCTGAGCCTTCTGCTTGCTCGTTGATACCTCCTCCAGTATGATCCACCCTAAATCCTGGGGGCTTGTCACCACTGGTACCAGGCCTTCACTATTAGAATTCACCATTATTCTAGCTAGGGGAAAAAAAAAAATAAACTAGGCTTGTCAGATTCAGAAATATGCCGATTTCCCCCTTCTTCTTAAAACTGCTGGACCACCTTTCTGCCTCACCATGTCAACACAGCATGTCACCGCCTCTCATCTGCCACCTTTGAAGTTCAACACTGCCTTAACACAGGGTATTACATCCCTGCACCAGGGAACACTGGCTTCATTCAGAGCTGGATGTCACCACCAACACTTACAATCCATGATTTAGTTTGTGCTGCTTAAATTTAGGGATCAAGAAAGCTAGACTTGATTTCAAACAAGATTATGAGCGGAAAGAGACCCAAGAAGCTCTGACTTAGAGCCTGCTAAGTCAGGCAAGTAGCTACGGTGAAATTGCTTAGTTTAATTTATCAGACATTCTAGAGTTAAGAGAGGTTTATATTTAGCTTTAGCAAAAGATTGCTTTCCTCTCATCCCACTATCTTTTTTTTCATTAGGCTGCAGGATAAACAAATGTAAATGTTAAGGCCCTCTAAGCTACCGCATACAGCATAAACAAGATTTTTAAAAATTAATTTTAAAGAGACCGAAAGTATTGCCAAGTCTGTATTGTGTACTCCCACTAGAAAATGCTGAATTATAACCTAGATTCTACCTTCCACACCAGCATCCCCTTTCTCCACTTTGAAACCAAGAAGATAGATGGGACTGGTTATGATTGCTTAACCTAGGACCTCATAGCACCGCCATGGGGACCTGCTCAGCTCTGTGCTGAAACAGCATCAAGAGACTTCAGTTTGGGGTTTTGGGGGGGGGGGGGGGGGGGGGTGTCTTTTTTTTTTTTTTCTTTTTTTTGCTTTAGGAGCTATTGATAATGGCTTGCACCTGACACCTTAGTCCCAAAGCCAAATAAACGAGTGCTCTGCAGCTGATTCTCAGAACAGTACAAGAGTGGGGAAAGTACAGGGTGATGCTTCCATGGGCAAACCTTCCCCAGTCAATTTCCCACTAGGTATTTTAGTTCTAAGCATGCAAACACTTTTTCTAGGAAAAGGTTAAGTTTCACAGTTATTTAAATGAATCTGTCCTGACAACAGCTACAATCTTGTAACTTAAGCTGAACACTGACCTATTAAGAGAAGTTTACATCAACTTACAAACCCAAGCGGCAAGCCACTAGCTCCATGCCTCAGTTTTTTGCTAAGGTCAACTGTTACATCTCTTACAACAACCATACACTGAACGGGTGGCAAGGTTCAGGAATACGATTTGTTTGCTGACAGACCAACAAACCTACTGCCCTATATAACATCTGAAGAAACTTGTTGCTCAGTCTAAATACAATTTTAGTTTACCTTTATGCTCGTAAGTATCAACTATACAGAGGCTCTGTATGTCTCCCGAGGTCATTACACAGCCAAGATCTCCATGACAGCAGTGGTGCATGAGAGTCACACATTTGTAAGACTACAACATTATAGCAAATTCCTCTGTATCTCATATTCCCTCTCACACATCCTTTTTCTTTCCTTGTTCTTCTTCCATCCTTTGATTATTCTTTAAACAGCCTCTGCAGCCTTAACTGCAAGCCTTCCAATATGAATCTCCTAGGAGGACTAACATGTTTGTAGACAGCATGAGGTACTGTTTACAAAGATTTGGTCCTCGAGATACCACTTTTAATTAGAAGTGGAACCATTTCATTAAATCAAAATTAAAGAAAATAAAATGAAGAGCAGAAGTCTATAGGGTGACTTGACTACTTGACTCAGAATAGCATAAGCTGTCTTAAATCAATTAAAAAAACAAAACTAAAAATAAGCTACTCACATCAAATAGGCATACTTTTAATTAGTTTATATTTTTAAATGAGTGAAGCTTTTCCTTATCAACCATTCACATGGGAACAACATTAATGTAACAGATGCCTCAGAATTAATATCTTACTGCTTTTAGAACAGACAGCTCTTTCTTGTTTTAGGCTATATTCAGGCTGAGTAAGGTAGCATTACAGCAGTCTATAGTCAGAAGATTGTCTTCTCTGTCCCAAGGGTTATGCCATTTTACTTTTAAAATCACTGAAAATGGAAAAAAAAGAAAGCTTACTTTCATAAAAACATAATGAATAAGCTCTCTGCTTGTTATCAAAGTTGTCTACTTCCTGTGGAAAAGTAGGAAAAACACTTGCTCAACTTTCAGGAAGAGATATCCATATGTCTCTCTGAATTATCACTATGAAAAAAATGGAAGATAAAGTGAGAGGCACGGGGTGGCGTGGTGTGGGAACTAAGGCTATTTTTCCTTTGTAAGGATAATTCAGATATATGCATATATATGCTCTGATGCAGCATAATTTATGAGAAAAACATTGCTGACCTCCGAGTCAATAAGAACAATTTATACAAGCAATCAATACTTGCCACTGGGGACCAAACTTCTTCATCTTATGTTCTATTTTTGTGCATTAGGCCAAAATGGTAAGTGTTGGCAACAGGCTTAAAAAATACATACTGTATCACTCTTACCTTGAACTGGTTGTGCAAGATAATTAAGCCTTTAAATTTTTCAATTACAAAGACAGAAAAAAAAACCCTGTAAATTTGGGGAGGTGAAGAAAAAAGCTACATACCATATTCCATGATATACCCTGAAAGTGTTGCTAACCGAAGGGATGCAGGAGGAGAGGAAGCCTTTCCAATTCCAAGGTCACACTATCACTAGTTGCCTCGCTTTTGAACTGTTACTGTCTTAAAGCCGCATCTGGGTTGCATCACGCAGATCAAGACTTCTCAGTGGAAAGTAGGCAGCCAAATGTGCAATGCCTACCCTACACTCTCTAAGCATCAAGAACAAAATCACTTTTGCTTTGTTTTGCTTGAGGTTGTTAATCCACAGCTACAAAAACATGAAGGGAAGCAGCTCTCTCTCAGCTGCTGAGATGCATTTAATTCTGTACAGCAACTGTAAAGAGTACTTCTGTCAGCTCTAAGACTACTGAAGTCCAGCCTGTGTTTTGTTGATTGACTGGATACCAAGCAAAAATGAATTCTAAATCCAATACAAGAACAAATGCAGTTTATTATATTACAATACAACAAAGGAGAATACCATGCAATACGATAAAAGGGAAACAGTACTAAGTTATTATGCACAACATGACAAAAGAGCAATAGGAGCAAATCATCAGATCATTACTGCAAAGCATTACAGAGATTAAGAAAAGGGTACATCAGCAATTACCACCTTAACATCACCCAAGCCCACACTTTGGTTGGGAAGCCCCGTTGCAGCCATCGCTACGAGTCTCTTGGTAACTGGGAAAATTTCTGTGTGGTGAGTCCACCCATAGCTGAGGCTTCTGGCCCAGTCCCAGAGCTTGCCCACCTTTGTACTCGGTGAAAAGCAGAAACAGTTTACATACCTAATGTATGTAAACTTTTAAGTTTATGCTGAGTGCAGGTGTGCACTGTCTCATGATTCCTAAGGTTCACACATGGCAGGGACCCTGGCCAGGTGCCCAAGAGTGGTGGAGTTACTGTCATGACAGAGCAGCACACAGTATTTATTAGATGGATGGTCCTGATCACATCTTGCTCAGGACAAACACCACCTGCTCATTACAGTTGTCCTTGACCCCCTGAGCTCACTGTCCAAGTTAAACAATTCCTAATTAAAGACAAAGACTTTTTTCATAAGCAGTAATCAATTTCATAAATTTTCACCACAGCCTGCCAGAGTCTTGTGTCACATGGTTAATAATAAGTTCCTGCTCAAGCTTTCTTGGGCTGTGATATTTGTAAGGACAGGCTCCCATCCCACACAATTCCCCAATGTTTGACCATACACGTATTTCTACTAGTACAGTTTTTTCACCTCAGTATGAACTGCAGTAAGCTTTCAGAGGATTCTTGGTCACTAATTTTCCTGAAACTTGGTGAAAACACTGGTCTTTAGGCCCTCCACCTGTTTGTCAAGCTTTACTGAGGACTACCAACACGATCCAAGTTTGGGAGAGACACAGGAAAAGGTAAACAAGTGCATAGACAGAGCACAAAGCCATGCCTTTAGACGACAATGCCAAAGGTGCAGAGGTGAGTCTCCTGCTAAGCTGGCCACAGAAAAACGTCACTGCTGACCGGCAGTCTGCTGGCCCTAGTCAGATTTTAACCAACTCGGCAGCAGCCAACAGCTCTTGAAGTTTTTCAAAATCCCCAACGATAAAGATCAACACGCATCTCTTCTTCCTGTGAGACTGATTCTCAAGTAAGATGTCAAGTTTAGTGGTTAATTATATTTACTGTCATTATAAGGAGATGAAAAAATTGAGAGATCATTTAGCTTGATTTTGTCAACAAACAAAGTAAATATGATCTTGCTACACATATTTCTACTGGAGTGCCCTACTAACTACTAAATTTGCCAGTCATTTTCAGTCAAGTTTGACATAGTGTGCAGTCCCCAGAGTGGTTAAGTTCCCACATTTCATGGAATTGGACTGGACAGAGAAAAGACTCGTTCGTTGTTAGTGCCTGCACTGAGAAACACAGCAGTGTAGGTTTACCTGCACTACAGGGCAGGAGCGAACCTCCCCTGGAGACTGCTAGAGTAAGTGAGCTACAAAGCTCAGCCTTCTGTGGATCTTCTGCTACCCGTGCAGCCTTTTTTTGTTGTGCTTGTTAAATAATCAGCGAATAGGACTAAATAGACCAGGCAGAAGTTGCTTAGAATATTCTCAACTAATCCACTTTGTAAGCTAAGACCAAAAAGGAACAAAACCCCTCAACGCCCCCCACACACACACACACACATATTCCAGGCTGTTATCTTTGCCTTTTCTTGTGACTTTGCAACCATATTCCAGTTTTTTAATGCCTTTTTCTTCTGTACTGCTTTGTTAAATATCCAAACAAACACGAAGGAAGGAATTCACTGAATATAAAGGTTTGTATTCACAGAATGCTGACACATGCAGAAAAAGAACAAACCAAAGAGCAAAAGCAGCTCTTTCCCCCTCTCCAATCCTCTTCACTTAATCTGCTATAGCTCATCTGCATTACACCTCTCTCTGCAAGCAGCTACATGACCCCCCCCTGCAGCACCTACTTCATACCAGAGCTAAAAATTGCCGAGATGTGCGACCCTGGTTTCTGTGGGAGCACAGCACTCCTTGAGACAGACAAGCCTTTAGACAAGCTTTTAAACAAGCTTTACAGATTCAAAGAGTAAAACCTCTGTGGGAAGAGGGTTGGGTTTTTTGGTTTTTTCTTTTCTTTTTTTTTTTTTCCTTTTACATCAACAGCATTCCCTTAAAGAAGTAGGACAGCAGGGTCCTTCTGAGTTGCAAAGTGACAGTAGTAATACTGGTGAGATGATGATGCTCTAAACACCATTAGGAGTGTGCAAGTGCTGCATCATTAGACATACCTGGGAACAATGGCCAAAGCATCAGAAGCACAGACACATAAAGAATAAAGCAAATCCTTTTTGCAACACTAAAACGATGCCTCCCCCCTTTTTTGGGGAGCGGAGGGAAGCACAGGACCTTTATCCTTTGAAAAGTAACTACCAATCCCTGATGCCACGGAACAAAAGCCTGCTCCCAGGGAAGGCTATTTGCTCCTTTGTGGCTGTTCTACTCTGTGGGCAATTTGGAAGACAACTGGTGAAGAGCTTCCTTCAGCCACGAGCCTCCCAACTCTGGCACAACTAGTACTCTCTGCTCCCTGTGCCAATGCCAAAAAACTCAAAAATGCAACTCCAGTGCTGCTCGCCAGTACTTTACAATGTCTCAGACATCAGTCCACAGAACAACTGCAAACTTAAAAAAAAAAAAAACAACCAACAATTCAGTCGGAAAATACTGTCAGCTTTGCTGTGGATTCTTTGTCAATTATTTCATGCCCATCAAAGGTGAGGGGATTGGTTCTGTCGGGGATGGCCCATCCCTGGAAAACAATGTTATAGCAACATCTCATAGATGAAGGTGGCATTTTAGGCAGAACTGCACAGCTACTGCCAATGCCAGACCTGACCTGTTGATGGAAGGTTTCAGTTTCCAAGGCCACCAGCCTACCAGTCTTTACATGCCTACAAAAGATGAAATAAACGTGTGACCAAGGATACTACGCGCGATAGACAGACTTAACAGATTTCAGACAGCATCTATTCTTAAGAAAGTATCACATTTTGGCAGAATTTGTCCTTACAGAGCACAGCATCTCTCACAACCTCAGAGGTTGTTCCTACATTTTATTTCAGTACTGAAAAGCCAAAACCAGGTTAAGCTCTCCCTCCTTCTTTCTCACTTGTCATGTACACAGGCTAGTCGGTGAGGGGAACAACCCTAACTCTACAAGGCAGATCACTAAACGCCAGCCTAACCCACCCTGTTCCATCTAGGGCAGTGCCTGAAGAAGTACGCGCTGAACCACAGGACAACAGATGGCACACAAGCAGCTTCGAGAAAATGGTGGGTTTTAATCTGTTGCATAATTATTCACTAGTAAAAGACTGACTCTTAACAAAACCAAAAGGGCCGATTCTTGGCTGCCACACACCCCCAGAAATGTAACAGGAATAACGTCTTAAAGGGCATTAGCATCAGCAAACTAGCAGCATATTACACTGAATGTGTGGGGTTTCTGATTAGGCGCTGTAATTGAAGCCCTACAGTGAGTAATTTCCTACTCTGTAAGACTTTGTGCTATCAATTAAAACACACAATTAGCAATGAATCCACCTGGAGTGCTAAAAGCAGGTCTGTCTGTTCTTTCTCAAGTTTCTGAGGTCATTTTATAATTAGCACTTATCTAAGATTTTTAGAAAAATTAACTAAAGCTTCCTACTCATGAACTTCCTTTGGATAGCACTTGTTTGTAACCAGTTAGGCAAGGACTTCAATTAAACCTAAAAGCACATTCTTGCACAAGTCTTGTTCGGAAGTGTGAATTACAGTCCCGTTAACTGAAGAACAACAAGAAAACTGGGAGTCACCAAAGTCAGGACACAAAAGCAAAGGCCAGTGCGTCTGATCTCAGAGCTAATCCTATTTATTTTTTTCCACTTAACAAGTACTGCCTACAAGAAGTGTACTCTGTCTTCTGTGATCACCAAGGTGAAAGCGAGCATGAACACACAGAAAATCAAAATATTGCACGGGGAGAGACGCAAGCGAGGGCCAAAGCATGCAGGCAGACCTACGGGCCTTTCACATGCGGTAGTTAAGAAGAAGGTTTTATTAAAGGAGGTACTTCCAATAGAAGAGGAAAAGTAAATGGAATGAGTGAAGATTGGAACACTGTTTACATTTAAAAATCATCTGACCTACACACAACCACAATGAACTGCTTTCCAGAAACTGAAAGCCTATTTTGCCAGCAGAAGTGCCTGAACTGCTCAGCTTAAGAAAACACAAGTTTAAAACAGAGACTTTTGGTCTCTGTGGTTACACAATGGAGGTGCACCTGAAAGAGGAGAAAGATGCTTTTAACTGGAAGGCTTAAGAACAAAAAGCCATAAACCAGTTGGAAGTAAGCTTAGGCCACAAATGAGAAAGTATTTCTAATCAGGGCAAGCAGCTTCTGGAACAGCCTCTTCCTACGACTGCTAGGAATCCAACTGAACAAACAAAAAGCCACCCCAGCGCTCCTCTGAATAAATGTAGGCTGTCCGGCTGCCATTTTAAGGCAGAGATCGAGAGTTGCTTATTAGAAAAGGTAAGCAGAATTGATGGCTGGAGATGTCTATTCCAGCCTTGTGTTAGCGAGTCAATGATGTCTAGGTAAATAACCACTAAAACAGGTTATCAACTTTCTAACAAACTCTCATTTCTGTGTGTGTGCGCAATGACTAGCGACAGGGGAACTAAACCCTTCAAAAAACAGAGTTGCGGTTCATTCTGCTTTTGACCTCCACTGGTAGCCAATTTTGCAACTGTTGAGACACACAGACACTACACTGAAATATCACAGAATACACAGATAATGCATTTTTATGTCACAGCTATTGTAAACCACCGTCCCATGATCAGATTTATTATTCATTCATACCAGTGATTCCAGGCAGTAGGTAACAAAGAGCAGCTGGAGTAATAAACAAGGGGGGGGGAGAATTACTCAATAATCAAATTAAACGAGACTGGATTTATCAGGTAGTACCGGATCCTCTTAAATAGTTTCAGATTGCAGAAGCCTTTTAGTAAATAGGGACATTTCTTCTTGTATGTGAATTCACTAATGTTCCTAAAACACACTGAATAATAAAAAAATATAACACAGAAGACATCAGAGATAAAAGAGGTCCCTGAGCTCATCCTTCTTCCCTCTGCCAAGGTAGCTGTACCTACAGCTTGCACATTTTGTGGTATTTTGAAGGCTAAAAGGCAAGCTCTTCCTTACATTGTAGTGCAAGGCTCAAGCCTACAAAAAGCCAGCACATGTACAGCACCGAGCATTTTCCTACGGATGATGGAAGCTCTCTTTTTATAAGAGGCATCAGTTTTCCTCTCCTCAGTGTGAATATGTTACTGAACAGGTTACAACTAAATAACCCTTGCATAAACAAAATGTACGCTTACTCTTTCTGTACTAAAAAAAAAAAAGGCACTTTTAATCCCAGTTATCCTAACATTATCCAATGCAACGTGCTTTCACAGTAACAAACAAAAACTCCAATAATAACTGCTTGTAAGAGTGAACCTCCCAAACGCAAAGCTTCTTCCCTCCCTCCCCAACTGAGAACCTCCTGGATTTTCTTTATAAACGTTTCTTAGCGGGAGACACGTTTCTGCAGGGAAGGTCATCGTGAAATTCCACATTGCTGCTTCCAACGCCACATTAACGCACTGACCACACACGAGCGAACCATGAGGCACAACCCCAACAATTCAAACGCGCTTCAGGCTAACGATGAGGCCCCCCATCCTGATTCCCTAACTCGTGTGTGACCACCGCCCATCTGACAGGCAGTGGCCACCGTGCGGGGATGGCCACCACCCATGGGGACGGCCACCACCCGTGGGGGACAGCCGTCCCCACAGGTGGTGGCCGTCCCCGCACTGTGACTGCTGCCCATCTGACAGGTAGTGGCCATGGTGTGGGAATGGCCACCACCCGTGGGAATGGCCACCACCCAGGGCCTTCAGGCATCGCGAAGACCCCGGCCTGGCTCCTTCCACACCCGCACCGCCTCACGCCTGCACAGGGCCCGCACGGCGCAGCTGGGTCGCTAAACGGCAGTCCTAAGCAGATCTGAGGTAAAATCCCTCTCAGGTAAAAGCCCTCTCAGGTAAAAGCCCTCTCAGGTAAAAGCCCTCTCAGGTAAAAGCCCGCGCACCGCTGGGCTTTTCCAGAGCGCTACGGCGAACGCGGCAGACAGCGAAGAGCCGTTCCCCGGGCCGGGAATGAGGCGGCCCGGGTGCAATCGGTGGGGATCCCCCCCCCCGCCCCAGCCGCAGCCCAGCGGGGGCGGGAGGGTAGCCGGCGCCGCTGCCCCACGCAAAGTTGCGGCGCGCCCCCCGCAACCGCCACCGGTACCGGCGGCTCCAACCGCTGAGCCAGCGCTGCTCTCCGCACCTCGACGTAAGGAGCCGTTGCCTCCCGGTGAACCCACGCAGGCACTCCGGGAGCTCTTTCCCCGCGGGCTGCGCCCCCGAGCCCCCCCTGCCCGGCAGCCCCCGGTAGAAGCGCTGCCCTCAGGCACAGAAACGCCGGAGCGGCCGGCAGCGCCGTTAGGCGGCAGGGGGCCGGCCCGGACCGTTGAACGGCCACAGCCGCCCCAGCACACACACACATATACACCCCCTCCCCGCGGCCATCGCCGAGCGGCCTCCCGGCCGCCTTCGCCTCCCGCCGTGCGGGGCACCCCCCGCCCTCAGCGGGCTCCCGCAGGCGGCGGAGCCCTGCCCGCCCCGTCCCTACCTGCCGGGTGCCTCCCGGGGCCGCCGGGGCAGCTGAGCAGCAGCCAGAGGTGCAGCGCGACCCCGACCGCACAGGGGCACAGCAGCACCAGCCAGTTTCGCATTGGCCGCCGCCGCAGCCGGCCCCTTCCCCTCCGCGCCGGCCTCTCCCAGCGGCGCCGGGGCGACGGGCCGACTCGGCCGCCCGCGGCTCCTCCCCGCGCCGCCGCTCCGCCGGGCCGGGCTCCGCTGCCCCGCGGCCGCCGGGAGCTGCAGTCCCGGCCCAGCCCCGGCGGGCAGCGGCGGCGCGGGCGGCAGCTGCGGCCGCCTACAGCCCCCACAATGCCGCGGGGCGGCGCGGCGCGGCCCCGGGAGGCTGAGACGAGCGGCGCCGGGGCTGCCGCGCACGGCGGGGAGAACCGGGCGGCCGCGCTGCCCCGCGGGGAGACGCCGAGCGAGCGCGGCTTTACCTCACGTTCCGCACGGCGGGGGAGCGCAGACGCCGCGGGGCGGTCGCGGCGCAGTACCCTCACGGATCGCTGCTCCCGGGGCCGCCCCGGCCGCCCTCGGGCCCCGGCCGCCGGGCTGGCGGTGCTCCGGGCTGGCCGTGCCGCGGGCTGGCCTCCCGCCGGGCTGGCCGTACCCCGGGCTCAGCGCGGCGCCGGGGGCACAGCCCGGCCCCCGTTAGTCGTTACTTGTGCAACGCCACGGTTGTCTACCGGCTGCCCCTTCTGAAAAGTCATTCCCAAGTCACGAAACAGCGTTTCAGAACAACCCTGTACTAATCCAGTAACAAGGAGACTGCTTCGCCTCGGCTAAGCCCCGCAGCGGCACTGCCAGTGCTCCTGAGGTATTTTATTCCAGCCAGGAACATGGTATTTGAAATTCCAGGGGAGGGGGGGGGACGGGGACTTCAGGCAATCAAAGTGTCTTTAACTGCAGCTGGGTCACACGAATCGACGGCAGCATCCTGGTCGTCGCAGAAGCGCGCTATGAGACGTTCACAATCCAAGCTCAGCATCGTGTCTCACCTACAGCCACCGCGGCGCGAAGCTGGGTATCGACGCCTGATCCACCCAGGGGGCTGCCATCTGCAAACACCCTGCCGCCGGGAGAGGCCTGGATGGAGGAGAGCGTGAGATTGTCAGCATCTTGAAAAGTTACTTGTCTCTGGTCCCTCTGAACACAGGTAGCAAAGAGAAATGTTGCCTTGGACTCCTTCCTGCAGGGTGAACGTACCTGAAGAAGTGATGTGGATAAAAAAGCAGGGCCTTCTCAGAAATTAATGTGTAAAGTAGAAGTTTGTGTGCAATAGCCATAAGGCTTAAATGAATGGTTATTGATGCTATTCTGTCAGAAATGCATGATTTTTGTAATAGGACCTGATACATATGAAGTATAATTGAAAGAAGGAATTGAGTTTGTGCAAAAACAAGACTAAAATCTGTTCTTTTTTGAAATCCCCAAGCCATGAAAAGGGTTTGGAAAATGCTTAAAAGTCCTTTCAAACAGCTTCATTAAGATTCATCTTTCATCAACTGGAGTGGGATATTAGAAAGCAAACTCATGACTTTAACCTTTATATATTGAACAGCAATAGGAAAATATGTTGGAAATACATCAGTTCAGTTTGTTTGCATACCTAGGCATATTTAATATGCAACAGAGTGTGTACTTGTCAGCAAGTAGTAGTACTAGGGGAAACATTTACACAAAAAATGTTATTTATTATTAAAATCACTATTGACATTTGACTTGCCTTTCAGCAGGTTGAGCTGCAGAAATAAAAACTGGTACAACTGCTAATATTACTCTATATTTGCCTATATTCCTTGTAGTCAAGGTGTTAGGTTCTCTACCCAGCCCTTACCCCAGGCCAGGTGAATTGATGGGGATCGATCTTATAAATATGTCTGTGAGCAATTACTTCCTTGTAGACAAAAACAGAGGACCAATTCCTTAATATCTTGCTTTCTATATGGCATATTACCTATATATATATATATATATATATATATGTAGATATGGTATATTACCTACCATGCTCAAGGATAAAGGACTATATAATGTACAAAACAGGAGAAATCTCTTTCTCCACATTACAGAAATGGTAGCCTGGTCAAAAGGATTATATATTTACATTTATATACATATATATATATATATGCATTTTTGTTATTTATGTAGGAAATGGTTAAAAATACAGTTTAGTTGTAGAGGACTGGCCTTTCCTGCTCCATTTTCTATCGCATTATCTGCAAGATTTTTAAAGCGCCTGTAGAAGGTGCAAGCAGCGCTGCTTCTCATGTTGTGTATGACTCTGGAAGCGTGCACCTGTGTATAAATCATGAGATGACCAGACACAACCACTAACCCAATTTTCAGAGTTTCCATTAGCAAAGTAGTTTCAGTTTGCATTCTTGAGGGCTTTTATGAGGACTGGTATATGGGAGAAGCAAGCTGATATCAATGTCTAAACATGGATTCAAGGCACCATGTTTTACACATGCTTTTTAAAAAGTCTTGGCCCGTATAAAAATGAGATTTTTCCAGAAATCTAAGAATAGTGAATGTATATACTATAAAAAGAAAATGGAATTGGAATATAACTTCTAGATGATGTTAAATTGTTTTCCTGCAAGACAGAACATTTTGATTTTAGTTATGCTCATTCTAGGTATCATTTATTCAAAAATACACCATTTTCATTCTGTGCTTTCTGAGCATATTTACTCTTCTGACATTACAGACTCGGGTGGTACCTCTGACACATGAAGTATAGTACCGGCACAACACAGACGTGGCGCCTGGGCACATGGTTTAGGGGCGGACTTGGCAGCGTTGGGCTTACAGTTGGACTCGACGATCTTAAGTCTTTTCCAGCCTACTTGACTCTCTGATTCTGTGTTGGGCACAAGAGCTGGAGACAGAAGAGACAGAAGTTTTAGCCCCCAGGCTGCTTGCAAACTAAGATGCTTCTGTTAAATTTGCGTAACGTCTCTGGATAAGCATCTCCTGTCTGACACAGAAGACATGATGGATACCAGAGCTGTAGTTATGTACCACAGCCAGCCAGCCCATAACATTGTTTTTTCATGTTTGTTTGCCTAATTGTTGCCCCAAGTGAGTGACTGGGATTTTTTTAGGACGCTAGCAGCAGCAGCTAAGAAGAGCAAGAAGCAGGGCAGAGCGCCATGTATTTTAGCAGAGTTCATCCCCAGGGAGTTGTGTGTTTTATTGATCTCTCTGTGCTCCGTCTGAAGCAGAGGAAGGACTGGTGAGAGGTTCCATTTTAGGGGCTTGGGGCTTAACTTCCTCTACACCTTGCAGTAATACTGATCTATTACATTTCACATAATCATTGTGCCTTCAGTTATCTAAAGGAAACATATGAAAAGTGATTACAGACCAGGGTATGAAGGATTAGAGTTTGAAAGCTTGTAAATTTGATCCCAAGAGTATGTCGTCTTTTTTTTTTTTTTTCCCCTCAGTGTTCATAACCTAAACAGATTCACTATCTGTACTGAGGAATTATCAATCTTTCCTTACCTTCCTTAGGATCTTTAGAATAAATATATTTTGCTTATTTTCCCAAACAGAAGAGATGTCTCCCTGCCTCCTCTTTCGGTTTTCTGATCTGATGAAGTGCAGATGCAGAGGAGTTCTCAGACTCCACATCTTGGGCTATTAATGCTGTCAAAGTCGCTGGGATCTCCTGAGGATAGACAAAGGGATCCTGCAAAAGCTGATCTCTGGAAAACAGGCTGTCTTGCTGACAGGCCTGCCAGCTCCTATCATTAGCAGCAGCAAAGAAAAGTCAACGGTACGTGACCAGCCAGCTCTAAGGACCATGATGGACAGGCATGAAGAGAGATGCTGTTAGAAAGCTTTGGGCAGCATGTGGCATGCCATGCAGCCAGCGTGGCACGAGGCCTCTGCGCGTTTGTACACTGGACGGAGGCAAGAATCTAACAAGATTTTGCCCATGGCCGTCTTCCTTAATGGTCTCTTAAGGGAGACTTACTAGTCACTTGGAAAAAAATCCAGATACGGTATGACTACCGATCCTACTTTACGTTCTCCTTTATTAAGAGATTCAAGGAACTAAAAAGGTCAGGGCGGCAGCATTTCCCTCACAGAAACCGCACTGGTTTGGCTCTGGCCATCATGGGTTAAACACTTCAGGGCATGGTTGCAATGGAACTTAATCTTGCAACCCCGTCACACCAGTTGATCATAAACTAGCCTGTAGCTGGGATCTGTAAGAAGCTCTGAGCCTGGAGAATTATGGGGTGTCATAAGTTGCACTGTAATTTTATTTTTATTTTTTTTTTGTAAGGCTGCCCAGTGCTTTCCAGTTGAAGAATGTACTCTCTTGAAGCTATTCCACACTTCAGTTCTTTGGGCTGAGGGTTGCAGCAACAACAACCTGCTTCACATCGCAATGTTTGGTAAATTCTGGCTAAAATAATAATTTCTGAAAAGTTAGGATAAAATACGAGTAGAATAGCATAGACTATTTCAGTTGGAAGGGACCTACAACGATCACCTGGTCCAACTGCCTGACCCATTCAGAGCTGACCAAGTTACAGCAGGTTGTTAAGGGCATCGTGCAAATGCCTCTTAAACGCTGACAGGCTTGGGGCATCGACCTCCTCGCTAGGAAGCCCGTTCCAGTGTTTGACCACCCTCGCGGTACACAAACGTCCTGATGTCCACTCCGAACCTCCCCTGGTGCAGCTTTGAACCGTTCCCACGCGTCCTGTCGCTGGGTACCAGGGAGGAGAGCTCCGCACCCCCCTCTCCAGCCCCTCCTCGGGGAGCCGTGGGAGCAGTGAGGTCGCCCCTCAGCCTCCTTCGCCCCCAGCCAGACAAGCCCCAAGTGCCCGGCCGCTCCCCGCAGGACGTGCCTTCCAGCCCCTGCACCGGCTTTGCTCTCCTCCCCTGGGCACGCTCAAGGACTTTCACGTCCTTCTTCAGTTGCGCGGCCCAGAACCGCTCGCAGCGCCCCAGGCGAGGCTTCAGCGGGGCGGGAGGCGGTGGGGCAATGCCCCCTGCCCCCAGCCGTGCTGTGCCCCCCGGGGCGCGGGCTGCCCTCCTGGCACCGGCTCACGCTGAGCCCGCTGCCGCCCAGCACCCCAGGGCCCTTCTGCTGGGCTGCTCCCAGCCGCTCCTCGCCCAGTTCATACCTGTGCCCGGCGTTACGCCGTCGGAGGGGCAGAATCCGGCACCACGACTGGTTACCTTTCATCCCGTTAGTCACAGCCCAGTGCTCCAGTCTGTCCGGACCCTTCTGCAAGGCCTCCTGTCCCTCAAGAGAGTCAGCAGCACCTCCCAGTTTAGTATCACCAGCAAACTGGCTAACGGTGCGTTCAGCTCCCGCATCCAGGTCGCTGATAAATACACTGAGCAGGGCTGGCCCCAGAACTGAGCCCTGAGGAACACCACCGGTGGCCGGTCACCAGCCAGAGGTAGCCCCATTCACTACAACCCTTTGAGCTCTGCTCTTCAGCCAGTTCTTCACCCAGCGCACCGTGAACCACCACATCCTGCAGCGGGACAACTTGTCTGGAAGGATTCTATAGGGCACAGTATCAAAAGCCTTATTAAAATCCAGAAAAACTACATCCACCGCCTTCCCTTCACCCATTAGGTGGGTGGCCCTATCACAGGATATCAGATTAGTTAAACACGACTTTCCTTTTGTGAACCCACGTCGACTGTTCTGATGATTGCATTACTTTTTAAATGCCTTTCAACAGTAGCCAGTATAATCTTCTCCATAATTTTTCTTGTTAATTTTTCCAAATTAACTTCCAGTTAAAGAAGTTAACTAAGAACATTAAGAAAAAAAATGCTCGTTTTGTTTACAATTATTTTCCTATTATTTTGCTGACCTTTTTTTTTAAAAAAAAAATGAAGTTTTTGCATCCTTATGACTCTTCGGAGCACAGGCTTTGCAAAATGGTTTTGTAACTTGCTCTTCTTCCTTCATGTTTTCTGTCCAGAAGTCTTAATAGTTTTGGCACATGGCCTAGATTTTTGGCAGAAGCCACAGTTTAGACTGACTTCTCAAAGGTCCAAGAATATTCTGTAGGGTCTTCCTTTCACTGGCATTGCAAGAACTAGCAACCAGAACAGCTCTGAGACTGTAGGCAGACAAAGATAGCCCAGCTTTCCTCAGCTCACTTTCCTTTGCACAAAGGTGGAGCTTCAAGTTTCATGTCTGCTCACAAAGTGGTCACTTGCACATCCTGGTGGATGACCAAGTCACCACCCCTTATTCTAGAGAGGGCTAAATTAGAATATCCTTGTCATCTTCCGGAAAGAAGGTGATGTTCAGCCAGATTGTTTTGTTTGTTTTTTTTAATCAGACCCAGCCTAACCTGCACAAGACCTGAAAACTGCCATACAAAATAGGCTTGCAGGACATCACGGTTATCCAGACATACCAATACAGCAATAATAAATTTCACAGCTGTAGTTGACTCCTTCACAAGTTCATGACAATCAAAACCAGAAGTGGACTTAAAACCACCTGTATGGTAGCAGCTACATCTCGACAGGCATGTTTTGGAGAGCAAACAGAGGAATGTCTTGCAGAGATGTGGAACACCATAATCCCAACAATGTGGCAAAGAGCCTGGTGCGGTGAGCTCATTCACGTGCAGCCAGTATGCTGCTATTTATAACAAGTGGCACAAAGACTTCAGGGTGTGGGTACAGAAAAGAGTAAGGTTTATAGAAGTCCTGCTGAGACCTACAACAGCAAAAATGCTTTTTAATCACATGCCTGGGTAAAGAGTTAAGCAGTTGAGGGGATTACAAAGCAGATCGGCTGCACATTATTTATCATCTCATTATTATCTATCACTGGGTAGATAGTATTTAATTTTAAAAAATTTTACATGACTCGGTGCTATTTTCTCCTCACGGTGCTTACCCTGCTTTAGGATGGACGTGTTCTGCTGGAGAACGCACCAGCTGGCTGCTTCATTTGTTGCAGAAGATGTGCAGTGGATGAGGTGGGGCCATGAGATAGTGTGACAAGGCTATGGGTTGTTGCTGCTTAGGGGAGCTGGGTCCTGGCATTGCCTCCGTGTGATACCAGGAAAATGACGAAACTAAACATTACACATCGCTTTTTTTCTGCTTAGTTTCTGGGTGTTTGACTTGCAAAAGTCCCTCCAGTTTGTAGAGCTGAAGATTCATAGCTGAAGCTTGAGCAAATGGGAACACTGCTTGACACATTGAAAGAGCTAACTACTCTGAAGAGGCAGGTACTGACAATCTCACCCTTTGTGTGCAGGCTGTGCCTCAGCTTTTCGCTGTTAAGATGGGAATAGTTCCACCCTCACATTCCTCCAGGATACTGTGGAGCTACTTTGTGAAGCAATCTGTGATGAGCACCACAGAGAAGCTCTTCAGGGAATAGTTCTACACTGAAAGTAGAATTTGTGAGTAAATCAGGCCTGGGGCTACACAATCAATAAAGGCACCAAAATAGTATTGAGTAACTGCTCATTAACTGAGCGTTGCCTATACTGTGCCTTGTGGGAATTCCTGCAATGGCAATCTGGAACAGTGCTGCATAAAAATGAGAAAGGCAAATGGAAGATGCATAAGCAAATTTAACTCTGACATTTCTTAAATGAGCACTTAACTTAGCTTCTTCAATGCTCTTTTAATGTATTTTTTGCATTTATTCAGATTCTGTTTAAATATCCTCAGATGTGCTCGCATCCTTGCTGCACGTATTTGTTTAGCTGGTATGGGCAGAACTGTAAAGAAATATAATCACTTTTACTGCCTTGTAATTTCTCACAAATAGATATCTCAGACCTGCTCTCCATAGTTATTTTCCAGAGTCTGAAACAAATTCCCAGAACAAAACATGCAAGTGCTGTCTGAGAAAGAAGGCCAGACCTCAGAAAGGCTATTTAACATTCTTTATGTTCTCAATGCTTCTGTCGAGGTATTTTTTCATGAGAATCTTAGCATCTGAAGTTTTTTCATTTGATCTTTTAAGGATATGACTAATACATTCATATCAGCACTGCAGACATACATATATTGGAAATCCATGTGTTGTGTTCAGGTGAGTAGGATAAAAGCTGGTGTGCTCTCTGGGGGAAACCTGTCAGACAAGAATCGGTACAAGAACCATGGAAGTGAACAGTCTTTGCAACAAGAAAGTTAAGGATAATTTACAGCCGAAAGTCAGGTGAGCCACACTTGCCAGAGAGAGGCTGCTACACTGTAAAGATCTTTAAAGTCACTGCTGCTTGAAAGGTTTTTAAAAAGTCACAGTGGTTCTTTTCTACAAAGTTTGGCTCATTCCTTCCTTTCACTGAAAAAAATTGTGCATCTCTTTAGAGCACGCTATAGAAAGAATGAAAGGCTCAGGTATGCAGCCTGAAGTTCAAAGGCACAACGTGAGATGCTACGCAACAAATAGATTTTGTGGAACGGGTGGTCTTTCGGAACACATTCTTACGCCATGCCTAGTGCATTTTCCATAAAATGCTATTCTAAGTGTAAGCTCTGTTCTGGCTGCTTACTTATCCCACGGGGTGCGAGGAAGTATTTGGACTATCCTCCAGTAACTGGAAAAAAAAACCCAGCAGCCAGGAGCAAAGTTTGAATGTGAAGGAATAGTGCAGCAGTCAGTCACGCAAAATCTGTTGCACGGCTCTGCGAAGAGGAAGGCAAAAAGGAGAGATGGTTAGTGCTCACTGCGCTGGGGACCCGCTTGGCCTAGAGCCAGGCCTGCCAGCTGCCTGCAGTCCGATCACCTGCTCAGGGGAGCGAAAGGCAAAAGCCTAAGTGGTGGCACAGCGGCGATGAGGAGCAGGCAGCGGAGTTACATGTGAAACTGGAAAACAAAATTCAAGAAAGGAGTACAAAGCAACTCCAATGGATGCACTCAAAGATTTCCACAACTTTTCAAGTGCTTTTTAGCTGGACACCTGACCTATTTAACCAAATCACGTATTTGACTTTTGTCTTTTCCTAAACTGAGCAGCCTGGAACTGAAGCGTGAGGTTGAACCATGCCCCGGCAGCACCACAGCGACAGGCGATGCCTTACACTGTACGGACCACCAAAACAGAAGCGCTGGCTCTCTCTTTCTGAGAGCATGTGCATTAATTTAAAGTCCTCCTTTGAGGTCATTTCTAGTTGACGCTGGCGGTTTTTTCTGTTTCAGTCGGCTGTTTATCACTTTATCAGTAGGTGGCAGTAACAGACGATCCTGTGCAATTTCCACTTGGAATTTGGGAAAGAAAAGACCCTATTTTAGGGTTTTGTTTTGTTCACAAAGTGTGAGTGGTGTAAACGTACTTGACAAACTCAGATGTACATCTTCCTCTAACAGACAGAAAAGTTGATCCCACACGAGTTCTAGTATTTATGGCTGTACTTAATTTAATAGTGCCATAAAGCTGAATTCAACTAGATGCTAATGTACAATGTTTATTCCAAATATCATTCTTCCTAAAGATTAAATATGCAGATGCCTGTAACATTTTATATAGCACGTATTCTGGTAATTGTGCCCACTATTTTTCATTCATTGCAGTACTATTTTAGTCGGTCTAATGACTAAGTAGTCTAAGTTTTCAGTACAAGAAACCTCTATTTCTTAGGAACAACTTCTCCCCCAAGTTTTCTTTCGTCTCCTTGAAGAAACAAATCCAGATTCTGATGCAGACCCAAAGGAAATCCGTAACTACAGCATTTTCTAGGAGAATTATGTATACAGATTTTTACTCCTATGCAATTAAGAAATAGGAAAAACTATATAATTGGGTCCTCCCAAAGTACATCTTTTGTTACTCTTTTGAAATCAGAAATTCAACTGGATGAATGACTGCTATATTAAAGTTCCAGGTTTTCATATGCACGTGTACAGAACGTTGTTATTAAACTGTTCTTTCCTTCCGCTGGAGCTGATCCTAATGCAAGTCACTGCAAAAATGCTTTGTCAATGATATCCTTCCGAATCAGTTGGCAACACCTCCTGTGTTTACCCTTGTATCACCGACAGCAAAGCTTGTGTTTATTTTAATCTATGGTGTGACCTAGAATAGCTTAATTTCAACTTCCATTTTTCTCCCTTCCTTCAACCATGATTTTGTAGAGGCTAGACTAAAAATCTTGCCAATCAGCACCAGCCAAGCACCCTGCTACTAATCTAATACATGGTGTAGGAAGCAAAAAAGGGGAATTGGGTATGTAATAGAGGGAAACAGTTTTTAGCATTGAAATGACAACATTTTAAATTCAAGGTAAACCAAGGAGATTAATCTGAGGAATGCAAAACAGCCAGCTCCACAAGTGCTACTGACACGTTATAATTTACCATTAATCTACCCTTGGGAAGTCTCATTTCATCACAGCAGCAAGCACTAGGGTATGAAGAAAGGATCGCCAATAACGTGTCAAAAACTCCTTGAATCCAGCTTCTGTTCCAAAGTTCTCATTCCGTCAGGTGACAGCCCCAACTCACACTGTTAACAGGGAGCCTGCATTATTTTCAGGGCCTGAAACACAAAGCGACAAGCCTAATGGCATATGAAATAAAACAGAGAGAGAGAACAACACTAGGGTGGTAACAGGCCTGGTCTTGTTCTCATTGGAGTGGGAATCACATCAGACTGTTTGAGGAAAATAACAACTCGTTGCTTCAGCCTACAGGAAACCTTACTTTTAAACAAAGCCACATTTTGGAAGGCATCTTTTTTTAAAAATCATGCTAAACTTCATGATAGAATATGTTTTTATTTTTAGAAAAATATCCAAGAACTTCCAGGTATTTTTGTGTAGAGTTTGAGCATGAAATTTAACTATAAATAGCAGATTAACTTAACCACCTCAAAGGTCAAAGCAGCAAAAAATATAATAGTGACAAAGTCATTTCATGGTTTGGAGGGATTGGAGGAAAAGGCATTCTTTTAAATGTTGATTTGTGGATCAAGCTGGCATCAAAAAAGACAGATGATGCCATTCTCTTCAGAGAGTCAGTATTTCGATGGTGTTCTCAATTATTAAGTCATATATTTTTATGCGATCCAAAGCTGTTACAATTCTTTTGAACCGCTGATATTCCAGGTGTGTGTGCCCCAGCCCCTTCAAATTAGTAATTTACCAGTAGTATATATTCATTCAAGGAACTGGTAAATGAGGCCCAATGATATCAGAGAAAGCTGTCCTGTTTTCCACTAAGGAGTTATGTTTCCATGGTTTAACCTCTTCAGTTCCATTACAGACATCTGCTAAAATAAATACACAATTTATGGCAGTCCATGTGTTTCCTTTTTTAAAATTAGACGCATGAAACCACAGATACAAAATTTTTTACCTGATGAAAGAAACCACAAACATGGAAACCAGCTATGAAAACTCTAAAAGTCCAACATGTTCACAACTACTTGAAGAAAAATTTTGGAGAAAAAACTTACATTTGAAACAATTACATTCCCCTCTCCTGAATAATACTACTGGATTTTTGTAAAGGCAGCTCTTGTCACTAGCCGTGCTCAAAACTACTGTGAAATGTTTCAATCTCAAGACCTCAGATGCTAAAGCTAATTGGAAACAGAAAGCAAGCTGTTTGCAATACTGTAATAAGCTGTGGCAATTTTGTTATTTTAGACTGGAACGTTAATGATGAGCCACAAACGCAAGTTGTTACAAAGCCTTTGAGAATAAAGCCGTATGCCCTATATTCCCCTCTCATGCTGTTCCAGTTAAAGCCATACATGCGGAAGGACAAATGAAAATGTTGCCATGGTGATCGGAGCAGTTACCAAATCATGTACAGTGTAGGAAGGATTCCCTAAAGATCCTTATTAAGCATTTTGTTGCTCCTTTTTAACAAATATTTTCAGAAGGCCATTTTTATTTCACTGTCAATAAAATAGCTACTCTGTTAGCTAAAGCCTATTTCTCCGCCCTCAAAATAAATCTGAACACATTAAGAAATATTCTTGTTGAAAGTTAGGAATGGGAATCTTAACCTGAAAACTTTGAAACAGGAACCAAGGACAAACCTAGCCCAGACAAGAGCTGTTCAAGACATCTGAATGTTTTTCAGAATCGGTACTGTGAAGCAGCTCTGCGCCTACTAGACTACTGGTGTCTTCAGCTGCCAAGTTAAAACCGAAACCTTTAAATGAAAGATGTCCCAAAAGCCTGTTGGTTAGAAGGAATGTCCTTTTTTTTCAGAATAACATCACAAGAACTAAATTAACATCGAAGTTCTCTGTTAGACACACGTGTTAAATGATCTGGCCGGCAGCAGATCCACAGCCCAAAGCCACCTGTCCCATGTGACTCGACTGGTAGCTGAAAGCAGTTGGGTGCAGCACATTATCCAAGTCGATTGGCAAAGAAAACAAAAGCTGTTGAATGCAGACATCTTGTATTGCCACCGCACAGAACAGTACAACAAACATTAACAGAAACTGCTAGAAATAAGCTGGAGCAGGTATGTGCACATCAGGCTAAATGCAGTTTCTTATTTATTATTATTTAAAAATGCCCTTTTTTAGCATCTAAATTCAGCATTTTAGTATATCCTAGGGCCATCAGTTGCTCAGCTAGTCTTTGCCTTGCAGGTATTTAAGATGCTAATGAAACAGGAGTTTGCACAGAGGACACATGCTGCATTACGGGTGGCTGTTCAGAGCCTCCTTTCACCCAGCCTAGTGCAGTTTTCCACCGAAACCATCTCCCGCCTTACACACGGGGCCGACTTCACAGGCATTTTTTCCAAGGAGCGATGCTTCCAGGACACTGACCCACTGTACATACAAACCACTGCAGCGACAGAACTCTCCTAATGTACCAGACCAGAGAGGAGCTTTCACTTTTTTTTTTTTTAAGGAGGAGAATTAAAAAAAAAAAAAAGGAAAAAGCCTATCATGTAACAGTTGTTTCCACCAGATGCCTTGATTGAGCTTAATTTTACTTATTGAAGACAACAGATCAGACATATTCCATACCTCACTCTTCTCCTCTCACTGCATTTTAAACAGTCAAACCAAAAAACCTCCCAGAACCTCCAGAAATTACTTGCTGATAACTTATCTCATGATTAAGCTGTGGCTGCAAAATCTACAAACTTAATAGCACAGTGGTCTCGCTGCGGACTCTAGAAAAACGTTCATTTACCTTTACTCTCCCTCCCTGTAAAGTCTTGCTCTCATCGACAAAAGCACCAAACGCTGCTTAGAAAATGCTATCCCCCCTCCCTGTAGTGATCAGGGCAGATTTACACCCTCCACTAAGACCCTCAGGAACAGCGGATATATTACAGTTCAGTTTCCTTTCTAAACTAATTTAAATCATTATCATCCAAAAGAAGATGCAAGCAGCCATGTTTTTCTACGGTTTTATTGATGCAATCCCGGTGTGCAACTATACATCTTCATTTTTCCTGTAGTTACAATGTTGCTTTACTAAGGTTGTTTTTGTAGTCGTTTATTACAGTCTTCAGAAAACATATTTATAAACACCACTTACTTTGTAAGACTAATCATTCCAAACATCATAAATCACTGGGATTTTTTCCTAAATAGTGCTACTTCACGAAAGGTCACACTACTCTTTTTAGATATAGATTTGTAAAGGCAAATGAATTAAATTCACCTACCGAAGAAAAATAAGAATGTTAAAAATAGCTTAAATAAATGGTATGACTCATTTAGGTCTCAGAAAAATCTATGACTAGCAAAGATATCTACCACTTGATACCGTACTCAATGCCTCCATTAAAACCAAAAGAGTCTTTATGAAGAACTGAAATTAAGGTTGTACATTGGTCCAAAAGATAAGGATTACCTTGAATTTTTTGAAAAAAATTTTACCAGAAAATGTACTACCTCCTAAAAATATTGTAATTATAAGCTAAATATTGATATCTGAAGGGAAAAAAAAGCTAAAACTAAAAGCATGCAATACTGATACCAAATATCAGTAGAAGGCATTTTTAATTGAAAACTGACTCAAAGGATAGTACAAAAGAGTTTCTTCTCCCTAAAGGGATTTTCAGATGCAGGCACTGGAATAATAAGGGGATCTTCTCCAATATGAGCATCGCAATATGCCAATAAATCTGCTGCAGCCTTGGATACCTAATAGAAGAAAAGAGAGAACTACTGTAACACTTAATTCTGAACCAATCCGCATTGCAGAAATATTCTTCATATATCATATGATAACGGAGGCTATCATAATTTAGGAGTCGATTGGTTTGTCCTTTAAATTACTACGGACCACAACTCTGAATTTGCTCTTACTAGGCCTAGTAATCCTTAAATACATTTTATCTAACATAGTGACATGAGATGGTATCAATTTATATGATTTGTGTTCAGTTGTTGCTCTCCATCAGAAGGAAGGTCAGGAGCATGTACTCATTAAAACATGTATATGCTGATGGCCCATAAGCAATAGGGATTCTCCTTGAAGCGTGTGTTTCTGTAGAGGCCGCCTGCTTCAACTCCTATTCCCAGTCTTTCTTCCCATGATTGTAAGGTTTTCCACAGGCTGCCTCTCTACCCTTTGCTGCTCTGGATGCAAAACAAACAAAAAATGTTCTTTAGGCACATGACCATGGGATTAAAAGAAATGACAAACTGGGAGAAACACTTCATCATCATGTGTCATAGCTCTCATTTAAGCTAAATATTGCTCTTTCAATCAAGTCAGAATAACTTACTAAGCGGAAGGTACTAGTCTAAGTAGCACCTTATTCACAGCATTAAACTTAAGCATTACTTCAGTATTTTTTGTCTTACTATTTTTATACTTCTAAAATGAACAATTCTAAAGTCTTTAAATTCAGAATGTTGGTTTACACTTACTGGAAAGTCCTGCAGAATATAACAGTGCATTGGCATACAACATATTTTGCACGAAATAAAAAATGGAATATTAAAACATTTCAGTTGTAGCTGAAGCCTTGTAATCTTTGCAGCTTTGTGCCATAAGAATATTGGTAACATTAGGCCACTGTGACTTTTTTTTTTCCCCAAGAATTTAGAATGTATATATGAAATAGTTTTTTTCTGCTCAGTTAGCAAGGTATTTACCACTATCTGTATCTCTTTGCTTTGTTTAGTTATTGTGTTTCCAATATTATGATAGCTGAGAAAATTAAGACAGGAAGTCTTTACAAAAAAAGCCTTTTCTCTGACCAGCATGACACCTTCTCCCAAGTCAAACACTGAAATTGGCATGTTTGCACAACTATAGTGAAGAGGAAAAACAAATCGGATTTCTGCTATTTTTCTAGCAGGTGTGTCATCACTGTTACCTTTACCTTCCCCACAGCCTGCTTGCTTTGGCATGAGTACAGCCTGTAGTAGGATTCAAATTATGAAATTTAAATTAACTTCTGGAAGAAAATAACTGACTTTATTTCTAAAAATATGCCTTTGTAGAATGCTCAAACCCATAAAGTACCTAGAGGAAGCAAAGATGTTTAGTTCACTTAAAATTAGTCTGCCATTGAACTGGCCTGTAAGACAAAAGGGTGGGCAGACACTATGGTGAACAATAGATTGCTGGACCAGCGCAAAGCAGGAGACCAAGCGCTAAACTGAGCAAACGAGCACTGATATTCAGAAGGACCAGTGCTTCTCAGAAGAGAAGCAGGTCAAACAAAAATGTTGGAAAATGACTTCAAAGTACAAAGAAAGGATTGTAATTCTTTTCGGAAATATGTCAGTTAGCTACTTGCTAAGCAATGACAGAATAATGAGGCTTAGGGTGTGAAGGCATGTCTAGAATAGAGGAAGAACCGTAATGAACAGAAAACTTAGGAATCCTATCATATTCCCAATTTTCATTTAAATTTACTTGTGAATTTTTAAAAAGCAGATTCTCCAAAGAAAGACACAATGTAGATGGACTATGAAATTCCTATCAAGCCCAAAAGAGATCAAAAGACAGAAAGCATACTTTTCTTTGCTAATGACCTATGTTTGTACCTCAGCAGAGTATGAACTAGTATAGAATGCACCCACTGAAGAGGAGGTTAGCATGTTTCCAGTAATGTTAGGAGGAATGAACCACCACAGCATTTTGGAGAAGTACTTTCAAGTAATGACAATCACTAGTACACTCAAAATTTGTTTAACATACACGTTTTCACTTTTCTATCATCCTTCAAGCTCAGCTGCTTGTCAAATTCAGGCAGTTCTATGCTCCAATTAATTTAACAGCTGGTCCTGAACTCCTGCATTCAAACAGAGCAAGCTAAACTCAGAGCCACAGGTGCCCACAAATAGCTCAATGACATTTTCAGTGCTGTGTCATCATAAACGTTACTGCCATAAAGCCGAATGGAGAGCTAGTCTGATTCTCTGGGGCACCGAGACAGGGTTTATTAATGACGCCCAGCACATTTCATCTTCCAATTATCAACCCAATGAATAAGTTATTTTATTCATGAAACCACCAAATTTTTTGAGTAGACTGACCCTACAAGAGCAGAGAACCAACACTGGACTTCAACAGACCGACCTTCCCATAACTGTCTTCTTTGCTCTACATATGGCTAAGCAACATCAGCCCGAGTATACTGCTCTTCATCTGATGGAAGAGAAGTACAACTTGAATCATCATTCTCAGAAGGGATAAACCCATTGAGTAAAATTTTCCTATAGGTTTCTCTACATATTACTGTGCTTTGCCATCACATAACAATAAAAAGGATTTTCACTAGCAAAAGCACAACATACATTTTTACACCTAACTTGTCCTCTAATGCTGGTAGGAATGCCATGAAGCACAGCCAGCACTTTCTTCAACATCACAGTGCTTAAATCACAAATTAGTTTGCTCTCAGACAAGCCATAGTACAATTTAGTAGAAAACAAACCTGCAACAAGGAACTGAGGAACACGATCACATTTCAGCACGCTGTCACAAACTAAACCTGTACTAGGCCGTGTATTTTCATCCTTTAAAAAAATAAAAGCTTTGGGGAGGAGAAATCCTCCTACCAGGATTACATTAGTTATAAAAGTGAATTATGGCCATTTCTTCACTAAAAGTGGACTACCTTAGGCTTGCACGGTGCAGTAATGACCACTCACTAATGGGAGTTACAATAGCTGACCA
Source organism: Falco punctatus (assembly GCF_963210335.1). Classification (NCBI taxonomy): domain Eukaryota; kingdom Metazoa; phylum Chordata; class Aves; order Falconiformes; family Falconidae; genus Falco; species Falco punctatus. The sequence goes on from NC_137584.1 coordinate 82,825,873, forward strand.
CATTCCAGGAGCGATGAAAACATTGGTTCCTGTGGCTGTGAGCAGTGTTGGCAAAGTCAGAACTGTAGCCAAAAAAAGAGCAAAATACGATGTTGCCTCCAGCAAGTTTCCTGCTCAGTGTCATTATTCAGAACAACAGTGGGGGAAGACCTCTGCATTGAGCATTGCATTAAGGCTACAGCAGAGACAGCTGCTTTAGCATATGTCAGCACGTAGAGATTGCCTAATGGCCAATACTGTGGTTTGTTACTATGCAAAATAATGTGCTGATCATCCTGTTTGTGACATGGAGGATGTTAAATGAAGGCCACTCTATCGTAGCTTTTACTCACCCTTAGGGTTATTTATAGCTGAATGCTGCTGGACAGTTTCAGAATAACTCTTACTAAGAATTAAAATAAACACATGTAATTTGAATATTCAAATGAAGCTAACACATTGACAATTTCAGCTCTCCTACGCGATACAGCTTGGTCTCCAGATTCAAAGTAACTTACACATATTGCAGAAGTGGCTAAAGAAAAAAATCAGACTCCAGTTTGATTGATTAATTCTAGTAGAAAGTTAACATTTCGTTTTTTTTAATCTTCTAAAGTACATAGACAGAGGGGATGGAGTATGTATCACGCTGACCTCACATTTTATACAACTCTTATGATTCTGTACAATGAAAAATAAACCTGGTTTGTCAAATTACCAGAAGAAAAAAAACCACAACAAAACACTCAACCCTGATGCTTTCAAGAATTCTCAGGAGGACTGTGGAATTTTACCATTGTATTTCAGAATAACAGAGGTGATAAAAACAGCCAAAGTTAGAATATAATCCTGTTAGCTGCACTAATAATTACAAGCTTCAATGACGGGGCAAAATGCTGCAATTACTATGTCATCTGTCTTGTCACGGATTGTGACTAATTACCATCCTTGCCATGACACCCACTCTGCTTATCCTTTACATCTAAAACAAAGAGATTCACGCACATTTATTGGCAATCCCACCACTTATCTCCCAACACTATTCAGAACCAGTTAGGAATATTTTCCACCTCCTTAAGAAAAAAGAAAATGGAATAATAACTGATACACCAAAATTCTTAAATGTCAGAGCACTCCTTTTCTGCTTGCAAAGAGAAGATTAAATAGTGCTTTATTCTGGGGACAACTCTAGTAAAGCAACAATATTATCTTTGCTTTCTCAACTTTACTCCTAGCGTCTTCAGAAGATGCATTATTCTACTAGTCATGAGGCCACTGTTCATCTGATTTCATTTAATATTTTCTAGCTTGGAACCTGCACCTCCTCCTTCCTACTCCTCCATTTTAATTCTAACCGTTCCTTCTGCAGGGAAGTAGGCAGGTTCAATTTACAATCCTTCTGGGATTCTTACAGTTCACAAAAACCTACTACAGTAATACTCCTTTCCAAGCACTGATCAATACACCAATAACGTCATCCTCCCCTTCTAAATTGTTCTGTTTCTTTCACATCTCAACAGTGAATTACCTTTGTGGAACCTCAAAACACTGTGCTGCTTGCTGCTCTGACTGGTTATAGGACTCGATTTTCAATTTTACATCAGTTGGAAAATTCAGAACACAGTGGGGAATGGGCAACCATCAACATAGTTGTAACTAAAAGATTTTAATTGAGCAGACCCAAGTCTTGCTGGTTACAGCAGCTCCTGTGCATGGAAAACAAAGTGCTTCTGTAGTAGAAAAATGAGCTGGAAATTCTGATTTCCCTAGTCAATAACACAGGCACCTTTTTAATGTTTACAACATGGTCTTGTCTACTATGGGAATAACCATTTGGCTATAGCTACTTGCAAAACAGTGTTTAATTAAATTATTTGGAAAGCCCTGATCTTTTGTTAAATGTCTAACTAGTTTAAGTGGATGCAAAACACCACAAAAAAAGGAAGTAAGTTCATCTCTCTTCCTTTACAGTTATGATCTGAGAACTCAAAGTCTCCTGTTGAAACCACTGGGAAGTCTCTTGGTAAAATTTGGCTATATGGAAACACACACTTAACTGTTTCAACATCAAAAAGCAAAGCAGATCTTGAGGGAATAAAAAGCCAACCGACCTCTTCTCACAATCCCTCATATACTTGTTCAAAGAAATTCTAGAAATCAAGACATAAACATTTTGCAAATTGTCTTTGGTTTATGTTAGCACAGGAACCCTCAGACTACTGAAACACATCAGATTTTCTTTGGTGCCTTTTTGGTCCCAAGCTGTTCTGAGAGGTGAAATAATTGCACTTCCAAGCTATCTTGTTTTTTAGGCCTGCCACGCTTGCTAATAACTGCGTTCTTTTTAATTAAACTAACTATAAAAAGAACCTATGTCTCTCTTACATATGTAATTAAGAATGTTATACATCTAACTAATGAAGCTATCTGCATAAATGAGCTAATGATGTGGTATGTGAATGTTACCACTGATTATATAAAACCAAGTTTAAGACAATCTACTAAGTATCAGCAATTTCAACTTCTAATAAATTGGGCCATGTTTTCCCAACCCTTCCCTCTGCCACTCACGCGCACCCGTTCCTTCTTGCCAGTTCTGCTGTTTGTGCAGCTGCAATGTGACCTGAATCAGGGGACTAACCCCACTGAACACTGAAGAGGCCGACCTTCCCTTACTGAAGGAAATATAAATACCTGTTCCTGTGAACAGGCATCTATTATGTGATTAATTTGTCAAGATACTACACAAGACAGAAACTATAGTTTTGCAAATTCAATGGTCTTACAAGACCTTGCTAAAAACTGCGACAAAATGGAGCAACTGAAATGTCTGCTTTCATATAAGCAATGCTCATGTGAATTGCACTAACATTTCTGAATTATAAAATACTATCTTTCTAATTAGTGAGTTTATGATCTGATACCATTTTAAAATTGTAATTATATACTATTGTCTCCATGCTGACTACATACAGAATTTCAGCACGCTGGATGGATGGACAAACAGACTTGATTAAGATCACATGAAGAATTTAATGTACAACATTTCTAAATTGTGTTAGTGAGTTTGTAACCTCAGTTATAGTTTGTAACAACTCAGTTACAGTTGTTTGCAGAAAACCTGATATTTAAATCCATTCCTTTTATTCTAATCTTTCCATCTCTAAACTCTTCTTACTTGCAGAGGCTGGGTTTTTCATCCAAATAATTATTCCTTATTTTCAGAGGTATAGAGAGAGAGCACGCACAAAAGAGATGAGCACTGCTTTCTTAAAACTTTCTATGGCACTACTAGTTTTTAGTGCTTGATTTATTCACAAAATTTTAGCCTAGTGGAATGCAGAATGATGGGCAAGAATAATCCACAGGCTTTTCTGGTTAAAAATGTTGAAAACCTACGTTTAATAGTGTCTTTAGTTAAAACATTTAATCTACATAATCTACATACATTAAAGGCATGATAAAACTAAATCTCCACATACAACAGGCTACCAAGTGTGAAGAATCATAACTGAACATCACAACTATACATGTCTTCTGTGCAATGACATCTGTGCTAAAACAAAACAAAGCAAAGCAATTGAGCTCAGCTTATCGTTACTCAAAAGCACTGCAATACTTAAAGACTTATTCCAGTTCTCAAAGAACTGAGAAACCTGAGCTACGCTTATATTCAAGCTACAGGTGACAAAGAAGAGCACCTGTGCATCTGCCAGCTGATTTTAAATATTTCACAAAATATCGCTTTTGACAGACGTAAAAAGCACTCAATACAGAAGAAGACCAGAAGCCAGTCTTCAGAAACCACTTCAATCAAACCAAGCAGTTAGTACATAACTAATTCACAGTACTGAATATTGTTTCATAGCTCGACACAAATATTATTTTTTATTTCAGCTGACTGAGTCTTCCTGCAATATTAAAGGAAGGCTGTACCACAAACTAGTGAGTGAATTCAAAATATCAACAGTATGTCTAAGTTAGTTTACCTTCATCCTATCCATGTATGCTTCCATTTTTAATTGCTCCACAGCTTTCCTGGCTTGAGATATATTGGTTGTACTGTTTGCCACTAGTTCCTTCATTTTGTTTTTCCTAGAAGAGACAAAGTTGAGACAATTTAGAAGCGCAGGTAGCAAATACAGCAATCAGTGAGAGGACAGTTATCTGAAATCTAGCCACCCCTCACCCACCACATTGATACTGCCAGGCTGTAGGTCACAAATACAAACCAGACACCATTTATATCTGTTATCTTGTTCAATAGCACCTTATTCCATTACATATTTGTGTTCTCAACTGCCAGTATTCAATCTGAATTCTGCAAATAACATACAAATGCAGAGCACATGGCCATTATTCAGTGTAGAAATGGTTGCCCTGGTTCAGACTGCCAACGCAGAACAGCTGTTCACAAACAGTCCTTGCAGCCATTACGCAGGTTTGCTCCAGTTACACCTAGTAACATGAAAACAAGTTCAGAAATGTGTGCAATGGAAACGAACGCCACACTGCTCTCACCAAGCATCAGGAGAGAAATTTTAAGATAGAGAACAAGTCAAAACTCTGACTATAGATTTAAAGAGTTCAGAGATGAAGTAACAGATTAAGAAGAAATAACGTAGTTGCTTCCAACCTTTTGCTTACTCATCCCCGGTGAAGACGAAAGACGACTAATAACCAGTACACTATACTATACAATACAGGAATGCATTACTTTAAGAGATCTGCAGCTCTTGGGAAGGGACATCTATTTAAGGTACGTCAGCGTCTGGTTTTCTTGCATTGCTTCTCCCTGAGGGCTTGAAGTCAACTTGCTATCATGGGGTCCTCAGCACTGTTACCAAATTATTTAAGATGATTACATTTGAACCTCAAATAAACTTACAACACACATGCCCTAGGTGGTCTACAGGAGACCTCGGGTTGACACCATTATGCAGCGCTGGTCCAGCACAAGTAACAGTTACTATTTTTCAGTCATAAGAAGTTGGGCTAAGCCCACATGGAAAGAAAGGTAAGACAGGATACAGATGACCTAGACAAGTCTGGTCCTAGACTAGTCCTGGACTAGTTATACTACCTAATAAGACTTAGGTGCTGAGGTTTCAATCAGCCAAAACATTCGCCTATGATCCTGTATATATGGTATGCCACAAGTGGCACTTGAAGCAAGATTAGTCTAACACCTAGTGTTAGAAGCCAATACAAAGTTAGGTGATGCAAAGGACACAGGGTGTGAGAAGCAGATGGGATGTAGGAGAAAACGCAAAAAAGGAGGCGTTTTGTATTGCTGCCAAAAGAGTTTTAGGCTCAGGTCTTTCAAAATGAGTACTTCCAACTTATTTCTGGACAAAACGTGAACACACCTAGAACTACACAACAGCTTACCTGACCCAATCACTGGGGTATAAGATAAAAACAGGAAATTAAGTAGGACACAGAAAATGCTCTTGTAAGAAAAAAAAAAGTATATACAATGTCTTAAGCATTTTAAAGTTAATAAAAGTACACAATCCAGAGTACAAAAAGAATGGAGGAATAACTTTCAAACTGCTTTGACTCCACAAAACACAGATGTTCAAAGATAAGGCAAAGATAGATGTTTCTTCTTTCTAAAACTGGTAACCTGTGCTGTAAAATGGGATGGTGGAATAGAGGAACCACACTCAACACTAACCTGCAGAGGCAAAACAATTTTTTCAGCACTTGTGTAAGTCTCAGCGGGGGAAATGCTACCTTAAAATACATTAATTGTGCCAAATAAAAATAGAGCTTTAATACATGCCAAGACAAAGAACAGGTTTTCTCTACACGTCACTTGAATAGAATGCACGCTTCCCCCTTGAAAGCACACTGACAATCTAAAATCATGTCAGAACACAGTAGCTTCTTTTTTCTTTTTTTCTGTCTTGGTCTTTGTTTACAGTCTTTTAACTCATATTCCTCACAAGGCACAGGATTAAATACATGTGGAGGAACTGGCTTTTCATAAAATGCCATGTATGGTACAAAACCCCACAGCCAACTGTCTCCAAACAATTTTCACATTTGTTGTGACTTGTAGTGGACAAGCAGAAAGGATATGAGACATTCACAAAAGCAGGAGGTTCTGAATTACAGCTCATCTCTGGACTTTTTGTTCAACTCAACCCCCTAGCTTTTAAGTCGTGACCTATCCATAAAGATAAGAATAAACACATTTATCTTTGTTTACAAAACGATACCCTCACAAGTATGAATCATTTGAATTTTCTTATCATCTCCACAGCTAGACTACTAATGACCACTGAGCCAAAAAAGGCAAAGCTAAATGAAGTCACAGAGCCATCTGTACATTTGCCACAGTCCAAGCCTAGAGGCAAATTTAATTTTGAATAATACATTTAAATTAAACTGAATTAAGCAGCTGAAACCCCATGAACAGTCCAGAGAATTCCAGATCTCCCAAGCTTTTCTGGCAATTCATTCACTCAACCCGTAAAAAACATTAGAGCTAGACAATTTGAACTGTCACTGGCTGCATCAAAGTTGGCGAGAACACTGTTTCTAGTACCTCCAGCTAGTTTTTAAGTATCTACTGAGTAAGAAATTGAGTTAAGAGCATCACGGAATTTTGAAAAGGCTATTAGGCACAAAAACACTTCAAAAAATCCAAACCATGTTCCCAAAACAATGCCACAAACGTATGTCCTTACCTATATTCTGAAACAGCAAACGGGGGAAAATTTAAAAAAGAAAATGTGTACCTTCTCTGGTAAACTATTTCACAATATCAGAAAACAATCAGAATAAGAGGCTTCATACAAAGAACTTTTAACAAGAACAATGTCTGGCACTGAGAGTTTCAGCCACTGGAGAAAATTTCCACTTATCCCAAGTAAGAGGTTTGTTTATACTCTGAAGCATAAACATTTGTTGTTCCAAATCCTGCTCCTACTCTGGCCTTTACATGCACTTAAATATTTAACTACCATATTTCTGGAAGTGCTTAGCATTCATTCAAATATCTAATCTCTTTTCTTCACACAGACAGTTCTGGTTCCAGAACTTTGTAAGATGGCTTTCTCCTGTTTCACATTTCACTTACCAAGCTACATATATCTCTGCCTTCTCTCACTCTCTGCAAATACAGTACATATTTGTGCATCAGTTAAGTTACATACAAAGTGATGTTGACAATGAGAATTGTACTCACTTTAAAACCAGTCTGCGATGAACTGGTCCTCTTTGCAGACAAAGCTTTGGCTGAGATCTGGTTCTGCTCTCCTTAGGACCTCTGATATTCTTTAATAACCTCAATATTCTTTCATGAAATAATATTGTTACTTAGAAAAAAAGCTCTGGAGAGAAAAAAAAAATAATTACAGAAGAGTCTATTACACACCCTCTCCCTGAACAACCATCCCGTGGAATGTTTGGAAGCCACCTCCTTCAAAAACCCTCTTGTGGGATCTCTCTCTGTGTTTGTTTTAAGGCTGCAACCTGACAAATGGCTCCGACCCTTTCTCCTAAGTAAGCTTCTTTTAACCAGTCAGGTATTCCAGAGGCCTTTAGATCCCCAGGAGGGCACAATTAGCTTTGTATTGTATCTGTGGGGCTGCCTACAGAATCATAAAACAGTTTGGGTTGGAAAGAATCTTTAACGGACTCATCTAGTCCAACCTCCTGCAATGAGCAGGAACATCTTCAATACCTCGGTTGCTTAGAGCCCCATCCAGCCTGACCTTGAATGTTTCCAGGGATGGGGCATCTATCACCTCTCTGGGCAACCTGGTCCAATCTTTCATCACCCTCATTAAAAAAACATTTTCTTCCCTTCGGCCTACTGCCACAGACCCTACAAAAAACTCTGTCTCCACCTTTCTTATAGGCCCCCTTTAAGTACTGAAGGGCCACAGTAAGGTCTCCCCAGGGCCTTCTCTTCTCCAACATGAACAGCCCCAGCTCTCTCACCCTTTCCCCACAGGAGAGGTGTTCCAGCCCTCTGATCACTGTTGTGGCCCTTCTCTGGACCTGCTCCCACAGCTCTGTGCCTTTCCTGTGCTGGGGTCCCCACAGCTGGACACAGCGCTCCAGGTGGGGTCTCACCGGCATGGAGCAGCGGAACAGAATCACCCGCCTCGACCTGCTGGCCACGCTCCTTTTGATGCTCAAAAGGAATTCACTTCTCCCCATCTTTTAGAATACCTAAAAAGCCTTGAACCAGAAATTACTCAGCTGGGTTTGCTGATGTCCATTCCTGTTGTTTTTCCAGCAGCCCCCTATTAAGTTTGATTGATACAAGTCCTGATAATCACCGTAGTTACAGTAACTATGTTAGTGATCAGACTACGTGCAGTCTGCATGTTACTGATGCATGCCAGCGGACCTAGATTATATAGCGGCTCATTTATCCAGTGTATTTTTATGCAGTGCACTGAGCTCATTAATCTAGTCTCTGTGACTCCTTTCTTTACGCGAAACGCTGATTGCTTTAACAAAGAATAGTGACGGCAGCTACGCGGCCTTTTTCAGCCAAGTAGTTTCTGCTGACTGGCATACCGTGCTAGCCAGCCGCTTCCTAAAGCATTGCTCCTGAAAGCTGGGTAGCGACAACCTCCGAGCCAGCTGGATTTTCTGGGGTTTTGGTTTTTTTTTAACCTCACACAAACTTGATCTTTTTCTGGGTGCTGTCAACTCATTTGTACCAAAGATCTTAATCTCTAAGGTTCATGAAAATGCTCACAAAGAACAACTTTTCCTTATTTGTTTTTAGGATAGACTAGACTGTACCCAACAGCACTTCAAACGCCAACTTATCTTATGATAACCCAGGAAATTGCATAAATATTTGCACATACAGCTTGACCTTGCATAGGGGTAAGGAGTACAACCTACATTTACTGAACTCTAGAAACACTTGTTAGTAAAATGCAGAAAAAGCCTGAAAACTTGATAAACATAGAAACAAAATATAATTCTCAAGCTCTTCAGTACAGATTTCTACAAGCAACAGGGATGAAAAGCTGCACTGCAATTTCTCCTCCCCCCCCCCAACACTTCCAAGTATAACTTTAACACACCATACCAAAAAACTGCCCAGCAGAATTCAATCTAAAAAGCCCTAAACCCAGTTGTTGCCTATTACTTTCTTTCAGCAATCTAAAGCAATGGATCTGAAATTACTAGACCAGAGAACCTTGGAGTTCATGACTCTGAAAAACACCTTCTGCACAAGCTCTGTACTTCTTGGACCATGCAACACAACACAAAAGTCAACCCAATCATGCAACTAAGTTCCAGTGACAGTAGCAGGAATCATCCTTGAATCACATTCTAAATTGCAGAAGGACCGCCACATTTCGTTACCCACTTGCAAATGCACCAGAAATATAAACAGCAAAATTAACAGCCTCACAGCTATTTGATGCAGAAGTAGCATATCAAAGGAATTTTAGGCGAAGGAAAAAAAACACCAAAAGAGAAGAAAAGCGTGAGGGGGAAGAAGGTAAGTTCTACAGTTGCTCTTTAGGTAAAAGAAACTTCAGAAATACCCCTGCACTAAAAGCATAAGCTATCTGTGCTAGCATCACCATCCACATGACATAGGCAATTTCCCCTTCATCTGCAGGGCACAAAGAGCCAAAGGGGACAGGAACACCGGCACCTGCTATCTCAGTTTTTACTCCAAGGTTTACCACACCTGATACAGTTCTGTAAACAGAGAGGGAGGCAAAGGAATCGTTTTGTTTTCTCTATCCCATGGCTGCACAAATAATAGAAAATTACTACAATTTTATATTCTGTCCACTATGAAAAAGCTTAGGAGCATAAGCAGAAATTATTGAAGCCAAGACTGTTGTTTATGATAAGGACAGAATACAATTTTCATTCCATATATATGGTGACTACTGCTGATCATGTAACAGCAAAGCAGCCAAACTTCACCAACTCAGTTTTTATCATAGGTACTATACCCAGTCCAACTGTCGAGTTCCAAAAATTCCTGCCACCATGCCCACATCTTTTATAAAAAAAAAAAAATCACCTTGCTTCTCAACATTTAAAAGCCTAAGGAAACAATGGCTGGACCGATGTGACATTTGACAAGGACAATCTTTTCGTGCAATATATTTACCACTAGCATACAGGTTATATGCACGTACAGGCCAGCAAGCCATCAGAAAGCCTGAAACAGAAAGTCGATTCCTACCCACTTTTTTACCTCTCCAGTTAACTTCAAAAGATAGTTGTGAGCTTTTAAAGAAATATACGTGGAAGTTTGAATTATTCCACTTAAATCTTGTTTAAAACGTACTCGAACCAAATTGTTACGTGTAGAGAACACGCCACCGAGGAGCTTGGTTTTATCACCTGCAGGGCAGACATGCGTTTCAAGCTGTTATTGCGAGTTTTCTGTCTGACTGCGCTCCCTTACTCGTTCTGCCGTGCCACACGTTCCCCGCTCCCGCCAGCAGTCAGACCGACTGACCCCCCCCAGCAGTCACACCGACCCCGCCATCGGGGCGCGCCAGCCCGCGGCGAAGCTGCCGCCGTCCCGCGCGTCCCCTCAGCCCGCCGAGGGACCAGGCGCCCGCGCGCCGGGCAGCGCCCGCCCCAGGGGCAACCGGGCTCACGGCAGCCTTCCCGGAGACGGACAACCCCCCCCCGAAGCCAGCCCCAACCAAACCCAAAGGCCGGAACTGACCTTTGCGGATAACGGGGTGTTCCCCGCGCCCGCCGGGCTGCCAGCACCGTTGTTTACCGGCGGCCGGCGGGACCTGCCTGGCAGCGGGTTGCCCCGGTCACCAGAGCCGTCGCAGCGAGGGAGAAACCCCCGCTCCCAGCCCCGCTCCCGCCGCGGCCCGCCGGCTCAGTCCCCCCTCGCCCCACCCGGTACCTTCTCTCACCCCTCCGGCGCGGCGGCGGGGTGTTGCCCGGCGCCCTCACCGTGCGGGGCCGGCGACGAGCAGGCGGCGGGCAGCGCGGCACATGGCGCGGCCGGCGCTGACGGGCGGGGTGGGGCCGCCGCCGCCTCACGCTCCCCCCACCGCCCCTCCCGCCCCGCGCAGGGCGGGAAGCTGCCGCTGCCCCTCAGAGGGAGGCGAGGCGCGGGCACGGCTCCGCGGCGCGGCCTTACCTCCCTCCCTCCGGGGCAGCGGCGGCGGGGGGGGTGCCTTTTCACTGCTGCAGCCCGGGCCCAGCTGGCGCCAGAGGTCAATCAATCACCCAAGTATTTCTAAAACGTGGAACCGCCAAAGCCTGTACGACGCGGGTTAAGAGCCCATAGTGCCTATCTCCTCCTCACGCCCAACAAACGAAGGATGAAGTAAAAAAAAAAAAAAAAAAAGGCCCAAAAGGAATCACTGTGGAAAAGGGAGAGCTAGGGCTCACCTTGTCAAGGCTGGTATGTCAGAACATGACGATTCAGCGTTATAGATCAGCTTTGACATACTTCTCCATTACACATTTGAGAGCCAAGCATAAAGGTCAGTGGTAGTTAAAGTGCCAATTAACTTTTTTAACCAAAATACTTGTCTGCTCCAATAATTAACACATTGGCAAAGTACCATCACTGCAATCTCATTTATTTTGTTCCTCAGTAAGGTGGCTGTTCCCTCTGGAGAGACAAACATTTGTCACCCTTTCTTCTTACCCTCCTGTCAGCACTTTTTCTCATTCTATCTTAATAAATGTGACTTGGACTTGTATCTGCTTTATTTTCTGTATGAAAGAGAACAGGGCAGAGCCCTTTTTAAAGGTGCTTTGGAGCAAGGGCTGCCTCTTCAAAGACTGAGTCAATGGCTTTTAGGGTGGTGGCTTGGGAGAAGGAAAGGCATCAGGAAGAGGATAAACATTACTGAATGTAAATAGGTAGGTTCACCGGTCTACCTTAAAGTTCCAGAAACTGACTGGAAACTTACCTGGCCCACACTGCTGAAGGTTCGATTGCATCACCATTCTACAAAAGGCTCCATGCTATCAGACACAGAGCACATGTTGGGTAGTTCAAATAATCAGTTACAAAAAAACAAAAAAAAAGTTACAAATATAAGTGGGGAAAATGGCTGTTTTGAAATGTATCTTCATCATGTATTATGTAGATAGGTTTTCTTTTAATCTGCAAACTCCTATGTTCTACCACAAACAAGAGTCTCCTACCAGAGTTAGCCTACAGGCTTTGAATGCGATACCTGTAACAGCTAGCATCAATTTCTGTTCCTTGAATCTACATGAACTAGCCTTAATGAGACTTACATGGGTTTTATTCAATTGTGTTAGAGAATCTGGATTTTTTTTTTTTTCTGGGAATGCTAGTTCAAAGCTGGAAACCGTGAGCAAGCTCACGCTTTTACTCAGCTACTTTCTGCTGGATAGCCCAGGACAGTTTGAGATTCTAATCAGACTAGTCACACATATATCTTAATCCTCTTTCAAAAGTGACCTGCCCAAATTATAAAATACACAGACTATTACAGAAATCCAGATGCAAAAACAGTGGCTTTCTGACCCCACTCAACACTAATGACAAGTATATTTCTACACAGAGGTCATCTGTCATTGGTCTGTAAATTACTACAGTAGCAAAGAAAACAGAGCTGCCTGTACCTTTAGAAGCTTAACTAATGTTCCTGTGGATATTTTTCAAGGTGAGCAGAGGTTTAAATAGTATTTGTTCTATATTTTCTGTGATAGTTAGCAGCATACAGAAGTGTCACTTCTATTTGCATATGCAAGAAGAAAAAAAAAAAGACAACACAGCTTTAAACAAAATAAAGCATGAAAAAAACCAAAAGGTAAACTTAAGAGTTTGCTAGCAGCAAACTAGGTGATATTTTCCACCACTACTCTCTAGAGTTCTCTCCGCAAAACGCATAGTAAATCCTGCAATCATAGTAATTCAAGAAACTGGGGTGGGGGTGGGGGAGGTGGCAAGGCTCTTGCTCAGTATGAAGGAATTCTTCTGACTAGATCCTGTAAGTTGATGTTTCAGAGAAAAAGTTGAAAGGTATCTATCTCCTCACAGAAACCATTTTTCCTGCAGAAAATTTTGTCACGTTTAAGTTCACCGGTAACAGTGCTTGACTGATTTTGTTTCTCCTGTTCATTGTCACGGGTCTGTCTAAACAGTAGCTCTCTAAACCCGAGATCAGGGTTCCCTTTTTCAGTAATGGTTTGGAGACTTCCTCTCCTCTTCCCATGACAAGCGAGTATCTGGCTATTGCCTCCACTTCCCTTTTTTACCACACATCTCCATAATCAGAACATAAATGGGCTGGGTTTACCACAGAATCCTGCAGGTGGTATCACATACAGGCCTTGCCACATGAACCTCTCTCAAAGCCTAGCTTCCAACAGGAAAAGCCTTGCATCCTCTCTCAGATGCCTTCCAGAGATCCCAGTCTCCCAATTTCCACCCAGCACCTCTCTCTTCCTTCCCTCAGAGAATCCAGGGAGGAGTTGCTTTTTTGCCTTTCCTTAGCTCAGTCCGGTTTTCAGGGAGGCAGCAGCTGGAAGAGGAATATCTCTGCTTTCATCCGAATTATAGTTACACCTCCTATGGGAAGGAAGGGCACGTGCACACATGTGCAAAGTGATGCTTCCCGCTTCCAATCTTACATACCACCACCACCCCTTCCGTGTGTCAGCCACATGATGTAGTCCATAAGCTTCATGATTTTAAAAATATTAAAAGACATGAGAACTAGCAGAAATTTATCTGGAGCAAGGTATGCAAAGATCTCTAAAAGGAGAGAAGTGAAGCTAAACCAAAATTACATTTCTGATCTCAAACAATTTGGTACAAAGATCTGTTTATTACCCAACAATGTGACAGTATATATACAAAGACAGTGTGGAATGTGACATTTACAGGAAATTTCAGTACATCATGCACAGATACTATTGCAATGTATTTTAAGAGTTCCAGAATGTTAAGCTGAATAAATATTCCTTGCTTCAAAAAGTAATTTTTACTTTTACATAAAAATATATAATATTGCACTCTTTACAAGGCCAGCAATTTTGCATATTGATTTGTAACAAGTGGAATTCTACTTTATAAAAATAAGCCTTTGTGAGCAACACCCCAAACCAGGGAGCACAAAAGTACCCCCAAACCCACAATGTTTGTATTTTTTTTTTCTCTTCAATAAAGCACATCACTTCAACATAAGCCAGGAAGCTTTTCAGTCTGTATTTGGACCTTACATTAACATTTAGACAGTGAAAAACATGACTGCAGCTATCCCATACAATGCTGCTACAATATACACCATTTAAGATTCAATTCATACAGTATGTAGCCACTTGCTTAATTGAACCCATGATCAGCTTTTGTGTCATGGACTATGAGAATGTTTTTCTTCAGTTTTTCTAGTTTGAAAAGTTCTTCAATCAGGAAGTTGCAAGAATTTCTGAGACTTTGGAATTTTCAAAAGAAGTGTAAAGATTCCTTGTGTATGTGCCATCTTTATCACAACTTGACAATTTCATATACAGTGTTTTGAAGGCAGATTAACCTTAAACATGAGAAGTGACAGCAGGTCATCTGTATGGCAATAGCGGAACATGGCAGTGATGAAAAAGCAATGCAATTTAAAAGAAAAAGGTAACTACATCAGACACACGTAGCATTCTTGCCTTACCGTTCCCACAGCTAGCAGGCACTCACTCATTCATGGTGTCAGGTTTAGAGGTCTTCAAATCCATCAACTGAAAATGTTACTTTTTGATCTGGCCTAAGAATTCCAATTTGTTAAGCCTTTCACAATAGAGGCTTATTTTTCTCCCCTCAAAAAATAGCACCTAGGAATAAACAACTTATTTGCACAGTGTATCTGTGTAAACTCTTCCAAATGATCTGATGCCTGTGAACATTGATTATTCAAGCAGTTAGATTCAAACATTTTACAGTGTATTGAACTTCAACAACACTAGAACAGAAGCACATCTGTGCCTTCTTTTTAGAGCTCTGGAAGATAAGCTGTATGTGTTTTTATGTCCTGCCACAGAATTGCAATAGCTAGGTGTTACTAACTTAGGGAGTTAACATTAAAAAACAAAACCAAACCACGATCTAACTATTGCTTCATGATGCCATTATTAAGACAAAATATTTTATTTCGGCTGTTGTAAAGACTTATACTGAACAAAGATGATGGTAAAAGTCACAAATATAAAGATAACAGGAAGTCAATTTTTAGCATTACAATACCATAAGATGGTGCAAAAAGCACCTACTAAGTTCTTTGCTTCTCAAAAAAAGCAATTTTAAGTGTTCTTGGATTTTTAAGTTTTGGGTTGCTTATCCCAGAGCTAACTATACCACGCTCAACAAATCAGATATACATATGCTGACATTTTAACAGATATTTACAGAACTTTACGCTGCCAATATTTTACAACATAAGAGGGAGAATAAGCATTATCAAATTTTTTTTAAATACTTCTGTTCAAGAAGCGATTTAAAAAAATGCTATTATGTTTTATATTGCAGCATTTTGACTTGTATATTGGAGCATTTATGAGTCACTTTGCTGGTATTGGAGTATATGACCAGAGCTTCCTGGTGACCTGGATATGCTTCAAGTTTGTGCATGCACATACACAATTTTACAAACTTAAACTGTTCTTTTATTAAATCCATTCAGTCATTCTAGAGACATTCTAACTACTTCAAAATCCAGTTAAATAAGAGATTGTATAATCTATTTTGGATTTAAAGTGCATCAGAGACATGAGTTAGCAGCAAAAATAGTCATCACCCAGCTGCATAGCTGCTAAGGAATGAATAGAACATGGGTAACTTCAAGCGCTGCTGGTCCTTGCGACACCAAGCTATGACATTTCCATCGCTATTAGCTGTGAACAAATGATGACCATCACAGGAAAACGTAAGGCTGAAAAACAAGAAGGCAATCTATTTTGTATCAAGTCTGGCTATTGAACACGCTAGAAGACATTAAAAACCCGTAAGAGTGTAGCCAACAAAGATTAGCTGTCAGCTGGGGAGACCCAGTGAGTATGTCAGCATAGTAGTATGTTTGCATATACCTGCTTACTCATTTTTGTAACCAAACAGGCTGAACTACAGCTTTGTCTAGCACTTCAACATGCCATGCAGTTTAGTACTCATTTCTTCCCAGCGTCAAAGGGCGGGATCAGCAGCAGCATCCCACCTTCTCCCTGGGCTGCCCCATCTGCTTCTGAAAGGAAGGCTTTTCAGCAATAGAATTCACTGCCCTCTGAACTTGCTTGCTGACAGAGGCAGAAACTAAATCCTTCAGATTTCATGGTACAGCATAGGACTTTTGTTCAGCCAGGCATTTCTTGAGCTTTAACAGCAGTAAAGCCCTTCAGTCATGCCACCGGTAATGTTAGAAAGCATGAAGGTCAGCATCCATTTTCTGTCTCATTTAAGCAGAAAATTTTAAATTATTCAATAGCTACTAAATCATTATCAACAAGCTTTGTGCAACATGCCTCTTAAGCAGGTAACAGAAAGACAGTAACTGCTATCAGAAAATGCGTTCGTTTCTAAAAAATGATCAGTGGTTTGGGTTTTAAATGATATTTCAGCAATGGTCAAAACATTTTTTCCAGAGTTATTTGTTACTACACTAACGTTAAGATGATAAAATTTTGGCATAACTGTAAGACCTCCGTGCAGACTACTGTACCATTGGGGATATCAAAGACTCAATCCTTTGTGTGCTGAAAACACTTTGGCATGGGAATAATTCTGCTTATATAAATCATCACGGGGACTCAAAAATCACACAAGCACTCTAAAATGGCAGCTGCCAGGCTCGTCTAAGTTGCCTTCGCTCCTTTCTCTACTGTTTCCCTCCAGCATCAGAAAAAAAATGGTTAGGGAAAATGCAGTGTTTTCATTTATTTCTGAGGGAGAAAAAACTCTTGTCTGAGTCTGACAAAGTTATCTCATAATTTTTTACAGATTCCAGGAAAAAATATTAAACGTTAAGAATAAGGAGAGTAGCTATTGTTCAGTTCCCAAGGGAATCCTGCTAATTTCTATCTGCCAGCAGCAGAACCTAGTTATTACTGTCATTACAGATACAGTATACTTGCGCTCATTTTGGCTTCATGAATAATTAGTAGGATTACATTGCTCTTTTTAGACATGGGTGTGTACCCCCTGTTCTCATGTCAAATCCACATTCAACACACAAAGCTATTTTGTTGTGGTGTTGTTTGTCATCGTGTCGTTCCCCCCCCCCCCCCCCCGAGAAAAAAAATATTTATTGTATACTTAAGATCTTTTTACCTTACAATAGGTTTGGCTGACTTTGAAAATGTTATTTCTCGTACTGGCTTCAAGTCCCACGTACTCCACAGTCTGAAAGAAAGAGTCATTTTTCTTCACATTTAATTTTACAAATGTTTCAGTGATAAGCATAACTTCTTTAGCAACTACTAAGATTGGAAACTGAGCCTTCTTGTCCACCTTTAAAGCCAAATATCAGCATGATATTTGTGTAAAAAAATTAATTAGCTGTAAGCCTAAGTTGTAAAGCATTTTAATAAAAACTTTAAAATGCTTACCTTACAACTCCATTTTCAAGCCCCCCTGCAATCACGTTGACAGACACTCCTTCAGGCTGGTTAGAGAAAGCAACAGAGCAAATACTTTCCCTGCAGTGTACATGTCCCACAAGATCGCCATTAACTGTCCAAAGTCTCAAATCACTGCCTCCTCCAACTGCAACAGAACACAGCATAGGAGTATTAAAAAAAATCCCTCTAGACCACAACTAGATCTATGCAACTGTATCTTCAAGTGTTAAAGAATTTGACTTTTTGAAAGATCAGAAGGTTTGATGACCAAGCGATGTGTGCCATAGTAAATAAACAATCACCTCCTTCCCTCCTTTTGTGGCAGGGAACACACAAGCCACTGCAGTGATTTTGAAGATACCACTCATGTTTATGGAACGTTGTATTTACAAAGTAATATGCAAATTTACTTTTAATGACCACTTTTATTGTACTAACAGGGAAGCACTAATGGGGAATTCATATTATCTAATGTAAACAGCTAGTTCTTGTACCCTGGCTTGCATTTTTAAGCAAAATACTTAAAATAGCAAGCACAGTTATCCTACCTGGTTTTCTGGGATCATTTGATTCTATCAAAGAACCAATAGCCTAGCTACTGCTTTGTCTTAAAAGGGATTGACACACCCATCCCTTGCCAATTAAAGAACACAATCCTTTCCAGAAAAAAAAAAACCAAACCACTATGATGAGCTACAGAAATGGAGTTGAAAGTCTCCATCTCAGTTTAAAAACTAAGTACTAGGTTTCTGAACCTGCCAGAACAATTTCCCCCTTGTCCTTTAGTATTACAGACAGTGGTATTTTGCTTTCTTTCCCCCTCCCCCAATTTGGACAAGTATTACTTTCAGTTCAGTCCATGGAGGACTACAGTAAGAAAAAGCCGGCTAAAAGATACTTCAGTAAGACCCATCTTACTCAAGACAAAAGAGAAAGAAAGCTGTCCTGTACAAAGCCAGAACTGGGTCAATAACTGCCTTCTAACAATATGGATAAACAAAGTTCAGCTCTCTTCCTTCTTATTCTGTACCTTCCTGGATCAATGGAACAATATTCTGTCATTTAGATAGAGCCTATTCCCCTTCGCAGTCTTAAGTTAATACACACAGGTATTCTTATAGACAGCAAAATACATAGACGCTGACTTGGCCCTACTTTACAGATACACAGTCTTGTAGCACTCAGCCAATCTTCAAGTCAATGAGCATACAGATTTATGAAATACTCAAAAATCCACTGCTCAAATAGGTCTTAATGTTCTTGTCCAGAAACGGTACCATGTGGAAAACACGATAGGACAAAAACCTGCTTTAAAATAAGTTGAGGGAGAATCTATATTTGCTTCCAGGGGTACGGACACATTTAAAGTGATACAGTGAATAACAAAAATTCTGTCACTCTAATACACTGTACTTCCCTGAAGAGCCATACCTTTGACAACAAATCTCTGTTAAAATGAAAACAGACAACTTGACAGAGTTTAGGTCTCCCAGGAATGTGTTGAAATTT
Organism: Falco punctatus; assembly: GCF_963210335.1. Lineage (NCBI taxonomy): Eukaryota > Metazoa > Chordata > Aves > Falconiformes > Falconidae > Falco > Falco punctatus. Next base: position 82,844,923 of record NC_137584.1, read on the forward strand.
AAGTCTCCTTATAAAGAGATCAAGCTGTTAGCTTTTATATTGCTACATTTTACTCAAAAGATCTGCCTAGTAATTTCTGGAGAAACTTCTATGGTACTATGTAAAAAAAAAAAAGCGTTCCTATTTGACCAAATGCATCCTCAGATGATTAACATACTCAGTAACTACTTTACTAGCAATTCTCATTATTTACTTGGTCTGCAAGTCAAAACTACTTTGCCAACTGCCAAATATACCTGAATCACAGACTGTTGCAATATCACCAGTTGTTTCGCTAGCTGAAACTGCAGTCACAGGACTCTTGTGTCCAGCCAGGCTCTGGACATAGCACAGCCTGAAGAAAATAAAGAGAACAAGCCTAAAGCCCAGGCTGAAACACAGAAAAGGTTCTTTGAGGAAAATATTTAAGAGTTATATTAACTTCAATCAACATTTTGCACAAGGATAGTATTTTTCATATTCATTCTAGGATTTCAGTACCCTTCATGAGAAAAAAACAGTAAGTTTGACTTCACATTGATAATACACAGAACAAATTCAGTTAACTTTAAGAGGGTAAAGATACCCAAAAGATGGAAAATGGGTATTTAGAAGCCAGCCACTGGAAATAGTTATACATACTTGTACCCATTACATATATATTTGTACCTGTTCAAATCCCATATGATGCAGGTTCCATCTTTGCTGACACTTATCATTATACTATATGGTTTGCACACAAACAAGCTTGTTATTTCTGCTGTGTGACCATACAGATGGACTTGCGACTCCATTTCTATTTCTGAAGGCTGAAAGATAAAACATGAACTCATGAAAGAGAATTAATACCTTTCAGAAAAGGATAAGCCTCCGGACAAGTTCAATTCTTGGATTTCAAAAAATGGTTCCCACTGCTTTTAATGTCATCAGTTTAGCAACACTTAATGCTTTATTATGTTTAATGCTTTATAATGTGATAAGCCATACTGAACATTAATGTTCAACTTTTTCCTTCCAATGCTTTAGTCTCAGGAAACATTCTGACGTGGTCCAATGAACTGAAATGAACAACTATTGTACTTCTGTCTCAATTACACACCTTGAAATCAGCTGATTTGCTTTTTGCAAGACTGCTATTTCCACATGAGAGTGAAAATAACAGTCCTCAATATTTTTAGCATCTCGAGGAAGCACTTAAACACAGAAGGAAAACCCAACTCAGCAGTTATCACTGTGTACAGTAAATTGGTGGGAATTCCTCAAGTTGGTGCCAAGTTGGAAAAATATGCAGGAAGTCAAGTTTAAATACAGCAACTGCTAGATAAAAATTAAAGCAGCAAATTTAACATTTAAATAACACTTCTTATTCAAGTTTTATCATTTCAAATTATTCAGACTTCCTGAAAACTGGCTAAGTTGAAGGAACTTCTTAATCAGAATACTAATGCTTTAAAACAACTTGCTGTACAGACATTAGAACAGACTTTGTAAAAAAAGAACTGAACATTTTTCTACTTGTTGCCGCACATGTGTCAGAGCGCATTGTCTGCGTTTTTGCATAAGGGTACAAGATTCAAATAACAGGTCTACAAAAAGTTTAGAAGTAAAAAAAGACAAGATAAAAGTATACATATGCTTAACAATTACTTTGTAGAAAATTTACATGTCTTTCTGCAGTACAAGGGACCATATAATCTATATAGTGTTGTCAAAAAAGTGTATTGACTTTTGCAACAGGAAGACCTGCTATTTTCCTCTTGCTACTGAGCATCTCATCCAAGTAAGATGCAGTTATGAAAGTATCTAGTCAATCTCACATGCAGATCCTTCTTGTATCCTTGCTCAGTTTAAAGAAAAAAATTATACAATTTTTCTTCCCTAACAACAAGACTTCTGATTTTCCAAAGAACTGATTTTGATAACCCTTTTACTGTGCACCTCCCATCTCATTTAAACGTTTGCTGTTGATCTGCATTTCAACACTTGAACTGAAAGCAGGATTCACCTGTAGCAGCTTCTATCTACAGCACTAACAGCAATGGTCTGCTGATTCTTCACTGGGTTATTGTAACAATACTGTAATAAGACAAGCTGTGATTTTAGCACCAACTGTATTAAGGTCTAATGAGTTACGAAATAAACACTTCATGCCTAAAATACTATCCTCTTTTTACTTCCCACTTCTTTTTAGATGACAAAATCAGTATCTAGATCTGATACAGGTCTGTATCTACCTTTACATACCAGGTCTTTCTGTTGGTTACCCCAGAGCACCACCTATAGCACTTGAGTGGAGAATTTAAACAATCTCTGCCTAGTTTTACTCCAACTGATCACTGAAGTGGTCTCTTTCTGTTTGCAAGACAACTGAACAGTCAGCAAGTGAAGGCTGGAGTAATTTCTACAACCAGAAACCTTTGGCTGAAGTTTTTGTGAACTTACAGACTTATCAAGACAGATCAGTTTCAAAGCAGCACTTTCATTTTTTGACCATATTAAAGGCTAGGAAAAACAGAGCATCTGAAGTACAACATGAAGGTATTTTTGAATTCTGACAGCATGCCTTTGAATTCCCATATCCAATTAAAAACGTATCTGTTTTATGCCTGTGCACTGAACTTGTATAAATGTGAAACAGGGCAAAACATTCATGTTTCAAGTAGTGCTTTATAACAGACTGTTCACTTTATCACTGAACAGCTGACAAGATGCATACAGAACAGATGCTGGGAAGCACATTTGCATTCCCTGCAGCCCTGACTTGGGAAACTGACTCAACAACAGGAGCTACAAAATTGGCACAAGGTCAGTCTGCCTGGGGCACATAAAACTGTCAGTGCTGAGAAATTCAGCAAAGACTGTCTCAAAGACAACATCTGTGCAAATGAACAAAAAAAAAATCACCACTTGTTCCTAGGAAATGGAGGGAACTTAAGAATCACAACCCTACTACCAGAGTTTCATTTTAGCACTGCAGAAGGCAAGTGTATTGCATTTCCATTTTAGTACCTCAACAAATTTAAACTGGAATCCAAGTTTCAGAACAGGTTATTTACAAGTTCACTATTCTGGTGAGCAGTTAAGGTGCCCGACTTAATATCCAACTGAATGAAGCTTGCAGGCTTCAACAAGCTCTACTTCATTTTTTTTTTAAACTCCCAAGTGCTGCTGAGCTCAAAGTCTGAGTGGCAGATCACCAGAAACTGAGAGAAAGCCAAGGAAGAAATCACTGTATGTTTTTGTGCTTTTCCCAGTCTAAGCATCTGCTGTTTGTCACTGTTGAAAATGGGAAACTGGGTAGGCACAGCAGATTGCACCAAGGTTCTCTCTAGCCCATGCTAATGTAGTGAATCAAGAGCATCAGGGAATACGATACCACAAAGTGTTTGCCGAAGCTTCTATCAAGCTAAATGAAAAACCAGTGTAGTTGTTGCTATGGGTAATCCTATAGACAACACACCTAAAATGACCTGTCAAGAACATTGCAAACTCTTTGTTAGAATGATGAAGAGTAGAAATTACTGCTGGACAGAATCAGACAGAAGCTCAGAAACTCAGACTGAATCAGAAGATTAATTTCAAGTTCTGTTTGTGATTTTGTAATATGCTTATTTACCACATAGTATCAGTGCGATTTCTACTAGTATCTCAGTGTCTTTTAATAATGCATTAAGTAATGCAAGTTATTTTTCTCCCTTCCCTCCTGACAGCTTTTCCCCTTGGGGAACATGACAAAGTGAAAAGGCTTAGTGGTTACTATATATACCATCTGAGACTTCATCCTGGCTCCAAGTGCCTTCTGCATTTGAAATGTTGTTTATTTTGGGGAAATGTATTCCAGTTTCAGTTAAGGCTATGAACGGCTGTCTCCTTCACCAAAAATGTTACTCCTTAATGTAGGGAGCTTCATTGTGCCAGAGAGCCTCAAGTCCAGGCCCTAGCCTGAATACAATCAGAGCTGTATCTGTGATCAGTTAATGCACCCAGTTGATGAGGGCTGACTAAAGGTTAGTAGTATGTGAACAGCTTCAGAAAAATCCACAAATAAATATGCTGAGATAAATCTATGTATTAATGTCAAAAAATAAATATTGAACAAGTACTTGATTGTTTTAGCAATATTATCCTGAATACACCACAGTCCCCTTTTCTCATTCTTCCTTTTTTAAAAAAGGATTACTGTAATAGTGAATATGGTGAAATCCTTAAATATAAATCCTATCCAATGGAACTTACCGTATTGCTAGTGAATCTGTTCATATATGCTGTGATGACACCAGATTTACTACCTGTGAACAGCTGACAACTGTCTGGCACCCAAGCACAACTTGTTACCTTGGAAAGACAACACAAACCCAGAAAAAATTAGAACGGAAACTATTCTTACTGCTATTTCCATTATGCTATAGCATTTGGTCAAAATGATTCTTTAGTGGTTATCCTAAGAAAAAACATGTAAAATACCTAAGCTAAAGAAATCAGAGAGTAAAATATACCTGCTGTATGTCATGTTTGTTATTACTTCAGAAGCAAAGTAAAGAGGGAAAATATATCCCAGAATTCACAGCTGAAGAGCAGTGAATTACTGCATACTCCTAGATCTATACAGCCACATCATCAGCCAAAATCCTTTTGGAAGAATCTCCCCAGCCACTGGTGTGTAATGGAGATTATGCAGTGTTCCCTAACAATCTCTTTGACAATCTTTTTCAGAGGAATCCTAAACTGGAGTTCTGTTTCTGATGAGAGCCATCTATAATTTTTTCCTGTATTAATTTTTCTTGGCTTATAACCTAAGGTTTTATAAAACCACACCAATATTCCATAGGAGGAAAAAGCTACAAATATCTAATGCCTTCAAAAGGGATCTTTACCTAGTACAGGAACACATCCAGGAATGAGGTACACTGGAGCAATGAGGGATACGTTCCAAAGGAGAATCAAACAGATTAAAACCAGTTGCATTTGGATGCTCATCTCAAAAATGAAAGCAAGACTACCCACTGCCAAGTCAGGCCACCACTTAAACTAGCGATACTCAATTGAAGACCAAGAGACTGACTTTTTTTTTCTTACCTGATGGAACTGTGAACACTGTATAAAATTTACTGGAGGTTCACTTTGCTTGCTTTTCAGTCGTAAAATGTTATCGGCATATCCCCAGCTCAGGATAGCTGACCACTGAATATCAGTACTGTGCATGCTTCTCACACCTGAAGGCAGACATATAATACTGGGTCACATATGCAACCAAAGAGTTGATCACTGAGTCAGCAAGAAAAATCTCAGGTCCGTGTTCTACCACAAGTTAGAATACAAAAAAACCTCCAAAGTTTCTAAATAAGAACTTTTCTGTTAGGCTATGGCTTAATCTGTACTGTATTTTGAACACACAGTTTTCTGAAACCATGTAGACATTCCGTGTTCTCCAAAGACAGTCTGCAACCTGGACAAAGCTTTTTTGAAGAAACATTGCATCTATTGGGATTGGAGAAAAAAGGGAAGAGGCTGACAACACTTCCCAGTTAGAGAAATGATTGTTCATAACTTCAAGGAGAATGTTACGTATTTTTATCGACTAAATGTGAAGCCATTGATTTATAAAACCCCCAGATCTTCACTAGTATATGTTACAAAGAAAACAAAAGGATGTTAGAACCTGTCCGCACATTATCAATAGGAATCCCTCTGAGGAGTTTATCTGAAAACAGAAGATCCTTCACCTCTGCTTTTTACTGATAACTTTCCTTATTCTGTTTCTAAAAATTGTTCCTTTAATTCTCCTTTCTGTTGCCACGTGTTCTTTTCATCTGTTTCTCAGTTCTTGGAGTGAATCTGCTGCCAAATTCTAAAGTTAAATCCTCATGCTCCAACCACTAATGAAAAATATCAACTTAATTACAGGATGCCTCTATGCAGTTTTGAAAGTTACAAGTAAAATCCACCCTCCAGGAAAGATACCACACGTGTGGAAACTGTAACTGGATTTACAAATCAATCGTTGGCAGAAGTAACTACCTTTGGGAAGTTTGCTGGAGAATAATGGTAGCATTAGGTTTAATTTTTTATGGCTCATTCTTGTGCGTGTTGTGCATGTAGAGAATAAGCACACATTCATACCTTGTTCCTTGCTATATATCATCAAAAGGCAAAACTTGCTGGACAAACCGCAGATAGCTTTAGTTGGTAAAGCCTGGAGAGAGCCAAATCTTTCTCCGTGTGGCTGGCTAAAGCAGACAACAGGATCTGGAGCACTTGGGGAACCAACGTATTCTCCCCACTTCAAGCCTTTTATCCATGGTAACGGACTCTAAACCAAACACAAATAAGGTTCAAGTTAAAAGGCAGTAAAAAGTTTTCAAGAAAATCTTATTTTATGAGTAAGAGAATCATTTATATCACATTCCTGTGAGCAAACACATGGTAAGGACTGCTGAAGTATTCTAAAAATAACAGACGAGTATGAGGCACTGTAGTATCAGCTAAACTATTCACTTTAAGGGAGTTTTTCCACTTCTTTAAGGGCTGAGATAGCAAGCTTGTAGTTCAGGTGGTTTAGTAAAGAATACAGATTTCTTTAAATGCAAGGATTCAGTTTCTCACTGGACTTACTGGAAAACAAGCGTCTGAAGTGAAGAAAGCTGAGTTGTCCTACAGACAATGAAAAATTTGAGGATGGAAAAAAGCACAGTATGTGTTTACTTACTGTAGGTTTGCACACAGATTCCAGAATTCATCACTGACTATAAAATATTAAATGCTTTCCAACACCTCTTTGCTGTAACAGATAAATTCTGATCTCTCTTTGTTTGACAATATAACACCAAAGCATGAAAATAACTTTTGCTATAAATTTACTGTTTTGGTGTATTTTCTTTACAGTACAATATAGATAGAAAGTTGCAGTTTTAGGAAGGAAATTGTAAATGTAAGGGTAGAACAATTACAGCATATGAATGTTAATTAAACCATCTGGCAATTCAAAATGACATACTGGATATATTATTTCTTTAGTGTGCTCTCTGGTTTCTCTGAAAGCAAACTGCACGAGTAATCCCATGGCAGCGGGAAGTTCTCCTTCCATGATAAGCCTGGATCCAGGTCTGCTAACATGTGCTGCATGGAACAGCTGGCGAGGTGTTTGCCCGTATGTTTTTATCATTGTTTCAAGGGCTCTTCTCTGAACAGGATCCTCAACAGCAGAAACATCCATTCCAAAATAGGTCTAGAAAAGAAAAAAAAAAAGGAAAAAGAGGATGGGGCAAAAATAAGCTTGTTGAGTTTTGTCTTTGGGAAAGATTTCTCAAGACATGCACGTGAGTTTAGAGGCAGACTCTTCCATTGTTTGGTTAAGACTTGGACCAGAAGCCAACCCACAACAGCTGCGCTGACTGAAGAGCTACTGAGAACAGTATCTCCAATAAAGAAGTGATGACAACAAGGTTAACCACCACTTTAGGATTTATCATGGGAATTGCCCCTACATGTATTCCGTGACTAATTTCTGTCACAGAGGTTTTCTTAGTAGCCCTTCACTCTGTGCATAAGCAGAAAGGTTGCTGATAAAGAAGGAATTGAAAATGTTTGTTTTCATACCTCTTATTAACACATTAAAGCTCTATTTTGGGGTGGGGAGGGTGAAAGAGCCTTCATATTTCAGGAGAGTGGAAATTCTCTTGCTACTTGTCTTTTTCATGCCTCTCTATGTACCATATACTTTTCCTCAGCTCAAAAAGGCCTTGACTTTTCACTTCAAAAAACAATGAACACACCCACACAAACTTGGGATTTGAAGTTTGAGGTAATAATGAAATCAATACTTAAGCACAAAAAAGGAAGAGGAAGGAAAGCATTTGGACGGCTACTTGAAAAGGAAAAGCCACTGTTGCCAAACACTACTGTTTTATTAGCTCTTCCAGCTATAGAACGAATACAACGCACACAAACACATTTGAATGCATTTGAGAACAGGACTGGCTGGCTGAGCAAACTCTGTGATAGTAAGGACTGAAGCTAAAGAATGTCATCCAACATATCCGTGTTACAATTCAGTAGTGAAGCTCTGAAATGCTTTACATTAAATAAAGACTTATTTGAAATCAAGTTTACTGGGGACAAAACATAAAACGTATATGAAGGGAAAGTTCAGGACAAACTGAATTATTTTAAGCATATCAAAAGTGGCAGCACAATCTATCTAAATGAAAGGCTTCTTTTCAGTGAGACAGGAGCAGGTATACACCAACACAATACCTGTACACCCCTGCAAAGAACTATCCAGAAAGTCTCAGCCCTTGATCATCCTCCAGGCCTATCTCACGGCAAGACAGACAAACACAAATTCATTAAGTCTCACAACAGTCCCTGGGACCTTACGAGTTTTTCACTGAAACAGTTAAAGCCTTTTCTTATTCTTCAGCACCTCACAAGCAAGGGTTCTTGCTTCATGCCGGACGTTTTCCAAGCAAGTCAGACCAAACTTTCCCCCATTATGCCACCAAGTACAACGAACACACACACTGCTTAAATACTTACTGCAGGATGAAAGACATTAATAGCCTGAACAGAGGCCTTGCCTTTTTGCTTGTAACCAAATACCAAGTCAATCCAGTGACAGATCGTCTGGGAAACATGGTCAGACTCCAGCGCCTGACGATGAATCAAGATGAATAGACGAGGATCGTTACGAGCCCAGGGTGGAAGATTGACATGGTTAACTCTGTCACCATTTTGACGTACTCCAAAATCAAAACCTAGAAACAGGGGTGTAGGATTCCAACGTTTTAGCTGACAGTAACTTCAAAAAGGTCTTCCTAGGGTTCTGTGAAAACTAACCATTAAGCACAGCGATTGCTGATCAACAAAGCAGCACCATTAACAAGTCCCCCCAAACACACTCAAGCTGTACATACTCGTTCAAAAGGAAAAACCAGACAACAGGAAACTCCTTTACACCTCTGACAATTACGAGAAAACTTCCCTTAAGTCCTGCATAACAGTTTTTAGCATACCCCACAAAATCGTGCCAGATTTCTTCCTTACATCTACAACTTAACATATTCAATCAAGCGATACCAGTGTTTGCAGTTTCAACCCATAGGCTCTACTGTACAGCTGCTGTGGGTATATAGTTCAGTTATCCTTTTAGCATACCTTCTCTGTTAACCAGAAAGTCAGGAAGGTAGAAAAATTCTGGGATAAGCTCCTTTACATCAGTCATTGATTCATATGAAGAGAGTCGCCAGGTTGTATTGGTAGAGTGAAAAGTTCTGTCTGGGATGTCAAAACTTTGATCTGTAAAGAAATCCAAACCAAATTTGTTACATAGATGATTGATAGATAACTGTTGCACATCTGCAACTCCAAGTGACTGCTCTCTAGTTAGCTGAGAGTATTTAGAATTCTTCCATCTCAACTACATAGACTGCAAGTCAAATGAAGGTCAGCTTTTTATACTACATGCACCAAGGTATAAGTAAAAGATGTACAGCTTTATGGTCTAGCTTGATAATTTCAGAACAGCTCTACTGTGATAGCATACCAGTTTTCTTTTTAGTGAATTCAGCTATTTGGAATTGATAAACTATGTTAAAACAGAGTAACAAATCACATTCCTGGGTCACGGCCCTGATGTGAGAGGCAAGTGCAAGCAAAAATAACCTTACCCTGATAGGCTAAAAACATTTTAGTAAAAGGTGGCAGCCTGACTAGGAAATGAAGCACAGTTCCACTGTTGGAGTAATGAGATCCATAGTGATATGGTTGTACAGGGGGCATTGGATCATCCTCTCGTGCTCCTTTACGGTACTCTTCTTCCAAATACTAGAAAAGCAGTAGGAAAAAAATAAATCATCAGCCTCCTACTTAGACTGCATTCCAATAACAAAAATAAGAGCTTGCCTAAGTTGTTTAGGAATAAAACTTAAAACTTTTAGAGGAACATACATTTAAAATCAATTTGGAATCAAACACACTTTAAGTGACTAAAGACGTGATCATATTTACAAGCCAGTGAGGTACCAGAGTCTTAAGCCACTTTTGCCTGTTTTCCATATATTATTTTCCCTTTTTTTTCCCCTTCCCTCTTGTTTTCTAACAGAGCAGAATCATTATACAGGCTTTTCAATATTAAAAGGAAAAAACAGTACTTGCAAATACTACACTAGACCATGATGATATAGACATAGATTTGAAGGTCCAGCTGCAAATGCTTTCATTCCCCAGCATGCTGTTATTTCCTACAGCCTTTAAAACATTCTAAAGAGCAAAACAAAGAGCTCATAATAGGACATGTTAAAATAAAAGAGTACTTGAAAAAAACAGCTTTTCTTTTAACAAACAAAGAATAGCCACAGTTCCACTGAAGTAATTTCAAATAACCAGCAGCAAGTTCCTGATCTTTAAATATGTATGTATGTTCATACTTAAGACACTAATTTAACCTCCGTGGCAGTATCCCATGGAAAGACTAACTTGATTTCTGATTTCAGGTGCAGGAACAGACACACACACATTTCAAGCATGTTTTAAAACATTTCCCAGGAAACGTAGCATATTGGAAATGAGAATTCCATAGACAAAATACTGAATTTGTCGTTTCCCCCCCCATCAATACATGTTAAAGAAAATTGAAGCCTCCATATCATTTTTACACAGGAAAGGCAAGAAGCAAAAGAGTTACCCAAATTACCTTGTAAGTGTCCACATAACGATCTTCTTTTTCTTTAGACTGCACAGCTATTGGTTTGACCAGATTTCTGTAACAGAAGTAGTACTAATATCTTGTCATTTATATAAAGATGTTGATTCACACCATTTAATAATGCATTTAATATCATGAGAAGGACAAGCAAAACTCAATAGTGCTTTACAATAGAATTCAGGAAATAAAAAGGTCACTTCTAGTTAGTGCTAAAGGCAAACTCAGAGCCACAGGCTACCCCAGAGCACAGTCACAGGCATGCAAATGCAACGTGCCTCCATCAAATCAAGAGGCATCATATAAAGGCAAAGCCTCTGTGCACACAAACATTAAATCATTTTTACTTATTTAGGTGGGAAATTCACTTGGATGTCTTCACAATGAAGACAATATGATTTTGTAACTGGCCAAATAGTTTACAATATACTTTCCTTTTCTATTTGATTTTTTTTGCTAATTGGCCTGGAAATTAATCACACAGATTTAAACACAGAGCTCTTACTTAGATCTGTGGACTATCCATACCCTATTAAGACAGTATACAAGTCAAGTCCAATTCAGAGCACCCTTTAAATATACACACTCTTAATACTAGGCATTTTACTTGAAATATCCGAGGTGAGGCAGCCACTTATTGTAAAAAGCCCAAGTTATTATGGATGAGGCTTGTCCGTGAATAGTTCCGTTCACATATGCTTGCATTTTAATACAATGAAGTTGAAAAGCTATACTGGATGATGACTTCAAATATTTGGAAATAACCGGTTCCAAACATTTCATATTACCTATATACTGATGGATCATTTAGGTCCAGCGTTTCATTGGTGTAGTCAGCAAGTATAAAAGGAAATACTGGATATTGCATGAGATCATTGAAGGAACGGCCCGCATGTTTGTTTAAATGAGTCAGGTATTCAAAGTTAGTAATCTGTCCTGTGCACCACAGGTGGGTCAAAGCAGTAATGTTTCCATATTCCAAAAGGTTAGGCAAATTGTTAGTTAAGATGTTGTGGTACACATCATCGCGGACCTAGAAGAAAATACCATAGATTTAATCATATAATTTAAAAAGCTACAAACTAAGACTTAGTAAGTTTATCTCATTTTAAAAATGTCCACATTATCTGCTGTAATGGAATAAATAGTGTTTACCATTAAGATTCTTTCATGTCTTAAGACAGATGTGTTTTACAACATGATTGTGTTTGTCTAGAAGTCTAGCCAAGCAAAGGTTTTTCAAAGGTATTAGGCACAATTTAATTAGTCCATGCAACAGGTCTCCTTAAAAGAACATGTACGTTATGAAGACACAGCAAAATGCTTTGATGTATATTTACATAGCAGTGCCACATTACCTTTGTATTATCAAAAGCCAAGAGTAAAGTTCTGCCATTTGTTAGAAATATTTCCACAGCGTTGTCTCTTAACTGCCACCAACGCTTATGAACTTCCTTAATTTCCTCATAGGTCCAAGAAAATGATGCTGGTTCGGTTTCTCCATGAAAACTCTGCAGAATTTACAATTGAAAAAGTTATTTTAGATAGATTTTCCAAACAAGAAGCCTTCCAATGCAGCCACTTTATAACCATACAGCATACTGTAAGGCAAACTAATTTTGGTGTTATACTTTAAGACATGGGTGTCATTTTCTTCGTGTTTCCCACCCTCCACCCTGCTCAAGGCAGTGGGCAGAACATCATGCACACCCCTCAGCTGCTCCAGTTCCCTATCCAACACCGGCACACAATGCCACATTCTCACTGGCTCTTACACTAAAATACTGGACAGCCAACCAGAGCAAGCAAAGCCTCGCCATGAATCCCAGTTCTGACACTTCTATGAAGGACAAAGCAGCAAAACAGCTGGTAACATCTTAAACCACAGGAGCTGCATGGTTAATGGATGCAAGGAAGAGCTCCCTGAAAACAGTTTACAGCTTTCAACAGTATAACCCATATCTTTATTTTTTTAAGAGGTCTGCTGGATGTATAAACTTAAATAATACATCAGAGCCTTTGTATGTCAGAAGGATTAGACCAGTCCTGGTTTTGGCCATGGCACAGTCCTCTCTTGTCTAGGATAAGGGAGGAGCTAGAACATCCTATATAATGGAAAATACCAGAATCAGATGCTGTAGAGTGCAGCACAATTCATACACTTGTGAGTTTCTGTTCTGCTTGTGCTCCAGCTCCCAGTAAGGCCAATTATCTCAGGTGCAGACCAAAGCAAGTTCTGTGCACTCGTGCTGATGAACTCAGAGCAACAGACAGCAAGGTGCAGAAGCCTCCCCACGTCACCCCCTCCTCATTCTGTCCCAGCCCCAGATCTTCCCTGTTTTCTGCTCTCATCACTGATTCCACCACAGCCAGGGGCAACAGAAGCAACACTGAACCCAAACTAATCGGTTTGGCTGGCCTTGTCCAAGGACATTAACTAGTACTCCAGAAATCTCAGTGGCAGTACACAAAAAGTACTCATGGTCATAGCTTGGAAAATTAAAGCCGGACAATATGCTCTAATACTTACTGAACTTTCAATTGTGTCTGAAGCGTTGTCTTCAACAAAATACATGCCACATTTTCCTGCAGGGAAAAAGTTGCAAAAGGGTACACGATATGACTATTTGTTGAATATCTTAGTGTTACAAAAAGTGTCCAGGAGTTAAGAGTACTGGGCAACATCGACAGAAATAGAATTTATCATTCACATTTTTAGCACGTGCTTTGCAACTAAGACTTAACTACAGCGGAAACAGCACTCATGCAAACAGTAGGGAAGAAAGGCAGAACTGATCTATAATTAATCTTAATCCACAAGTCCAGCAATGGATGAATTACTTAAAAATCAGCCAAGCTTATATATACAGCAGAATCTTATACAGGAAAAGATATTCATGAGGACTGAAGATTCTACTTACCCAGCAACAGTTCACCAGCAGTCTCTCTAGAAGGTGCTACGCTTATACATCTTCGATTAACTCTGAAATATTTCAAAACATATTACTGTTTATGGATTTGTGTACCTTTTGGCACATACTTAAAACTAACAGCCTCAAAAGCTACAGTTTAAGAATGACTTTTCAACACTATGACTTTAAGAGTTCAAATCCCAAGGAGTGAAAGAAAATAGAACCTCAACTTTCTAGACTTGCACATTAGTGTATTTGTATTTATTTCTTTGTGTGTTCACTGCTGTTATTTTAGGCAGTGTTAGTGCCTGTAGCAGGTGGTAAATTGACACAACTGAAGAGTTGAGTAACACAATGGTAAAAGTAGAGGATGAAAACACTATTTGCTTTTAACACTGATGGAAAGACCTACCAGATCTAGTAGCGCTGCCTGTCTTAGATATCATAAATGACAATTAAGTAAAGAAATCTCGTGAGGTTATGCCACAGAATTCCCATTCCCATGTCACACCAGATGGTATTTTCTTTTACTGATTTTTGAAGTCATGGAGATAGACTGTTTTAAGACTCAGCAAATGTACGTATTGGTAGCGCTGACCTTTTGCTTAAGAGTATAGCAAAAACCCTACCACTTTTGACGTTGGTCTCTTATCTCCCTTGATTGTTTTATAATGTTTACTTTGAAAAAAAAATGAGAACTGTTTCATTGGAATGGCAGAAGGTGGGAGGAGGTGGTGTTACCCAAATCTTACCTTATGTGCTCACTTGCTGCTTTGTCCTTTACAGTAGAAGAGTGAGAAGAATGTGTTTTGTCTTCAAATAAGTAAGATAATGGAGTTTTTATCACGCCTATACAAAAAAGCAAACAGTAAGGCCCACAAAACTAAACAGTAAGTCATTAAAATTCAGATTTATTCCTGAACATTACAATTACCTTCCTGTTTCCGCCTGTCTGGGAGAAGGTACTTGTTTGGAATAGTTAGATAGCACCTCTGCAAGCGGCGCCTCTCTCTGTTTGGGCCTTCTGTTGGATCCAGTTGCCAAGAAGTTGGGTAATAGACTGGGTCATACCAGAGCGCTCTGCAAAAAACAGATTATGTTAGAGTTTTGCAAATGCAGTATATATGCTTGTTCATTCATTTTTTCTTTAAATAGTGGAAAGGCAGAAGTTTCATAGTAGTACACTGGGCAAATATGTCTGAAAAAATATCAAAAGACCGAATCCTGTAGTTGACTTTCATGAGCTACCACTGTAAGACTGCTCTCGAAGTTACTAATTCTGATTAAAACAGCAATACAACGCATCCAATACTTTGTTTGGTTTCTTGTTAAGACTTAACATCTTTTGCTCTAAGCAGATGAGTCAACACAGTATCTGGATGCTAATATGAATAACATAACCCCAAAAATGTTTTATTACTCCATCAACGTAATGCAAGATATGAAAACTTTATGACATTCTTCACTGTACTAGGTACAGCAAAATGTATCTGACAAAAAAATCCTGTCTAAATGGCATAGAAAAACTACTTGGCTACTCACCCTAAAAAATAGGGGAATAAAAGAATTTACAAGTCTTTAACCATCAGATGATCAGCAAAAGTAATTTCAATTTTAATCTCATCTACTTTTCATGCGCCTCAGCAGAATGAGAAGCACATGTTAGGCACTGAGCGTGTCTCTCTCGCCTTCTCGCCGAGGTGAGAGAACAACTTACCGATCATGGGTAAGCTGCTGAACAAGCTCCTGCCAATGTCTGCTGGCACTCAGCTCTGCCTTGTACATCCCCCTGATGTGCTGGATTACTTTCTTCCTTTCCATTCCTTGTGACAGAGACACAGCTTGTGTGATGTCTCCAGCTATTTTAGAAATGTCTTTAGATTTTGTATCCAGACGTTGAAAAAGACTGAGGAAAAAAGAGTTATGTTTTAATATGTCGAATAAACACACTGAAAAGGGAAGGCAAGACACCAAAACCCGTTATAAAATACAACCAGTTTGGCAGTAGATATCCAGAGGTCTTGTTACAAGCAGTCGCAGAGCAACTTAGCCTACATAATTTTCACAAGCCTCATGAATACCATCTGCTTCTTAGCCTTCAAAAAAGCTATTACTTGTGGCCAAAGACAAGCCAAGCCAATCAAAAAAAAAATCAATGGCTATATATTAGCATGCTTTACTCATTAATGTACTCATTACAACAAAAATTTGAAGTAAGAAGAGTCATTTACCACTGCTTAAATCTCTTAAGTTATTCAATCTAGTAAAACATTACTCCTTATCTGGACAGACTTTAAGCTGACCTTTACAGCTATTACAGTTGCTTGTACTGAAGCATGTTGTGTGTGCATCTCTGATCTAATTTTTACAGCAGAACCTGAAATGTAAATTAATGAAAAGAACCTCCTAATCTACCACAAGCTACCGAAATTACACCAAGTAGCAGTCTATGTAGCTCACGGAAGCACTATGCTGAATATAATTATATGCTCTTCATTGAGGATCAGGTTATTTGTAGGGCCACTTGCCTTCATTTCATTGCACAGACCACAGCAACAGGAGAGGTGATTGGACAGACAACAGCTGTAAAACTAAGGGTGAAATGCCAGATGTGCAAGAAATGATTCAGTGTTCTGAAGCTGACGCAGTGCCATTTATTGTACAACCTACCAAAATGCAGGTACCTGCAGTCAAGCTGTTTTTGTAACAGTAAAGTAAAAAACTGAAAGCTAGTAAGGCTGTTAATTTGAAAAAACATTTATAGTAATCATACAGGCAACTCCGCAATAGGGTGTTGATGAACATTCTTACAGAGTTCTTGCAGCCCCTTTAAGGCGGCACTTACTTTTGCCGGTTGTTAGCCATTGTCTTCTCCCAAGCAGCTTTGTTTACACCTTCTTCCATCTCATATTTCTTCTGATCCTAAATGGAAGTTTTATACATTATCTTTTTTTTAAATGGACAAAGTAAGGAAGCAGAGGCTAAAGAACATGCCAATTTAGAAAAGGAAGACTGATGAAATCTTGATGGTTTAAAATACTGTGAAGACATAAGCTGAACAGTTTTGTTTCAGTTACAGCAGTTTTATTGATACAGTGTTAGATTTTTTTGCAAGGAAACAAAAATTGTTTTCTCCTGCCAGTGAAAGATACTGCTAGCTTAATCCAGGCAAAGGTGAAAGTCTGTAATAAGTAATATGCTTCACAAGAAGCATCAAGATGTGAGCTCGCTGTGAAGCACTGAGTATGGGACAAATACTCAAAGCCCAAAGAGTTCCAAAAAGCATAAGCCACACACCAAGCAAGAAAAACCACTGTCTGCAGTAAAAGTCTGACCCCATATAACAGCCAATTGTCTCCAATATATTCAGTTTTTGAAGTAAAATTTTTATTCACAAACCTCTTGCAAAGCTTTTATTAGATCTGGTTTTGGTCGTGGGCTCAGGGGAATGCATTTATAACCACAACTTTTCAACATATTCACAAAGTCTCCGGCTGTTCTTCGTTCTTCTTTGGTCATTTCATCGCTGTGATTGTGCATTAACTCATATAAATAAAGCACCAATTTAGGTCCATGCTAGACGATGAAAAGAAGGGAAGAAGGGATAAGAGATGTATGGTCACTCTTATTTCCACAATACAACACTGAGCAGTTTCCCACCCACCCCTCTAGCTTTATTGCCTTTTCTAGTCAGCCTGGACATATTTTTTCTACTAATTTTCCTGTGATTTGAAGAAAATGGCTGCTTTACTGTTTGAAGACAAACTCTAAGAAAACTAGAGAGAGCATGCTGAATTTAATCCTCCACATGGTAAAACTTTGCCCAGCATCTTATGACTTTTCAAATAGCTTAGAGGAAAGCAAAGTTTCTTTCCCAAGTACTCAGCTCCTATAGCCTTGTTTATACTTCAGGAACTACATGCTAGAGACTCCTAATTTTGCCTGCCAAGAACGCCACACCTTGTTTGAGTAATCAAATTAGAGCTGACAGATAATGAAGTTAAGCAGACACAGGCCATAAATGCACTCAACATGATGCTCCATCAAAGAAACAACTGCTAGTCTATCAGCTCTTTTCTTACTGGTCAAAGTGTTTATTTAATTGAATAACGTATATGTGATCAGAAACACGTTAAATGTCATAGGTTCACCCAAGAACTGCTTTCTCTCAACTTGTACTAACAGTACAATCAAAAAAGCTTTTTCCTGATAAACCCAGAAAAGCAGGGAGATACTATTCAGCTATGTACGAACACAGAATATACAATCCCACTTTAAGAATTAAAGGTTAAATAAGAAAAGACAGAGTATCGGCTTTAATTGAAGACTGCCTCCTCTTAAAATCTAGTGGAAATCAGCTCTTAAAAGTTTCAGGAAGCCTGCAGTTGGACTTCCAAGGTAACGGTAATTCCTTCATTGATGTACTGTTTCAGGGTACCTTCTAGCAGCCTCAATAAAATTCTTTGTGTTAAAACTAGTACCACCTTTGGTTTCTGCACTGCAGATGTGATGTTTGATGTGCTACAGAGTCAACATACCCAGACATAATCCTATCTTGCCTCTTACAAAACTATCGATCCTCAGGATAACATAGCAGTTGCAGGGGTATACAGAGGCATTTTAGGTGACATTTTTGTTTTAAAAATAAATTAAAAAATTAAGACATTGAAGTGTCATTGCACTAAACATTGCTAAACCAGCAGTGAACCAACTTCAGCCACACAGATATAAATAACCAAATTAAAAAAAATTGAATACAGGTTTTACAAACTTCTCGCAAACACACTTGGACTTACTTGCAAAGTTGGGCTAAGACAATCACGCATAATCTCGTGATGGTTTACTTCGTGTACCATCTCCAAAGCCTGCTTTCTCTCTTGCAGGGGCCTTGCCGGAGACAAGTTGTGCACAAGAAGCCTCCCAAGTTGTGTACGGAACACATCCTTACATGACAAAAGGATTCTCTTCCACTGGTGCTTAGGTGTGCTCATTCTGCCGGTGCCCTAAGCAAGCAACAATTTTTTAATATTAGAGGGTTAGGGCTTCCTGTCACTAAGTTTTTCACATCACAAACCAAACACCGTACGTGTAATCAGAATGTAAGTTAGTAAGGATTTCTCCACTGAGATAAAGTGTTTGATTTCAGTTTACTGATTACTATTACAAGTCAGAAGGCATTCTACTAAAAATGAAAGGGGTTTGTTCATTGTGATAAAATAAACTTCCTTCAAATCTGCCAGTATTAGGAATGCAACTCCAAATTAAACTGGATATTCAGTTAGAGGGACTATACAATCTGAAGAGTGAAAATTGTTATGCAGAGGGTTTAAAAATCAAAGGATTGGGTTTTTTTATTTAGTTATTTTATTGAATAGTCCTTCTACATTAATTACTAGTTTCTGAATGGATTATATCAGAAGATTGGAAATGAGGCACTGGATTGAGGTACTTGTGCTCACAAAAAGAAACCTGCCATATTGGAAAAGTATTGCAAGTATGGCATGATATAAGATAACAGACCAAGCAAACTTGGTTTTCCAGAGCTAGAAAGAAAATCAGGTTGAGCTATTTTTTAAATGAAGATGATGCAAGAGAAACAGAGGCAAGAAGCAGTAACTTAAGTTTCCCAGTAAAACCATTTCAAATTACCCAAGTGAAACCTGACCACCTTAGAAAGGCTGAAAAGCCAACACCTGTATGCTAGAAGAGAGCACTTAGCCCTTTGGCAACAACTGAAAAAAGAGAAAGTTCCCCTTCTCAACTCCAAAATATTTCCGAGCACTTTGTCGAGAATACTCTCCATCATCTGTGGATACACCGCAGATTTTGTTTGCTAAGGCTCCAACAAACTTAAACCTTGAGGTTTAAAAAACAGATTTGTGGACTGGACTATACAGAAGACTACTTAACCTTTGTGCACTTGTTCAAGAAGCAGAGTTTTGCTAAATATTAAGGTAAAAGTCAGAACAGATGCATTTGTTATTTTACAACTGCAGAATAACCGAGAAGCTGAACAGAGTTTTTAATGACACAGCTGAGAGACAGTAAGAAAAGCATTTATGGACAGAAGTCTTCATGCATTAGAAGTTCCTAGTAAACGAACCTTATGAAATATGTTTTAATGTGGACAACAGCTAATTACTTACAGTTGATACTATGACTCCTTCCACCAACATTTTGAACATTTCTTTAAGAAAAGGATTTGTTCTGCTAGGCAGTTCTTGCTGGCTTTCCTCTTCAGGAACCTCCAGCTGGGATGCTGAAAGTCTGCTTTGACTTGTGTTTTCCGTTATACCCAATACATCAAGGCACTCTTCAGTAGATGCTTAAAATTTAAGAGGCACATATCGATCAGTACCATCTCAAGCAAGAAAATCCTACGATCCTTTAGTTTGCATTAAATCAAATACTGCCTTTACTATTTTTACCGTACTTATTCTTTCTCTTGCTTCTGTGGAATTTGAACTAGCCCCCAAAGCTATCGAGCCTTACTAACAAACATAGCCATTTCAATGACATGCAAACAGATGCATTTCAAGAGAGCAGATGCTCCCTTCAGCAGAGTTAAAACTTCAGGTAGTAATTCAGGCAGTTAACACATGAACAGACTAACACAGAATTAAAACAACTTGTTCAGTTCGTTCAGTCACAAACCGTATCCAGATTGTCAGTTATGTAATACTGAGACACGAATCACCCAGAAAATAATGTTTTGCAGTTAAATCCATTAAGCTAGCAATGTTCAAATACTTCAACAACCTCAAACACTTCAATACTCCAAAAAGAAAAATCCATTTTTCATACAGCACTACCTTGGCTCTGTTAAAACAGAAATGAAAAAAAGAAATCCTACCTAAATAAATGAGCCTGTTAACAGCTAGAACAGTCAGCCTCTGTAACCTTTGTACAAACTCCGCCTCAGTGGCTTGGATAGGATTTTCTTGGCTCATTCTCCGCTGCATCATCATGTTGAATTCTTCACTTGCTAGTGAGCGCATTTTCATCAGCAGAGCATCAGACTGAGCAAGTGAAAACTTTCTGGAGCCTTTAAGTAGAGAAATATTAATAGCATCCTACTAAAATGCACAAGAAACTTATCACTTGGCGACTGCTTTCATTCAAAGTGTTCACATCATTTAAAGAAACAAAACATTTGACATACATCAGTATTGAAGGGAACGTGTCATTTGGGTGTTTGCCTCTTAAAAGCTTTTCTATTTGAAAATAAATGTATAAAATCCCAGTGATACCATGAAATCAGTTAGTCTCAAGGCCAGATTTATCATACAACTTCCATATTTGTGTAAATCAGATTCTAAAATAGTTACTTTTATTCCTGTTTTTACTGTATAATTAGGATAAATGATTAAAATTAATGATACAACAAAATTACTGCATATTGGAAAGTAGCTTTATCAGCACAAGTGAGGAGTCAGTGATATTAACAGTTTATAAACACACTTTGTACCATACCCATTACCACCAATTTTGATAGAAGTACTATTTCTAACATACAGGAATATCCCTTACAATTTTCTTGAAATGAACTGGTGGGCCTTGACTGTACTTGCTTCTTTAAAAAGTAACTACTTTTTATTTATCTTTTATCTATTTTTATTTATCTTTTATTTTATTTATCTTCACGGCCTTACCAGATTCACCAATACAGAAACACTTGCACTATAGTTACTAGTGCTGAGAGAAAGGGCCTCAAAAACTGACCATATGAAGGATGAGCATTCCCATAGGAAATGGGGAATAATAGTGGTGGTTTCTGGGTTAGTTTTTGGTGATTTTATTTTAAAAAAAATACTCAAATACACATCAGGTTTAAGTTAAAAAAAGCCATAAATGCAACTTTATTTATACAAGAGATACGCAAAAGCAGTTTCCAGGCAGAAGACTCTGAAACCTTTACAGAATGATTCACAAGCTATCAAATACTTATGTATTTGTATTACTGCTAAAAGTTAGAACTGCACAAGTGTTTTATGAGCACAACCACAGTGGAATCCAGGAATCTTGCATTCCTAACTATAAATATGTATTTGGAGTGCCCGGTATCTGTTTCAGGATGATCACTAATTACGAAGTTCTGCAACAATGCAATCCCCACACCAGAGCTGTGTTCAAGTTACATGCAGTAACTTTATTTTGGTATTTCCTTATTGTGATGTTTGTTATTATAACCCCTATAAGTTACTTTTAAAATATCTTTACTAAGTAACTTTTGAATTGAAGAGAATCCCAAAAGGTGGCAATACCTGGCTTTAGACACTGCAGTGAGAATAAGATGACCAAGGTTTCATTTTTGTATCCCACTCCCTCCTCCCAATACAAAAACCCCACGAGTTCACTATGTTCGCTATTCTAAATAGATGTATTTATAAAGCAACTCCACAGAAAAAGCAAAGCAACAGGACTCATGCACTGTATCACTAAAATTACAGTTTAAAAGTAATACATCCAGGAGAATGTAAAAGAATACTACCCTTCTGCTACTCACCAGCAATGCCTTTACGCTTTTGAAACATCGTGCGATGTGGTGCAGATGATGGGACTGAACCGGCCTGCTCCTGAGCATCTTGGTTTGCTGTAGTTTTTATTAATTCAATGGCCGCTTGAAGAACTCTTAACTGCAGAACAACTGCCATATCTACAGAGAGGCATACAAAGGACACATGACATACTTTATACATCTCCATGAATTTTTACCAGATGTTTGTAAAAAAAGCAAAAGAACACAACGTGTCAAGAGCTGTAAAACTCTCAATTCCATGGAAGTGAAAGAAAGTCACCTCATTATTCCACAGATACAGACAGTACACAAGTGAGTTCTCATGGAAAAGCCACTGAATCTATGAATTACATATATATGAAAATAAATGAAACTGCATAGAACACTTCCATTTAAATACCCTTAATGAACTTTTACAGTCGCTGTTTGTTCAGATTAGCAGTACACAATTCTTTACCACAAGGCAGGCTCCTGAGGAAAACTACTACTCTGAGAACCACTTAGAAGAGAAAGACGATCCATCACCAGAAAACTCCCCCTTCTCCCTCGGCAGGAATATTAATTTAAACAAAAATTCAGTGGGGAAGGGATTTACTTCTCCAGTCCCGTGACCCCAAAAATAAGCAGATAACTTACTTTGCATCCTTGCATTTTTACTATTTTGAAGATGACCCAGCAGCACAATGAGGTCTTCAATAACACGAAAATATTGAGAACCTGAGGAGCTGCAGGCATGAATTGCAACTGCTACCAGCAGCTGTTGTATATCGCATGCAAGTAACTTGTAGTCATTCAAGGGAATGCTGCAAACAAAGTTGTAGTTACCAGAGACATGACAATTCTAGTAGACTGTAACCCATAATAAGACCCATTACTATTCCCCTTGCTACTTCTGCCAACCATACCTATTCTATTGTACTTCATAAAAAACCATTACTGCTGAAGGCTACAAAATTGTAATAAAAGACACCTCTTTAATGTTACCTTTGACAGACTGGATGTCTGCAAACCTTTCAGACATTCTAACATTAAGCTGTAAAAAAGTTTTGTTGGATATGCAATTATGTATTATTATCAGATTTTTAAGTTACAGTACAGGTCTGAAATCCTGTATTTCTCAAAAACTCAGGGTATCTCATTTTGCAGCTATGCTGAACTAAAACTACACTGGGCTAAAAAGGAAATCTGTCTATTTCTTCAGGATACTAACTAAAGAAATTAATAAAACCCCATCTCTCCTTCCTTCACTGCAGAACTTTTCTTAAAGTACAGAATGTTTGTAACTCATGAAGTCATTTAAGTTAATCAAAATCTCAAATATTAGATCACAGGCAGCACAAGAGAGAATCTTCCTGCAGTTTTGACACTGTTTAAAAATACAGTAGAATGATACCATCTCCTGGGCCTTTATCTTTCTGTTCAGGTGAGTTATTAGGAAAAGCATCCAAAGTGCACACACTATGACACCTGCACTTTAGAATATCTTTTCACTTGAAAGTTTAAGGTATGGAAAGAATATTCCATTGTTTGAACTGAGTAGCTAAACATTAACTTTCACTTACAGGCATAATTAGAGCTGAAAACCTCAAAAAGTGTTATTTTGTACATGATCTCTGATAATTTTAGAAGGTAGAACAACTACAAGACAGTAATTTTTGCTAGACTTAAGGTTGTGCCTGGACTGTAACAACGGATACAGTACTCACTTTGTTTCCAGTCCATTGAGAGCAGCCAGCGTATTACACAACACGTAGAGCAAACCATTATCAAGCAGTAGGTCTGCAACTTTTGAGCAGGAATTTATGATTTGTAGCAGGAGACAGAAGCAGTTATGCAGCAGAACATTATCATACAGAGAGTTCTCTATAAGACCCAGAACAGGAATGACACACCATTTTTGAAAGAGTCCAACATTCTTAACATCTTCCAGATCAAATCTATAAACATAAACATAAGTGAGTGACATCCTTGAAATATCAACCTGGTACATGCAACTCGTATATGCAGCTGGAATACCAGCCTACACCAGTATTTTTGCAAAGATGTAGCTGGTAAACTCCTACATTTCGTTGCACTAACAATGCCAGTCTACTAAAGAAAATAAAAGTAAAATAAACACTGCAAAGAGCCACAAGGAAATGAAGTGCCTAAAAACTATACCTGAAGCTTCAGCTAACTACCAACTCCCTACAATATAAATTTTAACTAAAAGAGAGGAGGTTTTTAATCAGTGTAAAAAATATGACTCATCTTTCCAGTAATAGTTATTACAACTGGCACAAACACTTTAACCAGACACAGCTCGGCATCAATATAGTAATATATTGACCCACAGCAGGTTTGATATCTTATATCCATTACCGTGGAAGCTGAAATTTGGCAGCTTCTGGCTTACTACAACTGTAAAATTCAGAACGGTGCTTCAGACCCTGTATTAATTGTACATTAAGAAACTGCACTGCTATTCCGAGGTTATCAGTCCATCAAATGACTGTTACTCACAATCCTAAAAACCGGAGACATTAGAACTACCTTTCCAGCCCCATAATCAATCCTGAGGAAATAACTAGCCCCAAGGTGGAGAACGTAAGCAGCCAGGTTTAAGTCTTGCAATTAAGCAGGAATGGTTTTCTGGGGGTGAAGATCAGGCTGACAGGCAGAAGTAATCTGGCTACAAATCTTGCAGAGGCAGCAGCTGAGAAGGAGCTTTTTGCAAGGTTTTTGCAATGCTGACTATGCTTAGATGCATGTTCTCCCCGTACAATCATTAAGTACATGGACTAATTCTAAAAAAATATTTTTTACTTAAGTAGCAGTGTGTTTAAAGATTATCTCCTTTCCTGACAATACGGAGGTGGCTCTTTGGTTCAAGCACTCTATCTGTGGGATTTTCCCTAAAGGAAATAGGGATTTAAACTCAGCACCAAGCCAAGGAAGCTGCTGTGGCATCGATCTTTTTCCTTAATCATCTACCAAAATCCAGTAGCAGAAGTCTAGTGACTAGTAATTGAAACTTACAAGGATATAAATCAGAGTTTCATGTCGGATCAGAAAGAATAGAAAGAGTCAAGTTGATTACGGAACATTTGAAGTCCAAAGGCCTCCGAGGTCCTCAGGAGGGCTGAGGGCTTGTAAGATCCCAACTGACAGCACCCATCAGATGAAGTTGTTTGAAAACAGCTTTAAGGGCCTTACAACAGTCATAAGTTTAATACTTTTAAGTATTAAAGCTACAAGCAAAACATTTCAAAACAGTTCCGAAGGAACTTTTTTTATGGTTGACAACTACTAAGAAGAGAGGGGGAATTAGAAAGCTATCACATCCTTACCTCCAGCAAAGCACAGTGCTTGCAGTTCAAATATTAAGTTACAGGATGTAAAAGCAAAGCATTACTTACTCTTCATCCAAGCCAACAGAGCGGCCAAAGAGCATTTCCAAAAAGCACTCTACAACTTCCTGAGTCCCCTGGTGAAGGTACAGCTGGTTGGCTAGCAAGGAGAAGCCACGATTCTTTAAGAATTTCTCCTTCTGCTCCCTCCTTGCTCTGTTGAAATACGCATCCAACAACTAAAAGTAAATGCATAATTATGATGTAAGATTTAAGCATTTAATACAACTCCCTTGAAACTTCTCGTCTGTAATTTGAACTGTTTGAAATAATTTTTAAAATTCCCGACTACAAACATCAGTTGCACTATTGTAACTGCAATCTACACTGCCCTCGTTACAATAGCTGACTTCATCCTTTTAATCCAAAGACTCAGGCTGTTAGTCAAGTTTAGGGGAGATGAAATCACACACGTTAAGTTACAAAATGCATACATAAATACATCCAAGCTTTGTATATTTGTTAAATCCTGCACTCTGGTGCATATGCAAGTGTATGGCTTTAACAGATTTATAAAAAAAGTGCATATAATTTTATTCTTTTTCAAATTAAAATACAGATCTACTCAAGTTTTTCACCTATATAATGTTAACATCCAGAAACTCTGTCCTTATCAATATTACAAAAAAAAAAAACCAAACTCTGAAAACATTTTGAAGCTTCAAGTCCATGTTCAGGCCACAAATGTGTGGATGACTTCCCAGAATAACTGAAAGTCAACTATGTCATAAGTCAAAACTCTGCTCGCACCTTAATTTGACACAGTGAATCACATGTTTAATGTTGAAGAGTCACTGACTTTCTGCATCGTTGCTTTCATTTACATCAGTAATGTCATATGCTTCCTAAGACCTCTGGCTTAGATATATGTAGTCTGTGATCTATTGAAAGATTCTACATTTGTGTGGTCTGTTTTGTTTTGGGGGGGGTTCTAAGTTTTTTTGGTTTTAATCTTAATGTTTTAAAAATTATCTTAAAACTCAAATTATATTTTTTTTTGCTTCGGTTTTCTAGGTTTAACAAAACTTCATGTTTCCAACATGTTAGCTACGCTAGTTCACAACTTCAGCTGAAAACATTTTATATAGGCCTACTTTAATGACTCCTTGTTGTATGAGAGGAGATGGGTGGTTCACAAGAACTATAAGATAATCAGGTTGGATAAGTTTGTCCATCACATCTTCTAGCATGACATCTGGTAGGATTAGGAGAACTCCACGTAAGAGGTCATATAATCCACAACAGATAAGCACAAGACTGTCTTCTGTACATCTGAAAACAGAGGAATATGTTTTATCCAGAGTTTATCTACAACAGGAAACATTAAAAAACGCGTAATTGTTAGCTACACTTGGGGGGCAGGAGGAAGAGGAAATCTGGCAAACATTTCTCCAATTCTCTAATAACACTCTTCATTCACACATTTTTGGATGGCAGATAGCAAAAAGGATAATCTGACCAGAACCTACTTGTTTGAGATTTTGTGAACTAGCATAACAAGTTCCCATGCCTACCATGAATAGAAAAAATCCTGATTTTTAAAGTTTGCTATGTAAATAGTGCAAGAAATTGAAACACCACAATTCTAGAGCCTAAGAGCTTCATGAATTGGTTTGTAACAGCTATTGAAAACATCCCCTTAACTTTCAGGCTTCCGATTTTTGTAGAAGAGTAATCAAGACCAAAGAATTGTGAAATTAAAGGTCATAGTGAGCTACTGGTAATTTATTATTTTATCTGCTTACCTGTCATCAGGGCTTTCAGATGGCTTTTGGGTATTCCCATTAGATGAGGAAAAAGCAAGGCTCTCCCAGTCTTCAGGAAGTACATTCTTGTCAGCAAAGCTCGGCCAGCGAGCAATGGCTGATGACCCTCCGTGAACAGAAAACGCTAAGCCCAAACCTGCAAAATTACCCTGACTCTTCTGAAATGAAGGCAGCCCTTTCAGATTGTCCGGACGACGCAGGGAAGGCTCAGCTGCAGCACCACCACCTTCATTACATTTCAGGTCTGTATCTGCTTCTTTACCCTCATTTTCAGATAACTCTTCTTTTGCAATATCTTCAAACGTTTCAGCAGATGTTAACTCTGAGTCACAAACTGTTTTTGCAGACTCACAACTGCTGAGAAAGAGTTCTTCTTGTACTCTCTTTACAGATCCCGAACTTTCTACAAAACCAGTTCTACCCTGGAGATCAATGTAGTCACGCTTGCCAATAGTCTGCAAGTCATCGATGCTTCTTCCCATTCTTTCAATTAGTCTTTTTCGAAGAACTTCAGGTGAGGAAGCAGGAGATGCTGGCAAGCTTTTGCAAAGCCTTTTAGGCGCCTGAGAGCTTATCTTCTGCTGCACGCTAGCAGTGGAATTGTTCCCTAGAGAAACAAGGATTTCTTTAGCATTCCTTTTACAGTACAAACAAGCTTTTCCCTCAGTGTTACACTCCACATGCATTTATCACAGTGATGAGCCAAGCTAATTTTCTGTGACAAACCTGATTCAACACCTGGCATAGCTCAGATACAGACAATCGAGTAGAGGGAGTAAACTATTATGCAGCCATATATTTAGCAAGTCACAAGTCTGAAAGATACATAAAATGCAAAGTAATTTTTGCATATATACTGCAGTTTCTGGATTTATATTATGAACCTCTCAACCAACCCTCAGCAGGAATTTTTACAGAATCATAGAACCGTTGAGGGTGGAAGGCATCTCTGGAGACTGTCTAGTCCAACCTCCTTGTTCAAAGCAGAGTCAAACAGAGCAGGCTGCTTTATTTGGAGCTCTTCTGGAAGAGCTCCAATCCCAAGTGTTTCAGAGGACATTGCAATACTATTCACCAACCCTTCTGCACCAAGGCTTTACACACACTTCAGATTTATAACAAATCACTGCTTATTTTATTTAACAGGGCTTCCTCTGAAGTGCACATTTTGACTTGAAATAGTCAAACTTTGAGCACATTACAGATGTCTTTCATAAAATAAGTTTTTAAGATGGAAAACAGTCTGTATACCAGACTGGTAGAAGAAGCTTTCTATTAGTCTCGAAAGAGGAGACTGTTCATTCACAAATATTTTGAAGAATATGCACCAGTTAGTGCTAATGCAATGATGATGCATCAGTAATATTTTTTTTTTGAGTGATATATATATCTAAAACAAATACACAAATATATATAGACACAAGCAAACATAGCCAGACCAAGCCGGCCTTCCGAAAACAGGTAAGATTTATATAGCTGCAACAATCTTACAGCCAAGATTGCACGGATATTAGCAGGTAGTGCCACAAATTGCAAACCCACATGCAGGCAGCAAGCTGCCTAACAAACATACCATTTCAAGTATTTTATCTAAATTTAGAAATTCAAATTCAGAACCACAACACTCCAACAGCTGTTTTCACAAAAAAAATAATCGTTGTTCATAACAGTTTGGTTCTATTGATATAAAAGTTACTCTGTTTAGAAGAGTAAGATGTCATATATAATCTATATGGGAGAATGACTAATTCCATACGCAGTTTAGTACTGTGGTCTGCTCCTCCTATCACTGTTTTTATTCAAAGACACTTGAACTAACACTGTTTTAATTCAAGTAGTGCTTGAAGACTCAATTTGCTTTTCCTAAGCAAAGCAGCAACAAGACATCAGTTGTAAGAGGTATTACATTGTCGATACACAGAATATAGCAGTCATACACAATCTGAAAAATATAGCTTAGAGACCAGAGTAATAATTTCTACTCCTATTTTGTATATATTGGTAAACTTTGCTTAGATTGTGCAGGTTTTTTTAAATTTATTTCTTATTGTCAATAAACATAAAGGCTTATGCCCAAGTTCTCTCCTATAAATAAAGAAGCTAAAACATAATTGATCGCCTATGCAAACCTGTGTAAAAAGTACGATTAAAAATCTAATTCAATAATGATGCAAAAAACATCACACTGACAGCATGCCAAATGAAAAAAGTGAACAGCCTGAACTAATAACTTCACACTATTTCAGCATCTATAGCAGCTGAATTCAAAAGGTATTGAAGCAGTTATCTTTATAGACCTCAACTTGTTTAGCATGCTATGTAATGAGACCGTTTCTAGTAAGCCATTCAATTTTAGTTTATATAGCCAAGGCATCTAAGTTGTTCTTTATAAGATCTACTTTCCCATCCTCTGTCATGAAGGAACAGTATATATACACCTGCAGTACAAGTAAACACCAATGCTTTAGTACCGTATTTAGATGGATGGTAACAATCATGCACAAATAAAAGTATCAGCTTAATGCTTTTTGAACAGATAGGAGAGCTGCTTATGGCTCAGTATTTCAACTATTGCCTGGTTAATAAGCCATTCTCATACATCTCTAGCAGGTCTGTTTAACAAATGAAATTGTTCAGCTGTCTGGTCCACTTTACTCCCTGAGCCATCAATGTGGCAATTGTCTCAACTTGATAATCAAGAGCAGTTTAAGCAGCACATTCACTTCTATCCTTTTATTTGTCTGTGCAGGCATCAAGCACCAAGGGGCAGAGGGAGCTTTGTAAAAAACCTGTGGTAAGTAATACTTCAAGGCACTCTAGTCATCTGCCAAAGGACTGTCTTAACGCCCTTGCTTTGCCAGCATTGTTTTACCTCCAAGTGGTAAAGCTGTAAATCCAGTTGGAGTTGTAATCACAAATGCAGAACTATCTATTGACTTCCCACCACTGCTGGAATTTCTCAGGTACTTAAGTGATTCAACTTTCTCCTGAAATATTTTGCCATCTAGAAAGAAAGGACAAGGAGAAAAGTCACATAAAAGCTTTTTAAGTTCGCGTTCTTGATATACTTAGACTCTAGTAGCCAGGTTACATTTCAAGCTGATGACTGGAGACTAGTGGCAAGTATCAACTCATGAGCATCTGAGAAAAAGCACTTTAAAACAATTTGTTGTTGTAGTGATGTATCTTTAAGATTTACTTCAGGGCAGTGAAAATACTATGATATTATAAAGTAATTGTATTTAAAGATGGTCCTTGCAGGCATACAAGCAGTAGTAATTTTGACTTTCTGCCATGTCAAAAACAGGTGACTTCTCAAACAGGCGCACCTAATAAGGCTCAAGGTAACAAAAAGTGCATTCTACTCAGTCAGAATTTTACATCTATTGGTATTAGAGGACAGACAGAGCTAAAACGAACTGTATTGCCTTTGAAGACAATTACTAAAACTGGAGGTACACAGGCATCTGCAAAAGGAGAAGATTATTTCAAACTTAAATGATGCTTTCCGTGTTTACGTAGGTTATGGTCAAGGCTGTACAAGACTAATATTAAAGCATGAACTATACATCTACCAGTTCCTCATTTTTTAAAAGAGCAAGAAAGAATTTTTACAGCTCATCACTTATTTTGCCAAAATTATAATCTAGTATAGATACGTTAAAGACAGCTGTCATCCTAGATCCATACTCCTCAAAGCACATCGGTACTTTCAGTATGCAATGCACTGATGGTACCTGCCAATGACATCTTGCAGTGCAACTGATCATTTGCTAAAAATGCTCCTCAGGCCTTTTATTTTTCTAGGAATTCAGTAACAGGAAACAAGTAGAGATGGAGACAGGACCACAGACATGTATTTCTGAAGAAGCTCCATTTACAGGTAACTTAAGACATTTTTCTCTAAGATTTGCCTACAGGCAAATGCGTCCGTACAGACAGCTAACGTTATGCATTCCATTTGGCAGCATCAAACTTTAAAGAAAGTTAAAGACATAACCTCTAGAGACATTATTACTGGCTGTAGACAGGAAAAGCTCTCAAACTAAGCCAAGCAAACAAAGTCTAACTGTAATGTCTCTCAGTAGCGTAAATTACTTTTACTTTACTAAGTCCCAAGAGTTCAGTAACATTTTAAATATAGCTATTACAATATAGCAATCCAATAATATATTCATAGAATTCACTCACATAAGAGTGAAAGGGTTTTTTTTAAGATACTGATTTCTGATTAGATTTTTATCTTATTGTTTTTTCTAGTTAAATGATATACCTACCTATGTGCAGGGAAAAGTAGAAGTTGGTAGGATTGTGACAAACGTATGTATTAGTGGGAGGGTGAACTGCTAATAGGAAATTGAAGACCAGTGTCAGCAGTTGCAAGTCTGGGGGAGATCCAAGTACTTCTTCAATTATTTTCACAAATGACCTGCAAACCTCCCGAGGCAGGGATGCAAGGTGCCCTTCTTTATGCTCCTAGAAAGGAAGAGCAGTACAACTGTTACGTTACTTGTATTTTTATTTTGACAGGAGTTGTCTGTTCTACTACAACATGACAATTTCAAAAAAAAAGACAAGAGAAAGGGCTTAAGGTAACAGAGCCTGTATTCTTTGAGAGGTGTTACTGTACCTACTCAATGTTACCCAAGTCCAGCACATTCAAAATTCAGGCATAAACAAAATATTGTTGACATTATGCAAGTTTATTCTTAGACTATTAACATCTTCTGCATACTATACTACTTTGACTTGAAATGCTGGAGCCTGAGGACACGAATCACCACTGGAAGTGTCACCATACTGTCATTGTATGACCTATTTGCAGAAAAATTAAAGCAGTTGCTGATACTAGCATCTCAAACATACTAAGAACTTCCTGAACAGTGTGACACAGTCGTGTGTATTTTCACCTCATTAGCCATTTTTATCAACATACACATCTGAGATTTCATTGGTAATTATACCTATAATCTCCATTTGATCAAGCACTCTATACACTTTGGCTATTTGAAAGAAATAATCTATTAACTGAATAATGATTTTAAACAGGACTTCAAAAAGCTTGTGGGAAACCTCACTGTCAACGCAGCACAATGATTAACTTGCTCCTAACTTCTCCAAACTTCACCTCTTTTTGGTACCCAACCACCTTAACTGAGACTGCTGTAAGAGAAGACTGAATGAAGTTAATTTAAGTGAGGTTTTCAAAGAGAATGTTTTATATCATTTTACCTTCCAATCCATCACTAAAAAAGTTGGCAAATCATTGTTGGCCAATTTTAGTACTTTTGGTTTTTTTAAATTAAGAAGTTAAGTGTTTCCCCAATAGGCATGTATTAAGTGTTTGTACTCGTGCAAAAGATAAAGAAAATACTATGCAATACTCTGTATCTAGGCATTTGCACTAATATACAAATTAACTATACCAGTAATAAGTTCCAAAAGTAGGGAACTATCACATGAAAAAGACGACATTCAAAATTTACAGCAATGAAAATTGAGACACATTAAAAAAATCGTTAAGAGAGGGAAAAACAAGAAATGCATTTCATGTGGTAAGAGTGCGAAACAAAAGGAATTTCAGATAGAAAATACAGCGTAGAAAAAAGGGATTACAATATCTATTTTCACAAATAAAGATGTATTATAAGCAGGAAGCCATTTCAAAAATCATGTTCCTAAGTGTCTATCAAAGGGTTGAAGCACTTCCCCAAAGCCCTTTTTAGAATAGCTATCCCCACGCCATGAATGAAGCTACTACTGGATCAGAATTTTGAGAGAAGAGCTCAGGCTGAGTTCCACAGGACAGTTGCCCTGTTAGCTCTGGTGAGACAGAGGACAGGCAGTTTCTGCTACCTGCATGCACAGTACCCATGTCTTCCAGTAATGAAGACTGGAACTACTATGAGACATCTCAGGTCTTTTTAAGAAGGTCACAAGGATACAAGAATTATCTACTTTAAGAAGAAAGGAAGAAGAAGTATGTATATATCTATAGTGAAAAACAAGAAAGAATTTGAGAAACAGAGGATGTTATTAATCCTTACAGTTAATGAAACATGGCCTTGGGGGAAGAAACAGACACCATAAATTTGTCAACCTGGGGCAACAAGATAAGCTCAAGGAGAAGCAAATGGTTCATGAGACAAACAGAAAATTACCTGAACTAATTGTGAACTACACTAACTGGCATACTAAAAGATTCACCCTCGAGCAAAGAGAGCCCCCTACTAACAAAGCCCCCTCCCCACAGAGCATGTAGGGTGAAAAGAGAGAACTGTACCTTCGAATGAAGGTGATGCTCTTAAGAACCGGTGAGAATTAAGTGTGACTAAATGTAATTGCAAACAAGCGCTCAAAGTGCATAAAGGGTTTAACCATGTGTTAAGAGTTGTGCTAGCTTTATGGATTTACCACCTAGCACCCGTCTCTGCGCAGACATGCAATACATCTCTGCTCTGTGTAGGTCAGCTCTTACACACTGAGGGAAGAACTCAGATTTGGGATAACAACAGTTCATTTCAGCCTCTACTCATGCATGGATTGTGCAAGCAACCTCACGCCTGCGTTTTCAACTAATACTAGATGGTTAAAATCTCTTGCCCCTTCTGCCCAGCAGTAAACAGAGCACCCAGTAGCATCAGTTTCATCTTCCTCAGGTGGTGTTGCTGTAAAGAGGTCTGGAAGCATGGAGAACAGTCTGCTGAAGTAGTTAAGTAGTTTTTTCCTGTATCATTCAGTCATCCCCCCCCCTCCCCTGCCCCAAGTAAACCTGAGTATTTGTCAAGCACAAAGTAGGATTTCAGAGGGAAGGTACCTGCAGAACCTGACAAGTTAGCAGGAAGTGATGCACAACTTGCGCTTTCAATAGCTGTTTAATGTTAAACATCTGTTGGTGATGATTAGCTCTGATCAGGATTTCTAGAGCTGCTAACAGCGTTTCCCATACACCTTGCTGGAAAAACAAAACAGGAACACTGCTTCAGAAATGTATTTCTCCATCTATACACTGAGAATAAGAAAACAAAATTGTTCAGGAACATAACCAAGACAGTTCTGCACCTAAGAAAAAGACTAAGTTTATCTGCAAATGGTCAGATCAGAACTAGAAACTATCAGAAAAGTGATGCTCACAGAAGATTAAGTGCTTTTTAATAATGAAGCTAAAAAAAGTATTTGTCTAAAACTGTTTTTGCATGCTATTTACTATATTAACACTGGATGGTTATTTCCAACAGCAACTCCAGAGGGAAGCAGGGCTTCCTCAGTCGTAACAAGTTTCCCTAAAAAATTAATCCATTCAACTGACAAGCTGTTTATGTACACTTTGTTTACAGAATTCAATACACGCATGCTACCTGCATCAGATAATGGGAGCTTGATGCTACTCCCAGCTATTCAAAGAAAAATAAGGAGCACTAATTTTACAAAGTTTTAGTAATTACTGACATTTAACTGGAGAAATTAATTTCTGACCTCATAGTACTTTCTCTGTTTTTAAAATACTGACCTTTAGACTTCACATCTTTCCAAAATGAAAGTAATTACCTTTGCTTTAGACCATATCTTCCAGTCAAGCAGCAGCTTTTCTAATAACTGAACATCTTGGATAACTGCAGTAGAATCCACGTCAAGCATGAATTGCCCATTTTCATTCATACAGAGAATCTCATCACTGCAGCATCCTTCAAGGAGAGTCTTAAAGAGGGGAAAAAAATTTTAATGTCATAAACACACAGCAGTAGTCCTATCCAATTTTTCAAAAAAATCTTTAAAGATATATCAAACTACCAAGAGAAGGCTTCTATCTATCTGGTCAGCTTTGAAAACAGTTACCAAGTTTAGTAACCCCACTGGAGATATTTAAGAGGCTTCGTTCTTATAACACCCATGCACAATTTTTTTGGAAAAGATTTTCCAGCATGCTCAAACGTTTTTATTAATTGCTTATGCGTCTCAGCTTACTTGAAGATCTTTGCTCACAGAAAAAGTTGTGGTTTGTCCCCCATCTCTTGAAATCAGGGTCTTTCAACACTTTTCTCCCCGCACCTATCAAGAGTTTCTAGTTCAAAGCAAAACATTCCTAGCCCTAACTTGCTCCAAATCGCTGTTCTTCCTTTGTGAAGACAGCGTCAAACAGCTTTAAAATCACAGAGAAGTTTATAAATTTGTGCTAATGTTGAACAAAGCATCAGGTTTACAGAGCGCTACCTTCAGCATGCAAAATCCAACAATGCACTTGGGTTTGATCAACACTCGATGAATCATAGAATAGCCATTACAATTGTCCATCTCCTGTATCCTCTGTTGATTGTACTTCGTTAAAGATAGTATAAGTTGTAGCGCTAAAGCTTGAGTGTCTTCACAGCTGCTAATCTCTACAACCTGAAAAGGCAAATTTAATAAGACAGTTTAAATGAGACACATTTAGAAAAAATGCTTTGTTGCAGACTTAAATCATAGCTTCTGGTTTAAATCTGTTTTAAAGATTTTGAGGTTATGTCCATAACCTTCATTTTTTCCTATATCTACATGCAGATATTCTCTCTGCAGTGGTAATTCCTACTGTGGTAAATTATGATCTGCTAAGGAAAAATAGTCCCATTACAAGAATCCCTTTTTAAGGAGAAAAGTCCATTCTAAATAAAATTTAAGTGGAAGGCACCAATTTATTCTTGCCATAGTACAAAATCACAAGGTTATGAAATACATAAGCCACTAAGAATAAACTCTGTTCACCCTGGAAAATTATGTTTCCTAAATGTTTAAGGAAAGATTTAAATTGATGTTCCTGAAAATCTAAGACTATCCCTACCTGGAAGTGTCAAACATTAAAGTTTTGTTTTGTTCATAAGAGACAAGCAATTTTGTAGATGAAGAGCATGGACCATTCTTCTCTCTGCTTCCTACAGTTCTTAAATCCCAAGAAAGAGCTAATAGTACTTTTACCAAAAAACATACAAAAAGGAGCTCTCACATAAATGGAATTTCATGTGGTTGCCTTTTATAGTTTCCTTACTGTGTACTTGTTAATTCTGCTGCATTTAGTTATACACACATATACCTGTATCATCTGACAGCTGATCTATCATTTGTTTGCTTTACTGACACAATCTACAGCAGGATATGTAGCACATACTCCACATAAATTTACATAATACAATAACATGAATAAAGATCTTCTCCTTAGATTTCACTACCGATGTTAAAATTACAGCAGGCAATGTCTTCATAATGTGTTCATAATATCTGAACACCTGACTGCCTCTGGCCTCATGTGCATTGGTTGCCCTCCACGTACCTTTCATAACACTACCATTGCCAAAGGCACACAAACCATGCAAGTTTTAGGCCTCTATTAGTATTTGGAATTAAATTTAGTCCTTCAGAGACTCCTAGCACAAATGTTAACTGTGACCTTTACATGGAGAGGCTAAGTAGCAACTAAGTTAAAGCTGACAACCTTAATATTTTGTGAAATTACAGTTTTTCTTAGGATAAGCTTTTGAACATGGGTGAACGGTTGTCTCAAGAAAGCTCTCTACTATTTATTCCATAAAGAAAGCTCTGTGTGCTGTGTAGTTTTACATTTATCCATACCTGCATTGTGAATATCCTGTGTTTAAAGTGCTAAAGACAGGCAACTAAGTGCCTTTAAAAATTAGAGAGCAAAAATATAGTAAGTTCTACATCACTCCCCAAAATAATCTCCTGACATTTAAGAGCCCCATCTCTAAATGAGAATGTAGCACCACATCTTACATTCCAGCAATATTATAAAAAACATTAGGTAATAGATTTTTAAGTTTCTAATTTAAGACAACCTGCATGGTGTAGTCTGTGTTAAGCCACAGGTATTTTCTACATATTTTCTTTAAGAAAAAAAGAAATCACACGCAGACTAGAGCAAGGCAGTTAGAATACGTGATTTGCTACCCAAGATCCAAGGAAAATTTTATATGGGAGAACGCACACATGGACCCCCCCTCCTCCAGCCCTCTTACCCTAGCAAAGAGGAATACAAATGCACCAGTTCCTCCGATTTCATGTAGTATACCCTGAAGAGTTTTATATTCAACAGGCTGAAGTGTTTTCAGGTGATGAGAGTCCAATACATTGCTCTGAACTTCTTTTGAACTGAAAGGTCTCTGAGAAGGTACAGTTTTGACTTGACCTTTCAGTCTAATAACAGGTTCATATATGGTATACTGACCAGGGCAGCATGTGGTATAAACAACAGCAAGACTCTCCTGAAATCAAAGAAATAAACTTATAAGATGGGTTGGGTTTGGGTTTTTTTTTTTTTCCAAAGAAGTTTAATACAAAACCACATCACCCCCAAAAAAACAAAAAGCCACACGCAAAAGCTACTTAACAGCAAGCAGCAGCAACTCTGGCAGCCCGTTTCTACTTTACCATGAGCATGCTCTTAAGTTTTGTGTGGATGCATATGCACTAAAACTAAAAAAAGAGGATTCCTAAATTTTAGCAAATGTATGCAACAGCTACAGCACAGAAAGTTAAGAAAACACTAAAAAATACCACCAAGCATACCCCTCTTACCACCTGAAGAAGAATTGCAACCATCTTGCATAAAAGTTACAAGGTTGAAAGAAAATGAGCATACAGAGGTACTGGCCAAATTGTTTCTCCTTCTAAAGTGGCAAGTCTAAAATAGGAAGCTATCTGCTATTTTTTTCAGAATTTCTCCAAATTTTGTTTTACGTCTATCCTTTAATCAGCTTTGCCATAAGAGGATCTCAATAGAAGAGCTTTCATTACTGATGAAGAGACTTAGACCAAACCTAAAGCTCTTGTGGAAGTTAACAGACTCATTTTCACAGAAAATGTGAAATTATTATATTTGGGAGGTTATTTAAAACAGAGAAATAATTACATTTATGGCACTTCCATTCTATGCAAAAGTGTAGAGATTAATTCGTCACTTGAGCACACAGTTGTTCTCTCTTTTATTTGGCGTTTTGTAAGGCAAAATAAGCTTGAAAGATGCATGACTGATTTGTTAGGCTTTTCACTGTTCCAGTCCTTCCTTCCTAACCTATTCAAAATTTAGTACTGCTGTTTACAAGGATCACATCCAGACAGAATGACCTTTTGCCTACAGCGCTACTGTAGAACAAGATCACAAAAATTCCCCTAGTGGAAACGACTCATACAGCAGAAATTACCAGTGCATGAAGACAATTCCCCAAATATAGCAGGCTCCACTGATGATAAAGCTCCATTTTATTTTTTTCTAGTGTAACTATGGTGACACCTGCATCTGGCATGGCTATTACAGTCAGGAAAGATAAGAGCTAAGACCTGCCAGCAGGAAAAAGACTTTTCAGCCAAACCTGAAGCCAGCTTACTCCCTCAAAACCCTCAAAGAATTAGGATGAAGCCTTTTGTTTCCTGTTAAAGGCAGCTAAAACCTTTCTCAGTTTTAATGTCAAAAGGTTAACTAAGTCGTCCTTAGCTACCTTTACGTTAATGGACAGAAGAGCTGTGTGTTCACCCTAGGGCATCTGGAAGTGCCTGCTTATCTGATAGATTAAATACACAGTATTATAGATGCTGGAACATCTAGAAGTTGTCAGAATCCCACCTAAAGCAAGATGCAATGGCCACCCTACATGGAGTTCAGCTCCCGCTGAAGTAAGTGGGAAGAACCCTGCAGTGATTTTAATGAGAACTGGATTTGCTCCTTCCTGCTCTGAGAAAGTGAAGCACTTCAGGAGGCAGCAGGAAACTTTTCCAGTTGCTTAATCAGTTCTAAGAAATTAAGAACAACTTTTAAGCAGAAACTTACAATTAAAGGCCCAACATCCACTTCCTTTTTTGCCATGAAGAGCTCCTTCATTTGCTCACATTGCAGAATCTCTTTACTTATGTACTTAGAGCAATCAGTCAATGTTTTGCCATATTTACAAGGCATTACAGATGTGAAGTCTGGCCCACATGTGTATAAGTAAAATGCCTCCTCCGGTCCAATCTTTGCACCTAAAATCCAGAAAAGCAGCTGTTCACTTTTTAAAATACAATAAAGCAACATTCATACATTGGCTAGTGGATTGCATCAGAGACTTTACAAAGATTATCACTAGGTGGCTTTTGTAGGCCCTGATAATGAAAAATAGTACAAGCTGGCACTTGCTATTAGCTACTGTAGATCAGTGACTTTAACACATCGCAGGCCGGGTCAATTCAGTGGCAAAGGCAACAACATCTATCCAAGCCTCCGCAAAGTTTTCCAAGCGTAGCAAGATTACAGATAGCAACAACATGCTACATCATCATGGAGAGTTGGGTAAAGTGACCAAGAGTGATGCAACAACAATAAAAGCTTACTACAACTAACAAGGAGGAAAAAATAAAAATATATAGGAAGTAGAAGGTGAAATGAACCTTCCTCCCCTTTCCAGACAGCACGTCGCAGGTCAACTGTTTGTGAGAATGCAAATTCTAAAGAAGCATTCAGAAGGACCCAAGTCTGTGATGTATGTGCAGCAGTAAAGCCAACAGTCTCTGGGTACATCAGTTCTGCTGGCTGCAGGCACATGGCAATCAGACCACGTCGATTCACCAGGTGGAGCTCACATT
The DNA here is from genome assembly GCF_963210335.1 of Falco punctatus. Classification (NCBI taxonomy): domain Eukaryota; kingdom Metazoa; phylum Chordata; class Aves; order Falconiformes; family Falconidae; genus Falco; species Falco punctatus. Next base: position 82,884,789 of record NC_137584.1, read on the forward strand.
TATGACAAGCATCTCTCCTATGGCCTGCACAAATATGCTATACCTACACACAACACCTGCATACACCACACACCCTGACAAACTGATTTCACTTGTTCAGTAGCCCTGACCGGGTCACTGCACCTGAAGAAATGCCAGATGATGACCAGCAAGGTTCCAGCCTTCAGCACTAAGCAAACACCCAGAAGTCCTGCATAAAACTTCCCAAAAAGGGAAGAGATTATACATTTAAGAAAACCCCAAAATAACTTCAGCAGTTTCAGAAATAAGCATGCTTAACTCAGTATTTGGTCATTTGAGTTTGCTTTTTACTATGTTTTAAGTAATTTGAAACTGGTAGTTTAGAAGCAGGTAAGTGAAATCAATTTTCCAGCTGGGAGAGATTGTGTGCTTTAAGAAAAAGCAAAAAACCAAAGCAAGTACCACCACCCCTCCATCCCCTACCCCAAGACATTATTTAAAGAGATTTAAAGAAACAAAGTAACTGGAATTGCCAATTACAGCACTAAAAAGAAAGCAAGAGAACAGTGGCAGAAGTACCCAATACTGAAAAATTTGCATACTTTCTCCCCGATACATTATGCTGGTAGAGAATGTATTGTTGCTTTTACTGTAAAAGCTTGGCATGTTGAAAAATATCAAGTTAAGCCTTTGAACTTGAAGGGGGAAGAGGAAATGAAGATTTATTCAAGAAAAAAGCGTACAAATGTACCATTAAATAGAAGCAGATTCCCAAGATCCCATCTACCCGACAATCGAAGCAATTCTTCTTGAGATGATGTACAATGGCCAATCATACAAAATGTTTTATTACTGTCAGATGATAAACTTGATTTCCTTGGAAGCGCATAATCTAAATTAATCTCACATTTCCTAAAAATACATATAAAGAAACAAGTGTAAGTATTAAGTGATCAAAATTGCTACCTAAGGTATTCAGCTTAGGCTTAAAATAGATTGTAATATTTAAAAGATGAGAAACCACGCTGTTATCAATATTAAATTACTAAAGCCATCCTCTATTTCTAGGCACCTTAAAACTCAGTTAAATAATGATGTAAGTATTCAACTATTGCACAGAACAGAGTTCCAACTACAGTTGCCATATGGTCAAGATCTCCCTACACCTGAAATTTCTCCATCCTCTCTGTTCTCGAAGAAACTATATATATAACACTATACACACTTCTAAAATACCACAATTTTTCAAGAATTTCTACTATTCCTAGAAGTCAGAGACCTCTGAATATGCGCTAATGCACATCATGAAAACTGTGGTTCACACATGCTGGAAAATACCATGTTGAGGATTTGCCTATACCAGGGAACACTGTCCGAGCTAGCGTGCTGCACAGCCACTGGCAATAAGCCTGATGCCTTCAGAAAACATCTCATTAACCTTATGTACATTTACACAAACAGACCAATTGGACTGTATAGATCATCTGAAGCTTCCTGGAAGAGCCTAACTATCAGCAAGTTAGCAGCTAGCTATATGCAGAGGGGCCTCATTAACTGCACATGCACAGAACACAGGGGAAACTAAACATACCACAATATCTCCATATTGAGCCTTTATCGCTTATCAGCGTGCACAGGCTGAACAACGGGCAGGAAGAAATCAAGTTGCTTAAACAGTTAACTCCATGTAGTTTCAAGACCAAAGTGAAACAAGTTTTATACTTAATTTCAGGTGTAACTGCAGGAACAACAGCTGCGCAACAGCTTTTTTCTTAGCTAGTTTTAGGATTGTCTTTATAACATTGCCTGTTTAGTGACCAAATCCTGGAGGAATAGTGAAGAATTTTTGTGATGCATCTGGTTGTTTTACAACACAGTTTTTTGACCACCTGTTTCATATTTGGGACAAAGGAAGCCTTCATAGGCCAGACTTTAGAAAGAAAGAAACTGTGATATTTCAAAAATTCCTTTTGATGTAACTTCATGCAGGCACAGGCCCAACCTAGTATCAGGTACCTCATTCAGGAGCAAGGACCTTAAGTTTTCAGTTGAAGAAACAGTACTTCCCACTGCCAGTTCAGATCTTGCCTGAAATATTTTTTAACTTCTCCCTTCCCTGTTTCTCTCAGTGGAGCAAAATGACTGCTTTCTCTCCATCTCTTCATTCCTGCTTTCAACAACAACATTGCCAGTACCCGAACTATACCCCCTTAATTCAGATTCTTAACCAGAAACATTATGCCTACTTTAACTTCGTGCCAGAGATTATTTTTTTTGGATCTTACTCAAGGTCTTGTAGTACTTACCCCTTTCACTTATAGTCATGATGAAGAAAAACACCGATCTCTGCACTGGTCCATGGTATGAACTGATAATTCTCAAAGCAATCAAGACAGTTCTGGCTATTTCTAGGGAATTCTTAGCAATATAAGACACTCCTTCTCCCACTCCCAGAAGGCTACTCAACTATAACTTCAGCTTGTGTCAAAATAGTGCAATGTTTTCCTATCAGAGAACATCTTTTTAATATTACAAACACCCAGGTACAATTAATGTATACTTTACCTCTGACCAGAAACCCATAGTGACAGCTTCCCATGGATATTTTTTTTGCCTTCTGGCTGCTGCAGATAGGTTATTGCCAAGTGTTGCCACCTGCCCACAAGGAAAACATTCTCTGGAGATTCAGCCTGTGCCAGCAGACCAGCTTTCATCTCATCATTTGGATCCATGCACATACTATGAAAACAACAGAAAAGAAAGAAAAAGTGTGTGTGTGGTTTTGAATTCGCATTTTAAGTCCCAAATCTGCCATTTTTTGGCCTGTTACTTCGCAATTGCATTCCTTAACTTTCACCGAAATTTTTTTTTTTTTTTTTTTGGATCACAATGCTATATTTAGAGTGCTCAACATAAGCTAGGGAAGAAAATCCTCACATTAAGGTTTCAACTTAAGTTATTTAACTTGTTTGCATTAATCTGCTTACACTTAAGATAATGTTATTATCTCGATTTTACAGATACGTTAAATTCAGTTTATTGAAAAAATGCAGGTGCTTTGAAAACTGAAAGAGTGTAAAACTGCAGCTTTAAATCTATTTTAAGGATATTACCTATGAGAACTAGATTAGGGCTAAAATGTGTTCAGAAAATTAAAACTAAGATTGTCTAGTAAGTATTTAACAGCAGCAATTTTCACACCCAAAGTGTGAAAAATTACAGCTACAAAAGCTTTTGCTTCACATATTTACTGTGTCATTCCATTAATACTTAAATATAAATATAATGCGGTGCGAGGTAGCAATTCACGACTGATCTTGCTTTGGGCAATTATTCATAGATGACTACACAAAACAAAACTAGAGACTAATACTAAGCAAGTAAACCTGTAGATCTGTATGCAATAAACTTGATGCTGCCAACAGTGTGCAAAGACAATTCTACTACAGAAATTAGTTCTCTATTCTTCACCAGTATTCTCCGCAAGATGCTACTGAAAGTAACAATACATATGTTCACAAGACCACTTTTGCACTACTATACCATACCGAAATATGAATGCTCCAGTGTTCAAGTCTGCCCAGACTTGTATCATCAATGCCTTGGAACCCAGTGAAATTATATGAATACAGCCATCTTCAACAAGTTTATCTCCTAGGCTTAAGTATTCCGTTCCTGCAGTCTTTGTTTCTTCTAGAATTATAAACATATTTATACACAATTATAATACAACACAACAAGAACTTTCCTACGAGTTACCAAATGTGAAAGGAAATAGTTCCAGTACTGCAGATTTTTTTTTTTGTATATGTGGTTGGGGGGTTTTTGGCTGTGGGTTGGTTGTTTTTTTTTGTTGGTTGGGTTTTTTTCCTCAAGGTGAGCTGACCAATATGCACAACTATCTTCAGAGACCTAGGTCCCTTATAAACCTAAACACAGGAGCTTGATATTAACTCAGGACTTCACGTGGGTTTTTTTGTAACCATGTACGTTCATTAAGCATGAATACACCCTCATTCAATTATGCCTTTGACATGCCATATCATATTATATTCTTATGCTGAACTGGCAGCATTAGTGTGCACCAAGAAATTTTTAGATTTTTCCTCACAAATCATACTACCCTTTAAGTGTATATTGCATTCAATATTTTTACTTTACAAAGCAAAAGCACAGACTTAACAAAAGCAGCTCTAGTGAGTTCCAAGATTCAGGGTTGGGTTTTCCCTCCTTTTATTCAAATACAATAAAAAAAAGAAAAGTATACCATGAAAGGTATTTAAAGTGTTGAGATTGAGGCATTTTAAATATGGAATTTTTCTTCTAACAGATTATAATCCAGAAGATTCTGCTCAAAAATGCTTGAGAGCAGGAGAGTCTCTCCAAGAGCATAAACAGAGAAATGCTGTACAGCTATTGACATTTACAACGGCACACACAAGGAAAGTTAGAGGATTTCTAGAGTCAGCCTCAGGCTCTGACTTGGTGCATTCAGAGCACCTTTTAGGTAGAAGCTCCAATATTTAAATCTTAAATCACAAAGATGCACTAGCTCTGTATTAAAGAACACAAAAGCTACTTGCTTCATCAATACGTAAGACCAAATAAACTTGAGATCAGTCTTTTCCTATGACCTTTCAGCTGCAGCATTTAATATTTTCTTCATTATAACATGAAGTAGCAGAAAGACATCTTCCTGAAGTTACAAATTCGATGAGAATACGACATTTTTAAGGAAACAGGTATTAATCTAGCTTAAGGACCAAAGCGGGGAATGTTTTATATTTAAATATGATACAGTACTCAAAGAAAAATCAGAAACGTTACCACTGCTGTTTAATATCCATCTTAAGAAAAAAATCCAACCTTCTGTATATGGAATATTGATTAGTAATACTTGTAACCAGAATCCTTCAGTGCCACCTCAATAGAATCAGGCAGTACCATATCCTCACCTGTGCTGTCAAAGCTGTTCTCTCTTACAGCTACCAGTCTGCTTCTTCTCTTGACTTTTTTCCCCTTTTCCGCTGAATTTTCTGTTTCATGAGCACACTCCAGATGAAACCACAGAGACACACTGAAGCCTTCAGACATGTGTGGCCAACAGTTTTGTCCAACTAAAGGCAAGTGAATTGGGGCTACATGCCAAGAAGAAAGCAGCTGATGACTCAAGTTTTCACCATCTGCCTCTTTCTTACTCTGTGAAAGTTTCACTCTTTTTAACAGTCCAGCAGTTTTGCTGTTGGAAGTGCCAGCAGGTTTCTGCGAAGAATAACTAGTGAAATTTGTGCCATGTAGCAAAGGGAAGGCAAGGTACTGTAATGGGTTCATATAAATATTAGATTCTATAATCTTCAATACACCCTTGAGTAGTATCTCCTAGAAGAAATAAACCAAACAAATGAGGGAAAAAATATCAAACTGTTTACACCATGTAGTCAAGTGTCATTTAACTAAAGAGAACCCCAACTCTTCATTTAAGTTTGGATTCATGTTTTCCCCAGAGGTGGACTTCCACATCCAAACTGACACACGCCTACAAAGCATCAAGCAGTAACTTCAACAGACTGTGGCCCACAGCTTTGGGGACTTAGTCAGGGCAGACCAATCTTCAAGTTACCATGCACAAGAATCAGCGGAACCACAGCAGGTGGTCATTGCACAATCTATCTCACATTTGTTACATGCTAACAGTTCACTTACACCTCAAAAGACCACAGCTTTTACCACATTTCAGGCTGGTTAAGCATGCACACACAGGATATCACTTTGTTACTGCAGAATCACCAACTAGCCCAGCCCTAAAGCCAGGAAGTTTCTCTAGTTACTTAGCCAATTACTGCAAGCTACCTTCAAAAAACTGACTTGTCTCCTTGTTTGGTTTGGTACTATTTCAGACTCCGCAGTATTTTTTATTTCTTTCCACTTGTTTTCTCTACGGACTCCCACACAAACCAATAGATAGGTATTTCAGTAGTATATCCCACACAAGCAGTAGTTTCCAGACTTACACAAACCAACACAAGACAGTTTTGAAGGTAATTCCTGCTGCTAAAGCATTCCTGAAATAGCAAGATGTTTTATAATTTTGAAGGAATTACTTGAAATTTTACAGTATTACAGAGTTCCACCATCTATAACCACGTCAGTCTCCTCAAGAGGAATTTCGTTTTCTTGTGCTGAAGAAAGTTCCCAGGACTACTATCACACTTCAAAACTCTTTTCTAATCTTCTATTTCTTTTTCATGTTTTGGTAATGAATTCTTCCAACAAAAAAAAATTATTTGCTCTTATGCATTAGAACATTACTGTTAGTCTCCTCTCTCCCCAAAACTTTTAGACAGAAAAGGATATTTTTTTTCTTCATTTTTCTCATTAAGTCTCTAAATTTTGCTATGTGCTACTCCATACATACCGTACAAGGTGTCTTCTCCAAAAATATCCTCAGAAGAAGAGTTAGCTCTTCTGAACATGTCTGTGAACTCATCAAGGAAACTAACAGGTCTACCAGCACCATCTGACATGCTAAAAATAAGGAGACAAAATTCTTGAAAAGTATTTTTTGAAAGCTTTAAAAATTCATATTCCATACTATTACAAAGAAAGATTAACTTGGAATTCAGAGTGTTGTGCAAAACCATTTCACATTCAGGAAGCAGTAACAATTACAAGATGAATCCTAGAGAGATCCAATAGCAGTTCCTGACACGGTCATTCAAAATTTCATGGAACGCATCTAGAAGGCTACACCAAGCCTCACCCCTAGGTTTGCAACATGGAGGCTGAAAGTCTGGGAACCTAGCATCTACATTGCAAAGGCTCTCCCCACAAAGCCAGGGATCAAAGTCCTGGGATGGGTTTACATCATCTCCTGCTATGGGGCAACCTCATTATGTGAGGCTGCCTTAAAGCAAGCATTTAATTTGCTTCCACGTTCTTGGATTAGCTACCTGTTTTCAAAATAGAAGTAAAACTCAATCAAGACATCACTAAGACTTGTGTGACAAATAAATTTGAAATAAAGCTTGTGCTGTGATGCAGTCTGATTCAATCAGTAAGATAGCTGCTATTTTTCCAAACAGTGTTTGTAACACCATTTCCCTAGTGTTTGTGATTTCAAGTATTATTTTGAGATCTGTCAGCATGTGTTTAAATAACAGATTTCCACTAGCTCAGAAATAACCCTGTATCTACACATTGGATACTTGTCACAAGTTAAAGCAGCAGCTGCATAAATTCACATATGCCCATGAAATTGCTTTGTCAATTTTGCATTTGTATTGTGAACTAAAACCGAGTGTCTATAAATTAATAAAAAAATATTTAAGTTACTTAGACCTTGAACTCACCATGAAATCTAGATTCTGTTTGTGTCAGTATGTTGAGAAATCCTCCCAAAAGATGTTTAACAGCTCCCTGTTAAAAAAATATAGGGGAAATTGGTATCTGCAACATATATACCAGCTCAAGAACTAAGAATTTCTTTCAATTCTTGTCTACTATTGATTTCAAATTAAAGTCAATTCCAGCTACTTTAATTTATGGAAATTTTTTTATATTTGCTAAATTTACATCTTCAAGGTAATTGAAAAATCTAATTAAAGATAACTCAAATTCTCTAAATTGATTAATTTGATAGATTTCTCTTTCTAAACTATACTGAAGAATGAGATTATTTGCAATTATTTAATATGTTCAGAAAAGACAAATACATGTATACTAGCAATTTAAAGCTAATAATTCACACAAAGAATTGGAGTACTGAAATTGCCTTCCCTGTTTTTGGTTTAAGCTGTAAAGCACTAACTTTGCTTCTTAGTCAATTGATTATATAAAAAGCACTTTAAGCTTAAATTACTTAATCTTACTTTCCTCTTTCACAAGAGGCATACTCAATTTAGTTATTAAAAGGCAAAAAAACTAATTATCAGAAATTCCAAAGGATCATGAGGACATCAACATACGCATAACTAATTTCTAACAAACTTACGGAGAATAGAAGTATGAAATATTTGAGATACATCACAGAGCTTCTCAAACCCCATATTAAGTACACAAAAATGTAGAATCTTCACATACATACTTATACAAGAAGATATTTCTTTTTTTTTTTTAAACAGCCTGACAGTCATTAAATCTGTATCTATGGCTCTTGTGATTGAACATTCTTGATAAGATAAGGCAACTGTGAAACTCAAAAGCTTTGTAGGTCAAATATCTTTCAGTAACTATAGTTTCTGTTAACTTAAATGCAACACAGCTGACAACATCATTCATTTACATTGCTTCAGGTGTTACAAATGTTATAACAAGCAAGAACACTTCTGAGGTCACTCTTAGGTATAGTGGTACTATAAAAATGAAGAAAGATATACAACTGTAAGCTGTTGCCTTTGTTTAATAACATCTTTACCTGTTCTATAAGTACAGTGGCATTTCTCTCCTTCTGGCTGATGATTTTCAAGCAGCTTTGGAATACATGAGCAAGCACATCTAAACTTGCATTACCAGCTGAAAGCAAGTTTAATTCTAACATGCAGATTTCAGGATACATTAATTCTCCTTGATTGATGTTTTCAGATAGGTCATTAAAATAACCTGAAGGACCAGAACATCCTGGTTCTGCCTTTGTGTCTGCTCCTGAAAGAAAATACTTGTCTTACTGAAGCTTACTTAGCTGAATACAGTTTGCATGATTTAAGCAGAACACTCAAGCACATGCTTTCTCCAACCTTCTCATAGGTACAAAACAAAAATAGTCTTCAGAAGTTAGTATCATCTTCTATTCTGCTTCATATTTTCCTGCTAATACAGAAGGGCAAGGATGCAGTTTCTCCAATTACATGTTCTTAAACTATGCGCCTTCATTTCCTGGGAACTGGACACACACAGTAATGTTGAAATATGCAATTCATGAAACATGACAATAAAATAGATGTAATAGAACCTCAAGCATCTATACAGAACACCAAGCCTGCCAAGAAAGGAGGTTAAAATTAATGATTTTCTGTTAAAATGTCAGGGGAAGCAGTTATTTAGTTAAGTCAGAAAACACACATGGCAGAATACCTGCACGATAACCAAAAAAAGCAAGAAATCCCCACATTTAAGCCTCTCCACTAACATCTTTGAGAGACTCTAACACATGTTACTTAAGTTACTTGGTATAGAGGTAAGTTTCATGCAAATGTTTCATGGAAATATTACAGGCTAAGCTTTTAATCCAGAAATGGTTTTTGAATGTTGTGTATCTGTTGATAAAGCCTAGTTACACTGGTAAACAGCAACAGTTGAATGCAGTTGTATCAAAGGCCGTTACTGCTCAGGCTGACCTCATACAAGAACATAAGCATCCAGATGTTCAGCACAAAGAAAAACATTAAAGCAAATTAGCATTCAGAATTCCTTACACAGAATACAGCAAGAGATGTGCACATCAGTCACTGAATGAATATAAAAGATATATTCTATCATCAGGAAGCTATCACAAGCCAAATAAAGCATGTGATTAGGAAAAGGCAGCGCAGATACACCAAGGGCAAATAGTGCTTGGCAAAGCTCATCACCTTCAACGGCAAACTAGCCTGCTCAGTTGATAAGGGGCAAGCAGTGGACATGGTCTACCTGGATTTCTCCAAGGCTTTTGATATGGTTTCCCACAGCCTCCTCCTAGAGAAACTGATGTGTTATGGTCCAGACAAGTGGTCCATGCAGTGGGTGGGGAGCTGGCTGACAGGCTGCACCAAGAGGGTGGTAAATAGCTCCGTTTCAAACTGCAACCTGACACAAGTGGGGTCCCCCAGGGATCAGTATTGGGCCCAACACTGTTTAGTATCTTCATAACTGACCTGGATAATGGGATCATGTGTACCCTGATCAAGTTTGCCAATGATAAACTGAGTGGGGAAGTGGATGCTTCAGAAGGGAGAGCTACCCTTCAGGAAGACATGTTAACAAGAACCTTATGAAGTCCACTAAAGGCAAGTAAGGTCCTGCACCTGGGAAAACATAATCCAGGAGCGCAGCACAGCCTGGGATCCACCTGTCTGGGGAGCAGCTCTGTGGGCAGGGACCTGGGGGTCCTGGTGGACAGCAAGCTCAATGTGAGCAAACAGTGCGCTGCTGCGGCAAAGCAAGCCGTCAGGACGCTGGGCTGCAGCACCAAGGGCATCACCAGCAGAGAGAAAGAAGCCATTATCCCACTCTACTCGGCACTCGTCAGCCACACCTGGAATACTGTGTTCAGTTTTGGTCCCCGCTATACAAAACAGATGTGGACAGGCTGCACCGAGTCCAGAGAAGAGCCACAAAGATGGCCAAAGGCCTGGGAAGCCTGCCGTGAGAGGAAAGGCTGAGAGAACGGGGTTCGTTCAGCCTTGAGAAAAGGCGGCTCAGGGGAGCCCTTATCCCCGTGTTCCAGTGTTTAAAGGGTGGCTACAAAGGTGGAAGACTCCCTTTTTACAAGGAGTCCCATAGAGAAGACAGGGGTAATGGGTACAAGTTACTCCTGGGGAGATTCCAATTGGACACAAGAGGAAAATTTTTCCCTATGAGAGCAACTGGCCATCGGAATTAATCTCCCCAGGGAAGTGGTGGAATCCCCAACACTGGACACTTTCCAGCTTCAGTTGGACAGGGTGCTGGGCCATCTGGTCTAGACCGTGCTTCTACCACGAAAGGTTGGACCAGATGATCCTTGAGGTCCCTTCCAACCTGGTATTCTATGATGTAATTAGATGACTTCATTTTTACCAGTTACAATATTAAATTTTAAAAAATCAAGCATTGATTTCCAAACTACTGACAAGCATCTCTGGAGAAAGTTGCTTCTAGACCACAGTAATATATTTGAACAACATGACTTTAGAGCAAAAGTCACATAAATCAATACAACCAAGACAAAACAGTTCCTGTAACACTCAATAAGAATATGCATCATCTCTCCATCTGTAACTGCACACTACTAGAAATAAAAAACTTAAACTGCTTCCACCTGTTAAAGGTCTTTGATGCTCACCTTCCTTTTGTCCTTCTCAAGTGAACAAGCTTTGCTAGGTCATAAAGACTGCTTTGTATATTCAGAAAGTTCACACTTACCTTCATTCTTGGTTTCACTATCATCAGGGTTACTTTCACTATCTGCTTCATATCCTTCCTCTTCAGCAAAAAGTTTAAGGCTACAGCACTGTGATTCTTCAGTTTCTTCAGAAATATCTCCAGGTTGTGACACAGGCTCCTTTTCGGCATAGTGGATCTGTATAAGACATCAGGCAAGTTTACCATCTTTAGTCAGAAAAGCAACTAATTTAGAAATTTCCAGATGCCTGTTTTCTCCGAGCCCAATGGTAAAAGGAACAGATTAATCACATGCTTTCAAAAACACTTGATATATTTTTTAAGAACACTTCATTCTTACAGAAAAAAAAATGATTTGGCAAAGATGGATTGTTCTTACCAACTACCTGACCAAAGCTCTGATAAGCAGGTGGCCAATGCATTAAGAATAACTGTTTCCAAAAATCACTATCACTATAAACATGCACCTTGACTTTTGCTCAAAAACCAGGATATGTGCAGCCACTAAGGTCAGTCAACATCCCTGTTTGAAGCTCTCCCTTTAAGAATTTGTCACAGTGCTGTGGGATGAAAGAGTGAAGAGAACATTAAGTCTCAGGTATGTCCATGAAGCATAACACAGCTTGCTCCTTTCTGGGATATGACTGATCTCTGAGCAGTAGATGTGAGGACTGTATCAGCAACCAGCATTAAACTTACATTCTTAGATAGGAGAATCAGAGAATTAATCTGCAACTGCCAGAGCAACCAAACAACATAAACCTGACTGAGGACACCTTGCTGTATTCAGAATTAGACTACTGTGTTGGTGTTTCATACCTTTTCAGTTTTTTCTTCAGAATGATCCAGATCAGCAGAAAAAGTGCCCAACGCAACACGAAGCAGTGAATCAAACAAAGGCTTTGCCAAGTCAGTTTCTATCACTTTTGATTGAGCAAGTTGCTCTCTTATTTGAAGTAAGATATCATCCACGCAGGTGTTCTGTGGTTTGGGGAAGACAAACATTTTGATTCATGTTGTTCTGCTTTGGCTAACAGAAATGGTCTAGTACTTTCATTTAAGAACTTCCTCTTCCAACTACACTAATCTGACTTCTCAACTAAAGCCATCACATTTCATCCAGTTTCTTGCAGTAAGAAAGATTTATTGTGTTTGTCATGACAAGAGATTTAGTTGGTTAAGCAATCTGCACACTAAAAAATCTGGCAACATGCTGTTTCTCAAGCATTCCAAGCGAAAGCACTGTTTCAAAAACAAACATTTCTGAAACAGGTTCAAGAACACAGTGCATCCAAACCACACCACGACATTAGGAGTTAACAAGACAGAGGGTAACATGTCCAAGTTCACAAAAATAGCAAGTGGCCCAGACAGAACCCCAATTTCCAGTTCTCTCCTGTACCTAATACTTCCTGCTTTTGTAACAAACTGTCAAATAAAAGTCAAGAAAGCAATTAAAACATTAAAGCACAGTGAAGGTGTCTTCGTTAAATTAACAGCTTTTTGTGGAACATTGAATTACTTCACCTTTAAGGTTTAAGTAATAGTTTTTGCAGGTGTCCTTTCAGTACCAGTGCCCTCTAGTATTCCTCTTTCTCAGGCACCACGCTCCACTCAGAACGATCATAAAAAATGCAGTATTTAAGTAACTATGTCTAGCACTCACACCTTGCCTATGCAGCTTTCAGTGTTCCTCTGCTATACACAATCTCCACTGAATACTATTTCAAAAAACCCAAAGACTCTCCCATTGCTCAAAACCTACCAGCTCAGAAACCCTCTGGAATACGTGAGGCTGGACAAGCAGACTACACAGGGGAAAAAACACAACAGAAAAAGCAGGCCATAACTGACCAGAAAAAAAAAAAAAAACACCACAAAACCAGGTACTGTCAGCCAGCAATTCATAGTTGTTAACATCTACTACTGCTTTTGTAGTCAGAGGAAACCATCCTTTTCCTCTGCTAGGGGAATTTTATGCAGAAAAACAGAATCTTTATCTGCCACGATCACAGCCTTCCCTGGGATTCAAGATACACTAATTCAGAAAACAGCATTTGATGTTGAGTTCAACCCTTAGCCATATTGTCAGTGCTGGCCCAAACCATAAGAAATATATCAAAAATAAACCAGAAATACAATTCAAAAAAGTAAACATGGAAAAAAAATAAAATCTCATCTGGCCTGGATTGATCTGCTGCTCTGGCAGGCTCTCTCCCAGCCCCCAAGAAGTAGGGAATTAGCATGAACAGGGATCCAACCCAAAAGAGCAGAGAAAGATCACCTTGAGAACAAGCAGAGGGATACAGTATTTTTACCAGCATCTTACCAAACACAAAAAGTGACAAGTTGACACATGGGAAAATGCCTCCCCAGAAATAGCAACTGCCAGTTTGTTCATCCAGCCGCACCGATTCTTTCGTGCCTGCTGACCGCTACCCTCTGGCTACCGAGCACATCCTTTAACTGTACGCTTTCAGTACTTCACAAAAAATATGGTACCATAAGAGCACAAGCTTATTTTTCATGCCTAAAAGAACTACTTTTGACTAAATTACTGTTAAAATAATACTGTATGTAACAAATATGAGTAAAGTAAGCTAAGGGAAGTTGCGCAGTACCTGATGAAACATCTCCACTTCCATCTTCTGCTGCATGGTGCTTGCACTGTGTAGACAGATGGTCAGCAGAGCTTCTAGGAGTCTGATACCTTGAAGTGCCCACTCAGTCTCTTCTCCTACAGCAGCCTTTAGCCCTTCAAGACTGGCAACCAAAGTAACTGAAGCATGTTCCCTACCCAAAGTGCTGTCACAGGAGACACATTCAGGCACCAGCTGTTCTGCACCAGCAAGACTGTCAGCACTATCAAGCTCCAATTGTGGCACCTCCCTTCTTTTAGCCAACTGAAGAGTCTCATCATCCTTGTTGAGAAGCTCACCACGAGGACTCCCATACGAACTTCTGCTTTCACTCAATACTCTTTCCCTCTTTTCTGGCTCCTTTTCCTTATTTTTTGCAAGTTTCTGAATTATCAGAATTAGTAATCTGTGGCATGCTTCAAAGCCTCCTAGTCTATGGAACTGTCTCTGGAAAACTGAACTATACAAATAGATGCAACGACACATGGACCAGATATCTGCAGCCCTGTGAATATGTTCCAGAGAGGGCAAAGTAAGGCTCTCCAGTGACAGATAGGGCAATTTGTGGCCTAATGGCTCACTGGCTGTGCTGTCATATCCTGATGTATCTTCAGAGTCATTAGCTGAATCCAGATCACCATCTGCTTCTTTACTTACACATAAAAAAGCAACACAGAGGAATAGGTTTATTGTGTTGACATGTATGTCTTGGCACACAAACTTTTTCTTTTTTGGGTAAGCCTCTTTCAAGCCAGCATAAAACTTGCTCAGGCTTTGAGGAACTTCTGAAACAGCATGCTGGCTACAAAGAGAAGCAGGCAAGTCAGACGTAGACTCCTTTGGTTCACTGTTCAGGCCTTCCAGTTCTGGCATTGCTTGGTCTTTCTGCTGATCACCAAGGCAGAGTATCAGAGTCTCTAACACTTTTAAAGAATGGCTTCTTAAAGCATCTAAGTAATTTAACTCAGTCATTTGATTCACTCCATTACAACTCAGAAATAAGTCTCTAATTACCCTGCAAGAGAAAGCATATAAAGTTACCTTATAAATTAGTCACAAATTCATGTAGTTCAGATTACACATCCAAAAATAACCCTGTTCTACACACCTGAGCAACATCAAGGACCGTTCATGTTTACAGTAATCTCTATGAATTAGTGTAAACTGTAAATTAGAGAAGAGGAACTTGTCTGCTGTATTCTAGAATCCCAAGTAAGCATCATCCATCTGGTAGTAGAAAATTCAATTTTTTGTAAGACGCAATACAGGAAATACTGATTTACCTCTAAAATTTAGATCAATGATGTATGACATTCAGTTCTGTCATTTCACCAGAAAGCAGAGATTCCTTCTCAAATAAACTTGAAGTTTTAAGACTTTTTACTAGCTATGTCTATTATTACATGGACAATGTATTTCAAGACAGAATTCAGGAAAACTTTCCAAGCACAACTTCTTATGCAATTGTTACAGTAGGATGTCCAATGTTAAAAAACCTTTCAGTGTATTTGTTTCCAGGTATGTCTTCCCCTCCTTTCTACTCCAAGTATTACATTGAGTTCATATAGAATTTGGGGTAAGGATTTGTAAGCGTCTCGGTGCACGGTATTTGCTTATAGACATTCACCTTCCTTACCCTCCCATCTCCCTCCTACAGGGTCAGATTTTTCGTTTAACTCAGTTACACACTCTAGAATCAAATGAATCATTTACTTGTATATTCCCATCTTTAAGTCAGAAGGAAATAGGCTAGCTTGCCCTTTTTTAAACCTCAATCTTATTTCTCCTGCCTCTTTGCCATTCAGTGCACTTTCAAAAATTAATGGTTCCTAATACAGTTTAGGTTAGGGTAAGAATTAAAAATATTAAGACTATCGTTTGCATGACCTGGAATACTTATCTATTCTTTTCAATTGCCTCAGATAACCCTAATAAATTCACTTCCGTTCATCAGGACTCCAACAGAAAAAATCAGAAACCTTTCTTGCACAAAAGGACACATTCATATTTTGAATAAGCTTCCATATATTGTATTACACAACTATTTCATCAATTCACTCATAAATAGAAAATTTTCCATTTCATGCCTTGGAAGAATGTTTGTGCGTTTGTTTCCTTTTAAAAAAACCCCTATGATTAAATGAACAGAATTTTGTAAATTAGGAAACTTACACAAGTAACATTAAGAAACTTAAGCAAGTAAACCTCTCAAGCCTTATTTTTGAAAGGTGGTTGGTTTCTAAGAAGACCATTCTAGAAGGGAAAGGGAAACAAATCAGGAAACTATCCCCACAGAACAGTGACATGTCAATCTGTACAACATTCCTGACTCACTTTAGCATGAGGAATCAAGAGGAAAAGAGCATGTCACATTGTACAAAGATTTTTATTTGTTTCTACACATTTTGGTTTGGTAAAGGCCTAATCCATCAGTAAAGAGCCCTCACTTTCTGTGGTTTATGAATCTAGGATTACATCTTACGTTATTCAAGCATTTACCTTTTTGCCACCCCTGTGATATCCAAGTGCTGCCTACAGCCCAAATAAAACTGTTCTGATCAGTAACATATCTAAAAAGCTCTCCATGTTATTAGCATGTTTTCCATTAATAAACAGAAAATCAACCAACCTGGATTTAAGCAACACAGGGAGCGTCTGCAAATAAATCTGAAGTACTTCAGAAGGCAAATACTGGCTATGGTAACTACGTGTGTGTTTATCAGCTGTTGTTTGTCCAAGTTGTTGAGCATGGCAAGCTAGCTCAACACCTCTCTGAAGCACAGGGTTATAAATACAGTTATATAGTTTCCATTGGACAACTGCATTTCCCTTTTGAATTAAGTGGCAAATATGGCTTGCAATCTGCATGCCGCGTACTTTGTCTTCTTCAAAAACAATGTCCTGATAAGCCTCCAGTGCATGCCATCTCAACAACATATCTTCAGATCCAGTGCTAGGCAGAATTCCCTGAACTCTGCAAGAGGAACTAGATGCAAGACCAGTGTCACTAGTGCTGCCCTGCAAGGCATCTTCCAGCTGAGCAAGTTGATCACAGTCTACAGTACATATATTGCAGGACGCCTGTATAATTTTTGGAGAAACTTCTGCTCCACCCAGCTGATCCAATATAAACTTGTTAAGGATGTTCAGTATGTGCTGTTGAAAGTTTTTTAATATTGGTAACTTGGAGGCATGAAGCAACGGGACAATCACAGACTTCGGATCCATACAACAACATATTCCTACATTATGTACACCCGAGAGAATCTGAACACAGGTATTGCTCAGAGAAACTTGCTGCAACAAGTGCAAACACTGGTGTGCACAAACAGCAATGCAACAGCATCTGTCAGGATAATGAATTTCTCCATCAGCAGTTTCAAAGGGGTCTTTGGAACCCTGGTTTTTAAAAGTAGATACAGAGAGCCCAGAGAGATCTCTGTGGTGATGCATGAAGTGAGAGTACTCACACCGTCTGTGCCGCTTTCTCGTACACATTGATTGATGAAGCTGCTCTGATTTCACTTTTTTGACAGTGCTGATTATTTTCATGATGCTGTTGATTAGGGCTTTCAGATGCTCTGAGGCTTCCCCCGTTACTCCCTCATTCTTCATACAGAGCCATTCCATCTGAAGCACTGTAACTTCAAACAGCTTAAAGCCCTGATGCTGTATGAACTCATGAACCAGATCTATAGCTTGGCTAAAGTAGAATGGATTGGAGGCTGCACTCTGTAGGCAGCAGATCAAAATCTGCAAGACCCCTTCTATGATCTCAGGTAGAAGCAAGGCTCTGTGATGATACCTAGAAAATACATAGTCATCCTGAACTGGCTGCTGTAGTGTTTTCTTGTATCCTGGAGCAAAAGGATCAGGTTGCTTTCCCAAGCAAGTTCTGATTTTTACTGCTGCTTTGAGTAAGTCTGTTAAGTTTCTTCGTAAATTGTCAGGCATTGTTTCTGTATTGCTAATGTCTAAAGACATGAGATGCAGCACTGTTCGAAAGAGCATCCTTTGGATCAGAGCCACAGGTTCTTCTGTCCACCCTGCAGAAACTACTTCATTTTCTGTGTTACTAACACTGCAACAGTCTCCAAATCCTGCCAAGAACTCTGTCAAAGTGGGCACCACGCTAGCTGAAAGAGCAGAACTGTGATTCATCATAATGTCAAATTTGCATACTTTCTCTAGGAGAGACAGTAAGACACGGCATAAGTCAAAAGGAGAGTTATCCATGTTGCTCTCAGCAGTTCCTGCAACTGGCTCATTCAGAATCCCTGGGTTTAGCTCATGTGCTGGAATATTTTTGCTGGAACTTTCTGGATTTGGGGCATCAAAATTAGAATTTGGTACCGCTTCTGCAGGTAGGCAATCACTTCTCCCTACAAGGTAGCTGCCCCTAACTGGATGTGTTAAAAAAGGCTGCAGTAACTGGGAGCGTCTGTGTTTTGTTACTACAGTAGTCTTGTCATCAGAATTGCCTTCCGAATCTGAAGTGGACAGCTGAGATCGCCTTGCATCTCGCACAGAGTAACGATGGGTGGTTTTGCGCAGACGTCCGCTTTTTCGAGATCGAGCATTTAGTTTTACAGAAGTCTGAAGAGGTGAACGAGTGCTTCCATCTAAGCCTAGTTTTTCCTGAGTAGATTTCACAGAACTTGAATTATTCTCTTTGGTCAGGCATATGTCTACTGTAAAGGGTATATTAAAATCTGTTGAAACAGAATAACAAAAGGAACATTAAAAGAATATTCAGGAATATTTACAGTTTAATACTTCCAGCTTAAAAATATGAAACATTCATATCTTAATAGGTCATGGTTTTGCATATACCTATGCCTGATATTTTCAGTGTTAAAAAAAAGCCAGCAACAATTCACGTTTAGGAACCATACTGGCTATTTTCAACTCCTAGACAGATTAGCTCATTTTCTAACTAGGGTTAGACAAGAATGTGCTAGAAAGTTTCCTAAAACTTTTTTTTAGGCACAGCTTTTCCATTCTCTTAAGAAATGATGGCATCAAGGTAGATGAAAGGACTCTTTTGGTAAGCAATGGTAAGAAAGCTTAGTCTGAAAGCCTTTTGGATTGTTACAGATGGGATATAAACAAACAATATAGCCACAAGCCTCCAGTTACGTTCAATTTAAATTTGGATAACTTAAGACATACTAATACAAAAGTAAACTATGAATCAGCAGGATACCAGCTGAGATCTCCTCTATTACTTGGCTATGGAAGCACTTTTAGACACTTACTCTAAGCAATATTTACTTTGTATATACCATTTGATATATTCAAAGTCTCACTATACCTACTGCCAAACAGCCCTATCCCACAACAAGTGAAAATAAAAAAATCTAAGGGGAGGAAAGGTGGTCTTTCAACTTGGCCACTTTTTGCAGCTCAGCTGCTACAGGATCTGGGGGCATTAACTCACAGTCCTCTTAGAATGCATGATTTGTTAGCATATTAGTTCTGATAGAAAAAAAAATTTCTCTGCTTAGAAACAGTGCAGATCTTCAAGTTTACAGACCTCTGCCTTTAACATTAATTAACAGCATTAATTGTTCCCAACACAAAAGGCAGAAACAGAAGTAATGAATTTTAAAATATTCAGGGGCAAGAGGGAGATGGAAAGGAATAATGTTTAGGGTGCTGAATATTCCCACAAAAGCCAAACCAAAAAAACACTTTCAAGTACACAGTATAAAATAGCAAATATAAAATTGAAATCTGACTGAATCAGCAAGAAGATTTTGAGGAATAAAATGCAGGTACTACTGGTTCATTTGTATCTGTAAACTCAGATCATGTTGTTGATAAAGCAAGCAGCTGAACTCTGTATGTTCTTGGATTAAATCCATCATCATTTTTAAGCAGCGACAGAACTGTATCTGGATGCTTTGGACAGTAAAACACCTAGTGTAAAACAACTGCAAGTATCTACCATCCAGTAAGTTCAGTATTTAGAAAAATTTGATAGTTAACAATAACAGCCCCCACCCCATACAAAACCCTAAAAGCCTACACAATGGCCACAAATATTAATCAAACTGAAAGAAAAGATTCTTCCATGTGCAAGCATGGACTGTGCCTTGCTGTTCCATGAAGTCATAATTGTGATGCTTAAGGAAACATCACCTGCTTTGGAAGCAGGAAATTAACCAGGAGTACTTCATCAACCAAAGAAAAAGCTGCCTAATACAGGTGGATTTGTGTCAGCCCAAAAAAAGAAAAAAGTTCTTAGTGCACAACTGGCTACATCATGTTTACTGCACCGACACTATGAGAGGGAATTTGGAGAAGTAGACACTGTACATTATGTAGAGTGCAAACCCAGAACGTCTTAAAACCTATATATACAACAGTATTTTAAACTAACCCTGGAAAAGTCACTAAGCTCTCATAAGATAACCAAATCACTCCTTCAATTCAATCATGCTTCCAGGAGCATGAAAGAATGATGCAACTGAGCACGCAGGGAAGTTTGTTATAGAAGAGTGCTATGAAACTGGCACTTAAGATACTCTCAGTCTTTGACAAACATTAAAAAAATCCTTCAATTTGCAGGGGTTTAAAATAGAAAAACAACGTTGGGAGAACTTCAGGTAAGAATCCTTAGGAACCCTCTCAAACAGAGGTAACTTCATCCTATTTATTTTATCCTCTAATAAGGAAAAGAACACATCAGACAAATGCAAGAGGCCAAAACAAAACAAACTCCAACAAAGAAACAAAGGAAAAATCGCTCCCATTTCCTGTTCACTTCTTGTACTGAACAGTTTATTTTGTATCATCATTCACTTTAAACTGACTCTTTGGCAGTTGAACCCTTGTGATTTGATTCCTCAATTGGCACATCAGTTTCTGACACAGAACGTCGTATGTTCTAAGGAACACAGCCTAGTGCTGATCATCCAGTATTATTCTATTTTTCAGGGCCTGCCTCCCTGGTAACATTGCACTTCTTTCATACTCTGTTGTTGGCTTTAAGCTTGTTCTCCACTTCCCGTTTCTTCAATTTCAGAAGAAAAAGTCTGTCCCATTGTGTCTCTAGTGTCAGCATGTTATCACTTTGTTTTTAAGAAGAATCTGTATGTTTTCCCCTTCTACTCATCATGGAACACTTCACATTAGCTAAATTATCACATACTCTTTGAAATATCTTTTCCCCCCCAAATCATCTGAAAAGAAAAAAAGTCTCACCACCATCAAGTTCAGGTGCAGAGTAATGCGAGCTTTGCCTTTCACACTGACCAAAAGACTTTACCTTCTCTGTACAGTTTTGATCTTCCTCATACGCTGACAGAACATTGGTATTTGAGTTTAAATTCTCTGCAGAACCCACATCTCCATTCTGTGTTAAGAGGGTTATGTACTACAATTAACTGCCACTCTTTGGAAGGGATTCCTAGGCTCTTTTTAGGTCCTTAACACTAAGTGTTAAAACATACCTATTGCTTTTTCTTCTTGAACAGGGATTTTCCACACCAATGGCAGAAGTGACAGGAGGAGGGTGAGAAGTTCTTCCCGACATGTCAGCTCCTATGTGCAGAACACAAAAGACAAAACATTTTTTACTTCTAAAATAGATTAACCTTTATTTTGCAAGCCTATTCAACATGCAGTTCCCTATGCCCTCCTGCTGTTTTATGTGCTGAAAAAGTGACCTAACTGCAAAGAGTTCTATCTATAATCATTAACTAGAGCCAATCAGAAAGCATCTAAGATATTTATTACACCTCTGCAATTGTTTCTATACAAAGCTCATCTAATCACTCTTAAAGGAATTCCTCACCCAAAGAACAAAACCAGAGAAGTCAGAAGCAAGGAACATGTTTAGTTAAACAATGCCAACATGGAGCCCAAGACAAGTCTGAAACTTCTGCGTTCCAAAAACGTAACTTCAACACACTTTATGGGAAGTTTTCTACTTTTTCCAAAGGGATACCCTTAAGCAAATGAAAAAAGATTACATTTATTAATTGATGTTATCAACTCACATTAGAGAAGTGAAGTTATATGGGAGGAAAGAGGGAAGGTTACTCTTAAAAAACACAAAAAAAACCCCACTAAAAAAATGCCTCACTCCTATTGATATTCTAAGACTCATACATGTAAGAAATACAATGCAGAGAGGAACAGCAGAAGGCACAGAATTCAAACACAATTCCCTTATGCGTGCTATGGACAGCACTATCAGAACTGTTTCAGTCCTAAAGATCAAGAATTTTCAAACACAAAAAGCTGACTTGAGCATTTTGTTAGTTATCATCATTCAGGGATATGCAGCTGAAGCAACATCCTTCTCCAAAAATTTATGGTAGCAATTAAAATGTATTGAGATAAGCAATTTAAATGGTTATATATAACACAAATATATTCAGTTTTATATATAGATAGCCATACACTAAATAGTTAATATTTGTCTGATGAGACTTCTAATTTAAATGGCATTTAAAAAACCCTAGAGCTATTGATACAATACAGTTAGACCTGAAAACTAAGCTCTTTCAGAGTCATTCTCTGAACTCTCTTCTACTACTGAAGGTATTCACATTCCTAATTACTCTCGCTGAGAATGAGCAATAGGGCATTCAAAGCACAATAAGAATGGTAAAAGTAAAATATCAATTTTTTGAATTTCAGTGGTATACTTCCAGAATTTGACTCTCA
Organism: Falco punctatus; assembly: GCF_963210335.1. NCBI lineage: Eukaryota > Metazoa > Chordata > Aves > Falconiformes > Falconidae > Falco > Falco punctatus. The sequence goes on from NC_137584.1 coordinate 82,907,144, forward strand.
GCAAATTCCTGTTCCCCTACCTTCTTAAAAAAAACACTACTTCCTTAGAAAACAATTGCTGATTTGTGATGTTGCATGAGGAATGCTACAAGCTTTTTTCTTCTTCTACTTCAGAAGTAGGGTTTTGTTGGAAGAGGCACATGGACTCCCCCATTCTCTTCTGACATGAGCGCCAGCTGTTTTTCCAGCTGCTCTAGTTCTGAAGCCTCTATTAACAGCAACTATGCAGAACTCATGCGGCATCTAAAAAAAATCCCACAGCTGTAGAAGCAGTAAGGATTTTTCTTACCCACTACATATAATTGCAGTCTTGTAGATTTACTGTTTAGCCAGTGCACCTCCTGGAATCCAGAACCAAGCCAGCAGACCTGACTAGAGTCTTAGCACAAGTCACCTCGTTAAGGAAAAGCAAACATCCAGGATGAATTTCACCAACATTAACAGCTCACCCCACTCAGGACAAGGGCTGAATAAACTCAACCAGGTTTGACTTGGCTCATTATTTTTAAACACTGGGATTTGTAGTTTCAAAGCACAAAGACCTAACGTGCATCCCATCCTACCTGTTGGTTAGTACATATCCAGTAGTGTCGGAGAGGAGAAAGAGAAAGAAGAGAAGAAAATGGACATATGCAGCTACAGGAGTGCATGCTAGACTTTACATAAAAAATAGTGTAAACTGATCACCTGAAGTGATCTCTTGATCTCTCTTTCTCTCGAGCTAAAGTTACAAATTTCTTATTATGTTCAAGAACAAGTTAAGGAATAAAAATATATCTCATGACTCAAAATAAAAGGGTGTGTATTTTATTTTATTGCCTTAAACCTGGAGGACCTTCCCAAACTCAGAACTGTCACTTTGTGCTGGAGGTTCTGCAAACACTCATTTCTTTTGAAAATTCTAACCTACTGCCTCTTTCCACCCAGCTACTATGCTTCATCTTCATACACGCCTTACCTTGTCAGAAGTTCAACAACCATCAATATCAACTGGCAAACAGGTTTATGATTAGCTATTTTTCTGGTTTTGCTGAAGGACAGAATGCAACTGCAACGCATCCTTTTGAATTTCTAGTCTTCACAATTAAGTAATACACTCTAAGAAAACCAGCACCAAGAAGAACACGAGCCAGACAGATCCCCACAGTCAAAACTCAATACAAAAATTATAACCAGGTAAGAAAAAAAACTATTACCTGATCAATAGTAGAGTTCAGTGTGGTAAGTAAAATAAACCCACGGCCTTGAACCAAGTATTGTCCCAGTGCTGCCATATGAGTTTCTTCCTCTTCATCTTCCTTGGCCTCTGCCCTCTGTACCACTGCATTGCACAGTCTGTTGACATCAGTCAAGAATTCCCGTGCCAGTGAGTTACTGGCACTGCTCATGTCTGAGCTGTAAGTACAGAAATTAAATCTGTCAGAAAATACATTCCTTATGGAAAAAAAAGACTAGGGGAAGAGAGGAGCATTCCTTCCCTGTATCATACACCTCCAAAGCATGGACTGAGGGATCCATGTATCAATGCAGGGTGCAAGGGAATGGGAAGGATGAGCTTAGAGAATTTCAGTGAAACTTTAGCTAACAGCTCACAACCCCAAAAACTCATTTTATAAATCTGTCAGGTAAAAGCCCATGACACACAGCATTCCCTCCCACTGCATAAATGAAAGCCAACAACTGTTCAAGCTTTCCTTTGTAACCTGAATGCAAGCTTCAACCTTCACCTGCTGCTTCAGCTGAAGCACAAGGGGAAAACAGGCCGCTCTTACGCAGCATTATACAGAAAGTGTTCTTTAATAGTTTATTTGAACACATTATACCTTTTACCACCTTATGTATTCTAACAATATGCAGACTGTTTCAAGGGGAAAAAAGGAAAAAAATAATGAGTTAAGATAAATGTGGGAGTTTCAGAAATACAATGCTTTAGATTTACCAGCTATCACTGTGTTTTCCTTCAAGCAAAACCGAGAGGATGGCACTCAGTGCTACAGCGTACTTAATTCAAGATACACTTCTAGTACACATGTTCAGGAGAAAATACCAAAAGCATCGGTACTGATTCTCAAACTGATTGATTTTACTTCAGATAATGCACACAAGGCACTCACACACTTCATCTATTTGCTTTATCTTCTAAAAATTACTTCTGTTTTCCCTTGTGCCACAGAATTCTTCCATTGCTCAGCACTAGAACACGTTGAAACATTTAAAACAACTTTTAAATCAAACGAGACAAGAAATGCAAGACTCAGCTGTAGAAAACTCCAGAGGATCACTGAGGAAAGCAAAACAAAACCAAAAATCTGTAATGGCTGCTATAGAAACAAGAACATTTAATCCAAATAAAATCCACTTAATGCATACTGTGGCATATTTAATTCCTTTTATTTCTGTATGAACAGCTGAAGCAAAATGCTCAGAAGTCAAATATTTTCATCATATCCAAGCACAGAACATGCAAAAAGAGAGCCAAATAGCTTCCAATATAACATTTAAATATAACGGGTGGATTAATACTGCTTGGTCAAGAAACACATGCAGTTATTAGGTAAAATATAAAATCTTGTAAGGAAGAGCAAGTTCACTAGCACTAATGGCACAGAAAACTCCTTTTAGCGGCAAGACTGAATACTTATACATATAATTACATTCACCCCAGAAGTAACAGGAAAATTCTTACCAGAATTACTTTTTCAACTTAACACATTTATCCTCTATCTAGAAGAAAAAGCAAATATATGCTGGAAATATCACCCTTGGATCACCTGTTTTTAAAAAGAGAAAAACACATAATTATTAATAGACAATTTATTTTGGTTTTACAGCTCATTTTATGATAGCTATTTAAAGTTTCTAAGGAATCCTTGGGTTTGGGGGTGGTTTTGAGCTGCAAAGCTCTAGTTTGCGCTTTTAGCTTATGATTGTGCACAACAAATTCTATTACAGAGAAAATAATTGGTGCATATAAGGGAAGTTAACATAATAAAGTTAAATAGCTTTTAAAATGTAAAATGAGCTAGTCATGCAAGTTTAAACATTTCTCTCTAGAAACAGTACGAATTTTAGTGATGACTACCCGATACATAATACCTGAAGCACTTGCAGCTCTAGGTACAAGTGATGGGTAGTATGAGAAACTGAATTATGCAGTCAGGTGCTGACATAGATGCATTTTAAACTGTCCTTCTATTTTGTCCTGACAGATAAATGCTCTTTAATACATTAAGCGCTGGGGAAGATGTAATTAGTAATATCAGAGAGGAACAGCATTGTATCTGCTTGGTACAGTCTACTAAAGCAATTTAGGAGTTACTACTTCTTCCCTACCCCTCTAACCCCCTCCAATCCTAACAGAGGATCGGAACAGGCACTGCTTTTTTTCCCCCCCTAAGATAAATACTTTAAACTACCCATTATAACTGTAATTAGGTGTGAAGAAAAGACTAAGATCATATTAGGGAAAAGCAATCTCCCAAGTTGTTCCAGAATGGGCAGAAATAGTAAGACAGTTACCCCTAACACATGCTTCAGCAAAAAAAGTGGAAAACAAAGCAATATACACCAGCTCTGTCTTCATGTGCACTGCACAAAGGGCACGAAGATTCTGTAACAATTCAGGGAAAATTATTGCTATTGAGAGTATGCATCCATAAAGCCCCAGCATCCCATATTCCTTGCTTGAAGCTAAACTGCCAAAAGGTTTAGTAATTGTTTTACTTTAAAACTTCAGGTTTCTAGTTATTACATTTCCCTTCACATCTTTAGAGTGTATCAAACCTACAAACAGGAAAAAGCTATTTAAATTCTCCTGAAAGACTCTTATTTACTTAAACAAGATTGAAAAGCTCCTTAAATATGCTTTAAATTCTAATGTGTGTTTTTATCTGACTGGCTGAATACTTTCTCTGCTGTCTCCTGTAAGAGAGACCAATAATTGCAGAGGCAATGGTTATTTCTACAACCTCTCAGCATTTCTTGCTACCATTTTCAATCTTCAAGTGCTAATTACTTAGCCATTCAATGGTAACAGGACTTACCAGTCTTCCTTTGCTAACTTTGGTTTTTTTGAAATGTTAAAATACTTGTGTTCTATGACACTAAACACATTTTAACTGAGTCCAGTTTCTAACAAAGCCCTAAAATTCTGAAAAGTTACATCCACTGACACATCAGGCATACACAGAGATGAACTGTGCAAACCATGTTTACTAAAGCATTCAAGAACTGGGGTGCTCCAGTTGCAAGGTCGTCTAAACATTAAAACCTCATTGTCTAGACATGGTCAAGAGACAAAAAATCATTTGCTATCAATGGGAATGCAAAGGGTGGTTACCAAGAACTGCCTCAAAAACATTCAACTACAGAGGTCTAGGTCACCACTCAGAAAACACATATTATACCCACAGTTAAGGGGGGGGAAGAAATGAGGATAGGAAAGAGAAAGAAGAAAAAGATTACATTCATTATTTTTGTATTCTCCAGTGGCAAGTAAATAAAAACTTCAACTTTAAATTTAAATTGCAATGAGCACAACCATGACATGAACGACCTCCTTAAGGAAGGAGAGAAACACTGTAGGTTCCCCAGGCAAGCTCCTAATAATTGCCCCCGCTTTGAATGCTTGGGAACAACACAACTCATCCACAGCCTTACAGAAACCCAACTTACCGATAAAGCTAACATTCAAAATTTGTTCCAACTGAATAGCTTCGGCAGCTAGTGGGTTTGCAGTTTTACCAGACCACTAGAAGATGTAACAATCTGCTGTTCGTCACGGTTTACTGCCCTTCCATCTGAAACTTCAGCCTCCAGGTTTCCTGCGTTGCTTGCAGTTACATGGATTTAACATCTATTACCACTTGTAGCAAACAAGCTAATTTGCAACATCAGTGGTACCATAAAGTACTGTTTTGTGGATGCTAATGCAAAAAGACATCAAGCATGTCTTCTTAATGCAAGAATTAAATATTTAATAGGTAAGGAACTAAAATGCTCTCAATTCTACAGTGCAGAAGAAAAATGTAAAGTGATACCATGCTAGATAATTAAACACTTATCTTAGAAGGCCTTGTTCCAACAAGTGCTAGCTGCTTTTTTCAGTTGTACCTACTTTTTCTGCAATTAAGTTCTAAAACATACTGACAGCACAAATGTCTTTGGAAACAGTTTCAGATAACCTCCTTATTCATCCCATCTTGAAGCTAGAGACAAAGAACAACAATACAAGGATAACTGAGAAATACTTAGGAAGTGTCCAAAAAAGCTGTATATCTGATATTTGTTTCCTGACAAGTGATCTGAGAACCTAAAAGCACATTGCATTTTCAAGAAGAACTCAAGTTAACGATAAGGACTTGCCCTGCTGATGCTGTAACATAGCAAATGCCCTGTTTTTACAAAACCCACCCCCCACCTCTAAGGTTTCAGCTTGCTTGTCACCCTTCCGTTGTAGATTGTGGTACGTCAATACTACACCCTACACAGCACAGCATTTCACCTCACTCCAAGAATGTATGCCAGCCAATTTGCTTTAAGTTGGAACTACTCTACTGCAGAATTTTTCTTTTGTTTCAAGTGACACATCTTTAACTGCTGTGGTGCCTGGTAATATGGAAGCAGATGCTACACAAAACACCTGTAGTAAATTAGAGTACCTTCAGCTCTCTTCAGACAGGTCACCTCAACAAGGAAAAAGCCCCAAACCTAAAACATCACATATGAACTAAGCCATAAGAGAGCAGAAAAAACCCACCAGAATCTCAGTTTACCACTGCTGCGTACAGTCCCAACAGGACACCAACAGCTTTGGAATACACAATGTGTCAGGGCTTCACATAGCTAGCCCTAAAAAATTTTTTAACAAATCATACTCTTAAATTTCATTTCACACTACAAGTATATGATTATCACATTTTACAAAAAAACCTATCCCTACAAATAATATTTATTTCTAAAAGGAAAAAACCCACAAGCTTTTTTTAAAAAAAATATCACTTAACCGTGAATGATCTGACATTCACATCTAATCCGCCCTCTTCATTCCCATCTTTCCATCATCCTCATAATTCAACCTGTATCACATCCGCCCTCTGGCCCCTTTCTACACAAGCTCTCAAGGGACTTATTTAATTGCTGTTGTAGTATAAATCTATTTCCTGCATTTGTAACTCGTATTTTCTCCGAACTTCTCTCCATTTCTACTAAGTTGACCACCAGCTGAGCACCCTGAAGTACAGGAGCGCCTTGTACTTACTTCAGTGGACTTTAAGCCTTTAAAAGAAAATGCCAAAATCATTCTTTAAAGAATTTAAAGGATGGAACTTAAAAATAAGACAAATTTAGCAGTCTCGAGTAGTGAGTCATGAATAAACTAACTTTATATAGTGCTAATGATTACCAAGTATTACCATTGACATTGGGGAATGAAGAAAATGCAACAAAAGCTTAGGGTTGAGCTAGTATTCTGTATAGAGATGGGAGTGAACCGGGCCTTTTACTTGGTTATCTTTTCAGCAATGCATTGTCCAGAAAGGCCTGGAATCTCCAATAATACAGTAAGAAGTAGTAATTACTAAATTACTACAGCAGCATTGTAATAAAATACAGTATTAAGCCAAATGAAGTAAAAATACCATAATACTGATATAAATTATTACTTTCAGTAACTGTTGTGCTACAGCAAAAATAAAGGAGAGTGGTAGTGGTCTCCACAGAGCAGCCCAAATTAGTGCTCTAAAACCTGCCTCCCCACAGCCTTTTTTAAAAAAAGTTGTTAAAATGTTAATTTTATAGTACTAGCAAAACCAGAACTACTTCAATCACCTCCATTTGTTGTGAAGTAGATGTCAATGAATTTCTTCAAATGGCTCATCAGTAAATAGTTATACCAGTCTAAAATGAACACACTGCTGGGTGCTGTTCATACAGCTGCATAGTCAGGCTTGACTGACTGAGCAAAACAAAGCAATAATGTACCTAAGAACGTACACATGGCACCTAGGAGCCACCTGCAACTCACTGTCACCTTCAATAAAAGCCATCTTGTCCACCAGGTTGTACGAGTATCTTACTCCACTAAAGGAATGATAGCCAGTCTCATAAGAAAAATAAACTTACAAAAAGGTATTTTACAGATCATGCAAAGAGGAGTAGAGAACAGAGCTACAGGAAGCTGTTTATTTATTTATTTTCTGTTTCTAAGAGACAAACACTGATTAAGCATGGCATGACTGCAAGTCCTTTTGAGTACAGAATACAATGAAGCTGCATTTTTACTAGGTGTTAACACTTCGAAAAAAACATAGTTTCTGTAAGCCACTGTACAATCCAGTTATTTCTGGCCTCCAGTTCAGAACTTGTAGCCCTTTTACCCATTCTCTAGAATAAAGTATATGGAAATCTGAGTCACCACTGGCCAATAAATGGTACAAATGTATTCATGCCATTTAGCAAATACTTAACCCAGCCTCATCACTTTTACTTAACATTTATGTTCTGGAGAACATGCTTGTGACCTCCTCAATGATTTTAACATTGAAATAATTGTTGATATAATGATATTAATCAAATTTACTTTGGAGTTAAAACTTTCAGTTTAAGCTCAAGTTTCTGTTAGCAGAGGACAACAGGGATAATGAAGAGCACTGGCGTGTTATTAACACTGAGACAGGCCATAATAGGCTTTTGCAATTGTAGCACAGATTGCCAGGTTTATTTAAGAAATTAAGTTTATGTTGGTAGCAGACACCAAATTTGAGTGTCTTCTGTTTAAAGAAATGTGTTAACAATAAAGCTAAGGGAATACTACGGTTAATTCCCCTGTGCAAGCTGGAGAAGGAAAGAAAGCAGAGCACGACAGAGTGCGATAGAGAAAAACGAATCCAGCATGGCCTGGAACAAAACTGGAACATACCCTGCAGTGCTGCCTTGAGGTCTGTATTTGTGGTGATATGTAAGTAAAGCCTCAAACTAACGCATTGCCAAAAATCTGCATTCTTGCTTTTCTGTCCTTTTGATATCATTCAAAACTTCAAACAGGCTAGAAACAAATACCCAGCTGACATTGCCAAAATAGGTTACACACCAGGAGCCACACACAAGCCTTTAAGAAAACAGGAACCTGAAATTCAAGCAGAGCATCAGCAGAAAGCTTGAGACACTTCGATGCCTTGTTTTACCAATGCAAGGCAATCAGTCAAAAGTGTAGCTTCTAAAAGGCAGTGAACATTTGCTAACCGTCCAACAACTCTGATAGTCAAAACCATGAGCAAACAAGAGCAAAACCAAGACACTTCAGGTTCTGCTCATTCTAAAAACAGGCATACTTGAGACAACACTCGAGCTCTGCAGAAGACCTCCTAACATACATTTTCAAACACTTTCTGCTGTCCTTTGCTACTATTTATTAACTATTCAGAGTTACAGAAGCAGACAACCTATTAAAACATACTAAGGCAGTGTTGCTCCAGCCATTGGGTTGCACTTGAAAAGCAACCTCTGTAAAACATACAGAGTTTATCATAAGACTGTGGGTAGATATCAATTTTATTGGCACAGTTCCACTTCTGACAAAGTCCTTTATTTCCTCAAGGAGTTCAATAACCAGCTTTTAGTCTTCTGTGTAATCCATTAGATCAGCATAATTTCCAAACAAGTTGTTCAGAGGCTCTCTCCCCAGAATAAAGTTAAAAATAAAAACACTTAGCACTTTTGGATAACACATGCACTATCCTTTTAATTAACCAGGGAAAAGTGTGTCAAGTTCACAATATGGTAAAAAAGTATTATTTTCATGAACACTGAAAAGTACATTGAGACCTTCATAGCAATGGTGTTGCTGTATATGCAAGTGTATTTACGTGAGTATAATCTTACTAATACTACTTATGTAAAATCAAACGTATATTTAACTCACCTCACCTACATGGGATGCTTGCCTTGCAATACCTGAAGTCTGAAAGTCCTGATTCTGGCAGGTATCTTAAGCCTCCTATAAAGCATGTAGTCTACTTATGTTCTGCTGCCTAGGTATTAAAACAAAATTTAATCCATGAACCTGAGAAGCAGAAAATTTCTACCTGTAAGTGGATGTGAAAGCATTTATCTTACATTGAAAAAAGTATTTTAAGGAATTATATCTGCGCTTTCTGAAAAAGTAGTCCTTAAATAAAAATACTCATTTTCTTATTGTGTATGGTCAGGAAACACTGTGACATGGATGGCTAAACTAGCCATTCCCGTTTGTAGAATAGGAATACCAAGGAAAAAAGCAAACAAGATCAGACAAATGCCATGCTAGATTTGGCCACATTAAAGAAACAGGCACTGTCCAAAATACCTATCTCATATATATATATATATGTAAACAAGTCAAAGCTATAATTAGCAAATACACCCAAGGCTACAGGCCTTGTATACTAGAGATACAAAGTAGCATTACACATACAGGCAGGTCAACCTCTCAGAAACAGTTTCAGAGATGTCATTCTTCTGAGGGAGACCCAGACCTGTGGTACACCACACCAAATGTGAGGTAAGTGAAGAAAAACCCCAAACCCTTCCTTACCCTCAAATTATCATTTGCCACAGTATTTTCAGGCCTCAACAATTCTGAAAGTTAAAGAAATGAAATTAATCGGTAATTTCTTTGGACACAGTCTGTTCCAGACTACCCTTGCCTAGTTTGGCAAGTGTATTTTTTCAAAGGTAACTTAAAATGTATTTGCTAGAGTTTAATGTGGTTCCCATGATATATTCTGGCCCGTAAGTGTTTTAAGTCTGCTCTCCCCAACATGCCCATTTCTAGAATCTCACTTTTCTGTAGCACAATTCTTGGTAACAGCAGCTCTGAATGAATGATAGAAGCCCAACTCAAATGTATAACAAATTAACATATATACAATATTCTTGTTTACATACAACTAAAAAAAATAATCCCATTTACCCACAATTCAGTTTTCCTGTTCAACAGTCTCCAAGATGTAATCTTAGGACATTACTTCCATTAAATGAAGTCTGATTAATACATCCTTAGTATTTCTACTGTATACTTGTCATTTCATTAGTCTGTATCGGACAGATGTCAGTCCCTTAAACAGAAAATCTACTAACAGCCCTGAAGAGTATAAGCTTGTCCTACAGTGACAATGGAGACTATCAACTCAAAACAGCAAGTTTATTAGAAACTGCTACTGACTAAAAAAATCAACTAGCAGCAACACACAGGTGACCAGAAACCAAGGCAAGAACAACAGTAATATATAATAAACTGCATTAAAAATGTTAACCAAACAGGGACTACCGAAACAAGAAGAGATAACTTGGCAAGAAAAGAGCGAGTGATGCAGCATCTGAGTACCCCAAAAGGAAGCTGGCTCAGATGCAAACTAACTGCACTTTTCCACATATATGCAATGTACCAGAGATCTACAAATAGAAGTTGCACTTTGTATGATATTTTAGAGGTCTAACTCCAAATGTTAAAACCATAAACATCATGATTATAATGAATATTCTACTTCTGACACCCATCATGACAAAGGTAGTAGTAAAACTTACAATTTCAGCAACAGCCCCAGCTTACCAGGGCCTCACAAATCAGGGAGAGAACACGCAGCAGCACCTGTACAAGAGTATGGTAGAGGCCAAACTACACACTGCTCAAACCTAGCAAGCTTTAGAGATTGAGAGGGTTAACATCACCCCCTCACCCTAGTTCCACTTTCAAATGTGGTGTGAGAACAACTAATGCTCAATGTAATACCTTGTGGAACATAGACAACAGCTTTCCATGCCTTACATGAAATCCCTAGCATAATCCTGTACAACAGCTTTGCTTAACTTAGTGAATTGGTTTGCTTTGTCAGGAGAGTAATTTTTAAAAATGTCTCATTAAAGTCAATTCAGTGACTTTTGATGCACCATAAGCTACTGAAACATTCACAGCAGTGAAACACAAACAGCATTTAATCAACATTTAAGCTAAACTACAACTTCTTGCCCTAGTTGATTGTGAAGTATTCACATCATGACTTGTTCTTCATTTTGAAGTCTACTTGCAAAAAACCTGACTTGTACTACCCGTTTTATTCATGACAGGGCTTTTACAAGCAGAGTTCATTACAACGCTGTAATATCAGAATGCTTAAAAAGTGAATTTGTTAGATTTAATACATATAGCACGAGCAAACCCTATTTGCGTTTGATATTTACTTGTTGGAAAGTACTATTACCTTGGGGACTAGAAGTAAAGGCCAACTATCTACTCATACAACACAGTATCAAAAACTTCGATAACATGTACCATCATGTACAAAAGGGGAAAGGAAAATAAGATGTGCTATTTTTCTGCCAGCTGAATATTTTACTTTTATGTCATTGCATATTTTCCACATAAAAATACCCAATTAATATATCTGACCCTTTTTTGGAAAAAAATTATTAGATCACAATTTTTTGTAGTCTTTAGTGCAAAGTTTTAAGAAGCACTCTCTGATAATGACCAATGCGAGCTGTCGCAATGGAACAGAGCAATGCAATACCAAAAGTGTGTTTCTCTAAGAAGATGGCAACAAAGATAAAGCGATCAATGCTAAAGAAGTTGTTCTTGCTAAAATTTAGCAAATTATGAGGTTCTGCCTTGAACTATGGAGGTCTGTATCCCCTTCACAAGTTAGCAGATATCAACGGTTTCCTCCTTTTGAGTCTGGATGAAGCATCACTGAGACAGTGTTAATGGCAAGGAATCCCACAGGCCAGCTGCATATCACACAAGTGCTTTGGAACAACTTCGTGACTTAACATGGAATTTTATTTAGTCAAACAACATGAAACACCTGGGAATGCATTCTTGTTGAGCCTGAAATCAAGTTAAAAGATGAGAGATGATTCATCTACAAGATAAAAAGTACAGCACTAATAAAAGACAGGCTCTCAACCAACCACCTACACTCAAGTAATGCATTAACCCTGTACATGTGCTATACTCAAGTTCATGCTTAGCTTGTGGTTTTACACTATCCAAAGTCAGCAACTACAATACAGTTATTAGCCACATGAAATCCATTCCAGTTCATTTAACATTTGCATATTGCAGACCAGTGCACGGCAGGCATAGAGAGTAAAGATTCCTTAGAATAGGTGCAGGGAAAGCTGTGGGCTTCAAAGATAATCACTGCAAAATTAACCGTGCTAGAAACAGATAGCTTGCTATCACGGAAACTGGCTAAAATGCACTGAATAATACAAAGCTGTTACCAACACCAAGAAAAAAATGCTAGAGACAGGCTTTGTTAGCAGAGCTGAAGACAAGGATCTGTTCCAGATCTTATCTAAAGTGCCAGAGGACACCACCTTAAGAAACACATGGTACTACAGAAAGGAACTGACAAATATGCTACCACAAGGCAGAATCTATGCAGAAAATAAGCTATGAAAGAGACCGGTAAATTGTTCTTCAAAAGAAATTCAGCAGTGAAAAGGTTGAAATGGCATAGCTCCCACACGAGACCTGTTCCAAGCACTACTCACAGTGCTAACAAGTATTTCGCCAAATTAAAATATATACCAGTAATAGTCCTAAGTGTCTTCTTCCATGCTTTAAGTTCCATACTTATCCCCACAAACAGACTACAAAGCAAGCCTCGACAGCCATGGCTACACAGTAATAAACAATGACTAAATCTAAAGATCAAGACTAATCTCCACAGACTTTGTGGAGTAAAAGAACAGAAGCAGTCTACTACAGAAAGTAAATCAGAAGTTCAGGGTCTCTCCAGTAGTGATCCTACACAGACCAGACCAGGCAGACTTTGTGAATACCTCTTACACTAATCTGCAGTATGGCAGATCGTGTGGTCTCCAGTACAACCAGGAAAAAAGTTGTCGTTGTGACCACACTACATCTACCTGGAGATTATTTTAAACAACAAATATACCACTCAAATCACAATCTGGAGGGCCATACAAATCTTTCTGTAATTTATAAGACTGTACCCGATACTCAGGAGAAATAGAAGAGGTAAAAAAAATGTTGAGCAGTATCTTGAAGCACTCTGGCTGAAGGGATATTCCTGAAACTGAAAGCTTAGTAGAGGATTAAAACGAGAAAGTAAAATGCTTGAGACAAAATTTGGCATCATGTCTAAAGTACCCACTAAGAGCAAATAAATAAGAGGGGAAGATCAATGATCAGAGGGAAGAAGAGGTCATTAATGGGCAGAAGACTAATTCTGCTTCTGGAGCTTTAAAACTGGTCAGTGAAGTCCATATTTTCTACAGTACTCAGATGCAGACAAGACAGCAGGTAGCAATTCTGAAGGTGGTATTAATTTTTTTTTACTTAAATATCTGAGAGTTTCATACTCTGTTATTCCTGTTAAGCTGTTTGCCAGCTTCTTCACAAAGTGCAAACGGATTTGGTTGCTTTAGGGAAGCAGACCCTGTATTTCTCCCAGGCTTTTCTGCAGAGGGGGCATTTGTTCCAGCTGCACTGACCCCTCTTGCACTGAACTGGCCCCAGAAGACCCAGTCAACCCATCAAGCAAACTACAGGCAAAATGACTCACGTAACATCTCACTTCAGGTAGCTTTTCTCCAGGAGAGATGCAAGTAACAGCTAGCATTTTTATTTCGTTTGTGAAAGTTTAAACAGGACTTGAAATTAGTCAAGCAGTATGGACTCCAACAGAGAAACTATAATCAATAATTACACTTAATTTCATATATATTTAATACATAATAATAATGACTAAGAATATGAAGTTTCCCAGTATACCTAGTACTAGGTAGGCAGATACTAAAAAAAAAATTGTGAACCACTGGAGAAACCCCTAAATCCACCCACAATGCAAAAAATAACAAACTTTACGTTTAAAGCACCTATAGTTTAGGGATCTTATCACACATGCACACACAAACAAGATTTTACACTGCTGAGACACAGCTGGGGAGATGAATGAAGTGTGCCAGATGAAGGCTACGTACGTTCAGTAACCAAACATCATATGATACCTTTTTTCTGCAAATGCTAAGGATTTAGCAGAACTCCAATAATCAAACTGACTCTGTAACTAAAGTAATTTAGGCTTCTAAAAATAGGCCTAGATTAATTAGAAGTACCTTCTGGAGTTAAAAAGGCCCAACACAGCATTTAATCTATATATCCAGACACTTAAAGGAAATTCTGCTTTCCTTTGATCTTTTGTTAATTGAAACTGGAATGAAACTACACACTCTTCAGTGACTCAAATCTCCCCTTAAAATTTAAAGACGCAAGTAATAGAAAGATAAATACACACCTTGGGTAGCACACAAAGTTTCACAGTTTAGGGCTTTTGCTTTGTTTTCTCTATGGCAAGCCATAAGAATGTTTGATTTCAATTCTTTAAAACTAGGATTACTAAACTCTTGTTTTCCAATAGAAAGAGAATAGGAAAGAGAAAGACTTGCACTTTTTGGTTAATTTTAAAGCTATTTCAGTGTCTGAATTACTGAACCAAAACTGGATGGACAAATTTCAACTGAAAATATTATAACAAAAGTATACTGCTGGACTTCCATCAGCTCCTGTAATGCAATTGTGAACTATCAGGAATATCTCCTTGTCTTACACATTTTCCTTAATAATTCACTCTTTCCCTGAATTAAGCCTAACTAAATCAGTTGCTCACCCCCCAAGAACATGAATTTTCAGTAAATGCCTCCACAATACTAAAGAGGAATAGAGGAAGCCAGGTGTTTCCTGAAATAAAACTGGACAAATTTAAAATCTGTATTAATGCTTCCAATGAAGCCTTGCTTTTGGCACTACCTGACAGTAATTTCTCCTGGTATTTCATCTTCCCATTTTTCTCTTGGGAAAGCAGAAAGGTTTTTCTCTACTGTTAGAAGTCTGAAGCAGCAGGAACTCTCTCCTCCCACCTCATATTTAGTATTTGATGCTCCCTTACTTTTCCATGGAGCATGGCAATGTTTTTAACTGAAGTCAAAAAAGCTCAATTTTCTGGGTGCAGAAAGAGAGGTCAAAGAACATATAAACGTAAGGATTTTCTGAGATTGTCAGATGCTTGCTCAACCACTCCAACACAGTCTAACAGGCACTAGTCTTCCACCATCTCTCATAAACCACCATTTATCACTTCTGCTTTCCACTGCCCACCTTGCAAATTATCCAGAATGCTCAGAAAAGCTCTTAAAATAATTCTCTCAGTGCCTCAGCTCCACATGGCTCAAAAACCCCACACAAAACAGAATCATCACAGGGCAGGATCCAGATGCCTGCAGTGAACTATACAAGCTCAGAAGTGCAGAAGACAACCCTTTCAGCGCTTATCCACTATGCGGCCGTTGCAAAATCACTCTCACAGTAACAGCAGGCAGTGGGGAGTTATTTACAGGGGAGAAGAGAGCTAAGGAAGTCAGAGAAGTAGAAGAATGGAAGCCCTGCTCTTTTGTAATAGACCGAAACCACAAAATATCCGAGCTACAGAACATGAAAGATAATGAAATGTGCAGTGCTGACTAAAAAGCCTAGCGAAACTTAAAAGAAATATCCAGAACAAAGGTACAATAGAACTTACAGGTACCAAAATACAGCACTACCCCAGGACTTCACTACAGCATTACGTATCTATTCCTTCCTCAGCATACATGAACTAATGAATTAGCATTTAATTTTCTTCTGTCTTGCTCTCATACTCAGCATCAGATTTAAGCTATATCTTCACACAGGTCACAGCACAGTTACCCAAAGGCCACACTAACAAGACTTACACTTCCGTTCTAGTAGTTAGTACCAAAAAACCTGACTTGCCAGAAAAATGAGATTTTAATCAGACCCCAGGCTGCAAACAGGAACCATGAAGAGCTACCAGCAAAAAAAAGCTTCAGGACTGCACACAGCATCTTTTTCTCCTTTCCTCTCCCACATTCCAGTATCAATTCTGTACAGAGTGCTTTATCCAGAGGCAAGACATTCCCATGCACTAACTTCAACAAGTCACTGAAAGACATGTTCAAATGCAACGCTTGAATCTGAACAGAAGAAAATAAAATCTGGATCTAATGCTGCTTTATTAGATCTTCTGAAATGACCATGACAGCTGAAGCAGACATGCTACTGAGTCCAAGCAAAAGCCCCCATCTTCGGAAGAGCAGCTAGGGTGCTGTTACACAAGACAGCTCAGCCCACCTCACGACTCATGACTAGTTTTTTCAGCTGGATTTTTTTGTTGTTGTTGAATTGCCATGTTGAGGGATCAGGCAGTTGTCACTGTCAAAGGGAAGAAGGCAGGAGGGCAACCTCTCCCTTCAGCAGTAACAAGCTGCTCGATCAGCTTAGCCAGCTCAGACAAATCAGTCCAGGTGACAAAACAGAAGCACCCACCAATCTCTTCTACCTGATCTTGTCCCAGTCTAAAAAACTCATCTCTAGATTGGTGCTGTCACAGGGGCTGATAGCTCTGATGACACCAGCTCAATTACTTGCTACTGTCTAAAGGCCTATGATTCTCCATCAAGCAATAATTTGCCAAAGCAACTGACATTCTCACAACCATCTCTGGACTGTAAAAGAAAGTGAGAGTCAAAGTAATCCCAGACATATATACATAGAGCCCTCTCCACTGCATATTACAATCCTTTTCCAACATTCTAATCCATTTTTCCAGCAAACATAACAGAAAAGATGACCTTAAAGTTGAATCAACAATATTAAATAGTGACATCTCAGGCAACAGCTACTGCAGTTCTTCACTAAGGAAGCCCATGCAGCCTGACATCTCCTCAAAAAGGAATAAAACAGGTATTAGTGAGGTCTCATTGATGACAGCTGTTCACTCCAAAGAACTTAAATTCACCCCGCAGAGGACATGCAAGCATGTTCTGGACAGCAAGTGTTCCCTAGTGCAACAGAATCCTCTTACAAAATAATCATTTCACCCTACGTTCCCTCTGCCCCCTTCTGCCCGCAAAAGACAGGTATCAAAACCAGTTTTGCTTCAGCATTCATCTATGTGCATCATCTTATTTAAAAAGGCACCACCATGACAATGGCAAAATTCTTCCAATATGAAGGGAATTAGATCCCTGTGCAAGCTGCAAGGGTGTATAATTGTGTATTAATACAGACACACCATGGTCTATTAAAGAAATCACTGACAATAACACAGAACTGATAGCTTCCTGAAACGTTTGTTCATATTGCATAATATTTGCTTATGCTCCTTGAGCTTAACTTTAAAAAGAACTACATAAAAGCAGTAACTTAATTTCAGCAAGTGTTAGGAATGCAGTTTCTCTTTTCTAATGTTTACAGATCAAGTGTCTTACTTTCCAACAGATCCTATGTTATTGTTCAAGATGCTTACAATCGCTTTCCTTATTGTCTTACACTGCATGGAAAACTGATGTTGGAAGCACATGAAAAACCTACCAGGGACTAAGAGAAAGGAAGAAGCAAAAGAAGCCTCTAAGTAGAATCTGAATTTAATGGTTACTAAACAGAAAAAACTTCTTACAATTAAACATTTTTAATGGAAAGCTGTCTTTTGAGTATGGTAGAAAAACTAATAGGGGAAAGACAGAGGGAAAGCAGGAAGGGAGTGACATGAAAAGAGCTCCTCTTAAGAAATCTGCATACAGTCTTACAAACCAAGTGATGACTGACTTCCTGAGGTCTCATTTATTCTTAATTTTTTTTTTCCTGTAGAAGCAAGGCTCTGAAAGGCACTTGCTTTTAGCTTGCAAGATTCTCTATCCAAAGCTCAATGAGGAAGAAAAGAAAAAAAGAATAAAATAAAATACCCTAGAAGCTGATTTTTTTCTTTTCTATGACAATATATGAAAGTATTCTCAATCTTCACTCTATTTTAAACTTCTACCAGAAACTCAGAGCCCCTAAACCACAGATGTTCTTAGATAGCTAAGATACTTTCTTCTTTGCACTTACTGCTGTGAGCCTACAGTTAAAGGCAAAGAGGAGACTCAGTATTTTCTTGACTCCTGATCATGCCCTAGCCCCGTTACGATAAAAAGCTCCACGCAGACACGGTCTCTTGTCCAAGCAAGCAAATTCACATCCTCCCTTCGGGAAGGGCAAGTGTTCCAGACATCTCCTTCCTGCTACCTAGCGTAAGTTTGTGATACCCACGACTAAAACTGATCTCCCTGCTGTTTTTTCTGTCAAAGGCTGTCCCACCACCTCACAGGCAACAGTACAGTTCTGTCAGTGACACTAACTTCAAGTTCCTCTAGATGCTTATATTGAAGTCTTACTGATTCATGTGGCACTACAACTGAAAGGGGGGGGGGGGGGGGGGGGGGGGGGGGGGGGAAGGGGGAAGTCTCCCATCCAGATTTTCTTCTCCTGCTAGTTCCCATTTATAACCACATAAGATGCTTTTCAAACTCCTAGGCCACCACATTCAGTCATCTGACCTGCTTTCTGAGTTTCTTCAGTTGCTCTGCTTTCTTTTACACAAGTAGTTTTATTCTCACATCCAGGGATGCACCTGCTTTCCCTCCCTTCTCTCTCACTGTATAGGTAAGCAAAAGGCAGCCTCTTTAGTTCATTCAGGGATACCATGTAATGTCCAATTCTTAATTTTATTTTTTTTTTTCCCTCGGAAGAGTATCTTCACACATCCTCCCCATGCTCAAAGAATACCTAGAGGAGTTCTCATTGCTCCTCTGTCGACCTCTTAACAGATTTTAAAAAAAAATAAATAAATAGAAAAAAGCTATTTAGGTGCCGAAGCACCGCAGCTGTTGTATTCCACGTCCACGGACGTCACCGCGTTTCCGTGACCAGCCTACATTTGCTTTTCTTCAGCTGTTATCTGCTGCCTTCAACAAACGCCTGGCCGGCAGCGCGGCGTCGTGCGGGGCCCCGCACAGCCCCGCCGCACCCGCACAGGGCACAGCAGGGGGCACAGGCTGGGGAGCGGCACCGCGGCCCTGCCGCCGCCGCACACCGGCCGCCGCCTCAGGCAGCCGGCGCCCGGGAGCACCGCGGCCCTCCCGCCGCTCACACCAGGAGCCGGCCCCTGGGCAGCGAGGGGGCCCTCGGCGCGCACCCACCCCTCCCGCCTCCCCGGCCCGGGCCCCGGCGGCCGCGTCTTCCGCCTCCCGGAGCCGCCAGCGGGCATCCCCACACCGCCGAGGCGGCAGGCGACGGCTGACAGACAAACAGGCCGCCCCGGCCCAGGCACCGCGGCTCCCGCCCGCGGCCCGCCCCTTCGCCGAAACCGGCGGCGGGGCCTGCGCCCGCCACGCCGCCTGCCTCCCGCCCGGCCCCACAGCACCAGGCGAGCGTGCCCCCCAGCCCAGCCGCAGCGGCGCCCACCCCACCCTTACCCACTCCTCGCCCCGCCGGAACCGGCGCGCCCGACCGCCAGCTCCGCTCTTATCCCGCTGACAGAGTCCCGGCAGCCCATGGCGGGAGGGTCCCGCCCGGCGCGGCCCAGCCCGGCCCCGCCCCGCCGCGCTGCCCGCCCCCGTCGCCCGGGCAACGCGGCGCCCGCCCCGCCCCGCCCCGCCCCGCCCCTCGCCCCACCTGTCTCCGCCGCTCCCGCCGCTCCGCCACCACCGGCCGCGCGGGCGGGCAGCGGGCGGTGTCACGCGCGGGCGGTGTCACGCGCGCACCCCCAGCCAATCGGCGCCGCCGCCTGGCCCAGCGCGGGGCGGGGAGAAGGGAATCCCTCCGGGCAGGGGCGCGCGCCTCCGGCAGTAGCGCGTCACCCGCCCCGCTGCCGGCACGCTCCGCCCCCGACGGCGGGGAGGGGCGGGGGGCGCCGGCGGAGGCGCCGCGGGGAGCGGGGACCGGCGGTGCCTGGGGCCGGCGGCTCCGCTCGCTCCCGGCGCCGGGGCGGGAAAGCGCGTGCGCCCGCGGGTGCCACACGGCCGGGCAGCCTGCCTGCCTGCCTGCTCCTGCCTGCCCGCCCGCCCTCTGCCCGCCCTCTGCCCGCCTGCCTGCGGCCCTCCTCCTGCCTGCCTGCCTGCCTGTCCTCCCGCCTGCCCGCCTGCCTGCCCTCCTTCTGCCTGCCCTCCCCCTGGCCATCCACCTGCCCCGAAGCCCACCGGGCCGGTGCCCCTCACCTAACGGCTGGGCCGCCTCAGCCCACCACCCCTGGTTTTTACGTCAACACTTACAGGCACCCTCACTCTCCCTTACAGGTGTGCCCGGCGTGCACGTTGGCATCGCTGCCAGCGGCTGCAGGCCCCTGCCCGCTGCGAGCCGCTCCCCAGGCCGGGCTGCAGGGCCCTGTGCCTCTCAGGATGAAGGGCTGCGGAGGGGAAGGGCTGTGCCAGCAGCGGGAAGGGTTCACGCTCCGATATTTGCTCCAAGTAAATTCCTGGAGCGAGCTTTGCGGCTGCAGAGCTGGGCTCTGGCGCTTGGCTGAGATGCCTGGCAGCGCGGGTTGCCCGGCATGCTGCTGGGTCGGCTCCCGTCAGGGCCGCTTCATGTGTGCGAATAAATCAGTAACGTGCCCTGACTCCATGTCCCTGCTCTCGCCCTCGCCAGGAATTCCCCTGGCACGGCCGGGGCACCGACTCATTTCTTGACAGGGGCACCAGTATGTCACAGGCGATGTTTATGCCTGCGTGCTTCACGCACATGCCCCTAGGTCTGGCATAACCTCCCCAGTTTTTGAAACCAGGAGGCGGCACACAGGGTGCGGGAGTGCCCTGGCCTCCGGGCATCCCTGTGGCGGCCTCAGGCCTCCCCGGTCCCGCTGCCCTGGCTGGTGAAGGCTCGCCCCAGCTCTGCGACCGCCTTTCAGTCACCGTCCCAGGGCCTGCTGCCTACCTCCCCGGCGTTCGGGGTTTGTAACACTTAAGCCAGGCTGCCTGCAAGGATTACACGGATGGACAGAGCCAGATCTTGGGAATGCTTTGGATAGTGGGATCCCAGGACCCACCTGCCAAATTAAGTTTAGATACACATGAGGTAACAGCGGTTAAGTCTTCGGCAAATAGGAACTTCAATCCGCCTGTACACCCTGTTTCTCCGATTCTTTCCCTATTTATGGCCCCGTTTCTTATTTTTTTTACCCGGCACCTGTTACTCATGCTGGTCCCCACCGGGTACGGGGCTAAATGCACCTCTGATCCAAGCCAAGCAAGCAACTCCCCTCTGCAAGGGCCAGCTGCGCAGGCCCCGAGGCAGCACCTTTCTCTGGACGCTAGGCACCTGGACAATACTTCTGCACTTGAAAATGTCATAAATCCCTGGAAAAAAAAAGAGTCCTAGGTGACTGACACCAGTATTACACTAAAAGCAGGAAGGGCAAGGAACCCGACACGCTGCTCTGCTGCCGAGCGAGGGTACATGGCACAGCCCCAGTGGTGCCCCATGTCCCCAGTTAGATGCCCACCCTTGGGACGGCCGGTTCTCAGCCCAGAGAGGCAAGTGGCACCCTTCAAGGGCAGTCAGCTCTCTTCAGCGGCCACAGAGAACTTAAGGACTTTGGGAAAATGGGTTCACTCAACACCCTGGAGTTTAGATGCCACTTAGCTGCTAATTCAGGCAGACTAAATCCTACTTTAAAGCCAGTTTATTTTAAACTCCTGGAGAACATGGTAGGATTTGATCTAGCCTATCCCAGCTGGCACTTCAGCTACTGGGGAGGAAAGTAAGCCAAAATTCCCAACCCTGGGCTCGGGGAGTCCTTGCCCTGAAGCAAACACCAAGGCTCACGTGAAGCCACCTTGTTCTCAGCAGCCAAGAAAAGAAGTCTCTTCTCCCTCCAAACCAAGGCTTCCTATTCTTCAAAAAGAAGAGACAGCTCTGTTTTATCTTTCCTCTAGATCTTCCAGCTGCATAAGGGTTACTACAGGGATGTGTGTCCCTCCTTGGGGCTGACAGTGGCAGGAGGACAAAGGTTTCTACTGGCCTCTCCCATGAAACTCCTGCCTGCCAGTAACTCCAAGGCATTTTGCTGGTACCTCAGCCCAGTTTTCCTCAGCAGAAGACGTGGGCAGAGCCAACACGGTGCTTGACATTTACGCATTGTCTATGGTTTTCTCAAGCAGACCATACATCGCCTTGTGCGGTTGCATGGCATAACTGAAACAGCAGCAATAAAAATGAAGTCAATGGCCGACAGTACATCAACTCACCTTTGGAATATTAGCTTTTAAAGTGCAAAGAACAGGAGCGTTTCAGATTGATAGCATAAATTTTACTGAAATTAAGTGTTTTCAGGTGAGAATTGGCCACCACATGCAAACATCTGAGTGAATTTTTGCAAGTTATCTATTAAAATCTTTGGAAGGGAAGCTAGCCATAGCTTAAATTGAAATGCACTGAAGCAGTTGTCACGTGTATGCTAAAATAACTTTATAAACTGTTTGGACTAAAAGAATTGCTGAGAAAGATAAGTAGGTGCAATTAAAGATTATATCAGACCAGTAATGTTCTTCTCACTTGAATGCTTCAAAGTGCAACCTATCTTTCAGTTTATGTGGATTTTCTTTAATTATAGCAATTAAAGCTCCTGCTACAGATGTGACAGCATGCCTGTTCAGTTTTAATCTGAGGGTTTCAGTTTTCCGGTTTTTCACTGATAACTCCCTTTATTCTACAAACAGTATCTGAATCTCACTTGAAATCTATAATTTTTTTTGGCAGAATTGTTCCTGAATTGGTACTATAATTCTCCTGGATACATGCAGAAGGTAGTAAGATGGAAAACAAGTGAGAAACAAAGATATGAGTGCTATTTCCCTACTGTTCTCCTGGACAATAGAATAAGCCCACAGCCCTGAGACCTGCACAGTCACACTGGTATTTAACTTCTTCAATATGTGGTGCTAATGCTCATGGACAGTGGGTTTAGGTCAATGGTTCCAAAATTTTAGGGGTCAGTGAGCCACTGTCCATTCCCAGAACTTCTTAAGTGCCCACAGCACCTTTTTCATAAGGCTGCATCTACTCTCATTCTCAAAGTTTCAGCTGTGAGCACTACAAAGATAATGTGAGGCGGAGATTTTTTGGGCCGTTTCTACAGTCTGATTCTCCCTTGCTCCTTTCCAATGAGTATTTACCTGTCTAGGAAAATTTACCTATGTTTTAATGGCATAATAAAGTCAATAATAAAACCCGTGGAGTAATACATATAGCATGTGAGCTATCTTGAATCCACAATCTTAAATCAGAGAGGTTTGTGGAAAGGGCATCTTTTTGTCAGCTGAGATGAACAGTCTTTCAGCAGGGAATGAATAATGGTCTGTTTTCCCAAGGAAATATATTACTCCGTTTTTTTCCTATGCTACTGTAAAAAAATCTGAAAGGGTGAATGAAATAGTGAAATAGTTTTGCACTTAGGGAATCAGCGAATGGTCTGAGGGATTTATTAAGAAAATGTACTAGTTTAGATGTGGGTCTGCCTATATCATGAGGAGAAACAGTGTGAGTAGATGCACTTCCAGATCAATGTTGGAGGAGATAGCTGTTGGATAAATTCAAGGACAAACAAATCCAGGCCGGTCACATTTCATGTCTGCATTCTTGTTTGACTTGTTGACTGCACTGGTATAGAAAGACCAGAGAGAAAAGGAAAATGTCGTTCAGCGGGTAGAAATCAAAGGTGGAATTAAATGGAGCTATTCCAAAAGGAGCTTACAGCACAGGAGTCGAAGGAAGCCTTCCCTAGCTGTTTGTAATCCTTGTTTAGGCTTGCCTCCTGCAAGCACAACTTGATTCCCAGTAATGCTCGAGTTTTCATTGCGGTAATTCCTGGTCATAAGGATGTGTTTACTGATGGTTCTAGTTCGCATTTCCAGAATGGAAGAGCAGGTAGCCACATAGCTTGGCTGTAACACTGTATGACCCTGGAATTTGTCCAATGTATAATCTACATGAAAGAATTAAAAAAATACTTTCATTGTCAGATTTGAATCAGTGAGTTTGAACCAGACAAGACCAGCCTTGGTTTTCCCATTTAGAAGGAACTAATCCAGTTTAAAGTTTACTCAAAAACGGTTGAGGTAAAATCACTAGCTGCAGTGTGCGCTGAGGGAGAAATAAATTGCCTTTAGTGCAGTGAGTTTGGATGATGTAATAAAACTTGATTGAAATAAATTTCCATAGAAATGATGGAAGCTAGAATAATTCCCTCTACAAAGAAAGGAAAAGCCTAATGAGAAATGCAAATGGTATGAAAAGCTATATACAGGACTCTGAACTTTAATTTGCACCTTCTCACGGCTCTCCAATGTATGAACTAGACCAGACCATAGCCTCTTCCAGTTACACGCCATCATGTGCCTGTACCAGCGTCTAAAGGCTTGTCCCTGTTTGACAATAAATGATCAGGCAGAGGATGTGTTCTTGAACTGAGTTCAAAAGGTGAAACTGAGGTGAAATCTCCATAAAATGCATGTCAGGCTGCAGTTTTCACGTGCCCTTATGTGGTCCACCATTATTTTTAGCTGGATCCGCAGCCCATGCGAAAATACTGGACTAGCTGATTATCTTCCTAATCCACTGCAAAATGCATAGCTGCAGTTCACAATAACAAATACCTTATATTTATTTTTTCCCAAGAAACACTACAAAATTAGCTAACTCATAGAAAGAAGTAGTATTATTTTAAAAATCTCTTGTTAGTACTGTTTCATAGGAAAAGTCCTTGTAGATTTTCATTTTCAGCACTTATACACCATTTCTGAATTTTTGCCTTGGGTCTTCTTAAAACATTGAATTAATACGGGACTGCAACATTTAGGATGGGTGGATATTTTCTAAAGAGAAAGCAAAACCAAAGTTAGGTAATTCACAAAAGCATGAGGAGGCCCCTGAAAATGACCTTGTTGGCATAGGTACATTTTTGTCAGGACTTGCTGATCTGTTCATATCATAATAAAGGTAATCCCCTAGAATTTGTCAGGATAACAATCTATCTTTCAAAGGAGCATATAATCAGAGTGGTAGGTCTGGGAAGCGCAGATCCAAACACCGTTGCCTGTATAGCAGAGGCGATGAGAGTTGATATTTGTCTGGGTAAAGCTTAGGCAAGCTCTCATGCTGAATTCTTTCACCCTCTTCTTCCCACTCCTGGCATCTCTCTCCTTTTTCCTTTCAGAAGAAAAAAGAAATTACTCATTTTGCCTGGACACAGTTGAAACAGTCTGATACTGCTCATTATTCTTATGACAGCTAACCATTCTTCATGGCTGTTCGGTTTGATGGGGGGGGTGGGGTGTGTAGGGGTGTGTGTACTTCTTGGTTTTGTTTCAATGCAGATACCTCCATGGCTTTTTTTTCACTGTTTCAGTTCCCTGATGAATTCCAGTTGTGTCTTAAAAATGGCCAGACTGGGTCAGACTGAAGAGCCGCTCAGCCCAGCATCAGTCACAGCTGCCTGCAGAAAGCTACACTGACAGGACAAGCGTATGGGGACGTGGTACCCGGTCCAGCTCGCAGCAGCCTGCGGCTCAATAATGTGCTGGGACAGATGTGGCATCCTCATGGTTTATGGACTTTGATTAATTTTTCTTCCATTGATTTGTCCAGTAGCTGTGTGAGCCCATGTAATGCTTGGGCACCAAGCAAGCTCTGCAGCGTTCCAAAGCTCAGTTACACGGCTGGCTAAAAAGCACTTCTTATTATTTGTTTTGGACTTTTTACCTGCCCTTTTCTCTTGACTTCCTCTAGTTCTTCTGCTTTGCGAAAGAGGAAATAATTACTCTCTAGTCCCCGTCTCTGTGCTGCTCATGGTTTTAAGACTTATTGTCAAATCTCCCCTCCGCTCCTTTTGTTTCGTGCTGGCGTCCCAAACTATTTAATCACTCGCTGTGTAGTATTTGCTTCAGCTTTCTTGCCCTTCTGTGAACCTTTTCTTGTTCTTTTTAGCGTGACAGAACTGGAGCTGCAGACAATATTCAAGATGTGAGTCCACCGTACATTTCCTGCATACTATGCTTATGTTTTCCTCTCTGTTCTTTCCTTTAAAAATCCTAATGTTGTAGACCCTTTCCTCCTCCACCACTGAGCGCTGGGCTGACAATTCATAAAACTGTGTGTCGTAACTCAGGACTCTCTTCCACCCAAGCAATAAGGCTCATCTCTTCAGCACTCCTCTCTCTGCAGGCTGAGTTAGGGTTGTTTTGATTGGGGTGCCTCCCTTTGCTGTTATCACCATTGATTATTTTTTTTCTGCCGTTTTAACCCAATAACTCATAGCTTGAAATCCTTTTCTCAGCTGACTTTCATTTTTGCTACCTAGAGTTACTCACCACCAGGAAACTCTTTCACCTCAAACTATGCTTCATTTTCCAGGTAACTTCTATGTCAAACAACACAAGCCCAAGGGCAGATTTCTGAGTCTTCATTGGTGACTCCACTCTCCTCCCTCCTCCCAAAAATCTCCAGAAGAGCTGTGAGATATTTTTTTCTACAAAAGCTACACTGATTTTTCCGCATTATATCACATATGTTCATGCACCTGATAATTACGTTACATATTATAGTCTCTACCAATTTGTTCAATATTTCTGCAACTCTTTATGGTCACTTCAGGCCAGATATCAAAATATAAACATAAAGCATTTCTTGTGATAATTGTGATAATCCGTCTTTCTTTTTGTTTTGTTTTGTTTTTTTTTAAAGCTGGGCCTTTCTAAATTTCATGAGTTTCATTACAGTCAATGTAGCATTAGAAAGATTCAGTAGAAAAACTCTGCCTTTCACAAAAAAAAGGATGTCACTCTGTATTGATAAGTTTTTGTTGTTTTTTTTAAAAGGAAAATACATAAGCCAGATCAACAACATGAAGTTGTTAATCACAACACTATGACTAAATTATGAGATAATAATTTTCTGGCAAACTGACCATGATTTTTGCAAATATATTAACTCTACTTAACAATAAACAAACCAAACTGTCCAAAACATTTCTGCTCCTACATGAGACTCATACTGCATTTCTCCCTGTGATTTCTGATTAGCAATCTAATTTGTTGTTTCCAGTCTAGCCATGAATTTCTTAGTGAATTATCTTTGCTGGAAAAGGAAAGGTAATTCAGCAAAGGTAAATGTTCACTGTTTGCAGACACTTTTTTTCTGATTAGAGCGTTGGATGTCTCCATCTTCAGAAGCAGTAACCCACCTCCATGCATGCAATGCTAAGGAGCATTCGGGGTGCTCCTTAGCTGCGGGTGAAGCAAGCACAGAGCAGTCACGGAGCTGCTCTCCAATGCTGTCCTGGTGCTGGGGGGCTTGTGGCTGCCTGTCCCCCTGTGCAGGAGGTACTGGCGTGGTGTCAGGGAAGGTGAGAGGCCGGTTCAGTGCCTGTCCCCCACCTGTCCTGGTGTTCATGGGAGCTTTTGTCGGCTTTGCAAATGGGACATTTTCTTAGGGATGCTCTAATGGGGACAAACTGCTCCCCCCAGCCCAGCAACTCCAGAGAATGGACATTTAGAGGCATTTGGTTCCCTCTTGGTACGTACACCAGCTTCGGCTCTGGCACAGCCGGGGGTTCTGACAGGGAGAATGATGATGCTGAACAAGCAAAAGGGTACAAGGGAGCCGGTGTGGTGTGGATGGTGCACAGGGTTTGCATCGCCTGCTTTGGAATAAACCCAGCACATGAAGTAGTCACTGTAACAACACTCAGCCTTTGTGCTTTTCTGCTTTTCTTTAGGTGGTGCTGCCTCCAGATTAGCATTTTTGGACGGGCACTAGCTCGGAAGAAACAAGAGGGCACAAAGCATGCTCTATTTCAGATGCTGTCATTTCCCCACGACCAGCAGCGGTCTGAACCTTTCTGACAGCGTTATGTCAGTTCCCCTCCATGCTCATCTTACTATGTTTTCTGTTCTTTCTCCAAGTATCTTGAGCATTGCTCCAAGCCACTATTTGATGCTATAATGCAGCATTCAGAAAGAGAAAAAGAGCATTGATTCAAGGCAAGGGAATGAGGCAATTTCGGAGTTTTATGTAACTCGGTGGAGCTCTGTAGTTATTTAGTTGCATTAAATAATTCAGTGAGGAGACTGTCTGAAATGCAACAGCCTCTTTGTTTCCTCTGAAAGGTGATGCATGCTCCTAGGGCTTCAGACATCTATCTAGCAACCAGCACAGACTTTTTTAGAAACACAAGCATTTATATATCCAGAGACTGGCTCCCAGCACCCCTCCAGGCCCTCTGCCAAATCTTCTCATTTTTGCATTATAAGGCCAAATCCTGTGCACAGTTTTGTCAGCGTTACTCTCCTGCTTTCAGCAGTCACCCCAGAGTCACACTGCTGCAAACGGGTTTGCTATAACCTTCAGTGTTTCCCCAGCCCAGCCCACACCATCCCAAACCTTCTTCCCCACCTGGCCCATGGCTCTTCCCTGTCTGCTGACCTGACACACAGAATTCAAATCACAAATATCAGCCCCCAGTTCCGATCAGTCCCCAGACAAGCACCAAAGCATGTGTGACAACTGCTACTCACGCCTGAGCCCTCATGCCAGCCTCGCCAGAATCCCTGCCAACCTGCACCCCAGGCAAGTCCCCCAGCCACCTCTGCTCGGGCTGATTTTCCTGCACCTCCTCCCTCAAGAAACCTGACTGCCATCGCTCCACGTCGAGGGGAATAACCCTCCTTGGGGACCTTTCTTTCTCTCATCAACCTTCCCCATTTCCCCATGCAGCTTACCCTTCCCTTGGAAATTAAGCATCATCCTAAAGAATAAAAACTGTTTAAAAACCTGTAGAGCATACCTGGTTTCCTCAGAGAGTTGCAACTAAAAAGCAAGGGGACAGTGACACAGAATTACATGGGCATCCTCCTTCTGGGGACTCCTCTGCTAGCATTTGACACGGACCCAGTCAGAGGGATGATGCTGCGTCTGCACAAACTGCTGCAGTGAAGCCTCGGAGTTTCTGTCAGGCTGCTGGATGAAATCACAGCTTCTTTGCTGATATGCTCTGGCTCCTTTTCAGCTTCACACAAGCAGCCTGTCCTGCAGAGATTTGGAATTTGGAGGTTGCTTTGGTTTGTTTTGCTTTGAGTTGGTTGCGCTGCTGTGTCTGCAGTGCTGCTGGAGGGGAAAAAAAAGGAAAAAAGAAAAAAAAAGAAAAGAAGGGAAAGAAAGAAAGAAAGGCAAAAAGGATTCCTGCAGGCTTTTTCTGTCAATGGTGCAGGAGGGTGAGTAAACAATGCAGGCAGCTAAAAAGATTGTGCTAAGCGGTGCAAGAGGCTAAAAGCTTTCCAATATGCCATTCCATTGTGTTTGCTTGAGTATTGTGTATAGGCACAGAAAAAGGGAACAGTTCAGTCTTAAGGCCACATTCATGAACTGAGAGGACTGTGAACTCAAAACTCTGTCCTGTTCTGCCAAAAAAACCTTCAATGAGCAAATCTGAGCTGATTATCAAAGAAAAGTTTCTGGTCTCCAATTGATGTTTCTCTAAGCACAACATCAAAAAAAAAGAAAAAGGTGATCAAACCATGCAGATCAAAATCTGCACATACATCTGAGCCTGCAGCTTTAGATGTCTCCTAAATTTTCATCTGCCAGGACAGCAAGGCCAGAATCCCCTTATTCCAGTCACAATAAAGGAATTATGTTTGTTCTAAACCACCAAATTACTTGATCCCACCTGCGTAGGCACCAGCTCTCTCACGGGTAACACTGGTGTGCTGGTTTCAGTTAAATGGGAGGGGGGAGACCCGGAGCCACCAAGCCTTTAGGACAGTGATCTGCCTTTGCCCTGGGAAGGCGTTGGCAGCAGCCAGGTGCCAAAAGCACCACCAGAACTGAGAGGTCACCAGCTCCCTGAGCACTGAGATGAGCTGTCAATGTCATATTTGTGTTTCTCATGAAGAATCGACGGTTTAGACTGCTTCTTTGAGTGTCCCTGCCACATATCACTATGCCAATTTACCCATTAGTCTTATATGAATACAAACCCTATACTGAATTACCTTTATGTCTTCTCCTGTCAGTACGATATGGTCTTGGGATTTGCCTCAAATATTTGCTGGGCATGTTTGGTGTTTTTACTTTCTGCCTAGTCACAGCTACATCTCGGGGCACAGTTTCACTAAGCCCAGGTGCTGGAAGGGGAGCGCTCATGCTTGTCTGACCTCGCAGTCAGCAGGATCAGCCCACTGACCCAGCTGAAAACCAATCTGCTCTTTTTCTAGGGCAAATTTTCAACCAGATCAGCTTGCCGACCTGTTTGACGGCATAGTCATGAGTCCTGTGCCACCACAAGGGAGTAGGGGGACAGACACCAGCAAGACGAAGGGCAGCACCATCCACTTGGATTTCAGTCTGCACGCCAGTCTCAAGCCTCCCCTTGAAGGCAGAGCTTTGAGTTGGTTGCGCTGCTGTGTCTGCAGTGCTGCTGGAGGGCAAAAAAAAAGGAAAAAAGAAAAAAAAGAAAAGAAGGGAAAGAAAGAAAGAAAGGCAAAAAGGATTCCTGCAGGCTTTTTCTGTCAATGGTGCAGGAGGGTGAGTAAACAATGCAGGCAGCTAAAAAGATTGTGCTAAGTGCTAAACATGCCCTCGCTAAACAACATAGGTGCTGGCTGCGCACACTTGTGTTGTGCCTGAGTCTGCATTTATAGTCACCAGGCCCACATCACCTGAACCTCAGAAGATTTACTCCAGATTTGTAGTTTTCTGAGTGGTAACTCAGGCAATCTCTGTGCAAGGAGCAGCTGGTGTGAAGGAAGAAGATAACAGATCACTGCCAGTGAGACATTGCTGAAAACATGTAATCGCTATTTAATTTGACTTCTCAGTTTTGGCAAGCTCTTGGAAATTCTCCAGATATAAAAGCCCTTCCTATTCTTATACCAAGAGAAAGCTGCCTCTCAATTTCAAAGAGACAAAACCTGGCACAGGAGGCTATGAAATACTACAGTGGAATTTTCTGTCTGACACAGAAACCTAAAACAATTCCTGCGCCGGTGCCGTAGTATCTCCATCTCATCAGATGACCAGGAAATCTGTTTGTACATCTGCCTGGGCATTTGTAAAAGTTTTAGTGGCTCTTTGGAGTTTTGCTTGGAAGCCGGACATCTGCAATAGGCAGACAAGGCTTGAGGTTTGTCTCATCTGACTTCTCCCCCCAATAAATTAGACATGCAGCCTAAAACAAATTCTTATACAGTCAGTGAGGAGAGATAAGAACCTCCAGGAGACAAATCAGTCCATCCTAATACTTATTTATGTATGTTATAATATTATGTATGTTGCATAAGTGGGGTGAACTGGCCCCTGAAAGTGCCCCTTTCCCTTGCTCTCCATTGATGATAGAAGAAGCCAGCTCAAGAAGGAAAGGAACGCCTCTGGGCTCACTGAAGGACTGATATGAACCGAAGAAAACCCAGATTCATGAGGTTGAAGTGAGCTGTGAGGGTAACCTAGAGCTGTGTGCATCAGGTGCCGTCTAAGCTATGCACAGGTCTGTCAGAAACTTGTACAAGCCTATCTTCTTCTCACTTACTGAGCTATCATTTGCCTATGGAACGGGAAGCCAGAGTGCCCATAGGGTTGGAGGTCTGGTACAGGGTGTATTTAGGCCACCAGGAAGACCCAGGACCCATGCAGTTGTACCGCGGTGGGGAGGGGGGTCTCCTCACTCTGGTAAGTGACTATTGCAGGCGGAGGAACCACACGCTGAGCAGGAGCGCGGAGGTCCAAAGCCATGGTAGAGTTTAGATCCTGCTCACCCTGATGGTGTGCCCAACATAGTGGAAGACAAGCACTACCACGTGATGAAGGTCCAGAGGTCTGCAGCATCCAAAAGTCTGGAAATGCTCCTCTGACATAGAGTGAGAGCATCAGGCTTTCAAGTCTATGTGCGTGTTGTACAAAGTCAGTTTGTCACTTGCTGGCTCTGGTCCAGGTAGGACATAAATCTTGCCATGAGTGCAGTTTGGAACAGACACTTCTGCTCAGGCCAGATTGCAAATATGTGTAATTTGGGAACAGAGAAGCCTGAATGCTTCATGCACTCAGCACTGAATGGGTACCATTGCCACGGCCTGCGTGTGTCACCGCTGACGGCAGTGGAGCCGGAGTGATGGAAATGGCATCCTCCAGGCAGAACATGTTTATTGCTATGCTATTTCTGAGCCCTCCGCTTGCTTCTGTTACTGGAAATGACTTACGTTTGTTTCTAAATCCGTCTCTATTGATCAGCACTTGGTAAGGGGCTGCACAGCTTAATATAATATGATCATAGCTCTCGCTCCTTTTGTTATTCCGGATGCGCAGAAGACTGTTCTTTCTTTTTTTAGTTGCAGGATGTTCTCATTAGCTCAGCTTAGCACTGTGCATACTTCACAGCCCAGGGTATTTGGGATTTTCTTTCCAAGTATTTTATACTGGCAACAAATAGAAAACAAATTGCATATTACTCACTTTGAATGAAGGTAAGACTGTCTACCAAATCATTAATGAGGTATAAAACATCACATAGATCATCAGTTTTTATTGCACTAGGTATTTTTTTTGCTATCTTTATTACAGAAAATGATTGGGATCCCCACAAGTATATTACAGCTATGAATAGCTTTGGTTTACGCTGCTTGTAAGCCTATGCATTGACTGAAATGGGAAAGTCATCAGTGGTTCTACCACCAAAATCAGTGCCAGAGGTGATGGAAGACAGGCCATGTTGTGATCAACGCTAGGGAAACGTAGTTTATATGTAGGACCTACCCAGGAGCCCTTGAGTCAGCATGGTATAATATCATTGCCTGTCATTAATCTAGCCCGTCAGGCCAAGACCTGCCATGTGTTTGGAGACACGTTTCCCACGGGAACACAGCATCATGCCCTCTTCCCTGCACACGGTCTGTCCTTCAAGCCTAGAAGAAGGCTGAATTTCGGTTAGTGCTCTAACTTCACTTCATGCCCTGGCCCTCCAACCTTTGCCTCCCAGACCCACCAAGAAGCGCACGCCATCGGGCAGGATCCCCTCTTCTCCATCCCTGCCTGGCACGCTGCTGGATGCGCAGTGAGTCCGCACTGGTGGCAAACGGCAATTTCACATAAAAGGTGGGTCTGCGGTATAAACCTCAGCTACAGCTGATGTGAAATAAGAAGTCACTGCACCCTGTCCTACACAAACCAAGCATCTAAAAGTAGGGACCCAACAATCTCTTTTTTCCCTGCTTTCCATAATATTCCTCCGTTGTTGGCCAAATTGTTCTTTGAATAGAACTTTGAATCGTCCTTTCAGTAGAGCTGCAAAGTGTCGGGAGCACCTTTAATGTACAAAACGCTGGATTTAAAGTCTGGTGATTGGATCAAGTTTTGGGTAACTAGGTGTAGTTACACTTCCAGCAGAAAATCTGACTAAATGAATGCTCTGCGTGCATCTAAATCACTGCAGCTGCTCAGCTTACAAGCGAGCTTGGGGTGAGCATCCAGTGCCACACCTGAGATGCCATTTTCAGGTCACAGCCGTGGAAATACAGAAACGCCAGTGCCTGAATCTATTACAGGCTGAGCTTTTCTGTAGCGGTGCGACATGGAAACACCAAGTTGTTTTACTCGTGCCATCTTGCCAATCTAACAACACTTACACGGCGATGCTGCCTAAAGGCTGGCCCGCTCAGGGCCATGTTGTGCCAGGTGTGGTGCAAATAAGTGACCTCCTGCCTTAAAGCAGCTTGCAGTGTTTGGAGGGGGGTGGGTGGGGGGGTGGGGGAGTGGTGGTCTTGCTGCATTTGCTGTGGGATTATATGCTCTGTCTGACACCGTTCACCACCTTGTGGGAAGTTTGCAAGGGGAGAAACACGGCCAGCTCACACAGAAAGCGCTGCCGCTTATAAAAGCATTGCCAGCCAGAAAGGAGACAGCCCCGAGCGTGGATTCCGGCTGCCTCGAGCTGCTGGAAACTTCTGAGAGGGCAGGCCGTGGCAGGAAATAAAAAAGCACATTGAATAAATCACTTGATGCTCTGATTAAGAGGCATGGGACTATGTATCATGTGATAGTTAAAGCCGTAAGCTCCAGCCTTGAAGATATTATTTAGTACACAAGCAGTCTGAATGGGCAGATGGTATTCATGAGCAGGATTATTTTTTCTAGCAAAACAGGTCAAACCAAGTCACTTAGAAACGGAATTAAAATTTAGAGATCATTACCTCTGAAGGTGTATGACTTTTTAAAGAGAGGTAGTGAATCAGGCTCATTATAATTGCATCATTTTAAAGAAGAAAATCATTCTGTGTAATAGAGAAAAGCTTTGCCTTTGTCTCCTTTCGGGCAGCTAGCTACACACGCACTTTCCAGCATGAAATTTGCCTCCAAATAGGTACGGAACATCTGGCTGGTACTGCCAAAAAGTATTCGTCTTCCTAAAGTACTCAATAAGGCTACAGGCTGAGCGGCATCGTGTCATGAGTAAGAAGCAAACGCTGCAGATAAAGTGTGGTTTGCTTGGCCTTTCCGAGCAGTACCCGGGCTCACTTTGCTGGGGCTTTTCCGTGGGCAGGCACCTCGGAGGGTGGCCGCCTGCTCCGAGCCGGGGGTTAAAGCGCCTTGCCCAGGCAGCTCGGGGTTGAGACTCTGCCCCGCCAAGGTACAAGGTACGGAATCCTGAAAATCAACCGTGTGGCAGAGGTGCAAGACAGGCATCAGGCTCACCTCACTTCTTACAGGAACAAGGGGACAGCTTTGCTGCCTCTGGCTGCTGGCTGCTCTGGAGCAGAGGGTAGGAGAAGCTGCCCCTCAGGAACCTCCGATGTCCCCACACCGAGGGAGCGGAGGTGAAGATGATCCCAGGGTAACAGCAAGAGCCAGGCTGCTGCTTACAGAGGGAGGATGACAAACCACTGCAAAGTCCCTGCAAAGGACTGGAAAGTGCTTTGGAAAGGTCCTGAGAGAGGGAGGCATCCTTCTGCCTTTTCTACGTGAGCATCAGCCCTCTGGGACCACTTCTCACAGACCCATCCCCAGCGTTGTTCTTTGCTGTAAGACCCCCTCCAAACCCCAGCAGGAAAACAGTATCTCGGTTGATTTTAATGGACGCCAAATTGATTTAATGGACACCTGGGAATTTCGAGCGCTCTGCTTTGTCTTCCCGAGCCTGGGCGAACGAGACTCCGCTCTGCTGCCTGCGGTGGGGCTCAGTGCCCCTTCAGCCCCAGGGCAGCCCCCAGATCTCCGTGGCACTGGCTGCCATGGGGCTCCGGAGGCAAGCCTGGCAAGCCCCATTCAGGCCCACGTCGCGCCCCAGAAGCCGGCAGACAGGTGACGAGCAGTCGCCAATGCCAGCAGGCACTGGGGGAGGCGATGCCGGCCCGCGTCTCATGTCTTCCAGTGCCGCTCCGACAGGCTGAGCCAGCCGGGGCTGCTGAAGGAGGCAGGCAGCTCCCTCACCTCGGGCGGGTGAGGAGGCAGCAGGCAACAGCCTGGCAAAGCGGAGCAGAAAGGGGCCACCAGCCTGGGACAGCTCTACTCGCTTGTGAGAAACAGGGTGGCTTGTCCCTGCTCCTCCCATGCCACTTCTGCATCACCAGCCCCAGGGGCATGAGGAAATCACGCCTGGGGCTGCCACCGAGCCTGTAAAGGCTTGGGCAGGAGAACAGGGAGCACCTTCCTCAGCTGGAGGTGTAGCGTGGAACAGCCATGGAGCTGCAGAAGAGCAGAGGTGGGGTAAAAGAGAGCGGTGAAGACTTAAGGGAGTTGTCACAGAATTAATTACCGCTGGAAGAAGATGCTCATCATCAGGCAGCTCCCCTGTGAGCTGTGATTTCAGAGACAGCGTCTGCAGCAGGGGCCAAAACCACCTCGGTGCATCCATGTGGGTGCATCCATGCGGGTAGGAGGGCAGGGCTGTCCCCCACGGGGCATGGGCTGGTGGGCACCCCACAAACTGGCAGTAAGGCAGCCTTTGCTCCAAGGGGCTTGTGCTGCAGATAGTCCGCTGGTAAAAGGTAGGAGGAGAGAGCAGTCAAGAGACCATCGTAATTCTATCCAGGGGAGGAAAGGAGGTAGAGTGGGAAATAAAGGCTGAAGGTGGCAAGCCATGGATGAAGGACAAGTGGAAGAACAGGCAGCTAAGCTGGCTGGAAGTGAAGGGAGTGAGAGAAAGAGACGGCAAAGAGTTTGGCTCGATGGCCGACCTGCAGCAGGGGTAAGCAGGGACACAGCACAGTCCGAGCACAGCGTCAGCCCGTTTTGCCTCCCCGCTTCTGCTTAAATGAGCTCCCTGCATCAGGCAGCTCTGCCTTTGGTGCCAGGGAGACAGAGGCTGGCACGTGCAGAGCAGATGTTGAGCAGCGTGACCCTGAACGGAGAGATGGCGTTAGATCAGTATCACACCAATTTCTGTGCCAGAAGGTGCAAAGCAAACAACTATGTATTTTGGCTGATTGCTATATATAAAAGACAGAACCTTGGTCCCCGTGAGGGGGTATGACAAATTCTGAGGTGGTATGTTTATTCCAAGCCTCAGACTCTCCTGCAACTAATCAAAACGTGCTTTGTGTTTCTTCTACCCATGCCCACATACGAATTTAATACATGTGATCGTAAACACTTGTGAGAAATACTAAATGGAGGCTTTTGGAAAGCAAAGCCGTGCGTTAAACCACAAGACACGCAGAGCAGAAGCAGGGCTCTCTGTGCGCCTCATTCAGCTCCGGGGCCCCGGGGGATGGGGCGAAGGTGCTGCAGCCGTTTGCCTCTCGCAGGCACCCGCTGCTTCTTCTGTGTGCTTAGTCTTTCAGCAAAGGTGGCAACTCCTGGCAGTTCTGGTGGCACCCCTGCAGCGTGCATTGGCTAGTGGCTGCTCTTTTTGAAGTTTCAGCTAAAGGACATTTATTGATTCTTTGTCTCTTTTATCTTCTTAGTTTTCTCCTTTCCTTTTTGCTTTTATTAGGCTGGAAAGGAAGGTATGGAGAGGAAGAACTAGAAAAGGGAAATCAGTGACATTCCTTTCTGGCTCACAGAAACCTGAAAGGTTGCCAATCTGTTGGCAAATAAGCAAAGATCTGAATCTAAGTACCATCATTTGAAGTTGTAAACAGGACTGAAATGCTGCATTGGGCTTGTGACTTCTCTTTTGCCTTCTACTATCCATAATTCATTATTTGTCGCATGTGACTTTAACATTGGTTAAATCGTATGTGTTATTTCCGCTATGCACTTGCCTGCTAGTGAGTTTGTCTAAAAGTGGCCTGTGAAAAAAGGCTCCCTGAAATGTACATAAAAAGAAACCCCTTTTGTAAATGTTGGTAGAAAATAAAGAGAAAACAGCAGTAGGGTAAGTTTGAGCAAAGATGGCTCTTGGATGGGTAAAAGATTTGGAAACACTTCATTTCTTTTATCATTCATGTCCTGTCAAGCTACGCCAGTTCCCCCAGGGAGAGACTGGGCACAAGAGATGCAAAGGTTATGTCTGATACAGACAAACCTCCCTTTTATCACATTATGTGGTCAGTTTCTGAGCTGTTATTTGAACCGTGGATCAAGTAAGTGTAACAAAGACAGAAAGCATTAGTCAGACTTCAGTAGGCACAGGCCCTGAGGTTCGGTTTCCAAACTTTCCGGTTTGTGGCGAGCATCAGGTATCATAAGCTGTATGTCTATTCTTTGAAAAGGAATCTGTTGTCTGAAGGGAATATAAGAATGCCAGTGACCAGTTACAGTGTGCAGGTAATTAGGTTTGCTTGCTCTGTTTTGCCTCCTCCTTCCATTTATCAGATTTTATGATAACTTCTAGCTTGTCACTTCATGAACGCCTTTATTTGACAACCCCCAGCAAAGGAGCAGCATGTGCTGGTTTGGACCCAGCCTTTCAGAATGATCAAGCGTAGTTTGGGCTCTGCAGACCATACAGCCACTACGCAGGTGCACCTTCATTTAGACCGAGGTGTTATCGGGACATCTTAATGCCGGAGTGATTCAGAGTGGCCTTAGCATAAGTACACACCGCAGTCCATTCAGCAAGACGGCCAACATGCAAATGAAAGATAAATAAAAGACAGACTGCTACAGCTTCAGCCTGCAGTGTCAAGTAACTCTCGGAAAGTGTTTAGTATTTTCCACTTCAGTTCATTTCCATGGAAGCTGAGAGATTTCAGCATGGCCAGAGCTGCTCTGTCACTGCAATACTGAGCCTTGGACAACGAGGGGAGTGAGGGGCTGCAGATCACTGGGATGGTGGGAGCTCTGCCTGTGTGACAGCTACACGCTCTGTCTTGTTTAAGGATTAAATTCACATTTTTAAATCTAACTGTCCTGAGGAAACCCCTCCTTTCCTCCATCTCCACAGTGCAGGCATTGTGTTAGCCTATAGACTATAGCCTATAGACCGCTTACGGTATAGGTATCACTGTCATGGCAAAGGTGACAAGTTTACTGGCATCTACTGTACACACAAAATGAGAAATTTCTACTTAATATCTCTGCTTTTAGCATCTGTACTAATTTATGCTAGCTGGTCAGGTTCATTGAAAAGAGATGCATTTATCAAAGCTGGCATATTTATTTTAGCGAATATGTAAATATGTATTCCCATAGCAGCTGTGTACACGACAGACTAAGTATAATCAGCCTAACAGCCCAAACAGAGCTCAAGAGGCAGAAAAATAATTCTCCAGGCTGTGCTGCCTTGCCTCAGCAGAACCCACATCACCTCATTTGGTCACTCGGACACTCAGTAACTTTCTAACTTCATTATGCAAATAATTTGCAAAGAAGTTGGTGCTTTTATGTTGCTTCTCTTCAAAAGGTTTATATCAGTGTGTCTCTCTCAGGCTGGGGGCTCACCCATGTGCCACCATGCCCACAGATCCCCAGGGAGGGGCAAAGCCTTCAGTGGCCAGGATGGTGTTTTCCCTGCACAGGAGTTGCTGTGGGATCTGGACTCATGCATGGGAGTAGGGGGGCTACGGGGTCAGCCTCCGACTAGGAGGAATGAGGAGTGCCACTTCCCTGCGCTACTTACAACGTAGTAGCCTGACTGCTACATTTCAGGCTGAGATGCTTGGGATTTGACTAAACGGGATTGCAGAGACAGGAGAAACTCATCAGTCAACACGAGGAGTGCTGCTCAAGAGAGACAGATTTAACAGTGCCCAGTGGAGATGCCTCATTAAACTGATACAAACCTAACAAACAGTAGAGCTGCTAATTATCAAAAGGAGTTAAGCAACAAAAAGTGGCAGGAAGCCAAGCAGCAGTATTGAGTCTTCTTAATGCAAAGGGAAACTACCCAGCAAATGCGCAGTTTGTAATACAAAAGGGAAGAAGAGACAGATACCTTTTAAGATGATTGTATTAGTAATCCTTCATGTATTTTTTTTTACCGAAGCTATTTATATAAATCCAGTGGATGAAGGATGGTCACAGAGGTCATGTTATTTTACAAATATACTTTGGAAGCCAAGTGATTCTCCTTTGCAAATAAAAAAGAGGCTCTAAAAGTGTTTTAAAAATGACAAGGGGAACTGCTTTCCGTAAGTCTGCTGTACTGCATGACCATAGTATGAGGAGAACATGCAGGTACTTTACAGAAAGGGAGAAGGTGCCACAGAAGAGAAACATTACACATGCACTTGCATTTCTAGCTCCTGGAAACCCAAACCGCTGGGACCAAGCTGGTCACTATGGTTACAGACAGATGTGAAAGCTCCCTCTGAACAGACCGTCAGCTGCTGTTGCTGAGTGAGGCCCACAGACAGGCGGTGAAAGGCGGGAGGGAGCGGCAGCCACTCCCCGGGCCTGCAGAAGAGGATGCCCATGATGATTCAGAGGTCTCTCAAAACTATGCCCTGCTAATGAGCAGAAATGTTGCTGTGATGCACAGGCTGGCGGGGCTAGCACAAACGTGGCACAGATAGTGGGGTTGTCTCTGAGAAGCTGATCTGCCTCTCTCATGGAAAAGCAGGGAATAAAGTGGGTATCAACATGCAGCCACTGGCCCTTAGGCAGTGGCCATAAGCAAAGCAGCCACCTTCTTCAGAGGCAGGGCTGAAATGGGGATAATGACTGAACGCCATAGGGCAGCATCCCAGGGCAAACCAGTTTTCTTTGCCTGTGCTCCTTATGATGTAGTGTTTGCATACTGAAAGGGTCCAGTCAACACAACATGCAGGGACCTGGATGTTGCCCAGTCAAGGGCTCCCTGGCACAAATTATTGCTCTCACCCCGAGGGTGGGCAGAGAAAGATGAAATCAAACCTACCACAACCAGAGTGAATTTTGTCCTTATATAACACTGTTTTTTGGAAGGAATCATTCCAAGTGATACTCCCCTGACTATTATTTGTGATGCTCTGCCCACTTCTCCTTGGGATATGTCTGTGTATCATGTGGACATCATACATCATATTGCAGATTGCTCTAGCTGCACTCATTAACAGGTTTTCCTATCTTGTTATCGACTTGGCTAACTATTAACAACATCACCTTTTTTACTAAGCCTTCACAAAGTCCATAAACTGTATGCAAGCACAAGGGGCAACATTCTTCCCCTCAGCACCCCAGGCTCTGGTCTTCAAGGATGCAGCTGATCGCTTGCAGATTCCTGCAATGTTGTGCCATTTGCATATATTAACTGGAAATATTTAACTCCTTGTCTTATGCAAAACTTATGTACCCTTATGCAAACTCTCAGTGAGGCATGAGAGGCTTTGGGCATTATTTTTCTGAACTATGTTTGTGCTTCTCCAGCTTCCAGCATGCTTCTGAGGAGGGAGCAGGGGAGAGGTGGGAAAACAGTTCATCACCAGCCCTGACTGCAGAGAGCAGTGGGCAAACAGTACCTAGGTCTGATAACCGAGGAGTGATTACAGTAATTTGAATTTTAAAAGGACATAGTGTAGCAGGCGAAGATGCATAAGAACAGGCACATAGAGGGAGAGAAAGCAGCCAGACGTTTCCTGGGAATAGCAAAGCCTGTTGCGGGGCAACTCCTGCATCCGCAGGCATAATCTGAATTTTGACTCAGCCTCTAATCAAAGGACACTGCCAGCCCTGTCCAGCGGACTAACAAATGCTGGCTTGTTTTGAAGGGAGCGCTGCATCACTGCAATTATTTCTGATGGCACTACTTGGAAGGCATGTGCCTTGAAAAACAGACTCCTTGGCATGCCCATGGAAATGAGTAAGAGCTTGCTTGACTCACAGACTTCCTCCTGAGGGATCTGTTGGACCTAACCCACGAAGAAGCTACATTGCCTCTGGCTTTAGGGTGTATCTGGGGGGACTGTAAAAAAAGTCTGCGATCTTGAGAAGAAACTGTGACAACTTCTCCCCTGAGGAGGAACCCATCACATGCCTTCAAATCTCATTAGCACCCAGCTGTATTTCCCAAGTCTTCAAAAAAACATTTTTCTGTATTGCGTGGCAATGTGAAAGGCTCATCAATCAATCACCCATAGGGTGGGAAAAGTGAAACTTGGGGTGAAACTACATGCCCTATGGCTTTGGCATGAGACAATCTTAGAACCATCAAAAGGGCACGGCATCTTCTCCCCTGCCCAAGCTTTCCCTTCCTTCCTCCTCTTCTGGCCCTGTGCTACCAGCTGCCCCGGCTCCCTGACGGTCCCGTAAGTAGCAGCGTGCAGAAGGGAGATCTGGGGACTCAGCAGCGGGAGGGATGCAGAGGGGAAGGAAGACCTCTTGTTCTGCTGGCAGGGAGGTGTTGTAACAGCTTAGTCACTACGTGCAGCTTTGGGTGCTGAGAAACGTACAAGTGCATTGGTAAATGTGTGAAATAAATAGTCGGGGTAACAGGGCAATCACTGCCTTCAGCTGCCACACTCCAAAGTAGTGTTGTGAGAGAAGGCTGAATTTCAAGCTGTGGGCTCCGTTTCAACCCCAAGGTGATAAACCTCTGTAAAATGACTTTTAATTTGGAAACTGAAATTATGCCTTCCGGAGAAGAGAATGTTCTGCCAGTGAGAGACCATACCACTCATGCTTCCCCAGCTCTGCTCTGATATGCCACCAGTGGCAGCTGGATCCCCCCCAAATCTAGAAGTGCTCTCCCTGCTTTGCAAGGTGTGCACAAGGCACTCTGAAAAATGGTGAGATAGAGTCGCCTTGCATTAAACATGATGTGTATTGAAATCATATTTACAACTTGCTCAGGAAAAAAAAAAAAAAAGGGTGAGGTTTTACAGGCAGTAATGAGCAAACACAGTAAAAATTGCAGACTAAACCCAGCAAGAAAGCAGGTGCCTTTTTCAAACAGTATGTCTTCCTAGCCATAAAACAGATGAGGCATCTGTCATTCAGAACAGAATAAAAAAGGTTGGAGGGGAAAAAAAAAAGCCAAAAAAACCCCAACCCACAAAGATCCATTTTACATCTAGAAGATGCAGGCAATAAAGTCATGACTCACCCTTAACAAGTTCATCTGCTGTTTTGTGACTAATGCATTAAATTATATAAGTCACAAATGTCCTACTCTTTAGGATTTTACTAATAGTTATTTGCTGAATTAGAGTTAGAGACAGCAAAATGAAGTGAAAAAGCAGGGCCTTTTAGAGAAAGGGAAGCAATCAGCACTGATGGATTTATTGTGCAAAAGCCTACGTGGTTGTAAAACCACGCACGTACACACACATCTGGCTGCTTCAGCTGTTGGTAGTAGTCATGAATATAGCTTGCTGATGCCAAACAAAAATCCATATCAATACAATCGTTTATTTATTCATGTTTATAATGTAGATCTATTAGCCACAACTCTAGCAACAGAAAACAAACAGCTAGGTTTTCCAGGAGAAAGTTAAATTTGAACAAAAGTTAATCAAAGTCCATGCCAAACAGCTTAGCTAATCGATCAGCAGGGCTTACCTAGTGAGTCACAGAGGCACCGCTCCAATATTTGCAATGACAACAGCTGGGGTATCATTTCCAAAAGAAAGGAAAAGCTCTTTCCCTTTCTGATCCACAAGTCTAGCCCCTGCATACAGGTCACAGTGTGTGTACCTTTGTTACTGCATATACTTAGCACGCCAACAGCATATTAAAAAATGTATAACCTTACAGTTAGAGACACATAAATACCAAATCTTTATCTAAAAGACCATAAAAAGAAGAGTTTTGAGGAAGGTACAGGTGGTAAGTGGACAGAAATCATCAGATAGACTCACCTTAGGTAAATAAGATAAATCTCTGCCCAGCAATACAGACAAGCCAATCGCGTTTAAAAAAAGGGCACATGTAGGAAAACATTTGCTTGGTACCTGCAAGGAAAAGCAACAATTAAGCTGAACTCTGGATGCAGATATTTGGCTGCTGGGATGGATTGCCAGAGCTCAGAATTATTTACCTTCCCTTCACTCTGTTCATTAGCACCTGGCACTTCTCATGCTCTAAGGCTGTCCTCTCAGCCACACCAGTTTGGATGGGCGCATCACCAGTTTCATAATCTCGGGTCATCTTTCATAAAAGCCCAGCTGTTGCATTTATGT
Organism: Falco punctatus; assembly: GCF_963210335.1. Taxonomy (NCBI): domain Eukaryota; kingdom Metazoa; phylum Chordata; class Aves; order Falconiformes; family Falconidae; genus Falco; species Falco punctatus. Next base: position 82,950,542 of record NC_137584.1, read on the forward strand.
GGTCAGTGAAGAAACTCCACTTCCCCTTTAAAAATTACTCATCTCTCAGGGTTGCAGGTCAAAGCATGGAAAATGAAAGTGCTAAAGTCTCAGAAAACAGAAGGCAATAAATAAACTAGTATTTAGCAGTTTCAGAAACATTAGAAATTCTAAAGCAAGTGTAATCATTTTCTATAGGGAGACTCATTCATGGCTTGTGGGGCCTGGGTACGGTAAGCAGAAGCTTATGTAGCCTTTCTCCCCCCAGCAGTAAACAGGAGTGAAATAACTGTATTCTGAGTCTGGTTAACATCACACACAATACAGAAGGACTTTCTAAAACCCAAAAATTTACTGTAAGTATATATTGCCTTAAAAATTACCAAAGAAATTAGGTTCCTCATTTCTAAAACCTTTCCATTTTCTAAAAACCAAAAATTTACTTTAAATATATATTGCCTTAAAAATTACTGAAGGAATTAGGTTCATTTACACTTCAAACTGTTAAACGTTTTGCCGTGCTTTAAAAAATCGGCAGGGTTTCCATTTTTTGTTTGGATTCTATTTTTCCCTACCTGCCAGCACTGCTTGGCAGAGGTTATCAGAGGAAGGCTTTCTGAAGATTTCAGCCTCTGGTTAGTGATTCTTAAATATAACACTCTATCTTCTATCTTTAAATACTGCATTCTTTAAAAAACCCATAATTTTGGAGGAAAAACTCTTGAAAAAAATCAGTATTTTCAAAAATCAATGTTGAGAAGTGGTCCTAAATAATGTTTTTTAAAAGTAATGATTTCCAACTAATTTTAAAAAGTCCTCACAGATTGCACTGTTATTCCCTGATTAACTATAATCACACCATGAATAAACCAGGAAATGTTACAGAAAAAATGAGTAATAGTCTGTCAACCTTAACAGGAAAATTTTATTTTCAGTGGGTTTTTTTGCAAGGAAATGGATTAGAAACCTGTTCTGAAAGGACAAGTGAGATCATTTTACACATTTCTTTTTCCTTCTAACTAGAGGAGCTGTGTGGAGCCATGTCTTGCATGCATGCAGCGTCTGGCTCTGCTAACAACTCTGGGAACCCACAGAATTTACCATTTTTAGATCAGTATGGTACATCTAACACAACAGGACACATCAGATGAAAAGCAGGATATATTCATTTCAGCACAGAGTGGGTAGGCTGAGATGAGTTAAATGAAGCTATGATTCTGCCCATGGTGCGTTTTAATTGTGTGTTATGCTTTGAATATAAAAGAAGACCTAGTTTACGAAGCATTTATATAACAGTCTTCCTCATTAGGAATTTCTTAACAGTGTCATTGACACTGAAATCACAAGAAGGAGAGGGGGGAAAAAAGCCCCAAGTCCATTTAAAACCACTAATTAGCTGGGCAGTCTGATTATACATTCATAACAGCTGTTGCCTTCTTGGGGTTTCAGTGATCAGCTGTGGAAACAAATGCACACTGGAACACGTTAAAAGAAGGAACAAGCTTATTTTTGTGGTAAAAAAAAAAACCCAAAAACTTCAAAGGTGGAAAAATTCCATGAAGGTATGGAGTACATAATTCTGCATAGTCCAAATTGTGTTTAGTTTTCCTGAGGAGCATTTAAAACATTGAAGTTGTCTCCTGCTGCTACATGATTTACTCCCCTGACAAAGAACACCGAGTGCTTTCCTGAATCGCAGCCACGCAGGGGTTTACTGCATACTGCAACTCTCTGTTTCATTTATAATTATCCTATAGCATCTGCAGCTTCGGCCTCTGCTCCCCCTGAAGACAAGGGGAGCCACGTTATTGATTTCAAGGAGACGCGAGAGTCAGCAGCTTTTCCACCCATAGCAAATACATGCAAGAACACGCCAACTCCGGCTCCCGTTACCTAGTTAAAAGTGTACAGGAAAATTATACGGTTTTAGCTGCTCCTTACTTCTGCTCCCAGTGAAGAGAGCCACTAATAACTAATAACTGCAATTCCCCTTTTTGTGTTAAGTCATCAGCTCTTACGCTGCTACTACCTCTGCAGAGACCGAGGTACTGTTATGGGTCCTGTGCTGGGAGGACTTTTTAACCAAGAAGGTCTCAAACCCGAGGTCCTCTGAAGGACGATGGACTTTTATTTCCCCTTGAATGGAGGGTGATTGATTCAATTCCTTTGTACACCGTGCCTGAGGGAAAGTGGAAACTTCAGCCCCAAAACAATAGCCAGCTAGTGTAAGTTGCACAATGCTGGTCTCATACGCTGCTTTTAACGCCATTTAAAAAGTGATCTGTTTATGCTGTACTAGTGTTTGTGCCTTAGCCGGGGCAGGAGGTAGTTCCTCATAGACTGTTTCACGTCTGTTCCAGACATGAGTCACTATAATAAGATCCAAGTCTACCTTCCATCCCTTCAGATGATAACAGTTTCCAGGAAGTCCCTTTCATGCCATCCCTTAGTAGTAACTGGAGTTCAACTGCTGAAAAAATCTGAAAATCCCATGTCTTCAGGCAAGACCGTACAGCTGGCGAGTCACACGTACCCTAAACATCTCTAATTAATGAGCAGGGTTGGAATACAGTAAACATATTATGAAGTAAAATAAGTTCCAAAATCACAACCCTAACTGCTGACTTAATTTCTGTGACAACTTCCACAGGGATAATGTGTCCATTTGTTCCTCATTCATTACAGAGAAGACAAAAAGAACTGTGTTTTGGCATTCACAGGGGCAATGTTTTTTCCCCGGAGTTAGGAAATCCAGCTTTTAAAAGCAAGCTTGTGAAAGAGTTTGATGTTTACTGATTTTATCTAATTTGCTATGTACTAACATGGTAGGCTTAGAAAGCTTGTTAGTCTGTGGGGTTTTTTTAAACTCTTGGTGGTAAAATGACTCATTCTACGGACTGAAAAGTAGTTAAGTAGCAGTTTTTAATATGAAAAATTTCCTAAGGATTTTTTGAATAAGAGTATAAGACTGAGTATACCATTTGGTTTCTTTTTAAACAGAGAACAGAAATACCTGTGAGCACTATCAGACATTCTGTTCCTGACAGATGTTGCATCCCTGACTAATAATACAAAGAAATAATTTGGCTTTGATCTCTTCTACCTCCTGTCGCCCTGTAGCTAATGAAGTTGGGCGTCTTCAGTGATACGTATGAAATCTGCAAGTCTATTATTGTGAAAGAGAAAGCAGCTAATTAGTATTTTTGCTGCCTTTCATGCTTGTTAGGAGTTTTCAGTTCTGAAATTTCAATTTACTTGAAACCAAACCCCCTGTGACACACCTGTTCTGTATGGGAAAAAGCCACAGACCGGCTCCCTGTAGATGACTGTCCTTATCCTGAGACTGTCTAGAACAACTGCCTTACGTCCAGTCCCATTATTTTTTTATATTAGTGGAGAGGAAGGAGACCTAAATTTGATTCAAAAGGGAAATAAACTAATTTAAAATGCTTCATAAACTGTTGCTACTTTCTCTCGTAAAGAACTCAAGGTTATTACAGTTGTTCCACGTGTTTTGATAGAAGTGCTTATGCTGGTATCATGCTTCTGTTACAAACTCTGCAGATTTTAGGGTTTGTTTTACAAACACATTTGCTTCCAATTGCCAGCCTGGTCTGTGAAACAGGATATCCTACAAGTGTGCTTAAAAAAAAAAAAAAAAAAAAAAAAAAAAAGCAAGCAAGCAAATATAGCATTTTGCAGTCAAACCCAAAAACCAGTATGCATTCACTGGTGTGAGAAATTTCGTCATTTAAAAAATCAATCAGTTGTTCAAAGTAAAAAAGAATCACATCTATTCACATGAGGCATTAAAATTCTTTGGGACACTGAAGAGAAGAACTCAGGCATATTATTTTGTCAGGAAGACTGCCTCCTGATCCTGTCCACTAGCTTCTCGCCAGTAGAGGTGCCTTAGGACTGTTCGATGTAAATGCACAGGCAGGTGCACGGGTAAGTCATGTTGTACTTTAACGTGTTAGCCTGAACTTTCACCACTGATCAGGTCAACAGTATGTGAACCCTGCCTGGGTCTTCTGAGATCACAGTGGCCCATGAATCCACAGAAACGGCTCAGGCAGGCAGCTGATCCTGCCGTCTAAGTCAAGACCCCCAAAGGTTTGAATCCGGACCTGACTAACAGCAGCAGCTCCGAGTGAACTCCTAACGCAGGTCCCGACGAGGAGGAAGAACAAAGCAGAAATGAAGACAAAGACCCTGCTCAGATACTGAGAGGAAATCTAAGCATTAGGAAAGCCACTCTGAAGTGCAAAGTTTTCTGTTCATTAAACCTTCGCTACAGTGAATATTTTAATATATCCCCTTTGAACAATTTAACATATCTCCTAACAAGGAGGAATAAAAATTATGGTATTTTAGGGGGGGGGGGGGGGGGGAAGACAATCACACAGCGGTTTTCAATGACCAAGCAATAAACAAACACCTGCTCCAGAGCTGCAAGCCTGTAATGGTACAATCTCTCCTGGAGATTGCTATGTTATACTGTATAAAGAAAAAAAAAAAAAAAAGAAAACAAGGAGGAAAGAGTGAGCACAAGATGTTATCAACCAGAGTTTCTAGGAGATTATTGCTGAGATATGAAGACCTTTGACTGACATTTTCCTTTAAGCTCAGCATGAGTAATGGGCACAATTCTGCTTTTCTGTGCACCAGCTGATCACTTTATTTCACTGAACTGATTTAGACCATCCCTGCAGAGAGCAGGGGTCGACCGAACGTGAGTCACTGTGTGTGCCTGCTGCCATCAGCCCCAGAAGGAAAGTCTCAAAGATGCTGAACTACCTGGAGCTCCTGAAGAGCCATGGTTGGCAAAAAATACTGATCCTTAGAGACACAAGATGGTTGATCCTGGGATTTCACACAAGACAGGGGAAAAGAGGGAGTACACTCCGGAGGGGGCAGGGAGAAGCAAAGATACAGATGTGTTAGTACTGGACTCCCCACCAGGGCAGGGGCAGGCTGACAGCACACAGTATAGAAGCTCATTTTGCAGTTATCTATGAGCTCCCAGGCTTGTCCTCACTGATGCACCAGGCGGTGGTTCCGTGGTAGTACTCTGTCACCAGAAGATCCAGTTGAAGAGGTTCCTACACCCAGACGGTCAGCCCTTCCCTCCCTGTAGAGGGTGAAGCCGTGTCACCAGTACAGGTTCGCTCAGACACAATTCAGACTTCAATGACACAAAGTGATATCAGCTGCAGCAGGGAGAAAAAAAGGAATATTTTAATGCAGATTTGTCATCGCTTTTGCAAGATGAGGGTACAATCTCAGCTACTCTGCAGTGTAACCATGCAGCTCTAGAGTCTTACTGTGTTGACACACATTACAGGCTATCTCAAGATGAGTTTGCTTGGATAGTGGTTTATTTGAATTAGCACTGCAATGAAAGCAAGCACTCCAGTGCTATCAATGAGTGTTCATTCTCGAGCACACTGCGATGAGTGAACGTGTTTTATTAAAGCTTAAGACTCCTTCTTTCACTTCTTGTATTCCATGGAAAGTATCGGCTTTATCCACAGCCTTTGGGCTCCGTTTTTATTTACTGTGGGCTACTAAATCTTCAGGATTTTTCTCACTGCACAACAGATGACACTATTAAATGTGTTATGCCTAACAGCCTGAGCACTGCTAAATCAAATTATGAAGACCTGAGAAAAAAACCCTGGTTAAATACTAATGGTAGTTAATGCTATTAAACTATTGGACATGGACTGATCATTACAAATGAAGTGCAACATTTAAGGAAGTAGAAAAATAACCTGTTTCTGCTAATCACTCAATTTCCATTACGTATGAAGTGGCTGCAGTTTTGTACTCCTGCTTCATACAAGAATCTCTTTGTATGATGTACTGGAACTGAAAATACTATATATTGTTGCAAAAGAGGAAAGTATCATGATGTATGACTTATGGGACCATATGTAGCTTGTCATGCATTAGGAGAACATGACCTGCATCTAAATTGAACAGCTTCCATGGATGACTCATGCGCGAACAGCACTTGAAATCATCACACAGACTGCCTCAATATACATGAAATCTACCACTGGCTCCTCAGTGTTGCCTTCTGTCTCTTTTCAACAAGACAAATGTCAGGCCATTAGGAATCAGTGTTCCTCTATTCTGCTGAAAGCACATGGGGGCCATGACCTAAATGAAGAACAAGAGAAAGCATCTTTGAGCTCTCTACCATACATTAATACATTACAATGTAAACAGGAAAAAAAAATCACAAATGCTGAAAAACTATGAACGAAGCCTTGAAATGCTCAGAAGACACTATTTCTGCATGTGTGATGTTATACCTGTGAACATAACCCCAGACTACTAGTTAGCTGGACTTCTGCAAGAAGGTGTACTGAAGTTGGTGAGGAAGTCTGAAGGGTCTGAACAGTCCTCAAGGGCTAAAGAGGCCATTATGTGTCTGGTCTTAGATATGGGTGCCCAAACTGAGAAGTACAGCCAGAGAACAGTGCTCTGTCCCTGTCTGGATTCAGTAGGTCTTTCAACCCCTACAAAAGGCAGTGAATCTGCAAGCAGGGCATGCAAGGGCACTTCGGGTTTCTGCACGCCAAAGGGCTGGCTGCGCTGCTCAGCGCTCTGCTAGCTGACAGCCAGGCTGCTTCGTTACCTGCGTGACAGCCCTGTGTGCAGAAACAGGTGGGTCACAAAGGTCTCAGCTGCACTTGTGGGTCCTCTGCAAGAGCCATGGGACTTAACCAACTGGTAGGTGGGAGCTTCACATACCTTAAGTACTGCTTAGATGTGGAATAAAACATACGCTTTTCAGCAAGGAAATAAACCATCACTTTTGTGGTTTTTCATAGAGACCTCAGCCCAACTACCCTTGCTGAAGTTGGATATCGAAGTTGTCCTTCTCGAAATGCAGAGCCAAAAGACAGGGAGAGAAAGGATAAGCATGAGTGTCTCTGGCAGAGAGGAACACCACAGCAGAGCTCCCCTCAAGGGCTGCCAAGGGTCTGCCCTGCTGGCAAGTGACAAGCCTCCAACAGCTCAGTAGAGTTTATTGTATGATTTTCTTCTGGTCGTAACGTTTCTGTGATGTGCGCATCTGCACATTAAGCACTGACTTGTTTTGTGTCATTGAACAGCAGGAGGTGGGTAACAACCCTCTTTTTCACTCTTTATCTCTACTAATGGGAACGCAGAGTTGGACTATGCATGAGCCAGCTTGTTTTCAGCCACAAGAAGAAGCAGAAGAAATGGCCTTACACTCTAAAGCGGGAACAGGGAACGTATATATAGCCAGCCTCTACCACCTGCTATAAGCAAACTGTGCTTTGAGATAAAAGTGTATTTCTGAAGAAATCCCCCAAGACCGCTTTTGAAATGAAGAGGTGTGAGACCACAAAGTGTAACTCCTTTCTTCCTCTCTCTGCCCCATAACTCTATACCACTACTGACATGTTCTGACTATCTGCAAGTAGACTCACATGTGAAGTACTTTTTAAACGGAGGTTTCAGATTAACATCATAGGAAATGCAATTTTTTAGATCAGAAGCAATAAACCAGATTTGAAGCAATGTATCAGAAATCCTAAAACTTCAGTAACTGGCAAAATGCAGTACTACTCAAGAAAGTTTTCCCATAAGGTACTGAACCAAATTTGCAATAACATACATAAATGAAGGGAAGAACATGATGCAATTTAGTATACTGTTATCACATATATATCTCACAGAATACATGCAGACAGACTCCTACGTGTACTGTTCAAAACCAATGTTCTCTGTTCAATTTCCTTGCTTTTCCTAAGAAAAACAAATTTTTAAAAATGTGATGCTTGTTGCAAACTCCAATTCTAAGCAGTTCTAGTTAGTAAAAATCATCCAAAGCCAATAAAAACCATTAGCTGTTTTCCTCCCTAAAAATAATGAGCAATCTATTGATACTTGGGAGAGTACAAGGTAAAAGTTATCTGATTTCTTTTAAGTATTAGAAGTGCATCAGAACCTCTGAAGACTTCTCTTTCTAAAGCTGGTGGTGACTTAAATCCTGATTTTTTTCCATCACGTCTCACAGTTTATCAGAGACCTACAGATAGTTTTCCTTCTTCTTTCATCATCAGCACAACAATGACCTGCAACATGACCAGCCTGTTCCTAGCTGCAGTGGCTCAGGCTGTAAACAGAGAGGAAGCTGTTGGCAGTGGCTGACCTGACCAGAGGAGAAAGCTCATGACTCATGGACTCTTTGTCAATTTGGAGATTAAGTTTGTAGTCTCAACAAGAAGGATTCTCCCCTGTTCTTTGGCCCAGGAGGAGAACTAAACCACGAGCCTGATGGAGTGTGAGCAGTGAGAGCATTCCTTATGCAAGCGGTTGTTTTAGGAAGAAAAGAAACAGTGCAGAAGTGGTTGATCGTGATGAACATTTTGTTAAACTAGAACTTGCTTCTTGGTGCTCAGTACCATAGCCTGTTTTAGTTTGATACCTCTATTCACTTTTAGAAACTTTACATCTAAGATTTACATTTTCACTCTTGCATTCTACATCTTGACCAACAGCTGGCCTGGACTCTGTACGGCAACTCTGAGGAAAGGCTTTGCATGCGTGTGAAGTGTTGTTTCACTAACAACTGCTGTAAATCAGTGTCAGTGACATCATACAGCCGCAAATGATGTCCATCAGGCTGCCTGCTTTCCTGCAGACACACCATCTGTTTCAGTCAAGGGTGCTGGAGGTTTGAGTCAAAGCTCGTTGAAGTTACTGGAAATATTCCCATGAATCTTTGATTGTGTGACTCATCTGTAGCTTACACTACGCGCAAAATGTCAGGCTCACAAACTGCACAGTGCAAGCATGACAGCTAAGGCTTAAACAGAACACAAAGCAGCAGTTAGCTCTCTTAAACCAACACATGCCAGGATTTGATCTGCTGAAACTATTGCAGCTGCAGTGATGTATAGCAGGAGTAGGCAAGAGGGTGAGAAAACTCTGAACTGGTACCTTTTACTGGGAGAACTTTAGGAAACAAGAGGACTCTCAGAGCCAGAGGAACCAGTTCTATTTTCATACCTCTGGGGTGATACTACCATCAGTGGGGATGATGCACCTAAAAAGAAAAACATGGACCATGATGCCTGAGGCAATCAAACACCACAGGATAGGCGGGAGAAAAGAATCTCTGAAAGAACATTAAGAGTAGGCAGAATTCAATGTCAGTGAGTAAAACGGAAGGATGACTTAAAAATAGCCAGCTATATCTACAGATTCAAGTTGCCTTTCTTAGGTAAAGACAACAGCGCTTTTCTTTCCCACGATTATATAAAGAGACCCAGTTCCCTGCTTGGAGCTCCCACAGAAATCAGTGTGAGTCACTTGTGCAGGCTGCTGGGAAGTACATCTCCAGGAGAGCTAATTATTGCATCTATCATAACAAGTTTGCAGAAGTGGTTTTATAAACACCTGCCACTGTTTTATTATCTCCAGCTCAGGAAACAGAATAACTGTCAGCCCAAATGACACGGTTTGGTATTTTCCACTAATTCTGAAAATAAAGAAGTAAAGAGCAAGTCCTAGCAACACCTTTGGTTTCAAAGTTACTGTCAGGTAAAACATCTATTTTAAAAAAGTATGCTAATTTTATCTCCAAGCCCCCACAGGAACACACAGTAGTTAGGACCTCTTCTCTCACTTCATGGACGAGAAGATGAAGGGAAAACCAAAAGGCCCCTAATTGCCTGATTTCACTCTTGGACTTGCACGAAACAAAACACTCCACCAGTGCTAGCTGTTCAGCAGAACTCGATCAGGTGAGAAACATAAAATTTGATTGTATAAAGCCAGCAGAACAGAAAGGAGGCATTATTAAGGATAATGCTTATCTGTTGCACTCCATAGATTAAAAAGTCTATCAGCCTGTCCTGTCTGCAAAGACTTACATTTTTGTTTATATTTATGGGCCTTTAAAGCACAAGTCTGCTTGTGATTTAATCAAGATTTTCAAGCGATCACATCCTTTCACTGATCAAGTACTAACATGAGTCTCATACAGCAACTGAGATCTCTGTCCCATCATTAGCAACGGTAGAGGCTCTATGACAATCAAGAGCATTTAGCTCTTTCCTCAAGGAATGGCAGTGAAGGGCACCAACTCTTCTTTGGTTTTGCACTTTCTCCTCCTGCAAAGTAGAGACACAGAGCAGACACAAAAGTTTGTTCTTACTTTCTTATTCCAGGAGAAAACTTGACAGGTAAAAGGAAAAGGACTTCAGAAATCAGGGAGATGGAAAATGAGGAGGAAATCTCAAGCAGAACACCTAATCCTGAAACCAAACTGTGAGATTGGCAGCAGAATTTTTCTGGATTAGTGGTTATTGATGTGCCTCACTCAATAAATCCCTTTCCTGAGGGAGTTTCCTTGGGTGGGTAAGTGAGAAGGTGTCAAGTGAAACTGCTTATCTCCACATGGTCTGCAACACACTGAGGTAATCGCAACTCTCACTAGGTACAGCCTGCTGAAAAATAGCATTGTAATGATTACTTGTACTCATCTTTATTACCTTGTGTCAGACAATGGGAAATAAATAATAATTCATAATAAATAATAAACAAAAAATAACAAAAGGAATAGGGTTTATGTGATTTTTCCCAGGCTGACAATGTTTCTCTGAGTCCATCAGTTGTTCTGCGCAGACCTTGCTTTTATGTACTTTCCTCAAAATGTGTCAGAGGAAACTGCAGCTACATACCTGTCCCCCGTACAGCTTGCCTTTCAGGCAGTATAGTTTTACACACGTAAAGCACTCCTTATTCAGCAGAGCAAGGCAACAGAACAGACTGACTGGCTCAATATCTATTAAAAAAAAACAATAATCATGCTGATCTATTTAGTTGTCATGAGCTTCAACATCTGGACAGTTTTATCTTTTTAACACTTCACTGACTTCTATACAGTAGCAAAACAAAGAAAGTAACGCAGCAAAACTGGAACTCGTATAGAAATGGAACAGAAAATACAGTCAAGAACAAGGATGGATGTGGATGCCACCTTCTACTGATGGTTGCTTTAGACTGAGCTACATCAGCTTGAAAAAACCACTGAAGTGAACAAAATACACTATTTGCTTTTTGTTTTGTCCGAATGCTCTTTGGAGTCTTTCCTATATCGCTATATTCTGACCACGTACTAGCGTAAATGAGAAACTACTCCAAAGAAATCAATGGATGTTAACTGGAATAGGCAAAAGGAGAATTAAGTTCAAAAAAGCAATAGCTGTATATACCCTTAAAGCATCCCTAACATCAGTCCGTCCAAACACTGTTCGTAGGCGAGAGTTCCATTCTACTTCCATTTTGTCACAGACTCAGAATCCAGGAGATACAGTAAAGCATTTTCCCAGTTCCAGGAAACTCACTGGTTAGAGCAGGTTTGGGTACAATTCAGATTTGGCTTTCTCCTTTAAATAACATTAGTGGGCCTAAAATGTCCTAATTTAAGACGTTTCCAGAACTAAAGTTTCATTCTGCACTGCATAGTAGGGATCTGAGTCCCTTTGTTATATTTGTTACTGCTTACCCAATCCACATGCCTCAAAATTACCTGGGAAAACATTGGCATCGGATATTATCTGGCCAAACTGGAAGAACTCCAAGTCTTATCAAACGTATAGCACTGGCTGCACCTAGTATTTTGTGACTATATTTATAGAGCAGGGATATAGAAACATTTAATAAAGGAAAAAACACCCTCTTATTATGGTTTGACCGATTCAGAAATTATAGAGTCTATACTCTCACTGCTCGAAGGATTGTCTGATGTGGCCCATCTAAGGGAAGATGCCTGGAGCTGAATTTCCCTCGTAGTTCCAGTTCTTTTAATTTTAAATTTTTTTTTCCCCTCCAGCTTGCTTGCTCAGTGGAAAGGATGTAATGACATAGAATGTAATTACACTCAGCTGAGCTGGGCATGTCTGGGGTGATGGATGATGGGACTAGTTGCTAAAAGCTCGCATGCACTGCAGCAATCTGGCAGAAAAGCCCTGTGCATGAATGTCATGGTGTGAGGCATTGCCTGGATGAGGCTTTTCCAGAACAAAGCACAGCATCATAATCCCCCACGTTCAGGAAAAATGAATTCATGTTGGAAGGGATGCAGAGAAAGATGCTGGGAATCTAAACCTACCTTATAAGAGGGGACTAATACAGCTAAGCTTGTTTCATCTAACAAAGTCTGGGAGGGAATACAATTGCTTTTTGTAAAAACACAAGAGAAACACAAAGAAAGGGAAAGAGCAGTTTAAGCAATGGGATAATGCTGGCGCAAGAACACATGGCTGTGAACGAGCCACATAAAAATTTAGACTGGAGTTTGACGATTATTTCTATCCATCAATAAAGTAATGCTCTGGAACAGACTTCCAGGCAGGAACAGCGGCTGCAAGAGGCCTAATCGGTTTTAAGGTGAAGCTTGACAAATCTGATAAAGGGATAATAGGACAAGGTTGCCTGCAACAGCAGACAGCTGGACTCCCTGTTTTAGAAGATCCCTCCAAGCACTAAGCTCCCAGAAAAATGCGGCAGTAGTTCCTCATGCTATGAACACTTGCTAAACAGTATATTGAGTCCATTAAACTCCATACAGTATTTGGCCTGGAAACATACACTTCATGCAGGTCTTGGTTTAAAATTATTGCTATTTCAGAGTGCCATATATAAAAGGTCTTTTCTATAGAGAATAAAATTGAATGGCACATTAGCGTTGAGACAGAGCTATCTCCGGTTTCCTCCATTTGTATCATCCCTCATTTTCAAATACTTAGGTGACCCTATTATTGTAGTTTATCCTTCCATTATTATTTTGCAAGGTGATAGTAACCACCCACATTATTTCGTGGCTTTGATACAGAACATTTAAATTTTGTTCTACGAAGGGATCAATTTAGTCATGAATTAATAAAGCATGCTGTCGTGCCCAGAACTACTCCATATGAAAGATCTCTTATACCTGAGATAGGGTACCACACTGGGAATTTGGAACCTCTCCTTGAAATGATGGAGTGGAAAAACAGCAAGGCCAGCTATCTTGGTGGCGTCAACCCCTGGCTCAAGGACCAGTGATAATCCTCCAGAAGGAGGAACATCTCAGATTTTTATTTTTTTGAGCTACATTCATATTCAGTTGGCTTAATTACTTCAATAGCCTTAAAATCCCTGCCTGATAGAGGAAGGCGGCTGAGAATTCTGGAAGACTTGAAAAGCCAAGGCAATCTAAGGTGGGACAGTATTCGTTACAGTGGCTTCCTGATAAGCACACTGGTCAGTCCTGAGCAGACACCGCAATTCCTCTCCTAAGAAAAAAAATATTAAAATCCAAAATTTTGCTTAAGAACTGGAACAAACAATTGGAGATGGGAGGTGTAGCATGTGAAAAACATCTTTTGCAAAGGTTCAATATCAGATGAACCAGATCTGGACCTTCTCCCATACTCTGTTCCAATGGCTTCACTGTGCTCTGGGGTGGTCAGTGGCCAGGTCCCCCCTGCTTGACCAAGGCTGTGGGAGATGTTGGTAACCCAGGACACTGACAGCCTGGCAATGGGCTGGCAGGCAGATGGTCTGAGTGACAGGCCAGAGAATGTCAGTCAAGGAACATCAACCTCCTGAGGTTTGTTGCATCTTTTACTGGAACTAATGTTTTCACAACAGGTTGTTTTGTTGGAAATTTGTTTCCGTGGGGAAGTATTTAATGAGAAGGTCACTGACTAGCCCAAATATTGCTGCTGGCTGTTATCAGTACGGAGCAGAATGAAGGTTATTTCACAGGTTGGAGCTTCTCTTTACCTGCGCTGTTTGAGTCTCTCAAACTGGACCCCTAACATTGGCATTCATAATGCCTTTGTTTGAGAAAAATGACTGCAATTGCTGTGATATATATTACTGTTAGAAATTAACTCTATTTCAGTGCAGCTTTTGGGGACATTTGCTGCGAGGCATAGTACTGTCCAGGGACCCATAAACTAAAGATTGCATAGTGCCTAAATGTCTTAATGCAGAGTCATCTCAATAGCACGATAGCAGCTAAGAGCTCTAAAATAGTTTAATAAAATGATAGCAGCTTCCTTAGAATAGCTATTTTCCAGTAACCCAGAAAGTCTGTTTGGCACAGTGCCATCCCAAGGTGTATGCCTCATCATGTTTGGCCAGATCATGGCTTGTCTCGGTTTGCTTTGCTCTTACTTTTAAGGGGAGGAAAACTGTTCGACTCCTAGAGCTGGCTGCTCATCTATTTGTTGTTCCATTTTCTAACATTTCACTTTCTGAACCTTCTGTACTTCCTGGTGCTACCGTTCAAATCCCCCATCACCACAGGTTTTGCAAGGACTGTGCAAAGTTGCATTCCTTTTAGTCTAGGCATCACAGCAGAAGTTCTGCAGGTCCAAACCCTCCCAGCCTCCCCCTGCCCCAAGCCCACCCTGACTGCCCCTGCTACAGGTTTGACGAGCTCACAGCTGGGGGAAACGACATGCTGTGTTGACACGCTACCATCTAGTGGCAAGTACCGCAGATTTCCGTGGGACAAATCCCCTAGGGAGCGTGCTGGGTTCTCAGGCTCCTGCTTTATCTCACGGTCCTGGGCAATATCACTGCTCACGCTGTGCCCAGGAATGGCTCACGCAGCACTTGGAGGCTGCTGCTTTCTTACTGCTGCTGCTCCTTCTCCAGGCTACTACGAAGAGCAGCATCGATTCTCACCCTCGCTTCTCTGCAAATTGGCTTGCAGAGAGCTCTGCCCACGTCACCTGTCTTTCCACTGCAGACCTGTGGCAGACGGGGCTCAACCTGTGCTTGAGCAGAGATGTTTAAGGACTGCCTCAGTAGAGACTTGCTGTCTAGAGCTCAGCTCTCCCTTCTCGGGGTTCAGGCAGCTGGGCTGTTGGTTTGCATGATGGAGCCAACCTTCCAAAGTGACTCTGGTTCTTTTGGGCAAACTCCAGCTATGGCTGCTGGGTTCCCAGGCAGACACCCTGTGCCTGCCCTCAGGAACAGGACCCTTCAAGCTACTGGCTGCAAAACGAACACCCCCCAGCTTCAGAAAGCCAAAGCAGACACTAGGAAACACGTCCAGCTGAAGAAGGGCTCCTTATCTAACACAGTGCTCTCAAAAGCAATTCTACCTCTACTCCTCTGTTCAGCCCTTGCTCCAGAGGGTGTGCAAAACATATTAAGCTAAAGGCACCATAACATTTTAATCATTACAAGTTTCTGAAGATTTGAGAATGCTATGCCTTACTCTGATGCTGTGCAGGCCCTGAGAAACCAGAGGACGGGGGGTGCATGAAAATGCTCCCCCAAAGTACAGAAATTAAGAACATCCCCACAAAAAACGTGTCACAGTAGAACAAAAGATTTTATCAGATCCTGCTCCCCTGATTTATCAGTGTGAATACACAGTTGCAGACCATTCACACTCGGTACTGAGATGAGGCGTGCAAGTACTGGCCTTACATATTTCCTCCCTGACTAAAATTCACCTTCTTTCCTGTTTGTTTGCTAGTTAGCAGATCTTAAAACTGAAAGTGCAAAAGAAGTGTTAACTCTCCCACAAGCTAAAATATGTGGTGAAAACGTGCAGTAATGCAGATCTCTAACCTCAACATTCCTTGGAAGGAAGGAAGAGAATTCTTTGCAAAAGCTCTTGACATTTTGTTTCAGCTGCTTTTGCAACTTGGCAATTTTTCTCCATCTTTCATCCAACAATCACAGCTGGCTACTTGGGGATTGTAGAGAAGTATGGGACAATCATCGTTTAGCAGTTTTTTATGTAAAGTATTTCTAAAACTGACGGTCTGCCTTTTGCATACACTGTGTGGGAAGGTTTCCACTTGTGGAACCCTTTACAAAGGCGAATCCTTTTCAAATTCTCAGAGATGGGTTGTACAGGGGTGGGGGAGAAGAGAAACAGCACTTCATTTTTGAAATGCTGGATTACAATGCATTCTGAACACGTCAACAGGCAGCTTTCTCTGTCACTTATACTGGATTACTTCAAATTACTTAAAATTCTACATGAAACCTATTATTTATGTCTTTGTCCCATGGACATTATGGATATTATCTTTTAAGCCTTTTGCTGCTTCTCTTGCATGACTCTTCCATTAACTTCCTTTAGTGATGCTTATGCAATTTTTACTGCTGTATTTAGGTAATCTCACAATGCTTAGCCTCACCTGCTACAAAAACCATGTCTGCACATGTTCACACAAAAAGCAAAACGTCAGTTACAGAGAAGTGTTGTTAAGCCTTTTCACTTCATCCTACAGGGTCAGAACACAACACCCAACCTCCCTTCTGAAACCTCCTCTTTTTTCTGTCCAGTCAAACACTCTTCCAGCCAGCCATATCACCATTCAAGCCCCTAATTACCGCTGCTAAACTTGTCATCTAAACCTGTTAATCCCCTGCTTTGGCAACTCATCTACTCCTTGCTGATCCAGATGACTCTTTCTCTGGGTCACCCAAACTGTCACAGGTAGTCTTTTTTATTCTTCCTCTTATCATCCTCAGCCTTAACCCCTTTCCTGTTGTCTCTGGCACTGATTTCTTGTCCTTTCTTCAAAAACTTTCACAGTCTGATTCTACTCCACCAAAAGGCTTATTTCCTACTTCTTTTCCTGCACTTTCACGCTGCTGCAGAAAAACCTTCCTCTTGCAAGTCATCAAACCCACCACTGGCACACTACTGAGTTCCTCTTCAAAACTATGCCCTTCCCTAATGCACCCTGGTAACTCCAATCCAATAACAAGAGGTGGTGAGCCCTACGGACACAACTTTGACCTGGCTGTTTGTGGTCATTTGCCCCAGATCCATCCTACTCTTTGGGCTCACCTACCTATCACACATCTTGTTTCAGCCTGTAACCCTCCATGGATGGGGCTGCCATTTTTCTGATGTATTTGTTTTCTCTCACATGCATATACACACAGGGTGGAATTTATATCGAACCAAATCAGAAAAAGCTCTCACTGCCTTAACTTTCACAAATCTTTTTTATAGGCACCAAAGACATGCTGACAAGGCATTTTCCCAATCTTTAGAGAAGGATTGTGAAGACTTCCACTTCTTTAAAAAAGCAAAATGGCCCAAAAATTCCATCATCTGCGCCTCCATCTCCATGAATCTGGCCTTACCCCCCACCTAAGAGATGTCAGCGAACAGCTCACACACAGAAGTGAAGGCCTTGCACTATGGTGTAAGTGAGGAACAGAAGGACTTGCTAAGTGGGCTGCAGACCTGTGGCCACTACTGTCACTGCCAGTAGAGCAGCAAACGTGGTCAGACCTATGCAGCCTTCGTCCTCATCCAACCCCTCTTTAGATCCAGACTGCATCTGCCCTGGTTCTGTCAAACAGCAATTCTGTAAACCTTCTGATGCTCATGGTCTAAATTTGACTCTGACAGCAAAACCATAAGATGAGAAGTTAGTATCTCCCCAGTTTTAAAACAAAAAGAACTGAGCAACTTTATCTATGACAGAACTGCCAACAGAAAAGAGTTTTGAACATAGGATGCGCAGCGCTCTCTTCCACACTTGACTTACACAAGAACTAACACAAATAATATTTCTAAAATTGCCAACTATTTCTTCTCACACCTGTAAAAGTCCTACTATGCACAGCTTGCAATTCTGAATACTATTCAAGCAGAACATGCACAGAGGACTGCAGAGCAGAGCAAACAGACATGCCCCTATGCCAACACTCAGCAAATCCTACAGAACTTTAACCAACACCACGACCCCCTGACCTCTCACTCTAGCAGGAACTAACCATCAAACCTCTCACCTTTCTCCTCTCTAACAACCTCTGCTCAGTAGGTGCCAAAGACTCCTTTAAATTCAGAGCTTCTGATCCATAGTTGGAGCATGTTCCTTCTGTTTCACACCTGTGCCTTAAAACTATTTCCCCCCAGCTGTTTGCTCTAATAAATCACAGCTTCCCACTAATCTGACTTTTTCAAACAAGAGCGATTTCACTTCTGTATCTGATCAGTCTGTTTATTGAGTTCCTCAGCCAAAAGCAGCATCAAAGACAACTTGCTGGAGCTGTGCAAAACCAGGCAGCTGCCAGCAAGGTTGTGAAGGGAGGGAGGAGGGCGATGGGGCAAGCTTCATGGTGCTGGGCCAGGGAGAGAGAGCTGATGGCTGTGGGGTGGGTGAAAACCTGCAGCTGCTGCGGCTGTGTAAGGCTGGTGGTGCATTGATGCTCATTTCCCAAGAAGGTAGAAAAGGTAATTCGAGCGCTGGCAGCAAGTCTGGGTGCAGTGGGAAGTGGCTGCTGGGTGGTCTCACAAGCCTCTCTGAGGATGGGATGTCGTGGGTACTTCTTAAGGAAAAAGTAAGGGAGCACAGTATCAGCACTGGGCTGTTTGCTCTTGATGCTTCCGATATTTGTTCTTAGTGGTAATGGAACTGGTTAATAGAAGGATTTAAGATAACCCACTTATGGTTCCTGTATCAAAGAATCTAGAGGCTATATTTTAAGTGTTTTTAAAGTAAATGTGTTCTTGAGATATACTTAATAAAAGTTTTAAATTTACTCCACTAGTTACGTGGATCTCAACTTTCCATATGGTTCATCAGAGACATGGGATAAAGCAGGACTACATCTACTGTGTTTTCTCTTATATGACTGTCGGTGCAAGATCTCTCATCTTTTCTGCTTTTATGCGTACAACCTGCCTGTTTTAACACATTTACGTCAAGACAGAGGTTCACATCTCAAGTTTTCTGTGCATAGCCTAAAGCTCTGGTAACATATAAGGGTCTTTTCATAAAAGAGAATGAGACCCAGCTGTGAAGTTTCGTATTTCAGTCTCTCTCTAAACTTGGAGTTTGGACTGGAGTTCACAGGTCCCAAACTCCACTTTCCTAATTGGATTCTGTAAATTAACAGCTGGTCTGTTCTTTGGGACAGCTCTTCTTTGTTTTCAGCAGCTCTGATATTAGATGCCAATTTAAGACCTTTGGGTTTCAAAAAAACAGTGACCTTGTCTTTCACTTAGCTATTGAAGAGCAAATGATTGTTATAAAATGAAGTAAATTAATTAAAATCCATTGCTAACGGGTGACATCTATTTGTGCTGGGAGACAGCTCCAGCGAGCAAGATGTAAACTCTTCATCTGCTTCCTGTGCTTGAAAGACATGCATTTTAGAGAAGGTGATGAATTTCAAATTTACTATTCTTTAGTTTTATCTTCTTTTGACAAATACTCATTCCTGACTGACAGACCTTGCAGACTTCTGATACAGAAAGTACCTCATACTGTTCTCAGTTTTAATACCTGCTAACAATAATTAAGTTTGAGATTTGTTCTTTATTTTTAAATTTTGTTTTTATTCTGCTAAGAAGAGAGCAACTCAAGGAATCCATACTATCAGCTGAGAGCCTCCACAACTCGTCTGTTACATGCTGTGCTAGCCAACACAAAATTAGTTACTCAACATCCTGTTTGCAGCATACAAGCGAGCAGAAGTAAAAATAAATAAATAAATATCTTATTTACCAAAAATGGGCAAACAGCACTAAAGCCTTAACAAACGTTTGTTTGTTTCAACAGCATCCAAACCAAACACTGAATTATCTTTTGCAGACACTGCACTCTCCAACAACCTCAGAGAAGCTGAATGCTGAAGTTTTAAGCAAACATTAGGCAAAACACATGTTGCCAATACTAAGCAGTGCTTTCCTTGCAAAGTTGTTCTTAAGCACCGCACTCAAACAGCTTGTGCTTTTACATCGGAGCAGACAGAAAATCTCACCACCAACTTACAACCCAAACAAAAAAAGCCTGTGCACCTAGGAACCAACTGGTTTCAAATGCCTTACTGAATTCTATGCATCAGACTACTCCTAAACAAGACACCGATTGATCATGCTCTTTGGAAAATAATTTCAAATGAAAAATACACTGGCGATGGTTGCGAACTATTAGAAGATGATTTGACAAGAAGCTGACTTTTAATTTCCTGAGTTTGTGATTCACTACAACAAATAATTTTTTGGTCTGTGATCACAAAAAGATCTTCAGCAAGAAGACTCAATATATTGCTCACCGTGAGCATTTGAATAAACCCCAGAGAACGGATTAGCACACGATTGTAATCACATTATTTCTAACCTTCTGCCACTAGATGGTGTCCAGTTACATGAGCTGTAACCACACCTGCATTAATCAAAAACCGTTCAGAATTGCTGAATACTCACCCTTACAGCTTTTGCTGGTATTTTGGCTAAGCTATTTTCCAGGGAGATTTGGCTTTTAAAGTCTTACTTTTGATCTCAATATGATCTTCTAAACGGGGAACGATGAAGTCTTTGATGTGGATTCTTGCATAAACAGAAGCAATGAACTACAGAGCACCTAAATGCAACCAAGGAAATGTGAGCCAGGGTTGAAGTAATGCGCAATATCGTTTCTAAAAGGCGGGAGGAAACAGAAAGGAGAAATGCAAAAGGGAGTCCAGAGAACAAAGACCACTACCACTGTCTAACCGAGCAAGATTATAAAAGCCAGTTGGAAAAAAAAAAAAAAAATGAAGCCCTTCCTGTGTGTTGTGGAGCTTGGTATGTGGTCTTTTACCTCTCATTTGAGAGCTACGGTAGAGCTACACTGTTGTGAGGAAAACTGCAAGAAAAAGAAAGGGTATGAGAGCACTGAAAAGACACGTGATCCAGACACAAATGTGTACTGGCAAAGAACATTTTCTCCTTCGCCTTCACTCCTCTTTTACCAGTATAATTAAACAGTGACAAACGGAGAACTGCGATGTTTCTCTGTTCCCAGCTCCACTAATACAGGAGGCACCAGGGGGCCTCAGTCATTCGCTAGCAAGAGAACCAGAGCACACTAACTCTTTACTTGCGGGATTAATACGCTCCATTGTCTTCATTTAGCAAGAGTAAAAATAGTATCTGCAAGGCAAAAAAGAGGAAGGAGCAACAGAAAAGGAGCATTTAAGTTCATCTGTGCAGAAATTTGCAGTAAAACGACTAGAAACTGTGACCTGAACTCAGGTTTTACTGTCTGCACGAGTATCTGAAAGCATGGTTTCATGGTGGAAAAGCAACAAAACCCCCCTACTTGCCAGTGTCACCATGGGGGGTGGAGTGATTTAAAACCGAATAAAAAAATAAAGAATTTGTTTGTGACCTTTTGATCAGCTCTAGTGACGGGTAAAGAGGGCTGTTTAGAACTACCTAGGCTGTTTATGAAGGAAGCCAGGTCAGTGATGAAACTCCTGACTTCAGGGCTGTTTAGCTGCAATTCAAGGGAGTTCTCTCTTTCAGCTTTCCCTCAGTGATACCTGCATATACAAGCACAAATTAGCTCTTATTCTTATTCAAATACTCTTAATCTGTAAGAGTATTACAAGTCCGTGTGTCCACCCCACTGGTAGACTTCACTGGTGCCAATCAGGTTAAATGTAGTCTTTCTCCTACAGACCTGGGGCTTGTAACTGCTAGCATATACTCTAAACTGTTCAACAGCTGCCTGACAATCAGATTAATTCAAAGTAATTCTCATTTTCTACAAAATTACCTTTATTTTACTTTTTTCTTTCTTTCTTTCTCTCTCTAAAACACTTGTATTATAGCTATCTGAGTTGCTGTAAGGGGACTGCACAGCAAAGTGACAGGGCTGTGGGATCCAGACAATTGCAAGCAGCCTAAAATAATAATTAAAAAAACCACAAAACCCCACAACTTCTGTGATGCCTGATCTATTTTCCATTTGAAGCAGCTGCAGCTGGATGCATCTTGGAACTCCAGGCAAAGAACAAGAGATTGTTCTCTTGCACAACTCTGGAAAGTCTCTCAAGCCATGAAAACGGGAAAGCACCTAAGGAAACTGTACTTGAAGCCTCTACCTTTGGAATTGGTAATTTACCTAGCCACCTGAAATGCTGAATCAGAAATTACTAATTTAACTTAAGTGATTCTGGGCAGTTCTGCATTAAGAAAATGATACCTGATCCATATACAACACTATGCTTTGCTCAAGGATGATAAACTGTGTAGTTAGGTGGCTATTTAATGATGCTAATACAGTACCTAAACTTTAAAACATTGTTTGTGTCAGGCAACTTGATGATATACCTTGACATCAAGAATTAAATTCTGTGACTTGCCTGAAGGTATACTGCACTCAGCTGTATTTTCCTGATGAATATTTTAATATCTTGTGACTGAACTGACTTTAAACATCTCATGAGACCAATGGCAACTCGGAGTGGAACAAATGCAGAATCTGAAAATACAAATACAGAAAGTAAGAGATGTCATTTCCATCATAACCTTCTGTGACACGACTAGTTCCACATTCCCCAAACCCATTATTGTATTTCAGATTGCTATATTAGAATAATTGTCTGTATTAT
Source organism: Falco punctatus (assembly GCF_963210335.1). Lineage (NCBI taxonomy): Eukaryota > Metazoa > Chordata > Aves > Falconiformes > Falconidae > Falco > Falco punctatus. Next base: position 82,972,943 of record NC_137584.1, read on the forward strand.
GCCTCGTTAGTAATTGAAGTGACAGAACCTTTAATTTAAACGTGTTTCACAAGGCTCCCTTTCCCGTGACAACATCAATTCTGACTTCACTTCAACATAACATAAATCAGTTAGATGAAGGCCTTTCTTGCCCTAATGAATTTCTGAGAAAAGTTTAGCTCCCTCCTGTGCCCCCACCCCCACAATTTGTAGCACAAGTATCTTTACAGAAAAGTCTGAGGGCTCTGCTCCTGAACATCACTGCTTAAGACTATAGCCTGACCTGATACATAGCCACAACTGCTGACCTGATTCTTACGTTAATAACTTTTTTAACTCCCGAAAGTTCGGAAATTTTCACATCCCACAGATGCAGACAATAATTCGGTCCTTCTAAAGTTGCAGTTTGGTGGATTAATTCCCCTCACACGCAGAGAATGAATATATCTCTTGTATTTCCCAGGACTTCAGTCAGTCACAGGGCTTTTAGTGGAGAGGAGTAGTGGTTCAGTGCCTCTGTGTTGGCTCTAAGAATTGAAAAGAGGACTAACAACTGGATAAATACCTATTTTGTGTGCCGGAATAGGGCTTCTGCAAGACTGAAATGCAAAGAGCCATGAAGAAAAACATGCTTTCAGAATGAAAAACATCAGGCATCAATTGCCCCCCCTGCTCCGCAAAGGTAACCTGAGTGTAACAAACCAAAGTCTCTACAGCCAGTTCTTAAGAACTGCATTCACCATTGGCCACCCCAAGCATGAAAGTCAAAGTCCTAGTTGGGTACCGAGACAATTACATCCATCTACTGAGGACTCGTAAGACCATGTCTGGAGTACACCTGCGTGTCATTTGGGACCCTCAGGGCAAGAGGGATATTCACAAACTGGAGAAGGTCCACTGAAGACTACTAAGATGGTTAGAGGGCTCGAGTACACAGTATACAAGCAAAGGGTGAAGGAGCTGCTGTCTTCTGCTACCTGGAGAAAGGACCTAGAGCCAAACCCTTCACGTAGGTGCACAGGGCAAGGACAAGAAGCAACGGTCACTAGATGCACAAAGGAAATTCCATTGGACTTGAGGGCTTCAACATCAAAGTGGTTCAGTACTGAGAAGTTGTCCAGGGAGGCTGTAGCATTTCCATCTCTGGATATCTTAGAAGTTGGCTGGACAAAATCCTGAGCAATCTGCTCTTATGTGGAAGTTGTCACAGCTTTGGCCAGCATATTGGCCTTGACAAGTTCCAGAGGTTCCTTCAAATCTAAATTTCTATGAATTTTCTAAGCAGGCATACTATTTTTTTGCAAATTCATGTTAACTGTATCTTTTGTGCTGGTCTTTCTATCTGCCTTTTGTAGTCAAGGTTATTGGGGGTCGTGTGTATAAGAGCTGCTGTTCTAGGAAAAATCATCATTCTTGATAAAAATCTGTGAACAAATTCATTGTGTGTTCCTTAACTGTTGTATATTTGTTGCTCGTTAAAACAATGTCTTAAGGAGGTTTTATTTTATATGAGAACATGGTCATCCCCTTTGTGATTCTTCATTCAAGTAAAAATCAAGCTGAAAATGAAAAATATAAAATTACATAATTGCAGAAACATAAATTTGTCACAGCACTGGAGAACAAAAATGAAGCTAAATTTTCTTGCTCTGCTAGTAATAGAATACTGTATCAGTACAAATAGATAGTTTACAGTGGTTTTCAGACCCTAATGTCATTTTTCACAGGCAGCCAAGCTAGCAGACAAACTAGGAAGTGATCAGACAAATGAGTATTGCCAACTAGTACTTGCAAAGTTTGGATTCCAGGGAACACCCAGCAAGGATGGAGCTTCCACAGAGAGTATACAAGTCTGGCAGCAACTCCCCTGAAAGACACAATTTCCTCCTCTCTGTCTTAATCAATGGCTAACATTAAAAACATCTTTACTGGCAGAGTCCAGACCCTCAAGTTCATAAAATGAATCAGTGAAATCTACCAGACAGAGGAATGTAAGTCACAGACAGCTAGCGTGAAGTACATGAAGACCACAGGCATCTGTCATTGCTGAAAGTTGCTACTGCCACGACAGAGCACAGACATGTCTATCTGGAGAAGACATATCATGCCAAATTTTTTTGGCCCAGGACCAAATACGTTTTATTTAATTGAATTGATACAGAGGCCATATCAGACTTCCTACTAGAGGGAGATGCTGCCGAGCGTGACTTATTAGTCGGGTATTACACCGCGCAGGATCTAGCGGACATGCCAGGATTTAGGCTGAAACAACTGTAAAGCAAAACCCATTGGTTCATCAGGTAAAGGTCAGTTACAAATGTCAGTGTGTCATGTCAGCATCACAGTTACAAGCCATGTAAGCACAGAAACTGCAGCACAACAGTCTTTCACTGTTTTGAAGAAATCGGCGTCATGGTTGTGCTGTCACTTGGAAGCCCAGAGCCTAGAAGGACTCTCAGCCTGGAAGAGAATGAAATTAACTGTGTGGTTTGACATTTCCCCGTATGTGTATGTTTGAAAGGACAACAGACCGCTAAGATAAATGATTAATTACAGTGCAATCACTTAAACATACATGAGATACATCTGCTCAAAGGTTTAATAACAAATAAGACAGCCTGTAACACAATGCAAGGGGGAAAAAACTACCTCATGCTTACAAACATGTCAACAGAGACCTTTGGATTCAAGCTGCTGGATAGGTTGAGTAGCTTGTTAGCAGACTAGTGCTTTGCTGCTGTTCAGTTAAAGAGACCCCCGTGACACACTTGGTGTAGTTAATGCGCACAGCAAGTCACAGCTAGAGGATCTAGTCCTGGAAGAGGTAGTGCAGGTGGGGATTAGAAACTGTCTTGGGAGCACTAAGCTAGGAAAGCAGCTGCACCATGAAATGCCAACAGTGGCTCACCAGGGTATCTGGGGCTGTGTCGGGAATGAGGGAAGTCCCGCTCGGCAGCATCTCCCTCTAGTAGGAAGCTGGATGGACCGTACTATTACTCTTTTCTGGCTTACCTGCTTAGGTTTCTTATCTGCGTAAAGCAGGGAAGACAGGTGAGAAGAACAAAACATCCCGCTCTTGGGTTTTGTCCTCAGAGTAGGATCTGAGATCCCACACTTCATCCCACAGTGCCTGAAGAGACTGCTGCGGTCAATGGGATATTATGGCTCTAGGAGGAGAGGAAGAGACTGGAAAGGTTTCCAAAATCCACTATAACTCAGCACCTTAAGTCTCCCTCACCCTAACCCGATCAGCGTACTTCTGAACTAATGGAAGACCACAAAAGAACACTACAACCACCATCACACTAATTTGCTCTCTCCACCTCCCAAACTTCACACACATCTGCGTCCATCGCCATAAAAATCTTCCCCTTCAGCTGCCCTCCACCACATTTCCCCTTTCTTTATAACCCTCCACTCAGCTCCTGGGAAGATTTCCACTGTCATCTGCAGTACTGCTGTGCAAGTTACCGGGTCAGATCCACAGTCACCACTTGGCACGCCCCACCAACATCTGTACAGCAGGACATCTTCCTCGTGTTGAAGGCCCTGCACTATGCAGCCCCTCTGTGAGCTGCCTGTGTGTTCTAGACACCCCACAGGGTAGGAAACACTGCCCACCCAGAGCAAGCAACACCACCACAAACCTAATGGACCCTGGTGAATACTTAAGACAAAGAAGCCAGAGGCTGAAATACACCATCCTTGTTACTTGTGGAAATGGCAGTTTGTCCCCATTCATCAACTCCAGAATTCTTCTGGAAAACAAAAGAGGAAGAGCACTGAGTTACTGCAGCCCCATCTGCTTTACTACAAAGCAGCAGGGAAGCCCACTCACTACACTCCACTGGCTGCTGAGCCTTTTGTTAGTCAAGCAAAGCTCCAGAGTCATCAGTATGTACGTTTGTAGGATGCAATATACTGATCTTTAACCTATTTTATTGACATGCTGTCCTAAACTTACAAATAAGATAAAGGACAGATTTCAAGTGGAGTAGAATTTAAACAAAGGAGGTGATTCAATCACTTAATGAACCAACTGCTGCCAGATCCCCAGCTGGGGACTCAGGGTCTGGAGGGAATATTTAGTTCTTACAGACAGGCCAGGCAGGGGGCTTCCCACAACTGTATTTTCTACAGCCATATGTGTTTCACATCCTGCTTTTTTTTTTTTCTTTTTTTTTTCAGCAAGATGTCCAAGCAACGTACTATGAAATACTACACATAAAACAGTTTGCATTTAACCACAGGTTAAACTGATGCATCGTGACACTGCCGTTGAGGGGCCATTATCCCCTAGTAATCATCTGTCATTCTTAATTATATGCCTGCAAGTTAAAAATGTAATATGTTGTGACAAAACTGTGCAATTGGAGAACCGCAAAGTAAGCAGATTGCCACCTTGGAACAACACTGGATGGGATGCTGGGTTTCAGAAAGCCATACTGGATTTTCTCCATGAGGAGAGAGTTCTTTACAGGTTAAAATGTTGGGGGTTTCAAACACCCTTGGATGGAAAGGTAGCTGAACAAGCCCATTAAGACATCAGAAAACCAGTACTACTTTCAGTAGATTTCACTTTTTTGCAACTTATTACATCATTTATAAACATCATCAATGGTCTTACCATTAAATATTTTTCTGCGTGCTGGAAGATCTGAATGGAAGCATTTAAGAAAACATTTAACTTACCTCTGGAATAAATCTAAGAGGTATGTCTTTTGTTTAACCATCAAAGCAATTGTTCTCCTTACTTGGGAATCTACTATATTCTGTAGCAAAAAAGGTGAACTGTAGTTACATTGAATCTATTCTTCAACCAGACACTGACACGCTTACCAGTCCCAGCCTATTATAATAATAAAAAAATGTTAAGAATGAAATAAAACACATCCTATTTTCCATTACCTCTAACCCAAAACACAATGTAAAAACACATATGAAATTTACTTGCTCCTGAGCAAGACTACAGCAGTCAGACAGTAATAAGCAACAGTCAGGATAAGGTAGATAAGTTAGACCATGTCAGCATGCAAAAACCCTGTGTTATAAAAAGGTGCCATTAACTCTCTAGAATTAGAAGAAGGAAACAGAAAATTCACATTTTTAGCATTCAAAATACTTGTGAACATTTAACTGAAAAAAATATGATAGGCACAGCACAGATACCCTGAAATGGCTAATGCCAAATCTCAAAGGATGTGATTCCTGCCCAGACTGTGATAAAAATAAGGAATCAACACCACAGATCATTTTAGAGGCCAAAGATTTAGCAAGATTCAATGAGAAAGCAAACACGTACAGGAATAAAGAACTCTGGAGTGTCAGGACCTGGAGCACACTCCTACCACCAGGAGCTTAGCTGGCTGTTCAAGGCCAGCTGGTTGCAGAAGGTATGAAGAAAACCTGAAGGATCTTCAACAGAGGCTCATCCTCAAACAGCTCTGTTGGGAGACCTCAATAAGGGCAACCCTGCTCTTCAAGCTGCTTTAAAGCTGAGGCTCTCACCCTGCTCTTTGCCTGAGCTGTGCCACAGCCATACAACCCACTGATCCAGACCCTGGCCAACTTCCCAGCCTGATTGCAGGCCTCGCCACTATGGACTTGCCTGGCAATCACTGATCCTGGCCACTATGTCCAGACCTGATCACGATCCTGACTCAGTTTCCCAACTTAACTTCAGACCTACCCTATCACTGCAGATTTGCTTGGTGGTCTGGCCCCTGGGCTGAACCTGACTACCCTGACCAGCACCATCTGCCTCACCTGGGGTACAGTGGGACTGGTCCCTTCTGGTGAAGCCACTGCTTCTGCTGGCCTCCTTTCCCCAAGGGAACAGCTTTGCCTTTGCTGCAGTCTGACATAGAGTTACAACAGCTGAAGTTAGCAACAAGTATTTGCTGAGAACCCCCCCCCCCCCCGATGTTGGAGCTTTTTAAAAGTTCCTCATTTTTAGGGACCGGAATGCTGAAGGTTGCTTTGAAGTTATGCAGACTGCCACATCTACACTGCTGGCCCAGGTCTGCTGACGCTTCCTATAATCTAGTGCTAGCTACTGTCAGATGTGATAGCAGAGTTAACAGTCACTCAGTCTAAAAACTGGGTCCATGGTAATATTGTTTCTCTCTTTGTCCTACAGGCTACATAGGAGCTCACAAATTAACACTAGAAGTTCTGCTGAGGTATATTTTCCTTAACATCTTTGTCACTGCTCATTAATTAGCACAGGATTAGCAGTTGTCATAACACACAAAGAATATTGTGTTGGTCCAAACACCAAGCAGGCAATCATCAATTTTGACGGATCATAATAAAAAAAATAAGATCAAAGCATACAGTAAAGAATGAACTAAAGGCCCAGTTCCCTCCAATTCCACACATAGATCTCAGCACAGATCAACACCAACCTCCTCTTGTAACTTACACGCGCCACTCGTTAGATCCCAGTAGTCCTCCTTGCTGCCCCACTGTCTTGCCCTTCCAATAGCTCACTCGACAGGCACGCTGCTCTCCAGCTGTCCATCTACACTGTTCTCTGGAGCCTTTTGCCATACCCCCTGAGGCACTGACACGCTGCAGCCATAAAAGTCGAGGAGTTTAAATCTCAGCATCACCACCTCCAGCAGGCACACTTCACTCGGCTTGCAACTTGCCCTGCGGTCACAGCACACCTGCAGCCACACGCAGAGCCTGCGTGCTGTGGCAGCAGGCAGCAAAGCACCCTGTCACCTAGAAACTCAGCACCAGGGCTTCTTTGAGTAGAGGGATAAATTCTGTCCCCCATTTAATCTAGTCCTTGCCCTATATTTCCACTAATATAGAAGTCTGAAGTATGGTATAACTGAATTATGCTTACTTATGAAAGTTAAACAAGAGTTAACAATCAGTAAAAAACCCCATAAGAATCTGTGTCAAAACAGAGGAAGCTGTACGTCCTTTAAGCACTCCAACATATTTGTTTTGAATAAAAGCATCCCACTGGTTTCAAAATACAAAAGCCCCAACAGCAGTTTTTCCCCTGTAGTGTTGCATCTTAGAAGGTATCATCGCCAGATATGAGAGACGGCTAAACCCCAGAACTCAACAGGAAAAGAGATTTGAGACACCACATATCACTTCCTTCTGCAGGCATGACTTTTCTATAGAAAATAAAAACCAAAAATTTTTATTGACTGTACTGTAGATACCTGTACAGAGTGTAAACTTTAATATTTCACCAGATACGTGAATAATTCTGGAGAAAGAGTTACCAAGCACCTTCATTTCAACAATTTTTTCATATTTACAGTAAGACATACCTGATTAAGTGTATGAATAAAATGAATTAAAAGTTATAACAAGTTATTTTTTTAAAAAAATCTTTAAAATGTTTATATGCTTTGTTATTTTATGATAAATATACAATTAAAGAGGAAGATGTCACACAGTTAAGACTCAGAATTGACTCTGTTTAAAACTGTTATGTTGTGTCTGAAGAGGGAGTGAGGAAATGGGGATGTTAGCTTACTGCTCTGATCATGACATTGTGACAGGTGCTCTGGCAGAAGCCTCACAAGCCCTGTTCTGTTCCACTGCTGCAGGCTGGCTTGCGGGTAAGCTTACTGCACAACACAGAGTGTGGAAGCCAAACTTCACTCCCAGATTTGTACTGCTAATTTGACCTAAGAATATGCATTTTGATCTTCCCTCCCCGCTCCGAACTTACTGGTGATGATGAAAATGTCAGCTTTGATTTTCAACACACCTTTCTGCTGTTACTGAACACTGGCACACAAATGGGGCATCACTACCTTTTTTTCATTTAAGCAGCAAGACACAGGTGACCTTTCAGAAAATCAGATTTTTAACTGCCATGGTTTCTCATTATCTACAAAAAGGCATGGCATGGTTTGCCAAGAAAGATTGCTAGGAGAGAATTCAAAGACCACCTTCAGGCTTATAGAACCAAACACAGAAATATTATTTTAAAAACTCTCAGGAAACAAATGTGACTCTGTGTGTCTTTAAAACCAAACATCTCCAAATGAATCAACATCCATTCTTTGATGAACTATCAACAATTGAGATCTATATCTAAAGTTTGTTTAGTGGATTTTAGGAAACTACTGAAGAATCCACCTCAGATGGAAGAAAAATATCTTAGAATCTAACAAAAACTTCAAATACATCCACTAAGCAGTGATGATTATCTATAAAGGATCACATGAGCTAGGGTGAGAACTACTCTCACAGCACATAGATAAAGTATTTCTGTAATACAAGAGTCAAAAGTTGAGATTCAAGTTTTGGAAGTGGAAGGACTGGTAGTGGGAAGGAATGCAGTTCCACATTAAATCTGTGATATTACTGGGTGTTCCCATACACATCTTTGCATCCTGAGGACCCCCCGGTTGCTTCTCAGCTAGAGATATGGCCCAGCCACGTATATGGTGAGCTAAGCATGCCATTATGCAGATAGCTGCATCATACTCAGAGGTACAACCCAGTCTCAGGATCGGAGTCATGCCATCTTCTTTACTCTGTTTGCTATTTGTTACTTAAATTTTGCCAAGAGACACATCCTCCTAGCCCAGCACAGCTGCAACTAAGGCTTCCACATTTACCTTTAAAAGCCAGGAGATAACATTACAAGGAAGAAGATGCAGTTGGACCCAACCTGGGAAGCTCTGTCTTGCTTAACTGCTACAAAACAGTCATTGCCTGTGTGTGTGTCTGCATATACACAGTGTGGCTTTCTGTCAGCAGCATGGAGCACTTATCTTTAAGGCCTGATTGTGTCGATAGGAGTGAATTGTTTACAACATATTTCCAAAAGGTGTCTGCTGCTCTAAAGCTTATCTTAATGCTCAGTTTCTTTCTATACAATCCACTCCAACGGTGTTGTCAGGACAGCGGCAAGAACGGCCTCCTGGGGTAGCCAAGCAGAGGTGAGTACAACCTCCATTATTCACTGTACAGTAGTTATGTCCTGGGAAAGAACAGAGATGTAAAACAGTAAAGATAAATAAAAGCAAAACCTCAATAAAATCCAAAACACATAAAAACAAAAGAACTGCAGATTTCATGACTACACTAGAGGAACAAGCCATAGCAAGATAGAGAGTACAGCAAAACTATGCTTTGGGGACATGAGAGTCATCATATCCCTTGTGTCGGCTTCTGATATTCACCTCAAAGAAAGATCAAGATATCGGGACAGAGCAGAAGCAGCAACATGAAAAACCTGGTCTGTTCCTGAAAAGCCCTTCATAAATTGGCCAAGTGATCACAGACATTAGAATGAAGAGACAGTGAGTGAGGAAATAGAGAAAGTGCAACATGTGGGGACAAAGTCCGAAACGCTACAGCACATCATCCCTGGATACCACCCACTACAAAAACAAGGAGGAATGGGCCATGAAAACAAAAAAATAGGGTGGGTGGGGAGGAGCGCATTAATATGGAAGGGTACAATGAAAGAGAAGGCAGTGCCAGAAGCAGTGGATCTGAGAAGAAAGGCATCTGTCCCAGAAAAAGAAAAATACTTGAAACAAACATACAATGAGAAAGAAATGACACCAAGGTTCTGAATGTCATAAACATAAGCACACAGAGCAGACAGTGTTCTTTTGTTTTGCATTGACTGCCAAAATGGAACTGTGAATTAACTAGTAACAACAATGTAACTGATTTCTTAATTATGACACTACATGCATTTTTAAGCTCTGAACCAAGATTTCAATTAAATTAAATTAAATTATGTTTTTTACTATATATGTTGAATAATTTGAAGAGAAACTATCTTAGGAGTCTTTTAAGACTAAAGTAAAAAATGCAATTCCTATAATTCCAGTCATGTTGTAATAATAATAAAAAAGTGAACTCTTCTCCTAAGAACAACATAACTGAGCTGTGATATTGCTTCCCAAGGAACAAATTGTTTTTTCAAGGGTATCAACTTCCTGTCTTCTAAGCTTCACAAGGGGCTTTTCAATAACGTATCTGAAAAACTTAATATTCCACTGAGCAGAAAGACCAGCCCAGCTACTCTACCACCTGCTGTCTTCTGAACATTCCTTTCTTAAAAACACTGGATCTCATTAAAGACATCTGGAAGACCATGGTATTTCTGTAGTTTAAACTTAAAAATACGTAAATAAAGCCTTAGCCATGAATATAGCATTCAGTTTAGACAATGACAACATAGCAGCTTCTGCCGTGTCAGATCCTCATCTTGATCATACACTTGCCCTTTCATGAAGGACAGAACAGGCTCCTTCTTCCCTCTCTATTCTGGTTTCATATGGCAACTGTAAAAACTGCTTTTATGAAAATAAAAAAATGTAGGTGGCTTTTAATTTCTAGGTAAACAGAAATCTAAGCACTAACCAGTTATTTACTAACTTCCTAGATCAGTTGGCAGCCTGTCGATGGGAGCTGTTACTAAGTTCATTTATATGCTAAGGCATTGCACAGCTGTAAAAACTTGAGAATCAGCTGGATTACCTCCTGGGCACTGAGCAAAGGCTGTAGTGATTCCATAGAGACGGGAGCGCTTGTGAGGCTGGAAGTTATCCTTTTCTATTGAAATTGTGCGATCCACTGCTACAACAGCATCCCTGCCATATACAGAAGAGAATATATAGAAGTGAGATAAAGGTGGAAGTACAGAGGAAAACAAAACAAAACACATACACACAAAAAAGGAGGAGGGGGAAGAAATCTCAAGTTGGTTTTTTTTGTTACAATTAGGAAGTGATGCCAGAAGCAAAATCCTCATTTTTCCCGGACAACTCAAAATACATCATAAACTTCATTCCAGGCAGCTAAGAAATTTAGCAGGGAGATACCTTTCTAATTTTGAAGGTACTTCTGACGCAGAACAATGTGCCTCTACAGGAAAGGTTCTATTAGTAGTATTGACACATTTTCCATATTCTGCCCCTCCGACATTTTCTGCCGTATAGCTGACATTGCAGCTATTATGCATAATGATTATGGACAATATTGTATTTCAGGTGAAGCCTTATACCCAGAAAGAACACCAGCTAGTCATAAGCAATCTTTTCTTCCTAAACATAAAAGGGCAGTCAGCTGACAGACCTATAACACACTGTTTCCCATTTATACAAGCCTATTCCAGAACAGCATTTCCCAGCTATGAGGTTCTAGCTTGGAAATCCTTACACACATTAATAGCTCTTCCTGCTGCAATTGATGGAGTCATTTGCGTAAGAGTTTGCAGACAGAGCTCACACAACAATTTACATCAAGGTGCATGGACTGGATTCTTTTTTTACTGGAAAATATAGTAAACTCTAAAGTCTTGATCATATGTCAACGTTTTAGATCATTTGCAACAAAGAAAGTGTCATCAAGACAGTAAAAATGTTTTTTTCTTATTTCTGGTAAAACACAGAGACAATACAGGGCATAGAAAGCCATAAGTGATAAATTTCTGCCCTTTACAATGCAGCAAGTACAGCCATAAGGGGAACGTGTTAGCTCCCACTCCTTTCCCAAAGACGTTCAGTGTTAAGAGCATTTTCTTAGAGGACAAATCACTATGCTGAAAATGAAAATTCAGTTAACTGGCAACATCAGTAGGTCAGCTCTACAGATCCACTCCACCCTGCATCAGCTACTGCCAGAAAAGCAACAAAACAGGAATGTGTGAGAGAGATCAGACATGAGAAATGCAGTATATACTTCAGTTTCTACCAGGAAGAAGAAAAGATTAAAACACTCCATAATTTCTTTAGCAGATAACATACCTTCTCCAGTCTGTGTAGTATAAATTCTTCCCATAGCTTGTAACACTAAAAGGATACTGAATTCCTTCAACAATCTTTCGTCGACCAAGCTGATTAGGGTTCATGCATTCCAGCCTCTTGGTACCTGGGTGTAGTGAAACAATTAAGCCTTTGAACCAGAGCAAGAGAGCTCTCTTGAAGGATGAAGGACAACCATAAGCATGCAAGCATGAAAAGAGTAAACTTCCTGGAAATCTTTCAGTATGCTGCTTAGCCAAAGCCCTCCTTCATGTCACATCTCTGCATGTGCCAAAGACTGGACGGAAAAGTACTTTGGTACTAACGCTAATCAGCACACCATCTAACTTACAGGAACACAGATGTCCAGTGCAGCCACGGCCATTCCTCACAAGCTGAGGTACCTGCTACAAATATCAGCACCCTCAGGCTAGTGTGGAAGCTGACAGGTCTCCTCCATCCTGGAGGGATACTTCAGCCTTCCACCTCCTCTGGAAGGCATTTTTGCAAAGTTAGTTTGGTGAGCATATCCCCAAAATGCTTGCTGGGTTGGGCCATGAAGGCAAGACTGCTGGAAGAACATCTAACTTGTAGAATGCTAACAGGGTGTAAAAGGTCTAGCTCTAGCTGCAAAGCTACTACACGTTGGGCACACTGCTAGTGAATGTAAACACTTGCAGGTTTCTCTGAAGTAGTGGGTTTCAAAATTAAGGAAAAAGGAAAAGAGACAAATGTGAGAACAAGAGACGAACAGAGAAAAAAATAAGAGGATAGCACAAGGAGATATATCTGAAGCCTGGAGAAAGTGTCTTACAGTGGAAAAGAGAGCTTGATCTTTTTAGTTTATCAAAAACTTGAAAGGTGACTTGAAGTGTAAAAGCACCTTCACAGGAAGAGGTCTCTGGCAGAGTCTAGAGAGAAAGACAGTTAAGACACACACACACACACAAAAAGTTTAAATGAGAATTAAAAGCACACTTTTTTTTTTCTTTTTCTTTTTTCTTCCACCCTCTGCCAAACTAACAATGGATCGAATAGCAGAATCTTCATCTCTTGATCTTTAAATCTACTATGAATTGCTTTTTCAAGACTTGCTTCAGTCAAATTAAGCTGGACTTTCCCTAAGGTTACAGGTCTTATAACAATAGTGCCAGGATGACATTCTGTGGGCCAGATTAGACAGAGCTGTGGTTTTTTTCTGGTCTCTCACTTTTTTCTTCTACAAGAAGAAATTCTTCTACAAGAAAACTCACAATTTCTTCTACAAAGGACTAAGCACTACCTGAAGGATAGCCACATAGAAGACACACAGACATAAACCTGTTGCATCCCTAGAAATTTTTGTGATCAGAATAGATATCTTTCAGCTTGCACACAGCCTCATGTGAATGCTATAGCAGTAGTAACAATGAATAAATTGAGAGATTGTTAAAGCAAAAAAGAAAAGCATGAAATCTAAGATGCAGCCCAAAGAGTTATAAAAATTAATTGGCTGTGCATAATTTCAGGATTGAACATACTTATTCTATCTATTAATCTACTATAATGAAGAAAGATTTTAGGACCTCTTTACCTGCATCTACCCAGCACAACATTGAGGAATAAGGATCAAATGTCAGCCCATTTGGTAACCCAAGATCATCTTTAACAAGAATTCTTCTGTTTGTGCCATCCATGTATGAGGTTTCAATTTTAGGAGCTTCTCTGTTCCAGTCAGTCCAGTACAAGTTTCTTAAGAGAAAGAAAAAGGCAAGAATTAAAATAGTGACTGATCTCAAAGGATCATTTTATTAAGAAAAATGCTAAGGACACAAAAGTAACACACACACCCCTGCCAAATCATTGAAATAAATAAAAAAGGCTGCATTGCACTTCAATATAGAAACACTGAAAGTACAATAAAGATGTAGCAAATGCTATACTTCCATTAAAAACAAAAAGAGCAAGCACACATGAGAAGAAATGCTTTCTCTACATCGTTTAGGTTATGTGCAAGATGCCAGGCAAAGAGACCTTTATTTCAGCATTCTGAGGACCATTCAAAATGTCTACAGTTCTCCTCCTCACTACCCATCATGTCTGCTCAGGCTAAGCAGCAGTAGCATTTGACGTACATTTGTGAGATTCATTCAAAATTGTGTTTTTCTTTTCAGTGTACCATGTAAGCAACATATAACAGAATCAGAGTAGTTTATGGTCAAGGGAGAACCCCTGATTCACTGTCGCTTTATTATTAATGGCCATTCGTTAGTGGTAGTTTCTCTTGGATTCATTTTCTGTGGCTGAGAGTTTACATGGCTCTTCAAAAGGCAAGCACCTTTGTTGTTTACTCCTTAACACACACACACAATCTACTTGGAGACACAAGTCTGTGCTGCTTGACCTGAACCCAGAGGACTATTCCATCAGCGGGGTTCTGCATGGAACAGAGGTCTCTCCTCAGTCTGGTTACACCTGTGCCTCTCCCATTCTCTCACACCACGAAGCACATTTGGTTTTCCTTATTATGCTGTAACTTGATGCGCATCCATCCATGTGTTTTCAGCCCACTATTATGTGACTGTTACATAAAAGTTCATTTTATGTTAAAGGAATTAGAGAAGTCAATACCATTACTTTTTCATTTGATTTTGTATCACTTAAATTGTCACGGATCACGTGCATTCTTTCTCAGTACAAACCTCACCTGCAAACATCTGGCATGAGGATGCATCTTCCAAAAAACTCCCTAAGCAAGACAGTACTTCTGTTCATAAATTAATTCTCCCTAACAGCATTCCAAATGCCTATTATATCAATTATATCTAGAGGTTCCCAGCAATTCAAGACTGAAAAGAAAGCCTCTCTGCTTCTGAGTATTTTGACTGAAATGTCTTTCCTCAGCAGTAGCCACGCTACAGAAAGTTGCACCAGGACAAAAGCAGGCAAGTTCAGACATTAATCAATAGCCATGTGGTACTACCATGGACTCCGTAGTAGTTTTAATTTTCCCTGTATTTCTTCCAGTATTCAGAGAGGAAAAATGTCAACAGATCAAAGGCTACATAAAAGTATATATACACTTTCATTTTTGCAGGCTGGAACCATAACTTGAAAGCATGTACACTTTTCTACTGACACTCTGCTAGGCTATTTCTGTGACTGCAGCTTACAAGCTCAATTTTTTAAAGTAGGTAGTTAGCTGCATCTTCAAATAGAAGCCTAATAGGACCTTCTCAGGCAACTGAACGAAGTGAAAGTGATGACAGAAGACACACCATGGGCGTTGTCAAAGAAGGCAACGCTGTACAGGAGGAAGGGCTGTCATGATGGAAACGAAAATGTAAGATTGCTTACTCTAGTATTTTAGATCAGTAATCTTGTAAAAAAAAAAAAAGCTTTTTTTAGGTAAAGGCAATGCTTGTCATCCTGCAAACAAACTGAAAGTAAGGTAAAAATAAGTATTTGACAAGCCTCTCCACAAAATATCACAGTATTATCTAGCGAGCATTTTAGAAATCTTATTTCCAGCATACCACTCAGACACAAGTAGATTGTTTCATTTGTGTTTGTTGGTTTAGGAACAGGTAGTCCTATTATTGTCTACAGACAGCCTAAAAACATGGCCTCGGTGCATACGGTCGTGTTAAATAAATAAACAGAAACAAGCTTTGTACATATGTCTTGACAACATATCCATACCCTCTCACAGGATCTGCAACGATTGCTCTGGGGTTCACCAGGCCAGTGTCAAAAAGGATGCGACGCTGGCGCCCATCCAGCCTAGCCACTTCTATTCTATCCAGTTGAGAGTCAGTCCAGAAGACGTTGCGACCTAGATGATCTACAGCTATCCCTTCAGGGCTTCCCAAGTCTGCAAGAGAACAGAAAAAAACCACGTGCCTAGGAGTTATGTTTAATCCCAATACACAATGTCAGCCTCATAAGCATAACTCTTCACTGAGATAAGTTTTCTTCAGTTTTCTGGCTGTGCTCCAACAAAAGCTACTTCATGTCAGCTGGAAGAGGAATACACATTTTGCCTTATAAAGTTTAAATACACAAAACTTTCATAAATACATAGAAAGACAAATTCTGTGAGGAGCCAACCTATCATGCATGTAAACTTTCCCTGGGGAGAAGACACAGAAAAAAGAGTAGCAGAGAAATAAACAGTAGAGATTATCAGAAACTTATTCTACCCTCCTTACCAGGCCAAGATCTAGAATAGATTTAGTAATTCTCAATATTCCCCTTTCTTTGTGCTGGCATATGTGCCACCCCTCTAAAAAAACGGGATTTATGCCAATTTTAGCCAATGCAATACTTAAAGATAATCAAGCTCCAAAGCACTAGAGATAACAATATTAGCTAACTGATGGAATTCAGATCCAGTTCTTTGTTTTTGCAGAGCAATCCTTTTTGGAACTTGTTTTAGTACTGTATGTGCACAGTTTCTTGGACAGTTACTTGTTCCAACAGCAACAGGAAATAGCACATAATGACCTTACTGCTTTAGTATTAGTAAGTTCCAACTCAAGGATGCAGAATAAATATATAGCACTCCAACATTTAATTCAGCCACTGTAAAAAAACCTGCTCTATACTTTTCAAAGTTCGTACATCCATCCAGAAAGAGCAGGCAGGCTGTGTGGGATGTCACAAAGCCAAAGACAGGTACAAATCAGTTTTAGTCCAATTTCAGTTCCAAAAGAAAAGATTGTACATAGTCACTCCCCAAAAGACGTGAAGTGACCCTTCATACAAGCCAGCTGTTGAAAAAAACACCTCTCAAATGCAGATGCACAGGTCATGTAAATATCCAGGAATGACAGAACATGGCCCATAAGCCTTCTATTAATTCACAAGTTTATTTACTGACAGCCATTAAATAAACATTATGTGACACAAACAACCCTTCTGGAGAAAAACCATATGGTCCAGAACAGTGCGTAAAGCTGTCTAAAATTTGCTACTGTGACTTTGCTATGAGTAATAGTTGCATAACAGCTTAAATACCTCTGCTCTTTCACACAGGTGGATTACACTTGCCACACTCAACCTGGACACATGACATTCTGGATGTATATTCATTGCTGAAGAGAACAAATAAGATGTATGTCACTGCTTCTGACTCACAGCTCATACATGGCGGGGGCCAAGAAATGAAATGTTACCTTCTTGTTCCTCCCAAGAGCACTTGGGTGTACTTTAACTTAGTTACACTGACTTCACGTTACTACTTGTATTTCTCCAAATCCTTCTGCAGAGCTAAACCTGTCATCTGCAAGAAACCACCTGACATATACTTCAGACCCTCAAATGTTCCTAATTCTTTCCTTGCTAATGACAGAGGCTGCTGAGAGGGGACATGTTTTGAGGTGATGGTGGTGACAATCCCCAGCCTCTAGAATCAGAAGATCACTGACTAAATGGTGGTAGAGGAGCTCCCAGCCTGTTTTAGGAAACAGAAGGCGGCAGCAGATCTTATGCCTGCTACCTTCTGCTGTTCTGTTCTGATTCCCAGAATCCGCTGTTCCCTGACTAGTTTCCTTGCTTCAGTTCCCTTGTACCAGTTATACACCAGGAGATTTAAAGAAGTCTAAAGTAAATGTTTTTCCTGTCTGGTTGACAGTGAGGCATAAAAAACTATCCCCCATGGAGGGATAAAGAAATATATAGGCTTCATGCATCACCGGTCTTTCCAGAAGCACGAAGTCTTCCTGCTATATTGTCACCAGGCCTGATACAGTCACGGGCTCTGTCCCTGGGGACAGGCTTGCACAGGCATGTGCGGCTGATAGGACTTAAGCAACTACAACAAAGAGGAAAGCTTTCCTTCCTGACCTGCCTCCACAGCTGCAGAACTCAGAAAGCCTCCACAGGCTATACAGCTGCAGGGATAGATGAGAACTGGATGGGGCTCCACAATAAAACGTGTTTCTGCAAAGCAACGCAACTTGGATCACAAGAGCTTCAACAAACAAAAAAAGTAGTGCATTCCACAAAAATACATGTGAACTGAAGAAAGCAGCTGCAGCTCACAGGAGGAAAAAGGCAAAGATCAAATCAGAACAAAGAATTCTCATGAGTCTTCTGGGAAGAAGGCATATTCCTATCTCCTGAAATTGTAAAGTTTCTGTTTTGACCAAAATAGAAGACATCCATTCAAATACTGAATATTCAACCTTATTTTGTTCTGACTCCTATTGAATAGCCTGTTAACATACAGAAAGTAAAGCGCGTCTCTTCAGGAATGGCATTCACTTCCTACGCAAACAAAAACAGAAATCATGAGATGTCTTTAAACAATCAATTTTTTTGTAGCAGATTAAAACCATGAGGTTTCCCCGCGGCATTGAAGCATCTTGAATTATCTGAAATAATCAAATCTAGTTGAAAGCCTTCACAAATATTTGAAAAACATTTTATATGTTGCAAGAATTTTAATGCATGCACATACATTCTCATTAGACAGACTAATCCATATCCATATAAGATTTTTAGCAATGGTAATTTCCATCATTTTGTAAAATGCAGAATCTGAGGAAATACTTTAATAGTCCCCACAGAATTTGTAGTTATACAGGCACATGCTTGCACTATAGGTTGAGTCCCTTTCAGACTAAATAACTTGGGATGAAAAAGAAGTCTTGCAAATATCTCAGCCATCAAGTTGTACAGAAATATGAAGCTCCCTAATTGCTGGAATGGTATGGGATGGCCTTAAGCTCTCCCTTTTCCCTTCCCAGGACAACAGCAGGATTCAAGCTGCCCCCATCTCTCCACTGCTCCTAACAGAAAATCCCAGAAAATTGGCTATTCTAAAGCACAAGCTGCAGGTAGAGAAATTCAAGACATCCAACAAAAACTAAAGCAAATTTAATGTAGAGTTTTAAAACCAGTTGATCGTTTTGCTAAAATAATTTCCTAAATTTTTGTGACGATATCTGTAAAGGTTCCAAAGCAAAAGCAACCTCCTCTAGTATCTTGACTTCACAGGTTTTCTAGGCACTAGAATTCAAAGTATTGAATTCTATGCAGTATGACACTAGTATTCAAAAAGTGCCTCCAGCTATTTTTAATGCCCTCTTACCATTCACTTTGTTTTCCAAACCTGTCCTTTCCCCTAACCATTTCCATTTAAAAAAGGTTTTCATATTTAAGATGCGTGGGCTTACACTGATGCTTCTAATTAAAATGAACATGGACCACAGTGAGCAGCAGTCTTGGGGTAAAAGAATATAAAAGCAGGACATAATTTGTAAAAGCAGTAACCCCACAATACCCTCTAGTTCAATTTTCAAATCCTTGAGCAACTCCAAGGGTGAAAGTTGAACAAGGAGGCTTTACTCACTTTTATTTTACAGCTTCAGTGGGAAGCATGGGAAGTCACAGCTGAAACAGTTTCTAACCACCTTTCAGCTGTTTGGTCCCCAAGCCCAGGCACAGAGAGCAGAGGTTCTCCTCTTCAACCTCCTTGCTCCCCAGTCTTTTCTCAGCAGTGGGCAGCTGACAGGCAGAGAATAGTAGAGAAAAAAACTGCGTGTAACAAAATCTCAGCTAGCCAGCACCTACCCTGCTTGCTAGAATATAAAAAAAAAAAAAAGTAGTGACACCCACAGATGATATTCCAGATGAACATATAAATGTAACTCTTTAGTTAGCTTTAGCTTTGCTTGTGTTCAATACCCATTCAACACTAAACTGATAATCCATCATCCCCTTTTCAGATCATAAATACATTGAACAATGATGGATCTACTCCAGCACGTGACCTAGGTTTCAATGATAACCTTCCTTCATGTATTTATATCTTGTAGCAACTGCATCATTGTAAGCATGAATAATGTCTATCTATAATAGTCTGAGCTCAGCCTACTTATGTGTTCCATTCCTCACGTCCAGGGACACAGGACCTTTACAGGAAGGATGCTGGACCCCCCTTTCTGACCAGTATGGCTGACAAGATGTGACTATGAAAGAGTTGGGCTACACAGAGGCTGCCAGGCTGGGCACAACAGCACAGCCAGTCCTCAACACAGGAAAGCGAGGTCTTGAGTGCACTTTAAAAATCTGGGATGACGTGACCTGAGAGCATTAGCCATGCTGCCCCACTACAGCAGCAGCCCTAAGGATGTCACCACAGGTAGAGAGCAGTAAAGGCCTCAAGTCTACATCAAGGTTCTTCCCCAGAAGTGACAAAGCATCCAAAGGAGGGGTTTTTTTCCTTTGTTAAACACAGCAAGAACATAAGCACAGACTAGGACTGTAACTGGGTACAGACTGCCTCTAAACATTCCTGTGAGGAGCTGAGACACTGTCCAAAGCCCAGATTGTGAGGCTCTGAACTCTGCACCCATTTGTGCCTTGAGATGTGCTTTAAAACCACCACAGCAGCTTGATTCACCGTTCAAATCCTGCAACCTTCAATTAAAACATCCCCAGTGGTGTTCACAAGATAGTCAATGATTAGACACAGTACCCTGCAACTGCAACTAAAGACAAATATCTCACTGACTGCTCCCACTTCTGGCCTTAAACTTGCTTTAAAGAGAACTGACTTCTTGCCTAGCAGTGAAGAGGCAGTGAAGGGCTATTGCATAGGGAACAGATCTTTTTTCATTTTATGTTATTCAGACTTTCTGGTTATTGTTTAACCAAATAACACCAATTTGTAATGCTACAGCTCAGGCAACACCTGGAAAGTACATATTACGAAAGTCAAGTCTCTAATGCCATTCCTAGGGAGTAGCAAGAGGAAGAATTCAGTGCTGTTACCTGTTTTGATGATGGTTGTTGGCTCCCCACCATGCAGGCTAGCTCTGCTGATCGAAGGACCACTGATGTCTGTCCAATAAACCATCTTGTCTGTGCAATCGTAAGCAACTCCAATAACAACTTTGTCCTGTTGGTCAACAAGCAAGATACATCAGCTTATGCCAAACAATTATATGTCAGCAGCACTAGCTTACAGATCTAAGTCTCAAGTCTAAAAAAACAAAATTCTTGAGGAAAAGTGGGACATGGGGAGGATGGGCAGGGAAAACAATTGGGTAACAGTCATTCTAGAATAGTTTAGAAAAATACTTTGATTTTCAAATAAAGTCCCTTTTAACTAGCAGACACAATTTGCAATTGTCTTATTTCAAAGAAGCATTACAGATATTAGTCCTGAACAGTTGGTCTGACTTCTACAACTTCACATGCATATCCATTTAAAGTAAGTTCATGTTGCTCCTTTACTGTGTTATTCCTTGTGTGCTCTTTTCTCTCTTTCTTTCCCTTCAAGGAGGAATAAATAATTCCATGATAATGATTTCTACCAAATCTGACTTGCGTTCTGTATATTCATCTATCCCTGCATTGTGGCTACATTTAAGCAGTGCTATCTGCATAGCATCATTCGACTCAAAATTAAGTTCAAAAATAAAAAATAGTTTAAAAGACTACTCCATAAATTATTCTTCTGGAAAGAATATGCTTGAGGATAAAGAACATACATATACAATTCTCCAGGCAGAAGATGATAGGACTAGAGTTTGAATTTAGAGTTGAAACTCTTTCCTCCAGGGAAATGAAAAGAGACTTTCAGGGTAAAATAATAATTTCACATGGATTCCCAGGTCTCTCATCTTTGCTGCTTTTATAACTTGCAACTTCTTAGAAAGATGGCCCAAACCCGTGCATTAAAACAGACACACTTATTCATCAGCGTACATTAATGCTGTAGGTTACAAAATAATCTGAACATCTCCACGCTGCTGAACACTGTCACTTTGCAAATACACAACACTGAGACAACATGGAGAAAAGACTATTAGCAGAGACCGAAAGTTTCATTTTAATTCAAAGTTTTAAGTAAGAGTTGCATCTTATCTCTTGGGAGCTCTTTACTGAAGATACCTCTAATTAATTCATTCAAGCTAGATCAAGCAAATCATGATACTAGCTAACAAGGATTCAGAACCATGTCTCTATATCAGCCTAACCAACCCATTTTGCACACAGTATTTTACTTCAGTTTTACATTATTGCAGCAACACTTTAGACAAGAAAGAAAAGCTTGATTTTGCCCTTACATCACAGCACAGTTTGCAGTACTATTTACTCAACAATCTGTGTAATTTAGTCAGTATTTAGTCTACTAAATATTCATGGTAATGTAAAAAAAAAAAAAAAAAGAGGCCAGCATGCTACCTGGTATTGCTATCTGTTATAAATACAGTAACACTGGAATGAAAAACAAATCCCAGGCTCCAGGCAAAACAAATTAACGTGATGAAACTGGAAGGGAGAAGAGCTGATGTGTGTCACAGGTGATGGAAAATCATCTCAGCATCAGGGATTAATTTTCAAGGAAAAATGATTTTCAGGACAGTAGTAAGAAGTCTGGGAAAAAGATTTACCACCCACTGGGCCTGCACATGGAGAAGGAAGGAAAAAAATAAGAAAAACTATAATCTCTCTATATATATCTGTAGCCAAGAAGCACAGAGAACTGACTAAAAAAATAAAACAGGAAGAGATTAAGGATTTAGGAAAAACCTTTGAGGGAATAAGAGTGAAAAAAAGGGCCTCTCCATATACTGCTCTTGTAGACTCCACATACTGCTCTCCTAGACTTTTATACCAGAGTCAGAAAGCCAATGGAAGCGTGAGTGTGGGAAAGTTTAGACGATGAGCTCTTGGAGGCACATGAGATCACAAATATTAGATTTTTGTCTTATGAACTATTCTTTAAAGGCAAATGATTTTTTTTCTATAGCTCAGTTTTAGGCTTTTTGACTAGTCAGGTCAGGAATTTTCAGTGATAAAGTGATGGGATACTAACATTTTAATCAAGAGTAAAGATAAAGTTTGGAACTTGTATTATCAAATTACATAGACAAACACTCTCACTTTCATCTTTGTCACAAGTCTTCTAAACCACATGGACTTAGTATAGTAGGTTACTTACTGGAATATGCAAGAGTGCTTTTGCACCATTTTTCTTCATATTGTTTCCCTCTAGTGGAACATGTTCAATTTTACCACTTTGGGCAAAGAGCAAGTGCGTTCCTGGTGGCAGAGGTACTGTATCTGGTCGGACAGAGGGCCCAATAACAACAGGAGGAGAAGCTGTGCTCAGACCTTGTTAATGAAGACAAAAACAGATGGAGAAAAAAAACTAGCTTGTACAGCGTAACAAAGCTCCTTGTTATTTGCAGAGACACAATTACAGTCAGACTTCTTAGAAGGAAACAGTCCTATAATCAGACACTAATAACTGTAATCGGATGCAGAAAGCTTCTGAATTTTCCCCTTGGCTGACAGAGAAGGAGCAATTGACATAATAGTTTTTTTTCATGTTCAGCTCTGTACTATCTTTCACCTGCATACGTTTAGAAAAAGCTATCTTATTCTGCAGGTGAAGTGGGGAAGATGTAGGAAGGAACATCCTTCATTTTCTGAGGCAATTCGGTTACCACACATTCAGATTTGCCCACCTCCCAGAGGGCAGAAACTACAGGGCCCCTCATGGTTTCAAAGCAGGGAAGGATTTAGAAAACCATCTTCTCATCCAGAGGCTCACCACAGTTCTCCAGATGCCCTGGCTGAAGGAAAAGCGTACGCTGGAGTTACCTAAGGGCTGCAGCACAATTCATATCATCACTGGGACAGCAAAGATCTGCATTGCTCCAAGTCAGTGCTGCACCTCAGGTACATGACTGAGCACCACATTTGGGAAACCCACAAGAAACAAGTGCTTCAATCACTTACATGGTGGTTGAACTCCTGGGCCGCTTCTGGTGCCATCAATCTCATTTCCATCTCTATCTACGCACCAACAATATTCACTATTAGAATGGCACTGAGTGGGTAGGTAATTCCCATGCTCATCACACTGGGGAATGAAGTGACCAACTCTTATCTCCCTCAGGAAGAAAGTGCCTCCACTTCCAAGAGCTACTTCTCGTTCACGCTGGCATTTGGTCTTTTCCACTTCTGTGGAAGGAAAAAAAAAAAAAAAAAAAAAAAAAAAAAGAGACCAGTGAATATTTCTGTTTTAACTAATAACTATATTCCATTAACAACAGTGCAAGTATTCTTACCACTGGAGGAACATGACACTGTTACAGACCTTGGAGGCATATGCCTTCAGTTCACCTTCAGGAACAGACACATTTGCCTTAAACTTATGTAACTTTAGCTTTCACTGTCTAGTTTAAATCAGAACAAATAGCCCCCCTGCAACTTCCTACGCTGAAGGTTCATAAACAGAATCTGGAAAACACTGTCATTCTCCTTGAGGCATATTAGGAAGAACATTCTGTCTGACTTGTGAACCCAATGTCTACTCATTGGGCAATTATCCACGGGCCTTAGAATGTGACTAATTAGCCAGGCCATACAGTGAATAAAGGTTTTTTTTCTAAACGCTGACTTTCCATTCAGAGGCACAAGAGAAAACTACAATGCGAGGCGGATGCTACAGGACCTGGGAAGTGAAACAACTCATTGCTTTGATGTACATTAGGTTTTCAGAGTTTTGTTATTGAGTTTGAGAACTTATTTGGTGGTTTTGGACCTAAGAAAGAAATTGCAGGGACAGACTGTCCAGTTCCTGGTAAGGTGCATAAATAATGCAATACAGAAAACAGGAATACTACTTATGTATGCAGACAAACATATGATGCACAATGGCTACACCACATGTATATGTATTACTGTAGAGACTACCAAGAAAAGACTTTCCAAATTAGCAGGAGATTCAGGGATTTGGTTCTTTTGGTTTGCATTTTACAACACAGTCTGGACTAAAATATACATCATCTTACGATATTATTTGTCATGCAATAGGGAATGTCATCTGGATCAATATATCCTTCTAGATGCCAAACAACAAAATTAAATTAAAATAATACAAAAATAATAATCTTTTTCTTTCTCTAGCCAAAGAAATCTGGCTTAGTTTTACCTTACACTTGAGACCCCTGAAGGTTTCTGTGCATTGAGAAAAAGCGGCCTTTAATTATGGGGGAGTATCTTTTTCCTGTCTATGACTTCTACAGTTAGAAACACTTACTACAAACTGTCTGCCGAAGAGGCTTTAACATTACACTGCTGTTTATTCCTTCCTTGTTTTTACATTGCCTGGTGGACAGCATTAGCTATGTGTGGCTCAGACTAAACCCAGCCCAGCAAAAAGCTAATGAGTGTTGTGGTGTAAATCACACAAATACAAAAAAGAAGGACGTTTTTTTATTATTATTTAAACTAGTTATGCAAGCAAAAGCTTTGGACAAGTTTCCTGCACCTGGACACAATTAAAGAAATACAAATGTCTGGAGAACAGCTCACACTAAACAACTGAAATAATTGGCATCAGCTTTAATGTGGGTGGTGGAAAGCCTTGAATCAACCTACAAAACCAGACCCTGAAGGAAAGCCTTCAGTATCTATCCCAAATTTTGTTTGCATTTATTCAATGCAGTATGCAGGAAAAAGAAATATTGATTCCAGTAACTGGATAGTTTTGCCACAGTTGTTTTGGGGTGGAATTTTTGTGTTCTTTGTGTGGTTGGTTTTTTTTAAGCTCTAATTATACGCACGGCTCACAAGAAAAAGCAGGGGGAATACAGAGTATCAGTAAACTGACCCACCCTGCTTTTTGTTCATTGCAGAACAAAATCTTCATTGCGTTCATGTCATCTTTCAGAGGCACTATTAGCTCCTCTTCAGTAGGACATAAAAACAAATGTAGAAGCTGGTCATTTTTCCTCCCCATCTGAAACTCCCAGAATTAGAGAATATCCAACAGCTTACAATTTTTTAAATCAAAAGACTAGATATATGAAAATGCGTTACTGAATATGAATTACATGAAGGAGTGTGTACACACTCCCCGATAGGCCCCAGCTGTCAGACATACAATGTATTAGTATTACTGGTAATTTGAAATACCAATGTCTGTTCTAATTTCCAGACAATGTTCACATTTATATCCGCAGATTTTATACAGAAATACTGATGGAATTTTTCAAGACTACCTATATTGCAATGATCAAGAGCAATCTCACAAATGGCCTGCCTATGCAATTAGTCAAGAGATTAGTCAGACAAATTAATTTTCAAAATGAGTATGCAGTTTCTAGAAGGCAGAGAATATGATTTGTTCTTTCTAAAACCTCCCATCAACACTAATTTTTTTCAGTTGCATAAAAACATGTCAAGTACCATAGTGATGCTCACTTTAGGAATAACTATGTGTTTTACTGCTTATGTGGTAATGAAAATCTATTTGCGATAACTTTTTTAACAGCATCATGTGCAGTAAGTAACCCATCTTAAAGAAACATTTTGAAAACAGATTAGTGATACCATGTTCATCTGTGCTGGCTGAATCATTTTAACCTGGCTTTCAGTATTAAACACATTTCAACTCACTAACATAAATTTAATCAATATTAACATTTACAAACCAAAACAAGCCCCTAAACAAGTCATGCCAGTCCAAACCAGGCACTCTGAATCCATACTGTATTTTTTCTCTCCTTATCTCTGAATCAAGAGCAGGATTGCTATGCTTACAGTTTAGAGGCACCTAAAGAAAAGCGAGCTGAATCCCAGGCCAGTGGTGGAGCCTTTGCAGCAATGAAGGCACAATAATCTTAGATACAGATGACAGCTGGTCGGGATAAATAGCCTGCTTATACTGCCTATACAGTCATATATTTTACTCGGTGTGCTTAAGAGAAGATGGTCTGATTTTGCAAGTTTTAAATTGCATTAATTGTCTGAAATGAGCCAAGGTGTAACAGAGGTTGAAAGATGAGATTGACACAGTAAATAAAGCGCACTCCCTTCCTTCATAAGCTAACAGCACAAGCTAAACAAAACATACGACAAGAATTGGCACACATTTAGGTAGCACAAGGGCTACTTTGTAAGCCACTTTCTAGACATAAACCTTATGGCTAGTAACTTCCTTTTCCTTCAGTACAGCAGCCTAAATGAGGTTTCTTAGTGTTTTTCCTTTAATATAAATACAGACTCTTCAAAGACATAGAACAATTAAAATCAGGAGAGTTCTCTCATCTCTTGACTGCCATGAAGAAAACTTGCATTAACTACAACAGTTAGAGCTAAGAGCAAATAATGCCTACCTGGTGTTACACACAGTTGACCACACTGCTGCATCTACTGCTATACCTGATTGTAGCAAATGGAAATGAAGTCATGCCTGTTTCAAGGATCCATATCCAGGGGTTACCAGTCCTGGTTTTCAGAGGCCCTCACCTTTCTTGAAACCCACATTTGAAAGCCAAGCTAAACAAGCATGCCAATGATGAGAAAAATGTTACACACTAGGGTTAGTTCATACTGCCAAAGATGAAACCAATGGTAAGAGCAAGACCTGGGTAATCTTCAGAGACGCAGGAAAGCAGGGGTAGCAACAGCCATTTATTAACATCAGCACCAAGTTTCAGCATTTTTCAGTATCTGCTTTTCAGCATTACTGATTAGTATTTGTTAGAATATTGAGTAAAAATCTGTTCTTGTGGCTTTTTGACACACTAGATTCTTGGCTGATGAAGGCAGCACACTGACCTTATAGTTTAGTGTTTCCTTATAGCAGCCTACTTACGCCCACAGGACAGTATCATTTTCGAAACAAAGCACCATACTGTGGGCTACTGTAATTTGATAAATGATTAAAAAATGAAAAATCGCCCGAGTCAGTAGACAAATGTCATGAAGTAGTGGTATTTCTAGTAAGTTCCCATATTACCTTAGTCTTGGTTTTAGATTTCCTTATTAAGAAATTTAATTCCTTCCTTAAGTTTCCAGAAGAAAATATACAACCATAGGTTGCATCATTTGTGGAAGAGAAAAAGGCCACAAAACATGAGAAGGACAGGACCTCATCACTAGGTAAACCAAGCTCATTGAAACCAACAAGTAGATTCACACAGTCAAATGGAACGTTACCCTTCTTGGAATACACTGCAGACCAGCCTCTAAAGATAGACTCTTCTTGGAGGTCACAACAGAAAAAAAGCTATCAGCAGACCACGGCTATCAGCAGATAACTGTGAGCAGATAAGCTGCCAGCGCGCAGCTCAGCGCTGTAGGGATTGTGAGGGGGTGTAAGTAAGAATTCAGCATATACAAAGGGTGTATACCACATAGGTATAGAGATGCCATGTGGGACTGGGGACATGATTCAAGGAATACTGTGTGCAGCTCTGGTAATCACAGTTCAAAAGGACAGTGAAAAGTTGAACCTGTACACAGGAAAGAGCTCCTAGGAGAGAAGCTGTAGTGCAGAACAGGGATCAAAGGCGTGATGAAGAATTTACATTCCAAGGACCACAGAACACAGGAGTCAGACTAGATTATGTAGGATAGTGCATCCTGAACTCAAGCTAAATGTACACTCTTCCCCAGAAAAATAGCTTTGTATTTAATGTTTTAAACATATTCTTTTCTGTTGTTTCATAAACTACCAGTAGCAATCTGGAATTTAAAAGTCACTGAAATATATCATGGAACTTGGAAAAAAATGAAATGGAAATAGGATGGATATGGAAAGTGGGCCAGATGAAAAACATGCATGCACATATTTCTCACATAAGCAACGAAATAAACAGAACGGGGGGGACAGCACTAAAGCCATATACAAATATTCAAAGTCTTTTTTGGTCAAAGGAAAGCAGCACTGCAGAAAATAATTTACAGACTTTTCCAAAAAAAGATGGATGCTGAGAAAACATGATGAGAAACAGAGATGTATGAGACTTCTTCCCTTGCATTTTGCAGGGTGGATTACACGCTGATACACTAAACCAAATTCAATTTGTTTTGTGACAGCATGCAAAAATTTTTAAAGATCTCCTATAACTACTTAAACAGGTTTTCATTCACAAGCTAAAAGCAGAAGTGATTTAAAACCACGTCTAGAATCAGTGTGTAGTCAAAGAGGACTTTTTAATTTCCTATGTGGATCACTTAATTCCCCACACATCACAAGGAGTTATACTGACATTTCAAATTGCTGTTCTCAGACATCACCAAAAAAAAGAAGAGGAAAACCCAACACATTTCCCTTTGTCTCTTCATTTTCCTTTGTAATCCTTCACTTACAGTGTTGCCCTGAGAAGTGCATTTCTCAAGTGAAACTGATTGTATACAGAGGACCAGCAAATGGCTCTTAACAGTCAGATCCCTAGTTTCAAGAATCTAGATTTGTTGTTTAGTAAACAGTGTCTGGGGTCTGCAGGGGTAGAAACACTCAGACATCTGGTTTTTTGAAATGGAAAAACCAAGCGTGAGGAAATAATGAAGTACAGACTTTCTTAATAGCTGTGAACAGTGGGATATTCCAGCATTAACTCTTTCATTAACCTGCTGGTTCACTCCTACATGCACTCACTTCTATGTGACTCAAATCTATTTTACTTGTTAGTCTACTTGTTTCAAGAGTTGCTGTTCAGCAGTGGTCAGATTCAACAGTAGGTTTCATATAATAATAAAGGCACCAAACAAGCAAGCAATTGTACACATGGAACGGAAAAAGGGCACAACAAAAAGAACCAAGTATTCAGATGAATGAAACTTTCCATGCTATTAAAAGCCAGGAAAGACTTCAGTGACTTGACTGAGGCTAATTAGATCAAAACCTTAGTCGGTAGAAAGGGGAAGAAAGGGTCTCTAATTAAAACTGAATACAGTACAGCCTCATCTGGAATCTCCATTCTGAAGCAACTTTACAAACTGGGTGCTAAAGTAAACTAAGCTGCTTTTTGCTAGGCTTCAGAAAGTATATTTTGATTCTATCTCCTGGTAATGATTAACTGTTGGATATATCCACTTTAAAATACTAAAGCTTTAGCAACATATGACATCTCAAGGGCAGCTATTGTTCTATTAACTCTCTAAGTTCTCTCTAAGTTTGTTGTAAATAATGCCACTGCTGCAGACTAGCTGAGCAATACAGATACTCTGTATATCAGTCAGGATTCAGGAAAAGTGAGACTTCCTGGCTGCACAGATTTTTTCTGAGCAGAGCCAATTGTTAGAAGTGTTTCTAAAGCACATCTACTGTCAGTACAAAACAGTATTAAAAAAATGAAAAACAGAGAGACGTATATGAAGACTAACAAACCCACTAAAACAGTAGATAAAACAACTCTTCAAGGTATTTTGTTACTACCACTAAAGCTGTGACATGGAAAGATCCTCGTTCAAGATACAATTGCATTGAGTATGGAAAGTCAAGAAGCCTACAGGATAAGCAGCAAAAAAGAACACTGAAGTACTATGAAGTAGTACACTGTGCTTAGCAGTTTAGCAGACACACTGACCACTGCATGTAAAAAGGTGTCCTTAAAAATAATGCAAAAACCCACCACCATCAACCACCCTTAAGTATGCTATCACATATACTCAGAAGAAATTGTGTCCTAGTAATGAAGTCAATTGGTTGAATTCAAATATCAGTCTACCAAACCACGTTTTCCAGCTACAAACAGGATGTGCCACACATGAAAGCAGTATTTCTGTCTCTACAATTCTGCCTGAAGAATTAGAAGTTTTAAGGTTTGATTTTGCTTCAAGTTATTCACGTCAAGTTTCTCCTGCAGGAGGAATAATCCTGGTTTTATCAGCTGGTTGATTAGCTAAATATTTTGACACAGGTCAGAAATACTGGGTAGTTCTTCATTCATCTGGCATTAAAATAAACATACACATGGGCATTCATGCATGAAAAATTAGTTAAAAATTATATTGAAAGACTGATGAAGTGGAAAAAGCTAGACTTTCAGAATTAAACACTGCAAAACCTCCTACAGTCTACCCATGATAGAAAAATCTACAAACACTGGGTGATTTGACATAACACCTGTTGTCGAGCACATGAAGAGTCATGCAAATATGATCTAAACCCAGAAACAACCTTGTAATTTTTTATACCTTTCCTATAAATGACCCTTTGCCTTTTTGTTTTAATAGTGAGTATCTAATTATGAAAAAAAGTCAGAAATTCAGAACTAGGGAATATAGTGGCAAAAGAAAAACATTAAATTTCAGCAACTCATCAGGTAGTAATTTTATGCCAAACAGGCAAGCACTTTTAAGCCAGCACATCCACTATTAAGAAAAAACAAACAAACAAACAAAACCCCTCAATTTTGAACAATCAAATACTGTGGACATCATTAAGACCACAGTACAGAAGCTGAATTATAAAGAAAGCCTTCCTCCACAGACATACTGCTTTTTCCTCTTTCCCTTTCCCTTTGGCCCTATG
The DNA here is from genome assembly GCF_963210335.1 of Falco punctatus. Lineage (NCBI taxonomy): Eukaryota > Metazoa > Chordata > Aves > Falconiformes > Falconidae > Falco > Falco punctatus. The sequence goes on from NC_137584.1 coordinate 83,003,948, forward strand.
CCTTTCTTACTCTGGGTTGCACAGTTGAGTTTCAGTCTGTTGAGAGGTGCAGAGCCTTATGCCCAACAGCAAGAATCTTGGAAGCGGGAGAACTGGGTTTGGATATACTCTGAAGTTAGGCTTTATTCCCTGGATGAAAGCATTCACCATTGTGCAGAACCTCAGTGCTATCCCATAGGTTTGCCATGCTTTTGAATTATAGTAACCATCCTTATTTTCTCTTTTTATAAGCATATCTTCAAGATCAGGAGTTTTATACTTCAAGGCCCAAAGTACAATGCAAGAACAGAAGTGTGGGAGGGTAAAGAACTTTCTCCTAAATAGGGAACAAGTTGGGTAAATACTGAAACAGCTAAGTTAGAAACCGGTTAGTCTTTCTGGACTCTTGTGAGTTATACATGGCACGTAGACATCCAGATCCCACTGCAGACAACAGTGCAAGTACTTTGGTCTCATTCTTCACTTTTCTCCCGTAATTGTTGCATTTCATTTAAATTGCCAACAGTTCCAGATGTTTTATGGTTAAGCGACTACTGTATTTGCAAAGCAAATCAATCTGTGGTCAAACCTTTACATAAGGCAACTTCAAAAGATAGTATCAGCTTGGGACTAAGAACTGCTGAGGATAGAACAAACAAAACATAAAAGGGGATATTGAACAGGATATCATGGAAAAGTGATAGTAGTCAAGATACGGATTTTAACATAACTTTGGTGAAACTCAAAACTTGAAAGACTTGAGAAAGAATAGAGACCCCAGTAAGACAACACACAATTTGTTCCAGAGAGGAACCAAATTAACATATATCCTCCAATTTGCAAATTATATTTCTGGTCCAACTTTCAAGAACTATAAAATTTTACCTCCTAACACACACCGGAAACCATCCCCACGATAACCTGCCTTACACTGGCAGCTGAAGGACCCAGGAGTGTTGTAGCAGAAAGCATCTGGATGACAGTGGCCCTGCTGGCATTCATCTACATCTGTAAAAGCAAAAATCAATTTCAGATAACCGTTCCTCCTGATGAACAAATCAGTGTGATGAACTAAAGTGCAAATCTGCTGTATTACTTTCAGGCTCCTATTTTAGGATATCTGATTAGACTTACAGACCTTTGGAACAATGTCTGTACAGAAATGCAAAGGAGGGGAAAAAAAAGCATGCATGTATTTTAGGTTCTGTCTCTCAGCAAATCCCTGCACTCTACTATTCTGATAAGTAACCAGCATTATTAACTCACACAGTATTTTAGAAATATATGCCCATATTTCTCAAGGAAAAAAACTTAACACAGCAATAGAGGCAGGATTTGGCCAGCAATGTTTCCAACATGTAGTTAGTTAATGCTGCTTCCCCAGTGCACTCCAATGGAAATGAAACAGAATATAATTTGTTTTACATAGTCTGAGCATCATGTGTCACCACCTTAGTAATATAAACCAATACAGTGCACACAGTTCCAGCAGATGAAGAACTCGTCTGTTAAGTGTAACTACTGCAATTTCTGCATTTACTTCATCTTGGACCTTCTGTAGCTCAAATATTGAAGACTGAATTCAAAGGCATGGGGAGGAAAGGACAAAAGCTTAATGCAATGCCTGCTCGAGGGATTTAAACTATGGAATTTCCTACTTTAAATCACATGTAACTATAGGGCATTGCAACAACCAGACAAATTGTGCAATAAAGAGTGCAAAACCCCCACAACAAATGGTGCTACCTACCCTCACAGGCACGTCCATCTCCGGAGAAACCAGGGAGGCATGTGCAGATGTAGGTGGACCCTCCGGTATACACACACTGAGCACGCTGAGGAATGTCACAATTGTGTGTGCCCATCTGGCAATGGTTTATGACATACTCAACAGCTGCAGGTTAGATGTACAAAAGAGAAGATGAAAATTTTAGTTTTCCTCCATAAAGTCTGAAGTTTATAAGGAGAGAAGTTTATAGGGAGAGAACAGCAGCTGTGAAAGCATACAGAAGAGAAAGGAAACAAGGAAACTCACTTTTTCTGTTTTGGAGTTTGGGATTTTTTTCCCCAAGATCTCCCCTTTCACTTGTGTTAAACCTTATTAATGTTTTGCAAGGAATTGGTTGACCTCAGCAACTCATAGATGTTTGTTCATATAGAACATGGAAGAAAGGCTACCACAGTGACAGATCCTAAAGTCCATGACAGTTTTTTTTAATAAAAAGAAGTCCCGAATAAAGAAATGTAAGGCATCTCACAGAGGTACCTCACATGTTAGCTAAGTGGCCAGTTCACTGCACTGGGAATTATTAGATATTCCACTATACTAACCTAGCACTGACCCAGGGCTGTCGTCACTTTGGCAAGAGATAGGAGCTGTGACTCACTCCAAGAGATAAACACATTTGTCAACTACTACAAAGATTTTTGACCAACAGAGGAAGCTGGGACCAATTCTGCAGCTTTCCACAACTTTCTCATCCTTGACAGCAGTGACTCTAAAGGTACTGTACTGCTTTGCACACAAATTATTTCAGGTAGTCACTGGAGCCCTGTGTATGCTTACCTGTTATGTCAGAGAAGAGGAAAGGAAACCATGGTACTTAGAATAGGAAGAGGCACAACACTACAAAAATTTTGGGCCTGGAAATAGGTGAGTTTGCAGTGTGTACAACTAGAAACAGACTTCCAGCTGCTGTAACAGGGAGTCCACTGAGGTTTTCTTTACACAGTTCTTACAAGGACTTGACAGGGGACCAGGACAAGACTCTACAATGCTCCTTTCATCACAGTACACAGATGGAAGCTACCATGGTATCAGCAGGGAAATAACAAAAATCTGCAGTCAGTGCCAGATCTGAAATTAGCCATTTTTTCCATTTCTCTGGAGGAGATGACATCATCATTAGCATAATTTGTATCTTTCTGTTTGATGAAGTAAATTTTAGATTACAAAATAACATATTCAGACCTGTATTATAAAAGCATAAGATCTGGAGTTGGAGCTCAAAGGGAGTCCCCAAGTCCTCCTATTCCTCAGCCTACAAATAGGAGAACAGGATTTATTTACAACTCTCATCTGAAGTTATCCAGTGAGTCACACAGCTAGCATGAAAAAGCTGCAGTTCCAGAGAAGCTGACTCAGCTGGTATCCCAGAGCAACCTGCAAAAGCACAAAGAGGGTATCTGTTGCCCCTTCTCAGGTTCAAGTTGTTTGTGGGTTATAAAACCCTCCCCTGTGGAAAGGGGAACAAGATTACCATGACATTTATTTTCAGTCTGTTGGAAAACTGGAGTTCGTGTTCTCTCTCCTCAGTCTTTTGGATGCAAAGTTTGGGTTTGATTGATGGGAGGGATCACACTGAAGTCCTTCAAGCTGGGCAAGGAATTGTTAGAAGTGTGACACATCAGCTTTGTGGGAAAGTGGTAGAGTGAAGCCAGTGAGTTCATGGCTGGAGGGAAAAATGTTCCCTTTCAGGTCCAAGTGATAGAAGTGCAGCAGTGAACATAATGGAAAAAATATAAACTTCTCTTCCACATCTCACCCTTCTAGCACCCCAGTAGAAGCTGCTTTTTCTGACTGTTCTGCAACAAAGGGGAGGCTCAGGGTGCACTGTGCGCACACAGCATGCAAAGCCACATGCTTAACAGAAGTCATGCAACATTCTGCTGTTAAATGAAGGCTCCTCAGTCTTAGCTGAAGAACAGTCTCGGCCACAACAAGGAAAGACCTGAATGCATTAGCTGATCAAAGGGAACTAAGCTTCCACCACAAAGCAGTCATGACAGACGCAAACGTAATCCTCAGCTGTTATCGCTTATGCCTAAAAGAAACAAGAACTGGTCCAACCATACTGGAAGTGTGTGTATAGGTTTTGTCACTACAGTATTACTGTCAGGTTACAAACAGACAAAGATTCTAACTAAAAATAAATAAATATGTATATATATACATGTAATCTATATCCTATCCTGACAGTTGCAGGTTTTTATTTAGTTTTTGATATTTGCAATATATATGACACCCAAAAGAATCAGCTTAATCTTCTCAAGGGTAAAGCTCATGCATTTTCTTCCTATGTGGAAAAATCACTTTCAATACACATCCCACTCAACCACCTTTCAATTCTACCAGCTACCAAATGGAATTTCTACAGCTTTAGTGAAAAACAACAAACAGGAAAAAATACCACCTCGTTAGGAAAATCTTAGTTCAGCAAGTACAGGTAAACTCAGGCTTCCTCCAGAAAAAAGTTTTTAAATTAAATAAAAATAACTAATTCAGTGACAACTACTGAATTTTAAGTTTTAATGGTCCATTAACAAACCAGCTAGATTTCCTACAAATGTCAGAGATTTTAACAGTGAAATGATCTGTAGTTGTAATTTCTTTTCAGCACAACGAATTATCACTTCAGAATAAGCCTGCAACAGCCAAGACACACTGGTTCAGACCTGTGCACTGCCTTGTCCAAGGGAAGAATCTGTAACTAAAATCTGATCTATTAAATCTAATTCTGAATTAGATATAAGAAAGAAACAGAACCCAAACCCCCCAAAAGCCAAAGCACAGCACTAGAGAAAATGCAGAAAAAGCCCTGCCTCATCCTGAAAGTGACACGCTGTGAAATACAAATAAATAACTTCTCACTTTAATGCTTCTTCTTTTATAAATTTGTATTTTACTTCCATATGAAATCTACAGCTAAATGATGGTAAAGAAAGGACAAAAGCTTTCAATAATCATTCCTCCCCAGTTGCAAGCATTCTGAATGGGGAATTTTTATGAGATAAAAACAAAGTTCTTCAGGCACCTTCTTCAGTTACCTAATGGATTGTAATAACTAACTGCAGCAGGAACTCCTAGATTCAGCTCACGTTAGAAGTCAGCACAGATCCTTGAAGCTCTGTTTTCTGTCTCTGTGAGACGAATCACAGCCTGAAAGCTGGTGGGCAGTGCTTTTAAGAAATGTGAAACTCACCAACACAAGTCCGCCCATCTGCTGCAAACTGGTACCCTTCAACACACTCGCAGCGGTAGGTTCCCGGCTGGTTATTGCAGACTGCATTGCTGCCACATAGAGCTGGTTGCTCTGAACATTCATCAACATCTAGATTATTATAAGGATTCCAGTTACTACAAAGATGCATTTAATAAAGATGCCAGAAAAACAGAAACTGTTCAACTGTTGAGTAATAGCAGGCTTGCATATTTAAACCACATCTTGGACAGACCATACCTTTTAAGAGATATTAGTAACCTGAGTTTTCAGGTAACTGTGTCCTCAGCTGATCTGCACCAAAAAAACCCCCAACAAAACCAGAAGGGAAGGAACAGGAAAACAAAGAGCAAGGAGGAGCCACTGGGAAAGAAAATGCTGCCTACAAGGTGACCAGAAGCAGGGATGACTACTGGGGAAGCATGAACTTTAGAAAAGACTTCCTCTTCCATTATCCATACACATCTTTAAGCCACCGGTATTCAACTCACAGTGCCAGAGGACTGGGAGGGACAGTGTGATACTGTTGTTTTCATTTGCAAGTTGATTTAAGGGTCGGAGTGGGGGGAGGGTTGGTGTTTTGATTTTTTTATTTAAAAAACCCAACTCAGTTAACTAATATGGATGACTCGTATTTCATTAATACATACTTTCACCTCTTGAAAACAAGTATTTGTACTGTGATCTGATTATGGAACAAAACCTAAATACATTAAGGATACAGAGATGGGAAATAAAAGTCTCCTTGAACTATCTTCAAAGTCCTTGAAAGGATTTTCAAAGCAGATCTTGAAAAAGACAATTTCAGTGGGTTCCACACATCTGTGCTCTGTACGTATGTGCATATGCCATTCCTCATCTCCCTCAAGAACTTTTAACCTAATTTTAATCAGAATTTGCACTACAGTATATTTCTCACAGCTAAGTTCCCCACAGGTTTTATGAAAAGATGAACTGGGGAGGAAAGTCACTTTGCAAACTAGCAAAACATCCAAGTTTGACCCTTCAACACAGCCAAACTTGCTCACTTTGATTACTGAGATACCCCAGCATCCCTCTAACCTATCTTTCCCCAAACCAGCCTCTCAGGACAGTTGATTTTGCTAGAATGGCTAGTCCTGAGGGTCAACGCATCCCACACAAAATAAATTCTACATTAGCTGTCATTTTGTAATGAAAGTTTTCTGATACCATAGCAAACGTTTCCATCTCCACGGAAGCCAACCGAACATTCACAGAAGAAACTATTTCCAGTTCCCGGACGACACATCGCATTGGTGTCACAGTTATGAGTACTGGTGTAGCAAGGATTCCGGTTAATGTCAGCAGAGCCATCTGACAAGAGAGATCACATTTAGCCATGACAACTCTATCCAAGTAAGAGTATTCAGCCAAGGCCACTGCTTGCAGCACACATGGAACAAGGAAAGAGAATTTTTTTTGCACCAGGAAGAAGGGGACTTGCAACTTATATGTAGGACAAGACATAGCATCAGCACCTGTATTCCTTGTTACCTGTGCAAAGGACTGCTGAGTTAAAAAAGAGAAGCCACAAAAACCGCTCTAAAGAGCCAGACTGACAGAGATAATGCATCTTCCAGTCACTGACACTAGACCCAAAATGCAATTGTTAACAGCTTGGTTTATTTATTTTAATTAGTAGAACTTTATTTTGTAACAAACAAGTGAGCAGATTATTTTCTTCTACTCATCTGGTGTGCATTTTCAAATTGCTCCTTTGGTTTTTTTTCTGATTTTAGTGCAAAGAGACAAACTTAGACAGCTTAAACAAAAAAAAAAAAAATACTTCATAAGCTGCCTACCTTCCAAAGATAAAATGACGTGTTTCATTATATGGTAATTTATAGAAACCAGCTGTTCCAATGGCAAATCTTATTCCCCTCTTTTACCCTTTGATCTGGCAATATAAAACCCCTCATTAATAGAGGAACTATAAATTCGGTAAAGATAAACGATACACTCCATGTGTCTGAGCAGCAATAGATTCAAGGTGGTACACAGAGTATTTCAAGGAATTAGACACAAACTACACTGAATTTCAATAGGAGGTAATCACTTAAATACTCTTTCCCAAGTAAAAATACAAACTTTCAACAGCTCCATTTCTCTTCTTAATTGATAGACCTGGACATCTACTCATAAATAGATCAAATTAATTTAACTTGTTAATACCCAGCTAAGGCAGGCTAGAAAAAAAAACCAGAAGCCTGCTCTTAATTACTCACAAAAGAGAAAAAGAAAGATTTCCAATTCATACATACCCCTGATCGGGCCGATGGAATTACTCATAGCGTATCGCAGAATCTGCTCATCTCTGTTATACAGGACAAATACACTGTCCACTGAGAGTTGCTGAGTAGCAGAGGCAGCATGGTGAGAGTCATCATGAATGCATTCATCAAACGAGATGGTCTGTCGCCACTGATAGGCACCCGCGTATGTGGAAGCAACGCCATCCCTTTCTGGTTCTGTCACTGTGTACTCTCTTGTGGATGACGAAGTGATCACTGCAACATGGCAACAAACACACTGATCAGAGCAGGGAGCCAAAATACTCTGCCAACCGCTGTCTGTAGACTCAGGGTACAGGCCGAGTAGCACAAATAGAAATTTCAAAGGCAAGAAGCTACGAAAGTGGATGTATTTCCATGCAAGGGAATAAGCCTAGTCAATTGCCTATTCTGTTCTCAGGTATCACAGCCTTGAGGAATGAGTCATTTAATTTATCTTGAAATATTTTAAAAGTTTAACTTTACTTTGTGGTTAAAGCCAGGTAAAGCCAGGAAAATCAACTCAGGAAGCTCAGAGGTTTCTTTAGATGAATTTACATAATGGAGCTACAAGCTAAGGACAAGGACCACCTCACCAGCACTAAACTACACCCCATCTAGTTCATTGTAAGCTACTGGCCTTGAATATTGAGTCCTCAAGAAGATACATGTCTGAGAGCTCTTGTATGCTTCACAACAATTTTCTATATTGTGAAAAACTGTGACCAAAACTCTTCAAAGTAGATCTGGGCTTATGGATCCTCCCACCAACAGAAATCTTCCCAAAACCCCACTATTCTTTGTTTGGAAACCAGAATATGCCTGTATCAATCCACTTGCAACAGTTGGCAAAAGCTTTATTTCTGCCAAGTAACGGTCTATCAGATATGCCATAGGACAGCAGAAGAATAGCTGTTTGAGTACTGGTAAATCAAATCCAGTATTTGGATGCCTCCTTCCAGCCTCTGACATTTCCTCCACAGGCAGAGCATTTCTGCTAAGGCAGCAGGTGTTCTACAGAGTGCACACTGCCCAAACAACTCCTCCAAAACTCAGGAGCTGTTCAGCACAAAGCAGAAGATTCCTCCTGCCTCCACCTCACTTTCTGTAACAGGCAAAGCAGCAAAAGGGGTTCAGCACTGGCCACCACAGTCAGACATTAGCAGACATAAGGCAGTCATGATGTAACTACACCATTTTCAGCTATTTCTAGCAATCAAAGTGCACCCCTGGAGCAAAGTGAGCTCTCTCCAGTGCTCATGTTCACCTGGGTACACCACAGACTGTTTCCTCTTTATTGCTCTTTGGCAGCCGGGCTGGCTGGCCAGCAGCAACACTCCAGCCTCACTTGGGTTTTGCTGTGTTGAAACACCCATAGTTTTATCCAGAAAGAGGAAAGCAAAAGAAGGGAGATTCCCCTGTAAACAGTGAAATGAAGAATGGCTCTGTTACAAATCTCAGGGTGTGGGATAAAGGAGAGAGAAAAGTACTGAAGAGACAATGGAGGAAACTGATAAGGGAAGAAGCTCCTAATTTTCTGGTTACTTGTTCAAATTCAGCTCATCTAATACTGACAAATGCTTGTTACTTACACAACGCAATTTACATCGCACATACCAGTAAATATCTGGTCTGCACAGTCTCACTGGACAAGACCAAAGCCCACTTAATGACATTACCACAAACAGTTATACACCAGTACAGCTCCTAGTGAAAAGCTGTGGACCCTAGTAAAAGCTTTGCAACTAGTATGACTGCCATCAGCATTATGAAAATAAGGCCAACAAAAAGGGAAATAAAGAGTATTTTGCAAGCATTGGTTCAGAGAAACTTACAGTCTCCACCCCCCACCCCCCCCAATAAAAAGATTAGATACATTTACATTGTTCCACTGGAAAACCGCCTTCTTTTGGGACCTGTTCCTAAGAGGCAAAAACCAACTTTCTACAAATTGAAGGGTCTGGAGTACACTTGCTGAGAAAGGAATAAAATAATGTTTTTCAGATTGTCTTACACTCTGCTCTAAGAAACATGCACTTTATTATAATTTCATTCTTAGGGAACCTTACCAGAGCTAGAAGTGTGATAGAGTTCAGTGTATGGTTCTATATGGACTGATGCGCCAGATGGGATCTCAGGTATTCTGCCCTCCATTTCTGTGCTGATGGTAAGATGACCATGCTCATCAATTCCACTGAATTTCTGCTTTATAACCAGTTTCTCATTGTTGCCAAGAAAAGTTACTTCTGTTTGCCGTGTAAACTCACCACCTAAAGAAACGGTATTAGTTAAACCACTTAATAGCAGTTTCTGAATCCTTCTATTCAAAGTATTGTTTCTTGTAGATAAAATATAAATTACTATTTTCTGCAAGCATTAATGCAGCATAATTTATAATGTTTTGGTTTTCTACAGAAGTTAACTTCTGGAGGTGTACTGATAACATCCTTGGATACTACAAGGAAACTATCTTTTCTTAAGCAACGAACATACTAAATCACATGTAAACCTGAAGCAGCTTTTAAATGAAAAAAAAAAGTTCCAACAAATCTAGCAACAGTAGGCTTTATCTTTCCAGTTAAAATGGCAAAGGAGTTGCACACTTTAGAGAAGACCTCCATTAGGAATACAGCGAGTTAAAAAAGTTTTAAAAATCTAGCACATCTGTTTCCACATCAAGCCCAAGTGTAACGTATGCTGTAAATTCCAGGACAAACTTCAAACACACCAAATCCAAGAAAATCCCCAAACAAAAAGCTATGTTCAACTAAATTCATAGTACAGTGCTGTAAAGGATAACATTTTAAAAAGAAACACATGTTCTCCTCAAACAGCTTGAATTCATGTGCACCACCAACCAGATCTAGCCTCAAACACTTATGAAAAGCTGTAATTGTGAACTGTGGTTTCCCTCAAATAAGTTAACAGAATCATTTGCATCTCATGCAGCAACTGCTTCTGTTAAGAATTTCAGATCTTAATGAGGTCAGATTTTCATTTCTCTTCTTCTCTATTGGTACAATCAGGCAATTAACATGTTAAACCTCTTGTAGATGTAGGGGCAGATTTTTCAGTAGTTCTGTACATTCTAGTACCAAAAATAAGATCCTTTTACATAATCTCTTTCTTGCACAGGAACTGCCAAGCCATTCTTTCTAACACACTTATGTGCTTGCGCACTATACGTTGTAAACAAGAAAAATGGTGAGAAGTTTGATTACAGAGAATCCATTTGCCGCTCAGACTAAACATGTTTTCATTCTATATTGCTTCTAAATGCACATTCCTTTTCTTTCAAGACAGAGGAAAGCATAGCACAGTTTTTTAACATTATTTTAATTTAGAAATTACCGGTAATACTGAATCCATTTTTAAATCCTTGGTGTTCCACAGCAAACATCCATCCTATGATACCTCCAATAGATGCAAGAGGCAGTAAAGAATACCCCAAAGTCTCTGGGATTGTGCTGATAGCAGTGTAGGCACGCCCTTGGTTCATCACAACATAGGAGTGGAGATCAGTGTTCTCAAATATAACTGGAACAGGATTATTTCCTACAAAGATTCTTCCTTTGACCTTCCCATTGACTCGCTGAGGAGAACCTGGCAAATTAATACAATGCATCAGAACAAAAAGACAGTTCTCACATACTCGGTATTCTCTATGTTCAAATATATTAGTGTTGAAATAAACAGCAAACAAATGCTCACAGAATTCAACAGACAGGAAAGCTACTGACAAACAGTGTGTTAATTTGCTTATGTACGTATATAGGTACATGCATACGTGTGTGTGTGCGTGTGTGTGTGCACAGTTATTCATTATACAGATGATTAAGTGGCCAAAATTGCCTGAAGAGATGTCCTTTATCCTCCTTATCTTTTTTGTCTGCAAGGAAAGCCCCATAACGCTGTTACAATATCTCTGACAGTTAAAGTGGCACACACCAACTTCTGAACATCACACTTCATATCGATACCTACTGAATGTAAATTTGTTCATTTCCTATTAGAAGGCTAACATTATTAGGTGTTAAAATAATTGACCTATTATTCTAACCTATCCTATTTCTTGACTCAAAACTATTGACCGTTTTAAAAACCAACAGAAGTAGCTACTTTGGATTGCTAGTTTTCTTCTGTGTATGATTTCCTACATGCAAATTCAAATTCCATTATCGTCAGATCCTTCTTTTCTTTCTCTTGAAAATTCATTTTTATGAATTGAAAGTTAATTAGTAGGTTTTGCCTTCCCACCTTATAAAATACAAAGTCTGCATGAGCTATTTCAGTTGTTGAAATGAATCTATACTCTGAGTCAAGTCACCATGAGGATTACAAGTGTATACATAAGAAATTCCTTTATGGATTTTACACAAGAACAAAGTTTAAATGGGTATGTAACAAAAATCTGGCAGATTAGCCATTTAGTGAAGAAGCTTACGGGTCAGACAAAGAGGAGCCATACTCTTTAGTTTAATGATCAAAGTTAATTTGTTCATCCCCTTTGAACTGTCCATTCCCACAGTGAGGACCATATCAGATTATAACACATTGGAACTTCACGAGTAATTCTAGCAAGAAACCACTGCATGTTGTGCTATCCACTAGATTATGTCAGTTACAGAAGTTTATTGGTTCTAGAAAGTCATGTTAAAATGCATAATGATATAATGACCACTTAAAATAATTTGATTCATTCAAAAGACCACACCAGTTTAGAAAGTATAGCTGACATTTTACAATACCTTTCAATACATCTCAGTAAAATGTCTTTCAAAAAATATTTAACCACACCTTTTTTAGTATTGAAAACGGGTCACCTCATTCAAGAACGTCACGTGTAATTGCTGCTTACGTACCTAATTTTCAAAAACATTACCTTCTGCTACACATTGTCTGCCGTTTCCTTTGTAACCAGCAATACAACTGCAACAAAATCCATTGGGATAATCTTTGCAAATAGCATGAACAGAGCACTGGTGGCGGTTGTTAGCACAAGTCTGTTGGACATCTGTGTGGTAGCGAAACACTGTAGAAAATGAGACCAGACACTTAGACTTATGTAATTCCCATAGTATTCACATATCCCTGGTTTAGTTTTAAAATATCTCTAGACTCACTTGATTGTTTTTTGTTTTCCTTAAACAGAAAATAAAACAACTGAAACCAATTTTTGCTAACCTTGCAACATGCAAGTAACAGTCTGCCATTCTGCAGGACTTCAGATGTTAGAAAACTTTAATTCTATTGAATTCAGTGGATCCATATTAACACAGATCTGTTAAACTCTCTTGGTGAAACTAAACACACAATCATTTTAACCTGTCCTTGTTTCCAAACCAAAGCAAAAAGGAGCCTTTCTAACCTCAGAACAAAACCCTTCAGTAAAGTACCCAGGACCATGCACCAACTGATGCACCCTGTAATCCTAATTGGTTTACCCCATCATTTCATGGAGATAGCAATTCTCACATCTGCTTCAAGAAACAATTAACATCTGGGCAGTCAGCCACACTGTTCTGAATTTTCTATAGACAGTTCCTCAGAAGTCAGAATTGCTAATCCCACCCTTGTAAAACTTGAGACCATGAAAACCTAGCCAACAATTTTTGCAACAGTTACTATTCCCAACCTTTATTAAATCACCTCTGTTCAGTAACACATCTATGAAAGGAAAAAACCCTCAGTTTCAGTAGAACTGATCATAAAATCCTTACCAAGAACAGCCAAATAATGCAGCTATCAAAGTTAAGATCATACTTTTAAGAACAGTCCTGGGCAAAAGAGATGGGGAAATCAGTCCCCGCTAAGAATGTGTCAGCTTTAGGAATGCAATTATCTCTGTAGGAAGCTTTCCTTCAGAGGGATTCAGTTCCCACAGACATACTGTAAATGTGTCCTCCTGTGAGCTTGGTTGGGGAGCTAGTTTACTAGACTGGCAAGATCTGAATCTGAGGTGATATTCAAGTTAACTATCTTGATGAATAACACAAACGTATTAAATATGTCCAGATTCTCGGATACGAAGGTAGTGAGAAAGAAACAGATTATTTCTTCAGCAGTTCAATTTCTTGCACTCCTCTGTTTTGGGGTTGGTTTTTTTTTGGGGGGTGGGTTTGTTTTTTTTTTCAGCCTATCCATCTTAGAAGGATCCAAGCTGCACAAAAGACCTTACCTATACCAGTTTCATCAAATTCTTCCACATCTATGACCTGGGGCTGCTGTGGGGGGAACTGCTGGAACTGGCGAGGTGGAGCTTTTGCTGTTGGGAAATCTTGATGACTGTAAGAAGACTCAGTTGAAGGTGTTCCTGTTACATCTTGGTACGAAGTCAGAAAGTCTTCTGCAGCTAGCTGAGGAACACTATATGTAACATGGTGCTGATCCTCTTCTGTGCTGTCCGTACTGCTGGTGACATACTGCTGTCTTATTTCAGTAGAGCCATAGTCTGACATAAACGGTTTTGAAGTCATCTCCTGGTCTTGTTCATTGAACTCTAGGCTCTCCAAAACGTTGCTGATCTTGGCAGGCACAATACTGTCAGATGAGCTACCAATCTCAAACACCCAGACACCTTGCTTTCCAGCATTGCTGCTTCTATCAAAGAGAAGCATATACCAAATGAAAATGATCAAGCACAAGTTGCATAGCATTTCTAGCCTACGTGTTACCCTTCGCTGAGAAATATCAGGACAAAACTTTCCAATTATCTTATCTGCATACTTATCTACAGGTACAGTTTATTCAGCTATAAAACACCCCTGGCTGTTTGGATAGCATTTTTTTCTCCACAGCCAGAGCTCTCTTCTTGAGAACATCTAGCCTTCTTGTCTCCAAAGTGATGGGAACAAAAGGAGATATTTGGGGCATAAAGATCTTGTTAACACTTACTGGAACTTTCTAACCCATTCCCTTGCCTTTTTGTTCATTTTTTTCTTTCAAAAAATACCCAGGATAAAGAGTTGAAGTCTGAAGTGGTCCTATTTTTAGAAAGGCTAAGTACACAGCAGCTCCTACCAGTGACAATGGAACTATGAACTTTTGACAAATTAGACCAAAGTCCTCATATTCCTTAAGTGGGTGGACATTTATGAGTTGCAAACTTTATGATTTCTCATGCAATAGCTAATGGGATCTTATTATTTCTCACTGACTCATGCTACAATTAAGAAAACCATGGAACTCCTTGGTGTTTTCTCAAGGAGTTTAAACAAACAAAAAGCATACTTGTGCAGGTTTCTAATGCTGTCTTCATCCTTAGCAATGACATTGTATGATCCTGGCGTTTCCAAAAAGTAGTAGTTTGTAGAGGCTTGACTAAAGCCAACCAGAGCAGGAATCTTTTCATCACCATTCTTGGAGTATGTACTATAGAACTGCAAACTATCTTCTGGATAAAGGAAAATAGCATAGGAACTGGAGTCAGAAGAGGCTAAAACAGCCTGGAATGTGTTTCTCTGTGGAAAAAAATTAGCATCCATTTACTACAGAAAAATAGTAAAGATATACAACAGAACAACTTCTTTTAAAACAAAAAGTCAAAATCAGAATTTCCATCATGTATAATGCATCATGTACTTCCAAGGAGATATCATTATCACAGAGGCTTATGTTTTGCTAAGGCAGTTTTAGCTTTAGCATGCATAAACATTAAAAAGAAAGCATTATCAAAGTTAAGGTAAATCTTTTAGGAAATAGAGAGGCCGCCTAAAACATAACAATTCTAAGTTCTGTGCATAAGATGCTATATCATCTTAAAATAAAAAGAGTGATGTGCCTAACTAAATAGAAAAAAAATAATCTGTAAACAGAATATTTCAAGAAGAGTTCAAGTTTCATGTTGCTGCAAGTGTCTTCTCCTGTAGGAACCATCAAGACAACACCTCAGACATCAGCTATTCATTGCTATCAGAGTGCAGAATCATTACTGCAAACACAATTGTTGCGTCGTCAGGCACAAGAAATTAATCTTTAACAAAATAAGACTTGCTGTGTTGTGGTAATGTCCTCAACTTCATACACTGTGAGCACGCTTATCAGCTGGGATAATTATGGTGCATAAATTTACATATCTTTGCAGAATAGTATCTAACATGGTTTAAAAAGTGAAAATGATTTGTAAATAATAAAACCCAAACCTCTAACTGCTTCTTCCTTGAACACTAGCTACAAAGCATGAATTCAACGTCATCTGTCCAAAAGGGATTCACAGTCTGAAGTTCCTATTACTCCATATACCTGTCAGATTTTTGATAGTTTGATGTCAAAATGACTTAAGTGTCTGTTGAAAAATGCAAGCCAACTGGATTATATTGCACAAAGGGAGGGCAGGATATCCTACCATTTCAGTTAGTACCACATCACACATAACATTCAAAGTAAGAGTTGTCAAGGAATACAAAGAAATCAGCTATGTAGATTCAAGCATTTTCTTTTGAATGAATAAAATACTGTAAAATAAAAATCAAGTAAAATCTTGGAAACTCCTATTTTGCTACAGCCTTTTCAACAATAAAATACATACTTAACTGTACACACATTTAAACACAATGGAATTCAAGCCTTCAAAACAACAGTTTACAGTGTTACACTGCAACTGAACACATCCAACACGTCTTAAAGCTCTGATTAAATTCACCTTTTCTTCTGAAGTATGATCTTCCCCCGGTGCCTGGTAAGGAGCCACAAGCTTCCACGTAACAACAACAACACTGCTGGGATCAAAAGTACTCTCAGGAAAGCCTCTTTTGATATAGTCTGAGGCAAGTTGCAAGACATCTGAGGATGAATCTTCTCTGTAATACACATTTCCACGTCCACCTGTTGTGTCTAGGTCTGCCATAAAAGGAGCAATAGCCCCAAAACTGACTGGGAATTGACCAAGATATTTTTCTTCACTGGAGGGCTCATTCACTGCAATAATCCCATTAGTGGCAACCTAATAAAAAGGTGGAAATTATAAGATAGATATGGTTCATATGGCTATCACCCACACCTATGTGCTCTAGATCATAATATATATATTGCATTTCCAAAAGAAACTGAGTCAAAAGTCAAGTCTCGTATTTCAAAAGTAACTGAATTTTTTGACATTTTTGTTTTGTATCCCATGTCAGGAATCCTGGGATTTCAGTTGCCCAAAACCAGAGGTCCACTTTATGGATAAACCTACCTTTTTTTTCCCCAGATAAAGATTTTAGCTATTTAAATTTCAGGTACTTATTGCCTCTTCTAATAAAGATATACATAACCACGACATTTCACAAGTTTCCCAGTCTTTCTCACACCAAGACCCAGTGCAAGCCCACTGTGAGTCTGCCAAGAATTATGTATGGACCCTCCCAGATCACCAAAAGCTCTTGGCGCTTTCTTTTCTCCTCACTTCACTGCAACCAGCCTCCTAGGAACTTCTCTTCCACTGTGCAAGGTTGGCTGCAACAAGCTGCTGCTCACTCTTAAGATATGCTGTAAGCTCAGCTCCTATACCAAAGGCTATAAAAGCTAGGAGATGGAATTTCTACAGCAGATACCAGCCACTGTGTAAGTTCCCTTACAGCTGAGTGCCCTGACACAGTCCTAGGGAAAAATAGCTCTATTACTTGGGGGGAGGGATGCACATTAACATATACAAGTGAAGCTCTTCATCTGAAAATGCATACATGCTGCCTCAGCAAGATTTAATGGTCAGTGAGATGATGACTCACAGCCAACCACCTCTGACTAAAAATTAAATACATACATACGCACAGGTAGATGCTAGGGCATGTCCAAGTGTGACAGCCAAACTTCCTTGGCAAACCAGAGCTGGCATTCACACACACAGAAAAAGCAAGCAAGACTACAAGTCCTTGAGGCAGTATATAAATTGCTCACACAGAGCTTTTCGTCCGGGCCCTTCTTCCAGATATATACGGCACCGTACGTATCAGCCACACACAAATCTATTTCCAAGTGTTTGATTACCTGACAACTGGACACATCTGACTGTCTGCAGGCAGCCAGGCACTCACCTCTCTAGAGCTGCTGCCCCCTCAGAAAGGGACAGAAGTCCCAAAACTGGCACCCCAAGCTATGAAACAAAACCTTACCTCACGCACAGGGATTCTTGCCATTCCAAGAACAACAAACCGCTGCTGAATCTCTTCACACAGTCAAGATGTTCACAATGTTATGCAACCTTCATGAACGCTTGGAAAAGGGTAAGAATGCTCACCGTGACTCAGACCACAAGGCCATCTAGCCCAGTAGCCTGTCCTCAGCCGTACCTGCTAGCTTACAGATTCAGCAGAACAAGCCAAGGGCATGCACGTACTCCTCCAACCAGTCTCTGACCACATTCAGCTCAAGGGATTCCCTGTGGTTTGACTGTTTATTCAGCCTCAGTGGATCTCCTTCACATATTTCTTAAGTCTTCCCTTCAACACATATAAACTTTATGCATCCACAAAATCCCTTAAAAAGGAATCCCATAGATCTGTGACTCATACCCTGAGGTCTCTCCTACTTTGGTTTGTTTTCAGTCTGGCTCCCGACTTCATTTGATGGCCCCTAGTTTATGTATTGGGACATGCATTCAAATCCTACCCAGTGTCTCCCCCTGTGTAATTTCTCCTCCAGAATGGAGACCTCCAGCCTATTCACACACTTCCAATAAAAGCTGTTCCCTGTGTCTGATCAATCTCACTGTCTCCAAATTTTTCCTCCCCTTTTCTACTATATACCTTTGGAAACAAGAAGGTCAGTACTACATATATTCTTCAAGACACAGGTAAATTGTGGGCCGTGCAAGCCTGTCAGGGATGTTGGCTACGTATTTCCTGGCAACATCCTTTAAAATCTAGACCACAATTTCTACCACTACATGCAGCAAATCAGAACAAGTATAGTATGGAAAGTCATGCTACTACCACCCCTTCATATACAACATACACCTATAACTTGAACCCTCCTTTGGCTACCCAGGGCGTCAAAGCATGCCCCCTGCCACAGGCTAGTGGTCAATCAGCTTTGAGTATAAATAATGGTTAGCATGAACTATTAGCTCAACTTAGCAAGTAGTTCACAGAGTATACCAGAATTTACTTTGAAAATGTCTTGATCTATGCTCATTGTATGGTCTGCAGACATATAAAGGCATTACTGCTACAGTGAAGAAATAATTTAAAAAGTTAAGATCATGTAAAAAATGGGAAGCTATCTTGGATACACTGTTCATGCATAAAGTTATCTAAGCAGTATATAATCATGCACAAGCATGACGGGAACACAGGCCATGTTAGAAAGGGGGAGAAGCTGCTGTGTATCACGATCATTTTTCCTCTAATCATTTGTGACTTAACAGTGGCCAGAGATCCCAAGGTGAACTATGAATTTTAGGAATACAGAACTAAAACAACAGTATGAGTTACCCCAGCCTAGACCCTGCAATTGCAGGCAGATACGTAACAGCGATTTAGTCCAGAAAGGTTTCCCAAACTTCTATAACACCTGTACACTAGAAAATGCCTCATACCCCTTGTAAAGCAAAGCTAAAACTTACCCTAAAAATTAAAATTCACCAATTATCCTATACCACTGGAAGACAGTTGGGAAGATGGTGGGCATTACAGTATGCTGGCTAAGAACTTCTAGCAAGGAGATGCAGTCCACCTTTAAAGTAATACATTTAGAGTAAATTGAAAGTTTTTCCACTCCTTGCTTATACTTTCTGTACACAAGCACTCCCACTCCCACTCTAAATCCTGTTGTGAGAGATGACTAGTGTTTCAAATATTTTAAACAAATTCCATGCTCTTCATCAGATTTGGTGTGTGCAGACTTTGTGGCTGCATGGTCCCTCATTTATGACAGATTAAAATAACATTAAGAGAAAATACAGTCAGGACTAGTTAAGACCATAAAATTAAGTAGAGACCAGAAAAAATGACCCAACATTTTGCCCTCTTCTTTTCACCTATTAGGGGCATGCTCCTGACTAGTCACTTTGTATCTTGTTAAAAAACTTAAATGCAACAAGTAATTTTATTAGGGAGATGCAAAAATGCCAACTCCATTTTCATGTTTGTAGTTTATAAATGAGACAGTTCCATTTCAAATGTTAAGGGAATGTTTGGCTGCAAGTACTCTATCACCCAGAGAAAACATTTGCAAGCCATTAAATGAAAATAAATACACAAACTGCTCACTTTGCAAAGAGAACTTTAGTGTAGAGAATGAATGTTCACCATTACTGAAAAAATGGTTTTAGTTTTCAGATTTAACAATACATTTATACTGAAAAAGATGGTCAATAGTACAATTTAACATTACCCTGTTCATGTTTAAGGTCACACAGACAGTTAAAGTGTGGAACCCCAAAGTAAAGCGAAGTAATTTGGGGTAAGTACTGGGTTTCATTAAAGTTTCGTTCCGGTCAAATGGGAAAGGGGGGGGAAGAAAGGCCTCAGGTGGGCGTTGTCTAAAGACCAGCTGTACGGTACATCTTTCCTTTTAGAGTAAAATACTATTTAACTTGACAGGAACTAAACACAGATGTATTTTTAGCATGTTAAACTTCTGGATGACACACATAGTTAACATACATTTGTGGTTTGTAGCAGAACAAATCACATACACCCTATTATACATCCACAATGACAAAACAAGTGAGAAGAAGGAAGTACGAAGTAACAAAGTACTTCTATGGAGAGAAAAAAGGCGTATCCATGTGCATATAACAAAAATCAAAGTTTCAAACAAATGAGGTATTTTTGCTTGTACAGTGACTAGGCATTTTGAGGACTTAAGTATTTCTGAGTAAGGGAGTTTGGAAAAATTGAATGTATTTGTATAACGAATTGCCAGTTGACTTAAAGCAGCAAAACTTTCTAATACAAACATGACCAACTATAAATTTAGGATGTTAATAAAAGTAACTATTAGAAAACTAATCCAAACTTGCCTTAAAGGACTCTGATTCTTCCCTAAAAGGAAGGAATCCCTAATCCTTTAACTTTTCCACAGCAGTGAGCCCTAGTGTAAACTGGAAAGGCCTTAATAAAAGTATGTTATTAAAACAAATAGACCAGTATCACTTAGTGATAGAATTCAATGTCATAGATCTTGCACAGGAAAACATTACAGTATGTGAAAGTCTGTTTCCACTTATATAAAATAAAAGTTCTCTCTTCTGTCTCTGAAAAGAAAAAAAGTTTTATTGCCAGGGATTTTATGACAAATTGATACTAAACAATCGTTCCTCAAAACTCCTTGCCTTTTTATTCACGTGTAGAGTTAACTCAAACAACTCAGCTTCTCAACTGTTGGAAAAAATAAGAGAGAACCCACATAAATTTTCAGCTGATTGAAGGCAAAAGTTGCAAAAACCAAGCACTCAAAAATTAAGATAAACTAATCACATTATACTGACAGAAAGATCTATTTCATCACAACTCAAAATCTGATCCAGGAATTCCTTGATGTACTGTAATGTATTGCTACCAATACCACATGTTAATTGTATAAGCTTGATAACATTTACTATCAACTAGCAACACTTTGGTGAATTCTGCTCACTAAATAACATCATAGAGCTTAATAAGTACTTATTGCCAATATACAATAAAACTGTGTATTGTGAAGGTGCATTTAAGACTGCTCAATACATTTTCCTAACAGGTATTCTCCTTTTGCAACCCCCATACAGTTTGTACTGCACTTCTGTTTTGCAATACTCGTGACAGATTAAACGCAAGATAAAAAACTCTGCATATTATCTAGACTGACACTGAAATACCATTCATTATCAGACTTTGCCTATATTAAAATTGCCCATCCTTAGTACTGAGTAATCGATCTAAGAGTACCCTAAAAGTGATTCTGGAATAGGCTCTACACGTGTATTCTTCCAGACAAAAACTAACTAGAACTGCTCCTGTTTTATGGCATGGGCATTTAACAAGATTATTAAAGTAACCTAGCGTGGTTAACCAGTTTACTACTCTTTGAAAACTCTGTCCCCTTTCTGTCACTTATCTGACATGTTGTTATCTTTGCTTCTCAGTGACTGCATACACAGCCCACTATCTTTCAAGAATATGTCTGTGCTTCAAAAAGTGTATTTTTTACTGAGGTTGGCTAATAAGTGACCAGACTTAGGGTATGGAAGACAAGACAATGAACTAAGGGTCAAACTGAAGTTTGACTCCACTTACTACTTGTGAATTACTTGCCTTTACTGCCAGCTGCCATTAACAGTGCCCATTTTCCACACAGGCATAACTTGAATCCCTCAAAATTTTGGATTTCAGATGTAATTTCAGGATTTATCTAGGTAGGGGCAGTGTGGACAATGAAAAAGAGCCTAACTTCAGTGGCAGCACTAATATCATTCAGTGTAATGCAAGCATGTTAAATCTTCAGTGAATACCTGTAAAACAGACTCAAGTACACAGGAATCAAATTTTGAACGACTGCAGCCACATGGAGGTCCAGTTTCCCAAGTGTCTCCGTGTAGATTAGTCCCCAGCATTGTATCCTAGACCCATGGTGCTAAAGCATGTTGGTTTATCTGGACAGGGAGGTGGATTTTAACTTGATCAGATTAATGCACTAAACACACCGGGCCTTCCCTATTAAGACCTTTCTAAATATGCTAGTTGGCATCTCCAACTGCCAGCCTAGGTGAGGCTTCAGAAGAAAAGAGGCAATGATAAAATAGACAATACTCTTAGAGTGTTCTGAAGACATGCTGTCGCATTAAACATTTTTTTCTGGCTACTTTGGAGCAGCTCTGCTCCAGACAATCTGTTTTCAATCCCACCTTCATATACTAAACATCTTCCATTAGCTATAAACATGCACACACAACCCTGGGATGCAGATTCTGCTACGAGGCACACACATGGCTGGCGTCTATCTGCAGCCCAAAGCCTGCAGTTGCTCTGGATGTGGATTTCGCCTGCCCAAGAGAGTCATGAGCAACGAACATCTGAGGGTGTCCAAGACATTAAGGGGCAGAAAGCACTCTCAGCGCTAAGAGGTGCAAATCTTGGGCATGTCAAGCTGCTGGTTGGAGGCTCGTAGTTTCGGTTTTATGACTTTGGCATGCTGAAATATGCAAAACGCAGACCAAGACGAGGCTTTTTCTTAGCTGGACATGTGCGGGAGCACACAAAACACCTGGGGACGAAGTTCACTCTGGATAACCCATTACATTCTCTTTCCCCTCCAGCTGTCGGTTGCATCGCCTCCCAGCACAGACCGCGTGCACCTCAGAGAATCAGCAGCACCCACTGTGTGAGAAGGGAACTAACACAGCTCTGATACCCGACTGAACACAGCCCGCACAGTTAAGCTCTTCGGACCGACCTCTGACCACGGCGCTCGCAAAACCGACGCGAACTCCAACGAGCACCACCACGCACCAGCCCCAACCCCAACCCCGGCAGCACCCCCCCGGGGAGCCCCCAAGACCCTGCGGCGGCCGGAACGGGGCCGCGCACCCTCCCGGCCCCACACTCACGTAGAGGGAGCGGACGGCGGCGCCGTAGAAGCGCAGCGCCGTGCTCAGCTCCAGCGCCGCCGAGCGCGCATCGTCCCCGGGCTCCAGCGCGGCATCGCCGCGCTCCTCCCCGTGCGGCAGCAGCCGCAGCCGCTGGGCGGGCAGCGCCAGGGGCAGCGCCAGGGGCAGCAGCACCCAGCGCAGGCAACTCGACGCAACGCGCATCTCGACACCTCCCGGCGCGGCGCCGCCGTCCCGCCGCTATAAGCGCTGGCAGCGGGGGCGGCCGGGCCGGGCCGGGCCGGCGGGCGGGGGCCGGCGCCGCGGCCAATGGCTGCGCGGGGGGCGAGGGGGCGGGCGGGACCCCCCGCCCTGCCGGGACGCCCCCGCCCGCCGCCGGGACCCCTGGGGCCCGCTCTCACAGCCCGGGGCGCGGCTGGGGGCGGGGGGGCTTCGCCCGCCGCCTCCGAGCCGGCGGGAGGCAAAGCGGCGGCAGCCGCGGCGCTGGGGGCGGTGTGTAGGGGCGCCGGGCTGCGGCGGCTCCGCCGCTGCCGGGATCTGAGCGCGTCGCCTGCGGGGTGAGGAACTGCGGAAGCCAAATCCCGCAGCTGCTTCCAAAGCCGCGACTGTCCCGCGGGCTCGGCGCTAGGGAACGCGGGCTCCGCTCGCTCCGGCAGCGGCAGCACCTTCCCGCAGCCGGGCGGCGGCCAGCGCACTGCAAGCTAGTGCCGGGATCAACGTGAAACGAAAATCCGAATCCCGGTGCCATCTTCTGACATCATTTTGAGACCAGGTGCTAATTATCGGGGGGAACTGAAGAACTACACAGGAATGTGTCCCACAAATTAGCACCATTAAGGCCAGACCCGCATTTGGTTTTAAAATGAAATTTAAAAAATAATAATAATCTGTAAATGAAAAACTCACTGATTATATGAGATACATAGAAAAGAAAAATGGGATATCTACACACATCCTTTCTGACTATGTCTTCTGCGTTTATAGCCTAGTCCTGTTCCCAAGAAACACTCAGAAGCAACTGAAGAATGGGTACATTTCATATACTTTTTCCTAAAGCTTCCAAGTGAAGACAGCAGTACTTAAGGATAAAATTTTGTCCGGTAAAGTACATGCCATGATATTTCCACAGAATGTTTACAGCAGAAAACCACCTGAGGGAAGGCAGCTGAAATGCTACCCGCATGCTGTTTACATGGCTTTTTACTTTTCTTTCGATACCTGCTCTTTTCTTTGGTAAGGAAACACAGTTTTGCATTTGGCGAATGGCAAGAGCACAAGACATTCCAGGGTAGAGTATAGCCATGGTACAACCATGCCTACCTAAGAGACAAACATCTGTGTATCTCATCACCATTATTATCACCAGCAACTATCTACAATTGACTTCACTATTTCAGTGAAAACAGCCACAGTAGCACAGTGGTCTGGGAGGAAGACAAGTCCTCTCTCCACACAATTTACTTTTTGCTGTACCTTCACCTGCAATGTCCCTCTGTATTTTCAGGGCCCGTAAGACAGTGACGGGTGAATTCAGGGGTATCTGGCTAACCACTGCTACAAAAGTAGTCTCCTGGCTGGATCACCACCATACCTTAGCACAGTCATATCCATAAAGAAGCCTCAAGATATCCAGCTGAGTTATCTTTCTCCTCATTTAACAAATGGATAGTTAAGCAAACTGTACCTTCTTACCCACACTAGATGTGTGCACTGGAATACTACCAGCTGCTTTCACCACAAAATCATCTTCCCATTACAACCTCCCCTCTCCAGCTTAAGCCTATTTACAAACCTGCAGAACCTATAGGAAAGACGTGCTTGTACAATGCAAAGAGAAAGCCAAAATTAAACCCCATAACACCTCCAGAACTCCACATATACATTCACAACATAAAAAAATGTAATTTCTGTTAGGCTTGAAGTCTTCCATAGCCACATTTTCCCTCAACATGAAAGTCAACCTCCACAAGAAGAAGATATAAGCACAACAAGAAGAAAACTCTGACATGGTAATAACTTTCTGTCAGAGGCACGTTGCCGACCATTATGTCCAGGATCTGGAGGATGAGGACCACTGGGAAGCTAGAAACTTACTGTAGTCAATTTGAAACTGATTCGAAGGCTGAAGAGTTAAATATCTACATCTGCATGTTTAGAACAGAGTAATAGCTGTGTTATGGTAAATCCTTCCTCCATTAGTCAGTATACTGTGATTGTTTAGTCTATTTTTACCTTAAGGAGATTGCAGTGTTTCCGTTCTAGTTGAGTAAGCTTACCTTGTATGCAGCTCCCGCTGTGAGGAGTAATGAGAGTTGCTAGTTCTAAGACTGAAAAAATATTTTTAGTTGTCCTTTCTAGTATCTTCAGTAGCGACCTAAAAAAGGGATGGAAAAGCATGCTTACATACAGTGCAATTAATTGGGAGACACTAACTGCTAACACCAACCAGAATGGGGAACACAAAACACTTTAGCGAGACTTAAGAAGGGAAGAAACGTATTCACATGCAAACTGGAATACCACCAGCTAACACACCATCAAGAGAAATCTTCCAGACCACAGCCAGTAAATGCCAGGAAGAACATCACCTTTTCAATGGATCATAAATCAGGTATGTCAGTAGTTTACAAAACAACAGCATCCCCAGAGCAGCCAGAGACCCTGTATAACAAATGAGCAGGTTTTATTGTGTCACAAGGAAGTAAGTGACATGTTCTAAAGGGATATAATGACACTGCTTTCCCAGAGCCTGCTTGTGATATCAGAGATCTCACTGAAAATTCACCAATGGAGAGAATTCAGAGTGAAACAGTAAAAAAGATCAGAGGACCAGAGGGAATGATGTACAAGGAATTGTTAAAGAACTGAACATGTGTACTTGACTAATAATGGGGAGGAGATTTGATTAACATCTTCTGTCATCTGAAGATATGGAGTGTCTTCAATTCAGATATCTGAAGTGCGCTACCAAATGGAGGAACTAGGTGCATGAGTTTGAGGAGTACAGGTAACAAGGAGATGGAAAATAACTAAAAGAAGCCATGAAACCAAATAACAGAAAAAGTTTCCTTACCATGGGGTCTATTTTCAGCAAAATCATAATTAGGCATACTGGGAGCAGAATGACAGAAAGCTTTGAGTAGTCCAACACTAGGTTGGTCAGATTACTAAATAACAGAACTTAAGGAATAATTCTGTATTTGATCACGGGACAAGATAGCCCAAGAGATTTTGACATGAGTTTCTGTGTTCATACATAGTAAAATAGCTCACAGGTATACACGCACATATATTTGAAAACTTCCACTGCCTACATGTGAGGAGATTTGGAAGAGGGGATTGCAGATACTGTGACTCTCTTGACCTTCTCAAGCTCCTACCCAGGTTCTATTAACAGAGGGAAAAGAAGTTAGTGACCCCTTCGCTGGTATGATTGGAGGAAGGGAAGTAATGCCCTGGGCCCCTCATGATGATCCACTGCTGTCCAATGTTGACAAAGCATTCTAGTGGACGGATCATCAAAGGACAGAGTAACCATGTGGTAATAAACTGAAGAGAAGTGAGCATTTGAGATAATGACAGGAAAGAATAGGACTGAGGTCTGCTGAGAAGGAACATTTTTTTAAGAGAGACAAGGTCATGGGAATTAGAGGGTCACAAGCGAAGGCAAAGCTTGCAGGAAAATCATGGAGTGAGCATCATAAATTTAAATCACTCTGACTTGGAACTTAATGTTAATTGTTCATTAGAGTGGAACATTATGAGATTCCTTATGTAACACTACATGAGCCTGTATCACTACGAAGGTCACAAGACTCAGGAACAACATCAAAAAAAGTGGATTTTGCAGCAGAACTCTCTACAGAAAGAGACTAATTTTGAAGCCCTGTAAGATGCTCGCTCTTGAAGAGAGATGCACGTGAAGGGTAATATTGTATCTCACCCTCTGCATTAATGCAGGGTACAGAAGACTGTAGAATCCCATATTTTTCTCTCATGCAGAGATCTTACAGGGCAACAAAAGGACAAGCTCCTGGAGAGTTCATATCCTGTTCTGGAGAACAGCTGGGCAAAAATGGGGATGTGGTAAACACTTGGCCAATGACCTGGTCAGTACAGAAGAGATACACTGCTGCAATATAATGGTACATAGCAATAACAGATTAGTGACTGCCTGGAGCAGGGCAAGAAGCATAGGAGAAACAGTATCTCTCAGGCCCTTCCTTGAGGAGAGACTGTTTACATTTTTAGGGTTGCCTTCATCTATTTCTATGTCTTATTATTAGAACTGATAACTATATTAATAAGGGATAGAAAAAAAATATCACAGAGGAAGTTATGCAGTGAAGTTATGCTTGTACAGAAGCACCAGTTTTCTTCATCCCAGTTTATAACTTCAGAAAAATGAAATGGAAAATGGAACAGAAAACTATCAGCATCATGGAAACTGGCTAGATAAACAAAGCCTTACAGTTCTCCCATCTGTCAGGTGGTCACATGAAAAATACGATGCTTTTTATCTTTTTCTATATTTCATCAAACTATCCTTCTCAAATCCTAACGCTTATTGTCTTTCAAGAATGGAGTCTCTAATCCAGTAAGAATACTAGGACTTCTAGTAAGAGAGAGTTGTAATAGGGCAAGAAGGTATATAATTAGCCTTCTATTTAAACATTCAGCACAAAACTACTACACCTACTCCAAGTCAACTACTACATCTCCTCCAAGTCCAACTGTTTTGTTATTATCAAAAAGTTTTAGCTTTGTGCAACAAAAGACTCCAAACAGACAATATTAACTGACTTCAGAGTTTTAAAAAACACACAGGAGACAGGAAAACAAAATGTGTGACCAGTTTCTCATATATGCAAAAGCCAGATACAATATGAAGGAACATTGTTTTTTAAACAATGGGAATGGGGAGTGGAAAAGCAATTCGAACAGGACAGGAAGACAGATATGGAAAAGGTATCCTTTACCTCCTATCTGCTCTAAGGCTAAAGAAAATAACTACTCTGACCCACTATCTTACTGTGTCAGACTTCAGAATAGCGGTAATACATGCAGGGAAAATACACCTCCTTGTAGTCTGGCGTTGAGATGGTATTTAATGCATCTCAAGTTAGACTATCACTTCAGATTGAATGTGCATCCAAACCAAAAGCATTGTTAAGTTTTATATTTCATTTTACTTGGGATCCAGACTTTGACTGCGATGTACAATTGTACACGGAACACACAAGAAAGATGTTGCACTGAGCCCCAGCAGCAAAGCTTCTAGATGACAGTCAGTCAGCAAGGAGAGGCCACGCATTGGTCTGATGTTAGTGGTAGCTAGAAATTCAGTAACAAATAATGACGAGGCAAGTTCAGCCTAAACATTCAAGGGCTGAAATGTTAGCACAGCCTCTCCTGTGGCAGTCAAGCTACTACCTCACATCTGCTCCTTGTGCCTACAGAGCATCCCAGCTCACAGAGCCTCACGCTCCCTAGATTCTCTGCCTGCTACAACAATACAACATGCAACAACTGCCATTTAGAGAAAAAGTATCAGATGAGCCTAAATAATGATGACCATTTAGAGGAGACAGCTTATCTTCCCCCATCATGACTGGATGATCTCTTTTACAAGGAAAAAGACTTATTTCTGAAACTGATTTTCTGAAGGGGAATTCATTGCCAAAGCTAGTGAAATTCACCCAGGAGAATATTTCATTACCTTGAGCAACTGTGAGTAAACAGAGAAACTGATTTTCATTCAGGGTAGATGACGCTGTGGTACAGCAAAGGCCAAAACTTTTAACTACTATTTTTTACAACAGGACTGGATAAGGGAAGAAATATTTAATAAAGATAACACTTACTAACTGTATGGTCTCAAAATTAGATTGTGGTTCATCTTTACATGGAGAGATAGTGTGAAAGCCCTGCCCAGAGGGTGAACAAAGTTCCCTATGTAAGTCTATGCTTGGCCAGATTGAACACTGAGGTTGCTTGTAAACATTTTCTTTTTTGGACAAGGTCTATCTACTAAGAAAGAAAATTCCTCTATCCAAAAAAAGATGTAAGTGTTTCCTGACCTCTCCTGGTCAACTGTTCAAAGTTAGCTACACTGAAGGCTTTCTGCCTTCAGGAATCCACTCAGCACACACCAAAGTTTCCTACAAATTAAAGGAATTTATTTGTGAGCTTAAGATAATTTGCTGAGTGGGGTGGATGTAAGTGTGTGCTCAAAGGCTACAATGTTTCTTATCAAAAGCTTGCCTAAGGATGGCTGAATCATAATCTTAGACCCCAAGAACACTGCCAACAGGCAAAATTTTGGAGCAACAATTCTGCCAACCATTCCATACAAAATGCTAGTAAGAACCGGTGGGTAACAATTCAGTGTTTTCACTATTCTTTTAATTTCATTTTCCTCATAAGATTTCTAGTACCTTGAGTTGAAATTGTAACTATGAGGTGGTATAAATATAATCACTTATTCTTAAATTAGACATTCATAAGTTCAAGAACCTACTGTACTTATTTAATCTGAAGGCCGAATTTGTGTGCTTGGAGATAAATTATGATAAAAGAAGATTTTTCTTTCCTCTTTTTAAAGAAGTGTGTAAAGACTGTGAACTTTCCCCTGGCCTGAAACAGTCCAGATCCAAAAAACCAGGAATAATTCCATGAATTACAGCTATTTATTCTTCCTGACCCAAGGACTTCTACTGCTGTTCACTTCACTTGGAATCTGCATACTAATATAAACAGTGGCCCACTCATTTCTTCCCAAGCACAGTGTAGTGTTTCAGCCTAGGATGTAACACTGTAGTTTTGTCATAGAGCAACAATAAAACATGAGGATCTGCACTAAAGCAGCTCTGCACAGAAACAATCACATTGCCCCTGGGAAAAAGAGGCATTACTTCAAACACTAGGATTGATGCAATAACTTATTCATTGGAGAAGTGACAGGGTAGGAGCATGAAAAGCAGGAACTCCCTTTATTTTTTCCTACCAGAGGCTGCCGAGAACAAACTCTGTGTGGAGTCTGCACTCCTAATTAAGAGAAGGACAGGGTGTGATCCCTGAGGCCAAGTAGCAAGGACTGGATTGTGTCCAAACTGCTAACCCCTAGAATCTCACTGGCTGCATCTGTACTACATAGTGTTTAGCCCACGATCTCTGCTGGGTTGCTGTAGCCCTAGGACACAATTTTTTTATTCTACCCACCCGCCCTGAGTTCACAGTGTCTGAAATAAAGTGAACTGTTATGCAGTCCAGCAGTGGTTTAGTTACAGCACAAAACAAAGTGTACATGTTGCATACCACAGCCTATGACACAAGGGTATGTGCAGGTATTGGAAGTCACAAAAACCTCTGGGCTGGCTTTGGAAGATTAGACAGGGCCAAGAATTAAGTTTGGTCCTGGTTTGTGACTGCCTTTTAAGTGTGGTCCTTGGAGCAAACTGTCCCCAGAGCAAACTGTCCTCAGACTGCTCCCGTGCTTTGTCTTGGGGAGAGCTGTCTGGGGCAGGCAGGAAATCAGCTAACACTTAAGCAGCTTGGATATTCAGGATCCAGTGCGTGAGAGAGATCCCTGGCCCTCTCTCATACAGATGTACCTCTATATCGGCAGTCAGAGGCATATTTATTAAGTTTTTCAAGGGGGAGAGACAGCAAGACTGTTACAATTGAAAAATTTACACTTGCAAACGAAAGTTTATCAAAAATCTTCTCAGGTAATTATTTTCCTTGCTCTGCAGTCTTTCTTGGACTTCCACCTAAACGATTTTTCTTGTCACTTCTCCTCTCCCCTTAAGCTTTCTGATTTTTCTTGTCACTTCTCCTCTCCCTTTAAGCTTTCTGATTTTTCTTGTCACTTCTCCTCTCCCTTAAGCTTTCTGAACGCACCGTTAACATCCTCCTCTTTTGCCTTTTCCCTGCAAGGGCCTTTAACTCTGTACGGGTTATGTTCATCCTAGCTTCCTTCCTTGCCTTTTGCCAGACAAGGCTTTTTATTAACCTTTTGGGATCTCAGGGCTGACCCACTTTATGGCTCATTGACCACTTTTCATTCCTTGAGTTCTTTCTCAGAGAAACTGACCTCTGTTTTCCTTTAATTGCAAATCTTTTATGATTCTCTCAAACTTCCTGCATGAAAAATATTTGAATGTTTTCCAGCAGCACAGATTTTCAGAGCACAATTCTGCCAGCATGGGTTCTCATTTACAAGTAAGGCCACTAAAATTAAGGAAATTACTTCAGAAAGAAAAAGCATTATTCAAAATAAGACCATCTTAATCGGGTCCTTAATTCCCTATTTTTTTCTTGAAATATAATAATTCTTATTTATGCCTGGTATGTATTTAATGCGTTTATCCCTTAAAACAATGATTAGATCCAACAAACCCACTCATCTTTAAAGCCATTAAATACAATATGAAATTGCCATTTAAAGACCCCTATTCACCACGTGTACACAGTTTATATAGTCTGAAATATCGGGAGATGCAATTATTGAAAACAAACAACCAGGAAAAGTGTGTATGACATTGGACCTAAGTTTTAAGAAAATGAATTTTTTTTTGTGGATGCACTGATATTTACATTTTTATCATCTGGGGAGGGACTCTGAAAAATGAGTCACAGCATTTGAACAAACAAGAGCGTTGTGTTCTTCCTGAGGGAAGAACTGTCCTCTGCTTCTTCCATATTAGTAAATACAATTCAGTTATTTAAGTACTCAGAACGACTTTGCCTCATCCAAAATGTCATTATTTGCCACAGCGTATTCCCTGCAGCAGTGCTAAAGCGTAAAGCAGATTTTCATACAGGAATCATGGTATAACATTTTCAGCAGCGCTTTCCATTAATACTCTGTCAAATCTCAAAACCTTTCCTGGTGATATAAGAAACATCTGTTGTTATCCCACTTCACAAACAAGAAAATTAAGGCACCAAAGAAATACAGCTTGCCCACCTGACAAATCAGAAGACACACAGGAAACTCAGTGGAGATTTCCTGACAACCAGAAGTAGCTTTCTGAAGTGGAGCAGATCCTGTTTCTTCCCAAGACAAATGCCAGTTTCAACTAATAACTGCCTCTGACTCCAGAATGTGAAGCTGTGCAGTTATTCCTAATGCTCACAAGCCTCAGGAAAGCTCACCAACTTGAGATATTCAGAGGCCTACCACACAGCAGAAATGAATTAAAAAATCACAAAGAAAAACTAAAGAGTCATTTTTTTAAGGTGAATATGTAACAAAGAATTCTGTGCTAGATGCCAAACTTATTGTGAGGCACATGACTGACAAAGTACAATTCAGTAAGCAGAGAAAGGTACAAAACTTCTGCAACAATTTCCATTCTGTGTGGTGGAGGAATTAAAAGGTTGGTCTTGCATATCTGCAAGCTGTTCCTGATCTCCACAAATTGTGCCATCACTTTGAAAACAGGATGTAGGCTACAGAGTAAAGTAAAACAAACAGACTGATTTAACACAACAGCAGCAGAAAATCACCCCTGACAGTGCAGTATTTTTCAAATAACCCTCTACCCAAAGACAACAAAGTACAAAGATAGGATAATTAGAGAGGAACTTCTGTTTAGAATGCTTCTCACCTGACTAACACCTTACCTTTAAAGTTTCCACAGCATCATGTCCATTTTACGTGGCAAACTACGAACAAGACTAACCCAGTTTTCTTGTTACCAATGCTCATTTCCACATATTCATCAGCATGCCCTGCATGTTTTATGCATTTAAGCGTTCTCCAAAATTTGGGAACATTTTTGCCTGAGCATCTGCAACCTTGGGGCTTATATTTAGTATCGTATATATTATACGTACAGAAGAAGTTATAAGTACATTACTCTCACTATTTCACTGCCACTAACTCTGATAATTTTGCTAGTTTCTATGATTTCTGAACATTCTCTACCACCTACTATAGTTTTCTCAAGCTTTTCAGACTGACTTAAACAGAAATCCCTCCAAATTGCTCAGCCTTGCCTAAAGACAAGACTTTTGTCATGTCCAAAGAGCCTATCTTCACCAAACATGCTTTATCCCTCTTGGTACCAGATATAAACATTTGTTGCGTGACAGTAACAAGTCTGTTACTGTCCGAGCATCTGAACCAGCTGCTTTCAGCTGCTCCTGGCTGTGGCGGAGCCAGACCTAGGACTCAGAAAAGGAAACCTGCTGGATTTCCCCTGGCCTCAGTAACCTCACTCCTTACTTTGAGGATGTCTTTTTGCAATTGAGAAGGAATAATCAGGGAGAGGAAGAACTGAATTTCAAAACGAAGTCAGAGAGAGAAGGATGGTGGGAAAGAGAAAGGGAACCTGAGTCTTTTAAGCCAGAGTACACAAATATAAGCCCTGACATTACCAGCATTTGTGCATACGAATTGTCCCATTCACCTTAAGGGGGTTGGTCACATAGTAACAGCAACTAGAAGAGAACAACTTGGTCTATCCAAACCTGCAGACAAAGAAGCAAGAGATGGACTTCTGCCTAACCACATGTACACTCCCGGCCCTACCAAATGAAACTCAAGGTCTACTAATTCTGCTGGTCTAGCACCCTGCATGAAAAAATAGATCTCTTCTTTGACAGAAGATCTCCGTTATTTTCAGTAATGCTCAGCTGAGTGAATTCCCTAAATAAGAGCCTGCAGTGTTTGAACAAAGGAGAAATGCCGCCACTCAGTAATAAGGAAGGATGCACAGAGAAGAGAAAAGAATAAGCACACCTGACTCCCTAGGCATAAGAAAAGCACTGGTACTGGTCCAAAAAGAAAAAAAGTGAAGTTAGTGCCAACCAAAAAGACAGAGCAGCACACAAGAGTCACTAAGAGGCTTTAACTGTGTATTTAGAAGTTATTTCTTGTTGTGATTGACTCCTGCTTCCTATGTCTAGTAGTTTATTTCTCTCTTCAGGCTCTATTCAGTGACTATTAAAGACTTTTTGGCATTGCAGGCTTTCTCTGTAGGATATCTGGCAAGCCGCAGATGTAACAGAGCAGAAGCTGAGGGCTTCAGCAGGCTTTTCCCATCAGAGGTTCCATACCTGTGAAGTCAACCAGCATATGCCATTCAACATGCATGGGCCACAATACATGATACTCTTAATAGTGCATAGTGCAACCTTTAAAAGGTGACTTTTCAAAGTTGGGATCAGGATTGCTTGAAAACAGCCAGACAGCTACAAACAATACCACAATGGAAGTAAAAGCTCACCACAAAGGATGCACCTATGCAGCCAAAGCTTATGCTAAAGGAGGTAAACTTCTGCTGTGCAGCTCCACCAAGATATTTCAAAATAGAAACAGAGCTCAGACAAAAGCACCTAGCATGACAGACCAAGTCCAGTGACTGCTGAGAACCTCTTGCCAGCTGATGTGTCAAGCCTCACACGCCGAAAGCGAGACAAACAACTGACCCCTACCCCACAGCGTTTTGCAGCGCTCTGCTGCAGACTCCTTCCTAAAGCAAGCTGTTCCCTTCCTGCTCCCCCACCTCTCCCTGTCACACTGGAGATAGTGCTCACTGTCAACCATTACTAAGCACTTTGTCGATTTTCGAGTTTGCACAGGCCGTGCCGGGAGGGGAACCGCAGGACCCCTCGCTGGCACTCTGTACCTCTCCCACCCAGCACAAGGTTACTCCGGGCTTTTTTTTCCACCGGTACAGAAAAGTAACAACAGCACCCTCCGCTGGCCGCTGCCAGGAAGACACCGGCCGTAAAGGGCTGATTGAAGCTGCTACTGGAGCTATTATGTTATGTTAAATCTAGAGAAATGCACTTCTTTTTACTATACACACTAACTGTCATGCTCCCTGTAAGTGGTCTTCAGCTGCCTCCAGTCACTACACACATGCATATCTTAAAAGCAGGGGCAGTGACTATAAAGCTTATGCACAGAAAGACTACTTAATTTTAGTGCTAATAACAAGATTCATAAACTGTGT
The DNA here is from genome assembly GCF_963210335.1 of Falco punctatus. Lineage (NCBI taxonomy): Eukaryota > Metazoa > Chordata > Aves > Falconiformes > Falconidae > Falco > Falco punctatus. The sequence continues at coordinate 83,038,692 of NC_137584.1, forward strand.
TACCATATATGAAAAGATGTATTTCCTAAACAGATTAATCTTCATTAGCACTTTAGTTATAGTACCAACCTTATTTGGGAGCTCGTAATAAAAAATTAAATTGAGTATTATTATCATCGTTGTATTTTTTCCTCCAAGATTTCTGGCCATTGGGTACGTGCAAAACTCAGAGGAAAAAAAAACCCAAAAGACAATCTAAGCCACTGCACAAAACAGAACACAGGGTACCCGTGTGCAGGAAAGCTTGCAAAAAATGTCTTTCACTTGATCCAGAAGAAATAAATAGTGACCCTCTGTGATTAAGCACATTTGACATATTTTGGTTTTTTTCTTTGAAGATCACATGTAAATTGATCTTAAAAACTTTTATTTTGTGTAATAGCCATGTTGAGGTATCCAATAATAAAACCGCAAAGGTCCATACTGAAAATAATGGTCTGCCTAAACCATGATCTGATTACATATTTATTTTGGGGGAGACATTTTCTTTCTTTTCAGCATACAAGCATTCATGCAGGTTAACACAGTTTATTTTTATTTTAGTGGCTGCTCCTGCAGAGTGGCCAGGATTCCAACAGCCAGCTGATACATATATTTGATTCTGATTACTCTTACCACCTAGATAACAAAAAATAACCTAGACTGGAACTGGCAAAGGTAATTTATAGCCATTATATTTGCTTACTCTAACTCTATGGAAATTGGATACTTACGTGGAGTTTAGATGGGTAGACTGCATTTGAAATACGTTCTTCAAGATCATGTGACTGGATAGACACAGAATACATATACAGTGACCAGAACAAATTCCTGGACAGCCTGATCACACGTAACAATTCACACTGGATTAGATCTTCAGCCACTATATTACACCAACTTGAGTGAAATCAATATATACAGTGACTTCAACTAAGAAAGCAATCATAGTTTCCAAGACAGAAACATGTCCCTGAGCTGTGGTATAAAATCAACATTATCTGTCTCTGGCCAAAAAGACAAGTGGTAGCATTGTTTGTAAATTTAGCTATTCGAATTCTGGTGATGCTCAAGATTCTTTCTAATAATCTGGCAGTGTATAGGTTCTTACGGAATGTTGCACCATCAAAGCAAATAAAAAAAAATCCTCATAAAATTGCTTAAATGTAAAAACTTACGAAGAATGTGCTGAAGCTAATAAAAGCAAAAAAATATATAATGAAAGCTAACCCACTCGGTCAGACTTTTAAGACTTTTTCAGTGGAACACCCTGTAAGGACGTAATCTGTTACTGCTGAGATTTCAGGATTTTTAACTGCTTTGCATACACAGGTATCTCCCACAAAACGTGGCAGAGGCATTTGTATCTTTCTCCTCATGAATCTCTGTATTTTACAGCGATTTAAATAAAGGCTGAGAATTTTCCATGGTGTCTGTCAGCCACTGTGTTTACATAGAAGGAGAGGCAGCTGTTTAACTTTTTAATGAAAAGATTTTTTTTTTCCCAAAAATATACCTCATTACTTCTAACATTACATTCACTTTTGATATACCACTATTATTCATTTTTCGTGTAATACTGTAAGGCTTTTATAAAGAGGATACACTGTGCAAGTAACTAGCTTCATGTTTTCACATTTTTTTAAATAAATTTGCTTTGTTTTTATGAAGTTCTGCAAATTGAATAAATTAAAATAATTTACATTTAGCATCTCATGAAAGCATTTGGCAGACTGAATTTTTCTTGTGCAACTCATTTTTATAGAGCTCTGTGGGGGGACTGACTGCCCCGTCCTATAGACTCCTGACTACCAGATAACACTGTCTTCTAACTGCAAACTTCCTCTGACACGACTATGTTTCAATTAATTAAAAATTATCGATAGACATAGACACAATAAAATACATACACCATTAGAATAGGTTTGATAAGATCCTAAAAAAATCATAACAAACCTGTCTGAAGATACAGAGCCTTGCATAGCCTACCTTTAAAGATACAGTCCTGGAAATTCTTTCTCCTTCATATCTTTATATATTTTTACACTCTTTTGCCACATCTTTGAACACAGGACACACTTTTAGCAAGCTGCAATAAACAGGCTAGTGCTGTAGGCCTCGTAAGACTACAGTTTTACACTTGTGGTTCTCAAAAAACCGCAATACTTCCCATTACATATGTAACGAGACACCTGATGTCACCAACCTGAGAAACAATTGGGACAATATGTCCCAACATACAACAACCCCAACAAGCATTGTCCATTAGATAAAAAAAATTTTGACTTTAGCTTTGTTGCTGATGCCACTGACTGAGGTCTCATTAGTACATCTCTCACATTTAAACCAACAAATCAGGTTACACATACCTGAAAATGTGTCACACTGATTAATCAAGACTCAAATTCAGCTGCTCAGTTTGTTTCATTCAGGTAGTTTGGAATTCTGTATTTTTTTCTATTCATTAATCATGCGGCTGTACTACCTTTGCCTAGCTGAGATTTAGACATTAATTACTTTTTAAAAAAATCTGGAGCAATAAAATATGAAAAATAAAACAAAAGACAGCACTTTCTGATGAAACATTCTCTGCAATGGCATAGTTAAGATGAAGCAAAAATACAGCTGCACACAGGAACGTACCTCTTAAAAAGTTCTAATAGCAAAAATGATTGAAGTAATTTTACTCAAATATTGTCTGCTCTACAAAAGGACTGGAAATCTGCCACTGTATTATACTGGGGTTTGCTCCAAAATAAACTACAGCCAGCACAGCTGGAGGTGATAGAAGTATGTCCAGGATAAATACCTACTTCCCTGCCCTCCATCCCAGCTGTTAAATTATTCTGTCCCTCTTCCGTTCACAGCAGCACGTTGCAATGGGCAGTTCCTACTGCCTCCTCTCTGCAAAGCTGCTCGGGTCTCCTCATCCTGTAACAGGTTACAAAGACCTGATATCCCCTTAGGCAAACCCTTCTTTTACCAAACCCCAATTTGCATATATCTTACACCCTTCAAACAACCATATCACTTCTTAACAGCTCTGGCTCCTTGTAGGACACCTGTTGCACTACCACTCTGTCCTCTGAATGAAGCAAAGGACCCTGGGGAAAAACAATCACTAAAAGTAACACCAGAAAGCACCTGCAAAGGGGTTCAAACAAAACTTGGACTGACAACCTTAGTTCCACCATTTCCTAATCTTTAAATAGTTAATATCCTATTACTTAATAATTATACATAATAATTATCTAGTTATAATTTAAATTATTTTTATATTTAATATCCTATTAATGTATATTAATATACCTACACAAAGTATTTATATATACTTTTATAAATATGGTTTATTACAAATGTATTGACAAATGATGATTATGGAATTTTAATTGTAGCTAAGTGCTTATTTAATAAACTTACATAGACACAGGTTTATGAAAAGAAGTGAAAAAGACAACATTTGTGCTATCCGCATAATGCTAACATACAACTTGCATGTGAGAATTTTACAAAAATCCCTCAAAGGTTAAGAGATCTGTATAAGGCTTACTTTCTCCGAGCCGAGTTTCTCTTTAGTGTAGCTCCTGTAATAACAACTGCAGCTCTGTTTCTTCAGACCTTCTCTTCCTCTCTTTTTTTTCACTGTCTTCTTTTTTCACACTTTTACAATTCTCCGCTCTGCTCCACCCACTAGGGCAATTTATTCAGCTAGGCCATTTGAAGTCTAACGCATTCAATGTCCTATTACAGTATAAACAAACATAAACAGTTGGCATGATTATTAAATTCGTGAAATGATCCTCTTTTTATTTTATTACGTTATAAGCAAAAGCAGTCTCATTTACAAACATACAATACATTCCTGGCACTACCCCCCCCCCCCCCAAGTAAAACCAGTATTTTGTTAAGCCAGATGCTATTATTTTTCACATAAACGTATTTTCACGATGTTAAGGAGGAGATAAAGCTCAAATGATTTCTGGCAGTGAGCCACAGTTGATGAACAAATAAAACCCCGCAGAAGCTATGGGAGCAAAGGGTGGGAGATCCGCAGCGGGGCTGTCCGGCTGCAGGCGGGACCCGGAACCCCCTGGCTAAAACGCAGCTGGGCTGAAGGACACGAACCTGTCTAACAACTTGCTGTTTCTCTTCCAGGGGCGTTTTATGAAGAAAACAGGCACATTCTCACAGGCAGGCATTACAGAAAAGCAGATTCCCTCAGTCCAGGCAGAGCTGGAGGGGGAAGGCGGCAGCTGCCATTTCTCCTCACCGTGTCCTTCTCGGGTGATGAGCAGAAAGGAGCGACTAGCCCGCCAGGCCCCTGCCCCCTCATAACTCTGAACGCTGCACGGACACGTGTGGCAGCCTTCGCCAGAAATAACATACACCACTTCCAGCACTGCGCTCCCTCGCAGCCTGCGGGGCCGGGGGCGCGGCACACGCTGAGGGAACGGCGCGGCGCCGGCGGAGCCGTGGGCCCGGCAGGGCCCTAAAAATAATAATCATTAAAAAAAAACACCTCAACAACTAAACCAGGAGTTTCAACCCGTCAACAAGCTGCTGGTAAAACCTTTCCCTTATTTTCTTACAGAGCTGTGCCCAGCCTTCAGCAGGCGAAGCGGCTGCGTTTGCAAAGCAGCACGCCGGCTGCCAAGCCCCCTACGCCGGCGGGCCCGGGCCGCCCCAGCCGGTGCCGCCGGCGCTGCGGCCATGGCGCCGCGCCACCAGGGGGCGCGGTGGTACCGGGGAGGCGGTGCCGGGCGGCGGCGGCGGCGTGAGGGGCGCGGGCCCGGTCCCCTGGCCGCGCTGTCTGAGTGAAGGCGGCGCAGCGCCCGCCGCAGCCCGCCCTCTCAGCGCCTCCCCTTCTCCTCAGCCCGGGGCGGCCTCCGTGCCCCGCTTACCCCCCGTGGCGAGGCGGAGGTGGGGTTGTGGCCGCTGCCGGAGCTGGGCGAGGCTGCAGGCAGCCCAGCCTGGGCCTTGCCCGTGGCAGGCCGCGGCGGAGGGCCGGTGACTCGAGGCAGGGCCCAGGCTGCCTTTGCCCGCGCTGTGGGCGGAGGGCACCTCGGGGCCGGTGGGGACGCAGCTCAGGCCCGGGGGGCTGTAATGACACCCTTCTGCCCGGCCATGGAAGGTGCCAGCTCTCACCCGTCCCTCTGCATGAACATGGAGGAGCTACCAGAGTCCTTAGCCATCAAGTGTAGGCTGAGGGCTTGTACAAGTTACATGGCAGCAGGGAATTAATTGCAAACATACACATATACAAGCATAGGGTACAGTACACAACTGATACACACGTATAGGGCAAGGAAGGGTGTTTGTGTGTTAAACGTTGAAAGCAAATTTCTTGTAAAGATTTGTTTACTATTTCATTTTAGCTCAGGAGCTACATTTGTGTCCCAGGTGTTCACAGACATCTTAAGTACAGATTCACTAATGAGCAAAGAAACCTCCTCATCCTGTAGGAATTAATCCCTGAGCTGTAGATTTGACATGTAGCTCAGGAATTCTCTGTTCCTCTGCATAGCTACATCACCTTGCAGTCCCAGACATGATCCTTTGCTTCCAGCCACAGTGGCTACCCCTTTCCACCCTGTTTTTATATCCTAGGAAGGACAGACTGGAATCCCTCACCCACAAAAATGTCCTCAGTGCTGCTCCAAGGACAGCCCTACAGCTGAAAAATTTCTTCAGTGGTCATTCAGTGGGCAGCCTTCCAAGTACGCTTCCAGAAAGTGAGAAAACATTAAGCTGCTCAGGCTGTGAGCCCACTTCCTAATACTGCGCAGTCCTCTGAGCTAGTATGGATGTCAGCACCAACTGGAATAGGTATAGGGTACTGGAGTTAAAAACCTTCTCCAGACATTAACTTGAGAAGCAAGTTGCAGGACTTTTTGCTTCCACAACTGAGTTCTCAGCTGCTTGAGCAAGCAGATGATTTCTAATATGTGGGGGTTTATTACCTGTGAGCCAGATGCTTTGTATTGTCTAAGTATCAGAAGCCATGGGAAGAACATTAACTCCCTTACTGGACGTGGCTAAAATCATCCCTATTTAAATGAGCTTTTATTCTTTACCCATCACATGTTCCCTGCCTGGATGTGTCATGGATGGTATGAAAACCCAGACACTGGGCCAAGTGATCTTTAGCATTCAAGTCCACCTCCCTCTGTTGTCAGTCCACATCCAGTCCACCTCTCCTTTCCAGTCAGCTCATACCCAGCTGACTGATGTATTTAAGGGAATCCCCACTGAAGGGAAATACCTCACTGCTTTGGTTCCTCTTTTACGGGTTTTTTCCAGTGCGGGGTGGGGAGGGGTACAAAGAAGTGGATAAACCCTGTCAAAGAAAGTAGAGAAGGCTAGCAAAGGAGAGAATTTATTCTACTTGAGCTAACATGGATTTAAAGTATCCTTCTGGGTTATGGAGGCATCCGGGAAACTGAAAGATGCAAAGAACAATTTAAACAATGAAAAACAAGAAATCCATTTCAGTGTTTTTTAATCTTAGATCTACAGATTGCCGAGTCCTGTTTTGAACCCCAAGGAACGTGCAGCATGGACAGAAATTCCAGGTGTTCGAGACTTTCTTACCATCCTGGAATGCAGGCTGCATCTTTAAGCTTGAGTATGCTTCTATAGTGTGTTGTGCAATGGGGTGGTCTGCAGGAGAGCCTGAAATCTATGTATAACCACCCTAATAGAGACAAAACTCCAAAAATGAAGCAAAGGTGTTGATTCTGTTTCACGGAATCTGGCTCTTTCCATCGTCTAGTCACTGAGTAACATATTTAATTCTTCTAGAAAATTTTCTTCTGGTCAAGTATTGGCTGAAATTATGAAACCACAGTTTTCTTGCTTTAAAGCTACTTGTGTTACTCTGATTAGTTTGTGCAGTGAGTTCCTGTACTTGATGCATAGGCATTACTTTATTTGAAGCCAATGGAAGCTTTGGCTGCCTTAAGGATTGTGGGTTAAGGCCCTACATTAGTACTGTTGTATGCCACTGTATGACCTAAATGAGATTAGAATAATAAATCCTGATTTATTATGAGAGCTTTATTTAGACATGTTTTGAGTATGAAGTCTGTGTCAGGATTAATAGTGAAATCTAACATGCTCAGGCACAGAGAAACCCCAGCAATGAAAGGACATTTTTTCCCTTGAGAAAATTGGTTCCCAGCCCTCTGTTTGGCTTTTGCCAGAGTTGCTAAATGTTGAATGGCACAGAGACGCTGAATCCCAAAGATGGTGACGTAGGCTATGACTTGGAGATGAGCCCACACAGAGTGAAGGATGGAAGTATCCCATCAGCAGTATTTTCCAAGGCTAAGTACTCATGCTCTGCAATGCAGTAGCATTCATAAAGCTTCAAATATAGTATTTCCAGAATCCAAATGAGAGATTACAGTTTCAGGATTTACTGGCTCATTCATTCATCACGTTGAGTAGGCACTAGTTTAGGTGCCTGCCCCATAGTTAAATCAGGTTCCTGAATCTGTTCCAAGGGAATGTCCATTCTTTTTAGCATCCCAGCCACCATCTGTCATCAGTAAACATGACATCTTGTCATGTAATGCACCAAACTGCAGTGGCCTAAGTATTAGATGCAGAAGGTGTGTACTTATACCCTGTAGTTAAATTTCTCTATTCTAACAGCTACATTACTAAAGGCTTCAGAGGAATTTGCATTTCCAAAAAAATATTTAACTTGAAATGAGTGGACTGCAAGGATGTGAGCCAGTATTTCTGTGGGACATAAAATGAAGAAAGAGGAGGTCTAAATGTTGTGACAAATTTGGGTGAATTAAATCATTCTGCAGTATCTCTACCTTTTGTCTAATGCAAAGATTCTTACTACTCCCAATCTCCACTAGCTGGTTGACAGATCTTGTTCAACAGCAGATTTCTGTCCCACTTTGGTTTTGGGTAGAAATAGCAAGAATTATTTCCTTCAAAATATTGTTGATTTTTATAATTGGAGACTTAATGAAGAGCAGAGCAAATGAAAATGTTGAACCAGAATACCATTTTCTTTTTCTTTGGTTTGGCAAGAGGCCTGCCTATCTGGAACCTCTCTTGGTACGTCTCAGTTGGGGCAGAACTGGTTGGAACCCTACAATTTTTCAGATAACTTTAGGGAAAAGCAACTTTTTAGGAAGGAGAGATTTTAAGGTCCATCTATGAGAATTTGCTCAGGGCTTGAGGTTTAAACCATGAAAGCCAGATATTTGTAAGAAACACCAGAAATCATGAAACCTCAAAAGAATGAAAAACCTGCTAGTGTAACTGAGGACAAACTCTGGACTAGCACAGTATAAAATCAAAGATGATGGTTCAGTATCTAACAAAAATCTGAAATTATTTTCTGCACTTCCTAAAAGTGCTCTTTCCTGCAAAACCCTTTCTAACAGATTTTTTGAACTACACACTAGTGACAGTCATTAGGTGCAGAGTGCTTTAGCACACTGTGATTTGCTGTCAGTCCTGCTGGCAAATTCATTAACTGCAAGTGACATCAAAGATGAGAACTCTAGACCTTTCTGCTCAGGAGCAGGGCAGCAGTTCAACTTGCAGAATCCAGATACTCTGTGTTATCTACTTTAGTTCGTTTGAAGTCAAATAGCAGTGGGACAGCCTAGCTAAGCAGCTTTTTGAACCCTCAGGCTCCACTCAAGTTTATTCCTTTGGACAGTGACCCTTAGAAAGAAAACAGCAACACAAACAGATCACCTGGAATTGCCCAACATCCCTAGACAGCAGCAGGAGTGTGCTAAAGACCAAGCAGTGGCTGAACTTCTTAAGCACTGGAGAGCTGCACAGAAAGTTTGATCTATTGAGAATTTTCTTACGCTGCTGCAATGCAGAGTTTCCCAACCAACCTGTGCTTGCCTGCTGGCAAGGACACACATCTGTGACACAGTCGGGGCTACCACTGTGCTTTGCTGTCCCTTGGCAGCACCTGACCAGGGGAGAAGCAGCTTTCTTTGGCTGTTGACAACATGCTGCCGGTGAAGCGCGAGTTGGCAACCACATCCACAGGGCCACTAAGGGAAACCAGCAGTTCGTTGAGTGGAAATGGATTCCTGCTTCTCTGTACATTTTATAGTATACTTCAGGCACGTGGCAATGTTAAACTCCTGGTGGTTTTGCTGATGGCATGCCATGGAAGCCTTTACCCTCATTTAGCAGGCTAAAGTCTTACAGCACAAGCTGAGAAGTGTTGTTATAGGTCACTGATAAACAGCAATAGATTGCTTATGGCCACCAGGGGTTAATGTTAGCCACAAGCACAATCAGAAAGTTTGTGGTGAGAGCAGAGAGGTGGTGTGTAACCCACTGAATTTATTATCACTGTACTCTGGCCTCTAGATAGTGCGTGTGTGCACTGGGGTTGGGGAAACTGAGGGATGTATAAGGCAGGCACCTATTAGTGGAACTGGGAAAGGCTAGAAAGAGGCTTTCCTTGTCTGCTAGAAGGAAGTATGTATCAGTTTAGGAGAGATATTTTCCTGATCTGGGAGATGGAGCCCTCTGTAGTATGTATTGAAATATATTTTATTGTATCTATTCTATTTGTTATACATGCTGTCTAAACTCCTGCCCTTTATCTTCCCCATCTTTGCATAATGAATATGATGGTCTAGGTACAGACAACTTCTCTGAAAAAGTTGCTTCAGTAACTGCTCAGCTTTCCATGTTCTACCCTTCTATTGAGTAAATTTTACTTTTTTCCAGGAAATACGCAGGGCCTAGGAGCAGGTGCCAATTAAAACTAAATCCAAGTTTATTTATGCTGAAGCCATAAAACTCTCTTTCTCTGCAACCTATAACATGCATGTACAGAGGTACATGTACATGATTATTAGTGCTTTGATATTTCTTACTGTCTTTCCTCTTTCCCATCATTCACCGTGTGTTCTATTTCTATATGTAGTCAAATTGGCATAGTCACTCGGTGCTGTTATTACCCTGCTTCTGTAAGCTGTTTATCCAGGATTTCCAAATTGCTGCTGGTAAAGGTCTTAAAATCATATCTAGACACCTTAAGTGACCTGATTTACAGGAGTGCTGAGAACCCACAGATCCCTTTCCAGTCAAAGTTTGCTTAGCACCTTTAAAATCAAACTGCTTCTGTTTCAGTACCTAAACATGGATATTGGAACACAGCTTTAAGTGTTCAGTGTGGGTATTTTTAGGGCAGGATGGGCTCCACTTGGAGATCTTTTGAAAGCTATAAGTTAAAAAACTTAGTAATATAAATACAGCATATATAATTACAATAATTACATTTTTCAACAAAACCGTTGTTCTGACCTCCTCTTGGGGTGAGGCATTAATAATGTTTATTGTAGTTAACACTCAGTGTCAGTATCTGCATACCCTGAACACTGTGTTAGTTCACTACATGGACCCTTTTTTCCTACAAGGAATCTTTTTTCACTGCTCACCAGACATGTGGGCTCCTCCTTGGGGATTATTCCAGTTAACAAGCACTTCTCATAACCAGCTTACTCTAAAAACATGGCAGTGCTCCAGCCATAACCAAGGTATCTTTTAAAAACCTTGTTATTTGATGGTATATGACGCTATACATGACCTAGAGATACATGAAGCATTTCCACCACACTACAAATGTCTAAACCACTCAGTTTCAGTTCTCACTTCCCACCCCCCTGAGTCAAACCCAGCAGCCTGCCATAGCACCTATTAATTTATAGATTTAATCCCAAGGGCACATCTGCACACTTGTGAGAAGGCGTGTCTGGTCAGCTGTTGCCACAGCGATGGCACAAATAGACAATGAAGAAGAAAAGAACCTGTAGCTGCATGTATGCTTTGATGAATTTGGGTATTTAGGGGGTTTTCTTTGTTCCAGTATATGCTGTTTGGAAGTCTTCATGTGCCTTTTCTCCCATTCTAATGAAATGTCTTATGTTAGAAGAAAAAGAAGATACTGGATGTGTTAGATTGGCTGTGCAAATTGTGTATTTCCTTAAAAACACAAAGGTTTCTGCAATGCAGAGCTGAACTGTTACAGCTTATTACAGTGGCTTGAATTTCATGAGTACTTTAAGGTGCTTAAAATTAGTCCTAATGAAATGCCGCTAAATAAACTACTTGCTAAACGGGAAATAAGACAAAAAATCCTACAAAGATATGATGTGGCTACACTGGGAAAATGCCAGGTACTTGCTTCTTGTAGAAAATAGAACATTATTTAAATAATTTAAAATCCAGATAATTTTCCTTAGGAAAAAAAAACCAACCCAGCAGTAAACTGTTCAGGGGCTGGTAGATTTCTTTGTTTCTAGAGGATGGTAAAGATTCGTGCACAAACATCAGCAAAGGGCAGCTTTCTGAGCTGTTCCCTGCCAATTGCTGACAAAGGCAGTCCTAATGAATCATTCTGAATTGTGATCATGTGCTACCAGCCCACAGTGAGCTGCCAAAGAGGAAGTGCAGCTTGTTTTCTTTCATTTTCTTGATTCCTATGCTGTAGGAAGATGAAAGGAGAAGGAGGAGGAGGCAACAGCGGCAGCCAAACTTAATAAATAATTCTGACGATTCCTGATATCAAATGGAGGCCCCTGAGTGGGACCCACTGAAAAATGACACCCTTCCGCCGACCCTGACGCCAGCTGTCCCTCCGTATGTGAAGCTGGGGCTGACCATTGTATATACTGTTTTTTATTCACTGCTTTTTGTGTTCATCTATGTCCAGCTCTGGCTGGTCCTTCACTACAGGCACAAGAGGTTCAGTTACCAAACTGTCTTTCTGTTTCTGTGCTTGTTTTGGGCCTCTCTTAGGACTGTGCTCTTTTCATTTTACTTCAAAGACTTTGTCACAGCAAATTCTCTCAGCCCCTTCATCTTCTGGCTTCTCTATTGCTTCCCAGTTTGCCTCCAGTTTTTCACCCTGACCCTGATGAATCTTTACTTCACACAGGTAAGCAACAGATATTTGGTCGATTAAATCTGACAGAATGATAAAGCACGATTTTGTAAGAATGATAAGAAAAATGTAATTTACAAAGGTACCTTGGCAATGCAAAAAGCAAATATCAGTTATTTAGTTGGGAATTTTAACTTTTGATTTATATGCAAGTGATCAGTGTTACAATGAAACTGGAGCTTGAAGTGATCATTTCAGGAATGGCAAATAATCTACTGTCTGTTAAATGGATATAATTTAGTTTAAGGTCGTGGGGAAAATGTATAGGAGAGCTTGAAACCTGGACACCCAAAATGTGGTTCTATTATTATTCTTTATTCTTGTTGTTATCAGACTTAATACACCTCCTGGCTTGTGTGCAGTCAGAATTGTAATTTCTGATTTTACTGGCAACCCCCCACTCCAGTTTTCCATAAGTTGAGTAACATGTTCCTGAGCGAGATTTCTATTCTGTGTATCACAGTCAAAACTGTGGGTTGAGTCCTACTGCAGACCCAAATGGTCTGTATTACAAATATGTCCTCTATTTCAAGGATGCTGTGATGTAAAGGTAAATTAGCTATATAGCAGGGTAAAGGAAATAGCATCTGCATTTCAGAAAGAGGTCTTGGGAGTGTATCTGTGCTGTGGACAGCTGAGCAGCCAGGTGAGTTAAGCTGCACAGCACTCCGAGTTGCTGCAGTTAGACTTGCTTAGAAGTACTTATGGGGAGCTTGGGTATCTTGGCACTGGGCTGCAGGACGGGATATTGGCATGCTGAGGCAAAGAAAGGCTGTCAGGCTTGCCTAAGATCCCACAGGAAGCTTGCGGGAGGGCAGGGACTGGATTCTGTATCTCCTCAATCCCACTACGATGACTGGAGCAGGAAGCCAAGCCTGCACTCAGGTGACCCTTGTTGCTTTCCCAGTGCAGGGGTAGTTGGCCAGGAGAGCACCAGCCTGCCCTGGAGCACCCCTGGCTGTGCTCAGGATGCTTTGGGGATTGCTGTGTTTCCCACTTGGAACTAGCTCAGTGCCTGGATCTGGGTGCTTCTGTAGCACCCACAGTGTTTAACAGTGCTCTGTGGCGATTAGGGGCCTCTCAATTCTGAACATCCTGGCTGGAGAGGTCAGGCTGTGTTAGAAAGCTGCCATCCCAGAGCTGAAAAAGCAGCAACAGTAAGCATGACAGCTCTAAGAGGATCACTTGAGTTGTAGAGGGTATTAAATACTTGGAACCACGTACACAGTTTTGTGCTTGGGTTTACTTTTCTGGATTCAGTGTCTGAAACACCTGCTAACTCAACCCACTCCACTCCCTGGGACTTGAGATATATTAAAGGATTACAGGAACCTTTCATCTAGATGGTACTCAAATCCAGCTCAGGCATGTGGTGACCTAAGTTTTATCCCATAGCTATTGTGAGAGTCATTTGATAACGGTGTGGTTCCCCAGGGGCAAATGTCCATCATCGCACAGTCCATCCCCATCACAGTGGCTGGGACTAAGTCATAGCCCTAGGTCCGATTCTTCCCTCAGCCACACACGCAGGGCTGCTGTGGAAGTCTGGAGGCAGAATGCAGCATCTCTTTGCCAAGAGAAGCCGAGGCTGGCAAAGTTGGTGTGAGCATGGGGGGGGGGGGGGGGGGGGGGCACAGCAGTCTGCACTCTGTGCATCAGAGTGCCAGCACTTGGGGCTTACTGTTGTGGGTAACTGCTTTCTTTCATCTAAGGAAGATCTAAAAAGAGACCATACAGAGTGCACACATATGTCCTTTTAACTTATTTTTGTCATTGCTGTCTGATACTGTTCAGGAAGTAAAGTCCGTGGCTGGAAACAGAAAAAATGCTAAGGCTATCAGTTCTGCCTTTGAGACAATTTCTGCTTTGTCATCGTGAATCCTCACATTCTTCTGCTGAGCCCCTCTGTAAAAGAGTGCAATGGTTACATGTCTTGCAGAGCTGTTCTGAGGCTTTTGCAACAATATTTGCAAGGGACTTTCAGAGTCTGTGATGTGCGTCATAATCTTTAAAGACCGTGGGTCACTGTAGACAGGCATATTATTAGTAGTGTTGCTTGCTTTAGAGCTGGTTGCTCCCAGTGAAATCTCATCTCAAATATCTCCCCAGCCAAAACAAAGTCTTAAGAAATACAAGCAGTCATTGTATGAATATAATGTAAGGCACAGAATAAGTGCACAAATTTTAAATCGCTGTTATTAATTCTTTACTTCTAACCATTGAGAGGTGGTTTGGCTTGAAATTCAGCATCTTCTTGAGACTGTATATTAAATATGCATCTAGCTTTCCGCAGTAGGCAAGCAAGAACTAGTGTGAAAGGGGTGGGGAGAGAGAATTTTGTTTTCAGTAATGGCTTATAACTTAACAGACTTGTTCAGAAACAACTTTTATCCTTTTTTCTCTAGAAGGCAGGCAAGAAGGGTCCGCAGCTGTGTCTCATTGCATGAAAACCGTACTATTGACCTGGTGCTTACTTAGCTAGAGGGAAAGAAGCGGTCTATCTATAGTATAGGGACAGAGGACTGAAAGAAACCTTATGGGTCTCTGAAATTTGCAGGTGTTTGTTGTCTGCTGTACAGCACCCACCATTTCTAAATATGGCACTGCTAGGAAAAGTTTTAGACACAGATGTGAGAAGAAAAAGTGATTAAAAAAATATTGCAAATCCTCCTGGCCAAACAAAAAAACTCATCTGGCAAGTGCCCGAGGGCATTTTTCAGAATAATAAGCACCTTTGAACTTGACAGAATGTTAGCCACAGCTATTCTCTTTTTAATAGGTATCCTAAAGCAATTGGGACACAAATTTCAGCTTTATTTTATGTGTAGCAAGACACATAAGCCACAATGACGTTGGTGCAGCAGGGGTTGTTCCCAGACTTGAGCATCACCATCAGCAGATAGAGCCAAAGGAGCTGTAATATGTTAGGGTAGGTTGCCGAAGCAGGGGACATGTGAACAAAGGGGAAGCTACCATCAAAAGAGTTTTGACTCAGAATAAAGATTCTCTGGATTAAGAGCCAAGTTCAGGGTCCTTTGCGAAGGTCTTGATGCTCTATTTAGGGCAGAATAGAAAGGGTGCTGCAGATAAGGCTTGCATAATATTAGCTCCTCTCAGAAATCCCATGCTGGAGAAAATACATGTGGTTTCTAATGAGAGCACTAAATTTATTAATTCTGTGTCTATGCATTCTCTTCTGAAGAAAAAAAATAAAATAATGTGACCTACCCTCTTAGGATAAGTCTGTCTACTTAGAAACCATTAAAATAAATCTTGAGTGAAATGAGATCCAGCAGCGCTTTTGTAAAACAGTAGCGCAGCACCAGCTAATAACTGCATTGTACCAGGCCGGAGCAGCTCCCTGATACTGATCCATCAGATAGAGAGCTGAAGTGTGCCTTTCCACCTACAGAGGCTAAAAAGCCCATAGATATGTTTGCCTTACACCTGCAGCTCCCATGGGTTTATTTTGCTGCTTGATAAAACGAAGACTGCAAATTGGCAAATAATATATTTTCCACTTTACGTGACTCCAGACAGGGAGAATCCCAGGACTCAGGCACTCTTTTATTTATGTCCTGCCTAGCCAAATCTTCCCTGGCCCTGACAAGGGCAGACTGAGGTGAGTCCTCAGGCTTTACGGTCAGTGTTGTGGGCAAAACTGTAAAGAAGGTCTGGGAAATAAAGTAGTAAGTTGCCTTTTTTAGCGTGAGTGAGGGGTGGGCAGGGAAGGGCTGGCTTCGCCTTGTCCTGTTTGCTCAGACCTGGCATTTCCCTGGGGAAAGGATACAAACGAAGCAGAAGGGAGGCTAGGCTGGAGGGTTACGGACTCAAAAAACAAGGTGTGGGCCAATGTCAGTGAGCTGTAGGGGATGCTGGAAATCCCAGGCCTTCCCTGTGGCCAGGCACAGCAAACCATTTGGTAGGCTGTAAGTTTAATCATCAGGTTGGGAACTTCTCAAGGGCCTAGGGCACGTGGTGCTGAGCTAGGGAACTGTGAGGCTGTATGGATGGAGAAGGGCTGGTAGGCAGATTTACCTCTTCTTCCTCCTCCTTAACCATCTTCCCCTTTCTGTGGCATTCAGACTGAGAAGCTCACCCTGCCTCCCAGGCAGGGCTGATGAAGTCAGGGACTTTCAGAAGAAGAGAAGTGGTACAGAGCAAGACACTTGAGAGGGGAGCTGGCCGTGCTGGAAGTACCTGGCAGGGTGGGGTAAAACCAGCACAAGGCTTTTGGAGAGGTTAGATGCATCTCAGTGGAACTGGGACACATATTAGCTCTGGGAGCAAAATCAAGAGAACTTTTCATCCTCTAGTTACCGGGGATAACATTTCAAAAGTAATACCACCAGTGACAGAACAGAGAGAGCTTTTTATGTAGGAGAAAGATTTACTTTTAGTGGAAATTAATACACCATATATTATAAAACGTTATTAATTTAAAGCATGCTTTAGATGTACATAGAAATACACAGGGGTCTAACTACAGATGGTAAAGCACTAGCAGATACGGTTGGCGTAAAACATTGCCCTCAGTGTTGGATCTATAGGAGACAAATTGCAACTGCAGCAGACTGGCAGGCTGTCAGCACCCGACATGAGGAATGAGGTCATGTGTCTTAGAAAATAACTGGATATATGGAACGTACACGTGCAAGTTTACTGTGGCTGCCAGCCCCACAATGGTCCCTGTCCTTTCAGGATTATTTTTACCAATTTACACAAGACTGAATGCAGTAGTGAGTTATGTTGCCCATGTCTGCAGGCCTTATAAACCATGCAGAGTCTAGAGAGCAGAGGGGAAAGTTGCGTATTTTGGGGAATCTGATCCAAATGAAAGAATGCACACGGGAGAAAGAGAGAAAGGGCCTGGGACTGGAAGATACACAGCAGAAGAAAGGTATATGTGCTGATGGTGAGGGCCTCTGGGCCTGCATGAGGTTGTGGTGTATTTTCAGGGTGCAAAGAGTTTACATGCAGTGTGACAGAGGAAGAGAGAGGCAGTGGTGAAAGAAACTGGGAAGGAAAAGTACGTGCTATGTTCCTTATAGAGATTTTGAAATAAGAACTGGTAAATACAGCTGAACTTCATTCCTGTGCGGAGGGCCAGCTTGAGACGTGCACAAGCACTTAACACATACCTGAGGCTTTTTGGTAAGCTGAGCTGTAGCTCCTGTAAGAGTGAATTGATCAGCTAGCACTAGGGGTCCAGTGGAGGTTTGTGCCAGCTGTCACATCAGCACAGCTATATCAGAGCATGGACTGAAAATTGCTCCAGTGAGATTTTCTCCTTCTTTTGCTCTGGGAATATGTGCCTTGGCTCTGACACCTGTTTCATTGATACTTACAGGGCTGGAGTGGCTCCTGATTTAAACCCCTTAAACTACAGCAGCCTGGCTCTGTCTGCGTACTCAGCTGCCCAGCAGCTCTGCAGAGCTCTCTGCAACCGAGCTGCTGCTGGGCTCCTGTGCCACCCCCCTGCTCCTCTGCTGGGGCCTGGTAAAATGTCTTTGAGGTCTGCTGTTTACATCAGTTCCTGCAACAGAAATTTTCCCTGGCTGTATGAAGGACTTTTTGGAGTCCTTTTGTACTGCTGCATTTTTATATGCCAGACATATACCTCAGGGGGGTGGAGGAGGGAGTGTGAGAATCTCATTTGAGGTTTCTAGTCCTCTGGCAAAAACAAGGAGTCAAAACAGGATATTTCTCCTTTAAAGAACAAGCAAAAGGGGAAATACTTTTAAGAAAAGAAAGTAACCCTTCAGACATCAGAAAATTAGTAGGGACTTTCACTGAGTTTTCTGTGTTGCTGTTCATCTTGGGGTTCTCTGAAAGGTCTTTTTAAAGAAGTCTGCCTTCTGCTTGCTGTTTAATCTATTCTTAGGAACAGCCTGGTTTGCTCTGGTTTGCTGGAAGACTTGCTTAGATGACTCAGATATTGACTGGAAGCTTTCTCCACGCTGTTGCGGGGAGGGGCCATTGAGCAACCAGTCTCGAGCTAAATGACTGTTAAAAGCAAAAAGCTGCACCCACGCATGTAAGGTGTATTGACATCAGCTTCTGACATCCTTATTCCCACTGAACAGGCTTTTATTCTGTGACAATCACATTGCTTTCATGAACTAAGGCCCCATCAGTGTTTAAGCAAAGGTGGCAGAATGTGGCCAGCTGTGTTTCTGTCTGGCAGTGAATTGGTGAAAGTGTCCACATCGTATGCTGTGGCTTTCATTCTATGTAGCATCCATTTTCTAAACTGTTAATTCTCTTTCTCAATGGTCATTTTTCTCTGATAAAATTCAGAAGCTTTTATCACAGAATCATAGAATTTTCAGGGTTGGAAAGGTTGGAAGAGACCTCTGGAGATCATCTAGTCAACCCCCTGCTAAAGCAGGTTCAGCCAGAGCAGGTTGCACAGAATCACGTCCAGGTGGGTTTGAATGTCTGCAGAGAAGGAGACTGCACAGCCTCTGGGCAGCCTGTGCCGGGGCTCTGGCACCCTCAGAGTAAAGGAGTTCTTCCTCATATTCAGGTGGAACTGCCTGTGTTGCAGTTTGTGCTCGTTGCCCCTTGTCCTGTTGCTGGACACAACTGGAAAGAGTCTGGCCCCATCCTTTTGACACTTACTCTTAAGATATTTGTAAACAGTGATAAGATCCCCCCTCAGCCTTCTCTTCTCCAGGCTAAACAGGCCAAATGCTCTCAGCCTTTCCTTCTAAGGGAGATGCTTCAGTCCCCTCATCATCTCTAGCCCTTCACTGGACCCTCCCAGTAGTTCTCCATCTCTCTTGACCTGGGGAGCCCAGCCCTGGACACGGCGCCCCAGGTGCGGCCTCCCCAGGGCAGAGCCGAGGGGCAGGATCACCTCCCTGCACCTGCTGGCCACGCTCCCCCTCACGCACCCCGGGGTCCCAGTGGTCTTCTTGGCCACCAGGGCTCACTGCTGGGACAGGTCCAGCAAATGTAGAATCACAGTAACAGCTGTTCTGGTGATCTCACATCTGGAGATCCTGCTGGGTCTGCTGCAGGAACATTGTGTTTGACTTTAGATAAGTTATCCACGGAGCTTTTGCTTGGTAGGCCAGCCTTGGACTGGTTTATATGATGGGACTGCTTTGTGACATTAGATGGATGAGTGGATCATTTGGGAGGAACCACAGGAGATGGTATTCAGGAACTTATGAATTTTCTAGGTTGTGTGGACCCAGCACGACTCATTGCCTGCTGCAAATTGCTTGTCTTGTGCAGTTCTTTGCACCGGCTCTGAATACTTCTGTTCAGTCCAGCTCCTGAAAACTGTCAAAATTAACGGTACAACATGTGTGAGTAAGCGCTACTTAGAACAGGTGAGGATTGTGGAATGGCCCTAGAGACAAGTTTTACTTGTTTAGTTTCACTGAGGTCAGGAATCTCTTCCCTCCCACTTGCCCACAGTCTCTTCTAGAATAAGCAGAACAGGCGGTAAGTCTTGTACAAAATGCATGCATGAAGTATTTTGAACCCCACGTCTTCTCTAAAAACTGACAGCCCCTCTCTATGCACCATGGAAATGCAGAACATTCACAGGCCTCTTGTACCTCTCCTTCCAGTAGCACATAAGTAAAACAACACAAAATTTCTTCCTGAACTCCCATGAGAATTCATGATCCAGGAATTTGGAGAAAGAATCACAAAAATCTTTTGCGAGGGATACTGCCCAATGTGTTAACTATTTGAAAACAGTATCAATGGCTGCAGAATATTTTTAGATATTTCCCCACCACCACCACCAACTTTTCAATTTTATTCTCAGCTAATTTTTCTAGGGCCTGCTGAAAAGCTCAGTGTTCTTTGCTGGTTCAGCTAGTGCTAAGCAGGCTGGTGCGTCACAAAAATAATTTCCATGTCAAGGCAGCTGTTTGTGGTGAATAGGAGTTAAATGACAAGTTGTTCCAGGAGCACTGGAACAAGTGAAGCCTGATTTTCTCCAGATCTATGTCTCATGCTTGACTTTCAGCTGCTTCCATAACTGGGGCATTTCTTATACTTTGCTATGCAGACTCTCATATTGGATGATGCGTAGGATCACTATGTAGGGTTCTCCTGACAGAGGTCATGTATATCAGGTGCATTTATAGAGTTCCTTACTTCTGTTGCTTCCTTAATTTTCAGAAGGGTGATAAAAGGATCATGTCTTTGATGCTTCAAGTATTTTTCCGTCAGTTCTCTGAATGGAGTATTTTAAGATTAGTGGGGGGACAGATAACAGGTTGACAGGCAGACACATGCCTACACATACATAGTGATCATGTAAGTCCTGTTTCCTTGGGAAAGCATGATAATCATAGCAAATATTATGCAAGCTATACTAAAGGGCATGCAAAACCAAGTTAAATGGGTAAGGCAGGATAACTCAAGGAGAAAATGATTAGGAAACAACCCAGAATAAGTCATACAGCATGTGTTTTTTTGTAATATAGCAATCAGTGTGCTTCAGTGTTGGTTTAAAAGGACATTTGTAAACCATGTGTTTGGAAACCATGTTAGCTTAGAAAAAATCGGTGATGCTTTCCTGTAATTTTTTTAACAAATAAGATATAAAATATGCTAATGTATTTTTGTATAATTTCTGATGGTGGTTAAAAAACTGTGGTTGATATACCTAGCTACATTACAGAAAACATGTCACTATTTTGCCTTTTCTGTTACAGCAAGCTAACTACTGGGCCTGAGCCACCTCTCTATAAAAATACATATTGTTGCATAGTGAACAGACAGTCAACAGAAGCCAAATAATACCTCACAGTAAAATAATGAGTTTGATTCTCAACAGCATCCTTTGGGCAATATAACATGGATACAAACTTATATATCCGATTTCACGCCAGGGTACTGTGATGGGCTCTTCAGGCGAGCGGCGCATCTGACCCAACATGCCAGTTTAAGGTGGACTATGTGAGAGATGTACTGTTCGGTCATGTAAGAGCCTGATAATTACTTGCCTCTATGACTATACTGGCATTGGTCCTCTTGTGAATACTGGTGTAAAGGACCTTATTCCCAAGCCAGAGTTAGTGAAAATAAAGGTGTAGACATTTTGTATACAAGAACATTGTGATCACCCACTGAGTGGTTTTGATACTTTGCTTAGAGCTTGCCTGCCATGGATAAGCAATAAATGCAAATCTGTTATGAAATGAAACCTATCATTACATGCCTTGTGACCTGTGAGACAGGATTCCTGTGGATCACAGTGTCTTTCTTTACTTAACATGTATCCTATGTTTGATGCAATATTTTTATGTTTTGCAGGTGATTTTCAAAGCTAAGTCAAAATATTCCCCAGAACTACTGAAATACAGGTAAGAACTGTGGAAATATCTAATGTGGTAAAGAAGAGTAGCCATGCTTTTTGCGAAAGACTACATCTTTTATAACTTGTGGCTTATCTCAGCTATTCATATTTATATACCAATGTTTTATGATGATGCTTCTGAGGCCAGCTTCTTCCTATGACATTTAAAAGTCTGTCATTTCACAACACAATTTATAGACATTCACATATTTCAAAGGCAAATATTTTTTCAAATGCAAGCAGAAAACACTCACCCTCGTGATTTGTTTACAGGTTCTTAACATTTGTATGGCTAGGTGAATTCAGATCCAGTGCTTTGGTAGAGGTAGCAGATGTATTTATTTTGGCAGGAACGAGTGGGACTGGGTATGTATTAATCCATGAGGTCAGTGGTAATAAAAGACTCAAAAGTTTGAGAGAAGAGTTGTGAAGGGGAAGAGCTAGAGTGAATGGATTCAGCTTGATGATGTGTTTGGGAGCTCACAGGTAACCTCCCCTGACTCCGTAGGGTTAAGGTTATGGTAGCTTTACATTTAGGTGGAGAGATTTGTTTGGGATCTTGTGGAGCAGCAGAAATTGTCAGGAACTACTTGAAAGCTCCCCAAAGGGCAGTAATGTCCAGAAAGCTGAGGAAGCTCAGTAAATTAATGTTTATTGTGGCAGTACCTAAAAACCTCAGCCAGGCAAAGTCGTTTACATGGCGGTGGGGGTGGGGGGAGTTGTCTCCATTCTAAAGAAAGACTGTATCATCTGAATTCAGGGTAGGAAAACACTAATTTGAAACTGAAATCTGACCTCTTACTTGCTGACTGTTAGGAGAACATACTACTGTGTCAACAGATCAAATATTAACATTTTCCTTGCCCTGGAAGGTTTGGTATCCAATAGGGTTTTGATACAGCCGGAGAGGCGATCGTCTGGAACAAGTGCTTCAGCAACCATGTTTGGTAGAATGGCAGTACAGTGAGAGCAGGCTTGGGGTGGGCTGGGCTCGGGCTGGTGAGGGTACGGGGCGTGCAGAGTGTGAAGGCTGGCTGAGGGATGTGGACTCCACGCTGAACCGCAGCTGATGCAGAAATTGTCAGGGTGGGAACAGAGAGTCTTGCATCTATTTTGGTGGCCTCAGGAATGCTTTCAAGTTAGTCGGTCTGTGTATATACCTTGGCCGCATCCCAAACCACAAGGGGTGAGATCTGGATGTTCCCTGATAAACGCTGTGGCATACAAATACATTCACCCCTCTTTGCGCTCTGGTTTCTGTGGGAAGGAAATCCAGGAGCATGGGCAGGCAGACAAGCACAGCACACGCCAGCCAGCTCCCCAGCCAGCTCCCAGTGCAGGTGTGCCTGCCCCTGATGCTACGCATAGGCAAGAGGAACAGAGGATGGCTTTGCACAAAGCCTGGGCTGCAGGTTAGGGTGGTATGGGGCAGGTCCGTGAACATGTTCCTGGCTGGCTCTAGAGATGAGAGGCAGAAGCTTTGAACCTCATCTGTTACTGATGTCTGTGGCAAGGCTTTATTCCTGAAAACAGCTTGAAAATGTCTTTCTTCAAGCAAAGGGATCTTGTGATACTTAGTCAATGCTTGTGGTGATATTTAGTCAATGCCTGTGAAGTAACTACATTAGCACCCTGCATGTAGTTCTTGGAATGTTTCCGTTCCTAAACACTTTTGTATTGTGACTGGAATTATTCATGCACAGACTACCCTCCCCAGAACAGCTCCGTGTCCACCCAGACTCTTGCCTCCTGCATTTCTAACACAGATCACTCTTGGATCTGGTCTAGCCTTTTCTGTCTTATGCAGGTCTGTTGATGAAAGACTTCAGTAGTATTTTGTTTTAATATCTAGATCTCTTAGCATGGATGTGGTTACTCTGTGTAAAAGAGCCATGTAAATAAAGCTGACCTCGTTTCTATCTTACACAGGGCAAGTGGGGTGCTGTAACACGTGCACGCCCACAGCTGAGGTCCTGGATCTTAATTGTAACAGGCTCATGAAAGATCATAGAATCACAGCGTAGTTTGGATTGGAATGGACCTTTAAAAATCATCTAGTCCCACCCCTGTCCCATGGGCAGGGACATCTTTCATTAGATCTGGTTGCTCAAATCCTGATGGAGAGATGGATGATGATTGATAGAAAGATGGCTGGCTGGCCTGCAGACAGGGGCTGGAGTCTGCACTTACTGAGTTTGATCTTTCTTCATTGCTGGATGTTCACTTTTTGGTGTTTTCCTCCCCATTTTCATTAATGAAGTGTCAGACCTTATTGTCTGGTATTGGCAGTTCTGCAGTCAATAATGGCAACATAAACGGGGCAAGAGGTCTCAGAAATCAGAATCATTTCAGATACAGAAAAAGCTGATAAAATCCTATCGGAGATCCAGAATATTAAGTCAGCTTTACTGAGCACAGCTTTCATGATGTTGTCACTGGCAAAAGAGCTCAAGGTGAAACCTGTGCCAGACCAACTTCATATTTAAAGAGTCCTTCTGCACGTCTCCCTGGGCTTGGGGTTTTCTTACAGTCACTGGGTTTGGATGAGGCTTGCAGTGCTGTGTGTGCACACCTTGTTAGCACACAAGCCTCAGACGCTGTATGGTTTTTGAGGAAACCACGTACAGAATGCAGTAGTTTCAAACAGATTTTCATGTTTTCACGGTGAAAAAGGCAAAACTCACAGCATTCATCTGAAGTTTGATTTTAAGCTCAAAGGAAAACTTCAGGGTGCATCCAGCCTGACACAGAGAGAACAGAACACCCTGGCATGTGCCTTCCCCAGTCAAACCAGATTACATATGGCTCCTTTTAAGGGACTAGCTCCAAAGTGGGGATTAGGCACAACAGGCTTTTGAACAGTCACTGGTGCAATCTGGAAGCACCTCTCCTACCCTACTTTTCTGTTTTCTAAAAAGCCCCATATGCTTATTCGTGCCTTGTAGATGCCCTTGTAGTTGAGATGTAAGGATACGTTCTGCCTTTAAATGAGCTAGGGATGCTTTCTGCAGCTGCAGAAACCCTAAAACTGCCCTGAGAGACGCAGCCTGCGTCTCCACCAGTGCTTATTCAGAAGTCCAGCAACAAGGCTTCTATTGTCAAAACAGGCAGCCGTTTCCCCAGCCACATCATGTCAATAAGGGGGATGGAAGATCATTATGTGAAGAGCTGCACAACCGACTGGCCATGACGGCTCACCCTGGCACGTACGGGAGCGTGTGGGCATGAGAGCATGACAGTGCTTTTTTTTTTTTTTTTTTTTTTTTTTTTCCCTAAACTCCATCAAGGAGAAGCCTGACCTGGAAGCCTCTAAGCCTTGCTGCTTGCAAGCCAGCACCAAGGGCATGCAGACTGCGCTGAAGCAGAAGGTCCCCTTGACTAAGATGAGCAAAAAGAGAGCATGTACCTACTGTCCTGCAAGTGGGCAGCATGCCAGAGCATACCTTTCCTCATAAGCTCAAACCCCACAAGAATATTTTACCTGCACTACAATAGAGGAGCAAAGATGAGACTATTAAATCTTTAGACTTTGGGAGGGGAACAAAAGGAAGGCACATGACTGCCACTTAAAGACTTTTGAGATCTTGGTATGTAAATGTACCACCACTGTAACTAGGAACTGCATTCTCCAGAGGAAGCCATGTGAGAGAGGAGCTTCGGGACTGCAGGGCTTTCAGCATTAGACTGTGAGGTTTAAAGGAACTGCCTCTAGCTGCTTATCCTAAGAACAGAGCCCTGCCCTGGAAGGTTAAGAATAAGCAGAATCTTCTCCCTGAGAGGGAATTTCCATGACTGGCAAGGAAAAGGCAGCATCCTCGATCACTGCCAGATATAACTGGAAAGAAGGGCGCTGATTCACAGGCAGGGACTTTCAGGCTTTCAGTTCTCCCTGTTAACACATTTAAAAGGTCTCAAAGATATACCCCTTCTTTCCTTGCCCTCTGAAAAGAAGCCAGCTATGCCTCAGGTTTGTAGCTGTATTAATGCTATCAAAAAGGATATGAATGTGCGAAAGGAGAAGATAACCATTGGGTAAAGTATTTTTAAACAATCAGAACTGGATTCCTCAGGGACAGTCTAGATGTTTGTTGTTGGCCAAATTCAAAGTTTCCAGCAGGCATGAAAAGCTGTGGCCAAAACCTCTTGTTCAGTGACTGCAGATTATGACCCTTATCAGTAACTGTCTTGGTCAGCAATGATATTGAGGTAAGCAAACACCTGAAATGGAAACATGCCTTCTTTTTTTAAAAAAAAAAAATTAGTGAAAAGCTCCACAGCTGCGTGTAGGAGTAAAGAGGAATTAGAATCAGCTTTCCTTGAGCATGTGGTATACTTACACTGCAGGCTCAGTGCTGGGTAGGTGGGGAAAAAACAGATGGAGAAAACCAGTTCAACTTCTGAGCTTCTGTCTGTCAGTCTTCTCTTCCAGCTCTGCTCCTGTGGTTGTGGAAATGAACCTTTTGCCCAGCATAGATGGCAAAATGCCAACCCAGAATCAATATGCTTATTTAAGTTTCTTGGTGTTTCTTCTAAGAGGTTGCCCATGCCCCAGTTATTTAGGCAAAGGGACAAAGAAAGATGCTGGGGAACCAGTAATTCAGAGATTTTAACTACTATTAGATGCTTCCCTAATTTAATACGAAATCTGATGGCAAACATCAGCAGTCAGTGATGCTTCTCATGGCGGTGGTGGGGTGGTAAAACCAGAGTCAAAACCAGTCCATTCCAGGAAACTCAACCTTTTGTGAGATTTCTCCTGTCAGTGAGCAGTGAGAGGGTTTGCGCTGTTTATGAAGTGCACGCTCTAAGAAAGTACGTATGTATTTAAGTACTGTGCTGTTGTATTTCTGCTGCAAACAGTCTTCCAAGTTTTGCTGCTTGGTATTAGTTTCTTTACTTAAAGCTTGTTGTGTAACTGTAAAAACAGGTTTGAAATGAGCCAAGTTAATCTCTCCAGCAATTTGGAGCGCTTTGATTTGGGCTCAGATGGCTGGTCGCTGTGGCAGTCCGCCACGTGCAGCTTTCATTGCTCAGAGTGGACCTTCCATCTCATGACTGACACTTTGCTGAACAATGTTGCTAAAACTGTTTTCTCCTCACTCTCCCAGGTTGCCCCTCTACCTGGCTTCTCTTTTCATAAGTCTCCTCTTCCTCTTGGTGAATTTAACATGTGCAGTATTGGTGAGGACACAGAATTCAGAGAGAAAAGTCATTGTCTCTGTCCGGGTGGCAATTAATGACACGTTGTTTGTGCTGTGCGCTGTTTCACTCTCCATCTGCCTGTATAAGATTTCCAAGATGTCTTTAGCCAACATTTACTTGGAGTCCAAGGTAAGGTACATTTTCAGTTCTTTTCAAGTACCTTCTGAGAGACAAGGGCAGTGCAAAGCAAAGCCACACAGTTCTTCAGATCCCCTGAAGCTGGAGGCCTTAAACCTTCACAGCTCACGTTTGGCTGGCCATCCTGTTTATTATATGAATTCAATATTAAGTGGCAGCAAGGATGCCTTTGGCTAACATCAGTGACCCCAAAATATGTATTTTTGAGGCAGAGCTTATAGAATTTATTGACTGGAGTTTCTCACAGCTGTTTTTCAAGCGGATACTGCTTTCTCCAGGTCCCTGGCTGGAGACCACTTCATTTCAGTACTGCTACATAGAAGTGGTCTGTACTTCGGGATCCTTCAGCTTGTGAAATTATTGACTGCTTAAGGTAACTGTTTAAGGTAGCAGCATGCTGAAGATAAGCCAGACAGGGGAGTATGAATCTCCCTTCATACATTTGCTACCTGTCCTATAGATAATGAGAATGAATTTTAGAAGAAAATACATTATAATTTAGCCAAATGGGGAGAAGGGGAAGTAAGTCTCTCCAATTACTCTACAAAATGCTCTTTAAAGAAATATTGTTAGGTTTACAGCTTTGGACACGTTCAGTGGTCAAGGCACTGGGGAACATCACATAAGCACGCAGCGTTTATTATAAAATCAGTGAAGACGTTTTGTGTCTATCAATAATGAAACAGAGCTTTCAAAGGTCCGTGCATTTGCAGTAGATAGTTAAATTTTAAATTACTAGTTTAACAAATAGCACATTACCACAACAAACCTCTAAAAAAAAAAGTAAGTTTCAGCTGCTATTTAGAAAATCTGATAATAAAATTCCTCTCTCCATTTAGTTAATCAGATGAAAGGAGTACTTTTCCTGTTTAATCAAATCTGGCCATACTGCACAACAACCAAGCTGAATACAAGATTTAAAAACACAGCTTAGTTTGTTTTGTTTCCTTCAAGCCTGTCATTTGCTGACCAAAGGGCATGGGCAATGGATTATTTTTACTAGTAAGAAAAGTTTTTCTACTGCTGCAAATCACAGAAGCATAAATCTCTGTAACAAAGCAGTGTTAACCTAAGGGAGGTTTTGGTAGATCACTTTGTTCCGTTTCCTCCTCCTGCAGGAAACCTGATCTTCTTTACTTCAAGCTATTTCACAAAACCCAAACAAACTCTAATACTATTGCAGACAGGAAAGGACAGAACACGGAGCCGATGGAAGTTTGAATGTGGAAATGAGAATTAAAGAGCGCTTTGCTCCTTTCTGCTGACCTGAAATGGGAGTTCCTCTGGGGACTTCCAGTAGGATTTGACTGCACGTACTTTAGGGATACAGATGGCTGGAGCTGGCAGTGGAAAAACATCCTGGTTTAATCTGCTACTGTTGTGCTGAAAAAAGTAGCTAAAGGGAGAAAATCCATTCTCTGCAGTGATATGACAGAAGTAGTGCTGGCGATAACGCACCCTCTGTGGTGCATGTAGACAGGCATCGGTACTGGCAGCCTTTTATTTGCATCTCCCAAACACATTCGCCTCTGTGACCTGGTGTGGGGGGGTGGCTGGGGTCCCTGTGCCAAGGCTACGACAGCACCAGGGAGGTGCCTGGCCCTGCCCTTAAGATACCAGCTTGGGCCAGTTCTGTGCGGGCCAGAAGCATCATCACGCAGTGGGCCATGCTACCAGCTCAGGGCTCCCCCTCTTTTCGGTAGGGGCCTGTGACTGAAAAAGGACTCCTCTGGCGTTACTTTCACTGCTGCGCTCTCCCTTCCCCAAGCCACTAAGTTGATTTGACTGGCGGCAAAACCATGACACTTTTACCCCCTTTTTTTGTATTTGGTGGGATTGAAGTTTGTTAAATCTCTAGCATATCTAACTGTTAACTAATCAAGAATGACAGCGACGTAAGGAAACCTGTATAGGGAAATACTGACCCTGTTCTGCTCTTCACTTGTGCTCTCCCCAGTCTGTAACACCACCGATCTGGGACATGGGATGTGCCCGTCAGCAGCTTCTCCCTGCTCTCTCGCCCTCGGTTTCCATGACAGCATCACTGACTTGCCAGTACCAAAAGGGAACAGAGGAGTCCCTGGCAAACATTTCCTCTTTGTGGCATTTCCTGCTTGCTGGTCTTGCCACAGCTTTCACCACTGCCTACCATGCGTCTGCCTTCAACTTCCACACAGCACCAGGCTCCCGACTCACTGCTGACAGGGCTGCAGGTTATGTCCCGGTGCGTGGTGGCAGTTCCAGCGTGTTGTAAGCAGCAATTTAGTCAGAGAGGTTGACTGTACTGGGGGTTTTGTAATACTCCTGAGCCTGACCGTTCCCTGAATCAGTATTATTTTGCTGGGAAAACAGGCAAGCTAGTTTTCTGCAAGCTTTTCTGACTACTCCCTGAGCTCCTCTTCACTGACGCTCACCAGGGAGCGCAGACTGAGGAGCTGGATTGACAGAGCCGCAGGGACAACAGCCGCCAGCGTGAGTGAGCAGCAGAGGGGCCCAGGTAGGCTCCTAAGGGCCAGGGATTCAGGACATGGTGACTTGGTGACTTCCCCGGTACATCACTAGCCATGCAGTTATGCCTGTGCTCTACCTGCCACAGCGCTTTGGACATCTGCTCCTTGGCTGCCAGCCTGGAAGCGGAGTGTGTGAGTGGAGGGAACAGGGTGCAGACCTTCCAGCCTCCTGCACTGGTATAAAAGGTCCTGTGAGGGGAGAAGCAGCTTCCCTCTTGGCCTCTCTCTCTCACATAGATGAGAGGAGCCCGTCCCGGTGGTGTGGGTCTCTGCCAGGAGAAGGAGAGGGCAGGGCCAGTGAAGCAAATGACTGCAAGGTATCTTGCTCCTCTAAAAGCATGCAGAGCTGTAACCCATCTTTCCCCCTCTGGCTATGTAAAGCGCTATTTCAGAGCCAACTGCACAGAATTTACTTTGAGCTTCTTTCAAAGCCAGTCCTATTTTTGTACATCTGCCTGCCTCTGTGATCAGACTCACACTGGTCTCTGTATCCATGGCTCCCGGATTCCTTCCTTTCTTGCTGCTACAACTCCTGTGCTGGTGTCTTAGCCTCCCCCGGTGACCTTCCCCACCCTTCACTTATTCCTCTCACTGGATAAGGCTCTTTCCCCTGCTCTGCCCGGTCTTCTCTCTAGGGCTTAGGAACTGTTGTGATTTCACGCTTTGTAGTCTCATTCCTTCCCTTGTGCCCACGCTCCCACACACAGACTGCCCTGCCACAGTCCCTCTGCCTATAGGCTGAGCTTCCACTTTGTCTTCTCTGTGTTGACACTAGGTAAGGCAGGATGTTCTGTTCCTCTGTGCTGCGTTTAACTGCTGACTGTTATGGTCTGCTCTGTACTTAGGAAATAGGTGCACAGCAAGCAGTTGTAAAAGAACGCAAGATTGCATCATGCCAGCATCTGATACAGGGTGCTCTATAGCTAATGCACAGCTGAAGGCTGAGTTCTCTTGCTCCATCTGATACCAAGTGTAGTTCTTACCCTGAATATAGCATTTGTACAATAAATAAGTTGTAGGAAATAGTCACAGCCCATCTTGGTAAGGGCTGGAACTGCTACCATTGCTGTAAACTACTGGAATAATAAAACACAGGAATATATATAGCATAGGATATGCTGATTAAAGAAAGAAAGAAAGAAAGAGAAAAAGTCAGTTGCGTTAGACAGAGTAGCATGACAACCCCCAAAGTCCACACAAAGCAATGTTATCCTCAATATTATTCCCGTATGAATAATAACTTGTGCTTAAAATCTCTTCCAGGGCTCATCAGTCTGTCAGGTGACAAGCATAGGAGTGACTGTTATACTACTTTATACCTCACGAGCCTGTTACAACTTGTTCATCTTATCGTTTTCCCAGACCAAGAAAGTCAATTCTTTTGATTATGATTGGTACAACGTATCAGATCAGGCAAGTATGAAAATATTTGCTAATGAGAAAAACTCATTCTTTATGTGATGGCTGATTTCCTAAATACTATGACAAGACGAATTAATGTATTTATTCTATTATTCCATGCACTGAGATCGTTTTGCTCCAGGAATATAGATTTCTGGTAATTTCAGCGTAAGGAGCAAAAAAACCCTCAGTGCTAGCCAAATAAGTAAAAAAATAATCAATCATTTATTTACCTTAGTTTTATTGTTAAAAAAAAGGCCTGTTATTAAAAAAGACAGGTGTTTTGTCCATTAGAAAGAATGTACTGTACTTGGAGAAGCAGAAAAACAGTACTTGATTCCACTGAAGTGCTCAGTCCTGGAGTCATCATCAAATCTCCTGTTGCCACCCAGGCTACAGAGTTACTTACTTTGATTCTGTCATTAGCAGAATAACTTTGTAGTTTGAGGATAAGACTAAGATTCTTCCCACCCTTTAATTGCAAGTGACGATTCAGATTGAAAACTAACAGTGATAATAACACTAAAGGAAATAGCAGGGGATTCTTCATTGAATTTTATGAAATTTGGGCATCTGGCTCCGTTCTCTGCTGTGAAGCATGGGAGTTAGGTCCCAGTAGTTTTCCAGCTCTGCCAGGGCTAGGAAAAATGGCAGGGCTGGGTCTGGACCATGAGCATATTTTTTTTTGGCCTCAAAATCCCAGACACCTGACATCTCCCCACGCTCTCATCAAGCACCTGCAGACCAAAAGCAGTGTTGCCAGCCACGCAAGGGCCTTGTGTTACCAAAGCGGTCAAGCAAACCTGGAGCCATTAACAATTTTCTGTTGAGCAGTAAACAAAACTGTAAATGAGAAGTAGGTAAACAGTAGGGTAGGATTGCCCAGAGGAACTCATTATGAGTTAGTTGAGTAAGGTCTGTCAAGGGACCACTAATCAGCTCTGCTGCGGTGTAAAGAGGAGCGCAGCTCGGTGTTGCCACTCCGCGTAAATAGAACACACAGGTTTAGGCAGAAGGGCGCTAGGTTGTGACTTATCTCGTGAATCAAACATTTTCTCTCTTGTTGGGGCCTGGAGCGTTGCTGCTGCTCCTGCTGACCCCTTGCAGGGGGCACTTCTTGTGCTGACTCCTACAGTCTGCAGTAGCAGGGGCTGGAACTTTAGGCCAGAATATTTGGTCCCATTTCCCCCATGGAGGCAGAGGTTGCTCACAGGGAGCTCATTGGAACGCTTCAGGCCTTAGGTCACTACTATGGGGTTTTGAACATCTGATCTGACTTGCGACACGAGGGTTGCCTGGATTTTAGGGTAAATGGTTTGAGCTGTACGTAAAGAGCCTGGAACAAAGAGGCAGGTACTCAATTTGGTACCAGAATCAAAAGTCACTTTTAAAAGAACAGCTTGATGTTCGTACTGTGGTGCTGCCTCAGGTCACCTGTCAGACACATTACCCTTTTCTCTTCTGTACAAAACACATGGAAGGACCAGATTTGCCCTCTGCAGCTGTGGTGAGTGGTGGAGGGGAAATCTAGAGAGAAATTCAAAGTTAATGCTACAGCAACATCATGGTTATTCAAGCTAACAACGTACGCCAATTTGAAGGGATCCGAGCCTTAATTTTTAAAAGCCAGATTGCCAGCAATGCCCTTGATGACCTGGGTATTGATTGTTCCTTTATGTATTATTCCCAGCTGGAAAAGGACTGGAAAACTAGTTTCTTATTACCTGGATTTGATCACTTAATCATTAATAGTTGCTTGCCAGGCTCTTAGGCTGGGAAGACCCCTGCATGAAACTTTGATTTTGCCGAAGGAAAGACAGCGGGAGGAGGAAGAAAGAGGAGGGAAGGTAGAAGGAAAGGGAAGTCACGTACCAAACAAGATAGCATAATGATTTTTTTTAGTATGCCTTTAATCATTAGCCAGGTTAATCTGGCTTTACTGACTGGAATTTCTGGCCGTGTTGTCAAGCATTTCAGTCACTTAAATATAAATCTTCATTAAAAGACATGTTGCCTCCTGCACCTTTAAAGGACCTGCCATCTTTATTTTTAAACACTCCTCTTTGGCTTTTCAACAGGCAGATCTGAAATGTCAGCTGGGAGATGCAGGTTACATAGTGTTTGGAGTGATCCTTTTCATCTGGGAGCTCTTGCCTACTTCCTTGGTTGTGTATTTCTTCCGTGTCCGAAACCCTACAAAAGATCTAGTAAGTGGAATTTATTACTATATTTGTTACTATAATGTCCAGGCAGGTCTGGAGGGCTCAACTTCTGAAGGAGCTTTTGCTTCTTTACATCTTGACTTCTCTTTTTCAATGTGTCCTTGGCAGAATAAAAGCAACCCAAGCTTCCTACTTCTTTGTACTAACTCCTCATGAAAGAAATTCATTGTATTTACCCAGAAGGAAGACAGGGTGTTTCTCAGGCAGCTCACCTTAAGTCAGGAAACTTCTTAAATTTAGGGACATCCTCCCTTCGAGTTAATACAGTACTTTACTGGAATCAGGTGGAAATGGAGTTTGTTATCCAAACTTGGGATCTTTCATCACATAGCAGTGAAAATGGCTGTATGCTAACTGTTCAACTGTATGAAGGAAATAACAGATCGAATTCTTTCAGCCCTGTACCCATTGAATTGTCTTCATGTCAAAGACCAGTAGCCACAACAAGCACTGGCTGACATTTTTGTTTGCTATTTCAGCAGAGCAGAGATGAAGGAGTGAGTTGTAAGAATAATTCCCTGTAAGTATCCTTAATATCTAGGTAGTTAATTGCGGGTCTGGGTTAGCATAGGATATGCTGGTTGACAGGCACGTGGGGAATGTAAGCCCTGCACTAGGATTACCGAGGTGATGTCTCTTTCTGTAGGCCAAACAAACCAAAGCTAATATTCCCCAAGAAGGATGTGAATGGTAAATTCACAAGTAAGAAAAGCAATTAATAGAATAACATTTTAGGGAAGGTGATGGTTTTTGTTCTCACCTGTGGGTTTCAGAGACAATGATACAGCCAAGCTTAACAAGGAAGTAATACCTGACATCACACTAAGGAACCCCATGGACCCCAGCGTCCATCACCAAAAAAATCTCAGCCCCACTCCTGCTTAGGAGTTAGCCAGGAGAACTGCAAATGGATTAAATGTTTTTGAGTACAGTCCAGTGGTGCTGCTTTTCTAAAAAAGTGACCACCGAGAGATCTCATTTTATTTAAAGGGCTTTTATTTAGTAAATTAGTAAAGCTAGACCTGGTGGTCAGGTTTGGGTAGTGTCTGCGAGATTCACAAGAGTATGAAAATAGGGGATGTGGCCTAGTCTCTCCTTTCAAAATGCTGATCACGTATAGGCTTGGAGTCCTACTCAAACGGAGTGGAACAGGCAGTGTTCTCTCACAAAGAGCACTGCAGTAACACATACGACATTTTATTTTTGCACTGTGATTTGGAGAAAGCCCTAAATCTCCAACTTCATAAAGATACAGCAGGAGATCCATTCAGTGACACCCCTTCTTCCATGGATACCTGTTTTAGAGTAGACATTCTCTGTCGTAGTGGATAGGCCATACGTGGATTTTTTTTCTACACAAGACAAATATTTGTGCTAAACAGTATCACGGGAAGAGGAAAACCAGAAACAACAATGGTAGAAAGAAGGAAGGAAGAGGCTGCAGCAGGGCAAAGCCGACCTTCAGTGTGAGCATGCCACAAGAGGGAGACCAAGGGCCATTGGACTTCAGTCTGTGCGTTCAGCAGGCCCGCTGGCACAGCGGCTCAGTATCAAATGGTCCGGTGGTTGAGAATTTTAGCCAGAAAGCACGGGGTTAGAATGAAAACAAACCCTCTTTTAATTAAAAAAAAAAAATCGTAACACCTCTGATTCGGTAAAAATCCAAAATGTTCTTTATTTTTAATAAGGAACAATCCCAAGAAATAGTTGTTGTTTGGTTTTACGTTTCATTCAGGAATTCAGACACCCAAAATTTTGAGCAGAGACAGCCTGAGTTCAGCACTGTTGAAATGTAAAGCTCCACTCCATGGATGCTTATAGCCTGGAACGAGCTGTCAGCCTGCTTTGGTGCTGACATAGGGTAACTGCAGTGCGTGGGCCTTTGCCTTGCCATACCTCAGCCAGACGAACGCTGGAAAGGGGAAGATGACAGACAGACCTATTTTTACTTCTATTTTGTTATTTCTACTTTGTTATTTCACATCTAACACGCAAGGGAGATTAAGCTGCTCTCCTGCTTAAGGCCAAGAAGATGTCATCCCAGCTTATCCACACACAGGTGCAGGAAACCCTGTTCCCTGGGGGGTGGAAGCAGAGGATCAGTGGAAGAGGCCCAGCTTGGTCACTGATGTCCCTCTGCACTGTTTCCAGAATCAAACTGACCTTTTGAATCTTGCGTGTTTCCTGTTTTGATTCGTAGGGAAATAAAAACAAAATGTTTTGTAAATGAAGGAGTTACATGTACACCCCTTGCCCTGTTTTATCAAAGGGCTTTTCCTTGGGATTTCACACTCACGGCACCGTAGGGCGGGTAGATACCGAAATTGCTCAGAGGGGTCCTCAAGGGCTTTTCAGCCGTGGTTCCATTAAGCAGAACGCCAAGGTTCAGCACGATCAGTTCCTGAGGCAGGGGAGGCAGCGCAGTGTGTGTGTGGGGGGGTTACAAATGCGGGAGGTAAACCCAAACCTGTTTAGGTGTTCTGTATCCTTCAGCTCCTCAGCTGCTTCCCCACTGCTCGCCTCGGGTCAGCTGGCTGCAGGCGCCAAGTGCCCAGGGTGGACAGCAGCTCAGCACAGACAGGTTACGTGCAGACGGGAGGGTGGTTTCAGAAATGGGTCATATCTGTCAGCTAGAAGGAAGGAAAAGCCGTTAAGATCAGCAGACCGTCACTGTGCTGGTAGAGAAAAACAGAAAATGCAAAAATATTTCTGTTGTTCACAGCAAATTGTCTATTTGATTTTGGAAACCAGGAGGTGAGTCTTCAGTGGCTTCTTTCAGAAGTCAGGCACCAAGTGGTTTATCTGTTGCAAGTACTGACTGAGGTTTCCCTTCCCTCAGGCCAACGCAGGAATGGTCCCAAGCCATGGCTTCAGTCCCAGGTCTTATTTTTTTGACAACCCGCGCAGATACGACAGCGATGACGATCTAGCATGGAATATTGCACCACAGGGGGCACAGGGCAGGTGAGATGTGAGATGCAAGAGGGAACCGCTGGCTTCCCGTAACGGGAATTCGCTTCCCAAAGCAGAGGAGGAGGAACTCTCCCACAGGGCCAGAAGACTAATGTAAATCATCTAGCTCCAAGCGCTGTTGCATAAATTCCGGGGGGCGAGGGGAAGCAAAGGGGGAGGGGGAGGTGGAAAGGCAGCACTGAGTGGCAGACGGTAGGGATCCAAGGGCCCCACAGAGGCTGCAAAGACACAAGAATGAAAAGGCTTATGTAATTTAAGGGTCGTAAAAGCGTGCTGCTCTTTGAGAAAACATGGGTTGCACGTTTCACCCTCTGCTGCTTCCAAGAGCGGCCTAAGACCTAAGACGTGCTATTTAGTTTCAGCTGCGAGCAAGGCAGCCTAAACACCCGGCTCCCTCCCTCCTCAGGGCGAGCAGCGAAGAGCTCGACAGCGCAGGCAGCAGCTTGCGAGGGTGGTAGCGAGCAGCCTCTCAACTTCGGGTGCCCTGCAACACGGCTGGGTGTGTTGGGGGTTGCCTGAAACGAAGGGGGCGTTTGCTTTCCCGCTTGCTGAATCCGCCTAACCGCTGCAATCCCACAGAACCCAGACCCGGCATGAAAAGCCCCTTTTCTCCGTGTAACCGTGGGCTGTAGGTAAGGATTCCCTTCCGGGAGGGAGCAGCTCGCAGCAAGAACAAGAGCGATAGCACCCGATCCAGAGAAGGAAGGGCACTGCCAGGGCACTGTCCTGCCCTGAAAGGAGGCTCAGTCACGTGTCATGCATTTGCTGTTCCTGTATCTATGCTATGCTAGTAGTAATTAGTATAATCAATTATCTGCTAATGAAGGCTAACCTGCTCACCATAGCTAACATACCCACATCTCCTTCTCATCACTCACCCGGATGGCGCAGTCGCTGTCTCTAAGCCCAGACCAGGATCTGATAAAGCAGGATATTCAGCACTCACGGCTATCAATCGTCCCACCCCCGCCTTAGTTTTTCATGCCGTAACTACCCCCGGTGCCAGGCTGGTAGCCAGCCCCGAGCCAGAGGCCCCCTCCCTTCCGCAGGGAGCCACCAGGGAACCAGCTGCGCCGGGAACAGCAGAAGCCAAACCAGCCACGCGTGGAAAGGCCAGGGGCCAGAGCGGCTCCCAGGCACCTGCCCCCGTCCGTGGGCACGGGAGGTGAGCTCTGCCACTGACAGGCCCTCGCAGTGACGCGACTTGGCAGGGATCAGCAGCGCTGCTGCTGGGATTTTCAAACGCCTTCTGGAATAGCAGCTCACAGAGAATGAGTTGAGAACGCCCGAGTCAAAATAATGAACAGATCAGAAAAACAAAACCTGGTTGAGGGTTTTATTTTACTTTTGCATTTCAGCATGAGAACTACCTCTAGGCAATTACATTCTGCCCACTTTCACTAACCACGTATCCACAGAACCAGCCTGCCAGTCACTCACACTGCTCTTTTCCTTTTAAGTTTCTCTCCAGACTACTACGACTGGGGCCACCAGCACAGCAGCTTCATGGCTTACATAGGATCCCTCCAACAAGATCCAGCACTGGACACAGACCGGCCAAGCCCGTTATAACTTCAATCAACTGCAGCACTCTAGGACATTCCAATATTAAACCAGATGTTCTGAAAAACAAAGCTTAGCAATTTTTCTTCACCTTTTGGTTTTTAGAAGTGCTCCTATGCACAGATAAATGAAGAACTTGTCTTTGCCACGAGCTTTTCATAGTTCAAGAAGTATAAGCTAATGATTTAAACTTTGAAGACTGTCCCAATTAATACCTTGTTCTAAGCCACGGTATTTTTGGCTTTGAATGGAGTTGTTAGAGGGTGTAATTTAATCATTTTATGCTCGTTTTAAAAGAGCAAATTTCATGAAGTGAAATGGCATAATTATTTTCTAAGTATTTTTATTTTTACACTGTCTTAGGTTAGAAATACATGATTACGTTGAATATACTGTAAACGCATGAATGGGTTGTTCAGCTGCATGACAGTAGCAATTCTTACATGCACATAAAAGCCTGTAAGGGAAATATATCAACCCGATTAAATAATGTCTTTTTCAAGTTACTGCTACATTCTCAGAGCGCAATTTACTCTTTGGATCACCACTGCTTACTCAGTACGGCAAGATGGCTGGAGGCTAAAAGTCATCCATACTCTAGTTATGATCTCAAAACACACCGTTTTCTTACTTTCTTAGAAGAACGCAGGATCGGCAGCGATAGGGGCAGTCTCAGAATGGTAGAGATTGGCATCTGCACTGGCTGGAGCATTGTGACCCGCTGAACAGGCTGAAAAATTGTAAGTTTGAAAAATTGAAGTGATGTTATCATTTCTGTCAATCACTTCTAGGTGTACTTTCTAAAAGAGCAAGTCAAATACCTAGCCAGGGAATGGATAAATCTAACAGGATGTACATACGTATCTATTTATTAAAAACCTTGGAAGCATAGTCTGGGAACATGAGCCAGGAATACATAAAGCGGAAAAACCTCAAGCGGACCTAGAGGATAAATTCTACCCAACTAGCAGAAGGTCAGCAGAGCCCTGTTTCAGCCTTGTATGTTCAGGGATAAGTTTGATAGTTTGTGGTGTAAGCCACGGATAAATACCATTCCAGGATGCGACATTTGCACCTAACAAGCCTAAAAATAATTAATACTAATCTAAGGCAAGCAGGAACCCCAACTCTATTTCAGGTCTTCCTACTGTGCCAAATACTGACTGGTATGCTGTGCTGTGAAGCATCACACCCACAGCAGCTCTCTCTCCTTCCCATAAATACCAAGATATAATCCACATCTCCCTGGGAGAAGAATACGTTTCTTACGGTAAGGTAATCTTTACTTCTATGAAACTAGTTCATTTTGAGGTGCGCTAGAACATTCCCAGACAATGGAGAGGCTTGATGTTTTCCTCATATTCAACTTCAGGAAGTACAAGTAGAGAATTCTTGGTATACGTTTCACAGGATACAGAGGAAAAAAAAAGAAGGGATTGGCTGTAAATCTGATCCATACTTTTGGCTTCCAAGCAGACCTGAAGTGCCACACTCACGTGCCAAGCCTTCCACAGGGCCTTCGGGTTTGGGGCATCTGCAGTAAAACCACAGCACGAGCCCTGCCTCTGGCAGAAGCACAACACACCCTGGAACCTGTTCACCATTCAAAGCCCCCACCCACTTCTTCGCTTCTTCCAAATGTTTATTGGAAAAAAAAAAAAAAAAAAAGCAGCCAATTAAACTATGAGCCAGAGATTAAAAAGGTGCCACAGGGTTGGGAGCTGAACAGAGATTTTATTAAACCCTTTGGAGTTCAACAATCACGTTTGTACTAAACTGCCTGAAGACCTAGTGCAAGAAAAGTCTGCAGGAATTACATTTTCTTCACAGCAGCTATAGCTGCACAGCAGAAATTATGAGAATTTCGTGCTTACAACAAGCTTGATCCCTATGCCACAGCGTGCATGCAAAACCATGGTGTGGAATAGAACTGAACACTCTCAAACACAGGAGATTTGAACAACAATGTGAAAGGTAAGACCTTAAATTTGAATTAAATGACTAATTATCATCACCTGTGTAACAGGTACTTACCCACCTAAACTGGGGATGAAAGACATGTAGCAATTTTTCAGTAAGATAATTTGTTAAAAATTCATACATGGTATGAAAGAGAAAGCTGTGGAAACCCTTTAAGGGCAATAATTTCACATTAGGAGCCCACTGCATAAACAGACCAGAAAAAAGTACTTACAAAACTGATTTTATAAGCTATTCTGAGAATAGGACAGACCAGACCAGACTTCACTTCAAAATAAGCCTTTTTGACTCTTAAACCCAATTGGACTCAGTCAGGGGCTACGTTTGGCCATGTTCATGCAGAAGCATATTCCATTTCAGATGCGCTGACACACTGAAACACACGGCGAGACACAGGTCACCATCTTTGGAACAGAATTAAAGTGAAAGTGCAGGCCTGCTCATCATCTTCAGCTGAAATGACCAACATGTAAATTACTTCAGTTATATCATTTCTACCAAGTGTAGTTGAAAAGTAAATGAAGAGTAAAAAAAAAAAAATTAAAACAACCCCCCAAAAATTACATTCACAAAAAAGTTGTAGCAGAAAATACTTTAATTCGCGTTTTATAGATTCAAACATAGCAAAGATTCAGAAGTGTTTAGATCTCAGTAAGCAGTTCCAACATTGTTTTGATTTTAATAAATATTACATTTTAATAGGCCAGCTGTATGGAGGAATTGTAAAGTGATGAATTGCCGATTGCTACTTTATAAACATAAGCATTTAGATTATTTACAACATATTACAGGTCAATTCCCAGAAAAAGCAAAAAGCAAGGTCAGATAAAGGCAACCCAACCATCAAAACACAACTGGAGAAAGTGTGGCACAGTGTATTTCATGCACATACAATGACATACAGCACAAATCATCAGCTGAAGCAGGAAAACACTTTTGTTTGTTCCAGCTTACACATGTCTCTATATTTTACCATTTCAGATCTATATTCTCACCTTCCTCCTCAGGCACTGAAGAACAACTTCTTCAGCAACGGTGCCCTGTGTTTTACCTGCGCACTTTGCACCAAGTCTTTTTTTTTTTTTTTTCCACCATTTCACGTAGGTCTTCACAACTTGGGAAAAATGAAACAGTTTTGTCTTTGTCTTCTCGCTACCTCTGGGATTACAATCATTGTGTCATTTGTACAAGGAAATGTACTTTTTACTCTGAAATGAATGACAGACAATGTTGACAAGCTGATCTCCAACAGGGAGCTGGAATTTAAAATAGCCTACAGGTCATGGACAGTGTAACTAACCTTATTCTTCAGTATAAAAACAGATCTGTACATTTCTAAAATTTAACATATAAAGAACGAAGTCATCCGATTCGCATGGCAAAACTTCATAGGCAGCATAGTCACAGAATGTTCATCAAATACAGTAAAAAAGATGGTGACAGGAAAATTGTTTCAACTAGATTTATAACAGGAAAAAGCTTATGTCCTATTTCTACAGCGACAGTGAAGTGGAACGCCTTCCGTATTTGATCACCAAGCGAGATGTACCTTCAAATGCAAGAGAACTTCCCACACATCGGATCTGCTCAAGTTCTGTTGCATTCCTGTGTTCATGACACAAAGGAAAAGAAGAGAAGCTTCCCATCCCCTCATGTCCTTCCCCAGCAGTATTAACCTTGCCTGCACCGTGCCAACGAGGGCTGCAAGGAGCCGGTGCCCAGGATCCGTGTGCCTGAGCTGCTCGCATGATGCCAGGATGTGATGCTGCTTCAGTGTCTGTAGACTTTAACCAGGCACGGGTTGCATCGCCAGAAGGTATCTAGAAGCAATTCACTTTCCCCACAAAGCAAGGGGAAAAAGGGAAGAAACAAGTCTGAGACTAAGGTCCTTCCTGGGGCAGCGCAGACGACACCATTTTTTTTTTTAACTAGAAAATCCTGCCTAAACCTTTAGGCACTATAATATGTAACAATACAGATAAATCCCACCTATATAGCATTCTTCACACAAGTGAGCCTACAGGTTCTAGCCCTTGCAGGTCAATCCAAAAGGCAAGGAATTAATGGCCAACTGAAAACTACACTCTTTCAATAGATACAATTACTCAGAAGAGTTAGATACTCAGGGTCTAACTCGTTTACCGAACACAGCTGTTCACATCCAAGCTAGTTACCTAGATTCCCACTTCAATTTCATGGAGAAAAATAAACTCTGGGGTGCAAATACAGAGCTTGGAACAGGCCAGATGAATCCACCTAAAAATCACCCGCTCTTCTCCATTAATTAGAAAAAGGAAGCCTGTGGCCACTTTGCTCAGACAGGTGCCCACAGGCAAGAGAGACTTGCTAGGTAAGAATGTAACATCCCCCAGAGTGACATCAGCTTTCCCTAACACCACGTTAAATCATCTACTGGCTTCACAGGAACTTCTCACTGGATACCAGTTCACTGCCAATTTGTGCAACTATCACCAAAACTTTGCAGGA
Source organism: Falco punctatus (assembly GCF_963210335.1). Taxonomy (NCBI): domain Eukaryota; kingdom Metazoa; phylum Chordata; class Aves; order Falconiformes; family Falconidae; genus Falco; species Falco punctatus. Next base: position 83,080,428 of record NC_137584.1, read on the forward strand.
GCTGGTCTGGTTTTTTGGTGTGGTTTTTTTTTTTTTTTTTTCTCTTTTTTCTTTCATTTAGCTTATCCCAGTTTGACTCGAGAGGGTTTACTTTCTTGAGAAACAATATTTTTTTGTAATAGCAAGTGTCAGCAGGATAGTCTCATTTCTAGTCAGGTAGAAATTCGAGGCTAGTCTGGAAACAAAGGACAAAGAGCACATTCCAGCTTTCAGAAAAACTCAGCTGTAAAGGAACATATTACGGAAGCCAATACAGTTACAATCAATTATATAAACAGGTCACTAAATATCTGGTAGGGTGAAAAATGTTTAAGAGCACTTTATTTTGCAGAGACTTATTTTTAAAAACAAGAGATGTATCTACACTGTACCAGCACTTCCTGCATTCATCACTCCTAATTTCACTTTGAAGCATGCTGGTTTAAAAAAAAAAAATAATTACCACTTAATTTTAAATTTAAACCATTATTTGGTTGCTACTAATTAGTAACGCTGTTTCTGAATTCTGTTTTGGACAATGGTAAATTATCATTGACATTTGCAGACAATGATACATGAGAATTTCTTATTTTATGAAAGTTATGTTATTAACATACCCGTTTTTTTACTCTGAATATCCTATTAAAGAAGATACAGCTCGGGATTGCATAGATAAGAGTATGCGGTATTAAATGTCAGTGTGATTATGAATTTTAAAAAGCATCTTCTTTTAAAAGTGTTTTGTTACAGGTCCTGTAACAAAAAGGTGTTTTTGTTACAGGTCCTGTAACAAAAACGTGGTTTTGTTACAGGTCCTGTAACAAAAAGGTGGTTTTGTTACAGGTCCTGTAACAAAAAGGTGGTTTTGTTACAGGTCCTGTAACTAAAACGTGGTTTTGTTACAGGTCCTGTAACAAAAAGGTGGTTTTGTTACAGGTCCTGTAACTAAAACGTGGTTTTGTTACAGGTCCTGTAACTAAAACGTGGTTTTGTTACAGGTCCTGTAACTAAAACGTGGTTTTGTTACAGGTCCTGTAACTAAAACGTGTCACAAGTGTGGGCTCCTTGAATCAGAAAAGAAAAAAAAAAAAAAAAGCCAAATTATTACTGAGTCTGGATTGTGGGTAAAGAGCTGATGCAAAGGATCTCTTTAAGTCCTGATCTTTAGTTTCTACTTCTAGCCCCATGCAGCTAACTAATTCAGCATTTTAGAAAACGGTACCTTTTAAGACAGAGAGGCTAAAAGCAATCACTGGGGTGTTTATGAGGGCAACAGCAGTATTGCACTGCTGAATGCCCCTAAGTATAAAAGATTTTGCATTTGTCCATGGCTCAGGAACACCTGATACATGCCCATTTGCTGTGCCAAAATCTTTGAGAAGCTATTATCTTGTTCTCCAGCATCTCAAAACTATATTTAGGACAAGAATTCTCTAGTTACAGTCTTGTGAAGGAAGATCCTCCAAAATGTGAATACAAAGTAAACAAAGGATTTGAGTCTGCGTAAGTTTGCAGAACAGCCAAAATGAAGTATCTGTTCTGTTTCATGAGATCCAGCACTACCTGGAGTACCAGTACGTTGACCATTTTATTCCTCATTTAAAAGAATGCCAGGAAATATCATTTATTGTGAGTGGCATCTCACTGTGTTACTGTACGTGAGAGATGGGTGAACTTTGCCCCATTTGCCTCTTCCTGCTTGTCAAAAAGCCATCAAACTGAACAAGGCTACTACAACCGACAAGGACGTTCAAACTGCTGCTAAAAAGCCAGGCTCAGTGAACACAGTGGAACATGGACACGCTCTAAGAACATCCTGAATATCTGCACAATTTGCTGTGCATGCCATCTCCTTTGCCAACTCATACGGACTGATTCTGCGGGGAGAACACAACCATCTTTGATGCATTAATCTGGCCCTTTTACGTTTCTCAATGTAAATGTAATTTTATTGTATTTGAGACACAAAAATCTGCTTCAAATTTGGTCAAAACTTTTTCAGGGAAATGGTTTGTCTTTTGAAACATGCCTAATTCATAAGACAGAATTGTTTGCAGGAGTGTTTTAAATTCAGCGAAAGCATCATCAGACAGCATTTCTACTACAAACGTATCTCTGGTCAAGACACTTGCATCAAGTAACGAAGGCCTCAATTCACGCCCATGTTCTGCCTGTATTTAGATGATGCTCCCTCTGGCATTATCTTCTTTCTGTGTTAGGAATTTTGGAAAAGGAGGGAAAAGTGGTAGCTGAGGTAAACTATAAACCCTGTAAAGAGTTTCAGCTTTACAAAAAGGTGAAATACTTGTAAAAAATTTTTGCAAGATAGGATGGTGTTTTCTCTGCAGCAGTACGATGAATAGCAACTGTTTTTTACTGTTTTACCTTGGTACTGCACTATGAATTATCCTGAAGTAAAAAGCAAGAGGTAATACCTAAGGCCATCACATGTGCTAAGAGCAAGCATTGAGTCAGAAATTCCTTCAACAGTGCCATGATAGTAACAGTGTGTCTGAAATGCAACAAAACCACATAATTAATGACAAAATAAGACTGTTGGCTTCACATGCAAACTTATATTCTAACTAACCCTTCTATTTGCATGACATCAAGGCTGGCTGTTACAAATTTAGAGTTCCCTATTCTAAAAGTAATCCCAGCCTTCTTGGAGTAAAATATTACTTGACATGAGTACCTACAATAGTGTTTGGTCCCTTCGTTCTAGAAAACAACAGCTTTTTAGTTTAACCCATCACCATCATTTAGCAAAATATTTTCATCTACTTTGCTCATCCTGTTCTTAAACAGACTCCTCTCAAAGGCTTGATCTGAGAAGATCTCCCATGCACAAAGCACCCAATTAAGTCTCACTAAGCTCACATGCAGTTTAAAGTTGAAATTAAGTTCAACAGCATTTATAAGGTTTGTTTGATACAGGACCTAAAACCGACAGAGCTTTGGTGCTGCCATTGTACCTTTAATTGCAGAAATGCAACCTAATCAGGTAGCTCAAATTCAGTCTTGGCATAATCTCCTGGCATCTCCTTTCACACCCTGGAAAACAGTGGTGCTGCATCCCCATAAACAGCCCACTCCCCCGTAAGACACAGAACCTTACGTTTTGTATCGGTTAAACAGAAATGCTACAAATGTGAAAACGCACAAAAGCCTCTTTCCCAGCAAATATATTTTTCTTCTGTAGTTACATTACATGCATCACTCATTTTCCCTCCTACTGCCAAAAATGTCACCAGTTTTCACTGTCCTATTATAGAGATACGAAGACACTCAGAATTAATGGTTGTGCATTTGCTATCGCTTTGAAAATACATTTAGATGCACACACGTCCTTGTCATCTTCAGTTTTATCAAATGGTTCATGTGGCCTTCAATTCATAAAGCTTGGCTTCCCTGGTTTGAGGAAACTGATGCAATATTTTGTTATGTACAATACCTCGTTTTGTGACTGTGTTGCCTCCAGTTTCCCATTTCCCCCATATGTATACAGCATAAAGTCTTCACTAAGAAGCTTTCTGGAAACAAAAATAAACTACAGTTCTTTTAACAGTCTAGAAAGCAAGAAGAGTCAAGAATCTTGGTAAGTACTACATTCTGTTAGCACACTCATGCTAAATCATTATGAAAATCCACAGATGTGAAACAAGATACCTTAAAATGAGCTGCATTATTTGGAACATAAGTTATTTTGAAACATTTTAACTAAAATACCCCTAGAGTAGGATCTGAACAGACCGCGTTGCATCAGGGCCTGGACTATTACAGGCTCAGGAAAGAGAAACAACAATAACAGACAAATTTCCTCAAATACAACATGTTTAACAACCCTCCACCCCCCCCCCCCCCCAATAAAAAGCTAACACTGAACTGAATTTGAATTGTCCATAAGGATTTTCTGAAATGTACTATATTGTGCTGCTAATAAAAAATTAATTGAAATAAATTTCTTCATAACAAGAAAAAATATTACTCCCTTCTATTTGTATCATAACAGAGACGATGTTTAAGAGTAACTTTGTAATTACTACAATCTGCCATTTAAATGTTTTCCTCTGGGTTTTTTCAGTACAAAAATACTCCTCTGTATGCAATTAACTCCCAAGACGGTATGATTCCTTAGAACACTCCATCACATACTTATTTTTCTTCAGTTTTAGAAGATACGTTCCATTTCTGGTTTTAATTGAGTAAGAAAGATTGTCATCTGAATGCTCCTGGAAACAGAACAAAAGATACCACTTAATCAGGTGGTTTTTCTACTTGGTTGTGTCCCTTCCATGTTTTGTTGGAGAAGAGCAGTCCAGCTACTACGTATGATTTAAGTGTCTACCAAAACACAGATTCCTAACCCTCATGCCTTCTATATTTTGGCCTCAGCAGCACACTTCATGTTCTTCCCTGTGGAAAGTTTAAATTCTATTACCGTATAAATTTTCACTTGGAAGGCAGAAGGGCACGGCCCATGTATGCACTCCTTGTCCAATGACCACACCGTGTTTCCTGACACTCCTTATGTTAATCATTGGTAGCCGGATGAACAACTCACAGATTCTACCTTAATTGGTTTGCACAAAGATGACTAATGTTATTTCATTAACAGTCACTTCAGTAATGGACTCGTTACCTAGCACAAAAGAGAGTTACCTCAGAACTGAAGAATTAAGGCTCAGATCTTTCTCTTTTAACTCATTTGTTTAACTTGTGCGACTCTGTGGGACCGTTTCTACAAAGCAAGCACCAGCCCTTTAGGTGCTACATGGCTGAAATCCTCCGGTTATCCAAAGGCCAGGTTCCATGAGTAAAATAACACATACAGCATGGTTCAAGTTCAACATCTAATCCAGCTCAGAGGAAATGGAAATAGTCTTTATGTTCCTTCTCCCTCCTGTTTTATAAGGCTGTTAACAGCACTAGAAGCTTGAAAGGTGCTAGCTTGGACCGAAATCCCAGACATTTGGGGAACAAATATACTCAACACTAGTTGAAAACACTAAGAATCTAAAGAATGAGTGCAGGGCACATTTCTTCACAAAAATATGTATACTATACATTGCGTGTGTGTGTGTAATACAGGGCAGTATCAGGAAGAACAGCTACATCAGAAGAAAAAATCAGGTAGAATGACAAACCTCATGAAAAAATGGGTGATGTTTCTCTCTGCCTGTCAGACTTCGAGGAATAATTATTTCTAATGTAGAAAGTCTGGATGTCTGTTCAGAAGATACACCTAAAAAAAAAGTTTGAAATGTCTAAAGAATCAGAAAGGGTAAGTAAGCTGTTACGTTGGCAGCTGCACAGTGGCGATTGCCGAAAGACCATTCTAATCTGGCTGTAAATGGAGAAAGAGTAATTTCACCAGTACAGGACCTGACTGCCCATGCTTCAGTTTGGGCTGCTCTGTGCCAGAGCTCTTGGATTATGCTTGGAATGTCTCAGAAATCAACATTTTGATTCATGGCCATGTTAATCTTAATTTCTGAGTGTTTAAAATGTGGCCTCATGCCGTTTTGACTGTACTCAAGGTTACACCACTCCAAACAACTGATGTAAAGTGCTAAAACCTGCAAATTCAAGCAAAACTTTTCTTTAACAGGGTGTTCAAAACTGGCTGGCAATCTTGGCTTTGACTCTTGGTCTTAGTTACATTATAAGCTTGGATAATAGGTCAGACTCTTCTCATTCCTTCATATAGACAGTATCAAACCAAATAGATTAGTCTTTTAAAAAATAAACCCCTCAATGAATATGACACTAACATAATAGAGAATTCCAAGAACAAGAAAAATTAAAATAAAATAAATAGATGCCTTCCTGTATTCAGTGTATGTTTTGATAGTGACGAAGAAAGTTTAGGAATAGTCAAATTGATTAAAAAAAATTAACTTCAGGTTAAAGCTGGGTTCTTCTGAAGCACATAAAGAAACACTATCACATGATTTAAACAATCTTAATTCTCACTTATTCTGGATTATTAATTTTGTAATTTTGTCTATAATTTTCGAAACATTTTTTTTCTCCCATGACTTACGCTTTTAACCTGATGTACGACAAAAAAATTATACAGCTGCCATCTCTGTCCACCTATCTGTGCCATCACAGTAATTTTTTAAGTAGCTGGCCAGTTAAAATTAACTGCAAGAGATGCAAACATCTCAAATGGAATTCAGTTCCTTCAAGCTTTGTGAAATCACCTTGTTGGTGCCAGGAATACTGTGCTGATCCGTAAATCTACAGCAGGGCTCTCTAGGCGTGGCTGGCACAATGGACCTGGTGTAATTGTATGGTACAATTGTTTTCAATAGTGGGTCCAACTTTGCCAGGATATTTCAGAACTTGTTAGACAGATAATTGGAGAATATTGTATCTCCAGGAGAATAATTTCAGTCCCTAAATACACTGGGGGATGTTTCTTACTTTCCTCAACTACTTCGAGTTGCTGTTAGGTCCTGCACTTGCTCTTCTCCCTCTTGCTCATACTTCTACTTCTTTCGGCCCTTTCCTTGATTAAATCAACTCTCCCTTCAGCCCTCTCGTTCCACATAAATGCCTTTACTCGTATTCCTTCCCCCCTTGCCCTGAATGAGGAATACTTGCAGTTGTCCTCTGGATATAATTCTGCCGCCCACTGCATGTATAGTCTTGGCTCACCATGCTGCCTCCTGCCATCACCTAACGCTGCATTTTGTTTGTTCAAGTGACAGTCAAACCTTTGCAAAAGGTTTGTGGCCATTTAAATCATATCACAATTATCTCCAGAACATCATGCCAATGCAGGAAGCTAAAGATGAGAAGTCTTCCATATCTGGTTTCAGGTAAGTGGTTTTATAAAGTCAAAACCAACCTCCAGTGACTTTAAAAAAAATTGCGTGAAATTGAATTCATCTTCCTTTTTCTTGTCAGCTCATCAGTCTGGTTTGAGTGTTGACTTTAGTCAGCGGAGACACAACTGTTGCTATTAAACAGGCCACAGAATCAACAACATGGGTTTTAACAACAAAAGTGGTTTCTTCCCTCTTAAATTGTTCTTTCATAAGGAAACAAAGAGATTTCTTCTCATTTATGGCAGTACAAACTCACCCTCAGCCTCCCACGTTCCTGTGAAAGGAATTCACAATTGCAAAGAAGCCACGTAATCACCCATTCAAAGTGGGGAGGAGGATTCTCCAGTGTAATGATGATCTCTACCTATCAGGTAACATCAGGGCTTTTATGAGCTAGCTGCAGGCTGCACATGTTTAACATTAAAGACTGCCATTGCAATCAAAATGTGGAAGTTGCTGTTAGTGAACAGGTCTGCAAAGAATATTGGCGCTCAGTATTTACTTCTGAATTTGCCCTTAATCTTCAATAATTTCACTACCTAAATAACACAATCCATTCTGCTTCATGAGTTAAATGTGTGTTGCGCTAGCAGTGGAAACGCGGTTCTAACAATTTAAATTCTGACACCTGAAAGCAGGTCTTTAATGTGCATCATAAAAATATCACTTTCTGAGAAATATTTCGGTTCTTACAGCTAAATCTAAAATCTGAAGACAAATCATAAATGGAAATGAGTTAATGAGGCACTGAAACAGAACTGTAGGCATTTCCTTCACAATCCTGAAGAAGAAATCTTTTTCTACAGTCTGTACTATTGATGAAAGTGACAGTAACTGCAGTTGTCACCACCCGTGTCCTGTATGGAAGATGATGTATTTACCTACCTATACATCCTGGAGAAAAAAACCCACAACAAACACAAAGAGCTCAACTATAAAAAGGTTCAACACGTAATCTTTTCCAGACACCTTTTTCCCGAACAAGATTTTCTCAATTAGCAGGTCAGCTAATAGCCTAACAGCTGGGAAGAGCCATGACTCGATTTGAAAGGTGTGCATCGTTATGATCAGGACTGGAGCGTACAAGAAGACTTGGAGAAACTTTCTGAGTATGTAACAAAAGCTGAAAACTTACCTTTTATCCAAAAAGGTTTTCCAGTTAAAGTTAGTCCAAAAGTGAACAAAAAGAGGCTGTGTTTTAACATGATTAGGTTTGCTGGAGAAACTAGTACAGCATCTGAGCAGACTGTGTACCTGGCTCTTAGCTGCTCTGCACCAGGGAACTAGAGGAACAAGAACCGTCTGCTCCGATGGTAAACAACAGAAAAAGTACTCCGATACTTCGTCTCTGCTAAGGAAATGGGAAGTAAAATTTAATCCATTAGGCTTGCAAAATAACCTGGTTAGGCAGCTTAAGGCAAATAACAAGCAGCGTGTCCTTAAACGCTGATTGGAGAGAGGACCAACCCATGCTGGGATCAAACTGGTTTGTTCTAAAGGACTTTGATACCACAGTGAGATCATATGAGATTAGAAACATAAAATAGTGCTACCAACGTATACAATGTTTAGGATGTTTAGACTGGCTATTATCAGCTCAGTTAAAAAACCTCTAGTGTAAAACAATCTACTGTTTGAAATTTCAGCTTGTTGTTCTCCATTTTTTCATCTTTACTTTAAAAATATCAAAAATACAATGTGTATGAATGCATGGAAATCCCATAAACATGTGGAAGTCCCCCAAACAGGGATCTTACCCAGCCCCTTCTATGTTAAAGATAATTCTCCTCACCAAAGTAATTTTGTGCAGCTCATTGCTCTTCCAGGATCAGAACAATCCTCCGAGGCATCCTGCAACCACATTGCCACCAAACGCAGAAAAGAAATGCCTCTAAACCAGGATGAATTTGCTATGTGTTTCCGAGGTGTCAAGCGCATTCAGAAACTCAAAAAGGAGACCGAGACAGCAGTTTTCGTTCTAAAACATTTACATTAATTAATTTTAATTCATTCATTCATTAAAACAGAGCAAATCCGTTTTTTCCATTGCCAGTAAATTACATCAAACAACGGCTTAAGTGAAAAAAAGGGGAGAACCGACTGCATCAGTAAATATTAGCTTGTACAAAGCCTGCTCAGATCCACTGCCCCGCTTGCACGGCCTAATTACGGCCCCTCAGCCGGGCACCCACCGAGGAAGGCGGCACCCGCGTCCCCGGGCGTTCGGCCGCCTCGCAGCGCTCCCTGCCCGGCAGCCGGGATCCTACTGGAAATGCGATGAATCCCATCTTTTATTTACCGCCTGTCTCCTATGCGGTGCACCGTCGGCGGGCGGCTCGGCGGGCAGGGCGCTCCCCGGGGCAGGCCCGGCGCTGGCACCTGCCGCACGCCGGGTGTGAGCTCGGACGCCTGGCGGACAGCGCCAGCACCGCCGCTCCCCCCGCCCCAGCCTTCGCTCCCCGCGGGAGGGCGACGGGACCCCGGCAAGGCCGATCCCGGGACGCGAGCCCCGGGCGGGGGTCACCGACCCGCCCCAGCCGCGCTCCCGCCGCCCGCGCATGCGCAGCCCCGCCGCCCGCCACCCCCGTGCAGGCGCCTTCCGCCCGCCCCGCCCCCGCCCCGCTCGGTTCCGGCCGCGGCGCAGCGATGGCGAGTGGCTCCGCGGCGGGGCTGGCGGCCGAGCCGTGCTGTGTGGCGGCGGGGTGCTCCTGGCCCTGCGCGCCGCCGGGCGGCCTGGCCCGGGCGCTCTGCCTGCGGCGGGAGGCGGGCGGCGGCGAGGCCAGGTGAGGGTGGCGGCGGCCGGGACCCTCCGTCGGCCGGGGAGGGCCGCGCTGTCCCCCTGGGTCCCCTCGGGCGGCTGCGGCCAACCGGGCGGCGTGAGGGGGCGCCGGGCTGGGCCGGGGTGGGCGGGCGGGCGGGAGCGAACCTGGGCCTGGCGGGGCAACGCGGCCGTGGCGCTTCCCCCCCGCAGCACCGAGGCCGTCGTCGTGGAGAGGCGGGCGGGCGGCGAGGCGCCCTGCGTGCTGCACCTGGAGTGCCGGCCCGGCGGCGCCGCCGAGATGGTCTCCGTCGGGATCCTGAGCGAGGCCCGCAACATGGAGGTGTACGTGGGCGAGGAGTACTGCGGCACCGGCCGCGGGCAGAGCCTGGGCGCCGCCCGCACCGCGGGGTGAGTGGGGCCCGGGGCGGGCGGCGGGTCGCTGCTGGGTGCTCAGCCAACGCGTCTGGCCCTTCTCTTACTGGCAGCCTCCTTGTCTGTGTGTCCGGGAGGTGCCGCGGCCGGTAAAGCCCCGGTGTCCGCCCGCGCCAGCCACCCGGTTGGGGCTTTCTCGGAGGTCTGAGCAAAAGTGGTTCATTGGGAGCGGGCACCGCCGGGGCTGGGGCCCCCGCTGCGCCCCCCGCGCCCCCCGTGCCTGCGCCGGTGCCGCCGCCTCGGTAGAGCCGGAGGGCTGCAGGCGTGCTGCCGCCATCTGCGTTCTGTTACTAGTGAAACGTTTGATGAAGTTACAAAGTGCCACTTTGAAATTGCGTTGCGTGAGACCACAGCAGGAGTTTAGGACAGGTGCAACCTTCCTGTGCTGTTTGCTCTTTCTGGATGACGGATGTGCTTGTCTCTTCAGCAGATCTCTTTTAGCTTATCTTTATCAAAAGATCTCTTGTCTCTTTGGTAAGTAGGCATTACCCACTTTTAAGGAGAAGAGAGAAAACAAAAAAAGGATTTGATTTCCCCTTTAATACTTCCATGCTTTCTTAGGGGAATTAAGGCGGTGTGTTCTCTTCTGTTTTTAAGTCATTACATGGCACATCTGCTTAATTAGCTGAATAAAAACAGCTGATGCAGCCTCAGGGAAGATGCATGAATAATGTACTGAACCTCTAAAGCTTCACTAGCAGATAATGTAAGTAACACACAAAGCCATTTTTATACACTATCCACTAAGATTCAGTATGAGTTGCATATAAGCGTTAAAACTGCTATACCACATTAGAAATATTTTCCAGTCACTCATGTTTCTTATCAAAATATTTACTGATACAGAGTATTTCTAAAGAAAAAAGTACTTTATGTAGTGATGTCACAGCTCATTTATTTTATTTTTCTAGCGAAACTGACAAGGTTACTTTATACAAAAAGTACCTGAAGTTCGAATGCCCTGCAGCCTCCTGTAGAATTAAGGTAGGGACCTGAACAGAATTGTTCTATTTTTCTTCATCTTTTTAATCACTTAGTCGACTAAATTGCATTGCTCTTAGTCAAATTATTGGTTTTACACACTTTGGTTTGTATAGTCACTTAAAAATCAGTTAGATGGCGCTTCGTCTTGAAAGCAGAGTTCTCCTTTTAAATTTGGATTACAGATTTCTTTTTATGAAGACAATATTTATATGAGACAGAGAATGCGGTCTTACAGGAAAAAGCTTCATAAACCAGATAAACTGCAGATACTCAATAGTTGCTGTGTAATTGGAACTGTGAACTCTGACGCAGTTAAATAACCGTATGAAAAACTGTGTGGCCACTACTCTAAGTGCTTAAAGATCAAGGCCTGATTCATCTTTAGGTCATGCAGTCACCGCTGTTCCAGTCAAGAGCTTTCTGAAAAGTAATAGCAAGGAGAAATCTGCTTAATTTCCCTGGAAAAGAGTTCAATATTGTTTTTTTTCCCAAAACTCAAGAGTAATGCATTGTCCCATTCATATAAAGAAAACATGAAACTAATTTTCCTAACCAAAGTATTTTTTTTCCTTCTTGCAATAGCTGCTCTCCATTGGTGAGAAACAAAGAGTACTCATCAGTAAAATAATTGTACAAGTGAAAACAGTGTCTGCAAAACTAGCAACTGATATTCCTTCACTAGGCTCAAGTATAGATCTAGACAGAGTGCAAACTATAATGGAATCTATGGGATCCAAGTTGTCTCCGGGTGCTCAGCAGCTCATGGACATGGTTCGATGTCAGCAGAAAGTAAGTTGCTGTGCTTTTCCATAAACATAAATAGTACAGATCTGTGACCTTACCTTCTGTAACTTTTAAGCATGTTCTAAACTGATTTGGTGAGAAAGATTGTTGATGATGTTTTTTTTTTTAACCCACACCCTCTGCCATTTTAATCCTGGTTTAGCTGTTGCCACTCTTAAATTAGTGCAATGAATAAAGATTGTGTGCTCAAGGAATTGCTGTGCATACACAAAATCCAGAGTTAAGAACTCGGTATCATCATATCACTGCCACCCTACTCCTCTTCTGTGTGTTTCCATTGTCACTACTTGTCAAGGATGGTGGGCATGTTCCCTGTAATGGTTGGGGTGTAGGTTGATGGGTTGGCTTGTCTCTTTTATGGCTGTTAAAAGGATGTCCCCTTCAACTAGAGAGAAGATGCTCATACAGAGTATTTATTTGATTTAGATCCTAATCCTGCAAAGTGGGCTGTTTCCACAGAATCCTGAATCCATCCGATGTTAATAAACTTGGGGATATAGCGTAGTAAAAATGAAGTCGTAAAGCTGTTTTGCTACTTTGAGACTGACAAGATAATTAACGCATAGTAGGTACAGGGAAAATATTTTCCTGTGCTCTTCCTTAATAATATAATTCAGAACTACTTCCCAAATCTCTGCATCACAATGGTAGAATGCTGACTTACAAAGTCTCTCTTATTATTGTATAATTTTCAGTATATTTTGATACTTAAATGTTAATAATTTTTTTTTTCTTCCTATCAAAACAGTTTATCTCTTGAAGACAAATTTAACTGGATCTTTGGGAAAAATTCAGACCTTGGAGGTGATCATGCAATAGATGGATTGCGCAGTGCAGCAATTCAGACATCATGAGACCAATCAGCTGCTGAACCTGTGCCTGTTAAAAATCATTTAACAAGTGAAACAGTGTATGAACGCTTAAAAATAAGTCATGATCTGAACTCACAGGTACCTGAAAGAGGGAATACTCTTGATTCTGAAAGACTTGCTGCTCAGCAAAATACAGTTGACCTCAGAAATGATTTTAAAGTCATGGGATCTTTGCATATGCAGGAACAAGGGAGTAAACCCCCAAATGTAGCTGTTCCACAGGTGCTTCTTCCTTTTCTTCAAAACTTATGTAGTCAGGTGAATCATCTTCGGTTAAAAGATGGCGATAGGCATTTTGGTAAAAATGCAGTGACTGAAGAGGAAGGCATTCAGTGTGTTGGGTAAGTTAAATTTGGTACACTTATTATAGTTGTTTGGCTATTTAATTGACAAGTTTAAAAAATAAACAAAATACATAATGTGGGTGTTTTATTCCCGTTAACAATAATAGTGACTCTTAAAATACGTGGTTTTGAAGGCTGTGTGGCGATGAACACGATTACAGTTAAATTTCCAGGTGAGCTGCTTGAATATATAGGAGATTTTTCAGAAGAAATCAGGTCATTTGGTGTTACTAAACTTCTTTTGTTACATTTTTTGTATGTTTTTGTATGTTTGTATGTACAGGTCTTGTCACAAAAACGTGTTTTTGTGACAGGTCTTGTCACAAAAACGTGTTTTTGTGACAGGTCTTGTCACAAAAACGTGTTTTTGTGACAGGTCTTGTGCAGGAGCGGTCTGCAAACTAGGACCGTGCATGGCAATCAGTTAGCTGAGGGGAATTTGTTCGAGCTTGTCTAGACAACAAGTAGCATGATGAGGCATGTTTGCAGAGCACAGGGGAGTGGGAGACGGGTGGCGCCAAGGATGGCGCCAAGGAAAGGTAACACCTTGCTGTTAATTGCTGGTAGTTAACCACCAATCGGGGATTGCCTAGTATGCAAGGCTTAGCTTCAAGAACCAATCTGTTTAAAACGCGCAGCTTCTGAAAGTCTATAAAACCTCGTGCTTCTGTACAATAAATTGACATTTGCTTGCATCAAGCTGCGTCCCGTCTCTTCATTCGCCGCAGTCCTGTAACAAAGACGCGTTTTTGTTACAGGTCCTGTAACAAAGACGCGTTTTTGTTACAAAAACAAGTTCTTACTTCTTGCAATGACCTTTTAACATAGCACTAAAACATAACCCATAAAGAGCAAATCTGTTTCCATGGCTCAAAGATTGAAGTGTGCTATTTTAACATTTTAGGCATTAAAAAGACAATTTCTGGAAATCGAACTCGTCATTACCATCTAGAAAATAAAATGGGGTAGATGTGAATTTGATTGCTGCTAGCTGAAAAGCCTCATTCCCCTAACCACCTCCCCTGCCCTGCCCCCCACTCCCAAGCAAATGCAGGTAGCCAAGGGGCAGTAGAGAAGTCACTTCCAACTGTGCTGCATCAGAGACAAGGTAGTTATTTTAAAGAAAAAAGGAAATTCTGAAAAGCAGCACACGGGGGAAAAAAATGTTGATATCAGCATGATGCAAAGGAGCTCCGTATGAAATAAATTTTTCTGTCCTATTTTTAAGAAAGTTTCATTACTACAGTAAGAAGGCAGAACTCAACAAGAGCCTTATTTCCTTTTCTGGTTTTGTTTGGCTTTTTGAGGGTTTTCCCTTCCCCCCCCCCCCCCCCCCCCCCCTTCTTTTAGACAGCCAGAATCAGCATACCCAATCCTCAGAATACACTGAAGCTCACTGGGAGAGGTGAAGCACCTCTCTCAGGACAGGCCAAGTCAGGGCAGAGGTACACATGTTTTCATAGGAAACAACTGTCTCAGAAAGACAAGGAAATAAAGAAAATTTATGACAAAGTCTCAGTACAACAGAATTGTGAGCAGAGAACTTAAAAAATAAACAAATCAGCATAATTTACACATTTAAAAACTATGTATTTCATTCATAAATATCTTTTCTAATTAATAACCATTCCTAGTTTAAACATAAATATTCAAGTTGGTATCTGATTTTACTTTTTATCAGTTCATGTGAGTCCTGTAAGGATCGGTTCCTTCTGCTCAATGCAGTCAGGTAAGTGGTCTTCACTAACAGGTTGTGCAAAGGCCTTCATTACCTAGTTTGTTGTAACAAAACTTTAAAATTCTGCAACTCTTTTATACTTGTGGAAAGCCTGAAAAACAAGAACCCCTTAAGTGTTAGTAAGTCAACTGCAAAAGAGAAGTGCAAATCATCATCTTCCTTTTTTTTTTTTGTTTGTTTGTTTTTTTTTTATTTATTTTTTTTTTTCCCAAAACACAATTCCATTCCAAAGATGAACATGCTTAACGTACTACTTTCCCTCAAAAGATTACTACTATTTGACTCTCCATTATACTTACATAATATATTTCAGGAATTAAAGTTTATATATATACATATATATTTAATATATATTACTTCATTAAACATCCAAAAATCTCTAACCAGAGGTAATAATGTTTATTACATTTTTTAAAACAGGAACAGATTGTTACATTCAAGATCTGAATAACTGGCATGACAAACAACGCAAGTTCTACACATCTTTTCAAGCTGTTAAAATGTTTCATTTCATCACTTGATTGGGGTAACTTTTAAGAAATTATTCAAAACTAAAGTTTTCACAAAAATAATCACATACAAAAATCCAAAAGCCTAAGGGCTAAGCAACAGGTGTTAAACACACCTCCATGTATATTTCTTCTTTTTCACTACCTTTTTTTAGATATGCTCATTTAAAACAGAAATACAAAATGCAGAACAGCTGCAGTCAGTGTTCAAAAGGTGGAGACATGCTCAGAGCCTAATGCTCATGACTGCTTCAGAGACTTAAATTCAGCTTTTGCAAGATGGAATTTATGAGATTTGAGATAGAAAGACGAATTAGGTCCAAACACTGAGTGATAACCAAGGCTAATAATCAACACTCCACAGACTCAGTCTGACAGCATAAAGTTTATCAGTATCATTAATAGTAATTCAGCTTTTGAAAAGCTACAGCTACACGTACAACACAGTCTTTCCACAGGCCTTGAGTGTCAACACTGAAGGTTTACCACTTTTCTACTATACAAATGACAAAACCTTACCTTCCAAAGGCATTTACAAGAGCAACTATTTCTTGACGTGTGAGTTGAAAACCTTTTGATGGGCTGTGCTCAGGAAGGCTCTGTATTTCCTTCTCAGAAAATAAGATCTTCAGGGCAGTTCCTAAGCCCTGAGTCTACAAGAAAAGTCCAATGTTTTAACAATAAGATCACTCCTTCAAACTCTCAGAAAACTGTAAAAAAGTTTAAAAATTACTGATTCAGGCAAACTGTAGTGCCGCTTCTTACATATTGACACTCCCTCAACCCAAATAACTGCACGCAATCCAGAACGATGCCATCAACTGTGTACCAGCTTCAGTCACTTATTTAAGAACATTTGTTTCCTCAGGTATACTTGCTCTCCATCTTATTTTTAATCTCTTCCTTGACCATCTCTTTTCTTCTCAGCCACAACAGACACATATGAAAACACACCCACTACCTTCCAGCTTCCTCCCACACCTGACCTTACAAGATGCCCCATTGCTGCAGGAGCTGTTGGGTCAGATCTCTTTTCCTCTCCCCTCCCCCTTCAAAGTCAGACTAGGTATCACAGCACCTCTGCTTTTTCCACCTCCAGTGCTAGTGGCAGACATCGCAGTTTCAATCCCTATTTTCTATACCGAAATATCACAGAAGCAGCTGTTCTTAATTCCCCTTTTAATCGGGCTACAGAAACAACCACTGGATTTTGACAAAAAATGGTTGAGTCTGGCTGTAGGAGAATTTTATAGGTCAGGAAATCTGGCCCTATTTTGTTTTGTGCAAGACGGAAAAACCAATAATAGATCAGAAGCATTACTTAGGAGAGAGTAGACTGAAATTCAGCAGAGACCAACAAATTTTTGATGTTATAAATGTCTTTGAAAATTGAGCTCCAATAAGCTTAAGGCCATACAGAAGTATAGCCCAGTAGGCACCCCAAAGTAATAACTATTCTGAGTCTGGACTTAACATTAGTCTTGAGGTTTAAAATCTTGCTCTCAATAAAATAAAAATAGTACATGTCCAGAAACTGAAATTGTTTTTCAATTTTCAACTTGACTGCACACCTTTGCATACATTTTCTGCCTTCTGCACCAATTGTGAAAATCTGAATCACTACTTCTTATGCCTCAATTTGTGGAGTCAAATCTCATGCTGGATTTTCTAACAATTAAGCAAGTGCTGTATGTCCAGGAAGGCTGCCAACAGGTGATTCTACAAGGCTCATCTGATCATTGAATACAGATAAGACATTGACTGCCAGTAAGATTTTGCTGTGAGGCATCTGCTTCAAATATTTTTTTTTCAGGGAATACAAACTATACCTTTTAGTGAACTAAACAGCTGTTGACTAAAAAATAATTCCAACTTTTTAAACATTTTTTCCAATTGTTTAACAGTGAACTAAATATATGTTTATTTTTAATATATAGGTAAGGATATCAAAGACCAACCATCCGTATAGAAAGTCTGAATGCTAAGGTCAGAGGCATCCTGCCAATCCGAAATAGATGCTTATCTTCTAACCTCTCCTCTGCCACACACACACAAAATAAACTTTACCTGCAGTTTGCCCCACAGCCTACATTTGTCACATCCAACACAATCCATTATGCGGGATATGTTCTTGAAATGCAATCTGAATTCTTCCTACAAGTTGAAAACAAAACAAAAGAAGTTAACTTAAAGTACCTCTTAGTTTTACAAGAATAGAAGATTGACTTATACAGTACCACCAGAATATCAATTTTCTATTACTAAAACTGAACAAACCCACTACCTTATGTGGTCAGGCCATAACAAAGGTCCACGTAAACCCAGAATCTTGTTTCCAAGCCACTGCTAACAGTTAATTCCCAACACCACACACACCCCCAAACCATAGAGGACATGCAGGGTAATGCTTGGATTCTGTACACTGAGTTTCTACCAACTTCCTAAAAATTTTCTAAGCTATAAGCACTGTATCTGTGTCCCTGCCCAATTTTTCTTCCATTATTCAAATCCCTTTTGAACCAACCTACCTTTCTGACAAACAAGTTCACAAAAGCAATTTCCTGCCCAAACCTATGGATAAGATTGTTGCTTTGCAGTCAGAGCAGAAGCAGCACGCACAGCACAGCAATAATTAAGATGATCTCAATTATGTATTTGTCAGAAGACAACTAGCTGGGCTGATAAACACCCTTCCAGTAGGATTCTTTCTAATGCCAATGCATTTCATACTACTACTGAAATAAGTATTAAAAGCGTTAGTAAGTATCAAATCAGACCTGTATTACTGAGCCATGCTCCCTTTGTGGAATTGTAGTGCATAGCAATCTGAACAGCAGCATGGTAACACTGGAAGTTCTAGGTAGTAACAGCATTCACATTAGGTTCCATGTCCAAGAGCTATTTAAGTATAATATTATATTACATTCTATTATACTATATAAGGCATCTGTTTTTTAAGCAAGTATCACAGGGGTTTTTTCCAGATACTTATGTGAAAAAGGTACTCTATTTAAAAAACACCACTGTATCTGCTGCTACTATCAATTCAACCTGCTTGCCTCACCACAGTCCTGATGGCAGACCCAAGGCATTAAACCAGCCTGCTTGGCTCAGACACTTTGTATTCCTTTACTGTCAAGTAGATTAAGGGCCCTCACATACAATTCTCTAAGTTTTTATCCCTGCCTTTTCTATTCTCAGCAGTATGCTTCTAGTAGGTAGAGAGGTTTTCTAAAATGATGTAATTCTGAAATGGGTATTTTGGATGTCATTCAGAAAATTTGCTTTACCTTTAATGACTTGGCTCCTTTTTTATCTCCAGCAAACATGGATTTTTCATCAAAGTGCATACGGAAAGACCTAATAATAAAGACAAAATGCAAAAGAACCCAAACACTGGCATGAACTAGTGTGTTCCATCAATCCTGGTGAGCGGCGCTAGTGCCACCAGTGTAAAATACTTTTCAGAGTTCCTAGTCTTTGCAGACTAGTTCTTAAAAAAATACAAATCACTGAATTGTATCAGTTTTACTAGTCAATCATTGTAACTTGAAATTTGTTATTTACAGTTTTGTTGATAATCTTCTTTGCTCCATTTCCACTGATGAAGATTTCATTCTAATATACTTGGAAATTGTCTTCATGTTTGCCTTTCAGTTGGTCACTGACCACATCTCAAATGTCTAGCAAGATTGCTACTAGGGGCAGCAACGAAGCCTCAACAGCATGTTACCAATCACAAAAATGAGTGAGAAAGCGAGCAAAGGAACTGGACTAAAGAACCTTAGAGAATAAACTGAAGGAAGAAAGGATGACTAAAATCCCAGAGGTTAAGTCTATGATATAAGCTGGATTACTCACTGGATTGTTAAAATACTACTACATATACCATTTTCCTTTTCAAAATAAATTCGTGTGCACCTTATACCAAAGAATCAGAAAAAGCAACAAATAGGGAGCAGCTCGGGATGTTGTGTGGGGTGGGTGGGGTTTTTTATTTGTTTGCAGAGCTTTTGTTGTTTTTGAAAGGCTGGTATAATCAAATCTCAAAAACATGCATCTCTTTCCATCTCGTGTACAAATTCCTCTTGTTGTCTCCCATTACTCCATTTTATTTCCCCATTCCACTCTCCTCTTGTCCTATCAAGAAGTCACCCATGCTCATTTTTGAATATAACTGAGAATTTCAAACTATTGATAAAAAAATAATCCTATGCCTTACTTGGTATCCTTGAAGATATCCAGTAAGAGAGCTTTAGATTCAGCATCCTCATGGCCATTTCCAGTGTAAAGGTCAACAACTGAACGTTCAAAGTACGGTGCAACCTTTGACAAAGCACGCAGCTCTATCAAATATAAGAAATATAAATTTTTGAGCCTCCTTGGTCCTTCCCCTTTTGTTTCAATAGGGTCAAAGCGGCGAGTGAATTCTTTCACGTTCGGTCCCCAGCGAGGCTTGCCCCAGGTTTCTACACAGTGAAAAAAAAAAAAAGGGTAGAGGGACTAAAACATACATATTTAGGAAAAGAAAGCAATTGAATATATAACAAAGCTTTCAGAAAAAAACAAATACACAGTACAGATACTGTAGAATTCCATTCAACAATTTTAACTAGACTTAAATTACCTTCAAGAAGATAATTTGCACACAGATGCAAGTTGATGCTAGCATGAAGTCCAGATATGAGTTTATAAAACACTCTTTTCTCAAGGCAAAGACCTGTCCAGGAAAAAAGACAAACAGACCCCAGCCTAAATACTGGAAATAATGTATTAAAATGAATATGCCTTGACATTTCAGTGATGCAAGTCTGCATCATTTAACTTTCAAAAATTACAACTACAGTACTTCAGAATTGTTAATAAGCCCTTATATGCATCACAGGAAAAAGTTCACTTATTTTTTTTATATAAAGTAGTACAAGAATGAAGTTTGACATTTCTTAGTATTTTAGTGCTCCAATAAATACAGCCGAATAAGTATCTGGTCAATTACTACAGATAAATTGCCACACAAAAAAATGATGCTTACATTGTTTGAGCAATAAATTTGAAATAATCTTAAATGTTGACAGTCCTGAAACCGGAACTACACTGTGACCCATCCTGATTAGAATTAAAGCTACCACCAAATTAAGAGCAGTGACCTTACAGAAAGACAGTAAAAAACCCAGACAACCTTATGGCTTTGGAAAACAGCAAAAAATATTTCTTCCCAGCTCTACCACAAATTCTACTGTAAGATTTAAATGTACAGAGCAAAACCTTGAAAAAATGTATGACTGACAGGTACAGACTCCTACAGTGTAAACAGAAACACAATGGCATTGGGTGGCCAAAATATAATTTAAATGGAGAAGTTACTTAGAATACCGCTTGGACCCAGAGATGGACTACAACTGGAATCTGGGAGTTGGTTCCTTTCTCAAAGGATATGTTTGAGTGACTTCCCTGCCACTCCAGTCTCCACAAGCAGAAACAGGATGAGCTGATGATGAAGCCTACCTGTGAGGCTGAGATACGGCCTCATTTATAAATAGCACATTTTAAGTAGCACGTAAATTTGTATGCTTTCCTACAATAGCGCTACTTAGAGATTTCCAACTAAACAAGTAAAGGCTTACGAAAGGCAGAATGAACTAAGTTTAAAATTAAGTACATTTAATTCATTACTTCTCTGCACAGCTCCAAAATGTTGGGGTTTTTTTGATTTTTTTTGATTGCTACCACTGTAATAATGGATTTCAATTTAAATATGAATAAAAAGCAAATTTCTTTGTCTTCTGAATACACATTATACTTACATTATCTTATATACTGTGAACAGAACCATTGAAAACTTTAATGTTTTTTAGAGCTGTTTTCAAATAAAAACACTTAGCAATGTTACTAATAATAATGTCCCTGCTTAAATGCCTAAGATGAGCAGAAAATTCAAAGTAACCGGTATTGAAGTGAACTCCCCCTTTATAAAAGATGAAACACTGAAGGGTTTAAGGAGTATACCATCTAAGTGAATGAGAAGATTTCCAAACACCCTCAAGGTAAAAAAAATAAAATAAAATGAAAATTTCTTTGAATGACACTTAGAACTTCTGCACTATTAAAAAGCCTACGCTATGAAAAATAGTTGGGGAGATAAAAAAAAAAAAAAAATGTATGTTTCCTCTAGTGAATTTAAGATTATATTAACCCATCCAAGAACCTTTACCTTCTAGCCATGTGTAGAAAGATTCTCCTGTAAATACAAAGCATGTAGTTAAATGAAGAGTATTCATTTTCAACATCATAGTATCTTTATACTACTATACATAGCAACATTAGCTGCCATCTGGATGAAAAGCTGAATAATTAAGCTATTAAAGTGAAAATTGACACTGAAGCAGCTCAGCTTTGAGGTTAACTTAAATCTACTGCGGTCAGAATGGGAGAAAAGCAAGAATGAACATGACTAAGCTACTGGTGAGGGCATTCGGAAGTGCATGGAAGCAGAAGCCTGGTTATATGCACTCGTGGTAGAAGATGTGAGAGAAGGGTGTAATTATATCTGATAGCCTTTACCTCAACTGCTGCTTTCCTGCAGGCTTAAATCTTTTGCCTGAGAGCATTCAGCTGACTGAAAAAAAATCTTAACGTCTGTCTCACTGTAGACAGACAGAATGCTTTTTCTCCCCACTTTCCTCACCTTCCCAAAATCAAGGACGTTCAAGGAAACACAAAAATAACATCCCTTGTCTTTCAAGGGATTTGACATCAGTATCAATGGGGCTCTGGAAGAGACCCAAGAATCTTTTAATTTACACATCTCCACTTATCTCGCTAATGACATTATCGAAACACGTATTCCGTTGCAAAGATAAGAAGCAACAACAGAATTGTATTTTGCTCTTACCCACTCCTTTCCCCTACTCCAAATGAGAGAATTATCCCAATAAAAACATTTTCTGATCAGTCAGTCATGCATAAAAACGTAAATTTCCTATCCTCTAATGCAATAGCAATAAAGTGAATAAACCAGATGTTCAAAACTCTTTTAACACTTATTTCATTTCCGCAAGTCAAGCAAAATAGGATGACTTACCATCATCTCCTCCTTAGGGGGGGGGGGGGAAAAAAAAAGTAAAAATCCATACACATTAAAGAGATAATTTTCGCAGCAAAATGGTAATAAACACAGGCTTTACTACAAACACTGAAAAAGTTCAAGTGCAATTATTTAATCTACAAAAGAAAAGCTACTTTCCATCCTCTTCCTCCTCCTCAAGACCACCTGAGACTAAATCCATTATAATAACATCTTAGTAGCAGCTGATTTACATATTCTTGAAAGCTGTGTTTAATTTCAGAAAGAGTTAAGTAGTCTTCAGTTCACATTATTCAACAATCTGACTACTGTTCCTTCCTGAAATCCTGATCCCCAAGTTAAACTGCTCTTATAATTATTTTTGTATACCAGCAATATATTATCTCAATATAATTACTAAAATCTGTAATTACTAAAAATAGTAATTATAAATTGTATATACATTATCTATGTTATATACAGATTTTCTAATGTGTGATGATGATTTCTGACTCAATCTATTGGCTAACAGTTAATTTTTAAGGGAAATTAGACAGACTGACAGGGGAAAGCTGATTCATTTGGAATCTGAGGTTATAGTTTTCAATTTAAATCTGAAAATTTAAAACCCAAGTCATTGCCATACTTTTTAATTTTTTTTTTAAATATTGCAGATAATTGAGCCTTCCTAAGTATCCACTCTTTCTTCAAATAATGCAATCATTTGTACATTTGTAATACACTAAACATTATGGATAGAAGAAGTACAGCTACACTACACTAGAGTAACTATGAGCTGAAGTGATTAAATTAAATCCTCCAGGAAAAAACACAAGGGAAGAATATAGGAGTGCTGAAGTTTTTGTTGAACTTTAACTCCTTCCCATCCACACTGAAAAGTTATAGTGACACTTCAACTCAACAGTTGAGACTTACTTTAGTTTTCATATTAGCTCCCCTGACATTAATAAGACTACTCATATGCATAAGGCTAAGGATGTATGTAATCAAGTATCACAAACCTTACTCTAAATATTGAAAATGGACAGATACTTCTACAGAGGCAATTAAAAAAGCAGAAAGTGCACCTACAGACTGAAGATCACTATTCGTCTCGCTTGTACTGCAATTGTCACTACATTAAAGGAACTGCATCAGAAAATAAAACAGGCAAGACCCACCCCTACTAGGTGCCAGTGGATTTAAAGGACGATAGACAGATCGGGGCCTAGAAAATAAATTAGAAAACACAAAAATCAGTTTTGAGCTGAAGCACAAGTATAAGAAATAGGCTTCCTCTCCCTCCCAATTACTTGAAGCAGTTTTCTTCGTAGATGCTGTTCCACACTCTCCAAGCAGAAGGCCCCTTGTATCCAGTGTAACGTTCTGGATTCAGCAGCAAATCCACATACTGTGCGTCTGGAGATCTCTCATCTAAATAGGAAACCTTTTGTTACATATTCTAACTGATCAGTTAAAGATTTAAGTTTAAAAAAAGTCACACATATATAAGTAAGAGGTGTCATATAGTACTAGTCTGTCTTCCGGTTTGATTATAAACACCTTGCGCATAAAAATACAGTAATACAGACAGTAAACAGAAAGCTCAGAAGTATGTAATTTATTCCAAAGTCTCTTATGTGACCAAAATTTCTACATCATCTTAACACCTTTCATGTGGCTTCCTCAAATCCACCATAAACACTTGTCATACAGTGTGTCCTCTCACCCTATTCTAAGATATAGGCAGTGTTCTGTTTTAAATGGGCTTCGAATTCAGGGTTTGTCTGGCAGTATTTGGTTGGGATGATTGTTCTTTTGAAATGGGTATACTGTTACAGGAGCTTCTTAACAAAGACAAGTGCAAGAAGTGCACATTGTAGCTGGTACATGCTTTTATACGTATTTGTTAGTTAAATCCCTTTTTTCCCCAGATACCCTTCATACTAGGTAAGTCTGGATCATGTTACTTAACTGCACAAACTCCCAGCATAACGCAGAACGTTCTGTTGGTTATGGCATGAAACATGTTATTTAAGCAACATTTCACCAAGCTATCTATACTCTCATCTTTAAAGTTCACTACAAATTCAGGCAACATATCCAAAGAAAACTGTGAACAGTACTCTCTCTGCTTGAAAACTCCATACAAATAGAAACTTACGTTTTGAGCTACAACCACTAAAAAGCAGCAAGAATTCCCTCCCCTTTGAAATTCTAGGTCAAGAGCAACTCATGCTTAAAAAAGGCCACATACAATACAAGCCAGTAGTCCAGAAACTTATTCATAGGAATAGGCCAAGCAGTGCCACTGAGCATTTCCTCAGATGTTGAAAAACGCCACAGAAATAGAGTGAAAACTGCTCTAAAAAGAAGAGATGATTCTGCATGAGCAGTTAAGCATCGCTTCAGCAGTAGTAGCAAAAACAAAGAAAAGAGACACGACACAGGACACACAGCAACACAGTGAGTGCCAGATGAGACAGAGTTAAATAACAGCTTGCTTTATTTCTTTGACAGCATGGTGAACCTAAGCAGTTCCTACACTTCCTGGTCACTTCAGGTCTCCAACTTTTTCTTCAACTGAGAGTGCGGGGCAGTGTAACAAAAAGATGGAAAGCTGACCTGCGTTATGAAGTTTTTTTCAGCTAGATCAATTCCCTTATCTAGTTTGTCATTAAGCCCAACAAAAAGCTAGTAAAAAGTAAAACTGATACATGGGTTTTGCTACAGTTGAGTGCGTTAAGAGCGCTCTCGCTACCAGGAAGAGAGGAGAGGAAGAGAACAAGAGTTTCTACCTCCTCCCATCGCTCCCAGTAGTTATTCTCGCTCACCTCTCCCTAGCTCTAACTCACAAACTCACCTGATAAGCCAGTTCATCACAACAACCTGGGAGATGGGAGGGAGACATCAACTCACTTTCCCGCTAGTCAAGTAAGCTGAATCAGTTTACCATGCAGACAGATGCACGCCAGTGCAAAAAAAACACTGGAAGAACACAGCTGGGGGCAGTACATCCTCCTTCAGCAGGGCATGATGTAAGGAGAGATGGAGTTAGAATCAGGAACTACTTAAGTTAGTATTACTTCTAAAAGAAACACTCCTGAACTATACCTTTCCCAACTGAGTCCTCTTAAAAATACAAGTAGGCACCTTGAAGATGGTAGAGACAACAGCAGTTTATTGCATATAACAGTTCAGATGTACAGTAACGCTCACCAACTACTTATTACAGAAACAGCTTGTATAGAAAATTTTAAGGAAACAGATGCAGCAGAAGTGCTGCAAGAGAACCACAGCTGGAAAGTCCACTACAGCTGCTGCTTTCTCAGATGACGCCAAAAATTGGCCTAAAGGTAGATCAAAACATCTTGCATCACGCCTTAAGTCTTCCTAGCATAGAGAGCTTTCTAAGGTATCTATTAAAAAGGCCTTTAGCGGTCATTCCTGAACTTGGCAATTCTCATGTTTATCTGAAAAACATTCCTTTGAGCTTTGAACATTACAAGCAAATAAAGAGACTGACACACGCGGAGCAAAAGGAAGATACAATCTAATATCCTAATGTTTTAACAGTAAGAAAGTCCTTATAAATAAGGGTGAATTGAGTGCAGAGATCATTTGGTAACACAGCAAGGCTGGAAGAGGAACAAACTCAGTCCAAGCATAGACAGTAGAAGAGCAACAAAATTAATATAGTAGTAAGAAACTGAATCAGCTGCAAGTAATTTCTCTTACGTCTGTGCTTGATGCAACTTTGTGAGAAGCAGCTTTTTAAAAAATATACAATAGCTGCCTCCAATTTACCTTTTTTTTTTTTATTTCCATAAGTCTCCTGTTCACTGTATTAACAGGAGGCAACAGTGAATTTGCATTGTGTAGACTACCATATGCTTCTTGTAAAAAACTGCATTCTTGGCATGTAAGATGATATAAACTGTCACATCTCCCATTTAGCACAAAATTAACACTTCCCAAATACGGTTATTTGCAGAGAAACTGTAATCTTTCCTGGTTTTTAAGAGACAGCAAATAAAACAAACACTCTGAAAAAGCTTAAACATTTTACCATCAAGTTCACAAAAATGATCCTGTGAATCATCGTATCTTGCCCAGTCAATGAAAGCCTCCTTACTTTGGTTACTGAGGGGACAAAAAATACATTTGATTTTAAACTTTTAAATAAACAACATCAATAAGAGCTACCGAAAGAAACACAATCCACACATAGTAATTAACTTCGAACTGATTTCCGAATTACTAGATCTGAAAATCGAGACTATATGGAGTTATTGCTTGTTAGCTGCACAGAGATTCAAGCAGGCATCAAGCGCAATACTTAACATCAAGATCACTTTTTTAAAGACAGCAAGAAAGATATCATCATTATTTGAACAAACTGTGCAGAAGCAGCAACTTCTCTTCCTTCAGTAAGAGCTTGGTAAAATGCTTTCATAGCATGTATTTTTAACACTTTTCAAACTACCACTTTAGCAGCTGTCACTTTGGGGGGTGGGCAGGGGGAAGGAACAATCATATTTTCATAACCTGTACTTTCAATGAGAGCTACAATAGTTAGCCTTGCTTTTTAGTGGGAGACCAGATGTCTAAATGCCCCTTTCAAGCTAAATTACTCTATGAATATGGTTTGTCTTAAGCCTTTTAAATAATAATGGTATTCTGCTCACCCTAGCATTTTCAAAGGTGTATTGTACCAGAAAGACAAGTCATTTTAAGTTCCCAGAAACACTGTGTCAAAAGCTGAATGCTTTCTTCTACACATATGTGCAGCCCAGAACTACTGATGCCATGCTTCTGACAGCGAAACGTAAGCAGAGTTAAGACTGGGAACTCTGCTCCAGGGTGCAGCACCTTGAACTAATGAAAACAACCTATTCCATTTGAGTAAATTAATACTAGCTCAATTCTACAAACAGAGGCAATTCCATGACAGGACACATTTCCCACCTTCTACCAAATCACAACAGGAGACTACACTTAGCATTAGAGAAGGAACCTCTCCAGTAATTACTAGCAGGCAAAATTTTATAATGACAAAAAATACAGTTGATAAAGGAAAATGACCCAAACCCATGAGGATGAAGGACCAGTAGGTAGAGAACACTGAAGTTTATCTACCAAGCACAAATTTTTCCTGCACTTGCAGGATCCACTACCTGCCTTCTCCCAACTTCAATTGTCTATCCTACTCTTACAAAAGGCATTCTCTTCAGCTCTCCGTATGTGTATTCAGTCTCATATTCTTTTGCCCAACAGGAGCAGAAGAGAGTTAATAGTTTCTTATTTCCCCTAAAAAAAACCAAAACAGGACAAGGGCTCTATCCAGTTTGGTTTAGAACAACGCACGCCAGGCAGAAGCAGTCACTTTTTCATGGCAGTCCCATTTTGTCAGATGACAGGAAAAAGTTTCACAATCTCTATCAGGTAGAACTGCTGAAATCTGTGGTCAAAGACACTATGCCTGTCCATCAACAGTGAATAATTGTTTTTTTCTATTTCTGCTTTTTAAAGGTGAGTAACCTGGTAGAAAGCATGTTTTTCTAAGTGCTGTTCCAAACACTTCCCTGCTCAGGGGCAACACCATCCTGCAGAATTCCTCCTACCCAACCTTGTCAGTGCCATGCAATAAGGAAGATCAGGGAATTGATCCAAGCTAAAAATAACTTTGCCAATAACAGAAGTAACTCACAAGCTCCCTGATCTGGTTCACTGAACGATGATGAACAGGCACATCAGTGTAACAGAGGGACAGAGCAGGACAGAATCCCTTAATCCAGCAGAGCCATCAAGAACAAAGACTGATACCAGTAAAATGTAGAAAAAAAGGCAGGTTCATTTGCAAGTTTCCTCTGACTCTTGATACTGTAAGATACCTCTTTCAAATGATATCAGTGTGCTTTAAGAAAAAGTCTGTTTATCACTTAACACCTTTATCTTCCCATATTCCTGCACCATTTCACATTTACTTTCTAATAGGCTATGAAAGAACAACAAAACCCAGCACACTGCAAAAACAAGACAGACAAAATGAAATGCTCCTTTGTTACTATTTTTGTAATTTTGTAATTTTGTAATATTGTAAATCACAGCATACCTTAAGGTACTGTTAACTGCTCCGAGTTTGTTAGCTTGCTCACAGTCTTCCAATTCTTTGGAATTATTTGCCGCTTTTGAATACTGTAAGAAAGTTAATTTTTAATATACAAATGAATGACATAAAATTAACTGAGAACAGGTGCTGCGAAAGGTGTTTCTAGGTTTAGCAGTGAATTGGCCAGTATCAGGGAAAATCCTCTGATTCTAGATGCAGTAGATAAACATTTTTCTTCACTTAATTTCGTCAGGCAGATTTCCCTCTGTGGGTGTAACTACCACAGAAAATTCAGCTAAATATATCCAGGTGGCGGGGTTTTTTTGCCCCCTCCCCCCCTTTTTTAAAAATTAAATGGAGTTCTGAAGTGTTTCAGATACTGGTTTACATTCCATTACAAGGACCTTGGAAGACAAACAGTGTCATGCCTATAAACATACCTTGTATTTTGCAAACATAATCATACCCCCAAGTTTCATTGGTCATTTCAGTAGGAAAATGTGTCACTTGTGGCCATTTCCCCCTCATGTTTCATTTATTCTTACTCATTGCCATGCTTTAAGCGTGCACAGGTCTGGAAGAGAGGCTTTTCAAGCTGAACTCAAATTTTCATTATTTTAAAGCCAGAATTGAAGTATATAAAAGCTGAACTCTGATTATACAGTATTTTTTTTAAATATAATCCACTCAAGTAGACCTACTATTAGAATACTTCTGAAGAAAACATTTGAAGAATGAAAGATTAAATTCCACTATTCTACAGTAACGTGGTTATGTAAGCAGGGAATTTGTAAAGTCTGTCAGCTTAAAAGTCAAAAATTTCTTCTGACAGTTTTGGAACATAATAGATAGCATCAGTGCTCTCTTATAAACAACCCATTTCCTCTTTTTTTGAGTTTTTTTGGTGGGGGGTGGTATGTGCATGTGCATGCACTGAGCCTTAGGTTTACACAGACTTCTACCTTATCACAGCCCCATTAAGAAACGCAGAAAAACATTAAGTAATTGAAAGCTTATGTAAAGCTAAACTGCTGGCTTCCCTTTACTTTAGGGGACATGCATATCGACAAAGGATTAGTATCCAAAACCAGCTCAAAATAAAAATGTAAGCTAAAGGCTTTGGTCAACCCTTTAGAAATAGCAAACAACAATAATAATTTGATACATTTTAAAAGAAAGAACAGTTAATTTCTGGGTACAGACTTTTGGTCAAGATGCCAGAGGCAAAGTACCACCACAATACCTATCACAATACTTCTCAAAAAAGAAAGGATTTAATTAAAACTGTGCAGATGAGTAAGGAAGATGACTTGCTTTAAAAATGCATTTGCCAGAACCAATACAAGGAAAACCAGCAACAACTACTGAAGACTAAAGACAAAGAAGTGAAGATTAAAGAACCCAAATAATTTAAAATTTGTTAGGGGCCTTGCCCATAACAAACGTTTATTCTAGAGGAACTTCTCACTCAATTTTCTTGGATTTGCCAGGTGTGGGGGCTCATTCTTAAGCATCACATGGATGTTAAATGGAAAAATCTGAACAAGGAAGGGATCTAACCTAGAATGAAACAAAAATTGCTGATGAAATAACATACTAAGATGCTGAAGTAAACATTCTGCATGTCTAGAGTTGCAAACCAATCCCTACCCTGAAGTGAAAAAAATTACGGCCAAGAATATAATCCTAAATTTAAGGTTTCAAACAGAATGAACATTCAAGTCTCAAAATGTGTTTCCAGGTTTCACTATTCTCCAGTGTTTAACAGCAAAAGCTATTCGATCAGTGCTCTGTGACCAGACTAGATCAGGACAAATTATCTGTTCCTGCCAAAGCAGGATCTCCTAAAAGCAGTTTCTAGAAGAGAACAGCAAAGAAGTGGGTAGGAAGGAAAATATTTAAGTGAAATGTTGTAACCTTGAGTTACTGCACCCTGCCCCTTGCTTTAAAGATTAATACAGCAGCTGTCATGACAGTCCTTTAATGTCTAGCCCCCTAAAAAGTGTTCAACACACAAATGAAACAGGACCATAGAAAGGGAAACTACTTTGTGCCTCTCCAGCACCATTTCAAAAAGCTTATGTTGCTGTCAAGAATTGAAGAGATCCTCTATTGCTAGCTGCACTTCTGTGTGGAAGCTGTGCAAGTGTAACGCTGGTTTTTTGTGGCTAGATAAGCTTTCAAAAGAAGAACTGTTTTCTCCACGGTTCAGCAAACAAACAAAAATATCCCCCACGAAAGCCTAAATAAAGCTTGAAGTTTACAAGCTCATCTACATTAAGAGCGAAGGGCAATAAGAAACTGCATGGAAGCCAAGCACTTAGACCACAGGAAACTTCTCCACAGGATTCTACACTGAGTAGATCTACTCAACAGATTATAGCTCTTACTATTAAAAACATGCCTTTGGTTGTTTTCACTTTTCCAAAGCAGACACTATCAGGATGAACTGGACATGTATGTCCCCAGAGGAAAAACATATTTTTTTTTCCTTTTTTAAAAAACACTACTTTAAGGATAATCCACAAGGCTGAGGACTTCCCCAAATGGACCAAGCACAGGCTAATAGCGCAGTCCTTGAAACAAAACATTCATCTTAAGACGAATTTGCTGTTTTCTTAAAAGGGGTATTAAATGAGATTGCCAATTTTTAACTGGCTCCAAGAAAGATCTTTAACTGAATCATAAGAAGAAAACAGCATAGGTAATTTTTATGTCAGTTCTGATGACAATTTTCCTGCAAAAATATTTCAGTTTCTGACAGTAAAGCAGCAGATATTAGTAACTTTGTTCTATGACAGATTAAAGGTGCAGGACTGCCCAAATTTTAGTACTGTAGCTGGGCTGCACCAACCTACAAGGCAATTCAAAGCAAACAACCGTAGCAAATACACCATTAAATGACAGCTTCCCAAAGAAGCTATCCCAGTTTCTTTATTGTGGTGAAAGCACAAAGCAGATGATTTCTCAGTTCTGAAGTCCAATTCAATATGTTCATGTGAACTATCTTTAAGAACTGCATACTCTTTGGCTACTAATTAACATCTTTCTTATGGCTCTCAAGATTAAGCAATTAGGAAGCTGAAACGCTCACTAGAAAAATCCTTTCTAGAAGCCTTTAAAGTTTTAAAATGCCTCTTTAGGAGGCATTATGGCATTCCAGGAGTCCGTTTCTCTACAATCAAGCTTGGAAGAGAACAGTCAATGAAAAATAGAACTGGCAACAGATCATCCAGCTAAAACTCAAGATCTTCTGCCCAGAGATAGTACCAAGGTTTTCCCCCACCTACTACTGCTGCTTGTGCTGTAAGTGTGAATGACTGACATTTAAGTCATGTCAGTGAGAAAGATGTTTCTTTTCTGATCACCAGGAACCTTTAAATGAAGGGGCAGACTTTACTTCAGAGTGAGCTTAACAATATACGTATAAACGGGAGACAAGCCTTCCTTTTGAGCTAAAGCTGGGACAGACTTGCCTGCACTGCTCATGACAGCAGGACAAAGAAGCGATCAATTCACAATGAAGCATTCCTCTGCTACCTTTGGTAATCCTTCTCAGCATGAAGTCTAAACCTAACGCCAGCAGTCATTTATGAAACAGTGAACTACGCTCAGGTGAGGAAAGCAGCAAGTACAGCTGCCCCGTGAGGTGGGAAGTACTAGGGAAGATGGAGATATGGTAGGTAAGCAAGAATAGGTATGAGTCTGCAATGCAGCCAAGGCACTCAACAGGAAGCTCTCTCCTTTGGGCACCATTATCCCATCAACTGCTAAAATCCTTATTCTTGGGCATGGTGTTTGAGATTTGGGGGTGGGGGAGGACTGTTTTGTTTTTCTGCTCTGATCTCTTTTCTAGGCACATATATCCTCTTTACTTTTTTGGCTTTGCTAAGATCACTTGGTGATCTAGGAAGGATGGCTAGGAGAGAAGCAAGGGAACACCAACAGCACAAACTATTTAAGCTTGCACTGAGCACTTCAACTTAAATTGTCTTTAGACTAATGACCTCCTCAAGATTAAACATGACAAAAGTACATGTAATTGTTCAAGTTCTTTTAATATCAGAGGTTGTGGTTATATATGATTCTTACAAAAGACTGCACTGCTACTGCATCTGCGCATCTTAGCCTCTGGCTTTACAGAAGGTGGCCTTATCTCAGAAATGAACAAAGAATTTTGCATCAGACATTCTGTGGCCATGTACTGCTGTCCCCACCCATTCACTGTTTCAGTCTGCACCAGCTCTCAAGCTATGACAGACTCAGAATGACACGACAGTCCAGCTATGTCAGAAACACTATTATACTTGAAAGTAAAAATGAAAAGCCACATACAGGAGCTGATCAGTTATGTTAACAATCTCATCACTATGCCAAGACTGAAGGCTTGTAATAAAAAGTCATGCAGCTACTGTAATACTAAGATTTAAAAATAAAAAAATCAGGAAGAACTTAGAAAATAAATGACTGCTTACTTTATTAGAGCTCCCAGCCTTAATTCCAACAGGTATTTTGCTCTAAAAACAAAAAAATACATTGCATTTTTTACATTGCTCATAGAAATGATTATGCTTTATTAAGATCTACAAATTAAATGTTATTCCTACAGACGTCAAAGCAAATTGTTTTTGAACAATTAACTTGCTCCTTTACCTTCTCAACAAAGTGGTATCCAAAAGAGTGCTAGAGCTTAGGAGAGACTTAAAATTATTTGTTTTATTGGTTAAAATGACTAAGACCTTAAAATACTTTTTTTAAAATTTTAAAATACTTTTTTTTTTTTTGTAATTTCACTGTCACTCTTTCATTTAAATTTAAGTTCTCATTAGTAAATAGTTGGGGTTTTTTTACACTAGTCAGTACACTACAATAGTCACTGTAAATTACCAAACTTTTTAACCAAATAGCCTTTTTCTATTTTATGTTATTTGATCCATACCTCAGGACAAGGCTCTACATGACAATCTTTGATAGAACAATGGCCGTCATCAGCCCAAAATGGGCACGGTCTCTTCAAGTTGACCTAAACATACAAAAGCAAAAGTTTAAAAAGAGCACTCAAAAGGCAACTTTAAAAGAAAGAGCTCTCAGTATCAGGAAATCCTTTCAAATTAAAGGAAAGGATACTAGGAAAAAGGGTTAAATTTAGTACTTAAAGTTTGGAGGGTTTTGTGGGGTTTGTTTAGTTTCGTTTTAACTACCCTCTCTCTATAAACTTTCTGCAGTGGAATAATTAGTGATAATGGTCTGCAGTGGACAGAAACGCACAGTATATCACAGCACAAATTAAATCTCACCACTAATGTAACTTCAAAACTGTAAATAAACTACTAAAGAGAAGGCAAATCAGATATATGCAGCTTTAAAATGGTTGTACTTAACCATCATTTATACTTGTACTGTACTGATCAAGAAAATATATTTGACAGAGGACAGACTAGTGCACAAGTTTACTAATTCAAGTAAGTGCTTAGATAATTTCAGATTTCAAGCAATAAAAACAGGCAATCATTACTATTCATCATAGCTAGTCAACGAAGAATGAGTATTATAATGGCATCAAATTAGAGAGCTGATCTAGTACAAATATAAATAATGAAGAGAAACCACTTCAGAAACATTACCAGCAAATCCTGTGACGATTAGCGCTCCTATTTGTCATCAAATGGCACAATAAAGGCAGGAAGTACCAAGCATATTAGTATATACTACATGGCAAAAAATTCAAACTCTTTACTACACTTTCCTTGGATTGTCAGTATGAAAGTCAGTGAAGGAAAAACAAACAAAAAAAAAAGAATCCCAGCCTTATACATATAAACAAACACGAGCGAGAAAAACCACTTTGACCTTTATCATTCCTCAACTGAAGACTACAGACTAAAAGTTTTCCTGCACGATCAATCAGAAATACTGCAGAAATACACCATCTTTGAAATCTAACACGATAAATAAACTACGGTAGCAACCACTATTTTCCAGATAAAAAGTCAGTTTTAAAACTTTCAAAGTAAAAACTAAAATCCACAGAAAACAAAAATAACTTCTATTCTTTTACTGTTTTCCTTTTGCACAGCTTGTACTGGTTTTCTTCAGTTTATACATACTATTCACGAATATATTCCAGTGAAGTCACTACTTAGATCCAACAAACTACATCTTCAATGATTTGATGTATCACTTCTCCTTTGAAACTGTTGCAAATACTGAATTTGATCCTGTAGTCAGACACAGCATAAAACCTATGTTTTCATGTTTATAAACCAAAGTCTATACTTCAGAATTATAAATGTGCTTATAAAAGTTATTTAAATTTACAAATCTAACATCATAAGACTAATCCTTATGCTAGTTTATGAAAAAAATACATACAAGCTGTACAGTAAATTAATAGTCACACACTATAAAGAACAGTATACTTGCTATACCTAATAGGTTAAAAGATTGAGACTAAACACACCATCAATTTAGTCTTCAGAAAAACATGTTTTCCCCTTATATGTAGGAACATTTTTCTAATTAATGTAATTTATAGCCTGTATTTTCGCTTTACATAAGGACAAACCTAGGCAGGAAACAAAGCTTCCACATCTTAGTACAGTAGTGCCAGAGCAGCCTCTTAGGCGAAGAATTGGAAACTGAACTTAAATCTCATGCTCTTGATGAACTTGGGAGTCCACTGCACATAGTATCTGAAGGGTTCCTGCTATGATAAAAGAAACATATTCCTCAATCTTTTAATTTGTAGAAAAAATGAATTCACTGAGCTGTCCTTAACAATCATTCCTTTTAAAAAAATTCATGCTTTGAACACATTTAACTGGCAGAGTACACTTATACTGGATCACTGATTTGCTTAAGGGGATTGGTTTTTGGGAGAATACAGTAATAGAAGCCCAATGGCTACGTTCACTGAATTGTTAAACCAGAGCCTCACATTAAATCAAAAAAAAAAAAAATCATTTCCCCTCCCCCCCAGCATTATACATAATATACTAAACATAAGGAAAGTTAGATCAATAATGCCTCTGACACAAAACAGGCACAATATGAAAAATCAGAGATGAATTATAGCCAGATTTTGCTCTCCCTCCAGTCTATTATCTTAATTTTGACAGGTAAGAAAAATCAAAACTATGTACCAGAAATGAAGAAACAACCTTCAGTGCTTGAAGGATAACTTGTCCTGTGGCACTACATACCCAATTTAAAGCAAAACAAAATGAATTCCCTCTTCAAATGTTCTGTCAATATCACAAAAGATCCTCAAAGAGCAAAAATTAATGTTTGACTCGCTCAACTGCCTTTTATTCTACTGAATTCCTCTACCAAAAATTTCAGCAAGTAAGTTTACTCTGTCTTTTCAAAACATGCATACAAAGTTAACTGCTACACATCATCTGAAGGAAAGACTGTTTTCCAGGTTTCCAGTTTGAGTTACTATTCAGCATGTCTGGTAATTATAAATTCAGCTTTAAAGTGCTAAAGAGATTCCTCAGTCAAAAAAACCACCTAACAAGACATTAAGCAGATGGTATGACTTCTTAGGAGTGATGACAACTATCTTCTAGTTACAGTTCAAGCCACGCTAGCACAGATACATTAAAAACTGAGATTTTTCGATTGCTTTCCTCTGCCCCCCATTTCCTCTATTCAATTCACAAACGCCATCTTTAGAAAAAAAAAAAAATTAGAAATTTTTTTACTTGTTCACTCATCTTCTGTTTTTAAATGTTTTTAAAAAAGTTTTTCCATCATCTTCACAATAAGCCCTATCATATAAAATACACCCCTCCCACTAATTTCTACCAAAAAAAAAGACCAGTAGCTGTTCTTACACAGGGGAAGACTGTAAATAAATGAATACTGCTGTCTAAACTGCAGATTACTTCAGAAAGAACACCTGCAAATCAAGATATGTTAGTCCCAGAATGATTCAAAAACACTGAAGACCAGTGTGCACAGACACACACTTCTGAGAGAAACCGAGGTTGTAGAGCACCCGTGCTTTAATCAACACCAATCATGCACTGATGACGTAGAACATCCTTCTACTTTCTTCAGGGTCTGAAGTATTAGATTTCATTATTAGCATTTATAATATTATTATATACTTGCCACAGAATAGAAGATTCCATATTATGAGGCATGTTTTGATGTATAAAACTATACAGAGACAAAAAAATTTCTTTCTTTCTTTCATTGAGAAGTGTTCCACTAACTAGCTAGAAACCACCTAGTAGCACAATTTCAGCAAGACTTTAAAAAGCAAGTCCCCCTGCACCGCCCAGAGGGAGGAGATAATCAGGAGTGAAGTTGAGCCCAGGAAGAAGGGAGGGGTGGAGGGAAGGTGGCTTTGAGTTTTGATTTTATTTCCCATTATCCTACTCTGATTTGAATGGTAATAAATTAATTTCCCCAAGTCGAGTCTGTTTTGCCCATGGCGGTAACTGAGTGATCTCCCTGTCCTTATCTTGATCCGTGAGCCTTTCATTACGTTTTCTCTACACTATTTGGTTGAGAAGGGGTGTGGTAAAACAGCTTTGGTGGGCATCCGGCATCCAGCCAGGGTCAAACAACCACTGTCCTTCATAAACAAAAACTAGCTAGTCTGTTCGATATGACACATTAAAGTTTGAGTTCTTTTATGGCTATTGAACTAGTAGCACAATGGGAATACCGTGACTGTAGTTATGAAAGTTATGATCCAAATTGCTATTACAAATCAAATTACTTCAGAGTAGGAGTGTTTTCATTCCCAGAACAAGTATATTCCCCCTACGCTTATTCATACTTAGCTACATCGTAGTTGACCTAGACAATCACTGCCTCCCCTCAAAGTTTCCACATCCATCTACATACTTAACAGCACTTCCATGATTCTGTGCAGGGACATCAAAAATCTCTGTTGCTTATTGAGAATGGAAAGAGTGAAAAACGTTCTTACTTAGTAAGTTTTCTTGTGCAGCACAAATTCCTCCCCGTCACAACCGGAAATAGTGAATAATGTGTGGTGATGGGTGGATGGCACAGTGGCCCTTGTAAGCTGCCCATCTATTAGGAAGATCAGTATGAAAGACAAGGTAAGACTGCAGCACACCATTAAAGTATGATCTGCAGAACTGCTGTCAAAATGAAGATTAGCTCTAAATCTGCAGGATGAAATTACTGTTGTATGAAACCTTGTTGCTCATCTTCAAATACTCGGTTTTGTATCTTCCTGTTGCCTTTGGAGAATCTGATTACCACTACTATGTGATATATTATCATTGAACTGCCCATATCTTGTTTCTCCTAAAAAGTGAAGTTAGAACTGTATAATTTAGCAGGAAGTGATTCAGTGTGAAGTTACACATTACTGTTTGCTCAGACCAGAAAGGGAAGATTCTAGTGCTTTTTTCTCCTTCCTCACATTGATAACCCCATCTTGCATGAGCTGAATACTTGCTGGATTCCAGATCAACTAGATAACTTGCTACATCCTGAGGAAAAGAACAAAAACCCAAACAACACAACCAAAACCAAACTAAAAATCTACCAGGTTAAAGAGATGCATTGGCCTAATGCACAGTCAGACAAACCCATGAGCTAAAACTAGGGAAGGGACAGGATGGTCTGCCCTAAAGGAGCATAACCCCCTTTTTCCAGGCAACCATCCGATTTAACTCAGTCAAAATGCAACCTAATTTTCAAGTTAAACATAGCTGAAAACAGAAGTAACAAGCTTCAGTCTTATTTTGCTCATCAGATTATAATAAAGAAAAAACACACGTTTAAAGTCATAAAAAGTAATATTACACACTACTTGAAAATTAAGTATTTTTACCTATTTTTCAAAGGAATAACGGCTCTCCAGACAGCAAACACTAAAATCAGAACTAAGAGAGCGACATACAAGAAAGGGAAACCATTGTAATATTTCCATTACAAATTACACACACTTCTCAGAAGATAAGTAGAGCACGCTGTCAGAAAGTTGCTGATATACAACCCTTTTCTAGATGCAGCAGTACAAAGACACTACCTTCAAAATTATCACTTAGCAGCTGAATGAACGCAGTCATGGTTTACTGTCACTGACTCCAGGATTAACACAGCAAACATAACTTATTACTAGCATAACTGTCAGGGACTGAAAATCTGCTACAATCAAATTTAAAGAGCTGTGGGCTTCCAAAAGACAACTTAGTATAGCCAAGTTGACTTGACATGTAATCCTCCCTATATTTGCCAGGTTTTATTTAAATTATTCAGGAAAACACCATTCCAATTTACCTTGTAATATCTGAAATAATCACGTTCTTGAAGTTTCTGTATTTTGGGGAAGATCTTGAAAGTATTGAAGTCATCGATGCTTTCTATGTCACACAAACAATCATCTAGGACACCTGTAAGCTATTAAAAAAAATATTTGTTTTTAATCAAGAAATGCAATATTAACTACAGAAAAATCCTCTAAAGAAAGATAGCAATGAAAGAAATACTAGTGAAATGCAGTTCCACAGCATATTATTCCTCATCATTAAAAATCACTCTACCATGTAACTTACATGCTCAGAATTAGAAAATAACAGACCTTAGCACTTTTTTTGAGCTTTAGCCTACCTCCAAATGCAATGCTGAATCAATTCACCAGATTAACGCTTTCAGCCCTGAAATTTGTTGACAGATTCAGCAAAAAGCTTTCTGCAGAACAAGTAGCAAGATTTTGCCAAACTACAAACACATGGCATATTAGCACGTCAGAGCTGCATACCAAGTATTCTCCTACCAAATGCTCATTCGTTGTATTGCTTAAAAAAAACCCTAATCGTGCATTGCCATTAAATAACACTCCAGCTACTTTCTTTAGAGGCATGGGAGAAAGGGGAATAGGTACTTTTGTGCCCAAGAAGTTAGTAACTTCACAGTTAAATTCTAGAAATAAATACTGGGAAAGTCAGGTACAGGCACCTGCACTGTAAGGCTGTAAATCTACTGCAAAACTAAGTCTGCACTTTCCAGGTCCCATCCCTCCTCTTGCACCAGGACAGCAAGCTGGTTCAAGGCACTGCACCAGCTTAAGACCACCTCTACAAAAAGGAGTGCACACAAGGGCAGCAGCCCCACTGCCAGCACAGGAGAGAAAAGGAGAACCATGCAAGTAGCAGAGGACAGACTCAACTAAGTAGACCAAGCTACAGCAACACTTCTGCTGAGACCCTGACAGTGTCTTAGTGAGAGGCAGAAACACTGCAAGTGTGATTCCATGAACACTTACATGATACGTTCCGTTAAATCTAAACTAACTACTCCTAAGCATAGCTTCTTCAACAACTACAAATATGTTTGAAAGGCCTTTCAAAGGTAAGTTTGAAGGCGTGAGACCCTTCATAAGGGAATGGAACTAAACACTCATGTTTACTACTGTTAGTCTTCAGCCAGACAGGAAATTCATCTAGGACATACATGATGGCCTAGAAAGCATGTAAAATAGGAAAGCCCACACATCTTATATCCTGCACGGGCTTAGAAGAATGTCTAACTTTTAAGAGGGTATGGGCAAAACGAGACAAAAAATTATTTTGTGGCTTTTTTTCCCCCCTCTCTCCACAGATTTCACATAGATGAGATTACGAAATCATCTAATCTGTTTTACGCATGATAAATCACTCCACTACTTTACGGAACAGATACCCTTATATAACCAAGCTTGATGTAAGAGAGCCACTAGAAACCAAATTGTAGACTTCTGCTCTTTTATGGAGCATAAAGGAGGCCTGGAAAATGTATTTCCCCCAACCTCCTGTGAGAATTAAGAGGTGAGGGTATGGCAATAAAGCATTTAAGCAGAAAATTCACCTTACGTAGATCCTACTTTTCCTGAGGCATTAAATAAGCTGTCACAATTTTGCAGAGTAGATATGGCAATGAAGCAAAATTCATTTAAGGGAAGGTACTTCACCCAAAGTCTTTCATGCCGTTACGGTTGCCTTGTTAATGCTATCTAACTTCAAACCTGGGCAAACAGCTATGAAAGAGCCTATGTGCAATTACAGGTTTTTCACAAAGCCAAGAAAGCTCACAGCCCACATGACTGCCAACTTCAAAGTCAGAAGACGAGACTTATTATTGCTGATACTTATAGAAATAAAAACACCATGCATTTTAGTCTACCATGATTTCACTAAAATTTTCAAATTTTCTTGTCAGTCATACATAGTCAGAAATTAACTTTGCAGTCTTTTCAGGTAACATCATACCACAAAACAAGCAGCAGTACATTTCACTGAAATTTAAAAAGGCAAAAAGGAAACTCTAAACATTTTGCTCCAATATTATTAAACTGTATAAACAAGATAAACCTTATGTGAAAAGCAGTCACTTATTAAGCTGAAAGCAGCAGGAAAGATCGAAGAAATTTTCTTTGGACTCAGAAGGTAACAAGCAGGGAAGTATTTTTATGACCACCTCATGAAGCTATCCACTGCTTACAAAAATATTTTTACCATCTATGCAGAACTGAAAATGCTTTTTCAGGGGAAAATGTTCCAAATAAGCATGCAATAGTTACACTCAGTGTCAAATCCCCATGGAAAAATAAAAAGCTGCAGTCTTTTTATGCAGCTAAGATGGCAAATTAATGGTGGTCACACCTTCGCCAGAGGCCTCTGATAAAAACCTTGATTCTAAGAACACCTTTCAAAACACAATGCAGTTTACTTTGAATGTTATGAAGTTTCAAAAATAAACCCTCCCCAAAAACTTAGAACTGGTCTAAGAAATTAAGAGAAAAATTAATTTAGAGCAAGAAAAGCAAGCTAACAAAATTCTCTATTTCTTTCTACAACTTTTTCAGAACTGGAACAGTCAGCTCCTTGTATATATAAAACAGCAAAATCAATGTCTCCTTGGAAGGCATGCTCTAAAATTAAACTATGCTATATCTGTACCAAACCACAATTTATAAAATGGTTTGACAGCACATATGAAACATCAATACTGCACATCAGTGAAGTCAGTTCATAGCACACTAATACAACAGCAAACCAGACTTCAGGTACCCCAGTTAACAGGTTTTTTATTAGTCCAGGTATAGGCTTCAGTGCTCTCACTTGCATAACGATGGAACACTCTAAGAACATGCACAAAACTCATTTTTGTCGACACCTGGATCTTCCAATGAATTATTTTTCAAACTGGAGCCATCAAAATAAGAACACTGTATTACACAGTTAAAATTACATATTGCAAGACCTACTTTGTTATTCACAGAATTGGTATTTTGCCTTTATTTGAACTCTACTGATTAACTTGGTACACAAATACAGAGCCAAACTGTACTGTAAGTTACCACAACTTCTGTTACAATGGCCAAGTATCAAGCTTTCTTTTCATCTGTCAATTACTTTGAACTCGAAGATAAACTCCAAAACCATTAGCCTACTATAATTTATGTTCAAGAAGCCAACTGACATTGAACAGCTGCTATTTCTTCCCTATTTCTAATATGCTTATCAAGTATTTCCATGTATTGTCAAACCTAGTTTAGTTATTGTACAGATATCGCAGCTGCACTGGAGATGTTAAAAGTTCTAACTTATCTTCTCCAAGATAAATCAACCTTTCAGAAGAAAAGGTCATCGGCCAACCTGCATCAATTTCGCCTTATGAAATCTGGAAAGAGAAACGTATTCAGCACTTCAACATTAAGAAAAACCTGAATAAATGCATATAATAACAAGCAGCCTATTCATACAAACAACCTTATTAGTGTTATCATGTTGTACTTTAATTGCTTCAACAATTAGAAGACCACCTGGGACACCTTGTTTGTTCCTTAGTATTTCACTTTGCCATAGCTGCAGGATGAGAGAAAAGCTATAGGTAACATGACTCCAAGAACTAATGGCTAGCTTATTTTTCCTTTGTGTAACTCAAACTCCATAGATGTTTACCCTGAACACAATATGCCAACAATTTTATGAAATAACAACAACTGATCTGTGTCAAGTGTCGCAAGAAAACCATGCCAGTTTGTTAATGGGCTGTTTAAGAACCCCAACTCAATTAGCATTTAGTTATGCTAAAATAGCTACTAAAACAATGGTTTTTTCAACCTGCGAGAACCTCAACTTACAACAAGAGAAACTGTAATAAAAACTATCTATGCCAGACTACTTGAGTCACTGTCTTCGATGGTCGCTTACAAATATAGCATGTTATACAAAGCAGAAATTTGGAAAATATAGGAAACAGGCAGACACAAAAGACAAACTTTGCTCTACATGGGCATTTCACATAAACTCACTCGATTGTCTTTGGCCCAGCTGAAATCCTTCCCTACTTGACACCAGCCGTTATTTCAGCCACAGGCATACAGCTGATGAATACCAAACTCCCTACAGACACCTGTCCTTCTGAAGCTGTGAAGGCAGTTTACAGGAAGCAGCAGCGTTCTCATCCTTCTCTGTAATGTGGGCAAGCAGGCACGACCTAACCACAAGCCAAGCCTGGGCACCGGTACTACCACTTGAACATATGGCGTCTTGTCGACTCCGTGAGGACGCCGAAGTTTCTGCCTAAAGCCAAGGGCATGATCCAAGCCCGAGCTCCTCAGCACAGCACCCCACAGGCAGCAGGCTGCGTTACCTGGATTAAACAAGCCCTCTGTGCAGCTAGACCGTTATATAAGGGTACGACCACCGCTGGCTCCCAGGTCAACCGGCTCCTCCCCCCTCACCGGCGCGGCGGGGCCCCGCAGACCGGAGGCACGCGCCACCCGGCCCCGGGCTGGATCCCAGCAAGCAGCACCCACACGGTGTGGAACAGGAAGGGGGGGGAGGCTACCGGCTTGAGCGAGACCCCCAGGACCCCCAGTCTTCTCCGCCGGGGAGGCTGCCCCCTCCCCACCTCCTCCAGCCCGCGACACGGAGGACCTCAGCCCTCCTGCCCCTCCGGCAGCGGCCCGCAGCCATGCCCGCAGCCGTGGGCACCCCTGCCCGGCCACGCTCCCCCCACCCCGCCATGAGGGGACCCTGCCGCGTCCTCCCATCCGCCGCCGGTTCCTACCTGGGCCTCCGCTGTCAGGACGCAGCCGAGCACCGCCAGCAGCCGCACTGCCGGCCGTGCCCTCGCCGCTGTGCTCCGGCCGGCACCGCCGCCGCTCATGCTGCTGCCGCCGCTCCGCCCGCCGCGGCGGCTGTCAGGGGAGGGCAGCCCTCACCCCGCCGCACAAGCAGCCGCCGCCGCCCCAGGAAGGAGACGGAGGAGCGGGGGGGTCGGCGGCGGTGGCGGCGGCCGTCCCTGCCTGCCTGCGGCGGGAGCCGTCGGGGGGTGGGGGGGCGCCGCGCTCCCCTCAGTCTGCCCGCGCGCCGCCGCCACAGCACCGCCGCGCGCTGCGCCGCACGGC
Source organism: Falco punctatus (assembly GCF_963210335.1). NCBI lineage: Eukaryota > Metazoa > Chordata > Aves > Falconiformes > Falconidae > Falco > Falco punctatus. The sequence continues at coordinate 83,124,256 of NC_137584.1, forward strand.
CCCTCCCGCGCAGCCCCCGCCGCCCGCCCCCCCCCCGCAACGGCTCCCGCAGCCGCGCGGCATCCTGGGAGCCGTAGTGCGGGCGCGCGCGCAGCCCCCGGCGGGGCGGGGCGGGGGCGGGGCGGGGCGCGGCGGCCAACAGGGGAAGACCACGCGCGCTTCCAAAACAAGCGGCGAGCGAGGCGGCGCGCGCGCGCGCGGCGGGCCGAGGGGCGGGGCGGCGCGCTGGGGCACGAGCGGAGGCACGAGCGGCGGGCGCTGTCCCGCGGGGGGGTGTCACCCCGGTGGCCGCCGCCGGTAGCGTGCCGAGGCCGCGCTGGCCTTGCGCTACGTGCGTGAGGTAGGGCAGCGCCGAGGGGCCCGGGCCGCCCCGCCCCGCCGCTGGGCAGGGGGGGCCGCCGCCGCCGCTAAGTTGACTTGTCCGGTGCTGGCCGGCGCCCCCTGCAGCTCCCGGCCCGGCCTGGCGGGGAGGGCCTGGCGGCTGCCGGCCGGAGGGGAACTGTACCGAGCGCGCTAAGGCGGCTTTTATATGTCTGTGGAGACGGGCACACCTGGCGCTGGGTGTTTTATATGGGGTGTTATACAGAAATATAGGAAATACGGCTTTGCCCTAGCTGATGCCCTTACTGTTCCCTTTGAGAGCAAGGTGGAAAGTTAGTAGCTATAGTCTCTCCAGCAACTGGCTTTTTTTTTTTTTTTTAAATTATTATTGCTCATATTTTTAGTTGTGCACACACCGGTTTTGTTTGGGTTTGTTTTTTTTTTTTCCTTATTTCAGTGGAGGTGCAGACCACCGTAGCAAATGGGAAGGAGGCACTTTCAGATGCGGTTACACGTTACGCTAAAATCCTGAAATCCTGAGTTTTGTGGCAAGAGGCACTCCTCCCTCGTCTCCCTCCTCCAGGCTCCCCACCACATGTGCCTGAGCTCGCAGTCCTGAAGGTGCGTGTTAAATTCAGCTGCTTGAGTGATTGTTTGGGGTTTTTCTCCCCTAGGGATAAGCTTCTGCCAGAGCAGCCCCCTGAACTGACTTGCTGTACCTTCATCACTCGGCCTGATCCAGGGGAAGAGGCGAGGGGATGTACCTTGGGAGGAAGAAGAAAGGGCAGGACCATCCCTTCCAGCGGCTGTTTGCTGTTAGATCAGCTTAGCTACACCTTCATTTTATTACTTACTTATTTTTTATTGACCACTTAGGGAGACTGTTTGGCATTTGAGAGGTTGAAAGTTACAGCGTGACATCAATAGAGTTTGTCTAGCTGTGCTTTGCCAGTAGCTATTGGAACTAGTCTAAGGCTCTTATTGCTGCTTCTTTTCAGTTCCTTTCAAAATCTTAACAAAACCAAAACCCCAAACAAAACCAACAAAACAAAACAAAACAAACCCCCAGACAGCTCAGAAACAGTCTTTTGCTCCCCACAGTTGAATGTATATCTGTAATTCTCTTCCCGAATTGCAAAAAATCATATTCCTGTGGGAAAACATGAACGGTGCACTGATTTTATGTGCAGGGTTGCTGGAATTAGGATTTTCTTCTCAATCCGTCTGCTAACCCAGGTTCTCCTTACACCCTTTCACTTACAGGAGAATACTTCTGTACTGGGTTATGGAGATGAGATTTGAGGTTGGGGTAACTGTTTCAGAGAGCTTAAAAGCTTTTTGTTGGCCATTGTTATTTGCTTACACATTCGTTCAAATTAGTTTTCCATTATATTTGTCCTTACATGCCAGTACGTCACAGATTTTGCATTGCTGAAAATGGCTTGAAAAGATGAAGGATTGATGGCAATGACTTACAGAGACTGAAATGGAGTAAGCAGTAGTTTTACAGTTTGGTTCCAGAGCGACGACATAATTCCTCCTTCCTTTCCCCTCTTGAATACAGGCAGTACACCTATAATTTGGGAATGGCTAAATGAGAATCTATTCCTAATTTCAGCATCAGTTAGATATTTGAGAATGTCAGAACAGCAAATGTTTACATTGCCATGCTTTGCTCTTGCTATCAGTACTCCATACTTTATCACAAGTGGTTTGTACTTCTCACAAAGGAACTGTTTCTGTTCAGCAGATTAAGGTGAATTCATTGTATTTGTTTGCATTGTATAGCTTTGATTCTGAAGCAAACTTTATGAGTATTTTAAAAAAGCCCCCAAACCTTGGAATAATCAAGCACTGCTCTGTCACACCCTTGCACTACATAAAGGACTACGCAGATCTGATGTAAACTATCAAATTTTCGAAGTTATAGTGTTCACTCAGTTGTCAGTTCAGAACATTTTATCTTAGTTACAGAAGTACTTTATTTCTTCCCCTCTGACAGAGTCTTACCCTGCTTGCATCAAAAGTCAGTAGCAGTTTAGTTTTTGACTGCCATGTTAGGAGCGTAAGGAATTGTCTGTAGAAATGTATAATAATTAATTTTAAGAGGAAAAAAAACATTTCCTTGTATACATAAGTGTTGTCTGCTATACCAGAGCCGAATTTAGCTTAATACAGTTTTCTAAACTTTAGAGTATTTTCAGTCTTATGTTTTAATGTTGATTTCAACCTAGAAATGCTACTCTGGTAGTGGTTTAAAAAAGTAAAAATCCCAATAGAGGGTTTCTTTGTGAAATCAATTTCAGTAAATGGCTGCAGAAGAAACAGTCTTACAATTGCAAACAAAAACCTGTCAGCATGTTACAAAGCTGGGAGCATCTACAAAGGCTGTTTCTTTTAAAGAAATTTGCCATGATGTTATAATATTTTAGCAGGGGCTGAGGACAGGCATTCACTGGGAAGAGGGATAGTCATAGTTTACAGTTTGCTGGGCTCATGAAAAGAATCTGGCCATATATATTTACTATTTCAGTGTACATGTACATTGTACCATGTGCATGCTTGGCATAAGAACAAATAACTTGTGATTTCATAATATGTATTGCTGTTAAAAACATTGACAGTTGTATTTGTGTTTCAAAGAACCTCTTCAGAATTTCTTAGTGATTAAGTATTTTTTATTGTCGGCGCCGGGTGTACGGGGGATCCTTCCACCAATCATACACACCCAGAGGGGCAGATTATCTTATATTTATATAATGAAACAATGAATATTTCATTAACGCCTATACATATTCGTTACCTGAACCCGCCTACCCTCGCTTCGTATGCTAATTAGCTTATCAGTCTTTCACGCTTGCGCAGATTCTTCCAAAAATTGTGGGCCGGGGTCTTTAGAATGTGGGCAGTGGTCTATGGGAGGAAGGCCATAGGTCTTCCTCATGGTGTACTTTTCACCTTAGGTCTCAAAAGTGATGAGTTGGCAGACTTGTAGAAATCTTTCCCAGGGTTTTTACAATACCCCTTGTAATTTTACTCAAGGCCATCCTGCTGTCCCGTTATCTCCTTGGTAGGGCAGCTTGCTTTGCAGATAAGGAGGACAGCTCCCCTTTCAGAGATTTGCAACTTTCTTGCCAGAACAGACTATATGATCTTTCAGACATTTTAACCCCCTTGTCGCTATACAATTACAAGCTTATTTATGCATTAAAATGAATATTGGTTTATGAATACAAACTTGACCATATTATTTACAGCTTATTCACATCATTTGCAAACTCTTAACGTTCTCCTTCTATGTGCAGGCAAAGAAAGCCTTGAACACGGGAACTAAAAACATTATTATGTGTTAGTAAATAAGGGTTAAATAATGGACATCAGAATGACCTCTCCCCCACCTCAGCATTGTTCTCTATAGTGGACAGAGATCTGGGTGCACCAGTGACAGATGGTCTCTTAGTGGCTATAACAAATCTGCATTTACCAAACTCGCCTCTGGCCTGTTGGGAACTGAAACTGAAAAAGTCCTGCTGCTTTTCTTGTATTAGCTTCATTGGAGCTTTTTAGTCAGCTGTTTGCCAGAATTGAGCTTATGTACTCTGCTTGTACACAGACAGAATGATCTGTGGTCATCAACCATGTAAAAATGTAGCCTAGAAATTATTATGGGCAAATTTAAGTGATCAAACAGGCAAAACAGAGTGGCTTCACGTTTCGTGTTAGGGGAAACTTGGTAAATCCCAGCTGCTTTGCCATGTTCATGAACTAGATTTCAGTAATCCAAAATGTGGAGTTTTGGAAATTGTTTGTCCTTGAAACTTTTGCCTTTATTTATTTTTCCACAGTAACATTTGCATGGGTCCTTTTTAAACTTAGGAGAGTAAACCAGAGGAATCAATACGTCACAAACTTCTGTTTAAGTCTGGCAAACAGCAGCAGTGGGAGTGCAGTGCCTGTTGAGCAATGGAACGTCTTGTGATAGCCTAGTTATGAAGATTCAACAATACACAAAGCAAAGCTGTGGGCAAGAATTTCTACTAAACCATGTGATGTAAGTACGAAAAGCGGACAAGTAGTGGGGCATGTCAGTTCTGTGGTCTCTCAGGCCTGCTACAACTGAAGAACTTGTATGATCAAACCCCTGTTTTATCCAGCTGTCATTAGGCCTGATGGAAATTACATTTCCTTGTAAATTATGCTTAACTGGCAGCCTGTTCTCACCTACTGCTATCTGCCTTAAACCCACCATATATGCTCAAGCTTGAGGCAACTGTTGCGAGGAACTTCCGAGAAGTACCCATGGATCTCTAGACAAACAAGAGAAATGACAGGAGTGTGGCCTGTAAATAGCAAAATAGGTCAAATTCAGTATAGTGAAAAAAAAAAAAAAGGAAAAAATTTAATATGAAAATTGCATGGAGCAATACCTTCACAATGGCTATGAGGAAAAGGAGGAGAACGATAGACTGCAGTAAAAAAATACAGAATAGCAAACTACAAGGGGGGAGTAAATTTTTTTACAGTTTTTGTGGGTGGTGAAAAATGAGCTACAAATTTTAGCTGTGTACCTGTATTCTCATTCCTGCGTTTTATGCATGTAATAGCTGAATGTTAACAAACTGCATCATGTAGTGTATGACAGCATGGTCTGAATCAAGAGTACAGAAGTAATCTCTGAAGTCTTGCTGTCATTCCAGTAGTACCTATAATTTCTGAAGAAAGAATGCAAATAAAGGAATGAGTCTATGAACTCTGTCAAACTTCTGAGTACAGCAGGTGCAGATGAACACATGTAGTCTTGTTAAAAAAACCTCCAGGACTGATGCACTTGCACTTTCTGTGCGTGTGCTTATCTGTCAACAAATCCAACCGTGAGGGTGAGTTCTCAACTAAATTCTTACACATTTATGGAAACAAGCAGCCTGGCAGGGGTCCCAGCTAATGCCCATGCAGACAGATAAGCTGCAGCCTGAAACCAATCGTATTAGGCGTAGTTTCATTAAGTCAATCTAGCGAAGGCAAGGTTTCCCTGTTTGTGTGGCGTGTGTTTGGCTTGGACACAGCACAGCTCCCAGAGTGGTGAGCACACTCCCATATCACGCATGTCCTATAAGGCAAACAAATTACCCACAGGTTTATGTAAGACGGTCGAGGCGTGCGTTATTTGTTGTATTTTCTCCATATAATGTTGTTTCTGTCGTATGTCAAAATTGTGACATCCCTGAACAACTGTAAAAGAACAGACCAATATAATAATTGGCAAAGAAAGTAGTTTTAACTTTTTAGCTGCTGGTTAATTATTCCTACTCCAAAACAGTCTCAGAATTTTCAAGAACTGATCCGGCAATGCACTGAAACGGCCGACAGTGGAAAGCAATCTGTAAGAAACTTAGGAAAGGAAATGCAGGGAGATATTCCTGCCTCTACTGAAATACATTAGAGACAAAGAGGTTGTGTTGGAACAGAACTATTTTGCTCAATACGGACTTTCTTAAATAAAGATGCTTGAAATGCATAAAGCCAAGGAATGAGGAAGAATAAACAAGGTTGCCATGCGATACTGGCAGGCTCACAGTTACCATGACTATTAGCAACCCCTGTCAGGGAGGGGAAGATTACTGTTCCACCGTGTCAGTGGCATTTGGGATCTGGAACAGAAGCTCTTTATTTCCGTGAGGAAAAGCCACAGAGGATTAGTTAGAAAGAAGTTTTATATCTTTTTTTTTTTTTTTTTATTGGGAGATAGCAATACTATTTTGCTGGACAAGAATATATTGGCTGTGGGATAAAAAAGGTTTCATCTTCAGTCTGGTGCTCAGAAGGCAGGAGACTGCTAGAGATTGTGGGTTAATTGCTATTTCAAACTATAAACTAACTAGCTATGTATTACCAGACAGTTAGTAGATCTTTGGGAAAAGTCTCTGTCCTCATCAAAGATGGCTGGGTTTTTGAGGGGTGGCAAGGAAGGGGTGAAAAGAAGCATGTGTAGACTTGATTTGTAAAAACTATTTGAAAATAGCCTGTATTAGAGAGGAAATTTACAAAGTCCTGAACTCTTCACATCGTCATTAGTTACACTGAATTTAGCAGCTTGCAGGGTTACAGCAAGATAGGATATAGATTGTGCTTAAGTATGGACATTTGCCAAGAAAGTTAATCCATTTTTAGAGAATGCTGTTGCTTAAAGTTATCTTATTCTGGATTTAGGTTTTATGATACAGTTATATGTAGTTTTGCTGAAATAATTGTTGGCTTTCTGGACTGGTCAGTTAGTTAAGTAACAAACAAATACTTCTATGTCACTAAAGAATGATACAAGAACAGGCATGCAACAGCCAAATTAATCTGTGCTGTTGACAGGGCTCTAGTGATATTTATTAGTGATTGCAGGCTCCTCCTTCAGTACTAGGAAAAAATTGTTAAATTATGATGAGTAACTTAAGTTTTGAGGCAGTAATGTTATTTAGACTATTCACTTCTATTATTAAATTCCATTATTTCAGAATTCTTTGTGAATAATGTTTTAAAAAAAATGTTTCAAATTGAAAAGTCAATGTAATTTACAGATCCACTTTTGAAAAGATATGAATTTTAACAACATTAACTAGTTTCTCCTCCTACTGGCATAAGCGTTTTTCTGCTAAAATTATTTTGTTATTGTTTGTCAAAATAATTTTTTAGTCCTACCGTAGGAAGATTTTGGGTTGTAAGTTATCGGAAGAGTAAACGCCAGATTAATGTTGAAACCTGGCTTAGCCCCCAACATCAATGCTTTGTATGTTTCTGTAGTTTACAGCCACCCACTGTGTAACAATAGTACACTAAGGATATTTTTAAGGATGTTAGCGGACACATTTTTATATAGACTGTACATACATTTATCCAAAGTTTTTGTAGTCACCAACTATATCTACTTCTGGGGCTAAAACCAGTAGTCTTCAAACAGCACACAGAGGCAATACGTACATGCGAATCCTCACAGTCAGATTAACAGCATTCATTTTATTGAGGCATACATTTGGCAGGTTTAAAATCCAGTCAATTCTTAGCTCTACTGTGGCTTTGTCATTTCTTGCAGTTATAGGAGAGGCAGCAACTATTACTCTAGCATTTGTGCAGATCTGTGGTGGTGAGAATATGCTTTCTCCGCCCTCTAAGTCTCAACCTGATTATACACCACCAAAAACATCGTGCCTTTAAGGCAATCTAGGGAAACATACAGAGTCAGCAATTTTATTTCTAATTAAACTTGGTGTCACCCTTTTAAACCTAGAAGTGTCTCTGTTCTTTTCAGAATGGGTTTCAGTGTTAATGTGGAAGCAGAGTCAGTCCATACCTTGGAACTGCCAGACTCCAATGATACACCTAAAAAATTACTACTTTGGTTTTCATACATCATGAATTATAGGAATATTAATGATCTGTTCACTTTACCTTGGAGATTAAGATATATAGAAATATGTGTACGTGTTTGTGTGTATGTGTATAATCCAATGGCAAATCCTCCCATTTATCTCAAGCGAAGTAAGGGTGATGCTCTGAATCTTCTAATACCCTGTCAGTCCTCTCACTGGTGGGATGATTTAGAGGTACACCATAAGAGCTTTCCTCACAAAGACTTGCTCTGTTGTAAAGACTCACATATTCAATAGCAGAATCATTGAAAACCATCAATATTATTGATACTAATGAAAAGCCACAAGCAGGATGAGCCGCTGTATTGTCTAAATTCTGAAAATAAGAGCAATTTAATCTGTCCTTTTTTTTTTTGTTTTATGTATTTTAAACCTGTGTGGTAGATGAAAAATGATCTGTGGAAAAGCACTCAATTTTTAATGCTTTATGGACCAAAGGTTCCTCCAGTATAAGTCAGTTGACTGAACTGGAGCTCTCCCAGTGCCAGGCTAGGATTTGTTAATAAACGAGTAAGGTGGCTAACACACAAATGTGGTCTTTATAATGGCGCATTCAGTTTTGCTGGTTTCTGTTGTTTGTACTGTACAATAAGTAGCAATATTTGATACCGCTTATTTAGAAGGTACCGCTTGTTTAAGAACTCTGTATTAAGTATATTGAAACCTTAAGTGAGAGAATTTGCCAGAGATGGCAATGGGGACCCAAAGCAACACAAAGATTTGTATCTTTGTATTTGTACATGTCTACATACATGTACATTTGTACCCTGTAGCACAAGAGGGTGAATTTGAAATATTTGGGAAAAACCAGTGCAGTTAACGATCGTTGCTCTGCAACACTTGGCGTTAGCAGCTCCGGCCGTGCAGGGTGAGCCGCCTGCAGGTACCTGCGGCCCTCACGGAGGTCCCTCCTCGGTGAGGGGGGCCGATCCCCCTGTCTGAACCCTGAGGGCGGTTATTTAAGCGCCTAAATACTTGTAAGGGCAGGAGAGCGACCGCTTCGCCGTGTTTTGCTGAAGGAGGTGGACTGGCGGAGCCGGCCGGCCGGCCACCCGCCCTGCGCGGCCCGTGGAGCGCGGCGCTCCCGGCTGCCTGGTCTACCCCGGGAGCGGCGCTTGCCGCGGGGGGCGGGCGGGGAGGGGCAGGTAGGGCCGGGCCGCGGGGGCGAGGCGCGGCCGCGGCCCGGCCCTACCTGCGGCGGCAGGAAGGGGACGGCGCGGCGGGGCGGCGGTTCCGGGCACGTCGCGGCGGGCGCAGCTCGTTCCTCACCGCTGGGACCCCGCCGCCCGCCCCATGGCCGCTCCGCAGGACCCGCTGCCCCCAGGTGAGGCCGCCGCCGCCGCGGGGAGCCGAGGGGTGGGGGGTCTCGGAGGGGGGGTGGGGGTGGCTTCCAGGCCCCCCGCTGCCCCCAGCGGGTGCGGGGCAGGCGGGCGCGGCCCCCCCGCTTTTCGCTCCCCGGACGGGGGTGACCCGTAGCGGCGGCTTAGGGGAGCCAGGTGAGGAGCTTTGCCCCGGCTTAGATGAAAAAGTGTTTGTTAGTTGCTCCCTTCCCCCTCCGTACACGCTAATTAACCACGGTAATAATTTATCATGTGCTCTGCTGATGTGATTTAGTGCAACTTGTCTTGTCAAGCCTGCTCTAGCATTTAGCGTGCAGGTTAGCTTGCGCTTGCTAACAGCACATGCAAAAGCCATTTTCTGAAATCCCCAGGCTCCCGGTGCGCTCTTTTCCCGCACTCTTTCCCCTTGCACGGCTAATGGTGCACAGGACTTCTGGCACGGTTGCTCCCCACCTACCTGCTTGGAAAGTGGCAAAGTTTTTTGAATAGTTAACAGTAAACCAAAAAACACACAAGTGCTGGTGGACTTGGATTTTTCAGAGAACTGAATATTCTAATTTAACCGGTCCTGTTTCCTCCTCGTACTCAAATCGGAAATTCATGTGCCTCTAGTTGAAGAAGCACCGTTGTTGATCTGGGTTTAATCAAAGGGTTCATCTTAATGAACAACGTTAGCGTTGGGGTGTTCATTTTGTTTGAGTTGTGCTAAATTGTACTGTTAATGTGTATGCCCAGCCTTGGTGTGACAGAGGTCTTGCTGCATGTACGTTGAACTACGTGACTATGGTAGACCTTAACGTTTCACTTGCTACTGGTGATGCCAAGGCTATGTTGCAGGCAAAAAGTGAACACCACCTCTGATACATGGTGCTTTGTGAACTCCCCTCCTGCTTAAAGGTCAACATGCTGAGCTCTCCAAAAGTCACCTTCAGACCTCCTTCCAGTAGTGCTGCTCCTCTTGCAGCCTGGTTATACCAGCCAGGCTCAGGCAGAAGAGCCATGGCACCACTGAGAGGCGTGCAGGTGCTGGGTGGCAGAAAGGAACCTTGAGAGCAACCGTCTTGAGAGCTTGCGCCTGCCTGGGTCAGTTTGCACGTGCTGATTTATGTCCATCCGTGTCAACTCATGCGGTTCCTGGCGGAAGTGTGGGGAAGTAAATGCAGGCCAGCAGCTTGTATGCTGTCGGTGGGGAGTGTGGTGGTAGTGATTTTTTTTTGAGGGATCCCGGATAATGTTGTTATCAAGCTGTCTGTCAAAGTAATTGTGAAATCAGATGATCTGCGCTGAATAGTCAGGTGATACCTGTGTTTCCTCTTGACCTTTCAACATGCAAAACTGTGGATGTTTTACAGTGGAGAGAAACAGAGAACTTTCCTCTCTGCTGTTTTGTGCACCTGCATCCAGCTGTTTGACATGAGCTGCAGAATGCTGCGGGAGATGTGTGTGGGAGAGAGGGGACGTGGCGTTTGGGTGGGCTTATTCACAATTAAATATTAAGACTGTGATTTCCAAAATATCCGTCTACAGTCGGTGTTCAACAAAACCATGTTGAGTCATCCACAGCCCGGCATGTGGAGCCTTTATTCTTGGGTACGAATATTCATACACATACATGCCACTTAGAGCAAATGTTGGGACTTGGTAGTGCTCTATAACCTAAAAAACATGGAAAATGCTGTTCTTCATAAAGAACTAGGAAAACAAAAGGGGAAAAACTGAGGTACAGGAAAAGAAATGAACTTTTAGAATATTTTTCAGGATGGATGGTAAGCAAGAAAGATGCAAAATCACAGATTCACAGTGACTGTGTTTCTATGAGACCTAGAAAGCAGGAGGCAGTTAGAGGTACCACTCCCATCACGTCTTGTAGAGTCACCCTGGGGTCTGTCAAGTCCTTATTTCAAATGCCTGTGTTCTTGGAGTTTCTGCCATTTTTTCAGTGCTTCCCTCTGGATTGTGGAAAATAAATCACCAGTGTCACAATGTACCTTGGCCGTTATCTTGGACCTGTAACAGAAGATAGGGGATGAAGCCCTTACAATAGCTGCACTAGCCACCAAGGTTCACCAGGGCATGGACATTTTGTGGGGTCTGCTTTCAGCTACCTCAAAGTTCCCCTTATATTACAACGGCAACAAAAAGATATTTATTTTTTTTTTTAAATGCATCTAAGAATCTGTAAGGAGGAGCTGTAAGGCCTCCAGAATAAACTGACGATAAGTCACATGCTTTGCCACGGGGTTTCTTGGGTCTTTGCTGACAGTGGAGAAACAGTGAAACTGGGGATTCCTGGGCTGGCCACCTTCCCTGGAGCCTTTCTTTGGCTCCCAGTGCCGCCTCCTTTTTCAGCTGTCCTTTACAGGGCGGGCTTCTCTCTTTGCCCCAGCTCCCTTTCCAGTTCCTTCACAGCTCTCCGCTATGGTTCCCACCTGGATCCTCCGATTTTGGCCCTACTCTCATGCAGTGTCTTATGCCAGCTTATTGTATTTGCTCATCTCCCAGTCTGACTCTCAACTTCTCCACATTTGAGTTGGAGAATTTATGGCGGTTTGTGCTGGCACTTGCTATCAGGGCAGGCTTTATCCAGAACATTCTGTTGATGCCATGATTCTGGAGCAGGCATTTCATGTTCACCAAAAAGGGTGCGTGTGACAAGAATACGGGGTTTTGATTTGGGGGGGTTTCTTCTTCTGCATATGTCTTCCTAAGCTTTGTACTGCAGCGTGAACATGCTCATCTGAAATTTCATAGGCCTCTGCCTTTTTAGAGCATTCTGCGTGCAGAGGCTGTGCTCAAGCCTTGTAGATCCGACCCCTCTGATGGTTGGTGTGCCACCTGCCCGGGCAATGCGTGTGGTTTTGCTGCGGGCAGCAGCGCTGAGCAGGGCTCAGCCTGGCATTGCAGAGGGGCTGGGCACTGCCCCTGGGCACCCCGCAGCTGCTGCTGCCCTGGGGCTGCCTCACGGCGCCCGAGGGACAACAGAGCCCCGGAGGTGCTTCTGGCCCGCTGCTGCCACTTTCGTTGATACGTACTGTCTTGTGTTGCCTTATGCTTTAAGCTTGTTGTGCTGTTGTATTGAGTAGATTTGTTGGAGGAGGTTCCAAAGTGAACAATTATGCTACATTTAAGTTGGTTAGCGTAGTATGTGTGCAATTTCTGGGCTGGTTTGGGGCTCAGTGTTTGTACTGCGCATTTTGTGATTAATTTCTGGGGCTGTGTTCTAAATGCACTTGTTTCCATGCTTGGGAGAAGGTAATCACCAAATGTTGATTCGATCACCTCTTACTGGTTGCAGCTGAAAACATTTAATGTATACTTGTAGTAAGTTTAGGGACTTCTAGAATGAGAGTGGCAGGGAGGGGGTAAAAATCCTACTACATAATTTAAAATGCTTTTCAGGTTTTGAAAGTGTGATAGTTGCCAACAGAAGAGATTACTCGAGAAAAGGGCAGGGTGGTGTTTAATTACGGGAGTGGTTTTGTGAATCCTGACTTCTGTGTGAGATTTGTTTCAGATTCTCTGTGTACTTTTTGTAAGTACCCTGCTATTATTTGTTAATTTAGCCATTGATGCAGAGCAGTTGACATTTAATGATTCACCTGCAAGTGCTTTGACAATTTATTTTTGTATCCTTTTCCTGTTAATATAATTGAAGTTTATGATTCTATTGTATGCAAATAATTAGTTTACCTCAACGTTTTTTTATTAGGTTTTGTACTACGATCTGCTGGTTATTATAGTATTAATTTTTGTTGTAGCGGGTATGTTTACTGTTTGAATTATTGCTTTGAAGAAAAAACGGAGTGTTGTCACTAGGAGAACAAAATTGGCTTTTAGCATATTTACTGGATTGCTGTATTGTTTTGTGATTATTTTTTTCCCCAGAAAATAATTGTGAATTTTCATTTAAGTCTATCTTTTGTTTGCTTAGCATTGGGTTTCCTTGTTGCATGTAGCTTCTCATCTATGTGCTAGTAGCTCTGACATTTTCTAGTTTGTCATGTATTCTTGTGGAAATGTAATTTGACACAACGCATGTAGTGGCTGCATAGTTGTGCTTTATCTTGGTCAGACAAAGAAGCAAAATATAAATTGCCAGACAGAAATATTTTGAGGATTACGCAGTGACAAAGCTTTCTTATTTCCAGCAGATCATGCAGCAAAAGAGCCGGTGGAGGATACAGATCCAAGCACTCTTTCCTTGACGATGGTACGTGTGTTTCTGGTCTGATACAGTTCAAGTCGTTGTATCTCTCTACAGTAGTGTAGTGCAGGAGTGAGGTGAAACACTGAGGGATGTTAACTCAGACTGTGAGTTTTGCTTGTCTGTAAGATTGTGTAAACAGATGTTAATTTACCGACCTTGTGCCATTGAAGTGTAAGTGAAAATACCAATAGGTAAATAAGCTGAAGTGGATGGCATCAGCTGAGCTGTCCATGGGATAGCCTCTAGAGGCTATGACGGTACCGTTTTTTTAATGTAAAAAAGCCCCGACAACCAAGACTGGTGCTGACATTCTTCTGTCTGTATGGGTTGGAAGAATAAGAAAACCCACCTAGGACTTAAAATTTCAGTTGTACTAAGTTGTTGTTCCTTCCTGTACCTATTTTGTCTGATGAGTCAAAGTCATGGCAAGGTAAGACCAAAGAGCAGTGCCCTTCCAGCAGGCATGGGTGAACCTCAGGAGAGACCAGCTGGTGTGCTCCAGTGCTTGCTGGCAGAGATAACACCGTTTATGACAAGGTTTTTGTCTTGGGATATCTTAGGATATTAGACATGCCAGTCTTATGCTGAGACAGGAGTATATCAGCTAAAAGTAACGTGAAATTCTGTGAAGTGTGAAGAGTTTTTCTTTTTAATGTTGCTGTGGATTGTTTATGTTGGGGAAAAGTTACAGTGCCGTAAATTAGAGAAGATCTAATGTAGTTACAAATTCATTATATTTTGTGTTTTATTTAATGGATGGCAAGTAGAGCAAGCTATTGCTTTGCCTTGGTGTTTTCTTCTCATTTTGAAGCTTTGCAACAGGTAGTCAGCAGCAAACTCTGAAAATGTTACTGGTACTTTAAATGCTGATCCTTCACTGGGATCGGTTATTGCAGTCTGTGTACATGCATTTGTGTTAGCAGGTTTTAGTAAAAGATACAGACTTTGTTTTTGTGGACTGCCTAAATTAGATGCTCTGTTTTGCTAAGGGCAGGTTTTTTAAAAGATGAGGGAAAGTTGCTATGTCTGAGACAAATTTAAGTTTGCTTATCCCCCCCCCCCCCTCCATTAAATAAAGATGCCTTTTAATCTGTTTGCTTGGTTACAGCATCTATAAAAGGCACACCTACTTTTAGTTAGGGGTAGTGGTCATAGGGAAAGCAATAGGTTTCAGGTATAATAGTAAGTTATAACATTTATAACAAGCTATTCCATTAAACTCAGTAATAATAGTTTTCTATTGTGTCTCAATCAGCTTTTTACTTTTGGAACAGAAGGGAAAAATATTTTTTTCCCTCAGTACAGTGACATTTTAGTAAAAGCTTGTATCTGCTAAAAGTGCTTTTGAAGTCACCTCTCTTCCTCCTCGTATGCGTTACCTTTTTCATATTATTTTGAATTTAAGTGGCAAAACTTCTTTCCTGATCTCTGCTCTTCCACTAAAAAGTAATACCTTGAGAAAAAACACAGCAAAGCAGCAATCTTTTATTACTCTTGGATGTGCTAATCAGTAGTGTTAGTAGCATCTCAGTTCCCACATAAGAGTCTTACTATATATGTGGTTGTAGACAGATGAACTAGTAGCAATTCAAGAGATTCAGCTGTGATTGTGCAGTTCTGTATACTCTTTTCTCCAGCACGATTACACTAAAAATATATAAAAAAATCTGTGTCTCTTGCCTTTTTGTGACAGACTGAAAAATATCCTGTCCAAGACACGGGAGTACCTAAAGGTGAGTGTTGTGAATTCTGTCTGTTCAGGTGTCGTAGATCTGTGGTGTTATGTGCAGTAAAACCATAGGTGTTATCGAACAGATTGAAATACGTTTACTTTTTGCTAGATGTTAATGTTTTTAATGTAGTGTCTTCTGCATTTTTAAGGTCAGTTTGCTGTGTTATCTATTGCTTCTGTAATTTCTTTCCAAAGTTTAGTTAACTAAAAGTCAGTCTAAAACTCATGAGAAGATCTTGGCTCTCAATCTGAAAGGAAAATACTGTGTGGCCATTGAAAAACAGTGTTCAGAGAACAGGTGGTAGAGACATGATAATGTTAGAGGGTGGTTTTGAAAAGATTACCAGTGCCTTCAGGCTATCAGAAATATAATCTGGAAATATCTCCAAGGTCTCTTGCCACTGATTGCATTCCCAGCCCTATAACCAAATAACTCATGCCGTCTTTTACTTTCAGCAGGTATTAATTGTTAAAGGAGAAATTCACACAGATGTGGGCACCACTAGGGTTGCTTTAATCACAACTCAGAGTTGGGCCACCACCTCAGTGACTGGCAGAGAACAGAGATACAGCAGAGCTTACATACACTATACCAAATCATTAGTCCATGTCTAAAGTTTTCAGGAGTTTCCTGTGGTCTTGTCAGTTCTCCGAATCCATCACCTGACCCATCCCAGCTGATTCATCTGTTCGGTTCCAGTCTGCCTCCGTTCCAAGCCCCTCCTCAGATCACGATCTTCTTTCCACCTGCTTTCACTCACACAATCCTTCAAGTGCACTTAAGTCTTTGAACAAGCAATTCCTGTTTATCTATGTTATTTTTTTTAATGTTGACATCTGCGTTTCAGAAAGCACCTGTGTAGACAAATTGATCATCTATAGTTTTTCTGTTCTCCTACTGATCAACTTGACTGGGTTTTAAACCAGCCTTGGATTAGGGCTGTGCAAGGGCCGAGGCCTGGTTATGCCAGTTAGCAACTTCAGCGATTTAAATTTCTTAATTCAAACTACATTTTCTTTAACATTAATACCATCTACTTGGGAACTTAATACAGGTCCGCCGCACAAATTCCTGCCTCTTCTCACTGAACATGGGGTGAGGGAGTACAGATTCTATATTGCAGCAAAGTAAAATACTTGGATTACAGAGCGTGAATGTCCCCTTTATGGTTTCCTTTACATATGGGGTGTTGGGATTTTGGGGTTTTTTTTTGTCATCCCAGGCTTCGCTGTTGGCTTTTGCCCAGGGGATGCACTGGCAGGGCCTCAGCTGTGGAGCGCTCTGCAGGTTGCACGCTCTGCATCGTGTGTCGCGCAGCAGGTCTGCCGTGGGGACAGACGCAGGAAACTCTGCAGAAGCTGGTTGCAATGGAAACTTCTGCTGAGGGGTGTGTGCCATATACCGCTGGGGTTAAAGGAAGGTTAGAGACTATTTTGGGGGCTTGAGGGAGCCAGCCAGAGGAAATGAACGCTTCTCAGCAGTGCTGTTTAGTAGGGGAGGAGAATGTTGGATGGATGCAACTGGAGATCGTAAACTGCTTTCTGTTTATTTGCAGGCAGGTAGTTTATTCCTTCAAAATTGTTTATTAACACTCTGTTACATTCTTTTCCATGTCCTCGTTTTTAGTGCATCCATGATGTTAGATCCTCCTCAAAATTAATCAGATAAATTCCTAAATGTCAGGTTTGTCAAAGTTGTTTGAAACCTGAGTTTGCCTGTTTTAAAAGCATTTAATTTAAAATGGAAAGCTGAGAGGAAGTAGAAATTCCAGCACTTTCTGTAGAAAGGAAGTGAACTCGAGTTTTTTAATTTTAGTTTCTGCTTCCTTTTGCTAAAAATATGTAAGTACTAATATAGCTTGACATGTCCCCTTTGGAGTTGAAAGTGGTGTGAATACCTCTTAATACTCTGTTCATTTCTGTGATTTAATTTTTTTCTGAGAATGACTTTTCATAACTATTTCTACAAATACATGGACTAGAAATATGAATCTTTGAGCTAAAAAGTGTTACAGATGTGCAGGTTGGATTGTGTGTAATGCAAAATTACGTTTGCTTCAGATTTAATGCTTGAATAGACAGTACATTGGTGGTGGTGGAGGGGTTGTTCGATTGCTTTTATAGGTCAATTAATGTACTGTTTTGGGGCCATAATTTATTAGAATTCTTAGTACCCTCTACCAATTCTGAATTAAAGATGAGTTGAGGGAACTTCTCATCTTGCAGGACTAGGCTTAAAGTTTACATCAAGTTTTGATTATAATTCTACCTCCACTGAAATACAGAACAAAAGTCACACATAAGGTTTCCACAGAAATGAAGTGCAATTTTGGTGACCATACTCTGCATTTTCAGCCAGACTCTGTCTTTGTTATTGTTGCTGTTGCCTGCGGTCCTACAGTCATAAAGAATAAAGATGATCCGTACTAAACATATGTCCTGCAGGGGGGTGGAATACTATATAAAACCAGAAAAAGAGGAAAGTAGTGATTTGGGGTTTTTTTCTTGCAAGTGTACAGATGAATTCTTTGATTCAGATCAATTTCTTGAGTCAAATAACAAAAAGAAGACATATTTCCTTATCTGATGATTCATAAAGATAATAGCTGTTCTTTAATGAGATCTTACCACTAAACAAACAGCAAGGGGAAATGTACCAGCACTACAAATGTAGTCACCACCACGGAGAGTCTTTGGGTGTAAAAACACGTAGAACACAAGCTCTATGGTTGGGTCATGAGGATCTTTTTCATTATGCAGAGTGAAATTTGTCTGTTTGCACAAGGTTCACGAAGGGCTTATGTATCCCTTGAACCCCTTTTTGAGGGCTGAAATGAAGCTTGTACTGTGCTGGGGAATATTGTGCTTTTCAGTGGACTCCCAGTGCAGCTGATAAACACACTTTGAAATGGGTTATTTCAGTGGTTCAGGAAACTCCTCTATAGCAGAGATAAGTAGTATGAGCCTAATTCGCAAAAGGGGCAGAATGAAAGGTAAATATTTGTGTAGTATATATTTCAACAATTACTACAATTGTGATGAGAAAAACAAAGTAAAAATTATAGTGACTTTTGACAATCATCTTCAGCTTACTTTGATGTCTTAGTTCAGTTAATGTTCTTCCGGCAGTTTTCCGAAAGAGCGTGACTCTTGCTTCAAAAATAGTGTGTTTGTTTAAAAAGCAACTGCTACACTAATATCTGATCTCTGCAAGGATTATTTTTCCCTGCGCAGTCATGCTCTGCATGATTGTTGCACTCTCTGCCAATTTAATATTTTGTTTTTTTAATCCAGCATTTCCCGGTGACTGATCATCATAAGGAGTTAAATTTCGTATGCTAGACACCTGTAATTTATGTTTGATAGTCTTGCTATTTAAATTTGTGTTTGGGGTGGAAAACCAGTGTTTAACAGTCTTTGTCTTAGATGAGGAGTACCTAGCAGATCAAGTTACGTTGGAAATTGCATCTGTGAACATCAAGACCCTTACATCAGATTCTGGCCTAATCCAACAGGTAAGAAAAATGATACCCGAATGTGAACTAGGTCATTGCTGTTGATTAAATAAGTATGTTAATAAATAAATATAGTTTCAGGCTGTATCTGGAGAGCACAGATTTACTCAGTAAAACAGACCAGAAATAGGCTCTCTTTCCAAGGGTTCCATGAACTGAGCTTTTGTGGAGGAGAGCAAAAGAAAGGTTGTTCATTCATTAACGTGTACTTTGTAGTTGAGATACATTTTGATCAGCATGTAGATGCTCAGAAGAGCTGCCAAAGAGTTAGGGCTTTGTCACGCATGCTCTCCCCTCTTCCTACTGGAAATAGAGCCAGGGCAGAGAATAAGTGAAGAAGTAAGGAATCCTAGGTTTTGGACTCCTTGTGTTTTGCCCTGGGGGAGAGGCATTTGACAGTTCTTTTTTGACTTTGGGACACTGCTTTTCCCGTAGTGGAAGCACGCACCACCAATCTTAACGGCGCCATAGGGCAGGCAATGCTGAGTGACCCCCATGCCCCATGGTTGCCATCTTTCAAGTGAATGTTATTTGCTGAATTTCAAATTGATTCTCTTTGGGTTGAGGAGAAAACCTGGAGAAGAGAAATGAATGAACATTTTCCAGCAAGATAAAGAATTAAAAGGCTTCCTTATCCCAGAATCCCAGCTGAATTTCATCAGAAACGAACAAGGGTTTGGTATGTGTTTCACAGATGGTGTCAATGGTTCTATAGAGCTGGAAAACTTTCTGCTTATTTTCAGACTGTGCATGGGTATATGGCTTTGATTAGACCTGTAGAGGTTGATTGGATTTTAATTATGGGCAAAAAATATCCTTTCATAATACCTTCATTTCATTGGTAGTAACGCTTCATTGTCTTATTGCAATTACATTATAAGAAAATGATCTTGAGTACATCTCAGTGCATCTGACTTGATAAAAGTGGTTTTAGCTGATCAGTAAAAATAAGAATTTGAAAACAGATTTATGGCACAGGCAAGTAGGCCAGTTTTTCTTTGTACTTTTTGCAGTACTAGCCACTTGTATTTTTTTAGCACAGGACATGAGTATAATGACATCTCTTAAAAAGCATTTAGATATTAGCTTTTACAGTATGGTTTGAACTTTCATGAATTCATAGTCTCGGAAATGTTACTGAAGCTTAGGACAGCAATGTAGCTATTGCAAACAAAGTGAACTACTAGTATCAGCTTTTCCCTCACCTCCCCCCCCCCCCTTTTTATTTACTTGTTTCTTTTGAATCAGATCTCTGGGGAGGCTGAGCTGCGATGGGCTGGCTCCTTCTCCCAATGAGTTACCCTTCCAGGGATTTGCTCCTCAAGGCTCAGTAATAATGCTCTACCTTTCAAAGGAATTTGTGGGAATGGAGACAACGACTATAATCAGGATCTCCAGATTTAATTTACTTGAACTTTGGGTGCTCACATGTTGCCATGAAGGCCAAATTCATCTTTAAAAAGCTCTGTCCCGAGAAAGCTTACGCGGTGTCAGTGGAAAAGTAAACTACTAGAAGATAATGGCGAGGATTGTTCTGCTGCCAGCAGCACGTGCAGTGTTAGATCTCTCTTGAGCAGAGGGCAGACATTTTGTGGGGTGAATTGATGCTGCGTGTGTGATCTTGCAGTTTTCGGGGAATAAAGAAATGCTGAGAACAGCATGCAAATTTTTCCTTTCCTAACAAAGTCTTTAAATATTTTGGAGATAGCTTGCTTGCTTTGTAATCGGACTGTGAATGTATGCGTGTTCACCACATCAACTGAAACTGGCTATGTTCTATTTTTAGTAGGTTTCTTAGTAAAGAAGGTGTAGCAGGTAGGAATAGAGTATCTTATTACACTGTATTGTTACCCAGTTGACCTGCGTTTGCGTGCACAGCCTGCGAAATGTTAAGAAGCCTCCCGTTATGGTTTTGGAAGATGACGCAGTACAAAAAAATCAACAATACTTCATTGCAGCTATCTAAGGGGAAAATCCCCTTCTGCTTTCATCTTTAAGTCCTTGACAGAAGAAAGCTGTTTCACCTGGCTCCGCACCTGTGTAGTTAAAGTGAGGGCAGCTGCAGCTTCCCGCAGGATTAAGGTGCTGTCCTTCCAGTTTGTAGATGTTGCTCTCTAAATAGTAGAATTGAAATACTGCAACATGTGTTGCAGTCTCAAGCTGCGAAGTAATTTCATTATGTTTAATTAGCAGGCAAAAAGCTACTGAGGGAATGTTGACTTCAAACAGGAGGAGGGTTACACGTGAGACAGCAGAAAATTTCAAGTCCACCTGTTGCCTAGAAAAGTTTCGTATGTGTGTAAAGAAGTTTGTTAAAAAAAAAACAACAAAAACAACAAAAAACTCCAACAACAAACCAAAAAAAAAAAGAGGCTCTTCCACTTTTCCTAGATCAATGAAACAATCCCTTACTGCTGCATGTTACAGGCAGAAATCTTGCTTTTGTTTTTCATTACAAAGCATTTAAAAAAATCTTTTAATCAAACCATGTGAATTGTTGAACAGCTGTTGAGGGTTTAAGAACAAATTACCTGAAAGATGTAACCCCATAGCATGTAATTAATAAAGATTACATTGTTCAGTGGATATAACCAACAGGACAGTTTTGTGAGCCAGTGCATGAAAATGCTGCCTGAAAAGACTGCAGATTGTCAGTAATCCCTCAAAACCAGATATATTCCCTGTCTGACTTTACAGGTAGCTCGGGATTCTTTTGAGTAATCTCTTGCCACTTGTAGATCAGCCAAATAGTTATTCTGATGTTCAAATACATTGTTTTGATTTATATTTGTTTTCTGCTTTGTAGCCAGAAGACGAAGACACACAAAACCACAGTGACGAATCACTCTCCGGTAATATGTCAGCTTTTACTGCTCTGTATATTTTATTCCTAGATTTTCTTTGAAAGTACTTTATTAAAAGCTGCTGTTTGTCGTAACCAAGATCTGCTTGAGTAATGGATGCTTCTGGAGCTCATTTCACTACCAGTGTCATTTACAGCTTCTTTGTTCTGAGGGGTCGGTGATCAATAATGCAGACCATACGAAATGTGTAAGCAGTGTTTTTCCAACACATGTAGTGCATCCACCTTTGGAAGAAATCTGTAAACAGCTATTGGGAGAGAGCAGGAGTTGGCAGTAGGCTGTGGGGGCTTATCCCATAATTGTATAAGCTCTGCTGGGGGTGGGGTGTATGTGTGTGATACGCAGCCCTGTTAATCTAGCAGCGAACAACTGAGAATTTCCTGTTAGTAAAGAAGCCTGTCCTATCATGTAGCATTAGGTTCATGCAATTAAGTGGGTAGGTCGTCATCTGCTCATCAGTATCTAACACAGGGCATCTTAGAAAAGCCAGGATTCCTTATAATGCTTTTGATAGTCTGCGCAGAGTATAGCACAAGAAGCAGGTTGGTTTTGTTTTGTTTACCTTTAACTGTGCCCTGTGTGCTCTTTACCTCTTCTTCCCTGCTTCTATTGGAGGATGAAACTTACTCTGGCACCCTTGCAAAGCAAAAAGAAGATGAAATTCAGATAGGGTGCTCTCCTGCCCTTTGAGCTCAGCCAGAACCTTGGATTATATTCGTTTTCCCTTGTTTGTATAAGTGAATCTTGCTATGAGTGAAGCCAGCAAGGTTTGTCTCACTCCAACAAGAGTTTAGAGTGCACAAGAAGAACAGAGTTATTAACATATATATTTCTGTGGAGAACAGCTGCAAAGCCTGTGGAATACCTGTGAGCAAAGATGTCACCAGAACGTGTTTCCCCTTAACAGAGAATCTAAGCATTTGTATGAAGTTATGTGTCTGCAGCAGTGTTGTTGCTGCACGTCCTAACTTGTTGAAAACTTCAGAAGTTGTCTCTGGCCTGCTAAAAAAGCAAGCTGGTGAGCAGTGTTACAAAAATAACAATAGCCTGTTCTTCCCCTAAAAACAAAAAACAAAGTGCATGCAGAAGCTACGTTCAGCTCACAATTTGATGGTCTTTCTGGAATTTTCACACAATCTGACAATAATTACTGCAAATGGGGGGAAAAAAAAAACCCAAACCCAAACTAACCAAAACCACCCCAACCTTAACAGATGCTGTTGTCTGTATGAGTAGGTGTCAGTGAGTACCAGATTCACCCTTAGCCAGAGATACGGTTCAGATCTCTTAGACCAGCACTGATCCAGCACTTGTAAATTGTGTGTCACTGTTTTCTGTTGGTTTTAATCAATCTTTTGATTAGTATCAGTTTTCTTATTGTAGTGTCCCTTTTTCAAGAGTTTCATCCCAAGCAGGACCAGTTGCTTCCCTATTCCAAGCTGTACAATGAAGCTGGAGGGAGGGCAGAAGCTTTAAAAAGTGCTTCTGGGCTGCATCCATTATCTGCTACTCTTTGGAGATAACAAATTCTTGTCCTCCAAAGGAGAGAGGGAGAGTTAAGGTCCTGTCTGCAGCCAAAATGCTCAGACAGTGCCCTACACCACTGCAGTGTTAAAGGTCTTGGTATTAGTGTTTAACTAGAACTAGTTTCTACATGTTTTTACAAGTTATTAATATATAATATAGTGTGATAGCACCACATTGTTCACAGTGTTGGGGAGATACTGACTGTTGTGTGTGGGAAAGCTCTAAATGGCAATTTTCGGTATTCGATGCAGATCTTAGGACTTGGTATTTTTATTTTTCTCACACATGGAGGAGTATGCACTTCATTCCTTTCCATAATGTACATTTAAAATAGGCTTTCATTTTAGAACACGGACAGCTTTTATTGTAAGAGCCCTTACAAAGCATAGGAACATTTTCTTTTTCATTGTGTTGAAGTACTAGATGTTAGTTGTGTTTGCAGCTAGATGTGTCAGCAGATATTCTCCTGGTGCAAATACTTCATGTTGTTATGAAGGCATGTTATGAAGCTCAGAAGTGCAAAACCTTTTCCTTCATCCTACAACACATGTATACAAGATGCATATAATGCACACATAATCTTGTCGGTGATTTAAGCAGAGGTTGTGGCAGATTTGAGGAAGCATCGTAGTTCCTAAAAACAAAAAAGGAGAATATCCTAGCTCACACACTGGATTGAATTGCATGCCTTTTCTGTAAAAGTGTAAGTATGGTATTTTCAAAATTCCTGTCCTTTTGATTGTAGCCACTGAGCGTATTGAAGAGAGAAGTCTTAGAAAGTTAATTTCATGAGTACTTCATAAGGAATGGCATTACGTGTCACTATTCTGACTTTTCCGGAAACTATTCACAGGAACATAATAGTCTTCAACCCTTTGTGCTTTTAACTTTTTGTTCCTGGTGAAACCACAGAAGTAGATCCTAACTTCTCTGCATGTCATGGTTTTCATTGCAGATCTCAAGAAAACTTGCAAGGAAAATGGCACCTGCTCCTTGTGCTTATTCCGCGCACCGACCATCAGTGACATGCTCAATGATGAGGACTTGTTGTACACAGTGAGGCTAAAGCTGGATCCCTGCCACCCAACAGTGAAAAACTGGAGAAATTTAGCAAGCAAGTGGGGGATGACTTACGATGAATTGTGTTTCCTTGAGCAGAAGCCCCAAAGCCCCACCTTGGAGTTCTTGCTACGGAATAGTGACCGGACTGTGGAGCAGCTAATTGATCTCTGTAAATTTTATAAAAGAATTGATGTTGTGAAAGTGCTGCTGAAATGGGTGGAGGAGGAATGGCCCAAGAGAGGGAACAGAACTTACCAGAATGACTTCTAGGTCAAAGAAAGTTGTTAGTCCGTATGTTTTTAATGCTGGGACTAGCTGCCATTAGTACATGGGAAGTTTCTCTTGCAAGAAAGAGCGAGCTTGTACTGATGGTTTATATACTGTGTAAGCTTTAAGCGCTGTATACACGTACATATATGTTCTGTGCCCTCAGGGTTGCAAAGATAACCTTCCAAAACTAGATGGAATCATGCAGGTTGTGTTCTTGGGTCTACAGATGCCTTCAGTTTCTTTGCTGCTGTTTGTAGGCCTCCTAAGCAGAAGAGGAATGAAAAAAAACCAAAACCAGACCACTGGTTTTACTGCAGCAGCTGTGAACCATGTCAATTGTGTGCTGTTGCTGCTGTGAAAGCCACAATTAGAAGGCAAGTCTCTTGGCCTTTCTGGCAGCCCTTCCACAAATTAATGTGTTCTACATAGTAGATGATGATGAGTTTTTATTTTTCTTCCTTTTTTAAAATTTTTTAAACGTTTTATGACACTGTTTTTGGTGCAGGAACACATGAGTGTTCCAAGCAGCGGTTTGGATTTGCATGTTGCAATTAATTCAATGTTTCAACATCACATTCAAAGTAAGCTTTAAATCTCTTTTGTAGACAAGAATAGGTGTGAAACAAAACAATTCATTACATACTACTACATCGTAGGGCATATACGTGCTATAGAAGAAATCTTGCAATTTGGAGAGATGTTCCAGCCCATAACCACTAGGGACCAAAAAAAATCCCCTGAAAATGCTTTATGTTTAAAATAACTTTTGAAAGTTTTGAAGACAATATGTACTCTGAGTGCAATTATCTGTTCATGTCAGATGCCTCTTGCTTTGCAGTGTGAGGTGACAGCTAATGCCTCCCCCAGGGTGTCTCCTTAGGATGGAGCGTATCTTCCCTTTTCACAGACTGCGGTTTTCTTTACAGTCCTGTGGGCTGACCTACTTTCTGTCCCACACCAACGCAGTTGCACACTTGTGTGAAGCTAGCACAAGTTTATGTGTTGGTTAAAGCCACTTTAATGGGAAATTAACAGGTGAATTCATCTACAGTCCAGGTGGATGGTTATTAAAGCACTTATGGTGGTTTAGACTGACTTTTCTCAAAGAACTTTGATACTCTGAATTATGCTCTTTACATTTTAAGTATTTTAGGAATTGGTCTTTTTCCTGCCATTCTTCTGTGTTCTATTTTTTTTTTTTTTAAAAAAAAAAACCCTCCTGAAAAATCAGTTATATGCTATATTAAGTACTTTTATAGCTATAACGCCACATGCAAATACGTTGTATCTTAAAAATACTTCTAGTTGTTACCCTTGCTAAAAGCATCTCGGACAATACTAATATGTACATAGGTGTATATACCAAAGCACTGGTGAACAGTATGTCAAGATGTGGGGCAAAACTAGAATGGGGTACAGGTTTACTTTTCTCCAGTAGAAATAACTAAGTAGCAAAGCTGAGGGAAATCTAATGCTGTATACTGAGTTTCTAACTGTAAGAGAATGAAAAGGGACCTCTAGTAATACTATACTAAAGATACTGAGTGATATGGTTACAGAGGAGCTAGGAGTAAAGACTAACATTTTCAATGTCGGGAACTAGTTCTGGGGTGACATTAAATTAGCTTTATTTTGGTGACTTCGAGAAGCTGAAGATCTAGTTTCAAGGTGAAAAGGCTGACCTAAATTTGAGGTTTGAATTAATTTTTTTTTAGAAAGCTTGTGGAAGGCTGGAGTTTGTAATAACTTTTTTTTTTTTTTGTAGGCATTCCTCAGTAAAGCTGCTACTTTTTGGAACAGTAAGGTTTCTAGCCATATTTCATAAAGATGAAATTGTACTGCTGTATCTCGTTGGGGATGCGGTTTAAATGTTTCGTGTTCCTCTTCTGGGAATGGGGGTTTCCCGATAGGTGTTGGCCAACTCTGACTTTTGCAAATCATCTTTTATCTTTAGTTAGGAGTTCTAAAATCAGCTTTGAGGACTGCTGCTGTGGCTGGGCTGTCTGTTCTTTTTGGTTCCTGCAGAGGCATCCACTGCATATGTGGGAACAGTCCATAATGCAGCTTGTCCAGCATAATGCCCCATGCCTTGGGTCTCCTATATATATGCGTGACTTAGCATCACGTGCTTGTGTGCCACATTGTTCTTCTGAATGATGAGTGCTGGCATGTATGCCAGCAGCTTTTCTCTCCCATAAAGTCCCGCAGCTATA
This sequence comes from Falco punctatus, assembly GCF_963210335.1. Taxonomy (NCBI): domain Eukaryota; kingdom Metazoa; phylum Chordata; class Aves; order Falconiformes; family Falconidae; genus Falco; species Falco punctatus. The sequence continues at coordinate 83,150,722 of NC_137584.1, forward strand.
TGTGTGTGATATTGTAGCATGCTGTCCTTTGGTAGGTGCAGTCCCAGCAAGGAGCTGGCACCCTCACCTAAGACTCACAAGGGGAATATGAAATGATGCAGCAGCATTCCTGAATCGAGATGTTCAACTGAAATCTACCCCTTTTTTTTCCTGTTTTCTGGCTAAAACTTGTAAAATTTTGAAGAAACACTGTTGTCTTGTGGAAGTGAATTCTAATCCCTTGAAACTCTTGAAAACTCCACGTCAGCTGCAAGGATTCATGTCTGATGGAAATAAAGCTGCTTCTGGGAGGTCATAGGTGGATTCTGTATAAATTTTCAGCACTGAGAGTTGAAAATGTTAGCTTTAAACTTCATCATACACTGGATTACTCGTTAGTATACTTGAAATACTTTTCCTCTTTGTATAGCATGAATTGAGATGTACACACTTTTTTAGTTTTATATCTGTTTACAAGATAATGGGTCTGAGTGTTCAGTTTATTCTTATATCTTGTTATAATGTATACTATTTTTAGAAGAAATATAGATTGTCAATTTTTGACTTTATTGTATTTGGTTTTATTTACAGCTAGGAAAACAGGTGTTTTCCTTCTCACCAGTTGCCTTGGAACCAGAGAACTATCAACTAGTGCTGTGAAAAAAACCCATCTTATATAGAAGATTCATGGTGTCTTAAAGCATCTATGTTTGCAACAGATACTGCTGTTCAAGATAGGAAGATGCACTTTTTTTATCTTTTCCATACAAAAAATGCATTAATTTCTGTAAGATGATGAGCAAATCTGTTTATTTAAAAACTTGCAGTGGAGTTACTAACTATAGAGAGGTATGCGGCCTACACTGGGTGAAGTCTTCCTGAATTAATAACCAATCTGATAATGAAGGTTAGAGAATCTAGCTGTGCTAGGCTACCAGTTTTGTTTCTCGTATTCCCATACAGGACCCACTCTCCCTTCAGGGATTTCATGTTCTTTGGCTGCCATCTCTGTGCCTGCAGGATAATCAGCGGCCCTTCCCTCTCATTTTTAGCTTCTGTGGAGACGTCCAAACCACTATATTCTTTCATTCCTGGAGCTTTACCTAGGACATGGTGAGCCTAATTGTTCAACAGCAAAGTTACAGCCCTGTGCTCAGGAGGCTCCAGTTTTGCTGTGAGGTCAGCTATGGGGCGTCCCCACGAAATGGTGACGGTGTCCAGTTGCCTTATGCGCTGCATTGCGCTTCCCTTGGGGAGAGGGATGCAGGATGGGTTTGGGGTTGTCCTTTGGAAGCCTACTCTAAAGGATAGGGTAGTCAGCATATGGCCCCAGGTGCTTGCTTGGAAGCAAGTTGTACAGAAACTGTAAACCATACTTCCTGAATCACTACAGAATAGTAGAGAGGTGCAGCTCAGTCTGCATGGTACTTCGTGCAAGAGACTGTGTATTTTTCACTGTCTCAAACGGACTGCCTCCCACGGTTCCAAATCGGGCTGTTAGCATGTGGAAAAAAAATGTAAATTCTGCTTTATGGTGGTTTAAGTTAGGCTAACACTGCTGACTTGTGGTCAGACGTAGTTGGAAATTATTTGTCAGCAGTATTGTTTAAACAAGGCCAAACAAAGTGCATGGCATTTATAATAATGTAGAGAGGACCCGACTTCTGTAATTTTTGCAGTATATCATGTTGTTCTGTCCATGAAGGAAAAACAATCAGTTATTCATAACTAATGGCAATATATCTTGGAAGCCTTAAGTTTTGGGTCAGTTTTGGACAGTAGGGCCGAGAGCCATTAAAAATGGACCTGGGCTTGTTGCCTGTGCGGACAGAAAAGTGCTTTTCCTAGCCCCTGAGCTCAGGTCGCCCTGATGGCGTGGCTGTGGTCAGTGGTTGGCCTTAGCAGGGTAGGGAAGGCATGGATCTACCGATCAGGCAGGCTGAATGTGAGCAGCACTAATAAAAATTTATTTATATATATATTCTAGACTATATTACAGGTGGAATCTATAGTCCTTGTTTGCCTGTACCTTGGCCAAGGATAGGATTGACTCTTTTTTACAAGAAACTGATGGCAAAGAGGAGTTGACAGGCTTGGGGAAGGCTTGCCTGTACCCTCTGTAGGGGTGGCAGTCCAGCAGCTGGGCAGACTTACTAGTTGGTTTGATCTCTGTATTTTACCTTTGTAAAATAGTGATTCTTGATTTCAAAGGCAGGTCGTGGGGTAAATGATTATTTGTTTCTGTGGTAATGAGAGTCGCATGAGAATCTTGAAGTGTGAGAAAGAAAGAGCAGTGCAAGTCTTGTTAGGATGGGATCAGTCCTGGTGGCTTCGACCTTTTTGCACTCTGACACGAAAGATTATTGGTGTGTTGGGTTTGTTGAGGCCTTGTTTACCGGCCTTCACAGTGCTATAAAGATAAGGATTGAGACTGGAGAACAGAAGAGAAAGAAGTAGCTTCTGTCAGAAATAATGGGTGAGAAGTAATGTCTATGGTGTTAACTTTCTCTTTCCTTTGATGTAGGTACAGAAATGGTTTCCTTGACTGAAAATCTTAGTTACTTACAGCTGCACCTTTTATCTTCTTTTGAGAAAATTCCAGAAACAAGGCCAAATTTGTTAGGAACTTGGATAATAAATGTGTTCTGTGTGTCTGTGTGCGGCATGAGATAGGTATGCAACTTTACATATCCACACAAAGGTGCTTTTTTTTATTACAAGTTTGCATCAAAATTACTCTTTTTAGTTGGGGAATGCTTTTTGTTTCCAAAAATAACCAGGGTTTCATGTTGTTGGTGACATAAAACACATTTGCACAACTAAAAATTTTTTTAACAGGAAGAGCCAGGATATGAGTAAGAAAGGGACACTTGGTGCCTCACCCTAGCAAGAGTACCTTGAGCCTGAGGAATTTTTTTTCATGTTCGTGCCCAATATATGTGAGGTTTCCCTACTCCTCCCGTGCTGCAGTTCATTCACAATCACATAATTTTTTAGATTTTTTTGTTTGTCCTAATTTGCTGTTGCCTCTCTCTGAAGCTGAGGCGTTCACCGACTCAAAGGTCTATTAAAAGCCTGTTCCCCTCTAACCACCAGAGAACACCTACCATCGCGTGGTGAGAGGTGATACTGCAGCCCTCTCATTTCTTCCTTGAAAATGCAGCCAAAAAGCCCATCTGGAAGCACGAAGATCCACCAGGAGATCCAAAGGCAGCTGCAGGGAGGAGGATGGTGTAGCCGAGGCGTGAAGGTGTAGTCCTAGGGAGCTTGGGTTTGGTCACAGCCTCCAGCTGGGAGAACATCGCACAGTTCTTTGTTTTGCACAGATGTGTGATGTTTCTTGGTTTTTATCTCCCTAGGGTACGTAGAGATTAAGGCACTAAGTTTGTGTAGACCATGGCACTTTTTTTTTTTTTTTTTTTTTTTTTTTTGGCGTGGTGGTGGGCAGACAGAGCAGGCATAAGCACAGGTTTGCTTTAGTAGCTATTGCAATGCAAATGAAGAAGTGATCCTGACTACTTCCCGAATCCTGTGGCGTTTGTCACTGGTTTAAAAAAGAAGGGGTGAGTATGTTGTAATGGTTATGTGGCCTACAACTGGTTTTTAAAATGACCAGCGACTTCTCTGTAACTCGTTTGTCCTTTGGCCCACATACCTGATCTGTGTCCTGTTTGTTCTTAGCCTTCTCTTCCAATATTTTGCTTAAAAAAGCAGGCATTGCAACAACAAAAAAAAAAGATTGCTTGCTAGTTTCTGAAGTAGCAGTAGAATTTTAAGCTTTTGAATGGGTAAGCCCATTCAAAAAAAAAAAAAACAACCAATTTTTCTTCCCTGTGATTTGTAAGATTTGTGCATTTAGGCTTTAATTAGGCTGGATGTTCTGGATGATCACTGAAGCCAAGTATTGACACATTAGAGAAGGTTAGGGAAGGCCACTGATCAACTTGTAACTAATAACAGCTGAACCAGCTGGGCTGTCAACTGAAATGTTAATGTCAGTGTACCAAGAAGCAGTGACTCACGTCCACTTTGAATCTAAAGCCTTTCAGAGCAGCTAGGGGAATAATTTCCATCAGAAAATGCTGTACTGCATCAACAGCTTCATGAAAGCTATGGAGAACACAGCAATGTCAGGGTTTTGAGACTACATGAAGTCCTTGCACAAAAAAATTCTGCTGAGCAGTACAGTGTGCTAGAGGCTTTACCCCTGTGGCCTGTGGTTCTGTATTAACTAGGAGAAGAAATTACATTTATTCTGGTACCACACAACAGTACAAGAGATGAGCTGAGAGTAACTTCCACTGGGCAGTTAATGGGGACTAGTAGCTTACTTCGGTTGCCTCGCTGCAAAGCTAGATAATGTGTGTATCCATCAGCTTTGGGTGAGGCAAATGTGTCGTAACCCATAATTTTGATCTGTTACCAGTCTGTTAAGGACTCTTGATGAGACAACCTACAGAGAACCACTGAGGTTATTAGCATTGAATGGCCATAGTGGTGTATTACCATATAAACAGTATGTACAGTAGGGAGAAGCTTCTAGTTCTGGACAGAATTTTCCTTGCAGGATATTTAGACAATGATTCATTAAAATACACTCCATGCTGCTATGGATAGTGTTGTGGAGGTCCAGAAGTGGTGTCATTAACCTAAAAATGAATTGTGCGGATTCCAGGGTGTGCTCATTTAGTAAGATGATGCAATTGTAACCTCTGACTCAAATTCCTAAATGGCTGATGGTCAGAAGCTGGGTGTGTGGTACTGTGTGCTTGCCTTTGCTCTCATTCTGCTCCTCTGGGCAGCTCATGATGGGCACTATCTGTAGCGATCGTGGGTACCCAACCCTTCGACTTGATGAGGTGCAGCCAGTTTAGTCTCTACCAAACCAAAGATGTCTTATACCAACCTCAAAAGAACAGCAGTACGTAGGAAGCTGTTATGGTACTGTGTGCATCAGAAAAAGGACAAATGTAGCTGGCAGGGCGGTCAACCCTGCCCCTAGACTGAAGTCAGCAAAACTTTGGGCCTTGCTACATAGGCTAGGAAGAAAAGTAAATAAGCAGATCTGATCATGGAGAAACTGCAAGTAACCTATTACAGAAAGTGGAGAGGGCTAAAAAGGAAAAGCAGCCTCTTACATAAAGGAAAGGAATGGTGTTTTGAATTGTGGAGAGGAGGAAAGCTGAATAAAAAGGGACCCATGAGAGGTTTTGAAATGTGTTTATTTGTGCCAAGTCTAGGGACTTCTCTAAGTAGCTCACCACTAATTGGTGGAAATTTTATAATTGGAACCATTTATAAAATATTGGGCCAAGTAGGTATGACTGCTTACGTTGTTACTCTAACTTTGGGGGATGACTTGCTGCCCTGAGAGGTACAGGTTGTGGACTGGGAAGCAAGTACAGGGGATCTGCTTAAGAAGTTTCTTTTGGGGAAGTAGGATTCCATGTAATCATGTATTTTATGGCACTCTGCTGGGAAGTGGAAGGAACTGGGTAGCAGGAGGTATCTAAGGCAGCTAGCAGAGCCAGATTGCTGCTGGAGTGACTTGCGAAGGACTGAGCAGCTTGTAATGTGGCTGGGTCTGGTGCAGGTGGATGCAGCCCCGCTGCCCAGCAGGGAAGGTACCCGCCTCTGCTTTGAAGAAGTGCAGATGTGAGATGCGGTGTTTGCTGCGGGAAGAAAGGAGCAAACACAGCAGCTCCTTTACCAAGAAATGACAGGAGGGCTCAAAATAGGCTGGTCGTACTCTTCTTTTTCTAGCTAGTGAAGTGGTGTTTGTTAAGCTACCTGACTGAATATGTGAGAAGGGGTTAAAAAAAGTGCCTGGTCATCAGTTTGGTTCAGTTTTCCCAGGTTTGTGGGTGGGCTTTAACTGTTACTAACATCGCCTGTGTTGCTGTCAAAAGCTTACAGTGAAGCATGTTACAGTTATACAGGTGATTGTAACAAATTACATCAAATTCAGTTTTGCTCACAGCAGACTCAGCAAGCGCAATATTTATTTAAACTAAAAATTTGTTGTCGCTTTTAGATTCAGTCACAGAGATCCAGAAGCCCTGTGTAAAATCATGCTAGACACAATCAGTCTGTCCTAATTTGTGGGTTGTGGTCTGACACTGCTGCTCAAGTGTTAACTCCCCAGAGGCTCCAAAGGGGAGAAGGGAGCGGAAAGCTAAATCTGTAAAAGAACGTGTTTCAGTCTTTAATGAGATGAATCAAAGCAGTTCTTAGTACCCAAGAAGGAATACGTGAGATTTGGAAATGAAATAATTATCACTGAAAATAAGTGGGAAGTTCGTAACGGCTGGTTGGATACAGTTGCAGACGTGCGCTGCCAGTGTCTTGTAGTTATGTTCCTCTCCCAGTTCTTGTAGTTGGGGCAGGAAAGGCAGGTAAAATTTCTTCAAAGTAACAGAGTCCTCCCTCAAATGCTACCTTCTGGCCAAGAATAGCTGCTGAATTTGCTTCAGCTGAAATTGTCTGCCTCTCTGTTGACAAAGCACTCCTGTTTCTCCAGCAAGCAAAATTCTGCTGAACAGGATAATGCACAGTCCTGGCAATGCTTGTGTGCCCCTCCAATTGCAGCTTTAAAAGCAAAAGCCTGAATTAGGGCTTGGACCATGGAAATAGGGGAAGGCTTTGCTATCTGTCGTCATGACTGCTGTTAGTAAATGGCGCTAAAAATAGCAGTCACGAAATCGGCAGCAAAACGACAGTCTGAGCGAAACAACAGCAGAGTAGTGCAAGGCTGCTCAAGCTGTAACCCAAGTGACTCATTGTCAGTGGTGCATTAAGTTTGGGAGCTGAAATAGGGATTTTCCTGTAAATGTCATAAACTGCCTGTGACTCAGCCTTCAAAGAGGTGATCAGCATGTCAATCAAGCAGCTGTTCCACTTCAGTAAAGAACTGGTGCGTACTTTAAATCACTGTATTTCCTTTGGTTTGTTCCTTCCCAGAAGTAGAAGAGCTCTGAGCCAGAAGTAGTCAAGTAGTAAAACTTTATATTCTGTGGTTCTTCTAGAAACACTTCCACTTATTGCTCCTCCTTTCAGCATCACGACTTTTTTTATTCCAGCCCTTCAGCATATTTTCTGTCCCTGTTGTTTGACTTAACCTCAAAAGCAGGTTTGAAAGTTTGTTTTCTAACACTGAGAAGTGAAGGCATTTCACGTACTTCTGTCAGTCTACTTTTATTAAAATTTTCTACTCTTTAAAAATAAAATATGCCTAGAACAATAGCTTCAAAGGGAAACTAAGTGGTAGTTCAGGCTCTAGAACCTTTATTTTCTTTTTTAAAAAGTGCTGTGGAATTTTGTAGAACAACTGAATAGCTTTTTGCTATCACCCAACTACAGACAATAGTTCTCGGTCTTCTCTCAAAACTATTCTAAGGTATCTTTCCCCAAGTGACCTGCTTTGGTGCTGTTTAATCTACATAGCTCATTTCTGTAGTTCTCCTTGGAAGAAACGTTATTATGCCTTTCTGTGAATGAATCCTTCCGATCTGACACAGTTAACCTGGTGTACCCTTTAAAGCAGCAACCTTACAACTGTGAGTAGAACTCTAGCAAGTAGATACGATTTGGTATGGAGTTTTTTTGTGCTAGTTAATTGCAGGACAGAAGACGGGCTATTATCTAGCTAAGATACTGAAATGATCTTTGTGACGGGAGTGGCTGAACACCATTCGAACTTTGTGATAGCCACATACGCTGCTTCCTGCGAGGCAAAGAAATACTGAATGCCTGTAATTGAATAGGATATGGCAATTTAATTTGGGTGGCCTTTTCTATTGCAACCTTTATTTCTGGCTCATCTTTCCCCCATCCAGCATATAGACAGGGGAAGCTTTAAGCAGTGCTTCTCTAAGTAGCTTGTTGCTACACACCATGAGCTGTAAAACTACTCGGGACCTCATTGTGCTATCTGCTTACTAGATGGAAACAGTCAAACCCATGGTTAGAAAGCCTGTGAGGGAACAGGAGGGTGTCAGCACAGCCTTCGGGTGGTAGGTGTAGGATTGGGGATGAGCGTAAGGTTTCCAGGTTTCAGGGAATCCACAGTCCTGGAGCAACACATGACACAGTTGGCTACCAAAGCTGTGTTTCGGTCTGGTTGCAGGTGCCTTGCTTGGAGGACGCGGGGTGAGGCTGGGACAAGGGACCGACAGAGGGAACACGGAGCACGGGGGAAGCGGTGGGTTCGCAGGGGAAGCTTGTGGTAGCGTTGAGGTGCTGAGTTAACTTCACGGCTGAGTTGGTACTTTCGCCCTCGTAGGTCTGAGCCCACAGGGCGCTTGCCGGAGCAGGGGGTCAGGGGCCTGTGACAGCTCAGGCTGAGCCCAGCGGTGCCCCCGGACCGGCCCCGGGCGCTTGCCGGCTCGGGGGGTCAGAGGCCTGTGGCGGCTCCGGGGCGCAGGGTGAGGGGCGCCCCCGGACCGGCCCCGGCTCTGGGCACGGCTCAGGAGCAGACCCCCGGGCCGCAGACCCCCGGGCCGCAGACGCTGACGTCGGAGGCGGCCGGAAGTGGCCGGGCGGGGCCGGGCGCGGAGCGGAGCGGGGCGGGCGGCGGGGCCATGGCGGCGGGCGGGAGCCGGCGGGGCTGCGGGCGCTGCTAGCCACGGTACGTTGCGCAGACGAGCGGGGGAACGTCCTGTTGGTAACAGCAGCCGTAACCCTCGCTGCGTGCGGCTCCCCGTCGGGGGCTGCGCCGAGGCGGGCCCGGCTGGAGGAGCCGCTCGGTGGGGCCGGGGCTTCCTCGGGGCGCGCTGAGGTGGCCGAGGGCGCTCGGTGACACTAGTCCCGCGTCCTTCTGGGGTGTTGCTGTGCTGGGTTTAGAGCCGGGGGGACGCTGCTGGTGTTTCGTGTTTTAATTGCTTGCAGGTATCCAGAAAGTACCTCGCTTGTTCTCTTCGCACAAGTCCTGTTTGCCTCGGTGTAAAATCGCGGCTCGATGCGAGGTCTGGCCTGGGTTACCCTCGTGAAAGACCGTGCTGCATCTCTGGGGACAGCGCGGTAACTGGCGGTTGACCTTTCTGTTTTCCTGGTTCGTTATTGAAGAGGTTTTCAGTTTCCTTGCTCTGTGGGTGATAACGGGAAAGCCTGCGTGCCTTTTCCTGTTCTAAGAGCGGAGTCAGGAACCCTTAACTTACAGTCTTGGAGACTTAGGATTTGGTGTAATGGTTATGACAGAAGGTTACTGGGGAGCCTTGCAGTTGCGTGCCCATCCCCTGTTCTGTCAATCTGAGCCTGAACAGCAGCTTTTCCTTGTTCCCGTGACCTTCTCAGTAAGAAACTAATAACCAAAAAATACCCTCAACCCATCACTTTGCCATAGTGCCGCTGGTCTGCCAAGACTTTAACAGCCAGTTCTGTTCCCGCATCCTCTTTCAGCAGGATCGAGATTGCTGTTGGCACACCCAGGGAAGCTCAGTTAGCAGGCTGCTGGATGCGGGCTTGTAGGTCTGGGTTTCATTTTTTTGGCTATGCTGTTGGACTTGCTGGTGTTAAAGGCAGGATTGATTGCTTTGGTCTTGATTTCGTCCTAGTGAAAATGAAAACAATGAGATTTGCCTGCCTTTGCACGTTTCTGTTGTGAGTTGATGGTGGTGTCCTATGAGAAGATCAAACGGGCAGCGCAGGCACCTGATGTTCTCCAAATTGTGTCCTAGACACTGGTCTTAAGTAGGAGAATTAATACCCTTCTGGCCCAAATCTCCCACAAGATAAACCAGGTAGTGCAATGGGCCGCTCTGTTGTTGAATCACTGCAGAAAACTCCAGGGCTCTGTGGAATGGGTCTGCCTATCATTAGCACACAGTTTGCAGGCTACCTTAAGTTACTTCTCCGGAATGTGCAAGAAATAATTACTTAGTAGTTTCAGTTGGGCCTTGAATTTTGGTCGCTTCATTAGGAGATTTGCTAGAGAAATTATAGTGTAGCTGGATATACTCACAAGCTGTTGTTTCATTTCTTATTAATGCCGTGCATTTACTGCAAGTTTTTACAAACCCCTGTAGTTATTTGTGGAGTTAGGGATTGTGTGTGTTGGAGGAAGAAACCTAAAACACCTTTTGCTTCCCTGCTGCGTCTTTGCTTAGTGTCTCTTAACGTTACGTAAAGCAAAACTAGAAAAAGCAAGTTCAGCCCCTAAGGCTTCTCGGCCTTGGGAAATCTGGGGATAGCACAAGCGGTGTTAAAGGAAACAGAAATGGTTGGTTGGTTGTCGTGGAAAAAATGCTTTTGTACCGTGTATCTTTGCCCTGTCTGCAGGCAGGGGTCAGCTGCTAATGGAGAGCTATTAGGACCCAGCTGAGGGGCGCTGAGTTATCAGCGTTCCCCTGTACAATGATGATGTTTAGGTGGGATTCTGTCTCAGTATACATAATCTCAGGAAGCTGCTCATGACATTGTGTACCTGTGTGCACTGTCCCTTGTTAGAGTGGCACCTTATTTCTTTAAGCAAGCCTTTAATTTTTGTATTTCAAAACTCCAGCAGATTTCTCCGACAGATGTTTGCATCATTTCTTGTGTTTTTTAAAGTTACGACCTGGAGGGTTTCACTTCACTTTGGGTTTTTTTCTAATTAGAAGTTATGTTTTTTTGAAGGGATCCCTCCTTTGGTGCTGCCTGACCAGTGAGTCCTTTAAGTACGCTCCAGCAGTGGTCACACAGAACCGACAAAACTGGAGGAGGGAAGATGATGTCCTTGGATGGACCACAGAAGACAATCAGTAACCCGGTAACTCCCCTGTCATATCAACAACTCCCTTGGGCAATTGAACTTTGCTGTTTTATGTCCATAGTTAGTACTCGTACTGTTTTGCACGGTGAGGGGTGTTACTGAGAGCGCTCTGCATCGCTCAGGTATTTGAGGGAGAATGTCGCAGGTGACACTAGGAGCTGATGGTGTTTAGATATTGTGCTGGAAGCAAACCCGACGCTTAATGCACAGGACTTCCAGAACAGGAAGGAAGTTCTGTTGGCCTTGGGGGTAATCCTTTTTCCTACACAGTTTCTGCAGATGTCTGGCATTTTTGCAGACTGTTTGGATCAAAAGTGAAAATATGATAAGCAGCCTTTTCACTTCTAATTCTCTGTAAACATGGGTGGCGCCTGGCAGCCCTTGTGGTGTGGTTTTTGTTTTTTTTTTTTTTTTTTTTTGGTGGTGCTTGTAATTTCAGTCTGAACAATTGAACCTGAAATGTTTTTTGATAGTTGGTAACTTGTCTTACAATGAATCCTGTTTTGTAAGGAAGACTTGAGCTCTCAGCAATTGCAGAGTGGATTTGATGGAATGTTGTTTGCCTAGCTTAGGGTCCAGAGACTTTCTTTGAAGAGCTCTTAATATTCTCATGATCTGGAACAGTAGCTAAAGGGATGGGCTGGAGCTGTGTTTTTTGTTGTGTCTTTGAAAAGGTAGTTCCTTTGAGCCTGCAGGAAAATATTTTTAACATTGTGTGGTAGAACTCTTTAAAAATAATAAATTCTGTAGAGTATCTACGTGGTGTATACAGTAGTGAGATCTGCACAACTTCCTTATCTATTGCAGCTTTGCAGTGATACACACCTGGGCCCTCAGTGAATCTGATTATTCAGTCCCACTGTACGTTCACTGCTTGCAAACTGGATAGAGGTAGGGATGATGGGGGAATAGCTTCAGTCTTTTTCACAAGAACTCAGCTGGGAGAGGAAGGAAAGCAAGCTGTGTGGAGATGAACTAGAAGGTGGAAGGACAGAACTGCAAAAGTAAAGGGAGGATGAAAGTTGGTACATGGAGATTTTAGTGGGGAAGGAGGTGTGAGGAGAGGGATTAGGACATGTTTAGAATAAATAATGTGTGAGGGAGAGAGTAAGAGTGGAGCAAAATCAGGTGGCTGCAAGGGGACTGATGAGTATGATGGGTGGCAAGACCAGGCTGGAGAATATAAAGGAGTAAACTAGGTCTTAGGGGTCAAGAGCCTAAAGTAGGAATAAGAGTGAGTACTTGGGATTAGAATGTGGAGGCAGAGTTGGGAAAGATTGTGCTGATGACCTCAGGACAGCCTCCAGGCAAGGCCATGAGCAACCTGCTCTATCTGACCTTGCTTTGGTCAAGGCATTGGGCCAGAGATAGCAGAGGTGCCTTCCAACCTCAGCCCTTCTGTGACTCTATCACCTGTGTGCTACCACAAGATGAACCTAGTAGGGATGGAAGAGGGCAGGCTATGAAGATTTCACTGTTTCAGTGAATGGTTCCAAAGGGCTGATAATAGTCAGCCCTTGGCAATGACCCAATTAGAAATTAATCCTTTTTATACTCTATTAGAAAGTGAGGCAACAAAATGTTATCATGGAGGCTGGAAATCTTAGTTTTAGTTTGACCTGAGAAGCTTGGTTTTCACAGGTGAAAATATGCTGGGTTTTTCCTTCCCATTGTGGTGGGTATTTAGTGCTTTTCTACTCTTTCTCTTAAATGAGATGCTAGCGGTGTTTCTTTTAATGTGCTAGAGTGCCATATAATTTAAGTATTAGAATAGTATTTTTAAAATTATTGTGGGCTTTTTTGCCTCCATCACAAATCGTTATTTGAATCTTTTTTTTTTTCTTTTTTTTCTTTTCCCCTCCCTCTTCTAGATCATTCCATATGTTGGGACCATACTTGGTGGCCTTACTCCTGGAGAGTTGATTGTGATACATGGGACTGTTCCTGATGATGCAGACAGGTAGTGGCTATGGTGTCACTTTCTGCAGTGTCACCATGTGAACAACAATGTAATGCATAAAATGTTTCCAGGGGTCTTTTATAGTGGCACACAAAGGCTTGATCTAAACCCTTGTGATAGTGTCAGAGTGAGTACAGTGTTAATTAGTCAATGAAAACTTTGTGACGAGAAGTGGAGAATGAACTGATTTTTTGCTTCCTGCTGATTCTCTCTTCTGTTTGGCTGCTTTGGCCATTTTTTCCCCCTGTCATAGCATATAACCTGCCTCAAGAGGTTATCTGAGACTAACAATACTGATAGCTGAATGTGTTGTGTGAAGGAATGAACTTAAACTGGGCTAAGGAGGTGTGAACTGGTACACGTGCTGGGTACGGGGGTTCTGTTCCCTGACTTTGCCCAAGGTTCTTCTGGTTATTCTACAGAAGGTGATAGGGGGGTAGGTGGTGAACACAGTTGTCACTGAAATCAGGAATAAGAAAGCCTTTAACACCAATGTAGCATGGGGAAGCAGGCATTCTTTACTGCAGTGCTGGATGCACGGGGGATCGTTTCGTCTAAGGTGTATGCCGCGTTTCAAACACAATTACACAGGCCACACTTAGCATTATGCATTACATTTCTCAGAAGAATCATATGTATTAATTTAACAGGTGGTACTATGATAATTAAGCATTGCACATGCTCCTTACAGATACCTCTGAGTCTTCTAAGGGGTCTCAAACAATTGTGGACCCTGTAGTTACAGCTGACCGATCACTGAACCTTAATTTAGTTCCCTTATATGGAGAGCCCAAGGAGAGTTTAAGTTTGTTTCATTAGTTGCCTGTACAATGTTCTCCTCAGTGACCTTGAGTTTTAAACTACTCTTTTCCTCTTGGCATAAAATTACATAACCAGGGTTGATTAGCAACCTCTTCGTGATTACACTGAAACAAACAATATAGTTACAAAGCTAAACCAGACTATACTACAAGGTAACACAGTAAATGGGCAGCTTGCGTGATATGATGACCATTAAATAAATGCATAAATATTTAAATTCATTGCAATTAATCATGGGAGAACCTTTCACAAATGTGTAGGAGTGGGCAAATACATTTTGTGGTTTTTTCTCCTTCTCCAGCAATATTAATTGTGTCTGCCTGTTCTGAGGATCCACAGTAAAACACAAATGTAGCAGACTCCGCTAACTGAGGTGACTCCTTGACAGACTGAGCTGAATGTGGTTTGTCTTATTTTTATGATTAGGTTCCAGGTGGACTTACAGTGTGGCAGCAGTGTAAAGCCTCGAGCCGATGTGGCATTTCATTTCAACCCCCGCTTCAAAAGGTCTGGCTGCATTGTTTGCAACACACTGGAGAGCGAAAAATGGGGCTGGGAAGAGATCACTTACGAGATGCCCTTTCAAAAAGGGAAGCCGTTTGAGATTGTCATCATGATTTTAAAGGATAAATTCCAGGTGAGTCTGGGTTGATTCTTCAGCCATAGCCAGTTGTCAGGCCAACAAGAGAGGTATTTTTGTATACTTACAATAAATAGTTGGAAGCCTTGGTTTCCGTTACCTAGGTGTAGTCTAACTGCAGAAAAGTTTAGGAGTTTTTCTTTTAAAGAGGTGCTAAGTAAATCAGACCTTGAAGTTGATATTGCCTTCCTCGTAAGTTGGGTGAGTAGGCAGGTAACTTCCTGCTGTGGCTAGCGGCTACTCCACCCAGTTGCTTCGTAGGTGAGAAGGGCTAACCTTAGGATAAAGCTGAACGCGTGAGGTGTGTTTGTCCTGCTCTGTTAGACTGAAATAAGAGATTCTAGTAGATTGGTAACACCACATTGGTAAATGATCAGGTGTAGAAACAAAAGATTTTTGAAATGCAAATTTTTGTGAAGGAGATTTATTCGCCTACACTGTGATGGAAAGAAAGACTGAATTGTGGATTAGCTGAACCTGGTTGCTCTGAAATTTCTAGGACGTTCCATGCTTCTGTACCAGACCAGTAGACAGAGATCCATGTATATGGCTGACACATGGCTGGTGTGATGTACATTTAATACAGTTTTCCCGTTTTGTTTTCTGTCTCCTTAGGTGACTGTAAACAAGAAGCACTTGCTGCTCTACAACCACAGAATTAGCCTTGAAAGAATAGATACTCTTGGAATATATGGCAAAGTGCAGATCAAAACTATAGATTTTGTTTCTAATGTAAGTTATATAGACAAATTGTTTGATTCCTTTTCTCTGTCTTGCTAAACTACAGAGTAGGGTTTGTGGTGAAAAGGAAGTAAGGAAAAGCAGCTACACAGTCTGACATCGCTACCAAGACTTTTTTTCCCCCCACATTTCAACATGTGAGTCTTATGTAAGGATCTCTGTCTTCCCGTTTTAGCCTTGAGGTTAGGGGCAAAAGGGTGGCAAAGTTTACAGCTTTCAAAGTTAACAGGGCAGATGGTGTAAGAATTGATTTGATACTGGGTCTAGGAGTGGATTAGACTTTTCAGGTATTGCAGGAGCACCAAAATGAACTCACAGTATTTAGTGCTTTTAAGTGACAAGTTCAGCCATAGCTGTAACTTGTTGCTTGGCTTCCAGATGCTGAGTTCAGCCACAGCTGGAACTGCCTGTGTACGTAACCCTGGTTTTCCTGCTAAAATGACTGAATTGCTGAATGAAGGGATGAGAGGAGTGTACGTTTATTTCTGGAGGGTGAGAAGCAGTGTCCTTCTTCAAAGACTTTGTGGCTTGGACCAAACTGCAGTGAATTTAAAGTGAAGGCAGTGCTGTGCTTCCTTTCAGCTGCCAGCTCTGCTAGAGAAAGTAAACTAACAGGGAGGAGTCGAACACTTTCCCCTGTGCAGAAGCAGAGATCCTTCTGCTCTGGAAGTGTGAGACTTGTAGAACAGAAAAAGATGGTGATAAATTCCAGGGAGGTACAGAAGGTGAATGCCTTTTCCCTTTCTTCCTGCCACTCACTAGAGCAGCCTACCTACTCCTGTGTAATATTCAGGGTCTCTTCTGCCCCATCCTCATTACGTTGTGGGCAAAGCTTGGATCTCTTGCTGCCAAAATGTCAGGTCTAACTCGGGTCAGCAGGCTAATAATTGTGCTGATAGAAGGTGGAGATTTGGGCCAGAATGGAAAAGGAGTCTGAACATGATAGATATGTCTATTCATCGATCATTTGCAAAGTCCATGTACAGACATCTATGGGCCTCGTCACTTGGCCTTGGGCATGTTGCCAGAATGACATTACTGCAAAGCTGTCTCAGTCCTGGTCCTAGAGGACCGGCTCGGAGAAGAGCCTGGGGGCAAGCAGGTGCTGTAGGTTGGTTTCTGTTCCAATCACAAAATGAAACAGAGTTGCTTTAATCTGTGGTTGCTCATGCTGTATCCTTTTGGGGAAGAAAGGAAGGAGAAAGGTGATTGTTTCCTTTCTGTCTTTGCTTCTAGTATACTCTTCTGAGGAGGAAAATGGAGGCTTGTATTGAAAGAAACAAGCTGCCAGGCCTAGGCTGGAACTGTATCTCTGCACGGCCGTGTTGCTCAGCTGTCCTTCCCATGGGAAGGGGCAGGGATGTAGGAGGCTGCTTAGAATCTCAAGGCCCCTTGCGTGGACCTGGCCTGGTATTCCTACCCCAGTGAGGAAAGCTCAGTGGGTACAGATTCTAAGGGGTTAACAGTGCTATGACTGTTAAATAAAGTTTCAAACTGAATGAGATGGTCTTTAGAAATCTTAATTTGGCTTCAGGACTTCTCCCTGGTTTGCAGGGGTTTGGCTATCTTTTCTTTACCATAGCCCTCAAGTTCCATGTTAACAGTTCACTCTTCAAAGCAGAAGAAATCCTTTACAGTTCTAAACCAACTTTATGTTAAAAGTTCTATGATGTATGCAGTGACATCTAAATTTCTCTTTCTGCAGTCTTTACAAGGCTCTCAGCCGTCATCTCTAGGAGTAACAAAGATAAACACAGAAAATGTATGTATGGTTGTAAAAGGTTGAATGAATCTCCCTGTTGCCTGATAAGCTAGTTCATGTTGTTTGTTTTCTCTTGTAGGGGGAAATGCCAGATGGTTCACAATTCGTAAGTGTCTTGTGTAGACTTGTGGCAAATGTGAAGAGTGAAAAAAAAAAAGGGGGGGGGAAATAAAACCATCTCAGTCATTCATGAAGAAACACATGTAGAACAAGGAAACTTAGAATCTTCTGGGTTGATCATCAGTGAGGTTTTGTAGAGAGTAGTCTTCTTTTCTGCTGCTAGTAAATGTGAGCCTATTTGTTAAATCATGTAGAAAACCCGAAAGATAAACACAGCATCCACAGCCATAAACAGAGAAATAAAAAGGGAGGTACCTGATATACCAAATGACACTAAAAACATTTTTTGAACAAGCATGCTTAGTTTTCTCCGCCTGCGAAACAGAAGTATTCTGCAGTCTATGCCAGGTGGCCTTATGTTAACGTGTGTATCTCAGAACCTGTCTGGCTACGTCTTCCTCTTGCTGACAGATCCATGCTTACCCTGTGTGCACATCACGTGGCTGGCTGCGAGCATCACACCTTAGGGTTGGAACTTGCACCCAGCTAGCATGTAGCATAGATAGAGTGCTTATCTTTTTGCAAAGGGCTGTACAGGTGAACAGTATCTGGACTGGAGTAAGTCCCATGCTCACACTGGAAAGGGGTTGGAAGCCAGGAATATATACAAGTAGAAATTGTGGAGAAGGCGAAGTCGCTGTGAGTGCCACGATTTTAGTTGCCTTGTCACTTGACAGTCTGCTGCCTTCAGTCTTCTTTTCAAAACCAAATAATGTGCAGTACTGTCACTGTCAGGCGGTGGACTTCAACAAATGAACGGAACTTCTAACACAATGAAAACAAAAAAAAGGCAAATAAAATACTTGCACTATCTCTCATTATGAACTGGTGGCGGGACAGAATCTCAATGACCCTATTTCTCACACTAGCATGAGTCTTACTCTCTAAAGCATAACTGAAGCTTTCAGAGAGGAGAGGTCAGGGTGTCACAGGTTTGAATTACTGCAGGGAGTTTTGTGCTTGTTTTGTTTTCTTTTTTTCCTTCTCCCCCACCTTCCACCATTAGTGGTGGCAGAAGTAGTTGTAAATAATGTTTATTTTATTAACCAAGGTGGTATTCCAAAGACAAAACCCAGCAATTTGATATGTTTATCTCTGTGTAACTTTTCCACTATAATATTACTATGCCAGAACACGTTGGTAGGAATAACTTCAGCTAGAAGTGCAGATTTGCAATTGTGGGCCAGATTTCTTCCTGTCATGGCAAAGCTCGGCTTGTATGTTGAAACAAGTAAGTCACAGTCAAAATCTTTACTGGTGATGTACTTCCAGGGAGTTCCTTACATTGGGAAACTTGATACTGCGCTTCGTCCGGGATGCACAGTTGCCATTAAAGGAGAAGTGAATAAAAACCCAAAGAGGTAAGTGTTATGGCATTTTACTGCTATTTAACTCAGCTACTCTTGCGAATGAGTAGGTTTTTCCATTGGCTCAGTATATCCTTACTTGCAACTTTGCATCTGGAATCATGTGAAACTACAGTGCGGTTTTCTTGGGGACCTGCAGGATCCCACTTCAGAGAGAGACTTAGAAGAGCAGCTCCATTGTAAAAAGCAAAGGTACAACCTGAGTGTCTTACCTGCTAAATCTGCGTTGTTCATGAGATTGTCTGCTCAGGGTTTCCGCTGTGCAAGGCATGTGAGCACACATGCTGTACGAAGACAGCTTTTATTCTAAAGAGATCCAAGAGTAAGGGAACTGGCAGAAGTAGATAGAAAAGGAGTGAGATGAGTTGCTAGTGTGCACAAATCTGCATGTTACAACATTTCTCTGAATCCTTCTTGGATGGCCTCCTTGGAGACTGTGTAAGCACGAAAGTGCCTTGACAACTGAGTGGTGAAAGCTGGTAGGGGAGTATGAGCTATAATTTTGGTAGCAAATAAGGAACAATAGGTTGCAAAGAAGACATTTGCCCAACATGATTTAAAGGGGAAGGGGGGAGCGCAAGATAGTCAAAATGGAGCGGAGGAAATGTTTGTGCTTCAGCATGCCCTTTGCTCGAAGGGTTTGGGCTCTGCAGAAACATGCCTAGAAATGAAGCAGTTAGTGCAAATGATGAGAAGCACATGTGTATGCATTGCACTCCTGCAGCTGAACAGCACTCCGAGTTTGTATTAATGTGGGAACCCAAGGTCTAGAAATCTCGTCGACGAAGTTTGAATGGACTTGAAATTTGACAGGATAATTAATACTTAAGAGAATAGCATTTGATATCCTTTTCTTGGCTTGAAAAGCTTATTAGCACATCTCAAGTGCTGGACGTACTGCTTATAAGCATGAAGAAGCTTTTGGTAAAGCATTGTGTGTTGTCTGCTTTTTGTGTTTGTACTTCTAAACGTATAGATTTTTGTAGTTGTAAGTTATTTAATGTCTTTCACTCAGTTCACAGTAGTGGATGCTCCTTTTTCTCAGTGAACAAGAGGACTCCACAGCTTGGAAGTGAGGCCGTTGCTCCGTTTCCTATCTGGACTGAGCAGTTCTAGGCTTCTCAAAGGAGAGCAATAACCTGACAGCTGGCTCTGATTTGGGGGAGGAATATTTCTTCTTCAAATGCAGTGACGTCTTTGCCACAGGTTGAAGCGTTCATTTGAATTTGGATGGCTTTGCTCTGATCGCTCTTCTCCAGAGCTCCCCTTTGGGAAGCCTGTGTTGTGAACATGTCTGAGAGGGCAGAGTGTTCCTTCTGCCTGGGCAGAGCTACGCTGCCTATAAAGTACCATTTTGTATGCATGGTGTCCCACCACTATTAGACACAGAGAGAATCCTCAAAGTTTTCCTTAGTCTAATCTGTTTGTTAGCAGAAAGAATATAGTATCTTCAGGTAAAACACAGCTCTCAGAGGTAAAAGACAGTGAGCAAGCAGCACAGTGTTTCTGTGAAAATGGTGCTTCCTGGTGCTGCAGAGGAGCAGCACGTGGCTGACTTGGCTGGGTACCTCCTCGCCGAGATGTGAACAGAAAGCTGTGAGCGATGTAGCAGGGTCGCGTCCTACGTCTGCTGCCTCCAGCAAAGGTTTCTGTGTGAAGGACGCAAACGCGCGCTAACTACCTGCTTGGTTCTTCAGGTGAACCACGGCCCTGGCTCCAGGACAGTTCTAGGTATTGGCAAAGGCCTCGGTAAATAGCACGGACTGCTGCATCATGTTTATAAACCCATGGTAAACTTTTAAAAAAATATCTTCCAGCTTTGCGATAGATCTGAAATCAAGTGGCTCAAAGGACATCGCATTGCATCTGAATCCCCGAATGAAAAATAAAGTTTTTGTAAGAAACTCCTATCTTCATGACAGCTGGGGGGAAGAGGAAAAGGAAGTCGCCACCTTTCCTTTCAGTCCAGGGATGTACTTTGAGGTAAGACTTATCTACAGCATAGCATCGAACTGGACGTTCTGCCAAAAGCATTAGCAGTGGTGCTTAAAGGTCATGTCACTAATACAGATTTAAATAAAACCGCCATTCCTACATTTCAGTGTCTCAAGAATATTTAGGATTAAGTGGGACCATAGGGAGCAGAGATTTGACTTGGTTTTAATGAGCTTTTAAATAGTTGCAAGAATTATGCTCAGAACAAATTTTAATTGAATTGAGTTGGACTTGATGATCTTTATGGGTCCTTTCCAACTTGAGTAATTCTATGATTTTTGTTGAAGTTCCACTTTTGAAAAAGTTTCTTTTGCCTGAAATGGTCATTGTAATAGGAGCAGGGCTTGCCCGAGTCTAGGCCTAATCACCAGGTGGTTTTTCATGTCTTACCTGAGCTTAAAACTGAACTGTTGCTCTTCTTGATTTTCAGCTGATCATTTTCTGTGATGCCCACCAGTTCAAAGTTGCTGTTAATGGTGTTCACACGCTGGAGTACAAGCATCGTTTTAAACAACTTGAAAAGATAAATGAAGTGGAAATCGCGGGAGATATTAAGTTGTTAGATGTGAGGAGCTGGTAGTTCTTTTCAATTAGTACTAAAGGAATTAAACCTTTTCTAATGAGAGGGCCTCCTTGTCAGGTACAAAGAGGTGCTGAGCCTGCCTTTTACCTATCTAGGCTTGTGTCTGCCTCTCGGAGCTGGGCGATCACCAGACCTGTAGCTGCGAGATTCAACCCTCCTCTACTTTACAGTATCCTGGCAACCTAAATAAGCGTTTGCTCAGATAAATCTCCCGTATTACTGAACCTAGCAATATGAAAATGCTGCATTGTACTGTGTCTAACAATTGCACTCAGTATGTTTAAGTTAAACTACTACTCGGCTTTCCTTGATAGCGTACATTCAATATTGTGAAGTAGAAAGGAGACTGAAATAGGATCCAAAGATACAGTTATCGGCCTGAAAAGGGCCCTGGGTAATTCACTTTAAATAGTTATGAAATATACTCTTCTATTTAGTTTATATTAGCAACTGTAAGCTTTTTACTGAGGATGGATGAAGCAAACTGTTGACTCATTAGTTACAGCAAAAGGCAAGGAGGAATGTGATCTTACTTCTTAGCCTGCTGCTGCAGTAGTACCTTCTCTGACACTCACGGCTGTCACCTCCTGCTTGTAAGTGGCTTGAATGAAACATAAGCACCACTCCTAGCTTTCAGTTTTCCAAAGTGAAACAAGTGTGAACTTTTGGAAGCTTGGTTGCTCTGAAATGGCTCCTAACCCAAGCAGATGGTGGTGGTTTTCATTTTTTCTAAAAGGAACCCAAGTACTCCAGGCAGGGGTGCAAGTCGTCAGTTGAATAGAGAATGAATCCTTTTTCAGTCTTGTATTGAAGTAGTATCTATCAGAGACCGACTGTTCCTATTCAATCAGTTTTCTGTACAAATGTCAGTCTTAATTTTTATACTTAAAAAATAAGTTGCTGCTGGCTGTCAATACATGCCTAAGGGACGTTCCTATTTATCTTAACTGCTGCTAAAAGAGTGAAACACTTTCAACAATGACTGTTTAAGATGAACTACCAGATTTAATGTATAAAAAAGCATAAATAAATACATTTGTGAACTCTTTTTTCTCCAAGCGTGGCTAAATAGCTATGATTCCTTTTAGGTCTGTATTTTGCCTTGTTTTGCTTATTACCTTACCAGTATCTCCAAGGTGGCACAGTGATTCTGACTGGAGGACCGTTTCTGCATTGAGGCGTTAGCGGTCTACAGCCCAGCACCTCCCCCTGGGCTGCAGGATGAACGTAGCTGGCTGATGCCAACAGACCACTTGTGCATTCTTGCCTTGACTGAAGAGGTCAGTAGCAGTTCTGTGCAGATCCTTTTTGATTGACAGCAGACATCATTAATAGTTGTTTTAAGAAAAGCCTGTAACAGCACAAATGACCACGATGGGGTAAACATCCCTGTGGATGGGATCTGCCTGGCAGGTCCGACCCTGTTCCCAGCACACGATGGGATGTAAGATCATCCTCTTTATAGTGTTAGTTCTAACCAGTTGCATTTTAAACTGTACAGTCGGAGTGCCTTTCTTACTCGCAGTGTAATGAACCGGCACCTCCTCGTGCAAAATAGGTGGTGAATTTTTTGGTAAATTCATTAACAGAGCAAGCAATTTATTCTTATCTTCAGGGGAGTAAGATGGTAATTAGTAGCAATCTTTAAAAACCAGCTTCAGCCTCCACATGAATCCTAGTTTCTTGTAACTAACTTCTCAGTGGGTTTACTTTTTACTTCCCTAAAAATGACAGAAAGGCACGTTCTCAGGGCTGCAGTGCATGGGGGCAGTGAGCACCATGCCTGCACTGCCACATGGCAGCCCCTCCACAGGAGCAGTAACTGCATCAGCTGAGCAGGTCTTACCTGCTGTCACACTGGTTGGGCCCAGCTGTCAGAAGTTGCTTACAGCAGTTTTCCACTGTTAAGAAAAAGTTGTATGAAAAGTCCCCAGACCATCCAGAAATTATAAAGCCACCTTCTTACAATATTTTATTAAAAAGTTAAGATCTCATCTCTGATAAAAATTAGCCTCACACATATAAATGTTACAGGCAAACCGTCACATTAACGTAACTCAGACAAAATTTAAAAACAAAGGGGATAAAACTTAGAAGTAGCTTTGGAGCGGTTCTCCCAAAATGACTTCCAGTTGTTGAATTGTCTTCTGACACTGCTGTTCCACTTCTTCACACTCATCTAGGAAAAGAAATTAAGCAGGAATTAAGTAGAACCGTGATTACAAAACTACCCTAGGATGGCTTCATCATTCGTCAAGGTTAGAACTATCTTCAAACACCAGGTATGAAATAATTACTCAAAAATATTTTGGCACTGACTCGTATTATTTCTACTATAACACCAATCTAAAACACGCAGCTGGGGAGATGGGCACAGGCTGCAAGACTGAAGAAACTACCATGATTTAACTGTACTTTAGGATAGTGTTGGATACAATCCATTTCAGTTTGCATCCTGCACAGTTTAAGCTACCGTACACCAATTCATAAGATTTATAGCAATTACAGGAATCATGCTGTCTGAATTTTAGAAATAAGTGGCCCTTATTCTTTCTTGGGCATAGGCCAGTTGTCTGCCTTCACTAATGCTGCTTTAGAACATTACCTTCCATGAGCTCAGCTAAGAACGGAACAGATTCTGGTAGCAGGACCAGGTAGTTCTCCTTCAGTCTTTTTGCGACTTCTACCAAAGCAAGCAGGGCAGCAAATCGGACCTAAAACAAAACAATAATCTTTGTAAGGAAATAAATAAACGCTACAGTACAGTTCCCCGTTTTCTCCTCCCCATCCCTTCTTTCCATACCAGTTGGAAACTAGCTTTCCCTGCTGGATTTGTATCTCAACACCTGGGTTAAGGTAATGTCAAAGGAAAAACAGGTTGCAAGAAGTAGGTATGTCACTGGAAGTTACTTCATGTAACGGTCTTCAGCTCCCTGTTACAGTAACACCCTGTTCCGCTGTAGCAGAAGGACGTAGCTCAGTACAATGAAAACCCAAGTATTCCCCCTGAATAAATACAACCTCACAAGTAGGAGAGTCTTGACAAAACTCTATATAATAAACAGGTCTGAATGTTGATAAATAAATAACTTCCAGTTTCCCCTCGGAAGTGTCCCTTTCTTCAACCAGGTTAGCTCTTATTCCAACAGCTACCAAATCTTTACAAAACCCCAGACCATACAGTATGGAAGACATCCACGTGGAATACCGACTGCTTACAGTAAGAGCAGAAGGCCACGTTGTACATACATCCCCCTTACAACTTGGGAGTAGTACAGTATCAATATTTTAATTTAGGTTAGTATTTTAGCAATGACTTGGCTAATCCACTTCTGGTTTTTGGGGTGCTGTTCCCATTTTCTAACACAACAAAGAAAACCAGTTCAAATGCTGACAGCCCCCAACCTTAGCAGACGTGTGCCTCGTTTTCAGCAGGATCTGGTAGTTCAGTGGTTTCCAAAGAGAATCATCTGCCATTGCCACTGAAAACTGAGCTATGCAGGGTATCAGGTGTGCTGTCACTCTTTCCTGGAACTTCTCGTCTCCTCCAAGTGTATTTTCTAGCTGTGGAAGTAAAAAGCTTGTCAAAGAGATGCAGGCTCAGACAAACCCAGCCAAAAGCATTTCTTCCAGCTTCAGCTTTCAGGTACTCAAGAGTTATGTCAAAGAGCATCAGCAGGAGCACGCTGCTGTGTGCAAGTGCAACAACATGTATGGACCTTATGGAAAGGAGTGAAGATGTTTAGAAGGAGGATAAAAAGAATTAGTAATTTAGAGCCTTAGCAAAGCAGTTAATACTGTCTCCAGCCCAAAGACAATCCCTTTTTGTTCAGGGAGAGGACTGAGGCCTGATAGGTAAAAAAAAAAAAAATCTTTCGGATGGGGGAAAAAAATAATCACCTATTAATTGTTTTTTGTGTGTTTGTCAATACCTGATCAACCAGAGGCATCATCAAGGTTTCTGCTCTTTCCTTACTCAGGAACTTCTGGGTGTCAAAGAGGAAGAGCTTGTGCAGACAGTCGATGGTGAACTGCAACAGCAGACAGCTCTTTTCTGTGCTGTTCTCAGAGTCAAAGAAAGCTTCATCTACATATCAATCAAGGAGAAGAAAAACATCATCAAAAAAATGAAAATAGAAGACACCCCCACATGACAGAAACATTGTTAGTTTGTGAATACAGCTAAAAGATGTACTACAAAGCAATTACGTACTGGTCACTCGGAACAATAAAGTGGATGCAATATGTTATCAGGCTTTTAGCTGATGCCCTAGGCAGGTCTGGCGCTGACATTCACAGTCAGCTGGACATAAAAGAGAACAGCCACAGGCCATAGGGGAAGTGCTTGGCCATACCTGTGGATACAGAGAATTTCTTCAGGTATGACAAAAACGTAATACCTGTTGTGGCCAAGAAAGCAGAGGAGTCTGAATATATCATATGAGAAACCAATGAATGAAAAATAACCACAAAAGCCAACCCCAAACAGAAACAAGTCGCCCTCTTGCCACACAATTTCATTCTCATGGAACTCACTGGGACTGACATTGAAAATTTTCATGTGGTCAAAACTTTGTACTGGCAGCCCAGAGCCCATGGATGAAAAACGTCCTTTGGTTCCATCAGAATAAGAAAGATGCCTTATTTATGAGAGAAAGAAGAAAGAGAGAAATGAGAGCTATGTGCTGTGAAGTAAATCCTGTAAGACGAAACTTTCAGCAATTACCATTAACCTCTTTCAGCAATTAGTTAGCCTGCCAATGCTTCCCTCTATGTAGTAACTGAAAACTTACCAGTTTTAGAAATGTTGACCTGGTTCAGTGTCTCAGCAAATGGCTTCACTAAGTGACCAGCAAACAGGGTGAAGAGACCCTTGAGCTTGTCTGCAATGCAATCTGCTATTCGGTGGAAGGTCAGCAGCCTGTCTGTTAGGGTAGACTCTGTTTTGGACCAGTCAAAGAGCTGAAAGTGAAAGGCAGATTAGTGCTTTCCTGTGTCTGTGCACTGGAAAATGCAAGCATGCTGATGCAGATGCATTATATTCAAACTTCCTACCTTGAAGAAGAGGGGTCTGAAAGAAGCCTCAGAAAGTTTCATAACCATACTTATTAGACAATCAATAATGTAAGCCTCTGTCTTACCAACTTCCTCTAAATCATCCTAGAAAAATTAGAAAACATAACTGCAAGTTTGAAATGTAAGAATTTGAGCTTTCAAAGCACATTTTAACTCTGTTTCAGACTAAATACCTAACCATCATGTTTTCTACTCCAAGAACAATCCCAGAACAGAGTATTTCATATCCAGAATTTTAGAGCACATTATGTAACGGGAACTACTAATACTTTTTTTAAATGACTGATAGAAGCAGTGTGTAGAGGTTGAGTTGCTGCTGTTCATCCCCCTAAACAAGCCACCTGAGCATGCTCTGTTCGGAAGTCCAGGGCTTTCATGAAAAATGCCGTCAGCTCAGCCTGATGGGAGATCAGGTGCTCCTTCTCCATAGTGACAATGTGTTCCTTCAAAATGTTCATCAGGGGACGCAGGCAGTTCTGCCAAAACAAATGCAAAGCAATGCAAAGGCAACGGTGATACTGAACAGTAATCCCAAAACGTAACAAGGGAACGGGATTTTTGCACTGCACACATTTACTCATTAAACTACTGTTGATAAAATAAATCAACTTTTTCCTGTACTTTCAGGGGACTCAAGTTAATGGGATTCCTGAGAATTCTAGCAGATAAATCAAGGCCTTTATAATTTCTCACGCATTTATCATCTAACATGCTAAGGACATTAAAATGGGGCATTTCTGACAGGTCTAACCGCACTGAATCACCACTGTGGTACAAAAGAAAACAGAGATAATAAAAAGACTGTGCCAGGTTTGGCTATGATGGAGTTACATTTTCTCCACAGCTGCTCATGTGGTGCAGTCTTTTAAATCTGTGACCAAACCAACGCTGATAACACGCCGATGTTTTAGCTATTGCTGAACAGTGCTAAGACTTTTTGTTTCTCACTCTGCTGCCCCAGGGAGTAGGCTGGTGATGGGCAACAGGCTGGGAGGGGACACAGCCGGGATAGTTGAACCAAATTTTACGCTGCTTATTCTTCTTTCTTCTCTTTCTTTTCAATTACAATGGAAAAGAATGAAAAAAATACTTACCTTCCGGGTATTTGCCACTTCACTGTAACACTTTGTAACTGCAGGCAAGAGTATTCGGGGAGCAAGCCTTGTAGCTAGGATGGTTTTCAGTGATGTTATGCGTAAGCTTAACTGGGAAGAAGGACCAAACTTGGCCACAATCTTTTCCAAGTGGACAACCTATCAGGAAATCCAACAAAAGTTTGGCATACTTAAAACAACTCAAGAACTTACAGTCAGTGTCTGTTGCAAGTGTCAGACAGGAATTCTGCTGTTCACACCACGTGGAGCACCTTACATTCAGACACCTGTGTACAGAGCTTTGCTGTCTTCAGACGACAAACACTGAAAAAATGCACGGCAGTGGCAGGGGCTCAGAATTACCCTGACTAGAACTGGTAGATACATTTGATGAGATCATGGAATTACAGTAAGATCCTTCAGGATTCATCTCCCTTTCCAAAAAGGCAAACTACAACCTATCAGAGGGAGGAGTAGGAGACGCTCTTATACTCTGTATCTTAGTTGTCTGCATAAGAAGGTGAGTAGAGAAGTAATGTTACAACCTTCCACACAGCTGGCACACACTCCTACTTCAGTTTCAGAGAGATAAAAAGCGATCTCTGTAGCTTCTTCTAGGAACTGGCCAGATCCTGTCCCCCTTTACATACGCGTAGGAATCAGCTCACCTGCAGCAAGCAATCCAAAAGATAAGGACTAAGGAAGTGTGGTAATGTTTCTGCAACCTTCAGCAGAGCAGTGACAGCACTCAGCAGGTAAATCTCATTGGAGACCAGCTCCTTCTTGTTTTTCAAAGTCTTCAACAGTGCTGGCATCAGCCTGTGAATAACCAAGCATAAGTAAAGATGAAACCACTGGCCATTTGGAGACACATCTCCAATACCATAAATCCATCTGCTAAGCCTGCAGCGACAATTTTCACATGAATTTTTACACATGTATTTGAATTCTGAGCTCTTCTGCTATATTTCGGTTTTTTGAAGCTAATGAAGGATATTAGGTTTAGAATCACAGAATCATAGAATGGTTTGGGTCAGAAGGGATCTTTAATGATCACCTAGTCCAACCACCCTGCAATAGGCAGGGATATCTTTCCCTAAATCACACTGCTCAAAGCCCCATCTTTAGTTTAAAGATTCAATGACACTAAGAAACTTACGTTTGTAAATGAGAGAAAACAGACTTAAAAGCAACAAGTTAAGATGCTTGAATTCTTCTTGAGTAGGGAGATTAAAATAATCTAACATGCAGGGTTTCCAACTGTACTCGTTCTCATGTTTTTAAATGCGATCTGTTCTACAGTAAAAATACAGAATATGTTCTGACTTTTCTAAAGCCATGAAGACTGCTTCTCTGTTCACATAGCACATTCTGTAAGGAACTCAACTGGTTACAAAACTCTTACAGTTTCCCCATTAGCTGCTTAGTTCTATGGCCAGGAAGCACCTCCAAGCACCACGAATACCTTTATTATTTTCTATACAAAACACACATGGGCAGACTGCCACTGGGCCTTCATCAGCGTTGCTTCAGTCATGCATTTTAGTATAACTACTTCCTGCTGCAGTTGGTTCTGTTAAAGAGAACCTGACAGTACCTGGGAAGCTGAGGTATTGCTTGGGCTTTCAGCGTACAGGTGACCTCAGCTATACAGAGCAAAGCACTTCCCATCACATTCTTTTCCCCCTTCTCTGAAGAAATCAGATCGATGGCAGCTTTCAGAACAGGTATAAACGGCACTGGGTTTTCTGTGCCAAAACCTTTGCAGAGCAGCTTGAGGCTGAACAAAGCAGTCTGCCTGTTGATGGCTTGCTCCTCCTCTTCCTCCTTTCTTCTACACTGCACAATAGCAATGAGCTCAGGAACTAGCTCTAGGAGCTGCAGGATCTAAGAGGACAAGAGAACACACACATCAGGCATAGAATCAGAAGCTCAGAACCTGCAAGGTAAGTATAAGGCAGGTAGCCTACGTCTCACTGCTCAAGAGCTGCCTGCCAGACCTGGCACTGACACTTGACATCTTCACACCTAGCAAACCACTTCTACATCAACCTCTCTCTGGGAACTTCTGCTAAAGGAACCAGGTTGACCCACTTTGCCTCACCTGGCTCTTCTGCCACTTTGTGCGCTGCTGCACCTTATTGTTCAAAAGGTCCATTGCCTTACGCCTCACAGAGGGGAGCTGATTTGTCATTAGTCCCCTAATTACAGGGATGAAGGTTTCTGTCGGCAATAAAGCATTAACCTACAAGAAAGCACAAAGGAAACAATACCATAAACACTCTTCCATGCACTGTGACATTGTAGCCTCCAAATAAGACAGGCAAACTCTCTTCAACCTCCCACATGGGTTTCAGGATCAAAGAAGAGAAGACAGCCTAGCCATGCTGTATCTGAGGCAAGCAAAAGAACAAAGCAGGTTCCAGTTACAGGACTAATGTATGTTCACTGGCTGCTAACCAGCCATTATCCACTAGCACCGAGCCTTCCTCAGCAATTCCTTCTGTCTACGCTGGTGAGCTATCCCTCCTTACCCTCAAATACTTCTGGAAGTGCCCTGTGCACATACATCATGAAAACTGGAATATGCTTCACAGGCAAAAAAAAAAAAAAAAAATCCAAGCTGTGAAAAGACGTATGCTCCACAGCATGCAATGAGACAGCCAGTCCAACTCTACAAATATCCCTCTGATCAGAAAAAAGATTAGAAAGAAAAGCATAAGGATTTTTTTCTCCATTTAGATTCCATGTGGAAATACACAACGGTTCCATGAGCATTAGTTAAATGATTTTACGAGTTACCAGTGAGAAGTGCTGCCAAAAGCCATTCTTCTCCACCAGACAGTGACACGACTGCTTCCAGCTAGTGGAATACTAACTAGAGGAAATAAGCGTTCCTGATTTCTTTTTCTGGTTGTTCTGTCTAAGCTGTTAGCTGCAGTTACTGAAGTTGTTAGATGAGTTTAAAAATTGATGCACCGGGTACAGAACATCCAATAAAGATGAGTACTAATCCAACAAGAATCCTACAAAGGTTATAATCATACTAACAAGCAAAAGCAGAAATGTCCCACTGCTAAGAGAGGGCTACTGAGACATACTTTATCCAGCATATCATAGGACTTGTTGAGAAGAACCCTCCAAAATTTGGCTGTTGGCTTGTCCACGTTTCCTTCCACTGAAGATGCCACAGTGTTTATATAGCGAAGAACTTCTTCTAATAGCCTAGATGGAAAGGAAGCATCTTTTAGTAAGTAACAAGGACACTGAAGAAGTTATTACTGGAAAGCACAAGATTTCATGAAACAGCAAGAATAAATGAAAATGAAACACTTAACGGAGACACTAGCAGGTCATATCCACATATTAACAAAAAGCAACAAGGACAATCATGTACACATTAAAGAAGTCTACCTAGTACCCCCAAATTAGCATCTACATACAACAGTAGTTCTGAAGATCTCTACTTTAAAACAAGAACAATCTGGGAAGGTACAGACATTTAAAAATGAGCATTTAAGGAACACAGCATTTAAAATAAATCCTACACCCTTTTTCACTTAGAACAAACTCGGAAGTTAAACCTCTGCAAAAGAAACGCTCCATTTTGCATCACTGGCTGTTACAGCTCAAAGACTACAACTGTGATCTGTAATTTTCTTACACCAACATAGGGGCACCTGTGAAAAACATTTTTTCCCCCTATGAATGAAGCGATCTGTTTTGCCAAAAATTTGGAAATCTTTTAGAGACTCCATTATCAATAGCATAATAGTTACAGCCAAGTATGTAAATAAGCACCATCAGAAATACAAAAAGAGTGGATATTGGGCAGAACAATCTTTCAGAAATGAAAACTCCACAGCATGTTAAAAAAAACCAAACCAAACCACAAATAACTTGCATATAATAAATACTGCTTGTTGCCAAGGATAGTATTAAAAGTATCCTTGGGGAGAAAAGTATTCTGATGGGACTACAATTACAAAATACTCCCAGGTTGCAGTAACAGCTAGAAATAGGAGGAGTGGAGCAGATTTAAAACATACCTCTGTTCCAATGTCTGCAGCTCTTCTGTTTCTTCACATTCAACTATCTGATTTAAAAAGGAAGAATGAAAATGTTGTGTGAAACTCACATCCCCTCATTAAGTTAACATCCCAGTATACAAATGTGTTCTGAATGAAATGTCCAGTGACATGGTAATTACGAGTTCCCCACATCTGCACTTCAGCTGTCATTCTAGAAGAAAATCTGAGAATCTTAGGTAACGCAGTCATAGTAGCAAACACATTTCATGCTGGTGGATGATGTTCAGTTAAAAAAATGGGAAGTACTTCCAGCTAGAGCTGCACCCTAAAAGTTGTAACATTTACTTTGTCTTCTGAAAGTTAACAGTATGAACCTCACACAAAACTTGGAGTTATACAGACTGCGAGTGAAATCCCAGACTCCATAAAGCCAGTGGGAATCCACTGGGGCAGGAAATTCACTTTGCTACCTATTCATCAATCACACAAAGGAAGTCTGTCCGGAAAAGCCTTATTAAAAAATAATTTACATCACCAGGAGGTTTTGAAACTGTGTTAATAAAAGTGTCGGCAAGATAGACTGGACAGCGTATTCTTTCATCCCCTCTGAATATTAAGCCATAATAAAAGCAAATTAAACCTCATCTATTACAGTATGGCACGATTACTAACATGTTTAAAAGCAATCTGCCGTTATTACCTTTTTCACAAAACTCTGAGAGGATAAAAGTTGTGACATGAAGGAGACTGACAAGAATTTGAAATGCCGAAGTTGTTTGTCTGAGTGAGACTCCACATTAAAGAGCTGTCCATCTTGATTTTTTAGCTGTGTGTTGCATGTTCTTGACTTTTTCGGCCCAGGATCATCTGTTGAAAACATTCACAAAACAAATTTGCAGCCAAGAGAAAAAGTAATTTGAGTTCTGATTACAGAAATGAAGTAAAACTACAGTCAGATGCCTATAAATGATAGTAATTCTGCTGTATTCACAATCATGTCAAAGTTCTAAAAAAAGATGTTCTGAAGTACCACAGGAGATAAATTTTTCATTTCAACAGCCTCTCAAGAAGTAGTGCCATTTCACTGCCGTTCCACCTGATCATTTTTACATGAAGAATCTTCTTTTTTCTTGGTGCTAAAGTGGTACACTGGCTACAAACATGAGAAACTTTTGAGGCAGGGCCACATACAGTGTGTGTCACATATTTGGGAAAACCGCTTTCAGTGTCAATAACTGGTCCTTCCTGGCTGAGAAAATGTATTCAAACAACAAAAAGAGCACAGCATAACTTTAAAGGGAACAACCCTCACCCACCTTCCCCAATGCTCTTTGAAATAACAGACTAGAAAAGCATTAAAACATACTGTTTAATTATTGCTCCACTACATTGTACTAGAAAGAAATAAAACCTTGAAAAAA
The DNA here is from genome assembly GCF_963210335.1 of Falco punctatus. Taxonomy (NCBI): domain Eukaryota; kingdom Metazoa; phylum Chordata; class Aves; order Falconiformes; family Falconidae; genus Falco; species Falco punctatus. The sequence goes on from NC_137584.1 coordinate 83,183,060, forward strand.
AACCCCAAACAAAATGACTGGTAGTCCCTATGATCTTGTCTGCGAGGAATAATAACATTTTATTTCAACTAAATGATTTACTGTACCTTCTAAATGGGACTACTGTTTGATTCTAAGGGCTCAAGTTAAATCTATAATTAAAAGGATTAAAAAAAGTAATCATATCTTAGCCATTTTATTACAAAAAAAAGTAATTACTCTGTTATCACTTAATCTTCTGTCTAGAGGAGTACTAGAATCATGAAATAGTTTGGGTTGGAAAGGACCTTTAAAGGAAGGTCATCTAGTCCAACCCCCTGCAAAGAGCAGGGACATCTTCAACTAGATCAGGTTGCCCAGAGCCCCGTCCAGCCTGACCTTGGATGTTTCCAGGGATGGGGCATCTTCCACTCCTCCAGGCAACCTGCTCCAGTGTTTCATGGTAAAAAATTTCTTCCTTGTATCTAGTCTGAATCCACCCTCTTTTAGTTTAAAACCATTACTCCTTGTCCCTTGTAACAGGAAGGTTTACATGCATTTGCTGGCTCTGTTTGGTGGTTACCTTCTTTGTTCTCTGGCAGCTCTGTCAAGTACTGGATTATTTTCATCATGCTCTGGAACTGAGAACGTACATTAAATTCGCAACAGATGGAAATCCAAAATTCAGTGTCTGCTTCCAGGACAGCATCCTGTTTATGGTTTAGAACAAAAAAATAATTCAAGGATTAAAAAAAAATACTACTAACAATGATAAAAAGACTCAAAACCTCCTGAGTTTGTGCAAATGCCACGGTGAGCTGGATACTCCAGGATTAACGTCAAGGATAACAGCAGCAAGCTTTCGGAGGGAACATCGTTCCAGAGGGTGTAGCAAGCAATTAAATTGCTCCAGCAATGGGGAATTTATAACATTTTTGGGGGAAAACTAAAAGAATTATTAAAGGGATATTGATGAAAAGATCCAGTCTCATCAATATTCCTTTCATAATTCTTTTAGGTTTCCCCATAAACTATGCTTTTACCTAATCTGAGGGCCTGCCAACACAAAAATATAATAGTGTTTTTACAGTGGTCTGTACAGGAAGACCAGTAGCATGTTTCACAAACATAAAAAGAAAAAAAATCCCAACTTTAAAAATACTGAAGCACTTCATAATTAGATTAACAGCTCTCCAGGTCAAGGATTGCTGTACCATATGATCTGATTTATTATTCAGGCTCCAGGACAAAACAATATTGTATCTGCAACACAAATCATTGTCAACATCACCATCAGGTTCTGCTATAGCACAAGCTCAGAGTTAGTTACTTTAGCATAACCTAGGGGCTTGTCTTGCACCGTGAACTGAAAGGGGGAGATCAGCTTCTTGAGAAAAAGTTGACCCCAGTAATCTTCTAACCTTGTCTGTGCTTGACGTCGCAGTCACTGTTTTGGTCACATACTGCTCAAACAGCAGCACCAGGAGAACCCAGAGGAACTTGTCTCCTCCCACTGTAGTGATCAGCTGGGCCAGGATCGGCAGGCGTCGGTGCTCCGGCACATGGGGCAAGGCATCCACAAACACACGGATGATCTTTACCACCACCTCTCCCACACTTCCAGAGGGCTCTGTCAAATCACTGTCTTCAGCCTATGTACAAACAGGTACAACAGTTCAAGCAGTTAATGCAGACAGGTACAAGTTCTTTCTTGTAAATTCAGAAAATGAGAGAAAGCACCGTGTGCCTGATAACAGCATTACTAAAAGCATAATCTTGAGCTGCAGGTAACCAGGTTTCAATCACACAGTTCTTTTTTAGTGTTTAAGGAAAATGTCTCAAATAAAACCAAAAACCAAACAGAAAAAAAAAGGGAAAATTGAAAAAAAAAAAAAAAAAAGAAAAAAAAAGTTACTTGGTATCAGCTAAAACAAGCAGGACGTTTTCAAGGGAAAGCAATGCCACACGCTTCTGAAAACTTTGCCTGCAAGCCTGGTAAGTTAGGCTCTTGGATTCAAAGGCGTACTAAAAATAATAGAAGTAGGCTACATGTTCTCAAGTAAGTAACATTAGGTTCTCCCCACACGTAACAATTGTGTGTGCCATAAATAATTTGTCGCAGAAACTTGTGATGACTGCTATGAAGGGTTTTAAATAGAAAATAAATAAACAACAACAACAACTAAGAAAAAGAGACACAGCAACTTGCTTTCTCTAGCAGAGATCTGCAAGGGGATGCAAAATGTGTATACGTATTAAAAAAACCCAAGAAATCCCCAGCCTGCTGTTAGAAGATGACATTTTCTTCCCAGTTCATTTTCACATACAAAATGTATATGGCATTTTTCATGTTTAACTCTATGAATGATTCTAGAATTAAGATTTATTAGGTGCAAATAAAACCTGACCGAAGAAAAAATGTCCCCTTTGAAAAACGTTGATGTGTTTCTGATTTATAATCATTTATCTAAGGTGTTCACACAAAAAGAAGAAAACCCACACAAACACCAGCTGGAAGAATAAAAGCATTTGTCAAATATTTTACCTTTCCACTTGCTTTAGACCATGTCTACTATTGATATGACCATGACGTATTATTATAGGATTAATCACCTTCTCGTTACTTCCAGTGGTTCCTCTCTGCTGAACTTGCCTGCCATCTTTATGATGAAACACCTGAACTATGTTTCAGGTCCTCTTTAGGTACAGTTGTGACACTGTTTTGGGTAAACCATTTATAAAGTGCAGGAGCTCGTAAGATTAAAAGAAGCAGTAGTCTGATACCCTTAAGAGGTGGTCAGAGGAGGTCCGTCTGTTAAAGTAGTTATTATATATAACCTAGTATAGATCTAAAAATAATCCTAGAATAGGCTACAGTTTATTCTACCACTGATACTCTAAACCATCTACTCAATTAGTAATCTTATTGTTCACTTTTTTCTACTCCTTTCATTAAGTGGACAGATTTACCTGTATAAGAGCAGGAATAACCATCTGAACTGTCTTATTAATTACTTGGAATGTGTAAGAATCATCCAGACGCAAGACATTTGCTCCCATGAATGTAAAAATGGGCATAATGTTATGGAGAACTTTATCCTGGAAAAAAAAGACAGATGAGATTAGTTGATTTTTTGAACTGTGCTGCTCTGCGTATAATACCTTAAGGCATTTCTCCTTCCCATAAATGCCAGTAGATTCCTATAGAAGAAAATGGCAATCATTAGAATCTTCCAGAATTTCCACTAAACTAATTTTAAATGTATAGTGTCCCTTAAAGCTATTTACATGTGACTGTTAAAGAGTTCTAAATATTATTTAGAAATCAAGATACACTTCTAAGCAAATAATTAAAGAGTGGAAATTGCAAGTTTAGTCTGATCCAACACCTAGTGATCTTCCACTCAGTGCCATGGTAGTTACGACAAGCAAAAGCAGCTGTGGGGAGACTTGCAGAAGCACAAATGTTAAGTGTGGCACAGGTTCCAGTGATTTTAGTATCTTGCCCACCCACTCTTTTTACATCTGTAAAACATCTGTGATATCTACAACCATACAATGAAAACCAGCCACGCTCATTTTAATTTTTGGCTTTTTTTTAGGCTAGACTGTAATCACAGTAATTGATTTTAAGAGAGCTGGATTAGAGGTGTCACCTAACTCGAGAGTTAAGTTTCCGAGATATTGCCAGAACTTAGAGCAAGAAGTTATGGGCACATTTTTCATTCGGTTTTAGTGAACTGAAAGAGTGTTCTAGATTTAAAAGTGAGATTCATACAAGATAGCTCCTTGTATTCTGACCTTGAAAATCTTCTAATGACCAATACTACTGTAGAATAAAAGCTTGGTTCTATAGCAGGTGATGGCAGTAAGATGGCAACAAAGAACCACCACCCCAACAATAAAAAAGCCAAATCCTCCACAAATTTGTCAAAAACATTAGTTTTACGTTTTGGGGAAAATGGTATCTTTCCAAATGTGTGGAGAAAGTAGTGAGGTAAAGATAAAGACGCAAAATGAGTTTGATAGGTCTGGACACATTTTGCTGCTTTTATAGTTTCAAAGCAAAAGTATCTTACTTAGAAGAGTGAGTGTTCAATTTTCAACCCATAAAAGAAAAGGCCTGTTTTTTGGTCAATTAAAATCAGGTCAACCTAGTTTTACCATCAACTACAACTACATTTCTCAGTGTTGTATTCTCACAAGTACTTATCTTGTACATGTGCTGTTGGGCTAGACTCTTCCTATAAAAAAGCAGGGGAAAGAAGAAACAATGCACAAGAACTTTGACCACAGCGGGAAGGTGAAGCAGGGCTGCTGTCAGAAAGCTTCTTCCATTTCTAATGTGCTTCACTGAAATTCATAAATGACAAGTGGCCAAAGCATCAAGACAGAGGTTTGTTTTAAATTTAAATGGAATAGAAAGCCCTAAAAGGACAGGGAGCCTGTAAATTTTGCCTCTTGCTCCTGTCAGAAAGTTCCTCCCAATAGAACAGCTCTATACATGTTCCTCACTCTACCCAATATTTGGAACCTGAAGAGAAGAGCCAACATAAATTTCAGGTAGTACTTACGGGAAACATGCCAGCAACAGCACCAAGGAGCAGCAGTGCATGGTGGTGTGTCTGGGGCATTTTAGAAACTCTGATGCACTGAACGATCACTTCCACGTTGAATTTTTCTTTGTCAAGGGTATCTGCAAGTAAAAAATATTCACTCATTAACACTTTCATGGTTAACCATGTAGGAATAAACGGTACACTCAAACACTGGTTTCAATTTGGAATCCACACCTAAGGGACCTACAAAAAATTACTAAGAAGGCAAACTTATATACCCTATAGAAGAATCTCTCTCTCCTCAACAATACCACATAAACTGAGAGAAGGAAAAAGTTAAGAGGCCATTATTTTAACGCTGTACTGGTGAGACAAGTACCAAGAAATGAGCCTGGCAACTTTTACCTGCTGGGATCTTGCTACCATCTGAAGACAACTTCTGACAGATGTTCAGCAGGCAGCTGAGGATTAGCTGCTTTGTATATTCCATATTTTCTTCTTCTGATTCCATAGGCTCCAGACATCTATACATTCAGGAAAAAAATCAGAAATTGAAACAGGAGACAAAAAATAAGTGATCAAACCACATATTAAGATAGAAATAAGAAACTGCAATCTTTATTCTACAGAAGCTCTAAGCTGAGGCATCTAAAAAGTGTTTGCCAAAACATGTCTCTTCTTTGTTGCTTTCAAATACATCAGCTGGTCTAATAAAAGACATTTATCAATCCACTGTCGAGAGTATAAGATGATTTCCTGAAATATGATTGCCAGTCTATGTGAAGGCAAGTTATAAGGAAAAAAGATAAATACCCAATCTACGTGTAAACTTTCCTAAGTGCCTGGAGACAGGGCTGGCAGGAAGAGCCATAGTTTTCTTAAGTTGTACTGGATGAAGGCTGATCCACAATGTTTTGGGAGGAATTTTAAATCTTAAAAGTATTATAATAATAGCTCTGCAGAAGACAAAAGTCCTGTCAATTGTGCCAGTTTTAGCACAGGTGTCATCCTTCTCAGCAATCCCAAGCCGTCCACTTGAGAAACCTAAGAAGCTATGCATCAGGTAAAAATCTTAAGCCCATCACATTGTTTAAAGGGTAAAAAGGTCACAACAACTTCACATTCCCCTTATCTGGTTTACCTAAAAGAAATTCAAATAAAAAAGGCAAGCTAAGCTACAAACATGGCAACAAAGCAGAGAGAAAGTAGCCCATAGTTTAACATTTGACAGTGTCTGCTGCAGAAGAGGATGCTGAAGGACTCGTGTGTTATGGAGGCACGATTACCGGCTTAGCAGGTTAAAAAGCGCAGGTACCAATGCCTGCGGACGTCTAAGTTTCTTCTTATGCTGCAGTAACTCCAGAATAAGCATAACCCTCTGCCAGCTGAAGTGGCTTGTTTCCGGTGCCAATTCTGCATCTTGAGGCTTTCTAAAATGATAAGGCAAACAATCAGGATATACATTTGCAAAGAAAATAGTACAGTGTTTCAGACTGCAAAAACAATCACATTTTCTTTCACACCGTGATATCCTTTACTGCTTCTCCTGGGAGAGGTGGCAATGAGAGGTGGCTTTTGGTTGAAGCAGCAACACTTTTTAAACAACCAACAGAAAATCCAGACCAAACTTGAAAAAACAAACAAGTATAGCACGCCTTCTGAGTATACAAAAATTCTACACAATGAAGCAGACTTCTGTGGAAAAAAAGGAATATCTATTACCAAGTCACTGTCCAAAGGCTGATTTGCTTGCCTCTTCAGACCTACTAGGTGCCTAACCACTGACTGTGCAGGCAACGGGGGTGTGTGCAAGCATGTGTTTATCAACTCTGACAGTTTACAGATGGATCAGTCTAACGGGTTATGATTGTTAAAAACCGTCAAGTGAAGGAAAATAAAAACAGGTATTGTAGGTCAAACCAAGGAAACCAACTCAGTATCCCGTTTCAACAATGGCTGACAGCTGATGCTTAAAGGAGAAGTACAGTGGGCAGAACAGATCCTTCCTTGTAAGAATGGAGAGAAGAAACAAGACAAAGAGATCTAAAAATTAATGGTTATATTAACATTTCAACTGAGAAAAAATACTGTTTTTCAGTCAACTAACAGTAACATTTTGATGAGCATCTGTAGGCTTCAGTCATGTATATGTAATTTTTCCATACATCTTTACTACTAATCAAGATTAATACCTACAAAAATTAGTCTTGTTCAACTATGTCCAGCTAAATTCTATAAGAGCAAATGTCAACATTAAAACTACTGGATTTTTTTTTTTTTTTAATTTTGACTGTAGTTGCCTCAGTTCTGCAACAGCAACATGAGTTGGTGTTCTCCTGCCAAAAGTAGCTCTGAGTTATTTTATTGTGCAGGGGAAAAGAAGAAATACATGCTTATGCTTTCAATACAAACTATGCAACACAGTAAAACAAGTGGTATTTTCAAACTGGACAGATAATATTTTTGGCTTACTAGTTATTTTACCTCTGTTGCTGCATTTTCTGCCTTCTAGTTTGCTGAACAGTGGCCAGACTTTTGGTTTTCTCAGGAGGTTCCAGTTCATCGACAATCTGCTCAGCACACACTGAAATCTGAAACAAAGAACAATAATGCAAGTACCAGTGAACATTGTGTCATATCGCATATCTATGCCCCCCTCTTTTTTTTTTAAAAAGATCCCTTTCATGCACATGAGTATATAATTCACATTTTCAAGTCATATCCTGAAAATTATAATCAGTGCAGCAGAAAGAAGTGACTTCTGCTGAATTCACTCCAGTAGCATAGTAAATGACTGATGCATGGCTTTTAAAGAAATACCTTCTAAAAGCAGTCATTTAACAAATTTTTCATGCCGTGAACACAAGTGTATTCTGTGAAAAGTAGTTTCCAATTCCTTTCATGTTATGAATGATATAAACAAAGAACGTTACTGAATGTAGCAACACAGAACCACCACAACAGGTTTGAACGTATTTCTGTGTCCTGGAGTTTGCCACTTACCCCTTTAAACACACTGCTAATTGTCTGGGCACAAAGTGGGTTCTTACAGTTTAACAGTAAGTCAAACAATACTTTCAATAGCTTCTGTTGCACCATCCCATCTGATGCAGCTGCAAAGAATGGTTTAGTAATCTACAAAAGGGAAAAAAGAAAAAATGCAGAGACGTTTAATGTAAGAGGGTAACAAAATCACAAGCTACGGAACTTAGGTATGTCAGATTACGTATGACACCCAATCACAGATGCATGTTAGTTTGAATATGTATCATGAAAGTCTGGATATTAACTATGTCTTTGTACATATCCAGGAATCGTTAGATGCAAAACATGTATTTGTGAAATACCCATCAGACGTACTGATACCTGAAATTTTTCACACAGCTTGCCTGGTGGGGGGAACAAACTTGCTGTTGCCAGCCTTTCGTAAATATACACTAATACCTGGCTAAATAGGCCTGATTTGTAGCCTCCTTCAAATGAGACTACTTCTCATCTACTGTATTTTCTTGACAATTTTTCCTCAGACGAAAAACAAGGAGTAAAGCTCCCGTCTGACTGACAAAAGCTGAGGACAGTCAAACAGTAGTATCTACAGGCAATGATACAGGTATTCAGCTGTACAGTATTTCGATTCTATACTTGTCAAAATGCAAACATAAAGCATGCAGCAATTTCTCCTTCTGGTAAGTTTAAGAAAGTTTTGCAGCCTGTTTAGATGTTTCAAGGACACTACGGAGACCTTGAAAACTTGTACTAGAAGAAAGACAGGTCAAAAGCTAGGGACACCTTCACACAGAGTCCTTGTAAATCCATTCCTAAACAATGTTATTTACTTTAAGCATAAAAATAAAGATCTTTCATAAAGTCATACCTGCCCAAGTGCTGTGATCTGAAATGATGGAATTTCTTCATAGATTTTCTTGGCAGCATGCATGCTTTTGATAAATAAATCCAGACTCTGCTGATTTTTGCACAAAAGAGGTGCTGAATATTCATTAAATTTTCCAAGGATGAGATGCAGGAGAACAACTTCATCTTTCAACATTGCCTCAGGTTTCTTAAAGACCTTCTCTAGCAACCGGTCTAGTGCAGGCAAGAGGTGAGAAAGAATCATCTGCAAACAGGAAATTCGTAACAGAAGTTTTTATCTGTCCTCTTTTTAACAGACTTCCAATAGCACAGCTTCATTTTACTGCTACATCCCCTCTCTGGTAACACACTGCATATAGTATTTTATGCAACAGTTATTCAAGAGGAAAAATACAAGAATGTTTTGGAGATTATGATGAGTACATGCTCATCTGCTACTTTTCTCCTTCGCAGAGTAGTAGTTCATATTTTTAAAGTACAGAGAAAAGGCAATTTTCTTCACCTATTTATGACTGCTGTCTCTTACAAAACCCCAATGAGGCAAGAACAGTCATCCTCTATGCAGTTCACAACCCTTTCAAGACACGTGCAACTGAACAGAGCATAAAAATTCATAATCATTCAGTTTTTGAACACTGAACTCATATTCTTCCAGAACTTAGAGAATTCTGAATAAACTAGATAAGAGAAGGTTAATATATACAAATACATTACAGTTCTGTACAGAAAACTCTACATACACTGGTATCTAACCAAGGTAATAAATTTCCTCTGGAAGAACCTTTTTCTGAAACAGTATTTTTCAGTAACATAAGAGAGTTTCCTTAAGAACTCCAGTGCAAAATTGTATAGCCCTTACATTCCTGGATAGAGCATGCAAATATTTTATGTTTCGCTAAATCATACCTTGCAGCACTACTGCATATTATTAGAGGTGTCAACTTAATGCCTAATAGTCTTAATACATTATGAAGTTATTTAACAACATTATTATGAAATGAAATTTGTTTTCAGCATTTCAAACAAGTGCAGAACCCATAAAACAACTAGAAAGGCGGCACTTACCTCACCATGGACTTCATGAAGAATTTTCATTAAGTTTCTTGCAATATATGATGGGAAAATAGGGTTCTGTACACCATCAAGTATGTTTTCCAAAGCCTCCAACAATTTTTTCTTCTGGGATTTCTGTTTTGGCTGTGTCTCAAGCTCCTCAAATAGAGTTTCCATAATCTAGTTCATTAACAAAGTGAAAATTAAGTTCCTTCTCTGCAATAAAAATACCTTAGAACAATGCTTATTCAATGCTTTCATAATAATGCAACCTAGATACAAACAGAATTCTTAGCTGTAAAATAACGTTCAGCTGTAAAAAAAAATACTTCTGATTTGACTGATAGTCTCAATTATTTGTGTGATAAACCACTTGAATGTTTTTATAGTCCTTTAAAAAACTACAGAAAAAAATCAGCCTACTATAGTATACAAAGACAATGAACTTTCCCAATTAACTTGATTTCTTTTAGAAAAGATGAGAGCTCACAGCAGCAGACAAAACTTGTATTAATATACATCTTCATGTAAAAAATACCTGTGTTATGTATGTACGGTCAGATATGATCTCTTCCGTCTTTTGCTCCAGATGCTGAAGAACAGGATGAAATAGAGACTCCTTTACACCTCTCAAGGAATGAAGGCAGTTGAGAGCAGCCCTTCGAACTTCACTCACAGGACTACCCAAGTTAATTAGCAAAGATATCACCACTGCAAAAGAGTGAGGGAAGGAAGGAGGAAAAGACAACAGTATAAAGTGAGTGGTCAGAATTTTACTGTATCTGTCCCTGAAGAGGCCTTTGGAATTAAACTCTTTCCACTGTAAACCTTTAAACTACACAAAACCAACATGAATCTCACAAATCCACAACTCTGAAGTTCTTCATCGCAGTCTTGATATTTGTGTTTAAGCTCAGAGAGTTCATATTGTTACTGGCTGTCACACCCTTACACTGCACAGAACGTAAGGTGCTGTAACTGACCTCTTCAGTATAGCAGTGTTTAACACTTCTAAAATTTAAAAATTAAAATTAATTTAAAAATTAAAAAAATTAAAATTAAATTGGTTTCGCCTACTTCCAAGCTTGGGCTAATAACTGCAGCAGTGAATCAGCAACAGAGAAAGCTGTCTCAGCCTAGTGTAGCTGAACATGAATAAGTATAGATACCCTTCATGGTATAAAACATAGTAAAAATTGCACAAAACCAAAATCCACTGTGATTACATCGTAAGATGAGAGACAAATACTGTTTTACTTTACCTGGAGATGATGGTGATAGCAGCTGTTTCTTTTTTTGATATGTCTGTGATTCAAGCAGTGCATAGCCAATATATAGCGCTTGAGTCTGTAGCATTGCATTGACTTCATAGTTCAGATGATTTGAAAGGTTATAACTGTAAGTCCATAAAATGGAAAGGAATTTGAAGAGAAACTCTGAATCTTTTAGATGTACCTTAAATTTAACAAAACAAAAAGAGAAAAGCACTTGTTTAACAACTTAATTTGGCAAACTACTACTCACAACATCTGATCAACCACCCAGATCAAAGGAGTACACAGAAAGAGAACTAAAGAGTCAGCAACAGTGTCCTTTGGGAAGAAAAAGTTAAGAGATGATGCTTTTGTGTAAACAGTACTTGCATGTGTATACAAGTCTACATGTTTCTTAACGGCTGGATTGCTTAGTTTAACAGATAACTTGTAGTCTGTAGGTATGTAAATACAAGGGAATTTTTTTTAGATCATAAGAGACTGAAAGCACATCCATATGAATATTTGTATATTATGTCAAACGTGCAACAAAACTGTTATATACAAAATAAAGAACTTCTATTTTTCTGTCTTGTACAGCAGTAATCGCAATATTAAAAGTGCTCTAAGTAATCCCTGACTTTTTCATCAGTCACACAAAGTGATTTTCAGAAGTCTATAAACAAGCATCTCAGGATGGCTAGGCGTCTGATTTCCTTGTACAGCACAGCTTTCTGCATGGTCTCTTCACGCTAAACTCCATTCTTCGAATTTGTCCTGCATTGGTTTTATAGGCTTTACAGTAACAGAGCGTGGACCAAAATTAACAAACTTTGAATCATAAGCGCATCACTGACCATCGCAGATGCAGGTCAGACCACCTTCTCCCGCCACCCCCAATAGTAATAGCTGCTCCAAGAGGATTCAGTTCAGTTTTTCCACACATCTACATCCAATTACCTTAACTTTGTTTCAAGACCTTTCTGCCAAAATGTAGTGAGGATAGCTTCTGATTTTGAAGCACTTACACTGTCTTCTAATAGTATCCCAAATCACTTTAAAGTTCTTGCTCACTACACGGTCTGGCACTAGCTAGCATGCTTTCTGTCTGCAAGGTGCTCTCTGGAATCCAAAGAGCTCCTCATTCATCGTACACAAGTGCCCACTCAACATCTCCCAGACTGAACGCAGCTTGCCAGAAAAACCCATATAGCTTCTGACATACACTTGCCTGTTCTCTTTTCCACAAGTCCACCAAGATCTAGATTCTAGTTGTATTAACTGTTCTAGAGTGGGCAAAAATAACTGTCTTGTGCCTTTCAAGTTAATACCCTCACAATCGGAGACAGCAGAATTCCACAAGTGAAAGAAGCAAATTTTTACTGCAGCTGTTGCCTTCACTAGGTCCTAGGACACTACTAACCTTCTGTAGTCCCTCATCTGACCTTCTCTGTGCAGTATGACCCACCTTGCTCAGTCAAAAATCCCACCAAAATAACATCCTTTCTTCCCTGCTGACGACTTTTAACTAGCCAGGCACTAAATCGATGTATTTAATAGCTCAGTATCAGTACAATTTCACCAGATCTCAGAGTGACTGATAATGAAACAGATTTATATACAAGAAATAACTTCAGAAAAGTTTTGTTATGAAATTTTTGCTATTCTTTCCTTTGTCTGTGTTTGTCATGTGGTGTTCTTGCTGAAACAGCATCAAATTCCAGTAACAGCAACCTTGTGTCAATTACTTGCTTCTCTTTTCCTCAGAATGTACAGTTATTAATTACTCCCTACGAGAATCCAGACCACCCAAATCCCTTATTCTCTTCAAAAAAATGTATCACTTGATGTGGGTGAGAAAACATGAGATGATGTTATAAGGAAACATGCAGTGTCCTCTGGAAGTTTTCCTTTCAATTTTTGTATTTAAAAACTTACAACATTTACAGAGCAACTGTTTGCTTTGCTCCCAGACAGGATTAAAACTTTTAGCTCAAACTTCAAGCTCTTGACCTTGTACTGTAAATCAGTGTTATATTTTTACTTTTGCTTCAACTGGTCCATTTATTCTTTTTTCACTTTAGTTTTCTACTATTACATTTAATAAGGGTTAACTAATCAGGTGAAGCTTAGCCTTCCATCTGCTAACAGTACTAGCGTGCCACAAGCGGCGCTGCATGATCAATTCTCCATTTTTCTCAGTTTTCCTTAGAATAATGTAACTGCATAATAGTTGATGACTAGTAACTCCAAGCAAGAAAAGCAAAAATAATACCTTTAGTAAGAGATTCATTAGTGCTCTGTATTGAACAGCATTGCTTCCCTCACTAGCTCCACAGACAAGTAGGTCAAATAGCCCCAAAAGGAGGTGCAGGTAGTCTTGGCTATCTTGATTCAGAGATTCAGGATTCCACCAAGTTTCCTCTAAAAAATATGGGTTATAAATAAGACACAGTGGATGCATATCAACACCTTCAAAAACCAAGAGAAAACAAACATCTCTAGTTAAAAGAAGACAATACATTTGGCTGATTTCATGTTCACAAGTAAGTAATCTTTGCAGACCTGTATAACAACAAAGGAAAGTGGTCAGGGAAGCAAGGCTTGCTTGTTGCCAACAACTTTTGAAGACAAAAAAAAATTAACCTTCCTTCTTCACTCCGCTGATATAAAAGACAGTCAAAAAACCACCTACCTTTTGAAAAGGAGAGAGGAGGCTTTAGGCCATTAATGAAGTTTTTCAGCAAGAACAGGAACATAGCTGACTCCTCTGCATGAGCAGTCTGATCACTATTGAGCTTTTCTATATACGCAATTAATAGGTCCTTAGGCACCAAAGTTTCCTCTATTGTTTCAACAGACCATTTTAGGGGAGTTTCCTATAAATGAAAATTCATTTATGTATAGCGTCATAATTTCATCCAACAGAAGACAGAAATCTAGCACTAAAATTTAGCAATATTTAATTCCCAACCTCAGAAGAGGTATTCTTATGAATTACACGTCTGATTTCACGTTTAAGCTTGCATCTGCAGTTTTAAAACCTATGCCAGCCCTTACTACCTTAATTAACAGTGTACCTAAGTAGAGGTAACAGAATAGTTAACGACCAATCTCTAAAATATCTTTTCAAAGGGATTAGGAGTTACAGCATTTTGTGGACATTCTGTTTAATCCTCTCATCTAGCTGTTCCAGCAACATAATTCATATCTTTCAGATATTTGTATATATAAAAACTCTTTAATGGAATAATCTGACGTCAGAATTTCTAATTACCATGTATCGCTATGTGTCTGTGAGGAGGTACAGAAGCACAGCCCTGCCTATGAAGGTTTCTGACAAAAAAAAAAGCAAACTATTTCAACAAAATCAATCAAGAAAACCCCAGTAGGCAGTCTGCATAAAAATAAAGCAAAAAAAGGTAGTAGAAAGATGCAGAAATATGCTTCCTGAACGTTGTTCCTGCCCTCTATTGGCTCCTCCTTCCACCTGCATGTTACCCCTCAACAAGTGTCAATACAAGTGCTTATGGAGCTGCATAAATAACCAAAACCCAACAAATTCAGGAACACTTTCAATATTGTTGCAAGGACTTGCCTGAGGTTGCAATTTGTAGAATCACAGAATGGTTTGGGTTGGAAGGGATCTTTAAAGATCATCTAGTCCAACCCTCCTGCCATGGGCAGGGATATCTATCACTAAATCAGGTTTCTCAAAGCCCCACTTAATCTGACCATGAATAATTCTAGGGATAGGGCATATACAACTTCTCAGGGCAACCTGTTCCTGTGCCTCACGACCTCATAATAAAGAATTTCTTCCTTACATCCAACCTAAATCTACCCTCTTTCCGTTTAAAACCACCTGCCCTTGTCCTGTCACTCCAGACCCTGGTAAAAAGTCTCTCTCCATCTTTCTTATATGCCCCCTTTAAGTTGGAAGGCCGCAAAAAGGTCTCCATGGAGTCTTTCCTCCTCCAGGCTGAACAATCCCAATTAAGCCTCTCTTCACAGGAGAAGTGTTCCAGCTCTCTGACCATTTTCACATCCCTCCTCTGGAACCGCTCCTAGCACAAGCTCTTTTTCATACTCGGCTGCATTTCCTTCCTTCTCCTATTGAACAAGCCAGCAAAACCTTTACTCAATGACTAAAAGCCCTGGTATTCCTAAGCCAAACAATGGGTAGCTGGCAGAAACGCCCCAAACTTTATGCCAAGCCCACAGCACTGAAACATTGAACCTGCTGGTGGGATGCCAGCCTAAAGCTCTGGAGTTCTTAAATTTTTAATGCAGACTCACTAGAGTGGTAAAATGTAAGAGCAATTCTTTATGGCAGCTTCTAGTACTGCTGCCAAGTGTGGGTTTGCTCTGAAAACAAATGAAGGTGACATTTTCAGTCCTTCTCAAGGTTTCTGAAGTTCTTGTCCTCCAATAAAAAAAAATAAAATTTCTCCATTACATAGAAAATGCCCTCTCCAAACTCTTTACATCTTACCTCTGCAGGATCACAAGTACTGAGGCTTTTTATTTTCTTATCCAAGAAACAGAAGACTCTGATAGCCACTGAAAAATAACTTTCCTTCATCTGTGTATTGCAGCAGCACTGAACAAGCACTGAACCAATTAAATGAGTAGTTACTTTCTGCCTCACACTGTCAGATTCCGTCTCAGCAACAAGTATCAGATCATCAACCTTAGAAAAGGGAGTGAAGGGAAAATAACAAAAAGTCTGTAAGACATGGGACTTCACTATAAGTTTACACCATTTTTCATATACATGTTCAATTAAATCACTGTTACCTTCTGTCATTAGTAACAAGTTATTGTCTGCTGTAATGGTATGCTTTGGAACCTGGGAATGCACAAACATTTATTTCTAGGAACTATGCACAGGTAGACTTCTTTATTGCCCAGAATTTTTTTCCAGGAAAATAAAAATTCCTGGAATTTAGTTATACTGACCGTCTGTCCAAATAGTTAATAGCTTTACTGTTTCTTTTCCTTATGTTAAGGTTTCATCTAGATTGTATCGGAGTTTGCTATTCTACATATATATATATATATTTGCTTAGTAGCTTAATAATACATACTAATGCTAAGAATAGCACATACAAACTTCTATATCACATTTGCTCTACTACAGTGACCCCCTGGAAAGTGATGTCTCTTAAGGTTAGGGTAACATGGTATGCATACCATTTGCAATAGTAAGGAAGGATCCCCTGAAGTCATGTTTTCAGAAAACAGCAGAATCATTTTCTCGCTGGCCACTCCTATCAGCTCTGCAGACTTGCTAGATTTAATTGCCTCTTCAAGAGCTATACCAAGGAAAATAATAATTAACAGACAATCTAGGTATACAAATCACATATTAAAACACGGGTGGCTCAATAATATTTAGAAACAGTCAGAAACATACTAGACAATTTCTTCATCTTTTCAAAGAATTTTTTAAAGAACTCCATGCACACTTAGAGCATAATAGCTTGTTAATGACAGCTACTCTCCTTCAGTAAGTGTTTAGGTTCAGTAAGAACAACATCCTAAATTATTACAATTTTTCTTTTACCAAATTAGTTAAAATTAATGCTTTACCTTCTGGCCAGCCTTTCAGTAAAGGGTGTAAGGAGCAGAGATCAGACTCTGACAGACAAACAGCCATTTTCCAATCTGAAGATTTTGAATTCGCATTAGTGATTACCATAAATGGTAACAACTGCATCACTGCTTCATCTAGTAGTTCTTTTTTCCCCTTCAAAATTTCTTCTTTTACTAAAATTTTTATTGCTCGCTCCAGAACCTTGTACCTAAAGGAGAACAAGTCATGTTGAAAACCCACGGCTCAATCACACCAGCAACATTTCTTTGATTTGTTTTCCGTTTTCCATGGCAATTTTCTGAATCCAAATAGCAGTGAGAACAAATCAAGGAATTCATGGGAAGTGGTATGCAAATAATTCAACATTTCTTTTGTAGCTTAGTACAGATATGGTGTAAAAAAAAAAGTAATTGATGTGAAAAAGTTTAAAAGTATTCTTTAGAGTTACTTTTTAAAAATTTAATTTATTCAGCAAGAATGCAGACTGAAAAAAGGCACAAACATACCACTTTCCATCCTTTGAAAGATCAGCTCTCTGGAAGATGTTCAAAAGACTTGATACTATTACTTCTGGATTGATGTGTTTCCTGAAAATCTAAAAAGTAATCAAGAAAAAGGAATGAAAGTGTAATAAGATACAAAATAATTTACCATTATCATAATGGAAAAAGCTTCTGCTATACCGAGTGGAAACAGAGACCAAACATCACTAATTGCATTCCTATTGATGATGATGTAATGAAGATATTATCAGGGTGAACAGAAGTTACAAGGCTGCCCACCATGCCCTCTTGAAATGCTGAAGTACGGAGAATTTATTGAATGCAGAAATGATTTGTAAAATTGATAAACAACGAGAAAAATGCTTTAAACAAGAATGCTTTTACTTTACATACCACCTGTATGACAAAAATACAAGGAACATTAACAAAAGATACTGAAGTCTAATGAAGCACTCACGTGCTTCTATTCCTGTTTTTTAGTGATTGAGAATGAACGAACACACAAGACCAATTTTACTACCACTACTAATATTCTCCACCACTACTCAGCAGAAGCAATAAAGACAGACTGTTACTCTAGCTGGAAACAATCAGTACAATGCATACCAGAGCCTTATCCAGTAAACCTGAGCTGGAGTTTAGGACTTGGCCGCTATCAACTGACCAAATGACTCTCATACGGAAAAACTCAACTGAGCACTTCTCACTAGCGTAATGACTTGTCACTGCACCATTTTCTATCCAAAAGGCAGATAACATGACTTGCATTTTTATAGAAAAATGTACAGGATAAGCAGGAATCACACTTCAAATAATAATCAAAGATTAAAATATACTTTAGTAGCTACATAAAAAGATATCAATATTCAGGTTACCTTCAAACACTTTGGGAAAGATCAGGAAGCAGAAATTTGGGGGGAATTGTGAGGTGGTAAAACCCACAAGCCTCTTAAATTTGTGCTGTTTAATCCTGCTAAAGGACAAAAGCTGTACACGAAGGACATGAGTAGAAGGGCAATTACAAAGAATACATTCCAGACACACATATTCTAAAATCTCACCTGACATATCAAAAAATAGACACTTACCTCCAAAGAACTGAGAGCAGACATTACAACATCTCTGTTGTCATCCTTGAGCCGACCAAAAATTGCTTCTTCTATGAAGGACTGATCAAAGCCTTCCTGAAAAAATAAAGGATAAAAAGAGCCAAAGGAAAAAAAAAATAAATGTGTTGGTAGCATGATTTACAGACTTTAATGAAATATCTGAATCCTAGTAGAAGAATAGTGGTAACGTCAATGAAATTAAACCTCAAAGGCAAACTAACTTTAACCAACAAAAGAAAGAAAACCAGAATTATCCATTATTTTAGAATACAAGCAGCTTAATAAACTACATCCAGACTCCAGAATACAGGAAAATGGTGACAGAAGCCTACTGAAAACACCCTGAGAAACCAGTGACAATGACATAAGAATGGTTTAATGTACCACTCATCTTCAACCGGTATGCCTGGCAAACAGCTTTTTGAAGACATTGTATGTTTTGTCAGTTCTGTAAATGAGAGATTCAGGACACAAACCTTTGATGTTTCAATAACATCTTTCAAGTGCTGAAGAGCCAGGACCCGCACAGCTGGCTGAGGATGATTCAAACTAAGCAGAAGGGAGGTATCAGAGTCTTCCAGAAACTGAAATAACAGATTTCAGAGTGACCCACTGCATGTTAAAAAACACTCTAAGTACATACCAGGATAACAGGAGAAATTCTTTCAGCAGTTTTTTGTACCAGAAGAAAACATGAATAATTTAGACCCCAAAAGTATCAGATACAGAGCAATGATGTATAACTGTTTCAAATTTGGTTGTCTTCACTTTGGCAGACAGTTTTTGGAATATAGCTTGAAAAGTACAGTAAGCCACAGACACCGTTTTGTCCTAGAAATGCACTACACTTATCTAAGGATTCTGAGAAAGCTCTAGTGACAAAGTCAGTGTGACAGAGCACAGATAGAAACTGTGAAAAAGGCATCCCTGCCAGTCCAATTGCATGCACTTATCTCAGGAACCTTAAAGGCTAGAAGAGAGTCACACGGCTTTGTTCTGCATGCCTTCTTTTTCTGTTAATCCACTTGTTATTCCATCACAGAAACTGTGCCTTCATTAAATCAGTACAAAAAATACATGAAGCACTTCTTTATGTAGTTTATCATCTTTTTTTAAGTGCTTTCAGTCTTTTAATCATTGCAAACAACAGCATGATACTAACCATTTCTTAATAATACATTCCTTGGACAGATCTGTTGCACTCATGGTTATCTGTGTTAGGCTGAGTTTCAACTGCTCTTCAGAAATGGCACAGGGAAGAACTCTGTAGTCACTCTACTCTTCCATGTTACTGACTGTAAATATTCATAAAATCAATGCAAAAAAAGGACCAAACCACCTTCTCTCAACAGTGATAAAGTTGTTTGTCAGCTTTCCCAAAACAGACACATCTGACTGACAAAACCTTTAAGTATGATGATGCCTTGCTGAGTGCCACCGTGTTGTCACTATTGACTACTACAGTGTATGTAGTGGCCATGTTCCTAAGGAAAAAAATTATTGATAGCAATTGGGGCAGGTGGAAACGTATACATTTTAACCATGGAAAAAAAGCTCACACTCATGACTGACTGTGATGAACATGACCTTAAAAGCTCTGACAGCTTTTATTTTACCAGTTTTGATCAAGCCCCCCTCCCCAAATCACATTTAAGAAAGCTGTTTCTTTGTTTGCTTTTTTTTTTTTTGGTGGGAATGGTAGAGATTTTGTTTAGAAAGAGGAAAAGAGAACAGAACTTTGCCAAAATACCAGCCTTCTGACAGTACAACCAAGCAAGAGCTAGGATCACAAATTGAACTCCTACCTACCTTGTATTTGCCACAGCTTAATGAAAGCGAAATAAACTGGTGAAAAATATTTTGGTCAGCCTCATCTGTGCAGTCTTCCAGATGCTTCTCCAACACAGAGTCTAAGGCTTTAGGATACCTGCCAACAGATGAAACCCCCAACATGTTCCACAGAGTATTACGAGAGAACAGGTATACTGGAGAAATACAGGGAAATACAAGGAAGCTGAATGCACACATACTCATCTGAACCTGATATTTTAAGTAGCTTTGCAAGGCAATCAAGCATTATGCCTGAACACAGATGAACAATATTGTGACTACTAGGATAAGTAACTAGCAGAAAAGGTCATGCTACACAGCAAACAGCTGTACAAAGCCAGTAGGTCTGTTTCCATGTACTACACTGCTAACAAAATAGGTAAGGACAGATCAGTAAAATAAAATTTGGACAAAGATTAGGAGTCAGTTATTTTTGCTGTATTTATCTGGGCAAGAATATTGTGCTTACTACACCCAGTAAGCCAAGATCATAGCTGACATGACCACTCTACAGACTGCAGGTCTGTAATAGAAAAAATAGAACTTACTTTCTCTCAAGAAGTCTGATAAGAGGAAGCAACTTTTGATTGAGTGCAGCCATTTTCGTGGGATTAGATTCAATCTCTGTGCCACAGGAGATATACTCTTCAAGAAACTTGCTAAAATTAAAAACAAAAGAAAAAGCCACCATGTTTTGAATAGTGCAGTTTTCATTAATGTGCCAAAGCGCACTGCTAAACAGGTTAGGATTAATATGCATTACTTCTTGCAAGTACAGATTTGCTCTTGGCTTGAAGTTTCACTCTGTCTCACAAGTGCTAAAAGTATGGCTCTTCAGGATTACTGAATGTTTCAGTTTCCAAATCCAGGTTTGGCGTTAACTTACGAACTCAGGAGAACGTGCTCATATAATGCTAATGCCATTGTCAGGAATTAATTGTTATTAAATCAGAAATGACTGTAGTACTGCAGAAGAAAAATAACCAAAGTTAACTCACGAAGCCAACAGGTGATCTAAATCCTTTTCCAGCGGTATACTCTGAAGAATAGCTTCAAGATGGCTGATGTAAATCGGATTCTCTATCTCTGCAGATTCTTCTTCTTCCTCTAAGGACAATATGTAATCATAAAAGATGAACAGTAGTTTGAGAATAACCCCTTCATACTGATTAAATATAATAGCTTGTACAGACATCATCATCTGGTGAACCAAGCACACAGCTTGAAGACCACAATGTTAATTGATTATTACCACTTATTCTCCATGAGCTGCTAGCAATGCTTTATACCAATGCAATTAAAATGCCACAGGCTGTATTGCTACCAATAAATTCAATCATGCTTTGGAACATTCCAGACCTGCTACCACAACCTGTGCCAGCAGCTCCCTGCAGCACTCCCTGGCATGAATCTAGCCAGACCTTTTCAACACAAGAGCTTTCCCAGTCATGATTTGGCAGTTACAAGTCCACAGTGCAAACAAATTTATTAGTGCAGACACAGGCTACTACTGCATGCCAGGCAGCCTTGCTGTCCCAGACTGTCCCCAGGCATGTTTAGTTCATCAGGTAAACACAGATCTCCACTACTTAAAACTATGGAGTACATATAATGTACCTAAAAATTATTTTTTCAGTACTACAATACATCTCTAAGAGTCAGAAATTTCATATATCAAAACTAAGTTATTGCTGAAATACTGCAAATCAACATGTATATCGAAGAGATACAGATATAACAATGCCTAAAGCAGTCTCCTCTGCAGGGCCTGGGAAAACAAAAAGCAACACACACACAAAAGCTTAATCAGGTCTTCACATGTATTGGTGCAGTTTTAATGGCAGAAGTAACTAAAATGACACAGCCATCTGTACTTAAGCCTCAACAAAATTGTAAAGATGTATGTGCTAACTTACCTGTATCACTTTTCATGACAGTGCAAACAAGGTGAGGCAACAGGTAACGCAGAAGAGGAGAGATATCATAGTTTTCTGAAAGGCCTTGCAAAAGTGTTACCAGTTCTGGGATTTTGCAAAGATAATTAAATGGCCTGCACAATGGAACAGGGAAATAAATTAATAAATGTATGCTCATCTGGGCTACCAACACCTTCAAACCATGCAGACTTCCTAAGGATTCAGTTTACAGCAACGAGTAACAGCCTCATCATAAACAAATACTGAAAAGATTCATAGGGATCCACTTCCTTATTCCCAGAGGTTTACTGGTGCATTTAATATCCAAGAAGAAAACAGGATATGCTAGTCATGTTGAGCACAGCAGCACATACTTATGTTTTCGTGAAGGTGGTAGTACAAGAAAAAATACTTGATATCCTCACGTTGCAGGCAGCATATCTACTACCCAGCAGCACCAAAGGAAGGGAGAAGAAGCAATAGATCAATGACAGGAGATCCTCAAAGAGAGCAGAAGCAATTTCCCTTCCTGTTCATAAAATGTTTATCTCATCTTGTCTCCTCTTCTACCCACCTATCTGTATGCTGCATAATGCATCAAGCACCTCTCTCCTTTAGTTCCCCACACCTCAGCTTTTAACCCATTTTCCTCTACTATGACTGTGTTCAAGTACCCAGCAGGTAATCACTGTACTTATTCCTGTAAAGATTTAATTCTGTTGGAATACGCATGCTAACCTCTCTGCCAGCAGTCAAACGCCCTGTAGCATGCAGGACTTCCATCACTGTGTTCAAGTGCACATTAACAGCACTAGCTAACTGTAAGAGGGCAGGGCAGACAGACTGATGGGAATGAAATACTACATGTACCTCCAGAAGAGAACCTGACTTGTGGGACCAAAGAAGTGGTGGTATAGAAGCACTTACACTTCAGGTGTCAAACTGTAGGAACTCAAAGCCCTGAAGGGAAAGAACTTCTTTTTTCCAAGCTATTCAAACAACTTCAGATTTGCACTACCACTATTATGCTGGCTTCTCTTCCAGGATTCCCACTTTCAAGAAAACCTCTTACTGGCAGGGTTCAGTCTTGCGCATTGACAGCAATCCTTTACTGAGGGAAGTGGCAGGAGAGGGACCAAAAGATGACAGAGTCACACCACTGAGACTCCTTAGCTGCAGCAAGCATACAAATTTTCAAAGTCAGTCAAACAAACTTCCAAGCCCCTCGAAATGTCAACTACCAAAATTTCTGAAAGAGTCCCTTTAATGAGGAGGATAAAAAATTCAAATTACTGAAGTGCAGCCTGATCTTTTAAAAAGTGGGAAAAGTCAGTTAATGTACACTTACTTTTTCCCAAGTTTGTCTCCTTTCTGAGTTTGTAGAAGTAGGTTCAAGCAGGCCACCCCATCCCTGATTAATGAGGGCACTTTAGATAATGTCTTGCTTATCTGCAGCATCAAGGAATGCACCAAGGAAGTCTCCACTGTCACTTTTACTGTCATCTGGCAGATTATCATGTACGTTGCAGCTCTGTAATCCTGTACAGAGGATTTCAAGCCCTAGGAAAACAGATCAAGGTGGATTTTTAATACATACAAATTAAAAAAAAATAGTACATTACCATAAAAATAATTTTCACTCTGACACCCATGGAATCACACTATCTTCCCCATGTATGAACTTTTAAGGGATCTACACACGCAACTTTCAAGAAGAAAAAACTGTCACGCAGGGTGCACACATACAGAAGACATACTCATTAACTGCTGCCCTGTTTGTTAACAAAGCAACAGTGCTGGAGGAAAAAGCAGGCTGTCCACCCTGACTCCATTTCTTCACTGTTTAGCACAGTAAGTCTCTAAGGCAAAGAGGTTCATTTAAACTATGTATTCATTTCTCACAGCTCCATTCCTCATGTCGTGTAGGAAGAGTACTTAAAAGAGCTCATCTGAGGTGTGAAAAAAATTATTATTCATGGATCTTCTCTGCCTAATGTTTCAAAGCAGGCTAAGAGCGGTACGATACATTTCACATAGAATATCCCTCTTAAATGTTACCTGCAGGCACATGTCATCAGAACACAGTACACTTCACACAGGAATGAAAACACAAGCCTCACACACCTTTTGGATGTAAGGAAGCAGCTTAGAAACTATAGTGTCTGTTATCTTCTCTGCGGCTGCAAGAGCTGACACAATGGTGGAGGCATAAAACACAAGAAGAACTCTCAACTGAGCCGAGTTGCCAGGATACTCTGAAAAGACCTGGACCACAGAAAAATCAGTTGTTCAGACATCAGGACAAGTGCAAACACACATACGGCTTCCCTCCCACCCAGCAAAATCTCAGAACTCCAGCGTGTAAAGCTCTACCAGCTCCTGCTGGCACAACTTAAGTCATCACCTCCTCCCAGCAATAACCCTCACCAGAGGTTACTGCTCCTCCTTGCAGACATGGTAGAAGGAAGTAAGTGCTAATCCTCAGCCACTACAGTTAGTCATAATAAGGTAACCTAAATAACTTGTGATTTTGGTGTAATGCTCAAGACTGAGAACTGGACTACCATGAAGTTGACTGGCATATCACCGCCCTGCTACATCTGTGAACAAACCCTGTTACTGTGCGTGCTTTGCTGAGTTTCGACAGTAAGTGTGTTCTAGTTCTCTATGTAACTGGAATTATCGTACATCTTACCCTTCTGAGACTATAAAACTAGTTCTGTTTGACATTAACTGAAAAACAAATAAATCTGCTCACCTTCTAATATTCTGTTTTACATTCTCATTAATACTTGAAAATGTACATTTAAAACACCCATGACAACCCCCAAAAGAGATACCCAAATTCAAAGCACAGTTACAAGCGAATAGCACAAATGACTTTATAAAAGAAATGAAGACAAGTACGTACTTTGAAGCAATACACTATTGCCAAATTGTTTTGTCATGGCTCATTGGTTCTCAGCCACTTCCTTAAAAGAATTTCTGATAGACTGTCGTCTATACAAATAACAAGAAATTTTCATATTGTGTACTAATAACTCCTTTTACTATTTGATATGTAAGTCAACATCTTAGTAAATAGCATAATACTATACAGAGATGGGGAAAACCAAACAAGTAATTTTCTAGAATAAATTAACAACCTTCACAGATTGTGCTACCAGCCTGCAGATGAAATCCATGAAATCCAGGTCTTTGTAGCAGTGTGTAATGACAGTACCCCTTGCCAGTGGGACTCCAGGTTTCTTTAAATGGTGAAAAAAAGAAAAATGAGCACACTCAAGGGTAAAGTGAAGCACCCAAAGTAAAAATTAATATAAACTCTAAATTAATCCTACCGATCAGTTAACACCACTTAAAATCAAATAAGTAAATGGAAACCCACACACCACTCTGGAATTTTTTGTATCTGCATTAAGACAGATAATGAAAAGCATTACATATAAACTATATTCAAATAAACATATATTGTAGTAATTGACATATCCTCCTAGCAGTAGCAAGTACTTGCACCTTAAAAGCATACTTCAACTTTGCCAAAACAAAATCAAAGCTTTTTATAATTAACTTTATATTCATAAAGAAAGATAGCAGAAACAACAGGTGGGCATCCAGGCTCCATCCTTGCAATTAAATCTTTCAGTACAGTTCTACAACTAACCACATGAACAGGTGGTCCATATTCATAAACCTAGTAACAGAGTCAAGACATTATTAATAAAGTCCCTCATGCTTCTCTCAGCTTGCATCTGTTAAATACTTTACCCTTATTGGATCCATCCAATGCCATTTATGAGTTGGGCTTTTTATATTTAAAAGCTGAATAACTCTCACAAATAGATTAGTCTCATGATATGGCAGAACACAACCAATCAAACTATCTTGATTGTAGAGATGGATGTGAAATCTAAGGAAAAACACATAAACACAGTTAAAAATCATATGGAAATCCAAAAAAACCCGACCCAGTCACTTTCTTCTCAAAACATCTGGTTTACTTGTTTTTAAGCAAGATGAAAGATGATGTCATACTGACTCAGACACATGGTCCACCTACAGTCCAGAATCCCTAGATGGCTGCTAGCCTGTATGCACTAAAGGAAAGGAACAGTGCTAGCAATTTTTTCCTCCCTTTCAGTAATTTTAGATCCCTAGGAGTTAAGTATGAATTTCAGTATAATATATATATTATATCATATATATAAAACTGTGTTTCAAAGGCTGTAGCAACAAAATCACCCACTCTTTCATGACATGAAGTATTACACTTTCTGCATCTGGGTAGATGAATTTAAACAAATACAACATCACTTCACAAAATACTTGATATGTTTTTTTTCATACCTTCCTACATAATCTTGAAATAAGACTACTTAGCTCATGTTATAATACAAGGGCATCATATTCATGGTTCACAGTTAATACTGAAAATCAGCTATTTTACACAGCCCATTTCCAAAAGTGTATGACATAAAATGCCTCTCTAGGTCCTCTGCAAGATGGCTAGAGCTGGGCAAATTTGGTGAAAGCTAGGCAAAGCATTTATTGCTTTTATATTGACTATCATGACAGATCAAAACTTTCACAGAAATTTATCAAAAGACAAAAATCTAATTGGCAAAGAAGAACATCTGGCCCCATAAAGACTAAGCCCAAATGAGTATTTTTAACAATTTAACCTGTGTTTTTAGAAAACAAGTAAAATTATTTAGAATTTTTTCTCAATGGTGAAAAAATATCTGGCATTTCTAGTAGTCTTATCTATTGACATATACAATATTCAGTGGATTACCTGTGGATCAGCCATTCAAGGCACTTCTGGGCTGGCTTAAGCATAAAGTAAGGGGACAGGTGAATTAGGAACAATGAAATATTCTTATCCAGTTGCTGATTCACTGCTTTAGACTGAACACTGCGCTCCAGGCCTTTGGACGTGGAACTAAACAAACTGGACTGGAACACTTCAAATGAAGGATCAATCCCCATCAGTTCTTCTAAGCCAGTACATCCTGTGGAAAAAAAATGGAAGAAAGCTTTAAACGCAAGTTTTATTCACCAGTCCTACCCACCTACTTCCTCAATGGCCTCAATAGCTTCCTTGCTATACTGGTATACGTTACACTCACTATGAAAACCAAACCAACCAGTAAATCTTACTAAAAATATTAAGACCAAAACTTTTGCTACACTTATAAATTAGAGCGTATCCAGGTGGCTGTGGGAGGTGAACCATCCCTTCCATTTGCGAGATTGCATCTGGAGCAATGTGTACAATTTTGAGCTCATGAGCAGAAGAAAAACATTGCCAAATCGGTGTGAGTCCAGCACAGGAGCACTAAGATGGTCAGGTGACTGGTAAATAATATAAAAGGAAACTGTATGGAGGAATTTGGCTTGTTCAGCCTGCAGAAGAATCAACAGGAAATCTTCCTGCTGTCTGCAACTACTTGATGGGACATAGAGTAGGTTATCAAGAATACGGAGCCAGCCTCTTCTCACAGATGTACAATGGGAGGATGGGAGGCCACAGATACAAGTAAGAACGTATGAAACTCCAAGGCAATGTACGGATTGATTATTATTTCTTTTTTTTAAACACCGGGGTGGTCAAACACTAAATCAGAGGCCCAATATTGGATCAGAGACCATTCATCCTCAAACTCAGCCAAACACAGGCCTGAGCAACCTGGACTAACTAGCCCTGTGGTCAGTTGGGCTAGTACCAAACAACTGTGAGAGGTCCCCTCCAGCCAAATTTATTGTGATTTTATATGGATGAAGCAAGCAAAGGTACCTCTTTAAATAAATTAAAATACAATATTCTACGTACACCACTGGATAAATTAATTCTTTATTTCACAAAAGCTTGTAAATATTAATGGCTAATCACAAAGAAGGCGGTTTCAGCTGAAATGAAGACACTAGGTGGTTGGCTGAAATATGGCAAAAATAAACTATTTGATGGAGCAGTTCTACAGCAGCTATTTAAGAAACAAAAAAATACTCCATGTTGCATCAAAGACATATAAATCTACAACCTTGTTACTTAACATAGGTATATTATATTAATTTTTCTGGTTTTAGAAAACAGCCTTCTCATTCACGAAGCATCACATTCCTGGGTAAAGTTCCAAACAAAAATGGAAAGAAGTAAGCACAAAGGATCTGAAGCATGCAAACACTGCAATGGCTTCTGCCACCTTACACTATTTGTGGCCATAGTGTAACCAAAGAGCAGGGTGTCAGCATGTTTTGATGAAATCACAGAATTCAGGTTGGAAGGGACCTTGGGCAGCTCTCTAGTCCAAGGCCCTGCCAAAAGCAGAGCGTGCCCTGAAATCAGCTCAAGTTGCTCAAGGCATTATCCAGTTGGGCCTTTCAAAAGCACGAAGAGCACAACCTCTCTGGACAACCTGTTGAACTGCTTGACTGTCTTCACAGCGAGAAAAGCTCTTCCTTATATCCAGTTTGAGCCTCTGTTGTTTCAACTTATGCCCATTGCCTCCTGTCCTCCAGCCGACCTGTCTTCCCGAAACCTCCTCGCAGGTGCTGGCGGGCTGCTGTCAGACCCTCCCCAAGGCCTTCTCTTCTCCAGGCTGAATGAGACCAGCCCCACCAACCTCTCCTTACAGGGCAAATTCTCCAGCCCTCGGCCACCTTGGGGCCCCCAACTCTTCCCAAATCTTACCCATCACGCACCCAGAAACGTGCTCCAAGAAGACCGGCTCCATGCTCTTCCCATAGACTGGAGCGATGCTGATTAACCCATAGGTTCTTGAATTATCCTTCTGGCCTCTTTTGAATACGGGTTTGCCTTTCCCAGTCGGTTTTTTTTTGACAGACAATTCATTAAATCACCGGGACTTAAACCACCCCAACTCACCGATTGCAAAAAATGTGTCCCGGTCAATACCAGCAGCCTCCTTGCAGGTGAACAGCAGCGACGCTACTTCGGTGCGGTTCAGGAGGCTGGGGTCAGTTTGGGGAAGCGCCAGACGCTTCAGCTGCTCCGCCAGGGACGTCATGGCTTCGTCTCCCAACCAAAGAGGCCTTCAGAGAAACCTAATGGAAGAAACCCAAAGCAGGCCCGCGGGTAACGCAGACACCGCCCCGCCCCTCCCCCCGCCAGCGCCCCTCAGGGCCGCGCACGCCCGACAGGGGGGCGGGGGAGAAGAGGGACGGCGGCAGGCGGGGAGACGAGCCCCCTCCCGGTCCCAGTCCCGGTCCCGGTCCCGGTCCCCGCCACCGACCTGGCTCCGCGCCGCTGCCCGCCGGGCCCCACGTGAGCCGCCGCGCCGCTCACCCGGAAGCGGCGGCCCGGGCGGAACGGGAAGCTGCGGCCCCGCCGCCCCGCCTCAGCCGCACGGAGCCTGCGCCGCGCGCCGCCCCTTGGCGCCAGTTTCGCGCCTCCGAGCGCGGCCCCGGTGTGGAGGGGACGTCCAGGCCTGTGAGGCGGGGAGAGCGGGACGGGCGCGCAGCCGGTGGGTCTTGGCCCGCAGCACGGGCGGGTGGATGGAGAAGCCTCCGTGAGGTGTCTGTGGCCAGGCGTGCTGCTGGCCTTGTGCTGAGCCCAGCAGTGGGGGGCTATCCCCTCAGCAGCGTCTCAATAGTGAGGGTGCGTGCAACAGGAGTAGCTCTGTTACTGAAATCTCGGAATGAAAAACTTTTCAACACCAATGTGATGTAGATAAGCAGACACTTCTTTATTGACGGCCGGGTGCGTGAGTGAGTCCTCTCACGATCAACGCACACCAAGCTTCAAAATCATACACCTCATCTAGAACTTATTCATACATATTCATTAAATATTCATGCATAAACATAGTATTTCTCAAAAATCATTCACATACTCTTGCTTTGTATGTTAATTAGCTTATCAGTCCTTCGCGCTTGCGCATATTCTTCCAAGACTTGTGGGCAGGGGTCTTTGGGAGGAAGGCCGTAGGGCTTCCTCATGGTGTACTTTTCACCTTTTGCCTGGTATGTGATGGTCGTGCAAGTCTGCAGTGTTCTTATCGGCCTGAGCTAATTTATGTCCTTGTTGACCATCTGTTTCTTCTGCTTGTTTCTTTTAGTCGCTCCCTCTAGATAACTTATAAACAGGCTCCTTGTTAGAGAAAGTTAAAGAAAGAGAAACAGACTCCTTTCATCAGTTATTTCATTAATTATTTCTTTCAAACTATGGTTACATGACCTAATTACTATACCTACATTCTTTGAGGAAATATAAGTTCTTAGCCTTGGTACAGGGCTGTACAGAGGATTTCATAGCAGCTTTTGTTGTGCAACTACTAGTTTCATTAGAATATATTTCTTATTCCTCTATATTTCTATTAAAATAATTTTAGCAAATCTTTAACAGCTCCACCTCAGGCTTTTTCCATATCTGGAGTGAGTAACGCTCAGGGAAGTGCAGGATTCCCCTGAGTGCAAAAGGTCATAAAAGCTACTGTAGTGTGTGGGGGCTAGGTCCCAGCTGCAGACCCACAGAAGTAGGTTGGAAGAGTCCCCTAAAAGCTGTCTGATTTCGCCCCAGAGCAGGGCCAGCTTGGAGCCAGTTGCTCAGTTTTGGTCCAGTTGCATTTGGAGTATCTCCAAGGATGGAAATTCCACAGCTTCACTCAGGGTTCTCATCCATAGTTTGGTTGCCATCAGGTTGAAAAGAAATTCCTAGTATTAAAAACTACAATGTCTCCCACCAGCTTGTATACAAGGCTGCAGGGTTCTGTGCTTGGAAGTTGGTGCACAAAGCCAGAAAGGCAGCATGGCTTGTGAGAAACCAGGAGAAGCCTGGAGAAAAAAAAAAAAAAAAAGCAGAAATAAAACTAATTTCCGTTGATGTCAGTGGATGGACAAAATGATGCCAAATACAACAATTCCAGCACCAGATCTGTACAATTACTTCCATGTGTTTTTGAGAATCTGTGTAGTCCATGGCAGAAATAACAAATCTGTTCACATAGTAAAGCTGCCTTCTTTGCAATCATTTAGCATATAACAGCAATACAAAAAGCTGATAGAAGTTTAGGGTTGCAGAGAATTGTTTAAATGCTTAATTTTATCCATTAGGAGTATCCACTGATTTCAACAAGGCTTTGCATTAAGTTAAACCTTTGTAGAGAGGGAGCAGAGAGTGGAAATGAAGTTGGATGTCTGACATTGTGTCTGATAATATTTGCTGGTGCCTTGTCAGGGAGCATGTATTGTGTTACTTGTGACAGGTGTTACCTGGGTGTAATGACAGCCATGGCTGAGCTGAGCTGATGAGGGTCACTACCACTGCAGTTACAACAGTGGCATTTGGAGGATATTACTGATTTAACAGGTTTGCTGTTATTTTTCTGATTGTTCTCACACTGAGATTCTGATCATTTAACAAATGAGCTGGCTAGGGGTGGTGCAAACCAAGAGGCCAATTTATTGCACTTTTTCACATGCCCTGTGGCTTTTGTGCATCTTCTTCCTTTATGAAACATTATGTGGCCTTATTTTTGGTATGGTTTATACCTGCATAAATATGCATGTTTCCATATCTAAAAATACCAAACATTAAAATATGTAGACTTTGCAAAGGACAGAAAGCTGCTTCTAAAAGAGAAAAGTACTAATTTTTTAGCAATGTGATTCATTATTTGAATACTATAGTCAGAAAGATAAAATAGAAGTTGTAAACACTGACATATGTTCAGCTTTTCCAGTACCGCTATCCCGCTCTATTCTTTCCCATGGAGAGCTGTAAGGCAGGTTTTATACCTCTGTGCTTTCTGTTCCATCCTTGTTTGGTTTCAGAGTAAAGCTGGGATTCCCTTTGGAGGTTGAGGAACAGAGATACCTTCTGCAGAGGGAAAAATACTTGTTCTTGATTTAATTCTAAAAAAGTGTTTCCTAGGAAAAATATAAAACCAGAAAATCTTTTAGAGAATATGCTTAGTTGTACTTTCCCAGTGGTGAAGCCTGAATATCACAGAGATTTGCTCCATACTGGACTACAGAGACATACCTTTCTGAACTTAGACCCAAGCCTGTTTCAATCGGTCCTTTTAGCTTCTCCGTGCCTGCATTATCACATAGGTAGTCTGTACGGGTGGAATTCTCATAGCCATACTACAGCTGTGATCACTGTGTTTGACTGATTAGATTGTCTGTTAAAAAATCTTGACGTCTTAGAATATAAATTGTCATGTGCTAATTTTTGTTTGGGAAAAAGTGATCTGCTTCAAGCATTTTCTGTAAGCCTATTCACTTGTAAACATTGGCGTGTTTGAAAAAAATTGAGAAATGCAAACGCTAATAAACTTAATGTTCTTTACATCTGGGTAGATTTATGCTACTGCTGGAGCAAATATAATTGATGTCTTTATACAGATTAAGATCTAGTCTTTATATTCCTTTCCTTCCAATTCACTTCACCAGCTGTACATATATAGAGCTATATCTACCTTAGGAAGTAATGCAGCCCAGTTGGAGGAAATTTGTGGAATGAAGTGTGCTGAGGAACCCTTGTCACACTGTGTGCATTTCAGAGATCTTACACAGACTAGATCTTGTAGACCAAATTCCCATTAGGTGCTCTTGCAGAATGCATCTTCTTGTTTGGTTTCATGTGTACGCAATGCATGGGGAGGAATTTCATTCAAAGAGAAAAAGGGAATCACTTTTGATACGTAAAAGGAGTGTGTTCAGTAGCATTCAGTTGTAATATATCAAAATGAAGATTAAGGAATTGAGTACTACCTATACAATTTACTGTTTACATAAAAAGTTAGACTGTGTTTGTATTTAGTACTCCTAAGTATGCTCAAAAGCTTATTAATTCATTTGCTAGGATGACACTTCTTTTTCTTTCTTGTACCACCTCTTGTAATCTAGTGAGCCATGATGATTTTGGATTACTAAAACAGTTCTGAAGGAGGTGGAAGAGATCCACCTTCCATGTGCTTAACTGTCACTTGCTAGTAATCTTGGTATGCTCCCTGATATTTTCCCATTGCCATTTCTAATAGGGAACGTGACAATGCCTGACATCTAAAATACGATGATTGCACCGTAATGAAGTAATATTAAAAACTTTCTAGGATATGCAAAGAAGACTGTAACTTCCTTAGAGTGTATCGAGTTCTCTTAACTTTTGAAGCAAAAGTAGGTGTTAACAGTTACATGTGTTTAATGTGGGTATATGTATACTAACTGACCTGTAAACTGATCTGTGTTCTGGAGCAGTGGCTTGAACATCTTGTAAACCAAGGTAATCTTATTGTCAAGGGGTGTGTTTTGTTTTGCTATTGGTTGTAGGAGACATGCCAAAGTTTTGTACTTTTGGAAGCTGTGCAGTTAAATCTGCTGCTCCAAGCTAATCTGTGTCTTGTTCTTAATTTGTGTACATCTCTTCTCCCTATTGGAAGTGTATAATTTATAAAAATACATCTGTAGTGTCTGAATTTATAGAGTTACTGTAATTATCAGGAAGAACAGTGCTTTATTGTGTACTTTAAGGCTGCAGTAATGTATTTTTCTCTGTTTTCAGTTCTTTCTGCTGCCAGTGACAATGCAGCAGTCACCCTTCACCTCAGGACGTTGTGAAATGATGAGACAGTCTGCAGTGTGTACATGGATAAGGCCTTGAGGCCATTATTCCCTTGGCTAAGCTTTTGTTAGAAGCAAAGAGATTTGAGACATTGTATCATGTAGCAACACAAATATGTAAAATGAGAGAGTTAAGATTTGTTTTCCTTGTGTACCCTTCCTTCCCTAAGGGCTTGATCTTTTTATGCTTACATTAGTGAAACTCCAGAGTAATTCTGATGGGGTCAGTGAAGTTGTATGAGTGCACAGCTGATGTAACTGAGGGCAGAGACAATCAAGCATAATTTGATGGTGGTTGGGGTTATGCAGAATTGCAGTTCTCATTACTGGAACAGGACTGAAGGGAGAACAATTCTTCAGTTGAACTGAAGGGCTGGAATAAGCTTCCTTGCTAGGCAGTGTATCAAGCACATCATCGACTCCCTGACCACTGTGGCAGGCAGTATCGTGTTTCCCTGTCTTCTCTTGGGAAATCTGTTGCAGCTTCCCTCAGCCATAAATTCTCATGTGTAGCTGCATTCCAGATCTAATAATAAATAGGAACCCTCTGGATGGGGTGGTGGGAAGCTATTTTTGGACTTCTACTGTATTAAAGGCTTTCTGATACGGTAATATAAATTGAGGACTTTTGAATCAAAATTTTGTAAAGGAGACTTTTATATATTCTAGATAAGGAGAAATAACCCCCAGATAAACAAATCGGCTTCAGCTAGGCACATGCAGAGAAAGCACTGGCTTGAAAAGGGTAGGGAATAGTCCTCCTTATAATTCCATTTGTATCCGTTTGAGGAAGGTCTAGTTTGCCCCAAAAGCATCAGGGAGAGTAAGAAAGACAAATGGATATGGTGAAAAACGGAAGGAAAAAACAGTCCTTTCAGTGCTGAGCTACTTGATGAATTATGATTTTTTTGTTTGTTTATTGTGTAAAAAGTCAGCTAGAAAGTTGGATTTTAAGGACTGCACAATTGTTGCAATGAAAAATAGGAAAATACACTGGAAAAGTCTGTCATGATTTCTGTGATTGTGATAATCCTTTGTCATGATTTGATATTTATTAGATTGGGAAATATGATATTCATGTGTGTATAGGTTAGATGTTTATTATTATGAAAAGATACCTGTGCCAGACAGTCTGAGAGAGTAGGTGTCATGGATCTACTGTGTGGTAGTTGTGAGTCACATTGTTTAATGCATTGGGAGAACTTGGTAATCAGAGTGCGGCAATGTGGCCGTTAGGGACTTGCATGTAATAAGCAACAAGGAGAGTGTTGTGTACTAGGAACTAGACATGTCCTGTCTTTCATAGCAGGGCTGTAAACAGTAAAAGAGACAATAAACTGAAGGATGGGGAGAAGGAGGAAGTGATCAATATGGAACATGCTTGTTTTACTGCAGTACACTCTCACTATTGCCTCCCTCAACTGCCTGTTATTCAAGCAACTGACAGCATTGGAACAGGAGTAGATCTCATATGGTGCAACTACCCATTCCTGATCTGCAGCTGTTCAAACCTCTATTTGCTTGTCAGCCAGCCATTCGCCTTTTTTATTTTTTGTTTGGTTTTTTTTGTTTGTTTTTTTTAAATGCTGAGATTAATCACAGCTCCTTCCCTGAAGGAGAAGTAGTGTCATTCCTATCTTGATGCACTAAATACAAACTTCAGCCTTTTCCCAGGCTGGCTATTGAAGCCAGTGCTGCTTTAATTTCTTCATTTGCCCTAGTCACTGCCAGTCCGCAGGCCTGCTGAACACATGGTTTGAACTAGAATTAGCTCACAACTTCATATGACAATGCCTGAAAACAGTATGATCCACATTCAGTAGCAGAGAGGAGAATATATATCTGCTGGTTTTGCTGTGCAATTATATTTGGTTACATATTTTTATTCATCCACTTTCTAAAATTTATTTATTTTACATATTTTTGTGTAGGAATGAGTTACGCATTCATGTAATGCCTGGCACAGAGGCACTGGGAACACTGGGAACATCTGAGCATTTTTTAGTGTATGTACATATGCATATAAATATATATGTGAGAGATATTAATACTATAATATTTGGAAAGTATTAGAAAGTCAGAAAGTGCAGTTCTGTGATACTGAATTATACCAAGTATCTGCAATTACAAAAATCCACCAAACCTTTCTCTACATTTCAGTGCATTTTAGAAAATGTTTGGCTTTTGTACTTGCTTTCATTGTGCATTGGAAACTGTTCATGCTTTTATATATCTTGGGAATTCTTGGGGAAAAAACCTGTTATTAGAAGAAATAGTGTGTTTGATTTAGATGATGAGGGCATGCAACTGAGTTTTAATGATAAATCTAGATCTCCGGATTTGGTGATTTACTAGAGGTGCCATATTTTCAGAGTTAAAATAGTGGCCCTGCTGTCTCAAGATGATAAGATGCTGTGCTGCCTTTCATAAAATAGTCTTGACAACTGGAAATGTTCTTGTTAACAGCTAATAACTCTTACTGACAAAAGTATATTGCCAGTGTTTTATCCACTGTATTTCTTACTCTCTGTCATTCTGCATGTATTGTGTATGCCAGTAACTTCAGAGAGTTCTCTGCAGAGAAACTACCTGAGAGAGATTTAGAAGACCAGTGATATCAGAGGCAATTCCTCAGCCACACTCAGAGGAGGGTGCTATTTCTGCAGAAGGCTTGACAGGCACTTAGTATAGTGGGTAGGAAGGCAGCTTGGCCTGAACAAGTAGTGAAGGGAGTGTGTGGTGCTAAGGATCTGGTGATTCTGCCACTGATGCTGATGCACTTTGAAATAAGCCTGGTGGCCAGAGATGAAGCAGTTCCTGCTGCAATGCTCTCAGATACTGCACAGGAGAGGTTACGCTTCAAAATCTTTCTCACTTTACTTGTGGTAGGCTCCCATTGGTTTGCAATACCTGCTAATTCTTAACAGTGTGGTGAAGGGGGAACAAAACATTTTTAAAAATGTATGACTTACTTAATCTTTAAAATGTGCCTGGTCTGTCTGTGTCACTGTAACACATTTCAAGACTCTTTTGTGTGAAATACAACAGACAGATCTGAGATGCAAAATACGATGTTCTTTCTTGAGCAGAAGCTGTGGTGGTTATGTAACTGTTAATCTGCACTGGAAACCTTTAGTACTTAACATTTTGTATGAACTGACTTCTAATTCAGAACTCATTTATAATTGCATAATTCATAATGTATTTATGGTTAGTTGTAGAGCACATATCTTAAAAGAACATCAAGATCACAAGTCAATTAATGGTAGACTGTGCCAGAGTTAAGTTTTCCAAGCAATCTTAAAATTCAGCTGCTTTGTATGTATCACAATGCAGATTTTAGTTGCAGGGTCACAAACTACTTTTTCTCCAGAAATCCTGCTTTGTTCAGTTGCATAAGCAGTGCTCTACAGCATTATGATTTTTTTTTTTTATTCAGTGAAGGTCTGTTGCACTTGATTAAAGCACATTTGCAAATACATAATTTATGATTTTCATTTCTGGTCATCGCAGTATTTGTAGTTGTCTTCAAGTATTCAAAATCTATTGGGTATTTGATTTTCATATACTTCCTTATATTCACAGCATTAGTTTTATTTCTGGTTTACAGAAAGAAAACTGAGCCACATGCTCTAAACTGCCCATAGTTCCATTTCCCCTTCCAGTGGATAGTTTTAAGATAATGAATGCTGGTACTATGGAATTTGTCTTTTCCCTAAAGTACTTTACAGAGTACATTCGCATACTGTCTTTTTGCTCACTGAATAGGCCTGGTGGTTTGAATATGTAAGCCCAACAGAATCCTATATTTGTCTGGTATTTCCATCATGCATTGTTCTAAACATTCCTGCAATTGAAAGTGCAGTTTATGACCCTCCTGACTTCCACCACTGGTATTTCAAGAGTGAAAAATCAGGCCCTACAAATTTAGGGCCTAATCAGTCTAATTTTCCATGGATCATCTGTGTGCCAGGGTTACCCATGAAGGAGATATAAGAGGGATTGCTAAGCCATGGGCCACAGTGGTGTTCTAGTGTTCTAGAAGTGCATTTTTAACTGAGTAGTCACCTCTAGAGAAGTCCAAGATACATTTGAATCCATCCACTTGAACTGAAAAGTAAGCTTTCTGATGAATGCTTTTATCATAGGAAAAGACTCCAGGGGAAGATGTGTTCAGACTATCTCAACGGAAAAATGAATTCTGAAGTTTGCTATAAATACATGTGGAGCCTTACCAGCATATAAGTAGGTTTACCTTTGTCCTAGTTGCTGACTATTGTCCATATGAACTGGAAAAATACCTAGAACAGCATCTGGCTTGAAAGAAAACACCTTGAATTTGATTCAGTTATGAAATTCTGGAAGATTACAACTATTCCAGATTCAACTATAGGACACAACAGAAATCTAGTCTGCCCATTAGTACAACTCCACTGCATTTATCCTATAGACAAACTGGTTTCAAAGTGGAGAAACATGCAAATACTCTCCCCTCCTGCTTTGCTTATGCTAAACTGGACTTATGAAGGGAGAGAGGTGAGCCAATTAGGAAACAAAGGATTTGTCCACATTCAAAGGGACTGAGAATATTCAAGAGCCTTCACCACGAGTAGGTTATTGCTGGTAGATCTCAAGAGCAACCAGTCTCATACTGGAAAGTATGTTGTACAAAACTGTTACCTGAGATGAGAATATGGCCAAAGTTAGTGAGACAGATCATAGTTGGACAGGGAACAATTGACTTCAGAACAGGAACTGGAAAATTCAGGCCTTGCTGCTTTTGTGTCAGGCATGGCAGGAACATTGCTTGTTTTCTCAGTACTGATTCTTAATACAGCTGTGTCAGAGTAAAGCTTTGTTGGGCAGTATGTAAGGACAACAGTGCTGAAAAAGGAAAACTTGCACTGTACATGTTGCAAAAAGAACATGTTATCCCTGTTTGGCAGTAATTCAGGTTGTACCTCATGCTTCCTTGTACAGTGATGAATTTTTCCTTTTTACTAATCTTTGTATCGCTCCTGTGGAATGAATAGTAAGTAGCTAGTATTCAGTTTGAGACTGGCAATTTGTTCAACCAGGTTGCCTTCTGGAGTGTGTAACTTTAATTTAATTGATGTTAGTGAAATTACATTGGTGTATCTGGAAAGAGAAATGAGGGCATTGAAACTGCAACTTGTCTAAGGTCATTCAGTCAATCTGTACAAATGCAGCGTCTGATATCCAGTGCCCATATCCTGTGCCCATAATCTCTACCTCATACCTCAGTGATTTAAAACCTGACAGGTCTCATCTGTGCCTCTTAGATAATTACTGTCTGGAAACTCTGACTTAGTTGATGATGTTTGTTTCTAGATAAATAAAGGCATGTTGTCTATGCATTCCTTATCTCACATGCACACCCCTCTGTTCTCTTTTCTCAGTGTAACCAAAACTATTGCTGAACAATGTTGTGCTTTTCTAGAAAAATAGTCTCAGGTAAATCAGCTATGGGTCACAGGCTGGCTCACTGAGGGATTTTTTTAACTGGTTATGTTCATGAAGTACAAATTCTATAGTCAGTTGCAGGCTTTCACATTGCCCTAGCTGCACAATTTCTTCCTTGCTTAGTATCTTTGTGCAGTAAGGCTAAGCCAACATAAAACAGGAACACAGCCAGGATTCTGGGAACACATGATGGTGTGAAGGTTTCTTCAGAAGGTTTGTAACAGGCCATGCTATACCCCTAGTCCTGCCCCTTGCATTCTCATCGCTGAACCATTTTTATAATCCTGGATCTGTCTCACCATTTTTTCCAATCTTATGCCAGCACTATTTGTAGGTTCCCCACCTGTTACTGTGTGTATTACGTTGTAACAGTCTGTATATCGTTCTACAACTTCAGTGTGTTAACAGACTGACTGCAGTGTTGTATATAAATTACCATAGGCATTTCCCAGTTTTTCCTTTGATGTTACATTTTTAATCTGTGCAAAGCATCTATTGAAGCTTCTGGTACTGTTTAGTTCATGATCTAATGGGAGTTGCATCTACCCAGACAGGAACCATTAAGCAAAAAAGACACCCTCGAGAGGCTAGCTCAAGGGATAAGGGAGTTCAGGTGTCATGGTTTCTTCTGAAATATTTAATAGGAATGTGTCAGAATGCGAGGTCTGAGGGCTCTTCTCATTCATGAAAGTTACGATCTTGTGTAGTGCTGCCTGGCAGTCGCCTTCAATAGAGGGTTTGCCCTCTGCTACGTTACATCTTTCAGCACTCACATTGCAGTTTGTGATTGTTATTATGTATCACAGTACTGCCTGGTGATACTGTGGCAGGGACCAGATGTTGAATGGTTCTTACTAATATCTGCCTTGAAGCTTTTCTGGAAACCAGGACCATCTGCTGTATAGGCTCCAAGGCTCCAAGTGTGGCCCTGCAAGCAGTAGGGGCACCCCCT
Source organism: Falco punctatus (assembly GCF_963210335.1). Classification (NCBI taxonomy): domain Eukaryota; kingdom Metazoa; phylum Chordata; class Aves; order Falconiformes; family Falconidae; genus Falco; species Falco punctatus. The sequence goes on from NC_137584.1 coordinate 83,222,735, forward strand.
CCAGAGCGTAAGGGACCCTGAATGCCTGAGCAAGCCTGACGTACTAGAATAGTACTAGGCATTTTTGGATGCAGGCTACACACAGACCCGAGAGACAAACATGCAGGTGAAGGGTGTATGGTAGGTAAAGCACACGTAATTTTTCTGTAGGCTCCTCAGGGCTTTTAGACAGAAAAAGCCTCTGCTCCAGGGAATTTGTGTTCTAGGTGGACATGAAGGGCCAAAGGAAGCATTGCTGAAAGTGTATCACAAGCAGCTTGTTTCTTTTTTGCTCAGTGAGAGTAGTCTAATGTGCCGACACTTAGCTTTTTGGGAAAATTTTATCTGAATTGACTTGCTCAAGGTCACATAGGGCATCTTAAGCTGGTATGGATCACCCGATGTCTCAGCCCCGTGATTTTCCTTCCACACAAAAGGTTGGCAAAAGCCAGTGATCTCAATGCAGTCAGCATTTTCTCCATACTCCTGAAGCCCAAGCTATGCTTTGGTAGTATTTGTCTGGCCTATAAATGTTTCTTGCTACACTTCATCCATGGCTGAATTTCAGGGACAGAGTAAGTTGTCGCTATATATAGCTGATGAAACGCTTCGGGATCTGCTGACAACGTCAGTTGTTACTATGAAGCCAGCAATGCATTTTTGCAGCTCTTTCTCCATTTTTACTTCCAAACCTGACCTTTGAAATAATATACTTAAATTAACAATAATTATAACATATACTTAGCTTCCGGTTAGTATCACCACACATGAGTAGCATGGGCATTTTTCAGAGCCAAAGTTTGTGCCTCTTGGTGCTAGATGTGGGAGGGCTAACTAATATGCTTAGATAAAATCAGAATTTTGGTTCCCAGATGTATGCTCTCTTCTCTACTCTTTTTAGGCCTTCCTTCTTTATGTGTTCATTTCAGGAATATGAAGCGAGTGTAATATTTTTTCACATGATCTCTACTTACTGGATTTAATTCCTCAGTTTTTTTCTCAACTTATGAAATAGTGTGTTTCTTACATCAAAGAATGTGGGATATGTTTATAGTATTGAAAAAAAAAAGTGTTACTTCTCTCCAACTCTAGTTAAAAAAATAAATGCATTTCATAACACACCCCACCTTTCAGCTTAACTTTGTTCAGGAAATTTTTGTGTGATTTTTACAGAATCCAACATTTTGGCCCAATCTAAATTGTCAATATCTTCTTTAAATAATACAATTTTTTGTTAGTTAAGCTTTAAACTAGTTGATATTTGCTACAAGCAGAAGTGCATTTTAAGCAACAGCTATAACATGCTTTGAAAATCAAAGGGCTTTTTGATCCCTCATCTAAGATTCTGTTAACAGTTTACACAAGAGAATGATCACTCTGAATGTAGTTTCTTTTATCTTTCTTCAACTTCTTTCTTGAGAAACCTTCATACTCTTCTTTTTTCACAAAGAAACAGGCTCTGCCCCTGAAAAGATGATTGCTTAAAGACTTACTGACTTATTGAGCTCTCATAAAGGTTCTTAATCTTCCTGTGGCCTTTCTGAGACAGTTTTGGCATATGTGACTATTTTGGTCTTACACAGAATTGTGTATAGCAGAAAACTAACAGTGAACATTTTCACATTGGTTGATTGTTTCACAGGTGATTAAGTACACAGAGAAATCTGACTAATTTCTTATTCTAAATCACAGTAAGTTCAAATAAAAGAATGATCTGGGGAATCATTGTTGCAGTGTTCAGCATTTTTAAAGTTTTATTAAAAAGTTGGTGTTTTATTCTCATTTTAAGATTATGTGAGGGAAGAATAAACATCAGGTTGAAGGGATTGAAAGTCTGGTGAACAGTGAAAATACAGAGGAGTGAGTTCTTGAGAGAATGATATGATGGCTTTTGGGGAGCCAATGGATGTTAAATATAAACTGTGTGAAACAATTTCCATTTCATTAAAAAAAAGGTTGACACAGAAGGTGAAAACTGTGCTTCCTTTAGTTAGAAAAGCCCTTTGGTTCTCAAGGAGCCTAATGCAAAGTCTGCCAGGAGGCTTTCACTTAGGTGGTATTAGATTCAAAGATCCTTCATAAGTTGGAACTGTGGTAAGAAATACTGACTTGAGTTCACTCGCAGACCTGCTGCTCCTGTTAGGAAAGTTCTGGCCTTCTTTGTGCTCTTCGTGCATGGGAAATAATATTATGTTGCCACAGTTTTCTCCTGGGGTAAAGGCATTCTCCTGGGTACACCCTTACTAGCATTTATGTTAGTGTGAATGACAACTGCACACCTTTTGCCAAATAAAAGATAAAAGCAGTTCAGCTCTGCCATCTCCATTTCTGATCTCCCTGTGCCACCTTATTTCTTCTAATCTGTTTGGCAACCATGAGTATTTTTTTTAATCTTACCACATTACAAGCAATCTGTGTTATTTCTGCCCTAAATGTACCTGCTGGCTTTTGGATATCTTGCCATGTCAGCTTAAAATTCTGTATCTATATGGTTCACTGTGTTTCTTCCTCTTTCTTAACTTGGGACTTCTGTCCTTTCTTTCCTGTTCAGCTGGCTTATTTCTGTTTTGATTTGATTTTCTTTCTCCTTAGGCACACAATGTGGCTCTAGGACTCTGCCAGCTTTAGTGGGGATAGTCCTACCTGCCTCTGATGAAGGAATAAGCTGATTGAAGCACACTACTTTATTCATACTACTTTGCTGGGCATAGCTTTCCTTTCTCTAGGTGAGCTGGAAGAAGCGCCTCCCCTTCCACTTCAAGTTTGGTGTCAGAGTTCCATTTTGGCTCTTTCCACTACGGACCTCCATTCATATGCTTCTCACTTCCATCCACACAGTTTGTTTATAAAATTAAATTAAAGTAGTAAACAAAATACCAGATACTCCTCCTAAAGCTCCATCTATAAATATCTCCTCTGCTGCCTGATTAAGGGGCAGTAAGCAGTTATTTAGAGAATCTAGAACAGGTCAGAGTCCATCAAGATAGGCGGTTTTTTTAAAACAAGGATATTCCATTTAGCTTCCTGTTTCATAGGTAAAAAGCCCAACTCTGTCAAAATGCACACTAATGAAGCTGAAGCCCCCTATTTTGACACTTTCAGAATGAAAAAATCAGCTTTTTCATTCGGAAAAAAATTATTAATCCAAAATGGGCTAACAAAACCGACCCAAGGTGTGTTTTGAAGGACTTGCCCCTTATAGAAAAATGTGGGTTTATTCCTGTTTGGAATTAACTTGAATTTTTTTAATCTCTCAAACTAGCTGAGAGATACCATCTTTCTAGCTATTGGTTCCTTGGAACAATTATGACATTTTTGTTTTGTTTGTTTTGTTATGAAAGTACTAAGTTTACCTATGTACGAAGTAAACATGAAAAAATGAACAGTACCTTTGCAGCAGTGGCTAGCTAAGTTTTGAGCAAATCCAGTTATTTTATGAAAAAATAACCTTCTTTCAGAATTCTAGAAAATCTGGGTAGATTTCCCTTGGATTTCCAGAAATCTGATACCAGTCCTAATCTACAGTGTGATCGGTGATCGGATTTCTTTGTCATCATAATACCTCAGGTTTTTATTTCATGACACAGGCATTCTGGCCTGTGTTATAGGATGAGGGCCAACAACTAAAATGTGGCTTTTAACTAGTACATCCCTGTATGAAGCCACCAGTACTGGTGAGGCTCACCTGTACCGTGCAGCTGGGAGCGTGCGGTACCCTCTGACTGCATCCATGGAGATCCCCAGACAAGACAGTGTGGAGGAAAGGTGTGAAGCTGGTTGCAATGGTTCACCTCTAATGAGGCAGTGCGTAAAAGGTCTTGGGTCTTATCAGTGCAGGAAAGCTCTTTGCGCAGGAGCATCAAAGCTTTATGTGTATACTTCTGGGATTTTTCTGACTTCTTCCTCCTTTTCCTCTGGAAACTTCTCCTGTGCTGTGGGTCGTGAATAAGAAGAAATGGTTTTACTGATTTCAAAAGCTTGATTAGTCATTTGGGTGATTGAAATTGGACATGTATCACAAACCATGGGTGACTACCCAGCCATAAAAATAAACCACACAAATTACACCAGCATACACACAATGTGTACATACATGAAATATTTTGTTTTGTAATTGAAAGTGTGTATGAGTATCCTAAGAGAATGCTCATCTGCACGTGAACAAAAGTCTAGGCATAGCATTCATCAATGTTTGCTTCATTATATAGATGGAAATGTAGCAACCTTGAGAATATTTGCAATGAGCAGGTGAAAAGCACGTGCTTTTGCCTTCTGACTTTGCTGCTTAGATTTGGAATTTGATTTTCATACTGTTTATCTTACAGTATGAACATCACCTTTGAAAGTTCAGCTTGCTTTGACTGCGTGGAACATGTTGGCAGTCCTCTTCTAAATTCCATTTGCAACATTAGTGTTGCATTTACAAAGTTTTTTTTGAGCTGATGGGTAGGTATTAGCTGTACATGTATGCATGTTCTTCTAAATTGCATGGACTTCCGGGGTAGAAGGTGACTTGGCAGAAAGTAGAGCTTTAGTTAGCAATACAAAGTGGAGGACTTATGCTGTCTAACTGTTAATTATTCTGGTTATTCATTCACATTGGCGTAGAAACCTATGGCTGCCTTTACTGAACAGATTTCTCCCTTATGTATTTGTCTTTTATGGTTTCCAAAAGCTCAGCTTTGGTGAGCATTTTCTTCATCTAAGTAAGGTTCAAATTGCATCCAGTGTGGACACTGCTAGAGAAGATTACCTTGGCTGGTGATAGGTGCAGGCATTAATGACAGGCTACATGAACAACGTACTAAACTTGCCGATTCCCAGAAGAAACATTGTCGCTAGGGCAACTGAAATGATATGACAGGGGAGATACAGGACGTGCTTGCCAGGATGCTTGAGCTCAGTGCTATCTTTTCAGCTTTTACCCTGTGGAAAGCATGGGTGAATCGTTCCTGTCACACATTTAAGAAGTTGTTGGTTCCACAGACTTCTGATCTTTAAGGTCTCTTCCAACCCAACCCATTCTATGATTCTATGTACTGTGTTTCCTGGATGAAAAAGGTGTATGTTGCTTTTCTAAGCTGTGCTTTCTGGTTTAACTCCAGACCTGATCTCCACTGGAACTTGTTTCATTTCTTGGGCATCCTTGTCTGCACTGGCTCTTGTGATCTTTAATCCAAAAAGGGAAATGTGGAGTGACTCAAGGGTCCACGCAGACTTCAGACTAATGATAAACAGTGTCACACTGCGTTAGTAATCATAGATGGGTCTTGAGAAGTAGAAATATATGTCAGTAGGGAGAAAAAAAAAAAAAGAAAAAAAGACAGGTATTTTATCAAATTGGAAGGAGAGACAGTCAGACGAGCAGCCAACTTTTTGCCCAAAGCGCTTACGGGAGGTGTATTCCCGGGGTCAGCCTTATCGCCGCAGGCAGCCCCGCTGCCCTGTGAGGGAGCGGCGGGTGCAGCGCCCCGGGTCTGCCCCGCCGCTGCCCCGGCCGGTGGAGGGTGCCTGGCCATGGGGCTGGGGCCGCGGGGCCGCGGGGCAGGGGCCGCCGGCCGCGGGGCTGGGGGCAACGGGGCTGGGGCTGGGGGCAGCGGCAGCGGGGCTGGGGGCAGCGGGGGCTGGCGCCTCTGGCAGCGGGGCTAAGGGCGGCGGCAGCGGGGCAGGGGCCGCGGCGAAGCGGGGCTGGGGCCGCCGCAGCGCCACGTGACAGCCCGGCGGGGATAATAAGCCGCAGCAATGAGCCGCGCTGGGCTTCTCCGCAGGGTCAGCCGCTGGGACCTACAGCAACAGCAACAGTAGGGAGAGAGAGGGAAGGAGGGCAGGAGAGAGAGAGAGAGAGAAGGAAGGTCACCACAGGTCAGCACCTACCTGACAGTTTCAACCTCTGCTCTCAGCAAGACTTATCACTCCCTGTCACCTTGGAAAAAGAAAAAAAAAAAACAACCAAAGAAAGTAAAAAGATACTGCTACCTACAACCCATCAGCACATAAACTAAACTCAAAACATAGTAGAAGCCACAGCAGCTAAAGCTGATCTGCGGGTAGCATGAATAGCATGAACCAGATAGAAACAAACATGCAGTACACCTACAACTATGAAGAGGATGAGTACATGACCCAAGAAGAAGAATGGGACAGGGACCTGCTCCTGGACCCAGCATGGGAGAAACAGCAAAGAAAGGTCTGGAAATAATGTGTGTCTGTGCTTCTGTGTGGAATGATGTCTTCTCTTACTGCCACACTGTATCTGGAATTGCCAGGGCTGTGCAGTAAGAGGTTCTAATTTCTTAAGAGAATATACTTAACATTTTTTTACGTTATGTTACAATTATACATCACATTATATAATATATATTAGCTATGCCATATGTTGAGGATAAAGCATTAACTTTTTGGACTCTTAAGTGAAACCTGTGTAAGGCGAAACTAACTTACGAGCATCGGGAGTTTCTTTTTATATTGCACTGGAAATACCCTGTCAGTACCTCTAGATTTATATATTAGTATTTCACTAATTTTTTACTTCACATCCTGGGTCTTTTTTTCAGGTAAGTGGTTTCTGAATGAATGTGTGTACCTGATTGCTTTTCAAAAACAATAAATTGCAATTCTAAACAGGGAGATGAATGAGATGCTTCAAAACTGGTGTGCAAAAAAGTGTGCAATATTTCTGAGAGCAGACTGAGAAATCACTTTTGAAATTGTGATCTTGTGAGTCAGCTCTTATGAGAATTTACTCTTCATTCTGAGTGAATGATCTGACAAGGAAAATACTGCCTAGAAATGTATCCAGGCTAGATCTGGAAAACTATAATTCATGATTAATTTCCCACATGCCAGTTTGCTGTCTGGGAAAAAATGCATCTGCAAATTCCTTGGAATATACCATTGTAGAGGAAATGGTTTGTGCCTTTTAGGTGTAAGAAAACCATCAAGTACTGCCCATACTCTTTTTCTGAACATAGGCAGAAATTATAATCCCATCAGCAGTTTTATCAATGGTTTGGTACTTCAGTAATATTTGTGATTTCTAATTTCTAACTTGAAACTGAGTTTTAAGCAGCATATGGAAAAGAGAGATGAAACATTGTAAAGGATTTGTTACTTCCTAATGTAAAAGGTGATGTTGAAGTCACAGCTGACAGATCTGGGATTAAAAGGTTATCTGCTGGTTACAAGAATGAAAAGAAAAAGGGAGGAGGGGAGGGAGAGAGGGAGAAACAGTGCTCTAGGCAATGAAGTTGAATATGCTTTTTGCTGTAGATGAACAGCTCACTTCAAAAACTGAAGTTGCCAATTTATATCTGATGACAGCCTGGCCCACTGTTACAATCACAGCTTCTATAAAAGCTATACTATAAAAGTATAGCTATAAAAGTAAGAGCTATTGAATTGTTGGGGCCAATGGGTTTGCTTTTCTATTAAAATGAGTAGAACCGATATTTTCCTCTCAGTTTTTACTTGTAGCCTACCTTCTTCTGTGAGCTTTAGCTGGTATTATTCATTTTTGTACATTCACACCTGTTGATCCTGGATCAGCTTGTACAGGATCCTGCTGTATGAGTATCGGGGGAGCAGTTCTGGGCTAAGTTAGAAGTTCATTTTTCTTGATCTGCCAGCTCCTGCAACTCCTAACCAATTATTAAGCTGTACACATCAACACTGACATTTGTTTTAATGTGACACTCTTTAGATGGTGAACTATTATGTCTTACAGTAAGAATGGAAATTATCTTAGTGCTTAAGTGCTTTAGTGATTTGAAACTGCTCAGCCATAACAGGTCGTGGTTACATCTGGTTAGGATTCAATCGTCCAGCATTTCAGAGAATTCTGTTTTTAAAATAAAGAAATAATGGACAGGTTACTAGGTAGTCAGCACTCTGATGCAGTTTTCTTACAGTGCAGATAAATGATAAAAAATGGAGTTTGAGTTCTGTAGGCTTTCTTATGTTTACAGTAAATGTTTTGACTTTAAACAGAAGAGTGGTGAGTAGTCAGTATAAGACCCCATAGCAAATTTTTTGTTTCCATTCCTCCAAACAGACGGCCCTTCAGCAGAAAGTCAGGCTTCCACACTGAGAAGTCAAAGCAGACTCTGCTTTACTTATGTAGAGAGATTGTAGCTTTGCTACTTTATGTTGCCAATTCCCAGGGCTTAGTTTTAATATTAAACTGATACCGCAATTAAATAAAATTTAGGAGAGGGTATCCTCATTCCTTGTCTTGGAAAGGAGTGAGAGCTTTTTATTACGTGAAAAATAAGTACTGTCATGATAAAGGGCCTGATAAACTTCATAAAATGTCAAGGCTTCTATCTTTCTTTAATTGTTGCTAAGAGAGTTGCAGAAAGTGCTTTCTTTATTTCCTTAATTATTAGGAGAAGATTGCAGATACACGGGCACAGATCTTTGTTCTAACTGGCAATATGATATTGAAAAGTGATCTCAGTGGAGCCCTGGCAGTTGGCAGCATATATTTTGTATTAGACAGTCTTGGAACAAACCAAAAATAAATGCCATTGTTTCTATTGTGGGCTGTGCTCTCCAGACTTGCCATTTCAGTGATATGCCTGGTATGAGATCTGTCAACAGATGCTGGTAGCACATGATGACGTCCATAGGATTACAATGGATGTGACGCCTAATTATAACCATGGTTCATAGAGTATTATGGTCTGCTGTAATCCAGGCTCCTTGGTGGTTGCAGGTGTCAGAATAAAAATGAAGCACACTACAGGAAAGGAAGCTGAGTTGTAGCTTACCTCTGTCTCTCTGAATGTGAGCAACAATTTAAATGTTTTAGTTGGGATAACGTTTGTCCTGTGTCAAGTCAAGAAAACACAACAATTTTATCATTTGCTGCATTAGACACTACTGGTAAAAACTTAAAAAGGATCATATGGTTGGAAATTTCAGGCAGCAACTTTAAAAAAAGACTAAATAGTAAAAAAACCTGTATTTTGCATGGACATGCTGTCTTCAGTAGGAAATAATTAGAGAACCACAGCCTTGCTGTATTTTGAAACATGTAGATCGGAAACTTCTGAAATCTGCTCATTTCCTCAGTACACTTCCACTGGCCACGTGTGCTTAAACAGCAGTTGAAAGATCTATGAAAGTGGTCCCTGGTTTCTTCAGTACTACACTGAAGTATAATATATACACTGAAATATAAAAGTATTGGAAATCAAAAAGTCTGGCCAGAGGGGTGGGATTCTCTTCTTCACTCTGCTTTGTAATCTTGGGCAAGGTCAGCTCGCCTCAGAAGAGGATAGCAGTGATACTTGTAACAACTGATAGAAGTGGTTGGTTTTATGGTACATCAGGCTAGTGATTAGCTGTCTTTCAGTCCCTACCCTGCTGGACATAAAAATCATACTCGTTCATAGTGGAAGACTTAAAACCTGATTTCTCTTTTCTCCATGATAAATTTATTTTTTAAGTTCCAAAAAAGAAGTTCAACAAACATAAAGAATCTTTTAGTTTTCACTAGCCTGTATCTCAATATAAATAAGAGGAAAGTAGAAAAATGAAGTGTCCCTGCAGCTTAGGAAACAAAGCACAATGACGCTAGCTCAAAATGCAAACGTATTGTTTGCAGTGCATTTGAACTGCCAATATCACTCAGTGAGCTGTGTGTTAAATGGTGCTCTTTATAATTTGTATTTTTTCTATAAATAATTTATTATAGGAGTGTGCTTTTTTAAACTTTGACGTGAAATGTGGTTTGTTAGTTTTTCAAGGAAGTCTTAAGCCTTCAGGATAACGATCTGAAGGTTGTGAAACAGGTGTTATCCCTTCTTCAGGACAGTTGTATTGTACTGTAAAGCACTAAACAGGCTCCACATATTTCATATGGGTTATTCAGATATATCTGACACTGTTGCACTAATAGATGTAAGGAAAGAACTGGAAACATGCTCCTTGCCTTACTGATATTATTGTAGACAAATGGTCTTATTCTAGATTGCTGCATGGCCCTGATACGAGCACTTTGTTAGTGCAGAAGGGTTTTAATTTAAGTGTCAATGCAATTTCTGACCATTTTAATGTTTTTTTACACTGGTGTAAAATAAAAAAGAAGACTCTGAATATTTCTTTATCTTGATATTGCACTCTTTGTGAATGCAAATCTTCTTGATGACACTGAATGCTGTGCATTAGTGAGGACTTCGGAAAAGGTTCTTTAGGAAAGAAGCCGTGTCTTTCCAGTCTTCAGAAGTACATACCACATTGCACTTTCAGTCTGACCTATAAGGCTTTATCTGCATTGCCTCCTTTGGCTGGTAATACAACTCCTGTTATCCTTGCAAATAAAAAAAAAAAAAATCATTTGAAAGTCACGTGTATGGCAAATTGTTTGGAAGAAGCTACCAGGACTACAAATTATGGGCAACATTCTTCTTTTTCAAGTGTTGCTGCACCTTCATTAAGTTCAGCAGATTTGAGAGGTTCATTGCAGCCTAAAAGAGAAATTGACCTTGTGTGCTGTCTGACTTCAGTGTCTATAAATAGAGTTACAGTCAGTGTCCTGAATTCACTCTGAAGTTTCTATGGTCTTCTGTTGATGGAATCGATATCAGAAATCTCTTCCTGGAAACAGTCTACTGGTGAGTGAGAAGATGGATGAAGTAGTAGAAGGAAACAGCTTCATTCTTCAACCAGGAAGAGGAGGAGAGAAATAATCAAGCCTGAATGAATGAAAAAGAGATGTAAGGCAGAAGAACACTGGCAGGAGGGTCTGGGAGCCGCCAGCAAAATTCAGTACTGTAAAACCACTCCTCATGGATTTACAGGCTCTGGATTGAAATCATTGTGATGGAGAATATAGCAATATCTACAGTGTGGACAGGGCATTCCAGCCTATGTCTCACTCTTACTGAGATTATATGGAAATAATCAAAGTTGGGTGGTGTTTTGTGTTTGGGGTTTTGTTTTTTTTGGTGTTGGTTTTTTTTTTTTTTTGGGGGGGGGGGGTGCGGGGTTGGCAGCAGTGCTTGGGTGGTTTTTTTTTTTAGGCTGTGCAAAATTATTTCCTTGAATAATCAGCCTTGGAGTTAAGTAAGCTCCCATAGTGCGTAGAGATACCATCCATCTCTTGAGAGTTTTTAATGAGGTGACACTTATTACCCACGTGGAATACTAGTGGGATTGTTGAGAAGGCACAGAGATTCCCCTCTGCAACTGAGCAATATGAACAGGGTCTGGATGAGAGCCAGCAGTGAATGTAGGGGGTGTCATAGATGCAGAAGGTACACTCCTTTCTAAGAGAGTATCAGCCTTCTCGTTACTTATTCCTAGTATTTACCCATTAACAGTTGGATATTTCTTGTAAGGATGGGTGTACTGGCTTGAGTAGCTTTAGGACTAATTTCAGGAAGGGATTTGATTTGTTAGGAAGAACATCCTTCTGATTTGAAATCAGAATGTTAATCAGTGGAAAAATATTGTGCTATACTGAATCCTACACTGCAGTTCTCTGCCTCTACCTTTCATGCACAGAATTAGGATGACATAAGTGTCTTGGGAACTCTGTAGGCTGAAATCAGGATTTTCTATTGCTACCAATAGTTCAAAAAACAATTTCACCTTTTTAGACTTTTTTTTTCCCTAGTATTCAGCCAATACTGTGACTGTCTTCTATAGAAGAATGTGTTGCCAAATTATATATGCCACTATAGATGCAGTGTGCCTGTGGTAGCATGAAGTTTCAGCACTCCAAGGCCAAATGCTTCTCCTCCAGATGCATCAAGAATTTTCAAACAGTGGATGCCAAAACCTCTAGTATTAAAACTCAAACATAAAACATCTCATTTCCTTTTAAATCCTGGGTGCTCTTTAAGTGACCTCCCCAGTGGTAGATGGTCCCATATAGGGTCTGACCCAGAACTTGGTATTCAATGGACAGACTTCATTATTTTATGCCACAGCATGTCTTGATATTTCAGCGTATACCATAACTGCCCTAAACATTAGACACTGATGCAATGGACATGGAGTTGCAGTTTCTCTCATCCTAGAGATGCCATGATGGTAGAGACACTCTGTGTAGGAATATGGGATGTGTTTATGGCTTGTTCTGTACAATTGGCCTCTTAGAGATTAGTGCTTGTTAAAATAGTAACACGTTAAATTCTTCTTGCTGATGTTGCTTGTGTGGAATGGTGCTTGAGAGGAGCATGCTGAAAGGACAGTGGAACAACCATATTTTCTTAGTGTGCTTCATATTCTGTCTTGGAAGCTGTCAGTAAGGTGTGCAGCTAAAGAGAGCCCTGAAGACTGTGGTGCTGGTATATGAAGGAAAATTCACAGAAAGCTATTATGAAAATCACTTAACTAGAAATGTTTATGGAGGTAGTTTTTTCAAATGGGAAGGTTTTATTTATCAATATCAAGTGCGAGAAATCAATACATTACTCAATATTATATTTTCTATTTAAACTCAAACAGCCCTTTCAATGTTGACCCATTCCAGGCTCTGTGTGCTTTTGGTAGTGTTGTCAAATGGATAATTCCTGCAGTCCTAATTCAGCTCTTAATTGCCACTCACCTCCAAATATCTGCCAGCAATGGAACTGTATAGCTATGAAAAGAAATTATGTGAATCATTTTATAATGGGAAGCTAAGGCTACCTCCTACCTGTGTTCACAGGTACACACCACAGCCTCCCCTGAAATTCATATAGTAAAATGTCTGCTGATCCAATTAGTAAGACAATAAGGATTGGAAGAAAGTATGGATCTAAGTGGGTTTCCATAAGCTGTAACCAAGGTGCTTAAGAGCTAGAGAAAAGCTGTGTGTTAAGCAGTGGACTTTGCTATAATCTGTTGGGGGTGGGAGGTCTGCATCTTGCCATGGATCTGTGATGGGTCACTGGAGAGCTGAAGAGAGAGGCATCAAAGTTTTCTACTTGAAAGAGCACTGAGGGTCCTCAGCCCTGAGACCGCAGTAAATAGGGAATTCACACTCACACAATTTGTAGCCCTGTGCAAGCAAAAGCAGGGTTGAGGTATATCCCATAAACTAGTGAATCCCAGTAAAAAAATATCATGATTACATCACCAATTTCCAAATCAAAATAAGACAGCTCTGTAAACTGAATTGTGACCGCTTCTTGCCAATGGGGTAACACAGTTCAAAATCTTCCAACAAAGCCCTTCCATCCTCTTACAAATAAGACAAAAGGAGTTTCATCATTATAATGGAAAATTTGGATACCAAATGCCTAACATAAATTTAATCACCGCTGCATAAATTCTGATCCATTTAATGATGTTTAATTTAGGTGCTAATTTCTGTTTTGCACTGTACAATTCTACTGAATTAATTTCAGTGAGACTGAGCATTAGGATTTTCTTTAGTTGTGAATGGTGAATACTATATAGATATTGGTAGTATTTTAGAAGTTGTACTGCAGAGCCTGCTTATAGAAGGATGCATTGTATTTATATCTGGAATGTAGGTGGACATGGTTCAGGAAGAAGCATGTCAGTGAAATAGAACTAGATGGGAATTTGTGCTGCTTAGCTTTGTCCCAAGTCAAAAGGCATCCCTCCTGCATGTTATTTTATATCCATGCAAGCAAACACATATAAAAGTGCTTACACCGTTGGCAAAGTTGAGTTGTTTTGGATGGCTTTACTGCCAAGCATAATTTCTTCTGAGCCCTAATTGTTGGGATAAACAATGTGTAACTGATGTGGTATTCCTTTACTGTGAGCAATGAAAAGTTGCTGACTCTGAATATGTCTTTCATGGATATATATTCTTTACTCTCAGCTGATACCAGAAGCAGAATGTATTCACATCAAGCATTCCATTTCCTCCTAAATTACATTTCATACCTAGTAGTTTGGAGTGATTTTCAAGTCTTCAGTGTTTGAAGAACATAATTTCATGAAATGCTGTGATAAGGATGTGTGACATTTGTTCTCATAGTACCACTGGATTTATTGGTTTTAAATATGCCTCATGGTGAGAGACTTGATATAAAAAGCTGATCATAACTATACAGGTGCTATACAATGCTCTTTTTCTACCTCATAAAACTGGTCATGTATTTAAAGATAAAAGTTAGCTCTTTCCACATCATTTAACCAGCAAACACAATGTTACAACCACCCTCTGACTGTTTCTTTACATATTCTGTAGTAGCTCTTCCTGCCGGCAGTACAAGTTACTCTTCAATACAGATCAAGAAGGATTACAGGGCAGGTGTTCCTGCTCTGCAGGAACAGAACATCTGCAGAGGTAGAGGTAGAAATCTTTGAAATGGAGTGTTCCGCTTTTAGGAAAGTGTCACACTAGAAATGGTAGCTTGTAGAAATACACTTCAGCTGTCAGAAGGCCTGTCCAGGGTGAAGGAGAAGCTGACAGTTGTCTGGCTAATGTTTAGTTAGTTTCTATATTTGGACCTTAAATTTCTGTGTGTGCACACAGGTGAGAAAATTAGTCCTGAATTTATGTCCTAAATGCAAGAATGGGCACTGCTGCTTCTAAGTCTGATCCCAGTTTTCCCTGTTTTTGAGTTACAAGGACGTGTCACTTTGTCCATGTCTTCATCTCCAAAATAGTGGTTGTAATACCTATGTTCTGGCTTTACAGATGAAAGTGCTAAGTGTTTACTGTACTTGATATGAATAAAATTTTCCATTTACTTCAAATGCTTCCTTCCAACTGCTCTTAACTGTCAGAATCTCCTCAACTTGAAATCTGGTGCTTGTTCTTATTTCTCTTCAAACACCTGTAAGCAAAATCCATGCAGCTGCACATTACTTTCATAACTAGAAGAACCTAATTTAGAGCAAATGGCTTCTGCTCTGAACTGCCCCCTAGAAAAGCCTTCTCACTCCTGCTACCATAGCAGGAGTCTGCGGAAAGTGACTACCCTAGTCTAAAATTAGCATCTGTGATTATTCCTTAAGCATCTAAGGAAACACTCATATTTTTTATAGGTGTTGAACACCCAGGCATTTCCACTGACGTCAGGAGGAACTTCTGTCTATTTTGCACCTCCGAAAATCAGCCTGCTATTTTGGCACTCACAGAAAGGCTTAACCATCTAGCATTAAGTGATATATTTTTTTAAACTCTGTTTTATATTTAATCTTGGCACCAGTGTAGCTTTTTCACTGCTTGCAAGACTTAAGACATCGCACTCTTCAGTATGAAGAAATCTGGTACCCAGCTGCACTAAATACAAATTAAAAAAAAAAAAGAAAAAAAAAAAGAAAAGAAAGTGTGTAGCTCTGGGGTATTATTTCATCTAGAGGAGTTTCTTTAGGCTATGGCAGACCTCCATAGTCCAAGTTCATCTCCAGCTGGGCTCTGGAGTGTAGTTCCACCGTACGTTTTCTTTGGCAGAGCAGCTGACCACCTTTGACTCTTCTATCCATAGACTTCCAGTCCCCTTCATTTGTTGGTACAGTATCTTCTGCTATATACCAGGTAACTGATGAAATTTGAAGCAACCCTCCCTGCTCTTACCACTTCTTAATCCCAAGTCATTTCAGTAATGCAGTTTGCAGTGCAGCCACACAATATCTGTGCATGTACATATTATGTATAATATACTTATCATCCATCTGGCATTAATATTAAAAGACAAACAAAACACCATACATGAGCCTGAAGTTTGCTTCATTTCCTTTTTGTCTCTGACCTTCATTTCCTTGATTGAGCCCAAATCCCAGCATGGCTCCTGTTCAGAACAGATATGCTATAAAAAAAGAACTGTGTGTTTAATTGACAAAGCAGTTTGCTTATCACAGACACTGTACTGTCTAAACCACAGGTGTTTATGCTTTCAGCAGTTACAGCCATCATTGTTATTTACCCATCTATTCTTAGCTAAGTGCTTGAGAACAGGTTACTTAGTTAAATTTCATATTCATATATAATCAGGCCATCCAAAGATCCCAAGTAATGTTTTGCTTTTTGTTCTGTTTTAAAGAAAAGCTCACTATTTTAGAAGCTGACTGTCATTTTAAAAAATTATTTAGGGCCTCTGGAATTTTTCTGAAAGTCTGCTGGCTTACGGGATACTTTAAATTAGAAAATGTTACTCTATAGCTAATGCTTCATAAAAAAAACACATTAGAGCTTAATCAACCCAATATGTTTAAGTAGTATCTTTAACAGCAGCAGTTACCAAATTGTTTAAAAAACAGATTCTTAAAAATAACATGAAATCACAATTGAATATTTTTTTAAATCAACATTTAAAATAGTAAAGAAATTAGCACAGACAGATGATATGCTTTGTATAGTGAGAAATATTGCATTGAGGAACCTGGCTAATATGCCATAATTGGGAATTAATGCATGAGGGTTTTCTTTTTTTTCTTTTTTTTCTTTTTTTTCTTTTTTTTTTTAATAATCTTTTTTCTTCTCATAAGACTCTCAACTGAAAACTTAGTTCAGATTATAAATGAAACTGAATTTGGTGATCTTCAACTGTTCCACATAGACAACATTTACTGTGTAAATATCTTGGAGCCTGACTATTGACATACTTTTCCCATCATTTATTGGTATCAGGGACTTAAAGATGTATGTGTGGAATTGAAAGAAAAAACCAACCTCTCAGAATCTGGTTTAGCTTTCTCAGTCAGGAGACATGCTTTTCTCATTAGGGAAGTGTTTTAAAGAACGTTGATAAATTGGATAGGAACATACTGTTATTCCGCTCTGATTGACTGTATTGACCAATTTAAAATGGATTTACTTACTCACCTGGCAATGTAGTATATAATTACTGGATAAAGATAGCATGGTGAAGAAAATCAACAGAGAAAGCAAGGGAAAGACATTTAGAAATCCAGTCAACTAAATCCTGGATTAGCCTACTTTAATTAATCCTTCTATTTCCAGAGGGCATACCTTTAGTTCCTTCCATACTACAATGTGTCAATGCTTCTTTCATCTCATCCTAAATAGTATTTGGTCATTTAAATATGCATCTGCTGAAACAAAAAATGTTAGCCAGCACTATCTGTGGTAGTTCAGAAGCTCTTGGGAAACCAGGAGAAGCACTGTAGGGTACAGCTGGTGGGAGAAGGACCCAAGACTGGAAAGGAGAATGGGAGATGAGATCTTTTGATAAGAAGGTTTGTTTGGCACTCATAGGGTAGTGGCAATGCATGTTCTTTGTTTAACATACTTGAGAGAAAGCCCCGGGCAGTATAAAGGGCACAGACTTCACCTTTAAAGCACACCTGCAGATCTGTCCCTTGCAGATCCACCACGGTATTCAAGACCCTTTTTTGCATTACCTGTACTTCATTTTTAACTCTCCACAGGAAGAAGCAAATATAACAGATATTATACTTTTGTTCCGTAATAATGAAGAAGTGGCCAGTTGGAAAAGAATATAGAGGGAGAGAAAAACCAGGAAAATGGCTGGTCTCAAACCATTGCTGAAACTGTTCCCTCCAGACCTGTTGGCATTTTTACTGTGAATCCGTTTCTGAAGATGCCTTCTAGTTTGTTGATAGAAATGCTGAGCATGGGAGGTGGTGCTCCAGAATGAACTCCTTCTGAGTCATGTAGAAAAGAGTGACTTTCTTTTCACTATAACAGTTCAACTTTTCGTTGGATCTTTTGGTCCCATAAATACTAAATAGTGTTTTCCTTGTGCTTCTGTTATTCAGTAGTTAGATCAAAAAAATGTGCCTTAAATATGGCTCTTTGTCTATACTGTTGTTTACACTGAGACCTCCCAAATATCACTTTGCTCAAAAGTGATCCAGAGAGCACCAGAATGCCAATAGCTCACTGTTCCATTAATTGAATATGGCTTCCAAAGTATCAGGAGTTGTCTTAATTTTGGTCACCCAAGATCTGTATCTAAAAACTTAGAGAGAGGAAGAGAGAGAGGATGCATGGAAGAGATATGTTTGGGAACATGCATCAGTACACTGGAGTTTCTAACAGAACCTATATACTTCATGCTTAAGCCTCTCTGCTTAGGTCCCTAGTGTCCTACCTGATAGGCTGGGGAGAGGTGTCTTTTGGACAGCACTTTGAGATATAAATATGTATTTCTATATAAATGCAAAGATGCAGTCTTTATTGCATGACTGATGGAGTCCATTAAAGCTTTTATAAAAACGTACGTTTCTTTGCTGCACTCAACTTTGTGCAGTGTCATGGCAAATCTATTTTAATGCTCTGCCAACTGGGTGCGAACTGATTTATTAGTAGGTATGCACTGTAAAGTTCTGTGGTGTAAAGGAATCAGGAATGCTGTGTGAGATACTAGTTGCTATAGCCATACCACTTTAGGCTGCGATGTCAGAATTACTTGTTTTTTATAGTGTAAATTCAAGCTCTGCAAAGTGCAGTGTATTGGAACAGAGAATATTTGGTTAGCATGCTCTAAAGTTAGGTTACTGTATTAGAGGAGAATACTGTTGTGCCATGCACATAGCTGGCAGTCCTCAGAGGTTCGGAGTGGATCCTGCACACTCCCAGTCATGCTGTGGGGGAGTGCTGTGTCTCTATCAAAAAGGCACAGGTCCTTGGGGGCGATGGTTCTGTGTTTCTGCAGATTTCAGTAGGAGACATTTTGAAGGGCAAAATTGGAAGTGTTGCACGTTAAAAGAAAAAAAATCTATCATGAACTGTTCATTGTTAAATTATTGAAGGCTAGAAACAATATGGCCTATTGAAAGAGATCAACATGTCCATGAGCTCTTCCTTCAAGGGAAATACAAGAACAATATCTGAAAAGAAAGGAAAACAAAAGCCATTGGCCAAAAAAAGATGATTCAAAACTTTGCGTTTGTATTATTCCTTTAGCCCTTTTTTCCCATTTGTTTTTGTTTTTAAAACTTAACTCCCATTTAAGAACTATGTTCTGAATATGCTTGATCCACAGATACTTTTTCACCTATAATCGTTTTTGGAGGCATGTGAAATAGAAGTTCTTTCCACTTGCTACAGCATTTTAATTTTGCAAAACATACCCGAGACTGTAACATACTGCAGTCACTCAATCTGAGAGATGAACAGAGCCCTTGTGAACCTGCATTTTGAACTCTCAGTCCACAGGGCGTATTTACATCTCACCTCTACTGTGAGGTAAAGTTGCGTTAAAAGGTTTTACTCTTTGAAAGGAGTTGTACAAAAAGTGGTGGAAGAGCAAGGACTCAGATGTTGACTCTATTCACTGTCTGTCTTTTCACTCTTGTTAGAGAAAGCAATTTAATATGGGAGTTATTATAACTCAGAAATTTGTTAGTAGTTTGTGAACTTTATGTTTATTCACAGATTATATCATTTATTTACCATTCTGTAGTGCTATTTTTGTACCTTGAGCATTTTAATGCATTGCATAATGCATTCAATAAAAATTCAGAGGTATTAATTCTGTTATGACAAGGTATTAACATACCTGTTGTTTTACATAAAAGGAAAAGCGTCATCAGAAAGGTAGTGTATAACTGTAAATGATGTCATGCATATTGTTACTGAAGTGTATAACTGTAAATGATGTCAGGCATATTGTTATTGAAGTAGGATGGAAGAAGATGAAGAGGTAAGATCACTGCAACCAGCAAGGGATTGCTCCCCATTACTCCAGCTATCTAGAATTAATTATTCAGGGCTGCTGGACATTGGCATTTGGACAAAAGGTTCTCAGAGTATTGCCTGGACGCTGTTTGTGACAACCTTTTTTTCAAGGATTAATGCGTATGATGTGAATGAACAAACTATATTGCAAAAATAGTCATT
This sequence comes from Falco punctatus, assembly GCF_963210335.1. Classification (NCBI taxonomy): domain Eukaryota; kingdom Metazoa; phylum Chordata; class Aves; order Falconiformes; family Falconidae; genus Falco; species Falco punctatus. The sequence continues at coordinate 83,242,458 of NC_137584.1, forward strand.
CATGTCCAAGAGAAAGCTGACTTGCAAAACCCTGACCTTTGTCACTGCTTAGCAAGGTGGTGACAATATTAATTAAAAGTCTCAGTTTTGCGAAGCCTTCTGAGTGGAATATTCTAACAGCTCCTACCCCCCAACTCATGGTGAAAGATAACCTTGTACTGAAGATGGACTTTTAATTTATTGGTTGGGAATGCGTGGCTGGGGGGAACCTTTCACTTTTAGGTCAATGTTTTGAACCCAGGCCAGGTGAATAAGTGACAAGGTTGCTAACGCAGGCTGTTTGGTAATGTCTATGAGGTGAGTTGTACTCTCAGTTTAGCTCCCAGGGGGACAGATGTCCCCATCACTTAAACCACCAGAAATGGCAGCTTCATTGGAGGTGCCCAAAACTGACCTTATTAGTGAGACGTAGGGACAGTGACTTTTCATCCTAGAGGTGAAAGCTGTAACAATTTCTGTATGTGAAAATGCTTTCTCAGGTTGCATCTGTGGGGTTATTCACAGTCATTGCTATTCTTAATAGTTCCCTGAGTGACTTCTTTCTTCGGACTGAAGTGGCTGGCACATAATTCACTGAGTTTAAGGAGGGATGGGTAACCAGCATCCAATTAGATTTACAGTAGTAGGTAACTAGTTTATGCTAAACAGCTAGCTTTGATTTTTAAACATAGAATTAACTTTGGATGACTGAGAACAGATGCTGAAGATGTTGGTAACTGTTATGTGTTGCTTTCCAGCTGTTCACAGTAGGTTCTCGATTGTATTAGTTTTACAGTTATTATTTGAAAGATATTCATGGTTTTGTCAATTTTCAAATCTTTCTTGCTAATACTTCTTTATTGGGTTTTTTTTTCAGGGTAGTGTTTGAGCACCTCAAAAGCAATGGTGAATTTCCCCCCACAATAGTGCTGTGGGATATGGAGGGTTTATTATTCTCATTATCCTTGAATGCAGAAGTGTGACACTTAAAAGTACTCAGCTGTGGCTAATATCTACTCCCATCGTTGTTAAAGGTTTATAGTCCTGTAAGAGGAATCATGGGTCATAAAATGCTCAACATTTAGGACAATAAAAGCATTTTTAAAATTCCTGTCTTAAATGACTTAAAGGCTGTCACAAAGTTGGGGAGAAGACACAAATGTCATGATCTCTTCTCCAGGGTCATAATACAGACCTCAGGAAGTGTATGTATTCATAGAACAGATCATAGAATCCACTATCTATTTAATTTTGTTTATGTTTAACTTTCTGTGAACACTCTTCTATTGACTTGAATCTTCTTTCCCTCAATCCCATTACATTTCTTCAACTTTGTTTCTTTATTATTCTGTCTTCACCCTTCTGCTTTCTTTTTCTCCAATATCCTTTCCTTCAATATTAAATTTCTTTTTGCTAAGGGAAATTAGGGAGTCATGAAAGCAGGAGGGGGAAATGGAGATGATTGCAGGAAGATCACGCTGACAGAAACAAAATTTACAGCTATCTGCTGCATGCCAAGTGCTTGGATTTCTAAAAAGGAGTTGTTTCTGCTGAATGACTTCTTATTTTGTACTCTTTGACTAACATATTTACCAAAGTTTTAGAGCTTCTTGGACACAGAATCTGGAAGGAAAAAGTGTTTTCTTGCTTATTCTCCCTTTTCAAGACTGCAGTGTAGATGTCATTGAGGACGGGAGTCTTCCATGAACATCATAGAAAGTGTGACTGGAAGAACCTGGGAAAGCACTTAGTCCATTCCCCTACATTCATGCAGAAGCAAATATGCTCATGGCGTTCTCGACACATTTATCTAACTTGTGTTTGATGATGTCCAAGAAGAAGCGTTGCACATTGACCCAGCCAATCTCTTCCAATGCTTCACTGCTTCTAAAGTTACAAATCAATCTAAATCTCCCTCACTGTTCAAGCTCATGACTATCTATCTTAAGCTGTCTTCAGTGAGCACAGAGAACTGATTTATTCTTCTCTCTGTTGTGACTTCTTAAATGGTTGAGACAATTATTACTTTCTTTTCAGACTTCTCATGATTAAACCTGTCCAATGGTTCTATATTTTTCATAGATGAAATTTTCTAGAATTTTGTTCTTTTCATAGCTGTTTCATGGATTCTCTCTAACTGGTCTATATTATTCCTGAATTTTGTGCCCAAAAGAGGGGACAATATTACAGCTAATCCCTTTCTAGCACTAAGGAGACTGGAAGAAATACTTCAGATACTGATACACCATTCTTCTGCTTAGACAGTCCAGTACTGTATTTGCCTTTTATAACAGCGCAACATTTTAAAATCAGGTTAGGTTGTGATCCACTGTTATTCCCAGATTCTCTTCTTCAGTACTACTGCCTTGCCAGTAGTTCTCCATCCTATGTTTTTGCCATTATTTATTTCTGGAGTGGGGCAGTACTTCAGACTTCTTGCTAACCTGCATCCAGCCTTCTTCAAGTCATTTCACTCATTCGTCAAGATTTGTTTGAACTGTAGCTCTGTCATGAAACATGCATACAGACCCATCATTTTGCTGTCATTTTCAAGTGTTATAAGCATAGACTTTATTCTGCCATCTAAATGAGTAAATAAAGTGTAGTATAGGAAACACTTGAGGCCAGATTCCTACAGAAGTATACTTCATAAGTCTTTGGACTTAATAGCGAGCCATTACTCACCATTAGTAGAATAAACTCTCTGACATGCTAAATGCTTTTTTTTTCAATTTTTTTTCATATGGTTTTGTGTTTAGTTTTGCTCTTGGATAAATAGCTCTCTGCTGTTGCAACCAGCTTAGTTATGTGACATAAAAGAGATCTGTTTCTGCAGAGTCCTGGTGGGGGGACCTTTAAAATACTCTAGTTTAGCTAGTGGAATTAGGACAAATGGCTAGAGTTTAGATAGGCAAAATCATGAGAGGCAGACATGCATGTACCTAAATGCAGGCTTAGAAAAGCAGTATAACACAAATTTTTGCTTGCTTGTCCTTGGTAGTTTAATTTTTTAAATATAAGATTGGATTCTGCGCAGCTTGATGCTACTTGCCTAGGGAAGTTTCCCACTTCTGCATAAATAAAATATGCCAAATCTTTTATCACCCGTAAGAGTGTGTTTCTCCCTTTATTATTAAATTTACCACATGTGAATTTACCACAGACCACTCTGGTCTGCTTAGTGATAGGAATGTGTTAAAACACATTCAGAATTAAAAGAACACACCAGAAGTAGACAGTAGGGTGATGGGCTTTTTTCCTGACAGTTCCTTTGTCTTTCTAGAATCTTCACCCTAACAAACTGAGTAAGTTGTAGTTGTATTGTAGAAATGGGTAAAGATATCTTGCAGTTTTTATAATACAAGGTAAAACCATGCCCATTCTTTTACTAAAGATTTTAATTTCATTCTCTTTTATTTCTGTGTTATTTTTCTGAGCAGGGTTCTCTTGTTTGAGTGATTCTTGAAAATCCAGAAAAGGAGAGTAGATTTGTCCTACAGATCCTGTACACTTTTTAGTCTCAAATGGAATTTTAAACATTGCATGTTTTTCTAAAATATCAATGTTTCAGATTGAAAACAAGTTTTAAATAGGCAGAATTATTTTAAACTGATAAAAATACATAAGCAGACAATCCTATAGGACTGCATGTATTTTGAGAAGTCACGTATGTGGATCATACAGATGCTTGCTGCTGTAAAACTTTCATAAATGGGTAATGAACAGTAATAAAAAAGGAAGGAGCTTCCTTCAGGGAACAGAGCTGTTGTAGCATCATACCAAAGGTCCATCAGAGTCCTGAGCAGTGTGAAGACTTACCTATATTTTCGTGCTTAAGACTGATGCTTCTCTCTCACATGTATAGATGGGCTTAAATGCCTGAAAACTTCTCTTTTCCAACTATATCAGGTGATCCAATAAAGATATTATCTGCCTGCTCCTAACAGACCTTGAAATATTTGAATTGTGTTAGCCCCTCCAAAGACCTTGTGAAACATCTTACCTTCCTTCCTTTCTTTCGTGTTCTTCCCTTAAGAAAAAAAAAAAAGGCTGAGGACAGTGCATGCAGTGAGCCATGCTGAATTTCCCATACATCTTGCTGCCTCCTGATTTTTTCTTCCATTTTAGACGAATGGGAAGACATAACCTTTCTCTGGTTTCTCCTCAGAAAGAAAGAGCTAATGTCATTCACTTTGTAACAAAAGGCTCAATCATTTTCTGGACATTTCTTGGGGTTCAGCCTTGCCAAATTATTCTTGAAGGGATAGTTACAGGCTCTGATTTGTTGGTGTGTTTTTGTTTTTTTTTTTTTTTTTTTTAGTTGTTGTTGTTAATAGTGAATCCTGTAAAACAGACATGCAATCATTCAGTGCTGGGAGGGAGTTGCATGTTTTACAGGAAACCTTAGACTCACATGGGATTAGGCCACCTGCTCTGTAAGGACTGAGGTCTCCCCAGGCTCTTCCATGCAGGCGAAATGCAGAATGCTAGCAAGATGTGCAATGTTCTGGGTGGTGAACGCACCCCTTTGACAATGTCTTCTGTGAATGGTAACATTAAGGAACTGGGGTGAAGTTCCCTTAGCTACTAGAGCAGTACGCTAGCATATCATCTTTGACACCATCTGTTGAGCTATATAGATGGATGTGCTGGAACAGGGAGGGCTCTCCCCAACTTTGGATTTGGGGACCTTGTGATGGAGCTTCTAACTTCCTTTGTGAGACGATTCTATGCTATCCTTTCTGTTGTTCCCAGGAATTTGACTTGACATACTGCCTGTGATTTGTGGGTTTCCTTTTAATGGCCTTTTGGAACATACTCAACATTTCCCCAACCTTAGCCTTCATGGCATCCTTCACTATACTTTCTCTGTGCTTCATTTGAGCTGTTGCTGTGCTCTTGGTGTTTAGTGTTAAAATCCCACTTTGCCTACCAAGGGATCTGGCGTAATCAAGCTGTACTGGTGATCCACCGCTCCTGTTAGAGATACTCTAGTTATTTTACTAACGTGTACCAATTCATTTAGGCTTCTACTGCAAGGGGAAATAAGAGCAAGGGGAAAGTAATAATAATTCAAACCAACAAGTAAGATGTAAGATTTGATTTATTTTTAATTCCTAAAACTATACTCATGCATCTAATATACTAAAAGCACAGCTGATCTAGATGTTCTAGGAACATCTGAAAAATGTCATGTGTAGCCATTGGTTCACATCAAGCTAGTTTATAAAGTCTGAGCAATTTTCTGCTGTGTTTCACCTTCATGCCCCTTCTTTTGGGAGCAGAATTAAATAGTTAAGAGAATGAGGGTCAACGCAGACTGTATCCCCAGCCCAGAGAAAAGCCCTGATTCTGCAGGCAGAACACTGTGTGGACACAGGAGCTAGGAGATCACGTTGCAGGTTCACAACTTATATTTTAAAATTTGGATAACTGACAGGTGGGAAATTCTTCAAGAGGAAGCCTCGGTCTGGCCTAGTGAGAATGTTCTGGCAAAGCTCCTTCTGTAACACCCTTGCCATGTGCTCAGAGCCCAGTAATGTCCTGTATAACTACAGAGTGAATCACTGCATCCCATTTAGCCTTGAAGTAATGAAGACGCTCAGCTAGCACAAGCAGAGAAGAAAAATACTTTAGAAGAAGCACTATAAAGCAGAGTTTTAACAAACAACTCTATCAGACTGAGATAATTAAGGATAACATATGTATGTAAATAAATGTATTGATTGTTTATACTTGAAGTTAATTTTCTTCAGGTATGTTCTCCTGCTCTGGGTATTAGAATTTAAGGTCCAGTTAAAATGAGTTGTGATTCTGCTTTACTTAATAGGCACAGGAAATACTAAATTTTCTATTCATGCAATATGTTTTGTAACTCATAGGTTAAAATCGGATTTTATCTATATTGTCTTATGTATATGTTACAGAAAGGCTAGAAACTCAAACCCCAAATGATTCATGTGGGCCAGTAGCCTTTCTGGTAGGGGTACAGACAAGCAGTCTCATGCCTTTTGAAATCAGTATTGTTTTTTAAAACTTGTACATATAGTTGACAGAAGTTGATTTGAGTTGGAGACAGTGAAAGGCAGTGTTAACTTTTGTTGTGAGAAATACATACTAAATAGAATATGAGTCTCCGGTCCTTTATTGGGCTTGACCCACTTCCCAATTTCAAGTCTGAGCACAAATAAATAAATCTTCCTGAACTTGTGGAGTAGCTCTCCTGTACCTGTCCCCATGTGAGTTATGCTGCTGTTTTGCTGATGTACATTTTGGACTCACTGTGGGTGCCAAACTAGAAATTTACCCTGTATCTTCATCAGGTGGAACAAGTCTTGTGACCCACTGATGAATAACGGTATTGGAGAGGATGGTACCTGGTGCTTTCTCAGTTCTCTGTAGCCCCATTATCATATACATGTATGAAGCTTGTTACTATAGCATCTTGTTTTCTGGCTTTGAAACACTATCAAAAGCAATTTATCATTACACTTGCATAACAAGGACATGTGAGCTTTCTCAGGAGTTTGGGAAAAACTGAGCTCTCAGAGATACCACTTTTTGCATCCAAGCATGTCCTTCATTGCGCATGTGTAAAAATACTTGCACAGAGCAGGCATACTCTTATTTTTCAGCATTAACTTCAGTTGATTGATAATTGGTTAGGGATATCTCCTTTTTTCTGCCCGTTGGTTGCAATTCCACTTATCAAGGGCTTGCAAAATTAAGTGACCTGAATAAATTACCAGGTAAGGCTTTGTTTTCCCCCAGGTACACACTTTGTCCTCACAGATCTATCAATCCAAATTACAGAGAATATGCTATTGGCAGTCTTCACAGTAAGGCTAAGTGGGCACAGAACATCAGCTGTGCTCCCTTTTCTGGAGTTAGCTTTTCCAGAATAGACCTGCAACAGCAGGAGGCAATTAACAGTGCATTAAGAGAACATTGACCTGTGAGATTGTAAACTGTTTGGCTTCCTGCCCTGCATCCTCTCTTCTGTGGTCTCTCATCTAAGAATGTCAGCAAAGTTTCTTTTGTAGTAACAACACTGGAAAGGAGAAATGTTATTTATTTATTTATTAAATTTGCAGAACCACATATTGTAAAAAAATTCTAAAAAGAAATGTCTTGCTTTCTAGGCACTTGTTTATATCCCCAAGTATTCAGCTTGGTGCCTTCAGTCCTGCCTTGTTTCTGTGGGCAATCTGATACTCTGAAATGTACAGTACAGCTCAGCAGAAAAAGGAATTTGCTTTGTCTAAGTCATTTAATAGCTTTTAAATCCCAGTGGATTACAAATTTGCAGGGTACTATATGCTGGCTGTATCTTGATCTCCAGGACTTAAATGTGCTTTGAATTGTTTCTTAATAACTATGAATAGAACTGTTAAAGCCAAAGTAGTGAGAACAAGTGGTATCACAAAGGATGAGGGTTAAATAAAATATGGATTGTGGAAACTTAAAATTTGCAAGTTAAGTTTTGCAAAAGCTTTAATACAATCACTTATGGATTGCATCTCTGAAACATGGTAAACACTTCCTTAAGTAGCATTCCTATAACCATGTTTAGTCCTAGGAAATTAAGTCTGTTTGGGAGGCACCAAGCTATGAAGCCATATGCTGAGAGTCTGTTCAACACGTTCCATGGCACAAGACAACTGCCACAAGGGGATAGCACCATTTCATGACCTGGTGCACTGGTAAAACTGAAAGCTCTGAGAAACTGTAGTTTAGATAAAAGATCTAAATATCTTACTCTACATATAGAAGAGAATCTAAATTATCTAGATATAGATAGTGTAAACAAAGAATCTACACACAGTGGAGTGCTTCGGCAGAACATGTTATCTCCTGAATGGAGGCTTTGCAGGTAACTCCAAGTTTATCCTTCAGAATGCTACAATGTCAATGACAAACTCCAGTTCTACTGGGAATAATCTTAAATAACCTACAGATATAAAAAGCAGTCCATGAAAGGAATGACTGTCATCAAACTATTTATTGAAAACAGCTTGACTCAGCAGTCATAGCATCTTTTCCATGTTTATATCATAGCAATGTTGGCTGCTTAGTGTCTTCATAAAATGAACAAGATTGAGAAGAGAGTTTGTATCTCAGCAAATTCAGTTCTGTGAAAATGTTTTCAAGAGAAACTATTTACATTATTTGAAAACTCAGAGATCTTTGGATAAAATGTATGCTTTGCATCAGTGGCATCTGGTAAGATGAATCAGCTGTTGTAGAGGCGAAGTAGAGGACCACAGTGAGATTAGAGGTAGACAAAATTCTAATTTGCTTTTATATATATTTATATTTATATATGCATATATGAGCTAAGAAGTGACAGGTTCCATTTCTTCTTAAGAAACTAATTGAGAAATAGCTTTCTTCACAGTAGGAATCGGATTCGTATTTTAAAACTACTCAACTGGTGGAGTTGTTGCCATTAAACTCTTAATTAAATGAAAAAATAGGGAAAACTCATTTATTGGAGTGGTACAAGGTCAAAACGTTCACCATAAATGTTTAAAAGAAGAGATGGAAATGGCTGAGGTTTTTCTCCAAATTCCTCCCTGACTTGAGCATGGTATGCTTGGAACAATTCTACAAACTGCAATAACATCTGCAGATAAGCACATGTCCATTACTTATCTTAATTCATGAAAGGCTTGTTCATTTAGTGGTTCAGCTTTCTCATATTTATTGCCAAATTGCCATGCAAAGTTCATGTGCATTTATCCTTGAGTGCTTTCAGCTGTTTTTTCCCTGTATTACCATAATATTGCTCCTTCCAAGGATGCTTGTTAGAATTTTTAGTATTTGCAAATGACTTAATGTGGTGCTAAGCCTTTTTAGATACTTGTCACTAAAACAAGATACTGCTTGAGGCAGACAAATTAGCCTTATAAACTAGATCCTAACCTTATAATGATCCAAACCAAATACCATCCTAAGACTCCATCATGTTGAGCCCTGAGGGCAGAGGTGCCTAGTGTCTATGTTATGATGCTCGATACACTCTTGTTTCAGGTCTCCCATGAGCTCAGTAAAGCTAGTTACCTTAAAATCAGGAATGATTCATCTTCCTGAGTGCTTTTCAAGCTAACATCCCTTTATTAAAATAGATGTATTTGCAGAGATGCTTCAGCTGCAGCCAGACTTACCTCCATCTGCACACAGGATGACTTACTTCTGCCTCTGCCTGCAACTCATCCTCTGCAGGTCAACAGGACCCTGCCCAGAACCACTTTGAATTCTATCTTCTCTCTCCCCCTTTCCCTGGATATCTAGAATTAGGGAATTCACTGTACAGCTCCCCCATACCCATCGCACTTCCTTCTTCTTCCTTTCAATTGGGTAGGAGGAAACACTAAATTTTAGCAAACTGTTCCTTGTCACGGCAGGAGCTCTGAGAAAAGCGCCCAGCAAGCTGCACATAAATTCTTCACATAAATTCAGTCAAACACAACAACAATCAAAATGTAATTCATTAACAGAAAGTTGTATTTTTGAGAATAAACCATTTTTGAAAATTCAATCTATATGCTCTTAAGGTATGAACTCTGTATAGAGTTTACAAGATTCAGTCCAGGGAAAGTTTTCACCTTCATCTACTAGCCTTTCTTATTCTGATTCTGAGAGGTCTGAAATCAAATAGTCTAAAAAAACAGGCAAGAAAAAAAAAAAAAAAGGCCAAAGCAAATATCATATTAACAATGGGGATTTAGGGTATATTTTATTTTTTAAATTGTTTACTTCAGATGTTTTTACAACTATGTTAATTTGAAATAGCAAAAGAAGGAGAGTTCCAGATACGTGACATTTTTAGGTAGGTGAAATCTAACTTACCAAAATGTATGGGCTTGTTATACCTAGAGTTATACCTGCTGAAATACTTAGTAAATACAAACTTGCTTTATATATCGTAACAGACACTGAAAGGCAAGGAGAGTTTGTCAGAAGGCTGAGAAGTAATGAATATTTGAAAACAAACTAATTTTCACTACTAAATTTTATAGTAGCTGGTGTTTTGATTTCATTCATACCAAAGGTAATGTGTGTGTGACCTCTGTAGATCAACATAGTTCTGCTTTTTACGTCTGCAAGTAAAAGCAGACTTGGTTGTTCTCCATGGAGAGAGAAATCTCATGGTTGCTTTTGTGACTATTTTTGTCCTGCAAACTTAAGTACCTGCATTTGTGTGTTTCATGAAGTTGTGGTAGTTTTCTGAAAATTATACAATACAGTTTAAAAATAACACCCTTGGTAAGGCAGGCCATGTCTGCAGGGGCTGAGTGTGAAACCTCTGCACTTGAATTATTGTAAACTTTCAAAATCCATTGTAATTGTCCATGTTTTCAAAAGGTGTTGTTTCTCACTGTAGTTACAAGTAGGAGCAGATGCCATTTTGCTAGTATCCTTGCTGTGTGAAGTCTCTTCAGTTACTTCATCCTAAAGAGTGTTCTCACAACCTCCTGCCTGTGAGAAATGCATGTTCCTTGTCCCTGGCATAGATAATCTGTGTAAGAACTCTTTATCATGGCATGAATTCCAGTAGTAGAAGTTTTTGCTTGATATTGCCTACATTTACTGTCACACAGCTTCCTTTACATCGTATCAATTTTTTCAGGAAGAATGTCTAACAGGTGAGTCCCAACATAAAATTATGTACTCATAAAATGTTAAATATAGTAATAACTATTAGGCAAATTTTACCTTTATGTTTAGATCTTTTTTTGGGATGCATTTATGAGCAGAATCTAGCAAAATACTGCTTCTAATCAAGCAATGCTTTGCATCTTCACGAACACCTGGGATAAGAATATTGAACTCAGCAACATGTATAAAATTAATGGGAGTTGGACATCCAAATTTCTAAGGCAGTAGTGAAAATCTCAGATGCAGTGTTTACTTAGATGGCTAAGCAGTTGTTTTGGAAAATGCTTTGTTGATAAGTGTTTTTTTTAAAAAAATTACTATTACAGACGTTTACAGCCTGGTGCAATTCCCACCTGAGGAAAGCGGGCACACAGATTGAGAACATTGAGGAGGACTTCAGGAACGGCCTCAAACTGATGCTCCTCTTGGAAGTTATCTCAGGTTGGCTAAAATAAAGTTTGCTCTTTATTTACAGCACACTAAATGAAACACACTTAAAAGAACAAAAATTGTTAACAATTCAAAACAGAGAATACAAACTCTAAGTAAGCTGAAAAGTGAGAGGTGAAACACGCTGTAAAACAAAAGGGAGGGAAAAAAAGCTCCAAAATCTTCTGTTTTGTGCTTGTGTTCCCAGATACCACAGTGGTATCAATGGATCACTGGCATCACAGTGTTGTTGGACAAACCAAATACATTGAGGACCTGTCTTAATCCCTAACAATTAAAAAGGCTTTACACTTAGTTTACAAATTAATTCTACTCCACTTTTATAATAAAATTTTTGTTTTTTTAAAAAAATTACTTTATTGGAGCAAGCAATGCTTTCAAAAGTGAGTGTCTAAAGCAAAACTAGTTCAATATTTAGTCACAAGAAATATTTCTTATTTTTCAGAAAAGTGGAAGATCCAAGAACTCTTTTTGACTAACTGATGTAAACTCATTATGTCACCTGTTTTACGTGTTATTCAGAGGCGCAGTTGCCAAGGTATACTTAGAATGCCCCTGAATTAGAAGGGAATAGCTCAAGTTACAGACACACAATAAAGGTGAAAAAGGGCAAGACTATTTTTAAGACAATTTAAATTTTTGCTGGAAATCTCAGTGGGGATAGAAGGTCTTCAAATGATCACTCTTCATGAAATGGAGAGTCATATTTTCAGAAATTATTCTTTGTGATCAATTGAAAAGATAAGTTCATTCAAACACATCAGCCTATGCTCTGAAATCTGCTGCTCTGCTGTACTGGATGAGGTTGTGGAAAGCCATTGTTCTTGGTCGGGTGTGGAAGGATGCTTGGGCTAATCTGCTGGATAGAGTCCAGCCTCTTAGTCAGGCAGGTAAGGGTGATGAGTTCTGGGAACATCCTGCTTTCTTAACATTCAGCTACTGTACCACAGACAGCAGCAATGAACCAGAAGTTGAGCAGGAGGAAGCACTCTACGTATCTTCCAGACGTTTAGGGCAAACATAAAAATTTTAATCTGGTTTTACTGCTATATCAGGAAGATCTAAGTCAGATGTTTCAACATTTGTATTTTCTCTTCAGTGTTTTGTTCAAAGCTATTTGACATTCTTTCAGAAAAATCCTTGTTAAAATAACTGCTAACTTTTAGACAGTGTTCAGGGCACATTCACTCTTGAGTTCTATCACAGGTGTAGGTAACAATAACCATGTTAAATTTATTATTCTGCAGGAGAAAGACTACCGAAACCAGACAGAGGGAAGATGCGCTTCCATAAAATTGCGAATGTCAACAAAGCTCTGGATTATATTGCCAGCAAAGGAGTGAAACTTGTGTCAATTGGTGCAGAAGGTATGTGACAGAGCTTGACAATGAACCTTACTTAGATCCTAGGCATTCACACTGCAAAAACGTCTGCCAGAGACCCTTGGCCAAGTAACACAGGCTGTTCTCTATATATGGGTGCCTCAAAAATCCCTCAATATAGATTGCTGACCTATATCTGTGAAAAGATGGGAGGTGGAAATTGGTGGGCATGTGGGGAGGGATCGGGGTATAAATGGGCTGTAAGATTAGTTTATCTCCAAAGTTAAATTGAATTTTCTGTGTTTCAGTGGGTGTTCAGATAATGACTTCTTCCTTCAGTGTTATGTTTTTCCTATACATTATTAAAAATAAGTCCTTTAGAAATCAGGTTGGATTCTAGGGTGTGCTTTATCCAGTCTGGGATCTTTTTTTTATCTTCAGGAGATGTTATTCAGACAAGACAAAGGCTGACATCACTGCCAGGTGGCTGGGATCTATTCCTATTTTATTATGAGACTGGCTGTGGATGGCAGCTGTGTTTCTAAAATTCAGATGTAGAGTTAAGGGAGTGATCAAAAGAAATTACGGTAGCTCAGGAGAGACTGAACATATGAAGAAAGTGGGGTGGGATGTTATTTACTAAAGCAATAACTTTGTTATTGTTCTGCTGTTCGGTTAGTTAAATACGCACACGCAGTTGGCTAGCTAAATGCTGATGTAAACTGGGCAAAAGAAGGCAGGCTCTCACTGCAAATGAACCTGTGCCTCCTTTTTAAGAAGGACAAAGGTCTGTCTAGAACTAGATGCTCCATGGACATATTTGCATAAGGCTTTGCACAGCTGTTACTACGCAAAGGAGTGATGTGGCTAGCATGATACCCAACTACTTTTGATTTCATAGCCTCAGTGGTGTGCTGTCCATGCCGGGGGCAGCCTTTAACATGTCCTTATAGCAAAACTCTGGCTGTAACCTCAATATTATGGTGAGAAGCACTAGCTATATTCTACTCACACTGCTAGGACTTTTTAGATGGGTTTATGAGCCTTCTCTTCCTCTTTTCTGATTTCCCCAGGCTTATATATATCCTTATTCTGGCTTCCAAACCTTAACCTCAGGGAGCTTACTGTAATTGGGCTGGACCAGGAAAATGCATTAGGTGGGTTAGGGGCATCTGTAGAAATAATGGAGAGATCTATCAGCATTCATTGATTCCACAAGTTTGACCTAACCTGCTTGGTTCCTCAAGTATAATTCACCAAATGTATTTGATTTCTAGATCTAGCACTCCAAAATCCCAAGAATTGAGTGTTCTCTGGGCAGAGCATTTGTTTTAACTCACCTTTTATTCATTTGAGACTGAACTGGGTGGGCCATCTGAGTCCAAATCCACACCATCTATCTTTAGGCATGTAACAGAGACCTTTTGGGGGGACTGTACCATCAGTGTGGAGAAATGGGCAATTCCTAAAGCTACTTCAGATCTCGAAAGAGCTCCACTGCATTTCAGAGGTGCCTAGTTCCCCCCATCAGTTGTACAGGCAGTCAGGGGCAGCTGGGCCCTTTGCTCAATTAAATGAAGCCAGCTGGAAAAATATGCCGCTACCTTAAACCTCTGCAGTTAAGGTTATTCTGAGAGCATCATGGCATTGAACAGACAGCAGAGGGTACTGAAGAGACAATTTATGTGTGGCAATGAAAATTAAGAATACAGAAGCCTGTATGATAGGTGGTGCAGAAATACCGAGAGTACAGAGTGTGGAGCAAATGAATGGTAGTTTCTGTCATGTCATGCTGGGACTCTGAGGCTTCCCGGTGAAAATAAGAGTGTAGCAAAAGGCATGTCTTGTGAGATGGGGGGGTCATTCTCTGTGATCACAGTTTGCACAATGCACTAATGTTTGCACACCCAGGTTCTTCAAGCAAGGCTGGAGTATTTAAACCACCATTCATCAGCTCATACCTGCCCCTGAAAGGAGCTGGCCAGCTCTCTGCATTCCCATCTCCCTCATTTTGCCCTGCTTATTGCACTGCTTACTGCCAGGGTGCTCAGACTGGAGCAGTGCTTGAGCACTTTCTGTATCACCTGAAGGCAAAGCACCTGGGATAGCTCTGATCGGCCATTAAAACCATTTCAACTAACCCTGCTGTTCTCCTTGGCAGCAACTTGCAGGAGTTTAGATGTTCTGTGATAATAGGTAATTCCCTCTGGGAGGGAGGCTGGATCAAGAGGTAGGGACCTCTTCCAGCTTCTCAGCCAGTTGTTGCAAGGTGATGTCTGTCCATGAACTCAGTATTTCTTCCTGCATGTAACAGCAGGCCATAGTTAGTAAGCCAGATTAAGGTGATGTTCTTGGCTGTGCTGCAGGGTTTTATTGCTGTTTCTGGAATTCTTGATCTGTAAAATGGAGGACTTAAAAGCAAAAATTCATTCATTAGCATTAAAAATAAAGTTTTAAATTCTCGGATGGAAGCACAGGAGAGAAATCCACTGCTACAGTCATAGCTTAGATGCAGAGAGGAACCTGTCATTGTAAGACATTGCAGTATGTCAGCTATGGCTACTAGCACACATTAGATTACACGCATGTGGGCAGGAACAGATAGATTTGTGTGCCTTCCACTCCTACTCTAAACAGGCTGAAAAGGCAGCTCTGGCCCAGACGTGCTTAGTGCCCTGTTAAGTTTACCACATCCCGTCTGCTAAATTTGTTATCTAAGGCACAGTGCCGTGCTGATGTAGCAATGCAGCATCACATCTGACTGGGTATCATTTCACAGTGTGGGTGGGACCTCTGGCACCAGGACGTGTTTAAAGAGCCGTGGTGCCCCCCTCGTCCTGCATACTTGCTCCCACACTTCACAGCCCTACCCTATCACTTGGGCTGACAACTGTTTCTGTAGCTATGCTGGAGACTGGATCAGTAATCTGATCTGCTTTTAAAACACACTTCACCTCTGTTTTATTTCTTTTGTTGCATTTTTCAGCGTTGTTGACTGGGCAGTCATAGCATGAAGATGGAATGAATGCCAGCAAGGAGGCAGAGCACAGGCTCCTTAAGCTTGTATTGTTATCAAAGTCCTTAACCCCTTAACTCACTGCCCCTGTGTGTGAGCATGGGGCGTATGGGCTTGTCTGCACCCATCTGTTTTGTCATTCTCTGAGTTACATGGATGCTTGGAATACTTTTTAATTTCCAAGGCATGAAAGTTTTGTATTGAAGTCTGCTGAGGATCATGTTTTATTAGCTGACATGCTGAGTGGTGAAGAGCATGTAGGCCCGAGGGGACCAACTGGCATTTTAAATGGGGCCTCAAAAGAAAGATTAAACTGTGATTCCTGTGAGACATCAGCACAAAGTTCAATTTAATACTTTTAAGGGGCCAGGGATATTCTTTAAAGCCATCATTATTGTTCTGAGGATGACTTCCTTGGGTTGTCTGTGGAGCTGGAAGAGAGAGGTGATCACCTTTAGCTGCGATGCTGAGCCGAAACCAAATTTACCTACTCTGATCTGTCTTGTAGAAGAGTCTTTCTCTCCATTGGTGATGAAATGAGACTAGAGAATCACGAAGGTAAAGCAAAAGCTGTGAAAGTAGTCCTTATGAGCCATTCACAGTCCAGGAGTTAGAAGCTTTCCCTTAAGTTTTAAATAAGTGCAATAACTCCATTTGCAAGGTAATTGCATCCCTAATGAAATGAGCCGAGGTACAGAAAACCACAGAAGATAACTATCCTGTTAATAGGAAACACTTCTGTATTGCTTTTCTGGGGAGGGGAAGAAATATTAAAGACCAAATGATCTATGAATCTGCTACAAGAAGGTTAGAATAAATAAAAAAATCCAAAGCAGAATAAAAAAACCGAAACTAAAACGTTTGAGAACTTGCCACGCTGTTTTGCTTAGCTTTTTCCCTAGGCAGTTTTTATTTTTTCCCCTTCCCTTTCCCATCTCTCCTTTCCTGTTCTCATAGGTCAGCAAGACTTTTTTTCCCCAGAGAGCTGTAGCTTTGCATATGTAGGAACTATAGGTGTAGGAACTATATTCCTCCCAGAGCAAACAGGCAGTGTGAAGAAAATAATGAAGTCTTCTATTGTCCTGTAGAGGAAAATGATAGGAATGAATCAGTAGTTTTTTCATCACTGATACCTTTCAACATTTAACAACTTTGTTTTCCTTCTGTTTATATATTTTTTCTTGTCTTTTGTATATGTCTTTTTTTTTGATATTTTATGCTAGCAGTAGATAATCAGAAACCAAAGCTGGCAAATAGCTTAAAAACTCTCCTGAGGCACAACACAGAAAATTCCCTCTCTTGCTCTTTCATTCTGTCTGTATGTACTTACAGATATGTAAATCAAAATAACGATGCAGTGATTATGCAAATCCAGGAATTGATTGCCTGACAATCAGCAATGCCTCCTGAGTATTTAAATTCATTTAATTTGCATTTGAAGAAATTCTTCTTTACCGTATGTACATATCAGACATCTGATCAAAATACAGTGAAATACTTGACAGAGGAGAAGGTAGCTACATGCCTTAATTGCCATTTGTTCTTTTTTGGCTGAAAGAGTTTACTTTTGAGATTTGAAGAGACTTGAAGTCTTTCAAGGCCAATAAGATAGTAATAATTCATGGAAGGCAGGCAAAGTGAGGTAAGAATTCTGGAAAATTGGTGTAGAACCCAAAGGGGAAAGCAGAAAAATAGTCATTCATATATGAACTTGGATTATTGCACTAGCAAAGGAAGTGTGGACTAGTGATGGGTGACATCTCCTCTATCACATTTGTTAATTCCATAGGTTCAAATGACAGCTTGTGTCACATACTACTACAATTTAACATGTATCTCAAGTCTTGGAGCTAGCAGCTGCTTTGTTCCGTAAAAGTTGCCCCTGGATTCTGGCAACCTCTAAGCAGCAGAGTGACTGTGTTTTCTGTTGGCACCTCTTCTGGCACTTGATGTTAAATGAAGGAAATTCCTTCTGCTGCAAGTTCCTCCTGCTCCACCCCAGCACACCAGTGGGCCCCCGGGCAGCCACAGCTGCTCCACTTTTTGAGGAAGGCTAGAGGTGACTTTCAAGTAGGGGAGCAGCTGGTGCCTTCCCTGCTCCACTGCTCCTTTGGTGTGAGGCCACTGGAAAAGCAGTCTGCAGTAGCCCTCTCTCATTGTCCCACCTCCTCCCCTTCAAGCGCTGGACCCTCCTTACAGACTCGCTATGTTCCTCTGAGTCTCTCATCACAATTTTCAACATTATCACCACCCTTAAGTGGTCTCGCAATACTTTTTTTTGCTGTCCAGAAGTTTAAGTGGTATCACTGTTCATATTACAGTGTAGGAGCACTGGATTCTGACTTGGCTTGTGGAAGGGACTCCCATGTATGTGTGAGCAGGGAAAGCACCTTCCTACCTCCCCATGCTGTAGGTAGACTCAAGCAGCCGAAACAAATTGAAACCCCAGAGGGAAAAAAAGTCCCATTTTATATTAAAGATGCATAACTGTGTGTAGGCATCAGAGCTGTAAAACTTTACAGCCTCACGGCCACGTTTGAGAACTGCTTGGCAGGAGGCTAGGTGGCTTAGTCTCGGGAGGTGCTGTGTCTCTTGAGCTGTTCTTCATATCTAGTCTGTGCTGGCGCTACAGGTAAAATTGTCAAAAAAGTCTAAATAGTATAGAGGAATTTCTGAGTACCATTTTTTTAAAAAATAACACTTAATATCCTGTAGTTTCTTAAAGTGTAGGGTAAGACCATTTTTTTTTTCAGTTCCTTTGTATTTGAAAACAGTAAGGCTGATATTGTTCAAACTTTAAAGTATTTCCCCTCAGGCTCTGTCCAAAAAAATCAGCCTAAAAGGTAAAGATTTGAGACAGTTACAACTGCCTGGAGAGAAGCCTTTTGGCGTGGAAGGGCTGAAGTGACCTTAACCTCAGTAATCTTCACTCCTACTGCCAGGGTAGCACAAGCATGAGTTTGTTGAAAAATGAACCCAGGTAACTCTGTGTAGATAAAGAATTACAGTAGAAATATAATAAATTTATGAATGTATTAACAATATATTATTTGTAGAAATATATGATTAAAATAAGAGAAAATGGAAAGCACATTATAAATACTACTACTGTCTCTCTTTTCACCTTAGAAATTGTTGACGGCAATGTGAAGATGACACTGGGTATGATTTGGACTATCATCCTTCGCTTTGCTATTCAGGATATTTCAGTGGAAGGTAATAGTAATGCAACTATGTTAAATAATTAGGAAATTTGTTTAAGGACATTTTTATATGAGTTGTGCACAAGTGAGATGAGTGTTTTAAAAATAAGTATTTTTTCACAGAAAATGATACTACAAGTTCCCTACCTGGTGACAAAATCAATTTCTGGAGGGAAAAAGTAATACCTCTTCTCACCCTGACAGAGACATCGAGCCAGCTTTCTAAATGCAGAAGTTCTGGGCGTGTCTCTCAGTTATAGCGATAGAAACATGCCTGTGTTTCTGAGATTCGGTAGCCTGAAACTGTGCTGTGCCCTGTACTTTGGTCCTTGTTCCAACATACTTTTTTAATCCTGTCCTTTTCCCACATTCTTTGCAAATATTATCTGATTATATCCCTCTTCTTTCTATCACTTCTTTTTCCCCCACTACTTCATTTTTTTTCTTGTTATCTTTCACTTGGTAACCAGCTCCAAAAAGTGTGTTGTAGTTACAGTACTCTTTAAATCAAATCTGTGCTGTGAAAAGTCTAGAATCATAGAAACAGATCTCAGTTTTCAACAAAAGTGGAGTCAATTCAAGCTCTGCATGCTGTCCTGCCCATAATTTGTGTTTAAATGTGGACCTAACGGTATATTTGATCTTTTCTGTCCTTTATTTACGCATTCAGATGCTCATAGGGTTCAGATAATGAGGGTATTTCTTCAGCACTTACACCTCCCCATAAGCAAATGGACTGATACTGCAAGCGTATTTCATGTAGGCACTAACACAATCTTTTATGTCTAGTTCTAATATATTTGTATTGGGTGGTTTTCCCCAAATGTACATTCTGCTGTCCAACCAGTATAATTTCTTAAACTTCTAATTATCCCAGAATTACTGTGCAGGCAGAGATTCTAGTCTGAGTTGTTTCAGTTGAGCTGACCTCCATGTCCTAATGGAGCCCCATTAGTTCATTTGTATGAATATATTTTAGGATGAAATGTTTATGCCAGCCAGGTTTGGGTGGCTGAACAGCATTTAAGATGACAAGAAATAAATTACTTGAGCACTTTTTAGATTTTTCCTTTTTTTAATGCCTTCTGTCTTTTACAGAGACCTCTGCCAAAGAAGGGCTGCTGCTGTGGTGTCAAAGGAAAACTGCTCCTTACAGAAATGTGAACATTCAGAACTTCCATCTTAGGTAAACTTACATTATTTCAAGGATAGAAGCAGTCTAAAATATTTTAGGTCAAATTTTTCCCACAGTTGTGTAGGTATATATTCGTGTGAATTTAACTCTTCACTGTTAACTAGACTTTTTTCAAATTCTCATGCTCTGTCCTCAGAGTCTTATTTTGGTTAGCGTTTTGCATTATTTACCATGACTTCCATAGTTACCATTTAAAAAAAATAATCCCTACTTGATACAAAATGACCATATTACATTATTAGAGGTCCTTGGTATATAGGAATACCTAGTAGTGCAGCACAGTCCCTTGGCAAATGACTGTGTTCAAATGAGAGCGGCTGTAGCTATAGACTGTTCCTGGCAAAATTACCCATGTTTTGAGCATGCAAAGATCTCATTATGGTGAATCAGGTGTTATTATTTTGTGACATAGCTATAAATAGGGAGCCAAAACCACACTCGGTACATAACAGCAGTACTTTAAACACGTTTGTTTTCAGAATTGGGATCATTATGTAAGTCAGAAAATTTAGTGAAGCTCCAGCCTTGCGGTGCTGTGTTTTCATTAAGGGTTAGAACGGGAGTTCCAGGCCATACACAGGCTGCCCGGTTTGGGGATTTCAGTGGGCTAGTTCCTGTAGCTCTGTTGGTGACCCACCTCATAAACCCACATGACTTGCCATTTGCACTTCCTAACCATGTGATCTCGCCTTCCCTGAAATCCTTGGAGTACTTACACCAGGAGCTCTGTATTACAGTGTTTTGGTGTTTTGAATTCCTTCTTAATGTGCAGCACCTAAAGCACATGTAGTGATAGAGAAGATATGGTTCAACATGCATTCACAGATAAAAACCATTTGTTTGATTTAGTCCCCCTATTGTCTTTAAGAGTTCTGAAATTTGTAACGTGTTATTTTCCTTGTATATATAGAGATATATTTCAGTAGACCTTGATATGAATGCATGGTATACTGTAAATTACAGTATCAGAATCTTAGTGTGTACACATACATATGCTGGTCTGATACATGGTGTGGGGAAACATCTTGAATGGAAGTACCTTGATTAACGTTTGAGTTGATCAGCTCTTACAGTACTACTTTACAGTAGGCTCTCCAGACCGTTTTAGCCCATACCTTTTGGAAAAAAAGGCTTTTTTTATGTTGGTGCTCATTTTGATTCAGTTTTATGTTCTAGATGATTTTATATGCCAATTTTATATGCCAGTTTTATATGCCAATTTTATATGCCAATCTATGTATATTCTCCTTAATTATATTACATTTTTATTAGCGAGAATTCTGTTATTTGAAGAACTACCCAGGCATCTCAGTGAAAGGGATTGTAACAGAATTAGCATGCTTAGTATCACACAACCACTGCACAGAATAAGACCTCAGACCCACAATCCCAGTGATTGCATAAAGTGTTTACATAAAGTATATTTCAGAATAATTGCTTCTGGCGGAAAGGAACCTCTTGTCGTTGTTCCAAATAGATGTTATTTGTAGCTCTGTTCATTGGCTGATCTTGCCTTGAAAGGTAGTGGGCCTGAAGTGACACAGAAGTGTAAACTCAGATCAAAACTGTCATATGTGTGAAGTGGTTTAAATAAACCAAGCTGATTTATGACTTCTTACTTCTGTAAGCACAACATGGTTGTGCCATTAAGACTGTCTCAAATAACTGACACAGAAAAGCCAATTCCTTCAGCAAATTCAAGTAATTGCAGGTTTGCTCTCTCTTTTATTTTTTCGCAATCATACTGTAAGTGTAATAGGAGATTATGCACTTTCATTGATGAATGTGTACTCTGAGCTACCCTGTAACACTCTGCACAAATTAAGCAACTGAAATCAGGGACTGCTGCATGTCATGTACACTGCCTAGAAAGTATTCTGAAGTCCTGAAGTGTGTGTGGACTCTAGAGTAAAGATACGGACTACAGGAAGAAGAGCACAGTAACGGGAAAGCTCAGAGAGATGAGAGCTGGCAGAACATAAGTGTCAGAATTTGACAAGAGATTTCCTGCTTCATTGTAAGCCTTGAGCAAGGTTCAAACTGTAAAATACCATGACTTTATTAACTATTTTTTTTCCCTTCTATTTTTTGTTGTAAAGCTGGAAAGATGGCCTTGGATTATGTGCACTTATCCACAGACACCGACCTGATCTTATTGACTACTCCAAGCTAAATAAGGTCATCAGTCTGGGTGGTACAGCATGCTGTCCTGCAATGATTTGGCTCACTTCTGGTTTGCTTAGCATGTTTTCTAAAAGACAAGCTGAGGAGTGCATACTAATTCTGACTGGCTTTCTAAGCTCCCTCCAAAAAAAAGTGATATAGAGGAAAGGACCTCATGACTGTCCTGTGTCCTTTCTCCTTCCCATTACAACAACTTCGGCAATTAATTGCGAATAATCTAGTTCTCAGCTGCCAGGCAGTTGATGAAGTCTTTTACACTGCCCAATACAGATATTAAATCAGATACATCGGAATTCTCCATTCACCACTGACAGTATTGTACAGACCATCCTGTTTTGTATTTGGTGTAAATGACCATAGTTTGCTGAGCAGTAAACAATGTGATGATTAATCCTAAGATTCCTTAGAACAAACACTGCCCGTGGTAACCGGGAGTATGCAATAAGTTACTAGTCTTACATAGAAAATATTCACCAATTCTTAGATTATACTTCTACCTATACCTCCAGACAAGTGGAAACAAAACTGGTACCCTAACTTCCTTGGATAGTACCTCATGGGGATTATGAAACTATTTTATTACAGTGTGCTACTCTTGGAAAAATGCACGTTTTCTAAAGGATGCCAGCCACTTTGGTTTGAAAGTGAGGAACGAGGAGCAAGTAATAATGTCAAAATTTCAGGATATCATTACTGAAGAATAAAACCTGGAAAGAAAGTAGAATGTTGTTCCATGTTAGCGCTCTATACATACGTACCATTTCCTGCTCTATGGAATGAATGCATCTTGAGGTCTCATGTAAACACCAGTGAAACAGAAAACTTAATCACGGTTTTAATTTGATGAGTGCAACTTTTCGTTGATGAGAGAGACTGGTAAATCATGGACTGTATTTTCCATTCCATGCCCTTCCATTCCAAATTGATTTTAGTAATGGAATCAACTGTTATCAGAAAGTCTTTGATGAGGGAAAAGATAAATGAATGAAATGAAAGTATTTGAAAGCTTAGTCTGCTTTACATATATGTTAAATTTATGCTGGGGTCCCCAGGGTATGCAGTGATAAAAATTAAATTGACTTACTCGTAAACACATAGGATTTTAATTTAGGCAGTTGTTAAGACAACTGCAGGTCT
Organism: Falco punctatus; assembly: GCF_963210335.1. Lineage (NCBI taxonomy): Eukaryota > Metazoa > Chordata > Aves > Falconiformes > Falconidae > Falco > Falco punctatus. Next base: position 83,265,606 of record NC_137584.1, read on the forward strand.
GAACCAAAGGGCAAAATATTACCCATCAATGCCAACGCGTTCTCTAATTCTATATACAGTCTTTCCTAAGGATAAACACATTCGTGGAATGACTCAGTTACCTGTCTCTGTGTACATGTGCTTAAGCATGGCACAAACAGAAGTTACTTTGATCAAGTTTGTGCTTTGAAAAGTGGTGCACAGTACTAAAGAACTTCACAGTCTGACCATGCTATATGTGAGTGCTAAGAAAAGGGAACAGAACATAAGCAGATCTGCCTCAGCACTACTATTTCCCTCTTAGAGGTTTCCAAAATAAGAACAGGTCAGGTTTCAAACAGGCTGAGCTGTGGCACGTAAAGCACATGCAGAAAAAACCTAAAATAGATCTTGCTTTTCTGACCTGGCTGTGTTTGATTGACTGCTCATTTTGGTTACATTAACAGCTGTCTTGGTGTCTTGTTTCTTGGCTTCTTATCTCCTGCATGCTGTCTTTTCCTCTTCTCACCAACGTGCTTTGTGTGAACTTGTAGCTGGAAGGATGGCCTTGCTTTCAACGCCCTTATCCATAGACACAGGCCTGATCTTCTTGACTATGACAAGTTAGATGAGGTATTTCTCTAGCTGTAGCAGAGATTTTTAGTTACTGTGGCTTCTAGTTTGTTTTTTTTTTAAGCATGAGTGATGAAGAACTCCAATTATTCAGAAGCTGCTGTGATTTTAAATAAATCCTTTGCCAGTGGAGCACTAATTAGTCATGGACTTAGTATCAAGCACACCAAATAGGAGGTGCTCATCACTCATCCCTAATCGAAGTGTTTTAACCTAGTCAATAGGTCTCGCTTAGATTTAGTGTATTTTTGTCCCATTTAATTCCAGTAAGAGTTTTTGTATACACATTCAGTAAATGTATTACACACAGTGTCTTGTGTAATAGCAAAAATATGTTCATGGGGTTTAAATATTGTCCACATTTTAAGTTTCTCTTAATGTCAATGCTGCACAAAACTGCTAAATGATGATAGAGTGAGAACTTATGATTGGGGACTTTGTATTCTGTTATACTCAAAATATTTAAAAATGTTTAAAAATGTAAACTGTTCTTCATAACTCATTTTATTGGACATGCAGCTTTTAAAGGAAAGGCTATCTAGTATGATATGTTTATAGAAAGATCTGTCATGGCACTACTATTCATGATACCTGGCATATATATGTGGATGAGGAACAGATTTCTGTGAAACTCAAATAATTGTTGTGATTCCATAGTAAGTAATCTTACTAAGTTCATTTCAAAGTAACAAAAGAAGTGTGCTTGAGACTAGATCACTTAATAGGAGATGCTTGTATTCACATGGAAGCCCTGGAAATTCCATCCAGAATGCCTGTTAACATTTTTTCAGTGCTCTCCAGCATCTCTAACTTTGCTCTTCTGTGTCCTGTTTTCCCAGCCTATCTCTGTAGCTATTGGCATTGTTCAGAGTGGCTATGATCATTTAGCAGTTTATGAATACGTGAAAATAATGACGGCATTAATGGCATGAACTGCCATTTCACATAGGGGGGGTTCTCTCCATGCTGATACAGAAGGCTGCTCTTAAGAGCAGCCCTAATGTGACACACTCCTGCATTGTCCGTAATAGCTATCTGTAGCGTAAGACGTCACATGTATGCTGTTTATCTGAACTGTGCTCACTGCTTCCTTTCTCTTTCCTTCAAAAAAACAAAATCAGAATCTCAAACCAGATGAAGTTCTGGAATTTCCACAGCTCTAAAATTAATTTTATAGAGGCTTTACAGTTTTGTCTGTCCAAGGCAAAACTGGGAAGTTTTGCTCCTTCTGGGGAACTGTTCTTCTGTCTGTGCTTGCTTCATCTTATGCATGCACCTGACCAACAGGGAACTCAGTAGAATTTATATCATTGTAATATAATGTATAGTAGGTATAAAACGTGCAGGACTAACTTTGTGATGAACAGTTTAGTATAGCCTGCTGGGCCAGTGGCCTCGGCTGTATGTATTACTGCTGTACTTCATTCAGAATTAGCTCAGAACTGTGAGTATACACTATCTATGTTCCCCTCCAGAATATATTTGCAGCACTCCTAGTGGTACATAATAGTTTATTAATGTATAAGTATAGCAACATGTAATGTACGTATAGCAGTAGATAGACCAAAAGTTCTTATATCTAGACTGTGTTTTGAACAACAGTTGTGGGTCCAGTTTACAGTTTGGGAAAACAGTAAGTTGTAGTATACCTGCTGTAGTCTTGCTTCAAGGAAAAACTTCTGTCTTTGACTCATATTTTCTTGTTTAATGCAGGATGACCCCATAGGAAATATCAACCTTGCCATGGAAATTGCTGAAAAACATTTGGATATCCCTAAGATGTTGGATGCAGAAGGTGAGAGTTACATCTTACTGAAGTTTGTCTCACTCATAAGCAGGACACAAACTTCTTTTGTTTTGTATCTAGCAAATTTTCAACATTCCATTCACATGAATCATAATGGAGCAACCTGCTTTGTTTTCAAATGTCTTCCTTCTTGCTCCCCTTGTACTGAATAGTTTCACTCACTTAATTCCTTGCTTCGTTCCTTGTTTGTTATTGTTTGTATTTATTATACTACTTTGGACCGTAACCTCAGCACATGGCCCCACTGTGATAACTGAGGTGAAATGCAGGATCAAAAGAAAATCCTTGCATTTAAGAAATTAAAATCTGAGTCTAGTAAAGGGAAAAAACAACTGTTAGCAGCTGGAAGCTTATTCACTTTCTTAAAATGTTTAAGTGAGAGGGGCAGAAATAGAAATAGAAGTACAGAACTTTCAAAATATACTAACAACATGTCTCCTATTAAAGAAAGCGAGGTTGAGAGAAGCTTTGTTTTTAGTTATTTGTAAACTATTTGCAGTGGTAGTTTTAACAAGTAGCTTCATGTTTGGTTTCTTTTGTTGACAAATAACAACAAAATATTTGTTAAAGTTCCTGAATTTCTTCTCAATAACCAAACTCTTGTACTCCAGACAAAAAATGGTGCCAAAATACAGGAATTTGCCTACACTAGTTTAAAGCATTCTTCTGCAAGTATGCAGACTCTGCTCTGGTGGCATGTCAGTAGAGCGGTGCTAAGATGGGAATCACCCAGAATACTGAAACTGACCATGTCTGCTCCTCTTGAAGCCTTTGGTAGGAAAGTTAGGTCAATACGGGATGATTTGGAAAATCCAGGTTGTAACCTCTTCCTTGAAGAGGTTACTTGGTTTCACCTTCATGCTTCAAAAAGAAATTGGTTTTGTCTTTTGAATTGTAATTCCCCTTTCATGTACTGCTTAGTTATTTTGCTCTGAAATTCTCTGCAAGGAACAAACAGAAGTTCTACCTCCTTACCATTGAACAGCTCCTACTATCACTCTCCTTTCCTAATTTTTTTCTATTCACATACAATGTAAGAATATATATATTTATTTTTTTTTGCCTCACTGCATTTTCTGCACATTCTAGCCCTTATCTTACCATTCTCCTTCTTGGCAGGGGAGGGGTAAATGAAATCGTGCTTCTTCTAATGCCTTCCAAGTATTGATCATCACTGTTTACTCTCTTGATTTCCACTGTGTTCTCTGTGGAAACTTTGCAAAGTTTTGTCCACAGCTGTGTGAAGTAGATGTAAAATCAGTAAACACGTTGGTCCTGAACTTAGAAATCTCACTGTTAATGTTAGAAGTTGTCACCTCATTCCTGGGTCTTTTCACACCGCTATCTTCCTGCTCCATAGATTGGCAGGAACCTTGTAGCTTGCAGTAGCATCATTCGTCACTCAGCCCTAATTGGTGTGAAACCACCTTTTTCTGCCTTTCTCTGTTAAGTTTTGAAAAGGTCCATTTTTACCAATGTACTCATACCTTGATTGCACCTCCTTTGTACTTTCACTCTTTACTGCTGTAATAGAGACAAAGCTATCAGCCAGCCAAGCCAAACTCTGCTGTGATTTGTGCTATTAACAAAAAGACAGACTGGCACGAGGATTGCAAAACTGTTACTATCCAAGCTTTTCTTAGCACAAAATGTATTTCTGGACTGCAGGAGTTCTACAGGTTTCCAATGTATGTCAATACCCTGTCAGTCATGGGGACCCTGTATGCCCATACACTGTAAGCATGCCTGCTTTGCGAGACTGTCAGTGGCTGTGTTTAACTCTGGGTTGATTCTAGTGATTTAGATGAATTTGCTTTGGAGCGACAGTGAAGCTGAACCCAGAAGATCTGCCAGCCATGCCATCTGCTACGAAGTTTCCACAAACCAGAAGCTGCAATACCCTTCTGTACAGTCTCAGCCTTCATGTGTTTTGCCATTTCAGGGAGAATTACATACTTTGCATTTACTGGAAAGCTTCCTAAAGCTTAGGTAGCTTTGCACTGGTACCAGTAAACAGGTGCAACCTGAATAATGGTGTATTTATTTTGAATCCTTACAACACTGAGGTGGCATCATCAGTATAACCTGATGGAAGTACCTTGTGAGATTTGCTGAGCAGTTAACCCTCTTCTCTCTACACAGATGTAGTAAACACTGCCAGACCTGATGAAAGAGCCATTATGACTTATGTTTCCTGTTACTACCATGCATTTGCTGGTGCTCAGAAGGTGAGACTGTAGAAGATGGATCAGATCTCATCCTTCACCTTCTGTCTTGTTTCTTTCAGCAGTTTTTCCTCTTCTGATCTTTTCCTCACTAGTTACTAGGACAGCATCTTAGAGCTGAGCTCATTTTCTGTTGCTTGATTTTCTCTGTGAGCCACTGTCTCGGTAGAGCCAGTAGTAGTCTATCCATTTGTTCCATAGAAACAAACCTTCCTGTCTCATCTTTCTGTATATTTACTAATAATATCCAGTAGGTTTTTGACAGCTGGTTACTGAATGGGATAGAGGACATTATTCTCTTTAATTGAACTTGTGTGCATTTGTTTGAAGCACCTTTAAAAATGCAAGATGAAAATAAGCTCATAGTGAAAAACCAATTTCATCAGGAGACTGCCATCTCTTTTCTCCCTGCTGGATATTATTCCTGCTACAGATGTCAAAGTCATCATATCAGACGCTCAGAAAATAAACCCTTCTCTTGTGCTTTCAGGATTGTTTTTAAAATGTTAAATGCTTAATGGTAAGTACAAACAGCAACATAAAATGTTGCTGCTATGCAAAAGAGACACAGAAACACACACAGACATCTCAGAAGAACTCTGGAATCATGTCCTAATGAAAAGAAGGAAAAATGTAAAAAGCAGTTCAGAGCTGGACATACTTCAGGTATTAGTAATATAAAGAATACTGATATATAATGCTAAAGTTATAACTAACCCACATGCAACTTCCAGAGAACATCTCCCCAGATCAAAATGCAGTCTGACTTTCCTGTGTCTTAGTCAAAAAAACATTCTAAGTCACCAAACATATGTGTGCCAGTTTTTAAGCAGATAGTCCTAGTAAAATTATGGTTGCTCCCCCTGTGACAATATTGCAGAATCAAGCTTATTAAAAAAATTCCACCTTTTTATAAGAGCTTATGTTGAATTTCTAGCTTACGTTTTTTTCTGTCAGCACCCATCAATCTAACACTAAATTTATTACAGCTTTGTAGAGTTTCTAGACTACAGGACTATGGACAAGAGAACAATCAGAATGACATTATGTTGTGCTTTTATTTATCCATCCTGTTTGCTACTCCTCGACTCTTTTGTTTTGTTTTGTTTTTTTCTTTTAATTTTTCCCCGCCTCTTGTAGATATTGTGAACACTCCCAAACCTGATGAGAGAGCTATCATGACATATGTGTCCTGCTTCTACCATGCTTTTGCTGGAGCAGAGCAGGTATAAATCAACTGTCCCTTCAGGTTGCTGTGTTTTTGATTGGTTGTTTCACATTTCCACTAGTTTATTAAAAAAACCTGATTTAGTACTTTGTGGTTTTAATTAACAATTGCAAATATTACTTGAGCACTAATACTCATTTTTAACCAACACTTGAACCTGTTTTAGTTAAATGTTTTGTAGCAACTTGAACTCCAATGGACATTCCTGTTTCTAATTTTGGGTCTTTATTTGGTGTTTGTAAAGATTATTTCAGAAAAACTATTTGAATATACTGTGAAGAGCAGTTATTGATTGTTGCTACATCAACATCTTATGCATTTTCTGCATAAAAGAAAGTTTGACTTTTGGAGATGGAGACTATTTTAGACTTATGCTGAGTAGTAATTTAGGGCTGGATTGGCAAAGATGCCGAAAAATGCAGAAAGGCACAGAAGACATCCAACACATTATTTGTGCCCAGTTGTGGATCAAAGTACTAGTATAAAAGGCAAGAACATCAGCAGTAAATCTGTCATACAGGATGGGATTCTCACTTACAAGCATGTCATTTTCCACTGTTCTGCTTCATACATTTCTAGCCTAAAAACGCCAACTCACATGAAAAAAAAATAATAAAGAACCCTTAAAGTAGTTGATAGTTCTCCATCCTCAGGATTTTATTTCCCTTCCTGTCTGGTAGGCCCCCTCCGCTGTGTCATAGCACAGCTGTGCTGTTGCACCCTTTTGCTTTTGGGTATGAAGGTTTGGCTATTCATGCAAAAGGGGGATTCCAAATACTCTGTAACATAGAAGTCTACACAGATATTTACATGATTGGCTATACTCCATACTCACATTTGTATGAAAGTAAAGATCTGTGACGTCGAACTACTAATGTAAATTTTAAATATGGTAGAGCTATAAAGTGCCTTCACAAAGAAATTTGGCTGGAGGCATGAAAAGATTTGCTGTCAGTGGTTGAGTTGCATGTATTCTCAAGGGTATATATGCATATGATGTGTAGATACAGAGTGGTTTGGGACTCCTGCATCACATGCAGTGTATTGCCAGTGTGGCTAACAAATCTAATACTTTTTTGGTGTGATTAAAAAAAATAACCTAGTAGGTTAACTTTAAGAATGGCCTAAGATGTCTTTGAAAACCAAAGTTTTATTGGAAAACTACAATGGCAGTGTGAAATTCCCCTTTGTAAAATAAAGCTTCACTGCAACAAGGTGACTTCTGTGCTGATCTGTGCCTTATTCAGGCCATTGGAATTCGTGACTACAGGAGGAGGGTAAATATATAAGTTACCTAGGAGCACAAATCAACAATTATAAAACAACGTGATTTTTATTTGCAGCAGACACATTCTCTTTCTCCAAGCCTGTACCTGTCTCAGAATGTGTTTACGAATATGTCCTGTTTATTTGCTGTGTTTTACAGGCTGAGACTGCAGCTAACCGGATCTGTAAGGTGCTTGCTGTGAATCAAGAAAATGAGAGGTTGATGGAAGAGTACGAGAGACTAGCAAGTGAGGTAAAGACAGCTGCATCTGTAATGTGGTGACAATTATGTTCATGAGATGCTGAAATCTGAAAGAGTCATGGACTCTCTGCAAGACAGCAAAGTGAAGACACTAGGAGGGTAAATCTCACAGTCGCAGGGTAGAAAGCCGAATTGCCCAAGATCTCAAGGTTCAGGTGACTCCTTTGCCACAGACTTCCCGTGTGACCTCCAGCAAGTCACTGAGTCTCGTTAATGTGCCAGAAACGTTGTTTTGAGGACTGTCACCGGTCTGCCTCAAGACCAAGCTTGCTGTCTCTGTAATCTCCAAACAGAGCCATCCTTGACCAAATGTGGAGCATACAGGATCCTGTCACTCCAGGCAAGCCTGTTGGCTGCTTTGTGTATGGCAAAGCAGACCTGGACAGGGTCTGCCAGGGTGTTTGCAGTGCGCCTGTGAACACAGGCAGCAAATGAATGAAGAGGGGGGCACATTGCGCTCCTCCTGTCTTTTCCTGGTCAATGGGAAATTTGTTGTCAGGACTCCAGATGTGTAGTGCACAAGTGAAAGCCGCCTTGTCTTTAACACATAAGCTGCAAAAACATACTGAGATAATAGACACAAAGACAGTGCTACGTTGGCAGTGACAGACTTCTGAGTGAAGGTTTTTACATGACCCGAGTGACTTGGCTGGTATGTGTCCTGATCTCATAACTATGACTGCTTGAGACATCAAGACCAATACTTTTGAAAGTGGCAAGTGATTTGGGGTAACTCGGGTTTTTAGTAATTAGCTAGAGACACCTTACAGGTGTGCTCATCTTCCTGAAAATCAGGGTATTTCTAGAAATACCTAGAATATCTGGGCAAATTAGTTGAAAAAATACTGTTCAGCTTTGAAAATCTTGTGCTTACTTGCCATTAAGGTACTGATACCAGCTGAAGTCAGTAATATTAAAATGGAGCAAACTTAATTAGGGTTTGTGCATTCAATATGATCTTTTTTTTTTGGTTGCTTTTTCATTGCCTTTATTGCAATTGTTTGAAAGCTTTTAGAATGGATTCGCCGGACAATTCCTTGGCTGGAAAACAGGACCCCAGAAAAAACAATGCAGGCTATGCAGAAGAAGTTAGAGGATTTCCGGGACTACCGCCGCAAACACAAACCTCCTAAAGTCCAAGAGAAATGTCAACTGGAGATCAATTTCAACACCCTGCAGACAAAACTGAGAATCAGCAATCGACCAGCTTTCATGCCATCAGAGGGCAAAATGGTTTCAGTAAGTAAAGGAGACATCAATATTCTGTTCTCCGTTTTATCAATGTTCTCACAAAAGTGTTAATGTGAAAGATTGAAACGTCATTTTAAGTCATCCTCAGAAACTTCCATTTGTTGCACTCTGTCAATACCAAACCACTGTTTTTACACATTCTCTTTCATTCTAGAATCTTGCTTTCTCTTAAGCATGCTCCTGCCTCTTTGAAGGCTTTCCCCAAGAGCAAATTGTTTGCAGACAATACAGACGATACAGAGCTTCCTTTGGGAGCATTATCAATACTTCTTTATCAGTGAGGCTAATTGTTATTTATTTAAGCAAAACTCACAGTGGTTTCTCTGACATTTTGGTCATCAGATTTGCAGAAACAGATATTGCTCAATATGTGTTTTTACTTTTTCTACTTTTTCAAATTAAGTTTTCCTTTTTCTTGTGTCTGTGAAGATAAGAATAGTCAGTACCAAGAATTCTTACCTGCTGATAAGTATTGTGAGTTAACTGTGGGTCAAAATATTTCCTGTGAAATATAGCAAACCTGTTTCTGAACTCTGTTCTGTCATTGTATTTTGGTTGCCCGGATTTGATAAACAGATGATTGCTCTGTCTGAAAAGAGCCATTGTCTGCTCCTCACATGCAGAAGATAAGGGCCCTGTTACTTCATTTTCCTAATGATGCCTTTGAGCTTCTGAGGAAGCTCACAAAACTTTGTGCACCACAGCAAGTGAAATTCATTTGTATTCCAGATAAAACATGCACCGAATCCTCTTGATACTTATTATTTTGCTATTGTCAACTTCTGAGAGCAAAGCACTTTTATGCTGATAACAGATAGGTATGTCATAAAAGAACATGCACATTATAAAATGGGAGGTAAAAACAATATATCGTGAAGACACTGAATGTGTAGCTATGCTTGGAAGCCATTTGTGTAAGGGTTCCTTTAGGAACCCACCTGAACGGGATGTGCTATTGGAAGCAGAAGTCTGGACTACAAGACTTCCTGAGCTGTCCGACATTTTCTGTGATTCTGTGATTTTACAAAATTGGAGCATAAAAACTTCTTTTTGGAGCAAAATTCTGAATGAATCAGAAATCTGCAAATTTGAATAAAAGGAGATTATAGTTTCATTGCTCTCTCCTATGTATTCTCTTCACAGGATATTGCCGGCGCTTGGCAGAGACTTGAACAAGCTGAGAAAGGCTATGAAGAGTGGCTGCTGAATGAAATTCGAAGACTGGAGAGGCTTGAACACTTGGCTGAGAAATTTAGGCAGAAGGCTTCCACTCATGAGCAGTGGGCATATGGTGAGCAGAGATGGCTTTTAACATTTTTCATGTTTTAATGTTTAAAGTTGAATTGTCAGTGCTGGATATTTGCCAGCCATAAGCTCGCTCAGAAGTAGTTTGGACAGTTTTACAAACCTAAAATAATGACACATAAAATTGCAGGTTCTGTTGACTATAGTCATGATCCTAACTTGTAGGTATGTTGCTAATTAAATGTAACTGTAAATATCATACTCTTGAGGTAGTGAGTCAAACTTCATGGGAATATTCAGGGTTTGAATAGAGGTCATTACTGCTAATAGATTCCTATATATTTGTACACCAGCAAATCAACCAGGAGCAGTGACACCACTGGTTAATTATGAAATTATTAAGAGTTATTCTGAGTTGATTATCATTTGGTCATCATGATGTTTTGAATAGTCCACATAAATGCCGTGGTAAAGGACTCATTTCTTCTTTGCTCCATACCCCGGATTACACCCCATTTACAGTTCTGTTTTGTAATGGCAGCCTAACTTTACAAGTAGTTGTAACAGCTATAGGACCATACACTGGCATGCAGTTTTGTTGGGGACTGTTAAACATGAATCTGCCCTATCACCCTATTGTTTGCCCTGACAATAGTCTTCTTGTTTCTGCCATGCTCCTGGCTTTTTCCAGCTAGAATCTTTTCATACTGTGAACGTAAACCAGAATCCATCCTGTAACACAGTTGCTGGAAGCATACAAGGCTGTAGATGGCTGCCAAGCAGGTACTAGAAGTGAAACTACAGCGTTTATCAGCCCCTGAGAGCCTATTTTCTGAACATAAACTACTCATGGTGACATGTTATGGCTGTTATGCAGGGAAAAACTTCACATAAGCTGGTAGCAAGTGGAACAATAGTCCCTTCTGGCTCTAGAATTCACAGAGCTGTATAATGCCATGTGGTGAGCTGCAGTGGTAGGGGCTGTCTGTGTACGTTCAGTTGTCCCAACGCAGGAGCTACTGAGGAGTAATATTTCGGGTTCTGATTTCCTCTTTGCTTTTCTACCTTTTTGTAAATAGGTTGGCATTTTCCACTGAAAATGCAGTGTGTGATACAAAAGGCAGCCACCCAACTCAGTTTTTTGGGTTTTTTTTTTTTTTAAGCGCTGAAATGAATAATGAATTGAAGGCAGAACATGAAAAAGAATAACAGATCATTAGTAAGAGTGAAGCTGAGCATAGCAGTGCAATTTCTGGTTTCATGTCTACTCTATGAAAGACTTATCACAATAGCTTACAGCCCCATTTTTTACCATTATACCATTTTTATGCCAGTTTCTCAAGCAATGCAATACTTGCTATTTTAGACCAGTATGAACAGCCTATGCAAAAATCAAGGAATTACTGAGAGGTCTTTAAAAATATATATTTCTAATTAATACTGTTTTGCTGACAATTTGCTACTGATTTCAATGCGGGCAGGACTTCATCTCATACATGCGATTTTCACCACCGTGCCTCAGTTCAAAATGTTGATTAAATTTGCAGTTGTTCTAACCAATAAATGAGTAAAAAATGACTATTTTAATTTCCTCTTTCAGGCAAAGAGCAGATCTTACTTCAGAAGGACTATGAATCTGCTTCTCTGACAGAAGTCCGCGCCATGTTAAGGAAACATGAAGCTTTTGAGAGCGATTTGGCTGCTCACCAGGACAGGGTGGAACAGATCGCTGCCATTGCCCAGGAGCTGAAGTATGTTCCATTTAAAGGCTTGCAGCTGCTGACATTTAACTTTGCGATAAACTCTTTCCAATGAATTTGATAGTGTCATAGGTACCAACGTAAGAATTCCAGAGATAGCTTCATAAGTATATTATCTGAGCTGGTCACTGAGACCTTTCCCTCATCTCCCCCTTACCCCCAACCAAATATGGATATTGAAATTATTTTCAAATAATTTCCAAAATTATTTGAAAACTCACATTTTAAAATCGATTTGACAGTAATCTTTCAGCATTAGCTCTACTGATGAGTCCATTGTGTGTTGATGGGAATCCTGGAGGCGTTTATTTCTCAGTTCATATGGTCTGCTGATAGGTACTGGCTATGAGTTGTTGAACTTAGAAAATTCACTTACACAATTTAGAGATCAAGCATCTTCACTTTAAAATCAAGTATTTTCCCACAAACATATTGATCTTTTCAAAAAGCTTCACATCCCTAAATTATCTCTGTAGTAGTGGGCAGTGGACTGACTTTTCTGAAGATTTAATTGTCTATAGTATACTTATTTTCACAAACTCTTCGTCTAATATTTGCTATTTTATATATATTTGCTAATATATATAATATATAATATTTGCTAATAACAAAAAAAAATATTGTCTGCATTTTACAGGAAGGGCAGTGGGGCATATGGAAACTAAATGGCATGCTCAGGGTCACACAAGCAATCAAGCACACAAGCTGTCCTATAGGAGAGCAGGAGTTCAACCCACAGTTCCATCAGCTTAGCCACAGAACCATCACTCGGTCACTTAGCACCCTACACCCAGAGAAAACCCAACCAAAGCTGAGAACAATTCTACAACACCTTTAGGCTACATCTGTATTGTTGACATCAGCTGCATAGGTCAGGGATGCAAAAAGTCAAGGTCCCTGACTGGCACCCTTATGGTGGCAGAAGTCCTGAGTGTTGATACGGTTACTCTGGCTAAACTCTGTCTGTATCGGTGGAGCTTGCTTTTGTTTGCGGGAAGGTTGTTAATTCACCTGTGTGAAGCACAGTTTTGTCAGCAAAGCTCTGCCCCTGCTGACAGGACTAGTGTTACGTACTGATGTCCCTATTCTGGTAAAGTTGTCTCGGTGTGTACACCAAGCTAAGCACGTTTGAGTTTATAATCTTATGCAGTTAATTGCAGTGGTTTTGTACTGTAAAACAGTGGTGCTACTGATCTGAGCGATTTGGCACATACTTAAATTCATTGCTTACCCGCACTATAAATCTGTAAAGCCAACAGGAACAAATGTGTGGTAGTCATCAAAACAGGAGCCAAGATCAAAATTCTCAGATTCCTGCCCTTGGCTTCAGCTCTCCAAGCTTCAGTTTCTTACTTTCTTGAATAGGCAAACCAGTTACTACTCAAAAATCAAGTGTTAAAACCGTGCCCTCTTTTCATTTGGTGAAGGACCATGACTCATAAACAGCTCCATATCCATTAACAATTTAAAATTCAGAGAGTTGTCTAAAAATGTAGTGATAGCAGCAGCACTTACAGTAATTGTATAATTCAGTTATACAATTTATAATTTAATTATAAATGATATTCATTTAATAATTATAATATAATAAGTATTTAGAAGAAAAATCTTATTTTTCAAATTTATTTAAAGGAGGAAAAGTAAAGCACAGTGGACAGAGTAAGTAATGGGGTTTGGTTAGTGTGAAAAAAATCCGAAAAACACAGAGAATGCAGATATCACTGAGTACGTGAGCTTATGAAATACCTTCTGGTATGCCTTGATCTCTGTTGTGAAGTTATTTGTTCCTCTCTATACTAAAGAAAGTTTCTGAAACATGTAATCATTGTTAATTCAGCTTCAGCTTTACAAGCGATGAGAAATTTTGGGAATGTCGTATACATAGCACAGCATCTGCTTACCAGCGTTTTGAACCCTGTGTCCTTTATCTCCAGTGAGGCCAGTGAACGCTGTATCCTGTCTATTTTAGGATTGTCTCTTCTCAGATGTTTCAGTAATTTGCTGTGTGAAGTTAAACAAGTTATTCGTGGCCTGGGCTGCAAAGGTGCATCTCTAAAAGCAATAGGTTTTCAGCACCTTTGACTTCACTGCTTCTCCACACAATGGGGCTATCGGTGCCTGATTTTTCACTGAGATTCAGCAGCTTAGTTAGGCTTGGTGCCCTTGGAGAACACTGAATGAAAGGTCATAAAGGCCAGGTTTTATTATTACCTGCAAGCAAATAAGCAGCTTCTATTTAAATATTGATTTTAATTATTTATACATAATTCCTCAAACAATGAAATTCTAGAGAAAAATGCTAATTTTTGTCTCCATTCATATTTTTAAAGGATTGACTAATGTTTGAATGCTAAGAAATGTGCATTGGCACCTGATACAAAACCTATTGAAGTCAACGTGGGGTTTTTTTTCTTGTTTTCTTTCCTTACTGGATCAGGCCTTTACAGAAATCATAATCATCTGTGTCTAAATTCCAAGTCGGTACACCTCCATGTTTTGTTTTAGTCAGTCTCTTGGCTGCCTAGTGTTGGTGTTTCAAAGAACAATTGCTGTGTGACCTTGAACTCTACTAGTTATTTTCCTGCCTGTTCTGGGATTTTGTGTTACAGCAGCTCAGTCCACTCACTGTGTGCTTAAGGGTACAGTTGCTACAAGCCTGTGGGTTGGTGCTGTTTAGATAAAAGGATTTGAGTGTGTGTGTGCAAGCAGGTGATTCCAGCCAGGATGCTGCTATAAGATTGTTGTGTTCCAGCCTGTGTAGACTTAGACAATTCCTCAGCAATGAGGCATGCCAAGGCTTGGATGGGGCTATATACAAAGCTGGAAAAAGTCAGGCATTTCTAAAAAGGGATTTGCCATTTATGACATAGCAAATGCTAAACAGAATTTGAGTGAGCTGTACTATGAAATGTCATATTCATTTATGATCTTGTGTGCTCGTTTCAATGTTTTCAATCACCAAGATAGTTTTTTTGAATGTAGTTTCTTGCATATCCATCACTTCCAGTATAGCATCTTGTTTTCAGCCAAGAAGACCGCTCTCTGTAACACTGGAGAGTCTTTTTGCTTCTGGAAACCTGGGCTCAAATTGTGCTTACGTGCATGATTAACATGAGCCTGGTTCTGAAGCAGTGCTAAAGCATGTTGCTCAGCAGGTTATTTTTGTGACACTATCACTATTCCTAAAGTGAGCTTATACTTAAGTGCTTCTCAGGATCAGGACAAAATCTGACTAAATTTGTAATTCTTTACAGATAAGATTGAATTACTTCTAAGATCAATAGGAATGGTTTAATGATTTTTAAATTCCAAAGGCTGCAGATTTCAAATAACCACATAGAAATGATTGTTCTCTTAGCTCTGTAATACACATGCAGCAGTACTTTGTGTATACATGATAAGCAAAATTTCTTCTTACAAAATGTGAAATCTAGTCTCTTCACAGCTTCAGTGTTGAGAGACATACAAAAAATTAATAGGACAAAGAATGTAAACCTGTGTTTTATTTCAAGTAAATAATCTCCTATGAGTTACTCCTTCCTCTACTCCTGCTTTGAGCAGAAAAACGTTCTTTGACACATACAATACAGTCACTTGAAGTAAACTACATACAACAGGCATGGAGAGGCAGTGGAGCTACACTGTTTGATGCCAAGTGGTAATCTAACTTAGGATTTTTGACCCACACAGGAGTGCCCTTTTTAAAAGTTGTTTTGGTAATATTATTCTCCTACCTATTTGTCCACAGCACATATCCCTTGGAAGAAATAGGATAGCAGAGATATTATGGGGAATGACTGAACCTCCCTGGCAGAGCTGGTGGAGGAACGTTGCACATTACCTTCCGGGACTTTGACCAGAGCTAGTACAATCAGTCCCTCACTTTCATGGAAGGGCACCTGCCCTTATTCTAATTGACAAAAGGGGATAAGTGATCCGTTGAAACAAAAATAAAATTTGCAGTACTTTCAGGGATGTGACCTGGAGTATCTGAAAAAATACCCTGTCCATATTCTGGTATATTAGATTTGGTATGTGAAAAGAGACCACAATACAAATCTTCATATCTCATCCACTTAGTGAACTCACAGGTCACACAGGAACGTTATCCAATAATCTCAATATGCTATAATGAAAAAAACCAACTTCCAGCCATGGCAGTAAAATATATCTCAGCCTGTTTCACCCAAAACACCGTGCTTTGTTGCATCCCTTGAAGACTAACAAAAAGGCTCGCTCCAAAGGAAGGAAGCATGTTTTCAAGTTATGGAGCCCTTGTATAGTATGACTTGTTGGCAGCTTTCTCTTTATGTATTACAGTTCTACTTTTACAGTTTTGAGTTGTTTCTATTATATTTTAAAATTGTTATAGCATTTTATTGTTACTTGGTTTATTATCCTTCACTTTCAAGAGTTGCTTGATTGCAGCACACCTGAAGCCTCTTCTAAACATCTCAGCTTTATGCTGAACCAGATTGCTCTGACTGAACTTAGAGGAGGAAGCATGAATGCTGCCCCTGGCCTACCGTGTGGCTTCCTAGAGGAAGGCTACCTCTGTTCTCATTTTGTCCTCTGTGAATCTCTAAGTTACTGGCAGAGTGATTTGTACATGCCTCTCTCCAATTGCCTAGAGAAAAATGCTCAAAAGAAGGGAACAAATTCGATCTGCATTTAATGTCTTGTTCAAGCCTTAAAGTAAATCTTAGCTTCATGTCGCCATACTGTCACATAATCATAGTCTCAGCAATGTTCAGTACTGGGCAAAGTGTCCTCAAGGAGCAGCGAAGAGCTAAATTCAGTGGGTGATGATAAATCAGTAGAAGTGAACTTCCAAAGTGCCAAACACATGTATTTTACTATGGTCATGATGGCTGCAGGAGAAGCAAGGAGATTGTCTGCCATCGAGATCAAATATTCTATTTGAGACAGGCTCAGTTCAGAATCTCAGGATAGAGCCTTGAAAAGTTATTCCAGTCTTAGGCAGAATAGTAAGTTCCTTTCGGTCAAGATAATATAAGACTACTAAGCAGGTGCAAAAGCAGTGCTAGCTGCTGCACCCTTTGTGGGTGAACCGATTCATGCTGGTGGCATACGTGGGCCTGGAGAATCCTGTTCACTGAACCAGCCAGTTCTAGGGTGGAGCTCTGTGATGGGTTCCTGGAGAGGAAGATGAAAACTGTTCTCTGTGCCCCAGATCTGAGCAGCCCCTATTAGTATTGCCAGGCCTGTGAGAGAGAGATCATGTTTTGAGTGCAACCTGAGGTCTGCTTCTCAGTTAAATAATTTCAAAGTGTATGAGGCTGGAAAGGATCATTGCATTATTTAAAAGGAAATGTGTATTTCAGGCCAATTAATTTAAAACTGTAACAATCTTCAGAAACTTGATAAAGCCCCAGACCAAAGCGTTCTGGTCTTCGGGATATCAAATTGTTTGTGCCACAGGCATAGCTGAGACAAAGATGGTTAGATACCTTAATTGTCTTAAATACCTGCACGTTACAAGTGGGTACTTGATTTTTCTCACAACAGAGGAGGTCGATCCTGTTCCAGTGCTGTGCTTCTTGAAATGCTGAATGTCTAGATTACACATGTCTATACTGCAATACTTGCTTACCTGGAGGAGAAATATTGGGTTTAAAAAAATGAGGGGGGGGGGGGGGGGGGGAGAGTGGAATTACTGAGGGCCGGTGGAAGAGTGTAGACAATGCAACTGCTCCTGTCTTTCAGAAAGTCACACAGATTTTTATCTTCACTCTTAGTGAACTGGACTACCATGATGCTGCAAGTGTCAATGATAGATGCCAAAAGATATGTGACCAATGGGACAGCCTGGGAACACTTACTCAGAAAAGGAGAGAGGCACTGGAGGTAAAGCATATAACACTGATCAGCAGCTCAGCTGAGGCAGGGAGCGGGGAACGAACCATTTGTTTCAGATCTGGAAACAGTGCAGTCGAGCACCCACTTTGGAATCTGAACAGCAATAACCCCTTTCCTCAGATCTCCATTTCATTTTGGTGTGGTTTTATCTGCAAACAGATTGAATTGCTCAGAGCAGACTTGACAGTACTCAGCTGCCAAGGACAGTCCTAAAGCAGCAACAAATGGCATGCTGTTTATAGCCCCACTTTTTGGGAATTTGATGTTCAGCAAGGATAACAAAAGCCCTTAGGTGTTTACCTTTTCATACTTCTCTGAGTTTAATCAAGTGTGCTACAGGATAATGGCTAGCACTGGGTTAATTTTTTGGTAGTGAGTATTCCAATGCAGTGAGATACTTCCCAAACCCTTGTTCTTTAAGAAAAATAGAAGTCACACACATATGACAAGGTGGAAAATATACGCCTAACTCCTCCTTTTTGTATTTACAAGAAATGACTAAAGTAAGATTAGCAGATTTTGATTTGCAGATAGATTACAGTAACAAAAATACTTAAAATATCAGTAGTGAAAAAGTAATTTCACCTATTAGCCTTCAAAGGCACACACCCCTTTCAACATGTTGGATAGAAGAGTATCTTTACTGCAATGAGTCCTATGGCCTGGAGTCGGAATCCTTAAAGCAGGTGCTGAGATCAGTTGACAATACAATCAATTGCTTTTGTAAAGATCAGGCATGATTTTGTGCATGGCAGGGTATGTGTGCAGAGTTAGGTCTTGCCCTAGTAACAAAGGACTGTACCTTTCCCAACCTGTACAGAGGACGGAGAAATTGCTTGAAACAATTGATCAGCTTCACCTGGAGTTTGCCAAAAGAGCTGCTCCTTTCAACAACTGGATGGAAGGCGCTATGGAAGACCTACAGGACATGTTTATTGTTCACAGCATAGAGGAAATTCAGGTAAGTGGTTGTCTATGTTTTGGCTTACAGTCATAGGGAAAATAAGAAAGGAAGCTTTTCCTTCCTGGTGAGTAAAACAGCTGTAAGAAAAAGAAACCCTACCTTTCCGACATTTTCTTTGTGTTAGGCAATGTCTGCTCTATTATAAATAGGGCTCTTCATTGATATGAAAGCATATTCCAGAGATCATGGAAGAAGCGATGGTCCTGATAAAGTGAATGAGGGCTGTTTCATGAATGTATCTACACGTATGATTTCCTGTATCTACAGATATATGTAAACAGGGTGTTTGAGAGGGTGAGAGAAGAGCTGTGCTTATTTACAGCAGATCTTCCAGATGTTGGAAGAAAGTTTTCATGCTTTTCCTCTCTGTTTCTGATTTTAGAGTTTAATCTCTGCACATGATCAGTTTAAAGCTACTTTGCCAGAGGCAGATGGTGAAAGACAGGCCATCCTGTCAATCCAGAACGAAGTTGAAAAAGTTATTCAGAGTTACAGCATGAGAATAAGCGCAAGCAATCCTTACAGTACTGTTACTGTGGAAGAGATTCGTAGCAAGTGGGAAAAGGTAAGCATGCTAAATACATAAATAACATAGTATTCTAGTGTAGGAATACTAAGAATATTCAGAGAACTTTATAATAAATCTGGAAATTACTCTAGAATATCAGATGCCAGAATGAACTTTCTACAGTACCTTATGCTCTCCCTTACGTTTGCTAGGCTTGCTTCAGAATATCCCTTGCTCCCATCGCTCAATATTACCTATGTCCTTTCTAGGGGGGCAAGAGAAGCAGGTGTTGGGGCTAGTGCAAGCTGGTGGCTGGCCAGCAGACGGGCCAGGGGGTCCTGTTAAAAGAAGAGAAAATTATTTTATTCTTTCTCTCAGTATAAACTGTAGTTCATGCATCTCTTCTACACAGCTTCTACTTTTCACAAATGTAAAAAATGAGCACCTTTAGGATCATTAGTGTCCTGTCCAATTAGACTGAAATTGGCAATTACCTTAAAAAATTACTGAGGAGGGATTAAAGGGAGGCTCCTAGAGCTATCGCACAAACTTTATTTTGTTAGTGACCAAGACAGGTAATATGCTGAAGGGAAATGATTGTGTAGAATGTATGAATTTACCAAATACCTAAACTTCCATGGACAAGAACACACCCTCAATGGGTTGTAAAAATCAAGTAATAAGGCCTAAATTCAGAATCTCCCAAGGCAATCCAGACGTATAAGCCAAAAAAAGCATTTGCAATGTATTAGAGGCCTTCAGATATACCTGATGGACAGGATATGTCTCATGTTATCCTATCATAACAGCTGTGCTCGAATAAAATGTTTTGCACTGACTGTTCTTAGAACAATTACTTAGAGATTGAAAACCCAGCTGTTTCAAAAGAAAAACAAAGTAACTGCTCTAATATCAGTTCAAGGTTAAATAATTGTCGTGAACTTGAATCCAGCCAGAGGTGAGAATTTCTTCTTTCTCCTTATCAGTTTCTCTGGTCAGGCTGCCCAAGACCTTGTTAGCAATTTCTTATGTTAGCACAGAATTAGTAATTAAAACAGTGGTCGTGTTTCTGGCTTGCCCTTCTGATATCAGCCTTCAGACCAATAAGAAAAATGAGTAACTGTGGACTTATTAGTTCCATTTGTTTTTAAAGTATTCAGTTGTGCCTGCTCACACTTAGTGCTTTCCCACTGTAACAGGTGAAGCAGCTGGTGCCTCAGAGGGATCAATCCTTGCAGGAGGAACTAGCCCGCCAGCATGCCAACGAGCGCCTGCGTCGCCAGTTTGCTGCTCAGGCCAATGTCATTGGGCCATGGATCCAGACCAAGATGGAGGTGAGTGTCAGACCCTCATGCAGAAGCTGACAAACAAAGTGGTTTATGATTTTTTATCTCTGCTTTATATACAAGACAACAGCAGTCTCCATGATAGTTCACCAGTTTTTTGATCCTGAAGTATTTAGCACTTGTTAAGATTATGTTTAAAACTGTGGAAGCCTGTACAAGTGGTACATCGATGGTGAGCGGGAGATGTAGCTTTGAAAAATCACTCACTAAACAATTGCTGTTTAGCTTCTGCTTTCTGTAAAGGAAAGATACCAGGATCACTGTGATCTTAATACTAATTCCAGAAATAAACGTGCCCCATTTCTTTCGAAATGTGTTTTCAACAGTGAAATTTCTTGTCTCCACTGTATGAAGGTTTCATTGCTGTTGCTTCTTAGTATGAAAATATTACATATTTATATGAAAGCTGGTCAAATTAGCAAATCTGAAGCTTAAATTTTGTGGGGCGGGGTGTGTGTCTTTGTTTCTGTTGACAGGAAATTGCTCGCAGCTCTATTGAAATGACAGGGCCTTTGGAGGACCAGATGAATCAGCTGAAGCAATATGAGCACAATATCATTAATTATAAGCACAACATTGACAAACTGGAAGGAGATCATCAGCTTATACAAGAAGCCCTGGTGTTTGACAACAAGCACACCAACTATACTATGGAGGTAACCATTTACTCCTTCTTGTAGCTCTTAGATTATTCCGTCCTCTTCTGCCATATAACCTCCTCCCCTGATCTGAAGAGCCTGCAACAGAGGATGGAATTTGTCAGACTTTCTGATAATCTCATAAGACTTGTTTTATTTTCACTTTTTACTTTTAGTGAGGAAGTATCCATTTAGAAACCAGTTACATATTTTCCTGAAGGCCATTTTTATTTTTAATGATATTTGGTCATAATATAGAGTTAGTGGTATGGAAAAAGGTATCACATAAATATTTAGAGCTCATTTTTTGCTTACTGTACTTTTTATACTCTGAGAAGAATATGTTTGATTCTTTAATAAATCAGTATTTTCTCTCTCATAGCACATCCGTGTTGGATGGGAGCTCCTACTTACCACCATTGCTCGAACTATCAATGAGGTTGAGACTCAGATCCTGACAAGAGATGCCAAGGGTATCACCCAGGAACAAATGAATGACTTCAGAGCATCATTCAATCATTTTGACAGGGTACAGTACTCCTGCTTTTTCTCAACTAGCAATATTTATTGTTCCCAACAAGTTGCTTTTCATTCCAAACGTGAGCCTTTTAAAAAACTGCAAATGCAGTAGCAATAGGCTCTTTTTAAAACAGCAAAAGATCAGTTAACAAAGAATTTACAGCCTTATGAAATTATACCATTGTACAGATATGTTAAAGGTTCATTTTTACTCTTCAAATGTAATGCAGAATTATAGTTCTGCTAATATGGTTGAGCATTTGTTCAAATAATAGGCAGAACTGGATAAATCTGTGTGTTTTGGAAAATAATGTGCCCCTTTATTTTAAGGCAGTCCAGCACGTTCTGTGTACTTGCCAGCAGCTTCCATCTCATTAAATTTAGCTGTAATCTAGATTAAAGTTTGTTTTACTTTGAATCCCAACATATCCTCCTAGAAGTAGATTTGTAGGGAATATAATTGAGGCACTGATAGCTGTCAAGGAAAATCCTTTATTTTTCTGGCTGTATATGGGAAATAAGAGGCTGTTTTTTTCAGTTACCTAATCATGGATGAGGAAAAAAGTAGGAATAAAACCACTATTGTGAAGGAATTTAACTCAGTCCTGTGAGTTACACAGTACTCATGGACAGAGGGTTAAAAAGGCAGCTGTTAATAGATACAACAGCAAAACACATGCAGACAGATCTGACGTTCCCAGCTGGAGAAAAATCTGTACATGAGTTAACTCTGCTGGCTCTGTGCTCACATGAACCTACCTTCAAAAGCAAGTTCACATTTCAAATGCTGGAAAAAGATTACCATAATGCAGCACCAGGCTGTTGTCTTTTCCCCAGTACAGATTCCTGTAGTTAGAGGACTGTGCTTAACCCCCCGACCTACATTCTGTTATCACATGAATCGGCTCCCTCACATCATTTCAGGCTATAGCAAAATGCCTCTTTCTTTTCACTGACATCCTCTGTCCAGCTCTACTCAAAATGGTTACCCATACCTGGATTGATGGTGGATGCGCATTGGATGCTGACAGTCATATTTTGCTAAATATTTTTTAGAATGTCTTTAATTGGTTAGAAAGAAAAGCAGAATTGCCAAACCTCTGCTTTCTGAAGTAGCACACAAACATGGGAAATGTTAGCTACACAGGAACTGGGAACAGATTTTGTGGAATATCTTAATGTGATTGTAGTGCAGCATAATTCCTTTCTGTATTTTCTGAGGAAGCATAAGGTAACATCACAGAAGCAGAGATAAATTTCCTGGGGTGGAAGAAAGTAGCATACTAAATTCCTTTCTCGAGGCACTGAAGCAGATAACTGAGCAATTAGAGCTATTAAGAACAGACAGAGTTCAGGCTTGGATAAATTACACACCAATATTTGAGAGACCCTATTAAGGGAAGCCACACATTTTGCACAAAGATTTGACAGCTCCCTAAAGACAAGGAAGCAAGGTGACTGAATCCTAGTATAACTTACACTACCTGGCCATTTCTAGCATCCCTGTATCTTTGTAGCTCATAGCTGAGTTTCTCTGCCATGCTCATGGCAAGGCTGGTTCAGTGGCTGAGGAGATACCACGGCCACCTCTTGGTGCCTCAGAAAGTCTTGCACAGAGAAGCTAAATCAACCAAGTGGCAGCAACATCAACCAGCCCTATTGTCACGGACCTTTAGACTTTGCAGATACAGTAAAACTTAGGAGATGCCAAAGGATACAATAGAGCAAGGCTTTAGGAAAGGCTGTACGGCCTGGAAGAGGGCGGTCGTTTCAGGCAGCTGCAGGCAGGTTGGAGCTGGGCTGTGACAATGACGCACAACACAGAAGTGCTTCCCAGCTCCTAGATCCTTGCCTGTCCTTGGCTGTCTCCTTGCTTCAGGCAGTGTCCCTTCTGCCCTGGCTTCTGTGGCAGGGAGCCTGAGTGGCTGGGTCAGAAGCGGAAGGAGACAGGTACGTTACCAGCTTCTATGGCCTCAACAACCTGGGCCTGGGCTGCTTTAGCTGCAGACCTTGCCTTCCCCCATGACAGATGTAATCCAAAGGCTTTGAAGAAGCCTGGAAGGATCGTGTTAAGGGAAGAACCATTTTGCAGATGCCATCTTGAGTATACTCCTTCCCCTAGCATCAGACATAGGAAATAGGTCTGTGGAGGACTTTTGCACCGACACCATGCAACAATTATGTTCTTAGTAGCATAATGCAAGTTAAAGAAAGGAAGAAGTTAAGATCTAAACCCACTCAGCCATCAAGCCAGGCTTTCTGCAGGGGAAAGGTCTTAGAAACACTGATGAAAGAGAAGGTTATACTGATTAAATTACACTATAATTTAGTGGGAAGATGCAACTCAATCTACACAGGCTAGAAGGAGATGTTGAACAAACATGTTTGAGAGAGGCAGGCTTCTTTTTTTTTCATTTTTATATCCTTCTTATGTCCTTGCACACTTGAATATTTAGTGTTGGTGAATGAAGGAAACCTGGGGTGCTTCAGAGTTACTTCAGAGTACACAGAATAACAAGGACTCTACATTTGGAATTTAGATAGAGAAGGCAGTAATGGATTCTTTTATGGCCTTGATTACCTTAAACAGAAATGAAAATGAAACCGGATCATCTGAATGTAAGCACTAATATGAAAAATGCTTCTCTACGTCAGACAGAATTACCCATATATATAATGTTGCCACATATAATAATTTTGTTGCGCTTAGCAGCAGTTCTGAATGCCTGTCATAGTTTAAAAAATACACTGAAAGAATTGGACTGCTATTCACAATGATGTATAGCTGGAAAAGATCCCCAAAAATAATACTGTCCCTGATAAGTAGGCTTTAAATACCTAAGCACAACTGATTCATTTATGCATGCTACAGCTCTGACTTCTGTGGCATTTCTCCAGTTTAAGATTTATTTAATGTTTGACTAGTAATGTGTGTTGAGGATGTTGGCAAAGTGCTAATATGCAGAGTAGCTCCCTTCCCCATTTTAAAAAATCTTCTTTGGTACACATAAACCTAACAACTTTTTATAGAGTGCTTCTAGAAACAACTTGCTTCACTTTTAAATCAGAGGAAGGAACACCCATCTTTCTCCCCAGGAAGAATATATAAAAAATTGAAAATCTTAGTTCATAATCCATTATAGGGCTTAATTCTGCAGATGTCAGTCCTTTGAAAGGAGTCAAATTATTGGGTGAATTGTTATAAATGGCTTCTACATCTCGAATATCTGAAAGAAAACTATTTGGTATTTTACAAGGTTTTTTTTTTTTTTGGGGGGGGGGGTGGGCTACATGCCTCATTTTCTCCAACTGCAGTGAGTAAGTGGGCATCATCCATGTAAGAATTACAAGGACAGAAAGAGTTGTGTTTCTTTCAGTGCATCCACCAGCAAAGACATGCTAGCACAGAAAGCATTACAAGTCGTCCTTGTTTAAGGCAAGTGGTAAATATGCCATCTCCCTTGGGTCAAGGGGGCAGCCCTGTAGGCTCTTGTGTTTCCAACAGGCATGTACACACACTGGTACCCAGAGGTTATTCCTGAGGATGCTGCTGCTTACCCACTACTACTTGCTGGAGGCTTTGCCTGAAGGCACAGTCTAGCTGTAGGTATAAATACAATTCTTCAGCAACGCTGGTTTTCCTTCCTTTCTTAATGTGACTGCATAGAGGAAAAAAAGGTGAAAGTGGGACACAACATCTGAATCACAGAAGGAGTTTAGAAGTGTTCAAAATGGTGCATAGCTGAATTATGGTATGCAGGCAAACTGGGACACCAACACAGATATGTTGTTAGTCACTGTTTTGAGCCTTTTTATGTAGGGAATCCTTTTTCAGATTTAGTATATTTACTAAGTCCTAACTAAGATTGCAAAGTATGTGATAAAATAGATGCAGCTGCTCTGCATCTAATATCCTAATGGAT
The DNA here is from genome assembly GCF_963210335.1 of Falco punctatus. Taxonomy (NCBI): domain Eukaryota; kingdom Metazoa; phylum Chordata; class Aves; order Falconiformes; family Falconidae; genus Falco; species Falco punctatus. The sequence continues at coordinate 83,291,019 of NC_137584.1, forward strand.
GTTAATATATTCTGGTATTGATTTTTGTGCAAACTATAGATTTTAAGTAGGAGCTGTGCATGCAGAACGATAGCATCATGCCACCCTATATTTTACTAACAGAAAAACAATTCCCTATTAAAGGAACCACATGATCAGTCTTATGCAGGTGAATTAGCATTCAGGAAACTGAAGGACCTATTCAAGAATGGATTACTTCAACTCAGAAGCTCACTTGTTTTATAAGGCCACATGTAAATCACAAAAGAGAAGGAAAAGATTTCTGGGGACTAATAATGAAACATGAAGGGGGATTTCAGTGTTTTATTTTGTATTGGTAGGAAAAGATGAACAATGCAAAGTTATTTATATGCTTTAAAAAACTAATTTCAGTGCTTAATGTTGGTCTGCAAACAATAAAAATAAATACAAAGAAACATTTCCCAAAGAGAAAGCCCTTGCATGGGCTCGATCTATGCATTGATTGCAAAATACCATTGCATCCCGTGAAACTCTGATATACTGCAAAGGCAAAGATGCCTTTTTAGGCCATATATAATGCAGATAAATTTGCTGTGAGAATGTGAATGACCCTTACTGGGGAGTCCCGCTTAACCAGATGATGGTTGTGAGCTCCAGCACAACCATTGCACTCCTCTCCTAAAGAAACTGGTTTCTCGGTAGATGTGCTGGCCTCTCTCACTCTTGTCTGCCCTTCTCTATCTGTTGCACCACTGCTGCTGCCAAGTGTGCCTGGTTAGGGAGCTCCTGCACATAGTGCACACCCACCTCTGGTGTAGTCAAGTAGCTGATAGTGCTCTGCCCACAACTGGTAGAGGAAGTGGAGGGACAGAATTTGGCTCTTAGCTCCCATTTTTGTACCATTTTGTTTGCAGTTTCACAGTAATATTTTTGGCTTTAGAAATAAGGTAGAATGAGCTGACTTCATTCCTGGTGTGCCCTGCCACAGCCTGTCTCTAGGACGAGAGTTTCAAGCCAGCCCACATTAACATTTTCAGAATGATAAAATAAACCATTTTGAATGCTTTATAGCAGGAATTATCCCATAAAATGGAAATATTAAAGGAAAAAAGCTTCGCTGTGATTATGGCTTTTAACTAAATGCTGCTCCAGATTTGCGGCTTTACTTTATCTCTTGTCATTGACTTCCCACTGTTATTTTTCATCTTTTCTTTATGGAGCTGGTGGAGGTTGATGCAGAGGGAGTCAATATAACAGCATGATATGTCAAAAATGCTTGGCATTATTAACTTAATAAAGCACCACTTCATCCTATTAGTATATTAAGTAAACCCAGTGCATTTGTTAAACCTCCTGTACTTTTAGTTATGCATAACTATATAGACATTTAAAAAATAAATTATTAATCTAGCAGGCAAATATGTAGCAGATGGAAACCCCTGGGTCTTCTCCAAACTGTCAGCCTGTAAAATCAATAAGGGTAATAATTTTTCATCTTAGAACATCTCTTTAATTGTATTCATGTTAACTCAATCTGAAGCACAGCTCTGGTAGACACATTTTGTATGAACCAGGAAGAGAAAGACAGGCCAGTTGGCTGCTAAGAAATTAGTGTGAATTTCTTGACCTGCAAAATGGAAAAAAGTATTGCTTCAAAACAATGATCTCGTTTGATGTGGTGTTACTAAGAGCCATTTAACCTGGAATTCAATGGATTCTTTTTAAAGTCAGTTTTCAAAGCAAAACCTTACTGTGTAGGTTGTTGAAGGAGACAGATAATGGGAAGTAAGTTAGGTCAGTTATAAATTTATGTTGTACTTCTACTCTCTTTTGAGATATGCATGTTCAGTTGTTAAGTAATATCATCAAATCAAGAGTGAAATAACAGTAGTTGAGTGGGGAAAAAATGTTTTGCCCAGGTTCAGTGATCTTTCTGCTGCCTCTCACATACACTGTATGACAATAGAAAATGAAGGAAGCAAATGGCAGTTCGATAGAATCAAAACTGCCTTATCATCAAAAATGTTTAAAAAGCACCTGTAGAGGAAGCACAGTTTAACTCTGTAGTTGAAGTAAGGACCCTTTTCCACTAGGAAAAAACCTACAGCATGAAACTGGAAAAACACTTTTTAGGTGATTCATTGCAGTATGTTGACATTATGTTTCCATGAACTTCTGTGAAAACATGGTTATTACTACACGAGCAGAATATTCTTTACTACCAACTAACCTGATCTGTGATTTTTTTTTTCTTTCACCTTCCCAAATGCATGACCTGTGATGGGATGATAGGATGAATCTGACAATCTACATTCTGATGAATTTAAAGCCTGCCTCATCAGTCTAGGACAGGTTGGAAATGACCTGCAGGTAGACAAAACTGATATTTTTCTGTTTTCAAATAGGCCAATATAATAATAGCCAAAGAGGCTGTGGGTTTAAACTCCGATGTATTGGTCATAATGCTTTGAAAATATTCTGCTTTGGGGAAGACAACTGAATTAGATGGACTGTCAGCATCACTAGGAGCCATATTTTTCTATGAATTTTTCAAAGATTCTTCAGGTTGTTTCTTTACTTATTTGAGATATTTAATTTGGACTGTGCTAGATAACTATAGAGAGCTCCTATGCTTCTGACACTCTGACTTTTGCTCATTTTCCTTTCCTCAGATTTAGTACGAGCTCTTTACTGCTATCTCCTGATTTAGGAAGACACAATACTCTCCAAACTGCTACATTATATCACAACAGAGAGGAAAAAAATATTTACCTTCTTACTATCATGCCATTTAACGTTTGCTCAGCTTTGAGTCAGGAATGCCACAGATATGTTATGGACTGGAAAATGAGCAGCCTCCTTTTATAAAAGGTCTTCAGTTGACCTCCTCCTAAGTCTTGCAAGTCTCATCCTTTAAGACAGCACGCACACCTCTGCTGTAGTCCAAGTCTTGGTAGCCTGCAGTCAGAAGGAAAACCCCTGTACTTACTTCCCATATGTCAGCAGACGGCTCTGATAACATACCTACCTTAGCCCTGGAGTGGAGTATTTGAAATAGTCAGTGATACACTATTTTCAGAATGTTTTTAACCATACTCCTAGTCACTACAGCATTCTATACAGAACCTTTCAAAGACACTCCATATCAAGGAGGCAGCTGGAGCATCTCCTGAGTTTGACTGCTTTAGTAACAAACTTTTCTCCTTGCCTTTCTCTTTGTCTTCTCTGTATTCTTGTCCCGTTCACCTCCTCCCTTATCTATCCCCTGACCTTTGCTGATGTTACTTTTTGTGGTGAAAATGTCTGTTCCCTGTGTGGTAATATGTTAGTTACTTCTTCCTTTTTTAAAACTGATGGTGATTCTGGTAACCTGCTTGGGCAATATCAATGGATACTGTTCATACCCTGGATCCAATATGCCAATGGTCTAAACTTGTCATCGCTCTGGAAACGACCCTGGATTCTTCAAACCTTCCCTTCTATATTCCTTATGTTATTTTGGTCAATAGAGGAAGAACGGATTGATGGACCACGATGATTTCAGAGCTTGCTTAATTTCAATGGGTTATGATTTGGTATGAATTTTAAGAAACAATAGCAACTGATTCTGCTCACAGATTGTAATATTAACCACAGCAATACTAAAGCTTATTTAAACTGACAGAATACTAATGATACAATTTGCACTAGAGATACTAGTTTCTTGTTTCTTTGCTTTTTCTCTATTTTTGAATGGTTAAAAAGGAAGTTAACAGTAAAACTAGACACCTGAAAACCATATTCTATGGTCTACTGCATTGCTCTTTGAATTAAGAAAATGTTAAAAGTTGAAATTAACAGTTACTAAATCATTTTTTCTTTCTCCTTTTTTATCTGCATGAGGAAGAATGAATTTGATGCTGTTTGATTCTCATAAACTAGCTTTGGTGGTTGCATTTTCTTTCCTTCACTTATTTGTTCTAAACATTTTCCCCCAAACTCTCCCTTTTTAGTGGAAAAAAACCATTAGTCTTAGTTGAACTGTCCTGTATTTGGCATTTCAGAATCGTTTCCCTTACTACTTACTTCAATGGCTCTGCAAGCACACTGCTTCTTGGGCTATTGTTTCACCTCCCTGTGCGGTACCTAAATGACAACGGTTTTAGGATGGGGTGGAAAATGGAGTGTTAAAACAAGTTAAACAGGCATTGAGGGAAGGTGGAAGGGGGGAGAAGTTGCAGAAAGTTAACTGAAAGGTACACACTATGTACTTAGGACAAAGAATATATTTTTCAAAAGCATCGAGTCCTTTTTAGAAAAGAGGGGTGGGCATTTCAGATCCCAGATTTCATTGACTGACATTTACTTTCCTAAATCAGGAAGATGCTTTAAAGACTTTGTAACCACTGGTACCTACTGATTTATGAGATACAGGCTGTTGGCAACTGATATTACGGTGACCATTTTTTTTTTGTTTTGGATTCTGTGAAAGGGTGAAGCTGAGTTTGCCCGAATCATGTCTCTGGTTGATCCCAATGGGCAAGGAACCGTCACTTTCCAGTCCTTCATTGACTTCATGACCAGAGAAACGGCAGACACAGACACAGCTGAGCAAGTGATAGCTTCCTTCAGAATCCTGGCTTCAGATAAGGTCAGTCATCCTGCTGCTGGCTGTAAGGACTCAGTAGCTCTCCTATTTAGCCCTTCTCTTGGCTGAAAGGCTTGTACAAGCCTTTCAGTAATAGCGAAGCTTTGTTTTCAGTTTCTCAGACTTCAGAACGCACTTGCTTTTTCTTGTTTGGAACCAAGACACTTAGCTGAAATGGGTGCAGAATTCAAGGCTTGGCCTCCTGTCACAAAGAGCTGACATAAGATTAGACGTCTTCGGCATGACTTAGACAGTTTGTCTGTATAATGGATATATTGTACATCAGATTATTTCCACACAACAGCTTGGATTAGAGGGAAACTCGTTCTGCCTTTCATGCTGTTGTCTGGATGTTTCAATGCAGAGTTTGGCCCTCTGGACCATAGCCTGGGTGACTTGCACAAGACTTCACCTAATTATGAGCCATGTTGTGATCTGACAGCTCATTCAACAGGGTGATGTGTGCAATGTGGTGTACCCCTATCCTAGGAGGAGCCGGAGGAGAAGGCCTCCTGTAGTTACTGGGTTTGTGGAGGAAGCTCCTGAATTTGGCATACTTTCCTCCCGACAGCCAGATCCACTGGTGAAGGAGTGGTGAATGAAGATGCAAGGGAGGATAATGGCAACACAAGAGCTTCTGGAGTAGTCAGGGCCACACACGGTGCTGCCAGAAAATCAGTCCTGTGCTATAGAGACAGGAGGGATCACAGCAGTGCGTGTCTATTTGCCCAGGCTTGCTCTATTGATAGTCTTGTTACGGCTGTTTGCATTGATTTTGTGATCTCAGTTACTGTGGACCACATTTTGAACTCCAGACATGTTTTCAGTAGGAATTAATGTGGAACATGGAAGCCAGGGTCTCAGGAAAAAATGGTTTTCATTACTTTGCTATTTTAAATAACGGCAAGTCTGTTAACAGAGGCTATCCTTCATATCATAAACGGAAAGCATTAAGAGCAATAATGCATCTTTCATTACAACTATATCGGGACCTTGAAACTAACAGGGTGTAACTGAAAATGTGTCTGTCCTGTCACTGCAGAAGGGGCAGCAGCGCACTAGAGATGCTGACTGAACTATCCATGGATGAGCTGTATCGGCAGCAGCCGGTACAGTGCTCGGTAGCTAACACGCACTGCCACATATCCTGAGACTGGATTTTGCCCTAATCAGTTTGTTGGTGGAATTATCCCCTTCAGCTCAACATCAGGGATGGAATTTACCAGGGGAAAAAAATGGTCTTAGAAAAATAGGCAGGATGTACAAGTTTATTAGGCACAGCTACAGAAAATAAACTTATTTTGTGTCTTTGAAGAGTACGTACTGAATTTGTCAATCCTTTCCCCTCTCCCAGCCTTACATCCTGGCAGATGAATTACGTCGCGAGCTGCCTCCTGAGCAGGCTCAGTACTGCATCAAGAGAATGCCTCCGTACACCGGCCCAGGTTCTGTTCCCGGGGCTCTGGATTACACCTCTTTTTCATCAGCACTGTATGGAGAAAGCGACCTCTGATTCTGTAATTGGCCGTATTCATGGTAGACACTAAAAATACCCACTTTATTGCCCAGATTGCTTCTCGAAAGCTTTGACAAGCTGATTTAAAAATGAGTTTTACAAATACAGTAGGTACCATCAGTGTAAAGTGCTAGTAGCGGAAGTAACTAGTGTATATTATAGTGTGCAGCACGCTAGATTTCTGCATTGTTGGTTTTAGGTTGTCTGTCCTATAGAACACTAGAGAAGATACTAAAAAAAAAATCACAAGATTAAATTTGGAAATATCCATTCAGAAAATAGAACGTAAAACCTAAGAACATTGAAACTCACAAAATATTTCTCTATTTTCAAAATGTTTCAATGCCATATGCGCTTCTTCTACGATGTTCATAAAACTTTGTTAGAAGTCCTGCTTTTTTCTTTCATAAAGCAATATTATTTTCCTCTAATGATTTCTGATTTTGTACACTTCTACCAGTGGAATAAAATATTAAAATGCAGTTTTTAATGGAAGAAATATATCAACCAAGTAAACTACTTAATTATGAAAATAATTCAGAATGCTATGCTTTTGTCTCTTAAAGATGGCTTTGTATTATCACAAAGAGCTGTAATATAGGGGGGAGAAGCTGAAAAGCTGATTAAATTGCGGGTTTAGATTTCTGTAAGCAGTACTTTTAGGCCTTTAACTTTTACAGCTGAGGGAGTACAACTTTTATAATCAGAAATAATAAGGAAGCTAATTTCATGTGAGCTGTTTTGTTTTGAAACCCTCATTCTTGTCTGTGCTGGACAGTCTTTGTTTCTTAGTATAAGAAAGCCAGTGTCTTGTGTTAGTGGGCAGCATTCATCTCTATCCTGCATAATGCAACATCCTGTCTGAGCAAAGGTAGTGTGGTTGTCTTCCAGCTTTAACTGTTCAGTGCTCAAATTTCAGTATGTCTTGACTTCTGGATCGCAGGCAGTTCTGTCTGTATTATGCTCCTGTGCGCTCGTCATTTACTGTTTTGGGTGGGTTTTTTTTCCATCTTGAGAAATGATAGAGAAGTAAAAGCAGTCACTTTTTTACTTGAATCCTACTGACGCTGTGGAAATGCAATGTAATCAAACAAAACCATTTACAAATGGTGAAGTGAGCTGTGCAGCCCAGTGCTATTAAAGCAATGATGTGCCTATTAAATAAAGTCTGCTTTTCAAAACCTTATGAGGCTCTGTCATTGGCAGTCATCTGGTGGTTCCATCTAAGAACTGGAAACATTTCTGAACATTAAAGGAGGTTTCAGTCTGCCAAAAGTTAAAAAAAGTATGTCATGGATTTCTATACACTGTGTTTGCATGAACAACAGTCGCTACATGCTGAAAGGACAGGTATGGCTTCATGAAGTGAGATGGAGCTCAGAATGAGTGGGACAGTTTCCATTTAGTCACCTGAGCACAAATGTCCATAGGTTGCTAGAGCTGTAGCTTCGATTTCAGTGAGACTTAGGCACTAATACTTTTGAAGATACTCGCCTTAGCTTTTCTGTATCTCTTTTTTTCCTCATGTGCAAAAAAGGAGCTGCTAAGTATGCAATGATGCTTTCACTGGCCTTTGCTTTGAAATCTACAAATGGGAAACATTAAAAATCTGTGTGTGATTTCAATCCTAAAGCAGGTCTCCTGCAGGTAAAGTGCATGTGGTGGGAGCAATTTCCAAACAATCCCAGAGAGGAGATAGGCAATGACCAAATACCTCTTCCTCCTGCACCTTGTGTACAAAGGCCAGTAGAGAACTTCAGAGAAATCCTAGGGCTAAAATCACATCTCCTACAGTGCCTGTGCAGCCTTGCACTCAGCCAGAAGCTGCTACTGCCACTGCTGATACTGCCACGGTTTAGTGCCATCTCTTTTTGTGATGACAGTGCTCGTACAAAGTCGGGAAGCTCTGCCTTACAGCAATGGCATTTCCAGCTAAATGACTGCTGGGCAGGCTGAATCTTATTAAAAAATAAATCTCTGTATCTCTCATTGTCACAGTTTAATGCAACTAGAATAAAACACTGAGCTTCCAAACGTGGCACAAAAGCAAAATCTCAGGGCTACAGTCAGGATTATGCTAAAAATTGGCACAGAGACAGCATATATCTGACACCTCTGTCAGGTGTCATTCATGTGCTCTACCTGCTGATTTCTATGCTGTGATAGTCTTCCATTTTTTTATAGTATGGAAGAGACTCATAAACTACTCCTTTAGCTAAATGTTCTGTTGATTAAAACATGTGAGAGATAACAGTATCAGCAGCAAGAGAAAAAGACTTTTAGAAGTAATTTTTTCATTCCCATATCAGGTTTCTAATTTCTGTAGAATGAACAAAACCAGTGGCAGATTGCTGCAGGGATTAACTGCCCCATCTGTACTTGCCTAAAAATGTTATACCGTATTTATTAGTTTTAATAATATGTCTTTCACATAACAAAAGGGTGTATCATAAAGTTATTTCTCCCAGCATCAACTATTTTTAGGGTAACCAGATTGAATAAGTAAGCTGTGTTATTTTACCCTGAAGAGGGTAAAATTCAAGGTTCTTTAAAATATTCTGTGGTCAAGTTCCAGAGCAATGGGTTTAACAGAGAGATTTCCTTTTCCTCGAAGGCTCCATTTTTAGTAGGTGGCATTTGTGGTTTTCTGTAGAACTGCTCTGTTCACAGTGCAGTGAACAATGCAGTGACATTTTATGTCTATGCAATTATAGCAGCAAACTAACTTTACTTAAAAAAAGCATGGTAACGGAGCGCAAGGCGATGAAAGTACCGATCAAAGGGGCCAAATCAAGGGTCAACGGGTGAAGGTACAGCATTATTTTGATGGCCATGTGAATGAAGGTTATAGAATAAATTAAAATAAAAAAAAGTCAGTAAGGTTTTAAGTTGCTTTAATGACTGTAGTGCAGATGTCTTCCATGAGTTTACACGGATACAACAGTTCTTTGAAAATCTTCCTGCTGAGATAATCTCGATTTTCTAGTAATCATTTTCAGTCAGTGATCTTCAGAAAGGTGCTGATGCAGGCAGAAAATTGTTGTCAGCTCCGTGCTACCTTCATACCTCCTTGCTTCACACCTAGCACTTCTTTTCTTACCTACTGGCCACAAAAGGCATGGATCACAGCTGCTCCTAGTGGCTTGTATTTTCATCACTGGACTGTGAACTGAACTTGGCAGCATTACCGGACCTGCTGCTCTTGTTTGGGTACTGCAGGTCTGCCTCCTTGCCAGTGAGGTTCCTGCTTCTGCCTGCATTGCCGTCGCTTTTGTGCCTACTCTGTCACCAGGACCTTCCAGTTCTCCTGCACAGGGTGAGCCCTGCAGCTTCGACTGATTTTTCGAGGCACTGTCTATTGAATGGAAAACTTTATAAATGGCTTGCTCTAGCCCCTCAGCTTGTGGACATCTGGCAACACAGGCAAGAAGCTCTGCCAGCAAGTAGGAGAGCAGGAAGTACCTTCAAGAAACCTGTTTCCATAATCAAGTCCGGACTGATCCAGAGCAGATGCCATACTGCCCTGGGCAGGGGCAGTGCAGCTCAGACTTCACTCGGCTGTGTTAACGGAGAGAAAGAAGCTGAGAATCTCACGCACATCCACAGCAAAATGTTTTCTAACTCTCTAAGCTCAATGTTGAGCAGGTTTTCCTTGGTGCACACATTTAGCTGCATGTGACCTGGCCCTTTTCCCACCACTTCCCAAGCTGTCACGGGGCAGCTGGTAAGCCTGCAGTGGTTCTTCCTCTCTCTTCTACGAATTTGATGTTGATGCCTGAAAGATGCATACTGAAGATTTTAAAAATGCTGTAAAATTTCATACTCATATGAAGCCTGTAATAAACTGAAAACAGGTGACACTTTGCCTTGTGCAGCAGTACTGATAAGCTGTAATACTACACCCGCTGTTGAATTCCCAGTCCTCTTCATGCCTGCATTTCAGCCCTTCTAGGCATTTATACACATTTTGATCGACACAAATTGTCTAAAGAGATGCAAAAGGTTATATCCTGTTCACTTTACTGTGTTTATTTTCACTATGATGGAGACTTCAGGCTTTTTTTAAAGTCCAAAATCGTTCTATGGTAAGTAGAGTAAATCTGTTGATATTCCTCTAAGCCGCATATGTTTAATAGGCTATTTTGGCATTTGGAGTGGGCTTACAATTGATCTTGAAAGAATCAGCTTTCTTTTGGTTTCTGATAATATTTTGATTCCAGAATAGAAATGTTAAGAGAATAATTTGACTTAAATGGAACAAATAATTTATATTTGGATCACAAAAATTCACCCTCTAAGTTATGGGGCTAGAAAATTAGTTATTAAATAAAAAAATTAATTCTTAAGCACAGAGGAAATTCTGAAAGTAAAAACCCCAAGTAATGTAATTCAGTCATCTGAAATGGGGCAAGAATCCAGCTGTAGCAGAATAGCACAAGTGGTAAGTAATCTTACAGAGTGCCAAGAGCTGTGCTCTGAAATCAGATTAATCTGTTTTCTCTTGCAGTTTTCGCACTGCTTCACTCGGATATAATCCTCTGAAATAGGACTGTTCTTTAGTAACATGAATAATCCCACTGTTCTTGTTTAAATGAGGATTATTATGTGAGTAGCCCATTTGGAACTGCATCCTTAGGAATAAAGGCAGATAGTATGGGCATGTTTTTGTAATTAATATTATGGAGGTATCTAAAACACATACCCAAAAGGTAAAAGAGTGTGCTAGATCAATGTGTTTGGTCTTATACATGCATAAGGTGAGTATACCACTGGACTACATGGGTGGGCAAGTGACGTGGTGGACTGGTGAACCAGACCCTTGGCGCTGGTTCACTGGAAAAAAAAAATCAAAATGTGAAGATGGCTTTGTTTGCTTCAAACACTACCTGGTTTTGAAAGATCTGTGAGAGTTTAGCTGGGTGTGGGAGGAGCTGGGGAAAGCAGCAGTTTGAAAAATACCTTCAAATATACTTGAAATAGCAAAACTCAATCTGACTTCAAGATTTTTTTTTTTTTTTTTCTCTGGGTATTAATTTGGATTTATAGTTTAATCCTGTTGCAATTAGGAAGATGCTAGCTTCACTGAAGCACCACTTACAACCACCTCCAGAAACAAGGATTCTCACCATGATGATCGATACCTGCGTGACTGATACTATGTTTTGCAACTGATATTTAAGTAGGACTAATTCCCAGCAGTATTAAGGTCAGGTTTCTCAGACATGGGAATAATGGCACCTTTGTGTCCTTCCATCCTCTACTCCATTGCTCCAGCAACTCCAAGCTACTCTTGGTGTTACTCTAAATGTTTGAAAGTGAACAGTATTTTGACAGCTTAATTTAGTAAAGTAAGAATAACACTCTGTAAGACAAAAAACCCCACAACGCACCACTTTTCAAGCTTAAGGGCATGCTCACTGTGAGTCCGTGAAGGTTTCCTGCAAATACACCGTGTATTAGAGCTTCTCAAAGAAACAGTTAAAAAATCTTGGTTACTGCAGGTGTGCGGCAGCCTCAGGACTGGCACATGCCACAGGGACTCAGCATGGCACAGTACTGTCATCATTGAAACTAAACCAAGAAAAGGGACCTGAGATCCTCTAACATTGAAAAACATAAATAAGGCTGAACTTCTGTGTTGATACTCCTTTGCTGGATGATCTGGTTTGATCATCCACTCCCCTTCACCCTCTGAAGCGTATCTTGCCTCAGTTGTGTTCATGCAGCCTGTACAACTCCAGTTTCTTAAATAGATTAAACAGAGTCTGCAGCTGGGTGGCTACTGCCCTCGTCTTGCTGCTGCTCCTGTGTCAGCTCTGGAGACAGTTCAGCTGCAGACAAACTGGATCAGAGACCTGTTCACACTGAAAATTGACCTTTAAGGAAGAACTGTGTTCAAAGGTTAGCACCTGCACCAGGAAAGGCATGAAAATACGAGGATGGCACAGGGTAGAATTTGGGGCTGACTTTTCACAGCACCGCACAGTCAAACGGGCTCAGACGGGTTGTGAAATTGCAGTATAAATGGGAATACGTGAAATGATCCTGAAAAGAACCTTCACATTTTCAGCTCTTTTTTTTTTTCTTTTTTTTTTTTTTTCCTTTCTCACTGACCTACTTAGACGCAGTTACACAAACAACTGCACTAGCACACGCAAGGACGTGCTGAGCTATGGTACAAAGATCTGTTGCCACAAAACTGCGGAGAGAGTGAGCTTTTTAACCCAAATTGCTGCCAGAGAAAATGTTCATAGTGTTATGTGGCATGACAAAAAGGTTGTAAGTTGTTCAAAACTCAAGCACAGAAATATACCCCTAACATCTCTTAATGAACGGTTCTCAAAGCATTGCCCATCATTATAATATATGCAAATTATGTATAAAAGGTATAAAATTAATCACACTCTGGGAGTACCTAACTTTTGCTTCTGTTTAGTGTATTCCACTTCTGTTATTTAGCTTTCAGAGTTCATGGGTTTCCAGACCATCGCACCTTATACCGGAGTTTTGGGACGTGTTTTTGCAGTGGGAGCTTGGGCTGACCACTGCAGCGGTTTGCTGAGGGACAAGGTCTGCTCTGCAGCGACACCTCCTGGCATTCAGAACTTCAGCATAGCCCCTTACAAGTGAAGCTGCGCTACTGTCTGTTGATTTGTATTCCTTTTGAAGCTGAATTAGCCATATACATTATTTAAACATAAAGCTACGTTTTTATATGTACTTGCGTCACCATTGACCAAAGTGACAGTTGATTATAAGGGTTCCTAGATCGCATTGCGCTTGCGCTCAAAAGGTTTGTAACCAACTGTTTTTGTGCCCCAAAAGAAAATTCAAGAGTGAACATTTAGCCTCCAGGAATCACCTGCGCTAATGGCTTTTAACTCATTTTGAGTCCCCTAAAAATTTTCCAGCGAAAATGCACAAGCTATTATTAAGCACCGTACATGTAGTAACCCATACTCTTCACCAACAAAAGGCTTTACCGCTGCCGCACGGGGCTGAGGCTCAGATGCCAGAAGGAGGAAAACAAACTCAGTTCATTTCTGTTGGCACAGAACCAGCGGCCTCTGCCTCTTCCCCTGCAGCACTGGCTTTGCTTGCTCGTTATCGAACCACCCACGGCACACAGGAAAAGCTGGTCAATAACGCATTTTACAGACTTACTTCTTCTTTTTGTATTTTCAACACTGAACTAAGTTTAAGTGACAGCGCTGTCCATATTTATTCGTGGCAGCTGAATTGGTAGCACTGCAGATGAGCGCAGGTTATTCCCCTCAGCTGTTCCGACCCAGGGCAGGCCAGCATTCGCTGCACGCAGCGGGGCTCCTCTGCAGCTGCAACCGGCGGGTATGTCTTTTAACGTTTTTAGACCTCAGGTAAGAACTTGAAAGGATTTGTGTCATCAGAAGTGGAATTCTTGTGTCAAAATAAGGCACGTTTTATTCGTTTTGTTTGACTGCCAAACTGTGCCTTCATTTGCTTGATTCCTATAATATAAATGTGTTTTCAGGCTTACACGCCCGTCACATCCATCCGTACAAGACTGGCAAATCTGATTGCCAGTCTTTGTAAGGCTGATTTACATCTGCTCCCTCTCAGCACCAAGCTGTCTCAATCGCAAATGCAAGCGTTGTCGGCTTTTCACAGACTCATTCCCCTCTCGCCCTGCCCGGTGGCCAAACCGCCCCCCAGTCACGACGTGGGGCAACGGCAGCCAGGGGCGCTCAGCGGTAGGGGCGGCAGCTCGGCGGGCTCTGCTCTCCTCATGCAGCCGCCAAGAGCTGCCGTCCCCAGGCTGCCAGGGGAAGAGCGTGGCACCGCCGCAGGAGCACGGTGAGCGCTCGGCCTCTCACGGCGGCTGCCGACCCAGCGCCAGGGTCTCCCGCGCAGCGGCCGGGCGGCCCCGCAGCGGGCCCCAGGAGCCGGCTGGGAGGGGGCAGCCCCGAGCCAGCGCGTGTGTGTGACAGGCGGCGGGGGATACACGCCCCCCGCTCCCCCCGGCCGCCGCCCGCTGCCCCCGTCGGCACCAACGGCGCGGCGCGGGGCGGGGACGGCTCGGCAGCATGGCGCCCACGGGGCCGGCCGGCGCCCACCCGCCGGGTAACGGCTGCGTGCGCTGCGGGGGGGGGGTGGCGGTGGCGGCGGCGGTGGTGGTGGTGCGTGTGCGGGGGAGTGCGTGTGCGCGCGCACCGGGTGCCGGGGGGACACGTGTGCGTGTGTCCCCACCGGGGCCCGGCGCTCGGCGCCCGCCACGTGCCGCCGCTGTGGCAGCGAGCGGGGCCGGTCCCACCTGCGGCCCCCGGCGGCGACGGGCCGGGCCGGGCCGGGAGGGACAGAGCCGCTTTCCCCGTCCCCGCTCCCGCCAGCGGCGGCTGCGTGGCGCCGTGTGAGGGGGTTGGCGGCGGGCGCTGTGGCCCTGCTATGTCAAGCGGCGGACTCGCCCCCCCCTCACCTGGTGCCGCCGCACCTGGGCGGTCTCCCCCCCTGAGGCGGGCGGTCTCTCTCGCACCCCGAGGCGGGCGGTCTCCCCCTGAGGCGGTGCTGCCGGGCGGCGTTAGTTATTCGCCGCGTTGTAGCTTTTGTAAAAGCCGCGGCTGGCGGCTCGGCGCCGGTGGAACCGTGGCGGCGCCGGTAGCAGTGCCGATGTTGCAGCAGACCCGGGCTTCGCTCAAGCTGGAAGGGGTGCGGAGGGCGGTGGGACACCCGCACTAGAGGGGTCAGTGCCAGAAAAATAAATTAAATAAACGCTTGAGAGGCTGCAGCTTGGTGGTAGCGACCGGTGCGCCCCAGCTGCTCCGCGGCCCCAAGCCAGTAGGTGCCGTGTTACAGGTTACACAGAAGCCGTTGGGAGGGGAGAAGGTGTAAAAATAGCTGCCGGTTGGAATCGTCGGTAGTTTAAAAAGGGGTTTTTGTCAACGTCTGCTTTTAGTGGTGCCGCTACCTGCAGAGATCCCAAGCACTTTCCTTTTTAATATTCCTCGGGCAATGCTAGCTGCTGAGGCTGTGCTTCGGCCTGGGCTTGCATCGCTTGGCTCGTTAAACAGGCCTGCAGTCGTCCTTGCTGCACAGCTGTGTGCGGCGCCAACTCTATAATCAGCTTTTGTGGTCTGAGGTTTTTTTCAGGTTCCTCTGGCAAAGATGACGTTGACTTGCCCTGCCCTTTCTCCTGTGCCATTTGTGGTCAGGCTGTGGCTGGTGACTGTCTTGCTGCTGCAGAACCCACCGGGTTTGACTGAAATGGGATATATGGGAGGGTGTTCCAGCAGCAGCTTGGGAAGTGGTGGCAGTTGGAGAAGAGTTTTGCTGAGATGAAAGCAAAAATTGCACGCCAGGGGCGTGTTTGGAGCCTTGTTGAACAGGCAGAAGGCAATAAATGGTGGTGTGTGCGTGGGGCAGTGATGCAAAGGACCTGCATTCAGGAACAGGCTGTTGGGAAGCTGAGTGAAGTGCTTCTCCTTAGCCTTTCAGTGGCAGGGCATGCCACAAAGTGAGACCGTGCTGCTCTGGAGGCTGGTGTGTTTGCCAGTGGTTCCTGCCTGTGATGAATATCTAATAATCTGTTGGGAACAGTTTAATCTTGGGAGATGGACAGCTGTGGTTGTGACACGGGAAGCTTTCTGAGCCTGGGATTTGCACATTTAGAGACAGTGGGCATAACTAACAGGACTTCTCTGTTATTCTGAGACTTCAGTGCCTTTTGTGGTTGTCATTTGCCTTTCAAGCTAGCTTTATAAGTGCATTGGCTACACAAGTGTCTGTTATGCAAGACCTGAATGGTTCTTAAGACAAGTTCTGACATGGAAAATGTCAGCAAGGTGCACGTAGGTACTCAAGGTGAAGTGGTAAGATCCAATGCTTCTCTCTTTGAATAGGCAGGGTAAAAAATAACCTAGCAATAGGGTGCTGCTGCCCGCTGTTGTAGAGGATCTGTCCACCATCTGTTGCTGCAGTTCATGAAACTCTTCATGTTGCCAGAGGGCATCCAGTTGAAGAAGATGCAATTAATTAAACAGAAGTAACGCTAAGGTTGTCACGAGCTGTCTGTGGCATAGGATAGGAGCATCCTTTCTGGCTACAATTGTAATTGCTGTGTGCTGCGCAGTAATTTTTTGAATGCTGAAGAAACTTTTGCTTGGAGTTGGTGCAGGACAATGCTGGCTTGCTGAATTAGGATGTGCAGCAGCCCTGCAGCCTGTCAGGACAGGATGTGGTCAGCTTCGGAAATAGGGGGTACTGTAAGTGCCTGTATCTCCTTCAATTTGTGTTCTTTCACATTACCATGATGAAAATACTATAATACTGTCACAGCTGGGTTGATGCTTTATCAAAAGCTTTGGAAGCAACTTATAATCCTTTAGTCCCTTCCAAGTACTTGTATACCAGACTTACTTTATACTAAGAATAAATCTTTCATAGAAGTGCATAAATAATAAAAAAACACCTTTTGAGATTCATTACAGGCATCAGAAAAATGTGCTTTTAAGCAATTTGCAAGCTTTGAAGTCCGGTTTCGTGTGGAGAACATGCATTTATCTCTTCAATTCTGCCCGTATGGTCTGTATGCTGGTTGGGTTGGGATAGGGAGATGAAAGAACATCATCTTGCCTTATCCTCTGAGCTGTCACATTATGAAAATGGAAGGTTACATCTGGGCAAAGTTTGTAATTGTTAGCAGTAGAATGACTGTAGGAGACAACAACTATACCAGAGGGACACCTTGTGTGTTACACAAACTTACTTGGAAACATCTACAAGGGGTAAAAGTTGTTGCAACTAATACCATTTCTCCTTTCCAGACTAGTAATTCCCTTGTTCATGTGATCTTAAGCCGGAGTGTTTGGGGAAGTGAAGTAGGGTATTAGGGTAGTTTTATTATGTGTTCTGTATCCCACTGACTTTTAAGCCAGTGCTCTTGGGTCTCTTTTGTTCTGTCTTGGTATGGTCTGCTAAAGTAGTTCCAGCCCTAGAACGTTCGGTGGTAACGTGCTTTATATTTTCAGTTTCAGTAGCGTGTAAAACCAAGGTAATTGGTTCTTGGTCTTGTTACCACTGCTGGCTTGCTACTGTTTCTGTTACAGCTAGGTACTATAGGCGGTTTTTCTCCTGGATACTTTTGAATGGCAGAGGGAATCCATTCCCCAAAGCTCACCAGCGATCCTTATGAAACAAATTTTTAATCAACTTCTGGCTGAGCAGAGGTAGGAGCAGGGTCTGTAAACAAACAAACAAACAAACAAAAAAAACCAAACAAAAACCCACAAGACTGACCTGATTTTTCCCTGCTAGGAACTTCTCCAAACATTTTTTCATTTATTCTGTAACAAACTTGTGCTCCCTGTCTGTGGTGGAGAGGAGGATTATGTGAGTTGAATGCTGAATTAAGATGATGGTACTTATTTAGCACAGCTGACTCTGAGCCTCCTCCCTGCTTTTCTTCGATGGGCAGAGTTCAGCACTTTCTAGCACAGCTTTATGAATCAATCCTTGCTGATTTCTGTGGTCTTTTTGGACCTGCTTGCAGACTTTGTTTCCAACTTGAAAATTGCATCATCAGCGTGCCAGAACGCAGCTTCAAGAAGTGCAGGCTTGTAATGGAAGGAGTCAAGTGTTATCCATAGCAAGGACAGGCAAATTGGGTTTTGGTGAGCTTGGAGCCATTATGCCACTTATTTGTAAAACATAGAGTCTGTGTACCTCTGGCATTGATGGCTACCTTCATGATTCCCACCTTATTTCCTGCAGCTTTTTGAGATGCTGCTAAAGAAGCACAGGTTTTGAAAGGTTCTTCAGAATAAAGCTCTTGCAGAGCTGGGAGCCGAGGAAATCTGTGCTCCTATGAGCAGAAAACCGTGCAGTGAGGTAGCATCTGTTCAGCAAGGCAAGCTGTAGAGAAAGTGAAACAGGCTGTGTGAGGTTCAGGATTTAAAACCAAACTATAGATCTTTGTTTGCTTCGCAGTGTGTGTGAGAAGATGGGAAGCATGTAGGTAAAAGGGGCCCGCAGAAAGGAGGACTGGTTCTGGGAGGACTCTGATGGCCAGGTTCAGCTGTCTGGGGTGCAGCTCTTGAGTCGGGGAGTCGATTTAGGGAGGCTATATTAAAGCAAAAGCAAGCTCTAATTTGCATGTCTCTTTGGGTTGTAGCTCTTGCAGAGCACAAGTTATGCTTCATGGGAGTCTGCATTGCAGACGTACTTTCAGATACAGTTTTTTGGGTCTTGCTTCTGAAAGCCTTTAGCTCAAGGACTGATTTTATTTTCATGAATAATTTGATGGTTCAGTGTGAGTAGGCTTAAGCTCTTGTATAAGAACCTGCTGAGCCTGCCAACTTTCAACCTGAAAGGAGGGTGACTTGCTTTTTTTTTTTTTTTTTAATCTCCCTTCAAATGCTTCATGCTTATTATAGAGCAGATTTTGTTTGTATTCTCTTCTTGCTGAGACTACATCTGATTTAGAGCCATTTTCCTGGAGTACTGGTATAGTTCTAATCTTGTAATACTTACTCTTTGCCTCACATTCTTTCCAGCATATTCTTTTTTTAACGGTACTGATGTCAAAATAGAAGTTGCATTGTAAGAATGCAGAAGCAAAAAAGTCAAATCAGTTAGCAGGTACTGCTGTGTGTAAGTTGTAATGAGATGTAAGGATGTTCTTGTGCTTAGAATTTGTTTTTACAACTGTTTTGAGGATAGTGCATAACCAAGATGCAAAACAGGTGTTTACTCAAAGTGAGTAAGCCCAAGATGAACGAATGAGAGATATGAAGAATAACACATTGTTTCATCTCCATGGTTGTGAAAGATAAGTGAGGTCCCTACTCTTGTAAATTGGGTTTTTGGTAAAGAGGCTGTTTCCTATATGTTTATAAGCGTGTCTTTTTCTGCGATGATTCTGTGTACATTCTGAAGAGGAAAAGTAGGCTTTTGTGGTTTTTGTTTTTTGTTTTTTGTTTTCAATGTCTCAGATTATAGTTTTGACTTTGGTGTTTGGGATGGGCTTCCTTTTGGATCTTAAAGCATTACAATACTGCATCTTTATTCCAAATGATAGCTCTGAGATTTCTACATTTTTCTGTTTCAGTCATTGTTAGATTTACTCTGTCCAGTATCTTCAAATTAGCACCTCATTTGCCTGATTTGTTTTCTTCTGGAATTGTTGCAGAGCAGAAGAAGATCTTGCTGTGTTTGTGCAAAAGAAAGTAAACCCTGGCGATTTTCTGGTGGTGTATCTTGGTGTTTGCTCACTAGGAGAAGTGCAAATTAGTTATTTACTACTATTATACTAGAAAGAGGTGAATTTGTGACTCAGTTGAACTGCTTTTGCTTGCTCAGTTTATTTCTTTTTCTCTGTCATTATGGTATAGGTAATTAAAGTAGCAATTAAAAAAATAATCTTTTTTCTTTTTGAATGAAGCTCACTAGTGTCTTGTTTGAGCTTGTGTACCACTTCCAGTATGGTGTCTGGTGCCAGGAGGTAGCTTTGCATTGCTGTTCAAATGTTGCTGTGGTGGAAATTACCACACTTTTCAGTGTTGGGGACTAGTTTGCATAGAGAGTTTGATGTATGCCCTTGTGAACTTTTGATCTTTTTTTTTCCCAGCAGCTGACTGTACTTAGATAAAGGACCAATCAAGTCCATTTCTATTTAGATAGATGCAGCTGTTAACCTGGTATCAGGTGATTGGAGGTGTAGCTGAAGTAAGCCAGTTACTGTTTGATTTCAGTAAAGGATTAGTTATTTTATATTTCTTAAACGGGAAGAGCTCGGGTTGCACAGGTGTATCAATAGGGAATTTCAAAGCTGCTTAAATATTGGAATTATTTTCTTACAGCAGATCCCCAGAAAAGTGTGGAAGATGAAATTGAATCTGTTCTGCAGGAGCGGATAATGATTTTGGACGGAGGCATGGGTACCATGATCCAGCAACGTGCCCTTTCAGAAGAGGATTTCCGAGGGCATGAGTTTAAAGATCATTCCAGGCCTTTGAAAGGCAATAATGACCTTCTCAGTATAACTCAACCTGATATAATCTGTGACATACACAAGGTAGGTGGTTCTGATTTCTGTCTCCTGACAAGAGAAGGAAGGAGAATTTGGCCTCTGTGCTCCCCTTTTCCATGCCACAGGCTAGTGCTAGGTAACCATGCAAAAAAGAATGAGCAGATTTGACTGTTCTGGTTGTGTGAGCACAGCATTCATGTCTTGGTTCTTGATGTTACCCAGGCAGTGTTGTTTTTAAATCCTTTTTTGACTTAATCCCTGACGCATTTCTGTTATTGTAGATTATGATTGATTTCATTTTTCTTTCAGTTTCTCTGCCTCAACCAGCACTTGAAATGCATCTAAGTAGGATATAACTTGAATTCTAGATGCATATTTCTATAACTGTGTATTAAAGAGCGGTTAAGTGGGGCAGCCTGAAGCAGGCCTCTCCATAGTTAATGAATGTATGCGCTTCCATATTCTTGCTTTTTCCCTAGAATATTGATGTGTGGTCCAGAGAATAAAACAGCCTGGGGTCAATCATTAGGAATTTACAAATAGATTTTATTATTTTCCTCTTCAATTAGACTTTAAAAACTAACTTCCTAAGTCTTGCCTTTTTTGAGTTGCAGGTGTATGTAGGTGTAGGTCTTACTGTAATAATTGTAACATTTGAATAGCATTGCAACCAGTTAAAACCTCACGTTTGTTCTGGTTTTTTCCAATATTTATTAAAAAGTTCTGCATTTTATTTATTAGAATTATACTTGACTTATGTTTGTTAAATTTGATATGTAATCTGTATTTTTATATTTACATTCTAACTGTTGTTCTTTGGCTTTTAAGAGCAATGGACGAGTTGAAAAGAGTCAGAGTCTTTGACCTATAAAAATTTTAAGAAATACTTGTAGATTGAGTTTAGTCCCTAGCCCGTCAACTGATCTGTAGTGGTCATGAACCTTGGAATTTATAGTAGCTTGTGGTTTTAATTGGATAAGCTGGTTTAACAGTTGAATTTTGCAAATTTAACAGACCAATAGTGATGAGAGAATGAATGCATTGCATCAAACCAAGTAGCCTGCTGTCACTGCTCCAACAGCCAGTTGTGAGTGCTCTAGGAAAAGTGTAAGAAAAGAACAAGTCTGTGGTGGTCCCTGTGCCTGCAGCAGCTTTTGGGTCTGGTGCTTTCTGAGCCATTGGTGGTGGCTTCATATTTTATAGCTACCAGTGGTCATTTCTTCTGAGAATTGGGCAGAACTTGAAATAATAGATGAAAATATTTCTACAAAGTAACTGAAATCCCAGTATATGTATGGTTGGGTGGTGGTGTTTGGTTTTTGGTTTTTTTCAATGGCCCAGTGAGTCAGACCTCACAGATATCAGTAACTTGAAAAGTAAATGTTAGCTGTACCTTGCCTGGCAAAGTCAGGTTCAGTGGTAAGAGGTGATGTATTTTCAAAGGCAAAAATGATCTTCCTGCTTTGAGCGTGTTATTTACTTCTGTGATGGTAGACAGTAAAGTTGAAGAGCTTTTGCTACAATGGCAGGTCTGAAATAAACAAAAGCTAGTACAAAACTGTACACATTTAACGTGTTTCTTTAGATGATTTTTGGAAACTTAATTACTTGGTTATGAGTGTACATGTAAGAATTTGTGTATTTTCTTATAGCTATTCGTAGGTATTTCTATATGTATCCAGGAGGCGTTGAGAGAAAGCATATTAGTTTGTGGCAAAGGATGTTTTAAAGCAAATTTAATTCCTTTCTGCTGTCATTTGGATCAAGGCTTTATTTGCCCTGTTGAACCTGCTGAGCTCATCTGCTTCTTACAGGAAAATCTGAGTGATTTGTTTGATGGTCACATCAGTATATTTCACTTATTAGCACATCAAATGTCTTATTTTCCTTGTATATACAGGGGTCATCTAAGGGTTAACCTGATCAAAAAGAGGAGTTAAGGAGGGAAGAGGGCTACTGATAGAGGTTATAAAAAAGCAGTCTGGAATCCACAAAAATATTTCAGCTTGCATTGATTTGAGCTTACTTCAGTGGGCATTAGACAACCAAAATGGAGCAGAAGACTTAGCTGTTTTCAGACTCTGGGCTATTAGTTAAACTTTAAATGTGATCTGCGCAAAATATAATGCTCCTAATCTTGTATTCTGTCCCAGTATGTTCTTATGCTGTACAGATCCACTCAGAATGTTTGTTTTTTCTAACCTCTGCTTTTGTTTAACTGGTACCTTTTCTGAGTCTGCCCACAGCAGCCCTCACTTGCTGATGGCAATTGGACTATGTCCAACCATGTCCCTGTGGAGAAATCTAGAATGTGCTCCAAATGCTGGACCGAGTGGCCTACATATAAATGTCACCTGTTGGTAGAAAGTGTGGCTGAATATGAAACTCTGAAAACTGGTTACATGGAACACTTCTGTTGCTTTGGCCCTGTGCCTTTGAGTAAGGCCTTCAGAGTTGCATCTGCTTTGAATTAGGCAATGATTTGTGACTTTTTGTCAACTGAATGAAACAAAGTATTTGGATTGCTTTTGTTCCATATCTCTGTTTTGGAGGTCTTGCTGTTATTTGTTTTTTTTCTTTCACGTCTTGCAGGAGTACTTGCTGTCAGGTGCTGACATCATTGAAACTAACACTTTCAGCAGCACCAGAGTTGCACAAGCTGACTATGGCCTTGAGCATTTGGTAAGAATGCTAAACTATTTACACTTTAAAATATTAATCAAGATTTTTGTCTTAGCAGCCAAGATTAGCTTAGTCCCGGAGTCCTTTGGTACTGTGTTTATTGACTGCATGCTGCCTTTTGAGCCACGTGATGGGGTTGTGGCACATTTCCACGCTGTGGACTTGTACTTGCTGTGTGTGACAGTCACTGTGCCTCTTGTTGATGAAGGCACAGGCAGTAATAATTTGTTCTGGGTTTTGGTTGAGCATTCACAGAATGTCTCAGTTCTGTGCGCAGGTATATTTTGCTTCAGTCCTTCTAACTTGCCAAATGTCACAGTGGAACTGCTTTTTTCCTGGATGTTATTTGTGTGGTTTTTGTGCCGGTGTATGTAGAAGTCCTTTCAAGCTTGGATATGTCATACCAATTCTGGTTTATTTGTTATTCAGAGAATTTGAGAAATATGTGAAAAAAATACTTGAAAATACACTACTTGAATAAAAATTGAATTTAAAAGTTGGTTAGTTTTGTCCTGAAAGTCTTGTTCTTTAGCTTTTGTTGACTTCAGCAGGATTTAATTAGTACCTTACAGAATGAAGTTTTATGATTAGTAGCTGTAGGCTGGGGCGTACGTGGGATGAGACCTGCTGTATAACTGTTGCTGACATGTATAGAGCTGTTCCTTTTGGAGTTTTGTAATAATGCTTGTATGGCTTAGGGAGCCTTCAGAGTGTACTGCGAGGCACTGAATGGAAGAGTTGTGTTTCTTTGAGGATGAGTTATGCTGTACTGAACTAAAGGTTATTCAGTAATTTTCTGTAATTGTTCTAGGCATATCGGTTAAACAGAGCCTCTGCATGTGTGGCCAGAAAAGCAGCAGATGATGTCACTGCTCAGACAGGTAAGCAATGTTAATTTTAATTTCTTATTCATTTGTGGGTTTGACTTGCTGCGATCTTTGAAATGTTGTAACTAGAGGATAGCTTGATGATTTACATCACAGGGACTTAACTTGCAGATGTGCACACTCTTCATTTTAGGTACAGTATCAGTTTCACATCTGTATTCCTATCACACTAATTTCAGCGTGATTGCAGGATCTGGAGTGTGCTCTGCAGGATTGCAGTCCAGGGCCTGCCTGTTTTAGGCTGCAGGTGGTACACATCTTCCACATGTGTGTTAGAGAAGACAGTTTCAGCAGGAACTGTTATAAGTTACTTAGGTTTGTATGGCACAATCTTTGTAGTACAGAATTAGGATAGCTGATTCTAGGCAAATGTGGATTACCAGTTACTCCTAGTATTATAAGTCTTGTGGTTTGACTTCACTCAGCAGCAACTGGAGTGTGTTTAGCATGTGACTATCTGCAAATGTGCAGCCTTTTACCTTCTGGACTTTATGTGAGAGGGTTATAGCTCATTTACACTGCTGTAGACAATGCTGTCTTTCAAAGACAGGTAATTTCCTTTTGTATTCTGCCGTCAAACTGTGTTTCAAGCTAACAGTGCTGCCGCTGCTGTCCCAATAACACCTCACTGATGGGATTCATAGTCCGCAATAAAAATATAAGATTTGAAATACACTTTAGAAAAAGTGAGTTGTTTTTTTTAATGAACACATACCAGAATATTTAAATCAGGTTATCTAGTGAAAAATGCCAGGATAGTTCTATGCTGCACATTTAAGATAATTGAATGAAGCTTCCTGTGTCAGAAACAAATGATACTTAGAAGAAAAAACAGTTGAGCCAATTGCCTTTTTCATAGATGTTCTTCTGTCTTGTGTGGATACACTGAATGTCTCATTGGATAGGATTAAAACAAAAAAGTCAGCTGTGCTGGATAATCCTGTGCTGATCAGACTCTTGACTTGAGACAGGAGTTTAGTGTTTTATAGTTCTTTTTGTGCATTCCTTGGTGTTCATGGAGGATTTATATATTAACTTGGCTGCCATTGTAAAACCAGAGGTAATTTTTTTTTCTTTTTTTTTTGTTTTTCTGTGTCTTGTTTAGGAATTAGGAGATATGTTGCTGGAGCCATGGGTCCAACAAACAGGACACTCTCTGTGTCACCATCTGTGGAGAGACCAGATTACAGGAACATAAGTAATTATAACCATCAAGTTATTTAACTTAGGTGATGGTCTTGAAAGAAATACTGCCAGATGAAATTAACGTCATTGCTGTTTTACAGCTTTTGATGAACTGGTTGAAGCATATAAGGAACAAGCCAAAGGACTTTTGGATGGAGGAGTTGATATCTTGTTAGTGGAAACTGTATTTGATACAGCCAATGCCAAGGTAAGACTCCTGGGAAAAAAAAAAACGTGTTAGTATTGTAAGTATTTGGTGTACTGTCTAAGGAAATTCAACATAGTACTTGTAAGAGCTATCAGCTGCTGCTTACTAAATACATGAAAAGACTCTTCAGTTGATAGCAAAGAGGTAGAATGTAAGGAGATGTTTTTTTTAATCAGCCTTTTCCAGCGTTTTTCCTTTTGCCTTTTAATATGTGCCCTTAGCATCTTTCTGACTGCCAGCTGTCCTTCTGTTCCCAGAAGCTCTGCGGTGTTGCAAAACATGTCCAAATGCATCTGATGTTTGTATTTTTCAGCATAACATGTCTGCCTAAAGAGAGGCACACTGGAGTGGGATTGTCCAGTGTATCCGATTGTGGGCATGGGAAGGCTTGTGAGACAGTTCTGTTAAAACGTTGGGGTTTTAGGAACTCTGACACCGCCATCAGCTTTAAAAAAGAACAGTTGGGAGTAGAGGATTAGAAGGGTGAAAGAGGAGGAATAAAATGTTGAAATAGCCGTAATTTACATGATTTTGACACCTCCTTCTTTATCTAATAACTGCTTAGTGCAGGTGGTGGAGTTGTTAAGGCACTTAAAACTGTCTTGCAATTTTACGTGGGAAGGTCTGGCTGGGTATGCACACAGCTTTTTGTTAAGCTTTTGCCATAGGCTGATTAACATGTACAGTGGCATGACTTGCCCTTTGTAGATTGACCAGTCATCATGGAGGTTTGGCTAGGATCCTGTAGGTTTAACATAGGTGCTGAGCTCATGTTCTCATGCAACTTTCTTACCCTAAGGAGACGGGAAATTTTCAGAACCTTCTAAGGGGTCACTGCAGTCCTTACTCTTAAAATTAGAGGCTGTTAGAATCCTTTGCAAACTGCATGTCTAAACAGATTCAAGGGCAGCGAATGTGTATGTACTGAGAATAGTACATACAATCGTGTTTGGTGGGGGGGGATTGTGCTGGAGATGTGAGGGAGAAGTGCACACCAATGTGATTTGGATTTCAGACTAGTCTTGGTCTTACTTGGTTATCCCATGGTACTTCCTTTCTACTTGTTACCAAAATGTGTTTTGGAACATTTGGAAGATGTTAGGGGCAAGGGTAAAACCTCTTGAGTATAGTGGGTTCTCACAGGCATATGAGGTAGCAAGTTGCATAAATAGCCATTAAAAATATTTAAAAAACCAAAAAGCAAACGCACACAAACCAAAAAAGGCAACAAACTGAAGAAGTCCTGAAATGTCCATTAATATTTTGCAACTTATTCTTCCACAGGCAGCTCTTTTTGCACTCCAGACATTGTTTGAAAAAGAATATGCTTCCCGACCCATATTTGTAAGTATATATTACCTATTTAATATTTTACATGTACTTAAGCATGATTTGTGAACTGGCTGAGATGGTGGTTGATTAAAGTGTTTTGAAATGAAGGAAATAAGTGTCTTGGAAATATACCTTTTTGACATAATTGGGAAAGGAAAAACTGATGTGAAGAGCTTTATGACAGCCTTGGGTAGCTCTGTTGAGCTTATCAATCTGAAAACTAAGGAATGACTTCATTCCAGTGCATATTTGTTTTGTGCGTTTCTACAGGAAAAGGTTTGATGATGATTTTTTTTCAGGCTTGCTGTCTTAAGGGTAATATGAACCCAGTGCTTCAAGGATGAAATTAAGCAAATACTGCCATATTTTCAAGTAGCATATGAGTGGCCATTTGAAGTCAGAAAAGGTCTGTGTAACTCCATATTCTTTCTCTGACATGTCTTTTTCTGACAGCAGGTAGTCATGAATGCATAGCAAGGAATATGGAAAAAAATCAGCTTGTTTGAAAGTTCTGATGTATTCTTCTAGCTTTCTGCAGTTTGTGGCTCAGGCTTTCTGATTTGCAGTTTGCATCTGTTCGTACCCTTTTGTTAAATGTATTTACTCCTTCCTCAAACCTCTGTTCAAACCTGTATGGGACCCAGGCATCCACAAAATAATATGTCAGTAATTTTTGCAGCTTATGAATGGCTGTTTGAAAGTTTGCTTGCTTTTGGATGTTCAACCCGATAACGTTTGTGTCTTGCCATTTATCTTTTGAAAGTGACAGTGAGCAGCTGTTCCGTGTTCCCCTTGCTGCCTAGTCATGGCATTTATAGTTCTTTGTAAGAGCCTCCTTTAGTCATCTTTTTTTCGTCCTAAAGAGTCCTTGTCTGTTTAGCTGCTCCATACCATTCATTTATTATTCTTGTCACTTTTTTGTTTTCCACTTCGTCAAGTCAGACGGGAATTAGAATAGGATACAGCAGTCAAAGTGCAGACACCAGGGATTCGTATGATAGTCTAGTGATGTTCTCTGACTTGTCCGTTTCTTTCTTTGTTGTTCCTGATTTACTAGTTTACTGGTGGTGAGCTTTGAAATTGTGTTCATAAAACTTTCTTTTGTAGCTCAGATTAGTTTCTTGAGCAGTAAAGACTAGTTTGGAGGTGTCATTATGTAGAATTTTTCCTGTGTTCGCAACTTTGTACTTGATCAGCAATGAGTTTCTGCTTTTTTTATCATTCAGGTCAGCACTGAGAGTTTTCTCATTACATAGAGTTCACTTTTGTGTCTTCATTGTGCTGAACAGAGTGGTCAGTGAGCTTGGTTGCCTCATCCTCTGCTCCTTTTTCAGTTCGGTTATTTTGAGAAGTACAACCCTTCACACAGCTCCTTCTAGGATTCTGCTGGTCACCTCCCTTGACCGAGTAGTTTGAAGGAAAGTAGCATCACTATTAAAGCATGTTTTGGGGTACATAATGGATTTACCTTTGCATGAAGCCTTCTAAACTCAATGCATCTTCTGGAAAAAAAGATTTGTAGACTTGAGAAGGCTCTCCTGGCTTATTCAAATGCCTCCTGAATTCTCAACTTTGTAGTTGTTGTTGGGGTCAGGACATTATTGTTTGCACATCTCTATGTATATATATACACACACACATATAAGTACAGAGGTATGATTATATATGGTTAAGACTTCTGTCTCCACTATGAAGTTGCAACATCTGGTGTTCCCTTGCGGCAAAATGAGTAACTTGTTTTTAAGGCCATCTGCCCCCCTCCCACCTCGCCACCAAACAACCTAATAGCAGTCCTGAGACCTGAGGCAGGGAGGATGAGGAGAGGAGAGGAGCTGTGACTGCCGATAGCTGCCCAAACAGATAACTATGGCAGGTTGGTTCAGGGGCCATTAACAGAATGATACCATGGTACTAATGCTACCTTGCTGCTGAATGGTTCATGGTAGTTTTTGCTATTCCTTTTTTTTTTTTTCCTTTTCCTGTTTCTCTCTCTGAGGTGGGGGGAGAGAGAGAGAAGGAAGACCAGTAAGACTAGTCAAAGGTTTGCCTTTCCCCTAGCTGGGTATTTAAATGTCTGCAGGGAGGAAAAGGTTTAATTTTTGTTAAGGTCGTACTTTATCAGTTTGAGTGGAGCATAGGTCCTCCTGTTTTGACTTTTAGCAGTTCAGCCATTTAAATTCTTGTTTTTATTGTGAATTTAATTCTTCTCCTTTCTCTGTATTCAATTGATATTTAGGTTTCTGGAACCATTGTGGATAAGAGTGGGCGTACCCTCTCAGGCCAGACAGGAGAGGCATTTGTCATTAGTGTTTCCCACAGTAAGCCACTTTGGTAAGGACATATATCTTTCTCTTAATAAATTATCTGTAGATTGTGATTCTTTTCTGTTTTAACACCTTGCTTGCAGCTAAGTGGAAGCTATACTAACTGTGATAATATTTAATCATGTGTATTGCTAATGTGTTCTGCTGTCGTTCCCTTAGCAGAAATTATGTTTAAGAATGCTATATTTTTAAAACATTGCTTTAAATAATCTGGAGTTTTGTGTTTGCAACAGCTGCTGAAATCACAAGTAGATCAAAGCATTAAAAAATAATGATTCTGAAGCTGTAGTTTGCCATCTCCTACTGTCCCAGATTGTGCAAGGAGCTAATTCCTGGTATGAACAGATCTTACATCCCTTTCTTAGAGGGAAGCAGTGCCAGCTCAGGATGTTTCAGGGTGGCTTGAAAGAGTAAATCAGATTTCATTCCTGTGTTCTTTTTACTGAACTGTGTGTGTGAACTCTTACAAAAATATATACGTTCCCTGAGCGTTTTTCTCAAGGCTGTGATTGTTTTATAAGCTCCTGATGCCTCCATTTACTCGCATTCTTTTCTGTTCAGGCAGAAAATTCTAAATAAGTGTGAGATTAAGATCTGTGAAAATGCATAATATAGCAGATTTTGGTCATTGTGCAAAGTTTTGCGTGTTAGTTTGAAAACTGTTCCCACTTCCCCTATTCTGTCTCTTCCTTGCCTTCTCTTTGCCTTCTCTTTACCATTTCTTCTTTCACGTTGGTTCGTCACATAAAAACTTACGCCAGAAATTAATGTTTTTGTCCTAGAATATTGTAACTAAAACATGTAATTCACTGTTATTAGTGCACACCATGCACATTGTGATGAGCCATTGTTTGTTTTTACAACAAAATTCCAGCTAAAATGCACAATCTGTCATCCCCGTAATACAAAAGCAGAAGACTGCATTCACAGCTTTCCTGACTGCCCTTGAGGCTCCACTTTCCCAGACCAGACGGTGCTCCAGAAGTAACATATGGAGCCTCTTGGAACAGGGTGGTGGTTGATGACTCCTCTCAGCATCACAGCCTAGTGATCCATATTTGGCATGAGTCTGTCTCAGATAATTTTGCTCATAATTCTCTCACCTCTGAAGAGGAGAGGTCACTGGAGCAGAAACCAAGAACTTATTAAACCATTTTTCATAAAAGCTCTCTTATGAGTCTGATTAAAGCCCTGTTTCTCATTTGTGTGAAGGCTACTCTGCAGCACTGTGGTAGAAGGGTTTTAGTTGTGGGAGCAGATTGCATTTAACGTTGTTTCTGTTGCCAAGTTGGTACAGAGTGGCTTTAGGGTTGTGAAGAGGCTGGTTAATAGCAGTATCCTAGAGATCACATTGTATGTGTTCATGTTTCCATTTGGGTTTTGTATGTCCTGTTTAAGGTGATGTGTTGTCCTTAAGTCAGTTTGGTTTGGAGCCCCCCCCTAAAAAGTGTGTGCTTTTTGTCCAGCTGATACAGCTAGTAGCTGAGAAACTTGTGAACTGTGCTTAGTAAGTGCTGAATGATGTGTGACAAGCGGTTTGCTATGAAGGGTGCTTAGATGTGGCATGAGTTCCCTTCATGTTATTTTGAATCCTGTGATTGTTTCTACTGTGGTACCATTAAGAAGAAATAACGGCGAGTTTAGGGATGTTTGTTCTGGTCCCAGGGGCACCCTGCAGCCTTGGCTTTTCACAGGAACTGATGTGTGACAGCTGCAAAGAAATGAGCAAAGGAGGGAGGTGATATTTAAGATGAGGGTGTGATGGTTATTATACTAGGGGAGCAGTGATTGCGTACCAGCGATCTGGTTCAAGGCTGCTGGCTTTTAAGGCATGGTTAATGTTCTGCTTTTCTCAAAAGTTTTCTTTCATGTGCTGTGGGGAAATGATACTGGCATGAATGCGCATGTCATTTTGAAACAGGTAGTGCTTGGATGGTGGTGTGCTTGTAGATGTATTTGTCAGCAGCCCCTGTAGTGGGTAATCATTCAGGCAATCTGCAAGGCCAGTGCCTAGTGAGTCAAGTGAGAATATCAAGAAGTGTTTGCTGAGTGTGTTGGCTGCTTTTACAGTATCTCTCTGGTAAGACGAGGTAGAGTGGTAGGTGAGTTTGTACCAAGAACCAGAGACAGACTGATATTAAATGTGGAAGGGAGAGATGGAGCTGCTTAATGTAGGAGAGAGCTTAAAAAGAGGATGTGGGGAGTGCGAACTGGCAGCTTGTAAATCGAATGACTGAACAGCAGGAAATACATTGCATTCATCTGTATTTGATAAAGACAGTCTTGTTAAGTATCCTTATCTTGCTTTGCTTTGAAAATCCTGAGGGATGAGCCCCATTTTGAAATAAACTCCACAACATCATTGCTGTAATTAATGATGTATACTCTCTGCATTTTGTTTGTATCCAGGGGATCTGTATGAAGGATTTAAATGTATGTAAACACTGAACAGGAAAATAAGAATAAAAGGGTGATTTTAAATTTTTTTCTCTTTAAATAGAAGGGCCTGTATGAGGTGCACTAGAAAAAGCACCTCAAAGGTAGAGCTGGTTTGAAAAAATAAACATATATGCCCACACCTCCTCCACCACCCCCCACCCCACCCCACCCCCGATTGGGAGAAGGGGTTTGTCTGTTTTTTGGTCTTGGTACGTGACTGTGCAATATTCGAGGCACTGGTGCTGGATGTTGCTGTGAGCCCTTCAGATCTCAAGGATTTGTCTTTCTGTTCAGTAAGTGAATCTGGCTGCAGCATTTGCTGCTACTGCTTGTGCAGTTGCCAAGCCCCTGCCTACTCCTTGGAAACAGGAGAAAAGTAAAAAACCATTTTGTGCTCTCAGTCCTGTGCAGGGCTTTATTGCTTTTGACCTCTGGGAAACTAAGTGAGCATACGTGCACTTTATTAACTTAGCTACCTCTGAGGCAGCTTCTGTGGCTCACTGAGTTGGGAGTTGTGGCTGCTGCCTGTGCCTGTTTCAGTGGATTAGTTTGCATCTTCTCCGAGACTGTTACTCCAGGGAAGGAGTTAGCTTTTTTACATCTTCCTCTTCTAGCAGCACTGTGAGCACCTTTTGAGTTTTGCAGTTCTTGTAAGATGGTTTCTAGAATGGTGCAGAGAGATCAGGAAACATAGGTAAAAGATCTCTTACATTCTGAAAGAGAAAATTCCCTTTTAATGTAGACACTGTCAGTGGAAGTCACGTTTATGTATCTGTCATTAAATGAAGGAAAACTCGATTGTGCCTTGTATACTGGTAAAACTGTTTGAGAAGCTTATTCCTGCAAAAATGCTTCTGCTGCAGTGCTGTCTTGTTACTAAGATGTAGCAGATTCAGTGGCCCAAGCTTATTAGGGCTTCCATGAGGCATCGTGGGGAGGCATTTGGGTTCTTCCGAGGCTGACATAATTTATGCATAATTTGAAAAGAAAATGCTGGGTTAGCGGCTTGAAGCAGGTCTTGCCTTTTCAACCTTTTCCATACTTCCTGTAGCAGAAAGCTCCTTTCCAGTCTGTCATTCTCATTCCACTTGTTCTCTCTTTCACCTAGAAAATACAGAGCTGTCGTGTTGCTGCCAGTTGCTGTCAAAATGCTGCCACTTCCCTCCTGGATTTTGAAATGAAATCTTGATTTACTATTCCTAGTTCAGTTCAGTCCAGCCCCCTCCCTGTTGTGCTTTTCTTCCACCAGAGGGTCCTCCTTTTGCAGGGTCTCGTTGTATTGATGATGATGGTTAAAGAAACTGGAAATCACGTTGCTTTTGTTGTAGATGATTGTGGGAGTTCACAGTTGCCAGCACTAACATTTGTCCGTTTTGGATGTAAACGGTGTTTTTATCTCAAAATAATTTTTGAAAATTTATTTTCCAGTATTGGCTTAAATTGTGCCTTAGGGGCAGTTGAAATGCGACCATTCATTGAAACAATTGGACAGTGTACAACAGCCTACATCATCTGTTACCCCAATGCAGGTGTGTTGGTGTGCATGTTCCTGTGCTTGCAGGCAGATGAAACGTAACTCAACTGTTCCATCTCGTTAGCAATAATAGAGTTGAATTAGCTTGAAAAGATTATTGTTTTTACTATTAAAAAGAGATTAAGAATATTTTAAACTGCTGAAAGTAACTATTGTTAGTTCTGTGACAGTGAACCCAGAATGCTCTCCGGCATAATTAACAGTCTATTGAGTAAGGGTTGCAAGGGTAATGAGGCATTTTAGTCCTTATACAAGTGTAACTACTTCAAATATATCTTTTATGGAATTTAATTTTGTACTTGTGGGCTTTAAACAAATTGTAATACTAGAAAAAATACGTTTCAAGGTCTTCCCAATACCTTTGGTGGTTATGATGAAACTCCAGAAGTGACTGCCCAGCATCTAAAGGTATGAAATATTTCTCATGTGTCACATCTGACATACTAGTAGGCAAGAATTCTTTCCTTGTATTTGATGTGTGTTTTTTACAACATTGTGTAGGTTTTTATTTTTCCTCAGATGGCTCTATATGTCATTTGGATTGTTTATAGACAATTTGTGGAATGATAGTTATTTGAGATAACAGGTTAGGAAAAACTGCTTGGGAAACTCTGAAAACCTTTCTTACTTTCATGTCCTACACTAAGCTTTCCTGCAGCTTGATCTGTGGATGTTATTCATTTGCACTCTTGTGTTTTTACTTTTGCGTTTGGGACTTGTTCGAAAAGCTGAGCAGTTTTTGTGAACTTGGCAGGACTTTAGAGTTGTGTGTATAGGAACCGCTGATGGTGGTGTCTCAGTGCAGGGTTTCCTTCCACATGGCACTTGATCTGTGCAAGATGGAACTGCGTGGCTGGAGCTGCAGTGCATCAGCGAGAATGCAGCATCTGCTGCATGTTAATTCCCTTTTATAATACAATATGGCTAGTCTTTGATACTTATCCAAGTTTTCATCTGGGGCTTTGGTATAAAACAGGCCAGTTTCAACTGTAGTTTACTAAAATTAGGTGTTGAAGTTGCTGGTTAGACTTGGGTATCCACATCTCAAAACAAATCCTAAAGAGAAGAAATAGTAAAATAGTACTGATTGTTTTTTTAGTTTAATCTTTTTTTCTTGTGATCCCCCTGAATTGCTTAACATGTGGAGAAAAAAACTATATAAAAATGCATATCTAAAAATATAGATATAAATAAAAAAGATACCTTTATTAACTTGAAATGAAATTATCTTTCCCTCCCTTTTACAGAATTTTGCTTTGGATGGTTTGGTCAACATAGTTGGAGGTTGCTGTGGTACTACACCAGCACATATCAGGTACCTCATGAGCTACAACTTCATGTTCACTGGGAAATAAATTCAGTGCTGCTTCTGTGAAGCAGTATTCTATAGCTTATCTTGGAGTTCCTTGAAAAGATGGATCACTTGAATGCTAACAGCAGCGATATGTGGAGGAGAAATAATCTGGCTTTCATAGCTCTGTGTATCGTGAAGAATGAGTAGAGGCATGGTTCAAAGATTTTACCTCTGCTGGTTTGTCATCTGAAAGTGTTTTGGAATTACTCTTCCCTCTTTATCATTGGATAGAATAGAGTTCCTATCTCTGCTCCCTTATGCTGTACCTTCTTTTTCTTTCTCACACTCCTAGCCACAAAGTGAAATTTAAGGTTTCTTTTGCTGGTAGAAGGAAGGAAGGTGTGTGCATGGGGAGGGGGGGGGAATGTCTGAACTGGTCTGGGAATGCTGTACAGCTGGTGCTAGCCCTGGCCACTCAGAGGGAAGATTTCATATCTTTCTGACTGGAAGCAGGTCAGTGGGAAAACCTCCTTTTTTCACCTGGACTTGAAAGGGAAGGGGGCCTTGTGATTAATTTTTACCCTAATACAAACGGGTAAGGGACGGTAGTAGGTGAACATGTAGAAGACACCGTGTGTCACTCCTGACTGGAGTGAAGAGAAAGTGAATGTGATCACCATGAGTTATTCTGGCATCTGAGAAGTGTGTCTCAGCCCAGAACAATGTTTGTCCCTTATTGGATTTTTTTACTGTAATTATCAGCAGTTGCTCAGGTCAGCAAATTGTGAATACGGTAAGAGTCAGTGTAGTTTGAGGAGTGGTTCTGATGTCCATCAAGTATCCCATTGGCATAGTATCTCATGTTCTGTATTTGGTATATCTTCAGCTTTGTATGTTCCCTGCAAATAGCTATGGCAGGGTCTTCTGGGAGTATGTTTTTGCCTTTGGCCACACAAAGTGAAATTAGCTAATTAGCCTTGTCTGCTACAAGGCTAAATGAGAGATGGAGTTATATGTCTGGTGTATTCTGTTTGAGTCTTGTCTGGAGTGGTTTAATTTTAATCAAAAACTTTGCTCTTCACTTTCTTCTTTCTGTAACTCAGGAAAATTGCCAAAGCTGTGAAATTCTGTAAGCCTCGCGTTCCACCTTCTCCCTCTCAAGGATACATGCTGCTGTCAGGTAAAACAGAGTGTAACAGTTTAAGCTTTATAACTCATGCAACCTTCCTTTATAAATTTATTTGCTCTTTTCTGCTGATCAGAGTGGCACTACGAGTTTCTGATTCTACTTGAATCCAGCAATCTTATGGATGTGTAACCAGATCTAAATCTTACTGCTTTGCCAAAAGATTAATGGAACATTTTGTTACAATCTTGTATAATATAAGGAAGCCAGCATATTTTACTCTGCAAGTCTCAGACACTTTGTAATGGTTAGTGAGTATCTTTATCCTCACTTGGCAACAGGGGAGGGTGAAACATGTAAAGGTCAGGTATTTGATTTGATTACAGTTGATGGCAGAGCTGGAACGAGATCCTTGTTCACCTCTTGTGAGAGAGCTGCCCTGTGTTGCCTCAGACGTTGTTCCAGTTGTGCTAGGACGATGTTCCAGCAGTACATCCAGGTCTAAAATGTCTTTTGTTTTAGCAAAGTCTAGATCTGTGTGTTCCTCAGCCAGGCCTTCTCTTTAGCCTTTGGGCCACGTATCCAGGTAAAACAGCACCTTCTTTTTGTTCTGGTACTGTAATCTAGAAGTCAGATCAATTTAGCATAAATTAAATAAATTGTGGTTGGCCTGTAGCTTCATGCATTAGCTTATTCTGTACTGCTGTAAAGTTTGTTTGCCTCTGAGTTGCCTGCTACCTGAGGGTTCCACTTGGCTTGTTTCTGTCAACTTGGGTATGTGGTTAAGAGCTGTCCCTGTTTGTCAGTCAGTTCAGTAGATGACTTCTGTGGTGGTGGTAGAGTCGTGTGATAACATAGTTGGAAGTTGAGAGAAGGCGTGTATGTGCATACACGTAGATGCCCAAAGAATTGTAGCTTCACGTTGTTTTATATTGGACAGATTCATTGGATTTTTTTGTGGGTCAGGTAAATTATTGACTGTCATTGAGGAAGGATAGAAACCTTTGGCATATGTGCTGGAAGTTGTTTCATTGCATTTCTTTGCTAGTTACTTATTAGATTTGGGTACATCCTGATGTGCTGAGAAATCACTATTCTTAAAGAGAGATCCACCTCTATTTCACAGTTAAGAAAAGTGATTTTATCTGTCTTACAAAGTTTTTTCTTTCCTGTTTTTACAAATACGTTAAGGTCTGGAGCCATTCAGGATTGGACCATACACCAACTTCGTTAATATTGGCGAACGCTGCAACGTTGCGGGATCACGGAAGTTTGCTAAACTCATCATGGCAGGCAACTATGAAGTATACATTTTAACAATAATCTTTATAGCTGATGCTCATATTTTTCATTGCTGTATTGAACTGTGTTAATAGTTGTTTGTTTTGCTGGCACAAGGCAGTATTCCACATCAGTTACAAGAGTAAGAAAACAAGGAGAATTTACTTTCTTACTGTCCTTTGTTTCAGTGCTGACCAGCTCCTGATAAATTCGTGAGAAGGGTTTTACAAGGGCTCTTTTTTGGTTTGTGTTTTTTTTTTTGTTTTTTTTGTTTGTTTTTGACAAGTGTTACAGGAAACGTGAATTTCCATTTTGAATTAAATTACACAGCTGATGACCGTTTGGAAAGTGGCCTAGTCTCTGCTGTGTCTAGGGTTGGATTTACAGAGGAGGGAGGAAGGAAAGTGGGAGTAATCCTCCCCTCCAACATGTGGGGTACATCTGACTTGGGATAGATTGTAGCACTGTGGAACCCTCACTCTTTTCCTTCCTGCTCCAATCCTGGTCAACATTATGGTTGCATCTATTCTTTAAATACTTTGATCACTGGCTCCATCATGCTACATGACAGTTGATACAGAAGAAGGTGCTTAGAAGGTTAATTGGTTTCCTGAAACAGCTGTAGGACGGAAATGAAAAGGCTGGAGGACTTATGCTATACTGGTATAAATTGCTACTGTAACGTTCACACAATTAGTAAAGTGATGTTTCTTGAGAGCTGAGACTCTGCCCCAGAATACGCTCTGCTGTTATAGCTGATGCAATCAAAATTAAAGCCTTATGGTTGTGGTTTTGGGGTTTTTTGGGGGGGTTTGTTTTTTGTTTGTGTTTTTTTTAGGAAGTCTGACTCTTAAGCCCTTAGAAGTCATGATGCAGGTTAGACCTATTAAATAAAGATAGCTTTAAACACAGTTTATTAGGGACTGTGAGCAACTAAAAACATCTTTCTTTTTTGTGTTGTGTCTGCAGAGTGACAAAAAATGAAAGCAAACAGACATGGGTGTTCAGATAATTACGCAGGCCAGAGAGGAAAGCTCTAGTATTTTCTTCTTAGTGCTTAAGGGTTATTCTGCAGCTGGAAAAAAATGTCAAACAACCTCCAGAAATTAAGTACTCTGTGTTAGAAAACAGCAGAGCTTGTGATGCAAGACTTATTCCATACCATCATGGAGACATTTCCTGTAATTTTGTACAGTCAGAAGTCCTTTTTACCATGCTCTACCAGCACATTAGGTCTCTGGCGTCATATTTTTGTGAACAAATTAGTTATCAGTTGTGCCGTACTAACAGTTTTTCTATGTTGTACATCACAGACCATTTCCATATCTTTTATGGGATGCCTTATACATTTTTAAGTTTTTGGCTGCATGCTTATTTTAGAGAAGTGAAATGTTATCCTGAGAATGACTGTGCTTTTATCTACTGATTGTACTTTTGTTTTTTTGGCTTTGTTCTTTAGGAAGCCCTGAATGTAGCCAAATCGCAGGTTGAGATGGGGGCCCAGGTTCTTGACATTAATATGGATGATGGGATGCTGGATGGGCTTGCTGCAATGACCAGATTTTGTAACTTGATTTCTTCAGAACCTGATATTGCAAAGGTTGTAATTGAGTCACTCCAAAGCACAATCAAGAACATTTTACTGAGATGGAAATTGCCTTTCAGAAAACTTTGATATTGATTTATTTAGTAAACAGTATAGGTGTCCCACAAGAGGAAGAGGTACTGTAATAGGAAAGGCCTTTGGGGGAAACAGAGTTTTTAACATTCTTTACCTGATTTTAGCTAAATATATGCTAGTCCTTTTCATTGGTTAGAAAAGCTGAATGCAGGTACCTTTTGCAGCAGTTGAGAGCCATAATCTGTATACTGATAGTGCACAATGGTATTGCTTTCCATAAAACTTAGAATGCTATGGATATAGGATGGTTTTAAAAGATACTTCTGCAGTTTACATTCTCTAAAAGTGAGTAGCTAATTCAGAAACACAAGACAATACGGGGGGAAGTAGAGGTCTCTATATGGTATGTGGTGGTGTTGCTGTAGAAGCTCTTGAGCTAAATTTGCTCTGAGTTTTGCATTTAAAGTGACTCTACAAATACCATCTGGAAACTTTTTTTATTTGTAAATGCTGATTAATGTTGTGTGCGTTTTCATGTCCAAATGGGCAGACAGCATGTGGAACTCTAATTCATAACTTGCATGTATTCCTCTGACTGACTTGTCTGTTATTTGCAGGTGCCATTATGCATTGACTCCTCAAATTT
This sequence comes from Falco punctatus, assembly GCF_963210335.1. NCBI lineage: Eukaryota > Metazoa > Chordata > Aves > Falconiformes > Falconidae > Falco > Falco punctatus. The sequence continues at coordinate 83,329,681 of NC_137584.1, forward strand.
TTCAGTGATTGAAGCAGGCTTGAAATGTTGCCAAGGGAAGTGCATTGTAAACAGCATCAGTCTGAAGGAAGGTGAGGAAGACTTTTTGGAGAAAGCAAGGAAAATTAAGTTGTATGGAGCAGCTGTGGTTGTCATGGCTTTTGATGAAACAGGACAGGTGAGTGTTTCTTTAAAGGAGAGCTATTTTGCTTCTGGAGCGCGAGGCTTTCGTACTCTCGCACAAGACAAAGTTGTTTGGTTTCATTGACACAGGTGATGCAAAGAGGTCTGTAGTCTTAGCAATAGTTTTGACCCTGATGTATAAGCATTTCCTATGCTGATCCCATGTTTGAGGAATACAAATACTGCTCTAAGTGTAGCTTTGCTAGCACAAGAGCGTGTCTCATGCTATTCAGACATGCTGAACTCTTCCTTCCTTCATAGATTTTTTTAGATCAAAAGCTGAGTTTTGCATGAGAGCACAATCTCTATGAATTAATTTAGTTATGTCAAAACCCACATATTTAACTTCACATTGGATGATGAAATGTTGGGGAACAGAATTGTTTTTAATAAGTTGAGTCAAACCTGCAGGTACAGGTGCAGTGATACTTTTATACAAAAATCGTATAGGTAATCCTTTGCTAATATTTGTGATGTTCTGATTTCTGGGGAGTTAATTTTTTATGTTGTTTGTAAGCTTCCTGTCAGAATTCTTTTTCTCCACTAGGCAACAGAAACAGAAACCAAGATTGCAGTCTGTTCCAGAGCTTATCACCTCCTTGTGGAAAAAGTGCACTTCAATCCAAATGATATAATATTCGACCCTAATATTTTAACCATAGGAACCGGAATGGAAGAACATAACCTGTATGCCATTAATTTTATCAATGCTACTAAAACCATAAAAGTGAGTTGTAAGCTTATTTTAATTTGAAGTATGTTGTGAGATTACTTAAAAACCCAAACCACCACAAGACAGAAGAACACCTCCAGCCCCCAAACAACAACAAACTGCTGCAAAATGATATGCGTTTTCAGTTAGCAAGGGTACTATTACTCTGAAGTGCAGCCACTCCCTAATATTACTGTATTTTCAGTAGAAAAACCTGAAATAGTTCTACACGTATATTTCAATCCATTTTCTCTACTGTAAATGTACTATAATAATTAAATGAGATAACGATCACATTCGTGTTCTAGCTAAAAGGACCTCTTTGAAGGTATGTGAAAACTGCCTTTTAAAACTAGTAAAATTTACATTTCTGTGGAAGGGATTTGTGCCGTAATCTGACTTCTTATTTAGCCAAAATGTGTGTAAGGAAGCACAGCAGTGAAGAGCATCACCTGAACACAGCCAAGGAAGCTGCACTGTTGTGTTTCAGAAGGCAACTTGATTGGTTTGGAGATGCTCTGTGAGTAGCAGTCTGGGGCTTGAACACCCCCTGGGTTATTTTGTCACCAGAGAGCTTCTGGAAGGGAGGCTGCACCCTTGAGGCTAGCTGCTCAGCTACAGTCTGCTCCTGAGACTTGCAAGCAGGCGGGTTGGCTGCTTCTGTTTCCAGAGGAGTGGGGGATGGAAGAGCTATAAGTAGGTCTGCTTGGGGAAAATCTGGAGTGCTGCTGTGGGAGGACTGATATGTTTAGAATAGCACCTATGACTGTGGAAACCATGGTAGTGGCTTACACATAACGAGGCTGGATTTTTCCTTTCACTTGTATCTTTTTTCTATAGAGATTTGAATTACTCGTTATGAATTTGAGTAACTAGAAAGATCTGGAACAGGAAAGAGAGGAAAGCGCATATAGCCAATGCACTGCAGCTTAGGGGCCAGCTGTTTTAAGGGCTGAATGCTTTGCTTAGGTTTCCTTTTTGGAAAGCGCTTTTCTAAAAATCTATGTGCAATTCAATTCCTATAGGAAACACTGCCAGGAGCCAGGATAAGTGGAGGTCTTTCCAATCTGTCTTTCTCCTTTCGAGGGATGGATGTCATTCGAGAAGCAATGCATGGGGTGTTCCTTTACCATGCGATTAAGGTGCGATGTGCTTTTGGCTTCCATATGTTTGTGCTTGGCAGATGTGCAGTGCTGTGTCTGACAGCCCTGGCTGGGCGATTCTGTATGTTTTTTGGTTTTTTTCAGTATGGTATGGACATGGGAATTGTGAATGCTGGGAATCTACCAGTGTATGATGATATCCACAAGGAATTGCTACAGCTGTGTGAGAACCTAATTTGGAACAAAGATCCTGATGCGACAGAGAAACTTCTACATTATGCTCAAGTAACTTCCAGTTTTAAACTTTGAATAGAGTTAGCTTAGCATCTGAACTTTAATACCTCCCTGCTGATGATAGGTAGAACAGCTTATAAACTGCATGTGTCAATCTAACTTCAGGTGTTAGAAGTTACTAATGATACTACAAGTGGTTCAGCTATTGATACAGAATAAAATGTGAACTCTGTGATAGATTGAGCTTCTCCAGTTTCAGAGGTGCCTTGAAAGATCCTGAACCAGAGATCTTCCTAGTGCTTTAGGAGACCAAGCTGCATAGGCATTCTTTTAAAAAGAAAAAAATTAACAAAATCCCCTACAAAACCACACCAAAAAACAGTAAGAAGCAAAAAATCCCAACCAAACTCCCCCCCCAAAAAAAAAACCAAACCAAACCAAAACAAAACCTCTTCATAAACAAACAAAAACTAGAAACGGCCAGTCCGCAACTGAAGCAAATCTTGGTGCTGGAGCTTAATTGACAAGTGCATTGTAGGAGACCAATGTAGGAGCCTGTCTCTGGAGTGGTAATGGTTTGCTTGGAGTGTATTTAAAAGGTGAAATAGTTGCCTGCTGTTCCTGGCTGTACCACAGACTTCCAGTTCATGCAACTCATTTCAAGAACGAGGACCGGCTATTTAGTGGTTTTGAGATGCTGTAATGACAGTGGTGATAAAAGACAAAGATTACAGACCTGAAGTTTTCCAGATTATTAGCCGTAAGATGACTGGAGAAATCCTTTTTGAACAGAATACAGCAAAAGTCTTTCTGTGTTAGGTGGCTTGAGATTTAACATACAGGGAGGTTTGCATGCCCATTTTGTAGCTGCTGGAGGTATTATTTCTGTCCACAGCTTCATTTCGTTTGTAGTTTGCCCTACGATTGTGTGTGCTTTTTAAGAACAATGGCAACATGTTGAAAACCACTACGGGAAGACTGTCCCTATCCCTTGTGCTTAGGCTGGTTTAGATGTTGCTCTTTAGGGTCTAAACAATTCAGCTGGGAGTGATCTTGTCTGCATAAGCGTAGTTGTACCATTAGGGTATTCAGGGTTGCATAAAGAAAAAAAACAAGAAAGAGAATTAGAAAGGGTTTGCTTAAGCAGTGTTTCTGTGAAAGCAATGTGTGAATTTAAATGGAGCATGAAAAGTAGAAATTGAAGTAGATGGTGACTTTTTCTAGGTCTAGAAGTTTTTCAGAACCTGTTGTTGGAATTTCTCTTTTCATGTTGGTAGTTTTATTGTAGGAGTAAAACAGCCCCCCAGCTGCATAAGAGAGACACGCTCTGGATTCAAAACACCTTTAAAAGCTCTATTAAAATTTAACATGAAATATTACAACTTTCAGATTTTCACTGGAGGTAAGAATCCTGACGGGTTTTGTCTTGGCTCTGGACAAATGTGAGACTCCAAATAGATAGTCACTTACAGACAATGAGAAGGTTTATTACATAATATTTTGGAATTTCAGGGGTATTTCAACATATTTATTCAGACCATCCTTTGATATAGTGGAATTGAATGGCTCTAAATCTTTTTGTCTAAGGGTGGGTTTTTTTTAAACACAAAAGTGTATTCATTAGTCAGTAAGTGCATATGTTCTTTTTATTTCCAATTACTGCAGTTTATTCTGCACAAAGAACATAGAATTCGCAGTCCCATTTCAAGTATCGCACCTCTAATAGAGAACCAGTGAAGTTTTCTCCTAGTTCCTACAGGTAATAGTGATGTATCTTGCCAGTTGCTTGAATGCTAGACCTGTGGGGAAAAATGAGGAACTTAATCCTTGCAGATTTAGGAGATCAGTCTTCATTTGAAGTTTGAGATTAAAAAACATTTTCCTTAAAGTATGTAGCTGCAGACATTCTCAACCTGAAACTTCATCCATTTCTGGTAATGGGAGTTGTGCTTCAAATGGCAGGCTTTTTCATCCTCAGCATGCAGTATAGTCATCCTGGTTTTAAATATCTGCATGTAGTGTTTGCCACTGTGGTCCCTGCATGCCCACCGTAACAGCTTCGTGGGTTATTTTTGGGTTGGAATGGTTCCCTTCCTAAAGTGTCTGGCCAGAGGTTACGGAGCACTTGGTACCTTTTCATCGAATAACAGAAGTTAGCCAACATCTGTATAAACATGAATGAAAACTTGCTCTAGTTTCTGTTCCCACGTGTGAAATCTTGTTTCTGTGGCTTTTCCCATGGCTCTATCGTTAAAAACTTGCTGATGAGCACTCAAAAGTACAAGAGGTTCATAAAGACTGAAAGATGTCAGGTTATGTCAAATGACTGAGGGAGGAAAAGAAATGACTTGCCTGAAGTGTGGTCATTGAAGTAATGGAAAGGCTGCTCTTCCGTGAGCTTTCCTGGGCTGGGGGCTTACCAGCTTTCTTGCACTGGGAAGCCCTTTTGGCCTTTGCATTTGTAGCAAAGCAGAGTGTGAGGCAAAGAGAATACGCAGGGGTTTGGGACAGTCTGTGTGCGCGAGAACAGTAGTTCTGTAGCCTGTCTGGTGGAAGGCGCATCTGTGATACGGAATAACGTAACCTTTTCCAGCAGAAACTGAATTAGTGCCAAATTAATTAGATTTTTTAAAATGAAGTGTAGTGTGTGGGCCAGGAATCAATTTAAATTATTTTCCCAGAAGTAAACCCCTTAAGATTAAGAATTTTAAAGTTTTTAAGGGAGTGAAAATTATTAAACTCTCTCTTTTTCCTCCACCTCCCCCCCCCCGCCCTGTTTTGTTTAGATCTTCGTTGAGGTATATACTCTTTGAGATGTAGGCCATAAGCGTCTGTGGTACATCGTATGCATTTGCAATATGATTTGCATGTATATGAAAAATGTTTTGAATAATCTAAAATTATTTTATGGCTCCATATTTGAAATTATCCTCACTTTTATAAAAGTGAAGTCCACAGTTGTACTTTTTATGCTTGCAGGCTCTTATGGTTGTGTCTCCTTTTCAGAAAAATGCCCAGGGAGGAAGAAAAGTCATACAGACTGATGAGTGGCGGAAAAGTGCTGTGGAGGAAAGGCTGGAATATGCTCTCATAAAGGTGCATCTGTGCAGAAAACTTGTCCTACTTGTCAGCTTTCAGAGGCATGATCTCAGCTTAGACTTCAAGCAAAACTTTTGGCTTTAAAAATTCTTCAACCACTGTTCTTTTAAAAGCTACTGATCAGTAATGAACAATATATTAACTTCAAGAAAAGAGTGATTTGTCTTTAAACTTCACAAGTTGAAGTCTTTGACTCTTAATATTATTCTGGTTGGTAGAAACATACTGCTTTTAATTTGTAGGGGTTTTTATTTTGTTCCTTTAACAGTGCCACACTGAGTGGCATTTGTGCTGAGGAAGCAATCTTTGAATGTTTGTATTTTCTTATGATGTCATTAAGAAAACCAAACCCGTTAAGACTGTGGACTCTTCCTTTGAGTAGCTTTATATGCCTAAGAACTACAGTGTTTTGCTTCCAAAGAAGCAAAGGCTACCTATTATAAATACACATTTGAGGTATCCTTAAAGACTAGCAGTATTTAAAGTGCCTGTTTGTACTTTCATTGTGATTTTTTTTTTTTTTATGGGGAGAAGGCAACTAAATAAAAACTATTTCTAGCAAGATAAGTTTCTCTTTTTTTTTCTTTTTTTTTTTTTTTCCCAGGGCATTGAGAAGTATGTCACTGCAGATACAGAAGAAGCAAGATTAAATCAGAAAAAATATCCTAGACCTCTAAATGTAATTGAAGGGCCTTTGATGAATGGCATGAAAATCGTTGGTGATCTTTTTGGTGCTGGAAAGATGTTTCTGCCTCAGGTAATGAGAAAATTATTTAATATATTTTCCTATTTTGAAAAAACTAGCGTTATAAAATGTAGCCAAGACATTCTATGCTGGCTGTTTATTCAAATATAGCACATTAATCATGAAAATTCAGGTGCTGCTAAGAAGCAGCCCTATTTTTCCTTTCCTTTGGAACTTGACTTTTCTTTATGTATTTTTACATCTCTTATTCCTTTCTTCTGGGTGTTTTTGCTTTATTTGAAAAGCAGTTTTAAGTTTGGGCCTATGAAAAAGAGCAAAGGAGAGAAAAGATCCAAATGAAAATTGCTGTATTTAGTACTTTCCAAGTCTGGGCCTGTTTGTGACTTGCAGTTCTAGTGTGAGCGGTCCGAGAGGCAGCACTGTGAGAACAAGGGTCCCGTGCAGACCCTTGGTCCCGTCGGGCCAGCAGCCTGCTGCCACAGGATGTGCTGCAAACCTGGGACCTGGGTTTGAAAATGGAAGTCTTGCTTTATTGTTTGAATGGGTATAAAAGAAAGCCTAGGGAAATCTGAGGCTATTCCTATATCTCATTTTTGTTGATTATTACCTTTCCCCTAAACCCCTATCCCCCTTCATTTATGCAGGTTATAAAGTCTGCTCGAGTTATGAAGAAAGCAGTGGGTCATCTTATTCCCTATATGGAAAAAGAAAGAGAGGAAAGAAGAGCCCAACAAGGCAGCATAGAGGAAAAGGCAAGACACAGTTCTTTGTGCTGTAACTCTTTCACGGCATGCCATGATAAGTATTAAAACTATTTTTTGCTAATGACACTCAGCTTTCATGCTGGAGAGTTGATGCAGTCACATGGAAACTGACAATCTTGGCATAATTTGAAGTAGGTCTGAAATTCATACAGTGCAGGTTTTGTGGAACTCTGATTGGTATGTGCCTGAGCTGTTGTCACAAGTTTCCTGACAGATGCCATCAGCCTTTGTCGGCCCTTTATACCGGTGTTACTTTTTTCTTGTGTTTTTGTAGGCATTTCATTCTAGTGTTACTTATTTATGGTACTTGTAACTTCAGGGCAATTTTTGCCTTTTTTTTCCCTACTAATTCTGCCCTCAGTGAACTCTGGAACTCCCTTTTGCATGTTCAAAGCCTGTTGCCATTTGTCTGTTTATTCAGCTCTTTCCTTCCCCCTAGCCATGACCAATCTCCTAGCCAAGCAAATGAAATTCTTCCATCCTTTTTGTTCATAAATTGTGACTTCAAGACCTCTTGTTATGGTAGAATAGGATGCTCATTGCATGTGTAGCCATGACCAAGCTGCAGGAGACAAGAGTCTGTGAAAGAAGGATCTGAATATAGTTGTCTTTTCATACGTGTTTTTCCACCAATTTCTGAAGACTACTTATTATGTAATATGTAAAATACATATAACTGAAAATATTTTTTAGGTCCTTGTGGGCCTTTTCTTTATAGCATTTCCTCTTTCACAGCTAACAGTTGATGGTGCCTGAGGATAGTTTTATCAGCTACCTGTGCATATATTTGAAGTAATTTCTGCCAAATTTGGTTAACGGCATATGAGATAAGAAGAGCATTGGAAAATGAGGGTACAGGATGTCCCTTGTTTTTCCACACCGGCAGGATTCTATTCAGTAGAAAAGGGAATTCAAATTAATAGGACAAAATCCTCTTTTGATTACTCATGTCTGCTGTTTCCTGCTATATTTATAATGTGATAGGTACTTACAGTTTTGGTTGTTAGATATTTTTATTCTTCTCTTGTCTTGTCTGACTATGAAATCTAAGTTTTATGTACATTTACTTTTCTTCAGTCCTGTGGAACCTTACCTTGTCTTCATGAGTTGTCAGAGACAATAGCTATTATCAGAATCTGGTATTTAACACACACACACAAAAGGTAAAAAAGCAGAATTTTGCTAAACTGTGATATTTGTGTATTTCCTTTGGTTTCCTTTCTGTGGATATTTGAATGGTTCCTAATTCTTCCCTTGAAATCTTCTTACACTGTATCTTGCCATTTGCTGGGGATGTGTTGTGTGATTGTCCAACGTAAATGTAATGCAATATAGCAAATATTTAGAAAGAAAAATGACTGGATAGTCAAACCTTATCTTAATGGAAGAAGGAGAATGCCTAGTCTCCTCTCCCTGCTCTTCCTGGATGTGAAGGTGTATTATCTCCAGTATCTCAAGCGGATCTGTTCTCTGGCTGCCATGAGTCACCTTTCTATGTGTCATCTCTCTCCTGCTCATGCTGTTCTTTTTTATTTTAATTCAGATGACAATGCTGGTATTTGGCACCTTCTGGTTTGTTCTGATGCTATTTGAAGTCTGTCAAAATCATTACTCCATTGCTTCCATAAGCACTTGATTAGGATCCACTGTGAACCCCCTGGCACTTAAGTCTCTGGCTAAAAAGTGAAGTAGAATTTGAGAGGTTCTTTAAAAATATAGCAAGCACTCTAGAGAGACTGAGATATTCTGTGTGGCTGAGGAGAGGAGGAGGAAAAAAGTCAGGCTTCTGTCCTGCTTCCTCTACCTTCTGCTGGGCAAGAAGGGATGGTAGCGCCTTCCTCTTCGAAATAATGTCACTCTATAGAGAACTGGTGAGAGAGGAAAACACAGCTGCATCGTCTCTGAAATTAAATGTTGACTTGAAGGAAAATGATTTGCAGACTCTGGTGTCTGACCTGTCTGATGTTACCCAGGCTACTGTAACCTCCAGGACAGTTTTAGCCTAAGACTGCCAGGAAATGCAAGGCATTGATAGTTACGTTTGAGGATAAGTAGCTGTGGCTGTGGATCTCTATCAAGATTTTTAAAAAGCAGCCCTTTGGATGTGTGCCCAGAACTTGAGGACCTCTTTGCTCCAGACAATTGAAATCACAGTGTGCCCTAAATAGGGTTGATTTAAAATGGTGTGTGCTATGGCCCATGTTGCTTGCTGCCTAGCACACATTTTCCTTCTCATGTGCAAATGCAATTTTTTTTCTTGAATATCAATCACTGGTTAAATCATCAGTAGTTATTGGGTATGATATGTGTGGGCAGCACTTTTTGTTCTTTCTCCAGTTTTTTCTTACGTTCCAGCAGTATGTTTTCAGCTGCAAATTTTTTTATTGATTTACTGAAATGGCTGAATTAAAGTCCTCCATTTTGCCTTTTCTGTTCCCCAGTCATCTGTAAAACAGGAGCAGTGGGTGATAATAGGTTTTAGTAAACATCAGCATTGGTGGGGATCCAGCAATTTTATTCAACAGATGTGTCAGGACCATGGGAAATGCTAGTATCACTCTTGGTAATATACAAAGTTCCCCCCCCCCCCCCCCCCCCCCCCAAGTAAATAGTAACTACAAAGGCAATGTAGGCTCATGAAGTAGAGAGCTACTTGATACCGTGCAGAAATACAATGTGCTTCATAGAAGGCTCTAATCCTCCAGTTCTGCCATCTGCAAAGGAGATGAGATACCGTCCAGAAAAATATTGTGTAGTTTCACATAGAGTATGCTAAGGTTTCCACTTTATTTAAATTCTATGCCATTTAAGTAGTCTGCTGCTGGCATCTGATCCTGCACCAGCTCAGCGTGGCACTGTGAGAGCCTGGAGCTGCTCCAAATGACAACACTGATTATGCAACTAAAAAGGTAGCACAAAAGCCTGTGTCCCGGTGGAGATTTGTTATAGGAAGTTCCAGTGCTGCCCTGCTGGTATGCCCCCTTTGTCAGTGCTGAATGCCATCTAGGCTAGGACCAGTTTGTGACAGTGCAGCTTTCCTTCTTCAAGGAGATCATTTTTCCAGCCTGTTTGTTCAGCTTGGGTAGTCTGAAGTAGCCTCATCACTGCACTGAAATGCCTCCCTTGCTATTTATATTGCATAAAAAATGAGTCTTCTGCTTTTGCTAATTCCACTTATTCTTCTTAGCATTGCATTGAAAGATTGTTCTTGACATACAAACAGGCATGTTATTGTGAGTGTTCATACCCTTTTGTTCTAAACATTTAATCTGTTTAAACTCTGTGTTGGTGAGGTTTATATTTGGAGCAGAGATACCTTAGGAGTTCAGTTATTGCACTGTACAAAATGCTGTCCAGATCTGGAATTTTTTATCTGCTATTTTGTTTTTTTTTTAACACAGATTTTTGATTAACATGGAGCCAATTTGCAAGAACAATTAATGTGCAAGTTTTTATTACCTGGATCTCTCAAAATAGTTTTTAATATTGACTATATTACCTCTACTATGCTTTGCAATTACTTGTACTGCAAGAGAAGTCCCAGTTGTGGATTAGAGTTGCATTGTTGAATGATCTGTGCAAACATACTGAGGCTTCTGAGTAATTTAACTTTTGTGTTGGTTGACTTTCAGGATCCTTATCGTGGTACAATAGTACTGGCAACTGTGAAAGGAGATGTCCATGATATTGGCAAGAACATTGTGGGAGTCGTTCTGGGCTGCAACAACTTCAGGTGAACAGACTAACATTAGGTAGCTGGGAACACAACTGTGTAAAGCTGACTAATTAATATTAATTATTTATTAGGCTAGCTGCAACTGTGGTGATAAGAGGTGGGCATTTCTTGGGAACTGTTTTCTGTTCCCAAGGTGTGGTTGAAAACACAAATCACACCAGCTGTTACTATTGAGGAGGCAAGAGGAGTGTAGCCTCCTCCTTTAATACTTTCTTTTCTAATAAATCACTGTCTGAGGTGAATACAGTTTAACGTCGGCTGAAATGTAGATGAGAACATCGATTTTTGTATTTGTTTTATATTAGTTAAATACACTAAGTATAATGTCTAAAATGTATAAGTATAATGTTTGAAAAATCCTATGACAATTGCAGCAGGCAAGATGATGTGTGCGTTGTGTGTTGTGTTGGGGAGAAGGAAGTCTTGTAAGATTCAAACAAACCTTTTAGTGTGGTTTTTTTAGGCTGTTTAACTGAAGTTTTAGAAACGTGCAGGTGTATGTTTCATTAAGACAGACATGAGATTCTCATCCTGTTTCTGAGCTTCAAAAGATAGAACTTCACGAAAAGTCAGCTCTTGCAAGGTCTGTGTACATGGCAGGGTTGGCAACGGTGTTGGAAGGAATGAGGATGTTTCTGTCAGAGCTCTTTGTCAAATGTCAAATGTTGTTCAAAGCTAAATCTGCTTTGGAACTCTGTTCATTCCTTTAGTTTTGTTTTTGGCTTGGGGCTGTAATTTGCTCTAAAAAGAGCCAAAATTATCTCTATTTTAAAACACAAAGGACTGAAACCAGTAGCAGTGCTGTGTATATGCAGTACATTCTGTTTCATTATATCTTGAAATTCTGACTCTTGGTTTCAGGCTTTCTTGAACTGTAGTGTTTTCTGTCACCATGAGTATGAGTGAGGCTAAATGAAGCTAGCAGGTTGGGGTGGCTTATGTGAAACAAATAAAAACCTTGCCAATGGCTAGGGTTAATAGGAATAAAATGCTTCTTATCTCCATCTTAGCCAGACTCAGTACAACCACAAAAAAATTAAAACAATAGAAAGCATCTTACACTGGAATTTTCTTACGTACTGTATCATCTGAAACTCTGCTACATTGAAAATTTTGCCAGACCCAGAGGTATTTCCTAAATTAAAATTCCCTACAGGGGTCTTAATAGAAACAAGCTAGAATCTCAATTTTAACTTAAATTTTAGGTCATTAATTTACACTAAGAGCAAGTTTATTTGCCCTTTAGGAGAAATTTTCTGTGTTTTTTAAAGGATCTTGTGTCTTCTCACTTCTTTTTACAGAGTTATTGATTTAGGAGTCATGACTCCATGTGACAAGATCCTGAGAGCTGCTATTGAGAACAAAGCAGGTATAGAGAGATTCATTAGTACTCCCGAATTGTTTGATTTTAAACCCCACTCGCATTTTTTATTGCTACTTATTATATCCCTGTGCTGTGTATGATTTGGTCAGACTGTCTTCAAATAAATCAGAACTTTTCCATTAACAATAGTAATTATTTAGTATTTGGCACTTCCGTGAAACTTGGCCTGAGGAACTGAAAACCTGTATCAAAAGGACAACTCCAAGAGAGATGTTTTAGTATTTATTTTACAGATGGATACGTGGAAGCCTGAAAAGGTTAAATAACTTCATGTTGATCTTAAATCAGTAAAAGAACTTGGCATTCAGCCTGCCAGATCAGCGAGTATGAAATCAGGAATGAGTTGTTCTAATAAATAATGAGCTTTCTGAAACAAGCTACAGTTGCTTTGAAAAAATCTGTTGCATCTTGGAGAAGATGAATTGTGTGGAACATAGGTGGCAAAGTTTGAAAGCATTTGCTGTATCTAAGAGCAGAGATTATTTTGTCTTATTTCCCTCCTCAGTGCTGAACTTCTGTGGTTTGAACCTTGCTAATCAGAAATAGTGTATATTTGTTGCTGAAACAAGAGCAGTAGGTGTTCAGCAGCTGCGAAGACTGAGAAATATCTTAAACTGGAGATTTGGAATCACTTTAATTCTTGGAACGCTTTCACTTTCTTATTAGGTCAAACCTTGCTTCTAGACTAGCAACTACCCTACTTTTTATCTCACTGGTTTCTACTTGATGCATGAAGCTATTTGATGTATGAAATAAACATTTCTGTAATAATTTCTGTGTTTTTCTAGAGTGGATTTGCTAAACCTTTTGACTATGTGTGTTTGTAAATTTGCAATAGATATAATTGGTCTGTCTGGTCTCATCACCCCTTCTTTGGATGAAATGATTTTTGTCGCCAAGGAAATGGAGAGATTGGCAATAAAGATTCCGTTGCTGATTGGAGGAGCAACTACTTCTAAGTAAGATACCTCAGCTGGGAAGATGGGGAACATGTATGAAAATAGTGTTAACTAGGGGAAAAAAGAAAATTCATAGCTATTTCTCTCCCTTTCCCATCTCCCCCAATGTACATGCTAGTATGTATTTACTTAAGACTGAATGTTATATTTTGCATCTGAAGTCATAGAATATAAAGGCAAAAAATAGTTGGGACACAACAGCTAATGGACTTAACACTCACAAAAATGAAATATTTATTTATTTTGCAAGTGTATATATTATGTGGAAGTACTATATTTCCTTCTGAAAGTTCACGCGCATATGCATAAGAATACTGTTCTTCTAAGGGATTGTGCTCTGTTTCGATTCAACAAAGCATTTTGAAAATGCAGGTTTTCAAGACCAGAAATGGTTGTGTTGACATCAGGGGACTGTTTTCTTTAAGAAAGTTAATGCATTTTCCTGGAACGTTGTTCAGCACTGTGCTGACTTGGTTGAGCCCCCTAGTCCTGTTCAAGGAGGCTGATAGGGGATAAATTCTGGCTGCTTGCCTTCAAGTAGTTACCATGTTGCTTTTGATAGACTGAGCTTTTCTGTTGAGATCTTTTTCTCTCAGATATGCTCAAATGAAATAGTACAGCTGCTATGATGTCCTGGAGACCAGTGGTGACAGCTGAATGACACCTAGTATTAACATTACCACAGATGTATTTTGGGCATGTTTAATGGCCTTAGGTTATGCTTTGCTAACTGGTTTATGTACAGTATACTCGCGTAGGTGACAGCTCAGAAGACTGCAGAGGTCATTTCTTGCACAACTGGAAGCTGTTAGCAGTGTTGCTTGCTTTATCAGGGCAGCACATACTGTAGCAGAACCATTGCATGCTGTATTTTGGGCCTTAGCAAATGATCCCATAATTGGACACAGTGAGTAGAATCACTACCTGTCTATTGGTCCTGTAGATGTAATGCAAGGTTAACTGTATCCTTTTTCTTCTTCTCCACATGAGTCTCTTTTTCTATGGCTTTGGTACTGAGAACAAACATGGAGGGTTTTTTCTTAAAAAGTAATTTTTAAAAACAGGGGAAAAAAAAAAAAAGACTTTATTCTTGAAGTGGAGGCCTTAAGAGAGCCCTTTCTTTAGATCTTTTTAGTGTTTGTGCACAGGGTGTTGTGGCCTAGTAATTGATGTCAAATAACCAGCATCGAACAGTTTTGTAGAATTTATTCACAGAGATAAATGTAGTCAACAGAAAGGCAGCACTAGTTTTATCCTTGGATATGGAAATTATTGAAGAATTGATGTATATTTTTGTATACATAAATAGTAATCATATTCACATGAACTGTATATAAATATATACTTATGCATATGCCTAGGCGCATACAGTTTCTATAAAATGTGTCAAGTAAAGGTATTCTTTATAGAAGACTGGCTCGGTAATACATATTTAATTTTACTTCTGCAGTCTTAAGTTTAACCTTGTGTGTGCATTCTCAGAGGTTGTGTACGTGTCAGAGGTTACAAATGAAGAACCATCTGTGTTTTTTCTCTGTAACAAGTAGACATTTTTATTTAGAATAAGAGGGCCATAAGTACTTGGAAGGGTGGAAAGGTGAGGTTGGTTTCAAACAGAGAGAGGCTGGATTTTGTTGACAGAATCTACATAATGGAGTTTCTTCATAACTTAAAACAATGATAATCGAATTCTTACTATACAGCTTTGATAAATTCAGATGCTGAGAAATAACGGTGACAGTTTTGTTGTGGTATTTTTTATTTTTAAACAGTACAAAAATTAGTATGTACTAGTTGATAGTGCAGTTGTGGGACCATGCCCTGTTTGTTTCTTTTGTCTGTTCATATCAAAATAGAAGATACAGTGCTTTTTTTTCTAAAAAATAAGAGCTGCCAAGATCAGAAGTGCATTGCCTAGAAGCAAATCAGGATGATCCTGGACAGTTGGTTACACAGCTGTGTTTGCACAGTCATCTGTAACCTCCATGTCCAAGTGCTTTAAATATTGGACAGAACCCGAAGAAGGAGTTCTTATCTTTGCTGTAGAAGATTGCTTCCTGGGCTCTCATTTAAATTAATTTAAAAAACAGTGTTTGATGTTAGCATTTAAGAAAGCAAACTCAGCTTTGGCCTGCAAGGCCTTTGCTCCTGCACTTGCTTGCTGTTTGCCAGGACTCTGAGCAACAGGGGTAGTCAGCTGCATTATGTAGCTTAGGCCTCAGTTTAGGATTCCAATTTTTAATTTGATCAACAAAGTACTATAATATAGAGGTGATTCTTCATGATACACTGAAGTATTTCAGTGAGGAGTGGAATATGAATAAATGCTAAATAATTGGATGAACTGGGAGGGTTTTTTATGTGAATTACTTGACTGGCCAAGCAGGTGCAAGTTTGTAATACTTATTGATCACTGGCAGAACTCCTTCTTCAGGTGAGTAGAGGGCTTGGTTCTTTGGCTTTGAAGTAGAGCATCACAGAAATGGAATAATGAACCTTGAAATATGTTAGTGCTAATCCATAGACCCAGAAACTACCGTGTGGGAGGGAAAAATGTAAGACGAGCAAAAAAGATTAAAAAAAAAAATGTTAGTTCTTGGTAGGCTTAGTTTGGAACATTCTCACTGAAATTTTCTGAGGCTCAAACTAATGAGTTACTGATTTTCAGTCAGCTGGTAAGACAGTGGGGGAATGTGGGTTGGGACATTATTTATGAAGCGTTCTGATACTCTTTTGAAGAAAGTATTTATGTACTTATTAAAATCTGTTCAATCATCCATGCATAGCAGATGGATGAATTACTTTTCTTCTTTTGAAGTTCTGGTCTATGCGTTAAGTCAAGATTGATTTTGCTGGGGGTTTTGTCTGGTTTTGGGGTTTTTTTGTTGTTGTTTCATTTGTGAAATGTTCACTGTTTTTCTTTTTTATTGAAGAACACACACAGCTGTTAAAATTGCCCCACGATACAGCGCACCTGTAATTCATGTCCTGGATGCATCAAAGAGTGTTGTGGTTGTAAGTTCTAAATTATAGTTTCTCATCCATGCAGGAATACATGCCCTGTTTTTCTGTAGTGCCTCTCATCCTTTCCTCTGAGGCTTAACGTTATGGCAGAAAACTGAAGAGGCACAACAGAGGCTAGTTTATAAACTACTATTGCTTCAGTTATTTTTTGCTGCCACGTGGTTGTCTCATCTGACTTGTGTCAATTGTTGTTGCTGGATACTTTTATTTAAAGGCCTGTTTCTCTAGCAAGGGTGACATGATTCACTGAGTCCTTGACTGGTTTTGAGCTGTTTTTTAGTGGAGAGTGATGGGGTTAGATGTGAAGTGCTGTTCTCTCTGTTCTGGATCTATTTCTGAAGTTAGTGATACAGCAGCATTAGTACTATAAAATGTGTGACTGGAGTTTTCCAGGATGGATGCTCTTTTTATCAGACAAATGGGTAGTCTTAGCTGGCAAGTATCTGCTAGACGGAAGTAGGCCAAGCTGTGTGTTGTTTCTATGGCCGTTCAGTCTCTAAAGTCTTGGAGTATTCTCCTCAGGTCTTTCCAGAGCCACACTTCTCTCTGCTAATATTACTTGTGTAGTAGGGCAGTGCTCTCAGTAATAATTGTATTCTTAAATATGTTTTACATCCGGTTTGTAGATTAGTGGTAAGGCTTAGTTTAGTGTTGTCAAGTGTAATTGGAAGCAAGTCTGGAAAAACAGATGGCTTAGTCTGAAGTTCATACTTTGTCCTTCCTATAGATTGTTACAGTATGTGTTTAGTGCTTTCTCTTTTTTTCAGTGCTCCCAGCTTTTAGATGAGAGTGTAAAGGATGATTTCTTTGAAGACATATTAGAGGAATATGAAGAAATTAGACAAGAACACTATGAGTCTCTCAAGGTACAAATGTGATAGATTTAGCTTCTTTTCTTGTTTGAAGTGCCTGGTACTTGCCTCATTACTAACTCTCACTTTCAGCTCCTTATGGAGACCTTTGGGTATATTTGTTCAGATTTAAAACATGCAGTAGAATTTACAGTAAGCTTCCAGAAGTGCTTATGAAATTGGATTTAATAAGCTATAAGGGGAAATTCTGCAGGAGTCCAACACATGCTTGGCAAATTCTTCATTGTCCTCAATGGGCCATCAGTGGTTATCTAGGACATCTCCTTGGAGCTGGCAGTCATGTCAACTTAACCAGCCTACAGGAGACCAGTGCTTTTCTGGAGAGGTAGCTGGAAATGGGGAGCTGTCCTGGGGTTATTAAAATGGCCCTGGTTGCTTTTGCTGGTACTAAGTAACACTCTGAGTATTTTACACCACCGTGCTTTCCTGATGTGTTCATATTGTTTAGGTTAGAGATCCGAGCAGTGTCAAAGTAGAGAGTTGAGGCTACCATTTAAGGAAATTGAAGAGAAGGAAGCAATGAAATGTGGAGGTGGACTGTGCAAACTAACAATAGGAAACAAATAGCATATGACTCCTGAGGCCACCTTTGTAAATAAACATAGAAGCAAGCTGAAAGTCATCTGGCTTTTACCTGGGCTCTTGATAAAGAAAGATAAAGGCCTCCTGAGGACATTTGGCTTGACCAAGTTTAAGACTGTCTTTGCACAGAGCAGCAGTCCATTAAGCTGAGATCAGCGAGTGCAGCACTCTCCTTAAGCAGAGTTCACCAGTGAATTCATGGGCCTTACTGAAATAGCTGTAGGTTTCCTGTGCCTTTCAGAAGAGCCAGTCATTTGCCCAGAGGCATGCTGCAGTCACTGGTGGTGCTGTAACTGCAATCCTAAGCTTTTTGCAGTCGGTAGCATAATACCTTGCTGTACCTGTATTTTCACGTATTTTGAAGTAATAAAGGAACTTCTGATGTAGTTCAGAGGAGCTAGAGATCTTGTTGGCCAGTTTTGTTAGAAGTATCCAGGGAAAAAATAATGGTATGGCCGTGATGTAATCTTACTTTACACTTGTGAACTGGGAGTTGTTGGAACTGAAATTTTCTGTTGTCAGATTTGTGCCAGGGACTATTCTGAGTAAAACTTTACCACCAAGTCAGCAGTTAAGAGTTTATCTGCCTGAAAGATGGCTGGCACTGTGAAATTCACCTTTATGTCCATACAGGAAAGAAGATACTTGTCTCTACAGCAAGCTAGAAGAAAAGGTTTCCATAATGACTGGTTATCAGGCCATAAACCAGGTCAGTTTAAATGTTGTTTGTTGTTGCTGTGCCTTTATTTTATATGTATTTATTTTATATATTTTTTAATTAGATTATGCTTTATTAAACTTCAGGATATAGTAGCGTAACAACTTGCGTAAATTGGTGTCTGTCTCAGCGGAGATTTTTTTTTTTTGCATAAAATTGAGTGTCCTGTTTCAGCTTTGTTTCACATATTTAAATAATAAATTAATAGTTTAAAAAAAATTGGAAAAAAGATACTAAAGCAGTGAGTTAGTTGTAATGCCGTATAATCAAGGATAAGCCTCATGCCGCCTTTGCAAAATAATGTCAGACTGGCTCGTTATATTGCAAAGCTTACTATACCATATTTAGGGAACACATGTTGTGACATGGCACGTGCATCAAATTCCTCCTAATGCTTTTTCCTACACTTCCCCCATCAGCTTCCGTACCAGTTTGTTTTGATTTAAAAAAAAAAAAAAAGGGACGAGAAGTATAAACAGCATTCCACAAGAAGTTGCATCCTGCGGTGACATTAACACTTCACTGCTTTCTGTCATTTCATTTACAAGACTCAACAAGACGCTAGTTTTCAGTAGCTCATCTTAATATAGGTGTTATAAAGTACTGAACAGCACAGACAAAAAAAGTGCAAAGCTTGTAGATACATCATAATATAGATCCATCCTGCTTTTTAACTTGTGCACATGCATCTGAACAAGTGTGGTGGTTGCAAAAGTTCTTATAAATTATATATTATTTTACAGAATTATTCTACGTTACTATAACATGTAATATGTCCGTGTATAGGAAGCAGGATTTGTAAATACGAAAGGTATATGCCCGTAAAATATGTTAGGTGTTGATAAGTTGTGCAGGTTTTTTTAGTCTTCTGTTTTGGCCGGTATTTTGGCCAATGAAATAAGTTTGGAAGGCCAACAGCTAATAAGTGGTGATTTATATGAAAGAACAAATTTCAATTTTATATGCCTTTTTTTTATCACATTGTAACTGTAGAGTATGGTATGACTTGGGGAATGATATGACAGTGAGATTTGTAGGACAGTTACTTTCGAAGATGTCATTTGCAGTGGTGGAGGCTGGTGAGCATCAGTTATGCTGCACATATAAGAGCAATATTAAATTATTTTCATCATGTCAGATTGTACTTCTGATTCCTACAGTTAAACCAAAATTCATTGGCACGAAAGTCTTTGAAGATTATGACCTGAAGAGGCTGGTTGAATACATTGACTGGAAGCCTTTCTTTGATGTCTGGCAACTTAGGGGAAAGTATCCCAACCGGAGTTTCCCAAAAGTCTTTAGTGATAAAACTGTAGGTGAGTAGTAAAATTGCATGTACTTCATGTAAATAATCCTAACAGACCTGCCATGCTGCATTAAGATTCTGAATGTTTTGAAATACATACGAATAGTGAAAATACGTGGAAACCTAGTGTCACTGAAATAATATGTTTAAAGTAATACTTAGTGAATTAAGTGTTGGCATGTGAGGCTGCAAAGTAAGTGGGGGAAAAATGCCCAATCATCTTTTTTAGAATTCACCTGCCAAAACACAGGGAGGTATTTCAATGACAGAAAATGGCAGCAGAAGCAGTTAATATACCTATGTCCCCGTTGTGGGTGAAGATAGCAAGAGGGCACTGTCTCCTTTTAAAACTATTCAGTAGGCCTTGAAAGACATGATTAAAATGCAAGGGTGAAGCTGAAATCAATGGTCTGGGTCTGCTGCACGGTCGTAATGTTCTTACACTTGTTCTCAGTTGCTCATTTTGTTCTGCATCTTCTGCCTCTACTAGAATGGTGCTGGCTGAAACCTTTTCTTCCGCCAAAGATACATGTTGTTACAGCTGTATAGACATAATCACACTGCTGTCTGTCTGTTTGCTGTAGCTGACAGATTGTTGCAGTCATCGGAGAATTATGTGGAAAATGAACTAATCTTCAGCAATTCTTAAGCCCATTTAGGCAGTTGTGAAAACATGCCTTTTCTAAAGGTTTGTTGGGTTTTTTTGATAGGTGAAGAAGCAAAGAGAGTTTATAATGATGCTCAAAATCTGCTGCAAATGTTGATTAATCAAAAGAAACTACAAGCCAGAGGTGTGGTTGGGTTCTGGCCAGCTCGAAGTGTTCAAGATGATATCCATATATACGCTGTAGAAGAGGCAGTAGGATCTTCGGAACCAATAGCAAAATTTTATGGTTTGAGGCAACAGGTACGGTGACAGAACATTTGTTAAATAGTGATTTATATTTTTTTTTCTCCCCCTGGATTGCAAGGATGTAACAGAAGTGCCCTATGAAAATCTGTGCAGAAAATGGTTGTTGCAATCTATCTTGCAGTTGTCCTTCCATTTTTTCCAGTAATAACAAGATCTTGTTAGTGGTGACACAGGTATTTGTATTGTAGTATTTGTAGTATTCTGCATTGTAGTAGTTGTACAAAATGCTTTATAGATTTGACATCTTCAGAAATGATATGCATTTTTGTCTTCAGTTTGATATTTAAGATGTCCTAAAGCACTGTGCTGTATAAAATCACGTGGATCCCATGAGCTAAATTAGAACCTAATGAACCTTACTTCTCTAATATCCCTGGATTCTGCCTTAGATGAGAAGTTCTGCTTGGGTGTGTTAAAGGTTAAACACACTTACACCTGGAAAATAAAGCACAATGGAGATAAGTGGTTTTGTTAGTCTTAATTTTGATGTAGAATTCTCCGTATGAAGAGGCAGTTTAGAATTGGTTAGTTGGCTGCTAATTCTGATCGAGAGAATCATGAAGTATTCATGCTTGAATCATACTTAATAGATTTGTATTTATTTTGACAGATGGAATATTTGCAAGATACTCCGCCTCTCCTCCTTCCTTACCTTCTGGCTTGGCTTCTTCATAGTAGACATATTCAGAGCCATCAAACATGGCAGAAACAAATTTAACAACTACCTAAATTTCTGAAGTACAGTATTCTATAAGGACAGTCCTGTGCCAATATTGCAGAACTGTACTAAGGAATACATGGCTTCAAGTTTATCTGTTCAGGTTTCCTGGAACAGATTATCTCTTGCGTGAAGGTGGATCCTAGTGTGTCTTGACAATCTGTGGCAGACGTTTGTATAAACTGTTCTCACAAGCCTTCAGGCAGGGCTGTTCCAGGGCCTTTACAACCTGGTCAAACATTTTGATATCCCGTGTACATCAAGTTTACTACAGTTTCTTTTTCTTGGCCTTTTCCCAGGGTTCTCCCAAAGAGAATGTCTCAGTTGGTGTTGTCTTGTAGTGGTTTTTACTATTGGAATACTGTTGTTTTCCTTAATCTTTTTATCTTGTATAGTCCAAATTTGTTCAGGCTTTTCTCAAAGGTTAAAACCATGAAACTCTGTGCTGTTGTGGGTACTGTTCTTCTGGACTCCACGTATTTCAGCTGCATCTCTTTCGATCTGGTGTACATAGTATTTCAGCAGAGGCTTCACCAGAGCAAAGTAGAAGAGAATAATTGTCTACTGTTTCTTATATAAAATGTTCCTTTCAGTACACAAGAGTTCTTTCCATGAAATTGACACTATTAAGGATGTGATGTAAATCTAAAAGTTGGAGATGCATTTAGCGTTTTTCTTAACTATAATCATTACAAGAGAATCTTAAAATTGACATAGGTTTCACCTGTATGGAAAAAGGCTATTTCTTCAGCTTTATGGCACTTTCTGTAATCTAGTAGGTTATAGAAACTAGAGAAACAGTGGACCATTTTATTTTGGTTTTTGGGAGTGGAGGTGTGTTACTCATTTTTTTTTTAAACTGCGGTTGGGAGTGGGTAGAAAGCATTGTTAACATATTGTCATAGAGTCAGGAAACTTGGAGAGGAATCTTCAGCTAAGTGATAGCCGCGAAGTAACTTTTCTCTCTCTGCAAGTTGGGTAGCTTTATAGGAGCTGTGCCACTTTTTAAATAGCAGTCATGTTCCTACAATGAATATTCTGATAAGATCCTCAACTGTAAAACTTCTTGTTAGGTGCTATGGCCAGCATTCAGTTACCTCTTTCTATTCCCTTTTTTCCATTTTGAAAAGGGACCCAGTGAGCGGTATATTTCCTGTTTGCATAAACCCACTTGAACTTTGCTTAGGATTCAACTTTTCAGTGGTGATAGATATGTTGTTCTTTTGTATTTGTGTGTGGCTAATGTAAACCTACATCCTGGGGCAGTGTTTTGTCTGGATTACTGAGCACATGGTCTGTAGGTTAAGAAACTTAAGAGCGCTTATAAACTCTCACAGCTATTCTAAAATGGGAGGTGCTGAAGAATTCTGCAGTTTGCATAACTGGGATGTGAACTGCCAACCATTAGTTTTGCTTACAAATGTAGAATCTGTAAGTGCCAGAGATGAAAAATTCCTCCTCTTAGCCAGTGGTTGGCACAAGAGTGTTCCTTATTTTGTAATATTTGTCTGCAGAATAAGTCGTTATAGCTTACTAGCTGTAAATAGAAGCAAAATATCTCTGTATGTGTGTTCAGCACAGCATCTCTTCTTTGACATTTTGTTCTTCACTGATCTAAACACTCAGAGTAAGAGAGGTGTTTTTCTTCTAATTCAAGTACAAGAAAGCTATTGCAGTTTGATAATAGGTGTTTGCCAGAAGCGCTTAAGCCCTTTAGTCTTAAAAATATGGCATTTAGGTTAATAGCACACTAATACTTAATAGAGTTTTAAAATGTTCTGATTTATTGCATTGTTTTTGTTACCTTAGGCTGAAAAGGACTCTGCCTGCACAGATCCATATTACTGCCTCTCTGACTTCATAGCACCACTGGATTCTGGCATTTGTGACTACTTAGGCCTATTTGCTGTGGCCTGTTTTGGTGTAGATGAGTTATGCAATGAATTTAGGAAACGGGATGATGAATACGACGTCATAATGGTAAAGGCTCTTGGTGATCGGTTGGCAGAGGTATGAGGTTTTTATCATGTGTCTCCTCGCAAATTTTCTGGCTGTGCTAGATTTGCTTGACAGGTTCCTCTTTCAAGTTGTAGCATAAACTTAGGCCGTTGCTGGTGATGTGTGCTCTGCATTAAATGTGACAGTGAACTGGTTCTACTGAAACTGTCTTGAGACTCCTCTTTGAGCCAGAGGGCACTCTGCTGTCCATATCTTCCAGCTGCAAAAGCATCTTCGAGCAATTTTTGAGGGTTTCGATGACTGGTAGAATTTAGTAGATTTTAAAACAAGACTGTTCAAGAAGAATTATCTTTTAATCTTGTTTTCTCTACATGAAAATGTGTTTGGAGCCAGGTGTGACCCACCAGTTATATTCTTGAACTGCAGACGTGCCTTCTGCTTTCAATGGTGACCATGCAGATGTATCCAGGGTACAAGTCTTTTGACTTAACGTGCCTTAAACTTAGACAGATGTGCTCTTCAAGCTCTAACTGAAGTTGTTTAGAAAATGCCATCTCTTCCCTCCTGCCCTTCTATCTCCATCTGCTTTCCTCCGTGCTTGCACTTAAGTAACCATGTTAAAACTTACAGCAGCGTTGGCGCAAGGCAGATGGGGTTAGCTCTAGCTGTGTATTTCAAGCTATAAGAGCTTGAGAGATTATTATTAGAGACCATCTAAAGATATTACTGAAGTGGAAATTTCTCCTGAAGGCAACCCTTGCTGGCAGAATAGTGCTGTAAGAACAGTTAAGAAAATCTGTTGCCCACTTTCAGCTAGAGGGAACGTCCTATACTAGAAAGAGCAGTGGCACATACATCTGATGCCAGCATGGATGCAGGAATGATGTGGCCTGCCATAGGTAGACCTGGAGGAAATACCCAGGCAGTCAAGTCTTTGGCGCTATAATGATGTATCACTACCATAGGCTAACGAACTTCATCTTTTCCCGTTACTTGTCCACATCTTTACCGCTGCGAGTATACAGGATTTTAAGACAAGACAACAAAAAAGCCACTGTCTACCAGTAAGAGAAAAAATGAAAATACTTCGATTAGCAAAATAAGTATTGTATGCGAATTTTGATGCTATCAAATTTCTCACCTATGAGAGAATCCCTCAAAAATTAAAATGGGAATGGGGAGAAAGTCTCGTATCATTGTTTGTCTTTATCAATAGCTATTTCATCCGTCTACACAAATTAAAAAAAACAAATAGATCTTTGCATTCTGTTCCCAGGCATTTGCTGAGGAGCTACATGAAAGGGTTCGAAGGGAGTTCTGGGCTTACTGTAGTACTGAGCAGCTAGATCTCTCTGACCTACGCAGAATTAAGTATGAGGGAATTCGCCCTGCCCCGGGATATCCAAGCCAGCCTGACCATACAGAAAAACGCACCATGTGGAAACTTGCAAACATTGAGGAAGCAACAGGTACCTCTGTCTGCTTTAGTAAGATTCTTAAACTGTTTTTATGTGAATGAAAGATTGAAATGCCAACAAAACAGTGAATTGGGTGGGTGCAGAGCTACATAAAAAAATGTGAACCGAAGCAGTTCTGGAATTGCTGTCTTCCCCTTTTCACTGCCTTTTTTATTTTGCCTCATTCGAGGAAGAATTTACAAAATACTACGAGTGCTTTTGGTGACGGAGTTGTATCCATAATTAGGAGATTGCATGCAAACAGGGCTCTGCTGCACAGAGAAAAATTCTAGCATCCTTATGGTTGCAAGAAGACATTCCAGATATAAACAGGAAGAAAGCCAATTCAGCAGTGTATTTTCTGGTCCACAGAAACCTTGAGATGGTAACTCTTAAAAAAGGAATACATTCCATTTATTTTCCTCTGATATTTTACTTGTCAGACATTTCACTGCTACATCCACAATTCCAAAAATACCTTCCTGTGTTTCAGAACCTCTGCTTACCCGTTTCATTTGCCAAAATGTCATAGGTTTTTTCCTTCAAACTGTATAGTTACTCTACAGTAATACTATAATGGAAATCTGTAATCTATTTAAAGCTATGTGTATTCTTTCAGTAGTCAACTAAGTGGAAAATGGTTAGTTCATCTGAAACCTGCCTGGGTTTTGAGTTTGCTTGAACCTGCCCAGCAAAAAAAGGTTCTGAATTTATGCTTATTATTATTTCAGAGAATAAGAAAATTCTCATTCTGTTTTCCAGGAATTGGTTTAACTGAATCACTAGCAATGATACCTGCTTCTGCAGTTTCTGGTCTCTATTTTTCCAGTCCCAAATCCAAATATTTTGCTGTTGGCAAGATATGTAAAGATCAGGTAACTTGCACTGTCCATTGTGGTAGCGTTACAGTGTCAAAAGCACCTTGTGAGCAGATGTTCCAAAAAGTTTCATAAATGGTAAAAGCTGGAGTTTCCAAATCTTTATCATGTCTTGTGGTCTTTTTTCAGGTTGAAGATTATGCGCTGAGAAAAAATTTGTCTGTGGCAGAGGTGGAGAAATGGCTGGGACCCATATTGGGATATGATACTGAATAAATGTGACACTTGTGGGCAAACATTTTCTTCTGATGGTCTGTTTGCCAGCAGGAATAAGAAAATCCTTCCCACTGAAAACAGCTTTCTTCTATCCATTCTGATAGCTTCTTTGATTGGTTTTGATTTTTGATCAAGGAGCTTAATATTTCAGATCTGCCCTGTGCTTTTGGCTTGAGACTGTGAATGCATTGCAGATCTCTTAGTCATAGCAATATTATTTTATTTATTTTTATTTCTTGCATAAATAACCTAGCTGATCAGCTAGATGTAGGGTGAGATGTGGAAGCTGCAGACCTCTCCTGTCCTCAGGAAGGCTTTGAAATCAGGGGCAAGAATATCTATCCTGTTGGCTATGGATATACATAGGACAGAATTTGACCTCTGTTATTCTCATGTTTTTTTGGCAAGTCTAGGTGCAGAAATACAATGTGGTTTTTCTCTAAAGTCAGTGAAAGTTTTCTACTGAGTGATCAAGAACAACTGAAGTGCAACAGATCTTTCTTAAAATCTGTCTGCTCTGTGTTTAGGTCGTGCGATAGCAACATACGTTGTTCTCTCTGAATAGTAGCGGGATTTTAAATTACTTTGTGATTATGATTGTAGTTAGAACTATCAAAATAATACAATGGGTTGGAACAGTATCGGAGATGCTGTATTGTTGGCAGAAGATGGAATGGAATGACTGAGCCCATGGAGTTGTCCACCTCCTGCTTCCTCTTCCTTCCAGTGAGCCACAGTCTGTTTCTACTCTGCATAAAGGGTAATGGCATTTCCTACCTTACCGTTACGTTGTGAAGCTTAATTCCTATTTAAACAGTCTTTTGTATGTGAAAAATATGAGAGAAGGGTTATTGTTACTATAGACAGAAAGCTTGGAGCTGTCTTCAGTGTTTTACAAACTTTTAAAGTTTCCAGGTACCTGGATTTTAAAGGCAAATAGCACCAATGCTGTCATAAGTTAACAGTTAATACCGTGGTCTTACTCTTCAGTTTTAACTCTGAGTGAGCTAATTGTTCATAGCTTTTAATCAACTCTGAAAAGTGCCTCAGGTATTATTTAAATGCTAATTTAGTAAAATATTGTGACAGAAACCCCTTCATTTTTCTGGTCTCTAATTGTAAATAAAAGACCAATACTGTAAAGAGAATGTTCTTTTAAATAGTTTATCTGTAATCTATTAATAGCTGTATAATTTTTGCAATGTCTTCATCTGACTTTATGCTTAAAGAATCATCTTGTATCAACAGTTTAATAAAGGTTAAGCTGTCAGTGGTGTTACCCTATTAGAATCCTTTAAATGGCAACAATAAAATGTGTGCAATAGTCTGAAAAGATAATGTCAAAATTAATATGCCCATTGTACCATGAATCTGAAATTATAAAGGCTGCTGTGGGGTTTTTAAAGCAGCTGAGTAAGTGTGTTCTTCACTGAATGTTTTAGAATGTCTCATCCTTTAATGACTTGCAAAATAATTTCTAAATGGATTTCTCCCCCTGTCCTCCTCCCCATCCATATCAAGGGACTTGAGACATGTCCTTGTTGATCAGCTGATTCTTGTTGCTAGAACGGTTCCTCACTAGAACACTCTTTGAGGCTGCCAAACATACAGTTGAAAATTTGTTCCTGGAATGTGTAGCCTGTAAAAAATTGAAATCCTTTTTGCTTTCTGTTTGGTACTTGCACTTTTGCAAATCAATTTAATGCTTTGAATATCTTCTCTCCAGCACTCTTCCATATTCTTATATTTAGAAGCAGAGTGCCTTATTAGTCTGAAAATTTGATGTGTGAATGAGGTCAAAGTTTGACTTGTACAACTTGGTTCATTTATTTATTTTCCTGAAATCAGCACACAGTTCAGTGAGTAGAGCTGTAGCAGGATCAGACTGACAGAGCAGTAGGTGCGCTGCTGTGTAACAGTGGTGGTGCTACCTTGTGTACAAGCAAAGGGTTTAAAATGGTGTGCGATTACTTGATCCCTTCAGACATGGCATCATACACTGAGAAAAAAATTTCATCTTTGCTTGCAAAACTTGTCATTGTGAGAATGTGTTTGGAAGAAGTTCTCATTGTTACGATGCAAATGTTTTTACCAAGGACAATTTCTTTTAAAGTTTGTTGCTTGGAATTGTCAACTGACACTTTGAGTAAGACAAATCTTCATTATTCCCTCCAGCACAAAGGGGAATTGTGAAGGAAAAGGGTCTCGGTTCTAGCAGGTAAGATTATTTTACTTCCATGAAACTACATTGAAAAACCATGGTAAGAATCTACCTCTTTGAAGTAATGCAATGGATGCTGCCTAGGAGGGACTGACAAATACAGAATGCGTAAAAGATTTTTTGCAGTGCTTTTCTAACAAAGTTACAAGATGTTAAGAGATGATGAAAAATTAAGAATGCTTTGTAAACAATTCGGTTTTAATTCTTGTGAATAATTTACTTTGGATACTGATTTTTTTTTTCTTTTTTGTAAGTCAGGCCAGCAGGCCAGAGATAAAGTTTTGAGACATATATCTTAATTTATGAGTGTCAGGAGTGACTACTATCCCTAGATCTGTCCCTTCATTATAAGGAATGTTTCAGTGCTGCTGATACTCACGGGAAGATTGTAGTGCAGTTTATTTTGGGGGTGAGGGTGCTACCATAGGTCAGTCCTCAAAAAAAAAAAAAAAACAAACCCCGAAAAAAACCAACCAAACAAACAAACAAAAAAAACCACAAAAAAAAAAAACCAACAAAAAAAACCCAACACCAAAACCAACCCAACCCTCACATTTATTTTTTGTGCAAGTATTTGAGCATTTTTTTGAGAATCTTCTGCTTTTTTATTCACCAGTGTGAACCTTGGTACACCCTTTCAGTTAATTTCTGCTTCTTGAAACACAACTGATGTCCAGAAACTGAGGGGAATAGTGAGGGTCCTTTGAGGGCCTTGCTTTTTGGAAGGGGGCTGGTTTACTGGTTAACTGTGACGGGGTTTCATGAAATGCGCTCCAAAGTCTTTGGCTGATGTACCTAAGCACGCCATGAAAAAGTGGGTTCAGTGTCTTAAGACTTTGAAGAGCAAGAAAAGAAACAGTTTCATTAATTAGTTCAGGAGGTGGTTCCATACAGGGACAGCAGCACATGTTCTCGGTCACTGGAGAAATGATTCCTGTGCCCTCGATTTATCACAGCCTTGTCGTGGCAGAGCCTGTTCAGCCCCTCTGCAAAGTCATCTCATTTGATTGTCAGGCTTCTGTAGGTGCCAGTACACTGTGAACAGTACAGAAACGTATTTATCATGCTTTCAAACACCACTCGCTTACTGTCCAGCTAAAGGCAGAACCGAAAAATCGACGCAGTAAGTCTGTGTGTGTGTTTGGGCGGTTAATGCCGCCATGGCTGAATCCCCTGGGGTTTCTGGCCATGCCGCATGCCTGATATAAGCAGCTGTGTGAAGCAGAACTCGGCGGAGAGTACCAAACTTGGCGGTTTGGGTTTGTGATTCGGCTTCAGCCAGGATGGCAAAAGCGAGCTGGTGATTATCCTGGCTGGCCTGGAACTGCCACGATGGCAGAGGTTGCACAGCCCTGTGTCCTGCCTCCCTGCTGCCCTAGCACGGTGTGGCCTGTGCCTGCAGCTCCTGACCAGGCTAACGGGGAGTGTTCTCACACCAGGGTGGTCTCTGCCGTTCCCTTCCCACAGAAAGAGCGTGAAATAAGTGGAGAGACTGTGGAAAATCAGGCTTACCCCATCTTCGTTCGTGGCTCATGGCCTCTTCTACCCCCTCTCCCTGTTGAATGGGGCTTCTCTTCCTCATTCCCTCTCCAGTAGTCCCCCTCAGCTGCATGTCAGGGTTCAGCAGGTTCTGCCAAAATGGAATTGTAAAAGTTTTTAAATAAGTTTCTTTTAAAGTCTGAACCAGTTAGCTGTTCCAGGAAGAGGAATTTTTGCCTGGCGTGCGTTGGACAATAGTAATAACTGGTGCTGATAGCTCTGCCTATAGGAGCCTTATCCTACGTGCGTTAGTCATTCCTAACGGCTACCGAGAAGGCCACGAGATGGGTTAAACAATTCCCTGTGTCTTAACTGCATCTTTAGTTACGTTTTTTTTTCATCCAGACAGCAAAACCAAAATGTGTATTAATTGCGTCCTTTGTCAGTGTAGTATTTTAAATCCACTAATAATAATAAGCTGGTAACAATGAAACTATATAAAACTAATGTCATTTTCAACCAAAGTGTTTTAATGGTATGAATTGCTAAGAAGTAGAGAATTTATCTGTGCCTTGCTCTTACAACAAATGCTTTTAAAATTCTTTCGGTACTTGGTGACTTAATTATTTTATGATGAAAAATTTATCTTGACTACAAACTCAGGTTATGTTTGAAACGCTAACCATTTGATTTAAAAGGATTTACCACTGCTGTCTAGAAATAGGTGATAAAATTATTTAGCTAGGAGACTGGAAAGCTTGTTGTACTACTTGGAGAAATTACTGCACATAATAGAATTACTACATGTAACCAAAGAAGCTAAAGTGGTGTGGAACTCACAGAGGGTAACTTAATTTCAGAAGAACAGACGGTTCTTTAGAAGGAGCTGGAAGATTAAGTAAGAGTTATGGCAAACGTATGTCTTAAAAAAACAGGTATTCTTAATCTTGCAGTAAATGAAAATAAAAGCTGTAGTCTCTACTTGATGTATACCATCAGAGTATAAGAAATACAACTTGAGAACAATTTTTAAGGAGCTTTCATTAATCTAATGTGCACTTGGGATTAATGAGTTGTATTTACATGTTTATGAGTGAGGGAAGGAGGAGGAAATAATAGTTACGTTGTGGACTTGTACTAGGAGTAAGTAACAAGATGTTGAAAAAAGGGAAAAAACCACTCCTTCGGAGTTGGAATCATTACTTAGATGAAAGTTTTTGACAGAATTTTCAGTTGACACCGGTGTTCCCTGACTCTGGCATAATACCGTGATACATGGAAATAAAACATCCTGCTTTTTCCAGGGCTTTCAAAGATGTTAAAATTCTGCATCAGCTCTGTGTCTGCACATAGACATTAGTGTTATTTTGACCTGAGTATTGCTTCAGTCAAGTCAGTAAAATACCACTTGCTGCACAGATGTAATGGATGGGGTTTTTCCTTACTCAAGGTGTTTAAAAGATCATTTTTTTTTTTCTGTTTGTGGGAGTGCAGTTTCCATTGGATGTTTTGTTCTTATTCTTTCATATACTTGGTCTGTACTTTTTTCCCTTCTTTCTGCTCCACAGTACAGGTGTGGAGATATAACTCAGAGTTCTCTCATGGCCTGTGAGTGCTGCGTGATGTTTGATTTTTTTAATTAAAAAATAAATCTTATTTTGGTTTTTGTTGAATTTCAGCAAGATTCTTGCCAAATAGCCTCTTCCCAGGAAGTGGACAACCTCATTCCTTTTAATCTGGCCAGCAATTGGAAATCTTAAGTTGAGGTTCAGACGTGGTGTGCAAAAGGGAGGTCTGAAAACGTGTCAGTTCTCTGTGGTTGGTGGACTCCGTCCACACTTCTGTTCCTGTTGTGACCTTGTGAGAACAAATACGTACGTATCTTTGTAGATTAGGGCAGCAGTGGTGCAGGAAGTAAGAGATAAGAAGCTGCACTGTACAGCCAAAAGACTTATTTAGCAAAGTGTTCTTTGGAGATGCATTGGTACAACGTGTACTCCAGCTCCTGTCGTTGATCAGGATGCATTTTCAACTGCTGTCTCAATCTTGTCTGTACTAAGCTGCTTTTATTTCAGGAAATCGCTACTTGTGAGGTCTCATGCTTTGCTAAATACTGGGCAACGTCCTCTTCGCTTAATCAGGCATTTATAATGAATGACTTTGCAGTAACTATCTGCTGTTATATTTTTGGCTTTCATAAACCTTTCTGTAACCAGATAGATGGCTTGCTTCAGAATGCTGTTACCGAATGAAGAAATACATGGTTTCTCTAAGGCCCATAAGATCAGATTTTATTTAATCAACACCTGACCCAACAGGTTTACACGGGTGTGGTCAAGGGTTTACAGACCAATCTTGTTAGTCGAGAAGTTTGCTACTTACAAAAACATGACCATGTTTATACTCTTTATTTAGGAAATAAATGTAAACACTTAATTATTTTACTTTCTTCCAAATATTGTTCCTCGCATCTCAGGGCAGGTAAAGGAATAAAAGTTTTGATTCAGTTGTCATAATACATACGGTAAGAAGCAGCAAAGCAAGAGATTCAAAACTTAATATGATGTAAAAGCGTACAAGGTACTTACTGATATCATCTTGTCTCTTCAGATAAACATTAGGTGAGGATGCTGTAAAACAGGAGTCAGCAGTCACTTAATGCTCAGTGAAGATGTAGACTTTCAGATGTTGGATCGGCAGCACTTCATGGAATTTTAGGCATTATACTACATGCTTTGCCTTCTCCTTTTGTGTCAGTTTCTCCCACAACTGAATCTTGCTGCTGCATCCAAATTCCTGGGTATTCCGCAAGAAGTGTTTGCCATGGATTTCGTTGAAGTTTTTGATGTGCATTTCCAGGATTATCTTTTCAAAAGTCTAAAGCATCACACTGTACATGAACATTTCAAGTTCTTGAACTATAGAATACTTGTTTTTCCTCAAAAAGTCTCCAGGTACTGATGAATTTATTTTTATTTTTTTTTACCACTCAACTGAATCAAATAGCCTGCATTTCCTCACAGCTCCAAGTATGCTGGAAGAGGGAGTGAGGAGGGAAAGGAGTTTCTATGGTACTTTTTTCTTAAATCTTGATTAGCATATGTGTCTGCTGTCATATTCATTGCTTGGGAGCTGAAGCGAGCTGGAACAGCCTTTAGCAGGTGCTCCAGTGTGTGATCCAGCTGCTGTTAAAGTCTGTACTTACCTGAAACACAACTTTGATCAGTCCTAATGCAATAATCTGGGAAGAAAATTCAGCGTTGTCCTGACAAAACCGGTTGAGGACTAACAAAATGTGCTGTTAAACCTCCCTTGGTGTCTCAGCTTCATTGAAATAGATGGCTGGGGCTGCGAAAGTGATTTTTGCTCTCATTCTGAAACACCTGATGGCAAGTGCTAGCCTATCGAGCAGGAACAGATGAACTTTCCAGCGGTGGGTCCAGGTGATCCATTGTAACCATCCATCTCGGGGACGTTTGTGGGAGGTTGCTGAGCAGAACCAGCAGCGTGGGTATTGATTCTGTTTTGCAGACTGAAGGATGGAAGGTGTAAAGGTTGATGAGGATTGGCAAATGCTCTGAAAATATTTTCATGGTTTCAAGCCTCTTGTGTTTTTAAAACAAATACTGTTTAATGAGATTTCGAGACTTACAGTCTGTGACAGTCATGTGACTATACGTTGTGCTGACTTTATATAGACTGTTGGAGTTCTGTTAAAGAAGAGCTGCCTTATAGTTAAACTTCCTCCTTAAATATGTGTTTCATGTTATGTAATTCTACAAGTATCAGCAAAATGGCAGTACTGTCACATCTTTCATGCTGGTTGTGCACACGGTGCTGAGCAATGGCAGGGCAGCTGCTGCGGTGTGGCCGTTGCTAATCGATCCGAACAAATTTGAGAATTGTGTTACGGTTTCTTTCCAGAAATGTCAGCATGAAGTATAGAAAAATCTCTTGCTTTTGAATGAGGGCTGTAATGGTGTGAAATTCTTGATGTTACGTAAAATCTCTTGCCATGCGATCTCTTGATCTGTCAGTAAAATATGCCTTGGTTATAAGTAAACTGACAGGTGTTTTTTTTTTTATTTTCTCACGGTACTTTTAATGGCTGTATACTACTTTGGAACTGGCAGGTTCATTCATTTTTATATATATAATTTTTTTTTGCTGCTGCTGATTCTGTTCTGGCCACTGGAGTTTTTACGTAGCTTCCAGACTGTTACAGTTCTCCTCCACTCACACTTATTTGCCAAGTAGCTTGGTAGTCAGACTTATTATTTTGATATCTTCTGTTGGAAATTTCACCGGTTGTGAAGAGGCTGTGCTTTGCACTCAGCTTTATTGTTTGTGGGAGTCTTTCTAAGCCATCTGCCCACAGAGCTGGTATCCTCCTCTCCCCTGGCTGAGGAGCTGAGGGCTCTGCAAAATGAAGGAGTCCAAGTAAGCCTGTGAAGGATGTAAAAGGACGCAAATGTTTCTCGGTTCATCTGGATTACAGGTGGTTTTTTTTTTTCCAAAGGAATTAAATATTCCAAAGCCTGTAACAGTCTATTTGCTAAAAAAGCTTGGACCGTTTTTCTGTCCCTTTCCCAGGTAGGAATTACTTTAATCACTACAAAGCTAATTATGATTATAGGACTGGAAGAAATCAAACATGAGACTGCTGCTAAATTTAAATGTAGCTCTTCACATTAGTAAGTCTGAAAAGCCAGAACAGTTTGCCTAAGAAGAAACACGTGGTTTTGTTTTCATCTCTGAAATAAGTTTTCCAGAGGATGGTTTGTGGGTACTGGATTAGTATGGCTAATCCCTTTGAGGCAGAAAAGGAAGCTCTTCATATATCCGTCACAACCATCACAAGCTTTTTAATATCTGTGATGGAGGATTTTTTTCCTTGCTGTAAAGTCTATGCCTGTTGCAATGATGTGTATTGGGCAAAAGCCATTATTTAATGTTTCTATGTAAATATTGCAATTACAGCTGCTAGGGGAGTGCTGCCTGCTCAGCGTGTTTGGCCTCGCTCCCTCGCCTTGGTGGCAAGCAGCGTGCCCGTGCTCGAGGTTTGCTTGGCTGGTATGAGCTGAGAATTTTCTCTACCCCCCTGCCCCACCTTTGGTATAAGCAAAATCGAAAGGCACATGCCCTGTGGTAGCCGCGGGCACCACTGCTGGTAACTCCTGCAGTTTGGGAAGAGGTGTGCAGCTTTTCAGGATGCTGTCTCAGCTGTGACTGAAGGATAGCAGGTACCTGGCCACAGGTTGCTGTTCGAGGGATGAAAGGCCCAAGTTATAAAAAGTGAGATTTGGCCAAAACTGGTATTGAACTTCCAGGCACTTCATTTGAGTATGCTCGTTTTGGTCATCTGCTAGTTCTCCCCAGTACGCCTTACTGGTCCACCAGGCATGATCTGCTTCTGTCACTCCCCTGGAAACAGCCACGTCAGTAGGGAGATGTTTTGGATAAGGAACAGTACTCTGCCACTGGGTTCATGACAGGCAGCTACCTTTCCACCTTTCAGAGGCTGAATTCTTAGAGCTACAATGGCTGCTTTCTGGGTCCAGTTTTGGCATAGTGTGGTGGAGAATTCTTTTTTTTTTTTTTTTTTTTTTTTTTTTTTTTTTTTTATTTAATGTTTTGGAAGATTGCAATCATCAGGGTCTCTACTTCTACATATTTAAAGGGTTGTGAGTCTTGCATTAAAAAAAAATAACAAAAACAAAAATACACCCCCCCCCCCCCCATACTACAAAAAACCAACAGCAACCAACCATAACTTTAGATATTAATTTCCAGGCTAGTTTGTAATAGTTGAGTCCAGTTAGCATTTCCATGAACAGTTACAGTCCTCACCTGCAGCTGTGTAATACACATAAAACTGTAACAGTTGTCTTTGCTGGGGAATATTTTCAAGAAATTATTTCTAGTCTGCTACTGGTAATGATAAGCCAGTTTTTGATATATATAAAGGACTGATCACCATATTGATAAACATTCTTTGGAACAGCTCTGCTGGCAGAGGTATGAACAGGAGTCAGCCTGTTTGCACCTCAGTGCATCTGTTTCCAACTAATTTAAAAAAACCCAACCAACCAACCAGCAACAAAAAAAGCCACAAGACTTCGCTGGCAGCCTGCCTGCCTGGTGTTGAGTAGTGCTACTCCATCAGGGCTGGAGGGAGACCGGTGGCGAATGGCTTGCGCGGTGGCTTCTCCCAGCAGTGCTGCGGAGCCGCGCGGACGTCGCGGACGGGCAATGGGACGTGAGGGCGCAGGCCTGTTGCCGGCGGTGGTGCCGCTGTTTGCAGCACCCACACCCCAGCAGCTCGGCCCTTTCACCAGCGTGACGTTAGGTGCAGGTCAAGTGGTAGGTACGAGCCCGTGGCAGCTGCTGAAGGAGAGGCTGGCAGCGGCAGCATGCGCCATGCCCGCGGGGCCGTACCGCGGAGCCGCCTGAGGCCGGGCTGCTGGCACCGGGCTGGTGAGCGATTGCCACGCGGCCCTGCGGCGGCGGGGAGCGGGGTCAGCCTTGCCTGCAGGATGCGCGGGGCTTCTGGTGCCTGTGTGCCCAAGAACGGGAGGGGAGCCCAGGCTGCGCTTGGACTACAACGTTAGACTTATCCCGCCTGACGGCTGGAGATCGGTGAAATCCAGTTCCCATCTGACCCCCCTTTTGACTTGCTGTGAAGCTGCTGCACAAAATTGCCATCACAAAAAGCAGATTGCTTTGTTCTAATGGCCTGCGTGGGTTTGATTCTTGATTCTTGGGATTCCTGACCTGCTGCTGCCACAGAGCTGCTGCAACAATCGTGAAAGTTCTGCCCGCAAAAGCAGCTAGCGTAGCACAGCGTGGAGAGGCACCGCTGCTTGCAGGATTCTGGAATCAGCAGCTGGATAGCCATGTGGCACAGCGCCTCAGGTATGTTTTGCCAGCCTGCAATTTGTATTCCCGTTAAAACCAATTAATATGACTCATTAATAAAATACTCATAGATAATGTAGTCTCTGTAATCTTTTGATAGTTTAATCAAAACTCGAACACTGGCTGAACCTCCAACTTGTAATGCAGACCCGACCCATCTTTGAAGGCAGTTGGCCTCCTTTAAAATATATTCTGTTGGCAGAGTGTAACCACTGCCTTTTCACAGTGGCACGAAACATTGCTTAACACAGGTACCCCGTTACTCAGCAGAAGCCAGATATACTGTACTGTAGGCCGTGTTTTATTAGAGACATTCCTAGTGATCCAAAATTTGGAATCTGCTACATACTTTGTTTTAATTCTAGAACGCGTGAACAGTGGATGTTCGATTACTGGACACAGCGTAGCTGAGCACGTTATGTTTCCAAAGGCACGATAATTTTAAGAAGTAACTTCTCGATGCAAAAATGATGTACAAGCATAAAAAACTTCCTGCTTTCAGAAAGATAACTGGACAGTACTTATGTGAGCAGATGAGGTAAGTACTGTGTGTGCACAGATTGGATTTTGCTCCATAAATATGTATTTAGCAGGTGTGCTGTTCTACAGGCACAGCCTGATGCTCCACAGAGGATGGCTAGAGGAGCACAGCGTAGTTAATTACCAATGCTTGTGTTGATCAGCATGAATATTCTTTAGAAAGGGTAAGGATTCTATATTCAGCTTGAGAGTCTACAGCTTTTATATCCTATGCCTTTAGAGTATAGCTAAGCACAGTTTGTAAGTCTTCACACACTTTGTAGGAGATTGAATTCTTTGTTGCTCGTGAAATAGAGAATACCAGCCTCTCCTGCAACAGAAATGTTAATTAGGAGGATTTACTTTTTTGCTGGAGTGTGAATTTAAGTCTTACCACATCTGATTATATAAAGGGTCCAAGTGCCAAACAGGGAATAGATAATTAACAGGAGTTGTCAGTCACAGGGGACAAACAGCATAATTTTGTCAAGACTTAACTATCAAGGTCCTTACTGAGGATTCCTTACCCATCAACCAAAAAGATTTGGTTTCCACTGGCAGCAACTCTGTTGTTTCCTTTGCCATCCTTGATGTTGCAAAAAGCACTGCAGATTTATAGGGTGTGCTACATTGTCAGGTACACGTTTGAGAAACTGCTTAGCATCGGAGGGTGAGCAGACAAATAAATGCACATACCATGCAAGTGGGAGCTGGATAAAAAGTTGGAATCTTCTAGCTGACTAGGCATAAAGATTTTGAGATACCTGTAAGGCAGACTGTGAAAAGAGGCATCTTTCTAACATGCTTCCCCAGACATCCTCTCAACAGTGTTATCGGCACCCCTTTACCTTTAGATTATTTCAGTAATTATTTTGAAAAATGGGATTTGAGGGTTTTGTTTTCAAACCTTCTCTTTTTGAGATTGCATATTGTGATGTCCGTGTATGCCATTATCATAATAGTTTAGAAGGTTCTCTGCACACAGTTTAAAATCACTTATATTTTCTGTGTTTCTTAAAATTGGGCGCATAAATGCCTACTGCCACACCATGTTTTCTAATGGAATCATGTGAAAGATTGCCCCACAGTTTTGTTGTTCAGTGATGAAGACAAACTCCTAGGAGTTTCAAGATGCCTTGATTCATTTCTGATACCCAGCATGGTGCTGAGCTGGATCAGGTCACATTCAGATTTATACTCATTGAGACTACTACTAATCCCATTTTTCTGATTTTCACTGCATTGTGGTAATGCTCTTGAAAGCACCGGAATGTTGTCGGTACGGTCTGTTCGCTGGACGCACAACTCTTGAGGCGTCTCTGCACCCTTGCCTCCAGAATTTTTCTTTTCTTTGTCCTTACCCGCTTGAAATGAGATGCGTTTAGTGCAGAATGCATGATGATGTTAAGGAGGGAGCTGCTCTTGGACGAGGTGCTGCGAGGCTTGCCAATTGCCTATTTAGACCGCGCTACCGCACAGCGGGCGGTTCAAAGTGGAAGCCTGCCAGTGACCTGCTGGTGCTGTTCGTGCCTGGAAGCTGGTGCTGTCG
Source organism: Falco punctatus (assembly GCF_963210335.1). Classification (NCBI taxonomy): domain Eukaryota; kingdom Metazoa; phylum Chordata; class Aves; order Falconiformes; family Falconidae; genus Falco; species Falco punctatus. The sequence goes on from NC_137584.1 coordinate 83,367,869, forward strand.
CTGCCGGGCCCTGGCCCTGGCCTCAGCGCTCATCCTGCTGGCACCGGTGCCTGTGGCTGCAGGGAGGTGCCTCAGCCAACCAATGCGGCTGCAAAACTAACCCTGCCTGGGAAGCCGGAGCCGCTGAAGAGTAACCCCGTCTTGTTGTACTATCCAGCTGCTTCCTGTGCATGAGCGGTGTCCAGGAGACATACAAAGAGAAAGGTGGGCAAGGGGCGAGGACTGCTTTTATTTTGTAGGAGCAAGCGTTGGCTTAAATACACGTTAAAGCATAGCTCACGTAGTTTGCTGAATGGCAGCCCCGAGCCCACAGTAATTCAGGTTGTGAATGTGGGAGAGGGGGCAAGAGAAGCAGTCAGCTTTTAAGCTAGAAGGTATAATGCTCCTGATAGTACACCTGACTTACCCTGAGAGTGTTCATATTCCCGGTTTGCTGCTGATGTTTAAACTATTCAGAAATGCTTGCTCGAAAGGTGTAGTATTGAGATCTGGCTGCAAAGTGCACGGTTCAGATGTACAGTTTTCTCAGACTGAAAGGGGAGTTGACTTAAACTGATTCTTGTTGCTTGAGTTTGTTTATTCAGTATTGAGCCACTGACGTCTGAGGGCTGTATTTCAAGTTATGGCATTGCAGTAGATTTAAAAGCATAGTAAAAATACCGGTGAGAGATGTGAAGTATAACAGCAAGAAGTACTGTGCAAACAAGGGATTTTTTAGGCTCTCAAAGCTTTGTCACAGTCCACCGCTTCTAAGCGCTGAAAACTAAAGGCTTCAGAATTGCTGAACTATTCAAAGGAGTAAATGAAGAAAGAAAAGTCTTGAGAGTTTTGCAAAATCTTTTTTTTGGGGGGGAAAAAAGACTTCTTGGTAAGATCTAAAATGAATTCCTGCCTAGATGCAGTCATGGAAGACTACAGAAAAGTAGAAATGTTAACAGCAGCCATATTTCAGTGAGGACAGCTACATCCTTCCCGTACTCAGCACACTGCTCCGTAGCCCTTGTCTTAAGTAGCTGCATCACGTTTTTGTGAGCAAGCAAACACCTGTCACCCTGCTCAGCTGTGGAGGGGCTCTGCTTTACACAACAGTATAAAAAAAACCCAGAGGAGCTGTGCCAAAACCAGTGCTGCTTTCCTGGTGTGACCCTGGTTTGTCCCCTGGGCTGTGTCCCTGCCCACCGTGCAGAAGTAGGCATGCAGGAGCCCGTAGATCGAGTAGGACGTGAAAGCCATACGTTCATGGTTTTACAGTCAGGGGAACCACCTGATGAACAAATGGCCAAGGACTAAAATAGTAAGACTTTTCTAACATATAACTAATTCACTGAAAGTTAGCGATCTTTCATCTGCAACTACTGTGCAAGAATCAGGTAGTGAAATTTCTGTTGTGCTACAGAGAAGTCAGAGACTACGGTCAAAATCTGAAACTTGTGACTGGGATGGTACGTTGTGGTGGCTCTGTCACCAGTTTGCCTAATTTTAGGTAAGAACTTGTTCCCTTTGTTGCTTATTTTATCTAAATAGTGCTTATCTTTGGCCAGGCTAAAGGACTACTACCCAAAATACATCTCTGCTCACCATGAGTGAACCAAAGGCTCCCTACGTGGAGACAAATCTCATGCTTTTAAGCTACAGAATAACTTGCTAGAAACAACGAGAATGAGCCCCAAGCAGCGTACTTTGGGGCATGGTACAAAGCCAGGCATTTCACACAGATTTCCCCCACCCCCTCCGCTAGCGGCAGGAAAGGGAGATTGGGCACAAATGGGTTAAAAAAGAAAAAAAAAAAAGTTGAAATAACTAAACCTCATGCAACTCCAGGTTACTGACAGTTCAATTTGTGCGTGCCTAAATGTGTACTCTACTAAGGTCCTAGCAGCATGTCAGAAAGGGTCCACCAGTGTTACCTACGGTGTAGGAAGGAAGGAAATTCTTAGAGGGAGGGGACCAGAGGTTACAAGGACAGGGAGCAGCTGTCCTTTGAATTTACACCTGGGCAGTGAAGGAAACATGGGCTGCTGTAAGGGGCCTCTTTCCCCAAGACAGCATTTACTACCCTTCCCGATGCTCTTGAAGGCTGGAAGGACGGTTCTCAATGGCTTTTGTGTTCTTACTGCCCTGGACCTGCGAGAAATGAGGCTTCCTCCTCTTTGCCCAGAGGGCACATAGGGCATACTGAGGAGATGAGGCTGAAGGCAGGCTCAGAAGAGGGAGGTGACAGAGGGGCTGTACCCAGCCTGATCACCATGCCCCACACCCATCGTCCTGCTCTCCACCCAGCCTCACAGGGCTAGCTGGAGCAGGGGGTATCTTCCTTTCAGCAGTTTCCTTGCCACAGAAATGCATCAAAGGAGGACTGTGGGGCTGAAGTGGGAATATAGACAGAGCCTAGAGCGAAGCTTTACAGTTGCTCCCAGGTCTAGTGCCTAAACTACAGCCCCACGCAACAGCTTTCTGGAGCCTCCTCCACCCCTTCTAAAACACTGGTGTTCTGCCTGGAATCCTACTGTTCCCTTTCCTGGATTTTCGCCTTCGTACTGCTGTCAGGCATGAGCTCGTCCTTTCCCCAGCCCAAAGCTTCCCCTGGCATGTTGTCCTGGGCTGCCAGCAGAGCTGAGAGCTTGGGCAGCTCTTCTGTGGTGTTCTCCAGCACAGCAACATTACCCCAGACGTGCTCTGTTCATCCAGAGCTCTGCGCGTTGGCATTAAGTGGGTGAGCGCAAGCACCTTCCTTTGATGCTCCGCGACCCTACTGCACCACCTGGACATGGTGTTAGCGTGAGAGAGGGTATGATTTTTTATCTTTCTTTTTTTTTTTTTTTTTTTCCCACTTCCCAGCTGCCCATGTAAGGCAACAGCCATTAGAGCACTTTCTGGCAGACCCGTGATGTTCACAGAGGTTTCAGCTGAATGCAAAACGCTGCCACTGCATGAGACCAGCCTGCCTGGGAGCGTGCGGTCTGCTGTTTGCTTCAAATGGCAAAAGGGCTGCCTCGGCTGTGGGTAGAAGTGCGTGTTGTCCTACGCACAAGAGTAGTCACGTTGCATAAGTTTGGGGCCCCTAATTTAGGAATGTAGCTGTGCTGGGTTCCCTGTATGGGCTATGGAAAGAAAAATGCTTCCTCAGAGATTCAGGGCAGAAGCTGAACTGCTTTTCCATTTGGCATAGTAAAAACGACACACTAAAAGCTCTAAGCAAATAATTTTTATAAAAGATCTACACAACATTAACTGGTCTGGTAAATGCCTACATTTGCTCTCTTATACACAGAGCTGTAAGGTCTGTGTTCCTTTACAGCTTTTTCAGTCTGTTTTGAATCTTCTAGTGGACTGTGGTGCATGGAATGGAAAATTAAAACTTTTGATTTATGTGTGGCTGCTTTACCACTTTTGGACACAGTAGAATACTTACAAATGTGAGATGACAACAAATATTTAGATGTACAAGTAACCAAGATGGTTATATCTGGGAGCAGAGAGAATGGATAGTTCATCATTTAAATAGTTTCTATGTGCTGGAAGAGAGTCTGTGGTTTTGTAGCAGAAAAGTAAATAAAGAAGCGTTCCCGGTCCCCCAAGCTGCAAAGAGCAGATAAAAACTGAGCTGCTGCAAAACAAGTTTACATGAGCATTGCCAGCGTGATGGGCACACTAGGAGTTAGCAAAATAGCAAGTGCAGTAAGAACAGACAAACCTGTGTGCATGAAAAATCTTGGTAATAGGCACATGTCCCTTTCCCTAAACTTTGTGTGGGGCAAGTTTTCAACAGTTTCTTTTTTCTGAAGTTTTAGCAAATGTTCTAAGTTTTGAAAATCTGTGCAGTATCTCTGTTAGCTTGGGACTTGTCCAAAAATGTCAAAAGGCACGCAGTCTTGATGATCAGCTTTGGGGGAAAAAAGGAGAGCAAGGCTTTCATGGGTTTTAAGCTCAGAAAAGACTATTAAATTTATCAGCTACTCTAATCTCTTCTACAGGCTGTAGAACTTCATCAGTTAATTCTGCATAATAACTTTACCTCCAATTTAAATTACAACATCTTTGTTAGAAAGCCATGTAGGCTGTAGGATTAAAATCTATGTCTTTAATTGGTGCTTGATTTTGTCTCAGAAATACATACATATATAAAATGCTATAGATAATATGATTCCTCTTACGTGTTTGCAGACAACACCACAGCTGAAGAGCTCCAGCTAAACCTTTCCCCTCACTAAATCTTGCAGTTTAGTTCTGCAATTTATTTTTTGTGAGTTGTGCTGTGGCAGTAAGGCAGGACCAGGGAAAAACACTAGGAACATTTCTTGCTAGCTTTCTCGGTCATCAGAATCTGTTCAGGGTCACTCCGAGACCTCTGAATAATATTTATAAAGATATCAGAGGTAAAAAAGCAGTTATAAGGAGACTTAAATTAGTTTGCTGGGAGGGAAAACTTCATATGCTTAACTTTAGACAACTAAAGTAATCAGATTTTTCAAGAATTTGGATTTGCAGGGGCTTTCCACTATGCAATTAATCATCGGTAGTTAGAAAGGGAAAGATATAGTATAAAATCCAAGCAAATCTGAAGTTCTGTCTCAGTGAGCGCATTGCTGTAGTTGTGTTGACTTTAGCAAATTTGAAGGCTAGGCATCTTTAGTGTTCAGGCCTGTTTCTATAGTACTGTATATTTAAACTGGCTAACGGTAAATCAAACACAGAGCCCACGCTTTGGCTGGTTATTCACAAAAAAAAAAAAAAAATCCTGTAAAAATCAATAGTTTGTTTCTACCTCTACTGTCAGAACCAAATGAAGTTGTAATATTCTGTCTGTGGCTTTGTTATCTTAAAAAAATATATTATTAAACTGTTTTGTTTACTTATCTATAGGACAGTAGGTCTTCTGGCATCCTTATGATGTTTCTGATTTTAGTGTTTGTTTTGGGTGGGTGTTGTGGGTTTTTTTACACGCAGAAAATGAGCAGCTGGAAGTGCTGAATATTCTGCCTGAGAACCCTGGCATCCCTCTTCTCATACAGCCCCTTGGGAAGCTTGTGGAGTATGATTTTGCAACTGATCAAACTTCACTTGCTGTGGTAGTCAAGCGGTTTAGGAAAATTACTCTGAAGGCTAACTAGAGGGGATTTAATATCAAAGCCGGATATGTATCCAGCCACCGTCTCAGTTTTAGAGAAACGGTTGCTGATTCAGTATGTGACAAGTTACTATTTCCAATCAATATCTATCTAGTATGATTTTTAAACCATTCACCAAAAATACCTGTTCAACTAGAAGCAATTCTTACTGTAAGCAAAATACAATAATGGATGTTTCAGCATGTAGTAATATATACATGTACAGCTGATGATTCAGAAACAAGGATAATAAAAACTAAAAATCAATAGGCTTTGCAGGTAGAATTTAAACTGGGATATGGATAAGTGTTTATACTGAGTGGGAGAACAAAACAGGCAATCTGAAACAGTAACTGGTTATAAAAATACTAAAGATACATAAGCAAAATTTTTATACCGGTATATGAAATGTCAGAGTGACATCCCTAGAAGGTACATTTTGAAAGTAGAAAGGTACGCTACAGTCCTATTACCTGCGCAGAATCACTGAGGTATTACAGGGCTCTTACAAAGTCCAAAGGAAAGAAACAGGGCAGTCAAACATCTTAATCACATCAGTCATTTAAATAGGCTCAGACTTTAATTCCCTTGTGGCTGTTAATCGCATATCCACCTGATACCGAGTTCTGAAATTAGGCCTTTGTGTTCTTGATAAACCAGTTATTTAAATACTGAATAATATTACTGAAGGAACTAGGGCTGCTTTTCATCCAAAGCTTTCTTTTAACTGGATGAAATTTTCTTCCATGAAACTGAAAGAAAAGAGTACATCTACAGATGAAAATTTTCTCTTTGTCAGTATTCATCCTTTCTCAGGCTAGAAACAAAAGCCCAAGAGATGTTGTCATTCACCTGATTCTGGGGAGCTCTTACAAAGAAATGGTCTTTATATTTCCCGCAGCTTGTTCTCAGGGTGTTGCTCTGCCCTGGGTGGCTGCAGAGCTCCCTCCAAGCCCTGTGCTGATGGGGTGGCCGGCACAGCCAGCGCTGTGAGGGGTGGCATAGAATTAACGTTGGTTTTTGACATGCCTTAAATTTTGTAACAAATTCAAGTGTTTGTGTAGGCATCGCTGTTACACAGGCTGTACCTGTCTGGGTTCTAGCATCTTCATAAAGATTGTCAGAAGTCTAAATACCATTAGTGTACTTACTGTGGGTTTTTTTAACTGTGCCTTTCTGTTGTTATAGGGTCGATGTGAAATGATGTATTTTCTTTTAACAAAAGTTAGCAAATTGCAAGTGAACACAAGAAAAAAAAGAATGCTACTTGAGGCAAACACAGAAACAGTTACGAACAAGGACATACTTTAGTGTATTGGTTTCCAAGTCTAGATTTCTTAAAAACCCATCATCTGTCATCTCCTTTACAGTGGATTCTGTTCTCTGATAATTACCCAGGGACAATATTTGTATACTCAAATATGTTTACTGAATTTCTTTCCTTTTGAAAGTTTTAGTTTGGAAACATGGATACACTATGAGAGATTAATAGTTTCAGTATCTATACAGTTTAGAAAAATAAGGTCAAGTTACACTTGTTCACATCTCTGGCTGTCCTTAGCTTAACACTGTTTCAAGATAGTGTTGAAATTTTTGGACTAAAAATATCCACTATAGCTGACAACCAAACGGAATCAAACCTTTAAGGCTGTTTTATGTAACACTGAAAAGGAAGGAAAAGCCAACAGACCCAGACTGAGAAGGAAAGTTTCCATCAGTTAGCATAGCTGACTTTTAGATTTCAGCTCTTGAATTTTATGTTTACTGCCACCCCTAAATACACGCATGTGGCTGGAAAATACTACCAGTAATGAGGCACACAAATGTACAAGCCTTTTGGTCACCTAAAGGAAATTTTACAGCTCTTCACTTAGCCAGAGCGCTCTCTGGGAGAGGGCCAGAGCGCAGCTCAGACCTACGTTTCAGCTGTAGTTTTTGGATCTGTGACTGTGCTACGTAAGCTCAAATGTCTTAAAATTAATATTGAAGAAACCCACGAAATTCACAGGGGTAGGAAAGAAACAGAATTTATTTGTTGAGCAGAAGCCAGCATGTACAGCGTAATGGTCTTTATTTTGAGACAAAAAAGTAGTAGCTATCTGTACAATGAAACTCATTCTGCAAGCAAAATGTGTGTTCGGATCTAAGCTCCTGTGGTTTTCTTGTCCTTTGATATTATCTGACCTTCTTCTATGCACTTCTGTTTCTTCTGCTGTTTTGGTGTCTCTCTAGCCCTGCTGTTCCTCACTGTTTTGGAATGTGGTGTAGGACTCGGTGGTCAAAGAAGACACGGTATCATGCTTTCCCATTGTTAAATATCTTTTCCTTTAAGAACCACTTAAGTATCAAGCTCTACTTTTGCTTCTTATGATGCAACGTGAGAGTTTGTTTGGGCAAGGAACTTCTTCCTGGCTTGGCTGTTAAGTGTTACATAGTTTAATCGCCTATATAAACTGTTGTTTCAAATTTGATCTTTGATCAAATAGAGCTACTACTTACCTAACTCATACAAATGTTTTGCTCTTTGCAGTGGCTTTCCCTAGGATATCAACTTAAGAAATCAGTGTTATTTTCAAATGCTTTGATGTTCTGGGCTCATATCTGACTCTGAAATGAATTTTCCAGGATGCAGGGACTGATTGGTATAAAAGGAACAATTTCAAGTACGTGGCGCACTCACTCCCTTAAATCGGTGCTTGCATTTAAAAAATGTCAAACCCATTCAGAGTAATTGCATGTGCTGTTCATCCTACAGAGAGAGGAGGAGAGTTCGTGCTCTCAAGTGAACTGAATATGAGAAATATTACTCAGGAGTTTATTGCTCATCTCAGTGATGCTTGGATACTACAGTGTTGAGGAGAAATACTATGTACAATAGCAGATGATACTCAGAACTTGCAAGGAAGCACTCAGGTATCTGAACTAACTGTTCCAGAGAACAGTGTTTTCCTAGGATCAGGCCTTAGTGCATTAGATTCCATAACAAGCAAATCTAAACCATTTACTCCTGTGCCTACTTTTATTAAATATGACCTCATGAGAATATTAATATGTTGCTTTCAGTTGGCACTGATAAGTAAGAATTTAAGCATAAGGCACAAACATGAAGCTTGTGACGAATGAAAACATTTCTTACAATATTTTCTTAGATGTGGTTTCTTACAATGATTTTCTGGTTACAAGACATTTTTTCCTCTCTGGTAAATCAAGGAATGAGAAAACATGATGGCTGATGCCAAGAGGATTTACTATTTATATGGCAGCCCGTGGATATACTCTAGAAATTGTAAGCTGAACAGCAAATCATAGCTCATAATGAACCATGGTGCAAACCCATGGAACACAAACCTCTTTTTTGTGCGGTTTTCTTAAAAACACTTTGTCTTTCTGCAAAACAGTTTAATAGAAAGGTGATATTCTTTCTGCACTCCCAAAGAAAATCAAAGATGGAATAAAGAGCAAATGGGGGTAAGATGACAGTCATTGGCCAAGATGAGCAGTTGGTTCCAGATGAAATAATAATCACAGTGGGAGGCGTTGCACATAGGTCATTGGAGCATCTCAGGAGACCTTTATTATATCAGAATGATGCTGTAAAGATATAACAAGGATGTCCCTGATCTTGCTCTGAGCTGTCACTCCCCAGTGGAAATACTTGTGGTGCTGTACGAACCGAGAGGTTGGTACTTTCCCGAGCTATGTTCCTGGATGTTACACTGATGTCTCTTTCCTATACAGAGGAAAACATTTCCCTCACTCTCCTAGTTTAATTCTATAATTTCCTTCCTCTAAAGCATTGTTAGATAAATGAGAGATGTGTAGCTGACCAAGGTTGAATTGCTACCCATGGTGATACCAAGAAACATCAGATGTTTGGTCAGCCAGTTTACGACTGTTCAGGATCAAACTGAAAAAAACAGAGTTTGGATCCAAAAGGAAATCTTCACCTACTCTCACCTTCCTGGGGCCTGGCTGGCAAGAAGATGGGGATTTTTGGTTTTTTACTGCTCTTGAAAGTCTAAGGTGCATCTTGCTTTCTTTAGTCCTGTGAGCATTTTCGTTAATAAACTCCCTGCTTTTTTAAGAGTAATGTGTTGCTGATATCCTCTTGGGTCTCTTGGTCTTACCCCCTGTCACAGTGCTATGTCTGAAATTCTCATTTTGTACTGACAGTCTTGTTTGTTTAAATGGGTTAAAGTATGTTTATGCAACAGTGTTCTCATGGATGCTCCTGTACTATTCCCCTTATTGTATTGGCTGTCTTCAGTGACAACGGCTTGGTTACGGTCCTGTGTATCTATATACTTCCAACTTACACTCGATGTGTAATTAAATGATCTGTAACACAGTTTCGCAGACTGAACAATGTCCGTTTGGGATGGTATGCGAGAACAAGTCCCTGGCACCCTGGGTATCCAGGGCCAGTATCACTTCCCTTGTTACTGTACGTTTCTCTGTGAAAGGGGCCTCTATGAAAGCACTGCTGCAGGACCTGCTTGCTGTCATGCTGTGCGCCCCGGGAGACGCAGACCCGGCAGACCCGGTGCTGCTGGCTGGTGTGGCTCCCAAGCGGCTCAGAGCGGGCCCCATTGCTTCATTTCCCCACAGAGCACATCGCTTCACCCCATAGATGTAACATGCTGCTCCATTCCTGCGTGTAGCTATTGCATTGCCTTTTTGCTAGTTGCCTTGGTCATGCACTGAGTTTTCTTTCGTTTTAGAAAACGGGCAGCAGGCATGTGAAGAGGTATTTTTTTCTGCTGACATCACCACAGATGGGAGCACAGCCTCCCTGAGAAATTTACTTTGGATGTATTCCACTAAATGTGGTGAGAGAGGGCTTTTTCAGGAGTATGTAGTCTGTTAAATTCATACCCTGGTCATAAAGATGGGGTTTATGTATGTATATGGTTTTTAAAAATGAAAATGACCTGCCTATTCTAGACACATGCTTGGTGAGGCCACCCGGTTGCTGGGTCTGTGCACATGAATCGATCCTCTTATATTTTTTCAGTCACGAGTCAAAAACTTGACCACAAATCTTCTGATTTGTCACGTTACAAAAGTCCTACTTTTGCAGCCTTATCATAACAAAGCCACCCAGAAGAGTAGGAATTGTAGGAACAGGCCCTTTGTATGAAAAAAATATTCTAATATGTATTCTGCAAAATCTTTAGTAATAATATCCTGAATTACACATGCTTAAAAGGAATTTTTTTTAGCATATGAAAAAAGAACTAATAGCAAGAAATTAATAAAGCAAAGTCACTTCAGCTTCATAACCAGTTTTAAAAATTTGCAAGACAGATAGCTTCTATGTCATGAAGTAATATCTTGAAGGAAGCTGATGGATACAAATAAATCTCAGCAAGATATTAAGGAAGCCGCAACTGGTAATAATACTGGGGTGACTGAAAATCTTTATTATCTCTAGATCTAATCTTTATTATGTCAAGATTCCGTGGGATCAAGAACAGGTAAGGGTAAATCCAATTGGACTTTAAACTAGTGGCTTTTGTATGCTACAGGACAAATCTGATAATCTAAGAAAACTGAGAAAAATAGGCTTTTTGTACTTTGAAAAATGCAGTTACTGACAGTTGGAAGTTTTAAGGAAATGACACGGTTATCTCTGCTTGTGCTGAAATCTTTCCTCTAGCACAGTTCCAATGACCTGCTTGCTTTTGCCATGTCTGAATAAGACTATTGTTTTTTTCTTTTTAATAACGAAGCAGCGGAATATGTAAAATACTCCATAGTGTAAAACCAAATCAAAATACGTGACTGACTGATCTTTCTAAAATAATTAAACGTGGTGAGCAAATCCACTCTTTCCCCCTGTCATTGATTCTTTGGGCCTACAAATGTTGAAATGAAGGGAAGGCACAGATGAGGCTGATGGACAATTATCATCTGATCCTGACAGATGTCCCATCCAAGCTCCACTGAGGAGAGACGGAAGGGTGTTATCGTTCCTCTGAGTGAAGCTAAATCCATGACACCAAATGGAATATATATCTAACATACAACAGTCGGACTTCACCATCACCTCCTATCTCATGTGTCCATTTTCTTTCCTACCCTCCTCTTAGAAGTCTTTTTCTGACCTTTGCATGTGCGTGTTTTCCTAGGAGGTGTGACTTAGCTGATTAAGGCTGTGGCATGTCTTGTTTCACTGCTGTGAATCCATGACTAAAAGGGCAGCTAAAAGCAGCATTGTAATCATCAGACACCGCTAGGAGCTTGCCAGGCTTTGGAGTGGTTGATAAGACTGTATGCTCGGTCTGCCTTTTTCCAGGTGCAAGTGAGTTGAAAGTAAGAGACGCAACAGAACAGAAACTATTTTTATTTCTCATTTCTGTCCTTTTCTCCCCTTCACTGTGTGGGCTTGGTTTGCTTTAAAGAAGTAGTACCGATTTCAGCTAACTAGCTTTTTGTCCCAAAGAGACACTTAGTGCCCTCTTTAACACAAAGTAGAAGGGGCTTTCCCTTATGAAAACTTTCTCTAGAGTCTGTAGGTGAGGGCAATGGAAAATGAAAATTGTTTACTGTTCTGCTTAACGTGTTGTATTTTTCCCCTTTTTTTCTTAGTTACTTGAGAAAAAGAGTCAAAGCATTTTAATTTTCACTGTGAAACTAGATGGACATTTTGAAACTCTTAAGCCAGGTGTTATACACTGTTGTACACAACCACTTTTGACTCACTTTCTCTACCAAAATTAATACACATCCCTGGTCATCTGACAGAAAAATTCTCTTGAGGATCTGGTTAATGACCCAACCACTTGGACCTGTGCCTGATTGGTGTCCTACCCTGGATTCTTCATAAAACTTACTACGAAGAGCAGCTGTTAACATTGTACCTCTGACTAGCAAGACCAGTTTTATTGAATACTAGCAAATGTTATATAATAGTAGACAGAAGTCAAATGTGTTTATAACAACTTTCTCCCAGCCCTAATCAGACACCAAGATGTCCTCCATCTGCAGGAAGCCTCTCTAATGTGTGTTTTTTAAATGGAGCAGACATAAAACACGATCAAAGGCTTTGCTCTCCACTATTTGGAGCGTGGGCATAAGCACGCTACATAAATTTTGAGGGATGCTGCTTTTAGTGTGGCAAAAGTTAAAGCTGCACAGCATGCTGTGTGTGATGAAACAAATAAGCTCAGCTCTGTGGATAAAGCTAGTTTTCTGTGCTACCTCAAGTGGGCTAAATAGTACTTTTCAGTTGCACTTGCACTTAAAATGGGCAGAGCTCAGAGGGGGTGGTTATGCAACCACTGCAAGGGGAAAATAAATGCATGGAAATATCACCACAAATAGCTACCTCCTTGAAGTTCAGTATATATTTAGTTCATAGGTTGTTTCTTCCTTTCACCAGTAGGGAAGGATAATGAGCTTCAAGGACTGTGGGAACCTGCAATTGAAGGAGAACTGAGATACTTTGCAAAAAAAACCCCAAACATTAAAAGGACAATGGGGGATCACACTTGAGGGGAGAAGAAGCAAGAACTACCGATGTGACTACTTGAATGGCAATGTTTTATGTCAAGACTCCTTAAATGCCCTCCTTTGGGCTTCTTTTCCTTGGCTAAGACTAATGTGTCATTTGAATGTCTTATCTTGCCTGTGAACAATTATATTTGTGAATTCTGAGAGCAGATCCAAAGTGCAGGGGGCACTGCATGCAAGAAGTCACAGTTGTTTCCCCTGTAGCCAAATGACACCAAAATACAGCTGAAGATCCCAACAACCAACTGTTTGTTGCTCATACACATCGGGGGCGGGGTTAGGATAAACAATGGCAATATGACTGCAGCGAATCAGTATCCTAGAGCTAGTATTACCTGATGCAGGCAAAAATTGTTGAACAGTTCACTCTCTCAAGGTCTTTGTTGGCTTTAACTAAAAAGAAACCCAGCTGTCAGTAGAAAAGATCTGCTATTGTGGCCTGAATGGGAGCTTGTCCTCTTAACCAGTAGTAAAAGCACCTATCTGCAACAGGAGAAAAGCGGTCTTAGTTCTGTCATTCTTAAAGTCTAATTCAGAGCAGATATTGCAGTTGGTGCTGCCATATTTGCACTGGCGACTCCATCCTCACTTAATGCTAGTGTGTACATGTATAGTCTTATCTAGGTATATACGTACCGACTCTATACCTCTTCTGTGTGGTAAGACAGGTGAAGAATGTTAATGTTATGCTTCAGGATCACTAGGCAGGGACTGAAATGGATTAACAAATCGTGTGTTCTTGTTAGCAGGATAAGCAATGAATCACAAATTGTTGCCTTCTGCTAAATCAGCACAAACCTGAATATCCCATCATTAATTGTTTATGAGCTTGTTTTAATAGCTGCCTGTAACAGTCAGCTCAAAATCTACTAACATTGTTCCCAAACATAAAATCTTTGCTCTCTGCTGCTTTGTAGTGATATACATCTGGGTAATGTGGGTGTAAAATGTTACCATTCTGTTGTGGGAGAGCTTTACACCCACTCTTTGCTGGTGTCAATGACTACACATGCTAAGAGGCAAGCATAGAATCAAGCCTTTAAAATGAAGTTCAATAAGCAGATTAGGCAGAGTTGTCTGAGAAATCTGAGTTGCAGTGCTGCTGTTAATGCCAGAAATCATGATGTATTATTAAAAAAGCAAATGTTAATTGGACAATTAAAATCCCCATTTACAATATGCAGTGCAGCCTGTGGATTCTGCTTTAATGTAAAGCTGAGTGTTTCAACTGAAACCATGCCTGCCTTGAAATCAAATGTGGAAATTTACATGTATACTGTTTGTAAATACACAGATACAAACCTCTGATTTCTAAGTGGGTGACACTGCAGTGCATTTCCCTTCCTTGCTTGGGAATATGTTGGCCTGTTAGAAATGTTGAAGCTGGATGGTGCTTCAGTCTTCCCATTGTTTGAGAACAATTGCTCTTCTCAGACTGAAACATTCTGCCCTGAGCTGGCCTTTTCATGCTGTGATTACTTAGGAGGTTAGCCCTACTGAATTAGAGTAATGAAATCTCCAAAGCTATTGAAATGACCTTGGTAACATCAAAAAGAAGATGGCCTTAAATGGAGTAGGTGTTATTTTCTTGCTTTTAATGAAGTAAACCCATTCTGATCAGTGACTCACTGACAACACTTTCACTAGTTGCTTCATATGATAGTTTTTGTGATTATTTTGCCATATCATAAGGCATACAATGCAGTGTCATATGAACATAGTTACCGTGTTTATTCATTAGAAAAAGAGCTGTGCACCAAGAGGAGTGAAAAGAAAGATACTGCTATATTATGATTAATTTTAAAGATCAAATACAGAAAAGCAAAAATAAAGATGGGAAATACCTGACGTATTAGCTGATATTCACTTACTGTTTCAGTGACTGTGAAATTAGTCTCTGCTGTCAGATGAGCCTGGAAAGCAGAAGCACCTTAGTTAGGAATCTTGAATGATGCAAAGACAAAACAGTTCAGCTTGTCTGCCCTGATCACTCGGTGAAGTGCCCCTGCATGTGAGAAGGATGGATCAAAATGTTAGAACTGGTTTTTAAAATCCCGCATTCCAGGAAATGTAAGGGAACTTGGCCTATGGAATCAGTCTGAGCTACATGACCTAGAGCAGAACCCATGAACAGGGAGTTTAACATCTGGAGGGAACTAGTGGTTCTGAAAATTATGTTCTACAAAACACTGAATACACACATCTAAAACCTTAGTGATGGTACAAAACAATCCAATTAAGAGGCTGAAAATGTTTCTGAAATAATGAATGACTAGCGTATTGTTGGACCTAATGAGAGTCACTGGGTTTTAAGGAAGATTAAAATAGAATTTTGTATATAATAGAAATGCCCATGTTATTACAAGTCAACTGTAACAAAGACTTTGAAACAGATATTCAACCAAGATCAAATATTTAAGACTGGAAATGAGGGGGGAACTAGATCAGTTTTGCATCAGTTCCTTGCTTGTCGCAGAAGGGGACCAGAAACTGGACTTCACAGATTTTAGGCCCAGTTTAGCATAGCAAACTGTATGTGTCTTTAAACCCTGAATGCTTTCTTCTCAGAATTCAGAGTATTAAACCCTACAGATTTTGATTCAGGTGCATTTAAGCATTTCTCCTTATTTTGTTTGGCAAGCAGTCACAAAAAGATGCATTTTCCAGTTTCTACAGGTGAGGTGTTTTATTAGTGCTACGGGACAAGATACTAAGTGCCTAAACAAAACATTTATGTAATGCAATTTCCTCATAGAGCTTCAGAAAACAGTTTTCTTTTAATTATAGAAGTAACTGAACCACAGTAAATACAAATCTTATGCTTAAGCAAGAATGTCTTAAGTACTGTTAATGTCTTGCTTTATTTTTGGTGTGCAATACAAGCCTCCAATTAAGGAATTCTGCTAGTCCCTTGTAATAACTATTGTTTGTCAATAAATGAATCTGCTTCTGTTTTACAATTATGTCAATGAGTATTTTCTTAAAATCCTATTAGTGAAATGGACAACTGAATGTTGGTTATTTGCTATATATCATTGCCCAGATACTGTATCTACAGTAGTTAAGTGCATATTGTGATTGGAATGTAATCTCAGTGGTTTTGGTTCTGTTACCTCCACGGAGCTTTCACTTCTTAATGGCTACAGAGAATAATCTTGAGCTAAGAGCCAAACGTTCTTCCCTCTGCATTACTGCAGTGGTGTTTATAGTTGTGGCTTTTAATGTCAAAATGAAATTATAGCTCATGCATGCCTTTCCAGGCAGAGTAACTCATGTAGAGGACATTAGAATGACTTAGAGGAAGTCTGGAATCAACTCATCATAATTACAAAGAAAAACAAATCCTTTACTCTGTGTGTAATTATCCTATATTTAAGCAATTAATAATTAACTGTGAAATCTGGGGGCCTGTGTTTTTGCTGGTCTGTGAGATAATGGTGGGGAAAAGTAGCCTTATTACAGATTTCTCCTATGAGTATGTAGGGAGCATCTGTTCCCCATTATCTGCACTGGCATGCGTACAAGGTTATTTGTGCTTACGTACAGTACATAACGGTCATCTTTCTGGCTTTGTCACCCAGTGAGGGAGCAGAAACAATGCTCTGTCACTTACATGACGCCACAGACATGAAAAAAAGGTAGTAAGTAATCTAAGATAAAAAGCAAGTGTATAACCTCAAAACTATGGCCTGAATTTGTTTTAACAATTATGAATAAAAAATATATTAGTAAAACACTTTGCACACAATTTTTGACTTAAAAGAGCTTAATCATGTGTTCACAGTGAACAGTTTGCCTAGTAACAGTTGTAATCCTGTACTTGTGTTGTCATAGTCACAATTCAAATGAGATGTTTGCATTATGACTAGCTATGGATCCAAGTTTTAAGTTTCAGTTCCTGGTGATGTTTCGTGTCTTGTGTGAATATTCTAGTCTTGGACTTTATGTTATGATACAGTTGAAAAAGGGTACTAGAAATGGCAGATTAAAGGTAAAAATTAGGATATTAAGCTAATGATATTGTGGTTCACAAGTTTAATAATTACAATTGAAAGACCTTAAAAGCTTCCTCCTTCCCTTCCTCCTTTTTCTTTCCTTTTATTCTGGCAGCTTCTTCAGGCTACTACATCATCATCTCTCATAATATTTATGAGAAGAATATATTTCAACTGCTGGCACAAAGGATATTCAATTGAGGAATGGTCAATTCAACAGAGTTCTGTGTTGATTACCAATTTCTTTTGTCATTGATTTATAATAATTTTAAGTAATGTAAATATTTGCCCATGGAAGTTATACTATTTTCATTTTCCCTGAAGACACAAGAATTATTGGTTACTTCTCCAGAACCTGCTAACAACTTTCACCTTTGGTAGCTAGTATATGATTAATACCTGTAACGCAGAGGGTTAATTTTCACCTCGCAGAAACGTCATGCTGTTCCCAGTATTCATGCTGTTCACCCTCGTCCTTCTTCCCCCTGTGTACAATTGGTTGTCTAAACAGCCATGAAAAAAACTGTTCTTGGTCTCCTCAGAACAAAAGCGAGTCTGCTGTATCACTGAGATTTCATTTTTTGAAAGTGTAAATGTGAAAAAACTGCCTTCTCAAACAAGTTTCTTTTGAGATAGGCAAATCTCTCAACAATTATTTGCATTCCTCAAGTTACAGAGTAGCACTATAGCTACTAAAATTTCTCCTGGAAAACTGCCTGTTTCTTTAGAAACACAACTAGAGTTAAATATCACACAACTGGACTTCATAGCAAAGATTGCCATTGTAGGGACAGGGGATGAAGTTTTCCTGGTTTTATATGTTATGTAGGTCTTTACTGGAAAGCTATACAGCAGATTGCTGGATATTAATAATAAGAAGGAGGGATTTCCCCTTTTTTGTTTCAGGGAGTTGTTTAGGTCCTCAGATATTATCTCATTCAGAATAAATTAGGAACACTGAGTATCTAGACACTTACTTGAAAAGATTTCAAAACACCTTAAAAACATGGTCAACTACTTGTGACTGCATTGATTTCTGAGACTGACATATGGTTAACACAAATTATTAATAAAATTAGAATTACTTTCCTATTGCTTCCTTGTCCTTGGCTGAACACAGACAGAGTTTGAATTGCAAGGAGGCAAGCTGCAGGAAGCACCAACCATTTGTCAATAAAAGCGAGAGAGCTAGATATATCCTTACATGTACATTGTAACCATATAGTACCAGTATACAGTTACATAATGACATAACCTGTTACAAGAGCTAGGAAACCAAGAAATTGTTTTGAGGGTGGTATTTCATGTTCTCTTTTAATGCATACCAACAATACTTCGAAACATATTATATTAATGCCCCCAAACAGACAAGAGGGAAAAAAAAAAAAAAAAAAGAAGAAATGCCCTCAAAAAAATATTTCCTCTGGGTTTGTGCCTCCCAACAGCTTCCAGTGAATTTATTAGAAAGTGTATTAGAAAAAAAATTAGAAGAGCAATAAAAACTCCAAAGAGACAGAAACATGAAAACCCAAGCAAACTATTATTCCTCAGAGTCTAAAACACAAGATCCATAATAGCTCCTTGTTAGCGTTAACAATCCCACACGCAATAAAAAAGAGAAATTAAAGGCTTTGAGCTTTGCCAGGAAGGATGCTTGCAATAGTGACAGTTTCTTGGTCTGAGTTGAGAAGTGTAGATTTCCAGACTTGGGCACAGCCACGTTCCAGACTGCACTGAGGCAGGAGCTCAGTAGCTGCAGCTGACAACAGAAAGCAAAGTAACAGAAAACATCCTAGAAGATGACTGTACGTGTCCAAAAGCAAAATGCATTTTTTTAAAGTCTTTTTCTCTAATTAAGCAAGATGTAACAAGCTTGCCTTTGCTTTTGCTTAAAACCAAACCCAACCTTCTTGTAAAAGAGGAAAAGCTTCATTGTCTGAATTTTATTGTAACATTGTATTCCTATGCAAATGCTTGCATACATATATAAAGTAGAGAACAGATACTTAATGACAGCTGCAATTAACATACTGTTTTTTATGGGTTCAGGACAAGCACTAACTAAAGAAAAAGTATATTATTGAGCTCTGGGGTGATCATGATAAGCATACAACTACATGGTCTTAGGTATAATTATACTTCCTTAAAGTCTGCTAATCTGCAATAAATTCTCATTTTAAATTCAATGTGGAACTGGGTCTAATTTCATTCCACTTCCCAAGTAACGGTCGGGACTGAAACTGGCATAGATTGTATACTGCTTCCCTTTCATTGACCACAGTGGTGTTGATTTATGATATGTGATAGGAGATGCAATCTCTAGTTTTACACCATTTGGAATAACACGTTTTCAAGATTGATATCGACTGAGAAGTCTGACGTGCTGTAAGAACGAAGAGTGTGAGGAAGAAAGGATAGTATCTGCCCCACCGAATTCTGATTGGTGTTATCTTACTCTGTGCTTCTAAGAAATAAAAAATAGCGTGGTAGTATATTCTGCTAAATGAAAACAAAGAAACACCTGGAAGTTCCCTTCATGTTACTGAATACTGAATCACGATACTTATTATTATTACAGACAGCCAATATGGCTTGTTTTACATAATTACTTATAGTGTGAGCATACAAACATATCTATGCATCTTCTCCTAACATCATAATAAATGTCCCAATTTAGGCGATTAAAATTTATAAAATTAAATGCTAAAATTCTTCTAAAAGTGTCAATTTGTGTTCAGTTCAGAGTCCTGCTGGGTTGCCTCAGAAGCACTGGTGCTGGTGTACTGCCTCTGCATCACATCAATAAACCTGGTTTTGGTAAGAATTGCTAAGGGCATATTGTGGATCCTCACAGTGCTGCTGCCTTGATAAACTAGGGTTGCAGGAGCAAGATGCCCTTGCTGTCCAAAGGCAAAATGCACCAAGTATCTGTCATAGTGACAATCACAAATGTGCATGGAGATGGGCAGATTTCAAATGGGATTTTAAAAAGAATGTAGCAAGAACAAGGCAACAAAAGGAACAGGACATCGTAAGCAGCAGGTCACATCTTGTGGGAGAATTTCTGGACTGATAATTCGAAAAACTGCTTCTAGGTCAACTGAAAAAGGAGCATAGTACATGCATGTCCTTAGACAACTAGTTAGCTAACAAAACATAAATTAGAGCTATAAGGGAACGACAATTTTGCTACTAAAAACTTTCCGTTAATCTTCAGAGGCTGCGTTAAAAACTTTGACTTCCCAAATCAGTATGGGATTATTTTGGCAGAAATAGAAACGGGTTTTTTTCTGCGTTTTTCTGTGGAAAGCACAGTTGTCGGTGATAAAAATCTTCAGTCTTGTGGAAAACAGTGGGCATAATTAGATGTAATGTACGTTGAAAATGAGTAAATAGGAGCAGGGAACACAAAGTTAACTGCTGTGGCGTTGACTGGCATCTTGAACTTCAGGACTGGCAGTCCTGTAGTGAAGTGCGCTATTCTTCCACACCCACATAAAGAAATGCAATTCACTGAATTCCACCTGCAGATACCAGCCATGGAGGACGCTTATTCTTTTAGTTTTCCCACTAGTTCATCTAAGAAACAAGTCTGTGAACTTTACATGACTTCCTGTTATGATAGAAAGTATTGTTTTTTTCACTTTAAAACAATCAGTTGTTTTTAATTAATCAATGCAATTAAACATAACTACTGGTTAAAATGTCCCATCAGCCAAAGTGCATTCCTTTTAAAATACAACAGCAGTCCAGTATCCTGAACATTTGAAAACGTTCCTGACCTTTTCGTGTGGGTAGAATAAGCCTGTGTGTTTTGAGTGGAAAGGGGAGAAGCACGTACATTGTTAGCTGATTGGTGTGGGCAGGTAACTCAGAGGAAATGTCAAATCTATGTCCATCAGGAATTTACCTAGCTTCTTCAGACTTCTTTGTGCATGTGCTGACTTCATGTTCTGTGCAGATTTTATAACTATATTTAACATGCATTTTGCACATCTGTGCATATAATATTCTCTGTGTATGGTGTACGCACATATGAATATTTGTCCTTAATAATTACCCAGGAAGCTGTGCTTCCAACTAAATTTGATCTTTATCACCCTGTTCAGCAAGTTTCCAGAGGAATTTTTTATCTTTACTGCTCTTAAATTCGCTTCCTAAGCAAATTAAATAAAGCAGCCAGGTGTGATGTGTCTCCCTGTCACTGCATAGTGTCTTTTGAACTAACTGGGAAATTCCAGCAATTTAACAGAGGGCAAAGAGTATCCTATGTACTCCTAGCCATTTCATGGAAATGGATGCATAGGTAAAGACGACACCAGAGAGTATTATGTGCTGTTTGAAAAACTGCAGCGTACATTTCACTCATCAACAAATCTGCATGTTAGAGGAAATATTTCTGCCCTAGCATGGAGAAGCTTCAGCTGGAGTTTGTGCCTTGCTGAACTCCAAGGAGTCTAATTATGAGCTCCAAGTCTGTAAGAAACCAGGTATCTCATCAGTCTCACAGTTCTTGGAACGACTTTCATTATGTCATAATGTTGTACCGAAAACTGTACAAAATGTTTCAGCCACTGATGTTACAGTGGACTATTTATAGGATTTTTTTTGTTTTTTTCTTTCTTTATCATGCCCTTGCCTTACATGCAGCAAATAAAGCAGACATCTAATATACTGCTCACCTTCAAAGCATGATGGAAGATATGCTGGAAGTTCTATGATCTAACCAGAACTCGGTGCTGCAATTCTGCGTGAACTGAGCTTTACATCCATATGCAATACATTTGCAAATTGTTGTGTTGAGATTGACTTGTTTTGGAAGTGGGATGAAGTGCAATTACATTGTTCAGTGCACCTTCATGAAACCTGATTTTTTAAAGATACCCACACTCAGGACTTTTCCTCATAAAAGGGGTCTGTTTCAAGAAATATCTCTCAGTTTAAATAATTTGGAGGAAGGGTTATTTAAGAGGTCTGAATGTTGCAACAACATGAAAAACTGTCTTCTGCTACTTCATTGTACTTAGAAAAAAATAGTTTCAGTCAGGAGTAAGTTTGAGAGGTAAAAATTTCTTGAAGTCAGCAGTAACTGAAACCAGGAAATTACAAAGGAAATGCCTAAGCTGTCATAACTCTTTGAGTTCATCGGTAGAATCTCTGTATTAAAGACTCATACATTGCTTGCTCTAGATACCTTGAGGGTCTTGGCTGCTCTTGCAATTTCCAGTCTGTCAGAAGAACAGGTTTTCTACTGCTGGAAGTAACGACAGAATCTCAGAAGTGTTTAACGTTACTTTTTCGTGATGTCATGGAACAGCGTGAAGTTACAGACTATGGGTACGGCTTCTCAAGCAACACCGTGTCTTCTGTTACGTTAGCCACACTGTTCATCAAAGTTACTGCAATTTCATTACACAGACTGGTTTTGGCCCTTCAAAAGCCTTCTGGAGTCACACACATCCCTCACGCGTTTTACTCTGCCAACGATCCAATGTTAATTTTACCGCGTCCTCACCTCACGACCACTGCACGGCATTAGCCGAGGCCCCTCCGCTGCACCTTCCTTCATTCCCTAATGCCGTTGATGTTGGAAGCCCCGCAGCCCTCGCGGGCCGCCGAACCGGAGGCCTGGCATCCTCCCTGCCAGAACCAGCGTCTCCTGCGTTCGGTGTGGCCTGCACCTGCGCTCCTGAGGAGCTATTCCGCCGCAACCCTTGGCTTTACCTCACGGGAAACACATGGCAGCTATCCTTCAAGGAAATTATATTGGAACCCCTCTCGTTCTGCCTGGGTGTAGCTCGCTCACAAAGCGGGTGGAGGCCGGCGCCTGGTGAAGCCGTGCTGCCCCTGCCCCCCCGCCCCCCGAGGGCAGACACCTCCTGCGCAGCCCGCGGGGCTCTGCCCCTCCTGAGGCGCCGCTGCCTGCAGCGCCCCGCGCGGGGCTCCAGCGGGCCGGGCTCGGGCACGGCGCCGGCCTGCCCGCTGGGTCCGAGGGAGCCGGGGCAGCCCCGGGCCGCCTGAGGCACGAGTGCCGCGGCCGCCCCGCCTCGGGGCCGCCCCGCCGGGCGGCCGCCGCCTGAGGCGAGTCCCGGCGGCAGCGTGCGGGCCGCCGGCCGCCTCTGCGCGGAGCAGCCAGTAAGGGGCGCTGGGCGGCGGGTTTGGCGTGCGGCGGAGCGGGCTGCGGATCACCTGCGGCAGCGGGGGGGCCGGGGAGCTCCGCCTCCCCCTCCTCCCCCGGTTAATCGCATCCCCCTCCTCCCGTGGCAGGCACCGGCGGCGAGGCGGCTGGGCAGAGCTGCCAGCCTGCTGCAGGCGTACGGGCGCCCGCACTCCGCCGGCAGGGAGGGCCGGGCTGGGGCTGCCGGCTCCGCCGCCCTCGCATTTGCCCCAGCCCGGTGTCGGCGCGGCCGTGAGCCGCCTGCCGCCGCCTCCCCGCGGGGAACCGCCGCCGCCGCCCTCCCGGGCACCGGGAGCAACGCCCGGGAGCAGGAGACAGAGGGGGAGCCATGGCCGAGGGGGGCGAGGGCGAGGACGAGATCCAGTTCCTGCGAACTGTAAGCGCCGGGCTTGCCTCCCCACCTCCGCGCGGCGTGGGGCAGCGGCCGGGGTCGTGCGGGCGGAGCGGGGCGGCTGGCGGCGCCCGGACCCTGCCCTGAGCTGCGGGCGGCGGGCACCCGGGCGCCGCCGGGGGGGGGGGGGGTCCTGCCGGGGAGGGGGCAGCGGGCCCCGCCGCCCCGGGGCGCTCCTGTCAGGGCGGGTGCGGAGCCCCCAGCCCTTTCCCTCTCCACCGGGCAGCACCCGCGGGGGCCGTAACTCCCCGCCGGGCGCGGGGCTGAGGCGCGGGCAGGGCGCTCCCGCCGCCTCCCGCAGGTACCTCCGCGCTGCCGCCCCCCGCCCGTGCGCTCGCCTACTGCGGATCCTAACCCAGCAGCCCTCCCAGCCTAAAAGCTGCAATCACACTCCTCTTGCAAAAATAGAATTTAAAAAAAAAAACAACCAACCCAATCACCTCTCCCACCCCACCCCCTCTCTACCAAGCTTTCCCACTAACTTGCAGGCGTTCTGGCTGAACACAGATTAATAACGTGTGGGTTGTCTTCTTTTTTTTTTTTTTTTTTGGTGTGAACATCCTTCCTTTACTTCTGTTTTCTTCAGTCCAAAGCATGTGAAGGCACTGGAGCGTTAGTTTCTTCCTTTCGTTTAATTAATACATCAGGACTGCTGCATTTTATGCTCATCTGGATTATTTTTCTTCAAGCCATGCTTTTTATTTATCTCCTGGGCCATCTCCCAAGTGCTGTTTCCATGCACAACCCTAGCAAGTTTTGCAGATGGGCATATTTGAGTGGTGGTGTACACGAGCCCTATCACAGTTGGAGGAAAAATTGCTGAGGCATTTGTTAAGTGGAGCTAAACCCACGGGTAAAGCTCAGCTTGCTTTTTATTTAGTACAGTCGGGTTTAGAAAACATTTGTGATCAGTGTCTTGTAAGAAAATACATTGGCAAAGGAGGGGAAAGCAAGCCACGCAGTCTACGTGAAGCATACTCATATGCTGTTTGCAGAATCGTGAATCCCAGGTTGCGGTCATCTTATGTTTATTTCAATCAGTAACTGTAAAATAACATATACATGCTGTTATTCTTTTTTATTATTATTATTATTATTGATTGATTGAGGATTCTTAGAAAATCTGGCTTTATGGGGAATACAGCTGTTATGCAACGCTGGCATGAAGATCATCAACTTTTTTCCCCTCGGCGTTCTGTGACTTCTATTGTAGTGTTGCCTAACACCTAAAGACCAAACAGATGGATGCTTCTTTGAAAGATAATTTGTCATTTCGATTTATGCGAGTTTTATTATTAGTACTTCTCACTGGTAAACATTTTTGGAGGACTTGTACAATGACAGTCTTCCTGCAGGTTTGCATGTTTAAGCTTAGCTCATGGGAGGGCTGTTATCTGAATGCTTAATAGAGAGAGAGAAGCAGTGAGCATGCTAATGGTGCTCAGCACATCTACGGTAACGTTAAACTACAGCATCTGACAGCAGCAGCATGTTATGTAAAGCAGCACTCCCGATAAAATGTGTCAGGCTTTGTACAGATCTGGCCAGCCCAGCCTTAGAAGATACTCTAAAACTTTTTAGAATGTTGTGGTGGTGATAAAATGACCTTGAACGTGGTAAACTGAGGCATGAGGGGGAATGCTTTTTGTGTAGTGAAATAAAAAAGGCCTGAAAAACTTCCTTTCCTTGTGAAGTTGTGAATCTCTGATGTTTAGCAGTATGTTAGTGATTTTTACTCCTCTTTTCCTTCCACTTTGTCAAAGTTTTCAACATGACTTGGAAAAGTCAGTTGCTTTAAGACATATAATTGATGTAGACTTCCTTTCATCTATTCTTAGAAAACTTGGATTAGTATTCTCTAAAGCTATCAGATGTGGGTAACTTTCTGAATGACATTGATAGAAAGCACTGGAAATTGGATATTACCTGGTAATCGCTGCGGTTTCTCTTTTGGATATTTTTTGTTTTTTAAAACGGTAGTTAGGGACAGACGAATTCATAAATGGCTTGGTAGATAAAATAGAACTTTTCAAAGAACACCTTATGCAAGTGAAAAAGCTTTCCATGCTTTGAATACCTTAATGATGACATCTGTAGGATGACTAGATGGAAACAGTGCTCTTCGTTTTTTCTTCTTTTCATAGGACCTGATAAACTTTCTGAAATTTTGGGTTCTCTTTTTGGTGTTTCAAAATTACCTTACCATCTTTAGAGTACACCCTGGAATGTAAACACAATATTATTATTTTTTTAAAATGTTTAAAGAGAAATATCAGATTTTATTAAATAAAGAAAATAATCTTCATTTGCATCAAGCTACCAAACAGCATTTGTACTTGTCATCTAGATTTTGACCGGTAATATCCATTTCCCTTCTTCTTCACGCAGTCCTGTTTGCCTAATGACTCCTCTTCTTAATTTGCTGGTTTTATTCTAATTTTTTGATAAGGTGGCATCATGTATTTCCTCCTACAGATTTTGCTGCTAGGATGGATTCCTGTTTCTTTTGGGAACAATTTGAGTTTGATATGGCACTTCTGAGAAGGGAATGTAACCTGTTACCGCCCGGCACTTCTGGAAGCATCGGTTTTTATGTTGTTTGAGCTAACTTCAGACAGACTGGAATCCAGCTCTGTGCTGGTCAGTTCTCAGGGAAATCTTCTATGGTCCTGGGAACGACGTGCTTCTCCACACAGACAGGGGTCTCTCCCTCATTACTTTGCTGAATATTCCAGCTGGAGATGACCTTGTGATATGTGTAGCCTTTTTTGGGCTTGGAAGTACCTTCTCCTGACTTTTCCCACTGAATGCACACACACTGTGCAAGAGAAGTGAAGAGGTGCAAGTGCCCTGCTCTAGCTTTTATTAGTTGTGCTCTGGGGAGGACTTTTTCCCTGTAAAGGATTGCTTTCTTTTTTTTAACTAGGAGAAAGGAGAAACGTGTGCAAAACACATTGTTTAGTCTTTACAGTCAAGAATCTGAAACTTTTATAGTTAATACGGAAATGACCTGGTTAGTGTCGTTTGTTTGTTTGGGTTTTGTTTGTTTTTTTAGGATGTGTAAATTGACCAGAGTGAAAATAATTCAGAGTTCCAGGAGAGAACAAAAAATGTTTTTGCCTAATGCACCTGTGCAAGGATTGTTTTTTGTGCAGCAGAACCCCCCTAAGGGAAGGCTTTTGTGTGGAGTGGGTGGTAAGCTGATGAGAGCATTAAAACAGTTGCAGTACTTCACCAAAATACTGCCTATGAATATCCCTTCTGTCGGTTTAAGGTGCCCTGAATTTTGGGAGCACTACGTACCTAAGAGTGGTGAGAAATGTGTAATGTAGCTGTTTCATCTTGTGGTGTTCCTGATGCCAGTACAGATAGTTTTCTGGAGTTGTGGAGGCTCTTAAATTAGAGGCAAGTCATCTTTTCTACATTTGTGGTAGCAGACACCACCAGAACACACCAAGTAAGGCTGACAGGGTTATGGTCTTTCTCGACTGTCTTCTGAGGCAGTGAAGACTACCACGCCTGTCAGGAACCAGAAGCATAATCAGTGTGAGCAGCACATTTTCCCCAGGTCTGTTGGAGTTGTCTTCTCCTTTTCATCTCTTCCCCTTTTTTTCTTTTTAAGGTTGGAATGCTGATGTTAGACTGTGTGCTCTCTTCTAATGCTTTTTTCTTTTTTCTTTTTTTTTTTTTTTTCTTCATTTGTTTAATCAGCAACTTGCAGTAAAATAGGATCTTTTGCTTGTGTGAACATACTCTGTGCTGCCTTACTTGCTACGTGGACTTGATTGTTCTGAGTGTGACTGTCAGAGAGAAGTGTAAGACTACTTTCCAACACTGGAAAAGGGCTTTTAAATGAACTTAAACATTATTTAAGATTCATGTTTGACATGCAAAAGATTTTACTCACTCAGTGCTGGGATTTAATATTTCAGATTATAAAAGAATGGAGTCTATGGCAGAGAATTTTTCTGCATTCTGAAATGAACAATGTAAGGTGGTCACATTTCAAGGGCAGGAATTCTGTAATCCCAGAGTCACTTCAGTTCCAGATATTCTTCATTACGGCAGCATTTAAACAATGAATGTCACTTTAAATCTGACTAAAAATCATATGCTTAGATGCTATCCTGAATGAAGATTCTGTGGAATCAGAGGACACAAAAGGAACCTGGAAAAACAAGGTTAGAAGATTATTGTAAAATAAGTAACTAAACATGAGAAGAATTGTTATGTGAATCTCTTGGTGAAATAGAATTTATTTGTTGGTTTTTTTGTTGTTAAATCCCTCGATGCTTTTCATATGCTGCTTATCTTTAAAGGGGTCTCTCAAAATATGTTAGATTCTGGTAGCTGCAGTCATCAAACATAAAAACACAGCTGCAGAATGCACTGAAGAAAATGCTCAAAAGCAATCTTGGATATTAGAAGCAATTTTAGAAGGAAAGAACACTGAAAAACACTTTGGTTAGCCTTTTTTTTTTTTAATGTTAAAAAGTATTTCTTGTACCTGTCAGTATGTGACTTCTGAAGATTCACAAGGTACTGGCACGAGAGACCACTGTTTAACAGCTCATGTGAGGGATGGCGTGGCTGAGATTGCAGCATTTGTACCTTCCCCTCTAAGGCACTGCACTGCAGTACAGATACCGAATATGATCTCAAATTCTATTTTGGAATTGAGCTGGACAGGCTGTTTGTAGGGAACAGGTTTTAGCTAGGACATGCAGTCTGCTTTTTATTTGGGAATTGTGTGAAAATTTTCTATATGAATTTTTTGATTCCAAAATTGTTTGACAAACATTTTATATGACCATTCAGGTGATATTACTGGGTAAGATCAGCTGTCTAGTCTGTGTACTGTCTGGTCCAGTGTTCTGCATCTGGAAGTTGTGTGAATCGGATGTGTGAGCAGGAGGCTGAGGAAGCTCCGTAGCAAATGGTTGGTCCACCAGGGAAGTTATTTGCTCTGTGAATTGGTTGACTGATGTTCTGAGAGCCAGAGAGCTGCTCTTCCTTCAGTATCTGAAGATGCTTTGATGCACCGTGCTTTTCAGTGTCCTGAAGTGGGAGGAAAGTCTATTGCAGGAACTTAAGCTGTGGGCAGATGGTAAAGAGACAATTCCAGTTAATTTCTGACCCAAGATTTAGAATGGTCCTAAGAGCTCTGTCTGCCTTTCACGTCTTGATCTGAATGCTATATTATGACAGCATATTGTAAAGGTGGTTATCCTCTTATATAGTGGTGTGGAAAGTGCACAGGTTGATTCTAATTCAGGAAAGTACACCAGTCTTTCTGGCGTGCGAATCGGGGTGTGTATTTCTCTGAATCAAGATAAAAGATTGGAAACCATCTGTGTGGGGAAATACTGACAGTGGGCTGCATCCAGGAAGCATTTGAATTACACTGAAAATGCAAAAACCTTTTTATTCTGATTTTTATACTTACAGGTGCTTCATGTTAAAACTGAGTTAGTTTTGTTTTTCTTAATTAATTAAATTAAACGTTTTGTTTAAATTTCCTGAATTGTCTGAAGAAGTAGGCTTGGTTTTGTGGAGAATGGCAAAAGAAAACTCAGAAACTGTGTATGTATTCCTATACTTCCTAATAAAACTTCAGTGACACAAATTTTTCTGTTTGGCATCATGGTACTAGTACAGAAATAAACATTGGACTGTAAAATGAACACATTTTATCAGGGTAAATGAAAGAATTGTAACTTTCTCTTACTGTGGTTGTTGCAATTTTAGTTGTGATTGATGGAACACGTCAGCAATGTGTTTTCTATATTGTGGCTATCTAAATTTTTTTTTCTTAATTTGTGCACAAAAAGAGTAGTTACTCATTAGCAAATACTTCCTTGCAAGTGCTATACAGAAGTCTCATGGAATGGAGTTCTGCTTCATTGTCATACATACGTACCACAGATTTATGGCTGTATCTTAAGTGTTGGTAAGAATAGCTAAAATAAATACATTAGTCAAAGCAATGGTGGTCTTTTTTTTTTTTTTTTTTTTTATAGTACCATTTCTAAAAAATATTTGGGTTTTGCATATGTAAGTTTTAATGGGCCTCATGGCCACCCCTGTGGAGCACTGTTCAACGTTTTGGGAGTGAAACTCTGATCCCTGTGAAGGCAGAGCTATTGATTTCAGTGTAACCAGGACTTCGTATCCAGCCTTTGTTTGCAGGCAGAATGTCTGGGAGTGTGCATATAATAGTTGTTCCTGTGTAAATGCAGGTTTGTTTCTGAAAACTGCTAAAAAACTCTATGGGAAGATTCAGTCTTCTGGTTGGATTTGCTCCTAGCTCTGATACTGTTAGATTCTCGTTATGGCTTACGTCCTGAATCCATTAGCTCATCACTTCTGGGAAATTAAGCTCTATGAATTTTTGGAGATGGCTGTCCCTTTTATGGTACTGATGTAGAAATAAAATTGCAGCAATTCTCTGTTTGTATTTTATATTGGAGAGGGGCTTGCTTTTTTACCGATCATCAATGAGAATTTTGCAATTGATTGCAGGTGGACACAGTTCCTCAGAAGAATAAATTCTCCAGACAAGTAATTTCTAAGGTTGAAAGAGTAATGTTTTCCTGTTGATACCATTCAGACTTCATCTCTGAACAAAAGCGGTCCCCTCTTTTGTGAGGGAAGTCCTGTATCTCTTAAGTGAGAACTTCTTATTGACATATAAAACTACCAGAAGCCGAGTTCTGCCTTGATTGAGCTACTTGGTTTGAATTTTCTGCTAAAGCATTAGGAGAACAGAGGAAGTAGCTAATAAAGTACATGATCAGAGCACCCTAATTTTCTTTTATTTTGTCCAAATTCATCCATATGTGCTACACAAGTAACTGTTTCATTTGGTCTGACTTTTCCTTTCTTGGTATGTACTTGCATTCGTAACATCAGTTCTTGAACTAATATTAATGTTATTCTGAAGGAGGAGGAAGAGGGGTATGATTTTTCTCAAGAACAATAAAGGGAAAAAAAAAACCTAACCACCAAAACCTGAACTAGTAAAATGACTGGAAAAGCAAGTGCCAGGGCAGACTTTGCCCTACTGTCTTGTCAGTGCTTTTTCTTATTTAGATTAAAAAGCTTTAACAGACAGCTTTATAAAATGTGGTAAATAAAATGAGGAAAACTTAAGCGCAACGTATTTTCTTCTAATGAAAGCTGAAATGTGAATTCTGTTACTTTGTCCTTCAGACAGCTTGAAAACACCCATTTTAAACCTGAGCTGTGGTCAGGTGAAAGCGAGAACAGAGCACTCTAATTATTGACACAGTTACACCCTGGGATTCCTCCCAATAGCAAAGGAAGGATAGCCTGGCATAATTTTCTGTCTCCCGTCTGTATTCTGCTGAAGACGTACGCTATGTTTTGCAAGTGCATGGCACTTACGCCATGCCTGGCTGTGTTGTCTATCCCACTCTGGAATGGAAGGCTTCTTGAAGAGGCAGCCTGATGCATCTCAGTAATTGAGAAAAGGCAAAAAGGAACTAGTTCAGATGACAGTTCAAGCCTTTTAAAGGCAACCACAGCAATGCAGAGCTCACTGCAATGCTCTGCGCCCATCAGGGGCACAGCAGTGATATTTCTTTGTTCTCTATTGTAACAAATAGAGCACCTGAGGGCAGCCACTGCCTGCAGCAGCAGCGCAGTGAAGGTCACCCCAGTTTCCTAACAAAGACTAGCAGGAACTCCCATGTGCTTTTCCTGCAGTGTAGTTTTATGCTGCGCTCCCTTGTTAATAGGCGTGAGATTCATTAACTAGTTATGTATTTACTTACGAAAGAGCTCTTGCTTGTCTTTGTCATTTTTTACATAATAATGGTGGTGTAACTTGTCAGGTGAAGGGTTTACACTCTTCATATATGTTGCTATGTCTAGATTCTGATGATAAGTTACTCAGCTGTAGATTTGAACAAATGTATATTTGAGGCGTGTACTGCAATTCAGCAGAAGCTTTGCTTAGCTTAGCTTTTCAGAAGTGCTTAATAAAACCAAACTGGTACCTATGTGCCTACTGTATGGCAAGTGAAAGATGTGACAGGTAAGATGACATAATATGAGCTATATTAACTTATTTGATAGTCACAATTTCTGTTTCAATGTAATGCTGTAATGGTCAGCTTTACAGTAATACTGTGTTGAGAGGAGCATTCACACTAGCAGCTGCATTAAATTTTAAATAAAAAGATGGGCTCACTCTTTTAGTGTTGGGATGTACTTCAATGTTTATCAGGGTCAGGAATGACTTCCTTCTAATTACTACTGCTTGAAGAAAATTGGAAATCTAATGTTACCTAGTAATGCAGTAGACTTCCCAGAGGGACTTTGGCAAAATTTGACGAGGTATCACTCTGAAAGGCGCATGGATCAGTTAATTTTTAACATGGAAGATGTTTTAGTGCAGGACAGTTTCTTTGTTGATTTGGTTTCATTCATATTCTAAACACTATAGGACCACAAAGGAGTAATAAGATCACTACATTTTATGAGGCAGCTTCCCAGAGGATTTCAGAGTAATTAGTGCTATACAACAACTTATGTCTGTTACCTGATTGTTTTTTACTCGACTGTGGGAAATAATACCTGATGGATATTAGTTGGCAGAACCAAATGCTGAATACTGGCATGTTTTGCTTCTCTGCATCTGTGAAAACTCTGGAATCCTGCTGTGAAAACTGAGTGCACTGAATGTGAAGAATGTCCCTGCTTAAATCCTTTTTTTGGAGGAATGATGGGAGGAAGCAACACAAAATTTTCATTGGCTGCCTGTGAGTTTACCTGGGGATTGCCAGACAGTGGAGTTATATTAGTGGAATCAAGCCAGAAATGGCTGTCTCTTATACCTGTATTTCTTCCTTGCAGGGCAGGCAGAGCTGGAAAACGTGACTGCCTGGGCTCTGTGTGGGGTGTATTCTTTCATAAAAGAAAAATGGCAAAAGAGGAAGGTATATTCCTTTGCTGATTATGCCAGCTAATTTCCCTTGGTGTATGAGCATCTTCCATTCCTGTGATGGCCAAGTAGAATTCCTTATATAGGAATTTAGGTGGAGGAATGAATGGATTTTAAAGAGTGTTCAAAGTAATCCTGGGTAATTGGGTAGATCTGCTTAAGGCTTAGTGAACTACTGGGTACATGGATGCATTTGTTACAGAAAATGGGAACCAGGAAAACTCTCCAAACCAGACGATGGTTTAGAAAGCCGACACTGGCTTATTGCCGTGCTGGGTGCATGGGGGACCTTCCCTCCTGACACGCACACCGAGTTTCTGGAGGGTATACGCGATGTACAGTGGAGAACTTGCGTGCCCACGGGACGCTGCGTGTTCGTTTTCATTCGCACACAGGACTGGTTGCGAGTTTCTGGCTCCCATGGCAGGTCAGCGCGCCCTCAGCGAGCACTGCTGACGGCTGTTACCAGCCACGCGCGCTCCCCAAGTGGGGCTTTACCCTCCTTCGGGGTGGGGGGAGCTATTGGAGTTGGGGGTCCAGATCTGCCATTACCACAGTTGCCTTTGTCCTACTTACAACAGGTTTTCTGTGGATCACAACACCTTATCGGCTTGTCTCCTCTGGCGGCCAGAACTCTTCCGCTTGGAGGCTTCTTTCTGCATAATTTACATAAGGGTGTTCTCCTTATCTGCTCTTTGTTTCCCAGGGTTGACTCCCTTGATTATAGAAATCCTTTCATCCATCAGTTTTGATGACCTCAGTGGGTGGGTCAGCTTGACAGGAACTTTGTGCACTTACTCTTGTTTAACATGTAGTTAAACACTAAATCAGAGTTTGGTAATTCAGGAGTTTGGCAACACAGTTACTGATAATTGATCCTCTTTGTGGGTCAGGAATGTAGCCATACTGATAAATTTTAAAATCACTTATGGTGTGTTTGTTTTCTAGTTGTAAAGCAGAATAATTTCTATAACTTATATAGAATATAATTTCTTATAAGCAGAAGTTTGCTAGGCGCAAGCTAGATGATTAAACCTCTCTGTACGGCCACATGACCTTCATCCTGAAGCAGTCTTTGATAAAGTATCTGGTTTCAATGATGACAGCAGCTACCTAAATATCTGTAGCCCTACAACAGTCATGAGAATGCTGTGTGATTCTAGCACTGAGGGCTAGACTGAAAATAAGCATCAATCATGTGACTTCATATTTCTATTTTCTGCATTTACAAAGTAGATTTTGCAATGCTAATGCATAGGCAGTTACGTGCATTTATGCAGCCTTGTTGCAAGTACCAGGGAGATCGAATGCATATCCACTTTTCCATGCAACAGAAAAGTAAACCCCCCAAAATTCACAATGTGTTGTGGGGAAAGATTTAGTAAAAATAAAATGGGGATGGAGAAAACCTGTCTTCTGGTGTTACAAGTAATTTAATAGCCCTTCATTGCTAAAGAGTTGGATTAACCTTCTTTTTTAAAAGCTTGTATTAAATAAATCTTGGGTTGGGGTTTTTCTTCTGCCTAAGTTGACACAGAAGGCAAAGACTTGTTTCAGGATTTGGCACATACCGGTAGACAGCTGAAGGAACCACACTCATCCAGATGTGAAATGGTTCATTCATGAAAACTATCATGGCAAGTGTGGCTGAAGAGATCTAACTCTCCTAATAAAGGAACTGATTGAGATGAGTCTGTAAATAACACTATGAATTCTCAGGACCAGAAATGTTAGATAACATTGCTGAAGTGTGATTGAGGCAAAGAATCCATGAAGCAGTACCATCACATTTAAACACAGTGCTGGAATAGTATGGATAACAGGGGTAAGAGTTGTATTTATTGGTGTGTACGCAAGAAGTCTTGATTAGTTTCTTGGAGTCTTGGAATTACGTAGCAAGTCCTTCAGAAGAGCTTATGAGCAAAAAAGCACTAGTCTGGTACTTAGTAATTGCAGGAGGGTGATAGCTGCATAGGTCAGTGCAGAAAATTTCTCAAATGTCATGGGTGTTCCATCACTGTTGACTGAATTTCTGTAGGGTGTGCTTGTGAATTAATGATTCGCTTACCAAGATGTTCTTGAGCAGGTCTTAGCATGATAGTCTGACTGCTTGTTCAAGTATGCCAGCCATTACTTGCTCTCTAATCACTTTTAATATGTCTGATACAGTGAATATGAATTTTAAAAGTTACTATTATTGATACTGGTGTTTTGATGGAAGAAGATTCATAAAGTTTGCAAAAAGAAAGGATTGCAAAAGAAATCATCAGTGAAGGCCTGATCTCCATTTTGAGTGACCAGGTCTTGTAGAAACATCCTGTAAGTTTAGTTTTGGTATGAGAAGGTTCCGGAAATCCTGTCGAAGAAATGCTGTTGCACAAATAGTACTTCCAATGTTATGTCACCAGGTCCATTTCTGAAATCTGTCAGCAGCATCTCATACAAGAAGAGTACTGTATTTATGCTGTATGTTATCTGCCGGTTCATTTGAAGTTGCTTTTCTTTGGACTTTCAACATCGAAGTCTAAACCCTGTTGTTTAACCTTTCTCCTTCATCCTTTTTCTTGTCACAGCCACTGAGATCCTTGTCTTTTGGTATTGATGGCTCTTCCTGATTTAAAGTTTGACAGAGCTTCAACCTAAGCCTGTGGCAGAACTTGCGGTTGTCATTCAGATTGGTAAAAGGATATTTTTCTGAAGGGGGCTCTCACATTTGGGATTTTTTTTATTATTCTTATTTTATTTCTGTTTTTCTTTTCAACTTCTCTCTTTGTCTGACAAATGGTAAGGTCAAGGTTTTCTTCTTTTTTCCTCTCTCAGAACAAGAGATAAGTGTGTTAAAAATGTCCCATCAATTTTACTAGGAAGGAGAGAGGTTATCTTGAGAA
Source organism: Falco punctatus (assembly GCF_963210335.1). Lineage (NCBI taxonomy): Eukaryota > Metazoa > Chordata > Aves > Falconiformes > Falconidae > Falco > Falco punctatus. The sequence continues at coordinate 83,402,912 of NC_137584.1, forward strand.
CTTCAGACATATGTGTTTCTCCACATCGTTTGTACTGATGTGTGGTTTGTGTGCGTTTTCTTTCTCATTCTTTGTGTGCTTGACCTCTGGAAAGCTTCAGCTTATCAAGCTGAAGGACTCCAAAATCCTTGATTTCAAATGGATGGAATTTATCTAGAAAGGGAGAGGGAATGAGCGTAGGAGGGAGGGATGTCAGATCTCATAGGTGAGCTTTGTCATCCTCTTGAGAGGTGTAGCTTGTTGCCTGGCTTGTCTCCAAAATAAAATAGATGCTTTTGCATAGGAAGTGTAATATGACTGAGTTTAGACTCAAAAAGAAACACTTCCATTTTCCATGGAATTGGAGGAGAAAAATGAGTAATTAGGGAGTGAGAATTAGATTTTCATGTTCCTAAAGGTGAATGGAAGTGTATTTTTCTAGGTGGAATGTGTGGTTCAGTTCAGTAAAAGCTGTATACCTGCATTTTTAAATACTGAAATATTGACACCTATTTATTGACTACTGTCCACTGAGAATGTAGGTTTGTTTTGGTTTTTCCCCCCCCTTCTGATTAAGGGATTTTCATATCTGGTTTTATCTACTGAAAATTAAACTTATGTGGTTTAAAGGTATATTAAGCTGCAGTGTTGACATATTTTATTGATAATGTTACAGGCATCACTTTATTCTGATTCTGTCAGAAGTAATGTAGTGCTTTTTTATTTTGAAATTTCTAGTTGAATTCTAGCTTATAATTTGTATGTCAGCTGCAATTGCAGCTGAAGTCTCTGAATTTCTTCTTGTATTATAAATCTGTTAGTGAAGCAAAATTAGACACTTTCTGTTTTATCCCCTTTTTTATTCTGCTTTATGTTCTATAGTTTATTTTTCACTTGGCAGCTGCAAAGATGAAAGAGCATCAGTGACAATATTCTTCCCTTCCAAACTGGTTGGTTTTGGGGGTTGCACCCCAGGCTTGGTAAATCACCTCTCTGCAGAGGTCCTGTGCCTGGCTTAAGGAATTGTTTGGCCCCCTCCACAGAGGTAACTCTGAGAAAACCTCTAGGTGAGAGTTACTAGATCAGTTTTCTGAAGCTGTAATCCTGTGGAGTAATCCAATTAGTATAGTGTGTGAGACGTGCTCAACCTTCAGAACTTGCTGGGGGAGGTTTGTTTCCATGCATGGCATTTGCATTGCAGTTTACATTGGGAGGCCTTGCTGCACTTCTGGATTTACCAACAGAGTAAACTGACACGGGTCGGAACACACCTTCAACGAAAGCACGAGTTTAATTGCGTAGTGAACTGGGAGGGAGTGTGAATGCTAACAAAATTACTTCTTTGTTATGTACCTGTGTGACTTCCTGTTGATGAGTGAGGGTTTTTATGATGATTTGTGTCTGTTACAGAATTACAGTCTGACAATTGGAACCACATCTAGGGCTTGGGAAGCGCATGTTGTTCTAGTAAGTTCTTACTCAAAAGTTCCAGTTTGCTACTAGTGGGTATACCCTAGTGGTTTGTTTTATTGGGGGGCAGAGAGGCGAGGAGTTCTGAGAGTGAAATGGGTTTGCAGCTTTACTGTATAAACAGAGTAATCGGCTGAAGAAAATCCTTATATTTTCAAAATCTCTAGCTGGATCTCATTTTCCCTGCCTGAGGAATAAATTGTTTAAATGAAAGAAATACCTAACACAGGCAAGTTGGTATAACAGGTTGTTAAGCACTATTTTATTAGCAAAAGGCTAGAAGAAAATACTTATGGTACAAATACTTTTCTTTCTTTTTTTTTTTTTTTTTTTTTGGCCAGAAGCCTAAAAACAAGTCCTGTATTACAAAGGCTGTTTCAAGTAAAAACCTGGCTCTCTTACCTATTGCTTAAACTATATTGCAATCTGAATGTAAATTAATTGATTTTAGTATAATGGCTAGCAGAATAATCTTCTCTGGATCTGCTAAACATTTCATGAATCAATTTTCTGGTCCGTGACTGCAAGGGTCTCTGTATGGCCATGTATGTTTTTTATGTCTGGTTCTGTTGTCACTGACGTTAATGTTAAATGTCCTCTAGACTGTAACCAGAGCTGAATGATACACTCACAGCATTATGTGCCATTGTATATAATGGCCTAAATGTGTCAAATGCGTAGCCTTGTCTGCCATTTTAAGCATGATTAATATTTATTAATATTAATCAAATGCTTACACACCAAAAATGTGTGAACTGGCCTTTACACAGTTAGTTTAATGATGTGTACACATTGCTAACTGTCTTTCAAAATTTTTACATCTAATTATTGGTAAGCTCTTCTAACTCTGCCACACCGACGTGCCATCTTGTCCAATTCAGTAAGGGTAATAACCTGTCCTACGTTCTTCTTTTCTGAGAAGAAAGCTCGAGTTTTTTCTTATTCTACAAATCTCCTCAAAGTCTTGGTTAAGAAACTAAATGTCGTTCTTGCAGAATAGCATTTGTAATTTGTGTTAGCAATGCGCTTTTTCTGTGGCCAGCATAAATTTTATTATGTCAACCGTGGAACCCAAGGTCAGCTCTAATTTGGACTTGAGGTTACGTATAGTGTTTAGTTTACTCAGGAAGTCTCATGTGCTGTGGGAGAGTACTGCTTTTTAAGTGCTTGATACATGCAAAACACTTATTTTTCCTATTTCTTTTACTCTTTTATATTTTATATGTTATATCTTTTTTAAAAATCCTTTTTTCTTGGTCTCTATTGTGAGACTGGGAGACTTGTCTTGAAGCTTTTTGGTGAGTACAATTGCTTTTGTTATTGAAGGAAGTTTTAATTACACTTCAAGGTAAGAAATGATCTTGTCACAAAGTTTCCGTAACATCTTAATCTCTTTGATTTTGTTTTGTGTCTGCAAGCCTAGCTGAAGCTGATTTTGGGAATATCAGTACTTGATGGAACTGAGCTCTCGCTGTGCAGTGCTGCTCTTTCAGCCTTGTGTTAACTATGGCAATGGGGAAATACTGAAAATGATGCACACTTTCAGGCTCATTGTAGAGAGCAGGTAAATAGCAACGCAGGTCTGCTAGTTTTCTGAGTTTATCAGGATAATTCACCTCGCACTTGGAATGCAGCAGAACATATAAGAAAACATAAAGGCATAGAAAAATTCAGGTCTTTACCTTCTACTTGCATTTTGCTACTTTGCCTCGCCTAGCACTTCAACTCCTGGCTTCCAGTAAAACTGAGAGGCTTAAATGGGAAGATCTTCAACTGGCTTTTGGTTACACATCATTGGCATGGCAGTATCTGGTAACGGTCCTTTTCCAGATTATGTCCTGCTGAAATAGTCTGTAAGTTTCTCTTCATACTTACTGGATTTTCCATACACAGAACCAAACCTTCAGTGCACGCTTGCATATGTTTTATTCTAGAGTAGTCATTGTTTTCCAGTTATCCAGAGACTTCACTATTATTGGAAATGAATTATTACAAATGAGTATGTGGGCTCATCACTGTGTTTGCTTAAAACGTTGTATAGCACTTGCTGCTGTGGTTTTTTGGGTTTTTTTTTGTTGTTGTTGTTTTGTTTTTTTCTCCTTAAATGCAGGAGTTAATTTGAAGCAGAGTAAAGAAGGAAAATCATAGATTGTACACTTGAAAGTGTACATTATTTGCTTTTCTCTTCTGTTTTTCTTGTGGCTGATTCATGGTTATTCTGTACCTTGTAGGGGTTTGTTCATGTCTGGTTTGTTGGGTTTTGGTGTGGGGTTTTTTTGGTGTGTGTGTCTAAACTAACCCATACCTGGAATTGAAACAAATTTTCAAACTCCTAAATTCTTTGAAAACCGCATCTCTCTTTCTTTATGAAGAACTGGAGGGGAAAGCCCTAAATGGTAGTCTTTTGCCTTATTGAAGATGATGTTGAGAAAAATTGAACAATGTATGAACAACCTCTCGTCCTCTTTTAAAACTAACCCACTGGTATATATCGTTTTGTCCTTTTGGTCCGACTCTTGCTGAAGTGAATGGTAATGTATTTCTTGATTTGGATTTAGTATTCTAAATATATAATTCAAATAGTTTTTCATATTAAAGATTTTATACCCTGAAGAGATAAGAGCATTGTAAAAATATTAAACTCATGGTAGTTTTATGATTTAAAAAACCATAGTTTATCACACTTTTTCTTTGGCTAAGGATAAAAAAATATTTTGAAAGATTTTAACATTGTAATATTTATTATAGGGGAGAACAGGAAACTGCTTTTTATGTATTACTTAATACTTTTTGTTTTTGAAGATTCTTGTGACCTTTTGGTTTGGTTCTTTGCGGTCAACCTCTGCACGTTTTTTTGTGTTTTTTTTTTTTAAATTCAGGCAAGCATTAGCCATACTTTTTCTTTGTCCTGTGAGATTCTGTTTGGTTTTCTTTTTTATTATTTTTATTTATTTTTTTCCTCAAGGTGGAAAGCAAGCTCTAGTCTGTAATTTGTGTTCCTCAGTAAGGAGATACAGTACAGCAAAATCATAAATAAATACATTTTTTTTTAAGACTGCAAACGTGCTGCTGAAAGCTATAGTAAGGTTTGGGTCAGAGAAGATAAAAGAATCAGGGTGGACTCGAAGACTTCTATTCTGGAAGGCAGCCTGAAACACCCGTTCGTTCCACTCCTTGTGAGGCCAGGGAAACCATGCTGCAGAAGAGATTTCCATCAGGTCAGTCAACCTGGAAAGGTAGAAAACAGGTCAGAAATGGGCTACCCAGGCTTGGTGCTGACTTCCAGGAGAAATTAATTCCCCATTGGCCTTTCATTGCACTAGCTTCAAATTTCTCAGCAGTAAGAGAAAGCTGGTCTGGAATGGGTGGTTTTTCTCCTGTCAGACCCTCAGTGGTCTATGGAATGCAGTTCTCTCCTTGCACCTGATAATTTTTTGGTGCGTTCAGCTGGAAATGCGAACATTCTACTTAAGTGCTAACAGAAGATTCACACCTCCCGGTGTTCAGGGACTATTTCTTTCATTGGATGTGTAAGAGAATTCAAATGAGAAAGTACAGTCCGTTAGCAATATTAGAATTGACTAGGTTTTGGTTTTGTAACTTCTGTTAGTTCAATAGCATTCTAATACCCTAACCAGAGGTGATAGCTCTCTTAGCTGTTGTTTGTGTGTTATATTTTCAGATTCAGTCATTGTGCCAAGGATTGGATTGTTATGTGCTGTGTGTTCAGAAAGTATTTAACAAGTAGTAGAGGCAAACAGGATGCAAACCCCAGTGTATCGTGATTAGCCCAATGCTGCAGGACGTTAATAATCACAGAGAGGAGGTCTTTGTAGCTGAAATGTGTGCAAAGTCCATCGTGATCTTTTGGAATTCAGGGATGTGTCAATTGAAAGTATCATTGTAATTGGTGCATCACAGTGTGATGCTCATGAACTGACTCTGGAGGTTGAGAGAAGCTGCTGTTATGAGATTTGGAGGTGATCCAGGGGACAAACAGAGTATTATTAAAGATTAGCTGATAGAAGTATCATTCCCATCAGATTAATCAACATGACATCTATGAAACTGGGCTACAGCTTGCAGTGTTGAACCTTCCTCTCCAGTATTGTTTTAATTTGAAGACTCTTCTTATGGAGGTTTATTTTTAGGTTGTGTTGTGTTGTGTTTCTGTGGGGGGGGGGTTGGTTGTTTTTTTTTTCTTTTCTGTTTTGTTGGGTGGGGTTTGGGGTTTTTTTTGGTTTTGTTTTGTTTGGTTTGTTTTTTTAACAGCATGTTATGTTACTTCTGCAAAGTTTGTAATGACCTTTTTTCTCTTTTATTTTTTTTTCTCTCTCTCTTTTTTTTTTTTCTTTCTTTTTTTTTCCCCTTTGGAAAATTTGGGCATTAGAAATTGTGTTGCGTTGTACTGGTGCATTTCAATGCATTAGTTGCACAGCTCAGCTGGCATGGTTTTGTTGGCAAACCAGGATAAACAAAGGAGATGAGTCATGCAATTTTAGCCTTGGAGCTTGAAAGACAAAGATTGAAAAGTTTTGGTTGCTTGGTTTTGGTTTGGGGGGATTTTTTATTTTATTTTTTTTGTTTCTGGAAGAGGATTGTACACCACGAGAAATGTCATGATTTATGATTGCTCCTAACTAATTAACTTGAATATGGATTGATTTTTAAACAACAAATATTCTGGTATTCATTTTTCTCTCTGGTTTAGCTTTTTCTTTGGATCAGGTGGAGGAAAATCTGATGGGAGGGCTTGCAAGATACTGGAGTCCAGGCAACTGTGAAAAATTAGGTACCACTTTGTTTAGTTGGAGGGGGTCATAAAGGTCAGTTGTGGAACAAGTATTATGAATTCAGGCTACTTGTTGCTTAAGGAATTTGGGACCTCTGAAACATTTCACCAGTTTAATCTTTGATTAACTCTTGCCCCTCTATCCTGACATTTGGTTAAGAATCTCTGTAGAAAGCCTTTCCACGACTATATTGGTAATTGTAAGTGAAGATAATGAGGGTCCTATCACTACATATGTTTTTATTACTAGGGAGAGACTGTGGTCTAGATAACAGCACATTGGCAAAGGAGATGTGGCTTCTGGTTTCTGGAAGTTCATCCTCTGAAGAGGAGGCTTAAGTACAGTGGTGCTGGAAAATAAAACAGCCCTCAGATCCCTCTTTAGGTATAAAAAACCCTCAGCTGATCTGAAGACCCGCTATCACTGTATCTTCTACTTCTGCTGCTAAAACTGGATTTGTTAAAACGTGCATCAGTGTGTGTATTCATACCCAGATTTCCATCTATAATGTGCAGATGAAGTTGCATTCCTCTCGCTGTAAATTGCCTGGAGACTGATTGATCAAAAATGCAAAGCTGAAATTAATTATAATTGTTATAGTTCTCCTGCTGATTTTTAGCTGTTCCTGGGCACTGAGCAGGTGTTTTAATTGAACCAGGGTTTTCTTGGTGATTAATGCAGTCTGAATAGTTAAAATTATTATTAATGCAACACTTGGCACTTTTTTGGATTTCCCACAGAATCTTTAAGGTTGGAAGGCACCTCTTGAGATCACCTAGTATATCTAACTTTTAAACATCTCCACAGATGCAGAGTCCACGGCATCTTGGGGTAATTTATTCCAGTGTTTGTCCACCTAGAGAGTTAAAAAAAAAAAAAAAAGTAATCCCTTGAGTTCAGCCTGTCTCACCTCTGGGCTTGTCAATAGTTTTAGAACCTATATTAGTCTGGGCAAGACAGCATGAACTGAACTATGTACCATGACTGCAGGATTTTTCCATAATGAACAAAACTATCCTTTCAGAAAAACTTCACAAAGAAAAGTTGTTCACGTTCAGATTTTAAACAGTCAGTGATTAGTCTTGCAGGATCTGAATTCCAGTTCAGTCAGTTGAATTCATTCTTATTCCAACACTGGACATTGGGTAGTGAATTACAAGACCTTTTGACACGTTTTGGTTTTTTTATTATTATTTTCCAGAAACAACATGAGAAATAAATACAAATATTTATTTCTCATTAGGAAGCTACCTTAAAACCTCTTTGGGAATTCTAATGTTAAAGGATGCTTTTTTCATTCCTCTCCCTCTCCCCTAGTCTGGTTGTGCTCATTCTTTATAGAGGATGTAAAGCTGTATTATGCTCTTTTAAAGTAAAATAAAATAATTTTTTAAGAACGGTACCTAACTGCTATATAAATCACTTCAGTGGAGAGTTCAAAGCAAGGAGAAGAATATTATATGAAAGACCCTGTAGATTGTATTGTATGTAAAATCTTTTATCACTGTCAGAGTGATTAAAAAGCACAGTTAATTTGATGGTCCCAATGAACAAGAAGTCTTTTTGCAAACCTCTGTAAATAAGATGTAAAACTTGAAATGTTAAAAAGTCAGTTTCGGTTTGAGAGAAATAAATGTTGAAGAGCTTTTCACAAAGAAATATTTGGAGTCTTTGGATAGTTGCACAGAAGTAATCGCTTTGTCTTTGCAAAGCTGATTTTTCCTCCATTGTGTGAGCGGTGTAAGCCCAGGTCATGAGTTGTCACAATCTGACTTTTAACCTGCAGACAGGAAAGTCTTACGGTTTGATCTCTATACCAAGGATATTTTGTCAGTGTTTCCTGATTGAGGATGGGGTCCTGAAACTGTCAGGCAAGTTACAACAAATCTGTCTGTCTTTTGGCACTGTTTCAGCGCTAGGCATGATACTAAGACATTAACATCTTGGTAAGATGTTTTAATGTTTGTTCTGTGGCGATGCCTTGGTGCAGCAGCCAAGTGGTAGTGATGTGACGTGCCAGTGTAGATAACCTGCCTGTGCTTTAACCCACATTTTACTTGGTTTTGCTCAAAATGTGGTGTATGTACTTGCTTAAAATGGCACAAGTTGCCTGTGATTTCTCCACCTTCACATCTCAGCTCTGAGAGAGGCATCCATAAGGGGAGCTCTTAAAAAGTCATGTTAGGGATGGTTACATGGTGGAACCTCGTGTTTTCCATCTGGCAATAGGTGCTGCAGGATTTGACTGACACAAAGAAACTGTTGATGCCTGGTGCTGGCAGAAAACACTAATTTTGATTTGAGGTCTAGCTCGCCAAAAGAGCTCTGGCTTTGTTGGACTCTTGACTGCATGTGTGGGGGTGTGTGTATGAGTATGGATGAAAGTACAGGAATGTTTTTTTCTGAGCATTTTCCTGTTTAATGTCAATAGGAACCCACTGAAATAACTTACCTGTTGTCAGAGGTCCCAATCTGTGGTGAAGGACCTGCCCTGTGTGCAGATTGGTACTTCTTGTCACCCCTTAGTTTGAGAAGGGATCGTATATACATATGGAAAATAGAATTTTCCAGGTGACATTTGTATTTTCACTCTGAAACACTTCTTATTTACCTCTTACTTCCTTAACCTGTGGGTTTGGAATAGCATACAGTGCCTTAGATTAGCAATGAAAATATATCTGAAGGAAATGAATTTTGGGGTAGAATTTGAAGAAAGAGAACCAATTACTACGTCTTTCTTGGTGAACCTGCTAAGATGTTCTAGGTAGGCCTGAGGAAGGGGGAAGAACAGATAGCTTGGGTAGTGAGACAGAACCTGAGGAGCTACAATGTGCATTCAGTTATCAGAGGAAAGATCACAGCTGTTGGATGCAAGAGGAAACAAGGGACAAAATTAATTATTATTATTGATTGTATTACATAGTGCCTGGGGGGCCCAGCTGAGGCGAGGATGCCACTGTCCTACTGTACAAAAGCGCAATGAATCACGGTTCCTGCCTGAAAGAGCATAGACTCCACGCAGGCAGATGGAGAAACACTTGAGATGAGATGAAGGGACGTGGAAATTAAGTAACGTGCCCAAGGACACAGAGGATGTCTTGGGGTCTATTCTGGGCTTCTCTGGACTCGTGATGACTTACAATGCAGAGACTTGGAGAGCTATGCCATTGAAGATGACGACATATAGTACAGACACTATGTGGGAGTATACTGGAAGTCAGTGCATAGATTCAAGGTGTAATGGACAGAAGACTGAACAAAAGAAGGTGACTTTATTCGCAACTTATTTAATGGTCGTTATCAGAAATATGTGAAAAGGCTCTGTACAAAATATATGACGCTGTTAATAGTAGCATAGTGGGGAAAAAAACATTGCAGGTATTGAATTGGAAGTTCTAAGTTGTGGTTGCCTAGTTGATTTGAAAGAGTGGCTGGTCTGTACTCAATATTTAATTGAAAATAGTATAAGTTATGGTTCCTGGGTTCATGGCATATCAGAATAAAAAGACTGGGAAGAAGTTCTTCTTGAGAAGCTATTCTTAAAGGGGAAAATGGCAGGGGACACACATTAATTATTCTGAGGAACTGTATAGCCAAATAATAATTATAAAACATACATGCTAGAGACTTGAAAGTGTTAAGTCTTCTTTTACTGAGTAGTGTGGGAGCATACGCATCCTCACATAAAATTATATTTGAGTAGACTATTTTGTTGAAGTGAGCAGAAGCAGTAACTAATTTGTCTGTTGAACTATCCCAAGTTTTAAGTGTTAATGGATAAGCTGTAAGACTGCTCCAGCCATGTATTACAAAACCTGAAGGGAAGTTTAGCATCTGTATAATATTTATGTGCTTATTTAAATGATATTTATTTGAAGCTGTGTTACATAAACACGAGATACCTTCTGGATGAGGAGTCAAAGCATGCTGCATTTGCTATGACAGTGTATGACCATCCTTAGTCATGAAGACATGCAATGAGAAAGAAAGGCTTTTAATGCGAGCGTAATTTAAACCCTTAATTTGCACTCTAAACTCCTAAATTGTAGTTAGCTATGGATTCCCTCCCTAAACTTCAGTATGTTACCATTATTATAGAAAACATTGGAAGAGATTTTGCAAGTGAGGGCAATTCCTTGAATATGTTTATTCTGTTAAAAATGTCTATTCTGTGGAAACAGAATTCGGTTGTTATGGGTTTTTTTGTTGTTTGTTACATATTGTGATTTGTTTGTACAGGCAAAAATAATGAAAGACCAATGAATTAATAAGACCTTACAGGTTGGGTGGTTTTTTTTTTGTTTTGTGTTCTGATAATGCAGTGAATTTGTAGTTGGAAACTTGAGCAGGAAAAACATTTGATGGTTTAACACAATGGAATTTTTTTTCTTTTTGGAAGCTACCTTTAGTAAGCTTTGCATAGGTCAAGATTTTCCAGTTTTGTTTCTGGTATGGTGGAAGAATGCCCTTCTAGGTATATCTTATGTCTGTCTTTTTGTAGTGAAGTTAGTACACAGATGTATTGTCAAGGCATTAGGAGGTTGGAAGAAGAAGGAAAGATGATTCTATGGTTGTGGTGAAATCCCACTGAGAACCAAGACTGGTGTTTCCCCTGGATTTAAAGGTTTGCCTGAAATTTGAATGCAGGTTAGTAATGGTGAATAAAAAAGGCAAACAGAAGCAAAGATAGGCAACCTGTAATACAGTTTCTAAAATGAGCAGAAATACCATGTGAAGATGGAATCTGAAGATTTAAGCAAAACAGGGGTGTCACTCAGCATGAAGTACCAACTGTTTCCAGCTTAGTTAGTATGCAAGAGCATACTTACAGATGACTCACAGTTAAAATGCCTTACATAAGATTGCCCAAGTATTTAGTTCACTTCAGGTGATGGAAAGGCACTCTAGTAATAAAAACTGTATCCAGTTGCTTTTACTTTATTTATTTAAAACGTATAGAGTTTTTTGTTTCTCTCTCTCTTTTTTTTTTTTTTTTTTTTTTTTTTTTTAAATTGGTTAGGCCCTATATTATGTTCATGGATATATCTCCCCATTTTAAAATATGCAAATAATGTCTTAAAAGGAATTAAACTTAAAAGGAAATAAACTTAAAAGGAATGTCTAAAAGAAATGATGTAGACTGCACTTTTAATTTATAATTTAATGTCAGAGATTTACCTTACCCAGAAAGTAAAAATTCCAGGCTGAAGCAGTGCTTGCTCTCTCAAAAGAAAGGCTATTCTAAGACTTCAGCTCTTGCTAACATAGCGTGTTTCAAAAATCTGTGTATCTTGTCCTGTATTCTGTGTCAGTGCTCCTAGTGAAGTAAGCTAGACTGCTTTTATCCTTAATTGCAGTGCTTTTTTGTGTTGGATTTATTTTTTTACTGAAGATTACATAAGAACATGAAGAGGACTGAAGGAATAACTGAGGACCAAGGGGTCCCTTTAGCTCAGTATTGTATCTTCAGTAGTGCTCAGTAACTGCAAGGGAAGAGGGCAAGAATATTCTTTCTCTGTCCCTGCTGTGTGCCTGTAGCAGTTTGTGACTTGAGGAATTACACTCAGGCCTGGTGACACTGAATTTGGTAGCAAATTGAGTTCTGTAGCTGGAGTGGATGTTGCATGGGGAATCGTCATTTTCTGTTTGTTTTGAAGCTGCTGTGTGCAACTTTTAATTGATGATTCCTAGTTCTGGTACTGCAAAGAGCAGTAAATCGTAAATGAAAATGTATTTGCATGTATTTGCAACTGTTGTAATAATTATTGTTTTGTAGGCTTATATAAAAGGTTCAGTGTTTAAAAAAATAAAAAAGAGGAGTGTGGGTTTTTTTTTGTTTGTTTGTTTGTTTTTTCCTTAGAGGCAACTTCTGGAAAAAAGGTTTTTGAGAAGTAACTGGGGTTCTTAATTAGCTTTTTCTCCAATTTTGCATTCCCTATCCACTTTTCCCTTTTTGTAGTTCTTAATTTGCACTTTGCAGAAGGTTTTGCAACTGCAGATTTCCTAACTTTTATAATCACGGGTCCAAACAGTTGCATCTGTCTGCATGCAGCCTGTACTCTGGAGGCTTCCTGACCCTTCTAGCAGCCTGTTTGTCTCTAGTAGTGGCTATTGGGGAAGGCATGTGGGGAATTAGAAAAATTGTCAAACATGCGTATGATGCTCACCTGTAAGGAAATCATTACTACTTGCTTATCGTGTTTTCATCACTATGTTGAAACCTTTTTCCACATGGATGCAGTGCTACCCAGTTTTGTCTCTGCATCCTGACTGGGGTTGGTGTGGCTGGGCTCGGTGTTGGGAAGCCCACAGAAGTTTTGCTGGGGGGCACACAGAGAGGGTGATGGTGGCCCTGCCCAGCTGGCTGCTGCCACCTGTGCACAGACACCCAAACCTGTGGTATTGGGGTGCACTGGATTCTTCTCAGCTGGAGGCAAGGCGGGGTGGGAAGGGAGGTTCAACATGCCTTAAGGAAAATGATACGGGCTAAGCACTGATGTGGCTTGTGGGGGCAGTTGTTTCTGACCCTTTCTTTTGCCCGTTTGCAGTGTTGCCGCTTTCATATTGGAGTGCGGTGTGGTTGGGTTGTAACTGAATAAACCCGCTGTGGCACACAGCAGTCCTTGAGGGGGCAGCCCAAGGAGCCAACAGCAGCTGTGATGACGGACAACACCGTAGCCTGATGGGTTGTACAAGGTGTGATGTTCCATAGTCGCACAGGCTGCCTGTTTTCTAGTGCAGGAGAAGAGAGCCATCCCCTGGAATACCTGTAGCGTGAGGACTGGCAGGGTGTGAGGTGATCCAAACCCTGGCCTTCATGCGCGGGTAGGTGAGTAGAGCAGGTAGGGAAGAGGCGGTGGGTCGCGCAGCGCTGGCAGGGGACAGGCGGGCTGTGGTATGCACAGCGAGATGCTCACCCTTTAATAAGGGTAGAGGACAAAGTTACAGTCTAAATGTTTTATTGGTAAGGCAGTAAAATCTCTTAGGCACCCTGTCTAGATTTGCTTTGCAGTAACAGTGCTTAGCAATTACAGGCGTCTTGTCTGTGTCTGAGTGTTGGAAAGCATTAACTAATAAATGCCAGTGTTCAAATTAATCTTTAGAGGTGGAAAGTATTATTTTTCATTCCTGTAGTTGCAATTTGTTTAAAAAACAAAATGGAACCCCCCAAAACAGCAGTATGTGTTTTTTTTAATTGGATTTTTATTGTAAGGAATTAGTGGAAGTGTAAATGAATATTTTTTTTTTGCCTCTGAAAGGCTGCTGAATTGACTAATATTTAAAGTGGACTGCTCTCTTGAGTTTAACAATAATAAGAAATAAGAATTCCATTAAAACTAAGAATTAGTAGTTGTTGTGTCTGCCCCGTGTGCTTAAAATGAGTTATGAGAGTAAGCTTCCCAGTCAAATATTCAATTGCAGGCTCTTCTTGAAGTTTCCAGTGTGAGGTTAGAAAGACAATGAAATGATGGGGATTTCCTCAGGCAGCAAAGAAACTGGCGCTGCACCTGCGACTGCTCACTTTCCAACCAGGCAGGCATGGCTTGTAACACCCCCGTAAAGATTTAGGGAAGAGAGAAAACAGCTGCTTTTGTTGGTAACTGCGCTGCAAATGACAGTGCCTGTAAGTATGAGGATGCAATGTGTGGTAACCCAGCGGAGAGCATCTCTGGGCTCCTCATGTTCCGAAATGGATGTCACTATTTCCCACCTTTCAGTGATGGCACTGGATGCTTGGAGATCCTGAGGGAGAGAATTGAAAAATGCAAGGTTTGCTAAAAATACCGTTAATTTCAGGGGTTAAAATTGTATGCTTTCAGGTTTCATTTTAGTTATGACTTTAACAAAGGCATGTTTTTCAAGTTTGGCAATAGATCCTTTTGTTTCTATAAGATGAATTTTTTTTAGACCACCTCTGTTCTATTTTCGGAAGCAGTATAGACTGAAAAGGACATAATTAAATTCACTGAAATGTAGGGGTGAGGAAAAGCATACATTATTTTTAATTATTAAGATACAAGTATGTCAACAAAGAAGTGTTCAACTTTGGCCTTGAGGGTAATATTGTCATTTTGAGTTCTTGGGTTTAAATAAAAAAATAAATACTTCTTCCTGCCCTGACATAAAACCAAAGACTTATCATTAATCATTGTCATTATTATGTGTGGAAGTTCACACTGCAAATAGTCAAATAATATTTACGCACACATATCTGAGAGTCTCTCACTTTTTTTTTTTTTTAAAGCCATTGGGCTGTCTATTTGTTTTAACTGGGTTGCCTTTGTCCCTGAGAGATCATGAGTACTCCCCTCCCCCCTGCTAGATGTACTTCTCACATCCTTAGGCTAATAGGGAGAATGATACATTTACATTACTGCTCCATTTAAACAATAAGTGTTGATAAGAAATAAATACTTCATTCCCAAATGGTGTCTGCAGTATTTAAAGGTCTGGCAAGTTTTCAAGAGGATAGGCATGAATTCAACACTAAACGGCTGCCGCTTCTGCAGAAAATAATGAGCTGTGTCATTTGATCAGGGACAAAGTGACTGTCCAGCAGGGGTGATTTTGAGGAAGCAGCTTTTAATGATAAAGAAAAAAATACCATTTTTCATGTGTAACCATCCCCATAGCTTGTATGTAAAGGAAATACAGTTCACGTATTAGGGTGAACCTGTAGAAACGTGGGTTATAACAAACTTGGTCGCTGTTTCCCTAGAAATCCTCATGAATTTGGGGTTGTTTTTTTTTTGTTCTTTGCTACTGCTGGTGTCCTTGCCCACCACTCTGCCTTGTGGAAACATCTTCCTGTGTTCCCTTGCAGTGCCCCTTGTACGAGAAGCCAGGAAACAACCTTCCTGATGGGTTCACTGGCTTTTTCTTTTCCCTCTTCAAAGCCACAAAGTATTGATCAAATTGTCTGTATTGGACTGATGGGAAGATTGTTGCATGAATGAATGGAAGTCACCTGCTACTCTGTACAAAATTACAATCTTTAACCATCTGTTTTTCTGGTTTGATCAGGCTTGGACTGTTCAATACAGTTCAGTTTTACTTTATAGTGGCGCAATATAATAGCTCGGGTGGATTTTGGCATAACTACTCCGAATTGAGCAGAGTATCTCCAGATTGCTCAACCAGAAGCCTGTGAGACTAGCATTTTGTACCTGTGATGGAAACGGTTTTGCACTGAGGAGGCTTTTGCTGTGGTATCTGCTCCGAGATGACGATATTCTCAGAACTGCCTTGATAGTGAAGGCTCTCGCTGATTTTCACTGGCAGCTGTACCTACCGTTCTTTAAAGTCAAATCCTGAATGTGTAAGAGCCATCTACAAATTGTGACGGTAGACAGTTTGCCATTTCTTCACTCCTTAAACTGCACATATTGTCTCATGTCATGAGCATTTTCTGTCTTATTTTTCACTCTTAGTTTCTGAAAGTGCCATAGCACCTGTCTTTGAACCGAGACACATCACAGATTTAGCGGTGGTTGCTGAGTCTCAAAGAGACCGCTGCTGCTCTTTGGTTTCACTTCCCATGTTGCCACAAGTCAAATTTTTTCCCGGTGATTCCACTCTTCCGTGAGAGATTCTCTTACATGCCTGAGGCCGAATATTCGGTCACTGCACCACAGTTAGGCAAAGTCAAGTCTCTTTGAAAGCAAAGCGGAACCCCCTAAGCAGCTAATATTTTGTTATGAATTATTAATTTCATTTGACAATATGCTCCTGTGGCTATTTACCCTCACAGTTAGAATCCATGCTTTCTTTTCCTGTGTCTTTCCCCCGATTCATCCTCTAGTGATGTCCAGTTACCAAAAAGTAAATTGAGAATGCATTCATAACCTACAGCAGCGTAAATGCTGGCAGCCCGTCTGTGCGATACGACAGCAGTCTGATTCGAACCTTTCTCCGGTTTAATTTCATATCTGTGTGCAGGTGATTTTTTCCTCTCCACTGGCTTCACCACAGATTACATTCAAATAGACTCAGAACTTCCTATATCTTTCATTCTATGTATATCTCAGTTGGTTTCAGTAAATACTGTCTACCTCAGGATTTTATTGTCGAGGTAGATTCTGCCTTATAACTATCTGTGATTTTGATCTAGTTAGAAATCATGTTTTAGGTTTGGGGCATGGTTTTTTTTCCCCTGTAATTTCTTCCTTTATTCTATCAACTAACTTCTGAGTTTCCTCATAAAATCAGAAATAAATCATTACTGAATTGTATTACTTTTTTTTTCTTCATTTCTTTCCTCAAATAAGGATCATTGATGTATTCTTTTAATTTGTTATAGATGCTTAATCTCTGACAAGTGATTAAACACCAATTCCGTTTCAACTTTTCAGTGGGAATAATGTTGTACTTTTAAAAAATATATTATTATTTATATCTCTTGGGTAGTTTACATTTTGTTTACCTGAAATGAGTAAGTTATAGTTTATGCATTTCAGAAGTAGCCTAGCATGTGCTTTCTATCTTATTAAAGTCATGTGATCTTTCCGGTGCAGAATATGTGAGTATTTTTGCAGGTGTCTGAATGTTTGAACACAGCAATTTGGATTAAGTAGCATAATAAAAAAAAAAATGAACAGTAGATTTTTTTTTAGTTGTGTGACTAAATGAAATTTGTTTAGTTCACGTGATTTTCCAGTGTACAGAGACAAACAAGTCAAAAGTTATTTGTCCTACAAATCAGTGAAACAATAGATCATCTACCATAAAAGCCTGAGGTATTGATTTTGATTTGTCATATCAGAAGCAAGCCTGCGTGCAGCCTGGTTGGTACGTGGCATGCAGAATGTCCCGCAGCAGTACATGTTCGTGGGGGAAAGCACGGAGGAAGAGTGGAAACTGGTTCTATTTTTAGGGGAGCAAATAGAAAGTGAGTGAGTTTATCAGAATCTGTCTTGCACTGTCTGTTTGGACTGTTACTAAATCTTCAGGCTTTTCTTACGTGAATGATTTAATAAATTCTTTTACCTTAGAGAGTTGTCTTCTGCTGTTGCTTATGTAATGGTGACCTCACATAGTTCATATCACTGTGGAGATGCCTGAAGTGCATAAGTAATTCTTGCTTGTGTCGGTTGTAGAGAAAAATATGTAGTGTATATTGGGGTGGGGTATATGCAGTCTTTCGTCATGGACCAGTGTAAAATGAGGTGCCCGCTTATGCACATGTGAAATTGTAGTGATTTAAAATATGCACATCAATACAGTCTGGGGTTTTGTTGGTCAATTAAGCTAAGCTAGGGCTCAAGGAGTGGGTTGAATTTACAGTGATGCAAAGGCACTTTTTTCCAGAAATTGCACCCTTTGCAGTGGTCATCACTGTAGCTGTACTGTGCTTAGTTTATCCTTAGTTGTTCAATTTCTTTCATTTTCCTGTGTGATCGCATTTTCGTGATGTGACACCCAGTGGGGCTTGAGAGCATAGTGCCAACAGTATTCCATAGTCATAGGCAGTACCAAAGATCTGGTGATTTGTACTTTGTAAAACCCTACAAAAGAAAGACTGAAGTAGAGGAACTTGTAGTCTGTTAGTTATATTTTAAAACCAACAATACATTCATAAAAAACCTTCAAATTTTTAAAAATGTTAGCATTATCATCCCGCCCCTTTGCTCTTTCTCAAGATGCTGAGTCTTCACCATTTTTATCTCTTTGTTGCTTGTGCTGTCAACAGCTGTTGTACTGGGGCTTCTAGGTTGAATTTCAGTGTGCTGTGGGAGGTGCTGCTTCTGTCTGAAGAAACAAAGATGTGTCTCTTCATCGGAAATGTTACAGAAAATGGGAACCAGGAAAACTCTCCAAACCAGACGATGGTTTAGAAAGCCGACACTGGCTTATTGCCGTGCTGGGTGCATGGGGGACCTTCCCTCCTGACACGCACACCGAGTTTCTGGAGGGTATACGCGATGTACAGTGGAGAACTTGCGTGCCCACGGGACGCTGCGTGTTCATTTTCATTCGCACACAGGACTGGTTGCGAGTTTCTGGCTCCCATGGCAGGTCAGCGCGCCCTCAGCGAGCACTGCTGACGGCTGTTACCAGCCACGCGCGCTCCCCAAGCGGGGCTTTACCCTCCTTCGGGGTGGGGGGAGCTATTGGAGTTGGGGGTCCAGATCTGCCATTACCACAGTTGCCTTTGTCCTACTTACAACAGGTTTTCTGTGGATCACAACACCTTATCGGCTTGTCTCCTCTGGCGGCCAGAACTCTTCCACTTGGAGGCTTTTTTCTGCATAGTTCAGTTCTTATAATTCTTCTCATTTTCTGTTGATTGTTTCCCAAGGTTGACTCCCTTGATTATAGAAATCCTTTCATCCATCAGTTTTGATGACTTGAGATGGTGGGTACTTGAGAGGATGGGTGGGCTTGACCTAAACTCTGTGCGCAACCTCGTTTACCTAAATCAGAGTTTGCTAATTCCGGAGTTTAGGCAACAGAAAGAGCCTTTGTTTGCTGAAGTGACAAGCCAGTGCTGCCTAGTGCTGTTTGCAGAGGGTTTCAGCAGAGGATATGCTTGGTGTGGCTTCTTCCCAGCCAGGCTGGGTAAAAAATCCAGACCTATTTTCCTTCTATTTCTTCTATTCAGGTTTTTCTTATTAGTGCAGTTAGCTGTGTTGTGGTTCATCAGGTCAGGTACTGACGTAAATGAGGATAAACGAGGAACACGGAGATTACTTTCCAAGCCTATGTGTGCGCACCTTGGGCTGCCTTTGCTTTGGTTGATTATTTTTGGGTATGATGTTGAAATATACTGTGTCTTGAGACTGGATTTTCCACTGTTGAGTCCCATAATGACAAGAATGGCGGAGGCAGATACACCACAGCTAGGGTTGGTATAGTTCAGGTTTGATTCCAAAGTTTGGTTCATTCTTAGATCTACCGAATTTCTCAGACAACCAGCTGAGAATATCAAACTATCGTTGTCGTTATGGCCCCAAACTGCTAAAATATTCCCTGATGTACTCTGTATAAATCAGTATGGATGCCACTGATAACTGAGATTTCCTTTTCTCTTCATAATGAAAACCATTATCTGTTTAAACAGTTGTTAGGTGTTTATTATGGTTTGTCGTATTAATACCTGGCTGTAAGAAAATAATAATAATAAAATGCATTTTTTATTAATTCCTTACCAACCAGGATTAAAGACCCTCACCTCAGCTGAGCACTTCTAGTTGTCTGTCTGCAGTTTGACTTCAATTCTGACTGATTAACTGAAAAGGAAGATTTTCAAATATTTAATTGAAGACCCTGATTCTCTTTGGAGAGTTTACTGATGTTCTTGGTTGTGACTGCTGTGGAGGAGTAGCAACATGTCAGCTGTGTTTCTGGGCTTGGCCTCTATAGTATTTGAGGATGCAGCCTTCGATGAGATGCTGCAGAATTGAAGAGCAGCAATATTGACTCGAGTTCTCCCTGTAAACCCACAGCTTCCCAAGTTGTAAATTTCTATTTGTCAGCTCATAGCTGTCCCAAATCAACAGTGTAAACAAGAAAAAGCCCGTGTTCCCATCCTGCACAAAACTGATGTATGGTGATTTTTGTTCAGTTTTAAAACTGTCAGTGACTGCATTAACAAGGACACTGATAAACTTCGCTTCATGTCTGCCTGTCTATTAAGCTTGCCTGGGAGCTCTTACAATCTGTCTTTTAAGTCCTTCTGTCAGGGTTAGACTAGATTGGTCCATAATTATTCTAAAAATCAAATAAGTGTGTGTAAAAGAAGAATATAAGTAAATGATTAATATTTTTTTCTTAGTGTAGCCAATAGGTAAATGCATGGTAGATTTATAACTTAAACTTTACATCCCTGGTAGCAGAAACTACATTTATATATGTTCAAAAAAATAAAAGAAAATGACTTATATAAGCAAAACCCAACAGTTTGGTTTGCCACAACACCAACTCATAGCCTGCTTGGTAAATTAAATTTTTTGCTAGCCTTTTTCTCAGAAACAAAAATTCAGACTAAATCTTTTCAACTTGGAGTTTCAGGTTTTATACTTTGCTTTAAAAAAATCTGATTGTACCAGATTGTGTCTTACCTAGCTGTCTCTGTGATTGGAGGGCTGGCCAGGATGGTGGGAATTTCAAACCCATGCACCCTTGGGGCTTGGTGTCTGTAGTTGCCACTCTTCTATCACTTCTGTGTAACACTGAGCAACTTTGGACCAACTTTTTGTAATGGTCGTGTTTTCTTGACCATCCGATGTGAAATACCTGGACCTGATTCGGAAGAGTGCCAAGTGCTCACAGGTGCAACACAATCAATATTTAATTGTAAGTATTCCGAAAGTGCCACTCCCAGGCAATGCGTGTTGGGCACTCAAAATCAGTCGGTCCTTTTTACCTTCAGTTGGCCTTGAGTACTTTTCCCGGTTTGTAAATTAAAATGGTGACATTTTACCTGGAAGGGCTTCTGCATGGCATCCTTCAGTGCCCGTGGAGCTGAGAGGTGCTGGAGTGCTGTGTCCGACGGAGAGAGCTCCTGGCAGGGCATCACATCCGCTGGTGGATGCGATGATGTGGTGTGCAATAAAGATAAGACACTGGGGCTTGTACTGAACGCTAGAGGTGAAACTAACTATTGAACGTCTTTCATTCTGTGCACAGCTTCATTTTGCGGGGAGGAAAAAAGTATTTGCTCATAAAATTATTAACAGCTACTTTGTAATCCATGTCTATATGAGACAAAGAGTGCAGTCATACTAATTGGGGAAAATCCAGAGGGAATTATCTAATGCTATGATAATTGTACACTTATAGAGTGGTCCATTGGAGCAATTATACCTATTATGCACAGCTTGGCCTTCTGAGAAATCTATGTTTCCTGAATAAGATCAGAAGCTATTTGTCCTTTCTTTTTTCCTTCAGTTAATTCAGTGCTAATGCATTGGTCTGGTGCTGTTCTTCTTGCTGTCTTATCTGCGGTCTTTTTCTTTACACCTGTAAAGCATACACCCACACCCACCCCGCCCATTATATACCTGTCTTCTACGTCAGAGAAGATAAACTTCTCTGCATTTTTAAGTTGTGGTGGGTTTTGTACTAACTAAATAAAAGTTATATGTTTTCTGCAAATAAACATGCCAGCCCTCTGCCAATTTCATAAGCAGACATTTTTCTAATGTTTTCCAAGAAATGGTATAATGGATGAATAAAATGAGCATTTCAAAACTTTTTGTTAGTATCTGGCTTTACTAACGTATGTAAAGAAAATTATCAATCTTGTTTCTACACAGGTTATGAATAAAAACTACATGAAGGATATAGAACAGTGTAATACAATTGCTGGTTTATGGAGCGACAGACTTCCAGAGATGGATGCAAATCTGTAATATGTGCCGAGTGAGTTTTTAGATGTGAAAAAACCAGAAACATTAGATGAACTTTTCAAGCTTATGGGTAGGGTCACTCTGCATTGCCTTTTCTAACAGTGCTTACCTCTTTATCTTCAGGAACATGTGGCCTGGGTTTGTGTAAAGGGAAGCTGAGTAAGCAAGATGGAAGTGAACGCTTTACCTCTTGGATCCATGATATACCGTTTTCTTTTCTAGATGGCAGCCTAAGAGACAGTTGTGTTACTTTTTTAAAGAATAGTTTCTTTCTTTTTCCAGCATTCTAGTGCAGCAACATTTATGCTGAATTGGCAGATTTATAGGTTAAATAGTAAGTTTTAGAGGCATTCTTTCTATACAACCTTAGGTCCTAGGAGTGTAAGGGAAAAAACTCTCAAATCTAAAACCAGTTGTTCTATTTACTCTGTAATGGTACCAGGGGAGTTAAAAAAAATATCCCCGTGAAAAAACAGGGTAGGGGAAGGTATAAGTGCAATGAATTTCTTTTTTAGACTCCTGGCTACTTTGTTTCTTGGAAGAGGTCTTTAGAAATCGTCTGCCTCTAGCAGCTATAATTTTTCCAAATTGATTCGTGTCTAAAAGTTAGTCTTAAAATCTTCTGTCCCATCTGCCAACTTCTCAACATTTTACAGGAAATGCTTCCCAAGAGTGTCATTACATTCACCCTAGTATACTGGTTGAAAGGACTCTGGCTGTCATTGGGACACTTGCCATCTGGAATGTGGAGAGAATTACTCTCTCTAATACAGTAACTGCTGGGAACCTCACTGGAAGATGTGGGCTCCCTTTGTGCTAGGTGATTCACTTAAAAGGGAAAAAAAAAAAAAAAAGCCCAGTTATTGGTCTTTAGAGGGTACATTCACATTTTAGACAGAATAAAAAGGATTGAAGATATTACAAGTAAGGGTGAGATAGATGATAATAATAATAAAGCAGAATTAAGGGAAAATTACAGTTTACCGTAGAGTAAGCTGGAGTTAAAAGTAGTGAAATGACTTGTGAGATTGAGAGCTAAGGTAGGTTTCTTTGTTCAAGAAATAATGGGGGAAAACACCTACAAATTAAGTAGCTTTTGAATTAAGTGTTATTTTACTTGTTCAGATGATGTTTTTACACTGTAAAAAAAAATAAATCTCTTAGTTACTGGTGAACGCTGGAGGAATTGTAAAATCAAAACTCACTTTCTATGATGTGTGGTAGTGTTTTATGGAGTTAGATTCTGCGCTTTCCATCTGTCCTTAAGCACTGTCAACTGCTAGACGCTAATTCACCCTCCTGTTAAAAGTAGCAAGTCCCTTTATTTGCTGCTCATTTCTGTCCTGGGTTTGAGTCCAGCTGGTTGCCCAGACTGCAAGACAAGCCCGAAGGAGAAAAGCTGCTGCTGCAAGCAGTGGGAAGACCTGGAGGATGTCTTGTGAGAATGGGTGCTTAACCGAGCTGGTGTTATTTTTCTGGGCAGAATTTTGAGATAGCTTCTGCTTCACCTGGTGTCTGTGCTGCTGAAGTTGTAAAAAGAGTAGGTAATCGCATGATTTACCTCATTAAACTAGAACTTGAATTCTGTCCTGCAAGTGAGATGAGTAAGATTAATATTAATTCACATACCATCCCTATCAGAAATTTTTCAGAATATGTTGGAATTTTTTATTCTAGTACTTTTTTCCTAGACTATATTATATTTCTAGGTTTAGAATGTTGGAGCAGATGAGCAGATCTCTAGGGACAATAAGACAGTCTTCTCATTGTTACTGAAATTTTGTGTTCCCTGGATAGTGTTTTCAACTACATACATTGGGTTTGGATATGGTTTTTTTAAAAGACGTTTTATCAGAAACAAAGACACTTGCATAGCATTCCTTAGTGTTGCATTCAAAAAAGATCACAAACTTCAAATGATAAACGGGATGTTGAATTTTCACTGCTTGTTAAAATAAAAGTTCTGACTTTTTCATGTTAACAAAGAATTACCTTTTTACTTAGGAATAATTATTCTGACAAAATGTAACAAATGTTGAAAATTGTTAGAGTGAGAAAACTGAGGTAACTGGTATCTGTGGCCCTTTGAAATTATTTTACTTATCATTATTTTGGTTTTGATGTAGAAACATGAGTAAGTCTTCTTCCAGCCATCTGGTGACCTCTCAAAATATTTATCCCATAAATGAGGAGATACAGCTGAGTTTGTGTTTTGACTGCATGACTGGATTGGGATAAATCTTGCCGTGTATTCACGGTACCTCCGATACACGGGTTTGTCAGGAGTCTGCTCAATGATAAAGCTGTGCAGTGGGATGGATTATCATATGATCCCTTTCCATAGTTAATTTTATAGGCCTTGTGGCAAACTGATGTTATTCATTATTGGTAAAAATTTTGGAGGATAATATTCCTTACAAAACCCAAGTAACCTCTTCATTTGCTCGTATTGATTTTCTCCCTTTTAAAAAAGGACAGAAAGGAGAAGTGGTGCTGCTTTCAGTACTGTGGAGGAAATCTATGACGTAGCAGGTAATAAATGTGTGTTAACAGCAGAAGCACATAATGTATATTGTGGTGAGTGCTGAGAGGGAAACTGAAGATTATATTATGGCAATCTGATTTTATTTTGTTTGCTAGAGTTCTACTTCACTTGGAGGACCTAAGTTTTCATCCCGACTCCTTCCACATCTTTGCAAAACCTGTGCAGCAATATTAAATAAAATCATTATCCAAAAAGAGAACTTCATATGAGAATAAAGTATAGGGTGAAAAGAAGCAAAAACTCCTTTGTATTTAAAATCATTTGGAAGGTATAGATGAGAATAGATAGGTACAGATGTAAAATCTGCAAAATATCAAAATATTAGAATTAGATAATTCTGTTATTATGGGGGGAGGGTTAAAGTATTTGCATAAAGATGTGGAAGTCCATCTTGCATCTAGTAATTTACTTTTTAAAAAGCTTTATCTCACCCATTACATCACATTATTTTTTGAAGTAAGCCTAAAATTGCATGCCATCTGAAAGTAAGTAACGGGAACATGAACAGACTTGAAAAATTGAGAATGGAAGCCTGGAATGAAAATCGATCACATTTAATGTCTGCCATGTTTCCAAAATGAATTAGATAGAAACATAGTTTGGCCCCCCACCTTGCTAACTGGTCAGATGATGATTTTAATTTTTGTATAATGTTGCCATTTTTCCCATGCTATATTTGTCTGTTGTAACAGATGAAGCTTATAATTAATTACTTTCTCACTGGTATGTTCCCAAATAAATGTCACAGGCTCATCAGTAAGTCATATCTGGGATGGCCAATATTTTGAATTGGTGTTTATAACAAGTAACAGTTTAGTAGAGAATACCATTAGGAAAAAAAAAAATTGGTTTATTAATGTTGTTTAGTAACGGCAAGTGAGTAATGAAGATGTGAGGGACAAATGGAATTCCATACCAATTATGTAATTCAGCTGTAATAACTTATAGCATGTCTTTGTACATGGAAAGTAAATCCTGCCTTTTAATTTATTAATTCTCTTTATTTAATAGCTTGGATTATGTTGTGCAAACTAGTGTTCTTGTGAAATACGTATTTAATGAGAAAAATGTAATTAAGTGACGCTGCATATATATGTAGCTTCTGTAGACATCAGCAATGGACACAAAGACTATACATCATCTTTTCTTAGGGGGCCTTGTGAACGTGTTTTACCCGTTGTAAGAGCACATTTCCAATCATGTCAATAACATTCTGAACGCTCTCTGAAGAACGGCGTTGCAGACAGTCTTATACTCGTTTGTGCATACTATCTACAGACTGATGGACCTGCCCAGGGTGAATAAGCATACAGTGTGTGCATGTGCTTAATGAGAATTTTGTCAGAGGGTTGGGTCAAGATGGCTGTAGACCAGTAAATATTACTTCTTAATCACCCGGAAGAATTAATTGCACTACTCAAGGTATTAAGAAAGGCCGTTCTAGCATTTTCTTATGCTTCTTATGTACCCTCTTCCTTAATTTATATTTAAATTCTGATAACTGATTTTTTTTAAAACAAGCATGCATTAAATGAAGAGAATCAAGTGAATGTTACATTTGAGTTGTGTTATGAATAGAAATCTAATGCATTATTTAGTAAGAGATAAGGAGGTGTATTTTATGTGTCTAACTCTTCTTCCTCTGAGAACTTTTTCTTCATTGTTCCTTTATTAAAGCTTCAGTTGGCATGGAAGTTCCAGTAGTGCTTTGGCAAAACTGCAGTACAGAAGTTGGTGTGCATTAAAAAAATTGCAGTGTTTTTCTGTCGATTTGCAGAGTTTGAGGGTGAAGAGATCATTATATTTACATTAAATTACTTATTTTCCAAGCTTCATGTTTAACTTAATGTCAGATGTCTAAAAAGCAAATTACTGGTCAGTGTCTTACACCGGTAGCATTAAAAGAGATGAGACAATGTAGCCACAGGTAAATTTTTCCCAAGTGCCTTATAAGAACATATGGGGGGGGGTGGGGGGGGTGGGAGGGGAAAGAAAAAAAAAATCTCTGGCAGAGCTTTAATGAAGTCTATGAAACCAGATAGACATGAGGAAAAAAAACCCAGGAGACCTGCTGGTAAGACCTTTATTTGGCTTTGGTGGAAGCCTTGCTTTGCTGAATATTTGATGAAACAGACTGCAGATGTCTGCAGTACAATCTAGTCAAATCCCTGTTGGCAGTTAAGAGTTAGTTGTCCTTTCTGGGATTTGCAGTGATTGAATCTGCCCGACATCCCTGTCTGACAGAGAGGAGTGGGGGAAGCAGAGACAGCAGCGAACATAATGAACAATTAACACCAAACAGCACTCTTTGGACTTTGGGTCCTTGCAGAATGCTGATACTCCACCAGCAAAGTAACCCAAGACAAAGTTCTGCCAGTCAAACAAGGTATTTTAACCAACCTTCACTCAGGAAGAGTAGCACGGTACATAATAATGTCATCAAACTATGCATCCATCGAACCCCCTTTTAAACTACTGTTGGAACATAAGGGAGTAAGGTCTAAAGTGTAACATCATTATGCCTGTGCCCTTGCTGTTTGGAATAACGTAATAGCATAATGGATTTGAAAATGATAGCCTTTTTACAAGGGCTGTGATTAACTTGTGCATGAGATTTTTATATCATTCTGGTTTAGAACCGAAAACTGCTGTTATATGCAGAGAAGAAAATATAAGTGTGTATGATCTAGATTTTGGGAAAAATAGAAAATGCTATGAACTTAAAGGACACTTGAAAATCTTTGATGTTTTCACATTGCATATAACAGCCACCTGAGATAGATAAGGGGGAGGGAAATTGTGGAAGAATAATCCACACTGCTGTTTACGCACCAAGGATTTTGTGCAGGGTTGGAAGAACTGGAAAGGGTAGAAAAGTAGCAACCAAGAAAGCAGATGGATGCTAGGGAATGAGAAATAGAAGAGAAATAAATAACAGAGGACATAATAATAAGAGGTAGGAGAGGGAAAAAAGAATGAAGAGAGAACTACTGTGTGAAAGGAGCAGGGAAGAGCTAAAGCAGCTTTTGGACAGAAAAATAACTGAAGAAGATGTGTGAGGACAGAGATGTAAGTAGAGACAAGAAAAATAAAAAGGGATGGAGAGGGAGGAACAAAAAGAATAAATAAAAGGAGGAAGGTTGAATTAAATCCATCTTGACAAAACCAGTAAAATTTATCTATCTTTTATAGTATATATAAAAATAAGCTACTGTTCTAGATGTATGTTAACTGCGTAACTCCTATCCTGTCCATTGATCTAAGGAAAGGATGGTAGGGCTGTCAAACAATATTGCATGAAACTTATAAAACTGGAGAAGTATCAACCTAATGATAATTAAAAGGGGGAATAAAAAGTAAACTTCTGCTTTTAATTTTTAATGTGAAGATTTAAAGTCCTATAGCATACCTCTTGGTAAAATCGTCGTATTATTTTCATGACATTATGAATTGCTTTTATAATGGTCATAGATAATGAGAGATATTGCTGATATTTTTTCCTTTGGTGGTTTTAGAATGTGCTCTTTCCATGAATAGACTACGTTCATATATAAAAATTATATGTGGTAGAGATGCAAAGACTTCTTTTTTTTGAGAAGTGATTATAGAAACTGGGGAATTCTGTAGCCAGGCTTTACTTGAGAACAAGAGAGGCAGAATAAAGCACAGATTTTATTTAAAATATAAACTTGCAGGAACTTTACAGGGTTAACCTTTAAGGGTGTAGAAATATAGCTATATACAAGTTGCCATAATTCTCCTAAGTATTTTATTTCAAGCTGCAAATAGTCTTTTAAAATATATACTTGTGCATAAACTCATACAAAGTATTGATGTCAGAGTTATTAGGATAATTATAATGACTGGGATAAAAACATGATTTCGTTTGCCTCTTCTACTCTACATGTTCCCATTCTCCTGGAAAAACTGACACTGAACAGATCCACACTTTCACATGTGGATCTGTCCAACAAAGAAGAAAGGACTGGAAGGGTTCTTAATCAAGCATATGTATTTTGATCTTCCAAAGTACTGTGGCAAGAAGATAACACACACACACACAAGTTTAAGTTCAAATGTGAATACCCTGGTTATTAAACAGAAAGATAAGCTTGAATAAGACTTCCAGCATCCTTTAGCATCCAGCAGTATGGGCTGGAAGAGAACTTGAAAGCTTATCTAACACAAATACTCTGAGCAAGAACAAGACCAAAGCGAACAGCTTTACTTCTGGGCATTCTGGCACGTATATGAAATATTTCTGATCATGTATGTTTCTGAGACAAGGAAAATACCTGTGGCTGTACGTGGTAACAGATCTATCTCCTCTTTCTCTGCTCTTTTGGAAATTTAAGAAAAGTAGGTAGCCTTCCATTAATATAACACAATTTGGGTGATCTTTCAGATATAAAAGTTATTTATGGGTGGGTGGGGGTGTTGTAATTAAAAAAAAAATATTGTTCTTGTAACTGGTCAAATTGGAAGAAAATATGACAAGTGTTACACAGCATAGCTAGTTTATTTATTTAGATACATATAACCAGACACAAGCTTGGTATTTCTATAGCTATATGTTGCTGTCTAGTACACTGAGAACAATATCAAACAATTATTGAAATGGTCTTCAAATTAATGTGTAATTGTGATTTCTAAAAAAAGTATAATTGAATTCATTTATTGTACAAAAGGCTTTTAGGAATCCGAAGCACTCTGGTCTGTTCACTGTTGACATTGATGCACCTTAGAATTCAAAACTGTCAACCAGTTTTCCAAAATGGGATACTGAGATAAAATGCCTACCTTCATACTTTGCTGTCTGATTTTCAAAAGAACTTGAGCTGGCCAGTGGTTCTTTGAAGGCACTACAGAAGATACTGGGCTTTTTCTGTCATTCAGATCTGTTTCTGAAACTGATGCTTTCTTTATGAAAACCTTGGTTCTTGATTCAGAAAAACACTTAAACCTCCTGGGCCTTGAGTAGAATTCCAAGGTACATGCTTGAAGCCAGGATGTGCTTCAGTGCTTTCCTGAATTGAGGTATCAAGGCAGTCATGTTTTCTCCTTAAAAATCTCATTGTAACAGCTGAAGAACATCTTTGCAGAGACTAAAAGACAACTCCATTCTGAGAGAAAGCTGCTTGCTGATTCGCAAAAGGCAAATGTTAATGCGTTTACACCCTTAATGACTGATGTACAATAGGGATAAAATACAAGAAGAGAAATGCTGAAGTGATTCCAGTGTGATTACATCCAAATTATACTGCTCGTTTCTTTCAGAACAGAAAACAATGGCAGGCTAATGAGAGCTCTACTTTTTCTTAATACAATAAGGCTGTTAACCAACTGGATCTGCAAACTTTTGTTTCTGCAGTTTGCATCTGTTCAAATGGCATTATAGACATTAAACAGTTAATTTCTGTTAGCTCCTGAGGTCACATAAAAGCTTGGAAAACTACTGTAGATGCAGTTATATTTTCAGTGATGCATTACTTCTTCCAGCCTTAGGTCTAAAATAATAGCATAAAGTCACTATCTGGCCATTATCTCCGTTCAGCTATATGCTGCTTTTTCAAATCCCATCATAAATTTATTTATAGATTATTTGTAGAATTCATTCCCTTCTTTATATCAGGTTTCAATAAAGATAATAGCAGTCAGGGACAAGACAACACTAAATGTCTTCATGCAACACTGCTTTTGTGCAGTAAAATAATCTTAGCACTTCTGGGAATGACACTGAGCAGGTTAAATTATCGGCAGGCAAGCTTGAAGCAGAATGCAGGGTCTTACATGCGTAAGCTTGGTGGTGATTAAAATATTTAAGACAGCCAGGCCTGTAATCTGAAACTGGTGTTTTCTGATTAATATTTGCTGTGGTTGGGAGCTGGGGGTAGGAACAAAGACCAGGAGGTATCTTTTTCCCCAAGCTGGAAAATGTTAGTATCTCCTTTTGAAATGTTTGGATTTTGTTTCTTATTTTGTTATAATAAACTATCTCAAGGGACTCCAAAATTAGAAGATGGTTTTTGATAGACTCAAAGCCTGCATCTTCAGGTGTTTTTTTTGATACAGTTCTTACTGTATGTAGTGCTGTCCTGCAAATCCCAGTGAAACCCAAATTCAGTGCCTCACTACTATTTTCCTACACTGGTTATCATAAATGGGGACCGTAATGGAAATCTATCAATCTTTACATGCTCGTGCTGTCCATTTGTGGTATGTGTCTTGCGCTGAAGAGAGATTTTGGAAGCAGATGCGATGCAGTACTCGTGACACTTGTGATGTAGCCAGATCAGTCAGTAAAACTGCTGTGTGTTGGATAAGACTGGCATGCAGATGGGAGTGAGTTGGATCAAAGCTGAGGAACTCAGAGAAGATGTTTGTTGGCAGAGGGAATCGACCAAGATCTGTTAGGCGTAATATCAGATGTGCTGGCCAAGCACTGGGTGCCCTCTGTCAGCTGGGTTCTGAATCTGGGCATGTGGTGGCTCCTACTTGCCGCTGGATTGCAGCGGTTACAGCCACCGCCGTTTTTATTTCTGTTTGACCACCTGCCTGTGTTACCGTGCTTTGTCAGAGCTGCACCTTTCCAACAGGGTAACAGGGTACAAGGTCTTGCTTTTTTTTTTTTAATGTAGTTTGCTTTTCCATGAGTTCATTAGGTGTTATCCACAATATAATTACTCTTCAAATAGGCATGACCTACAACCTGAGCAATGATGCTACAGCAGCTAAAAGAATATGAAACACTCAATTGTTTTCTAAATATCTATGAAGTAGCTGTAGGCAAGAACAAATGTGGGTTGGTTTTGAGTCTATTCAGGGGTTCAGTGTTCAGGTTCTCATTAGTTTTTCTCCTGAGTATGCACTGTGTTGGATTTGTTCAGTCATTCTCCCTGGCTTCTTGCCAAGAGCTATATATAACCTAGCAATATATGCACTATATTCCACAACTGTGCTGTCACAAAGAAACAATTCATGTGTGGTCATGACTGTCAGAATGTGTTGGATGCTGCCTTTAATTAGGGAAAAAATTACAGCATGCCAGTACTTTGCATCTAAAGAATGTGTTTAAAAATAGAAAGTGGTTCCAGAGAATATCCAGGCTCACAAATAGCAGCTGTGATACAGTTTATCTCCATTTCCCAAAGAAACACCACCTGAGTGGTGAGTTGAACTTTGGTCAAGATAGGAGGGTGTTTGGATTCAGAATAACTAATGACGAGCCGTGAGAAGCAGTAGGGAAGGTTATGATTGTCTTGTGTTAAGGCTCCTCCCAAATGTGTTGGTGGGATTTGTTTTGTTTTTAAAGACCGTTACTGCCGTTACAGTAAGTCCAAAAGTAGCAGTATTCAAATGTTCCTGAACTGACTCTAAGCTATAAAATATCTCTTGGTAATACCAGCATTGTAAAATAGGAGTGCTTTATTTACCAGACCTAGTCAGTAATTCAGACCTTGATTATAGTTCTTTTGGTCTTTGTGTAAGAAATTGGGAAGAGTTATAGAGATTATGAATAGTTCTTTCATTTTTATTGATTAATTTGAAACTCTTAGGTAATATTTTGCTTTCAGAATTTCACTGATTTCTTCCATTGTTACGGATTATGCAGACTGAACATGTTAGGTTCTCACAACAATATACTGATTCAATATGTGCATTTAGTGAGTGTGTGATATGTCAGGACTTTATTACTTCAGTGATACAAAGGCACTGCGTATTTTCTTTTGAATTGCATCCGTTGCAGTCATGGTGATGGTAGATCGGCATATTGTTAGCTGTTCGGTGGTGGGAAGTGCAAGCTAGTAGTAAAGTAGAAGAAAGCCTCTGTCTTAGAAATGTATCGGTTGAATAGTTCAGACTCTTTTGTGCATTGTGCTTCCCCTGTGTTTGCAGTGTGATGGAAGCATTTATCTTATAACAGTTTTTTCTCTGGCAGCAGCTAAGACCTTGTGCACCTGGCTACAGGAGAGCAGGTATGTATGAACAGGAGGTCACATGGTCTGAAGTACCAAAGTACATTATTAGGCTGGGAAATATATGTTACATTTCTGTAAATGCAAGTCCCTCAGCAGGTAGATACTCTCAGCTGCAGTGCAGCAGCTATTCCATTGCTTTATAATCCTCTTGATAGATCTGTGTTACGCTTTAATTAGCTAAATATAAATTTAACTTTAATGGTGACGCATTTGTGTCAGCATGTTCCTGTGGCAGTGTCATGTTGTCTGTAAAGACAGGCAGTAGGAAAAGAAAGCGAGGCCTGTGCGAAACAGCTGGAAGAGTAACTGTGGGTGGTGGTGCCGGAGAGGGAGCTGTGTGGTCTTGGTGCAGCTCTGGGACACGCTTAGCCAGTGGGATGTTTTGGAAGCTTTTTGTCATAAAGCTACTCAGCCTTAGTAGGTATCTCAAAAGGGAAAAGCTGCCAGGACAGTAATCATGCCCTCTCTGCCCTCTCTGGATATATGAAGTCTTAAATTATTTACTATTTTGTCTGTTTCTGTGAATTCAGCAGCTGTACCGGAGGTTTATTCTATGCAATTTCTGTTTATATGGATTATGCTACTATTATTCAAAGTTTCCTGAAAGTTGTGGGGGCTTTTTTCTGTCATTTTCGCGTAAAAACTTTTGTGTTGCATTAAAATCTTTCCAGTGGAAGTGCACAATTGCATATATTAATAATTGCATCTGTTAGCTAGGTTGTATATAGCCTTAATTAAGGCAGTTTCATATGCCAGGGGACCTTGCCCTTCCTTATTATTGCCAGACAGATTGAATTTGCATTCAGCTGACTACAATCAAAGATTTCTAATGCCAGTGAAAGTCACACAACAGAATCTTCTCTGTCCTGTTAATTAAACACCAAATGAGCTGCTTCTGCTCCCACCGTGTTGACTTAAGATATATGGGCAAAACCATTGTAACTTGAAAGCCTCACAAGGAACATCTTCCCCTGACATTCAGTATACACAGGGTATATACTGAAGCCTAAGAATGTCCAAGAAGCAAAGTGTTGCTTCTGAAAAAGGCAAAATCATCTCTTGGGGTTAGGTATATGGTGTTTCTGGGGTGTGATAACTTGACAGAGGTGTTTATGCTTAGTAGTTAGTGTTTGTCCAGCTAAACTGTTTAATATTCTGCACAGTGTATAGTAGTTCATATATATCTGCCACATAAATATAGCATATAATTACATGTTAAATTTCTTAGCTTTAGTTGTTTTAAGTATCTTAATGTGGTGGAGGAGTCATCGTCTTGCCTCTCTGCTTTTCTCCTCTTCCTGTGGTTAAAACTTGCTTTCTGGCACAAGATTTACTTCGTGCTCTTGCAGCACAGGCAGTGTTCTGAGCGCGGGGGGGGGGGGGGGGGGGCTCCATGCCCTGAAGAGTCCAAACCTGAAAAGAGATTCCAGCTCAGCTTGATCAGCGTGGTGTTCACTGGACTGGTCTCTGTCTTTCCAACCTATCTGTTTTTCCATTTCAGACAAAAAGACTGTTGGCCTAAAAGATCACATACCTTCCTCGCACCCCTTTTTTAAATTGCCACATACGACTAAGTTCATGACTGTCTCTCCTTGCAGCTATGTCGGCAAGTGCTGTCGGTGTCTTCAGCCTTGCTGCATTCCTCCTGGGAGGGGTGAGGCTCCCTGAGAGGCTGGCTGGGGACTGTCTTCCTGAAGACTACTCCCAGTCACTCTCTATCCTCATCAGAGAGCCCTGCTTCTCTTTTACTTGAAATATTTAGGAGCTGCACTGAAATCAGCGTGATGCCAGTGCATAGGTGAATGTTTGCCACGTGCTTTGTGAAGTTAGCGTGGAGGGCCTTTGCTCAGCTTTAGCCATGTTCTTGACACACTTTTCCATTTAGTGCAGCTAAATGGAAAAGGACATCTGCATTTTCCTTTTTTTAAAAAATTTGGCATTAGTCTCTTCCAGTTTCTTAAAAGATATTAAACAACAGCAAGCAAAAGACGTCAGAGAAAAGACAGGGATCTCTTGAAATGATACATTGCAAGGTTGTTTAAAAATGCTCAAGCATGTGCTTTAGCCAACAAATAGAGGAAATTGAGGTATCTCGTTTGTACGCAGTCTGCCTCTGTAGGCTTAGTGGCTTGTGTCCAAGACCTTTTAAAGAAGGGTCTCATTTTGTGTTTAAAAAAGATCTCTGTAAAATAATCTAATCAGAATACATCATGTTTCTGCTTTCTTTGCTCTAAAGAATGAGCAGTAGGGGATTTGGCATTCGTGGCTTCTGTAGCTTTGGAAAACTGTAACATTCCACATAACGTGCCTTTTGTAAATGTGTTACGAAACTTGGAAGAAGTCTGTCGAGTGAACCTGTAAAGCTGTCGGGTTATTTGAGGATTATGAAATTACTACTTGAATAACAGAGAGCTTCGGATTAGTCCCTCTAAAACATAAAGGGAGTAGTAAGCATCCCCTTGGCCACACTTGCATTTGGTAATAAAATGCAGCTTGAATTAATGCCCCTCAGCATACATATACAGAACTACCATCAATGCAGTAGCAAACAGGTCATGCATGTGACAGTGCTTATGCAGCTGCTTTTATAATACACAGTGAGGTATGTCCTAAATTCTTGAAGGAGGCAGCAAAAACTTTGGAAGAAGCAAGCAGCCAACCGTTTGGTCTGATGTTCTTTACTGAAAGCTTGCCTTCCTGCAGAGACTGTTCCTCCCAGCCCTGTTCCTCTGCTGGGTGTGTGTAACAGTGTGGTGTGAAGATATAGAGAATGGTGTAATGTAAGTCTACTCTTAGTAATACGTACAGTGTTTGAGAACTAAATGGTTACTTGGCTAGCATGAGAGAACTTTCTGAATATCCCAGGAAGATGAGAAGTCTATGGCAAAGATGCATGTAACTGTACAGTGGCCCCTGCTTAGTAGCTGCAATGTTAACAGCGTGGGGAAGATCTCGGTTCTGAGGATCTGCATGGGTGGAAGATCCACTGGATTACGTATGGAAGCATAACATAGTAACAATAGTGTAATGGTGATCTGGAGGAACTTACTTTGTTGACATCTCTGGTTTTGGCAATTGCTTAATTTGCGGTGAGTTCTTTGAGAAATCTAAATTCTTGTTTAGTTGCAAGTTTTAGGTGGGAGGGAGGGAGAATCGATCCCTTTGTTTCTAAAACACTTTCATCTTTCCTGTCCTATAAAATCAACAAAACACAAAGCCATACAGATGAATTCACTTCAAAAAACTCATTAGAAAATTTAGTGGTCCAATCCGTTTAGGGTCATAGCTGATGAACTTGCTTTTCATTCTACTTCTGACTCTCATTGCACACTGGGAATGAAAGAGCTGGAAGAGCAGACATCCAAATGTTTTCCTCTGTCTTTATGGTCCCTGAATATTTGACGTCTTTCGAGTGCACGATATCATCAGTGGATAGTAAAATAAAAGGAAAAAGAGGAAAAAATAAGGTGGTAAAGATCATTGATTGGTGAGAGAAATGAAGAGCATGCTCAAGGCTCAGAAGAGCAGGAAAATGTTGAGGAGACTGGAGAAAAGGAAACTTCTCTGGATAACGTGCAGGTGAAAAAGGAAAGCAATAAGAAGATAAAGTAAGTGAACAGAGACTGGAAAATAAAAGTTGGAGGAAGCCATTCCAGGACAAGAAGTGAGGAAGGACTTTCTCTCCTGTGAAGGAATGGACGAAAAGGATAAACTCCACCCTAAGACAGAGTAAATCATCGTTCAGTGATGCCACAGCCAGTGTTGTGTAGGAGCTGTGTGAATGGGAAAGAGACATCACTAAATTAGAGGGAAATCAACACTGCAAAAGCAAGAGGAGAGCCTCATGAAAAAGAGAAGATTGGGAAGAGTTTAGCTTCATGAAAAAAAAAACCCCACCACAAATCTTTTATCCTTGTCCCCACTGTAAGGACCCTCAGGCCACTTGTAGACGTTACTGTCCCTGCACAGCCCTGCCCAGGGCTCCCCCTGACCTGCCCACAGCCCAGGACCCCTTTTCATCCCCCTGGGCTATCAGCCCCCGCTCCAGAAACGCTGCAGCAGGGCTGGCCTCCAGCTCCCCACAGCCCTGCCCTGCCCAGCTGAACCATGCCCACCTGTGGGCCCACATCCCAGCCCAGCTTTGGCCCATCCCCAGGGAGGTGCCCGATGCCTGGGGCTGCTCCTGGCTGGAGGGTGGGATGGACCTGGCTGCTCCTCAGCACTCCCCATGGGGATCTCCCACCGCTCCTGGTGCCTGGTCCCCATGGAGCTGTGCCTTGATACACACATGGCTACCCCTTGATTGCCTAATAATTTTCTCTCCTACGTAAAATCGCCGGGAGGCCAAGCACTGCTGATGTCAGCATTTGTGAATTATTGTGAAAACACTGATTGAGTTGCATGAGGCATGCAAGTTAGAGGAGCAAAGTTTGTAGAGCATCGGTACTG
Source organism: Falco punctatus (assembly GCF_963210335.1). Classification (NCBI taxonomy): domain Eukaryota; kingdom Metazoa; phylum Chordata; class Aves; order Falconiformes; family Falconidae; genus Falco; species Falco punctatus. The sequence continues at coordinate 83,439,477 of NC_137584.1, forward strand.
TGCTTTTATTAGACAAACTAAAAATCCCAAACATTTGGATGCACAGTAGCTTTCCTGGGTCTGACCTTGTCTTTCAATGTCCTTAAGACTATTCTTGTGGTCCCAAACCTACTGTATATCCTAAAGGACAACACAGTCTACTAGAGAGCTGAAGGTTTTCCTCCTGGAGGGCGGTTACTGGAAGCAGTGCTGCTTATGCCTTTGCTGGGGAGCTGGAGGGAGAAAGTGGAAGGTTTGCTGATTGTGCCAAGTTGCTTTAGTTTATAGACTAGAAGTGTGAAATTTAGATACATGAGTGGAAAACGGTATGAGGAATATGTTTTGGATGAATGTGACATTATCCAAAACAGCTTATTGTTATTTTCTCAGATTGCAAGCTTTGAAAAAACAAGAGGAAGCTTTGTCCTTTAGGGAAAAGCAGCTAGGCTGGTGAAGATGCTTGACTAGGGCGTAATAGAATAAAAAGAAGGTAGAGCTTATTTGTTTAATAGTAGTCATCATGTGACTGAGTACTCCTTATTGCCTTGCCTTCAGAAGTGTAAGTCAAAACTTGAAACTGGCTAGAGAAGAGCAGTGAATGAAAAGTAGGAATGGCAATACAACATTATCAAATATAGATTTTCTTTTTATAGACTTGAAGGAGTCAAAATTCTGAAGATAACAGTGAAAACTGGTGGCTCTCTTCTAGTTTTCACAATAATGTGGAAAAAAAGGGATGCTATTGGAACGGAAGTGAACCATGGCGCTTCAGTGAAGTTGCCAGTTGCATTAGTACCAATTTCAAGGAACTGGGTTTGAAATCACTGCAGAGATTATACGAGGGAATTCTCAAGAGTGGATGGCTCCCCAGGCTCCCATTTGCCTTGCTGAGCATTCTAGTCGAGGTAATGATAAAAACAATAATTAAAAAGTCATTTGTTCTGCAGGATTGGGAGGATTGAGTTGATCCCCTGTGGGATCAGGAGGATTGTTTTTCCTCAATATGTAATGTTGCACAATTGATTTAAGCCCGGAGTTGTTATTACTTTTTGGTTATGTTTCGTTCTAAAACTGTTAATCAGTGCGGTTGCTCCGTTGCAATAAAAATCGACTTACATGATAGATGTTAGCTTTCATTTAATTGTGGGGGTTTTTTTCTTTTCCTTTTTTCCCCTCCAAATAGTTCATTTGTTTGAAACTTCTAGTCTTGAATTTACTTCATTCTAGTTGATCTGGCAGTTTCTTAACTGTACTTCCAGTAATACTCAATTTATCAGTATTCAAGATAACTCCAATTATTTTCCTTTCGCTCTAGATCAGAGCGTAAATGGTGTTGCACAGCTGAAAGTTTCATTGCTGGAGAAAATAGAAGTACTTATTTGAAGTGGGGAAAAATACTGTGCTGCATATACAGAGAAAATTGCATGTCTTTTTTTTTTTCAGTATGACAAAAATAACAAGAATAAATCTTGAACTATATTCACACACTTGCACATGCAGTGTAGGTACAGAAGAAGTATTTCAATGGGATGATTTATTTTTTGCAAAACCAGCACAAGGCAGCTAAATCACCTGCTTAGTGGGGCTCACTATGAACCAGTAATGTGATGTAGCTATGAAGAAGGGAAATGAAGGTGTAGGATATATCAAGCAAAGTATTTTCAGTAAACATAAAATTATTAATACCACTGTATTAGGTCACTGATGGGAGTAATTCTGTAATTTTGCCTGTAGTTCTTGCCCCTATTGTTCAAGAAGGGTGAATTTAAAGTGGCGCAGGTAAAAGTAAAGGTTGTGGGCTGGCTGTAGTGAAGGAGAGACTTTTTTATGAGACATGTGGAAGAGCTTGGCTTGTTTAGCCTAGGTCAATAAAAACTTAGACTGTGGCCTTTAAAAATGTTGGGGTAAACATCAGGCAAGGGTAAGAGTTAAGGCTAAGGACAATATTGGCACTGAAACAAAAGGGTATGAAAGGACCCTGAATAAGTTTAGCCTGGAAATTAGGAGAAGGTTTGTAATTCTCAGAGGAGTTCAGGCTGCTACTAGGTACAAAGATGAGGGACAAAAGGTGACTGTGGTAAAAGTTGACCTTAGCAGGTTGGTGGCTACTCTCAGATGATATCTGTGATGATGGAAGCAAAGGCCCAGGAGCTTTCCTGAAGTTTTGTTTTTGTTCCTTTGCGCATATTCAGATTGTTACTTCACTGGAGAGAACCGAAAGGGTTATCTGGAGTACTTTGCTTTTCATCCTGGAGACAGTTTTCCCATAAGGTCCCTATTGGTGTATTTCTGTTCCAAGCCATCGAGGAAATAATGAGAGTAGATAGTTCCTTTTCTTAAATGGCTGTGATCAATAATTTTTCAGTTGGTGAGGTCTGCCTCATTGGCATGCCAACATTTAAAGTGAACTTTAGCAAGCTGAAGTACTCAAGCTAGTGCACGCTCTTCCAGACTTGAGTTGTGACTCTGCTCTGGAATTGCCACCAACAGTGGTGACAGTAAAGAGGTGTGGGAAGATGAAAGAAGAAGTAGCAGCCTAGGAGGAGAGGCAAGGATGCAGAACTAGGAAAATGGTGATAGGGAGGTGACGCATCCCTAGCCATGCTGGGCTGGGACGGATGAGGTGCGCAGCATCGGCAGGCAAAGATGCAACTTTATGTGTCCGGGAGGGGCAACAGGGAATGTGAAGGCTGGGAGGTAAGAAACAAAAGGAAGATGAAAGCTGAGAACCTGAGACTGGTAGGACAGTCCTGTGAGAGGTATAAAGAAGTACAAAGGAAGAGAAGACAGTAGCAGCAGTGAGTCACATCCCGAAGAGCAAGGTGAAAGGTAAAATGCACTCACATCCTAGCGCACTTGGAGTTGCCTCTATAAAGAAGGATTTTGAGAGGATGATATTGCAGATAACAAAAAAGTTGTTCTGAGCTGGTCTAGGGATTTGTTCTGCCATTGCTGAAAGGGTAGGAAGTATGTGTGGATTTCTGACTTTCAAACTATCTTTCTGCAATGCTTCCTTTAGATATTTTTTTCTAAACTTTTTTTCTTACTGTCTTCTCCCTCATGTCTCGGTTGGGCTCCCTAATTTAGTAGGGGAACAGTTGACTTGACTAGCACGCAAACCTTATAATGAGAAACTCTTTGCTATAAGCTCTGTGGTGGAGGCCCGAGGTTCTCTCTGTAATCTTTCTTTCTTCGGGAAATCTCAATTTAGTCTATATTTTGTTCTTCTGAAGTTGTATCTCTGTGCTATAGACACAGTGCTCACGTGTTCATAGTTGTTTGAGATGTTTGTGCTGTGGGCAGTAAGAAGTTCACGTGGGTATGTGCAGATCCAAAATGACAGAGTTTGCCTTTGGGCAGTCTGGGAAGCCCGTCCCCAGCTGCCATGGGCTCCCAAACTTCTATAAAAACTAGAAAATATCTCTGACAGTTGTAATATATTGATTACTTTCAACAAGTTGTTATATCAAGTCAAAAAACCCCAAACAGACGGGCTGGTGCATGCAGTCCAAAACAGATCCATGGTTTTAGGTAGTATAGCAACATTTTTCCCTTTTTTCTGTTCTTGAATGCCTTGCCTGATTTGCCTTAACATCTCTAGGGAAAAAAAAACCCACCACTTTTGTGTAAGGTAGTGATAACTACTGAGAAAACAAGAACCATTTAAGCCTTTCCTTTTCTCTGGGCTCCCCAGTTGTGTTATTCCCCTCTTACCCCAATGTGGAGAGTCTGAGAAACCAAAATATAATGCAGAATTCATTGTTTCTTATCAGGGAATAGTGCCAGAAAAACAGCACATTGTGTCATGGCTCCTTATGCTATAAAGTCCTTGAAGAAATCCCATAGATTATAAGGATGTATATGGAAAACTTCTGAAAGGGACCCACTGAAAAAGAATATTGATTTCCAATCTACCTTTAGGCGTAAGGTCCTTAAAGAGTTTGTGGAATCAAGTTTTGGAGTTTCCTGTTTATAATTGTTCTGCCTTTCACTCACAAGTGATCTTCCTTTTAGTAATAATAAAAAACCTGACAATAATTTGCAAAGGATTTGCTACATTTATGAAAGTAGTCTTCCAGACACTGATACATAATTTACGATATGTCCTGATAATATATTATTGACGAAATGCTGGAAAAATATGATGTTTTTAAATGTACAAAAGTGAAGAGGAAAGGAGAAACAAAGTGATAGTCTGTACAAACTTCTTTTGAATGTGTGAGGTTAAGTCAAGAGTAAATGTTATGTTCTGTATTTTACAGATCAGCAGGGCAATGTGATGCTTTATTTGTGGAGCTACACAAGATTGTACTGTCAGCATTATGTGTGTGAGCTTTTTACGAGGATGAGATTATCACCTTATTTGAACAAAGTGTCAAGTCTGAAGATAGGAGTATCTTTTAATGTTTGGGGTTTTGTTTTTTTTTAATGCTGTGACGCTTTCAAATCACTTTAACAACTGGTTAGTTAATATTATATAAGAACATGAATATGTAATACGATGATTTTCCAGCTTTACAATGCAGAGGTTATTACTCTTCCTACAGGAACTATTCCTCTGCCGTGTTGCTCTTCAGGAGTTTCATTAGAGTGAGTCTTTAGGAGAGACTCCAGGACCTAACAGACTAGTAACTGAGCCTTGGTGTGTTGGATGCAATTGATAGCTGGATGCAACCCCTCTCAGCCCACTAACAAGGGTGCCATTTAGCAGTCCTTACAAGGTGATGGAATTTTGTTTGCTGCTGCCTTTGTACGTGTAACCATTAGCTGTGGCTAGAGGTTTATCTAGCCATAGGAGTACAAAAAATTGCTGTCTAAGTACCTGTTGAACAGTGTACAGTTACGTAACTTGGCACTTAAGGGCTGTGATAGAGGAAAGTGGTGATAACCTAAGGAATTTGGGAAGAGACAGTTTAGCATTATCCAAGAGCTATTTAAGACTGACACTTCTCTGGTGAAAGATAACATACGATGTGTATCAAGAGTTGATGGAACACTGTTTATTTTTGTCTCTTCATTTTTGTTTTGGTCTCTGTTTTTGGTTGTTTTTTTTTTTTTTGGGGGGGGGTTGTGGGTTTTTTTGTTGTTATTTTGGGGGGGGTGTTTTTTGGTTTTGTTTGTTTTCTTTTTGGGTTTTTTTTGTGGTTTTTTTGTGTTGGTGGTTTTGTTTTTTTGTTTGTTGGGGGTTTTTTGTTTGGTTTTTGGTTTGGGTTTTTTTGTTGTTGGTGGTTTTTTTGTTTAGTTTTTCAGTTTGTTTTGGGGTTTTTTTTGTTTGTTTTTTCTTTTCCCCATTAAAAAATGACACTGCTAATAAGAGCTCAGAAAGTTTATTCTGGGGCATTATGTCTGTGGTTAATTCAGGGGGAAGACTGCCATCTACAGAATCCTTAATCTTCCCTGTGACAACAGCTCCGTCATGCCAGCAGTGCTCAGATGCTGGTGGACAGGCTTTACTCTTAGCTGGTGAGATCTGATGTGCTCAGCCTTTTCTAAGGAAATTGCCTAAAACCTGCTTCAGAGCGGACCTGCTTTTCCATTGGTCTGAGAAAACTTCATCTGTAAGCTCCTTTCCCCAGGATAGCCCAGAAAAAGATTAAGATGCATAACCTTGTCTTTACATTGCTTTTGTAATCTTCTCTAGATGAACTATAAGGGAGTGGAGGAAAAGAGAAATAAAAAGGATGTAGCATGGAGATGAGTATTAAGTCAAAGCGTTCTGGAGGGGATCAAAAGAGCAGCGGCTGCAAAGCAAAAAAAAGCACACTCCCACCCAAACAACCAAAAAAACCCAACACCAGAATACCTCACAAAATACAAAAAAGGCAAGAGGCTTTTATTTCTTTTTTTTTTTTTTTTTTTTTTTCCTCTGTACTGACTGTGGCTCTCATCACTGTTTCTTAGGCGGCAAGAGAAATGTTCTTTTTGATTCCATGAATAATGGATATGGAAAGTCTCCTTTTGAAGGTGCTTCGTTTAGCACTCGTTCCTCCATGTGGAACAATCATCTAGATGTGTGGGCAGGTGCTAACAAATTTCTGTAGGCTTGTATTTAATGTCTAAGCTTCCACTGATGAGCTGTGTTTCCAGAATTCAATTAAAAACGTTCAGTAAAAGAATGAAAGAGACATTAAATGAAATAGAAGTAGACAACTTTGAACTAGTAAAGCAAAACAGAAAAAATTGTATTTCACTTGAAAAACAGACAGAATCGAGATACAGCGAAGGAGAAGGATCAGGGGTGCCAGGAAACACGACTATTTCTGACCACAGTGGCCAGCGATACAGCACAAGATAGCTCCTCGCCTAGCATAAGGTCACATTGGCAAGACGCAGAAACCCTGTGCATCTTGCCAACGCTCACGTGATGCTCACAACACACTGCAGACTGGCAGGTAGCAGTGACTGTCACTGTCAGATGCCTGGAACCTGGGGATTAGAGCACTATTTTTGTATTTGTGTAAATGCTTCTCCTCCAATGTTTCTGAAGCATGTAAGAAAGGAGAGGTGTCTGACCACTGTCTTGACATCTCAGCAAGAGGGGCAGAGCCATGTAGGAACTGGGGTTTTCCTTCATGAGGAAGAGAGATACGGCTGAAATTTAGGAGTTTTCGTCATGTCTTGAAATTTGAGTTCTGGCTGGATTCAGAGGAACCGAGGACAGAATCCCGGAGGGTCTGTGTGCCTTGCTGTCAAGCCAGGCAGTTGGCAGAACAAGTCCACATTGTACCATGCTTGGTTGGTGGTCTGGCAATTCTGGCAGCCCGGTAGATGGAAAATGACAGAAAATGCTATGGAGGAGGAAGGCTGCCAGCCTGACAGCTTAGCCTGCAGGGTGGGGAGCAAGCAACTCAGAAAGTCTGAGGGTCCTTTAGGTATGGTGAAGGAGTGGGGCAGTATGACTGGTGTGCATTGGGAACCAAGCTCCCTGGGTGTCTCTAGACAGAGAGGGAAGGAAGTGTCTTCATCTTTCCCGAGGGAAATGAAGAGGTTTTTGAAGTAAAATCAATGTTTTCATGTGCTGTGATTATTTTTGTTAAGTGCAAGCAGCAAGAAAATTCATACAATGAGGGTGGTGAAACACTGGGCGAGGTTGCCCAGAGGATGCCCCATCCCTGGAAACATCCAAGGCCAGGCTGGATGGGGCTCTGAGCAACCTGATCTACATAAGATGTCCCTGCTCATTGCAGGGGGATGTCGGACTAGGTGACCTTTAAAGGTCCCTTCCAACCTAAACTATTCTATGATTCTATTATCATTATTATTATTTTAGGGCATTGTTTTCCCCCAAACAAAACCAAAATTGGATTTTAGTGAAAAAATCCTGACCTGGTAGTTGTCATGCTTTTATAATTTCCAAAAGTTATGTGTGTTTATCCTTAAGGTTTGGGAGGGGGTGGATGTGCCATGAAAGTGTTCTTGTTTTATACATCCCTTTGATCTGCTCATCTTTCTGGCCCACCTGACCTCCATCTGTATGTTTGTTCCATCTGATATGCAGATTAGAGCCTTCTGGGATTGAGTTGCTTCTCTGCTGTGTCTGATACAGTGAGATTTTGAGCTGGAATCCCTAATTATTGAACAGTATCATCTTTGACAGTAGTTCAGGTAACCTCTGAAGAGTAAATATGTGAGAGGGTTTTTAAATTTTTAGGAAACCTCTGAGAACTTGATCACAGGATGCAATGTATTGAGGCTTTTCTTTTTTCATTGCAGGAAAACCTTGTCAATTATTTCGGGAGATTTCAGTGGTTGCTAAAAAAAAAACAAAACACCAAAGCTACCAAAAGGTAGCTTTCTGAGCTGGCCTTTGCTGCTTTATCTCAGAATTACTTTCAGCAGTTCCAGGGACGTGAAAACATGGGGGAGGTAGAAGATTAATGACAAGACAGATCTTTTTCAGAATATTATTAGAACTAGATTTGAATTCTAGTGCAAAATATTTTAAGAACTTGGAGGTTAAGTAAAATCTGTATGTCTAAAGTGTTTCCTATTAAAGCATAGAAGATCAGGTTTGTGTATGCTCAGGTATGCGTTTGACTTGTGTCAGTTTTGTGCCTTTTAAATTCACAATTAAAATAAGGAATACCTTAGGAGTGGCATGATTCTCCAGTAAATAACTGCCAAGTCTTTACCCTGGAGATTTTTTACTATCTGAGCTCACTTGGATGAGAAGTCTGTATCCTTTAGCTACTTCGTGTGATTGCACATTGTCCGTTAAGTGACTTTCTGTATGCATCTATTTTTATTTTTTTTTTTTTGAAGCTGGATGTACAACACAGTGAATGCATGTGTGTGAGAATTAGGGCATGTGTAAATAAGAGTGCATCTGGTCTAATTGGTAAGGCTCTGCCTAATGAGTTTCAGTGGTGCAAGAGACATTTCCAAATGGTCAAATTAATCTCTAACAACTTTTGATCTAAGGATTGATGGATTCCTGGAAAGAACTCAGATTATTCTTTAACATTGCTTTTCTTACTATTATGCAGCTTAATTTAGCCAGTAGAAGAAGATTTTTCAGTTTTTTCTTAAGTGTAGTTTTATTTTCTGTGAAAGTGTAAATGGAAACGGATGATTTTTGCGAAGCTGTTAACAAAGTAAACGATGCTTTAGCAAAGTATGCAGAAGATGTCCCTGGTTCTTAATATATTTTATAACATATAAAAGACCTGGCTACACTGTAGTAAATGAAATAAATAAACATTAACTACAGCTGTAAACAAAAATATTATATAATGTAAAAAGAAATGCAGTGTAACAATATTTTATATGGCATGCAAATTCATCAAGGTAGGAGACATGAGGACTTATATTAGCCCTACTAAATAAATGGGGAGAGTGGGGAGATGAGATTTTGTGTATACAAGGGCTTCTTTGTTTGCCTGTTTTCTTTCATCTTGTATGTGCACCTTCCCTTATGTTCTTGGCAGTCACATCACAGTACAGTTGTGTAACATGTATCTATATGGGTCAGTTTTTTCAGGGTATTCAATTGCCAGAAAATGCTTCCTCAGGTGTATTTCAAAAAATATTTCCTAAAATACTTGAAACTGTTTCGGTTAGAGGTTTTTTTTTTTAAATAAAAAATAAAAAATTGCAGAGTTGCGTGTTTGGTGTGTGGGTGTTTTTTTGGTGGTTTTTTTTTTTGTTGGTGGGTTTGGGTTTTTTTGATTGTTTTTTTTCTGAAGTCATTGCTCTTGTGCAGGAGCTAGGCTCTTCTGGAGAGCTCTTATGGACATGTGTTAAAATGATGAGTTCTGAGCCTTTTTGAAGACCTTGTCCCATTTCAATTTGAAAGCTGAGACACTATGACCATCTTAAAAAATGTGGCCTTTGCATAAATTAACGAATTTAATTTATAAATGCAGTGAATAGTAGAAATCATTTTGCATGTGCCTTCTTTCACAACCTATGCAATAACCCTGAAGTAAAACTTAAGTGCTCCTAAAATCCTCTAAGACAGTTTACCTCAACATTATTTTGGCTCTTTAGTTAGAATAATAGGTATCAGATTTTTAGTCTGTAATTTTGGTGGTACCATTCTAAATAGCACATTTATTTTCATTTTGTTAGTTGGCACTTGGCAAAAGCTTTTCAGCTCTCATCACGTCCAACACATAAACAAGTAATCGAAGCAGTCAGCAGGGAACAAAAGTTCAGAGCTGTACGTCTTGCTTCGCAATTTGGGTTCTAAAACTTTGTATGAATGTACTAATTGGCAAGGAACTTTGCCTGTGACCTTCACCTGGATTTCAGACGGTAACAGGGGGACATAAGTAAATTTTATTTTCCAACGGTGTGAGAATGTTACTTTTACTAGTTCTTGTTCCTCTTTATTTAGACTTGTTAAAATTATCAGCATCAGCACTCTCAAGTGCTTAGCTCAGAGTACAGGGGGTATGAAGTTAGCTGTGCAACTGCCTTGATGTTAAAACATCTCATCAATTGCAGTGCACGCTCGAGCCACTGTGAGTGGAGCCTGGGGTATTGATCTGGCAGAACTCTGGAACTCCTTGACTCTTTAGTCATATGTGGATCTCATCCAATTCAAATGCCAAGTATTTATCACGATGACAAATTTTACAGTGTTTTTTCTGAATCTAGCTTTATGACCACAGTATGTCTATACCATACTTTTTGTATTTTGACAAATTACAGTGTAGTCCAGTAAAGGCTGTAGTATTCAAGGACAGTCTTTGACTTACTGTACAGGTACTTTTTCAAATCACTGTACTGTTGTTATAAAACTTTATAATTTAATTAGTAAAGATATTAACATCAAACTATGAAAGCACATAAATCCATATAGGGTTTGCACTGAAAATCTAGGGACTTTCGCTTCTTTTGGTAATTCTTTTCTGCTCATCTCTCAGTAGCAGATGTTAAGTCTGGATGGAGCAGACCATTTTTAGTCACAGCTCTTAATTTGGGGCAGAGATTTTTAGTATTACTTGCTTAGAATGATATTCTAAAATCTGTATGTATTTTTAATATGCCTGGTTGAGAAACTTCATGTTGCAGCACTATTTCATAAGACAAATGATATTTCTAAACCAAAATAATTCAATATGAATTTCAATTCATTCTTTATATGCATAACCAACTAAGTCAAAACTAATACAGCCTTCAGTGTCATTTGTCTCTTCCAGTATTTTATTACATTCCATATTTTTAAGAGTAATCACCCTGAGAAAGAAACTGTCTTTTTCCTTTCCTTCCATTAAATATATGCTCCTTAATTTTCCAGTGTTTTTCTGGAATCCATGCCTTTCTGGGTGTACAGTTATTCTAATATTGAGGTGCTTATTGCAGTATAATTTATTCCTAAAGCACCAGAGATAAATGTAATTTTTATAATTTTATCTAATTTTCTTACTGTAGATAATTACATTACAATACCTTAATGATGTGAGTAGGGCTGTACTATTTCATGTGAAAGCTGCAACCCTTATGACAGCTGTGTAAGTTACATGTAGTTAGATATGGCAATCAGGATAAAAGGAGTGAGTTTATCGTACAAAATAGTCATTCTTATTTCTGATCCTTTAGCTTTGTGCTTCATGACCCTCCAGTTACTTCATTCCTACATCATTGCCTAGTACCATCTTGATTCTGCAGAGGTTTAGATGTACTTAACTTTATGCTCGAGGGACTTCTGTGGTGCTGCTCAAACTTCGTATGTGTAAGTGCCTCTGTAAGCCTTTGCAGAAACCTTTGCTGGAAGTTGCTGCAGGAATTCCTTCTCTTCTTTCCGCATTCCTGATTGATGCTATACACTTCCATTTAGCACAGGATGAAAGTAATTAGAAAATAATAATTAAAAGAGCTTTTTATTGGGCCATCTAAGTTATGCAGGCCTAATAGGAGGAGCCATGCCATTGTCAGTTGTGTTCTTGTCCTGCATCATGGTATATAATCTCCTTACATTTTTGTACAAAATTTTGGAATGATACCCGAGTTAGATGACTCGCCTCTCGAAGACGGAAGCTTGTTCTGTTTGGCTGTCAAAAGGAAATAATTTGTCGCTCAGCATTATAGATATTGCTGCCTCAGTAAGGCTTTGTTCAGGAAAAAATGTTCCTCAATTAAAAATGTGTTTGTAATATATGTTTGGGATGCCCTGAATATCAACATTATCTGATGGTGACTTTTTCCAGTATATGAATCTGGGTTTGTGATACAAAATTGTATTAGTATTGCATAGTTCTATAATTCCCCACCCTGTTTCTTTTTCCCTATTTTTGTTACTTCCCTCCCCATTTTTGTTTCCTTTTCCTTTTTGCCTTTTATTTATTTCTTTTAAATAGCCTGCTGACTTCAAATTCCTATTCTCAAAGCCATTGCAGTTCATGGGAAATCCTTCAGCTGACTTCTAAGCAAGAAGGTTTTTGCCAAATAGTGTTTGACAGGATCAGGTATCTGTAGTATTTAGTAATGTTTGCTAAAATAATTTTTAATTGTTCAGAGGAAAAATAATGCCACACAACAGTAATGTGATTGCAAATACAGTGAAAAGCTAGTTATCTTAAATTCCTTACATGTACCAAGTTGCTAAATGCATTATTGCTTTCCATTGCTGCTTGTGTCCAGTTAATTCCTAGAAATTCCTTTTCTTGTCCAAGCCTCCAGATGAGCAGCAGGGCTAGTGAGGGTAACGCTTAACTGATTTTCTTAACTGTATCTAACTGCAATAAGACTGCACCTACATAATTTTTCTGTTCATTAATATTCAGTTGCGATATTTTGCAGTAAGTATGAATGTTGTTATCACTGGATTTGTTTACCTTTCCTTTATCCTTAAGGTGCACATCTAAGGAAAACCTGTGTTTTGTCTCGTTTTCTTTCCCATTTTGCCTTGTAAAGGACATATGACCATATCCAAAGCTTGCAGTGAGTGTTCAGCATCTGAATGTATTTGTGTCAAACGGCTGCAGGGATAATAGGCTGCGGATTATGCAGTCTGCATTGTTAAGTCTTCAGGGAGCCTTGCTCTGATAAACCAAGCTTCATTTCACTGCTGCATTTCAAAGAATGAAAGCAGTAGAAACGAGCAATGTTATAAGTCTCAGATTAAGTTAGAGATGTATGAAAGAGCTTTTTAGACCATGACTAAACACAATTTTTCATGTGTGTTGTCTGTGTAAGAAAATAATGTTTTGGAAAGTCTCCTACCTCCTCCAACTTCTTGCAACTTTAATTCGGGTTCGGTAACAAGGCTGTCGACCAAACTAATGGCATTTTCACAGTGCTTCCCACCTTTATGAAATTTCTATGGACTAATTTACACTATGGCACTTATCTGGAAAGATGTGTGGGGAAGAAATCCAGTTAAATAGATTCCTATGTGATGGTTTTCAGCAATGTTTTAATAGCCCAATTACTATCACCAGGCTTGACAAATAGTTTGAACAGCAATTATTTAGGTACGCTAAAAGGTAGCCTACAATCTTTGAAATATTTAAGTGATCTCATACAAGTTCAACTTGTACAATATCGTACTTAACTCTTTCCTTACTGTGCTGGAATCAACAATGTTGCTGGTGTGAGTGTCAGGGCTGAGGGCATTAAAGATGTAGATTTGCTACGTTATTGCTTTATTTGTTAATGAAACTGCAAGAAGTGAAGCCTTTATCCTGCTTTCCTTTTCTTCTGGTCTTTTGAGTGTATTGTGGATTCCTATTGCTTTTCATCATTTTCTACCAAGAAGCTGATGTAACTTGTATAATAAAGGAACATAATGCAAATCTGTCTAACTAGCTAGTGGAATGTGGATAGCATTGGATCTGAAGTTAATTTGTCTGTTCCTTTACTTCTCTGCTGAGTAATTGTCTAGAATTGCTGTCAGCAAGACTTTGGCTTAGCTTCTGGTTATAGCTGTGTAGGATATGTAGTTTGTTAGAGTATGGGTACAGTCAGTACGTTAATCTTAAAGAAATTTTGACGTTTTCTGGGTGTTCCCTACTTGAATAAAATTTGATGGTGTACAGACAGAGAAGTATTTTCATTCTGCAGTCTTTGTTTATAGAAACTGAGTCTCAGGTTGTGAGTGAGGACCAGTAACACAAAGTACTAATTGGCACTGTTACAACATTTGCCTCAGCACTTCCATCGTTCTCCAAAGAAGTATCTCGTCTTTCCTCTTCTAGCTTTCACAAAAGATGCAGGCAGGTTCAGACCCTGACACTGCCTGCTTGCAGCTTGGTGTAATATATTGCTTGTTGGCAGGAGCCTGGGTGCTGGTAGCTTAGCGTGCCTTGAAGAAATGGAACTTGTTGCAGGCTGAATTGGGTGACTGTGTGGCTTACCACAGCACATGGAGGCATCAGCGATTCTTTTATGTAGTTCTCGGCAGAATGAAGAAGGTCCAAGCTGTGTAAGAACCCTTGTAGATTTAGCCTTTTGTTAGCAGGGTGTTTTGTTGCTTCAGCAGAAAATACGAATTAAAAAGACTTAATTTCTGAACAGGTAGTAAGAAAATACAATGTTTGGAAACCTTGCTCCTAGTCCTTTTGTTGGAATAAGGAGAGAAGCAGAACTTCACAAAAAAGATATTTTTTTTCTTCTTTGTCTTATTGCATTGTCAACATTTATATTTTGTTAGCAGAATCAGATGAAGCAAACTGTACCTGCAGTAAAAGCTGTAGCACCAACAGGCTTTCAAAGCTGTATTTCAATTTCAAGAATTAAATCTTGAAAGAGTAGCTATAACACTTCTTGCTGAATATTTGCTTTCTTTTGTGGTTGCCCTTGAACACCGTGCAATTATTGTTTTATTATAAGTTTGAATTTTTTTGCTTGTGACGTTTTTTTATAAGGAGATGAAAATTATTAACAGAATTTATATAAATTTAAGAAGTATTGGTTTTCATGTGTGTAATGTTTAGAATTTTATTTTGTTTGTTATAATTATGTCCACCAGTATTTTAACTTGATTATGCCCAGACTGGTGTATCAACTTAGCAAAGTAGTGAACATAGCAAAACCTACTTTTAGGTTGGTTTGTGTTGTTAAAATTGTGTTATCCCGTGGCAATTCCTTAGCAAAAATGTGACACAAACACCCGTTGCTGTTAAACTGATAAAGGTGCAGAGTTCCATTAAATGCTTGATAAAATTCTGCTGTATGGTCAAAATGTAGCACAGATAACAAACAGAGATGACTATTTTGATAGACTTTATACTCTTCAAAAATCTCTCCATAACTGTAATGTGAGGTGAAATTTTGTTGCAAACTTTGGTCTGTCACCTAATGACAACTCCAAGAGTCAACATGACCAACTATATGCTTACAGCATGTTCTGTGTATAAGAAATGAATTCTGTTCTTGCACTGTTTTTGTAAAATTGCCAAGATAATACAATGGAGATGGAAAGGAGTGGAATCCAACCATGTTTCTATATGTACGTATTGGGGGGAAAAAAGGAGTATGTGGGTCTGTGAGTACATGTTGACAATATCAACACAACAAAATAACAGTGAATTAACGTGAGGTCCTGGGTGGTAATTCTCATTGCTGACAGATCAAATATGTTATATCTAGGTCTCTTTTTCTTGAAGAGGTAAACAAGACTGTAGCCAGTAAGTTACCTCTGATTTGGACCATGGTTTTCTACATAACATTCTACTTGTTTTATTTGTTTAGTGTGCCAGTGGATGGAGTATGGAAAGTCTATAGGCTTATATTCAACTAGGTGAAACTGCAAAAAATTGATAACCAGAATTAATTAAAAAAAGATGCAGATGCCCTGGTATATAATTTTTTTCCTTCCAATAATTGTCTTAAAAATTATTTTCAGAAAAAAAATATTAATACAGATTCTTATTAGGGTATTTGTTCAAAAATACCATATATGGAAAAAAAAGAAAAAATCAGTAATCATCACAAATTATGCAGTAAATAAGCCAGAGTTGTTTTGTCATAGTTTTCAAGAAACTGAGCAATGTAACAGACATTTGGTTGCCACTTCAGGGGATATATTTTTAGTTACTAGTTGAAACTGTCTGTTCAGTTGTTCTTTCTCTCCTTCCCAGCTTCTGATATTTATTGCTTTCAAAGCCTGTATCCAGAGGGCATGACAGCATCATGATGAACAATAATAAGGCAAAAGGTAGTATAACATATTTTGGGGTGTCATAGACTATATGTCCAGAAGAAACTGTTGTAGTTTTGTTGTCTAACCTTTAGGTTAGCACAGAACATGAAACATCACTGACTAAAGTCCATCCCAAATTGCCTGTAATCTTTGAAGTAAATAGAAACAAAATCTCCAATCTGAGTATTTTGTCCTAACTCTGATAATTGAGGACATACAAGTTTATCTATACTTATCAAATATGGATATACATTTAGAGTGAAGTTTTTCTTAATTGTATTCACTACATGTGCTTTTTAACTTCAGAAGCTCTGAACAGTGAAGCCCTGTGGAAGTCATTTGTACCATAATGAACTCTTTTATTTTCCTTTCTTCGTATTTAATTTGAACAGCTGAATAGTTTTTGTGACTGCTTACTGCTTTGAGTGGTTTTGTTTGGTTTTTTGGTGTTTGTTTTTGGTGTTTTTTTTTCAGACACGGTATCCTATTTTGAGAACCATCTGAATGCATAGCATAGGAGATTAGAAACCCTCAGCAGAGGTTTTGTGATACATTACTTTTCATAAGAAGGAAACTGGAAGGATGGAATTGTTCTGATTTTTCAACACAGCTGTAATCTTTTCTTACTCTTCCCTATTGTGGAGCTAGTGAAATTCAGAGTAGGAGAAGTGGTGGCAATATGGATTTGAGTGAATCAAGCTTTGAAGGGTGGGGGGTAATAAGGATCGGTGCAGAGGGGGAAGAGCTGAGATCTGTTGCGTCATGCCTGTTATATACCATGCTTTTCCTGCTTTTTTTGTGCTTCCAAATGCTTTTTATGTTCCCTTTCTAACCCTGAATTCTGTGAAGTATAGCTCAGGCTTTTTATGAGTGATATGTATCCTGCACATCACCTATCCAAACTGTAAAGATTCCACTGATGTGTTCCCAGATTAAACAATGGATAAAGTGTAAGAATAAGTCTAGGATCTTTAATTAGATATGACTCTGTATTAGCATAAAATATTTAGTTTATATTTCATATTTAAATCCTATACATCAAGTCACTTAAAAATTTCGAAATGAAGAAGAGAGAATTACTTAACTATTCAGTATGATGCCTTTCAAATTAAAAGTGGTAGAATCCATATTAGAAACATTTCATTAATAAGCTTTAAAGGCATGCTAATAATTCTCTGCCAGTTCATGTGAACAAGAGTTGTTTAAAATTGATTGCAGTGGATTCAGTGTTTGCACAGGGTTTGGTGAAGGTTACTCCATAAGAAGGTTCTACGTTCTGCAACAAAATCTAGTCTTTATTAAAAATAAATTGGCTGTCATATAGCTAACACTTTGTAATAAATGATAAATGCAAACTGGATATAGCATTTCCTTTGCTACCTGTTGTGAATAATCTGTGAAAAGTGCATTGCGCTCAGTTATGAAGACTGTCTTATTATAGTGATCTTGATTTTTCTTTTTTTCTCTCCCCTCCCTCCCTTCCTCTTGGAATGGGGTAAATGCATAAATTCTGTGGGAAGACGGATGGAATAAGATACTGTGGATTCATGGCTAAGCGTGTGGGATTCATGTCTTCATGTCTAAGGATGTAGAGGAAAAGAAGGCTATCAGGAACAGTCAACATGGATTCACCAAGAGGGAATCATGCCTGACCAACCTGACAGCCTTCTGTGATGGAATGACTGGCTGGGTACACGAGGGGGGAGCAGTGGATGGTGCCTACCTTGACCTCAGCAAGGCTTTTGACACCGTCTCCTATAACATCCTCGTAGGTAAGCTCAGGCAGCGCGGGCTGGATGAGGGGACAGCGAGGTGGACTGAGACCGGGCTGAAGGGCAGAGCCCAGAGGGTTGTGACCAGCGGCGCAGGGTCCAGCTGGAGGCCTGTGGCCCACAGTGTTCCCCAGGGGTCAGTGCTGGGTCCGGTCCTGTTCAACTTGCCCATCAGTGACCGGGACGTGGGGACAGAGCGTGCCCTCAGCCCTCAGCAGGTGACACGAAGCCGGGGGGAGCGGCCGATACACCCGCAGGCTGCGCTGCCCTTCAGCGAGGCCTGGGCAGGCTGGAGAGCTGGCGGAGAGGAACCTCGTGGGGTTCAGCACAGGCAAGAGCAGGGTCCTGCCCCTGGGGAGGGACAGCCCCACGCACCGGTACGGGCTGGGGCTGCCCTGCTGGGGGGCAGCTCTGCGGAGGGGACCTGGGGGTTCTGGTGGGCAGCAAGTCGCCCGTGAGCCAGCAGTGAGCCCTGGTGGCCGAGGGGCCAGCGGGACCCCGGGGTGCGTGAGGGGGAGCGTGGCCAGCAGGTGCAGGGAGGTGATCCTGCCCCTCGGCTCTGCCCTGGGGAGGCCGCACCTGGGGCGCCGTGTCCAGGGCTGGGCTCCCCAGGTCAAGGGAGACTGGGAACTGCTGGGCAGGGTCCGGCGGAGGGCTACGGAGGTGATGAGGGGGCTGGAGCATCTGCCTCATGAGGAGAGGCTGAGGGAGCTGGGCCTGTTCAGCCTGGAGAGGAGAAGGCTGAGGGGGATCTTACCAATGTCTACAAAGATCTCAGGGCCGGGTGTCAAGAGGATGGGCCCAGGCTCCTTGCAGTGGAGCCCAACGACAGGACAAAGGGCAATGGGCACAAGCCAAAACACGGGCAGTTCCATCTGAATATGAGGAAGAAGTTCTTTTCCTTGAGGGTGCCAGAGCGCTGGCACAGGCTGCCCAGGGAGGCTGTGGAGTCGTCTTCTTTGGAGACATTCAAAAAATGCCTGAATGAGATCCTGTGCAACCTGATCCAGGAGAGCCTGCTTTAGCAGGGGGTTGGACTAGACGATCTCCAAAGGTCCCTTCCAACACTGACTGTTCTGTGCTTTACGAATGGCCACATATTTCAGATTGCAGTTTAATTTAGGTGAATCAAAACAGAGCTTGTGTGGATCTCCAGAAAGGTTAAACCAGCCTGAGGGACGTAGTAGTGTGACGGCAAATGAAAATTAACAAAGACACAAGTGAGAAACCGTATATAATTCAGAACATGTACTTTCTGTGTAAGGACTCCTAATTGGGGAGGTTTCATCAGGAAACATTCTTTAGATTTAGTTTGGTACACAGAAACCAATAAAATAACAAATAAGAAATATTAGAAAATAAGGGGGAAACTATACAGAAAAAGCTACTGTAGTAAGACTGATTTGCTGTTATTACCACTTCAGTGTGCTCTTAATGAAAGAAGTTCATGTAAGGATACAAAACAGCTGTTGTAATGACAGAACTTCAAATGCAGACAAAGTGCTTGATACATAAAAGGCAATTTGATAAGGTTTTAAGGACCTTTCTGTCTTGATAATGATGATATTGAAGTTAAGATGCTTTCCATGAACATCCCTTAGCACAATTGCATTCAAGAAAAGGGCTTGGATGAATTATGCAAAATAATGAAACATATGGTGAAGGCTGGTCAGATGCTACCCTTGATATGTTGCTTTATGTAAAGTGAGGATGCATGGAATGTTACTGCATTGTAAATTTAAAAATAGCATTCTTTGCTGCAGATGGAATAGAACTGGAGGTGTCTGCAAGACAAAAAATAGACAGTTTCATAAACCCCAGGTCTCACTGTGGTGGCTTAGTTGCTACGCAGCACCAATCCAATCGCTTGCTCACTTCCCACCCTGATACGGACATGGGAGAGAATTAGAAAAGCAAAAGCAAGAAAAAACTTGCGAGATGAAATAAAAGTAGTTTAATTGAAGGAAAGAGGTGGGACACCCCCTAGCCAAAGTGATGCAAAGGCAATTTTGCCACCCCCCAGAAGGAGACTGATGCCCAGCAAGTCTCCAGGTAATGGCTACTTTAGGGAGACTGTTCCTCCCTTTTTATTGCTGAGCATGATATTACATGGTATGGAATATTCCTTTGGTCTGTTCCGTTCAGCTGTCCTGGCTGTGTCCCCTTCCAGCCTTTTGGCTACTCCTTGCCTGCTTGCTGGGGTGTCTGAGAAGCGGGCACCTTGACGCTGTGCAACACTGTTCAGCAGCTGTTAAAACGCTGGTGTGTTATCCCCCACGCTGGTTTAGCCACAAATCCAGAACACAGCACCTTATGGGCTGCTATGAAGAGAATTAACTGTCACACTGAGACCCGCTGTACTCACTGATGCATCTTAGACACCTCTGAAGCACACTTTCTGTAGTACGTAAATGCTGAAAGCAGTGTGTATAGACTTGTGAACTGAGGTCTCGGTTCTTTATGTTCATGAGGAGCAGCACATACATCTTACTTGTGCAGGTTCTGCATAGGTTGGGACTGCTTGCAGGAAAAATCTCAGAATCAGCTTTATGCTGTAAAACCAGTGATAGTACCTCATTTCCTTTTCTGCTGCAAAACCAGTGAGAATATCTCGTTTCCTTTTTTGCTGCATTGCTTTCTACAAGATGGTGTAACTGGGCAGATGTCGTTGTTATATAAGCATCAAAGCACTTATTTTACTAAGTATTTTGAAATGAAATTGATTCTTGGATGAGAAAAAAGTTCTACAATAAATGTGACAAACTATGAACCTCAAGCAAACTGCCTGAAGCTTTATTTCATATCTGCTCAAGTTCTGTCATATGTTTTTTAAAACCTAAAAGAGGCTGAGTTATCTGGGGAAGTAAAATTTTATAGTGAAACCATTACAGTCAAACCTATTGCAAATCTCTGTTAGGGTTTAATTGTCCAAGGTTTCTAATTCCATTTCTGAAATATTTTGATCTTATTCAGAAAAGACATCATGGAATAATTCCTTGTCTTTTAATGCTATTTTCCTTTTTTTTTTTTTTTTCTTTAAACCTTCAGGATAGCATTTTTAGCTATCGAGTTCTCACCTTCTGAAACTTTGAATAGATGTGTGTGAAACAGACTTGATTTTCCTTTGCATCAAACTATTTCCAAATGAACATGCCTCCAACTGGAGTAATAATGATGGTAAATCAGGGTGGATGTCTGCAGTGTTCAAGTTAATAAAAAAAAAGCAATTTGGAGTTCTCCTAAATCTGAACTTGCCTTTTTATTTCCTGCGTATTTCTGCTCCAGTATTAGTGTTAACTTATCAATCTAATTAAGCTGGGGTTTGTGCTAAAAGAGGAAAAAATGAGAATTTTTTAAAAAGGTTACCATTCCCTGTCACATTTCAGTTTTTTACATTCGACATGCTTAAGGTTAACTTACACCCAGACGTGAAACTTCCACAGCTAAGACCTTCAGAAGCTAAAAATTAGTTTGGGTTCAATGTCTTGATTACACAAAGCTTCAGACAGTAACTGAGGATTTTGCTCTAGGTGTCGGGCCTGAGCGAACCTCCCAGTGCTGTAAGGATGCCAGGTGAAGAAACATGCTGTGGGGCACAATAAATTCCTCCTGAGCCTGAGAGGGTTCCTCTATCTAGATAGCATCTCCTGCTAAAGACTTTTTTGGCTGTTGATCAGACATGCCTGATTAGAGAGGTAGTGGCTAACTGTGGAAAGAACAAGACATTTCACAGTGAGCAGTTACACCTGCCCATCTGCTTGGAGTAAAATTTAGTTTCCTCTTACTGGCCTGTGACTTACACAGAAATTATTAGAGAAAACAAGATTTTGGGTTTGGGGTTTTTTTGGTGGTTGTTGTGTTTCTGTTTTAAAATGTATTTATTTTTTTATTTTTTAACCACTTAAGAGACAGTAAATACAGCTTAGTAAGATGTTATGTGGCAGTTTTAAAGTCAGGAAAATTCCCTTTAGTTAACACTGTTATCTGTGGAGTTTGCAGGAAGTACAGTCAAGAATGAACTTTGAACCTTTTTTTTTCCTCTTTCTTTTTATAAAAACAAAATCACATTGTTAGACTTTCTTGAACTTCCCTTTCTCATTTTGGTTTGTGATTTCCAAGACTGGCTTGGAACCAACATTTCATGCTAGGTTACCCTGGCATGATGCTCTGTATTCTTAGTATCTTTTCTTCATTACTTATTTCTGAAACGACTATGAGTCAAAGTAATCTTTGTAGAAAGCCATACTACTTTGTATTTGAAAAGCTATTTTGAGTGGCTGATAACATCAATATTGACAATGCTTAGGAGAAAAAAAGCATTGCTTTCCCTGTTGAATTCTGGCTGCTGAAGTCAGGGGGGACAGTGACTGGTTAAAACAAAAGAGGTTTTCTCTTCACTTTGGAGATTTACAGAGTCACAGATGAAAAATCCAAAAGAATTTTCCATGGCTAAATTGCTTATTGTTTTAAACTTAGTTATTATGTAGAAATTGTATAATAAAACATAATTATTAAATAAGTATGGTCTAGATATACTAAGGACACTTAGATATACTTAGAATATCCATTAGATATATCCTAAAGGACATCAGAAAGGATTTAGTTTGAGAACGAAATGCGTATGTGAAAGAAATGCTGTTTTTCATTAGTTAGCATATCAGTTTCTAGGCTTGTTCTTAATTGTAATAGCTTCCACTTGGTGACTATGATTTGTGGAATTATAGAAATGCTGAACATGATCCTCTTGAAAGCCCCATTCTTTGTCAAATGATGAGAACTAAAGCAACTGATTTAATTCATACATTAATTTTACAAAGTTTTCAGTGAAAGAGATGCTTGATTACTCCATTTTCATTGCAGAATTGAAACGCCAGGAGCCTCTCCCAGAATAGCTGAGAATATAGTGTTCATTTGGCATGTATACGTATGACTTTGGTGCAGCTACCTAAATAGAAAATATATAATCTTTTGTGGGGGAGGGCAGGAGGAAACATGGGATTTTTCCAAAATGATTTGTGGACTTAGAAGCACAAAACCAAGTCATTTAGGTGCTTATGAAAATCCTGCTCTTCAGTGCCAATGCCAGACTTTGGTTGAGATTTAGAAAAAGCTGGGAGGGGGGTGGGGTGGGTAATGCTTTCAACCTTCTGTTCTTAGAAATAATCATCTATTGCAGTAATCATAGGGGAAGGGAAAGAAACTGTAAATCCCTTACAAGTGCTAATCCTATCGTTGTTACATTTATATTTAATGCCTGTAGAATCTTAACATGGAGTTTTACTGTGTGCCATTTGGAAGACCAAATGTTAATTCTAGTTGGTATTTTTTAGGGAGAGACATATATATTAATGTTAAGACAAATGATGTTAAATGCATAGCCACTTCTATTTAGCCAAAATGCTTAGGCAGAGTCAACTTCGAGTTCCTAATTGTCTTTGTGCTAGTAAAGAACAATTACTTTTGTTGTCTCTTGTATAGAGAAGCTCTTGTGCCTGTTTGTGCTGGAGAAAGGAGGCCAAAAGTAAGCGATGATGAAGGTCACTCACCTACATAAATGCTTATTTATTTTAGAGAAAAGAAAGAGCCTTAATAAAATGTATTTGTTACTGTTATTCTAATATTTAGACCAGCTAGTATACTAACTCAGCTTTAATTACAGTTGATCAATTTCTTCAGTCTTGAGCACATGGAATGTTTGAAAAATTGTTTGCCTGAAGCACCTTTGTTAAAAAAGCAGAGACATACATATTGACCTTAGTCTTGATCTTGACTGAAGGTAAAAACATTTTTCCCTGTTTTGGGCCCAGTTTGCGGTATTGTTGGAGGATGCAGGCCACAAAGGAATGTAAGATTTTATTTTCCAGATACTATTGACTTTTAATGAGAAATCGAAATTCTTCTTAGCCTGCTAACTACTACTTAGCTATTTTTATTAGGATTTTCCCTTTGCATGTATCAATAGTACCTTTAAGTCATTTAGGTCCCCAAGAGCCTTAGAAAGTCCTCTTTCAAATATATGTTACAAATGAAAAATGGATTGTTTTAAATTTTAATGAGTGCACACTGTTATTTGGGGTGTGTTTACATGCTAAAATGAAATTTTGTTGTCTACCTACTAAATGTTGCTCTCATTTCCCTGAAAAAATTGCCAATTACACTGAGTGGAATTAATCTTATCTTGATGTAGGCATTGAAAATGGATCAGATAAATGGCACCCTACAAGGGTCTGTTTTCCTTGTTCTGAAAGGAAATGTTCCTTGCTCATCAGAAGATGAGCTGCATGTAATTAACTCAGATGTCAGTGTCTACATCATGGTTGTCTGCAAGATGAATTTCATCCGCTTTGATTAAATTGGAGTAGGGGAGGTATCTCACTATTCTTATTCCAGCATTCATTGTTTTTCTGTTTAAAACCCTCTATCTTCTTTTTAGAGGGGACCATTTATAGGAAGTTTTACTGCAAGACGTGTGTGTGGTCTTGTCCTGCCACTTGTATGAAGCCTCTTTTTTTTTTTTTTTTCCTAGCTGCTTTTGTTGTAAGCCAGGACTATAACATTTCTGGAGTAGTATATATAGAGAAAGGGAAGATGGTCCCTGCATCAAAGAGATCTAACTTTACCAACAGGAAAAGAAACAATGGACAAAAAAAGATGGAGAAGTTCTTGCTGAACAATGTTAGCATGAGAATGATCTTACTGCACCAACAACCTAATATTGTTAAGCTCTGTTACAGACTTTTACCTTTTGTGTAGAAAAGATTTTGCTGAAAGCTGGGCTGAATACCAAACTGTAACATAGCAATTATTACCAGGTGACAAAAAAAATTAAATAATTAATTTGGGTCAAAAAACTGTAGCCCGTTTTGGAGTGGAAAGCCTGGAGTTATTTTGCAGTGGAAAGCCTGGTGGCGGTGTGATAGTGCTGGTGCTAAGTCTTGTTTCAGATGGCCAGTTTGGGGTGATCTGATGGGGCACCTTGTTGAATACTTGCCTGAATTGCAAGCTGTCTGGTGCTTTTTTCAGTAGTTGTCATGAACTGACATGGATAGCAAAGCAAACATATTACAGATACATGATTTTGTAAGGTCATAACACTTTATGCATAGTTCAGAAGTGTGTCAAAAGGCTAGCAAAAGGCTGATGCAGCAGAAGGTTTTATTAAAAAAAGAAGATACAGCTTTTTGGCGTGGTATTTTTTTTTCTTCTTGAGCTTTCATCAGTATCCCTTTGTTTCAAGCAGCCATTGCATGAGGAAATGACTAGGAGTGTTTTATGGCAGTCTGTATTTAGGTTTGAGAGAGCTACCTGCCTACAATTTCCACTGACTTTAGTTGAACCTACAGGTGTCCAGAACTTCTGAAAAACAGACCTGCTGTCTTTCTCTTTTTTGGTTT
Source organism: Falco punctatus (assembly GCF_963210335.1). NCBI lineage: Eukaryota > Metazoa > Chordata > Aves > Falconiformes > Falconidae > Falco > Falco punctatus. The sequence continues at coordinate 83,464,211 of NC_137584.1, forward strand.
TTGTCTAAATTAAAGAGTAACTGTGCAATGAATCTGACTTCCGTGATGCTGGAAACAGCTAAAATTTAAGACGGAAGAACACAAAGTTACCTTTAGACTCGGAGAAGAAAAAATTGATGGACAGTGGTTTTAGGGTGATTTTTATCTCTGTGGTTGCATACAACTTGAAGCTCTGCCTGAAGTAGGAAGATTTGGAAATATGTCTGTGGGTGTCCTGAGGTTCAATGGATTAGCATAAAAAAAGAGATGGGGAAAAACCCCCGCACCTTGCTGCACTAGTGTGTCCTCTGACTACACGCTTCAGTGGTGTTGGAGGGCACTGATAGACTTGGTCATTCTGACTTAGGGCAGACAAGATGCTCGCTCTGTGCCCAGCCTCCCTACCTGAATATTGCACAGCTCAGAAGCCAGGGCAGGCTCTGAAGGCAGCAGTCCTGCTCTCCCTTCCGCCCTCACTGCTGCCTCCTGCCCTGCTTCCAGGGTTCAGGTGTCCATGTGGTGAAGCAGATTAGAGTAACTGCTGTTGCCTAACGCTGGCCCTTGTTTTCCCTTTGTCGCTGGGTTATTTCCACCCTGATGCTCTGCTGCCCCGTGGCTGTGCTGTTTGGAGGGGCAGTGTGGAGGAAGGGGTGCCGAGGGATGGGATGAAGAGGAAGGAGAGCCCAAGGGGAGGAACGAGGCTGCTTCTTTTAGCGGCACCCATTTAACGTGTGTTCTATGACCTCTTAATCCTTGATCATACCGCCAGTGCTTGAAGAATCACATGAAAGATATTCTGATGTTGTGTTACTTTCCAGTAAACTGTTTATTTTTCCGTTAAAATTAAGGGGCTGTAGTCATAGTATCATAGCTATGGCCCTAGGCTGCAGGGAGGTTGCTTACCCTTGGCTCCTAGCATGCCATGTGGATTTACTCCCATGGGTGTAGAAGCACTCGGGTCATTGAATGGTGCAGCATTCACTTCCTGCATGTGACTAACTAGATTAAAATCTGATTATTTCTTTTTTTTTTTAATTTTATCTATGCTGTTCCATTGCATGGTAACTAGTTTTCCTGTTAAAAATCGCAGTGTCAGACATGAAATCTTAGAACAGTTGTGTGGTTGATATTTTAGCTAGACAAAGGCCATTTCTTTAACATTTGAAAATGAAATGTATCTCGCTTGTAAACCTATCAAAACCAATGCAAGATACATTTCAGATAAATTTATTGCAGTTTTGAAACATCCCTTTTTTGGATGCAAGTTTGCAAAAGTATAATAATAAAATATTACCACAGCTCAACCTATTAGTAAGTATATGTGAGGACACTGATTTCAAGCTTTAAAATTTATTTTTAAATTTTAAGCAATCAATTTTAAATCAATAAATAAACATATGGAAATGGAATTCTTGGAATTCAGTAAAACTTCTGGTCCCTTTATTTTTGCATCAGGTACCTCACTTTCATTTTTCTGCTGAGTGTGTGCATGTATTTGCAAAGTAATATGCATTTTGCTGTGTCGTCTTATTCTGAAAAGCAAGACTGGCAATATAAGAGGAGCAGATTTTCTGTCTGCCTTGGCCTTGAAGAGGAAAGAATCCTGAGATATTTTTTTTCCTTCCTGTTCTAGTATGATAAGCTCGAAGAGCCAAAGTGTATACTTGCTAGCATAAGGTGAGTTTAAAATGCACAGCACTGCACATTAGTATCAGAACTTTATAAAATATTTTCAGTAGCTGTTCTGTCGTGACCTTTTATGAAAAGTATAGATTTTTAACTACATAGCGTACATTTTGGAGGTTTATGCTGTGGGACCACTGCCCTTCTCTTTCAGTTGCATACAAGGCTTGTGACAATTAGAGCAATTATGCACCTAGGAGCTTTATATGCAATATAGCTATTCTTTAATAAGCTTTTAACTTCTTTGGAAGGAGTTATTACAGAGACATCAAGTGATCCTCAGAGGTACTAGCTGAGGTTCTTCAGTGGTCCTTTTGTCTCTAGGAACACCTGGTTAAGGCTGTTAGGAAGTAAGGAGTAAGAGATTAATAATGTAGGGTTACAGTGCTTGGCAGAAGATCATGGATTGATTACTGAGTACTTGTAATTTTCTACCGACATCTGGCCATTTCTCAGAGCTTGGACAATTGACCTTCTTTCTCAGTTCCTCCATTTTGTATCTATACGTAACAGAATTGCCTTTAACTGTAAAGCCTCTTTTAAGAATTATACTCTCTTTTTGAAGTGCATGGCAAATTAAAAAAAATTATGTAATTTATTCAATAGTAGAATATTAATTTCAGATTTGGTTTAGTGGCAAATATTTTGCATATAAATTATCAGTGCAACTCGCCACTCTGCTGTTTGGGGTGAACAGCAAAAAGACAAATCTTTTTGATTGGGATGGTGAAATGTATTTGATATAGGTGGAGATGTGATACATCTCCATCCATCATGGCTTGTTTTCTTTTAATATCTGAATGACATTGAATTTGAGTGGATGCTTGTTCGCTACCCCTGCCCAGTAGCTTCATTTTGTAAGGTCTCGGCACTGCTGTTATGCAGGTCTTCCTTCAACAGAGCTCAATAGTGATGTTTGTCTGTTCTGTTGCTAAAAATATGTTTGGACGGATGTTTTTTCAAGGCATAAACTACAATGCATGATTGTTGGGTACTATGGAAGGAAAATATAATAGCTATTATTTAATATTTCTTGATTAATATTTCTTGAAAGCAAAAATACCCTCCGGGAGAAGCATGCTGAGGGCATTGTGCCCAGAGGTGGGATGGCAACCTCCTGAAGTGATGGGAGGGAGGCAGCAGTGCTGCCCTCTGACTGAAGAGGGTCTGTCATCATCTGGATGTCGCGTGGCTGTTCCATCAGAGCCTGCCTTTGGATAGTCTAATGTAGCTGTTACACATACAGGGGCTTCTCCTTTACTTTTAGTGGCATATCTTTAGTGGGATAAGTACTATATAAACTGATTTAATTAATCAGTAACCCAGGATGAGGCTTGTTGAAGATGTCCTGAAGGTAAAAGCTATAGAGACATTTGGATATTTGGGATTACATTGTTCAAAATCTGTATGCACCTAGCTCCTGTGCATCTCTGGTAGCTGGGTTTGTTCTTGTCTGTGGAAGGAACCCTAGAAGTTTCCCAGAGAATGAGATAGATTAATGTTTTTAGCTCAGATCAAAGGTCTAATTACCTTGTTTTGCTGCTAAGCAAAGAAAAATTTAAGATTATACTCTCAAATTTTATGCTTTTATTTTGTGTGCTCAATTGCACTTTACATTTACCTTCAAAAATACTGAATGCATTTGCTACTCCACGGGTGTAATTTTGTACCTGGTATGGTGGAAAGCCACAGTGTCTGAAGTTGTGGTCTTCTACCTCCCCACATGGTGTAGTACATCCATAAGTCTACTGACTTTAGAAGTTTAACAGTATTCTGAAAAATACTAGCTTTCATTTCTGGCTGATACTCATCACATGAACATAGCTATAATACCTCACCATAGAAACAGAAAAACTTCATACTTTGTTATTTGCATGTAACTTCATGCATCAACATACACTGTTACTTTATAAAATTTCAGCTGTTTAAAGTTACTTTATTAAGGACAGGTTTTCGTGTTGGAATCTTAAGTTATCGCTGCTGTTGTGTTTGTCTTTTCACAAAAAGACAGGAGCTTTAATAACTGTGGCCAAGTATGTAACAATGTTCCTTCATTTAAAACAAACAAAACAACCCTGCCCCCTCCCAGCCCCAACCTGCTGATACATGTTACAGCATATTTTCATGTGCCATTGTATGCTAGTATTTACTGTTGACCCCTTTATATATTTTAAATATTTAAATATTTTCTTTTAAATATATTAATATTCACTTTACATCTTCTTGGGAGACACTGTGAGTTCCTTGCAGTCAACGCACAGCTTTACTGAATATAAGACCGCATTTTGATTTGCTAAGTAGAACCTGGATAGTGTTAGCTTTCCTTGTGATGTCTGGTGAAAGGAAAGCTTCATATGCTCTCTCACTGTTCAACACCGAAATGAAATACATCATTTATGAACTGACAAACAAGCTTATAATGTTTAATAGTATTTTACTTCCTATGCCTTATGCATGTTTGTAGCTACAGAGGAGAGAAAATGTACTATTTGTCGACATTTTTTACAGATACTGTTTTTCCATAAGACTAATAATAATTTTGTACTTAAACATTCTGGTATGATCCTTGAAATCTTTTCTGCATAAAGATTCCTGTGAAGAACAGTAATATTTGGAAAGAAATGGCATATTTTGAATCTAGCTTTTACCCTGCATATTTTTTCCAGTGAATTGGTTTTGTTTTGCAGACCCATAATGAATGTCATACTTGTTGATATTATCTATTCCCCTCAAAATTAAAAAAATGACTGTGAGGAACATTAAGCAAATGCTGTTCTGCAGTCACAGCTCTATTTAGAATCAATATGCAGGATTTATATGTATATAATACTGTATGAGTGTCTCTTACATAGCCTTGGAAAACAGGTAGTAATATTTGATAGAGGTGGGGAGCCAAAAACATGAATGGTAAGGGTTCGTGAAGCCTTTCGTGCCAGACAGAAGAGATTCAGGATTTTTTGCCTAGATAAGGTGAAAAAATATTCCTATATTATAGCCAAGTTTGGTTTCCTTCAAATGTTCATACATCAGTATCATGTTCTAGGAGATAACCTTTAGTATAAACTGAGATGATGTCAGGAGACCATTTATTGAAAAATACACTGCTCAACGTTGTACCTGATGCTTGAATCTATATGTTAAGGAGCTAATTTTCCCCCCAGAAATACTGGGAAGGAGGAATTGAAGAAATGAAACATCCTACAAGCTTCTGGACGTGATTTGTTGTTGTTGGTTTTTTTTAAAAGATGTGGCAAAGAAACAGACAAAAATAAAATGTTTAAGTTAGTAATTAGGCAGCTTGAAGCCTCTAGGATAAAGTTTCATGTACTGAAAAGTGTTTCTTGGGATTTTGGTATTAAAAAAAAAAATAATTCCTGTTATTGCTACGGGTGTAGTACTGAAGGAACTTTTTCTGATTGCAGTTTGTAGCAGAAGCAGCACTTGAGTTACTCGGCAAACAAATTCTGGGAGCTGAGAAAAGGAAAAAAAGCTGTGCTAAGTACTTCTAACCTTAAAATGGTGGGTGGATTGTTTTGTTGCTGGTCTTGCTGCAAACCTGAGGTAAGAGATTGACTTCAGCAGAAAGATCAGATGCAGCAAGTGATCCCAAAGCTGAAAAGTGCTAATTGTGACATTAAAGTTACTCATACAACTTTTTAATTGTAAAATAATATTAAATATTAAGACACGGATTTAATTTCTGCATGAAATTAAACAGAATATCTCAAAGACCATTTGCAATTAAAACCAATTAATTTCACAGTTTTTAAGTTCTAAATCATGTGTTGTATATGTTCCATTCAGAGTATTTAATCTCCCAATAGAAGAATATTAATGCTGTTGTGCAAACAGCTAGCACAACTCAATCTGTTCAGGGAAACTGAAATCGAAATGAAGCATAGGCAGAGGAAAGTATGATAGACAGCTTATTTTAAGAGGTGAATGAGAAGATAGTGGCTTCTTAGTGTAGGGAAGTTTTGCGGCCAAAAGGAAATGTAATTGCTCTGAGAGGAACAATACATCAGGGAGGGAAAAAACAGATTTATAGAAGCTCAGGAACTTTTTTTAGTGAACATATGCATTGAATAAAAATAAAACGTAGTGTGGAATTCAAAATAAATTTCCTAACCATAATAATGATTAGCCTTCCCATTAGGGTCTGTGTAAGAGAAAGCAGGTGTATTTAAGGGAATTTAAGAGAATAGGACATGGTATCTGCAGTAGCAGGGGATTTATTTATTGACCTAGGAAATCCTTGTAGTGTCTCTTCCCATCGTATAAGCTTCCGCATTCTAGGATCTAAATGTTTTGTGGTTTTTTTTTTTTTTTTTTTAATGTTGTGTAGTAGAAAGTATAGTTTAGGCACTAGATATGATTTCTCAAAATCATTTATTAGATTATTGGCTTTGTCACAGACTTTCAGTGCTTCATGCAGGCCTTCAGATTTGTCATGCTGGATTTTACGGCTACTAAATAGTTTTGCTTGAAGACTGTGTTTTAAAGGTGGTATTTCAATAATAGTTGTGAGGCACTCAGGTAATGAAATATTTAGAAACTTAATGTCATGCAAGAACTTGCTGCCCAGCTGTCTCCTTGAGGCAATGACTTTTGCTCTTGACAAAAGGTGGACTGGTGACTTCTGAGTGGTGCTGCTCTGCAAATTTATGAGGAGAAGGGGGTTGGGGCTCTTTCTATAAAACACAAGGGGCAGGTCTTGGTGCTTCTGCTGTCAAGTAGTCAATCCACATAGACTTTAACGAATCTAGGGGAACTCTGCTCTGCAATAGATTTCGACTGAAAGGTGCCAGACCAGCTGAAAAGCCTCTGATAAAAGCATAAAATAAGACCGACAAAAGCAGTAGAACCTGTTAGGAGGTGGCTCACTGGGTGTGAGCCAAGCAGGGTGCTATGAATAGTCATAGTTCCTGGAATTCACAAATTCAGCATTTTTGGTGACCAAACTCTGACAGATTTACTTGGTTCTAAACAGACTTAGTAACAGATCTGCAATCAAGTCTCATTATTTTAATGTAATTCCTTATACAGAAGGATTGAGAGCCTTTATTAGCTTTGTATCACCAAATCCCAAAGCTACAGATTTTCAGAATGAAGGAAAAGAATTAGTTTAATTATGCTGTATTCTTTGTAGGTCTTGTTGTGCTTTTTTTCTGTTACTTAGTCGTCCAAACTGACAGATATTTGAGTTGAGAGATGTGAAATACAATCCTGACTTTTGAGGTTTTGGTAAGTTATGGCTATCCTTGTTGGCTCTGTTGTGGCCGTGTTTATAGTAGTGTTGTCTTTTAAAAATGTTTCATGAATTCAGACAGCAGTGTTACGGACTGTACCATATTCTCATCTCCATGTTAGGGATAAGGGACAGAGACAGAATATTTACTGGCAGCTGAAAGGAGAAAATATTTAGTCCGTTGCCTTAGCCAGCAAGCCATTGCTTCTTTGTATACGCGTTTCCTCTTTCAGCTAATTGTAATATTTGAAGAGTTGATGGCCATTCACTCCCTTTTCCTGTGATACAGCATTTATAAAATAGAACAAATTCCATTTTTCCTGTTACTTTATCTCAGTAGCGAATAAAAACAGCATCAAGCTGATTAGGGATATCTGTTGCTTCCATATGGATGGCAGCTGTGCTGCTTCTCTGCTGGAGAAGTTGTTTGTTGCTTGGTCAGGACTGAAAGGCAGCTGTGTGCTTGTCCTGGGCAAGGGGCCTTGTGCAGCTGAGTGACAAGTTCTTTTTGCTCCCTCCTGGCTATAGGACAAGTTTATACGGGGAGCTTGTACTGCATGCTTCATTTTGAGGAGTAGAGTGAATGGAATTACTCTTCTGATTTTCCATTGATTTGATGACAGAGGGAAGAGAAGTTAGGGTGGCAAATAGGAAAAGCTAGACTGAGTCTATTTCTTATTTTGGGGTGAATAAGGGCTGTTATAATTTAGTCCTAAAAATAAAACTCTTACCCTGCCCCCCCCTCCGCATCATGAAACATTATGACAACTAGTGTTGCAAAACCTCTTTGTCTGTGTGTATGTTTGTATACGGGGTGTTTATAGAGTGGTAGGCTCAGACATTTAACACACTTCGGATCCCCGTTACGTTCCACACTGCACAGATGCATAACAAAAATCCAGCTCTTGCTATGGGCTAATGTCCCAAGCATAAGGCAAGATGGATTCTAGAGGCAGATGAGAGGTAAACCAGCACACAGCAAAGGGAGACACACACACACTCAAGTCTCTTTGTGATCCCCTCACTGATGGCTGTGGCTGTCCAAAGAAGGGGCAAACACTCAGCGGGAGATGATTTTTTTCATCAGGAGTGGCTGTCACCTTTCAAGAGCAGTATGATCAAAGCTAATTTTGAAGCAATGCAGCATTTGCAGGAGTCTGTTTTCATTTAAGTGGGCCATCTGATGTTGCATTACATAAGGATAATGCTAACTTCATGACAATAATTCTAATCCTTGTCACCGAAATAGTTACTTGCTCTCTGGGAGAAATCCTTTATGTCTGGGAACACAGCTGCCCTTCTAAGAGAAACTGTCACTTTGAAAATCATGTATAATACAAGGAAACAAATGTCATTAGTTTTATTACCAATGATGACTTAGCCTTCAGATACATTCCTAGTGTAAGATCAGTCTTTATTTAGAAGTTGCCCCATGGACTCCTTTTCTTTCCCCAACCACAATTGCACAGCATACTTCTAGCAACGGGAATTGCTTGCTCATGGAAAAAAATTAATGTTAAGTAATGCATGTATGCATTTCTACTTGTATATAATGATTTTGAAAATTTAAATTGTATTGCTTTTATTTTTCATTATTTTATTTCCCTGTTCAGCTTATTCTGTTCTTTAAATCAAATTTGAGCTGATAATGATCTCCCACAGTTTGTCTAACATCTTAGAGGAGAAGAATATATGCAGCTGATTTTTCTCTTCATTTAGTTGTCTGGCCCCCTAGAAATGGTGAGGCTGAGAAACAAACATTGCTGCAGCCATTTACAAAAGCTAGGACTGGCTTCTGGTTAATGTTATTCTCTGATTAATGTTGTACTCAACATAGTAACTGTGTCCTCTTAACTCTCACTCTTCTGGTTTTATGATTTGCCTGTTGTTTTGTTTTTTTTTTTTTAAATTTTAATGTGTTCGTAAGAATATAATAAGTTAAGAAATGCCCTACTGGGCAGACCACTGGTCCATTTAGCTGTGTACTCTGACAGCAGTGGTAAATGGTGTAATTTCAGGATGGTACTACAGCCTGTTCCCCTTATACTGTCTCCAGCAGCCATTGGCGCTGTTAGAAGGGACATCCATGCATGTTCTCTTTATTGTCTGTCCTTGGAGAAATTCTTGGCCACCATTTTTTTTAACCTACCTATACAGCACCATGTAGAAATTCCAGAAGTTAAATATAGACTGCATGTTTAAAAACAAACAACCCACCACCACAAAAAAACAATGAAAAAACCCACAAACCAAACAAAACCCCAAAACAGATGAGGGTGGGAGAATTTCTTTGTTGGTTGCAAACTTTGCAAGATTTTCTTCAAATTATTCCCCCTCTTCCCTTTATTTTCAGTACATTTGATCTGTCATGGTTTATGTGCTTTCTTCTGCTTGTTTGGACAAGCTTCCAGATTATTTTTTTTCAACTGTTGCCCTTTTTGCTGAGATTGCCTCCTTTACTCTTCTGTTGTGCTAAGAAGGTCTCTATCTGCTTGTTTTGTTTTCCTTCAGAACTGTGGCAGACACTTTTATCTGGTCATCTAGTACAATGGCTCTTGAACACAGCCTGTGGACTGCTTGCAATCTTACATGCTTTTATGGCCACTCTTTTGGGTTTTTTTTCATTTGTTGTGACCGCTTGTACCATGTCTATGTTGTGTCCTTTCTTGAATTTGAGTATCATTATGCTAGATTTTATTGGAATGCTCTGTCGTCCCGTGTACACCCCCCCACCCCCCCCCCCCCCCCCCCCCAGTTAATTCAAATTGTGTTTTGAGTACTCTTAAAAATCATGTTTTCTACTTACAACTTGATCCAAGTCATCTGCTCCACTTAGGACAAAGCCTGAAGACTATCTCTTCTTGGGGGTTCTAATACTAGTTCTTTTTTACTAACCAGTCACTGCATTAAAAAAAAATATGCATTTCTGCATCTTGTCCTGGTGTGACATTAGTCCAGACTGCATATGCGTAGTTGAAATTTGCTGCTTCTGCATATCCTGACTTTCTTGTGTCTTGGATATCAACCTCTGATCAAATTAATTGTTCTTGTTAGGGAATTGCTATTATAGTCTTGATACTGTGTTTTCATTACCTACCTACAGTATTGACACGGTGTTGAGTTTTTGGTGGGTTTGGTGTTGTGTTGTTTTTTTCCCCCCCAAGATATTTTTAACCATTGGCATTTTTATTATCCTTTATGTACAACCTCATTCTTCCACCTGCAGATACTGTTCCATCATCCCTGAAAGGCTGGTAGCTTGGCAGTCTTATATCCCACGGATCAGATGCCTTTCACCATGTTTCTTGGGTATCTGCTGTGTTTCGGTTGTTATTTGATGCCTGGCATCTAACATATTTTTAGGCTTCTAAAACTGTTGTAGAAGCATTTGTAAGTTTTGTCTGTACTTTAGTGTTCAGTACTGCATGTGCAAGTCAGCTGGCATTGCAGGTGGTCCAACTTGCCTTTTTGGTTTATTCCTTATTTCCCCAGTTTTTCACATATCTCCTCTTGTCACTGACGTCTCATGGTTACATTGAGGCTTGGCCTGTTCCTTGTGCCTCACACATGGATCTGGAAGCATTTCAGAGAATGCTGTCGTGGAGGTCCTTGACTTCAGTTTCCTGCCTAAGGTAGTGAATGTAGCCTTCAGAAGACTTCTCCTACACATCCCTGCTTCCTAGAGTAACAAAAAGGATGGTCACCATGATCATTTCTCCTTCATGCCCAATTATAACTCACCTAACTTTCTGGTGAGTTCTACAGTCTTTAGACTTGGTGGATGAGTTGTTCTCCCGCCCCTCTGGACTTTGCAAACCCTCTCACAGAATCTCCCATGGCCACCACTGCCCTTTGCCTGTTGTGACAGATTCCCAAAGCCGCAGGAGCCTCCTCAGTTCAAGCAGTTGCTGTGATACTGGCTCTCAGTCCAGCACAAGCACCGCTGCTGCTGCAGCATTCTGCTAGGTCTCGTGTACAGACTTCTCCAGGAAGGGTGCAAAAGTAAAATACACGAGAGGCAGGACAGGTATCGCTTACTCGTTCAAAATGTGATCAATGTTTCCTTCAGTGAACCTGTATGAACATAATTTTTTTGTTGTTTCACAATAAATGGGAATGATGACAAATGAAAGCAATCCTTGTGTAGAAGATGCCTGTGCTTTGTATGTTTCTTGCATGGTCCTTTTGCATTAACTATTCATACAAAATAAGAGGAGGTAGCTCTGTGATTGTACTGAAGGATAGGTTTGGCCTAATATTAACGGTTTGTAATAAATCTGAACTTTGGAATATTTAAAACTTAATGTTTTTTTTTAATAAACCTTGAAACTTTGATGAATTCAAGAAGTATCTTTTAACCTGTGCCAGTATCACTTGTTCTGATTCAATATATTTGCATTTTTTTTAAAACCCACATAACTGCTTCTATTTATTGCTGCCATATGCTGGTATCTTCCGATGTTGAAATAGTGGTTGTTTCTTTTCCGTATCACTAATTCCAGCATTTTAGTTAATGCTTTTTATTAGTAGTGGAAATAGCAATGGAATATAATTTGTTTCTTTGTTTGTTCTAAGCTGTATAATGAAATGGTTGTATATTTCTATTAAGCTCAGTCGTTATTGTTCTAAAGCAGAAAAATCAGCCAGAAGATGAACAAAGTATCCCTCAGAAAGTACTATTCATTCTGAGCATTAGAGTTAAACCTAAAAACCAGAAATGTAAATGTATAGGAATATAAGTATTGAAATATTTATAATTTTTTCAGATTAGGTTAGAGGTGAGGGAGTTAAATATATATTCTGTGTAGTTTTCATTTTAACTCATAAAGTTTACAAGTTGATTATGGTTTCTTGAGGAGATGAGAAAAAAAATAATTTGGGTTGTAGGAAAAATAGATTGCTTTTTTCCCCTTCATGTACCTAGAAAAAATTCTTGCACAGTTCAGAATATTTAAAACTTTCAGAGATTTTTTTAATCTATAGTCAGTATTACAAAGAATTAAGTACTGTCCTCTTCTACAAGTGAGCTCTAACTGTATTTCATTATATGATATATGATATAAATCTTCAATATCAATATGATATAAATCTTCACAGCATTTAAGATGGGCCTTGACATTTTAGTTCAGTGTGTTTATTAGTTGGAAATTATACTTAATATAGGGGGCTTACAACTGGGCCATTTTGAAGAGTGAAAATTTTAGTAGTACTGCCTTGAAATTACATTATGAATCAGAGGATTTTATTAAGATGTTTTTGCTATGCCATGTTTCAACTCAAGTGTTCATACGACAACACTATCATAACAGATGTTTCTTGTTTGTTCCTTTAATCCTAAATTGTTTCGCGGAAGAGAGGAAGAACCCTTGTAACAGGGATGGGAAAATGGAGGTACAGAGAAGTGGCATGATCTTGTGAGGATATAGGACTCAGTGCATGCTTTAATAGCGTTAAAGTTTATATACTGGCTATCCACTGTCTCCCATCAGACCTGTTCTGTTTCCATTTGTGGCTAGACACGGCCCAGTTTTGACTAACTTCCCATTTATTTGAAGTAATGTAAGCACTGAAGAGGTAAATGTGGTTGTGTTTTTTTTTTAATCTAGGCCTCTGGAGGTAGCTTCTTTATTTCGGAATCCTTCAAAGGAGCTCTGTATTTTATAAGCAGATTGCTCTCTGTTGAATTGCTGAAGACAATTCAGCTGCCTGGGCTACTGGCTGGGCTATTTGGTTTGGCTTATCGAATTCCTGCAGATTGTTACATGTGTATTAGAAGGTGAATTATATTTGTGTTGTTGTTGTTGCTCGGTTTGTGGCTTAACTAACACAGATGTTTGCCTAAACAGTGATTTTTAATAGATTGTAACTGCGGCCAATTATCCAAGCATAGTCTATGTAATTCCACAGACGGTCCACTCTCTTGTAAGGAGCAGGGACTATGTAAAAGAGATTTTAGTCTCCTAACAACCTTTAAATGAATGCATCTGCTAATTTAATCAAGTGAAGAGAGGTTCCCACATTTCAGTGTTGGTCCATCATTCATCCTTCATCCAGGTGACACATTATGACTTCCTTCTAAGTAGGTCTGCTCGGTGTCAGGGCTTTTCCCCTTGGACAGGTAGATGAGAAACCACTGTTGTTCTGACTTCTGAAGAACCAGAATTATTTCCCCTCCAAGTCTGCCACAGTTCTTTCACCTGTACTGTTTTAAAAATCATGTTTATAATAGGTTTCATTTTTCAGAGATACTTGCAGTTTAATCCATACTTAGTCTCTGTGCTTAAATGTTCTCATTTCTCTTTGCCAGTTTTTTGGCTTATGAATACTGTTTTGATTTCTAAGGGTTGTCTGTTGTTTGGCAGTTAAGTATTAACAGTTTAATGTTAAATTTGCATAATAGCAAGAATGACTTAAGCACTTTCATTTTAAGCAGGAGGAGATCTGATTTCCTGAGTTGGAGGGATGGAAAAGGAAATGGTATATCATGCTTATATTGATGGTTCAGTATAATTTTTTTTTGTCGTTAATAACAGCATACCTGTAATTGTGCATTTTCTATAATAGAAAACACAGTTTTCCATGAAAATATAACCGTGGTTAAGTCTGGAGACATTACTATAATCTCCTTTTTACTGCAAGAGGGCAATGATAAAAAATAAAAGAAAGGGGGGAAACTTTTCCAAATTAAAATTTTATCTTATTAACTTGAGGTTTTTTCCCCCTAACAAATCAATAAGCTTTTTCTTGAGTATCAGCAAACTCTCAAGTGCTAAATTTATCAAAAGACTGTTGAGATAATTTCCTATTTTTATGGCTTTCTGCAAAGTATGTATAAATTATTTCTCCATAATCTTTCATTATGTTGAGCCTTAGCATCCCTGAAAGTCTTCCATAACTTGCTTAATTCTGTTTATCCCCTATTTTGTGACTGAATTGGACAAGACTAGAAAGCAAGCACAAAAATGTTAGCTCTTTCCCGTATTTTCTTGTTATGCTGCCCTCAATACAGGTATTAATATTTCAGTGTTTTCTTCTTTCCGTGCTTTGTAAAAGCCTCTTGATAGTGTTGTCTTGGAGGAACCTTGATTGTAGGTGGATCTGCAGCATCCTTCAGTTAGGGGCCTGGGATATGCGGTGTCTGTAGTTGGCTAATGTGCGATTTTGGCAGATTGCAGTAGTTGCAGGATAGTGCTTATGTGCCCACGTATTGTAAAGATTCCAGCTATTGTTATTTTGTACCACTGGGTTATACTGTAGCTCTCTGCTGTACCCTTGGTCTCATAGTGGTTTAATTTGAAGAATATTTTTCTCCTCTATATGGTCTTTAATCAGTAAGTTGTTAATCTTGCACCTCTGTTTCCCATGTTAGTCAGTCAACACGGGAGGTTTTGTGGTTTTTTCTTTAACCATGTTTTCCTCAGATGACTTTATTTTGGTTAAAATATTAAAGGGATTCTCTGAACTAGGGCAGTCTGAAATGCATGAAGAGCCAAGGAAAGTGCCGTGACTGATGAACTGCTCTCAGTTTTGTGACCATTTTGGCTTCTGTCTAAGTCAGTGGTTGTAGATGCAGATTTGTAAAGGGGCAATTTTGGAACTTGCAGATACTTTTTGAGCTTTAAATAGCAAGTTCAGTAGGACCAGAGTTGGAAGGATGTGGGAACAGTACTTTCTGCACGTCTGGATGTTAGTTCCTTTAATCTTAAATTATTCTAGCAGTATGCAACAAAAAAGGAAGATCAGAAAATTCATGTGGAGGAGTTGTTCTTACTGTGCATTGTTACAATAATATAGCTGATGTTCATATTAGAACTAATGTGTAAAGTTGTAGGGAGAGACAACTGACTTAACCACAGAACCAGGACTGGAAAAACTGGACATCTTTGTGCCAGCTGTGCCCTGGCGTTCCTGCCCACCCAGCGCCTCAGCCCTGATGGACGATGCCTGTTGTGCAGATACCAGAATTGAGTGTTGGTGTGAATTTGGTCACTGGCTTTTCTGTAGGGCTTTGCCAATACTGTAGTGCCTTTTTTTTGAGATGTGCTTATTATCTCTGTGGAAAGCAGTTCCCTTGATTTGATTTTTGGCCCATACGACAGCTATTGGAAGGCAGGTATCAGTTATTGTCCCTAGTTTAGATAGGACTGAACATCTATGGGTTTGTTTCTCCCCAAACTCTCTGTATTCCTCCTGCTTTCTCTTTTGGTCAGGAAGAAAAAAGGCCTCTCATGAATGAGTTACTACCATGAAGCTGACTGCAGGAATGGTTGTTACCAGGCTGGTCTCTGAAGTGCTGTGGCAGAGGCATGTGTATCTTAATGAAATGGAAGTGACGATTTGGCTTTGTGTTTTTTGTCAAGGCTGTCTTTGGGATGACCTAGGGATTTTGTTAAAAGAGATGAGGATACATCAATAGATTAAATGGCCTTTGGGGATTTTTATCTCACCAGCCTTCATTCAGGGTGGAAGGGTCTTCCCATCTCTGACTTTATCTCAGTCGGTCCATGTCTCTTCAACCAGTCACAAAAAGAAAAATCTCATCTGTACGTCCCTTTTGATGTTTAGAGTTTGCAAAACAATATGAAGGAGAACATTTGCAAAGCTGGATTTGGAAGTCCAGTGGTATTCATAAGATTGGAGTTTTTGAAATAAACACAGCAATAGGCAGGCAAGTGTAAGCTGGGGCGTTTGGAGGTGAATAGTGCAAGCGTGTCATGGTACTCACCCAGAAGATTCTTTCAGCCTCCAGCGGTTTGCAGCTTGTGGAGTCAGAGGTGGTGTCCTGTTCAACATGGCATGTGTAACGAGGTGAGCAGTGCAGCTGTCTGCTGGAAGTACTGTCAGTGGGCGGAAGGACAAGCCCATTAGCATTTTGCAGTAGATGGAGCTGCTAACAGAGTTGAAGTCTGATGTCTGTTCACAGAATTGACTTGCCACTCACCTAAATACCACAGGCAGCACAGTGAGATTCAGTGCCTTCCCTTCTCAAAATGCTGCGTTTCCACTTTTGTAGTCACATGAAGATGATCTTTAACTTACCAATGGACTACTGCTGTGAAAGGTAGTCCGTTATTTTTGGTATCATCAGCTCAAGTCTTTTTCTTGGGCTTTTTTAATATGTGGTTTAATTGCATTCCTGCACAGTTGCAGCATGTTGCCAGCCCAGATGTAGAATCCTTGGATGGG
The DNA here is from genome assembly GCF_963210335.1 of Falco punctatus. Classification (NCBI taxonomy): domain Eukaryota; kingdom Metazoa; phylum Chordata; class Aves; order Falconiformes; family Falconidae; genus Falco; species Falco punctatus. The sequence goes on from NC_137584.1 coordinate 83,480,307, forward strand.
GTTTCCTAACAGTTAGTAAAGTCAATTCTAGTAGTTACCTGATATCATTTTAGAAAGACTTTTGGAAAGACACACGCTATTTAACTGCTGATTTATACTATTACCCCCATTTATGTGCAGGCTTGAAGTATAGACAATTTGCTTTGAGCTCATGGACAGATTCAGCAGAACACTGAGGATCTTGTTACTATGCAATGATTTAAGTGATTTAATTATAATTTGCCACATTCTTTATTACTGATGGAAGCAAATTTCTCAGGGGCCGAACTTTGAGAGTTGCATGGTTATGGATCAATAATATTTTTATTTTCTTCAGAGTCTGTGCATCTTTCTTGTTCACCCCATTAATTCCTTTATTCCAGTAATTTTACTAATTGTTTATGTACTGCTTCAGATTTCAGCTGTCATATTAATGCATTAATTTCATTAGTATGATAAAGTGCTTTCTTTCATGTCCTAGCTCACCACTGATGCAGCTTTTTGCTATATTCCTGGTTTTTAATGACTTTGAATAAAAGAAAATAACCTTGCCCTAGTTTAGAAATGTAAGAAATCTGAGATCTCAACAGATTCTCAGTGCCAGTAAGAAAGGACTTTACCCTAAATTTTATACTTGAACCATTTTATGCCAGTAAAGTTATTTTAGTTAGAGATTCAAATATGAATGGAAGTAGCTATTTGACATGTATGATCATAACATATAGGCTGTATTGCCATTAGCATCATCTAATATATAGCTTAATTAATTACTTAATTGTTTTTTTGGTGTGTGTTTTGTGGATTTTTTTGTTTGGTTGGTTGGTTTTTGTGCACAGATAGGGGAGAAGTGATTCGCTTGAGTTCACTGTCTTGTAGCTCTGAGCAGAGCTGCCCACTGCAGCCCCCTGAATTCAGGGTGGTTCTTTCTCCGAGACCTGACAGGTGCATTTAACCATGTGCTTGCCAGCAGTGCTGGTCTGAACTGAAGTGTCCTCACTGTGCTGGAGAAAGACCTATGTTTGCATAAATTCTGGCAAAGCTGTCTGTTGCGCGCATGGGTATTCATGTGCTCAATCCGTGAAGGTTGCAGAAGTGAGGCACTGAATGTACTTGTGTTCACAGTTAGCCTGGTATGAACTCAAACTCCAGCTGAAGTGGTTTCTTTATGGATGTAACTAAGGGAGACCTGGTACTCTCTTCCATTATTATTGGATAATGCTAAGATGTGTGATAGCATGTAGTCCACCAAGGGTGTTTGAGAGGACTCCTTGTCCCTCGACAAGAAAAAGGTTCCTCATCCTGGTTCACAGTGTGAAGAGTGTGGAATTTGGATCTTGAATTTAAATTCTACATATAAGTAGAGACATGGAGAAAGGAGGTGGAACTATAGCAGCTTGCCTGTCTTCTCTGCTATGTGATGCCTATTCAGCCGGCTAAAGATTGCAGTAGTTAATAGAGCTCCCAGAAGTATTTTCTTAAAAGATTGCAATAAAGCAGCATCTAACAGGTGTATTTGCAGGACAGTCAGCCAAAGGAGCACAGCAATGGTAAAAATGATGTTCTTGTGTTGTTTCTAGCTGTGAAATAGACACTCCAATTCATTATAAGCACTTTGACTGACTGTTCCACAAGTTCAACTGCAGCAGGTAAAAATTTGGCAAAATCCGATGCAATCAGTAATTTTCTGTAGTTGGAGATGAGAGAGATTTGCTAAATTTGGCACGTGTATAGGAAAATGTGCCAAAAGATAGCAGCAGTGGTGAGTCATCTCCAGTTCTTGAGAACCAGATGGAATTTTTTTTCTTTTTACTGGAGGTCAATTTTATAGCTCTAATAATATCAGACCTCATTGAAAATATCTGTGATGACTTTTTTTCCTTACTCCAAAATGGTTTCTGCTAAAAGGATTTTTCTTTTTGTATCAAATGTTTCTTTTCCATTAAAAATTATAACTTTTATGCACTACAGAAAATGATGTGTAGGTTTTTGAAAGTTAATTACTTTTTAAATGGGTGCAGATTGAAAAAATGAGGAATGGTAGACCAGATTTTAATAATCTGTTTCTCTTAATAACCTTCAGGAAATGTTACCCTCAATTAATTTACTTCCATGGATTTTTTTGTAGGTTTGTTTTAGGGAAGTTTGGGATTAAAAATAAGCAAAACAAGCTCAACAGTACAATTACTGGAAAGAACAGAAAGGGAACACTCTGCTTGCTCAACAAGGAAAAAAATTTGTGATTTTACACTTTCTTTCATGTACTCTGTAGAGAAGATTTTGTGGTAATTACACTTTTGAGAGCTTCTAGCTGTGGGAATCAGCAGCAGATAAGAAAAAGCTGTCTTATTTTCAGAATAAGCAGTGAGTCCTGGTTTTGTGTATCATTTAAAAAAAATTATAATGACTAAAGTTATTGTGCATAACAATAGGTGAATAAATAGGTGATTTATCCTGGGAACGTCAACTTTTTAACAATGGGAAAATATGATCATAAGTAAATTTTATGAAACCAGAGATGGCATTTAGCCAATTATCTTAAAAACAAACAAAACCAAACAAACAAAAAGCCATACAGAAGAAAACAAATGTCCCTTCCTCTCCAAAAGTAGCCTTAAGAAAGGGAAAGCAGCAAACACTGGTTAAATTCAGACTAAATCTTTGTTAGTTGATTTGTCTCCCGTTCCAGGAATACGTGGCCAATGTTGCTCCATTGTTTTTTTGGCCGAGAAACTTTTTACAGCCATAAATTGAAACAAGATTTCAATATCACACTGTATTTATTACAGAGGGAAAAAATAAATGCATCATTAATCAGTCTTCCAGCTGACTTTCTCTCGCACTTGGTGGTGGAAGCCTCAAAGACCTTCCCAAGCTCTGTTGCTGGCCCTTTACCGGGCAGCGTGTCTCCTTCCCTCCTTGTGTACTTGCGTATGCTCGCTGCCTTAAAGACATGAAAGTCAGATGAAAGGAGGATTTGGAGCCAGATGTGTCTCTGAAGCTGAGAGCAACAGGTGTAACACTTGTGTAGCTTCCTCATGTGCTGTTTAGAAATATCTGAGAACTTGCCTGGGTTTAACTACAGGTAGCACATACAAGGTCTTTAATAACTGTTCAGGAATCATCTTCCACTTCTGAACGCAAGCTGCTAATTTGTGTGCAAGAAGATGATGACTATGTTTGTGTGGAAAGGACTACCAAAAAATACCTCAGCAAACTAGAAGCTTAGAGGGTTTTTTTCTCCATTTTTGGATGTGTTTCTTCGTGTTTGGTTAGATGTTTAATAGGAATTTCACATAAGCACAAACTGCCCTCTCTTATGTAAATATTTAATTTCACATTCAAATATCTATTTAAAACTTGCATGATTCTTAAGGATCTTAATCCCCCCAAAAGGCATCTTCTTCTACGTAATGGTTCTTGGAGAAGTAGCTTGTTTTCTGGCTTTGCCAGGGTGATTGCTTAAGCACTCTTAGAAAATTGTTATAAACATTCTAAACTATAAAGCTTCTCAAGCAGCAACCAGCAGTAACATCGAATAAAATGCTTGTGCTGTATTTGCACATAAACTTCTTTATACATAGGAATTAGGCATTTATATTTGCTTTTTAATACAAAATGTTTCCAATGATTGTTAAGCATTTGAGTAACAGATGAAGCTTAGCTACAAAGGATTTTCGAACTGTATGGAGTTCTCCTAAAAATTACAGGAAGGCAGTAAAGTGTGAAATTACATAAACCTTTCTTTAATGTAAAAGTGATTTTCTTGTCATTTACTGTTCAGCCCTTGTTAGAAAGCCCTCCCCAATAATTTTCCTTTTTAAGCAGGTACCACATTTCCAGACCATCTCTAATTACTAACAACATTAGGATACACATGTAAATTGGCATGAGAAAAAGTAACGTGGCAGTGGGGAAGGTGAGTGTAGGCTCAAAGCAAAAGTTTAGGGAAATTGTTCTTATATTTGCATTTTAAAAAGATAGGAGCTGGAGGTGAACACATTGGTTAAGGCAGGAGAAGTGAGTGCTTTGGTAATTAAGGTGCAAAGGAAACGAGCTTGGAGAAACTGAAGCATAAAAAAATGCAGTGGCAGAGGGATGTTACTGACAAGTCAGGACTGGGTGTCAGCTGGGATGTCTGAGGAGTAAGTGAGAGATCCAAGCCTGACACACAAGTTAGGAGCCAAAGAGAATCATGGTGTTGCCTGCTGTGACTGTGCTGGAGACGTCAAGATTTTGGTGTTTACTTGCATGGATTGTAAGCATGAGTAGATGCCTACCTTTGGAGAGAGGAACAAATCTGATGCAGTCAGATTGCTGTTTTGAAATGACAACTGGACTGATGCTTATAGACAGTTTCTTGACACAAAAGTGTATCAACCAAATAAGCAGATAAAACAAAAGCTGGTATGTTTAGCATCTTTTAGCTTTGCAGCAAGTGTTGCACAGTGCCAGTCCGTATCAGTCAAGGGTGTTCAGAGCTAGTTTATTGTGTTATTTCTTAGCATATGCTTTATAGGAACTTTCATTCTTACAGCTGTCGTCCTTCTGAGTGGGTTTGTAAGATCTACTTTCTTTTAGATCAGCGTGGTACAACTAAATGCACCTCTAAAATTGCAGATACTTAGCTTTATTTCTGGGAAGTGTTGCTGATCGTATTTTCCGCCGTCTTAAAAACTCTAGATTTAGTATATGTCCTGTGTTGTGTTCCTCCCCCTTTTGTTCCTGGGTCATGAAACAAGAGAGGGGTTGAAAAGAGTTGGAATAAGTCCTTGGAAATAAGGCCAAGAACACTGAATCATACTTTTTGTAGGAGAGCACTATAAAGTATAAAAAATGTTTGTATGTTTGGGGTTTTTTTAAAATAAAATATTTTGCTCATGGTGAAGTCACATGGGTATACACTTCAGGATGTTTGAGCGCATTCTGTATTTGTGGAAGAATATTTTGAGAAGCTGCATTCCTATAACGAAGGTATAGATAGCATGTCTATTTGCAAAAATTAAAGGCAGTTGAATGTTGAAGAACAATCCTCCCCACCAACCCCAACTTAACTGCAACATGTCAAAACCCAACCAAGTCAAATCAAAACTCCCATCTCCTTTGAAGCAGTTTTAAAAGCTGTGCTGTTTGTGCATGATTCTGTTTTGCTTTGACAGAGCTAGCTTCTAGCCACAAAGAACAAACTTCTACTTGCACAAACCCCAATCAATTTCTGTTGCAGATTTGGTACCTCTAGTGTACGTCGGCATTTCCTTCAGTCATGCTTGTATTTTATTTGGTAAAACAAATTCTACCATTGAACAGCAAACTAATATAGTTTGGCTGTGTTACAGGCTGTGAGTCATGGAGAAACCCCAGAACCTCTTCAGATTTTGCTTTTGCTGTTGACTTTGCTCCCTCTTTTTCAAGCTGCTAAATGGAACTGAACAGATGTGTAGGCCCGTCTGGGTAAATGAAACAGATGCAGTCACCAGAAGAGATTTTCTAGGCTGCTAAAATAAACATATGATTGTAGTATCTTTTTTGGGGGTAAAACATGTCTTCTTAAGACACACCTTGATCACTTTCAATTTGGTGTTACCCATTATACTAATTATTTAAGTCTAGTTTTGCTAGGTTCTGCCTTACCATTAGCAGTATGATACAGTGCTATGTGTTTCTGCCAAAAGCAACACCTTCCAGAAAGCTCTCAGCATGTCATAAAGTAAATATAATCAGTCTTAAAATGATACATTATTAATGTAAGTATTTCTTGATATAGCCAAAAATGAGAGCAGGAACACCTGTGCACTTTTTATTTTTGCAGTTTGTGATTCTGCCTCTGTCATCTTATCACTGCATCTATATATGCTTTAATTTTCTTAGATAAACCTGTGTGAAAGATTCCAGGTTTTCAGGTCTTAAAAAGTCATCTTACAAACATTCTTACACATTTGTCTTTGAGTAGGGGCTGAGCCTGAGCATTTCAGTTCAAAAATGATTATTTTCAGAAGAATTAAAATGCAAATACTACAGGGTTGCATCCTCAACTGCAATAATCAATGTGAAAAGTGACACAAACTTCTAGGTCAGTTTATTACTATGAAAATGGTGACGTGACCAACCAGGAATCTATGATGATTTCAGGGGGGCAGGCACAGAAGGTTTTACTCTTTCAAAGTTGGGGAAGTAGAGGGGGACAACAGCATAGCAAGTGTTCAAGTGTTGTACATCCCTTCTTGTTTCCATGATTTTATTCTTCGCAGGTAATCTTGTCCTCCACTGTATTCTTCGCTGCATAAGCATTAAGCGTCTGCTGGGCTGAACTCTCTACAAGTATTTTTACTACCAGATTTCCTACTGATTACAATAGCTAAGCTTCTTTTGACTACTATAGTAGTGCCCTGGATGTAAATCTTTTTTGGTTTTCTTTGCTGATTTTAGCAGAGATTTTTATAGCAGATGAACTTTTATCTTGAAGGGGAAAAAAAGTTACTCTTATTTGGTGATGTGAATTTTTTCTTCCATAGTTCATAGCAGGGAAGTATCTTGCGAATTAATTTGTAGTTTCTCACACACTGTTGCAGCATTTCCTTTCTGAAGTACTAAGGCATGCAACTGTTGTTCATTACAGTTATGTGAGCTATGCTAGTGACCTTCCGCTTTAAACCGGCTTAAATCCTGTGTGCCATAGTGGTTTCAAGTGGTGAGGCACAGAGGCCTGTATCACTTCATTCTGTAGGCTTCGCTCTCCTTTAATTTTCACCATCTTTCTAGTTTAGTAGTAAATATGGGCTTTAGGATGAACCTAAAATGATGTCACTATTGAAGTAGAGAATATGCTATATTTATGTAAGCAAAGTTCATAGTTATCTGCCCTTCTCTGTATATCTTCCTTTCCAAAGAGATTTTCTTCCTTTTTACATCTGCAGTATTGAGATCAATGCCCTGCTCAACATGGGTCATGAAAAGCTCTACTTAGCCATAAATATTCTTAAGATTTATGACAGCATGTGGGGAAAAGACAGATTTTTTTATGTCTATTACATTTATTAATTACTACTTGAGATGAACTGTTGGGGGCTGGAGGCCAAGTGAAACCAGCAACCTTGAATTTTAACTTTTAGCTTCCTGTAATATTGACTTGATGCATATGTGTGTCTGTGTGTAGATGTATGCATGCCTGCATAAATCTTGTCCAACAATCCATATGCTGTAATGCTAACAGTATGCTCTATCGTGCGTTGGGGCATACCCGCTTCTTTTATTAAATATCCTTTTCTGCTGTGGTAGTTACTGTAAGAATTAACGATTTCTGACCTCAGCTTTGGTTCTGTTACGTCAGGTCTATAGTCTTATGCCTGCCCACAAAAATTGGACATGAAGACTCTTACTATCATTTGATAATGCTGGCCTAAAATGAGAGTATAGCAGGATTTATGTCAGCCATTCAGTTTTTGTTTTGGTTTGATTTTTTTTCCTTGATGTTAGCCTGCTGCTTAGGATATGGTTGATCTGATCTAGAAGTCCATGTCTGAGGTACTCATCTAGTTTCCCTTTTCAGTCGAGAGGGAACCTGAAAACACCTTTTCCCTTTTTTTGGGACCATTAAACAGCCAAATGGCTGTTTGAGCCTAACGGCACTAGCTTGCCATAGATGTCTGAAGCTTGGCTGCAGCAACCCCCCTCCTCTTCCTGGGACAGCCAGCCGTGTGGAAGCTGGACTGCCAAAGCCTCCCCAATTTACGCTTTCTTCCAAGACTTTTTATTAGCTTTTCCTGCTCTGTCTAAATGTTTTGGAGCAGCTGGTGGAGCAGTGGAGAGATGGCTGGCTCATGACTCATGCTACCCGAGGTCTCTATAAATCCTGGGCTGCCTCAGGATTTCTTCGTGCTGCCATCACAACGACCATCTGTCTGCTGCCCCTCAGCCCTTTGGGCACTGAAGGTGCTGCATGCACACGCTAGTAAGTTAGTACAGAAATTGGGGGGCAACTCCTCTTGTGACTGAGGACTCAAGGGTTGTGAGTAGAGCTGGAATGACCGGTTGACAGTTTGTTTTGAATGCCAAGCTTTGCATGCGATTCGGGTTGAAATTAATAAGCTGAGGTGTTCTTCTTGGTTTTTATGTCATTTGGCTACAACAGTGGGCAGTGAAAGAATGTGAAGCCCCAGTCTGCAGCATGCTGTTGGTTTGTAGTTACATGAAACAGAACTGTAATTTCAATAGTCAGGCAAAGCTTGCCTAAATTTCTTTATATTTGATGCCTGTGAGTTAGTTTTCATACTGCCACTTTGCTGAAAACGCGAAACTGTTCTGTAGAAGTTGAATGTTTCTCTGTTGCCTCTTTACCATCAGACAAGCCTCTATGAGCATGCTGAGGCTGGGATTTATCTCACCTGAACTGGGAGCACCTAAGTGTTGGTCACCCCAGCCTAAGGGGATTATTGCAGAGTCCAAGGAGAGGAGGAGATACCTGCAGAGGGCGATTCGTCACGGCTGTCTTAAATTCTAGTTTCACAAGAAGGTGCCTTGTTTTCTGGAAAACCCAGTTCCCACCATTGCCTGTAAAGGGAGCTGAGGCTGAGTAGATGTAAATGAAAGGTGGTAGCTAAATAGACTTAGGTGAGTGAATTTTGGATGCCTTGAGTTAGGTGTGGTGCATCCGAGTCTAAATGGTTTGCAGGAGCTCAGTGATCCAAAGGGACTCAGCGGAGCCATAAGAAACATGTAGGAGCTCATGGTTCTTAGCCTCTTTGATATACAAGTGGTTATCAGCCTAGTTTTTCTGCTGTACCTAAAAATTATTCAGATAAACACTACATTTACTGAATTTAGAGGGCAAGCATTGAAATATAATTGTGACCCAAAATGAAGTCATGTGCATGTACCATGTTTGAGGCAATGTGAAAGCTTTCGTGGGACTGAATTACACCTGCGTTTTAACGGCAGATGTTAACCATCAGCTGACATGCATGGAAGAATGAAAAATGGTCATACAAAGTGATATTCTCTGTAGTAAGTAGGCAAGTTAATATATTAAGTTCTGTAGTTTAGACATCTCTTACATTAAGTATTAAATTTTAAAGGTATTGAAGTACAGCACTCTAGTCATGTAACGTGCAGAAAAACAGCAAAAAAACCCCAACACCCCAGCATTAAAAATTCCAGCCTTGATTTTCTTTGACTCACATGAAACCGTTACTCTGAATACATTTTCCTTGTTAAAATGTTCTTTTGTTTTTCTCAGACTTCTCTGTTTTACAATTATTCTAACAGTGCAATTTTTAGCGAGGGTGGCACTTGATAAATGGCAGCCTGTGAAAAACAGGCTATACATGTATCTTCATACTGGAAATAAAAATGTTAATTTTTCTCTCATCTTTAGTAGCAATTCTGGCAGATTTCTGGGAGGCCTTCTAGTATCAGATGCAGCTCTTATGATAACATGATACTTTTTCCTGTCTCAGTACTCTCAAAGTACTGTGGAAGCAATGACAGAGTTGTAAAAAAACCAACCCCCCACTCCCCCACCCCCACCCCCTGTAAATAAGAGTGGGAAAAATGAAGTTCAGCATATCATCATGAAATCTGTATTTAAAAACTTTTATTTTCAGCTGTGATTAACCTGCTTTCAATATTTATTTGTTTGAGAGACTGTACTTTTTTTAGTATAATACAGAACTGTTAAATTCCATTGTATAAAGAAAGATGGCAAGATTTTGTTGATGGCTTTTGCCCTTTTTCTTTGTTCGGAGTAGAGTGAAGCATACCTTTTATCCCATGTCATGTAATATATATATATATATGGAAGAACAAAAACTACACAAATATAAATTTGTGGTTTATAATATTTAAGTTTGTGCTTGTGCATAATTTTTTGTGTTGAAATATTTACGGTTAAAATAGGAGCAGCTGGAAGATACTCCTGTCGTTTCAATATTCTTGGTGATAATTTTCCATTTCAGTGACTCGTTGATGATAGCTGGGTTTTTTCAGGGGAAGAAACAGGAAACAAAAAATCAGGCTGTCTCTGAATGTTACGTTGCAACATGTACATAAGCTTGAAAGATATTTTCGCACCTGCTTAATAACATATTTTTGGGACTTACAGTTCACTGCAGCCTTCTGTCATTGCACCTGATTAAAATCTGTGAAGAATTACCCGCTGGCATGAGAACCTGGTGATACACAGGAAAACAGCTTTCTATCTGAAGATTCCTCAGTTTTTCTTGGTTAGCAGTTGCTGCAAAATACAGTGTGCTAGTTGAATCTCACAGCTTTTTCATGACTGTTCAGCTCCACAGTAAGATTATGAAGGACTCAAGATAAATGATTAAAAATTAGAAGTGCCCTGCAAGCTAAGGTAAAGAGAGATTCTTTTAGGAACCCATACATTTTTATTGTTTCAAAAGTCAAGCTTAGCACAGAATGCATCGGGATCTACTTACTGTTCTGTTAATGCCTGCACAGAGTCTTTGACAAATCCTGCATAAGAAATCTTAGCATACTGCAGTAAAAGATTTGGTTATTAATCTGACATACACTGGTATTGCACTGAATATTTGAGTCTTTTTATACTAATGTTATTTTTCATTCTATGAAAGAGAATGCAAATGGAATGACAAGACAGTTGCCACAAAATTTATAATATGTTTTTCTCCAGAGGAAGTTTTCTTTGATATTGTCGAGTATTGATTGAGTAGTAGCAAGCTGCAGCACTTGGTAAGGTACAGAGGAATATCCCGTGCTCACTACAACCCATGGATATGTGGCTGCTTAATGATCTGGACCTAAATTCTGCAGCAGAAATCTGACTTTTGGCGGACACTGTGTGCCGGTTGTAGTGTACAATACAAAATTCAGTGTTTCGCGTGTTCTGTTTGAGGAGAAAAGAATGCAGTCAGGGTATGAACTGTTCAGATGTTTTGATATTCAGTATACTGATGCTTGTTTTGAGCTGCGTCTATATTTCAGGATGCCACAGACCTGCCCCCCCACCCCACCCCATCCCCCACTCAACAGCGTTTTAGGAATTACCGAGAAGTAACCTATTAGTTTCACAAACAGCAAGCACAGGGGCCAGCTAGAACACTTGTTTCCTGGCAAAGTATTTCGGGTTTATTGTAGCACCTTGCCTAGATGCACCTACTACATTTAGGAAAGGCTTCTGTCACTTTACACCCTAATACACATTCTTTCTTAAGTTATATGAAGTAAATGACACATACTTAGTTATAGGGAGTGCTTCTGGGGGGCAGCAGTTGCCAAGTAAGCCCTGTGACCATTGTGTGTCTTGTGATGTGTCAAATGAGATGAAGATTTGTTAGTTAATGGCACTATACTTTTTCTAGGATGTCAGGGCACTTTTATGGATTACATAACAATGGTTTGAAACCTAATTTTTAAACCCAAATCATGTTTTTCTAGCTTTATTTTAATCATAAAAGCGAGGCAAAAGTAGAGCTGGCAAGTTAAACAAAATGCACAATTACTGTTGTCTGGAACCTCTTTCTCATGAAGCAGGATTAATGAAAAAAAGGACTCTAATGGTGTGGATTGTCATAATATGACTTGATTAAAGTTGTAGAATAAATATATGGGTTAACTACTTTGATTCTAAATTTGGGTAAAGTGAACAAGAACTGTCAATGCGATCTGTGCTTCCTTGCTTGAGGAATGTTGGCCTCATAACACTTTTCTTGTGAAGCTGAGTACCATTACTAGGGCTGAAAATGTCTGGCAACAAAACCCCGACCCTCTCAACCTCTCCAGGATTAGCTGAGGCTTAACATCCTTGGCTGTCACAGTGCTGCTCTCTTGACTGGCAGCTGGTAGTATGGGTAGAACACCCTTCTGCAAAATAGAAATTATTTTGGTTTTGTCACACAATATGTTTACAAAATAGGTATGATGATTTCTTCTTAAATGCAATCAAGATCAGGCTGCTTCTCATCTTTGATTTGGTATTTTTATTTTCTTGGGGTGTTAGTACACTAAAGCTTAACAGGAAAAGACTCTTGATTTTTCTTTTTTCTTTGCATTCTTTTTCTTTCTTGAATGCTGGGGGGTGGGGTGGGGTGCGTGTGTGTGGGTTTGAAGATGCCCTTGCAAAAACTTTCAACTGTCTGTTTCCCTGACACCTCCTGGGTAGGTAGAAAGGGCTACCGAGCCTCCCTGCCTTTCTTCCCACTGCTCAGTGGCCAAGTATTTGCATCGTTAGAACTGAGGCAGAGGAGACGTCAGAGAGGCTTTTTTTAAACTGAAAACCTGTGTGTCTGAATTTTTTTCTCTGTGAAGACTGTTACGTATTAGTCCCCACTGCTCTGTGGCAGCTGTTCAGCCAGAATGCTCGGTTTCATGAGGTACTGTACTGAATCCCACTTGGCACAAGGTGGGTGCAGAAGCAGATCAGCGAGTGCAATGGGGGGAATTCCTGCCCTTGGGTGCGCTGTGGCTCTCCCAGGACACTTGCCGTGGCCTGCAGCCCCTTGCCAGTTCTGGGGACACCATTGCTCGCTCTAGCAGAAAGGCTGAAAGCTCTGATGAATGTTGAGCTGGCAGCATCCCTCAAGGAAGTACTTGTGCTCACTGAACGGAGGGGAGGGAGGAAGGTAAATCATACATCTTGCTAAGAAGGCTCATGCTGAGGCTTTTTCAAGGGTTATTCTGGAGACCTGAGAGCAGGAAGGGATGTGAGAGGAGGGCAGAGAGGTACTGGCCATGCCTGGCTGTAGTGTAACTGTGTCAGGGCTGGAAGGTGTGATGCAAGGAAAGGATCGTAGAATGGGGTGCGGGAAGGCTGAAAGCGGGAGATATGATCAATGGAATGGGAGAAAGACTATAAGGAGAAGAAGAAAAGGAGTGTAAAGCGTTGTGTGGGATAGGAAGGATAGATCGTCATGGGACTGGTGGGGTTAGAAAAGTGAGGGAATAACAGAGGATACAACTGTGAGAAGGTCAATTTCCTGAGAGATGTCTGGAAATCCAGAGGCAAATGCCATGTTTTTGTTTTGTTTTTTTTTTTTTTTTTTTCTCAGAGATGGATAGATAAAACAATAAAATATCAAGCGATAAAAAAACAAAATATCAATCTATAAAAAATGTTTCCTATTCAGAGACAAGTGGTGGTCTGTACCTGGTGTTCTGCTGTATGTAGCTCTGACTTGGATCACTGGGAGTAGTCAAAATCACAAGTCACTGCTCTCTGAATATCTCAGTCCCGTTTGTCCTGCTGCTCCTTTTTATCTTCTTTACTTGTTGAAGAACAGAGCAGTAAGTTTCCAATTTTATGATTTTGCAGAATATGATTACTATTCAAACCTGATGACGTTTCTGCTAGACAGAGGAAAGATATGTCAGCTGTGAGCCACAGGCAGCCTATCGAACCAAATACCTGACATGTTCATTGCTGCCTGTTCCCAGGGCCCTGGAGGTGAAGCCACCAAGCAGTCTTCCAGCTGGTTTACTTTATTGTGTGTTTTTTGTGTTTTTTCTAGCACTGTGCTTATGGAGGTTGCTTTTTTTTATTATTATTATTTTTTAATAAAAACTTGGATCTGCAAGTTTTCAGTGCCTTCTTGGGAGACTGTGTGGCTGGACCACTGGATAGTTCTCCTAATACAGCCTGTAGCTGCTGCTTAAACTCACTCTTGCTGGAAAAAAAACTCAAAACCAACCCAGCAAACAAAATATTTCATGCTATATGTGAGGTTTTGTTTCTTTCCTCTTACAGTGTGTATTTAATACTGCACTTATAATATAATTTATTTTGAAACTGAATTTGAATAGTCTTGGCTGGGAGAATTGAGAGTAAACAAATGCAACCAAAAAGTTGTGGAAAAGGGGCTTAAGCACAGGGAAATAACTTGACTAATAAATTATAAAAGTTTGGTGGGATATCTGGGAACAAAATCTATCTGCCACTTGCTCAATTTAGTGTTCTTCCCCTCAGCTGTGCCATCCCTACAGAATGCAATTATTTCCCGATATCTAGACTCTGTAGTTGTTTAGATACAAAGTTTGCAGTTCAGTATTTTAAAACTGTTACAGTCTATTTTGTACATCAGTGTTTTGAGAAATGGGTATGTTGGCGTGTATTAAGAAGAGATAAATGTAGAATGGCAGCACCGTTTGGAGACAGGGGAGTGGATTGGATATTGGTCTCTTTTTTGAAGGGAACACCAATCTCTTTAATGGGGGGCTAAGAATCTTCTTTATGTTAACTTATTTAAAGAAGGTGTCTAGGAACTGGCTTTTTAGTGTTACGATTGCTTGGGGTTTCGTAATATGACACAACTCCAGCTGTATGATGGCCCTTTTGTGGAATTTTAAGCTGTCTAGAAATTGGATGTTGGTAATAGCCCTTTTGGAGTTGTTCATGGGAAGGTAACACATTCATTTTAATAATTTCATTAATGGTCTGCAGGAAAGAATAGATCATAAATCAGAGATGCTTAGAAGAGAAGTTGTGAACAGCAGTCTGAGAGATTTTTTCAAACTGGGATTAGTCCAGGAAAGAATTCGGGAAGGTGGTAGACTTCTTGTGGTGACAAGAAAGCATTGCTTCGGAAGTCTGTGAAGTGAAAGGGTTAATCTCATAAGTTAGAGCAGCTTCAGAATGAAAGCTGGGAGAAATATTGACAGAGTATGACATGGCTGAAACAGATAAAGATTAGAATGAATCTTTAACCTTGCTCCAAAAATAAAACAAACACAGTGGTAGGTGAGTCTTTGGGAATTAGAGAGGAAAGGTTGCACGATCGATCAGGCAGCTGCAAAATAGCAGTCTGGCAGAGTGCTGGGGTGGAATGTTTCAAGAAATACTGCTGAAGAAATTAAGGGAAGAGAAAGTGGTCTAGAATTGAATGTAGAAACTCAAGCAGAGGGTCGTATTACTGACTTAGCCTCGTTACTGTGCTCACAAGATACAAGACTGAGGGGTGGTGAACTTTTCTCATGTATTCTTGCATAAAAGGGGTGATGCTGGAGTTGGGGTGAGAGAGCCCTGTTCACGAGAGATATGTCTTGTTAGAGCCTTCTTGCTGTGGAACCTGTTAGTAGGGTAGGAGGAATACACCAAAAGGAACGTGTTCAGTTGAAGTCTAAGTATTATGTGACCTTGAACAAATTATTTGTTTCATCATGTGCCTCTGTTCTCCAGCTGAGATTAAAGAAGTCCTTCTCAGAAAAAGAGTTGTAAAAGTAAAACCCTTCAGTGTTTATTTTCAGATACAGCATTTTAAGATACTGGTGAGAGTCTGGTTTGTTAGCTTGGACTGAGCACCGTGGGGGTTATAAAATACCTGGCATTTGTTTAGAAGCAGCTTGTTAACTGCCTGACACGGATTATAGGTATAATCTTGTATTTGCCTGCAGAATCTTGTGGACACCTTTTCTAGCATGCTGTCACCTCTGTCTTTACTGGTACTGTTATTCACACCAGCAAGAACAAATATAGCATAGGTACGTCCCATGCTGTAATCACACCTTTGATTGCAGAAGAGACATAGCCTGGAACTAGTGAGTGAGGATGTAATGCAACAGAATTCTTATCAAATTCCTAAAATAGTGGAATTACATCAGAGATAAATTTGACATATCCAGGCTGTTAAAAAAGCTGAAATCAGCCCACCAGCTGTTTTGTGTTTGATTTGATATTCATACTGTATTGCAGATGTTTTCCACCACTCCTCCATCAGCTGTGTCAGATGCAGAGTTAGCCATTACTAACTATGGTACCGACAGATTAATTTGTTATTAGGCACTGACAGCTGAACTTGTCTTTTTTTATTTTTTTAGGATTGTAGGACCACAGAAGCTAATTGGTGAGAAATAATAAAATGAGTCATCTCAATTGGAAATATGTTCATTTGCAGACATATTTTTAGTAGAGCTCAATCAACAGCATACTAGCACATGCGTACACGAGGCCATTGCGTGCTGAAACCAAATTTGAGACCGTTTCATGCTGACTGGGTGGAATAAAAAGCCAGAAGAGGAAGCTTTGAGATTACACATAGACAGTACATCTGTTTTCAGTGTTGCGTGCATGTTGTTATCACTAATAAGTAGTTTATTTGAGGAGGTGGTTAGCATGTGCAGTTGAAGGGTAGAGACACCTACGATATCACTGCAGTACCCAGAAGATCAAACTCAGTCGTGTGTTTGTTTCTCCATGAAGCACTTTGCAGAGCACAGAAGTGTCTCTTCTTACCTGGGTGTGCTGGAGCCACTCACTCAGATCTGTTTGTTGTCTTCTGATCACATGCTTCGTTTTGCCCTGGTGGAACCCATAGGTTGGGATGTGCAGTGCCTGAGACACACTGCTCAGTGCTGATGCACTGATAAGCTCCGTGCTGCCATACACCGTCACTCCATTTGAGTGCTGCATATCAAGTTTTTTGCTTTGTACGTAGTGATTGCTTTCTTGTAGGCTCTTTGTATCATTGTCTAGTGAAGACTTTTTCTGACAGGTGCTGAATATGAATATACGTGACGAGATGGGTGGTTTTGGGTGCTTTTTTTATTTTTTTTTTTAAATTAACACATCTTTAGTGCTGCAGATCACCACGACTTTGCTGTAATTTTGCAAAATTATTCTGATGACTTAAGTCAGAGCTTTTTGGGGAAGGAGGAGGAAATAACATGGTTATTGTACTAGCAGCCTGTTTCATACTACTGTACTGGGAGCTCCTAGCTAGTCTGGTCCTCTAGAATTCCATCTGTTCTCCATGGGGTTTCCTGTCTCAAAGGATAATTCCATTGGAATAATGTTAAATTCCAGTGAAATTACTCCTCCTGCAGGATAAAACTAAAACATGTACAGTAAAATGTGTCCAGACTATCTGGAACTGTGTTACCAGAAAAGTAACTTCTTTATCTTCCTTCTCATTGTAAGGCAAGTTCAGCTATACATAAATCCTTCTGACAGAGGTTTTCTTGAGCACCTTTTATAGTTTTACAATGATGAAACTTCTAAACTGTTCTGTGAAAATGCTTTGATATACTCAGAAAACTTAGTCCCTGTTTAATACTAATTTTCTTAATGCAGTGAGGAACAGTATTAGTTGTCCTCTATTCCATGTTTTATTGACAACAATATATATATGACATTGTTGCTGCGTTTCCCCACAGTCTAAGCAAATTGCATCCCAACAGTTTTGCTGCATCTTTCTTGTTTGTTTCTTTTGGCTTTGTCCGCCCCCCACTCCACTTATCAATAGTCTTGTTCTCTGTCCTTTCTCTGTTTGAAACAAAGGGTCAAAATGGCCATTTCAGTTGAGCTGAAGCCTTACCAGTGTTGACTGTGAAGTCAAAGGATCACTACTCTTGTAGTCACATGCACTTCTTTCCTGGTTAGCCCAGCTTTTTGGCTTCTATACAGCTGCCTGGTGTTGACTTGCTGTTGATCAGCATTTGATTCACTGTAACCAGCAGACCCTACTCTATAGCACTGTTGTCTCTTCATTGCTTTTTACACTGCATCCCTACCTAAGGGATGTGCAGTGTGCTAAGGTTGTTTTCAGTTCCTTATAGGTTGTTCCCCCTTAAGAGAGTTTGAGCATTAATTTCCACCAGCCAAGGACATGACTATTACAATTTTATGGCTAACTCTTATGACAGTCATCTACTACCAAGAGTACAGTTGAGTTGTCGTTCAAGCTCAGGTACAGGAATTGGAAGTTTGGGTCCTCTTCTTAGCTCTGTCACAGGCTTCCTTTGTGTCCAGATGTCAGAAGCTCTAGAGTCATCTCACTAATAAGGTGGTATTTCAAAACAGAATTTGGTACTTGTCTGAAGACGTTGGTTGATCAGTCAAAAATAGAATTTGTGGTTTAAATAAGTCATGCTATGCTCTAAGCATTGGTTCAATTGATATATCCCATAGGATTGTTGAAAAGTTATTTAATTTTTGTTGATCATAGCTCTTGCGTATTATGTACATGATGTTTAATAGATCCTATGCATGAAAGCTTCTGTTTGTCCATAGGATTTGGAGGCGGAAAAATATCTTACGTGACTTCTGCATTGTTGTTTTTACCTTCTTGCAAAGCACAGAAAGAAAGAGGCTCCGGGGCAACTGGTAGTAGAGCTTCCGTCAACACTGGAAGTTGTCTTATGGGCCACTTGGTGTGTGTTATTCACATGTTAGCATAAAAGAAGTTATATTTGATATCCTTTTTGTGGGGGGTGGGGCACAGGTTCACTAGGGTCATATTAGGGGATTGGTTTCTGTAATATCCTGTTACCATATGGTTGCTAGTAATTGTGCAAGTCGTGTACTTGATGGCTGATAGGGCTTACAAACTTTTATTCTACTCCTTAATCTAGTGCTTATCCAAACAAGGCAAAGGGAAGCTGAAGTGAAGTTTGTAAGTCGTGAAGTATTCTACAGTTTCCTTAGGCCAAAAGCAGTTTGTACAGGCTAAATTTCTATCAGTAAATCTGCTTTTAAAGTGTATGTGGCACCTGTACTCGTTGCACAGTTCAATTGCACAGCTGAACAGTAAATGGGATGCGGTGAAGCAGAACTGTGCATATGTGGAGTTTGAGGAAGCTATTAAAGATTGAACTATTAAAGTCTGTTCTGAGATGCTGATTTATAGCATATGGAAGTCCATGGAAACATTCCACTAACTGCAGTGTTTGCCATATAAAACAGCAGTAGAATTGAGTTAGAATGTACAAGTATAACTTACCAGTTTTAACCTTTGAATGCTTAATTTTGCAAATGTGACATTCTCTGTTCCATATGCAGTTTCAGGACTGATATACTGTCATGGAATGGTAGAAACACAGAGTCAGCATTACAACTTTAATGATGTATAATGGGTCAGATTATGAAGAGCACAGCAAATAATCTGATTTAGTAACAGTTCATGTTTTATTTGCTTCATTCTCTGCAAAGGAGTAAAATATCAATTCTAAAATCAAGGAAAATACCTGAAAAATGTTGCCTATTTTTGTCCTGAAATGGAAGCAAAATGCAGGTGTCAAGGTCATGATGTAATGAGTTGAAGAACCTTGGGCTGGAGCACATAGTGTTTCTAAATAAATGGATTACTTGTAGTATATTGCTACTTTATCAACTTTTCTTGCACAGTTTCATAGCAATACTATAATCTCCAATATTGTGTTTTTCTTGCATGGTTAAAATAGAAGACTTGGAGGCAGTAATGGCATAGTGTGTGAAATGGGGAAAGACATAGGGTAGGAAATTACATTTTGCATTCTGAAGAATGCAAATAAAGAAACTATTCAGTTTTGTTCCATCTTTTGACTCCCTACTAAACCAGTACCAGATATGAATTCAGAAGTTTTAAAAAATGTGTTGTTATTAAAAGTTTAAGGTACTACAGTGTGCAGAATAACAAAACCAGCCCACGAAGAATATTAAAAAAAATCCAAAGAAACCACCCACTAGCAGATTTCCAGACAAATGCCACAAGGCAAATATTCTACCCTCAAAATCACAGCTATGTCTGTATTGAAGAGTTGCTAACAGCTATAGTGCTGTGGAGGATGCCTACCTGTGGCAATTCAGCCAGCCAGTTTTAGTCCTTTAATAGAATTAACATATTGAGAAGGTTAAGGATTAGTCAAAACTGACTTCACACAGGAGGCATCAGTTTTCAGGGTTTAATAAGATGGAGTAACACTGTTACAAAGAAATATATACGTGTGTGTATATATATTCACACACATATATATGTTGTTTTCAGTTATAACTTGAAATTGGTGATCTTGGGAAAACATACATAGTCAGAACATTCATGTTGGATCATAACATGCCCACATCTTTACATGAGAAAATAACCTTTTTCTTGCCTGGGTAGTATATATTTCATGTAATCTTAGGAGATTTGAGTGGATTTCACAGAAAAGTCAAATAATCTCTGTAGATGAAAGTAAGTGCTATTAAGGGGCTTTGAAAACTCAGTTTTAATACTGTACCTTGACAGCAAACCCATGCTCTTCTGTCATTAATCTGGTCTTCTGGAATGCAGGCCTGAGCATGTAGTTTGCCAGTTTATGGCTATTGCTGGCAGTATTTTGGTTTTAGGAGTAATTCTTACTGTAGAAGATGCTACGGTGCCTCTAAAGGTTGGTGGTTGGTTTTTTTTGTTTTTTTAGTTCCTGGGTCTTCTGCTAAATCATTTAGTTATTTGTTCAGTTTCTGTGAGTATAAAGATTTCATGAAAATAATTAAGTAGCCCATAAGGAATAGATATTAAGAATCTGCTGTGTGTTGCTCTTCGTTCAATAACTGTCCTTGCTTTTCAAAATTGGATGTTTAAAAAATAAATAGGGCTTTATGGCATAGATAACATCTATCTGTTTTTTCAGAATGCTTCTTGAAGAATCAGAATGATAAATGCAGTGGTGTGCTTATCAAAAGCTTATGCTGTTTGAGTCAGTGCAGGTATCTGACATAATATAAAGCAGAATATCTTTTGGCTGGAAGATACGGTATCTTTAAAATTATGAACTGGTGTACCGGCTGACACACAAGAATTTATCAGGATTAATGGATTACTGCAAGATGGTATTTGGTCATAATCTTAAAGCACTGTATAAGGCTGGTTACATTAGCCTTAGCTGCACATTGCCTTCGGCGAGTTCATTTGTACACTTGGGAGGGGGAATAGCTTTCTGGCTCAGGTGATCCGTGTAACAATCTGAGTGCCATTTCTGCTATCCCATAGGCATACTCTTGTTACTGTAGCTAGGCAGTATCCTCTTTGCTCCTTACCTGCCCGTTTGTAGGATGGAGATAACCACACTTCCAAATTCCCAAGTGTTGTGAACCAGATCAGAATGTCACCTGAAGGATGAATGGGAATGGATGGAAGAGTCATCCGTTAACGCCCCTAAACTAAATGGACAGCTTTTCAAGTTGGATTCACGCTTACTCGCAGGAAATGCAGATATATCTGAGACTGTGCTCCATTGTTATGGTGACTTCCATTGCCTTGTGCATTTAATAATAAGCTGCAGCACAACCATGTGCGCAGAATTTGTGTGGTTATAGACACCCATCTTCCCTTGCTCTCTTGATACCTTTTTCTATATCCAACAACTGGAAAAGTAGAAGACAAAACAGCATCTTTGGGCTTACTAGTGAAGTCTGCAATGGTGATAGTGAGTTGGGGTGGAAATATTAAAATATTATAGTTTCCATGGAGGAAACTGGCAGATGGGTATCAGTGATGATTATTCAGGAAAACAAAAATAATAAATATCTGGCAGTGCTATTTTCTGCAGGGATTTTAAGTCTGTGCTATTGCCCTCTCTTCCAAACTCTGCTGGAGTTTTTTCAAGACTACACTACATTCTGTATAATCTACGTGTATTGTGGTTGGTTTGTATATGAAGTGTAAATCAAATACTTTCGTTGGTTACAGCAGAATATAGATACGGGGTTTTAACGCGATCAAGTATATGCTAAACTTGTTTCATTGAACATGACAGACACACTACTGTCTATTAATACACGCATTACCTTGATCAGTTGAAAGACTCAAAACTGTTTTGTAGAGGATGAGGGTTTTCTTTGTTTGGCTATACACTTAATATTGGCAAGGCACAAAAAAGTATTCCTACATGTTTTAAAACGCACTTTGTCCAAGAGTTTAGATTCCAAGTGAATCAAAAGCTGCTATAAGTGATTACATTTTAACATTAAACATCTGTGCTTGAAGTTGGCTTCTTGGAATCTCTTTAATTTTGGTCTCTATTTAGTTTATGGTAATATTAAGTAACTCATCATTTGGCAGAGATGTTTAAAAGTCACTAATTTTCTTATCAGCACCCTTGTGTTGCCTCTACCCCTGAGTCTTCAGTCGCAGGTGAGGAGAGTTAGGGGAGTTGCATAGGAGTGTATTTGGATACGTAATGATGTATTTGCTTACCTTTTGAAGGCTACAGTTCTAGTCCTTTGAAATGTAAATTACTTTCATCAGTTCTAATCTGACAGTGACTGACAGAAAAAAATACGATGATCGAAAGCCTCATCTGCATAACATATGGATGTGAAAATGCTCAGAAGGTAATAGGAGGAAATGAACCAGTTTGAGACATATCATAATTCAAGGTTTAAGAATATCTGAGAAGTATTTTTCTTTAATAGACATTTAATATGATGCACACTGTAGCTTTCCTCATACAAGAGTAAAGTGACCTTCAGTGAAGGTCTCCTGGAGATGTGACTTCAAATAAGGAAATTATGTGGTTTTAGCCCTCCTGGTTCTGGAACTGGGTAGCATTTACTGATCTGAAAACAGGTTTACAAAGACGTGCTGAGATGCTTACCCACTTACCAGTCTGCTCTAAAGACATGGAGTGGAATTGTGTATCTTAATCTAATTCTGCAACACAATCGAATGCATTTCTATAGGAATCTTCTGAACACGTAGTCAGAAAATGTTGGAAGACTGAACCCGGGGTATAGTTTATATTGGATTAGTCTCTAACGATGTGCACAGAAATGCAAAATAACTTAGACTTGGGTGTGTGTATCATCATCTGTAATCACCTGGCACTTGATCTTACAATGGCATTGCATCTTCTTAACCTTCCTTGGCAACTTCATCAACCCCACCTTAACTAGAAGTTCCACAAGACTATGACTCTGTGGTCTGAATGAAGAGGACATTTCTTGTAACAATCTGCACACAAACCAAAGGAAATGCAGCAAAACAGAGTTGCGATTTGCTTTGTTGTTTTAATGAGCATGTCCTGCCAACCCAGGAACTGACTTTTGAAAAGGCATGGGAGGCTGACTTATGTTCGTTAATTAGTAAGCATTTTTTAAGAAATCTGTCTTTATGTGTGAGCTATATATTTAACAAAATAAGCCATGTACGCTGTACAGCAAAAAAAGAGACCGTGTTTGCAAAATGAATTGAAAAAGCTTTTGTGTCAGGAAATTTAGCAGTTGCTATATTCCTGTTTTTAATTCTCCAACAGTCAGCATTTACATTATACATGTGTGCTTGGTGATTGTGCATAATTGGTTTGCAGTGAAGGATATGATGCATTAGATCATTAACTAAAATTAAGTATGTCAGGGACTTGCCCCAAACCAGCTTCTATTTTTGCTGCTGTCAGCATAGAATCATTTTTGTAGGTGGGCTATGTAGAACACTTTTCAAACTTTCTCTGAAAAACGGGGCAGTACAAAATGAAATTGGTGGTTCCTTTCAGAAGAGAGTAGCCTTACTATGTTTCCTGTCTCTGGCTGTAGTGGTACAGTATGATCATCTTCTCTGGTGACTTTTTGGAGACAGCTCTAGCACAATGTGTGATGGTGACAGGGTTACCGGAGTTTCCATTCTGCTGGTGTGGTTATTTAGGAAGAGAAGGAGGAAGGAGAATGTCTTTACACAGCTGCAATCTAACCTTTAACCTGAAAAAAAAAAAAGTTTTATTTTAATTAAGTGTAATTAAGGTTAGGAAATACTAATTTTGAGCTTTGAAAAACAAAACCAAACAAACACCGCACTCCCACCCACCCCCGATTTCCAATTCCTGTGGGTTTTAATAGATGCTACTTCTACAAAGAGTGCACAGCAAAGGTCTTAGGTCTGTATATGTGGTCTTCCGGATCCTTGATTTTGGCCTGTAGGGATTGTTCTTTGTTAATTACAATTGCCCCTTGTCAGCTGCACATATAATATGTATGCATATTACATTTTCTGGATTTAATGTCTGACTGGAAGCAGTTACTACTTTTTGCCTCTACAGTTGGCTGTGGCTCATGAGTGATATGCAGCTTGGACACTGTTGCTGCCATACAAGGAAAATGGGTTTGCCTACACTTTTAGGGCTAGGGTTTGCTACGTAGGGACCATTAAAAAAAAAAAAGGACATAAATTAATTTTTAAAGCATCTGATTAAACTCTGTTTAATCTTCTGTTCTTTTCAGAATTAAATACACCTTAATTTAATTTAGTTTAATTACAAGAGTGAAGTAAATTAAACCAAATAAAAGGCCAGCTTAATTTAGGATAGGTGTTTACAAGTGGCTTCAAATTACTCAGTTCAATTTAAATTCAGGCATTCATTTAATTTGATGGACTTTTCTGAATGTCCCTATGTAAAAAGCTGCCTGTACGAACAACTTTTTTTTGTAAACGTGCCTGCCTTAACGTGTGCATACTTAACATAGTCTCATGCTGTTCTGCTTCCAGTTGCATGCTGCAGCCTGTAGTTTTATTGTTGTATGACATTTTATTTACAGCGTTAAATATGACCACTTTATAATCATTCGTGTGATATTTATTATTGGAAACTAGTTTTGCTTCATAGTTGAATGGCCTGAATGCACAGGGTGATACTACTTTTGCTATTCTTAAACAGAAAACCTTTGCTAGAAAATAGACACAATGAAGTTTTTTCTTTTTAACTTGAACGATATTTCTGCAAAGGGATTTTCCAGCTCATGGTTATGTTACTTTGAAGAACTGGGAATTAAATAAGGGCTTGCTTCTGTTCTTTCAGGTTTGTTGACAAGATCTCCTTCAACTACGTTACTACAAGGATTTAGTGCCTTAACTTTTTATTTCATACATACTGACTTGTGTTTCAAGAATAGGCAAACAGGAAAAGCACGTGTGCAGTTATAATTGTTTTGATTGATTTGCTCACATTCACAACTCTGAGAATAAAAGTTATGCTGAGATTTGATTCAGCTTGTGTTCAGGGATAACTGTTCCTGCATTTAGCAATGGTTTTGTAAATGCTTCCCCAGATCTTGTTGGTTCAGAAGCATAACAGCTCTTCTGTTTTTGTTTTTTTTGGTAGGATGACGAAGTGGTTCTGCAGTGCACTGCAACTGTTTACAAGGAGCAACAGAAATTGTGTCTTGCTGCAGAAGGATTTGGCAACAGGCTTTGCTTTTTGGAATCCACATCGAATTCTAAGGTACTGCTGAGTGTTTTAAGTGTCATGTGTGAAGCAAGCATATAGTTATAATATTGCTTGCTTTGATGCGCTATATACAGTTCTGTCTAGGAGAATGGACAAATCAAGTCTGTCAAGAATATAAGGAATATTTAATCCCCCTTCAAAGTTTAATTGTTCCTTTGTCATGGCCCTTTGGACTCTAATGCTATGCTTTCTGCTTTGGGCTCACTTTAAGACTAGTTAGCTGCAGAAGTCCATCTCAGTAACAGGCTTGTTATTTTGCTTGTCCAAGCCGAGTTGTAGTAAGCTGCAGTGCAATTTTTGTGTACTGCAATTCAAAGACACATTTGGTTACTCTGATTTTAACTGCAGGGGGAAAAGAGCAATTATTCTATTCATTATAAGTTTTTATTCTATGACACGTTGAGATGATTATTACTTTAAGTCCTTTTAATTCCCTATCTGAGCAGAGTAATAGTGCAAATATCAAAGTTATCTCTTCTAATTAGTTATCTAAGCCTACTATAACTGTGCTATATACGCGGTAGATAAGTAGTTTAAAAAATTAACTTTGCTATTTGTTGCCAAGGAGGGGCTTTTTTTCACAATCACATATGCTCAAATAAATGTTTTGAAGATAAGAATGTGCCTTCTGAGGGCAGAACTGGTTTTGTGGCCAAAGTAATGGGTATACTTGGACATTTTATTTATATAAAGGGAAGAATGTTGCTGAACATATTTGTTTTTTCTTCAGCTAAAATATAAACATTTGAGAAAATAAAATAAAGGTGAAGCATCTGGAAAGACATCTAGAAAGATTTAGAGCAAAAAATGTTTTTTATCTTGCCAGCTTCCATAACATCACTTTGATTCTCTCTGATACATTGCAGAGTAATGCTTCATTTTCTGTCTCATCATTTGGAATGTTTTATTCATAATAATAAATTTTTCACTAGGATATTAATGATTCATTATAATAGCAGTGATCATGATGAATTCATTCGTGCTGGTCTGTTTTAAGTGAATCTTTTTAACAATAAAAATGTGCTGGCATGGAAGTGGTTGCAGTGCTAGTTGCCTGTGAGGCCAGAAAAATCTATTTAATGAATTTATTATCATTCAGTGAGTTTGGATATTAAATCTACAGTCTCTTTCTCACTGTATAAAACTCCTTAAAGACAAGAATGTTCAGGAATACAATATAAGTTTCTTATCAGTTTCCTATGCTTGCTTGTTGATTCTGCTTTTTTTTCCATGTTTTGTGAAACAATATTTATTATTCCCATTGTGCATGAACTTGGGGATAAAAGCGAACAAAAGAAACTCCATGCAGCTCATCCTTGTTTTAATTTTTAAGGCTTGACAGTTTCTAGGATGAGCTCATTTGAAGTCATTTGGAGATATAAATACTGAGGGAGCCATAAAATCACCAAATCCTTAAGGCAAAGTTGACTGTAAATGCGAGTAAATAAAAATATTTTTCTTCATAATGCCTACGTTGATACAATGTTACTATTTCATTATATAGGGAAAAATATAGAAAATACTCCAAGAGGCATATGATCATTTGAAAAAGGTTCCAGCAGAGTTCTTGAGCCAGTTAAAAATTTCCCTGCATGTCTTTTAGATTGTTTTCCAGTTGTACTGGGTTTGTGATGCACTTTAAAGCAACCAGTAGTGTGGCATCTGAATTACAGCCAGGTATCAAGGACAAGGTATGAACCAAGCACCAGTAATAGGCCAAACACAAGTAATAAACCTCAGCTATCGTTCTGGACTTGCGTCGTTGAGTCTGTCTCATACAATCCCCAGCTTTTCTGCAATACCCTTGAAGATGTGGCTCCTGGTGGTGTAGCTGATGTTTTATTAGCACAGCTTATTTGCATGCACTTTCTTGCCCTAGGATCATTGAATAATTCACACTACAAAAGTAACAGTCAAATTGAAGATATATATTGACAATAATTTGGCAACTACTGACTTAATGCTTATCCCATTAGAACAATAACACTGGCAGGCCCATTATGAAAATTGCTTAATGAATTTTATTTTCTTTGGTTCAAGTTTACAATGCAAATGTTTCTTTGGAGGGTCCTGTATATTCTTTCACTGTTGGAGGAGAACAGCAGATTTTGAAAATGTCATACTAATAAAAGATGGATGATGATAGTCAGGCTAAATTAGCAAACACTTTACCAAGCAGTATCAGTTCGTTCACATGTGTTCACATTTCAAAACTGTTTCCAAATTCCTCTTTCTTCACTTCTTTTGGAAGCAATCCATGTTTGTCATACCATGTACCGAGCAAAAATATCCTCCTTAGATAAGAAATACAGCTCTGCAAATGTATTGTTCTTCTGAGTGTCTTGTGTTTTAATTTCAAGTGAGGAATTCATTCATATTTGGAGCTAAATTACAGCTTGTTTTTAGGCTTGAGGTTGGTTTCTTTGTAGCAAATGCAGAAGCATCTTTTGTGATTAAATTTGATACGGGACGTTTTCTGAGAAGAAATGCATCTTTTGGAATTTTGGAAGTTTGGAGAATGCATGATTTTATGGAATCAAATTTCAATGTACAGTTATATTTCTAAGTTTTATGAATATTTTTGTGCATTGGTTTGGTCGTTCTTACATGAAGAGAGTTGAGCTGAGAGTTGGGGTTGTTTAGCTTAGAGAAAAGAAAGCTCCAGGGAGTCTCCAGTGGCCTTCCAGTACTTAAAGAGGGCCTATGGGAAAGATAGGGAAGGGATCTATCAGGGAGTATAGTGATAGGATGAGGGGTAACTATTTTAAACTGAAAGAGGGCAGATTTAGATTAGATGTAAGGGAGAAATTCTTCACTGTGAGGGTGGTGAGGCACTGGCACAGGCTGCCCAGCAAAGCTGTGGATGCCCCATTCCTGGCAGAGTCCAAGGCCAGGCTGGACGGGGCTTTGAGCAACCTGGTCTAGTGGCAGGTGTCCCTGCCCATGGCGGGGGGCGGGAACCAGATGATCTTTAAGGTCCCTTACAACCCAAACTGTTGTTGTATGATACTATATATTTTAGCAAGTGCTGAGTAAAATGGGAAAACAGTAACTCCAGGCTATGCAACTTCCAGTACAGCATGGGAGGCTGGTGCCCTCCTTTGCTGCGGGCTGGAGCCCACCATGCTGCCCTTGGGCCCTTTCCTGCAGAGCTGCCTCCCAGGCGTCAGACCCCAGGCTGGGCCCGGAGGTGCTGGGGTTGTTGCACGGTGTTTAATTGTGTAAATCCAAATGTATAAAAAGAGCACATGGTGTCCCTTAATGTATGGATGCAAGCAGATGCTTTTTGAGCAGTTACTGACATAATGAAATACTAGGGTTTTAAAAATCTAATTCACACCGATAAATCAAATCAGTGTTGTCTACTTGTTTAAAGTGGGTTGTTCTGGGAATTTGCCATGCAGTAAGATGGCTTTTTTTTTGGGGGGTGTGTGTGTTTGATAGTTGCTGCAGTTCCTTTCTGTGCTTGTGTTTCCATCGCATCCTTCTAAATAAGTCCAAAAAGTCTGTCAGGGCTTAAGCAAGGCTTCGTAGCTGCACCTCCAAGGCCATCTTAATTGCCTTTGTGTCGTGTTGCCAAAATGAATGTTTCTATTTAATGGGAAAGATGGCGCTTAATTTTATGTAATCTCAAGTTCATAGAACTCCATTTAGCAGATATTCACTAACATCATTGATTTTAATAATTTAAACTAAGAGTTGGTAATAAGTTTATGCATACGTACACATTACTTGACTGACTTTACATACATAATTTAGACATAAGGTAGAGGAAGTCTTTATAAGCGTAGCTCAGAGGATTTTTTTCAATGAATCATTTTTTCTCAATAAAATGCTTCTCTATAGAAGCAATGTAAATAAGAACATCGTGTATAGAGTGTTTCACTACATTTGTGTGTAGCTTTATGTAATAGATAATCTATATAATTATAAATATTATAATTATGTATAGCATTCCATTTTTTTATTCCTTGTAAATCTTGAGCCTAAATGCAGATGTATAGGATATGTATCAAACCTGACTGTGATCCTTGCACTTAATCCCACAACCCAGCAGAATTATTTCTTGAGATGAAAATCAAATAATTTAAAATGAATGTGAAACGAACATTTGTACTGTCATCTGTAACGCAAGTAGTTTTAAAAAAGGAAACAATGTGGGATAACTTGCAAGGCATCACAGACTAAGTAGTGTAATCATAATATACCTGATCTAGGAAATTTTACTACTCTAAATTGTTCAGATTGTATCTCCTCTTGAAGCAGATATTTGGAACTTGTAATACTTACAGGAATGGATTATTATGAGTTTACAGAAACGTTTATTATAAAATCCAATGTTGTCAGGGACATACACTGAGTTTTAGCTTAATGAGGCACTATTTAGTACCAAAAAAGAATTAAAAGTTCTTCCTATCTACAAAACGTACCTTCATAAATGTGACTTTCTTTTTCAGTCACACCCACTTATTTAGTATTTTAAAGTTTGATAGTACTACAGGGATACATCTAGCAATAATTCTACATCATTGAGGATAACTCTGCATGCTTAATATTAGTGATTTAGAATTCACAGGTTGTTTTTTCTTTATAAGACTTAAAATATATTGGGTACTTGGGAATTCTTTTTGTCAAAATACATTTTAGAAATACTAAAGACTGTTATCAATACAGCACTTAAAAAAGAACCTTCAAAGGGAAGTACCAAATACCTAAATATGCGGGTAGAGTGCATGACATGCACCTGAAAATGTAGGAACAAAAGCTGAAAGATAAAATTGAAATAATTTTGTAGTTAAAAGGAATTGGAGTAATGGCACTGAACGAAAGAGTAGTCCATATGATATGTACACATACATAGTGTCTCTTATCAACTAACCAATGCAAGGCAAATGTCAAAGTGCCATCCAGTCAAGAAACTTAACCCAAAGCTGTACAGTTTGTGTAATTTGACAAATGAAACATAAATTGTAATTTCCCCAGTCACAGAATCACAGAATCACCAAACAGTCAGTGTTGGAAGGGACCTCTAGAGGTCATCTAGTCCAACACCCTGCTAAAGCAGGGTCTTCTAGAGCAGGTTGCATAGGATCTCATTCAGGCACGTTTTGAGTGTCTCCAGAGAAGGAGACTCCACAGCCTCTCTGGGCAACCTGTGCCAGCGCTCTGGCACCCTCAGGGTAAAGTTTTTCCTCATATTCAGAAGGAGTTTCTTGTGTTGCAGTTTGTGCCCATTGTTCCTGTCGCTGGGTGCTACTGAAAAGCGCTTGGCCTCATCCACGTGCTTCGAGATGACCTCCAGGATGAGCTGTTCCATCACCTTTCCGGGGATGGAGGTGAGGCTGACCAGCCTGTAGTTTGCTGGGTCCTCCTTCCTGCCCTTCTTGAAGACTGGAGTGACATTGGCTGCCCTCCAGTCCTCAGACACCTCTTCTGTTCCCCATGACCTTTCAAAGATGATGGAGAGTGGCTTCACAATAACATCTGCCAACTCCCTCAGCACTTGGGGGTAAATCTAATTGGCCCCCATGGATTTGTGGGTGTCACGTTTGCCTAAATGATCTCTAACGTCATTCTCCTTGGCTGAGGGAAAGTCGTCTTTCTCTGTACTTCCTCTCTTGTCTCCAGGGACTGGGAAACCAGAGGGCCAGCCTTGGCAGTGAAAACTGAAGCAAAGATGACATTCAGTAACTGCCTTCTCTGTATTGTTCCTCACTAGGGCACCCACCTTATTTAGCAGTATGCCCACATTTTCCCTAGTCATCCTTTTCCTACTGATTACTTGAAGAAGCTGTTCTTGCTGTCCTTGACATCCCTCACTAGAATTCCAAATGGACCTTAACCTTCCTTGTCTCATCCCTGCATTTTCTGACAATGTTCCTATAATCCTCCCAAGTGGCCTGTCCCTTTTTCCATATTCTGTACGCTACCTTCTTCTGTTTGAGTTTTGCCAGAAGCTCCTGCTCATCCATGCAGGCCTTCTGCCCCCTTTGCTCAGTTTCTTACTCATAGGGTTGCATCGACCTTGAGCTTGGAGGAAGTGATGCTTGAATGTTAGCCAGCTGTCTTGGACCTCTCTACCTTCTAGAGTCCTAACCCATGGGATTCCTCCAAGTAGGTCCTTGAAGAGGCCAGAGTTAGCTCTCATGAAGTCCGGGGTTGCAATCCTACTTATTGCCCTGCTTCCTCCACACAGGTTCCTGAGCTCCTTCACCTCACAGTCACTGCAGCCAAGGCTGCCCCCAACCTTCACATCCCCAACCAGTCCTCCTTTGTGAAGACAAGGTCTAAAAGCACACCTCGGCTTGTTGGCTTTTCCGCCACCTGCCTCAAAGACTTATCATCAATGTTCTGCAGGAGCCTCCTGGACTGTGTGCACCCAGCTGTGCTGTCTTTCCAGCAGGTATCAGGGTGGTCGAAGTCCCCCATGAGAACCAGGGCTGTTATCGTGAGGCTGCCTCCACTTGTCTGTAGAAAGCCTCACTGACTTCCTTGTCCCGATCAGGTGGCCTGTAGCAAACACCTGCACCCGTGTCCCATGTCCCCCATGTTGGCCTGCCCCTTAATCCTTACCCATAAGCTCTTGACTTGTTCTGCATCTGCCCTGGGCAGAGCTCGGTACGTTCCAGTTGCTCTCCACGTAAAGGGCAGCCCCACCACCTTGCCTTGCTGGCCTGGCGTTCCTAAAAAGTACGTAGCCATCCATGCCGGCATTCCAGGCATGTGAGCTATCCCACCATGTCTCTAACTGCAATGAAATCATGGCCCTGCCTCTATAGTCAAATATGTAGTTTGTAGCTGTCTTTGTTATCTAAATGTCTGTTAAATGCAAACAAGCAAACCCTAAATGTTCATAAAAGCACATATAATGGTGGTTGTTGGCATTTTTTTGTTGTTGTTTGTTTGGTTTGTTGTTTTTGGGTTTTTTTTTACTTTTTTTTTTTAATTGTAGTGGAACAGATGTAGGAATTCAACTTCTGGTATAAAATAAGTGAAGACTATCTGAAAAATCCTATTAGATTAGTTTTCCTTTGTAACTATATATCCCAGTAACTGTTTAAGACTCTTACTATTTATAAAGATTAAAATATAAAAAGAAGCAGATACTATGCTGCAAAGTCTTGCCTGAGGTACAGCTGTGATACGAGCACCATGATGTAAGAAGGTCAAACATGCAGTGTGCAATCCTGTGACTGGTTTGGTGAGTTTTCTGCAGGCTTCTCAAAACCTGCCAGTTTGCTGTGATTTAGCTTCTGAGCCCTGCCCTTTTTAGTCCCGTTCCTATTCAAAAGGAAAGTTGCTATTATTGCAGGATAGCTTCATGTATTTCCATTTTTAATGTTCTTTTCAAAGCAATGCCCTCACAATTGCATCGTTGATGGATTTGGGTGGTGGGGTGGGTTTTTTCCCCCATTTAGTATAAAAACCTTGGGACTCTTAGTAAGTTTGGGACTAGGTGTTAAGACTGGAAACAGATTATTTGCCTTCACCAAATAGACTAACCTATACTAAAATACCAGAAGAAAGTCCTTGAACAGTGAACAAAGTGATACATAGAGCAAAGCCAGAGTATTTTGAGGTGAGAGTTCTTACTGTGCACTCGCGTCTGATGAAAGTTACAGCTGATCAGTGCAAGCACAGCCCTGGTGGCTTCGGGCCTGCTGCATTACCCTGAGTAACTGAACATCACAAGGTTACACAATGGCATATTCTGCTAAATCCTCTAGAGCTCAGCATTTTAAATATTTCCTGTGATGGGTTTATAGCGGAATGTACTTCATTAGTACATGCTCAGTAGTTACAAAGCAGTCGTTTGAATTTTAATTAGGCTGGTAAGTAGCTGTGCATCTGAAAACCTGAAAAAAACAGACTGATAAATCTGTGTGTTGCAAGCTAAGAATACATGAAAGTGCAAATGATTCTTTTAAGCCCTTTAGGCAAACGTTTGTCTTAATGTAGCAGTTTCAAATTAAGTATGTATCCCTGCTCAGCCCTTGAAGTCATGGTATTGCTACTTCCTACTCAGTATTTTTTAAGCACTGTTGAGCTAAATCTGGGTCAGCAGAGTCCTGTGTGTAATCCCAGCCCAATGGGCTCTCAGAGATTAGGATGAAGAAGTGTGGCCTATTGTAAGTGAATCTATGTGTTTCTTTGAGGTAGGTAATATCAATTATATCAGAAACAAAACAAATCAAACAAACACCAAAGAATTTTTCTGTTAATTTGTTTCTTAAGGCTTTTTGAAACTTTTATCTTTTGGCTGGTGATTTTGAAGATTCTAGGCTTTTTCTCCTGGTTACTTGCACGTGAAAAATGAGGAAGAATGTGCATGCTTTTTTAACAGCAGAGGGAATGCTGTAACTTGCTATCATAACAAGATTATTTTCAACATTAAATTGAGGGTGTTAGTTTATAAACAGTTGGAATTGGAAGGGGGGAATTGGGCAAGTGGAAATCGTTTGGAGGTTGAAAGTGTAAGTTTTGTGTCCTTGTGCTTGAAACCCAAATGCAAGTTGCTTTTTAACTTTACTAATGCTGGCAGAGGCATTGCTATGTGCAAATGCAAGCATAACTTTTTCTGGTTTCACAAGCAAAAGAACAGTTGCTTTGTTATGCATTATAACACAGAGGCTGGATCATTAAAAAAGAGATTATGTTCTTAAAGAGTATGCATATATGCAGAAGGTCAGAGTTCAGCCTGCTTTTCCTGGGTGTTCAATTATTTTCAAATAATTGCTGAAAGTTTGCTGTTTGTTTGAAAATCTGTAGATACGAGTGATGGACATGTAGTTGATACATGAGCTATGAACCACACTGACAGTTCCAGTCTGTTTTTTCTTACCAAAACCAACATGTCTCTAATAGCTGGAGGATGGGAATAATACTGTGTTTTCCCACAGTATGATCACTAGCTTAAGATGTCTTTCCTCTCTGCCTTTTTTGGCTTGGCCTTTCCAAATACCATCTATAAGCCAAAATGAGTTTTACAATTCTCTGTGCCTCAGAGCAAGGATCTTGTAAAGCAGCGATTGTGTGCGGTCTGCTTTGGCCCTGCCTTCAGTCTTCCAGTTGGGGAGTTGTGTGAGCTGGAAGGGGTGTTGAAGCTGATGTTCAGCTGAATTCCGTGTGAGATAGTTTTTCTTGTCTTATAGAAAGCGATGTAAATATAGTGAGTCCCCGTGAATCATACTAATTGATGGTTTTGAGTGTTAACTCTCTTAGAAGTTTTCCCCCTCCTTACTGGATACGTAAAGACGTATAAGGAATGTGCTTAGGAGTGGAAAGCTTGTTTCACCTTCCAGGTATTTGTACTCTTTTCTTGATAAATACAAATATATCATCCTCAAAAACATTGCCTTGCCATGAGAATGAAGTTTTAGCACACCTTTTAAAAAAGCATAGGAAACTACTGTTACTTGGCTGATTTCAAAAGACTGATAGTCTTTCCTTAACAATCTTGCAAACTTTACCTCTGTCCCACATTTAAATGTAACAGGGAGTTAGGAATTTCAGGTTTTCTTTGTGTTTCTCTGAGTATTGACGAGTTCTAGTTGCACAGTACAATGTTTGCAGCTGGTGATAAGGCAACGATCAAGGGAAATGTGAGTCAAAATCAGTAACAGCCATCACTCAAGTGGTTTTAGATAATATAGGATGAATTAGTTTAGATTAGGATGCTTAAAATGGCCAAGGTATGTATTGATCACTAAAAGACGCAGCAGGGACAAGTTATTTCTGTCTGAAGGAAAATGCCAAAGTTCTGTGACTTTTGGAGTACCGTGAGAGATAAGGAAACAGGCACAGCACAGGACTTACATGAGAAGGTTGGGCAGAGGCCCTAGAAAGCAAGCCAATATTCCACTCAGCGCAATATGAACAGACTTGCCAAGAAAGCATTTGAATGTCCGTTATTCAATGAATTGGAAAGTCCAGTTAATACAGATTTTTTTCTCTGATTTGTATATACATTAATTAAGTTATTAGGCAATACAACAAAGTCTGTAGAAATAAAGTACAATTGCAATGAAGTCTTACTTAAAATAAGAAACATGCTTAGTGTGTTTAGCTCTTGTAAGAATAAAGCTTAATATATTTTGAGTGTCATCTTTGATATGTGATTTGGTCAGTAGTACACAAACAATTAATTTGACCTCTTTTGGCTGATACAGTTGCAAGTATATGTACAGATTAATGGCTATAAAAATCTCACTTTATAAACTCAAAATGGTAAAAGAATTCTTTCCTATTGTGTATGCTTCCAGCTTATTTATCATGGAGGTTAGCTGTATTTATAGTTTCCATTGCAGCTCTTATTTTCATGTACACTTAACTGTCCACATTATTCTCACGAGGATGGTTTTATTCTATAGAAAGTGTGGATTCCTTGGAATTAATTTAGAAGAGTTCTGGTTATTTTGGAAAACTTGCAAGAACGTGGTGGTGTTTGTTGTTTTTTTTGGGGGGGTTGTTTTTTGGTTTGGTTTTTTTGTATTAGAAAATCAAGCAATACCAAACAATGGCATTTAAAAGGTTATGTTAAATCCCCAGCATCGACATGAACTTTAGAAGAGTAGTGGAACATCTTTGCTTGGTAAGGTGAAAATTGAGATTTTGGTAAAATAAAATAAAAACCATCTAGAAAATGGTACATGGTTGTGCATAATAGGTATCTGTAAAGATCTTAATACTGTAGTTAATCTTACATGATGTCAAAATGTACAATTCTGTAAAGGAAGAACTTGAATACAGTAAAGGAGGAAATTCCAGATGGGTGAATGATCTAAATGAATGCAGTAGTTGCACGTAGGGGGTGATATCTGTAAACTTCATGTTATACTCCCTCCTTGAATGTGGATTCAAGAATAGCAGGAAAAGAGTAAAAATCCACATAGTTTGCCAGGTCCTTGAGACTGTCTTTACTGCCTCTGAATTATTAAGCCTCTTGCTTTACTACCTCTTTCATAATTCACTTCTGAGGCAGGTGGGTTGTTTGCTGGGAAATGTGTGTGGGCATTTCTGTCTAGATGGTACTTCGTGGCAGCTTTTTGTGCTGGTATGTTACTGAATGATAACTTACAGAAACCCCTTTAAAGCAGCAGTTGTTTGCTTAACAGCTTAGTAACAATATTTTGGTACCTTAGACTAAAAAGGGACAAAATTTGAATCTTTAAGAAGCTGAGCAAATAATCACTAATTGGTCTTCCAAGCTTTTTGATTTTGTAGCTAATAAAGGTACATAAAATAAGTGTTTACTGTATACATCATGCACTGTCTTCCCAAATGCAGTGTCATTCATAGTCAAATAGGAGCTTTATATATTTACACATATATTTACAGACAAACCACAAGTTCTGAGTATACACGGTGAGATATTTTTTTAAAATAAGTATTTATGCTGGAAAGCATTATCACACTTTTTATGAGCAGTGAAACTCTGACAGTGCATATCCCTAAATCCATGAAGAATTTCCTGGCAGACAGTCCTATCTGTCCTTCTGTCCCTGACCTAAATATCTGCTGGAGACTACAAGAATCAGATGATTAAAGGTTTTATATTTTTTTTTCAGTGAACAACTTTCAACATATCATTCTGTTTTGTTTATATTATAGAGGTGAATGTTTATACCTTTTAAAATAATTATATAATTTCTAATAATAGTTTAAATCAAGTAAATCAGATCAAAATAATCTGGGGAACATTACATCCAGCCTGAGACAGAATGGACAATATTACCTTTAAAGGACATATGTATAACAAGAGGAACTAAATGAATTAAAGAAATGAGGTATGATATACTACTTATCTTCAAAAAGTGGCTTTATAATTTATTATTTTTTTGCCAGCCAGAAGGGGCTGGCACACCTAAATTTGAATAAAGCACGCCTAGCTTCTATAACACTGATGGGATAGACTGAAAATTCTGTGGGCATTTGCGTTTCATTTGTTTTGAATATTTTTTTTAATTGAGTTAAGCACATGAATGAGTATTGACTCAAAACAGAATGCATGCATTATTCATTTTAGTTATAAAAAGTGATTTATTTTGCGTATGTGTAAAGAAAATATTGACTGTTAATACTCAGTTTAGTACTGTAAGTGCTTAAGTGCGTTGCTGCATCTTGCCACAGACGATTTTGATAGCTGTGTATGCTTTGCTACTTTTAAACTGTGTTGCCCAGGAGAGAGCTGATGATGCATCTCCTTTCCTTTGCTTAAGGACAAGTCAGAGGTGACTCAGAGCATAAATTCCCAGTCCCTCATTCCAGCAATATTTGATAGGCACCGATTTTCGTGGTTATACAGGTTGATTGATTTCAGCAGCGTAAAATGGAAAGCATAATGTTTGAAAACTTACAATAAAATCCTGAGAGATTAAAATTTAGTGTCTGTTGTTACATTTTGTAGTTGATAGCATATGAGATAAATAAGCAGGTTTTGCTTCTCTTAGGCACATTGTTTCATGTTCACTGTGAAGTGAATGAATTTCTCATTAGAGTTGGTGTAGGGTATTCTGGAGGGGTTAGTATTTATCTTTTTGGGGTTTCATTTTTGCACGTGACAATTCCATTGTGAAGAATTCAGCTATAGGATAAATTTAACATTAGGAAAATCTCTGCATATAATGTCCTTTTGGTTGTTATGTGAAGGTAAGGTTTCTACTGAGGCTGGTCAGCCCATGTCAGATATTACAGCCACAAAAGATGTGCACAGTTGCCCTACTTGTCTGATCCTGAAAGATTATAGGATTCCTACTTGGAAAGACGATTGTTGTAATGTGCATGTTTTATAGTAAACCTGGTCAGAGATCAGGAAGATTTTCCTGGAGGGTGTCTGCTGTGCTTTTCAGAAAGGGGAAAAATAGTATTTTTATAAAGATCATCTTTCTGGTGATGCAAAAATCAAAGGGTAGCTGCTTCCCTCCAGGTTCTAAAGCAATAGTAACTTCCCAACTGATATTATTCTAGATTCTTCCATTACTTGTTGCAGTAGCTACAAATACGGCATAATCTCTGAGAGTAAACAGGAACTGTAAAGTTTTGAATAATACACATAAGATTAGCATAATAAAGTAGAATTTGCAGGATCAGCATGAAATTAAACAAAAACAGTTTTGTTAATTTGGATGTGTGCCTAGAACTTTTGTAGCACTGTTGATCCTATGAGATTTTGAAATTTTATTAATTAGCATGGAATTTTCCTAATTACCTTAAAAATTAACACATTTACATTGCATTAGGGTGATGTACTATTAGCAATTGTCATCTAAGCTTCTGGCTACAGCAGCATCATTTATAATGGCTGTTGGGTTGATTGACCTGGTTTATCCATTGAGGCTGAAATGTCTTTGGGTGACTTCTTACACAACATCACTTCTATCTGTTGCTAAGAGTTTTAAATTTTCAGAGAATGGATAAAAAAGAGAAACAGCTCTCAGTAATGTTGGACTTATGTATGATTAGAAAGGAGACGAGAGGGGAGAGATGGGGGATGAGAGGAAAACACCTTACTTATCCTCTTTAGAGACGGAATGTATGAGGCCCTAAATCTTTAAAGAAAGTAAACATCATACCAAGAATTACATCTTCCAAGCAGTTAAGACCCTCTGTTCTGTTAATAATAGCCTCATGGCCCTCCACAGCTCTCAAGATCAAAGTTGTTTCCAAAGAGCAAAAATTGAAAAATTGTAACATAAAATTTTGACGCTGTTTGCAAGCATGAAAGAAAATAATAGAATTGTACTTATGTAACAACAGCCTAAGCAGAAATTGGTTTCTTTTGGATTTCTAAAGGAGATTGTGAGAGGGGGGGAAAAAACCCAAGAAGCAGTTTCCTTCTGAACGTTGTTATACTGTCAGTGTGTACAGCTTGTTTCAGTTAATGCATTTTTCTTTGCCAATGAACTGTTGCACTGTGACCATCAGCTGACATTCACTATCTGAAAATAAGAGTAGGCAAGGATTTTGGTCCTAACTGTTGTGCTAACTCACATGGAGATAAAAAGTAGTAATAACTCCTTGTGATAAGACATAGAATTCAAGATAAATGAGTGTTTATCTTTGATATACCAACAGAAAGTATGCTCAGTGTATCAAGAGTTCTTTTCACTGTGGAGTTTGCCAAACCTAGTAGTTCATTTATGAGAGAATTCTGCACTCAGAAATGTGAATAAAAGAGGGAAGCTTTCTTTATGAGGCCACAAGAAGAGAATCTTTTTTAAAAAATTAAGTCCATCAGTTGTTTAGGTGAGATTAACAAGATATGGTATAATAGAGGTGATCAGCATGCAGTGGCATAGGCAACCAACATGATTCAAAAGAACTACTGAGGACTTGGAGTTGTCTTGTGTCCTAGGTTTTGAAAATTAATCGATTGCAGTGTACTTGGGTCTGACTTCCATTCCACCAGTAACTGTATTTCCTTGCATTGGTCTCTTTTTCCCTTGGGGTTTTTTTTTTTGGTTTGTTTTTTTTTTTTTTTTTATTCCGGGCCCTATTCTGGTTTTATCTCCTCCCAGTATTCCTGTGAGTTTTTCAGTTTTAACCCCTGAAACAGCTGTCCTGTGAAGAAGGAAGCTTTAGAGCTTTCAATTGT
The DNA here is from genome assembly GCF_963210335.1 of Falco punctatus. Classification (NCBI taxonomy): domain Eukaryota; kingdom Metazoa; phylum Chordata; class Aves; order Falconiformes; family Falconidae; genus Falco; species Falco punctatus. The sequence continues at coordinate 83,519,791 of NC_137584.1, forward strand.
TGACAAGAAACTTTTCACTAGGTGGAAAATGACATTTTTCAGGAAGTAGAGCTTGACTAGATTTTCATTTTTTTTCCTAGAAAAAGTGAAAAGCATACTTGTGACAAAAGGCCACTCACTCCTTTGTCAAACCGCTCTTCCAAAAACTTGAGGGTGTTACAGTTTTTTGATAGAGTAACATAAAGGGTTTTGAATGTTGAAAACTTAGTTGTTTCCATCAAAAGCAGAGATTTCAGATGGAATATCCTATAAATGCCTTGTACAAAAAGTGATGGTTTCAGGCTGAAATAGTCACAAGCAACTGAGAACGAGCTTTTTGTAGGAGGTGGTCAGGCAACCTTCACGGTTTCTGCTAATGTTAAACATGCAGGACCTTGACGCTGTTATCGAAAGGTCCTGTCTTCTAGAACCAAAACCAGAAGATTCATAATTCATTCTCTCTTTTCCTTTTTTGGGATTTGGTGAATATGGTTCGTCCTGTTTAGCTGATGGGTCTTGCCATCGGAGCCGTGTGTTTTTGTACTGGGTCCATCTTTTCAATGACAAGTTTGAAAATGTGGAAAGCTGTGCTTTCTGTGTAAAGTCCTAGAAATGAATGTTTGTGCTCGGTAATATTGAGTGTGTTTCATCACTGTCACCAGACAGAATCTCATTTAAGTAGAAAGGACTGCCAAAAAGACTGAGATATATAAATTTAAATATAACTTGAAAATAGATGGTGGGTTCAGTTTCTTTCAGGCTACTCCCACAAACAGGCCTACAGATCTTTTGCTTAAACTCGGTACTAAAATTAATTTTCTGAATCCTCCTACTTGGAATCTCAAAGTTAGGCATCTAATAAGTGTACTAGTTTTAAAAAAGTTATGAACACCCTACATCTCATTTCTTGGCAATGATGCTGACTCTGGATGCTTTGTAAATCAGGCTGCTTAGGAGGAGTTTTTTTTTAGGCACTGATGTGTGAATATTTAGTATAGATTTAGAGATGAAATACCTGCAAACCCATTTCATTGGGAATTCATTTAAAGAGGAATAAAAATAACCGTGAGCCTAGGAAAACAACTAGGAAGCTTGCAAATAACTAGGAAGAGAAATAAAGCTCAGGTAAAGCTGCTTATTCTTAGAGACAGAATTGTGTTTGCTGATGCAATTTACTACTTTTCAGTCTTGTACCAGTATTTATGAGAGGCAGAAGTTCAGTTTACATTCACAAGATTACATGCATCATATTATGTGAGCAGGTTATGGTGACTTTTTAACACTGTGTAATCATCAGAGTAAGGCAGTGGGACTGAGTTTTGTATCTCGGCCTCTTGCTTTCATTGTCATCACACTGGAATATGCAAGTAATAATTCATTAAAAACTGGAATAGCTTGTAATGAATACATCCAGTATCCGTGATTCAGTTGTGGGTTGGACTACAGCTAGAGATCTTTTTAAATAGCATCTCAAAGGCTTTACCCAAAACACCTTTTTAATAAAGGGTATGATTATCTAATTTGCAAATCTGCCTCCCACAGAGTAAAGCATAATTTGCTGTGCAAATATTACTGCAGAAATATTACTACACAATAAATATAGTTTAAAACGGCAGGAAGAATAAAGCATTCACATATTTTCTATATAATCCAGCAATAGATATGTTGTAAAAATTGCAGATGAGAATTATGTTATTTTGTCTAATTTTGCTGACTGTGCTATTATAAACAAGGGTGAAGGCTCAACAGAAAAAGTTAATAGTAATTTACTACTTTTCTCCTAGTGGTACTGTATTTTCTTTTGAAATGTAATATACAATTTTTAGTTAATTTATGTAATAACCTAATTTTATCAAGCTACTTAATGTTAGGTTGTAATTATGACTGATTAGATTGTCTAGACAAATAATTGACAACAAGACAAATATTGTAAACAAGAACTAGCAGAGAGAGTCAGTAACGTTTTAAGCTCTGAGAAATACTGGAATTGTTACTTTTTACACCATTGGGTATATTTTATGTTAAGCATTAAAATATAACTGATTTTGCAAATGTGTCCAACATAAATTGAAAATAAATTGTTTTGGATGCTGCTGTTGTTCATCAGACTTTTCCACTGATCTTTTTGGGTTAAATATAAGTGATACAGATTCCCTGGACTGTCCAAGGACCTCATTACACATTCTGTCACAAAACAGAAAAACCCTTTTGAAATATGAACTATTTTTCTTTGCCTTCATTTAGAAAGTTACTGCAACAAAGATGAATACAATAAAAATTGGTGGAAAAGCAGGCTGACAATTAACAATATGGTTGTTTATGTCTATTGAGACATCTGCTTTTGAGCACTGATCATTTTTGGGGGGTATAAATTGCATTCTGTTCTCAAATTAAAGATTTATTATTACCCTTAAACTGGTGAAAATTTCCAGCTAGTTACAGGTTGTTTTGGTGTTTAGTTAAAAGTTCGTTGGTGGGTGGCATTAAACATGGAACAAAATATTTTCTTTAAAATTCTTTACTTTTTAATACTGTATTCACAGTCTAGCAATGCAATCACTGAAATATCTGCCTACATGTTTGACCTGTCATCAAAAAATCCTGGTATTGCTAACTGATTGGTACAGATTTTCTTAGATCAGCCCCTAGAATATGCATTTTCCAGACTGGAAACTAAACCCCACAATATAATTTGTATGGAGATACCTTCTGATAGGGAATGTTAGGCTGCTATGTAACACAGAATACCTTTATTTTTTATATTCCTTCCTCCATCTGTATGTGAAGTAATATGAGAGATAAGATAGATAATCAGAGGATTATGTTTTTCCTTCCTCATTTTAAGTTTATGCTTTGAAGAGATGGAAGGTGCATAGTGAATAAATTTTCAGCATATTTCAGTGAGGTTTTAAAAATTACCTGGAGTTGTTATTTTTTGGAGGGGGCTATTCAGAACAGGAACCTTCAATCTGTCTGTATGCCAGCCTGAAGCCTCGTCTTCTAAATACAGAGCTTTAAAAGCATCAACATTCAAATGGACTGTAGAGGGGTGAGCAGAGCTGTAACCGTCTGAACTAAACATACTGGCAGTTCTGCATCTGTCCCGTGTATGTCCATGCCATGCCTGTTGTACACTGTATGCAGCAATGCCTGTTGGATCTTCACTAGAGCAGATTTGGGTGAGAAACTGCCAGAGAGGAAGAGTCTGATTCACACGCTCACTGCAAGCATCGGTGGATGCATCTTCTGTCAGCTCTTAGGGGACAGACGGTGCTCCCCGAGGGCCACCCAGCGCCTAAGTACCCGTACAGCAGACGTGAGGCAGGGTAATGTGCTCTCCCTCTTGTCTCAAGTGAAAAGAACCTGGTCATAACATGTTGCTAGACTGTAAGAAGAAGGTGCCTCTTTCACTTAATTAAAGCAAGATGTTCTCATGCAGTTCTCCTTTATTACTCTCTAGCTGCTCAGTGTGCCTTACTGACCTGCTAGGAGAATAGCTACAAAGTGTTCATTGGGACTTCATTCCTCAGTGTTAATGGGGAGGGAAGAAAATGCTCATGGCTGTCTTGAATGTAAAGAATTGAATTGATGAAGGAGGAGTGTCCTCGTTACGTTGGCTTGATCACTGTGTGAAATGATGCAGGGTTTTCCGTATTGTAGAGTGTATAACCTGTAAGGTAGGTATAGTAGTAAAAAGAAAACAGCATTTGATGGGTCACAAAATTGTATGTGTGACAGATTCTGCCAGCAAAAATCTTGCTTTAAATAACAGTACTAACAATAGGAACATTGTTATGGAGACTGCATATGTATGTTTGTTTATAACCAAGCACACATAGAAAATGTGACCTTGGCTCATTTCTGAGCACACTGTAAGGAGCACCTTTTGCTCTTTTGTTCAGTTGCTTGTTTGTCCACCGATCTTCACTGGGGAGAACTGAGGCGAGCTGGACCGTCAGGCAATTCATTTCTGTGAGGCTTTCTAGAACAGAAAATTGCAGCAGCACCACCTTGCAACCTGCGAGCTTGGAGTGCTCCCTTTCCTGCTCTGTAAAAGGGCTTATGATAGTACTTACATTACAAGGACATTTTGAAGAGAATCTAATTAGTTGTCTGTTGGCCTAATACTAGTGAAAAGGCCTGTTGTAGTGTCGGAGTAACTACAAAATAAAAATGGTAATGAGAACCCTGCCAAATAAATAGAAGCCTGATTCTAAAAGTGTTGGCTTAAAAATATTTCAAGCCTAAGTGTCATTGCGTGAGCCAGTTAAAATCCCATGCAAAAGAGGATGCTATTTAATGCTTTTTGATCTGGTTAAAACTTTAATTTTAAATACCACTTTACATTAAGTTTATTGAAATATAAATAGAGGTAGGTAATGAAATATCCAATAGTTAATAAACAGACTTGAATTACTGTAATTAGGAGTGATGAACAGCAATTTAATAAGCTATTAAGAGTGTGAAGTGTTCTGAGTAAACTAACTTTTGAAACCTTTGAAAAAGAGGGAGTGAAATGGCTTTGCAACTACCTTTTACAATTTAATGTTTGAGGCCTTGGAAGAGGCCTCTTTAAATTCAACATAGTTTGAATAAATGTGCAGTTTTACAGCTTCAGTAGTGAAAGCATTCATGGTGTAAAACCCTGATTTCCAATAGTCAGTAAAAGTATTGCTAAACTAAAATATGCAACTCACATGAAAAGAAAAAGAAGGAACATGAAGGAATTTCTGTAGGCAAGAAAAGGTGTGTAGGAGTTCTATATTCTATTAACAGAAGAAAAGATCCCCACATAAAACCCAGTTTTACTTTGCTACTTTGTAACTTAGACATTGCTGTTAGAAACCTGTTTCAATTTTATTATGGATTTCTATGATAGTCTGGAAAATTAGCTTCGCAATAGCTCAATGATTTATGTTTTTTTTCCTCAATCATGACAAGTTCAATATTTATTTTTATATGACTCTTTAATTTTATCCCTCTTAGAATACAGTGAAGTATACTGCTTCAAGGCTGAGAAGCTACTGGCTTGTCCTTGATATTCAGTGTCTAATGTGTCCGCTACAGAAAAGTCATCCTGACCTGGAGACCATCATAAAGGATGAGGTCTGGCTACTACCAGTAGCCTAAAGTCTGAATTTTGTTTCCAGCCTGATGATAATATCTAAGACACTTGTTCCGTATGCTAATGTCCAAGCAGATTTCAATGCTTTGCCCAGCCGCCTCTAACAGTGCTTTCCACTCCCAGGCTGAATTTTTCTCCCTAGTATCTAATTGTAATTTTCTTTGGTACTACTCGTCTTGCCAATGCTGTTCCTTTCAAGGAGCACCTCCAAGAAGAGTCTGTTTCCATTTTCCCTGTAATCACCACTCGATTTGTAGAGAGAGCCATAAGATCCCCCTCTCCTCTCTCTCCTCTATCCAGGCTGATGGAGCTCAGCCCCCCACGCCGCACAGGGTGAGTGCACCAGCCCCGACAGTCATGGTGGTCCCCTGATGAACCTGATGCAGTTTATTGGTTTCTTTCTTTTATGGCCAGTGGGACCCAGTGCCCCAGGTTCCCGCTTGCGAGAGCTGAGTGGTGGGGAGGAATCACTCCCCCTCACTTGCTGGCCAAGCCTGAATGTTGCAACCCAGTATGTGGCTGGTGTTCAGAGCCTCAAGGCTATAGTAAATAGTTCAGATTCATGGAAAGGGAGGGAAAATAGCAGCACTGGGAAGTGGTATTCAGCAAATCTGTTAATAATATGATCTCATGTGGGTGTTTTTTTCACCTAGAATGTTCCACCTGATTTGTCCATCTGCACCTTTGTGCTGGAGCAGTCTCTGTCAGTGCGGGCCCTCCAGGAAATGCTGGCAAACACAGAAGAAAAGGCAGAAGGGGTAAGTTATTAATTGTTTGCTTTTTATTCATCTTGCAAAATGTAACAGGTTTTTTTGCCACTGTTCCACAGATTTCATGACTGGCAGAAGCTTAAGCATCATGAATTCCTTATGTTTAATTTTCCTCCTTTGCTACAGGAATGGTCTGATTATTGAGAAATTCTAAACATTTGCACCTTTCACTTAAACTTGCTAGAGTTGTAAATTCACAACAATTTCAATGTGCTGCAGGTCAGCATAGAGCTACGAGAATGTTTTAATTTGAGATCTCATAATGTGAAATATAAAGCTCAATCACTTCTTCAGAACAGCTAAGCTTCAGGATTTCTGACTGTATCAAGTGAGACTGTCAAGTAGACTTGAAATTACTTGGATGTGTGCTGTTTTTCTCTGGAAATAATTAAATTGCTGTGTGGCCTGAGCTAAAATGTCTTATAACTCATCATTAGAGCTGGAAATAGAATGTTATTGAGTCTCGGTGGACAAGAAATATGGAAACTAACACATTTTTGCAGTCTGGAAGATAAAGGATATAGAAATAATGTTAATTGTTTGACTAGCAAGTAAGTATTTACTAATAAATCATAGTAGTGTAATTAATGTTCTCTGCTGTGTAATTAATTCGATTTGTTATGATGTAGTTGAGCATTCGTTATACAACCTGTAGGGTTAATTTGAATGCCATGCTCAAGCTCAAATCCTGTAAACTGTAAGTAAGGAAGAGTGACCACAGGCCCAGGAATTATGGTTAACCCCTACTTCTCTTTTATCTGTATAAGTCTGTCGCTCAAGAAAGCTGGCAGGAGAGAAGCATGCCTCTGCTATTTCTGGGGATGCCTTGAGAAAGCAAACTTTAAAGTAGCATAGAGCAGTCAGTCCCATAAAATGCCAGGTACTGAGATTGAATATGGTATTTGGGAAATGAAGTCCAGGAGCGGCCCCATGGATGATCCAAAGCATGTACTGTCAGTGTGAGCATCTTCCAAGGACTAACTCCAACAACAAGAGAATAAAAAGCACATCTGAGAGAAGAGGTGGTACCAGAGTAAGCAGATGCATGCTTCTAGACGGGGACCTCTCTTCCCTTAGTTTGTAAACACCGATGCCAAAAGCAATCAAATCCACAGGAAAAAATAAATAAATTTGAAAGAACAGGCACATACAGGCATAATGTCAAATATCACAGTCCAAACCCAAGGATGTGCAGTGATAACTACATACAGCCATATGTGTGAAGTAGAGCAACAGTTTCATGCTGTTTATTCCCACCAGATGTGGGCAGGAGCAGAAAGTAAAGAAAGTGTAGGGGAGTGTGTCTTAAAGTAATGCTATAGGGAAGAATAGAATGAATAAAAAAAAACCCCACCAAACCAACAAACATTCTGTTTTCTAACATGTAGTATTGAAACTTTCTTTAAAAAAACCCCAACATTAATTGGCAGATTTTCTGTTGGTCTGTCTTTAGCAGAGGCTTGGTGCCAACTGTTAAATGAATATTTACTGTTAATACAGAGATTACATCCAGAGAACATGGGATAAAGAACCAAGTTCTCTGCAGAATGGTTACAAAATGTGAGCTCGGGGATTCTGCTGGGAAGAGGGCAAGCTAAAGAGAGATTTGTAAAGGTCCCAGGCAGAACACTTGCACTAGTTCTGGACTATTTTCTGCTCTAGATTTGAGAAAGACAAAGACTTTTGTAGGGCACATTGATGGGACCTACATATTCCAAGCTGGAAGAACCATGTTTGATGGTAATCTGGGATTTCCTGGAAACAATTATTGATGTTTTCTGTGCATAACCATGAAGGTCAGAGTTCTGGGCATTCAGATGCATACCTAAAGAAAAGGGATGGCAGTTGTACAGGTCTTCTGAGATGCACATAAGAAGGATAAAGCAAAGTCTCTGAGTGTGGTTATTCTGTGGTTACCCTGTTTACAGAGTAGTTTAGTGTGCTCTCAACACCTATTAAATGCCAACATTAGCAGAAGGTACAGAGCTACAGCTATACCGACCCAGGCAACTGATGTTCACTGAATAATGAATATATTTCTACTGCAGATTTTGTCTGGCTTCTCTGCGAATGCATTATGAATCTGCCTGTGTGTCTCTTGCATACTGATATATTGATATTAGAAGAGAATAAACCTGAAAAAAGTAGCATGTAGGTGAGCAAGGTCATATTGTTGTTGGTGTCATTATTTTTCTTTCTATTAAATCTCTAGAAATCAAGAATAATAGCACTAAAATGCCTGAATATGTACTTGCTGAAAAATTGGCAGAACTGACATTTGGTATCCGTATGTAGTTTCTATGAAAAATGTATAAAGTTTTCCTTTGCATTGATGGGTATTTATTGTAAAGTACTTACATAGGCTGTTTCATATTTGTTTGAAGTAACTGTTAGAACATGTGATTTTTGCATGTAATGACTGATATGTTTATTTCAAGTTTTATGAGAACAGGTAATTTTGTGCATACATCTGAAGCTCTGTTATCTTCTTGGAGCAGCTTCAGTTTTTTATTTAGAATAACAGTGTTTTCTTTCATTTAGAAGAAGACAGTGTAGTAATTTCTTGAGAGATTGTTGCTATAAATTGGATCCAATGTGACCTTAGTTTTCTAATGGAAAGAATCCTTCAAAGGGAGGTCTTTTTGGTCCTCAATTACTTGTTATTACATTAGGAATCATTGAGGCTGCTGTGTTTAAAAGTGGTCTGCTTGTGCTTCTTTGCTTTTCGTGGGGTGTAATTCTCTCAAATGCTGTTTATATAATAGGTGTTCATATTATATAACAGGTAAGTCAGCAGTAATGAAATGGTTGAGTAATGCAAACAAACTCTCCTGCTGACTTGAGTCAGAACAATAAGCAGCTTGCCTTGTGCTTAAGAAAGAATAACTATGTGCACTAACTAGATTTAATTTTAATTCTCAGTTAGTATGTATTAAATGTGGAAGCTTACCCTCTGCAATAAAGGCCTGCGTTTTTCGTGCAGGAATCCCAAAATGGGAATTTCCATACAAGATTAATGTTCCACCTATCTGAGTATACCTATTTCTCTCTCCTGAATCAGCTACAAGCTAGTACCAAAGGCGACAGTGGAAAATGAGTGAAATTTCACAAGAAAGAATGTGTATAGTGCTCTGTTTCTCCTAGCCCTAAGCACTGAGTAGTTACTTTGTTCTCCGAGGTTTTATCATTTCCCTTTAAAATACCGTGCTTAACTCTGGCAGGTTATTAAAACCTTGAAATTCATAGCCTGATTGTATGCTCTTGGTTTAAAAAATAAAACCACAACCTATTTTGTTTGCTCAGGCAGCATTATTTATGCTTTTAATTTTAAACAAGGAAATTTATGATTTTGCTGGGGATGAATGCTATATGCATCCACTACTTTTGTTGTTACTTCATTCACAGAAAAGAACTAGAAAAAGGGAGGAATTCTGTGGAAAGAGAATAGTAAATAATCGTGTAAATGAAGACTATTGTTACATGTGTGCCGAGAGTCTGGGCTCTGGTTTCTTAGATGAGCAGAATTACAGCTGCTCTGTCCGTGACAGGCCTACAGCCTAGGTATTGTTTTGTAATTATTTTGACTTGGGTTTTAAGTGTAACTTTGTGTTATTTGAAAAATAGATAAAATGTGAAGATGGAAATCCTTAAGTTTTTATACAGCATTTAAGACCATAAAAACCCTTCAGGTCATCAATTAGCCCGGTTGTGAAATTTCTGCAGTGAGCCCTCTTTGGAGCCCAGTGCCTTGTTTTTCATTAAAACTTATCAGACTGCTCTTGAGGAAGAAAATCCTTTACAGCTTTCTGGAATAATTTAGGAACAATTCCTTCTATTCTTTTTACTCTGATTATTCGGAGCAGGGGTTGGGTTTGGGTTTTTTTATTCTTTCTGTCTTTTTTTTTTTTTTTTTTCTTTTAGTCAAATCTTCCTTTACTAGATTCAGGAGCTGCAACATTGAGTACTTTTTCCTTTGTGAAAGTGCTGAAATGCCAAAATCATATGAGTTCTTGGAAATTTTCCCTCATTTTCTTAGGAAGTGAAGCCTGGCCATGTATCCATTGCTACTTTTGTATTCAGTAACTTCTAAGATTTCCAGACAATATAAACAATATCAGAAAGAGGGCTAGATAGTTGTGTTCTTCCCGATGTGATGGGTATTGGGCAGGAGAAAGGGACCTAACCTTCCACCCGTGTAAGAGGGAAGGTAAGGCAAAGCTGGCTTTACGTTACCATTTACGTTACCATGCCCGTGTCCTGTTGTACCTTCTACGCAGCTCTTTTGCTCAGAAGAGGTGCCACAGGTATGTGGGAAGGAAGTTGCCAGGTTTCAGGTGTGAGGAAGGGATTTATAATATTGTAGTTTCTTTCAGTTTTGCATTTTAAACATCTATTTTGTAACAGTTAGACAACAGACCTGTATGTAGTATGCTATTACCAGTCTCACCTTTTATGACAAGGAAAGTTATTTCCCTATGTCCTACTTACTGTCCTGCCTGTATATCCAGGGATTGCATTAATTATTATTTTCAATTGAGTGTTGTGCTGATACTGATGATTTATAAAAGATCTTACAATGACTGGTACCTTTTGATCCAGGATGCAGATTTCAGCCTTGATATATAGCAGGCAAAGTAGGTGATGATTATTATCTGATTATTACCAGATTCACCAGAATAATTCATTCTGAATATTCAGAATATTCAGAATAACCAAATCTGGTTATTACTGGATTTCTTGGCCAAAATCAGGGCCAGCATACATACACTTGAGCAAGCTTACCTACTTGCAGTCTCTGTTGATGACATACAGATGACTTTTCCAGATTCTACAAAATTCTCACCAAGTCGCTTTTCTATTGTGTGACAGTTCTAGAGCTGCCAAAAGAAACGGTATCCAGACATATTTGACATGGAGAAATTTCAGTTATTTTCTTAGCCTCTTCAGCTGCGTGAGCAAATTATTTAGTTTTGTCTGAAAGTTTTTTGAAATCATCCTCAGGCAAACACACTGCTAAAAAAATAATTATTAAATTAAAAACTTTCCAAGAGGGTATGCAAATTAGGATGAAGTTTAAGGTAACCTTCATAAAGGCTATTGCTACTAATTCTTACTTGAAATACATTTCGAAGTTGGGTTTGGTTTTTTTTCCCCGTATGCTTCAATGTAAATGATTTTTTTCTAAAGGGAGAATCTGAGGATTCAAAACACTGCTGCTATTTGTATTTATATAACAATTGGCTAGTTTGAACTCCAATTCTATTCTAATGCATTTATTACTTCAAAGAGATCAAAAAAAGTGTTGGATACAGTGACTAGGTACAGGAAATTAAATTAGCTTGGCATGTAAAGGACATTTTAATGTAAGTGAACAAAGTATAAATTCATCTGTCTTTTATATTGGCTAGGACAAAAACTTGCTTTTCTTTTGAAACCAGTAAGTTTGTGATTCCTCAGGTTGCTCTTCCTGTGCTGGAGTTTTCTGAAACACATCTAGCAGTCTTATGATTATATATACAACATACTGTTTTGCCTTGTGATGTCTTTTATAATTCTCCATGACAATTACTATAAATAAGGCCATTGAAATTTGAAGACTCTGGATTGTATGTTACATGCCATAGCCTGGTGAATAGACGAGATATACATTTTCATATGTCTCTCTCTCTCTCTCTCTCTATATATATATATATATATATCTGACACACAAATCCATATGGTACCTGACATGCTTTCACCTGCCAGTATGATGTGCATCTTTGTGTGGATGAGAGATGTTATATCCCATGCACAGTATTGCTGTTAATTGCACGCTTTCATTGGAGTGATTGAGAACTCTTGGTAAACTGTCTTTCACAGCAGCTTTAATTATTTCTGTCAGTGGTGGTAAAGTATTCTTTTCACTCTGGGCTACCAGAAGATGAGTGAGTGCCAAGCTATCCCAATTTTACTGTTGTATCATCCATCCATGGCAAAATCTCATTTCATTGGGAGAGCGCAGAGTAAGAGGTGCCTATTCTGGTGAGAGTTTCTGGAGCTCCTGTTTGCTTTGTTCTGCCAACAGGAGGTGTGTGCATGGGCTGGTTTTGTTCAGGTATATGTAGAAGTGTATGAGATTGCTATGGGGTTGGGATTTTTTTTTTTTTTTTTTTTTTTTTGCTATTCTGTCAGCAAAGTGGGTGGAAAGTTCAATTCCTCTGCTAACAGCTAGGCTGCATGCCACATGAATTGCTTGCTAGTAAACTCAGCCGCACTTGGAGTGTAACATGCTTCTATTGGAATTGTGTTTTAATGACTCTTGTAGGACAGATGCACTGAATTTGCTTACCCTTTATCGAACCAAATGGATTTCTCTCAGTTGCTTCTGTGTGCTTTTACATCAAGTGTCAGCCTTTTGATTGCTTATTAGAAAAAAATGTACTACTGAAATAAGTAAGGGTATCTTTGCATGTCATCTGTAGCAAGAAAGTGAATTCATATGCAGTTAAAATTTCTGTGTTTTGAATGACACTATATACTATGTACTAGAATATGTCAAGATAGCATAGGGCTCTCTAGAATTGATATTGAGATGATTTTAAGTGCTTATTGAGAAAATCACACTGTATTTGTCCTTTACTTTCCAACAGAAAAACTCTGAATCAACTTGAAATTACTTTTTTTTTTGCTATTTGTCTTCCTAGACTTCATTACATAGAAAAAAAATGGCATCCATTTGCCTTAATATTCTTGAAATTTGCTAACTTTCATGCAAAATGAAATGCAGAGTTAAAGCCTTTGTTAGTTTCCTGCAAATTGATCTTAGTTGCCATATTGTCTACTGAACACTTCTATGTGCAGTTTTCTGCATTTTTTTCCCCAGTATACGCACAGCAGCTGTGCTTTTCTACTGCTGCGTGCCCTGGATATTTTGTGTGCTTGGAAGCTCTATCCTGTCCTCCTGGTTGGTAATGAAGGTGCAAAACTCTGTCAATTCTACTATCAACTCCTGAGGGATGGTCTTACATGGGGTAGAGGGGTGGGAGGAAAAGAAAAAGGCAAAAGATCTTAATTCACGTTTTCTTTCTCAATTAAGACATTTAAGCACTTAGAACAAATGCAGCGTGAAGGCTTCATGCTAAATGGGTGTGCTGTAGTTTCTCAGATCTGTTCTTTGATTGCACTTGTGCCTTTCTCAGGGAGATTGAGGTTCAGAGCTGGAAGCAGACTTCTGTCTGGTACTTCTGGGTGTTCTGCAAGCCCATCTGAAGCTGGACACTGGTCCTGAAAGCAGAAAAATGATATGCAAGATGATGTTTTTGGAACACTCAGGCACTGTTGCAGTGGGTTTAAGCGCAGAACTGGAGCCAATTCAGTTCTGCCAATGAAGTGGAATGGAAAAGCTATGCTTTTGAGGGGGAGACGGTAAAGACTGACCTAACCTTTCCCTGAGACTACAGCTTGGCATGACTCCAAAGTGGATTAGAGAAAGGATTAAAACAAGAATTAGTTCAGATCCCTAGTGGTTCTAGGAAAGAAACAGAATACCTGGGCGAAAAGCTACTGACCAAAAGTGACAAGTGTGGAAGTCACTGAAACTGGCACTTTGATGTGATGAGTGGCCATGAGGACAGCTGGCAAATATTGGCAAAGTGATTAGGATGGGGAACTCAAGGTGTGCTGTGGGACTTTTAGATTGGGTGAGAAAGTAAAGGGCTTGTCTGTTTCCCTGCTTTTTACCAGTCAATTCCATAGGTATTATCCTCTTTGCCATCTATAACTTACCACTAATTAACATAAAGGATGGCAACATACTGGTGGCATTCAGTAAAGACTCCCTTTTAAGTCCAGGAAGAGTTGTAGGGGGGTTTTTTTATTATTATTTGGTTGTTTTTTTTTTTTTTTTTTGTGGTTTTCTTTTTGAAATGCAGGCACAGAGAAATTGAAAACTATACAGTTACATTTGTCTTTAGAGCGACAAAACTCATTTGTTGTGGTGGTTGGAAATGATGTACTAAATAGTATTTAAGCAAAATAAAAGATAAAAAGATAAAACTTCACAAATTCTGACATTCAAATGCTGTTCCAGAATGCTGAAGAGTTTCAACTTTGCTACACAATCCTACATAAAGCCAAGATGGTCTCTTAAACCACTCATTTACTTAATTGTTCTAGATCATTCTCCAAAGCTGTTAACACATCGAGTTTTAAACCAGGTCAGTCTAGCCAAGCAGTTAACAACCAGTAAGCTAATCAGTGATTGCTAGTTGTATTTTTTTCTGGTTTTGTATGTGTTCATACCGTGGGACTGATTTTTGCAGGTGCTGAGGACTGCAGCTGATGAAAGCTACACATAAAATGTAAAATAGTGTTAGAAATCGGTTCCTAGACATCTTAAGCTGACCTTCCTGGTTTGTGTGTACTTTGATTTTAATGGATTCATGCTTAAGATTCTTTAAATGTATTGATATTTCATCTGGGGTATTGTGAAAATGTATTAATATTAATAAAAATAAATAAAATTAATATTTTTGGGATTAGCATTGCAGTAGTGAACATCATAACATTTGCGAGATTTAATCATTATGTCTTCAGAAGAGTTTTTTAAAATCAGTATTCAGTACAATGGTTGCACACTGCACTGGGATTAAATATAATAGTAAGTTACCACTCTTTTACATGTTGAATGAGACAGAGTTGATGTTGAAAAGGTCACGGACATGTGGAACGCTATGTCATAAGACAGTGACAGGAATGGACTGAAATTAAGGTCGCATAAATGGCTTTTATTACTTTCTGTCTTCTTACTGTTTGCCTTAATTATGTTAACTCTTTCAGTAAAAATCAGCATAATTCTTTTGAAAATGCAAAACCTCAATACTGTAGCTTATAGAAAGTGTTTTGAAATATAAATTGTTTATGATTACATAAATTATTTTCTGTTACAGCTCTCCTATTACTGGCTGTACAAGGTGCAGCTTTCCATTAATCTCACAGCTGAGGCGAGGCCTAGATAGCGTGATACTCAAACATTGTGTTTTTCTCTTCTTTTGCAGTGCACGCAACTGTCATCTGTATTATTTGTAAAGCCCAAGACCTGACATAAAATAAACTATAACTTTATTTTTTGCCAAGTTACACGATTATATTGAGAATGGAAATAATAACTATGCAATATTTTTAAACAGATTATTTATAACATTATGGAAAAGTTTCATAATCTATATGGAAATTCTCCAAATCTACAGTTGTGTTATAATGGCTTCTTATAGGGATAGTTTTCTGCAATATTCAGCTAGGTGGATGCAAAATTTTAAAAATAGAGGGATCCTTTGTCTCAACTTAGTGGCTTATAATAGCAGGTTTAAAGAATATTTAAATGGATGGTGCAAAATATTATCAGTGTAGGAAATGCATAGCAGTGCTGTAGAGGCTGGGAGTGTGGAAAATGTTAATGGGTTTTGCAAGACTGTGTAACAAGAAAGTAGTCTGTGATCTGGCAGCTCTGTTGGACCTCAAAGCAGCTGCAGCTGGAAGATTAAACAGGGGATTCTTCCCCTTGAAAGGTGTGTTCCGTGTGCTGGTCCTTCAGGAGGTACCATACCAACACCTTCTGTGATAATCTTCAAATTCAGTCAAGATTTTCTTCATGCAATTTTGTTTCTGATTCCCTTTATCTTGGAGGATTCAAGACCTTGGGTTAGCTTTAGATGCTGATGATGCTGTATATGCATCATTGACTTCCCTGTTGTTAAAGTTTGGATGTGAATACCCTCCCCAGAGGGGTAAGATCATTTAAAAAAAGAGTAGCATTTAAAAGAAGAGACTGAGTGAAGATAGTGAGACCGAGTGCGATTGAACAGACTGGATTCCTGTCCTGAACATGAAATGGGAAGGAATTGAGTTAGAATGGGGGCAGGGTTCATCTCTGTGTTGCTTGTGTGGTATAGCAGTGTCAGTGATAAATATGCATGGTTTCCTGATGGTCATCACTGAACGGATCTGGACAGGTACTATAAGCATACATCTACATGTATGTAACTGCATCTCCCTGTGGCATTAAGAAATCTGAATCCCTAGTAGCTACATCACCGAGTGGATCTACAATATCTTAGCAAAAATGGTAGGTCTGGTGAGAACAGGTGTTATTTCACACCTGACAACTATTTGTCTGTGGAAGAATGATTCTTTTGATGCCCAGCCATTCCTCAGCGACTGTGATAATGTTGATTCACTGAGAAGGTGTGGGTTTTGGTTACGGAAGGTCGTGCTGGAGAGCCATCATCAAATGTTTCATTTCAATAACAACAGTAAAACCCAAGCCTTCCGAGCAGGTGAATGTGTTGGTCTATTTTAAGTACTGAAGTACTACTGTAGCGTGAGATAAATGCTACTCCAGGACTAAAGTTACCATTTTTTATTTATTTATGAGGATGGCAACAACTCTTAAGTTGGGGATGGGGGAAGGAAAGTGAAAGAAACGAAGCAGTTTAGGACCAAGGGTGTAAGTGAACAAAGGCTGAGAACAGCAAGCAGCTCTGTTCGTAGAGGTGAGATTCTGCCTCTGGGCTCCAGGTGCCTGATTTCATCGCCTGGGCTGGGACCTGAGCACAGCAGAGGCTCTGAACCCTGCTCTTCACGGCGGTGCTGTCTTGCCTTCTTGAATGGCAGGATCATCCATCTCAGCTAAGTTCACCTCAGAGCATCAGTGTTGGGATGAGTTCAGAACTCAATGGGAACTATAAACCAAGATCTTGCCCCGGTGTGTGTCAGCATCACTCTCAACCTTTCCTAAACCTGGATTTCACGTTTGAGTGTTTGAGCTGCTGCTCTGTGGGCAGGGGGCTTGTTCCAGCAAGGGACTGGGCTGCTGGGCAGCCCTGGCTGGGAGGGGGTGCTGCGCTGCCAGCCTGCTGCGCTGCCTTTTCTCTCTGTGATGGGGAGCGGGTCCTGTGCCAGCAGGCTCCATTTGGAGTGTTTGCGGCATCTCAGCTGCAGTAAAGGCTCCTGCTGAGCTCCTGCAGGCAGTCTGTATCAAGTCCTTCCCCTTCAAAAGCATGCCTGTTAAATATACATGTATATTCACACACACAGATACGTTTAGGTTAAAAGAAGGGAGTATGCTCTTTTTGATTCTTCCTCAGCTCTTTGTACTTATCTGTCTTTTAGTTTCCCAACTAAAATCGAAACCGGTGCTCTTAGAGTACTGTCAGCGCTTTAAGTGGTCAGGGGAGGTGGTATCCCCCCATTCAATGCTTTTGTAAGGCCTTTGATGTTGATCCATAAACGGCTTTTTGATAAACATGGGGTAGTTGCTGAGCTGTGAAGATTGTCCTCCCCTTCCCTAGCAGCCTCCGCCTTCTGCCCAGGCTGCAGCCTTCCCCGGGGTGTGCTGGGTGGCCGTGAGCTGCCTTACAGCCCTCCAAGTCATTGTCAGCCTCTCTGTGCATAAATAGATACGACTTGGGTTTCCTTCTTCATGGGATGGTAGTAAAAGCTCATTCCTTGCTTCTTGTTATGGAAGCAGCGTACTTTGAAACAGGCAGAGCAAAGCGGAGAAACTTGAAACGAACAGGGGGCACTCAGGCTGCGACTGGTAAACCTGACTTCTGTGAGGGTGAGTGCGGTCATCTACTTTAGATATGATTAATTTGGTTTATGAAGGCCTGTATTATTGTATATGATCTCTGTAGTTCACACTTGTTTGTGCAGATACTGCAGGTGGTATGGACTGTGCTTGTAATCACAGCAGCACACACAGCTTCCACTCCTGCAGCAGCCTTTGGTAGCCAACGGTCTGTTGATAAAGATGCAGAACACTTAGTTTCCTTGAAAGAAATTTCTATTTAAAAATATAGGGATGAGTCACAGAAAAGAGCAGGGGAAAGGGACAAATTTGGAAATCGTGTTTTTTCACATTTTTTTTTTTTAGTGGTGATTATTTAATGTGGTAAATTCATATAACCTAGTGTATATGTAGGTCATCTACCAGCAGACTATTTTAGTTAACTGGGTATTTATGCATGTTTGCTCTTTCGGTAAAATTCTGTTTCCAGGTGTGTTTTTGCTAGCTTATAAGCAGTTTACTGGGTATAACTCTGCTTCTTCAAAAGAACTTGTGCATTTGTCCAAATTGTAATCATGCCAGTAATGGATAAATCCTTTGGCTGTTCCAAAGATTTTTCAGATGAGGTTTGTTATTCTCTCTCCTCAGCCACGTGTCACTATTTTTTAGGTACGTTCCTTAGTGAAATACAGAGCCTTCATTTTGAAGAAAGAACTTGTTGGTGGGTTTGGAGTGCTTCAGAGGAACGTATTAGGTAGCCAGCGTTTACTTTGCCTAGAAGAAGGACCACAGTTCTCTCTCTGTAGTGATCCCACAGGGTGCAAAATACTTTGTCTTGAAACTGTAGTCAACAACTCCTGAACTGAATGCCTAGCAGATCATTTTTCCCAAGTCCTGGAACTATATTAAGTATATAGGTGAGGGACTTTACCGATCGTTATTTTTCTAGAAATGGTGTTTGGTGGGTTTTTGAAATTCTGCCATTCAAGTTTCCCAGTGAAAAAAAGTTTCCCAGTGGAAATTCGAGGCAAATTGACTTAATGTTTAAATGCTTTACCCAGAGCGAATTTCCTTCCACCCTCTGTACTTGTAAACGCAGCGTTTTGGATAGCTTAATAAATGCTAAAATATTTTTAGAGCTATTTTTTTTACAGGAATGAAGAGTTTAAACACAATAATCTGAGTATCTTGGTATTGAGAATCATGCATTTCAGATCGGAAGCATTCTTGTCTTCGATTATTTTGGTAGTTCGCTAAATTTTGTGAAATATGTTATTGAATAATATTTTTTTCTTTTTCAAGTAACTTACTGTTTTGTTGGGGAGTGATGAACATTCTGTAGTTTCATTCAAATTTTGTAAGGTCAAAGAAAACATTCTCAATGTTTCTGTTAATTTGGGAGGAATATACCATGAACCGAACTTACAGAACTCGGTGTGAACTCCTTTTACTTGCACTTATGTTAGGTTAGGAGAAATGGTCCTGTTGTTTCACATGTAAGCGTGTAAGACCTGTAAATTGATTATACCATAATTGCATACTGGAAGGTGCTAACACATTTCTTTGAATCTTTTGGTGCATATTTCAGACAACAAATCCTACAACTCACCCACACATCTGACTTGATGTAGCTCTACATTCTCTATATCCAGACCTGACATCGCACAGCCTTCTTATAGTGTTTCTCCACCGAGGAAAATAACATCTAGGAAGCATCCTTACATGCTGTCACTGCACAAGTACAAGGCTCCAGTGGTTCTTGTGACTCTGACTACTGCAAGAAGCTGCAAAGTAGAAAATAAAACTTTATTAGGGAACCAAGACCTTTGTGTGGAAACGGCAGAACACAGACTTGCTCTGATTCAAGACTGCACACTGTTTAGCCTTTTTGTAGCTTAGATGTCTGCACCTACCAGCCTGCCCGGTCTGTTCTCAACTCATGAATACCATGGTATGCTCTGAGAGGAGAAAGAGCGCATGTGGTAGACTCTCTCCTGAAATCCCCGTGATTTTTCCTACTTTTTGCAGTGAAATTGTAATCACTTTCATAGATTATTTCAAGATTTTTCTGGCTTGATGTAAAACAGTAGAGAAAATAATGCCTTAACACAGAGATCTCTGTAGGACATTTAAAAGCTTAAGCAAGCGATTAATGGAATAAACTGTTGATCTTCACAGTAAAATGTGATCACTTGTGCTTGGTACAGTTTATCCATAAAGTACAATTATCTTGTTACATGCTAAAATGTTTAGGGAAGCATTTATGAGCTTTCTTTGTTTTGTTTGTTTGCTTTTCGTTTCCCCCCTGCCCCCAGCATCAATTGTTTTCTTTTACCACAGGCCACTCTTTGAAGCCTTTTGTGAATAGGGGAATGGTCTGGGGCTTTCCTTGTAACTTGAAATGCAAATCTTCTGAGAATTCAGATGCTACAATAATAGCTGGTGTTTGAGTGCAATACAGTAGGAAGCATCTTCAAAACGCTTTATCTTATGCTTATTTTGCATATATTTAAAGCAGTTAGGGATTTTTTTCCTCACAGCCATCTCCTTTTTATAGTCTAACTGCATTTCATGAAGGGAACTTTCAGTCCTTTTGCTTCTTAATTCTGGACAGGTTTCTCATTTCCATGTTTCCTGTTTTTCTTTTGGCATATTGGATCAGTTCAGACTCTGGGCAAGATTAGACTAATCAAGAAGTCAGATTCAGAGAGCCAAGTATGAAGGAACCCTACTGTAGTTGGGATTTGGAAAGAGCTTTCTGAAAATGAGATCAGGAAGGTGATGATTAAAGGGAGCGACACAAACACATAGCATTCACTTGTCACCAAGTGAAGACTTCACTCTGTGAGGAAATGCTTAGCTGAAAGTTTCATTTATTTTGCAGCTTGGTTTAACCAACTTCTGTTGCCCCTATGCATAATTCATTGGGTTTTTCATAAATAGTGTGATATGCATTGAATGAATTATCTTTCTAGTTATAAACCTGATATTGATTTTTTCAGGTATTTATTTCTTTGGAATAACTTTTTTTCCCCCCTTAATGTTCTAAATGTGTTTTGGTAGTCTTTCTTTTCTTCACTTACACTGTTATTTTTGATCTGCTGCTTATTTTTCCACATCTCTGGGATCAATGGCGTTTTTATGCATTGGTGTCTCATTCCTGTTACTGACCGAAGATCTTTGGAGCAGAAGTGAGTGATCAGTGTACAGCCTGGTTACTGACACTAATATCTGACTTTTCTTTCCTCCTTTAGTAACGTTAGTTCCAGAATGTCCTTGTTTTCCTCTAGATGTCACAGTCTCCCCCACTGCCCCTGCCCCAATCCAATTACATTAGAAAAGCACTGCAGTACAGATGGAAATAATTCTGAGACAACATGAGAAAATACCCATAAAACAAATACCTCCATTAACTTTTAAATAAAAGGTTTCAGTTATATCACGGTAAAGCATTGTAATTAAGGCTAGGAGTTTTTCGGATTTGTGCACTCATAGGTCCATGTCAGGCATTATTAAGGCATTTGCGTTCACTTGACACTGTTTATGCATTCTAAGCTAAACTGTTTCTGTAATATGAAAAATTTTAATTCCACAACCTCCACTCCGATATCTGACAACTTCATTTTTCAGGAAACTGCTGTCTGTGGCTACCCATCAGTTAGGCAGAGTTCCAGCTAAATTGCATCATGAGCTTATTAACTCCCATCTAATCATCCAGTCATGGCTGATTAATCACTTCTCCTGGTGCCTTGTTTTAATAAAATCTGTTTTCCATGCCACTGACCAGCAAACTGCTGTCTAATTTTATGTGTGGGGTAGTCTTTACTGAAGGGAAGGAAATACAGCCCTTCTCTGATTCAAAGGGCCTCGAGTGAAGGAATCATCACGTGCAAGTGTCCTGCACGTATAATTCTTCTGGGTTTAAGGGATGGGGAAAATGTGTGTTTCCTCACAGAGCTAAAAAGCTTTGCTGTGCTGTGGGGAAGGAACGGAGGCATTTTGGGACAGGAATGCAACTGTAGCTTGTGGACATCTGAATATTCAAATCATCTGTCTCCAACTGTGGAACTCTGAATGCATTAATTACTTTGTATTAGTAAGCGGCAAGATAACACTGAGAGCTGGCAGCTTTATCATTTTCTCAGCATGGGAGGAGGGGGAAAGTAATTTCATCCCTCATGCAAATGGAAAAAGTTAACACTTCCTTAGGACAAAAAAAAAAAAAGAAGATTGACAGTTAAATGCACATTTGACAATTTAAGCTCTCTGATTTACACCACAGTAGCCTAGTTAATAGGGAGCAAACAGCGGTGAAGATGACCGGTCAAAAATGTTCTCAGGTTTGCAGGTTTGCTAGCAGAACCCTTGCTGTAGGAAGGGTCAGAAATGAACCAGAGGTCTCTTAATATAACAAACTAGAGCTCTTTTAATCTCCTAGCCCTGAACAGAAAGTTTTCTCTTTTGACAAGTCATTATTGTAGTAAGGCAAGAATTATTTTTTTAATCAAATTTTTGAGCAAAAAGACCAAAGTATAGCTTTTTGCTTCTATAGTTTGAGTCTTTTCATTAGTCTGAGGGTTGTCTACAGGTGCCAGGCGTAACTCACTGAAGTAGCAAATTATTGCAGTAATAATTTTCTTCAGATAATCTTTGGATAAATCTTCATCAGTGGTGTGTCATGAAGAGGGATAGAGAGCTGTTATGTCCAGCAGCGTTAGCTTGTACTTATTGCAAGGTCTGTCCTTCCAGACTTTGAATATGCAGAACCTAGATGCTTCTTATTGCAAAGGAAGTGAGAGAAAGAGGAGAAAGGAGGTGAGCAAAGGAGAGAAAGAAGTGAAGCTCAAAGCATTTCATGCAGTGTGGACCTTTGTATCACGCAAGTGGACTTACCCACTACCAGTAGAAAGCTTTAGGAAAAGACGAGGTAGGTTAGAGGCATATCCTACTTAACATCCTGACTATTCTCAGCTATTTTAGAGATGCCACACTGCCAACAGGAAATGCAACAAGGAAAAAAACCAAAACTGGCAAAACTTTTGCAGATAAAACAAATACTGTCATTTTCTCCTCAGAGCACCTTATATACCATCAGAAGTGATTGTTAGCAGGCCATTTCAAATAAGGCACAAAAAGATTAAGACTTGGCTTTGATCAGCTGCACTTTGATCAAATGTAAGTACTGGAAAAAAAATCAAGAAGTGCAGGCGCAGTATTTTTGCATTCTGCTTATCCTCAGGAAGAGGCAAGCACAGGAATAAAATCATTCTCTATTTCAAATCACAAAATCGTGACAAACAAATATTTCTAGCCTGGCACATGGGCTTTTCTTTTGCATGTGCCATATTTGGAGTGAAGATGTATGGGGACATATGGCATAAAAGCAAACACTTTTTACCATCCCAGGCAAGTTTCCTATTTTGGAGGTAGGTGGCAGGTCTTTTTCCAGCCTAACCATTACTACTGGATCTCCATTGCACTCAAAGTTTTCCTTCTAGGATGATGGTCAGTAAAAACTGACTTGAAGGGAAGAGAAATTAATGTATTTCTTCTCAGTTAAGTTTTCTGATTTAGGCTGCATACAGAGAAGGTGTTCAACCAAGTAGACATAAAAGCACAGCTCTTGAAGCATCTTGAAGGCAAAAGTCTACAATGGAAGACAGCCCCGGGCTGGAAGAGAAGACATATCATCAATTAACTTGTTGAATATAAAACTCAAGAAATCAAGCTGTCTATGAAGATAATCAAGTGGTCGAACAGAAACAAAAATAAAATTTGATTTGGAGTCTATTTAGTTCAATTATAGTTATTCTCATGTTGCTTATCTCTATTAAAGTTTTAAACAGAGGTTTTGCTATATGTTCTCAGTTTCCTCAGCTGAGAAATGGAAAATAAATCTTATTCTTCTAATGAGATTTTCCTGCTTTGTTTCAGGAAAATGAGTATAAATATAGAGGAAGCTATAACATCCACTAGGTGGAATGCATTGCTGCTTTGAGGTTTCAGGTTGCAGTCCCATCTGTGGATCGTGGCAGTATATTTTGCAGTTTTTTTAAACCGTTGTAGTGAATGTGATTAGCCATAGTCAGCTAGGATTCTTCTATACTGTGAGCGATAAAGTTCCTTTGTGGTTTTGTATGCTGCTCAAGTAGATGAAAGAAAACAGAATGCAGAAGCCAGGGTTAGGAATGGTTGTTTGCACAGCTTAAAGAGCTTCCTTTCCAGCTTTGTCCACTGGTAATTATGTTTTGGGTTTTTTTTGGTATTTTTTTTTATTTATTATTAATATTGCTGTGTTAGTGGATGCTCAGCACATGTTCTGTGAGCTTGCTCCACAGCAGTATTTCAAAAGTGAGCTTGTGAGTGACTTCTTGTAACGGTGAAAAGGTCCCTCTATTTCTCTTCATTTAGTTCATGACTCGTTATGACAAGGGGCAACAGGGTAACAGAACTACATTCCTGCTGTTTTAACTGGCTTTTGTGTCTGGTTAACGTAGTGCTGGGTATCTGCAGTGCTCAGAAATGTCGGGAAACCAGCCCTCCAGTTTGGATTAAATGCATTTAAACTGAGAGCTTGGCTGAAAAGATTGGATCTCGTAGATGCCTCTGAAGAAAAGTCAACAAATGCAGATCACTCTGAAGTTTCTGGATTAGCATTGCAGTAAATTATTAGATCATGGCTGTATGTGGAGGATGACTTCTTACTGGAGTTATATGAAATGCTAAAGGACATGTTAAGACTGTCTGGTATAGTGTTCTCATTTAGTTCAAGAAGATAAATTATTTTGTAATTCTAGATGTTGTAATTCTAGATGTTGTCTTTGGTCTTTTGCTTGATTCTTAGAATACAGATTTGCATACTTGTTTTTTCTTCTTGTAGCACTACCTGTATTCCTTAAACATGAGTGCCATACCATTTTAGTATCCATAAAACACTGCTCTCTATTTTGAAGTTTCATATTTTCTACTCATTAGATTAGTTATGTTGATGGCTATTTGCTAGCAGTAGGTGGCAAAATAACTCTTTTAAGCTGAAGTTAGTGGCTTTCTGTGAAATGATTAATTATTGTATAAGTAACCCACAATCACTAAATAAATTCTACAGGCATTGTATCCTTCACCCTTTTGGTAACTCTGGTGTGTGCATGGCAAGATAATAATTTCCCACATTCAGAACTATCATATGGCAATGAACCCGCTAAATTTTCATATCTAATATTAGCCAGTGTCATGTTCTTTCTTCTGGGAAAGCCTTCCAAGTGCCCAGATATATGTGGGAGAAATATTTCTAAGTAGCATACTGCATTTCAGGTACATATGTTTTAAGATTGATTCTGCTTCCTCTGCTGTAAGAAATACTGTAAAGGTAGGTAGTCCTTAGAGAAAGAAAAGAGGGAAAAATTAGTATATAGCTACCTAACTTTTCTTTTTCCAAAGTACCCTAACAGTTTTCTTTTTCCAAACAATGTGACTGAGTGATCAGGAGAGAAAATGAGACAGAAGAGGAATAGTTACTGAATTCCATGGATTTGGATTTATTGTGGCGAGGCAAAATTTATTGTACTTAATAAAATAAATGGTTGTACTGTTCTTTCAGACCATGGTTAACATAATGTACAATTGAAATAATTTAGTGTAAGATGCCACGCTTACAGAAGTGACTGCCAGTCTGTGCCTGTTATCTTCCCAACCCTTCTTGAAGTTTAAACCTTCCTAGACCAGTTGGAAGTTCTATACCTCCTAATAGGGCAACAGCTCAGCAAAACCCAAGTAAAATAATTTCTGATAAGAACAGGCAATTCGAAGTCCAAGCATTAAGCACTCAGAAGAGGGAGGTGACAAGATGTAGTCTGGTAGAAGGGAAGGTTAGACTTTTTTCTTCTATTTGTTTGTGGGTTTGTGTTTGTTTTTTTTGTTTATTTGTTTCTTGGGGTTTTTTTTAGGTGGTTGGTTGGTGTGGGGTTTTTAAATTATTATGTGTTGAGGGGTGTGTGTTTGTGTCCTTTTTGTTTTGGTTTGGTTTTTTGGTTTGTTTTGTTCTCCCCCTGACTTAAGACTAATGCGTACATACCAAAAGGAGCTTTGAATCTAAGTTTTTCCTGAATTTGGATGCATACTGGGAAATCAGTTGGAAAAAGGGTTCCTGTGGATTCTAGTCTGTGAAGGCAGACAAAAGATGGGAGTTTTCAGTGTGAGGCAGAATCTGTATTTAGATGTGCTGTGAAGCATATGCTTGCTCGTTATCTGAATCACAGCTTAGTTCTTAGATACAAGCACTAGGCTGAGATATCCATTGTTTGGTTTCTGTTCATGTGAGTTTTACATCTATTTTGCCTGCATTAGGGCAGCTACTCTTAGGTATGAATAATCATATTTATTTTAGGTTTACCTAATCTGCATTACTAGGAATTTCCAGACAATTAAATATATTACAAATTCATTGCCTTTTTTCCCCCCAAAATGGGATACGTAATGTCTTGAAGGTCACAAGTTCACAAGTGTTCTGGAATAGGTTCCATAGGGTAAAAGCCAACAAAATTTTATCTCCATATGTTGCACAGCCAAGTTTTAGAACTTGGGACAAAGTGATCTGCGAGAAAGAAACGTCTTCTTGCAGCTTCAGTAGGTGGAAAAGCTTTCCCACAGATGGCTAGAGAAAAAGGAGCATGCTGGGTCGGGGAGGGCTCTGATGAAGCACACAGCAGAAGACCCATAAATAAAAAATGCAAGTTTTTATTGTGGTGTGCACTGTACCGTGCTTTCACAAGCAGATCTCTTCGGATGCGTTCACAGTCTTTCCTGTATGACCATCATGTAGGTGTCAAACTGTAGGGCTTGACAAGTGCACATGCGTGGTTCAAGTGGGTGTCCTGAGGGACTGCTGGATGAAGGTGCCTTTGGCATATGCCAAAGCCTGTTGACAATTCTATTTAAGGATGACTATACCAATGCAGATTTAGTGTGCAAATTTATAAATACTTGGCAAGTACTGCACTTAAATCTTGAAGCTAACTGGGGTCCGTTAAAGTAAATGGACAATTCAGCAATTGTAAGGCAATTGGTCGTGCAATTGCTAATGTGTGTTGAGCTTTGGGTGGATTCTTTCTGATACCAATTGTGGCTGCCCTGTTCACTTAAATTTGGGGACAGTGAGAACTTCTCAAAGCAAGGCAATAAGGCATGGATCAATTCACCTCTTTTTAGCATTGTCACGGAGTCAAATTGCTTGTAACACTATGTTCTCAGTGCATATATGATTTTAACAAAATAAAAGATTTGTCAAAAGCAAGGTGATAAATTAAGGACTTGTACGTGAACCTTGTCTATCCCCTACTTTTTTTTTTTTTTTTTTTTTTTTTTTTTTTTTAGTTGTTTGCATTTAGATTTAAATCGTTGCTTGCTTTTCTAATTATCAACATCCTATTATATCTTTTCTTATACTATATCTATTTTAGAATGCTGGGTGTTTCCTAGGAGGGATTTCTGCAGCTGTCATTGATAAGAAAATTCACAGTAAAGATTATTTGTGAAAAAATAGAGGCAAATCACAGAATTTCTATTATAAAGCTAAGTGCAGTCCAAATCTTGAAAGAGAATTGTCACATTAACGAATGCTTATTACTTAGTTGATAGGTCAGATGGTGTTTTCTAACCTTTGTGTGCTAGCAGGAATGAACAATATTGAAAATAAAACCTTCCATTTCAGCTGAAATGCATACTAAAAAAAGTGAGACATTTTACTTTGAATAAAACTATTGTAATAGACAAGAACTAAAATACATTGCCTTTTATTACAATAATTTCACAAGTAAACTGGAATCCAAATACTACTGGTTTTGAAAATGGCTCATGTTTTGCACTAAGCTATCTGAAATTATTACTGAACGTTTATGTGGCATCTGCTAACAGAAGGTCAGTGTGTACCTGCAGTAACACCGCAGAAGGCCTGATCTGCTTCGGTGTTTTCTGTGCTAAGTCCGGAGACAAATCTTCTTCAGACACGTTGCTGTTGGTGCCAACTAGGTTTTTAATAGGTAGTGCCATGCTAACCTTTCTAGTAGATGAAATGTGTTCTAGTAGATATTCTCAATCCCTTTGGAGATGGTAACATGGTCCGAAGACTTTAAAATGTTTTCTTAATGAACCTTGAAACAGTTTTGTTAATGCAAAACTTTAAGCTTTTAGAGTGATTCTCTCATTCCCCATAGGAAAAATTAATGACGTTTTGGCAAGCTGTTCCCTGTTCTTATGCAAGATATTCTCTTATGCTGCAGGTTGTAGGGGCAGGGTTTGACAGGTATGCCCTAATTTCACCGTTTATGCTTGTGGCATTCACTAAAATAGCAAACTTGAATAGCAGTTACTAAACCTTTTCAAGTGAATAATGTTCACTTATGACAGCTTTACTCAAGAGAAAATGGAGATATGTTTTCTGGGAAACTGTTCTGTCTTTCTGACTGGTTGGTACCGAATACAGTGTCGAACTAATTCAGCATCGGTCTTAATTTGCTGCATATTATATGATATTTAGATGGATATTTTGGATTTCCAGTATTTGAAGTGCTTCCCATAAATAAAGACAAAAAGTGAGGTATTGGAATTTTAAAGAGGAGATACCAGGAGAATAGCTTCTACTCATACATTTTCTTTCATTCTAGACACATTTCCAAAAATGTGAAATGTTAACTTCAAAATAGACTTTGATATGCTGTATTTAAGGAAAGAGATTTACTGATTTCTTGCTTTTTCTTTCTACAGCTAGTTGATGTGGAAAAATGGGTATGTGATTCTGTCTTTTATTCACTTGATCCCAAATGTTTTGTGTTGCCACTGAGTCTAACTTGTCTGTTTTGATACCCTCTGTGTTCATGACCCTTCTTCAACTTGCACGGCTCAAAAAAAAGAGGCAAATACATGGTCACGTAGGATCTGGTCATTCCTGAATTGTCCTGTCAAATTTCATGCTATGACAATGACTTTTCTCTCTTCTAATTTGATCGTGTAATTATGTAATACAAACATATGATTATTGCCTGTCAGTTTTGAGCCTTGCTGTCTAATGTTATTACTCCATTCTGTAACCCACCCTGTCTTTTCCAGTATAGACACTGTAACCTTAGAGTGCATGACAGTAAGATAACTAATACTGATAAATAATGTGTGACACCGTACCTAGCTGCAAATAGTATACATATGAAATATTTAATGATGGAGAACAGCTGCTACAGAATAAACAAAATCATTAATAGATCATAGCAAATTCAGTCAAAGCACAGTTCTCTGCTGAATGTGTTAAGACCTTTCCTAATGTGTCTGTGTATACCATGCATATTTGTTTGGGCATCTGATACAACTTTCCTATACGGGACATATTTTTGTATGTTTTTCTCCAATGTAATCTCTAACATCTGCATATGTACGAGTTAGTGGTTGTAAAAGTGTGTGTAGAATTGTTTGTTCACATTTAAAATGTTAGAAACCTCTCTGAAAACCTGGACCATAATAGGCCTCCTTGATTTTTTAATACTTAATTTGAGCTGCACATGACCAGAAACAACCTCAAGACATCCTTCCTTTGGCATATGACCAAATAACATGGCAGAGCACTGGTTTCACTTTGTTTCAACCAGACGTTACAGAATTTTAATTTGTGATTATTACATGCTTATAGTAAGTAGCGACTCAAGTTATACCTTGCTTGAGACTCCTGTAGGTAAGTACATTGTTTAAATGGTGGCTTAGGCTTCTCACCACCCTTTCTGCTCATGTATTCCCAACTATCTATGTCATGTGACATGTATATGTAGATTTTTTTTTATAATATTTATTAAACAATAACTGCAGTTAAGTATTAATTTTAGCTAATTGTATCGGTATGGCAATATTATCTGTATTCTGTGAATCTGATATTTGTGACAACCAGCACATTTTTATATAGATTGTTTTGGAATGTTTTTAAGCCATACCCATGGTCAGGTTATTTTCTCATTTTGTTCACCTGTTTAATTACAGGTGAGAGGTGTTGGTTCTAAATCTTCAGGTTCTGTGTTTTTATTCCTTTGAATTTTGCTGTAAAGAGAAAAACAGCAATAAAAAGGAAGTTCAGTACTATACAGGCACCTGACCTCATAGTTCGTGAGGCATGAAAAATTGTAAGCCTGAAGTTTATTGGTTACACTCTGACATGGCTTGGTTTTGACTGAAGGATTCAATGAGTGTGTTCTTGGAAGAACTGTTTTTTGGTGGGGTTTTGTTTGTTTGTTTTTTGTTTGTTTTTATGCATGTGTTCAGTTATGTCTGTGTATGTGGACACCTTGAGCCCAAGCCCAGAGTCTAAGTTAGACAAGCTTCATGTCAAATTAATGACCAAGTTAGGAACTGGACCTTACTGCAAGCAGTTCCATGCTGTTCAAAGGATAAGCTAAAGTCATCCACTTCTGAGCTGTTCCAGCCTGTAAATTGTGCTAACCAGAATTTTGGAAGGAATTACTCCAGAGCTGCTGTGTTTCTGGTGCTTTTGTTCCAAAATCTTTATTCTATTGTAAGGCATGTGGTGGCTGTTGAAGCTAGGCGAGAATTAAATGGGCTTAAGATATTCCTCGAACCTTTGGCTTTTTCCTTTTGTCTCTCAGCAGCTGTGACTGTGAGGGTTTGGAGGTCTGCTTCGGTGCAGAATCGAACAGATTAAAGACATTTTGTCAAACCTAAAAGCTAATGGAAGTAAAGCTTACCTTTTCAGTCCCATCCCCCATTTCATATTTCCAAATGGCTTTTTTGCCTTTAATTAAACTACCATGGGGAGAAAATGCCAACATTTGACAGAGGGATTTACTAAATTTCAACTGGAAGTTAGAAGACACTGAATGTATCTTATTTAGGAGAAAATAACAGTAATGAAATAAGCTGAAATTGAATAATGCATAATGAAAGGATTTCCTTTCAATCTACCTGTCATATTTTTGCTTTTAATATGTTTATGAAATACGGGAAACATGTTTTAAAGTGTCTGTCGCTGTGAATT
This sequence comes from Falco punctatus, assembly GCF_963210335.1. Lineage (NCBI taxonomy): Eukaryota > Metazoa > Chordata > Aves > Falconiformes > Falconidae > Falco > Falco punctatus. Next base: position 83,550,231 of record NC_137584.1, read on the forward strand.
AGCAGCTATTGATGTGTGTTTGCAGATTTGAGATTTCAAAATGGATTTTGTGTACCTTTAGGGTTTGATTTTAAAAGGACTTATGTTCTTATGAAAGCACCTGAACGTCTGTCTTGCCTTTCAGAATGACTGCTTAGCACTCTGACAGAATTCAGGGTAAGGAGTAGGAATTTTCTAGAGCATCTATGATTTCCAAAACCTGGCCTTTTTTACGCATTTGCCTGCATATAGATGGTAAATTATTTTGGAAATTTGGCATTAAAGAACCATCAAGAATTACTGTTTTCAAAACAGATTACTCTGAAGAGCTTTTTACCTGAAGACAAACAGAGCATACTGTTTTTTAAATTTAGATTGCAAGGGATAAGTATTTTCATCCTTACCCTGGCTAATGGCAAAGCTGCACTAGCTATAACATTGTAGGATTGTCTGGAACTTAAACTGATAGAAGAACCTCTTCTGCAGAAGGCAATGGTAAATCTTTTTTTCTTCCCCACAAACAATTATTGTGTTAGCTCAGTTTTATGCCACTAGTAAAGCTAATTTTCAGTTTCTCTGGAGAAAAGAAACTTGCAGGGTAAGGATTCACACTTTAGACACTTTTCAAAAGAATTGCTTTCATTACAGAGACTTCTCAGAAGTAGTGAATACATTCTGGCTTTAAGGATAGTGTAGACTGGAAAAATGTAACAAGGGATTTTGGCTAGAGGAAGCAAGCTAGGGTTGTTGTAGAATTTGCAGTGTGCTGAAAACCAGAGCTTCATCAATATGTCTTCAGTGCCATTATAATAATTGCACATCTATGCAAAAAAAAACCAAAACAAAAAAAGGTGTGATTTTCAGTCGTTAACTGAATTATCTAAGGACTTGATTTTTTTTCTTTTGAGAATTTTTTGTTCACACTTAGTTAATTTACTTAAATATAGATTTATTTGTCAGATTACTGTGGTGGGAAATTATGCTAATTGAGCACAAATATTTGATCCCCAGCTTAAAGAATTTCCATTCAGTTTTTAGATATACACTGCGGAGGTGACTCGATGTGGGAAATAGTATCGGCAGTGTTAATGTAGGATCAATCAGTTATTCTCACACAGATCTTGAGGGAAAATGGGAGGATGTAGCACTTGTATGATGTTAAAATGAACAATCATATTGATATGGAGTGATGATGGAAATACTGCTTGTAATGTCACTCCTACAGCTATGGTTTCAACCACATCTGCACATCCATCCTTAGTGTACTGTATGTTGTAGCAGATGCTAATTGCAGCCCAAGTCTAATTCACATCATCTAGAGAAAGTCAGAGAAATGTTTTTTCTAAGTACACTTTTTCTTTCCAGAAGAAATCTGTGTGCAAATCTGAATGAAACTTATTTTAATAGAATAGTAGCATTTCTAGTTGTATACTAGGATTCCTTTGGTATTTCTCCTTCAGTCCATTTTATAGATCTGATAACTTCAAGCTGTGTTCTATGTATCAATAGTAATTACTGTGAATTGCAGCAAACTGTGTACTTTCAGTTTACTTGTTTTCAATACTTCTTGATTAGGTTAGTGTAAAGATCTGATATTTCTGTGTAAACAAACACAATACTGAAAGGATAGTATGAAATATATAGTCATGCGATAATCTCTAAATTAAAATGATTTTAAAACTAATCTTGGCAACTTTGCTATCAAGAATTCCAAGGAAATAGCATTACCGTTTTGCTCTTTTCATCTAGCCAGAGTGCCCAAGAATTAAGGTAAGATAATGATGTTAGAAAGTGTTTGAACAATCGTAGTAAGTGACACACTACCTAAAGCTGTCCAAGGAGCCAAATAATATAATAGCCCCAAACAGCTGTAAATATTTACATTAATAACACATCCTTACTGTCCTCAGGTAAAGCTCCAACAGATTTTAGATTTTCTGCATTTGTTTATTTATTTATTTAGAGAGAGAATGGTTAGGATGATGGATAGAATGATGTTGTGCACCTCAAACTTAATAATTTGAAGTCCTGCAAAAATATTTTTATTTTTCTTTCTTGGTTTGTTTTGGCTTGGGTTGGTAGGGTTTTTTTTGTCTTGTTTTTTTTGTGGTGGATTTTTTTTAATGTTGAGTCATTACCATACAGGTAATCTGGCTGCTGAGTGCTGAGTTTAGTTCCTCCACAAGGATGATACTCCTGTGACACTAAGCACTCACATAGGCACTTGTACCCAAAAGATCAGGTACCATATGCAGCTGAAGTTGTAAATCAGTGGAATATGATCAACCAGTTGTTGGTTACATTCAATTACCAGTCCTGCTTCTCAGAGTAGCTGTTGAGAAAATTAGATGCTAGAGAAACAGGTGCACGTAAAACTTGCAGATTCTGATTTCTTGAACCAGAGAATTCTGAAGGTGACACGGTATTTTCTATGCATTTAGTCATCAAATCTACATTGATTTCAATAGGGTAGGATTTAACAGAGACACTTATTTGCAGTCCAGAAGTGCATCAGAAGTGAAATTATTACCTTGCTTCTGAATGCTCAGTAGGCAACCTCCAGTGGATTCTTGAATATCAGTATCTGATACAACGTAGGTGTTCCGTTCTTAGTTTGTAACAGGTCAGCTCTTCAGATACTGGAAGTGCTTTCGGCGTTTATGCCGTAGACAGTGTAAGGTTAGCAAGTTATTTAGACTCCTAATTATAATCAAGGCAGAGAAACAAACATTTCTAGTGCATAGTTGCTCACATCCTACAGAAAATGTCAGTTTGATAAATTATATGAATTGCATTCTAGAAATGGCTGTCTCTTCTCTGACTGTAAAGTCTACACAACCAGTGGAAGTCTGCATAGGGCAGATAAATCTCATCTCATTCTTAATAAGTCTTAAGACTGACTTTTTTTTAATAGTGTTTCATACTGGATATTGCATGTATCTATGTGGTTTTTTAGGGTGTGTAGAATGTCCCATCTCAAATATAAATGTGACTAAGCTCTGCTATAAGCAGTGCCGCTCCACTGATGGAGTGGGAGCTTTGTGTATAACTATCATGTCACCACAATTTGATCTCTTCTTTTAGCTGAGTTAGTGTTGAAGTGTACAACAGATATTTATTATACTTGGTGATTGTATTGGTCTGTCTTTTTCTCACTTCAACACTTTGGTTTTAATGTTTGGCAAACAGTACGTTTCAAGAGCAATGGATGTGCTGGGGTTTAACCCAGCAGGCAGTTAAACACAGTAAAACCTGCAGCTGCTCCGTCATTCCTGTCCTTCAGTGGGATGGGGGAGAGAATTGGGGTAACATTTGTGGGTTGAGATAAACACAGTTTAATAGAAAAGAAAAGGAAGGGATAATAATAATAATAATAATAGAATTAGAATATACAAAATAAGTGATGCACAATACAATTGCTCACCACCTGCTGACTGGTGCCCAGCAGGTTCCTGAGCAGCAACCCCCGGCCAGCTTTCCCCCCAGTTTGTATACCGAGCATGATGTCTTATGGTATGGAATATCTCTGGGGTCAGTTGGGGTCAGCTGTCCCGGCTGTGTCCCCTCCCAGCTTCTTGTGCCCCCCACCCACTCACTGATGGGGTGGTTCGAGAAGCGCAGAAGTCTTTAACTTAGTGTAAACACTGTTTAGCAACAATTAAAACATCAGTGTGTTATCAGCGTTATCTCATCCTGAATCCAAAGCACAGCACTGGACCAGCTACTAGGAAGAAAATTAATTCTATTCTAGCTGAAACCAGGACAATACCCACCCCTTATTCTATACCATTTACATCATGCCCAGGTCCCAGACTTTCCAATATATTCTTTCCTGTCTTTTGTTATATACACACATATATCATTCCCTTTGTCTATAAGCCATCCCTCTAAAATGTCCATTCAGTTAATTTAGTCCCTGACTTTACGCTCTGTCTGTCATAGTAGTTCTTCAGGGCTGTAGAGTTGGTGTGTGGTGTTGCATTGTTGCATGCTGAAGCCAGTTCTGGTTCTATCATTGCTGCATTTTGCCCATTTTCATCGGAATTAATTCTTCATTAATCTAGGCAATTTTTACTGTAATACCATTGATATGGCGTATAGCAACCATAGTAGTGATGACATACAATATTATATAGCAATTAACATCATACAGTTCAAATCTTTGGCTATTCTCACCCAGAATCAACGCCCCTTGAGGTACACATTGGACTTCCCCCATCCTTCCACTTTATCCAGTAAGTGCACCCAGGTCCTTGAGCAAAAGCAATCCCATGGATGGATTTGCCTTTGCCTGAAGCAAAGGGTGAGCGAGTCTTGCTGGTCGCTCCTTGGCTTTCCAGTTGACAGACCAGCTTATGGATGGGAATTGGAAAGTCTCGGCTGGTGTGGCAGTGCTGCCGGTGCAGCGTTGTGTTAGCGATTGGCACCTCTTCTTAGCAATTTAGCAGCCCCACAGTTGAAGGGTTGTCTGAGAGACTGGCAAGATAGACAGCTGCTTAATTTCCTCCATCTCCAAGGCAGCTATATTGAAAGCCCACCAGTACCCTTTTGGGTCCTTGAAATGCCAAGGATGCACGGAGCTTCTGGGCCAGTCACTACGAGGCACTTTTGCCACTCGTTCCCAGTTCAGGCTCACTTCAGCCTCCAATACAGTTAGCTGTTGGGATCCCAGTCGTTCCAGAAATACAGATGGGTCCTGCCCCTTTGTAGCTTCATGGCATTAGGGTATGCTGTGCACTGGTGTCTGCTAGACCCACTTCTGTGGGTCTGATCTCTCAGGCCACTGAATCTACCCACTCCAGTAAAACCAGTTGTCCCTTTTCTCTATGTGGCTGGATGCAGGGCCCCTCTACTCCTGCTCATAGTATTTGCTACTTGTAAATATGAATCAGAAAGTCCCCTCATCAAGATCAGGAGTAAGATCAGCCCTTCTGCTCTGTCTGGGGAAATTCCCAGTGGAGACTGGAACAGCAGTTTCCCTGGAAGAACCCCCTTTTGTGATTGTTTTTCCTTGCAACTCACATACATGTGTCTCTAGGGTCAAGGTGGATTTTTTTTTCCGTTCCATTTCCTCATGTCCTCTCTGTAGTCATGCAGGTAAAGCCATGGTGTGTACCCACTATATCCTCTTTCTTGGGCGGAAGAGCACTTATACCTAATACCTGAAATAGTGGTCCAAACAGGTGGGGAGTAGGATCTATCCTCTTTGTGTTGCTGGACCAATTTCTCCACAGCCAAGATGAGGGAGGAAGAGAGACTTCCTTTGTATTGCCAGAGTTGGCCAGCCAATTCATCCATCGTTTATGCCTCTCCATTTTTCCAGGTCATTACTGCCAATAAGTTGGCATATGATGATGGTGCACTCTAAAAATTTCCTCCATGTGGGTTGTGTGCACCTCACTTCATCTGGATCTTTGGTTAACTGCTTGTTACCCAGGCCACTGTAAATCACCTCCAGCATGGCTAATTCCCTTAGGTACTGCATACCTTTCTCGATGGTCTTCCACTTGCTTGGGTGACATATGACATCTTCCTTGAAGGGATAACTTTCCTTCACACCTGACAGCAGTTGCGTCCAGTGTCTGAGGTCTTGTGCCCCTTTTCCAACCACCTTGTCAATGCCCCCTTCCCTAAAAAGGGATCCCAGCTGTTTGGCTTCCTGACCTTCTAATTCCAGGCTACTGGCCCCGTTACCCCAACATTGGAGCAGCCAGGTGACAATGTGCTTGCCTGGGCAACAGCTGAAATCCTTTTGTGTATCTCCTAGCTCAGTCAGGGATAGGGATTGGGTGGTTATCACCTGGTTTATGAGTTCTGCCTCTTCCTCCTCCCCGATCAGCGGCCACCTCTCTTCCTCCTCTGGTTCTTGTTTATAATCCTGCCTCAGAGTAGTCTGCCTTGTCCACTTCTTTTTCCTGCTTCTTTTTAGAAGAAGCTCCTTTTATCTCTTATTAAACAAGCTGTCTTCCACTTCCAATATTTCTTCTTGTATATAGGAGCAACTGAACCCAGCATGGGCTGGTTCTTTGGTTCAGCTGCAGTGCCTGTCGCTGGGGCTGGAGGAGCTGCTGTGCCTGTCGTTTTGTCATCAGATCCAGAGCCCTCTTCCCCTTGAGGGTCCTGAATAGAGTTGAGCAGGGCCTGGAAGGTATGGGCCAGGCCCCAGGACACTGCACTGGTTTGAGTCTCTGGAATTGCCAGGGTGACAGTATAATTTTTCCAAATATTTTACTAGTTTTTCAGGATTCCGCTGAATTTCTGGTGAAATTCCAAGATGTTGGAGGTGACTGCTGGCCCTAGGCACTTGCCTGTACTATCCCACACACCCTGCCACTCATAACTATCCCACCTCGGGGCAGACCTCTGGGTAGAATTCTTAAAAGACTTCTTTAACCCTAAACAAGACTGAAACAAATTCAGGAGACATAGCAATCGGAAGATTCTGGCTTGAACATCCTGTAGCTATTCGAAATTCTCAAGAGCTGTTGTAGTTAGCTTAGAGGAGAAGCAGAAGATGGAGGAGGGTCTTTCCCCCATAAATTGGCTCTCCCAGGAGAAAAGGTAGAAGATGTAATTATTAATAGTTTCCAATAGATGGCTCCCCAAGGACGGGGATGATGGCAATGCTGAGCACAAATACCAGAGAAAGTCTCACAACAACCAGTTTTATCGTATCATAAGCCAGTGTAACAACAAAACTGTAACCTTAACCCAGCCCCTAGAGGTGATGGGCAGCACAACATGGAACACAGACAAGTGAGGTGTTACATGACGCAACTCTGAGAACATGCACAAAACCTCTGAGAGCAAATAAACCAACATTGTGACCAGTGATTATTAAACTAATATAATGCATACTTATAAAAAAAATTGTTTTAACGTGCTCTGGTCAGATCTGTCGGTATCTCAACCCTTCACGCCCCACACTGGGCACCAAAAAGGACTGTTGTGATTTAACCCAGCAGGCAGTTAAGCACCACACAGCTGCTCACTCACTCCCCTTGCATCCCCCTCAGTGGGATGGGGTAGAGAATTGTGGAAAAAAGTAAAATTCATGGGGTAATATAAAGACAGTTTTACAATTATTTTCTCTTCCTTTTCTGTCCTATTAAAGAATAAGAATATACAAAAGAAGTGATGCACAATACAATTGCTCACTACCCGCTGACTGATGCCCAGCAGGTTCCTAAGCAGCAGCCCCCGGCCAGGTTTCCCCCCAGTTTATATACTGAGCATGATGTCACATGGTATGGAATATCTCTGGGGTCAGTTGGGGTCAGCTGTCCCGGCTGTGTCCCCTCCCAGCTTCTTGTGCCCCCCACCCACTCACTGATGGGGTGGTTCGAGAAGCGCAGAAGTCTTTAACTTAGTGTAAACACTGTTTAGCAACAATTAAAACATCAGTGTGTTATCAGCGTTATTCTCATCCTAAATCCAAAGCACAGCACTGGACCAGCTACTAGGAAGAAATTTAACTCTGTCCCAGCAAAATCAGGACAGGGTGTTAGAATGACATTAAGAAATAAAGTTATAGGTCTGTTCTATCTGTTGAATTTTTAAGTACACGTTCTGAATTGCTGATGTTAGTCCACAAACTCACATGCACTGTTGTGCTGTGGCACAGAGAGCAAGAGTGAAGGAGCAGAAAGTTCTTCCGCAAAGGGTGAGTTTGAGAAATTTCTTGTGTAAGAATCTATTGCCTACCTGAAGTGTGTAATTTCTATTAGTTTGCCTCAGGGTGTTGGGGTTTTTTTTGGTGTTTTTGTTTGGGTTTTTTTTTGTTTTTTTTTTTTTTTTTGAGGGGGGGTGGTGTTGTTTTTCAAAGTGAGCATTCTCCTTTGGCTAAGGAGGAATTTGGTCTAAAAACCTTCGAGAACTTGCTTGCAGAGGGGTGTGATGGGAATATCTGGAACTCTCTGCCCCATCCATTTGCTGGTAGCTGGGTAGCTGGGGCTGTCCCAGTTCATGGCACGTAACTTCTCAGGCTTGGCTTGAAGTTTCACAGGGGCATTTCTTCATGTTTGTGGACATAGCGTGCTTTTAAGTGTTTGCCATGAAGAGAAAACATTTTTACAGCAATTTATCTTCAGAATATTTTCCCCCTGGTGGTTTTGAAGCAGTAGGTGTTCAGACTTCTCTCACCCACTGTTGTCTTTCACATTTTCTAGCTTGAGGGGGATCGTTCATGGCACTTTCTAAGAACTGTAAATCATCTTCCGTGTTATTAAGGAATCAGAGTAACTGTAAATAACATGATATGACAGATCCGGACAGATGATAGTTGTTTCTCTCTCATTTATTACAATTCATTTAATATGTCGACTGAAGAGAAGGAATTGTTAAATTAGGTCTTCCAAAAAATGCAGCACAAAAAGCTGCTTAATCATTTTAATAATCAAGGGAAGAGATAAACTATTCACTTCAATTTGAAGCTAGTTAAGAGATTACAACCAAGCAGTTACATAAATTGTCAAGAAGAGAACCAGAAGGTTTCACAGAAGGACTGTTTTTTAATGTACTTGTAATACAGAAAAGCAGTGGGGTTGCATAGTTCTCAGAATAAAATTTCATAGGTGAATGACAGCTAGAAGAGACTGCGGTCTTTGAAGGATCTAATCTTGATCAACTGACAGCTTGATGGCACATGAAAGTCAGTACTGACAAATACAGGGAAGGTTATGTTAGAATTAATCATGTAATTTATGTTTTATATTAATGAATTTGCACTCATACTCCACTGTTGGATAGCTCAGCAAAGACTTCTGGTTAGTTTCTGGAGCCACACCATAAAAGCAAACTGAATATTGGAGTGACAAAAAATGGGATGAATAATAATGCCAGAATGATCATACTGTCACAAATGAACATGTCGTTTACATCCTTGCTTTATGGGGATGGTGGACGGGGTGTGTGATCTTCAGTTTTGGTCAATTTGTTTCCAAATGTCTAATTACAAAATAGACCTAGAAGACTTTTAAAAGGGAGAAGTCTGAATACTTTGAGATCATTAGATGATACTTTTTTTCTTTTTTATTCTTTTTTTTTTTTTTTTTTAAACTAGAACATCCTGTACATCTACAGAGAACAGACACCTCTGTTTTAAAAGCATGTATGAAACGAAAGCACCCAGACTTGTTTGGAAGCTCTCCAGTTAGTGTCTTTTCATGTGGGATAGAGCCAAACTTCAGTCCTCAGCTTCAGACTTGGTGATATCAAAACATGAAATGATGAGGGCAGAAGAGGAAAAGGTGGCCATAGAACTCTCACAAAGAAAACCAAACCACTGCCTGTAACGTAACATATCATTCTCCTTTTATCCTTGAGAAACCTCCATGAAAATAAACCTAAAAATTTCCATAGTCTTCCGACATCAGTCATGTGACACTGATTTTTTTTTTTAACCACTGCATGAAATATTAGTAACGTTTTCATTTTCTTAATGTATTGTACATTTATGTATGATATGTTACTACAACAGTGGTGTTGCTCTCCAGTACTGCACTTTGAATGCAGGACTTTACAACTCGCATTGTACCTAGTTAGACACTATCTGCAGAGCAAGTTTATGATCAGGTGTAGCTCCTGCTTTACCTATACTGTGTTTTATCTTCAATCAGTAAGTATTTAATGTGCTATGTTATTTAAAGTAAAAAAAAAAAAAAATCTGAGAAAACTATTGCATAAAAAAAAAAAAAGATGAAGCCTTGTTCTGAGCAGCTGTTTTGCTTCCTAGCATAAAGCTATAATTATGCTAATTGCAATGATAAATGTTCCTTTTAAATGTGGTTTGCAGCTCTGTGTATCCCACTCACTTTTTCAGGGAAAACAATCCCATTTTTAAGCACCTGAAAGCAAATATTCATTTCACATTTTCTCTTTTTTTCCCCTTCTCATGGCTCTACAGAAATTTATGATGAAGGTAAGCAAGTTAAACATTTGGTATTATACTTTCTGTGAATTCCTACAATTTAATTTAAATCATTACTTTATTTTTAACATCAGCATCATACTTGCCTTCACTAAAGTAGCATGTACTGAATTTTTTACAAATCTGGATTTAGAAACCACAGTGACTCTAGCTTGGAGTGGGGTTATGGTTTATTTGGATCATGAAGGACCAAAGGCAGGTACCTTTGTGGAAAGAGGACTCTGGGCTGGCTTCTCTAATTCTCAATTCACCCTTACCCTTTCACTGAGAGTGTAACACCATCTGGTAAATAAGAAATCTTGAGGCAATGAATAAATAAAAAAATTTGAAGTAGAACATTTGAGCTTTTTGGAAAGCAGGGACAGCACAGTGTTCTGTGGCAAGGATGCTGCTGTGATGGTGTGGTGTCTCAGGGGGCTGGGAGTCACTGGCCCTTCACTGCCCCAGGTCAGTAAGCATGTGCAGGAGCTCTACTTCTCAGTGCTTTTATTATTTTTTTATTATTATTATTTAAGATTGTGACAAGGCACTTGGTCAACCTCCAAATGTTTTGAGTAACTGACGTTTGAATAATTTACTGTGATAGCCAAGATGTGTTGGTTATCCATTTCCTACTTTTCCCTTCAATTATCAATGTCTATTCCCAATTAACCTAAAATTATTTGTTTACTGATTTTCATCCCCTAGGAGTTTGCTGTTCTATGGTATGGTCTCTCCAAAGGGGAGGAATTCTAGGCTAGATAAGCAGTGCTATTTTAAGGGCTGAATTTAGTGATGTCAGAGGAATTTTCTTATCATGACTCCTCTGCTGATCCATCTTTTCTTCCCACTTGGCTGTCTGCTTTATTCTTTATCTGTGACTTTCTTTCTCAAGTGATAAGGATGATTCACATTCCTTGTATCATACAGCAACAGAAAAAGCTGAGGCACAATCCTTAACCTGTGAAAAATGCCACCCTCCTCCACTTATTTAGCTGTAGAACAACCAGGAAGATTTTTATTAATTCCTTCTATCTCCTATGCGGTGAAGGAGGAGGAGTATGGGGGAAGAGAAATCTTCACTAGGCTAAGGGAGAAATCAATATGTTTTATCCTCTTGGGCATTTTTTTTTCCAAACCACTGAAAGTGCTTGAAAGTCAGAGTTTGTAATGCAAGTATTGCCTCAGCCATAAATATAAATGTTTGTTTTACATAGGAGGCTGGAACCAGACAATCAATATTATTTGTTCTTGATTTATTTTCACTGCTGTATCTGCTTTTCATTGGTGTGAAGTTACCCATTGCTGGGAAAGTGATAACATAAATGTAGTGTTGGAAATATTAATTGTGAGGTATATTTGAAATGTTTCTAATTATGCGGCTGTTTATTCTGCCTTCTGACAGGTCAATATCAGTAAAACTGGGATCACTTAGCATGGTGCTGGTGCTAATACTTATCATCATTACCAATGACTCCAATCTTTTTAGTATAGGTAGTAAAGTATCTCTGTGTTCTTAACTGAATAAGGCATGCTCATGACTTTTACTGGCCAGTTGATTTTTTTCAGGTTCAGATGTGATATTTATATAAAGCATAATTACGCATTGTAATAGAGTTTGTAAAGCAAGCCATCCTTAGAAAACCTATAGTTTAGCTAAACTTTTTTTCTGTATTTGGCTGGGCGTGACACAAAGTAGGAAGTAACATGCTGATCATGTGAATGAAAGAAGGTTTTTTTTGTTTCTTTTTTCCTTTTTTTTTGGTTGTTGTTTGGGGGTCACAGTGGCCATCATTATCTAAGAGTAGGTACTAGCAGAGTCATCAGTCATACTAATCTCCATACCTGAATTTTTGTAGCACTTCCTGTGTTGTAGTGAAATCCATGAAAAGACAATCAACTAAATAGTGATTTAAGTCAGGTGTAAAGACTAGGAAGTTGGTAGGTTCAATTTCCAGTTTGTTATTCCATTGTAACATGGTATATGGGCTACAGTAGGACAACTGAAGATGTTTTAGACTGGTTTGAATTTGCCATTTGCTGTCACTGTTTTTTGATACGAGCGGGGTGAAGGAATATAAACCACAGTGCCATGTGTCAGTGGATGGATTTACCTTGCCTCGAAATGCTGTGCTGCAACTAAACACTGTGGGTTTGGTGCCCAGCCTGGAAATGGCAGCCCAAGAGCACAGTAATTGCCGAAGGGTCTTGTTAGCATTTTGGGGTTTTGGTAGAAGAATTCAAGGTGTATGGGTGTGGAATGCTGTTACTTCGGAAAAGAAATTCTGTCGGTTTTGTGTCAATTTGTAAAGAAAATGGAGACTTCTGTGAGCAAGAAGAGCATGTAAAACTCCTTGGCTCACACTCTGTAGCTTTGTTTGCAGTCTTTACTGCTTGATGCATTTTCAAGTTCTCTGATTTTGCTGGAGATGTAATTTCCCAGTATTGCTATTCCATGTGCCAGTTGTTTAGTTTTGCCTGGCTAATCTTGTCTCACAAACCTTCTAGCTCTGTTCCAGGGTTACTTCACAAGTTCTGCAGTGACTCAGCCTGTTTCCTCACATTCTGTTTTCACCACTGCTTGGGGTTTTCTGGACTTTTTGGCTGGCATTCATCCCACAAGACTGAAATGCCTGACTTAGAGCCATGGGTATCCTAAGCTCCCTGTGTAACCACAAGCAGAAGCATAGGTGTCATTAAAGGGTTGCTCAGATTTTAGGTGGGCTGAATTACTGACCAAAAGTGCCTTTTTCTCTCCACTGGCTGTCTAATTGCCCTAGGCTAAATTAATCTGAATTTGTGTTTTATCATCAAGAAATTCTTTTAGCTTTGCCTAAGCCATTACTGACCATGCTGGTATTAAGATAATGAACTTTCCTGTGTTTTCCAGCTGGCTGTTGCCTAGTGTTAGAAAGAAGCTCTCTTTAGTCATCTGAAGTTGTGTTCAGCATGAAAAAAATTAGACCATGATATAATTGTTGCAGAGTAAGAGGTCTCATTGAATGCATACCTGTGGTAGTCTCCAATTCTAGTCTTGTAGGATTGCATCATCACTGCTGTTTTTAGATAAATATTGGCCTCCCTCAGCATTGGTCTAGAACAGAATAAAAAAAAAATGTATTAATAGTGAAATCAATAGATGAATAGTTTTTACATTGCTATGGAAACACCATTTTGAGCATCCTCTCCAGAAATGGTTGTAGCATAATGCAAATATTTATGTGTAGAACCATAGTGAGATGGTTTTAGACTGGGATATCCTTCCCTCCTATTCCTCCCAGTTCCTTTTAGTGTTTTTCCCATTTCTTTCACTTCATTTCTAATTCTGCCATCATGGAGTTTTCCTTCTCCTGAGTGAAGACTCCAAAGCTTTCAAGATCTACATTTATTCTGCATCCTTTCAGTACTTTTCTTCCTATATTGCAGATTACTATATGGGAGCCTTTAATTTGCTTAAATGCAGGAAGCCCTGAAGAATTATATGTAAACAAAGCACATGTTCCCTTCCTTGTTGTGCACTCAAAGTTTTCATTCTAAAAAACTAACTCAGATTAAATACTTGTATTAGCCTGCTGGTTTAAAAACTTCCACCACCCTCTTGAAAAAGGCGTTGGTGCCAACAGCTTTACATCTTGACACTGGTAGTTTGTGACTGGGAGCAACATAGTCCAGGGTATAAATACACTTTTACTCATAATACATGGTAGCTGATTTTTTTTTCTATGAAAATACTTGTGATCAGACCCACCTTTCCTATTTACTTTCTCTTTCTAATGGATCAAAACCGCAGTTTCAGAATGTAATGACTGCTCCTGAATGGGAAATTTGAGAGCCCCAATATGAGTCCCAGGGAAGGGACTTTGAGAAGTTCCATCACTGGAGGAGCTTGCACTTTGTTTATATATAATTTTTTAGAGGGTCCAATTTGCCAGTTGGTTTATTTCTGTGGTGGTGATGGTTTTATATTAAAAGGGTTCAAAGCAGGTAACTGTAGGATATTATGTTCTGTGTTTAATTATATACTTCTGCTTATACATTTAAACTAAGTATCTAGATTTAGAGATAGGAATTTTTTTTCTTCGTTCTGTACTTTTCTAACAGTATAAGTGCTAGAAATAAACTATGGAGCTTCATGAAACTTAGAACATACTTGTGGTGGCACATTTATATTTTCAGGTGTTTTTATGGAAGTATAGGTGTCCTCTGTTTGACATGCTGTTGCCTCCAGCATCTACTTTAAGTGTATGATGGCCATCATTAGTGTGCTCCATTTTAATGAAGTATAAGTATTCAGTGTTTTAAAGGACATTGCTTTTTTCCAGTGTACATATTAAATAACCACTGAAAGTCATATTTGAAACTTTTAATGTTAACTTGCAGTATTTGCCTTGGAAAACATTTGTGAAGAAAAACAGGGAACATGTTGCTGCTTTTACTGTACAGCTGCTCTCACATGTCAAAAAAAATTCAGTGCCATGAAAAAAATTGTCAAATGTTATTTTAGAAACCCATTCAGAGCAATACTGAGTGGTCCTAAGTTCCATCTAGACTCTTTGGGCTGGTGTTTCCTATGGCTGGGTCTGGGGCACAGAGGAAATACCAGGGGAGCAGCTGGTTGCAATTCGGTCATAATTTACCATTACTGTAAGTTATATGGATTGCGTTTTTGAAGGTCTTGCAACTGATGTCTTGTAGCTTATTATTTCACTCGATTTTGTTTTAATTTTTGTTTTTAAGTCCATCAAAACTATACTTACAGCCTAGTCTTTGTACTGTCATTTTCCCTATAACATGTACCACTAATTCCATTCTGCTGTTATGGGTTCATCATGGAATGAGGCAGGAAAAGCCATTACATCGTTCTTAAAAACTCATTGTTGTCTTGTATGATTTTCTAGAGAGTATGCTTCAGTTCCTGTGTTCCTTGTTTTCAGTGTTATAAAATGGCTTTCATGGGTGACTAGAATTGTCCGAATAGGCATGTGCTAAATGCAAATGCTGTCAGGCTTTCTCAAGCATTAGATTTCTGAATAATGACAACATTAAAAAAACTTTATCTGTACATGCACAAAACACTGAAACAGTTATCATTTTTAAGTACATGTTAAAGATGTTTGTCTTTCTCTGGTACTTCTCTGAAGCTCATAGCTTTTTGCCTTTTCTTACATTTGGAGATTGTGGAGACCTGTGAAGAAAAGTCAGC
Source organism: Falco punctatus (assembly GCF_963210335.1). NCBI lineage: Eukaryota > Metazoa > Chordata > Aves > Falconiformes > Falconidae > Falco > Falco punctatus. The sequence continues at coordinate 83,565,320 of NC_137584.1, forward strand.
AACAAAACTTTGGCATTTGCTTGCAGTAGAGTACTCATTGGTCTAAGAAATGTTTTCTCTAGTAGATATAAGGCTGTTCTCTTGAAAAGAATGGAAAGGTAATGGTTATTTGACTCTAAATCTCCTGGGATGCCAGAGGGATAGTCACTAATCTCTAAAAATTCTCATTGTAAGCAATGTTCCAGAAGCACAAATGGCTCCAAAACACTTGATCAGCATCATCAGGATTAATTTCCTGCAGCTTCTTATATGCGGCTAGGAGTGTATCAATGCAGCCACAGACACAGCAGTGCAAGTGCTACTATGTGAATTGTCAGTGGAATACCCCTTTTAATCTGTCAAGTAATTGCACGTCTGTACATATGACAGTTGTGTATATGCAAAATTGTACAGATGAAAAGGGGTTGCTGAGTCATGTATAACATCTTACTGCAGGATTGGTACTCGCAGTAAAGCATATCCGTTGTTATTCAGTCTAATTCTAAATATTTCATGTTATGCTGCTTCCATCATTTGCACATTTTACTAGATAGTTTGTAGGTTGCAATTTCTAAGTTCTTTTTGGCATTTTAATCCTATTTAAAAACAAGGAAAATAACCGTTTCCTAATTTTAATTTATATTCCTCCTTTATTTTTGTTTCAAGATAACACCCTTTACATCAAATTACGCAGCTCAGATCTTTAAGTAGTCTGTTCTCATTGCCTGCTCTAACAATGCATTGAACTTGAAAGCTGTTCATGTATTTTGAATGCTAATTTCTTCAGCTCTAATTGTTGTTGTATTCTAAGTTGCCTTTGCTTCAGCAGTGGCTTTTGGGTGATGAGGTCACTCCAAATTAATCTTGTATTCCAACTGCAGAAATATTAGACTAGAGATGGACAGTTTATATGAAGTTTTCACAAGCAGTGTGAATTTGCCGTATATGCATTCAATCTCAATTTGTTCACTTTAGTTTTTACCAGTTCTGAAGGCTTTTCAAGTCTTATTCTAAATCCCAAATTCTTGGAGGATAAAATGAGAAGAGTTTTGCTTTTATATGATTTATATTCCTGAATGGCATCGCTTGTAGAACTTCAATGGATAAATTGTTCTTTGAACAAAAATCTATTTTTGTTTTCCAGCCTGGTTTTATTCAAGGAACGTATTGTCCAACTTGGAAATTACTCCAAAAACAGGAAATTAAAAACATAAAGCAAACAAGACTGATGATAAATAATGGGTTGTTACAAACTTGCTTGCATTATAATGCCATTCACATATTTGTGCAAAAATATGTGGGCATTATGTATTGAATTAGTCAGGACTGTGTCTTCCAGGAAGTCTCACTTGCAGTGTCTTGTGAAACGTTATTATTTGAATATTACTAGAAACTTGGTAAAACTTCAATGGCACACCTCATCTTGGAATGTTGCATTGTTGTCATAGAAGTCCAATTGATAACTTTTAAAATTTTCTTTTTTTCTTTTTTTTTTTTTTTTTTTTTTTAATAACACGTGGAATACAGTTCTCTGCAAGATTCTAGATAGGAATGGATTATTTTGAAAATCGGACTCTTTCAGTAGACAATCGTGGTACATCAGCTACTTACTGTGCAATTTCTGGTATACAGATAAATGCTATTTAGTTATGAAATGAGCCTTTAAAATAGGAAATTAACTTATAGGTACGTACATATCCTAGAAGGCAGTTTCATAGTACCAGCTTTCTCTCCTAGCCTCTCCTCTATTTTTCTGTTTCATCTTTTCACTTTCCCTCCATGTGGATACCTTGATTATAATTGTCTTTCACACACCTTTAAGTGGAAAATGCTTGAAATGTTTTTTGCAACTCTTTTTTTTTTTTTTTTTTTTCCCTAAGAAACAGCAAGCTTGCTTGCATGTCTTTAATGGGGAAAAATTGTTAAAAGGAGTTACTTTAATCCTTTTGGTAAAAATTATCTAAAAACCCACTCCTCCATTTTTCACAAAAGCAATTGAAATTTTTCCTAGTTCCAACCCCTCTGAATTACCTGGTCAAGGAAACAAAACAAAACAAAAAACCCCAAACAAACAAAAAAAGAGGGGTAGGTGGTGATAAAGCAAGCAAAACACTTGAAAATCTTGTTCCAGCACCCCTGCCATGGGTAGGGACACCTTCAGCCTGATCTAGTCGAAGGAACCACCATGGCAGGGTGGTTGGAACTAGATAATCTTTAAGGTCCCTTCGAACCCAAACCGTTCTATGATTCTATTAAATATTTCTGAGCCAATCTTTATCTTTTTCAGCTACAAATGGGCATTTAGAAAAATAGATGCTAGACAGACAAATTAATACAGCCAAAACAAGGGCAAGGTAACATAGCTGTGATTTTGTTGATCATACTATTCCTTTCGTTTTTTGTACAACAGGCAAAAAAATGTGTATGTTAGGTATCAAATTTACAACTAGTAACACAAAATAATTTTGGTAAAAATATTAATGAAATTTCAAACTTTTGTCCATGTCGGTGACTATACTGGTTGGGTACCTATGCCTGCTGTGTGGATAAAGCTTCCAGGCAAATCTGAAGTGTAGGTGAGGAAGTATGTTCACAGCAGTTTTTCCCCTCTTCCCCGATGTGATGGGCAGCAGACATTCAGCGTTCATCCTTGGGACAGTGGACCTCACATCACCAAATGTCATATTCTTTCCTTGTGCCTTTGGAAGAAGTGGTGATAGTGGTAGTTCAAAGTTAAATCCTCATGTCTTGCTATCAAGACTGTGTCTGCGACAAAGACCATGACTTTCATTCTTAATAAAAATTCATGTCATTCAGTCTTCCAGACAAGATTATTGAATGCGCCTCCCTGCTTTTTGACTGCTACGCCATTTGTTGAAAATCAGAATGTACCTTGTATCCATCAAGATGCTCTTTTCAGTAAAGATAAAAGCAATAATTTTTTGTAGTTTCTTAAAAGCGCTAAAATTATTATTTTTTTGAAGTGCTTTCTTTTTCACCACCTATTGCTTTTTTTTTTTTTTCTTTACCAAGTAACTCAAAGATCAACAAATATGCTAATGGATAAAAGACAAGGAAGGACAACCCGTAAATGAGGAGTGGAAATAATTGTGTGTTGTCATCCTAGCCATTCAGTTATGTTGATCTTCAGGACTGAAATGAAGCTGCCAGAGTTAACATAGTATGATTGTTCCCGATTTATTCTGTAATGAATCTAATGCTCCAGTCAAACAGAAGGTCAGCCTACTGTGATAAAAGAAAGGGTATAAATGCTGTATACAAGAGATTAAATTAGAATCCTAGATGAAAGAATGTTGCTGTTTATGGAGCTGCCGCATTTATAGACTCAAAAATGCGTATTTACTGATATTGTTTAAATAGTGTGATATGCATAATGTTAGGTGAGATAATTGTGTCAGAGGAATATGGAATTGTGCTCTTGGCATTGTCTTCTCTGACAGTCTCTGCTCCCAACCACCGTCAGTCAGCTGCTTCTCGGTCTGAGGAATTCATAAATCTTCAGCAGAAGTTGAAAAGTTGCTCACGTTTTAACAATATTTATTTATACTTTCATGAGTAGTTAAATTGATTGTAGATAAATAGAAACTGTAATTAATATATTGTGAAAAAAAATGATTGCAGTTTCTTGGGATAAAAGTGAATTTTATTATTTTCATTTTCTGTCACTCAAGATTTGTGCTGTGTTTCTGAAGAGGAACATTTACTCGGGCATGACTTCTAAATTTTCAGAATCCCCGAATCCTGTTGAGTTAGCTTGGATGTCTTTGAGCATTTACCTGGCCTGGCAGATAAAGAATTCTGGCTGAGTATTGAAACACTACGGGGCAAACAGCCTTGGAGGTTGTTGATCTTCAGTGTGGCCGATATATGATTAATAATTTCTGATAAAGGAGGGATGATGCTCCATAAGCTCCTTCTGCACACCTTCTGTATAGAAAAGTATTTAATTTGGAGAGAAAATCGCCGAATGTGGAGAGTTTTAACAATACCTAAGGGTGTAGAGGGTAGTGTGGCATGCATCAAAGCTGCTCTGCTCTAAAGCCTGCCTGCTTTCAGCCCAAGGAAGCATCTAGAACATATCTTATACCAAATAGGTGGTGGGACAAAGTATATGCTATTTTCCCTTAGCCAATTGAGCACTTTTATTAGAAAAAGTCAGTAGCTTCTAGGTTTGCCTGTCCAAGTTCTACCTTAGATCTGTCCCAAGGACTTAAAAGGTCAATATCTTAAGAGGCAATTAAAATTAGAGAACACATTCACAGAACTACCTTGAACTAATCCCTGAACAGTGTTTATCAGGAAATTGACTGCTCTGTCACAGATTGTCCAGGATTGACGGAGATTTGTTTTTCACTTTTTCTTTCTCAAAAGGCCCCGTTTTATTACAACACGCCAGTATATCACTTCTCTTTATCTTTCAGTCTGCACAAGGTGGCGGTCATCGAACGCTACTCTATGGACATGCAATCTTGCTGCGCCATTCCTACAGCGGCATGGTATGTAACAGCAGTTGATGGCAGCAATGATTTCTCTTTTTTTTGTATCAATGTTATCTTTGAAAGTGCCCGGACCATTGCTCTTTATTGATATCTGGAGAATTATTCACATCAAAGAGGCATTTCTCCCATGGTTAATGGAAAGCTCTGTGAAGGGTAGATGCTTGGAAATACCAAACCAAGGTGTTCGTATCTGGGTAAGTGCTAAAACTAAGTCTGGCTCTGTAGTGATGACTTCTCTGTTTGTCAGTCTATTTTGAGTTGGTGATTTCTCATTGCTTTTCCCTTGGATATTGCATAAGCTGTGACTGAATCCACAGCTGGCATCTGGCTGACAACCTGAACATATGTTGGAGAGTGAGTGGAAAAGGAAATTCCTTCTTGCACATATTTTGGACAGAAGCCTTACTCTTCAATTCCCTGATGAATTACATGGGTTCCAAACTCCTTAACCACAAGCGAGGTTTCGTGGAGCTGAAATTTGATGCAACCAGCTCCTTTATTTCCACTCTCACTATTCCCATCTCAGTGGAAAGATAACCTGGATAGACTGAGAGGTTATTTTAAAACATCTATCTTTGTCAAGTCTCCTTGAGTGCCATTCAGTTTATCAGGCATATATATATATATGTTCTTGATAGTAACTGGTGGGGATAATTTATGAACAGCTAATCCCACGTTAGTAGGTTGATGGCTTTTTACATTTCACTGGATTATCAGGCATGAACAGAACTAGTAATGCATGCTTTTTTATTTTGATAGTATCTATGCTGTCTCTCTACGTCTCGATCTTCAATGGATAAGCTGGCATTTGATGTAGGATTGCAAGAGGACACAACAGGTAAACAGTAGTTCAAGTGACTGTGTAATGAAGAATATGTTCAGTCTAAAAATCGGGAGTAACCTGTAAGTACATGTAAATCACCTAAAAATTAAGACTATTTTAAGGACTAAAGAAATAAAGCTCAATATTTATGTTTTACACATTCAGTATCTTATCTTTACAATTTATAATAGATAATGTATTTTTGTTTCTAGGAGATGTAAACATGTCTATTGATAGTTAAGTGTAAATTTCTACATTGAATATAATTAAAGGAATATTTCCTTGTTGTTATTCCTGTAGAAACCTTCTGCTGAAATTTTTTTAAACTTGTATTATTTTGAATAAAGATTCTATTAAAGTTTTAGAACTGCTGTTGACATTTGTATATTTAGACTGATATAGCTTCTTACAGTGCCATCAGTTTGGTGTAACTGTTCAATTAGAGATAATAACTTTGCTTGTTTTTTAAAGACTTGCTGTGGCTAGGAGTAATAACAGTAATAACAGCAACAATTGTACAATTCCAAGATCAAAGCTTTTTTTTTTCTGAAAATCATACTTTTTGTTCAAGAAGTATATCTGAAAGCAAGGTTCATCATGGGAACAGAATTTGTGACTGTAATATTTATAAATATTCTGAGGACTTAGAGACACTAACAGTCAGTAGAAGTGGAAGAACATAATTAAATTTGGGTTTATGAGATCTTTCAAATATTGTTTTAAGTTATATTGTAGATTATTATTTTATTGCCCTTATTGATGGGTTGCTCCATTTCTTTGTCCTAATTCTTGGTGGAAGATCCTTTGATGTCTTTCCCAGAACCTGGAATGAAGGTGACAGGGAAGCTCTTTAGCAAAAGCAGCCTGGACCAGGTTGCCTAGAAAGCACAGAGAGTTAGCTCCTTGTTCAGCTCTGGAATCACTGTTACAGAGGTCTTGCTGTCTTCTGCATAGGTGTATTATTTCCATTTGAGTTTCTGACAAGGTGGTGCTGGAATGATATCGGTTATTGAAAACGCATGGACACTTGGTTTACCCAACTGAAAACTGGGTCAGAACTTTAGGACTGAGATAAATGTGGAAGTAATACCAATAAGATGGGACATTTTCTTTCTAATTTCTTTCTCTGCCCCTATTCAATAATGATACAGGTGAGGCATGCTGGTGGACCATCCATCCTGCTTCCAAGCAACGATCAGAAGGAGAAAAAGTGCGTGTTGGAGATGATCTTATTTTAGTCAGTGTCTCTTCAGAGAGATATTTGGTAAGTTCTGTAAGAATATCTGTACAGTGCTTCCTCTACAGAAAAAACAGTTAATAAAGTCTTGTTCACATGTCCATCTCCACAGAGGTATAGCTTAAGGTGTTTAAACTGGTATTTGATATCATTTTGCAAACCAAGACACTGATAGTCTGGAAGGTGTGTCATTGATATGTGACTATTAATTTGTGTTCATTTCAGTAATGGAATAGAAGTTGAAAAATTTATTGATGAAGAAAAATGAAAATATAGAAAAAATAAATCTGTCCAAATTATAAAATTGAGGTGTTTAGAGTCATTGTGAATCCCTGCACTTACACAGCAAGAGAGATGATGATGACTGCAGAGGCTGATTTTCCTCAACATGTGGCGTTAATATGCGTACTGCATCTTCCATGCAAAATAACAGCATACTAAAACCATATTTTAGTGCAGAAAGAAATGACACTAATCTATGTTCTTGAGATTTTAATCTCTGTATTATAGTCCTAAAATGGTTTAGAAATAGATTTTAATGAATAGTTATTAATCCTATTTCAGTTATATAGCTCTGGTTTGATAGTAAGAAGGAGCAAAGATTCAGCAAAGTAATTTGGCTTTTACATGAACTTACCCCCACGTTTTTATAAACAGATGTTTTTCCAGACTAAATTAAGAGCTTGTGAACTACATAGATTCACAATCAGGAAAATATTTGTGGGGTTTTTTAAGCTATCTACTCAGTAGTTATATTTGCGCTGTGAATAAATCAATGATACTTTTATGAAAATTCAAACAGTTGATGAAGACTGAATTAACCAATGACCAGTGAGTGAATATTTTTCATGAAAGCTGTCTCTCCATCTTAAATTGTTTGTCTTGATCCATTAGGCCATCTACAAAATAACTTCAAAGGATGTAACTTTGAAAACAATCACAGTGTTTTCATTTTGAGTGCAGTGTCATGTTATAGCCCCTATTTTCTGCAATGCTTAAGGAATGTAGCAACTGATACCTTTTCCAATGGTTAGGTCTGTGGAGACATGAAGATATTTTTATGAATCCACTTGGATGATGAGACCAAACAGGGTCTATTGAATCCAGTGAGGAATGCTTTTCCTAAGGGTGAGGAGTTCCTCAGATGGATCCCTTGAAAGAGAATATTGTTCAGCAGGATGCTGAGGGTTAGTGTTATGTACATTATGTGCTTACAGTTAAAACCATAGGAAAAGGTAAGTTTTCTATCAAACATTCTATGTCAATATGCTGGTAGCAATAGGGTTGGAATGTCACCTTTTTATATTGCAATATTACTCTGTGTTTTCAAGCAACTTGCTAATTCTCTCCAGATTAAGACAAATAGGTTAACAATCTTGGGGCAAAGACGTGCATGTACAAATAACAGGTGAATATAGAGTTTGTTCACAGGGCATGGCTTTTTCACGATGTAGTCAGAGCTTAGTTCAATTTGTATAATACAAGGGCAGAGCAGAACACTGTCAGCTTCATAAGTCAGTCTTCCATTTGTCAGAGCGCAGCTTAATTACTTAATTTCTTTTTTCCCCTTTGTGACTTTATGATCTCAGTCAGTAGCTTAGTGTTCAGACCTAATTTGGTTGGCAACTGCTATTAAGAAAATGTCAGGACTTTCCTATGGTTCCCCTTCCTGCTTTCCATTAAGAAGATTCTGGGACAGTTTGCTTTATTTTTTTCGGCTTGAAGAGTCATTTTTTTAATCGCAGTGAACAAGTGCTAAACCAGTAGGGAAATTAGTGTTAAAATTGTAAGCTGAAGGTCCGGGGATGTACATTTGGGCTGTCTGTTGACTCACAGCAATGTCCCTGGGCAAGTCATTCAGTTGCTCTGACTCTCATTAGCTCTACCTCTACAAAGGGATTTTGGATGCTTATTTTTCTGTGTAGAATTTCAGAGGAAGAGCACTAAGTGCTTGTGGCATTACATGGTGTGCATGTTGCGCTACTGCCAGGTCCTTCAGAGAGGAAACTTGGCTCTGCTGAACCCTGTGAGCACAGAGCAAAAAGATGTTCTGCCATAAATATCGCCACCGTTTCAGTTCAAGCCAGAGTTGCTCTGTTTCCTTTCTTGAGGTGGTGCAGCCTGATGAGTGGACGTAATATTTCCAGCATGTTTCCCCAGCCTGTACGTAATAGCATGTAGCCCTGCACTGAGGTTGGCCTCTGCCTATTCTTAATTATATACCATGATTGCTTTCAAAATTGCCACTTTTTAATAGTTTAGAAATTCAATTAATTGTAATTTCTTTCAAATTCATGAAGCCTCTGGATAACTTGGTCTTTTAAACTTAATTTGAAAAAAAAATCGTTAGACACAAAGCAGCAATACAAAATGCATAAATGAAGATAAAAATGAAAATTGGTATCAGTGAGGTCAGTGTTACTCTGGCTGAGAAGTCAGGAAAGAGGGAAAAAACCCAACCCAGCAACTCTGAATCTACAATGCACAGATTTCAGCATAATGCTACAATTTCTGCACTGTGGTATATATGTAGTTACTGAGTTGCTGATTTGATTGATACCCTGCTGATGTCCTGAAGCTGCATTATACCAATCTGTGAACAGGTCTTGGGGTGTATTTCTTTCTTTTTCTTTTTCTTTTTCTTTTTTTTTTTTTTTATTGAATACTGGAGATTAATATGAAATAAATGGGAAACTTTCTTTTGAAATGTAAGGTTTTCCTTAGCTTGAAGAATTTTATCATAGTTAACTGATGACAGAGTTCCCTTTCAAAAACAATGATATTCAAATTAGATGAAATTATTTGAAAGGTAGAGCTGATATCTGTCATTTGTCCTGAACAGGAGGACAGGTTCCTGAGTATTGGAAAGGCACTCCCTCTGCATCCTCTTGTATCAAAGACATCGTTTATTTTCAGCTCTTAGTTTTAATTCTCTTTATTATCAGATACTTGGGACAGCTTCTAGATACCTGTCGCACTTGTTAGATTTGTTGGTGCAATAGTACCAGGGAACATAGCAGTGTGTGATTTTTTTTTTCTTATTTATTTTTTACTTTTATTTAAAAAAACTTTATTCTCCCCTGCCCTTTCATTTTTTTCCCTAAGAGTATGAAACTCATATTGGACTTTGATTTCTTCTATATAAGTTCTGAATTCCATCATTTACTTCCTGTTGAAAAATAGTAAAAAAGGTTTTTTTTTAAAAAAAAAAAATCTGAATCTGCATACACAAACCTGAAAATAGTGGAGGGTAGTGTTGAGCTACTCATTACACTGATCGTAATGCAGTTCCCACAGAGTCTTTATACAATTTGAAATTCTATTGTGGAGGCTGGTTGATCTTCCCAGTAATTAAGGCTGTCAAGCTACTCTGCCTTATAAAATCCTGCTTCCAAGTGCTTATAATCAAGTGCTTGTAATGTAAAAAATTACTTAGAAATATTAGCATCTATTTCTGGTGGGGGATTTTTTGTTTGTTTTGTTGGATTTTTTTATCAGTCTGAAATAACTTTTTTAGTTCATCCAGAAGAGGTCAGACATCACTGAGCTTGAGGACAGGAAGAAAAAAAAAGATCGTTAAGAAAATTAATCTTGTTTTCTTGAAATGTTGAGCATCCCACGCTTTACAACAGGACATTAGGAGCGTTCTTGATATCACAGGTGTACTTTTTGCTAACGTAAAAAAAAGAAAAAAGAAAAGAAAAAGAGTTAGTAAGGCTCTCCTTGCTTAAACTTGGTGAAGTTCTGAGACAGTTCTCCTGAAATAATGCAGCTTGGTCATGCCCAGGGAAGACTTTTAAAATTTTCTGTTAGCTAGAACTTTGATAACTTTGTCTATTTTGCATATGCTAGACCTCTTGCACCTCCTGTGTGTTAATGAACTATTTAAACTCCCTCTACAGCAAACAATTAAGTACACCCCCACTCTGGTGGAACCAGATATTCCTTGTGGCTCCAGGTGGGAATAAAGTCAGGCACTGTATTGACAGCTGAGTACTCGGTGTTTTCGGTGCTGCTGGTGATCTTCTGTCATTTAAGATATGTGGAGGAGGAAGCTATGGGAATATAGAAGGAATAAAAGGCAGTTGATGTAGCAGGGACAGGAGCCTGGATATGAAGTGGGAAGGAGGGAAACTGAGTGGGATGTGATGACTGGCAGCTGAGGGCAGGCAGGCGGTAAGGGACAAACAGATCATCTGGACCAGAAGCTGGTGGCAAGGGAGCAGTGGGCACCTGCTGATTAAAGTTGTGTTAGAAATTTGGGGCAGAAAACCTGTGTCATTTTGGCAGGGAGAACTGGCAGAACCACCAGTGGAGTGGGACTGGGAATGAAGGACGACAAGGGACATCTGTAGAGAAGGAGTGGGATGGCTGGGGAGAACCAGACTGCTGGATGAAGATGCAGAGAAGGGAAAGTCTGGGGCGAAGAAATAAGTAAAGAAGCGGAGGGGAAAGAGTTGTGGTGAGTTTCTGGGAGGAGGTCCAGTGCTGGCTGAGAAAGGAAGGGGCTGAACAAGAAAAAAGCCAAAAGGCCTTGCTGGGGCTTTGTAGGTCTGCGGAGAACCTTTTGAAGCAGGAGGTCCTAATTCTGGGTGATAAGGTAGGCTGTAATGGGTTTGGGGAGCTGGGCTGGCTAGGTGAGGGATACGGGGCTGTGATAAAGATTGGAGAGGGAAAGAGAGTGGGAGAGGCCTGGCGCAATTACGCTAGGTAACTACTATAGGCAACTATTTAGAAAACTCATCGTATTAAGGCACAGCAGTACGTGGCGGTATGCTGACAGCCTAATCCTCTCTGATTTTGTGTTAGTTTAGGTGGCAAATGATTGAAAAATGGTTTTAAAGTTTCCTTGTCTACCTGTGGTTTATGTTGGTGTCAGTATGATGCTATGTACTGTAACAGTGGGGTTTTTTTACCCTTTTTTTCATACAGGAAAGTTATATATAAATTATAAAATTATACCACAAAAAATAATTTTTGTAAATTTTGAAAAAGCACAGGCATTAGAAAATGCAAAAATAATGGCACCGATATATTTTTACAAAATCTCTTAAATATCCAGTCATGCTGGCTTTTTATGGAATGCTATCTCAGTACTGATAGAATTCAATGGATGTGTCAGGGCTGAGTAGCAGAGAGGCTGTGGAAGGAAGCAACTTTGAAGATGAAATTTCAAGCTGGGAATTGTGGGTGGAGGATTGGTGGTATGGTGCTTAGTTAATTATTTTCTTGGAGAATTAGATTTTGTACCGGACTCTGCTGTGGTATTTGCTGAGCAGTTCTTTTTTTATACCAGGCTTGCTTTCATGAGGTCGCTAACTCTTATCCCTCACCAGGAATATTCCTTACCTGAGCTGTGGCTCTGAGGGTTCCTCTGTCTGCTAGAGGTTGAGGTCCCAGAGTTGCTGTCTTGATACCTGCAACAAAGGTGAATAGAAAATGTGCCTTGAACATTGTGAAGATGTGCCCTGAATTACACATACTGCAATTTACAGTGGGAATTAAAAAGGTCCTTGCCACCTTAACTTGGGCATCCTAGATTAGTGAAAATTTCTTAGTGTAATCCCTGTACCTCCACTCCCCAATGGAAAATGAGCTGTAATGCTACTCTTCTGGTGTTCTGAGAAAATGAATTCATTAATATTTGTTGTGTTTTATGAAATGTTGTAATAGTTGGTAGCAAGGGAAAAGCCTATGGGGAAATTAATAATTCTGTTTTCCAAGCTTTGAAGAATTGACTATATTGAATAAAGCATGAGGCTGTGGACTGGAGATTGAGGAGAAAACAAAGCACTGAGCAGCTGTTAATGAAGTGAGCTCCTTTCTCCTGTATATACAAAGAGACAACATTTGTGGAAAAAACTGTGCAGGATCATGCCATTGAAGACTGTAATAGGATGCATTCAGCAAAAGCCATTCTTTTTGCCTGGGCTGCTTTGTTTGACATTGCCAAACTTTGGATGCTTGCTTCTGCAAAATTAATATTTCGTTAATGAAAGCTCTTGTGTCTAATCAGACTAAATGATAATAATTTGGAAGCATGGTAGCTGATGTGCTTCAGGCTTTTCGTGGTTATAGCACAGAAGGAAAGCTAATACAAAGAGCAGGAATGCCACTATCCCCATCTACCCTCTGTGGGATCCTTATGCTTTCCTGCCATGCGTCTGCAGTTACCTGCTGTCAGCTATGCGGTAGTGGGCTAGGTGATTCTTGATGGCTGAATTGGAACAGTAATTTCTGTGTAGCTGTGGGTTTTAGCTACTACTCTCCCTGTGCTGATGGTACATTTATGCTGAGTGGAGGGGCTGCAATTGGTTAGTACAGTGCTGGCAATTCTCATTCTTTATCAATGGAAAAAAGCCTCTTTGCTTGTTGATTTGCTGGCCAGGTGTTCAAACCGGCTCAGGGAAATGCAAAGAAACCAGGATTTTATAGAGCTTTAAACCTGTCTGAAATTTCCTGGGCTTTGCCTACTGTGGGTCAAAACTTAGATAATTATTTTTTCTTCCACAGTGTAAGTTTACCCATATTTATTAAAACTTTTTCAAAGTCTTCATAGATCTTTCAATGAATATAAATGTATTGCCACTTCTAGACATAAACACAAAAACTTAATTATATAAAAACTTCACAGAGATGAAGTTATTACTTCTAGTTCTTTCCAATATCTCCCTTCTTTGTGACTGAATATTCTCGTTTATTTTGACAGTGTCAATATAACACTCAGTGTTACGGAATACTTCACTGATTCAGGTAATAAGTTTTAATAGAAACGATACCTGATAATTAGGAATATAGTTGGGTTATCTTTTGGTTCTGGAGACAGTGCATCTAGTTTAATCTTTGGATTTTTGCTGAAGCTTGCAAACTCATAGTTTTTTTGAATGCAAAATGTTTTTCCCTTGCTAATAAAAAAAAATAAAGGGAGTGTAGTTTGTTTTGGTTTTGGTGGTTTGTTTGTTTTGGTTTTTTTAGTTGTAGATATAGCCGTACTTATAGACACAGTCCTTTTTCACTTCTTGACCAAGGCTTTGCCTGGTCTCAGACTAAGGAAAAGTGTGTACCTGTTGTGGGAATGATGTTGAAGACTTGGAACACCTCAGAGGTTCTTGGGTCATTGAGAATAGATGCCTAAATGGTTTGAAACTGCTTCTCTGTCCTGATCATTGTAGTAATTTTAAGACAGAGAGAAAGGGGAAATAGCATGGGCTTTCAGAGTGTCCACGTACAGAAGAAAAATAGATTGAACTGGATCACGTCAGTTACCTCCATCTCTGCACCACCTGGTACTAACTTTTGAAGCAGTGTGGTTGATGTTCTTGTTGTGTGCTGTACTTAAGCATTCTAAAAACTGCTGTGCCTTTGTATGTAGTTCTTAAAATGGACCAGAAAATAAACTTCCTTTTTTATTTTTCTTTAGCTATTCTTACTATTTGGAATGGCCTGAGATCGAAGGCAGAGACATCATAATGTAAAGTGCAGATAGAAATAGATACCACTAGATGAGATGTCAGTATGGACACCCCTTAGCCAAGAGGAAGCCTGAAGCAAAAACTTTTCTTTCTCCTTGCACACATGCACATTTTGGAGAACAAAAACTTTGATGCAGACTGACTGTGACATTTAAAATAGTTATTTAGAGCTATTGTAAATGCAGCTACGCTGCTGCAATCATGGCTGAAGTGTTCTTGTAGAAATTACCATCTGATTCCTAAGCTCTCCAGTGAGCTTGAATACACTGTGTTCTTCTTGAAAACCTAGGAATAGAGATGTGATTGTATTAGTTTTCTGAAGAGCAGTACAGAGTTTGTAACATGGCAGTAAGTTCAGTTGGGAAACTGTAGTATTCTGTGAGATTTGAGTCTTGGGCTTTATCCTAGAGAAGCTCTGTAGACTGTAGTGTTAACCTATATTCATAAAATACTATAATTCTGAAAAGTTATTAAATACCTATAGTAGGCTAAATGGTGGTTTAGGAGATTATTAGTCTATTAGTAAGGAAGAAAAATTTAGCTTTTTGATTGAGCCTGGATACCAGTGCAAAGGAGATATTTGTGTGAGACAGAAGACTGAAGAACCAGCCTGTAATGGTGAAGACCCGTACCAGGATTAGGACAGCAGGATTCTTGAACCCAACATATTTCTGCTTTGCAAATGTTGTTAGGGCATACCTGAAGGCCATATGCTACACGTGTGGTCCTTGTCAATGATGGCAACCTGCTACTTCCGCCAGATAATCTGTCGTGCCGGCTAGCAAAGTTCTGCGTAGTAGGTATAGAGGCTGTTCAACATCAGTGTGAGCGTTGTGTCCACAGCCTGATACTGTGTTCTGGAATTTGTTTCATTTTGATAGTTTTATTATGCTGAAAGTACAAACCCAAGCAGATCAGCTCTGAGTAAATTATAGACAGGCAGCAAATTGCTTTAAAATAACACTGAGATTGTAAAGTATAGCACTGAAAAGTTAGGTGCTCCCAGGGTTAAGACTGACATCTCTAATCTGGTGAGATTTTTTCCTGTACATTTGATGTAATTGAATCCTTGAATATCCATTGACAGGGGACTTTCTCTACATGGTCAAAGCTTTATTTTATTGCTTGCCATGTGTGGTTCCAGGGGATGAACACCATAGTTAATGGAATTGGAAATGTCAGGACCCCTGCCTTCATTTGTAAATTGAAGGATGCAACAAGCAATCTAAGTGAAGGAAAGAAGAGAATTGCAGAGACATACTCTCTGTTTCTCTGCTGTGGTGATCATGTGTTGTGTTAGGTCATTTAAACCATACTTTTAAAAAGTATAATTCTCTGGTGACTCAGCTTGAGACATCTGGGTTATAATCAGAGCTGCAACTGGAGTCAAATGAACGTGCAAAAATAACAGGTGCTCTGAGGAAAGAAGTCAGCAGTGTATTTTTGTATCAGCGCCCTAGTTATCAAACAGCATGCTAATTCAGTGCCATTTGTCTGAAGATAAATTCATTAACATGTACAAAGCACACTGTTACAAGAAGTGCTCTGTTGATGCCAGATCTAAATGAGAGAGGAGTTATCCTCTTTCTCTTTAGCCTGCTCTGAACGACATAGATTCCTCAAAAAGCAATATTCCTGCTTCAGTGTACTGGTTGAATTTCTCAGCTAACTGGAATCTGTGTAGTGATCTCAGAGGAATTTGAACAAACTGGCGGCCCGCAGGGCAGGAATGGGACTGGTAAGACAAACAGTACACTTCAAAGCAGCTGCTTCTTTGTGGAACACTTGGTTCCATAACCTTACAAAAGATTGTGCTGTTTGGCACTAACAGTGTATCAGTGGAACTGACATAGTGTGGGACAAAGGATTTTACATGGATGCAATATATAACACACAGACACACGTGAAAGCACATGTGGTGCTCACTGTAAAGACCTGAGACATGGCAGAAGAGAGGGAGTAACACAGCAAAAGAGCATCCGTTGGATGCCTAGGGAGGAAGCGAGCCTTTCAGAGAAAAATCGTTTCAGATTTGCTTGGATCATGAAACTTTTGTGCAAGAATATATCGTGGGGACTCCCTTAAGCACCTTACAAAGTTACTTACTTGATTGCTTGCTTTCTTTGATCTGATGGCAGTTCTAGGAAGGCAGTGGCCCACAAGAAATAATTAAGTGGTGAGTTATGCTTGAAATACAGATTAATGTCACATTCCAATGTTCAAACTTTGTGGGAAATCCCACTGTGTACAGAAGGAAGAATGCCGGTGTAAGGACCCCACGGTATTTAATAATCAGTTCTTCAGAGTGTGTACTGTGATCTGAGACCCCAAACAGCTGACCATTCTGTGCTATTTATGTATGTCTCCTGAAGGCAATTACACTGTTATTACTCTAATTTTATTTCTAACGTCCCTTGATGAGTACCCATGGCTGACTTTGTGTTTACTTACACAGTCAATAAGGAAGAATTTATATATGAGAGAAACGAGAATGTTTGATGCTATTATTGTATACTGTAGTGAGATTTTTAATTAATCCCAAATAAAAGCCTCTTTCTTTCCTGGTTTCAGCATCTCTCTTATGGCAATGGTAGCTTGCACGTTGATGCAGCCTTCCAGCAAACGCTCTGGAGTGTAGCACCCATCAGTTCGGGAAGTGAAGTTGCCCAAGGTGAGATTGACTCAACTTTAATTGTGGAAAGACTGATTGTACATGAAATACCTGAAAAATGACATTATTCTGCCAAGTGTGGGAGTGGGTTTCTCTTATGTAAACATTCAGTCCAATAAATAAATAAATATACAGATGTTTGGAAAACAGAGGGAAAGTTATACTGAAAGTGACACTGATAGTTTTCTATGTATTTTTTTTCTGAATACCGAACAGTTCATTCAGTTCTCATTTTGCTAAAGGTATAATAACATTCATAACATTATTTTTTTTTTTAGTGGCTTTTGGTCCTGGTTTAAAATGTTATCTCAGATTATTCTGATACACGCAGTCATACCTTTGTGTTCCTGAAACTGAGTAAAAAATAGGCAAGAGGACTAGAAGCAGGATGTGAAATCCTAGGAGTTATGACTAGGAATAGTTTTGTGGGGAACATATGACTGAGAAGTAAAATAAAAGGAGAGGAAAGACAGAAAGAGAAAGAACAACTTTCAAAATGTATTTTATGTAGGAGTTAAGAAGGTGATTTTTTAAGGTAGCTTCTGACATGAAAGGACAAGAATCCCTGAATTTATGCTGCTGGTTCCACAGGGAAGTGGGTCAGGTTTTCCTGAAAAGTCTGTCACAATGTAAAGCCTAATGATTTCTAGTTTTCTACAGAATAATTATATTGAGTAGTCATTGTAACAGAACCTTAAGAAGGTTAAAGCAGGTCTTTTTTTTCTTACTCCTTGGGGTTTTTGGGTACTATTTTTTCACTAGACTGACATTTCACATCGATTCCTTTATCTGGCATATTTTAAAACACAGTTGTGGAATGCTCTTACAGCTCTGCTTATTCAGATATCAGGGACAGCATTGCCAACACCTCCTTTTTATATACTCACTGTATTTTTAGACTATATTTAGAATCATGCTGCACAGTCAGATTCTCTGACATGGCTTCTAGTGCAATCCATTATTAAAAAATTGCTAGTGCATTGCTTAACAGTGTCCTAAACTTTATGGAGGAAATCTTTCTGTTGATGGGAGGAGAAAACCTTCTCCTCTCCAACCTGTCGCTCCTTGCTGTAAACCCCATGTGCCTCGTCAGCACTGGTGTGGCGTTCGTGTTAATCGTCCCAATCCAGTTTATTAGCTGAGACCCAGATTTGTGCTGTGCCGCATCCCTCTGGATGGTGAACTTCACTAGTGAGACCTGCCTGGCTGTTTGGGAAGCAGAAATCCACAGTGATACAGTGTCATGTTATGCCCTCGACCCCACAGGAAACCATGGGAAAATGATGTAATATGATTTTAGCAGCTGTGTGTTTCTCTGTGTATTTGCTTGTTCCTTGTTGCTTTGCCTTTCCGTTTTCACTTTTCTGAAGTATAGACATTTTCTTTGTTAAGCAGTATCTTTTCTGGAGAAGATCAGCTGGCTGATGTCAGAAAGAATCAGAGCAAAGGCCTTA
Organism: Falco punctatus; assembly: GCF_963210335.1. NCBI lineage: Eukaryota > Metazoa > Chordata > Aves > Falconiformes > Falconidae > Falco > Falco punctatus. The sequence goes on from NC_137584.1 coordinate 83,583,476, forward strand.
CTCTAGTAAAACTGACAAATGTTCCTGTATTCAAAGTTGTCTTGTAAAGGGAGAGTTAATCTGACACTTGGTGTGTAAGACCTTACTCTATATGCCTCAGTAAAACTGTAGCCAAATGGGACAAAATTACCTCAAAAGGGGAGAAGAGGAAAATAAAGCTAGTTTTGTTAGTATCTGCAAAATGCTATGTCATCATCCTAAACAAAATATTAGTGTATAGAAATAACTACACTACAATACTCTTTTAATCAAAATTTCCCATTAAAAAAGGTTAGTAACTGAAACACTTCAATTAAATGAGTTAGAAGTGAAAATAATGGATAAATAGTCTGTAAAATGAACTAGGATATTGGAGGTAGGTAGTTACAAGAAAATGATTTCTGTTTACATGTATTTCTGGAAAATTGGCTTATGCAGAAGTTGGTTGTTTAAGTCAAAACAGAGCTTTAGACTCAGATCAAGTAATTCTGCTAATTCTGTACTGTGAAGCGGATGGAGGGCACTTGAAAAACAAAACAATACAAAACAAACAAAAAAACCCTGAAAAAAGCTGCTCAGGGCAGAACATCTCCAGAACTATATTGACACAGGTCTGTGAAAAAATTAATATATAATAATAAAAAAATTAATAACTACTGTTACCTGGACATATACCTCTGTGTCAAAACCAAGAATTTAAAAATTCAATGCTAATATTTGCCACATAAGTACTAAACTGATATTGACTTAGATGATTTAAAAAAATGTATCTTGAAACATTCCCTGATGTATATTCAGGAAAAAGATTCCTTGTAGCTTCAAAATAAACCTGTGACGTGTACAGTGTGACTGTTGGGTCTTCAACACCATTTCCCTGTACAGACCTGTCTTACTGCAAAGCATCACTTGTTAATACAGACATAACTGCAAAACATTATTCCAATAATATTTATTTTAAAAATTGTTTTTGTTATAACACTAAACCCAAGGGATTATGTTACCTCATCCAGCTTAAATGCAGAATTTGATACTAGCCAGTTCTAGCAAGAAGAGAAGGTGATATTAGGAAACGAACAAGAGTTTATGTTTAGCTTGTCAAACTGAAAAAATACCATTGAATTGCACTTAAAATCTACTAAGTCTTAGTATTCTTCAGTTACTAGATTATAATACAATATTTGTATTATAATATAAAATCGTATTTTTTTTTTAATGTGGCATCTCTGACGCAAAAAAACTGACGCACAGAAAACTTCCAAAGACACCAAAAATTATTTTAAGGTTAACTAAATCAATCAATCAATTTTAGTTTTGTTAGTATATAAACTGGAATCCTTAACTTAAATCAAACCTAAAAGTGAATAGGTAAAATAGAAGAATCTCCCATTTTTTCTGTTGTAATCTGGGAGGGAAGTACTTGCTTCCTTGGTTCCACTAGATCAATCATTCCTGAGTTGCACTAACTCTAGAATCCCCTGTCTGTAGCTTTCTTTCTCCTGATCCACCCTTTCCTACTTGCAGACTTGAAGCTTTTCACTTGGCAATATTCAGCTGGATCCCCAGGGTACGAGATACCTCCACTTCTTCTGAATCTCTCTGTAAAGTAACATAAAATGCCATCAGGAAAAAAAAAAAAAAAAGAAATTGATAGTATTTATTACAGTTTGATCTATAGTTTTACATCTTGCTGTGTTCAGACAAATGCACTTTATTTTCTCCCTTTATTCAAGGATATCTGATAGGAGGGGATGTTCTGAGGTTATTGCATGGTCACATGGATGAATGTTTGACAGTCCCTTCTGGTGAACACGGAGAAGAACAAAGAAGGTAGGTTTCCAGCTTACAATGGGATAATAAATGTTGCTGAATCAATATTAAGTGTCACTGATAGTACAGATTTTTGAAGGATATTGTAAATATTGTTGAGATGAACTTTGGACATGAGCCTCTTTACATTTTCTTTTCAGTATTGTTCAAGTCTGATTTCACTCACTATGTATAAAAGCAGTAGTGATATTTGGTAACTTGCTCTTGTCTTGGCTAACTTAAGAACACTGCGAATGAAATCTGTTGGTTTCTTTATTGCTGGTGTTTTTTTTCTGTGATCACAAAAATTTCCTCAGGACAGGCTATGTTACCATTACTGTCCTTCAAGGCTACTAATCTGGGTATTGAGCTCAGGTGTACCTGTCATGGTAGTCTAGAACTTAATTTATGGTTATTTTCTTGACTAAAGGAATCCTAGAATGGAAGTAGAGAAGTGATACAGCTTGGTCTGCATCTCTCAGTTAACTAATAAACGCAAATGATGAGAAGACTGGCACTGAAATTGGTGTTTCAGTGGAGTTATTACATGGGTGAATCAAAGTCCTATTTATTTGCTCTAATAAAATATACTCTAAGCTTCTTTTCAGTAGGGCAGCATCATATGATTTAATCCTACCTTCAGGTGGAAGATTGCTAAATGATAATGTTGATTTTGGAATAGTTTGTTTAATGCAGCATATTGGGTAGCTTCATTTCCATGACAAAGAAAGTGCTGTTCATGCATTTCCAAATGAGTTTTCTGGGTTTGCAAATACAAGTGTGTTTTTTATTCTATTTGATTCTGATTGGTAAAGATAAGAACAAGACACTGGAAGCTCTCATAATATATAGCAAAAATCTTCCAGGACTTTTTAAATATTACAGTTTTCTTATACAGCTGCTAACCAACCCTTCCTGGCTATTTTTCATTTTTAGACAAGAGAATAATTTTTGAACACAGAAGATATTTCAAAATGCTGAGATGTAAAATGTGGTCGTTTTGTGTTTTAATTTTAGTTACCATGTGCCAGATCCATTACAGCTTGGAGTTTATTGCTGCTGTTATTATCCTCACCCTGAAAGTGATGAAAAGAGATGATAAATAAATAGGATTCGATGTTTGCCCTTACTTCAGTCTAAATCCTGCAAAATTCCTTTTAAAAATTGTAGTTACACTGTAATTGCAGATTTATAGGATAATCAAGCACTTCAGTAATGAACTTTAACGCTTAAGAACACAGTAAAAATCTGCCTCTCTTCAACAAGACTAACATTATATATAAATTGCAATAAAGGAACATGAAGTTGCAAGTTAAGAAAAAAAAATGTTTGATCTGCCTGTACAGGCACATGATGCTCTGTAACATGGGAAGCATAAGGTTCATTTCTTAAGCTGGAGACCAGTGCTGTAAGCAGTCCAGACCATTATTTTTTCTGCAGTGTCTACCTTTTCCCCTATGCATCTAGTACCCCAAAGAAAGCAGAGCTAGTAGACAACAAATAGTACCTATATCTTTGTCTTTATATTTCCTGATAGCAATACTGAGAAACATTGCTTCTCAGTGCTTCATAAAAAACATACTTGATTTTCTGAACTTATCTTGTTGTTCAGGAGCTTTCTTTAATAAACTAACACAGAATAAAAATAAGTTGTTTTTTTTCTTTTTCATGTTTTGTTTTTCTGTGGTTCTATTTCTTTTCTGAAATATTTTAAATTATTTTTACTAATAAACCTGGAATATACTCTATAATTACTTTTGATTTTATGGAGTTAGGTATAACCATTCTGTGCCCCACACTTTCTCCTCTTACATTATTAGTAAATCAGTTATTACTTAAAACCTCTATACTGCTATCTCTAATTAGAGGACTCTTGCCTATTCAAAATAATATCTAAAAGGATAATTGGTGGCTCCTTTCAGTTTTCAATTTTTGTGCAAATATTATTTAGATGGGTGGTATTCAACTGCTGGTATAATTATTTTTAAAAATATGGGTAATTTTGTCAGGCAGAAAATTGTAAGATAAATTATTTTAGCTTTCATTTTAAGTTAACTTCCATAACTTTTGCACATAAGGCATGGAAAAGGATTATATATTTGGAGTATAATAATGTATTATCCTTTCATTGCCTTTTGAAATAGCCTGGTGATAGGTTATGGTGGTTGTGCTTGGTTTTTTTTGTTTCAGCGTATGCCTGAGGAGCAGCTCTGCTCTGCAGAATGGCAGCGTAAAGGAACACTGAGAAGTTCCATCTCTGTTGTGACTCACTAATTCTCTGTCATTTTAATTTTTTCTGCAAAGGCCTCCTCTTTTATGCCTTTTCAAATAAACAAACGATCAGACAGTCCTAAAATAACAGTTTTATTCTAGAGTGTCACCTGGTATCTAATTCTGGGAATGAATAAATTGTTTTGAAGGGAAGGATCCTCCCAGGCAGTTTCTAAAAATAACTGCTTATTTTCTCTATTCTTAGAGCGTTGATACAGTTACATAAATTTGAGTATAAAAGTCTTTCAGAGATTACCAGAAGTCACACATTCTCAAGCTGTTTATAATCTTGGGGAAGAACATATAGCACAGGGGAAACGTGCAAAACAGTGACAATGCAGATCCCGTATTCGCGGTTACAGAACCTAACAAAGCTTCCTCCGAGGCAAGGTCATCCAAATCTGTGCTGGAAGAGCCTGGTACAGTGGCATAAATAGTCATATAAAAAGGCTGTAAAATTATTTTCTGTCTCTCAGAATTTTTTCTGAATGCATACTGTGTTTCCTTGCTTAGTTGTTGAGCTTCTGTGTCCTTCCATGTGATCCTTAAATTGTGCTACTGTGATCACTGGAAGGTAGGGTGGAATCATCGTATTTGTGGATGAGGGACTTGGGTATAGAGAGGTGAGATGTAATTGCACAGTGAGCAGTGGAAAAAAAGCAACGTTCAGGGCCAGCTTTTGGTACTGGGAAAGCAGGTGTTTGCCCAAGGTGAAAGACTGGTTAAGAGGATGATCATGTTGCCTTCCTCCAAGAACTGAGATCCAGAAAGTTCCTTTGGCCAGTAATGGATAGCCGTAGTGTTGGGTCTTGCATGCAAAGCCCAGTCCGTACTGTCTTCTGGCCATGGCCCCTCAGTTCTGGGGGGAGGGGGCTGCAGACTGCTAGAGCAGTGGCTCATCCCTTGCCCCCTCCCTCCTGCAAGCAGTGGTACCCCGTTGTCTCAGTGGTACGCACCTCCTGCCCTGGCACCAGCAGATGCAGGCGTAGGATGGGGGTACAGCATGGAGGCAAAGTGGCTGGGCTACCTGTTGCCAAGGCTGCTGTGTCTTGGTGCATTTAAATTCCCAGTGAAGATGGTATCTGGGAGAACTGGTCTGCTGCTGCTACCTAGCTGAGAAATCGTGAGTTGTCTCTGATAATGCTACCTTTTATGTAGAGGTGCTTAGCTCCTGGTGTAACACCAGTGAGGCATTATTCAAAGGCTACATCTCTGAACTACAGTTTAAGACTGCTTTGAGTATTTGTGTATTGGGAGACTCAGAGAACTGATTTAATCAACAGCTTATTGCAGTAGTAACTCAAGAAAAATAGTAAAATAGGATTTTATTGCCTGAACTATTCCCCCCCTCCAAAAAAAAAAATCTAGCTGGAATCAGAAACCTTAAAACAAATTTTAATAATTGTAGTGGCCTGTTCACCACACGAGTCTCTAGGCTGGGGAGCTCCTATCCACTCAGTAATTTATTTTTCCTTGGGAAGAAGCTGTAAGTAGATTCTCCCTGAAGTTGCTAGACTTAGTTTGCTTTGCAATTAAAAAAAACATTCCAGTTGGAAGCAGTGCAAATAGAGATGGTTGTGGCAGCATGTTGGTTTACTTGATATTATGCTAGAAAAAAATAGGGTGGGTTGTTTGGGGTTTTTTTGTTTAAAACTACCACAAGCAGAGTGGCCGTGATCCTGGTAGTTTTCACTCACTCTGACCCAAATGAATAACAAAAAAGGGACAGGCAAAAGATTAAGTATGTGCAGCTTCACTGGATTGAATATAATTTACTGCACATGCTAGTTAGGTACGTTGCTGATTTAAGGAAGTATTTAAAGCCTTGTGCACGGAATCCTTAAATTGTGTTTTTATTGGGTAAAATGCCTTATCTATAGCAAGCTGGACCTAAATTTGCAGTGTTGTTTCTGTAGCTCTTCAATTCAAATTTCAGAAGCATTTCCAGATAGATTAAAAAATAAATATAGGTAGAGATATACAAAAGAAGGCATTAGCGTAATCAGTTCGGTGTTCTGGTGGTTACTTAGATTCTATTTAACTTCAAAGCCAGGGGAAACTTCTACAGCAGCACAGTAGCTGTATTTATCTCGACAACTCTTCCTCCGCTCTCTGCCTACATGGTTTGTGGCCTGGTTCCCATCATGTGAGCTGACAGAAGTGGTATAGTGTTGAGTCTTCACTTGTGAATTTATAATATCGAAAGAATTAAAAAAATGAATAAATTTATTCTAATTATGGTGGAAGCTGGTATTTAGGGCAGGTATACATTGAAGTGCTTCTGTGAAATTGTTTACCATTGTTTCAGTCTTTTAATTAAAAAAATGCAAGAAATGTTCATAATAAATTGAGGTTGTGCAGCAAAGATTTAAAAAGTATTGTAAGAAACACGCTGATTTTTTCCCTCATCACAGTTTCATTGGTTCACTGCCCCCCTTTTTTTACTGTTCAGTTAAGAGGAATTATTTTACATTTTTGATGTTGTTGTATTATGTGTGTCATTTTTATTTTCCTGTAAAAGTGTCAGCTAGTTATTTATACAGTACTTTGCATAACTGTAGATGTTTTAATTGCTTTGCAGGGGTTTTATTGCGGTTTTAGGTTTTGGTGGGGTTTTTTTGTTTGTTTGTTTGTTTGGTTTGTGGTTTTTTTTTTGTTTTGTTTTGGAAGTCCCCAATAAGTAGTGGCAGATAGCAGTGAAAGTATGTAATCAAAATTACTTGGGGTTTTTTTGGGGGTTGTGGTGCTTGCTCTTTATTGTACCACTGTCATTAATATGCTTTTAGAAGTCCAGGAGTAGGACTGTGAGTATTCATAGTTCCCAGTGTAGAAGGGGGCCATGAATGTTCCTGTTGCCACTAATTTGCATTTTGATTTGCAATACAATATTTTTAAGTGGTGGCTGTGGTGCAGTTTGGACCCTTCAGAAATATATTGTAACAGAAAGAAATTTCCTGTGAGAGAGAGCAAAGTGCTCCCGGCTTTTGTGAAGTGTCACCTGAGGTGGCACAGGCTCCAGTTTCACAAACCATCCAGTCAGAATAGGCCTTCATGAGGGAATGTCTATGTGGAGCTTAATTTTGTCATTCAGCACTTCTGTCATTCCTGCCTTTGGGAGTTTCTTTGGGTTAAACGTATTACATTAAGGCTTTTGTATATTATACTGAATGTTTTGTGTTAGGCTCAGAAATGTATAGACAGGGTTTTAAAGTGTTGAAAGTCAAAATCAATGTGACTTAGCCAGTCTCAGCTCCTTTTCACTTTCCTTTCCATACCATTCTCGTTCAACAGTTAAAATGCACTCTTTCATATGGCATTATGAACTCGTGAGGTCTGTTGTATCCCAGAAAAGCTGGGATCTGGCGCCTGTGAAGAATTATTTATGACTGAAATGTGAACTCAGCAAGTTTTCACCCACCATTGGTCAATAACCTTTCCCCCATGCCCAAAACAACACACAAGCCTTGAATAGAAATGGTTGTGCTTTGCTTTTATAGATTAATCTGAAAAAAATCCATCGAGCTCTTCAGTGGCTGATCTTTCAAATTAAATCTGTTGTTGGAGGGAGCGGAACAGTTTCTGTAACTTGAACTTTGACATCTTATTTGGATCTGTTCATTTGCATATAATCCAGATGCGATATTGTTATTTTATTTATGCCATATTTATGGCACCCTGATTCACTGCATGTTACTGAGTTGTACTCCATTATTTCATTGCTATGGAACTTGGGATTTACAGGTTCTTGAACCAATACTACTTCAGCAATATTGAATCATTGTCATTTAATGTAATTTATTTTAGCCTCAGTTGATACCCTTTTGTAGTCAGTGGAATTTGCTGAAATGATTGCCCTCTCCCTGCTGGACAATACTTCAATACGAATATGAAGCCAGTAATGATTCTCCAGGGGTTCTGATACATGCTAGTCCATTTTCTACCTGTGTAATTAATTCTTTATTGTAATTGGAGGTGAGAGATTCAAACACCAAGCTTTCTTTTGGATGGTTACCATCTCTGTGCCTCTACATCACCTCTGGGGAGGCTGGAGGAGGAGGGTGCCAGGGGTAAGCAGGTGGGAGCAGCACCGGTCAGTGCCCGGGGGGGGGGGTGGGGATGGGGGGGTGGGTGTGGGTGTGCTGTCTGTGGTCTGTGGTGCTGCAAGTGCAGCCCCAGCACCGTGAGACCAGTGAGATGGCAGGTTCCAGCTCTAGTGACTGTTTATATTAAGGGGAATTAAATAGATTAATGACGTAGTCAGGAGAAGGATGATGTTTTAAATGTAACTTCCAGGCACAGGTCAGGCAAACAAAGACTTCGTCACACCAGCTGATTAACTAGATTAAGGTTTATAGTAAAGAACTGAAAATTCTCAAAGGCTCTGAATTCTTTATAGATATTTTCATTCAAAAGGAAAGTGGTTAATAGCCTTATTCCATAAGTGTAGAATATGCAAATAAAATGCTTTGGAAAGAATAGTGGGAAAAAAAGTCAAGATTTAGGGTTATGGATATGGCTTAGAAGGTATAAGGTATCTTGAGCTTTCCATGGGAAGGGTAACGCTCATTGTAGCTCTTGTCCTCCCTTTTTCTGCTGTTATTTGTACTTCCCTCATGCATTTCCATAACAAGGTTTTTTAATGTGCACACACTGTTTGGCAAGTATTGTGCATCTTCATTGTACCTCGCAACTCAAATTTTTTTTTTTTCCATCTTATCAATGTAAGCCTGCAGTAACCCTTTGATACTCAGAGAATTTTTGTGGTTTATTCACAATGTCATTAAAAGCAATGTTTTATTTGACCTAGTAATACCAGTATTTGACATGGCTTACCCGTCTTAGTTTCAGGAAGGATTAAAATGTTATGAATCATACTTCCTTTTCAACACTGAACTGTTGTCAAGAGTATATAAAAAGAAATGAGGTACATCCTATCAAATAATGTTTTTATATAGAGCAAGTACTAAGGAAGTTGGTTGGAGCAATCGCAGAACAGTTTACTTCTTTTATTTTATTGAAATGAATTGAAAATGAACTTTGGATTTCTTAGACAGTTAAAGACATATTTTATTAGACAATAAAAACTTATGAGATGATCAGGGTTATGAATGTATTCAGCTGCTTTGGGGCAATGGCTAGTATGCATGCTGTTACGGTAAAGGCAGAGTGACTTTTCCTTCAACGAAGAAGAGATCTTTTATTCAAAGCCACCTTTTCTTTACCATCTTCTCAGTAGAGAGGACAGTATCTAGCTAAAGACACAAGAGCTGGCACCGTATTCTAGTGCTTTGTGGCAACTTGGGGTTTTTTTTGTAGCATGTATCTTCTTTTTGGCCCATAAGAAGTATTGCTGCTGCATGCTCGAACCCAGTCTCTGGGCTTCCCCTTGTGCTTTCCTGTAGGGATCCCTGATCCCTAGCCCTCCAGTCCCCAGCTCCTTCTCAGTCCCCCTCCAGATTGCTGTCCTTTATTCTTTTGCTGAGGCTTTGCTGCTACTGCCTTTTTGGCTGTTGTGCCTAAAGTGCTATCACTGTCTTTCTGCCTTCCCCCCCTCTGTTGCTACTGTACCCGTTCATTCATATGGAAGAGACATTCCTAGGATGCTTTTTATTTCTTCTGGGAAACAAATCACATGTTTATATTTAGAATTTCTTCTTTTCTATCTCTTCTCCATTTTCTCATCTTACATGGCCATTCCCAGACATAACTCCCCTTTGGGAGAACAGCGAAAGGAAATAATGGATGGACAGTCACATAAAAGAACACTACCCACGAGAAGCCATTCTTTTAAGTTCACAATGGGCACTTTTTTAGATGTTTAAAATTACACTGACACAACTGCTATGTGTAATCTAAAGCTAGTTTCAAAAGAGTACTCAGACTGAGAAACTGGTGACAGCTTCCAGGTTTCCACTTGAAAAGGAACTTCATTCCTGAAAAGTAATAAGGTACCAATTTAAAAATTAAATATTCTGATTAATTTAAGCCTTTGCTTTTACCCGATTTCTCATAAATTTAATGACTTTAAAACTGCTGCAAAAAATTGTTGAATTTTTTATTCTGCGAGTGCAGGAATTCTGTGTGCATTTTGGTCAGTGAGGTTCATATTGAAATAAGCCAGGATATAATCCCAATGTTTTGACTGGAAAAAACAAACAAGCAAACAAACAAACCCAATGACAATGAAGATCAATTTCAATAAAAAATAAAATTGGCTTTGAATTTAATTCCTTTCTGTGAGAGAGATATGAGAGACTTTTTTCCCTGTCAGCTGCTCCTAGCACCACAACCATTGCAGCAAATGACTAATACGTGGAGAAAATACTGGATATAAGGTCAAGGGGAGGATTTTGTACATGTTTATATATGCACTTGTAACTTCTTTTTGGTAGGTGGACAATGTGCCAGGGCTTCTATTTATGCATGGGTCACAAGTATTCAGTGTGAGTGGTTCTATAATTGTCGTGAGCAATATTTATTTTGTATTTGAACTCATTTTTCCCCCTTTAGTTTGTCTTCATTCTTTTGTGAAGTTTGGGAGTCTTTATTTCCTTATACTTTTTAGCATATTCCAAGATGAATTTTAGCATATCTGTAGTTTCATATTGTCAACAGTACTGAGGAATATATTCGAACTTACTATTTCTTTTGGTTTTGAACCATTTCTTTCAATGCCGGGTTTTCCTCTGTGTTAAGCATTCAGTCTGTCTGTATTACATCCACAGGAGGACGTTGGAAGCTAAAGCCTTGTAAGTACTATGCACCAGATTCCAAAGTTGTGGTCCTCCAAAAATTGCTTCTAATAAACAATGGGGAATGCCTACAAATTCAATATTAATATTCCCTAAAGTTATTTCTCTGGCTATTTTTGGCAGTGCCTGATGTCGGCTGAAGATCCCATTTACTCAATCCATAAGGTTTTCCAGGATCCATAAAACTAGGCCATTCTTTGGCATTGTTCCCTGACATGCTTGGCCTGATAACCATAGCGACAGCACTACCTTGCATAAGGCACTTCTGTATTGATTTTTCCCAAAGGAAAGGCCTAGATTTTTAAATTCTGGCAGTGTTTTAGGGCAGAAATAAAGGTGCAGGTGAGAAGCAGTCCAGAGAATGACTCCCTAAGTCTAGAGTGGCAGTGCTAATACTCACCACATTACTCGGTGTTTATTTTGAAGAGAAGTCAGGTTATCTGTTCAGGGCTCTTGGTGACCATAAAGCTAAAACATTTTGTTGATCATATATAAATCACTTACCTGTGTATAGAATAATGGAGAAAAAACCACCCAATCTTTTCTTAGGCTTAATTGACTATTTTTTAGAAGCACTTAGGTTTATGGATATATGGAGGAACTAGTAGGGTCATTAAATAATAAAATTTGGAAATAGGAATCTGTTAACAGATGTGTGAAGACTGTATCAGTGTGGTTGTGAAACTTGAGGTGCTATGATAATAAAATACAGTGTCAAATTAGTGAATTTTCATAATTCAATATAGTAAGTTGTGTGGTTATTTTAATAGTATAAGCTCTGAGAAAACACTGCCTTTCTTGTGAGATGTATGCAGTGATCACAGATCTTTATCAGCATTTATTATTTGGATTTTGTTAGAATCTAGAAATATTTTTATCAGGCTATTGACTTTTATATTTTTTTTCTCCCTGGATTCTCTATCCTTAAAACACAAGAAAGATATCTAAGCAAACACTGTATAAATCTTGTTGTTATGAATATCACAATAATGGATGCTAAAGACAATTAAAACAAAATTTGAGTAACTAAGTCTGAAGGTATATTTGATAAGAGATGGGTTTGAATCTGACAGTTCCGATAATTATTTTCTCAGTCTTAAAATGAGAGATGTAGTTAAATGAACAAACAAATACGGTTTCTTCCAACAGAGCTGAGCATTTAGTCTGTGCCTTTGCTTGTTTTCCAGAACTGTCCATTATGAAGGTGGCGCTGTGTCAATTCATGCTCGTTCCCTTTGGCGACTAGAGACTCTAAGAGTTGCGTAAGTAAAATCTCTCTCACAAAAAGAAGTCTGTTTGCAGGGCACTTTTTGTATAATAAGAATGTTCCTATAAAAATCAGATTGATAGCTATAAACCCAGAGTGATAATACTAAAATAATCTTCATAAAGTGCTCTATATCAGTTTCATGAAAAACTTAAGGTCTTCCTGTAGAGTGGATGTAACACACGTGCGGTGTATATGTATTTTAATTTTTTTTTTAAGTTGTTATAGCTGTCAGCGAATTTACAATTCGCATCTTTAACACATCTGTGACATAATCAGAACTGTTTTCCTTAAAAATAACAGTTCATGTGTGCCACCCCATAACTTGTTTAAGCCATTTGGAAGTCTTAAAGGCAAAAATTTACAGGAAAAAAAATGCTACCTTGCATTGTTGGAAGTGTTGGAATGATGGTAAGAAATTCTTGCCTTGTTTGTTAAGGTAATTGCACTGTAAAATTGCACTTAAATTGTATTACAGTATGTGCTTGTGATAAAATTTCTGGTGACTAATAAATGATTGCTTTTTAGAGATTAAATCAGGGAAGCTTTGGGAAAGGTTATGTTCCAATGATGCTGTTTTCTGTGTGTGCATTTTATTTAATAGGATTATGTTAAATGTCATTGATAGGGCAGTGAGATTTTTGCTTTGGACTAAAATTGACTTCGAGGGTGCTTAAGTGACAAGAAGGAAACTGTGGAAGGATCTCTGCCTTTTTACTTTTCTGATTACGTGGACTTCCCTAATAAGCAGTGGTACTGAAGCAACATGTGGATTTGAGAAATTACAGGTTTCTGTTACAACTAGCTCACTTTGGCAGTCATTGCATCCAAACTTTTGAAGTGTAAACATTTGAACATATATGACTGAGAAAAAGTGTGAGAACTATCAAAACGACTAAGCAAAGGGAGCGGCAGTCTTTCTTTTTAAGGAACATGACTTTCTTACCAGGAAAAAAAAACCCAAATAAAATGACAAGACTACCACTCTCTCCTACAAGTCTGTCACCTCCCTGTTTTCCTGCATGATATGCTAATAGCTATATAAATTCATTGCTAAATTGCAGGCACATTACTGTTCATGCCAGTACTTCAATTTGTAACTTAAGTGTATCCATGCCTGAAGTCCTCCATCACTTCTAGTCCTTCCTAGAATGACTGCAGATATAAGGTTGATTCTGTTGATTTTATATAATTCTGGAGAAATCATTGTTTCTGAACTCTCCTTTTTAGGGGAGAACTCATAGAAATTGGGCCAGTCTGCATGTGCAGACTGCCTCTTGGGATGCCCTGCCTTGGAATGCTAGATATTATTGTGTAGCATTGCATTCTTTCCCAAAAGGTGGCAGGGATCATATTCTCTGTTGCAGAAAATAACTTTTATTAGTCAGAAATGGCTTCACAAGATACTTTCTGCTCAAAAGGCTTTTCTTGTAAGTGCACATGATTTGTCCTTTTTCCTATCCTGCAGGTGTGAACTGGGGGCATGGCTCAATTGCCCTACATGTATTGTTTACTTTTTCTTATTGGTACAAGAGAAAATCAAGTCAGACTAGAGAAAAAGGCAGCTCCCCAGCATGGCCCATAATAGGAAAGGTGCAGAGCTGATGTGCTTTAGCAAATCCAGAAATATGATAGTGGAGATTTGTGACTGTCATGAGACTCGACCACTTCCCTGGGCAGGCTGTTCCAATGTTTGACAACCCGTTTGGTGAAGAAATTTTCCCTAATATCTAATCTAAACCTCCCCTGGCGCAACTTCAGGCCATTTCCTCTTGTCCTACCCTTGTTACTTGGGTGAAGAGACAACACCCATGTGCCCACAACCTCCTTTCAAGTAGTAGTAGAAAGAGATCAGGTCCCCCCTGAGCCCCCTCCTCTCCAGGCCAACCCCCCCCCGGTCCCTCAGCCGCCCCTCACAAGGCTGGTGCCCCAGCCCCTGCCCCAGCCCCCTGCCCGGCTCTGGACACGCTCCAGCCCCTCCACGTCCCCCTGCAGTGAGGGGCCCAAAGCTGAACACAGGGGTCCAGGGGCGGCCTCACCGGTATGCCCAGCGCAGGGGGACGGGCACTGCCCTGGTCCTACTGGCCACACTGTTTTGGATACAAATAGTTGGGGGGAAAACCCCTTCTTTCTTTTGGATTCTTTAAAAACGGTAACTAAAAAAGTATAGAAGTTTAATTAGTGAAGTATAATAAATCCTGCTACAAACCAGCAGCCCGGTATTGCTATTGCATTTTAAAAACTCCTGCCTGCCACACTGGTTCTGCACACTTTGCATACAGTATAGCCAACTCTGAGAAGACACGCTTAAACAAATGGATATTTATATTGAATAGGTAAGTGCTTTGATTTGCTACATGTATGTGTCAGGGAAAATGAATATTATTTAAACCTGTTTAAGTGCTAACTTAAGGGATTTTCAGATTTGTACAAGAATATATGCAAAACATTTGCATAAAAACTTTTTACGTTTTTAAATGCTGTACCTGAAACTAAATGCAAGTAAGAAGATGCAGTAATACAAAATTCTGATATGGGTAATCAGGTTAAATTCGTAAGGATGTTTTGTATATTTCATTGATACTATGTGAACATTTGTTGATAATTTTAAGCTATTTCAAGCCACAGTAAATGTAGAAAATTACTAGTATTTGTGGAAGCACATCAGAACCTCAGCAATAAGTGGTAGCTCCATTATGATGGGCGTTTTGCAAACATAAAATAAAGGTATGATTTCCTCTCCAAAAAGCAACATGCACATGCATCTAAAGCATAAATTTTTGAAAATATAAGGCTGAAGAAAGTATTTTGAAGATCCAGGAAAACATCCTGGCTGTGGAAATTTTCCAATCAAAGGAATATTTGAGAAGCCTTCTGAGAAGGCTTTGTGAAATGCATTGTCTTCAGTAACCCCAATACAAGTTTATCTTCAGGAGTTAATCAGGAAGCACAGAAGAGCTGACTTTTCAGTTTAAGGCAAGAAGTTAGAAACCAGCAACCTGTATTTCACCTTCAGGTGTTCTTGGGGAGCTTAGATAGAAAATTTTAGCCTTTCTTCCTTCATTTCCTCCTATAGAATATGAAGAATCTTGGCCAATCTTTGCGTAGTAGTTTTTAAAATTTATTTTAAGATTATTTTTATTTATATTTTTTTATTTATTTAACTGATTTGGGGTTTTTTGCACACTGTTTAAAGTGTGCCTGGAGTGTGCTGACTGCTGAAAGGAGAGCGCTCTGGGAAAGTGAACAAACTCGGCTGCTGGGAGGTGAAATGGAGAGGGAACTGAA
Organism: Falco punctatus; assembly: GCF_963210335.1. Classification (NCBI taxonomy): domain Eukaryota; kingdom Metazoa; phylum Chordata; class Aves; order Falconiformes; family Falconidae; genus Falco; species Falco punctatus. The sequence continues at coordinate 83,598,839 of NC_137584.1, forward strand.
AGTTCTAAGCTCCTTGGGTGCAGCACAAGCCTCCTTTTCCGTAGGGATCTGTATCTTCCCTAGAGAGGAATTCAGTCTGAAGCAAGGCAGCCTGTGAAAATGACTGGGTCAAGATTATTTATTGGAATGGTTTTATTGGAGATAACCACAAAGAAGCCATTTTCTTACTAATAATTTGACATTTAGAATTTTATCCTTTTACCAACTAGTTGGTGGTACAACTTACTTGAAAATATTTTTGCCAGTAGGTAAAAACTATGTTTTATTTTAAAAAACCAAATTTTTCCTTATGAACTTTCTTAGGTGGAGTGGCAGCCACATTAGATGGGGACAGCCATTCAGACTAAGGCATATAACAACAGGAAAATATTTAAGTCTCCTGGATGACAAGAGTCTTCTTCTTACAGACAAAGAGAAAGCAGATGTAAAATCTACGGCATTCTGTTTTCGGTCTTCCAAGGTATGGAATCAGTGCAGCATTAATGTAACCAGTAGTAATTCTAATCTCTTTTGTAAGCAAGATTTAGGTATTTCCTATTGCATTAAAATACACAGTAATAGTAAACATAATTATTCAATAACTTCTTTTTAGCATTTACTTTATATATTATAAATTATTTTTCTGTTTGGGAAGATAAGAAATGAATATATACCTGAAAACAAGTATATCAACTTTTGCACTCTGGTAACGTAGAAATACTTCAATATTTTAGGACAATGCAGTGCAACTGTACTGGGGAATTCCTGTTGCAATTACTATAGATCTTAACAGTTATTCTCCATTGAAGCAAGGAGGATGAAATAATTAATTAATTGATTCTCAAGAATTATTATTCAGCAGGGGTTACTCCAAAAAAAAATGGAACAATATACTGTGAGCTATTTTTACATGGATTATTTGGTAAAAAAAAATAATACTTGAAGGCAAGAATTGTTAGCAGTCCAGAGAGTATCTTTTGTTGATATGGAGAAGGTGCTTTGTCTGAATTTTCTAAATACCTTATACACATGCGTTTTGGAGATCAGAAAATACTCTATTTGAAGTTTCTTCCTTTGTTTTCTTCAACTTGAACTTGGAAGTCTTATTTGGAAGTATTTTTGAGAATTTCTATTTTGAAGTAGTTTTGTCCTACAAGTTAACATTTATTGATTTAGTTATCATTCAGTGACCAAACCTATTCTGTGCTGAGTAGAGCAGAGATAAAAATCTTTGAGGCATGTAGAAACATGTTATGGTAATTGATTCTTGAAATAACATGAGAGTATCTTAGAAGGGGTCTGTCTATAAGCTAATCAGTAAATGACAGATACAATCTTACTGATATTCAAATACGGATTTTCAAAGAAATTGGAAGTTTGGAAGATTGTACTTAAAGTTAATTTTGTGGATATCAACATTCATTTCAGCTACAGACTTACTTGGAAGGAATTACGGAGATGCCACAGGGGAGGAGTATGTGTTTTGCTCTTCATTGCTAAGGATGAGTCCAGTCTCCTGCTTAGGACTTCTTAAAGGAGTGTTGTGTTTCACTTTATTAGGATACAGGCATTAAAAATTTTAAGATGGCTTCTCTCTCTGGCAAAGAGCATTAAATAGATATTTCAAAATTATAGCAGCCCTAGAAAGGCTTCTGCAAATAAGGTAAGAAGCTTTAGAGGTCTTTTCCTCCAAGCATGTATGGACAAACCATCCAAAGTTTCACTCGTGATGTTGTGTGTAATTAGCCCGAAATAATTATTCCTGGATAAGTGGCAGCCCCTAATCTTCACTGTTGAATATAGATCATTAATAGCTGGGAGTATGCCAAGTTGCTAGGTCTTTCTTATAGCAATTTCATCCCTTTTTGCCACAGTCATAATTCTTCTTTCCACTACATGAAAAGTAGAGGAAGGAAGAATTATGAAGATCACACTTGTGCTATTAGATAAGCAAAGTCAGATATGGGGAAAGAATACCCTTATTTGCAGTGTTAAAGACTCAGTTCCCTCAGGTATGTGAGTAGATAATAATTTCCATTTCCAAATGAAAAGTAGCTTCAATGTTTGCAAGGAAAATACGGAAAATCTCTCCTGTGTAAATCTGAAGGTTCAGATGCAAATGTAAATGCTCAACATTTATTCTTTTTAACCTCATTATTTGCAGAGACCTTTACTCATCATCTTAAACCCATTAGCTTGCCAGTGCTGCATTTTGAAAATAAGCAGAAGAGAACAAGAAAGTTGAAGTTTTTTTATACAATGTCTTATATGAACCAGAATACTTTTTCAGATGTTCAAAGTAACAGACACATACTTTTTTTTTTCCGAAAACACAGTATCTTGATACAGAAATCAAACGGTTAGATCAGAATCTTCTTATGTGTTAAAATTCTTTAAATATCTCAGCAAAACAAAGAAATGCGAAAGGTTAAGAACATCACAAGCCAAACAGCACTCAGAAGAGATGGATATTCTGAAGAGCTAACAGTGTCTTCATTTTTGTCTGGGAATTGGGCTTTATGCTCTGGTTATTATGTATTACCCTAATACCTAGCATTAAATGAGAATTATATTAGCCTTTCCAACATCTGAAATTGAGAAATTTCTTTTTTTCTCTTTTGGAGTCTTGCTTTGCTCAGCACAGGATGTCCACAGGTATCTACAATTTATTCTGCAAACATACGTCTCTTTTATAGACTTGAATTTGTAGTGATTTATGTTCTGTGGATTTTTTTCTCACATTTGCTGAATATTGGTTCTTTTTGATAAAAAGCATTAGCTTAATCTCACTTTTCCACTGAAATAAGGTAATTTTACTGACTTGGAAATATTTATACATTCTGTACAAAGTCTGCTTTTTCTGTCCAGTCTTTACCAGTGGACAGAAGTACATCCATTTTAATAACATTTTATGGCCTGTATTTTTATATCTTCACCTGTTTCTTTATAAAATTTCATAGGAAATATAATACTATAATCTTAAAAAGCAGTCACAAATTAACTTCTTCCAGTTAGTGAGATCTGCTAGAAGGTCAACCCTGAAAGTATGCCACAGAAGGTACAGGTTGGGTCAGATAGATAAAATTGAAAGAACAAGCTTTAATCATGAGCATCAATTTTGGAATGTTATAAGGAATGAAACAGAAACATTGCAGTGAAATAACACATATAAAGCAAGGCTTCAGAATAATTTTTTTCCACATTAATCTAAAACCATTTATAATTGTTTTGTCCATTTGGGCCACAACAAATGTGGGAATATTTGCTTGTATTCTTGTATGCGTGGAATAAAAGCTGTTTATAAAGAGCACATCCTTCTGGATAGAATCTGGCACAATGTTCAATAAATTTGTTTGTTTCCAGTGCATTCTTGTAGCTTTGCATTACTGAGGTTGTTTACTGACTGTTGCAAAACCCAAAAATTTCTGCTTGTTCCAGTGTAATGAAGGAAGAGTTTTGGTCATTTTTTAGAAAAAGTTGATGGTCTGAGAATGGGCCTAGACTGCAAATAAAACTGAAGCTTTTCTTTGTAAATATCCTGTAGGAGGAATTAGCAGGTGGTTATGTAGTGGCAGGTTATGGTAAGGATGTAGTGGGCTGGAAACTTGCGTTATGTAGTGCCTATACCAATATGCAATTATCAAATGGTGACATGGTGATTTCTGATGTTTTTTGGGATCCTGATTTTCACTGTTGAACTATTTTACAGTAGATAGGATTGATTCATTACATGTTCTTTCTCCACTACCTGCTGTTTACTGGCATGAATCCAGCATTCCATTCAAATCTTCCACTTTATAAACAATTTGTGGTTTTTCTTCGATCCCTAAAAAAGGCTCAGTGTCTCAAAGCTTCCAAATGAAAGCTGCCCCTACACCGTCCCCTAGCTTCCATTTCCCTCCTATGTTTAATCTAACTCTTACTTATGCTTTCCTGGCTGGTGTGTTTATTCTGCAAAAAAGAGCTCAATTGAATGTGATTAAATCCAGTCTGGGCTCTAAACCTACACACAGAGTTGTCACTGGACTTACATAGGTGAGGGCAGAGATCTTGTCTGGCAAATTATTGGTGCTGCAATTTTTTACGCTAAGTAAATTTAACTTTAATTCTAATTTGAATGAAGATTTCAATATCAAACCCCTTCAATTTCTGTTACAGTCAGTGGTTTTTAAAGAAAGTACAGAATAGTATTTTAAATTAATAATCCCTCATGTTATTGACAGTGCTTTATGAGAAAATTTGTGAATTCATATATTCCTGTCTTAAGAATTAGTTGCTAGGAGGAAGAAAAGAAAATCTTACAATGTAGAAGCACAGTATATTCACACAGGTTCACACTATCTTCTAGTTATGACGATAATTCAGAAGACTGGAGCTTGAAATCAGGCTGTCATTTCTTCATGTGATGGCAGGACCTGATTTATTTTTTCCTGTAACATCGTTTGTGTGCAATGTCCTATTATAAGTAGCTTTTCAATTTCCAGCTATTACTACAACCACATTATTTGTGCTAGCTTTGAAAGAATTGAATACAACATTTAGAGAAATGATATGAGCAAAATAATGAATTGATAAAAGAAGCACATAATAACTTGGTAATTGGCATCAGATGTATTTATAAATCAGTTATTACCATGTATCAGTGGACAAGATTTTAATAAGAATTTCAGCACTTAAGGAATCGGGCATTTACAAGATAGTGAAATTTACGTCTGTATCCAGAAACAGTTTAATAATTTGAATTTATGAATATTATATCTGGAAGTGTAACGTTATGAAAGGTATCAATTTCATCTCGGTAATTTTATTTTTTTACTTTTTATTTAAGTGCTTCAAAATGCATTTATAATTGTAGGACGAGAATCTAGTTACATGACATTTGCCTTTACTTAATAAATGCTTTTAAAAATCCTTTAATAAATTAGAGATTGTTTTCTGCTCATTTAAAAACCCCAGTCTTTGTCATCTTTCACTGTGAAGCTGTCTCCCCAGATGGTCAAGGCACACGTGGGTGGTGTAATCATTCTATTCTTTCCTGCGTGTAGTAGGACAGGACATGTAGAAGTTTTTGTCTCATTATTCCTAACGTTACTCTGAGGAACTGAACGAAGTGACTTGTCCTCTATTGCTGATGAGTACGAGCAGAGAAGGTTGAAGCTGTACTTGGTTAAGGGGATCACCTTGCACTCTGAATTCGCACAAGTGATTTTTTTGAGCAGTGGCGAAAATTAAGCAGCTTCTTACTGGGCACGTGTGAGCATCTATAGAAGCAGAATCCAGGGAGTTACTGCACCAGTCCCTGAGAAGTTTTGGGCATAATTACATTAACATCCTTCCTACAGTTAACGAGATACATACTGATCCTTTGTAACGTGTGTTTTTTCATACTTACCTTTGGATTTACCAGCTAGTGCAGCAGGTGAGGTATATCAGCTGGTCGAACCACATACTTTTGGAGAGGTTAAATGGATGATTTGCCGTGAACCAGGACATGTGGGCTGTTTGGCTTACAAATGGATGTCTTTGGGGAAGGAATTGGTTCTTAGAAGAGGTAGATATTGGGCAACACCTCAAATTACAGTTACAAATTAGAGTATTTGGATACTAAATTTCCTCTCCTGAAACAGCTGCTGTTTGTATAGGACACCAGCTGGACTGATAACATGGTCGTGCCCTTCTGCTTTTACAGCATGTCAACAGGCTGGTCACAAACATGCAGAAATGGATATTTATTTTTTTTTTCCCCCCTCAGGAAATGCTAAGCCCATTGCTGGGCAGTGATAGGCAGTGGTAGGTTAAAGGCCCTTTCTCTGTGACAGAAACTGTAGGGAGGTACTACTCATCTTTTCCAGGCTGGAAAAAAACCCAGAATCCCCAAGAAAAAGTTTCTGGAGGTTAATGCCTGGTTCACGTAGGGAATTCAATGTATTTGGTGGTGTTTTGTCAGCTTTTATGTTTCAGTAATGACATGTACTGTCAGTTATGATCCTAGTTCTTTCCTAGGCAGGTGAAGTGAATACGCCTGGCTCTCCTACTGTAATAAGCTAGGGTTCTGTGTGGATGGGATCTCTCTCTCCATCTTTCCCTAAATGTTTAACTAGTAGTTGACACTTCTGCCATTTTTAAATAATTTCATTAAAGAATGACTTCAAGTATTCTTTTAGGTCCTGTTCTAGACAATTGCCTAGCATTTAATATTTTATGCAAATATTAACATGTTGGTTATTGTTCTTGTATATTTTTTTTCTTGTTCTTCCTCAGGAAAAGTTAGACATAGGGACAAGAAAAGAGGTGGATGGAATGGGAGCACCTGAAATAAAATACGGGGATTCAATATGCTTCATACAACACGTAGATACAGGCTTATGGCTCACATACCAGTCTGCTGATGCAAAGTCTGTAAGAATGGGGTCTGTGCAGCGGAAGGTGAGTGTAAATGGGACGGCATTTCCTTCAGTCACAGTCTTATAGGGCAGGGGTGGGGAATGAAAGGAACTACAGGAGAGAGCTAATTTCAGGGTTTCATTTTAAGCATGTCTTTATTTCATTGTGAAAGGTTGTTTTTTATTAGTCACATATTGAAAAACCATGTGATGTACTGAATTCTTTAACTGAAAACCAAAGTGCATGTTAGCCTGTAGACGTTAACCCACAAATGTTGATAAATCAGGATATACTTGACACCAAACTAAAATATTAGTAATAGCCTGTAGAATATGCTAAAAATCCTTTTTTCAGTGTGCTCTAGTTTGGATTGAGGAGGCTTTTAGTTCAAAGTCTTTTCTTTCCATGTTGTAAGCGTATTACCTTTTGGGCTGGAATATTCAAGTCTTCAGTTCTGAGGGATTTCTTCTTTTATAGAACCACCATGACCAAGTGAAAAGATAACTCAGCGTAATAAAGTAGGAAAAAGATTCTTTTACAAATTCCCACATCTTCCAGAAGCAGTATTTGTGTTAGTGTTTTTTGTAGATGTTTAACTTTTCAGGAAATTATTTCTCAACAAGGAAAAAAAGTTTTAGCCTTCTTTTATAAAATAAAATAAAATGCCATGTTTATCCACATTGTAGTATTTTCTATAACTCTTTTACATGCCAGAACTACAAAGCTAGAGCAGCATCTGTTATACTTGTAAGGCCATGCCTTATGATTTTATATATATATATATATATATGTGTGTATATATATATGCATATGTATACACACACACAAGTAATTTGTATCGTGTGTGTGTATACACACATACATATTTTTCTATATACTTTTTATTTCTCTCTTTAGAATTCTTCTATATTTTCTATATGAAAATATTATATATTTAGGAAACAATGTTTACATACATGTAAAATTTTAGTGATTATAAGACTTAGTATAATAAGTATAATCACTGTAATAAATAATTCAAAATAAGATACATTATGGAATAGTTTAGTAATTTAAGAAATATAAATACTTTGTCTGTGTGTATGTTTTCTTTTTTAACCTAAAATAGTTTAAAATATTTATGTAATATTTATGTGAATAGCTTCAGAGCCATGATAACTAAATATGAAGAACTGTGAGTTATTGGTAGTGATTCAAGGCATAGTCAGAAAAGGCGGCTAGGAATATCCTTGAAAATCAGGACCAGTAAAGAATACCTGTTCTGATGTTGTCTGTACTTTAGGGATGTGCTGCTCTGTAAGGGAACTGTTTTTAAGGTTGAGAAATACAAACAAAACCCCTTAGACCTTTGATTATTTATTCTTCTTTAATAGACTATATTGTTTACAGAAGCTGTGGCTTTGAGATTATTATGGCAGTGAACCTGCTGGCTCAGTGCAAGTGTGTCCTTGGACATGAGGAAGTGAAATATGAGATTACCTGGTTATAATTAAAATTTCTTTTTGGTATGTGACTTCATCATCGTTTCCTAGCCTGCCTTACTATGTGAGTTTTCATACACCTCATTCATAAATAATGTTTCATTTTGCAGTGACTGATTTTTATTTTTGTATTGCAGGCAATAATGCACCATGAAGGTCACATGGATGATGGTTTAACATTGTCCAGGTCTCAGAATGAAGAATCCCGTACAGCACGTGTCATCCGTAGTACAGTCTTCCTTTTCAACAGGTTTATAAGGTGTGCTTCTGAAATGATCTTTTCATCCCTTTTATTTTTTTTCCACTTTTATTTTATTCGAAGTGTTATTAACACAACAATGAATGATCTAGCCCTCTTAAAAGCCAGAGGAATACTGCTCAAACCAGACTTTATGCCAATTCTTCGTTTTATCAGCAGAGATGTACCTTGAGAGGTATTGGTCAGGTTTTTTTCGCTGTCTTCTAATATTACTTTATTGTACAACCTTGATTTAAATGCATAAACATATTAAAAATGCAAATCAAGCATAAAAGAGAGACTTTTCCCTGCCAAAATTTGCTGTAAGTCATGTGGTGTATCATTTGGCTTTTTCTTTTCTAAGTATGGTTTTTAAAAGTGCTCTTCCTTGAAAAACCTGGAAAAAGGAGATAACCATGTAAGTACAAGCTTGTACAAGACACAAATGTACTGAAGAAGTTCCTAGCCAAGAAGAAGTTTTTCTCAAAAGTTTTAACTACACCTTCTTTCTACCCTCCCACTACACTTTCCTTATTTGTTCCCTTTTGACGCTTCTTGTTTAATATTTTGCAACATATAAATGTTTTATTTTATAGTATTTTAGCCATTTAAAAATATTGCCAGATTTATTTAATTTGCATTTATCTTCCTATTCCAAATGTCCTCCTAAATAACACTGATAAAATGCTAATTCTCAAACATTTGTGACTTCAGTGATTGATGAGAGGCCCCTCTCATCAGTGTAACTGGCATTTGGAAAGGATTCTATGCGGTAAGACTATATGGAATGATAGCGATTTTATAGGAACTTATTTGTCACAAGAGAAGACAGTGTGGGAGATGTTGACCTGAAGCAACCATGCCCTAAATCAGTGCACAGCTGAAGACATAGACATGCCAATTTTTTTCCGAAAATGTTTACCCAGGTACTTAAATAACAACAGAGAAAAACGCCTCTCAGGAGAATTGCCTACTGTATTATGTTTAAAATACAAAAGAAATGCAAACCCTAGGTCACTTCGTACATAATACTTTTTCTTAGAAGCTTCTAAGAATGCCATAAAAGATAAGGACAGAGAAAGGCAATTTAATGATAAGGTTTCAGAAATCAAGGTACTAGTAAATTACAGTGCAGATTTTTGTGGAGTGCACAGGGAGTCCAAGGTAGTGTTTAAAAATTTAGTTTTGGCAGGACGTTATGCCAAGAAGATAAAGCTGAATTGGAGAGGATCAAAATTATTCTCATAAGTGAGTGTGCCAGTTCTCTCGCACGAAGTCAGTAGAAAAAATACACTTCAGATAACATATATTAAAAAAACATTAAAAAAATTGCACTTCAGATAACATGCGCACAATAAAAGTTAAGTTTTAAAGATAAATTTTGTAGCTATCTTCTTGAAACATTGCATTATTTATTCCAGAGGATTTTTATTCTTCAGTGGTAAATATTTGTACCGAGTTAATATTCTTTCCTAAATTTAGGTGGTTTCGAGCCCTAGTTCACCATTTGAGGTGAAAATAAAGTGATGTGCCAGTTTAAAAAAATAAGAAACAAACAAAACACTCCCAATCAACCACCCACCCCCCCCAAAAAAAACCCAAAAAACCAAAAAACACAACAAAACTTATCATTGTTGTCTACATCCAGCAAAAAGCAGACTATAAAACAGGGCTTCTGCTCCGTACCGTGGCCTGGAGAGGAATCCCGGGAGCAAGCAGGGCGGGAGGCAGTTCAGGAACAAGGGCTGGCACGGGTGGTGGTGGGTCAGGTTGCTGGGGGCTTTGGGTGCCTCCAACGAAAGATGAGTGCGATGAGCACGGAGCTGCGAGGGTGCCCCTGTGGGCATGGCGGGCTCCTCTGCCAGCTGGAGCTCCGTGGTCTGTCAGCATAAACGGGCACGGTGTAAACCTCTTTGCTACATAGCCGGGTTTCTCTCAGACATATGCTAGCAAAAAATTCTTTTTACAATTGCAGAATTGAGGATGAGTCACAACAGAAAACATGAGTGTCAAATAAGCCCCCTCCTCCTGCTCTCCCCCGCTGCGCTGCAGGGTGGGCCCTTGCCTTCAGGGCTGCTCCCCTCCCAGCGCTCCAGGGCCCTGGCTGGCTCCTGTGGAGTTTCAGGTTCCTCCACACCTTTCCCCTCCTCCCTGAGGATGGGCATTATGTTCGCAGGCCCTCAGCACCTCCCGTTTCTTTGCCCCTCATGGGTCTTCCTGCTTCTTCCAGAAGGTTCTGGCGGGCATCCTACAGCCCCCAGCAGGGGTAGACCCGCCTTCCTGAGGGGAGCCAGGGAGCCGCGAGGGAAAGCCCTTGCCTTCCACTTGCTGCATGGCGCTGGTGAGGTCTCAGCTGCAACAACCGCGTTCTAAGAAAGATGAGGTTGAAACAGAGGAGAAGGGTATAGCAGGGGTCCTGAGGGAAAGCGCTGCTGGGAAAAATTGGATTATGGGGTTTGTTGGGGATTCAGCTAAGCAAAGGGCAGGTGCAGCATGGATGAGAACAGTCTGCTCCTGCTCTTCTAGGAAATGGTGGTCATAGATTACTGCAAATCCAAGTTGGAATTGTGTATTAGGGAAACAAAGAGGCTAAGGAAGTGTTGGCACAGTGGGTGTGGATGAGCTACATCTTCTGGCTTTGAAGGTGACTTGAGAACAGGTTAGAGACACACTTGAGAGCCTGGATGGTCTGGCTGGGCCCCCTGGCACCGTAGGCCTGGTTCTTGGACTTCCGTCTGTTCCAGCCTCATGACGCATTGAACTGGTTTACAGTATCTTCATCTTTTGGTCTGGCCTCTTGATACTGCTAAAAGTGTAGGTAGAATATTAAAATATGTTTTCTACATTACAATAAATTTTAAGAGAAACAACATTTTTGGTTCTTCCAGATCATGTTTGGGAAGGGAGGGGTGGGTCATTAAGTGGAGAATGGGGCAGACATAAATAATTTTTGAGAAGTTACGTAGCTGTCAGAAAATGAATTGAGCTTTGGCATCTAAACAAACTTTTCTTTTAAACCAATAAAGAGTTTAAATGATAAAATAATTAATTTCCAAGACTCAGGAGACTTTGCATCTTCTTGTAGGGGCCTTGATGCTCTCAGCAAGAAAGCGAAGTCTTCCACCGTCGATTTGCCTATTGAGTCAGTCAATCTGAGCCTTCAGGACTTGATAGGCTACTTTCACCCCCCTGATGAACATTTGGAGCATGAAAACAAACAAAACAGGCTCCGAGCACTGAAGAATCGACAGAACCTCTTCCAGGAAGAGGTACTTCTCTCAGTTTTACTCCTGATTTTCCACCATGTTGTCTGCAAGTATTCTTTCACAGTATCTGTAGTGTTGACATCTAATCTGGAGTATGTTTGTAGTGGTATTCTTGTTCTGTAAGAGGCAAACTCTTTGCTACATTTATCACTTTAGATCTGGTGGTTTCCCTGTATATTTAAAGAAATGCATTTTTAAAAAAAATCAGATATATTAATATGACCTTGTGCCTTGAATTCTAACCATAATTTACTCCTTATGTGTGAATTAGTTTCTTCCATTACAGTTTAATCTCTTGATGCAGAAAGATGTTTGATTTAATAAGCTTGATTTAAATATTTTGTTTAATATTGTCTTTTTTTTTTTCTGGTAGTGATAGCTGCCTGACTTAAGGCAGATACTTAAATCAGATAGTTAAATGCCTTCCAGAATAGAAACTTGCCTAAAATTGTGTCTGGAATACTGTTTATTTTTTCTTTTATTTTGCCCATCCTAAAAGGTAATTTTTTATTCTCACGGTCAAAGAAACTTTTCTGTAGGGATTGCTTGACTCCACTTGTCTGACTCCAGGTATACTTGTATTTTGCATATCCTGCCTTTTATATTTTGTTTTCCTAGATTTCTGAAAACCTTATGTGTTTGCATCTAAACAGTACTGTTTTTTCCTCTGACAATCTGAGCCTTTTCATTTTTAGGGTATGATCAACCTTGTGCTTGAATGTATTGATCGCTTGAATGTATACAGCAGTGCAGCTCATTTTGCAGATGTAGCTGGGAAGGAAGCTGGAGAAGCATGGAAATCTATTTTGAATTCTTTGTATGAATTACTAGGTAAGGCATGTTATGGGGTACTTGGATTGTTTTAGTTCAAATTAATACTCAGATGAAAAGAAACACATACCTCTTTTAGAATAAAAGAATTTCTACTGAATTAGTATAGAAGAATTTCCACAATTTAGGATACAAATTAAACAAGACTTTTGCATTTCCAGGTCCTTGCTTATTCTTAAGAACAAAATACACTGAAAACACTCAAATAATGTGATTTTTCCTTATAATATTGATTATTATAAGTAACATGATTCTTACTTTAATTAAATGATTGATTAGTTTTTCATATTAGCATATTGCTGATGTATCTTGTATGCTGGCCAGAAATGTATGGACAAAATATGTGTGGCTATATCATTCCTGTGTTAAGGAGCCACAATATTGTGGTCAGTTTTGTAGGAGTCCGTGATTTTTCACACATCTGGCTGTAGAACTGCAGCATAAATCTAAAGTTTCTATGACCAAGACCCCTCTTATTAGTAATGACCAGTGACTCCACCATTATGCTGGGATACAGCGTGCCATGGAAAGGTACGCTCTTTTAGATGCAGTATATCATGAAGTTCTTGTGCACCCTGCAGTCACTGACAAATCTCCTAATAGCTTCTATAGGTATCTAAGTGTTAGTTGGTGTGCTGGTCAAATTTATGTGTAGGTAGTAGCGTTTAATTGCCTGATTCGTTTGCTCACCAATTTGAAATGCATGTGTTATTTATGTTCTATTATGACTCATTATTTAGAGTTATTAATCCACTACGATAGCTGCCTGCTGAGTTGTTAATTGTCTACAAAAGGAAATTTTACTCCCTGAGAGACCATTCTATCAGTTCCTTCCTCCTCTGTCATCAGGTTTTCTCAGTGCCATAAGTGTAAATAATAACATTAACACTGACCTTAAGTGGCTGAGGACAGTAACACGTCTCTGTCATTAAGGAGTCCTTTGTGCAGGCTGCGTCACTGTGCCTATATGCTTGCTTTCTGTAACACATCAGCTCTTATGCGAGGGTCTGCTTGCCTTTAAACTTGTACGTTGGGCAAAAGCTTGGGTTTGGACAAACTCCTCATGCAGGATTGTTATCACTTTCCTGTAAAATATAAAGCATTTTAGTTATGATACTAAATCTCACTCCTGAAAAATTTAGTAATGAAAAGGTGTACAAGTAATGCGATGTTATACATCAATTCCATTAAAACTCCACAACTGAATGTTGAGTTTGTAAGATGAAGTGAGTCGAATGGTTAGGAAATGCCCAGATGAATGCAGTGTGTATATTATCAATTGACTGTTTTGTGGGTATGCATTGTGAAACATAATCTCCTACTAGTTTTTCTATAGGACCCATTCCTTAATTTCATTTTAATTTATTAATGGTACTTAAAATACATAGTTTTGTCTTTGAGGCACTGAAACTCATTTATTGTAAGCTTTTTAATTCATGTTTGGAAAACAAAGTTATTATCTTAGAGTTCTTCTGTGCCATTTCTGATTAGTAATCTGAATAATTGGAACTATTAATGAATGTTCTGTTGGAAAATCCTGTAATAAGGCAGATAGAAAGTATTACCTCCCATTCCATGCAGAGAACCAGATATGGAGAGAAATTTATGTAAAAAGACTCTACCAGTGCTAATTCCCAAATTAAGAACTGTGAGATCTGAGCTTTTCTCAGAATATTCAGCAGTATTTCTTGTGTACCAGGCATACTGAAAACTTGCATTCCTCCAAATTCAGAGGCACAGAAAATAAAATTTTAATGTCGTGCCTCACTTCACACAAACTTTCCTTACTACCCAACAGCAACGTGAGGCAGCTGAGGCAGGAGTTCTGTATATAGTACTGTTACAGAGCTTTTCCATAGTCAAAGTTGGTTCATCATCTTATGCTCTTGAATAAAATAATACCTGTGGGGGAAAAGGATATCCAGCATAGAGGTGCTTCTGTCTGGCCCACTACTTTTTATGTTGGAGAGAATAGAAGTTGACATAGTAAATATCACTGAGACAACCAGAAGCGCTCTCCCGTGATCTCTCAGAGCAAAGAAAGAGCTAGCTGAACAGTGGCTGCTGTCACCTAACCACTGGTAGAAGGTGGTTCCTGTGGCTACGATTCTGGTTGAGGAGTTGCTGAGATCTACCACCTCTAAGTAGTTGAAGATTGTAGTGTGATGCATATGCAACAGGTTGCAAGAGTGACCAGAAGTGGCGTTTTCCAACGTTAGATTGGTAGATTTTATGATCATTATAAGGTACTTCAAATATTTTTGGGTTTGATTTCCATGTTTTTTTTTATACTTGCAAGCTAAATACACCATCTATACACCTCTCTTCCGTTCTGTAACTTGCAGCATAGTGACAAGTTAGCATATGGGCCTGAGACTTCATCTAAGAGTGGTTAGTAACAATGGCACATGTTGTCCTTTGTATTGTAGTTCTATATGAAAAACTGTTTCAGAGGTAGATTTTGCTGCTTTTGCTGGTGAATTTATGATATTTGATGACTCAGAAATTTTATGACTCGGGAACAAATTATATTGTAGGTTCTTGAATGGAGTGTCCAGATCCTCCCCCGCCTCCCCCCCCCCCCCCCCCCCCCCCTTATGTTTTCCAAACTGGTATAGGCCTTTCTTGTGTTCATTTGCATGTTACAGCTCCATTCTCACTTATCTTTGCCAATGTCTGTCTTCCTTCAGACTCTATAGTCTGTTATAGAACTTCCTTCAGAACTCGATAGTCCGTTATAGAAAATGAAGAAAATGTTTCCTGCTGTTTTCACTATATTTCAATGAAGTTAAAAAAAAATCCATATAGCTTTGGCTATCTTCACACTTGTGAGCAACCAGATTGTTCAGTCTGAATTTTTTGCAGGTAGCTCAACCATTGGCAGGCAGAAAGAGTAGCAAATTTTCTCTCTTAACAGTTAAAATTCAGATAAAATGCAGGAAACTAAACTAAACTTTCACAGCGAAACTGATACTAAATCGTAGCATGAGCTTCTCATCATAGCAGTGCTACTGTTATGTTACTCTCTCTGCTTCTCTCTTTACTCACCCTAATGTCTGTATGATGCTTAAAAATGCGACATTATGTAATGTGGATTTGGGGGGGTGTCTGCTTGTCCAAGCTTGAGATAAAAAGGTCATCTAAAAGGATCATTGGTAAAAAATTTACATCTTGATCTATCTTTCAGCTCATATATGGACACTAAGTAAAGTAAATCCTCTTTAGGCTTTTTTTTTTTTAAGGTGGTTTTTTCATGTATACTGATGGTAGTTATTTAATTTACGAAGAATCAATTAAAGAAGTTATGACAGGAATTATGAACATTTAAAAGTATCCAGACTAGGTCCAGAGAGTTAATGTCTCAGCGAAATAAGTTGATGGCCTTTTAGAGTGCAGATGATGGAGTATGACAGTCTGTGGTTTGGTTGTTCATAGATGCAGTGGGGAGGGGGGTATTGCAGTTTTTTGTAACAGTTTAGTTTATCTCTTGTTAAATTAAGCATAGCTCAAACTGGAGGAAGCAGTGGCTTGATTGCTGAATCATTTCTCTAAGTCTGAAATTTCCAGTGGACAAGGCCAGAAAATTCCTTCTGAAAGAGTCTACTTGTTCTGCTGTTTCCATGCACTTGTAGTGAGAACAGTGCACAAGCTTTTGGTGACTTCCCAGTCTTCATGTCCCTCCTGCTCCCTTATGTTACTTCCCTAACTGCGTTATCTTCTGGCAGCTAATGCTTAAGAAGCCTGGCTTTGATCTGCCTATAATGAATTTGTATGTTGCTCTGTTCTGAATAATGCTGGACCTGTACAGTAATTGCATGGATGACAAATGGATATAGTTTGCTCAGTCTTGCTTCAGCAAACAGTATTTTGTTTTTGAGTCTGCACATAGTAATAGTAAACTGTGATGCCAGAATTCATGGATTTTGTCACATCGTTGACATTGTGATATATTTCACTGTGACAAGAATGGAGACATTTACAGACTTTGAGTTGATTGAGACCGGGTACTATGGCATATAAAAATCACAGACTAGCAGAATGGTTTGTGTTGCGAGGGACTTTTAAATATCATCTAATCCAACTAGTCTAATTGTAAAAAAAATGTTCCTTATATTCAATCTAAATCTACCCTCCTTCAATTTAAAATGAATGCCATATATCTACTAAGACATCTGTCCTTCATCTGTTAAAAATACATACAATTGCTCTGAACTTGTATTTGATCCTTTTGTATCACAAAAGAATGCACAGGAGTATAAGTAAAGATGTGAATTCAATGTCTGACTCGCCACATCCTGGTTTTTGTTTCTTTAAAACTGGGTGTTAGTCTTGTCAGAGTAGTGAGAAATAAAAGAAGCAGCTGCTAGATACTGTTTTTTGTTTTCAGTGTTAAGTGGCTGTGTACTTCATCTAATGCACAGCTTTAACCACTAAATACTGACCTTTCACAAACTTCTACTCAACTGCAGAAATGCAACCATCTGTATCTTATTACAGTTAATGAAGTTAAATTAATTGATGTCATGTTAAGCAATGAACTGTTACTACTTTCGTTTAATGTTTATACCTGAAGCACAGTGAGATTATGTGGTTTGCCTATAATCAAGTTTAAAAAAATCAGTTACAGAAACGGGTGTTTCTTAGTTCTAATCTGTGTCTTTTAACAAGATGCTCCTTTTATGATTCCCAAGTATTTTCAAATAACTATGGCCATGATTAATTGACTATGTAAGATTTCAGGGTATAGATTTTGTTATCATATAATACAGCAAGAGAAAGGGATTTTTTTGTTTGTTTGATTGATTGTTAGGGGTTGGGTTTTGGTTTTGTTTGTTTAGTTTGTTGGGGGTTTTGGCTGTGAAGCAGTTGGATTGTGATCTCTCCCCTCATGACACAGAACTGTCAGTGCAGCGACTTGTTTGCAATTAACTTCCAGATTGCTTTTCCCCTTTGCAGATAAAATTTCATATCATATTTATGTCACAAGGCTGTAAGTTTAACCTTTTATAATTGAAATGGCATAAACCCACGGTTGCAATATAATGTAGTGGATTTCTGCAGTAATAAAAGAGATTTTTAAGAGGCCATTGCCTCTTACCAGGACCAGTAGTCTCTGCTGCAGAAAATAACCATAGAAACTTCAGGATGAAATAATTTATTGGCAGAATTGGAAAAAGATCTTAAGAAAAGCAGTTTGCACTGTTGCACACACCAAACAGAAATGTTAATGCCTCGTTCTTTTTTTTGGAGTAGAACAGAAGCTTCTCAGAGAGCTCATGTGTAGGCACGTGCATGCAAATGCATGTATTCCAGGACAGGGCAGGCTTGTGGGTGCCTGCAGCGTTCAGTGAGATTTCTACTCAGTTATACCACCAAGTCAGTTGCATGCATTCAGTCTACTTCAATCTTCAGCTTGAAACATGAGGATGAAACAGTTTCCAGTCAGTTCCTCCCTCCCTACAGCCCTGTCAAAAGTATGACAAACAGTTCCTGGAGATCTGTCTTGTTTTATTTCCTATTATTTTTGAAAAAAGGTATTGTATCAATAGAAAATAATTTACTTTCGTCACCTATGTTGTTGGCTTCATATTCTGCTCTTCCAATGTTTCCTGTTGTTACAAGAATATTGTGTGACAGAAATTTGTTTCTACAATAGCAGCTGACTTCTGTGGGGTCAGTATTGGTTACTTCATGTAGAATGTTTTGCAGGGATTATTGAGGTGATTGTAAAGCCAAAATAATTCTAATTCCTTAAAGGTCAATTTGATGCCAAGGGTAACTTTTTACGCTTAAATCTAACTACCAGTTACGTTATTTAAATTTAAATCAAGAACATCAATAATTAAAGATAAAGAATTTGGATCCTTTCTGGCAAGACAAAACAAGGATTATTTTTTTTTATTGTTTGAATGAACTTATAGTTGCGATTATTTTATTATTTTTCTCTCTTTCTTCTTCCAATAGCGGCTCTGATTCGAGGGAATCGTAAAAACTGTGCTCAATTTTCTGGATCTCTTGATTGGCTGATCAGCAGATTAGAAAGACTGGAAGCCTCTTCTGGTATGCTTTTTAGTATTTTAACTTCCTTATTTGACCAGATTTTCATTCTTTAAAATTGGTGATACACTTTTTCAGTCTAATAAGCATGGAGTTCTTCTATGTAAGTAATTTATTTATTTTTTAAAAAAAATAAATTAGATTAATAAAGTGAGATTTATATTTGCAACATTTTTACATATTTATTTCAGTTGTAGTTCTAGCTCAAGTTCTGACAGTCTTTCCTTTTAATTGACCAAGTGATTTTAATGTTATTTTTTAATTCAGGCAAATAAACCATTTAGCAAAACAGTTCCTCTGCAATTTCAGTTGTATTCAGTTGCTTTCTCTCTAATTCTAGTACCTTCCCTTCCCTTCTTTGTAGAAATCTGCATGTTTTTAAGGATTTGCATCCAACTGAATATAATAGTAACCATATGGAATGGATATAATTTGTCTCTTCTTGAAGTACTGTAGAGGTACTATAGGGAGGTTTGTGTGATCTACTTGAATATGTGTAATAGAAGGATCTACAGAAAATTACTCACACATTTGCGTGTAACAGTGTTACCTCTGTAATACATACACATTTGCTTTTTAATCACCTCTCTCACTCCTGAGGTCTGAATTTCTGATTACAGTTGACGACCATGCATGGAATACAATTATGATTTGAGAATCTGGGAATTATGTCTCATTTAGACACAATTTCTTTAAGCTAGTTTATTTTCTTTGTCATTACTTAATGTTTTGTCTTCCTCCTGAACTGCTGTGTTAACCCCTTAGTGTGTAAGAGATGCAATGAGTCTCTGTGTTACTCAAAGTGAAAGTAAATGAAGTTATGCTGAGCTGTACTGCTCACTGAAATGGTGATCCTGGATCCTGCTTCCTTGGAAGCAATCTGTTCTCCGTCAACCTACTCTGCCAACCAAATACACTGTATTTTTAAATTTCCAATGGATTTTTATAAAAAAATACTGCAACTAAACTTGGTCAAAAAGACTCTTTGGACTATATTGGAAAAATACACTTTTTGAGCACAATAATAAGTAGTGTGAACACTGCATATTACGGGAATGTAAATAACTTAAGAATTTCTCTTGGTGATATATGATTCCTTTGAGCATTGGCAGCTTGCTACTGTGTGCCTCCTTACTGTCTTTAATGTAGTTATTAACATGATTGTAAACTATCACAGAACCTTAAAGTTGGTTATCTGGATTACCACATTTGCTGTGGTTTTTTTGTGGGTTTTTTGTTTGTTTGTTTGCTTGCTTGCTTACTTGTTTTTAAAAAGAAAGTCTTCAATTCTTATCAGAATAATTATTTTGTGTTCTTTTTTAAACAATACTACTCTATATTTAAAAAAAATATGTTTGAAACATGCCACTGTACTTTGATTTTCTAAACAGATGGTAGGCAAATCTCATTGCATTAAAGAACCTCTGCTAAGTGTATCTCAGAGTTACTATCAAAGAGATAGTAGGACTGTTTCTGCAGTTAAGAGTGTTGATTTCATTGGTGATACTTGATTCTTTGCCCCTTTTTACTGATATAAATACAAAATTTTTCTTTTTTTTTCTTACACAAATATTTGATTACTGTTGTTTTCACCATGAAAATATGCCAAAATGATGTCATCTAGGCATCTGACAGTAGACAGTAATCAAATTTGGACCCAGCAACTAAGAAATGAGATTCAAATCAAGTGATTAGTTCTGGTCTCTTGAGACTGCTTTTGACTCTTTTTTTCAAGCGTGCTTTTTGTGATTAAGATCAAGAAACAAAATAATGCTGTTGATAAGAAATGTTACTGCAGCCTGATTCCACGCACACCCCCTCCTTGTTTTTCAAGATTAGTAAAGGTATTATTGAAATATTAAAAAAAACCAAACATGTGCAGTGTAAGGCCAGTGTTCTAAATTATATTTTTACCAATGTAGTGATACTTGGAGTTCTACAGGTTACAGCAGTAAATGAAAACATGTATCTGATGTGGTGAGATCTTTTATATTCTGATTTGCCCATTAAGTGAATCATAGGATTGAACAGTAAAGAAATTATGAAAAAGGTTGAAATAAGAAAGATGTTAACAGCTCCTTATAGAAAGCTTTATTTCTTGCATGCACTAGACAGAAAAATTAGACAATAAGCAGGAGCTTGAAGTCTAAATTAAACTCTTGTCAGGTATAAGGAATTTGCCTTGCAAATTATTCTTCCCTGTAACTAAAAGTGAAGAAGAAATTATAGAAATATAAATAATACAAATTGGAGAAGTTTTACATGTAATAATCTAATGTTAACATATGAAATAACAACACAGTAAAAGCAATTTTGGTTTGAGACATTTCAACTTTTTATATAGATCATTGACATAAACTGGAAGCATATTTTTTTTTGCCATTATATAAATCTTAAGTTTCACTACTAGGAGAAGCCAGTAAATGTTTGTTAGAAATGCATTTGGAATATACCTTCTGGTCTAGAAGTTGAGAAAATTGTATGTTTTAAGTCAGTAAAAAATTGTCTTGTGGAGAAAAGGATAATAAACAACCAAGAAGTTAAAGCCAGGTTTTCAATACTTGTGCTACCACAGGCAACCTCAATTTCAATAGTTTGTTTCATTCCTTAAATTAATGTTGATCTTGACACTTTTAATGTATATTTTTTCTTTTCACTACTACAGTCCACTTTTGGGGTGAAAGCATTCATCTAAGGAGAATGTTCTCACAGTTATGCAGTTGCATGGGATTTGACTGCAACCTTCTTAATTTTAATGTGTTTCCCCAGTTGTTCATGGTGAAACTATTTAATGAGATACCTAATTTTACACCTGAAATTCTCAGAGCTAGGATTTTTCAGAAATTATGCAAAACTTTGTGCTCAACTTTTGGAGGTTCAAGATTAAATTTAAGACAGCTCTAAAAATGCAGTGTTACATGGTTTCTGTTATGTATGTATGCATTTTTAAAAATGAATCTCAAATTAAAAATAGGGTTTGAAAATAAAACCTAAATATATTTATGGTATTATAGTCAGGTTTGAGATAAATTCTGTAAATTGCAAAGTAACCTGACATTGTAGTCGCACTTTATAATGAACCTCATGAACAATATGCTGCAAAAATTCTGAAAGTGCTAATTGCAATGCCTGTTTGTTCCGAGTTTGCTTCTAGGAACTAGGCTACTTGAACTCCTTCCCCATATGTTCTGGTAACAACCTCCATGTTGCCTCGAAAACAGATTTGGTAATTAATATTTTTTGTGGTTTTGAGGGAGTCAGTTAAACAAGATGCTAATTATGCTGTGTTTTAGTTATCTCGAGAGGCACAGTAGGTTTAGCTTTTACTATGTAAATGTGCTTTTGTGATTTGATGTGGGATGTTTGCTTGCCAGATTCTAAGCTTTATAAGGCTTGACTGGAGTGAGGATATTCACTGTTTTAATTAACAGTGGTAGGTCTACAGCAGGGAGAAATACTGGATTATATTACACCTTTTAAATAAGAATACCTGGCTGCATATACCTAAAATAATTAATTTTATGAGGTAGAGTATTTGTGCAGAAGAAACAGCATGCTCTGTTAATCACAGTAGATTAAGTTCACCTTCAACACTAAAGTTGTTGGCTACATCTCCTGCAGGGTTTTTTGTGAATGTGTTGTAATAAAATTTGATGCTGTAAGCTATTATCAATAAAATTCCTATTTTCAGGTTTTCTTATCCTTGAAATAAAAATGTTATGAAAAGAGAATAAAAGCATTAAATATAGACTCAGCAATTGTGAGTTGATTGAACAAATTAGATTAGAAATTGATTCAGGTCCTGATCTTCACTGAAGCAAAAGAAAGAAAATGAAGATTTTTCCAAGTACAAATGTGTCTGAGAGTAGACCATGTTAGAAGTGAAATGTCACAGAAGCTGAGTGAATAATGCAATGCAAATGCTTCAGTTGTCTCTTCAGTGCATGAGTTAAGGCTAGATTAGTCTTTTGCTCTGAAATATATTCCAGGTGGGATTAACTAGTTCTACTAAAATTTTAAAGGCATTAAAACATAGGTAGTAAAAAATAGAATTGGGAAGTTAGTAATCTAGTATCTTCCAAGTGAAGATTTTTGGAGAAAGGTAATATCAGGTTTTGAGTTTTTTTGGTTGTTTTGTTTTTTTTTTTTTTTTTTAAAGGGCATGCATTTTATTCCAGTATTCTGCAGTATGACATTGGAGGAATCAACATGTTGTCCTGAAAATACATGCTTCCTTTCATCTGTTAGTCACTCATCTTTACGATAAACTCTGTACATCATAACTGTTTGTGGTATTTTTATGAAATTCAAACGCTTCCTGCCTTACTGCCTTGAGCAACTCCAGTGAAATTGGAACAGGGCCAGTTGTAGACAATATAGAATTGGATCAGTGAAAACAGACATTGTAAATTCATATGCGATTTTTTCTGATACAGATGGAATTTGCCCTTAGAACAAAACATGTTTGATAATTAGCATTCAGATGCTGCAGTAATTGAAGAAGTTGCCGTGGCAGCTGGGTGTAATTGATAACATTAATTTGTCATTGAACGTTTATATCTTCAAAGTATTTTTACTTCTGTTGTTGAAAAGGTTAAGACTAAAAAATGAACCCTTTATACTATTTTAAGACAAATAGAAGATTCGGAATCTACCTACACAAATCTGAAAAATGCAGGGTTATGGTTATGGCTTACATTATGTGTTATTATTTCGTATTGGATTACCGTTTGTATTGTTAGAAGTGTGTTTCAGCGCATGAGAGGTGGCAAACTTTACCAAGTTTTGAATGTTGTGATGTCACTTCATTCCCACATCTCTGCAGCATGCAATAAAGTTGTTGATCTAGGTATAGATTACCCCTCTAGATTGAGGATCCTTTTGTAACGCTTTTCTTATCTCCCTCGGTATTTTACTGCGTTCAAGTGACCCTGCCTGTCTGGTTGGCAGGCTGGGTGGATTGTGCTCCTGCTGTGTATGCTAAAGGGCATGTAGTCCTTTAGCTTGCTCTCATGACTCTAAGTTTTTATGCTTTATATCAATATTGTTACTGTCTGTATTGAAAGTGTACAGCTATTGCAGCCCAGATCATACCATTGCCAAATTGAGGTTTAATATGTGGGGGTTTTTTAATTTGTATTTGTTTGAGACTTTCTTCTTATATCTTTGGGGCTACAGAATCACTTTGGGAGTTCACACCTGGCTCGTTATATTGTGGTTCTGACTTTTCTTGGAGCCACTGCACGGAACAGGAAGATTGTCTACAATATCTACACAGGGTCACCTGCATTTTTTGTTTACATATGTATGAGCTTTGTTTGGAATCTGTTTACCAGATAAATCACATTGTCACTGTATCTGTTGTCTTCCACCTTTACTACTTTTCAGTCCTTGAGTAATCGGTATGCTTTATTAGTGATGACAGTATATCTTCCTTCAGATCCCTGGAAAAAATATTAAATATATGGGGATAAAAGGTGATGATACTGTAGGTAATCTGAATTGGAATGAGAGATCTGAATGAAGTCAGTCAATCCTCATTTTAATTCAAATTTTCTTGGGAAATAAAAAATAAAACTACCTTTCAAATAGCAAGTAATTTAAGACTAACCATTGTCTCTTCTGGCAGAGTAACTGTTTTAACAAGGATGGGAATCTAAAATCTAAGTTTAAAGAAAAAATATAAAAATCCTTGTTGACATATGACTGTTCCTAATATCCTTCACATCTTTTTTTCCCTCTGTAAGAAGTCTGCATATGTTTTTCTTTATGAGGCAGTCTACAGTTTCTTTGGCTATGTGTGTCTTTTTAGTTTTGTTTTTAATAGAGTTATACCTTGATTGAAATGTAACTAAGCATAATACAAGTTGGTCTGAAATTGACAATAAAAATAAATAAATTCATAAACTGAAGGTATTTTAGTCTTTGCTGGTACATAAAAATGAAACATGTCCTAAGTCTGTCAAAGAATATATTTGCATAGGTAGGTAATTTCTGTAAATTGTTAATGGTGTTTAATCTCTTTCCTCAGTAAGATACTTGGAAAATTCTCCAGATTGGATTTTCTGCTGATCTGATAAGAGGCAATAGATTAGACTCAGAACTCCTGGCCATTTCTATTCCTCATAAATAATGGTTTTAATACCAGACTGTAATTGTTTCATAGTTATTACTTATCTCATTGCATTTCGTTATTCACTGTGTAAGCATGCATTTCATACTTAGCAGAAAGAGATATATTGTTCCAACAATATTTTTATCCTCATTACTTTAAATTTAAGAGTTTATGGTTTTCAGCTTTTCTTTTAATTTTTGCTTGGTTGTCTCTAAAATGCTTGCTCAATTAGCATTTAATGTTAAATTTTTGGGTTGTGAGAGGCTTTATGATTATTTAGTTATAAAGTTCCAGGCTATATTTTATTGTTACTCAGGAATTATTAACAACAACAAAAAAAAGAAATCAAGGGGAAAAGGGGATATATATGTGTAAAAAACTTGCCCAAATAAATCAAAATTCATATTGTTTCCTTAAATTTGAATTTCTAATTTCTTTATTGTTTACAAATTGAAAAACTTGTTTTTATTGTTCACAAATACAGAAAACCGAAAATGCATACTGAGGGCAGCTATGTGAATGAACCACAATCTAAATTCTTAAATATTAGCTGTTGTCTATTGGTGATACACATTTTTTTCAGTGGTTTATTCAAAACCAGAGGAAAGAAACAGAAAACTGTAAATATGGAGAGCATATTTTATGTATATATTATGTATGTAGTGTGAAGTCCTCACCTCTTCATTGAAAAGCAGTATTTTACCCAGTTTTTTTGAATTTGAGTGTTGATCATCACATATTTATTATTAAAATTTCTCATTTATATACAGTTTTTTTCTGTCCTTTCTGATTTTTACTATGTTCACTTATTTTCGGAAGTCTAGAAGTACATCTAGTCTGTTTTGGCTTTGTTTTTTCTTATACAATGATTTTCGAAACTATTCCATATTGCTGAGCAAAGTATTAGGAAGTATTATGTGTGGTTATGATATTATATGCACTTTGAATAAATAACTTTTCTTTTTTCCCCTCAGGAATTCTAGAGGTTTTACACTGTGTGTTGGTGGAAAGCCCAGAAGCTCTAAACATTATTAAGGAAGGGCATATTAAATCAATCATCTGTCTTTTGGACAAACATGGAAGAAACCATAAGGTAGGAAAGAAGAGACAAGTATATTTAGATGCACATTTGTGAACAACACAAGTATGTTGTTCTGTGCAGAAGTTAGATTTCAAATACTTTAATACTTTATGCGTAAGTAGAAATTAAACTTTTCCTAAAAGACATATGAGCAGTTTGAAGAAGCAAAGAGGAGTGTTATCTTCTTTTTGATTAAAACATTGATCCACACTAAGTGTTGAGAGAAGCAGGAAGAATGTATCTTAATATTGTTAGGAGAACTTCATAACTGTTATAAAATAAAACTGCTGTGTTGGATGAATTATATACCCTTACAAGTCTTTCAGTAACAAGGTATATAGCACTCTATTGCCTGAAATAACTCACAGTGGTTATGAAAAATATTTAAGATTAAAAGAATCTCTTTTTTTGCAGGTTTTAGATGTTTTGTGTTCTCTCTGTGTTTGTCATGGAGTAGCTGTGCGGTCTAATCAACATCTAATCTGTGATAATCTCCTGCCAGGAAGAGATCTGCTCTTACAGACACGCCTTGTCAACCATGTGAGCAGGTAAAAAGAAAGCAAAAAAAATCTGTATCTATGAACAAAGCAGAAAAACTTGTGGTTAAAAAAATCAGGCACTATGGAAAACCCGTTTTACTTCCAAACCCTTTGTTAAAATATTTCATTCTTACTAGGATTTTAAATACTCTTTGCAATATTGATTAGAATCAAAACATGGGTCAGAGAGAGCTGGTGCAGGCTAAAGCTGCTCTAAACTGCTTTGAATGTGTGAAAACTGTAGTCTCTTCTAAAGATTCTTGTCTCGATCTGGCTGTACTTTCGAAGTATATTCAGCCAGTGTCCTGTGATTGCCTTCACGTTTGTGATTTTGTGAGCATTTCCTAATCAACTTTTGTCAGAATCAAGAACTTTGTACCAAACACCTTCCCCAGTGCCTGGGATATTTAGGGAGTGCCCTCACCCTTCCTTCCATGGGCAGAGTTGTAGAAGCTGCGTTCCAGCGGACATCAATAACAAGATGAAGCCAGTAGCATCTTAAACTGGCAAATCAATATTTACAAATTAAATGTTTATCCAGTGTTTGAATTTATGCTGAGACAGAAGAATCTGGCTTTAAGCAGAGATTGGTGAGATCTTCCTCGATCTCAACTTATGTCTGTTTTTAAAAGTCTCAATCATTAAGTGGGAATGCAAGTTGAAACATAGAAATAGTACTTAGAATTTGGAGTTCATGGGATTTATTAGATGCTGAAAACCATAAAAAATCCACAACTGTATAAGGAGAGCTTTTCAAGACTAAAAGTGAAACAGACTTTGCACTTCTATATCTAATACATTCACTCATATTTTTCATAGCCACGTGTGACTTGACTCCCCCCAACACATCGAGTAAGCACATCAATGTATATAACATATAGAGAGATGGTGTAATGGGGATCATTCCATGTCAGTAATAAATTTTATCAACTGATAAGCTAAAATCAGTAATGAAAACTTCTGTCCAAAATGTATGAGAAGAAATTATAAATATCAGGGTACTGATTGAGCTTCTGAGCTGGCTTTGGATGTCATACAGGGAAGGCAGAGCTGTCTATCCCAAATAAGGCTGTATACAAAGCAAATGTAATGAATATGTATTTTTGCTTTGCATTAGAATGTTTAATGAAAAGTCTGCAGTAGTTCGTCATGTTCATGGTATAAGTTTTTAATAACCACTTTCATTCCTTCTCCTTAAGCATGCGACCCAACATCTTCTTGGGGATTAGTGAAGGCTCTGCCCAATACAGAAAATGGTACTATGAACTTATGGTGGACCATCTAGAGCCCTTTGTGACTGCAGAATCAACTCATCTACGAGTGGGCTGGGCTTCAACAGAGGGCTACTCACCATATCCAGGGGGAGGAGCAGAATGGGGAGGAAATGGTGTTGGTGATGACTTGTATTCCTATGGCTTCGATGGTCTGCATCTGTGGTCAGGTATTCTCCCGGGGTTTTGTTTTCTTTTTGGTTTTAGTGTTGGGGGTTTTTATTTTTTTGTTTTGTGTGTGTGTTTGTGGTGGTGGGTTTTTTTTTAATAATACTAGAAATAGTAGTACTTTGTTTGCAATTCCAGCAAATTTGTTTTCAACAGCAGCAAAGTGAATCAGCTGTTTCAGTTGACACTAGGAATATACAAAACCAGTACCGTATATCAGAATACGTTTTACGTTGACATTACATATTGAAAAAATTGCTTTATACAAAGTAAAGCAGATAGACTAGTAATTTATATTTCAATCTGGGAATTGTTTGGGTTTTGTTTGTTTGTTTTTGTTTTTTTATAACTATAAATATTGTATTTAAAACTTCAAAGGTGCAAAAAATGAAGTCTGTCAAAAAGTCATCCATATTTGTAATTTCTGTGTGATAGTGTCAACAGCCTGAGAGATTTAAATTTTTTATATTTTTTTTCCAAACGGATTTTTAATAAGGATATTTAGTTTGGAAGTTTAAAAGCACTTTAAAGGTGAAGAAGATTTTTAAGGAATGCTTTTTACTATACATTTTAAAACCAGATATTTATCTGTATTAATGTATTATTTACATACATTAAGAGTGGCTGCTTATTGCAAGACTTGCAAACTCATATTCCTAGATTAGATGTGGTGTGTTTGGTCAGGTATTTTAAATCTTTAAAATGTTATTGGCCCAGCTTGGATGTATTCATTAATAGTAGTTTCTGTATGCAAATTCTAATGTTAAAGGAAATAGAAACGAGTATCTAAATTATTTGTTATACTGTTGGTTCTGCAAATATCTTAGTCTCTCTTCAAACCAGGTTAGCTCAGCAAAATCAGAATAATAAGAAAGCAAGCTTGTTCTTTTTCTTAATCTTTTTCACAGAATTTAACCTTTATGAAAAGATTCCCAGATATCATTTAGAATAGGTAGTTTTACACTTGGACAGTCCTAAACTTGAAAAAAGTTTCTACTGTGGTTTCGCCTTGTTGAGTAAAATTTTTTTGCTTTGTTTTTAAGAGATTATTGGGCAGCAGTGAACTGTAGAACTGAGTGGAAACTGGGTTAGGCTCATTGGATTGGCAATTCTTGCCACTGTGAAGATATGAGCAAGTTTTCTAAAGCTCCTTAGTGGATAAGAGAGACACTTTAGTGAGTCAGCTGTATGTCTCATTCAAGATCTTTGAAGTTTTGAGGCATTGTGCCTTGGTACTTGGAAAAGAATAGAGTTTTACATTTCAAAAGAATTTTCCAATCAAAATAGCAATGGCTTGTATTGTTAAGTAAGAACATATCAACTGGAGTGGCATCTTAGGAAAGTAGCTGCCACTTTCCCTCTCATGTATAGTGAGAATTACTTTGGAACAATGCTGCATAATTAATGGTGTCACTAAAGCTGTGCCATAACTGAGTTTGTCAGAAAAAGTATTATTACAGAGAAACCAAAAAATAATAATCCAACTGAAATAAATTCTATAGTTAAGGTCCCTTTTAGGGAGGAAACAAAAGATTACTGAAAATGAAAATGATTTTTCTACCCACTGGAAACTTTTTAATCAGAAATGTCACAAAAGAATAAATGAACAATTGTTTGTGGTTCTCAAGTCAATAATCCAGCCCAGTCAAAAAAGTCAGACTACCTTTGTGCATGCGTTTTTGTGTATTAATCTCTGTTGTGGATGTGGCTGGTAGACTTGAAAAGATTTCTGTCTTCATTGACATTAACATGTAACACATACCTCTCAAACTTGGAAGTATGTTGAAAATCATGGTCTGTCTTTTGTTCCACAATCCCAGGTTGCATCTTGGTAAGTCACTGCAATGCCATTAAAAAAAAAATAAAAAAAATCTTTTGAGCATGAAACATTTACTGAATTAATGAATAGCCAAACTAATTTCTACCCTTGCATTCCTGTTCTCGACCAAGCCTTTGCCAGAATCGTATTTAGTTTACATTAGTTTTTTCAGTCCTGCAATTACTTCTCGAATATGGAGAACTGGAACTCAGATTTTTACAGCCTAATGCCAGAAAAGGCACTTAGATCATTTGGTCTGACTTGTGTGTTCATCAAAGACCAGTACATATTTCTGTTATGTCAGCCTTGCATTGATTCCAATAACCTATATATGACATTTTAACACCTGAAAAGGCATCTAGTCATAAGTATTGTGTCTTAAAGGCGGTGAAGTATCTGCTCTTCATGGTTAACTCTTCTAGAGTTTAGTTATCCCTGCCTTAAATAATTGTGCTTTTCTGTAATTTATTTGAAACTAATTCTCAGCTGTTGTGATGTTTTTCTCTGCTATTCTCCGCTGTGCTCAGTGAGTTTTGGGATGTAGACCTGGTGGAAAGTAGTTTTCTTGCAAGTCATTCCAACTGCTGCTGTTTCTCCGCAGTGTTTTCTATAGAATTCTCTATTTGTGAGGGGCTGGTAGGATTTCTCCATGTCACTCCCCTGTCTTTGCTCGTGGAACTATTATTACAGCAACTGAGCTAAGGGCATCCTGTCTTGAAAGGGTGTAGAGAAGCAGCAAAAGCATCTGAAAACATTTTTTTTTTTTTTCCCCCAACTATACTGCTGCCTGCCCTATCAAGAAAGGCAGATTGCACAAGACCCTGTGTCCTACAATTTGCAGATTATGTGCCAGTATCAGGAAGTTATTTTCCATACATAAAGTGTCGGAAGTTTTACTTTGGATTTTCCCTTGGGGGGGTGGGGTGTGTATGAAAATATATCTGCAGAAGAATTATTGAGATTTTACTTTTACTATTTTTGCTGACGTTAAAAGCATATGCCATATTCACCATCACCTTGAAAATATAGTGCTTTTAGTTAATTTCTTGATGTATACAGAAGTTGGACAGCATAGTTAAAAAGTTAGCGCTCTGTTCTTAATATGCATTATGGTTTGTCTTATTTTTCAAAACATGTCTAGAGATATTTTCATGCGACTTTCATGCTTTTCCATGCATTTTCTGTTGTAAATGTCAGTAGATTTCAGAAACAGAGATTTTCTTTTTCTGTGTTCTATAGGTTATTTCCCTTGGGGGCAGGTGTGCTTGTGTAAATGTAATTTGTTATAAGAGAGAATGATCCTTTAGAATTCATACAAAACTTATTAAAGGAAAAACCAATATATTACTGAATATACATGCCTCAAAATATATACTTCAAGCGTTCTTTAGTCAAGTATACTAGGTTTCATATTAGATACTAATGGTTGTTTTTCAATTTGCACTTCTACTGTGAGGAATAAAATTTAATTTTCTTGGTTTTGACTGTTTATATGGGTATCAGTAGTTATTTTCACTTACATTAAATGTAATTTAATTGTATTATTTATAATTCAAATAGCTTTGCAGATGTGATTTTATTCTATTCGCTATATTGCAAGCTTTAAATCAGATCTTAGATGTTATAGGTGAGGTACTTGTTTATCATTGTGTTCTTGATCGTTGTGTTTTCTTTCTCTTTTTTTTTTTTTTTAGGCTGCTGTGAAAACCTGTATGATTTTCACAAGTTTTCCTAAATGTCTCCTTTACTTCCATAGGTTGTGTAGCACGAACAGTAAATTCTCCCAACCAACATCTGTTAAGAACCGATGATGTTATTAGCTGCTGTTTGGACCTGAGTGCCCCCAGCATCTCTTTCCGGATAAATGGTCAGCCAGTTCAAGGAATGTTTGAAAATTTCAACATAGATGGCCTCTTCTTCCCAGTTGTCAGCTTCTCTGCAGGAATAAAGTTAGCATCCCATGAAGTTGTTGGGTTTTTTTCCTAGTTTGGTTTTTTTTTGTTGTTGTTGTTTTTGTTTTTTTTTTTCTTTTTCTTTCTCTCCTGTACATGTGATTATGCTGAATATTTCCCTGGATGTCTTTGCTCTCATTTCCCTTTCTGACATCTGCTTCTTTGGCACAGTTCCAGTTCCTGGATTGCGAGCACTACAAAGGAGTCCTGAAGAGATAGTGCATCTGTTGTTTTTCAGCACACCAGTGTATTCAGGTGGTTTGAAGACAGACTTTAGAAATAGATTCTTTATAAATTTTTAGCTAACACATTGCTACACATTCACTCCAGGACAGCATTTTACCTATATGGGAATAAAACCATCAGCCTTTGATATTGTATGTATTTGGTCTAAATCACTTGCTATGAGGTAGTAGCTATTATTTAAAGATGCATTATCTGCTCTTTCCTTAAGTAATGTTGGTGGTACAGTTTCTTTTCAGCTGGCTGAGTTAATATGAATTTAGTAATCTGTATTCTAGTTGCTGAACTGGTTTTCTATAAAATTTCAAGTCACACTTGAGGTGCCAGACTTCTGCTTCCCTGTATTGAATAGTCTGAGACTATAATATTAAAAAAAAAATTGTGTGATGTTCCAGCAGGGGGACCAACTTTAGTAGTACTGGCAAAGGTAAAGGCTGAAAGCTGCAGTGCTCTGTGAGGGATCATTCAAAGACTGTGGTGAATACCACAGAAGCTAAGAGATATCAGACAGTGGGCATACCAGCCTCTCATTCCAGATGCAAAGTGCACTTCTTAAGACTTTGCCTTGGATTATACAGGAGATACGATGTGGTAAAACTATAGACGTGCATGCTGTGAAATGCAAAGCTATAAACCTCTATGCTTTATCTGTCACGAGAGGAATTTTTGACTGATATTTTTTGTATGCTGAGTGTGTTTTTGGAGAGTGTTCTGGTATAGCATTGACAAAAATGTAAGATACTCAGTAAACAGAGAAGACACAAAATTGTTCTGTTGTAAGGCTAGTTTTTTAGGTGTTCTTTGATTCCTTCTGGATAGCGATGTTCTGGGAAGATTTTTTGGTATTATGTCATTGCTACTTCATGGTCACCTCATTCACTGAATTTTTCAGTAACAAAACCCCATGACAAAGTCACCATTTTGTAATGAATAGACAAATGCTTTCCCCTGAGTTTCTACTAACATGGCAAGTATAAGTTTTAGGAAAAAAAAAATGTCCTAAGGATTTACTGTTCTGTGCAAGAAAATAAAGAACCGTATTGCATGGAATTTCCAGGCTCATTTCTCAAATGAGAGAGAGTGGAGAACCCCTCAGTGGAGAGAGTTCAGAGGTGGTTAATTGATTACTTTGGGTTATAATCTCTGCCTTCTGAGACTTGAAAGGCTGCTGCTTACTTTATAGGTGTGCTAAAGCGAACTGATTATTCTCTCTCTGTGTGGTTTCTCTTTTGATCTCATGATTTAGAATACTTTTATGGAAGTGGAAACTAACTAAAAGGAAGAATCGTTTACTTTTCCCCATGTTTTTTGCACCTGCTGCTTCATAAACTCCAGCACTAGTTAGAGAAAGGTGAACTGTAAACAATGCGAAGAAGCTGCAACATTGAATCTTCCACCAGCACCGCCCCCCTTTAAAAAAAAAAAAAAAAAAAAAAAAAAGTAGCATTCAATAACTTTTAGGCTTACAAACTGATGAGGTTTGATACTAGAGGTGTCTCAGTTATCTAAAGTAACTTTGATGTTTACAGGGTACGTTTCTTGCTTGGAGGTCGCCATGGGGAGTTCAAGTTCCTTCCTCCCCCTGGGTATGCCCCGTGCTTTGAAGCTGTCTTACCAAAAGAGAAGCTGAAAGTGGAGCACAGCCGAGAGTACAAGCAGGATCGTAGCTATACAAGAGACCTGCTGGGTCCCACTATCTCTCTGTCACAAGCAGCTTTCACTCCAGTTCCTGTAGATACTAGCCAGGTATGGAATCTTAAAGATTGCATTTTCATTTTTAAACACAGATATTATAGGCCTATGTTATTTCACATTTGATTGAATTAGCAGCTCATCTCAAACTTGTTTTTTCTTGAGATTTGGTTGGCACATTCTGTTGCAAGAAGCTGCTAAATGGTGCGTGAAGTCCTTACAGTGCTCACAAGATATTTCATATATTTCAGCTCACTAACACTATAGTAATGTTTTACCCTTAATATCAGAGTAGGCAAAAAACTTCGTGTTCTGTTACTAGAAATTTTCATTGCTGTTTAATTACAATTTCTGAAGACTTTGCATTATGGTAAGACTTTTAGACCAGCTTCAGCGCTAATTATTTACTGGACTTGCAGGTTACTGAGAGTGGCATTTGATTCCCTGTAGGCAGTAAATGGCATGCATTGAAGTTTGGTTTGTTGGATTGTTGGGGTTTTTCGTTTGCTTTTTTGTTTTACATAGTTGCAACGAGCAGTAATTCTTGGATACTAAAGAGCTCAGTCTCTGATCTCAGGAGATGAGTTCATTTTACACTTGCGCAGAGTCTGATGGTACATATTTTTGTACACTATGTGCTCAGGTTTTAACAAATTTAAGAACTCATTCCTGAAAAAAACCACATAAACAAGTACAAACCTGCTAGTTTGTTGCCATTATGCACAAAATACAGAATTCTAGATGTGTCATTTAATTATTGTTCTGTAATACCAACAATTAGGGTAATGTTACCGTGATCTGCAGCACTGTATATTTCAAGTTTCTGGTTTTTGAGGTAAAGCACACTTCAGAAAGATTTCAGCTTTTGGAGACAGTGACATGCTGTTCTGATTTCACTTGTCACCTGTCATGATCATCTAATTTAATTATTTTTTTTTGTGGGGTTCACTTCTCGAACGTTTATATTTGTCTGAAGTGTTTTTCACAGCATTACCTTAGTTGTTGAGTTTTTTAGTATTCTTTAAGCTGAAAAATAGTATGGCTTTAAGTAGTTTCTAGCCAGATGCCAGGAATGTTTTCTGTGCCATTTGGAAGTGTTGGATTCAAAACTGTTTTCCCTTGACATTTAAACTTGAACTTGGAAGCGTGTAGGTTAAAGTATATCTGTTGATCTAAGAATTCTTGCTTACTTTAGTCAGTAAGAACTGAATTATAGTTTAGGTTTAGTTGAGACATCTGATTTGTACAAAGTTTGTCTGTTATGGAAGTTTGGTTGGTACTGTCAAGCAACTTACTTGTAATAGCCTCTTTCTTTCTTCTCTCTTTAGATTGTTTTGCCTCCACACCTGGAAAGGATTAGAGAAAAACTAGCAGAGAACATCCATGAACTTTGGGTTATGAATAAGATTGAACTTGGCTGGCAGTATGGACCAGTATGTACCTTCCAACTTAATTTTCTATTACATAGTGTTACTCAGTACGTTGGGTTCAACATGCTAATAGGACTGCATTTCTTTTCCATCCTTCCAAAATTACTAAGTTTTTAGACACTCACCATCAGAAGCAGGTGGAGACCAACAGTGCTCCTGTATTTCTGAACCGAAATTCTGGTATTAAAGCTGTTTGGTGCTGAAATTTTCAGCTAGTCTAACTGCCAGTGCAGCAAGCATGTAGTGTTTTTTTCACCTTGTTTGTTCTTGGGCAAGAAGTGTAGCTGCCCGATGGAACAAGCCAATAAAAGCAGTTATTCTTGGTTCTCCTCACATGTACTGACTGGCATAACTCCTTCACGAGTCCCAAACATATTTTTCATTTTAAATAAGTATTGCTTATAGGAAATTCCATTAAACCTGGTTTTCTCCTTCCTTCACTTCTTCAGGCTCATGTCTGTATTAGGTGCTCCACAAAGGTCTTTTCTTACCTCTTTCTTCCTTTTCAATGGTTATGACAGAACAAAAAAAATAT
This sequence comes from Falco punctatus, assembly GCF_963210335.1. Classification (NCBI taxonomy): domain Eukaryota; kingdom Metazoa; phylum Chordata; class Aves; order Falconiformes; family Falconidae; genus Falco; species Falco punctatus. Next base: position 83,633,920 of record NC_137584.1, read on the forward strand.
CTGGCTTCTGAATTTGATAGAAAATGCAGCCTATTTTATTGGTTAGTGGGTTTTGATTTTAAATGAATCATAAAAAAGTATACAAGCTAGTTACTTGGGTCCCAAATGGTGGTGTTTATGAAGAACAATGGCTGTGAAGAGTATATAGAAACATACAGTAGATACTAGATGTAAATGTAAAAACATGTATGCATGTACAGAAACATATATGTATTCCATTTTTGTTACTAAAAAGATTTTGGTCTTCTAAGGAGTTCAGATTACAGATTTAATGCAACTGGGCACAGGGTTTGTATTTGGTGCAGCATACAACAGTATTTTAAAAGATCTGATTGACAGAGAAGATCTCTGGATTTTATTGTTGTTGCTTTCCTCACCAAATCAAACACAAACTCCCAGTTAAACTAATGCGTCAAAACATTTTAATTGTGGTATAATCATACCAGCAGTGAAGTAATCTACAGGAACTTTTAGCGTACCGTTACATTTGGAATCTAATTGTACAGTGGAACACTATTTTAATGTAAACAATATATAGCATATATAGTTAAGTTAAGCAGCGATAAATGTAGTTATATTCAGAATGAAACCAGGTGCTAAATCTTTTAAGTTATTCAGCTTTTTTTCTCTGGCTTTAGTGTTCTATGGCTAGATGTGCTCACTTTTCGAATGTGACAAAGTATATGCTGATAATCTTCTGGCGACTTACCTCTTTATTGTATTGGTTTCTTACAGATGATTCCATCAGTTTAAGCCAGTGTTGCTGTTTTTAGTTATCTGAACTGTTACTGAGTACTGAGGGAAGGCATGAAACAGAAATTATCTGATTTACAGGCAAACATATGAGTCTTTTAATCTTAATTAATTGTGTATTTTTAATGCAGGGCAAGATGCATTATATTTAGTACCTAGTAGTGTTTTTTCACCAAGTCAGAAAGCTTAAAGTCTAAAAGACAGAGAATCTGTAGATATGTCTTTTCAGATTATTTAAAAAAAATGTATCTGCTGTAGATTGCATTTTCTATTCCCTTTTACATACTGTTTTGTTGCATTTTATATTCCCTCCTACATACCTGTTTAATCAGAATTTTGTGTAGTATCACCAGAATGATACCTGGTGTTGCATGCAATACTACTGCATTTTATACACATGAAAAAGTAAAATAACAAGCTAATCTAGCAAAATTTAAGGATTTTTCTTAACTGGCTTCATTACAAATCTGAATATGAGTGGTATTTAGGTGTCCAACCTGAAATCATCAGATACATCTGCATATCTTTGTTTCTATTAAACATTGCTCTACATTTAAAGCCACAAAAATTAAGAATTGATAGGTATCACAAGTTCTGCCACTTTCATAATGAATTTACAAGGCAGCAGATTTTTATATTGTGGTCAGAAAAAAAAATTGGGGGTGGGAAGGCTACCTACACAATATGTTGAATATATTATAGAAGTATTATGTATTCTAGCTGCAGAGTGAAAAGTGTTAATAGGAGAAATTCAATGAGCATTGGAATTCTGAGGAAAACACCTGCTGTCCAAGATTTAAATTAGCTGTGCGAAAATCTAAAGTAGTCCGTATTGGAGACAATACTGAATCTTTATTAATGCAGATTACCAGAGGTCTTAGAGAGAACTCTGCAAATAAACATTTTTAGTGTCCGCTAAATAGTGTTTCTCATTTTAGCTGCTAACAATTTTGATCAAGTAGCTTTGCAGTTGAATTGCTTGCCTGTCCAAAGAACATTAATCCTATCAATGAATATAAACCTCCCCTGGAGATTGTAAATGTTTTTCAATCCAAAACATAAACAAATGACTGCTGTTCCATTTGATAATTATTAGCTGCTTAGATCAAAATGCATAAATATGTTACTCAGAAGTGTTACAGAGAAATGTGAGATATTTTTCATGAGATGAAACAAACTAGATTGAGTAGTAGTGTAAAGCTATTGTTATAGAAAAACACAGAACTTGCAAAAATAGAAGAGAAATAAAAAATAATTTTCAGCTTTCAGTAGTCCATGTTCATACTCATTCGGTGGCCACTCATTTATATTTAACGCTCAGGACTTGAAATGAGAGGAACTATAAATAGGTAACAGTTTGCAGATGACTCTTTTTCCTTCCCCTGCTCTAACACTCAGTGTTTATGTCCCAATATTATGGTTTTATTTAAGCATAATCTTAGATACTGTATGTGGATTTATTGCCATGATGCTAGAGCTTTTTCATTTTAAGACATTTATGTTAAAATATCCAAAGGAAAGCTCTTATTTGATGCAAAATGCAGGGCAAGCAATGAGTTAAAATGTGATGGATTATTTTTCTGAAAGTCAGAAATTTCATTCCAGTTTATATGCTACTGACTTTCTTATGCTTTGCAAATGTCAAATCTGATTCTGTGTATGGACAACAGATCAAGCTGTTGAGAACAGATTATACCCAGTTCAATGGTACCACTTCACTGAGAAGTCCTGCCTTGATCTACTTTCAGATAAATCAATTTAAAAATTATCAGATATTCACCAAATGAATAAAGATCAATTTGGAAAAAGTCAACTGTTAACAATCTATTTTCCAGCAGAATTATTTCCTTGATTAAAATTTGTCAATAATGTTATTTTTCACTAACTTTCACTTTGCATCTTTAAAGGTTGATATAAATGGTGAGCTTATGGTCCGTGAAAGATGGACACAAAAATGTTTTAGCATATGGATAAAAATGTAATCTCAACTGAGCAAATGTTAACACTTTCGTTGGGATCTTTCAGCTAATATCTGCAAACTAATTTTTTTTTATCAAGCCTTCTAGCAAGACATAATCTTGTAGTTTTTGTTGACTGAGCTCTGACACAATAAAGATACAAAGCTGAGAGCAATAGAACACTTAGTTATCCCAGACTCTCAGGTTGCTCTTCCTAGTTATGACCAGTATTAGACTAAAAATGTATGGAAATAATGTAGGCTAAAAATGTTTTTGATCATTTTTTTAAGTTTATAAAATGCAGGATTTTGTAAATTATAGTCTTTATGATTCTGCTGCTACTTCAGTAAAAGGAAATTGATGTTCCAATTATTTGTGACTGCTGAACAGTTGTATTCTGCTTGTATGCTACTGGACACAACTCAGAAACAAACATTTTCTGAATTGAGAGATAGGGTAGATTTATCCTTTATAACATTACTTTTGTCAGCTGAGGACTTCAGTACTATTGATATCAACTTATTTATACAAACTGGTTGTACAATTTCTCAAACATGGTGCTGAAGATGAGTTGTTATGGGTTTAGGTCAAAATATAACATAGATTGCACTATTCTTGAAGTTTGCATATCTGTTGTGAACAGCTGTATAATGAAATGTACAGATTAGCATTTATTCCACTCAAGATCTGCAAATCTGAAGTATATTTGCAAATGCAAATTCTGCCTTACTTGAACAGAATGATCATGCTTTGAGAATACAGAATACATTCTCTTTTGAAGTGTTGTTCAGTTTGAGTAATTCTGACAGGATCAGCTTTAAGTACTTTGTGTTTTGGACTGTTTTACAATTTCTGGGGTTTAAGACAAACATATTTCTTTACTGTCTTTTCAGGTTAGAGATGACAACAAAAGACAACACCCATGCTTAGTGGAGTTCTCAAAATTACCGGAACAGGAAAGAAATTATAACTTGCAAATGTCACTTGAAACACTGAAGTAAGTTGCTAGAACTTTTGAACCTTATAGTAAGAGTTTTCTAAGGAGCTGTATTTTTAGAATTATAATTTGACGTGTGTATTACAATTTGACGTGTAGGTGAGGGTAATAATATGAAAATAAGCGAGTGAGATACATTAATGAATGATGTATGTGACATTAAAAGTGGCTTTGATAGTCTTTTTAATATATATGGAATTTTAGATTTATTGTGGTAATGTTGATTATAAAATGGCAACTCAGGCAGTTTTCATCTAGTTTGAAGGAAAGAAATAGATCTAAGCTTCAGGAAAAAAAAATCTTTGCTTCTTATTTGGTGTAATTCAAATCAGTTTAATTGCTTTTAATTCTCTTTATTGATAAAACACACTTTGACAATCAATGGATATTTTTTGAATGTAACTAACAATGATATGATGGCTCAGGACCCTTGCCACTAATTCAGTGTCATCTATGCATATTGCCACAAAACAGTAGTAGGCATTCCCTCCTTTTGAGTGGTTAGATGTGAGAATGTCATGGAAGCTCTCCAGTAGTTCTAGTGCTAGAAAATTTCAGTGGGATTTTAATGGATTTGTTCAAGGTATCTAGTTATCTGGCTGACAAAGTTACAACTTCTCATCTCAGCTTTGTCTGTCAAGCAGGTGTGAGTTCTTACTTTTCTATCTATTAGTGTAAATAATTCCTTCAATATGTAGCATTGCATGTAGACAACATATTAAAATATTTCTCATACTGATAAATGCTGGTATATATGGTTCTCAAATCACTCCTATTTGCAATCCATTGAAATCTATTATTTTTCTTTTTTTCCCCCTTCTTGTGAAAAATCAGTTGCTTTTTCATGTTCAGAGCATTAACAAAGGATGCCTATCTGCTTGTGATATTACTTTTCTGGGACTATTTGTATGATATTATTAAAAAATCTACCATGTAAACTGATAGTACAATATAGTGTTTACACTCATAATATGAGGACTTTATGTCCTCATAGTAGAAAGCTGGGTAGAACACTCCTGCTAGAATTTATCATAGTGTCCTTCTCTGGTCAGCTTCTCTGCACTATTCACTGATCCACCATTCCCACATTAAGTAAATTAGTCAATAAAAAGCATATTTCTGACCCTAGAGTGTTAAATGGTTTCTGGAGGAATATTTTGGCACTATTTGGAGATAAAGCATTCAGAAGTAAATGGAAAGTAAATTCCTACTTGTCCTCATCTAGACATTAGAGTTTCAAGGAAGGCTTTTGAGAGCCACACAACAGTGTGCTAAGAATCCAGAATAGCTTCTTCCTTTCCATTTTATGAGACTACAAAAGATGATGTCATTAACTTTCCTTGCAGTTGGATCTTTTGCTAGAATAATCTATGGAATATGACTCAGGCATCATAAAAATCACACTTTCAGAATTAAATGCACACTGCTAATGTTTCACTAAATGGTAAACAAATTTAGTAGTCTTTACATGATTACTGGTTCAGGACCCAATGCTTTTATAACCTAACCTTGACAAAACAAAAAATAATTTGGTTTTATAAACATATAAATTATGCATTATTTTTATTTTAGTAATTTTATTACTTACTCTAGAGAGGGCCTTTTTATTAAATGGATAGTATCCAAAACGTAAAGCATTCAGTCTTTTTATGTATTTCATATTTTATATGCTTACTGAGCTCAGTCTTCATTACATTCTTGTGTTAGTCCTTGTTTTCTGAAGTATACAGTTCCAATGTTGCACTATCATGTATTTATGATGTAGGCATCCATTGTTCAGGGACTAGAACATGAGTATCTCGCTCGGTTCATTTCTGCACGCTTGTAAAGGTGGAAAAATTAGTGCACTAATCCATTCTAGATGATTCATACTGTCATGACTTGAATTGTAAGCTACTTTGACTATTTCTTTGCTAGATGTTTCTAGTTTACTAACCATCAACCTCAATGGGGGAGAATGGGGAAGAGGGAAAGAAAATCTTTTAAAACTTCCTCTAGTCAGCTATATGTGATAATTTCTACAATTTGCATCAAACTGTGTACTGTATGCTTGAAGTAGTTGCAAGACATCAAGAATTACTGTAGTTGGTTTTGGTTATGTTTTTGTTGGTTTGTTGTCAGTTTTGCTGCCAGCTCTACTAGATGAGAGAGGCAGAAAACAAGGAAGTTCTAATTATCTACTTGTTTCTTTTCAATATACTTGGTTCTCTGTATATTTTTCAGTATGATTGAATACTTTTATGAACTGTAAAAATGATACAGTATATGAAATGTCAAGATTCAGGAATGAGTTACCTCTGAAAATGTCATGAGATTAAAATATGCTTTGCTCATACTGTTTCTGCAGTTTGATCTTGTCTTTTTTTTTTTTCATGCTTACTATTTTGTGACTGACTTTCCCATTTCTACCTATTTACTCAGCTGTGTGTGATAATTACATGTATCAATATTATGCTGAGGGCTGCATTCAGCCACTTCTAGTTTTCCTGTTTAGCTTTGAAGTGTTTTAGGGATCTTTCAGGTTCTACCAGTATGGTATGCCTTTTTGTCCTCCTCTGCCTCTCTGATTTAGAATTTGCTGTGTCTGGGTGGAGATAGTGTAGGGTTCAAATTCCTGTCTTATGTTACAAAAAAATCAGGGTTACCAAGAGTTAGCTCCTCTTGACTGCTTTCCACAGTTAGGTATCTTCTTTTACTTGTGCTGGTGATAGCTGCATAGGAATCATGTACAATTTATGTGATTGAAATTTAGCTGCATGGAGTATTTTTAGCAGGCAGTGTTTTTTTCGCAGGAGGTGGCCGCTGCCTCATATCTGATTTTACTATATAATTTTAAATCCGGTTCATAGATCATAACAGTAGGATTTACTTCATGTAGTTCACACTAATAATATTTTGTAAGAATCAACTTGAAACATAGGATTCATCTGCCGAAAGAAATACTGCTAGAGCAATATTTATGCTCCTTTTGCCCCAGTCAGCTCAAGAGCAGTAAATATAGTTAAAGCAAGACTAAAAAATAGTGTTAACTAGCGAGAAGAACAAATAAACCCCTTGTTTTTCAGCTTTCTTCCACATTGGAGCCCAAGGTTTAGACTTCTAATTTCTTCTGTATAATCTGTTTCAATCAAAGGTATGGGTGGTACCCTCGGATTTTGAGAAACTTCTGATCTGACTCCAAAGTGGTCTCTGACTTTTGTCCAGGACTTCTTTTCAATTCAATGTCAATTTTTAGGTAATGCACCTAGGCTAAAGAAACTAAGATTTCATAACCCACTATTGAATGTAAATGCAGAAACAAATAATTCATGAGTTACAGATCAAATCCTGGAGATGAGTAAGAGTTAAGATTTATACTGCTGGGTACTGTGACTGTAAGGAAAGGAAGAGGTATGAAGTAATCAGAAACCCAATTAACTTTACAACAGGGTCGACAGTATTATGTAGAGCGTGTTTGTTTTCTGAAATGAGCTGCATCTTGTAGAGTCAGGACAGAATGTCGGGGCTGGGTCAGTGGCTCTGTGGTAGAAACCCTGTGGTATGTGACACACCGTGTCTAACTTGAATCCTTTTCTCTGACGTGGATTAACATGCAACATCCATACTGAACATTAAGATGGCAGTTTTGGCCTAATGCTTATCATGCATCCTGCTGTCAGTCCTGTCTTCAGTAGCATGTCCTAACAAAATCCAGACCCAATTAAAATCTCTGAATAACAGCCTCTCTTTGAAAAGACAACGTATTCTAAGGATAACAAGTGACTTTTCATGCCTTTTCTCCTTTCATCAGCTTTGAAGTAAGTAACATAACATAAAAGATTTTGATATAAAGCAGTGTGAATGAGTATGTAAAGCAGAAATGCGTATTTCAAGGGCAGGGAATCTTTCAACTGATGCCTCATATAGATGAAACAGACTGTGTGATAGTTCAAATTTGAAGTAGTCCACTTAGATTTTTACTAAAAGTTTTGGGATCATCTTGTGACATTTTCTTAACAGTATCAGGAAGCTATTACACATGCAAAAAAGCTGATGTTTATCTTCATATATTATATTGTTGTCATTCCCATAGGCCTTATTTGTTGTATAGTGGCATATATATATACGCAGCAGCAACTCTGTGTATAGAAACATTGACAGTAATTTGTCTCTGAATTCTGTGTCCTAGAACCCTGCTGGCATTAGGCTGCCATGTTGGAATTGCTGATGAACATGCTGAAGAAAAAGTGAAAAAAATGAAACTTCCAAAGAAGTAAGTTGAAATTCAAATGCATGTATTTGTTAGGCAGTGCACGTTAAGTGAACTGTATCGTAAGAATTTGATACTTACACTGCTTGTTTTATTGGTACTTGGGTATTCATGTCTGCATATACATTTCAGAAATTCACCCACACCTTCATCTACACCTTTTCTTCTAGATGTTTATGACCTGGTGTGTAGACAAAGTTTAGGTTTTCTGTGTTCCATTGAAAATACCTGGCATTCATTGTTACATAGTTCTTTTTTACATGTGTGTACTACAGAAACTTGGTAAAGAATTTTTACAGCAAACTTGTCAATATATTTTGCTGTGCTGCAAATACTTAAAGGTAACCCTTTTGAAAGTCCTAGAATGGCCATCTAGTGACTTGAAGTGGGGTAACTGCCTGACCTATTTTCCCGAGTGAGTGATGGACAACAGCATTGTAGGACTGGGCTCAGGCTGGTATGGTTTAGTGGCTTCCACTGCTGCAACTGTGAAACCAGGTCTCATGGCCCAGTCGAGGTGCCCTGGCTTCTTCCTTAGCACCAGTGTGCCCCCCAGTTTGGGAATGAAGGATATGGGAACTTTAACATAGTTGAAAGTCACGGAACTGTATTTGTTGATAAGGATGTGACAGACCTATGACCCAGCATACATTTGAACCCACGGGATAAAGGATGATTTATAATGTGTTTAAAACCAGAAAACTAAAGGTCACATTTTCAGTATGAAAGAACTTCCATGTGTTCTGTTATTCCTGAATTTACATTAGTAATTTAGTTTCCTTGGTTATGACTGAGAGCTATGGTAAGTGCTAGTTGCTATGTTGCTGCCACCAGTAGCAACTTACAGCTCTTTGCAGGGATGTGCTCTGTGCAGAAATACATTCACAGTAGCCTTTCGCTGACCCATACCTTCATATTCCATACACTGTGTCCCTAAGGCCAGTATATTAACCCCAAGCCCATGTTTAACTAAAGCACGTCTTCCTTTTTGCTGTTGTGAGTTAAAAGCACATGCCCTGTTCTGGCAAGGTTGCTGCAGACTTCAGGGTAATACTTTACCACCAGGTAGCTGAGAGAACCTGTGCCCTGAAGTCGTTGATGTGCACTACGCTGCACTGATTTACATACCACTGATACCACAGTTTCGGAATCCCTGATGTGGTCACCTCACAAGAATGAATGAAAAGAAAAGCAAGGGATTAGTTTAAATTCCCCCAAACTGTTCTTCAGTTTTGGTATCCCAAAATAACTGCATGTAAGACTAAAAAGAAGAGATATCTAGGCCTTTATTTTTGTTCTGAATTTCCTGGGCAGAAATACATATGCATTTGCAAGATTGTTCAAGTAAATTAGATTTGATGCTTTTGAAAAGCTGCAGCTAAATCTCAAGTCTGAAGAAAGTATACTTTCTAATTTAAGAAGAATGGTAATGCTGAGTCTTTCTCAAGCCATTAACAGTCATAACTTCAGAAACCGAAAGTCCTATGATACACATCAAGAATTTTGATACTTCACATACAATGGATAGAAAAAATGAGTAATAAGGAAAGAAAAAAAAATGTTGCTGCATTCTCAATAGCATCCAGATGCTGAACAAAAATGGAGAAAAGATTTCACAATCTAGATACGGTTGTGCAGCTCTAAGTCTGGATCGCATTTTTTGTGAGGTACGGTCCTGGAGAGAACAGTTGCTGTTTCACAGTTATGCTAGATTTAATTGTAACCAAAGGTTACAAGAGGTAGTGTGTGAAAAACTAAATTATTGATGGGAGAAGAGATGTCACTTCCTGTTAGCTGGTTAGTTCTGTTCCTGTACATGATGCAAATGTGTTGTCCCAAAAGCAACAGAAATCACTTGAATGTAATTACCTCATCTACTTTCTAAGAGCTTTTTCAACCTTACTTTGTATATTCTTGTCTCTCTTCTCAACTCTTTGCTTTTTTTTTTTTGCCTTTTTTTTTTTTTTTACCATCTTGTTGTAACAATGAAGATTGTAAAATGCTAAGAACAAGTTTACATTTTTGTCAGTCCTACAGAAGCCCCATTTGTTACAAGTTGGGGAAAATCACTTTTTTAACTGATGGTTGTGCTATACATTTGCCTTTTCTAGTATAGCATCATTCCACAAAAAAGTTTTTTTGGACCATTTTGAACAACTAGCTGATGCGTACTGCAGATACAACACTTGCTGAAGAAAATTCTCTTTCTGTAAGGAATTATTTTCCTAGTAATACTTTACTTTAGGTTTTTGAGTAAAACATCCTTTAATAACCTTTTATTTTAAAATAGCTCCTGGAAATATTCAAAGTCTTTCTTTTAATAAATTCTAAATATTTAGTGTTTCTATAGATTAGAAAAGAAGTCTAAATAAAATAGGAAAGGAAAAATATTTGTCGGAATGAAAAGAAAAAAGTTTTGGATTTTTTTTTTAAAACGGTTCACATAGACTTGAATCAGGAGAGCAGAGCATGGTTTAAGATCACTTGAAAACATATCTACTACCCTTTCTGTAACTTTAGTGGTGAGACAAATAAAAATACCTTAATGCTTCTTATAAATCAATGGTAGTGATAATGTGCTGTTGAAGCAGTTAAATCTAACTACTTCTTAAAAAAAGATGACTAATATAAGGTCTGCAGAGATACTGAGCAAGATGAGGCCAGTGAAACACGTATAAGCAGATGACCAGGCAGGAACTGGGTTTTTAGCTCCTGTTTCAACTAGTAACTAGTAATCGGTCCGCAGCTAAAGACAATTCTCCAGCATGGGTTGCACACAGTATGCTGTTGTTATTTTCCTTAGTATCCCCTGATACTTATCCTTGATGAGTATTCATTTGCATCCTGAAAATAAGGTATACATATCCTCTGTGACAACATTATGGGCATCATTTGAAACCCGTGGCTCTTTGACCCTGCTCTTATATCAAAATAGCTGTGGCTTTCGTAGCTTTGATATGCACCACATAACACGTGTGCAAGGGAGTGTGACAGAAAAGAGGACGGTAATTGCCAGCATGACAAATCTATTAATTCTTTATGATTCACTATTTCCATTACTATCTCACCGAAGTGACTTCACAGCTACCTGAGAGGTAACCATGAAGCTGTTAGCTAGCGTGTGGGACATAACAGCACAGCTGCCATCGGCATGTTTAATTCTCCAACAATTTGCTGATTGGTGACTATATGAATGGTTGATTTTGATTGACGTTCTTGAATTGTTATTTTCAGACTTCATTTTTTTTTAATGTGGTAATTTTGAAGGAAGGTCTAACCTCATGTTTATAGATGATAATCCCCCTTAAATGCTTGCTTGTTTACACTGACTGTTTTCAATCAATAATGTGTTTAAATGGGTTTTATACTAGTTATCACAGAAAAGAATTAATTAAGATTTGTAAAGTATTTGAATATTTTTGAATATAAATGGGGATAAATACTGTTTCTTTTTCTGGATTTCTCTCTGTCAGTCCAAATAAAGAAAATACAAAAAAATGACAAAGTTGTTTAGAAAATAGACAATTATTTAAAGTAGTCATTTTTTAAACACCCCAGCACATATAATTTCAGTGACAGAATGTTTGTTTTCCACAGACCCCTTTCGTTATGACCAAAATAGTGCTTCGTTTTGTCAGTATGCTGGAGGAGGAATACTCAGGGATATTCAGGGCACATCCACCAGCTCAGCCTGGTGTCTGCTGGGGCCACAGAGAGGCACCAGCTCTGGCTCCTGGAATGCCTCTGCCCACTGCCCCCGCTGCCCCCAACCTTGGTGTCTGCCAGGCTGTTTTTCGCACTTTTTTCCTCACTCTTCTCTGCCTGTGCAGCGTTTTGCCCTTTCTTAAACATATTTTCCCAGAGGCACCACCAGTGTGGCAGAGGGGCTCGGCTTTGGCCAGTGGCAGGTCCCTTTTGGAGACAGCTGGAACCAGCTGTGCCCAGCACTGGGCAGCCCTGGCCTTTCCTCACAGAGGCCACCTTGCAGCCCACCCTCCAGCAGCAGCTGGGCACAGCCACCCAGTACAACCCCTCCCTGTCCCCCGTCCCCCTATGTGTCCCCCCCCTGCACTGCTTTTCTCTTCCTGCTCCCCTTCCCCGGCATGTTCCCTCATCAGCTGAGGTAAAGGAGGCAATGTCCACCCTGTATAGTGTTGTAGGTTTGCGTTATAAATGTAGTTAGTAAGTCCTCATGTGCTGCATCCATCACCATATGCATGACATCTTTATTGAAGGTTTGGTCATAAGTAAAATGAGAGATGACTGTAATTAATTTGATGGGAATAACTTCATAAAAGTAAACACTGCGTTGTTCTTAGGAGCACTAAAAATAGTGAGGAAGCTGCTCTCTGTTCTGAAGTTATGCTTAAATTTCAAAATTCTCTTATTTGAAGGATAGTTAAGATATGAAGTATCATAAAGAGAAATTTTTATTAGATGGATTTCATATGTGATCTTGAGTAAGCCATTTGACCTGCTCTGTCTCTCACATCCCTATATGTAGTAAGAAGAATATATTTTCTTGCTTCTGTAGGAGATAGATAGAATTTAATAAGTATTGTGAAGTGCTCAGAGGTAACAATGATAGAGTTTGTGTAATTATTTAGATAAGCAACCTCTTAATCTACTATTTTAAATATATGAAAGTACTAAAATACTTCAAAAGTGTTTTTAGTTCAGACCATTTTGGGTAGCATTCGTTACCAGCTACTTCATCCCATCAAGGTTCAGTTAGCTTGAAACAAAATCAGATGTCAGTGCATTATTATTCTTTGTTCAAAGGCTGATTATTTATATAGATATATTGCATACATGTCACTTCTTTCCCTTGTGGTTTCTATTAATCGTTTCTTACAGAAAAGTAACTGCAAGTTCTGTGTTTTTTGACAGCTACCAGTTGTTGAGTGGATATAAGCCTGCTCCCATGGATCTGAGTTTTATCAAACTGACCCCTTCTCAAGAAGCTATGGTGGATAAACTAGCAGAAAATGCTCACAATGTGTGGGCAAGGGACCGTATAAGGCAAGGCTGGACGTATGGTATCCAGCAGGTAAGTGCTAACCTCTGGTAGTTGCAAAAGCACTTACTGATTGAGATATTTCACAGTTAAATGGGAATAATCGGGATACAAAAGCAGGAAGAAGCAGCTAATGAATACAAGTCTCTCAGTCAGAAAGCAGAAATACATGATTAAAACAATCCTGCTAAATCTAGCAGTATGAGACTCCTATTTTACAAGCAGTATTAAAAAATTGGTGGTATATTCTTGTTTGCTGTCTAGATCTCAGGGTGAGAAAATTGTATGCAGGAAGCTAATATGCTCTAGTATTTTAGGAAATGTAAACATTGACTTTCAGTAGGGGATCATTTAGATGTTTGCAGTCTTGGGAATTAAATAATTTTGTTTATCCAGGAAAATCAGAATGTAAACCTCTAGTAATCACTTTGCTAATGTGTTGTATTTCTGGCAGAGGCCACGTTTAACTGAAAATAGTTAAGTCAGTCTCCAAGTTCCACTTCTACTTTAGTGTTTTTGTTTCAGTGAATAGGAATGCTGCCTGGTAGGTATAATGATGGGTTATAAGGGAGGGAAGTAAAAACTACGCATGGTGGATAGTTAACAGAAAAACTCAAGGTCTTTGTTTTCTTTAAAAAAAAAAATCAATTTGGTATATAATAAGCCTAGTTTATTATTTTTCAAGAAAGCCACTATATCAATTTTCCCTTAGGAGTCATATTTTCTATTCTTCTTGTGATTATTCGTGAATTTTATGTAGAGAAAGGTGTCTTCACTTATGTTAATAAATGTGTGGTAGCATATCACAGTGAAATTTTAGGAAAATTCATCCCTTGGGGGAAAAAAAATGAGTTTTCATGATTTTGCACTGGGCATAAAAGACGACCATTATTTTTGCAAAAATGAGAAACAGCTGTTTTGCAGGCACATACACTTTCCTGCTTGCAAACAGTTGGTTTTGTTTTTGACAAAAATTGGACTTACATATTTCAGTTCAGCACATTTCAAATTTTGTTTTTCTGTAATACTAAACCTCATTCTATTTGCAAAGCTTTTGTGTATAAAAAAAAATATCTGGTTTTTTATATATATTAAGTTAGGCATTTAAATTCACCTCATCTCATACTGACAAAGTACATTTATGTGACAAAATACATGCTTCATAGCATTTCAGCATTGTCCATTATAGTATCTTTACTATAAAGTTCTCAGTTTGGTACTTTGTAAACTATTTAGGAAATCTGTGTTCTATATTTGGGTCTAGGAAGACAATGAACCAATTCTTGTGTTTGCAGACTGGAATATATGTAATGTCCCCTACTAGATAGACACTGAAGATAATTCAGCGTTGGTGCAACTCCCCTGCTTAAAACAGGATTAAATTCTGTCCTAATTCTGCATCTTTGAGTGAGGAAAGGTGGCTCTTTGAAGTGCTGTTAACATTTCTGATAGAATATTAATAATGAGAAACATTAGAAGTGATGATTCTGTGTTGTCAGCCAGGGGAGAAGATTAATTTATTTTGAACCTACTATTTCAATCCTCTTTTTATGGAGGCAGAGCACAATTAATTTCTAGAATGACTGTCTGTATGTCTCTAGATAGTCAAAAGAAGTATTTCTGGTAGATTAAAGAATGCACTCAATAACTTACACCATACCTCCGACATTTTTTATTCTCTCAGAAGCCAAACATTTCCAATATAGGGCCTTGCCAATCAGGAGATTTGAAATGAATGGAAGTTAGAAAATAGTTACAAAACTAAATTTAATTTTGCAACAGAATTTGTTGGTTAAGATGAAGTTAAGAATTTTCTGGAATCAAATGCCTCTCTTAGCTAAGTATGTTTCTAACTATCATTGGGGAAAATGTAAACCCACAACTCTTATGTAGTGAATAAAGTTTCTTACATCTTGAAGACAATTTAACATACCCTGTGTATCTGTATGTCTTTTAAAAAAAACACAAGTAATTTTCCCATCTTTATTGGAGTGAATTTGCAGTTAAATTGTATGTTTTCTGAATTAGTGAGGTATTAAGTAAGAAAGATGGTTAAATTATACTGTCAAAGACCTTTCCAGTGTTACTGGGTTGGGAATGATAAGTGGTGGGAGTAGGTAGCAATGAAAAAAGTTTCTCTTTTACATCTACACAATATTTTTATATGCTGTCTTTATGTATATCTTGCTGTACCTGTTGATATAGAAGGTTCTGCTTTGAAAGAGGCATGATGTGATAGTAATAAATCATTAGTTTTACTATGGTTCCCAAAAGGCAGTGGAGTTGTCATAGACTACAACTGTCATTGAAAAAAATTAGACAAGTCTAGCGCATGATGTAACCTAAAATTAAGCACTTCAACTTCATGTCAGAAGAATCATGAAGACTGTCTTACATTCTTGACCCTTTGCCCGGGGCAAGGGACTGACCTTATTGTAGAATCTAAAACATTGTGGCCCTGTGAAGAGACCTTTTTGAGGCTCACCAGGAGAGAGCAGAGAGAAGGACTCTGTGATCTACTCACTAAACAGCTCTCTGTGTTTTATCTACTGACTTTTAAAATTCTGTCATGAGGGCCAGCCTTGGAACTCAGGCCTCCTTAAACTCCCTTCCTAATAAATGTCCTGCTCACTGGATGACAAAGCTCAACATGCAAATTTAACCTATGCTCACTTACTACAATTTATAGTCTGCTGTGAAAAAACTTGTGTTACCTATTTTCCATGAGTGTTTTAAAAACTGATACCTATATCCTCAAAGATATCTGACTGGACAAATAAGAATTAGGTGTCTAAATCCATTTTGATCTCCAAGAACCAGTTGTTATATAAAGAAGTTATCACTATCACTTAGACCTGCTAAATTTTAAAATAAAAGGGTAAGCCTCTAGTTAGGTTTTTGGAGATGTTTTAAGCAGTCAGTGTGAGTCAGGCACTAATTTTGACTACCAGGTTGTGCTCTGAAGGAGACTTAGACAAATACTTCTGCTCTAAATCTTGACACGGCTTAGGTATATGATCAGTATTGAACTGTTCTTCCTTACCAAAACAAAGACAATTATTGGCATGCAAAGAAGAACCTGGAGAATTTAAAGGTAAAAAGCCCAAGTGCCTATGAAGCTGATCACACTTGGAGTTGGAAAGCCACCGAACTGGGGTTTTACAGTCTTGAGTGCTTCTGCTTTAAACATCCAAATATTTTATTGGGTCCTAACAGAAGACTTTCGTGTGCTGAGTGGAGCACTACTGTTGAGAATGTAATGCAGTGGTGCAGTGAACAGTGTCAGAGTTATGCTTTCCAACAGAGGATGGCTGTTAAAGATCATCAAGAGCTCAGAAATATTTGTGACCTTCAGAAAAAAGATCAACAAGATCAGCAGTATCCTTTACTCCTTTCCTCTTGACAGGCAAATTACAATAGTCTCACGTATGGTTAAACAGGTAGACGATGTCCTTGAAAACTTTCCTACCAGTAGCGTGTCTTGGAGAAGCTGCTGTGCTGGTGGTGTTGATGTTGATTTCTTCTTAATTCCTTTTAATTTTCTCTTTTCAAATAACTAAGTTTGTTTTCTTTGGGAGAGAAGATGACAGCTGAGTTCCAGGAGTGCTTACAACGTGCAGAAAACAAACACCATTTGTTAAAAGTCAAAAGAATAGAGAATAGCAAGGTGCTCCTTTCTGGGTGCAGGGCAAAGATGCATCTCATTTAGCTGACATACGTATATCACATGGCAAGCCGCTAGCTGTCGTACACACTGCTACATGCTTCTGCTTGACTCCAGCAATGGGTTTGTTTCATAGGCTACATTTTGTCATCCCATCATATTACTGTGACATGTTACAGTACTGCAATAAAATGACATGTTGTTATGCTGTATAATACTGTAAGCAGATCTCGCAGAGCTATGAAATTATTTTCCTAAGGGAAAGAAGCTTACAGATGTTTGAAAGTAGATGAACTAATCCCTGGGAAATATGTTATAAACAGCAATTGTGGTGTGGCTGTAGGATGGATTAGATAGTAGCTCTGTTCCACCAGGAGTGCCTCATTGTTTTGGGATTCTTTAGTATGAAAAATTAAAGGGATGCTGTCAAGTAGTTCACGTATAAACCATTACTTTCCTGTTATTAACTGGTGGGGGAAATGCCTTCCAAGTTCCAGATTTTTTTTTCTTCTAAATCCACCACTGCTCGTCAGGGTTTTTTAACAAGAGACAGCTGCTCTTCCTGCATGACTATACACAGTATTTTTGTTCTGCTGCTGCAGAGCCAGCCAGCCAGCCAGCAGCGGGAGCACAAGTTAACTAATAAATCCTGTTCCCAGAACTGTGCTGACAGCTGTGATGACACTGAGCACAACCAAGTAAGTATTTTTCAGTAGTACAGACTCACAGTAGCTTATTGCTCCCTGAAAGGAGCAAAAGGAACAAAACAGGTAGGAAAGACGTAGATTTCTGCTGAAAAGAACATCTGAAATAGGAAGGGTAAGTGGTAAAACAAGCACGCCAGCAGTATGAAAATACTTGACAGTGTCCCTTTAAGGGAGAACATGGTTGCCTGCAGGTTGGTCTTTTCTGAACCGGGGAAATGGTCAATGACCAAACCCAGATAAGGTAGATAGATCCAGGCAAAGGGGCAATATAGCCTCGGTTTGAGTCAATTAAAAGAATCACATTTGTGCTATGAGAGAGGGCTTTTTTCTTCTTTATTTTACATGTATGGATTTTAACCTTATGTCTTATCATAATGACCTGAGTTATTTGTTTAGGTATTTTTAAGGATTTTTTCATAACAAGCCGATTTAAAAATAGCATTGAATTATAAAAGGTTGTATTTGTGACTAAATCTTCACAGTCAAATGGAAAATATTCAGAACTCACATAAGTTTATCCATGAGCTTACAGTATCGATGGAAATTTAGAAAACTGTGATGTCATGTATGCAGGAGAATCCCAACTTTTATATAAGTAAGGAAGAGACAGAAAGGGAGAGAAAAGAGTCAAGCTTAGAGATCAGAAGGCAAATGAAAATAATTTCAAGTACATTAGGCACTCCCTCACTCTTCCTGAATACATGAATTTTAGGTCTCCCCACTGATTGTGGGGGTCACAGCCAAAGATTCTGACTTCTGAATTTTGCTTATTATGCATTGTCACGTATGCAGACAGCTTAGTCAAAGGGAGTCTTGCTTTTTCTTCATGTTGTGTTGTGTGTGGTAGCCTAACAATCAGAAACCTCAGTTATATTGAAAAAAAAAAAAATATTAACAACCCCCCACATTGGTTATAAGAATCAGCAAGCTACAAAATTCTTCCCACTGTGTGATAAGCATCTTTAAAAAGATGCTCTGTGCTTCCTGTCCCAGGATAATTAGTCAATTAGTCAGGACTGTGATGTAATTATCTCCTGATTTTTTTTTTTATTATTATTTTTAGATTTTTGTAGAAAGCATATGACATCCATATTTGATCTGGAGTTGTTCTTTCCAGACTGCCTAGTGCTGCAGTGCAAGAGAGGCACTGTTCTGGAGATTCAGACTGAGGAAATACGGATGTGTGGTAAAAACCATGAGTTGAAAGCTTATCATTTATATTGTCATTAAATATATATAAAAAGGCATCGACCCTGTAAAAACTACTTATGTTACCTCACTTTCACATTCTACATTATTTATACTGATATATTAATTCCTTTCATTCATAGTCAGGGCACATTGCGCCAGGCATTCCATGTGGGCACAGTTTCTCAGGGAAGATGGTAAAAGGTGTACACGTTTCTAAAGGATGCACATACTTCTAATGAAAGAGCACAGCTGCTAGTATGCCAGGTTAGGAACACAACTTCTGCTTTGGGTGGATACATTTAGGATATTTAACATTGACAAGAATATGGCTTTGTGAGGACTTTGTTGTGCTTTCCAGTTCTAAAGACTCTGGAATCTTGAAATGACTTTGTGAGTACCAATTTAAAATTATATTTTTCCTTTTCCCCCTATAAAATGATTTTTAATTTTAGTGGTTTATGATTAAACACAAGCTGCCATGATAAATGCAGAAAAGCTAGACCTCTGGATAGCATGATATGAAGTGTAAGATGTAGGTGAATGATCCTATTTACAGTGTATGTGCCTCACAGACACAGCGGCTCACTGAGCTGGGTTTCTGACAGCATTGCTGGCAAGCTCACAGGTAGCATTTGTTGTGTCAATTGGTAAGAAATCTTTGTGGAAGTGCAAGATGCACAGATACGGCAGCAAGCAGAATCACTTCAGCTGTGGAATGAGTGTTTTCTAATGTTGTATTTAGCTAGGAACAGCGCATCTGTATCACTGAATATGTGCTGAAATACATTTGCTTTGTCCTTGTCATTTAACAACCTTGGTTATGAGAACGAAATAGTTTCAGTAGCACACAGAATATGTATCTGTACAGCTTTTAATGCTTTAAATCACAAAACTTGTGATCACATTAAATTACTACCATGTTTTCCTTCCACTCTTCCTAGACTGTGTTCTCATTTTTTAGTCTTTTCTTGTCTGTCTTTTTGATAGGTACATATTTATGTATGTTTCTGGTGTCTTTTTGTTCCTTTTAGTCTAGTGATCTGTGCTGTTCCTGAACTTCTCAGAGCTTTGGGAAGGCCCAGGAGTGCACAGGTTTGCGGTATTACATTTGTAGCTCTGAAAACTGTATTATTCTTTATAATTTCAAGTATCTTTTACAGGTTTATATGAGGCTTTGGTTTTTCAGAATTATTTCTGAAGAGTAAAAATTCATTATACATACTGTATCTCTTAATAGGTTTTTCTTTTATAGCTGCTTATAGAATTTGGCTATGGTTTTTTAATGCTGCTGTAGATAATATAGACACTCTGTTTCATTCTTACTCTTGCATGGCATCTGTCTATGCAAGTTGCAAGACCAGTTGCTAGATCCAGTGTGCTAGACCAGTTATCTACATGTCACACAACTCACTGAACGAATGGATGTAGTTCTGCACCTCTCGGCTCCCGGTGTGTTTGCAGCAGTGTTCATTACCTGCAATGGAAGTTCGAAAAGGCTTGTTGATATTTGTTGGAGTGTGTGTGTTTAGGTATTTTTTTCTGTAGTTCTCTTCTATTACTTCAAAGAGCTATATTCAGTTAGTGCCATTGTTGACTGATTATTGCCTATTTCAAATCTATTTATACTCTACAAATAGGTGTGTGTGTGCCGATTCAAATAATTCTTTGTCTATCATTTGCTGTATGTAGCAAATTCTGTAGTGTACACTGTTAAAAATAATACTGACTTTTCATGGTCTGTGTTACATCACTTAAGTTTAACATTATTTATTAAAAGTTCCTTCCATTTATAGTCAGGGCATGTTCTGCCAGGCATTCCAGCTTTGCATGGTTGCAATGCTTTCTCTTACTGAAGTGACTCCAAATTAAATTCTAAATGACTAATGCAATGTTTGTGTTACATTAAATGAGGACATAGTTGTGTAATAAAATACATATAGGCTTTTTTCTTGCACGCCCCCCCCCCCCCTTTTTTTTTCTCCTGTGATATGATAGGTTCTGAATGTAAACCCAAAGAATTACATAAACTTCATGTACCCAGCTCAAACCATTTAAAACAATCTTGTCAACAAGTTTAAATTTTTTTGGGGGGGTTGTCTTCTTGAGGAGACCTGCTTTTCTTTTTCTCTCAAATGACTCTCTGAATAAGTAGTTGTCAGACAAAACACAGTCTTCTGATGAAGCATTAGACTGTCAAACCTAGAAAACTCTAGCAAAAAAATTAAAACATAGGCTGAGTTTTCCTTCTTTTAACAGTTTACAATACAAAATAATAGATTTTCTGTAGTGAAAAGGAAGAATTAAGTCTAGGTACAAATTGCAAATGTATTTAATAAAAATTGCCACTCTTAGCTAATTAGTTTTTTTATTGACTTGATTGTGACTGTGCCACGCTCAATCACTGTATAGGATAATTCTCTTTATTAGATACCTGTAAACCACAGAGGTGCAGAAGATTGTTAGTGCAAAAACTTATGATGAGTATAACAATAACAGTTCCTAATTCAGCAATAAGTAAAACATTCAAAATTTAGATAGATATATTATAGGGGAAAAAACTGAAGAAATTATTAAAAGAAAAATCCCTTCTGATATTCATATTAAAGAAGTAGCCAAAGTCTTAAATGGGTGGAAAAGTTCATAATATTAAATAAAATTAGATCCAAGGAACAAAAATTTGTAAAATTGAGTTTCTTTAATAATTATTATTTCTCTATACTCCCACCCCCTCGCCCTTATTTTGTGCTTAGGCATTTTTAAAAGAACTTATAGTATATTTCATGATCATAACATTGTTATCATCTGATTGCCTGTATGTTAATGTGTGTTAATGATTGGTATGGCAATTACCAGTGTATTAGTCTAACTTATCATGTATAAAAAATTACATAATTATTGTTCCAGACTTATGTTTCATATTTTTAAAGAGAGGATTTCATAATATCTTTTGGACATATGTTTCAGAGGAAATTATTTCTTTTTTTATGTCTTTTCCAAGACAAATAATTAAACCCATGGTGTTTAAACTCTGACGCTAATGTGAATGTTATTATATCGCATAATAATTCCTTATAACATTTATAAGGGTGTTGGACTAGATGGTCTCCAGAGGTCCCTTCCAACCCTAATTATCCTGTGAGTCTGTGATATACTTTAACATTTATTTAGTCCATTCTGGAAGCAGCCCTTTTCCCCAGCTACCAAATTACACATTGGAAAAAGGGGATGTCAAATTAAGTGTTCAGAATAAATAAGGAAAGCAGTGTCCTCTGAAGTGGTCCTTGTGTTGGCCCTGTCACTGTCCTTCCTGCTGAATATAAGAGCTGATATGATGCAGTAATTCTTGTCCCTGACAATGCGTTCTCTTTATCTTTCTGTTAGCCCTTTTAGCATATATATGTAATGTGTGTCCCGTAATATTTCTTCTCCTGGAAGGCTCACTGGTAGGACCTGATTTCGTCAAGAACTGGTTAATAACTGCACTTTATTTTACTAAGTACGATAAGGGATAAGGCAGATAGCCTTGTATCTAAGCATTTAAAGGACAGCAAAGGATGCCTGCAAGTATTTGTTAGAATGGATGTGCCATTTCTTTTCTTCCTGCAAAGGCAGAATGAAAACCACATACATTCTTACAAATAGAACTGTGATGCTCTAAAAGTAGTAAGATACTTTAATTGTAGACACTGTTTTCTAAAATAATAGGTGCTATTTTTGCACTTCTTAGTAAGTCTAACCAATTGTAAAAGCCTTTCATTATCTTTGGTATTTGTACCTAAAAGAAAAAAACCAGCAAGTATTTTTTTATATGTCCGGTCTTAATTTTTATTTTTTTTAAAGATATTGGGAAGAGCATGGAGGTTTCTTTGTATGGTTTCTCTCACTGCCAACAAATGCCGACAGGATGCATGAGGAAAATGTAGACAAAACCCCAGTTCTATTAGTCACTAAAAATTATTTTAGCTGTATAAATAATCCAGTTAAACAATGCTTTCAAATAACGTAATTTTGCACTAGAGGAAAACTTTATCTTTGTTGTATTAATGAACCTAAAATACAAAGATTAAAGCTAAAGCTTACTAATACATTTCAGCTGGAGGGAAAGGTTACATTAAATTACCTATTACAAAAATTCTGCACATTAAGCTCATTAATCATGTTCGTACAAGACCCTTTATTTTGGAAAAATACATGGTTTAAGTCCTTTAAATAGTAAGACGCAGGTTTATTATCTATTTTATTATTTATTAATTAGTATGGCGTGTATTAATATTTCTGTTAGTAGTGTTTAGTACTTCTTTTGTTTATATCTTATTTATCCTTTGGGATTTTATATATCTTGCTTAGTGCTATAATTACAAAACCCCTATATATTTGTGTTACAGTAATTTCTGAGCTTCAGTTATGTACCAACTTCCTATGGTAGATGCTTCACAGACAGTGTACAAGATACAATCCCTTTCAGTCAAACTCTTTGCATTTATCCTTGTTCCTGTTAAGTAAATTTGATGGAAAATGAAAGCAGGTATAAGCCATGCAGTTTTATTGATTTGTGTATTACTTGCCTTTTTAGTAAATTCAGTGTTGTTACTAGTTTCTGGACTATCGCAGCTTCCTTGAATCCTTGCTGTATTTGCAGTTCCATGATTTCAGTTGGTATAAATAGTAATTTTTGTACTGCTGCTATAGCAGTTTTGTCTTTAAGCCAAAGCACAGTTTCTGAAATAGAATCGATTTTTCATACTTACGCAGGATGTGAAAAATCGAAGAAATCCTCGCCTTGTACCTTACGCTCTTTTGGATGATCGGACAAAGAAGTCAAACAAAGACAGTCTTCGGGAAGCAGTCCGCACCCTTCTAGGCTATGGTTACAACCTGGAAGCTCCTGATCAAGATCATGGTAATTAATTTTGTTCTTTTGTTCTCTCTCAAAACAAAAATTAGAATTTTTCATTCCAATACTGGATTTGCTAGTCCAATAAAACAATCCAAACAGGTATGGTATTTTCAAAGCTAATGGGTGCTTTACTCCATCTTCTGTTCTTTCTATTTCCTCTTGATCTCACTTTCCTTATTGTTTCCTTTTCCTGTCTTGTGGCCTCAAATGAAGAATTAAATAATGAAGCATTTTTACATTTTAAATCAGTAATACAATTTCTCTGTATTTCATACACTTCCTTTCACTGTACGTTTTTTAGATTTGATAGTTCAGATGAATCAAACTTAAAAGCTCAAACAATTTAAATCAGGATTGTGAATACTACATGACACAACCCTAAAATACAAAAAATCAGGATAATGTGTTTTATCATCTTGCTCAATATATGGTCTTATGCCAGGGAATAAAATGTATGATTGCACTGTAAATATGTGCATAAATATTTGAACTTCCCTAATTTCAAAATAAGTTTTTAATTGTAGTACTAATTAAGAAGTTTTTAGTTGTTATTTTAAGACAGAATAGCAAAATTACTAAGAAAAAGATCATATGTAAACGCAGTAGATGTGAATTTTATATTCCTACAATTTTAACTCTATAAATAATGAAAAACTCAACAGTACATGTACAATCTTGTATTTAAACACTTCAAGCTGCAAGGTGAAATTTTTGAAGACAAATGCCTACAAACCAAATTTCTGTGAATGTCAAACTACAAGTCTGGAATTAGATAGTCTGTTAGAGCATTTACGCTTCCTGGACTTACTCAGGTCTTTGAAGTTGAATTTTAAGTAAGTAAATTTTAACTCACTTCTCCCAAATATTTTATTTGAATTGCATTGTTGCCAGATTGAATATTTTATTGATACAGTGGACAATATTTTCTGCATATATAGTTTGAGTTTGAGACATCCTAAACAGCAAAAATTTTTAAAGCACATAAACTTTTAATAAAGAAGTTTTAAAGAAACAGTACACAACATTTACCTCTTTAATTGCAGAATAGAAAATGTTAAGAAAGTACAAGAAATCAGGAGACATAATGTACAAATAAAGTAAATTATTTTATAGATTTTGGCTTTTTAAAACAACAGTTTTAAAACTGTCATGGTCAGATCAAGTTTTAAGATGGAACACGGCAGGGATATTCTTGATACTGTACTGTCGTTCTGGAACACTAACAGCACATACAGAAAGGAAATGGTAACACAATAGACACAGCCCTTTAGCAATGATATTCTAGAAGTTCACTTAGAGATATGGAAATATGGAACAATCGAATAAAAATTGAAACTTAAATCTTTATAATCTCAGCAAAGTGTGGAAAATTTAAGGTATGTGTCTAAACCTTACACTGTTGATATATTGATTAATAAATTATTATTTTTCCTGCTTTATATAGCAATAGTATAGTTAAATTTGGACCTGTTAAGGCCACAGACCTTCAGTACAGCATTTCTGCTCCAGGTCTAACTCATACCCAAAATGTGGACAGAGAACATGCCATTTTGTGTTTCTTTTCCAAAGCACATACGTGTTCTGATTCTCAGCTTTTATGAGAGGCTGCTATTAAATTACACTTTTAAATATGAGGCATCACTGATACCATGAGTGTGTAACAAGGCTGGATTGCTGAATGGGCAAAACCAGTGTTTCCTAGTGGAGTAGATTTTGTTGGTGGCAAAATGCTACAGTCTCACTGTTAAATCTGCCCGTGCCTAGTCTGGAGAGTTTAAGGCTGCTGCATAATCTTGTAACTTCTTCCCCTCCCACTGTGGGAAGGAGATTTTGTGGAGAGAGGGAGAGAGCACGGCTTTCGCTTGGTTCTTGAGAAGGTGGCTTGGCTGGTGTGGGAGGCTTTGCCTCTTGTAAAGAGAGAGAGAATGAGCACAGTAGTTTTCCACAATCTCCTCCAAATGCCACTGAGCAATATTAATCCCCTTTCCTCATTTACAGCTCTGAAAACCACGTGACCCTGCTTTACCTTGGAAATGAACTGCTGGAAAATTTTATTTTTTCTGTATGATGCAGAGATCCTTGAGCTAGTTGTGCATATGGAGTTACTAATGAAATGTAAAGAACATAATTGCAGCCCTTGCACCTGAAAAGTCATCACTCCTGCTGCAAAATTCCCAGAGGAAAAGACCTGCAGAACATTGTCCCACAAACTGGTCTTTCTTTAAAAACTGGAATTGCATTCAGCAAAAGCTTTCTATACTCATTTTGGGGATTTAGATTTTAGAGTTTATGCGTGTCTCAGGTTTCTGAGGTACATAAAAGGATCCCCTCATTAGGCAAAATCCATAGTGTTACTAAAGGATTTAGAGCCCTCTAGTGGTGTTCTGCATCTCCATTCATAGATTTTGTTTCAAACATCGATTTACAAAGCTCTAGTGTCATTTTCTATGCTTTATTAGTATTATTACTTACTGATTTCCTACAGCAGCTGCATTGTTGGGGTTGCTTAGAATCTAGAAAGCATTAGGTTCCTTAGAATCTAAAAAGACAACAAATTCTCAGTTGCAACTTCATGATGATTCATTTCCTGTACAGGAGAGGTGCTGAGGGTCTTCAAAAGTGTTTACAAGGCATTAATTATGCAGACTGTCAAAGAGAAAATCTTGCTGATAAAGAATTATGTGGCAGAGAGTTCAGAGTTGCTTATCGGAAGCTTAATGAGTCTGACCCAACTGAAGTCAGGCATTTTGTGGCATGAAAAGTGATCGTGAGCTCTGAGGCATGTGATTATATAGGCTATTCAAGATAATACTGGAAACGTGTGGACTTTGTTGTGGCTGAGAAAATAGAAGAGGAAGGAGGAGGTTCTTTAATATGGTCTAACAAACACAGAAGTAGGTTCAGACGTATTTGAGTTTATAACAGACTCATGAAGAGGAGGAATTATGGTGTTCTGATTGGAATAGTGACTTTTCAAAGGCTACACAGTCTTTAATACCTTACAAATTTGTGGAAAAAAGATCCAGAATTCTTTAGGCATTCTCTTTCCTTATCTGAGAAAAAGAGAGATCCCCGAATTGTGTGATTTGATTAATGGAAAGAAAACTTTATAAAATATCAGAGAATAGGGTAGTTGAGAAAACTTAAGGAAGAAAGATCAGGGGTTTGATTCAGCATTTCTTCATGGGCTTTGTGAAATATTCATCTTTTTAAAGTGTCATTTTTGTCATTTCAGGCTACCTTATGATTTGAATTGATAGGTCTTGGAAAGAGGGGTCAGGAACAGACTAGGACTGTGTAATAAGTAAGGATCAGTGAGGGAAGTTTGTAGGTACTCACTGTACAAGTTTGTAGTTATTTTAGCAGAAGGTACTACATAACAAAAATGTGTAGAGTAGTGAATGGCAGCTCAGAGAGGGAAATCTCACTATATACTGATATAAAATATTGAAAGAGAGCAGAAAGAAGATAAGATTAGAAATGCTTAAAAGAATGTTAGGAATGGCCGTGTCCAGGGCACCACGTAGGCTAATGAGTAGTGGTATTCAAGTAATATTCATAAATAAATGTTCTTAGGCAATTTTTGAGAACACTTTCCATAGGTAGTAGGTGGATACTACATAGCTCTAGATGAATCAATAAAAGCATTTTTTCAAGACAGTATGTTCAGTGTGGTGAGGGAGAGAAGAAAATTGGAGAAGTAGGTGAGTGTGAGATTCGTGTTTTTGTGAATAGTAAAATGAAAGTGCATTCCTATTGGAACAGATTGATCTGTAATGGATGGTGGGATAACACAGGAAAAGAGTGGATGTGGGAGCAAAGGAATGACCCACAAGACACCTGGGATGTACAGATGGAGAGTTGGATCAGAGCTTAGAGATCCAAGTCCAAAACGTCATTACTTGTTAGTTTTCAAGGAAAAAAGAGAAAATAGTTTTTATTTATTTTATGTCTCAAAGCAGTACATGTACCAGCATATTTTTTCTCCTTTTAAAAAATCCTTGCTTATACATTCCAAAAATGTTATAAAGCAGAAATGTGAGGCATAAACTAAGCTTGTTTCTACTGCTGTTATGGAGCAGACAGAATAACATGTTTACAGTTTTACCCTTCCCTCGAGGTTTCTTTTCTTCTCTTTCTCTGAAGCAGCCCACTAACAATGCAGTTGCATTTCTTCAGTATTTTTTATGCCATTATTCTTTCATAGAGTAAAAGAAGCAGTGAATACATATAGAAGGAATAATTTGAATATGTCAAAGTTTAACTTTAGCCTCCTTTGTAACTCATCACGTACCCATTTTAGTCTTGGAGAAAAAATACTTATAATTACCTGAAAAAAAAAGTGGATTTTGACTTAAACACTCTTAAACTAGCTTGTTATGAATCACTTGCAATTAAGAGAATTTTGGAATGAAACATAGTAAGGTATGATAAGCATGTGTGATCATGTCACAGATATCTAATCAAATGAATCAGTGTCAGTGAAAGCTTATATTTTCACACAGCTGTTAATTTATTTTGTGCTCTATTGCACTAGACAAGAAATGTGAAGAAGCTCTTTTTCTTCATCTCAGCTTGACAATTGACAAACATTAACTTTGAAGTGAGAAGTGGTAGTTTTTGAGGCACTAGGAAATCTTGTAGTCATCTGACTCTCTCTTCAACAGTTTGAAAGAGGAAAAAAAGAGTCAACACAATTCAAACTTGACATCTTGATATTTCACTAGTTAAATAATATTTTCTAAGTACTACCTTGGCTGTGGCTAGGTTTTCCTTTGTTCTAACAGTAACCTGCCTTCCCTTGAACAGGAATTGCCTTTAACACTTCTGTGCCGTTTTTAAGGGCATCTTTATTCTTTCTAGACTTGCTGCCCTTTATCTTGACAGAAGTTAATTTATTTTTTTTTCCTGAAGCAAGAGTATAATTACTTCGGGATTTTTGTTGTTAAAGTTTCATGCAAGGCTTCCTTTTATGATTTTTATCCTCCATTTTCCATTGCTTCTGAAGAAAAAAACAACTAAATTGCAACCTTCCTTCTATCATTTATTATAGTAAATAAGAAATATAGTAATAATTTTTATAGTAATGACATACTTAAATTGACTTTTAGAAGGTAAAGAGATTAGGCGAATTGATCACAGTCTCTAAGTAAAGAAGTTGTTTCAGTTGAGGAGTCTTGTCTCAAAGACAGACATTTGTTTTCTGTGGCAATTATTTGGCCTGTGTTTTGCTGGGTTTTGTATGTTTGGTCGTTTTGTTTTGTTTAAAACAGCTGAGAGCCCAGGTCACAGAATCACAGAATTGTTGAGGTTGGGAGGGACCACTTGAGATCATCTGGTCAAGCAGGGTCACCTAAAACAGGTTGTCTAGATGGGTTTTAATGGAAGATTGAGTCTCCACAAGTTGTCTGGCAACTTGTTGCAGTATTGGACCACCCTCACAGTAAAAAGTTTTTTCTTCTGTTCAGATAGAATTTAATGTTTTTAACTTGCGTGCGTTGCCTCTTTTCCTGTCACTGGGCACCATGGAGAAGAGTCTGGCTCCCTCCTCTTCATTCCATCCCACCAGAAGCGAGAATCCCCTCTGAGCCTTCTCTTCTCTGGGCGGATCAGTCTCAGCTTTCTCTGCATCTCCTCCTAAGAAAGATGCTACAGCCCCTTACTCATCTCTATGGCCCTGTTCTGTACTTGTTCCAGTACATCGGTGTCTGTGTTGCAGTGGGGAGCCCAGAACTGGACCCAGCACTCCAGATGGGGCCTCTACCAAGTAGAGGTGAAGGATCACCTCCCTGGACCTGCTGTCAAGGCCGTTTCTTAATGCAGTCCAGAATACTTCTGTCATTCTTTGATGTAAGGCTGCATTACTGATTTCTGTTCCACTTGTCTATGAGGACCCTCAGGTCCTTCTCTGCTGAGCTGCTTTCCAGCTGCTCAGCCTCCGTTGTATTCTGTTGCTGGGGGTTATTCCTCTTCAGGTGCAGAACTGAATTTCCCCTTGCTGAACTTCACAAGATTCCTCCAGCCTGTTGAGGTCCTTCTGAATGGCAGAACAACCGTCTGGTGCATCAGCCACTCTTCCCATTTTTACGTTATCTGCAGACTTGCTGTGGATGTACTCTACTTCATTATCCAGATCATAAATGAAGATGTGAACCATCACTGGTTCAAATACTCTTGCAGACCCCAGTACCCCTGGGGTACTCCACTACAGCACCCATGTTGGTCTGTCTGCATATCTTGACCCATAAGTTCTGAACTGTCTCCTGGACCATCTCGAAGCAGTTCTCCATGCATTCCAGCTGCTCTCTCACATAAAGGGCAACTCTTCCTCTTAACCTTCCCAGCCTCTCCTCCCTAAAAACCATGTATGCATCCATCACAATACTCCAGTTATGTGAATTATCCCACATGTTTCTGTGATCCCAATGAGGATCGTAGCCTGGTAACTGCACTCAGACTTCCAAGTTCTTTTATTTTTCCTCTTGCTGGATGAATTAGTGCAGAGTCATTTCAGACGTAACCAACATGCTGATTCTCCAGAACAGGCAGGGGCGCTTTCCCCACAAGGCTGCTCTGCAGGCACTTTCTTCTTTACATGCATATGCTAAAAGGGATTCCTTTGCCTTTTGTTTTCACTGCCTTCATTTTGTCAGTAGTGGAATTCACTACTTTGTGTTGAGCTTTTTTTCTTTACTTTGTTTTTTTTTTTAATTCTTTGAACCTTACAGCGATGAGACTGGACGTGTGCAGTGGGATAATGGAAAAATTCAGGATCTTCCGTACAGAGAAGACCTACGCAGTGAAGGCTGGGAAGTGGTACTTTGAGTTTGAGGCAGTTACTGCAGGAGACATGAGAGTCGGTTGGACCAGGCCAGGTTGTCTGCCAGATCAGGAACTTGGCTCAGATGAAGAAGCTTTTGTTTTTGATGGCTTTAAGGTTTGTATAAATTTATCTGTAATAGTATGAGTGACTGCAAAACTTTTAGGTTTGTGTCTTATTCCATGTGTTGCCTCAACTTAATGGTCTTCTCTGCTTTCATTTCTGTTTTATGAAATTATTTCTCTCTCTCCTTGAGGGCCTAGGTGGAATAAAGATCAGCGTCACCTGAAAAATTAATTAGCAGGGTTTGGCATTTCTGTAATTTTTTTCAAAGCTTCACAGTATTTGTACAATATGTATAAAGCATTGAAAATCTAAGTGACTTACTCAGATTCAAAATATTGGCAGAGCTGTAATTAACTATGAATCATTTCTTTAAATTTTTACTCTGTTGTTCTATCTGTAAGAAGTGCTTTTCCCTATTCTATTAGGGAATAAATATGGTTAAGATTATTGACAGTAAGCATTTCAGGCCAACTTTGATACAAGTTTTTTGTAGGAATGTAAGTGTGATGGAGTATACCTAGATTTTCATGGAAATCCTTACAGTTTAGAGTAAATGAAGTATGATAGAACCAGTAATTTTTGCTCAAATTTAACTCTGCATGAGACAATGTCAGATTGAAATCTAGTAGTAAAAATATATACGAAAACAAACTGTTCTATGTGTTACTGATTTTCATCAGAATATACCAAATAACTCATTACAACTTTTTATTTCAGTGTGAAGGTAAGTGCAACTGCTATCCAAACCATAATTGCTATTAAGGCTTCTGATGACTCATGTCAAAATGTTTCTTGTATCTGATGTTGGAATTAATTTCCTTTATTACTATTACAATATGTGACAGAAATCAACAGTATTCCTTTCCTGGCTGTTCCTGATCAGATCAAACTCTCAAGATGTATTTTATTTATGTTGTTGGAATTTATTTTTTTTTCCACAGTCTTGTATTACATTGGGTGATGCCTTAAAAAAAGAACAGAAAAGTTGTTTTTGTAAAATAATAATTAGCTTAATTAAATGATTTGTGCTGTGTCTTTACTAGAATAGCTGTGTAGTATTTTGCCTTCTGCATCTTAGGTTTTGACCTTTAGGTCTCAATCCACAAAGCTATTTTGTTGTCTTTGATTTTTGATGGGTTCTCTCCTTGGCTTAAGAAAAGTTTTTGACCTTCAGGATACATAAGAAGAATCCTTTGTTCTATAGGATTCTCAGGATGGATACAGAAGATAGAAATCTACTTGTGATAGAATATATAAACAAAAGAAACTATTTGTTATTAACAGTGCTTTATGCAAGTTACAATAGTTCTTAATAGATGTTAATTTATTTGAATTCCATTTCAAGACCCCACGCAAAGCCTTTGCAGTCTTTGACTTGAAGGGCATAAAAATCATTAGTCATGCCCTTAAGTACTCTGGAATCTATCGGAAGCTCAGAGTGCTTGTCCCATCCACAAAAAATCCTGTTACTTCCAACATCTGGTATGATGTGAAGTTTAATTAATTTCGTGCACAACATTTTTAAGAATTACACTTAAGGAAACAAGAAAGCTTGTTTGGAAGCATTGAATTTAAAGGCTACTAGATTAAATAAAAACAACTGCTTAAAAAAAGTTTGTGAACTAGCTATTTAATGTTGTAATTGATAGCATATTATTTTCATTACAAGTCTTTCATGGAGCTTCTGCAGAAAAATAAGGCATACTCTTTCTTGTTACTAAAATGTTGAAAGAGCAATTTTCCCTGTCAGCTCACTTAGCAACATTTTACAATACTAACGTGTGGGGTGCTTGCAGGAAGTTAATTGTTGGATTTCCATTTTCAAAGTCGACTTGGAGTACTCACAGACATTGTTTTGGAATGATACGTTGTGAAAGTGTTAATTTTAGTGCCATCTTAATTGAGGAGGCTAAGTATTAGTTGTACCACTAAGGGAGAGAGGAGCACATACTTAGTGACTATTACTCTTTGAAATTCTTTTAAATCCTTTTCAGGCACAGCGGTGGCATCAAGGTAATGAGCATTTTGGCCGCTCTTGGTTGGCAGGAGATGTTGTTGGATGTATGGTTGACATGAATGAGCACACTATGATGTTCACCTTAAATGGTGAAATCCTGCTTGATGACTCAGGTTCAGAACTTGCGTTCAAGGACTTTGAGGTTGGTGATGGTAAGTACTGTAATGCATTGTGCTGTTAACTTGCTGTTGTTGCCCAATTTTTGCTCTGGCTTCCCTTTAATGTGATGTACCTCTTCCCCCCACCCTCCCCCAACTACCCCTTGTTGTTTTCTCTATTTGATTAATATCAAGCCTTTGGAAAGGAGGCATGCTGGGTGTGAGGATGAGGCAAGGCCTTTTTCTGTGGTGAACTTTGCAGCCTTCTTTTGACTTTTCCAGTATTTTGCAGGGATGTGTCTGGAACTGTAAATTCATGACCTTAAACATTTAATTTTCACTGCAGCAGGTTACCGTATGGTATAACAGAATCATAGAAGGAATTGTAAAATGGTGTGGGTTGGAAGGGACCTTTGAAGATCATCTAGTCCAACCCCCCTCCTATGGGCAGAGACATCAAATTTTACCTAGATCAGTTACTGAAATGCTACCAACTTTCTGTCAAATTAGTGAGAACATATGTTAGAGAGTTTAAGGCAGCTTTAAGGTTTTGTTTTAGCTCTGGGAGGAGAAATGACATCTGACCGTGGATAAAGCCAGCTGGTATAAAATTACTTTTCAATTTTTTTTTTACTTAATTCTAAACCAGCAGATTGAGTTTTGTACCTGTTGTTGTAGTGTTCTTGGTGCAGCTTTGAGTCCACAAGCAGGTTTTAATTTACCACACATCTATATTTTTATGAGATTGTAAATATGACAAAGATTGTGAGGTTGTGTCAGGTGCTAGATTGATTTTCTACCACAAAAATAATTACATACTTGTGTGCGAACAGGCATGTGAACAGATAAGAAATTACATTAATGTAGATGACTGCCTAACGTTTCTGAACTATGGTAATGTGAAAAAAAAAAATTAAGCTTTAATCTTTCTTTTCATTTGTTGTTGATACATGCACTCTATCATATATATTATATGTCTGTTAAATAATACATCTGTGTCTGAGAGATAAAGTTAAATTTTTTGAGCAGTAAAGGTTGCAAATGGTACTTTTGGGTTACTGATCCCTATTCCCAGGAGAAATATGAATTGTATATCTATTAATTAGACAGTTCCCTGCTTGAATTTTAACCGCTTCACTTTTATCTGGATTTCAGAGTTTGTACTTTAAGAAGTGCTTTGGGAGAAGAATTTTTTCTCCCTTCTTCTGCCATGCAATAGGAATTAGGAGTAATTTTTGATTTCATTTAAAATGAGATAATTGCCACCAATTTTTTAGACTCATGACTGTTACTGTACTTCCTTCAGATTTCCTTAAATATGATGATAACACAATGAGGGAAAGAGATGCATGAATTAGCTTACTTCTAGTAGTATTGGCATAACATCACCCTAGTGCCATTAAATTATTAGTTTTCCAGTTATTAGGGAGTAGAATCCCATTGAGGACTGAGGGATTCTGAAAGAAACTGGAATTCCTTGAATTTCTGAGGGTAGCCTGTCTGAGCAGTGTTTTGATTTCAAAGTTGATGAAATCACATGGTGTAGGTTTTGCGGTACTTGTTTCTAGCTGCAGGTTCAGATTTAAACAGATCTCTGTTAAGTCTGAAACTGCTAAAGTGGTTCGTGGTTTGACATGGAGCCTGAAGGCCTTGGTAGCCATGTAAAAGGCTTAACGTCAGTGTGTCCAGGCTCTCAGATTTTTCACAATGTCCTTATAATTCACGTTAAGCTCTCTAGTGTCATGCTTGTAGAAAAGAGCTTGCCTTTGAAATAAGATCTCCTATTCTATTTTCAAATGAATCTGCTTACTGATCTCAGATTTAATAACTCCAGGTCACTATTTGTAAATATTATGGGTATTTCATATACTATTTATGGTGAGGGAAAGGCATCTATATATGTGTGTGTGTATATACAAACAGGTGTATGGAATACCCAAATTAACTCTGACTTTTATAGAGCTTTAATTTTTTTGTAGGCTGGCTTTATTTTGGTTTTGTTAATGGCTCTCTGTTTGTTAAACGGGTTTGTTAAAATCGCTTAAGAGTATTGACACCTCTCTACAGGTCACTTCTATCAGTGAATCGTGTGCATGCCGTGTGCTGCTGCAGGAAGAGACCTTTTGCTTTAGAAAAAAAGACAGAATTTATGATCAGAGCCCAATGTCCTGCTTTGAAGGATGCAGTCTGACTATAAATCAGTCCTTTAGTTTTAATTTACTTAGGAACAGTGAAAAGTGAGTATGGCGCTCTGCCAGCTTACTAATAAGGCTCCTGTGCTGCATCTTAGGTTGTACTACTAACAAGAGGAGCTCCTTGGGATTATGGCAGACTAATTTGTTTGTGAGATACCATCTCAGCAGTAAAATTGTTAAAACATAATTGCATATTATGCATTTGTGTAAGAGAAATTTCATACTGCAGATACAAACAAGTACACTGTGCAAACCAAATTTTGCTTTGTCAACTCATGATCTCTATGAGCATGAGCTGATTGTAGTGAGTGTTTGACAAATTGGGTCAGGAGGTTCAGCTTGTGTTCATGAAAGTAGGAAGCATTACAAAAAGTGTTGCTGTCCTATGCTTTTGCTACATGACAGACAATGCTAAAGGATTGCTCTTCTGGCAGTAGTGTTAAAGTCTTCCTACTTGTTTTGCTATTTCATATGGTAAAATAAAAGTTTTGCTTCTTAGCCCAGTTACACACCTGGAGACTAAGAGCCAGATCATGGGTAAATCACCTTTTTACGTAGCCTCCAGCATGCAAGGGCTACACAGGAACTGAAAAATGTCACATCTAAAATGGCTGGATACCCAAAGAAGTGTACTGAAAGTTAATTTTTATTCCATAGCAAGACACCTAACTTCCTTACCAGCATGCTCCCTATAAGATGAGATGCCATATCTTTACCAGATACAGAAGAGCCCTGGGGCACCTTAATGACAACTATACTGTTGGCACATCAGTCCAGAATTTCAGCAGAGGAGAGGAAGTCGTGTTTCTGTGGTTAGGACTGTACTTGCTACTTCCTTTCGTGAACTGTGCAGAAACATGAAATGATTTTTCATATATATAAATATAAAATTTGATAAATATTTATATAGATATAACGTGTTCACAACTGATCAGTTTACACCTCCTTGTATTTGAACACTTTTTTTTAAAAGATTTTGTTCCTCTATTTTCTTTGTACCAAAAATCTAGTTAGGTCACTATTTTGTTTTGAACAGCAGTGGATAGCAAATGCCTGTGGATATGTATCAGAACAAGATAAGCAGAAAGTGATACAGTCACCCAGCCTCCAGTGATTTTTCTGGTTTAGGGGCTTTTAGAGGCAAACATGTTTCTGTCAAATAGCCCTGATAGTTTGTTGGGGTTTTTTGTGTTGGTTGGGTTGTTTTTTGTTTTGGTTGTTTTTTTTGGTTTGTTTCTTTCCACAAGCACGTCTCTAAACACTTTTTGAATTAATGTGAGCTTCTAGCATCCATGATGCTATGTGACAGTATTCTACAGTGTTACTATTAGTGTATAAGGAAGTCCCTGCCACTGTTTTGAAGCTTACTACCAAACAGTTTCTTTGATCATAATTTTTGTTATGAAAGGCATTAAAAAATCATTTACTGTTCATTTTCTCTATGCCATTCGTAATGGGGGTATATATCATACCCCCTTACTTCAGCTTCCAAAAAAGATTTATTATCTTAATTTCTTTAATTGTTGCTCATAAGAAAGCAGTTTCATTTGTGTTGGCCATTTCCAGATCTATTATATCCTTTTTGAGTTGTGGACAGCAAAACTTCATAAGATCCTGAATATGGTTGCCATGCATCCTGGAAACAACTGAAAATAAGAAATGGAAATTAAATGGTGAGGTGATTCAGACAGACAAAGCATATGCTTTAGTCTGTATATACCTGTGTGGTTTATAGCAAATCTTACATCACTTTTGTTAAGATTGTGAGGATTCATGCTGTCACTACTGTTCCCGTGAAAACCCATTCTCAAACAACTTGATGTCCATGGACATGCGTTACTTGATGTCTGGTATGGTTTTTGAGTGATGAAGTGAGATTTGTAAGGGTATTGAAAATAAAATCTTGATTTTTGGCTTTGCTTAAAAACTTTTGCAACAGCTTATGGATTCCTTTCACTGAACAGGGAGCCCATTAAATTCTTCCTACTTGAGCTGCTGGGCTTTATCACAGCATATATCTATATATGCAAATATAATTTTCCTAGTTATGTGTTGTATAATACATTTTTATTTCATTTAGTGATGGAAAATATTCTTTATTATTGTTTGTCATTGGATTTGCACTAGCAGAATGGACATAAATCATGTTGTCTAAATCATCTAATGATTTAAGAGCCTTGCTGTGAAGATAAAAATCTGGACTTGAACTTAAAACAAATAGGGTATGTCCTTAAATTTATCATGCCTAATACACATACAGATGATAACCAATCTTGTGTATCTGTAATAAAATCTTCAAAAGGTGGTACTGAAGGCTGATACTTTATCTGGTGAGCAGTCATTCCTGTAGATGGTGCTCTGGGATTTCCTTTTGTCTCTATAAAGAACATAACGTGAATGGATATTCTGCCCTTTTTTTTTGTCTGGGCAGCATAAAGGAAAGTGAGGAACTAGTTGTATTTTGTCCTTATGTGCTTCAATACGTGGTACATTCACTTGAACCAGAATCATTGAACAGAGCTTCATGTTTCTTGTTGGTACAAAAGAAAACATTTTGTTAATAGCTAGGTCAAATGAATCTACAAAGTGGTTTGTAGCTTT
This sequence comes from Falco punctatus, assembly GCF_963210335.1. Classification (NCBI taxonomy): domain Eukaryota; kingdom Metazoa; phylum Chordata; class Aves; order Falconiformes; family Falconidae; genus Falco; species Falco punctatus. Next base: position 83,671,150 of record NC_137584.1, read on the forward strand.
GGAAATTCAAAGTCAGGATGAAAAGGAAGAGGAAAAATAAGATTTTTCTAGGTTTTTAGACTGTGCTGCTGAATCCGAGGGAAGGAAAAAAACCCCACAAAACAAATGTTTTTTTAAGAAGTGCAAAGGAGTCACAAGTGAGTTCCCTGTGCTAGCGAAGCAGTAAGAGAGCAGGCACATACAAATGTGAAGCCGATTCAAAACTAAAAACAAAAAACCCGGCCCAAACCCAAAAATAAACTACCCTAAGTTTCAACAAGCTACAGTACCATATTGTCAGTTCTCATTATCCAGAGCCACAATGTGTTATGAATTTTTATAATTAATAATTATTTTTTTTTTCCCCCAACAGCTTGCACTTGATGCATATTTGTTATTTTTTTCTCTACTCTAGCTGTGTGGACAAGCACTCTATTACTTTTAGAGTATTTTTTGAGGTTCTCTCAAAGTACCATGACTAATAGAATTTTTGGAGGAATATTAAAAGTAGTAAGACTTGGAGTAAAATTGGCAACACTCCACCAGCTCAGCAGAGAGAATATTTGAGAGCTGATTGTCAGACTCCTTGAAAATACTCTCAGATTTCTGTGAAGTAAATTGAGTGTTGCATAAAGAGATCCATGGTATTAGAAAGCTTTTTTTTTTTTTTCTAATGATATTTGAGATTACAGTAATTGGTTACATGCAAGAGGCGATGGGCTATCGATAACTGCTTGCATTTATACTGTTTGATTTGTAGATTATTTTTTTCCCTGAATGCTTTTTACTTGATTTATGGAAGAGAGCAGTTCTCTGATGTTTGTGTTGTACAACCCATGTGTTCTTTCATCTTGTTTTAAGGATTTCTACCTGTGTGCAGCCTGGGCCCATCTCAAGTGGGAAGAATGAACTTTGGAAAAGATGTCAGCACTCTAAAATATTTCACTATCTGTGGCTTACAGGAAGGGTATGAACCCTTTGCTGTTAACACAAACAGAGACATCACCATTTGGCTGAGTAAAAGGCTCCCTCAGTTTCTACCAGTGCCACAAAATCATGAACATATTGAGGTTTGTGATCCTATTAAAATGTTTCTAGACACTTCTTCCATGAATATGTTTGAATTATGTTTCTACTTTTGAACTTCTAGACAAGATTTTTAATGGGATATGTGACCCAGTTCTGGATGAACCTTACAGCTGTTAAAATTGTCTTACATTCAGTGGAGTTGCAAGTAATGTAATTATTTGGTTGATAGTAATTTTTTATCCATGAAATCTGTTATATGTGTAAACAAGAGATTCTTAGAGACAGATTCTGCAAGATGTCCTCATTAAGAGCTCCTTGTGCAGAGAGCTATGTTTTGTAAACAATTTCCAGAAATTGGGCATTTCTACATAACAGATACCATGTGTTCTGGTGCACACACTTTGTGAAGTGATTTTTCCATCACTAATTGGTTTTGATTTTTATACTTATTTATTAACCGATTTTGTCAACATTTATGCCCTAATCACTTGTGTGTCTTGATGAAACTGAATTCATGTTGTAAGACTTATAAGTCTACCATGAAATCATTCTGAAATTGATGTAATTAGAAATCTTATTCAGCTGATGTGTATCACACTGTAGTACTTAAGAAATAATTTATGTTCTTGCATATGTACATGTATGATTTGTATTAGCTGGTTTGTGTTGTTCTGGGGCGGGTTGGATTTTTGTTGCAAACAGTTATGATGGGAAAGGTCATTCCTTTGTGAGTGTTTCTTTGATTTAACAACAGAACAACAAAAACCTCTACTCCTCATCGTATTTATTTCCTCTTAAAACAGCAGCACACGATTACAATACATTTAACTGTTGATAACATACTGTTGCAAATTTTGCAAGTTATGGATGTTTACACTAGAAATACAAGTTGAATATTTACAAGAGGGAAAAAACATCATCTTCAAAACAACTATGTCTTTACATTTGACAGGTGATGAGAATTGATGGCACCATAGACAGCTGCCCCTGCCTGAAGGTCACACAGAAGTCCTTTGGTTCACAGAACAGTAAAACAGACGTCATGTTTTTTCGATTAAGCATGCCCATTGAGTGTGCTGAGGTGTTCTCCAGATCAGCTGCAGGAGGGTTACCAGGCTCTGGTCTTTTTGGCCCAAAGAATGACTTGGAGGATTATGATGCTGATTCTGATTTTGAGGTTCTAATGAAGACTGCTCATGGTCATCTAGTTCCTGACCGGACCGAAAGAGAAAAAGATGCCACAAAACCAGAGTTAAACAACCATAAAGATTATGTTCAAGAAAAGCCTTCACGTCTTAAACAAAGGTTAGTAGCACATAGCTTGCCTTTCTTTGCCACCCCACCCCCCTTATTTTTTTCCCCTTTTTTTCTTTTCCCTCCTTCTTTCTTGAATAGTATAGGAAAATGTCAAGTCTGCAGAGATTCTTTCCTCAATTCTGTCCTAAATTTGGATATAACACAGTACATGAGACAGTGAACCTTCATGTGATTAAATTGCATGTGTAATATATAGATTAAAATTAAGGAGAAAACAAAAAACATTTTTCAAGCTATTAGAAACCTATCATTTGGGGTTTTGTGAAGGCTTTTGTGATCATTACATGAGTTGCTCTCTAAAACCATGGAAATTCATTCTGACAGAACTAGGAAGTCTTCAAAGTGACATGGAATGTATTTTCACATGGCTTCCAAAAAGCTGAAGATAATCCTTACCTAGAAATGTATATTAGCTTCTTATCTCACTCAATGAACCAAATAATCATAAGAATGTCCTTTAGATGACATTTTCATTCTTCCTAATTTTTCTTATGGAATCAGAAGAACACTTGACTTGATGGTGCTGTGGAGATGCAAACATCGGGCCATTACACAGACAACGTTACTGCAGATCTCCATTCCTTTTCTGCTCTTCTTTAACAAACTTGGTTTGTTAAACATTTCGATTGCAGAATAGATCAGGACATATAGACGGTATTGTTAAATGCATAAAGGTCATTTAAGGTTCCACATTATTCCAAAGTGACATAGGTGTTTAACAGCCTGATAATTTTTTAAGTTACATGAGTTTAGTGTCCAAGTAACTTTTGAATATATAGTTTAAGCTCAGAATTAATTTAAGTGCTTTTAAAAATGAGCTTATCTCTTTAATCTACATGGAAGTAATAAACTAACCAGTGTTATATATTAATAATGTCATAAATACTATGTATTTAGGTGTAACATAATAAATACCTGCATTTAGAGATAATGTATCAATGGAAAATTCCTTTCTGTGTGTGTATATATATATTAATATACTGAAATTTTCATATAGATTTTGATTTTATTCATCTTTTTACAGATTTATGCTCAGGAGGACAAAGCCAGATTATAGCATGAGTCACTCTGCACGGCTTACTGAGGATGTGCTAGCAGATGATAGGGATGACTATGATTATTTGATGCAAACTTCCACGGTATTGTAACATAGGATTAGCGTTTTAGCTACTTGCTTGTTTGGTTGGTTGGGGTTTTTTTAATAATTGTATGCTATCCCTTGTAAGAGTTTCAGAAGCAGTGCAATTTTTAGGCAAAATTTTTAATTTAAATGTCTGTGATAGTCCTGTACTACTGATGCTGAGACCACTATGTTCTTTTTGTTTTGACTTGTCAGTCTAAATCAATTTCCACAATGAAAGCCATAAAATAATTTAATCCATTTTTTGATTGCTATTGATAACACCAAACATAAAAAAGAAAGAATAAATAGTTCTAGAGTAATTGAATAAGTAGGGAAAAGTGCTTTAAACTAATAGGTCAGTGTTCAGGACCATTTGAAAACATCTATACTAATTTTACTCAGCATTTATTTCATTGAGTTCCCAGTGAAAGTTTTGTGCATCTTCTGAAAAATCAGCTCCATACTCACTCTTCAATGTTCAAAGGAAAAAATACTTCTCACTTGGATGTAGTCTTCTCTTTTTAAAAGATACTAGATGCTAGAAACCAAGTCACCTACAATATAAAAATTGTAGCCTACAATGCTGTGATGCAGAAGCCTACAATACAAGCCTATAAACTGCACCTCTAATCTTTTTTTTTGTTTGCTTTAACATACATATTTCGTGAGCTGTATTTTGACTTGTGTTTATATTCTTTTGTTGCTTTGCTTATGAATTACACACGAACCAGCTGATGCTACTTTTGAAGAGATGGCTTATGTTCAGATCTTAGAACAATAATCAAACTGATACACTGGAAACCAAATGCTAACATTTACTGACATTATTTTTTTTTTATTGACAGTACTATTATTCAGTGAGAATATTTCCTGGTCAAGAACCTGCTAATGTCTGGGTGGGCTGGATTACGTCTGACTTTCACCAGTATGACACAAGCTTTGACTTGGACAGAGTGCGTACTGTCACAGTTACACTAGGAGATGAAAAAGGGAAGGTTCATGAGAGGTTGGTTACAATTTTCTTAAAAAGATGCATATTTTTATACCCATAAAAACAACTAACAATTTAAAAACAGTAGATCCACCCCATTTGATGTAATTGGGTTGATGTAAAAAAAAAAAGGAAAAAGTGTAACTTCACTTGTTCTCTCCTCTTGCTTGTGAAGAAACAGTGGAGTAATGATCTAATCAAATCAATAGGCACTGAAAAGTAAAATAGTGCAGCTTTCCTATGTAGCTTCAGACCATGAGCCTGTAAATATTGACTTCTGAACTGGTACAAAAGAGAGCAACATACCTTGTAGTATTTACGGAACTTCTTGATTTTGAGCAGTCCATAATTAGTACAACAGCAGCTCTTCTCAGCACTTCAGCTCGTGATCTATGCCAGAAATGTTGTGTTATGCTTAACGTTAAATGATTTTAAACCTTAACTTGCAAAGTCCGTTTTGTTTCATTGAATGTTAGGAAAGATTTTGACTTGTTCATATTTTGTCATCTTCAATTTTTTTCATTTATGAAGTCTAGGTTTCATTGAATTTTAGCATTGGTTACGGTGGGATCTCCTGTTTTCAGCCACAAGGCCCTGCTGGTTGCAGCCGTACAAAGTTGTTCTTAGCCCTCTATTTAAAGCTTACACACCATCCATAAATAAATTTGTCTTTTGACATTCAGTATAAAACGCAGCAACTGCTATATGGTGTGCGCAGGAGAGAGCATGAGCCCTGGACAAGGACGTAATAATAATGGTCTGGAGATTGGTTGCTTGGTTGATGCTGCCAGTGGCCTGCTGACCTTCACAGCTAATGGCAAGGAATTAGGCACGTACTATCAGGTGAGTATTTTTTGATGATTTCTTCCAGTGGGAAGGGGGAAAACTGTATCCTAAGACTGCATCTTATTAGAAACTTTTGTACAAGATTGGAAGAAAAAGTAATTGTCACTGTTATGACAGTGATTTCCCCATCCTGTTTGGATTTTCTGGGGTTTTTATTCAAAGTGTTGCACTTGTTGACTGTCAATACAGATATTATGTTTCTTTTTTAATTTGTGATAATGCTTTGCTGTCTTCAGTGGTTAGCTGTTTTTGCGTCTTTATCTTTGTTTAGGTTGAACCAAGTACAAAGTTATTTCCTGCTGTATTTGCTCAAGCTACAAGCCCCAATGTTTTCCAGTTTGAACTGGGAAGAATAAAGGTAAATAATGCTTTATTTGTGCAAGTTTAGGACTAATATATTATATCAAATATTAGTGGTGGGGTTTTTTTGGCCATTTGTTACCTGCAATATGTTGTTGGTATTGGGCACATTTTTATGATTCCAAGTATTTGCATTACTGCGATTTTTATTCTTAACTCAGTTTTAAGTACTATGTGTTTAAAATACTCTACATTGGATGAGAAGGATTGTAACTGATTAGAATTGGCAGAGGATATTGCAAAGTCCTGTTGAATTTTCTGAATCTCATTCTTCACAATGAAGCAAAAACACTGAGGTCAGTAAGGCAAATCTCTTATTCTACAGAGTATGGTTGACTGGTGTATCTGCAGATTAAGTTAGGGATTTAAAATAGTTTTAAAGTACCTTCAAACAGTACACTCAAGAAAACTGAGCTGAAATTTGCTTCCTTGCTTTGGATACATGCATGTCTAAAAAATCAGAAGAGATGAAAGAAGAGTGGAGTTCAGATCTCTGGTTCAAGGAAGTGGCCACAAATTCCATTCACGTTTCTATTTCAGATTTAGCTGTTTTACCAGATTTGTTGTGGACAATGCTCTCTTCCTGCTAATCTGCCAGCAGTTCCCAGCTGGATTTCCAAGCTACTGAAAATGTTAATTTCCTGTTGCACTGTACTTAACTGTACTATATGTTGAATACATTTCTTGAAATATATATATATTCATTGTTTGATAAAGATGATCAAACTGATTGTCTCTTCTGTTGGAATTTTACAGAATGTAATGCCACTGTCTGCTGGCTTGTTCAAAAGCGAACACAAAAACCCAGTCTCTCAATGTCCGCCACGTCTCCACGTCCAGTTTCTGACTCATGTGCTTTGGAGCAGAGTGCCAAACCACTTCTTGAAGGTTGATGTGTCTCGGATCAGTGAACGTCAAGGCTGGATGATACAGTGCCTGAATCCTTTGCAGTTCATGGCCCTTCATATTCCTGAAGAAAACAGGTTGATATTTGTGTGTTGTAGTGCATCATCAGAGTTAGGTTGGGATTATGAAGCTAGACATGTAATAAAATTTCTATAAGAAAAGCCCAGGATCTCCTTTATATTTATAACACATGGAAGTAAAGGCAGTATGTTTTAATTTAGCTAATATTAAAAATTAATCTTATTTTTCAATATTTTAAAATCTGCCTCTGATTGTCTTTCCAACTTCTCCTAGTTTCTCTCCAAACTCTTTAAGAGTATATGAAAGAGAGTATATGAAGAGAAACTCTTTTAAGAGTTTTGAATGAAAACTAAAGGAACTCTGTCTATAAAATAATAAAGACAATCTGTAAGATAGGCAAAAATCTGTTTTTGTAGAGTTTTTTTAAAGATTTGTGGCCAATGTAATTATTCCATTACTTTAATTTACCTAAATTTAGTTTAAACAATTGCGATTTCTTTGTTACATTAAAGTCTCAGTGTTTTGCCAGTGCCAAAACGGAAAATATCACTAAAAATTAGGTAAGGATTCTAAACAAAGACCACCCCCTAACCCTGTACGAGTGAACTGGTTAGTCTGTTGCCATTTTGCAACCTCAGATCTAAAAAACAAGAAATTATGTAAATATGTAAACTTATACTTCTTTTAAAACCTTGATTTTTCAGTTATCCAAGTTCTGGTTTGTAGTATGAGTATTCTGTGTTAAGTAAATAGTTTTGATCTTTCCCCACTGAAAGTAATTGAAGTTCTACATTAGGAGTGAATTGAATAAATTCCTGATTGAACTTTCTTATTAGTCCTTGATTCTTAGGCTGGCAGAGTTTCTCACATGAAAGGTGAAATATGGAAAAAGTCCATCCCTAGAACTGATATTATGCCAATGTTATCCTTAAGGCCAATTCTGAATTCCTTCACTTAAGTAAGTTTTGGCACTGATATGGAATTTACTGTATTGTTTTTTTTTCTCTGCAGAACAATTGATATTTTAGAGCTGACAGAACAAGAAGAATTGCTGAAATTTCACTACCATACTCTCCGATTATATTCAGCTGTTTGTGCTTTAGGCAATAACCGTGTGGCCCATGCTATGTGTAGCCATGTGGATGAATCTCAGCTCCTATATGCTATTGAGAATAAATATATGCCAGGATTATTACGTGCAGGATATTATGACTTACTCATTGACATCCATCTCAATACCTATGCAACTGCCAGGTTAATGATGAATAATGAATTTATAGTTCCAATGACAGATGAGACCAAGAGTATTACTTTGTTTCCTGATGAAAACAAAAAACACGGCCTCCCTGGTATAGGACTTAGCACTTCATTAAGGCCAAGAATGCAGTTCTCCTCTCCCAGTTTTGTAAGCATTAGCAGTGAATGCTTTCAGTTCAGTCCAGAATTCCCTCTGGAAATCTTAAAGGCCAAAACCATAGAGATGCTAACTGAAGCTGTTCAGGAGGGCAGCCTCCATGTCAGAGATCCAGTTGGAGGTTCTACAGAATTTCTGTTTGTCCCTCTCATCAAGCTCTTTTATACCCTCCTAATTATGGGAATCTTCCACAACGGAGATCTAAAACACATCTTGCAGTTGATTGAGCCCCGGGTTTTCAAAGAAGCAATGAGCCAGGAGGATGAAATTGACTTCTCTGAGAAGGAGCTGAGTTCAGATGAGCTCAAATCAGAAGAAGGAGAGGAAGAAACCAGAGGAGAGCAAGTGCCAAAGGAAGGACTCCTTCAGATGAAACTTCCAGAACCTGTTAAATTACAGGTAACAATCCTGCTGTGATAGTGATTGCTCCCATTTCTTTGCAGATCCTTTTTTCTTCACTTGGTAATTTCTCTTTCAAGCAATAAAGAATTTTGGCATTAGTTAAACAGAGAAGTAATTTCCTTTCAGGAAACAAGATTTAGTGTCTTCCTGATGATATAAACTTGTTCACCATAGATCAAACAACTGTTGTTTCATTAAACTGAATTACTTTCTCAATGACATTAGCAAGGAATTATTAATTTTTATGGATCCAAACAGAAAAGAAGTTCCCTAGAAGCAAGGAGGGAATCCATTCTCTTACAATTTTAATGAAGGTCTTACCTGTTATGTGCCTGAGCCACATAAATCTCTTGAGGATGCCAGATATTCCTGGTGTAGAATTACTTCACATGTAGTAAATGATAGCATTAAAGACTTCAAGCAATCCATCCTTATTTGCATAATATACAGAAGATATTTCTTAGCTTGCCAACTCTGCATTCTCTTACGATACTGTTTTCTCAGATGTGTCATCTGCTGCAGTACCTGTGTGACTGCCAAGTACGACACCGAATAGAAGCCATTGTAGCATTTTCTGATGATTTTGTGGCCAAGCTTCAAGAGAATCAACGCTTCCGGTACAATGAAGTGATGCAGGCTTTGAACATGTCTGCTGCCCTGACAGCTAGAAAAACAAAAGAATTTCGATCCCCACCTCAGGAGCAGGTACAGGAGAATTTATTTTTTTATTGTGCTCTATGTGTGGCGGAGTTCTGTTTGATTTCAACTGTTTTTCCTTTTGGACATCAGTGTCATTTGCCTTTCCTTTGTATTCTTTAAGATTAACATGCTACTGAACTTTAAAGATGATAAAAATGATTGTCCTTGCCCTGAAGAAATTAGAGATCAACTCCTGGATTTCCATGAAGACCTAATGACACACTGTGGTAGGTCTTGTTACTGAATATTTTACTTTTTTAAATTATTTTAGCTTTAGAAGCAGTTTTTCTAAATAATTTTACATAACACCAACTCAGTAGTGTATAGATTAACACTATGTCAATTATAAATGCTATCATTTATACAAGATATACAAGATATACAAGTTACTCAGCTTGTAGTCAAAACTAAGGGAATGTTCTTATCCTCGTCTCTGGTCAGACTTGAAAGGAATGCAGTATATTTTGCATCATGAGGGAAAAGGGTTCTTTTTTTCACCCATACAGCTCTGTAGAAATTTCTTTGGGCTTATGTACTGCATAATGCTGTAACTTACTTGTTATTCCAGAGGTTCTTCTGCCTATTCCCTCTCCCTTGCGTAGACTGGTATAGGTCATCTTTGCTGTATCAAGTTTGCTATGGCCATGTTAACCACAATATAACATAGTATTAGTGGCTGATACTTCTCAGACATGAATGAAGATATAGAAGTTTATTGAAACAGACTAATAATGAAAAGGAGCAGTTAAATTTCTGTGGGTTTGATTTCTTCACTTTAGTTAATAAAAAACAGTTAAATTCTATGTCATATTAAAAAGTGAAATATAGTAACAATTTAAATAGAAAAATACCAATAAAAAAATGAAGCACCAAATGTGTATTTTAAATGTCGAGCTCATACCCATGACTACTGCGACTTCAGTTATGAAGTAGTTTTGCTCGGAATGCAAGTTTATCTTTTGCATTGCGGACTTTGTTGTTTTCCGGTTTGAAGGATACTCATCCCTTCATTTTAATTCAGTACACTATTTTAAAGAAATAAGTAAAAGAGACGCTTAGCAGGCAGCATGAGCAGACAAGCAGCTGAACTTTCACATCTTGTCCCATTAGCTAGGAGTATCTACTGCAGGGATGTGTGATAATATTTTTTGAACTACTCCTCTGGTCAAGGAAGGAGCTTGGGGCAGGAGGATCTCTGCACTTTTCCTCCTGAATGGTATTCCTTATTAATCCCAGTTTAACTCAAAATAACAGATTTAATTATTTAATTCACCTCCTTGAAATATCCAAATAAATAAAATCATGCCATCAATACCTGACTTTCTTTCTTGGTAGAGTAACCACAGTTAATATCCCTGTATATCACAAGTCCGTTTGGTTAGATTGGTCCATCTAAAAGATATTTCTGTTACCTTAATAAATCTGTTATTATTTTAGTATCAAATATCACAGAAGGTCTTTAATGCAGACTCCTACTCAAAGCGTAGTCAATGCTGAACTCAGACCTGGTTTCTCAGTGATATTTGCACTTGGGTCATTAAGCTTCTAAGCACAAAGATTCCACAATGTCTTTGAGAGCAACATGTTGCAGGGCTTGAGTGTTCTAATGGTGATGTTTTTTTTCTTTTTTCCTTATGTCAGTTTGGAACCCTGCCTTGAGCTAGTGATCATGTTTCTGCTAACAGGGGTTATTTTCAGCTCTCCTTGCTGTTAGAGTGAACTGCTGACTAATGTGTAGGTTGCTGCCCAATAGGACCCCCAAAGTTCTTTTGTGTAAAGGTGGTTTTTTAACCATTTCATGCCTAGCCTGCATTGTCATATAAGGCTGGTCTGTCCAAATTGTAAAACTCTGCCTTTGTCCTTGCTAAACTTCCAGCCCATTCCTCTACCCCCTTGAGCTTCCTGTTCTTGAGTGTGTTTTCTGCTTTGTATCATCCACAAACTTGATGAAGGTGCATTATGTCACCTCAAAGGAAATATTTTTGTTTAAAATGAAAAAGGGGGGGGGGAAGTAAAATTCAAAGTAAACTGTCAGTTGACAGGAAACTAAGATGAAATAAAGAGTTTACAAATAACATTTGAAAGGAAAAGAGGCTTTATCTTTCTCTTTGATTTTTTTCCATTTTTCTTTTGTCTCTTACCATCATTCTCTGTTCAAATTATTTGGTCTAGTTTTATTTTTGGAGGTTTTATGTTGTTCTTTATGGGGAAACAGTACATAATCTACAAGTAGAAAATTAATTTTGTGGGTCAGAGGATGCATTACAGGAAAGCAGAATTAATTACTATATGTATTCAAAATACGGCTATTGAAAAACAGGTAAAACAATTAGACATTCTAAGTCCTGTGTTTATTTGATTAGCCAGCCACCATTTGAGGATTCACACTCACTCTCAAATGGCTGAGACACAATTATATTGACAGTTTGCCAATCAGGAAAAAACAACTAGAGCTCAGGGAACAGCATAAGTGTGGGAAAACAGGCATTTCATTTAATATCAGAGCATCTCTGTGTTCTAATTGCTAACATTTCGTGTCTTTACTGTTAATTAGTTTGGTTGAAGAAACTGCCATCCAAACCATTTTGTTAGATGATTTAGTGTAAAATATGAAGCTACTGGTGATCCTTGTTTAGTTGAGCATCAATTACTCTCGCAGGACAAAATATAATAAAATAACTTTCAATGGTAGTAGAGCTGTACTTAATACAAAAACTCAGACAATTAAAACCAGATGCAATAAATTGAGAAGAATGATGTAACGGTATGAAAAAACATCCAATAAAATGTGTAATTGCTAAAGAACTCCCCACAAACCTCTTAACTTTAGAACTTGTATTGGAAACTAGACCTGGAGATCCTGATGGACAAGGTGAACATGAGCAGCAATGGGTCCTTGTGGCAGAGAAAGCCAACAGTTGGGCTCACCAGTATGAGAGACACATAGACACACAAGTGAGTCTACGGAGAGGCCATCAAAGATGATTTCATTCTTCAAGCATCTGTTGTACAAGGAGAGACTGAGAAGGCTCTGATTATTTAACTTGGAGAGAAAGCTCACGGAGGGATTGTATTGATGCATATAAATACCTATTGGGCAGGGGGACTAAAGAAGGCTGAGACAGACTTTCCTCAGAGGTGCCTAATGACAGCGTAAGAGACTATGGGCACAAACTGAAATACAGGAAATTCTACAGTTTCTTTCTTTTTTTTTTTTTTTTTTTACTGTAGGGGTGACAGAACTCAAGAACATGTTGCCCAGAGTGGTTGTGTAGTCTCCACCTTAGGAGATACTCAAAACCCAACTGGATGTGGTCCTGAGCAACCTGCTTTAGTTAAACCTGCTTTGAGCAGGGAGGCTGAACTAGATGATCTCTAAAGTGTTATTCCAACCTCAGCTATTCAGTGATGCTATAAAGCCTCACATGCATTTTTTAAAAATTTTTATAGCTTGTTAGAGGAGTATCATGAAAGGGCCACTTTATTGTGAAAGTGGCTGCTTTCTTCTGACTGGTCACTAGAAAGTATATTTATTGTAACTTTAGTTCTTTCACTTCTATGATATGTTTTACCTAAAAATTTCCTAGCCTTTACTGATTGTTTTTGTTTGGTTTTTTTTTTAACTGTCAGCTGAACTGTACTGTGTCAGTAGGGATGATGTCTACGTGTCTGAGCTACATATGTCCAAAACACAGGCGTCAATCAACATTAACATGGAAACATGCTTACAGTGAGAGTTGAACACAGAAATATAATTAGTATATATTTTATGTATAATAATACACTATTTATACAATAAATTAATCAGATTATATGATCCTTATGTGCCATTTCCTGCCTTGCACAAATACCTGATCTATACTTGTTCCAAGCTGCTGGTTAAGCATATCCCATATCAAACTCTTGTACTTCTGACAGAGCAGAACAACATAGTTCAGTTTGATTATGTTTGTACATACAAGATATAAAAGATGTCTGTAACTTGTTTAATTTTATTCTTTTACTATTTAGTGTATAATTTTATTTCAGGAATTGAACTAGATGAAGATGGAACCTTGGATGGAAACAGTGATTTAACTATTAGGGGTCGCCTCCTATACCTTATGGAGAAAGTTACATATCTGAAGAAGAAGCAAGCTGAGAAGCCAGTTGATGATGATGCTAAGACATCCTGTAAGCAAAATTAGATCAGTTTAATGTATCCAGACTCCAAAAGACAAAAAAAGCAGGGGAGGAAGTTCCTTGCATATTTTCAGCCAAAACAAGGTGGATTTTTAGCGAAACATCTGTGTGCCTTAAAGTTTATAGCTCTGACTCAAAACAAGCTCAGATGGAATTTTCATGATAGGTAGATTTGTTTCCCGGTGGGATGTAGTGGAAAATTTCTACTGACTTTTTCACCCTTGATCATTCTTCAAGTCATATTTTTTCCAGTATGTTTCTCGCTTTTTGTAGAATTAGTGCAGATTTAATAATTGTAGTGAGGTCCAGGTTATGAGAACTTGCTCATAAAATCAGCTGCAGCAGCTTCAAATCAGTATTTGCATGAAGATTGCTAAATTAAAGAAGACTGTGCAATTAGACTGTAATTTGCAAAGCTGTACTTAGAAGAAGCCTCCCCATCCAACCTCAAATTCAATATGAGGTGACTGATTGTTGCTCTGTCATTTTTCTGTAACTTTCTGTCTTTCCGTCTTGATAAGAATCATTGCCAGTGGCACCCAAGTTCTGTACTTGGTGCCAACCAATTATGGAATTTAATTTATTTTTTTTACTTCTCAATGCTGATTTTGTTTTCATAATATTTTTTTTTTTTTTTTGCTTTTATTGTGGTGGGTGGAACTTTCAAATGTCTTAAGCTTTTATGCTGCTACCCTACTAGCAGGAATGAATTTCTGGGTACAGAGTTTAAGTGTTCTGACTTAGGTAGAAAGCTTGGTTTCCGTCACTGACTACACAGAATTCCTAGGGAGACTGGCCTTTTAACTTCATTGCTTAATATAAGTGCCTAAAGTCATGGGATGGGAAGATTTACCAAGAATACTTATAATGAGATGGTTTCTTAGCTTCCAGTTATTAGTGTTAGTGTAGTGTTCTATAAGTAGAAGAAATATTTTTTATCCTCCTAAAAGTGTGCCTTCTAGCTTTGCAGTTTATAACTGTTATTTCAGTTATCAGGCAGTGATAATTAGAGGCTAGATCTGTGAAGAATGTGATGATGAATCCTACAGTTTCTTTTTTTTTTTTCTTGTAGTAAGCTTAAAGCTCTACAAAATCTAATTCTCTCTGTTATGACAGTAGAAAGAAAGTATTATATTAAATTAATTCAACAGTATTATGGTGGATAGGCTGCTTGGGTTCTCCATTGCAAGCAAGGTAACACCCAGACCCACAGGTAGGTGGGATGCAGCATTGCAGTTACCAAAACAGGAGCAAAATGAGACCTTGCCCATGTGATTCTTCACAAAAAACAAAGGAAACACACTGTTGTGTCCCTCCTCATTATTAATTTCAGTCCTCCTAAAATATCAGCCCAAACACATTTTATCCTTTTACTTATTTTAAAGTGTTTTTATTCTAAAAAAATACTATGCTGTATGACAATGGAAACACCAAGTATTTGGACAGTATTATTCCTATTTTTTCCCTTATATTGCACTTGTGCACATCTTAGCACAAATTTTCATCTGTATTCAACATTCTTTTTTCTGTAAACTTCTGTTCCTTCAGTATCTTTCTTTAAGTATTATTACTTTTTTGTTTATTTATTTGAATTTAGCCTGAAATTGCATCTGGTTTGCTCCACGATCATGTTACTGTCTCAACACATAGATTTCTAATTTGAAGAAAATATTTTTTATGTTTAGTCTGTATCAGCCACCTTCTTCAACATCAGGATATTTATTAGTCAGTTTATTGAACTTCAGGAGGGATTATCAAATTTCCCTTGTCAAACCTTCGCCATTATCTGCTTGACATGAAATAAATTGATTAGTTACATAAATACTAAAGGTGAAGTCCTCTAGTGTGTAACTATTGAGGAGTCTCAAGAGGATCCAGAATTGATCTGACAGTGTCTTGCAAACCTGAGTGGAAGTTCCCCAACATGGTGAAAAGAATATTAAGTGTCTTTATCACATACTTTGTCTTGACTTTTAGTTCATGAGTAATTTTTTCGAACAGTAGTCTCAAATCTTAACTGACATTATATAGCTTGTCTAATTTAACATATGACTTTTCCAAGCGTAAATACATATATCTAGATCTCAAGTAATAAAATTTTCAATGAGAATACCAGATGCAGGTTTCTCACTTTATTTTTTATATATATTAATATATATGATTTAATATATTAAAATATATTATACATTTATATAATATGTATATAATTTATAGAGACTGAATTCAAAATATGCAAATGCTGATTTGCCATTTATTTGACTGGAGTCTCTTCATTTCTGTTTCTTTTGAAGGCTTTTGTTTTTGGCAGAGGACTAAGTTAAATTATTCTGTTCTATAAATTATAAAGTTTTGAGTGGATACGGAGCTCATACATGTAAATAAATAATACAGCATTCGTGTGTGCTACCAGTATATTTTTTCCAGTCTAACTTCATAATATACAAGAAAAATCCTCAGACCTAAATTCCTAGAAAAATCATGAAAGTAATATGTAGAAATAAATCTGATGACTTTGTGAGCATATTGTATTTCTTCATAATTTTTTGTTATTCGATTTATTTTCTGTGTTTTAATTTTAAATATAAGCTGTTGACATTTCTGCCCCTCCTGAGTGATTTTATTTTTCTTTGATAGTCTGCTAAAGAAATAGCAAGAAAAAGGTGCTTCTTAGGAATTGAATTAATCCCCATCCATAATGTTGCATAATGAGTTCTGAGGGGCTACCAGGAGAGAGATGAGCAATTAATGGTAATTTTGTTATTTATGTATTTTCTTCACAGCTACTCTTCAGCAGTTGATTTCAGACACAATGGTACGCTGGGCCCAGGAATCAGTGATAGAAGATCCGGAGTTAGTAAGGGCCATGTTTGTATTGCTACATCGCCAATATGATGGTATTGGTGGCCTGGTTCGAGCTCTGCCAAAGACCTACACCATAAATAGCGTGTCTGTGGAAGACACAATCAACCTTCTGGCATCCCTCGGCCAAATCCGTTCCTTGCTTAGTGTCAGAATGGGGAAGGAGGAAGAGAAACTTATGATTCGTGGATTAGGGTAAATAACTGGAGTGCAACATCTCTTTATTTACAGATATTTGTTATTATTTGCTGTATGGTTATGGCCAAGGATATACATGATGTTTCAATGTGAATAGTCTATGTAAGGTGTAAACGCAGATACTGGTGTTTGTTGTGTGGTACTTTCAGTTCTAAGATACAGCCTGTGCAGCTTTATGAGTATCATTTTCCGAGAGAAATGACATCGGTAAGACTTCTTGTGAGAAAGGTTGAAAACCTGTATGTAATGTTTCGTGGTACCACAAACTATATCTTATTACCATACTTTAAATAGTTTGGCTGTGTAGAATCCTATCAAGAATACTGTCCATTTTATGTGAATGCAGTGACTGGTAACTGTTGACACATACAATTCCACTCAGCAGTCAGCTAATGGAATTGTGTCTACATGTGTATTGTACATATGTCATCTTTTTATTGCACTGAGTGTAGTTGGTACTTTTTGAACTATGAAGTAGTTTCACCCAGTCATATTTCTCCTAATTATAAGATTAATAGTAGTGAAATATAGCCTAATAAGGAGTACAGTTGGAGAAAACAGTAAAAAAGTCGTGATCATCTCTACTACCAAGGAATCTGGGGGGGTTTTCCCACTTTTTTCAAGGAAATGTTACCATCTGAGAGATGTCTGGTGAGATTAAACATCAATTGTGATCTGCTAGAAAACCCCAATCAGTGAAGAGCAATGACAACCAAAGATAGCATTATATAGTGAATGCCAGGAATGCAAGGACAAGTGTTTGTTGTGCAGAATACCTTTTTCTTTCTTTCTGAGCTTACTTAAAATCCTCAAATATCCAAATAACACCTATACATAATTCTGTAGTGGCATTATGAACAGTGCATACTTCTTAGCCTGCCAGCAGGTCCCATCAATGTTCCCTGGTTTTTGCAATGTTCAAGGTACTCATGCTAAGGTTTTGGCAAAGGGGCAAGTCCGTCATCTGCCAAGACACCCAACATACTGGTATTTCTGAATCACCCTTTGTACTTCGAATTTGAGTTGTTACATTTCACTTGAGCTAATAAGGTCTAAAATGAGTGAGTAATTACTAGATTCTGGCATTGTGTCTAGAAAAAAACCCAATCTCAGAGGGGTTTTCATGTTCTGCTTTCTTTTTGTTCTTTTAAATTTCTTTCCTCAACATTTTCTGCTATGAATTAACAGCTAAGGTTTTGTGATTCTGATTTAAATTTAACAAAGTTTTTGGTGATATGGGAAAGTCTCATGTAATGAAGAAAGTACTTTCTGTTAAGCTAGTGTTTTCACTGCCTGTTCCTATCACCCTTCTTGGTACCTTCTATCATAGTCTTGTTTATCTTGTAGGTTACCCAGCTGTGCCATTTGTACCTTTTATAGCCTAACCTGGGCTTCAGCACCCATTTAGAAATGCCAGATTTTTTGCTGTGAGTGGGCAGTATTTCTTTCTTTCAGCTGAGAAATGAAAGTGTCATTCATTCCTGCTTAAAACCCCAGTTTTCTCAGAAGTGCTGTTAAGCTTTTTCTCTTAAGACATTTCATAACGCATCCCACATTTAAACAGAACACAGAATGTGGATGTGCTTTCCAAAGTAGTGTGAATATAGCTGGCCAGTCCCTGAGGTGACTTTTTGACTTTCTGTGCTGTATTTCTGTAAAAGAAAGCTGCTGTAGACAAGTAAGAGTTTAGAATGACTTGGTAGATCGATACCGTCGAGGTCTTTTTCCCCAGCATGAAGCATTAGTGCAGAAAGGAGATGTGGTACGGATAGCTTTTGGAGGCAGGGCCTGCCCTCTATCATCTCTGATACAAAGTCCGATGGTAGGCTGTGGAGGAAAAAGATTAGCTAATCTTTCTGGGAGTCAAAACCCCTGATACTGTCACCTGCATCAGACATACTGCATGCATTCTGTGGCATGACTGATGGTTGTGGATTTGTAGCTTTGAGAGTGATGGAACAGTCGTCTTCATGTCTCATCTTTTATAAAGCTGAAATTTTCTTTGCATGATTGCAGGAGTTTTAGGTCAGAAAAGAAGACTGCTCTAAAATGCACAATGAAATTTGAATGGTTGTCAACAGTACTTTATATAGTGGCTTGCTCTAGTACTTTTCTCTCTCGTGACCTGATTGCTTTCACATCTCTGGGTTGTGTGTGGTTTCAAGACTAATTACAGTTTTTAGAAATTTAATTACTTTTTAAACCAGACGTTACTATTGGACATAACATATCTGCATAAAATATTGACATTATAATCTTCAGGACTGATTTTAAAGTGTGTAAATCTGTTCTGCTGAAATATGCAGGAGAGAAGAGTTCTTTTGAGCAGTAACTCGTAAATTAAAGCTAGTATTTATGCAGCTTCTGTTTCTGGTGCTTGGAGGATAGCTGGATATACATTGTCTTTCCCCTAGAACTGTTTTTTCTTGGTTTCGATGGCAGATGTCAAATGTCTTATGGTTGAAATATTCTGAAAAGAATGCTTTGTCAAAACTATTGATTAGTTGAATTTAAAATTTAAGCTAATATAGCAGTTTTGATCATGCTCTTGTCAGAAAATACTTTTAGATCTGCAATGGAATTTCTAACAAAAATAGAAGAGCATCCTACTCTGGTGTAATGAAGAAGTGATTAGGGCAATAACTATAATATGGGAAAAGAAAGATCAGTGCATAGAAAAATAGACAATCAGCAGAGATCAAGACTCAACCTGAAAAGTCCCTGAAGTAATTTTTCACCTCAGACAGGGAAATTGCATAGGACGCAGCTTTGCAAATAACATAATAGGTAAACTATTGGTCCATAACATTTTAATCCAATTTTTTATTTTGTTTTCCTGTAGAGACATCATGAATAATAAAGTATTTTACCAACATCCAAATCTCATGAGAGCTTTAGGCATGCATGAAACTGTCATGGAAGTGATGGTAAATGTGCTTGGTGGAGGAGAATCCAAGGTAAAGCAATTCACTGTTAGAAGACAGAGAGTTTAGAATATAGCTGTTCAAAGCTTTATCCTGTAAGGCACTGAGCAGTCACTGGAGGTACTGAGACCATAACCTTTCGCTGATTTCCATTAGTACAATAGTTGACTAAGTTTTTAGAAGAATCTGTCCTTTGATTCTGGAGGAAAATATAGTTAGCATCGTAATTTCAGATGCTTTAATAAACCCCCCCTACAAATAGCGTTTTATATGCTTGCTTGATTTTAAAGGGGAGATTATTTAGAAACTAATGAAAAATTGATGCAGTATTACTCTGTGAATCTGACCATTCACAGTCTTTTATGTTTGAATGTAGAATCTATGGGTGATCCCAGTTCTTTTTCAAGCTTATACCTTGATCTTTGGGGCTAAAGGAGTGATTTACTTGCTGAGAAAGCCCTGTTGATTCCAGGGTGAAACCTAAACAGTTAACTTCATGCCATTGCGATGAATACAATGCATAAATATTAGTGTGTTAAAGGGCTGTTACATAAATGATCTTTTGCAAGTTTTATGCCTGTTCCAGAGGTTTAGCTTCAGTCTGTTTTTATTTGCTTCTTAGGAAATCACTTTTCCAAAGATGGTGGCAAACTGCTGTCGTTTCCTGTGTTATTTTTGCCGCATCAGCAGGCAGAATCAAAAAGCTATGTTTGATCATCTTAGCTATTTATTAGAAAACAGCAGTGTTGGCCTTGGTAAGTAATCAGCATGTGGCTTTTATAATTCTAAACCAAAACAAAAATTGTTAAAATTTTCTGCTGATTTATGTATATATAAAACTACCTCTGTTTTTCTGCATCCCTCTGTTTTGGTTGAAGTTTCTCCTTTACCCAGTGCAAAAATATCTTCATTAACTGTATTCCTAACTCCAAACGCACCCCTGACAGTAACGTTGAGGTAATTTAGTATACACTTTTTGTATGTGCCTGGACCTTGAGAGAGTTGGTGTTTAGTTGTGCATTTTAAGGAACAGATTAAAATCGTGATTGTGACATAGAAAATCATAAATAAGTGTTAACAGCATTTCATTAGGGCTTACTTCTCACTGCTTAAGCTTACTCCGCTGCACTTTCTTCTGTAGTGTGTTCAGTACACACCTATGGCAGTGGGAGAAACTCGGAGCTTATTTGCTTGGGTATGCATGTATAGATGGCCAGAAATGAACCTTAAAATTTTCTTAAAATGCTAACCTTTCTTTCTAGGCTGAAGTGTTATAGAGGAGGTACATTTATCCTTTATTTAATTTAGTACTTGTAATTGAGAATATATAATTATTTAGAAACATCATAGTATTTTTTTCCATGATCACAAATTCCTTATTAATATATAAGTACAGTACAGAAGCATAAGCTAAAAATCTTTTTGGACAGAAAGTGCTCAAATCAAATGCTTTTGAAGTGTTATTATGAAAACCTTAACTTTTTCTAACGCTATAATGACTGCCATTTTTTAAAGAAATAACATATAATCTTATATTTTAAAGCTTAAAAATATTTTCTGTTTCAATACATTTCACAAAATGTCAGTGATTTAGATACAAAATTTCTGCTACCTTTTCCTCAGAGCAAAGTTGTGTCAGGAAAATTAGAAAGAATGAGATCTTAAAACAAAGTATGTGATGACAATAGGAATGTATAAGGAAAGCTGTTTCTAACTTGAACATCTACATTGTATGTTGATTTCATATCAGTGTCAAATTTCATGCAAGTGCATGATGATTTATTATAAACTGAGTAGTATAAATGATATACTTGTAATCATGTGCTAACTAATGACAAAATGTTGTATTTAAAAAAAAATGTTAATTTATATGGTATGAATTTGTTGGGTTTTATTAAGTTGGTGTTGAAACTAAATGTTATTTTAACAGCCTCTCCTTCTATGCGAGGATCAACTCCTTTAGATGTTGCAGCAGCCTCTGTGATGGATAACAATGAACTTGCATTAGCTTTAAGGGAGCCTGATCTGGAGAAGGTTGGCAGCTTCTTTATAAAACTTTTTTTTTTTTTTTTTTTTCCCCTGTAGAGAGGGCAAAATTCCTGTTTCCTGGGAAGATTATAAGAATTGTGCGGGAGTTTTAGGTACCTTTCAAAGGAAGGGTATCAGGATCTGATTGTTTGTTCTTTCTACTGGTGGTCTGGATAGTTAAACTGAGTTTATGGTTATTACATACACGGGTGTAGCCAAAAGGAATTGCCTCAAGGGCAGCTCTTGCTTTAAGAATAGTGGAGTCCATACCCAACAGAACTTCAATGCTAAAATCTTTCTTTGCTTTTCCGTCTTGATGGTGATATGCAGTGGTGGCATAATGCAATAGGGAATACAAGAAGCCTTGTGACAATTTGTTAAAATATATGACAGATTTTCATAGAGATATCTATCTATACCTATCTGTATTTTTTCCTAACATTTAAACCTGCTTCAGAAAAGATTGAAGGAATTGGGATTAATTAGATTGAAGAATAAAAAACTCAAGAGAGCATGCGACGTTTGTGTGGAATATATAAATTACTGCTGCAAGAAGGAATAGAATAATGGTTGCGATGTCAGTAGTGGATAAGAAAGGCAGCTTAAATAATGGAAAGAGAGATGCAGGATAGACATTAAAAAATGCTTTCTAATGAAAAGTGAGAGTGTAATACATTGTCCAATTTCATATGAAAGCGTCTGTCAGGAGTAATATAAGCATAGATGATCCTTTCCTGGAATAGGAAGATGGACCATGTCTGTTTAAAAGGACATTTTCAGACTTACTGTTCTTAAAAATGCTCAACAAAAAGAAGCTGTCTGAACAGGTTAAAGGCTATGCTTAAAATTCTAATAATTCAGAAAGGAGAGGGAAAACTGAAAACTAATATTGAGACTATAGGGTTGAATTACAGGGAGTGTTACTGCTGTGTGTTTAAAAAGAAAGGAAGAAAAAAGTCAAATGAAAAAGAAAGGTTAAAATTAGAGAGTAGACCTGTGAGTTAAATTAGAAGATGTGATTTCAAATATGGATAGTGTGTAGTTGCGGAATATTAGAAAACTGAATCATTTGTAATGCTCAGGATTGCAAGAGAAATGAGATAGAGAGAGCAAAGTGGTGATTTAGAGAGAGGGGAAAATGGAATTGAGATAAGTAAGGTCTTGCAGTTCATGGCAGAAGTAGGTAAAGACTGGGATCGTGAACTAAGAAAGAGGTTGCTCTTCTTTTGTGCCCAAAGAATGATATGGTTTGGTCGGGAATGATAGAATGTGGACACCAGATCCGAGACAACCCATGAGGATACTTCCCTTTGAAACTGCACTTCTCTCCCTTTTTACAATTAATATCTTTCATCTTACCTTGCTTTTAGGTGGTTCGCTACTTGGCTGGATGTGGATTGCAGAGTTGTCCTTTGTTGATTTCTAAAGGCTACCCAGACATTGGATGGAATCCAGTTGAAGGAGAGCGATATTTGGATTTTCTTCGTTTTGCTGTTTTTTGCAATGGTAGAGTAGAAGTCTATATATTTTTTAACTTTGTAATTTAAAATAGTAATATAAGCCAACTTGATAAGTTACCGTAGTTTTAAAGGACAATTTACAGAAAGAGTAGAATTATGCAAGTCATGCAGTAACTGAGATGCCCATTTCACAAATCATATAGGGGACCTATGAGACTATGCCCCATTTTTTTAGATGCATCTTTAGTCTTTGAAATTCTCTCATTTCCTTTGGAAGTAGAGCAGATATTCCTAATTTTTTTTTATTTTTTTTTTTTGTGATAAAGCTCATGCTAGACATAGAGACAAACTCCCATCTTCTGATGATGATTTATAGTCCAGTTTTAGTGTGTAACAGCCAAACTGGTCCCATCATTAACTCTCTGGCTTGACTGTGAGTCTTTACTAAAAATCAGTAGCTTCAGTGATGTTTTAAACAGCCTTTACTATATAGTTGCTTCTTTGGCTGTATTTCATTTTGATTTAAATCACATTTTATTCATAGCTTTTATTACAATAATAGAGTTTGTGCATTTATGTAACTTTGTCAAGATATTTAAACTGTTTTGTAGTTAAAAGTATCTACTGATGCATACATTCTGCACTTTTGTGTACCTTTTTCTGATTATATTTCAGAAGTCTTTTTGATATAGCTTTAAATTTTGATGTTTATTCTGTGTGGTAGGAGAGAGTGTGGAGGAAAATGCTAATGTTGTAGTCAGACTGCTTATCCGTCGACCTGAATGTTTTGGTCCTGCTCTAAGAGGAGAAGGAGGCAATGGGTTACTTGCTGCCATGGAGGAAGCGATACAAATAGCAGAAGATCCAACAAGGGATGGGCCTTCTCCAAGTAATGGATCTAGTAAAACCCTGTAGGTGCAGTGGAATTGCTTATGTTGCCATAATTTTTATTAATTTGTTCTATAATCTTAGTCATTAAATGACTTGTTTGTTTTAACATGCGGATTATCATCTGGATTCTTCCTTGGATTCTGTGGAGGGTAGAGATTTGTCTTCTCCCAAACGGTGCATCCTCTGCACTGTCAATTTAAGTAACTTTCTCTAAATATAAAATCCTCTTTGGAATTCTGTTTGTTCTTTGTCAGTCAGTTAATAGTCAATCTCCTGATGCAAAATGAGGTAGATAAATGGTAACAATGCAGGTGGCACTACAGTCTTTTAGGGACAAATTCCAGTCTGTTAGTCTGCTAGAAGTCTGCTAGCTAACAGGAAGCCACTATATGTAAGCTGTTACACCTATGAGCAGGTTTTCGTTATTGCTGATGTAAAAACTTTGTTGCATTTTTTTTCATCTTTTAATCGTTTTAACATTTAACTAATTACAGTGAAATGGAAGAACAAGAAGATGACACTATTCACATGGGAAATGCAATCATGACCTTTTATGCTGCCTTGATTGATCTCTTAGGACGTTGTGCCCCTGAAATGCATGTAAGTTTTAAGTCTTCATGCACTGGAAAGTAAAGTCGTAGTTGTTCTACTTATTGATGGGTTTGCTGTGTGGCTTTTTCACAGTAACGTTATCAGGTATTAAAGCAGTGGTATGGCTACACAGTATCTTAATGTACATAATGTGTTCATCTGCAAACTGGCAAGAAATTTCTGTGGACTATTCAGAAGCTGTCCTTTTTAAAAGAATTATTCCATTGCTTTTCTTATTATAGTTCCCTGTGGCTGGTCTTCAACAGCATTCTGTCATGAATATTGTTTGATTGACCATTATGACAATCAAACTCCTCAAATTTCCCTATTTATTGGGATGGTGTAGAGTGATTTATTTTTTTAAAACCATGGTTTTACTCTCTTCATGTACTTATTTAAACAGGCTTTTTAAATCACATCTAAAAGAGTAAATATTACAGGGCATCCTTTTAAAACATACTGACAAACCTTCTCAAAGGTAAGATGGCACTATTTCAGGCATTAAATGCAAAGAGTTAGACAAGCTATAAAAACCAAGCCCTTGCTACTTAGTTCCTAAGGAACTGAAACTGTGAAAATATTGTTTGCGATTCACAATACCTTCCTGTTCTTCACAAGTTCTTAGTTATGCATAGTTTCTCATTTCACCCTGAAATGTGCCCTAATTCATGTAGGTAAGTATCAGATTTTGTGCAGAGATCAATAATTTGAGAAAAGAGAGAGAGATCTATGTAATAAGGCCTGTGCATGAATATCTATTTTGTCTGAATAAAACAATTGTCTTGTTTTCTCCCTGTCTTGCTGCCTTTTTAAATATAAAACTAAAATAACTGGGATACCTGACAGCGGTGGTGGTTGGCCAGGACAGAAAAACTGGCTTTTTTCATCTGAAAATCTGCTTTTACTTCTTCTCCCCTTCCTTCCCTCCATGTGCTACATTTTAATGCTTTGTTCACCTATTTTACCTGACATTCCATTCTGAAACTGGGCTTAGTCTTATATAATAACCAAACATACAGTTTTCTAGACTTCGCATGTTTGCATCCAAGATACACAGATAGAGATTATGTAAAATTTGCATTATTAATTATATTGTGATTTTGAGAGCAGTCATTCTTGTGTATCCGTGGTTCAGGAAGTTTCCAGAACATGGACACGTATAGAAGATGAAACAAAGACCTTGTTAATTCTTTGTTTGTCTTTTCCTTAGCTAATCCATGCTGGCAAAGGCGAAGCCATTAGAATCAGATCAATTCTAAGGTCTTTGATTCCACTGGAAGATTTGGTGGGAGTAATTAGTATTCCTTTCCACATGCCAACCATAGCTAAAGGTAAGGTGATTATTCTACTTCTTTTTCTCCATCCTGTTGTTATGTTTTGTAATTTAATGACATACTGATACTCATACTTCTCTCAGTATTTAAAAACAGTTTTGCAAATTAAACTGTTACGTGAATTAGAAGAGAAATCAAGTGTCCTTGATACATGTTTTTCTGCATGCTATGGACAGTAATTCTGTGTACATTTAGATCACTGATGTAAATCCTAATCATTTAAATCAAATCATAAAAACCTATTACAACTTTAGAGAATAAATTTAAAAATGTATACTTTCTATTTTTCTAAAACATTTTAAAAATTTTCAGTCTCTTTTCTTGCTGGCATAATCCTTAGCTTTTGCTGTTCTAACCCTATCAATTGTTTCTAGTGATCTTACTAAGACCCCAGAGTTGTTTAGCAACTAGGGTGAAGTTATAGGTGTGACATACAGATGTAAAACACATTTCTTTGTGTTTTCTGCCTACATAGAATTGATTGTGATATTTGGAGCCATGTGAGCATCAATAAAAAAGAGAAAGGAATTACATCTGGCTTTTTGGGTATCTGGAAAGAAAACATTATAATTGCAACATGGATTTTCTAGGGACTTAGAGCACAAGAATGCCCAACAGGTTACAGTAGAAGAGATAAAAAGATCAATCTTTCTATTACACCGTTATTTATTTCTGTTCCAAATAGTGATGGATCTATAGGTGATGTCTCAATGGCACAGAATACAGCTTATGGATACAATATTGTTTATTTGGTTTTGCAAATGTATCAAAATTTAAAACTACTTCAATGAATTCCTTTCAGATATTCTAGGAGTTTGCAGATACAAAGGACTTTTTAGCAGAATCTTAAGTCATTGTTATGCATTTCAGATATGCTCACTACTGCTGCAGTCCTGGGGTGTTGTAGAATAATTGTATTTTTTACTTTCTGTCTCCATTTTCTAAGAACTAGGTAGTTCTGTAGATGAATTAGTATGTTTTGGGTACTTACCATTAGAATATCAACTGATAATAGTCCCATAGTACACAAAGCATGAACAGAAAAGCATGTATGGAAGTCTATCTGGGTAGAATTTGCCTTATGCATTCCTTTTCCGTTAACTACAGATGTGTTGCGTTTGTGTAACAAAACCATGGGGAAGATGCTTAGATACTAAAAGAGACTCAAAGCCTCTGACAAGTAGTAGCATGACTGATTAGTCTGCTGGTGAAGGATTATCCTTGTCATTGAAGTCTTATTTCTTCCTTTTAGATGGTACTGTGGTGGAACCTGACATGTCTGCGGGGTTTTGCCCAGATCACAAGGCAGCCATGGTTTTGTTCCTTGACAGGGTCTATGGAATTGAGGACCAGGATTTTCTTCTGCACCTTCTTGAGGTTGGCTTTCTGCCAGATCTTCGTGCTGCTGCTTCTTTAGATACAGTAAGCATTTCTCTGTTGTTATTTTGGTTCCATTATCTTACTGAATGCTGCAGCATTTTTCATCCCTCCAAAACACGTTTTTTATTACTTCATATTGTCTTCTGCATTTCTCAAATGCTGGATGAGCTGTCTGTTGCTGCTGAGCTTTGAGAATATTGGAAGAACAGTGAAGAAACACTCTCCAGAA
This sequence comes from Falco punctatus, assembly GCF_963210335.1. NCBI lineage: Eukaryota > Metazoa > Chordata > Aves > Falconiformes > Falconidae > Falco > Falco punctatus. The sequence goes on from NC_137584.1 coordinate 83,698,313, forward strand.
TGATGCTCACTTTATAGTAGGTCCCGTTGATACCTGTATTCATAAGAGATGCAGTACGTTTCCCTGGGAGACTTTCTGAGCTTGTGCTATGGAATCAAAATCAGATAATCTGCCAATGAAGCATGTAACTGTGAGCCTCTTCCCAGAGATATACAGAAAGTGTTCATCTTCATGCATTTGTTAGGGACACCTACATTGTTATTTAGGAAATCACTAAATTATTTTTTAGTACCTCTTCAAAATTGCTGCCTTTTTGCTGCGAGTCTTATTTCTATCTTACTGTTCTTAGCTGGCTGGATCCAGAATTGTACGTGGGCTAAGACAGGGACTTTGATTTCCCTATTTGACATTTTATGTCAACATTTTTCTTAAAATAATTATGTTTTTGTTTAAGAAAGACCAGGTGAGGTTTTTTTCCTCACTTGGAACTTGGGCTTGATAGTAACACAGAAACATACTGAGTTTTGTCAATGCAGACATGACTGGTATTACCTGATTTTGGAGTGTTCTGTTAAGCAGTATGACACTCTTTAAATATAGTCTTGAAAATTTTTTTGTTTTTGAATGGCTACCTTTAGTGTTTATGTTTTTGTTCATTAAAACCAAACCAAACCAAAAGCTTTCTGTGAGACTTGAGAAGCAGGAAAAGAAGCTAGGCATCAAGTTTCCAGCAGGTACCAAATCCTCACTGGTGTCTTTTGGAAATGTCCCTCTTTATAACTATTAATAAAAGAAAAACAAGCAAGTTATTTTCATTTGTAGCAACACTGATGAATCAAATCTAATTTCTGTCTCGTTTAATTCATAGGCTGCTTTAAGTGCCACGGATATGGCTTTGGCTCTGAATCGATACCTTTGCACAGCAGTCTTGCCTCTGTTGACCAGATGTGCTCCTCTCTTTGCTGGCACAGAGCACCACGCTTCCCTCATCGATTCCTTATTACATACTGTGTACAGACTCTCAAAGGGATGCTCTCTTACCAAAGCTCAGCGGGATTCTATTGAAGAGTGTTTGCTGTCTATCTGTGGGTAAGAAAATACGCCTGGCTGTACAGGAATGCTAACTGATAAAATAACCTACGATATGTATAATACAGGAATGCAGAACTATGCCACCAGTGGCATAATTAAGATTTTTTTATTCTGACAGATGATTGTGATATTTTTAAATATGCTGTATTCAATTTGCAGCTTTATTAATCACTCATATGCAGTCCTCCAGTTATTTTGCCGTCACTGAATTATTTAAATTAAAACCTTGGCATTTAACTAGGAGAATTTACTGCAAAAAGGCAAAGCCATGGAAATGTGGAATTATACATACACTGAAGTAGCATTTAAATACTTTTTGCTGTTGAGATTGGCAGTACTGTTGATGATCAGTAGATTATACAGCTCTATGTAGATGCTTGTTTAATTGTGTGTAGATATTTGTTTATATTGTGTTACAGTTGAAATCCTAATCAGTGACTAGTATATTGACACCTACAGGACAAATTTTGTCTGGGTATATGCAGTTTCAAAACCAGCTGATTACTATCCACTTTTTTAATAAGCCTTCAGGCTTAATTATCAGAAGTTGACTAGGCACTTATGGATTTAATTTCTAATTAAAAGTCATTAACATTTAGGCTTTCAAATCACCAGAGTTTTTTAGAATATATCACCATATTTTTTATTTTGCATGATATGGAAATGTGTTCAGAAATGACAGACATTTATATTACAGTACTGTAAAAAAGTACTGTATAACATTTCTTGCTAAAGTATATCCCATTGAACATTATATATATATATACATTAAAAAAAATTTAATATATATATAACCTTGATAAGAAAAGAACCAATAAAATGGACCAGTGTTTGCTATTTATCCGGAAAGGTTTAATGTCCATGCAATTCTAACATATATGCTATACCTATTTCTTCTGTCCTTGGTTGGTGCCTACTGCATGTCTTGTTCAGTACATCCAAAGAGTTAGTGTTCTTAGGTCTTGATTAGTTTCTATGATATTTTTAAAACCCATTGAGATATATTACAAGAAATGATTATAGCCTTTTCTCATGGCCATGGTGATCATAATAAAGAATATCAACATTTAGTATTTTTTTTTCTCCTGATTTTCTCTGTCTATAGGTTAGATATTTTCTCTGCTTCTTTAAAGTGTTTGATTTACAGCTTGGTCAGAAGGTTTTCATTAGTATGCACTTACTTGCTTTGGACACATTTTTTTCATGCCTCAAGCCAATAATCTATTACTTTGCAAGTCTGAAGAATTTTAATGGCACAGAACTGACAGGTTGCTGTAGTGTATTTAGTAAGTATTTACATGAAACTATGCTGGTACATCCTTTTGAAATGCTTTGTCGGCTTTTAGGCAGTTGCGGCCTTCCATGATGCAGCATTTGCTGAGAAGATTAGTATTTGATGTTCCTCTTTTAAATGAACATGCAAAGATGCCTCTCAAGGTAAAAGTACATTTTAATATTCAACAGAATTCCTCGTAACAAAATGCAACAGAAAATATTTGCATGGAGATTATTCTCTGTCTTTTTTGTTACCTTATCTCCACACTTCAGGAGGAATTCAGTCTATTTCTATTCATCCATATAGAATTATGAAGTCCTTGTCTAATGTTTGCTTCTCCTTTAATTACCTCTTTTGTTTTAAGCCTATGTGGAAACAGAATAGTAAAACCTTTAGGGGTTGGGGCAGCATCCAGAGTGCAGAGAAAGATAGCAATTGTATGTACCCTTACTTCTGCCTTCTGTGTTGGTTTTCCCTGCTCTTGGAAAAGGGACTCTTTCTGGGGTTTGTGCTTGGAAATCTAAGTAATACATGGTTATTAATAATCTTTCATTTAGTTTTCAGCCCCCAAAGATTTCTCCATATCTTTTGATTCTGATTCCTAATGCACAAGAAAAATGTGGTTTTTTCTTTCTTGAGATGACACCTTCCTTAAAGATTCCTCAGATTTCATCAGCAGTACTAAGAAATGTACCATCTCCCACCTTACCTACTGCTGTTTTTCAGCAGTCCTTTTTAATCCTTTATGACCACAACTTTGAATTAGATATTTAATCTTTTCTTATTTAATATTTCTTTCTGCTTTTAAAGCCATGTGTCAGGATTAATTGCATTTTACATGTGATTTCTTTGCAAAAATACATCTCAGAAGTACACAGGCTTAAACTAGCCAGGTTATGGTCTCTGGCCTCAGATGAGGTATTTAAATCATTAGTCTCAAAGCCATGACCTGCTGCATGATCTTTGTCCTGCCAAGGACTTCATAATTTGGTTGTTCCCCCGCAAGAAGTGCTCAATCAAACTAAAGATGCCAGAGCAGCCATTCTGCAGTGCCAATGTGTGAGAAAAGCAGTTGATAATTTAGGTCCCCTTTCAATGCATGATGACATTTTATGTGCTGCAAAAAACAAATAGTAACCTGGTGCTCCCTGCGTGGCTATGGTCCTTCAGTTTTTTTGGGGAAGAAAGAGGAAGCCCAGCTCTCTGAGATCTGTTCATCTAGAACAGCAGTTTTTTTCATCCTGAGGGTCATGACTGCAGACTTTCCCGTATTGCTGAACTGGACAGGGAGGAAATAATTAGATCCTTTTGGCGACTCAAGCTTTAGGAGAATGTAGATACAAATTGAACCATGGTATTAGCATGGGCAAATGGTTTTGTCCATTGACACCTAAACAGTAATAGGAGTTTCTGAGGAAAGTTAACTTTTCAAAGGTTTCACTGACAGTAAACTGATTTTCAGTGATTTAACAAGGGACTCCTACTTATATCTACTAAAGTATTTCTGATTTTAAAGTACTGTGCATATTCCTTATGGGCTTGTGCTAGCAAACAGGTTATAGTAGTCTAAAGAGACAGCTACAAGTTAATCGTGCATCTGAAAATGTAATTTTGATGGGAAGAGAGAAGGAAATGTTGAAGGCTAGATCAGAAGAGAGAGCTTTCTACTGTGAATACCTTTGCTCGTTTCTGGAATTAAAAATTACCTGTTTAGGCAGCATGTGAAGTCAAATCTGTGATGATTTTACTGTATAATTTGGTGTGAACATTCCAGAAAAGGGCTGCCTTGTTTTTATTTCCTCTTAAATCATAATCAGTGCTTCATCAGGGACTTCTCTAAGAGTAAACCTGCCTTTACTCTTGGCTAGATTTAAAAACATATACATATATATATATATATTAGCATTCACATGGTGTCCAAAAGCAAACCTGAAGTCTGGCCATTGTGCAATAGTATCTCTTTAGAAGAAAACATTTTCAAATACGTATCAGACTCTTAGAGTCCATATTTCTGAGACTCCTGTGTTTCTACATGAATAATAAAACATCTGTCTTTTTACATTATATACACATGTATGTTCTCTCCCTTTTATCTTTAATAATCCAAAAATTTAAATAGTAAATAATAGTAGACCATTTAAATCTGAAGATCTTTTTCTTTGATCCATGAAAAGTATAACAGAACTGCATAGTATTGAGGTTACATTTTTGGTTATCAAAATCCTCACTTCTAAACATCAAGACTTTTTTTTTTAATAGTTGTATTTCTGCACATTTATGTTATGACTGTCTGTGCTTTTCCTTCTTGGCATTTGTTCTGACTGGAAAAAAGGGAATTCTGTCAGCTCTTTAATGACTGTGACTTGTAATATTTTGCCAACATGCTTTGCAAAGTGATGTTGAAACAAAACTCTTTTTCGCTGAGGAACTGTTAAACTCTGAATTAAAATTCTAGCTAAATTTTTTAGAAAGATCATTATGTGTCTTAGGGAAATCTGCTCCTGAGTAGGACTAGTTTTTCATACCTCATTATTGCCAGAATTTTTTTGTTTGGGATTGCCTTTATTGACAGATGTACAACTAATTTTTCCTCTTGTCTGTGACTCAGGGACACAGAGGACACATTAAGTGCAAAATTTGTGATGTTTTAGTTTGGCAAATACCCAGCAGCAGGGCCTTGCACCATTTGAATTCCTGATAATCTGGAATCTTGTAACCACTGAGGAGGAAAGTATCCTTGAAATAAAAGCTCCTCTGCCAATTGTAATAGAGGGCAGGAGGGCAGACTGATAGCCAGTTTTACAACTCACAGAAGAGATAAGTCACATTGGGAGTTATCGTTGAATAGATCTCAGACATGTAAATAATAATTGGGAATTAGGTGAAATCGTGGTTCTACTATTTTGCCCACCATACAGCAGTGTTTGGAATAGCGGCACACAGATGGAAGTGATTTCTTGTCTTCAGCTGAGATGTCAGAGTTCTTGTGGTGCTGGGGAAAATTATTCTGTCACATGCTTTTTGCATATGCCACTAAGGTTTAAAAGCAAGAACTGCTCATTCTGTGTGTATATCTACCAATAATTCAAAGAACAGATACACAACATGGGATCGCGATAAAGGTTAGACATTTTTCTGGCAGTGTCTGTGTAACGATTGAGTGCCAGAATGGAAGAACGTCAACAGTTGTATTTATTTGCTTTCAAAATATGTTCTGTTTTAGTTGCTGACAAATCATTTTGAAAGATGCTGGAAGTATTATTGTTTGCCAGGTGGATGGGGTAACTTTGGTGCTGCCTCAGAAGAAGAGCTTCATTTATCCAGAAAGTTGTTCTGGGGTATTTTTGATGCTTTATCTCAAAAGGTAATTCATTTTAATATCCATCCACTACTGTAAAAGCCTTACTGTGTAACCTTTCTTCTTTAATCTGTCATTTTTACCCAGCTTTTATCAACATTTAAATCTTCCTGTTACAGCATCTGCTTTAACATAGGTATATAATTTTGTCTGCTCATTAAAATATATATATATATATATAGCTATTGAAGTAATCTTGAGGTGTATCTCTAAAGGTCAGCTACACTTCAGAGCTCTAAAACCAGATTCAAGTGTCTGCAGGTGACTGAAAGCTGCACTTTTCTATTTCACACAGTAGTCTCCCATAAACCAAGACCATAGTCCTTTTCTTAGTAGTCGTAGTTTCATCACCCTCAAATCCATTCTGTGTTGAACAGAAGTTTAATTATACACCTTGGTTGTATTGTTCATTCTGTGAGCAGTTTTAACCAACCTGCTTAAAATATCATGAGTTTTGTTTCAAGTCTAGGTGTTTAGAAATGCTGTGCATATTCCTTTGCTATGTTCTCTTCTTTATTTCATCTGAAAAATGCCTGCTGTTGCTGCCAGTGAAGTGAATACGTCTTCCTTCAGCAAGAGCAAGACTTGATCCTAGCTTTAGCTATAGTGTATAATATGCTTTGGACAGTCACTTTCTTTTAATTTCAGAGCAAAAATTCAGTTTTACACTGAGTAAGAAGGCCATTCTGTGGCTGCTCAGTTTCACGTATAGCTGTACCAGTTTTAGCAGTGAGGTGGGTACCTTCCATGCACTACTCACTTTCTCTCCCCTGTATATTCCACAGAAATATGAACAAGAACTGTTCAAACTGGCTTTGCCTTGTTTGAGCGCAGTTGCAGGGGCCTTACCTCCAGACTACATGGAATCAAATTATGTCAATATGATGGAAAAACAATCTTCAATGGATTCAGATGGGAATTTTAATCCTCAACCTGTTGATACATCAAAGTAAGGACTTATTTTGTTGGAACTAGTTTTTTTGAACACGAATGTGTAAAAGAGGGGGATTGGAGTCTGTTGGGTATGATGTAAACTTACAGCTTTTGTTCTTTTCTTCTAGATAGAATGGAGGCCTTTATGTTTTTAATTTTTATTTATGTATTAATTTTAAATCATATAAAGTGATACATATCCAGTTACATAACTAATTTCTTGATCAGCCTAGAACATTTTTAATACATTTTCATCCTGAAGATGAAACTGTCGAGTTTCATTGTATGTCTGCTGCAAACCACCATGGTTTTAGAAGTAGGAAAAATAGACTAGTCTACATCATCCCTGTCATTAACATGTTCCAAGACACTAATGCCAGTGTATGTGAATGACAATGTACCTGCAGCGAATTATGATAATTGTATGTTCATAGGATCTCTTTCTACTATGAATAATGGGGAACTGGGCAGAAAGATCTTCGTTCTTTCTAGGCAGTCAGACTCTGGCAATGCTCTTTTAAGTACGTTAGCCAGACAAAACATATATTTGAATGGGATTTTTGTGCCCTGGTTTTTGACTACAACCACTACCCCATTCTCCTTTGTATAGAGTAGTCTTACTGCAGTGTGGTTATGCACTATATCTTGAAAAATGTCACTTCTAAGATGTGCTTCGACCGCCTTTGTGAGCTTTCTGTCTGTATTAACATTCAGAACACTGAATGCCACCAGTAGATTGATACCTTGATTACAGCATGCTTATACTTGTATGCACATCAAAATACGGTAGTAAAAGCCGTAATCTAGACTGTAATATATAAATCACATCATTATTAAAATTCATTTTTCTAAGATGTATTTAAGATATATGAAGATTTAACAAGATTTAGTAAGCATATTATACTGTCATTTAGCTAATCGAAGATGGCTTTATATGATGTAATTTCAGAGGAAAATTATCTATAGCCAGAATATATTTGAAAAACTCAGAAAATGTCACTCAACATTACCTAAATCATCAGTCAGCTCATTGTCATAGGAGTCAACAATTCTGTGATGATTCAAGACAAAGAAAGCACTGCTTTTATCAATGTCACTTCCAACTAATCCTATATTGTTTTAACATGCAAATCCTGCATTGCATTGCTCACTAGTCCTAGACCTATTTATTTGAAGCTATAGATAAGACCTTAATGTACCTGTCAACTTACTGCGTTTCTCAAATTATTCAAAGTGTTATACCATTAGTAGAGTTCCCCTCAAAATGCATGGTTCCAAACAATGAAAAGCTGATGACCATGCTGGATGAATATTTTTTGACCTTTGTGTGTGGTTAGGCTCTTGCAAACTGTTACTCTGACATAATGTTTTACATTTTTGCTTTTTCCCCTACTCTGACTGAGATGAAAAAACAGACTTCTGCTCTGCAGTAGATGGCACTGTAGCACTTTTGTTGCCAAAATTCTTAGTCTTAAGAGGAAAGGTTTTGCTATTTCATAAGTTATCAAGAAGCAATTATCCTCTTTCATTTGTAGGAATGCAGATGCAGAAAAAGACTGATATTTGATAAATCATTTTTGGAAGAGGATTCTGTCTGTAGTGCTTGTTTGACAGTTAAGGATAGCTGCTTTTCCTTTACTGCTTACACAACTGTAACTTCTGCATTGTCTTATATACCTGTTTAAGGGCGAGTGTATTTATTTGTGGGTTCTTTTTCTACTTTTAATAAGGATTTTAGTATTTTTGATATTCACTGGATTGTTGTAAAATAAAGCCTTTAGCATATAACTTCGGATTGTTGTAAGTTATGGTGCTTCAAAAATATAATAAAAATTATAGGAATATATAAAGTAGATTACATATTTCAAAAAGGACTGTTAGCACATTTAGTTTATAATAAACATGTGCAATAAGTTACCACTGTGTTTCAGAAACTATGGGTCACAGTTATATCTTTAATCTTAAGAAAATGGATGTTAGTAATAGAAATACATGACAAAAAGCATGAGTGCTTGGTGTCATTATTGATTTTTCCTTGCTCATGTGTGTTGAAGAAGTAAAGTAGCTACAACTGCTGTGATTCTCATTCAGTGGCCATTAAATACCTCAAGCTTTTTCTTGATTTAACTAGGGTTTGGAGCAAACTCTATGTGATGAAACAGAGCATAGTAGGATGCTTTGAATGGATGTGTGCACTACTAATTATTTATTTGAAAGTATTCTTCAAAACAAAAGCATTCACAGTTTAGCGTGTATGTGTTATATAATGGCTATTTTTCTCTTCACTTTCAGCATTACAATCCCTGAAAAGCTAGAATATTTCATTAACAAATATGCAGAACACTCTCACGACAAATGGTCAATGGAAAAGGTAAAATCATATTCCTGTTAAAGCAAAACCAGATTTTTATTTGAATACGTTTCATCTTTAAAATATTTTGCTCTGAACATTATTATTTTTCATAGTGCTACACATCTGTATGTAGGTAAGAAATAAACTCCTTTCTTAAAGTGCATTTGGGGGAAGATTCTGTAAGTGCACATGAGTTTCAAAACAGTGTTTCATCATTTCGTTGGGGTTTTTTTTGTTGACTTTTGATTCAATATACTTGCTAATTGTTTAAGGGTTTTCTTGACTTGAAATTTCAATTATTTCAATTGTTTAAGAAAAACAGCTCTTAGGGTGTCTTACGATTTGTATTCCTTTATTCAATTTGTGTATCCAGTGTTAAAAATATAGTTCCTCAACTATAGCACCATATTTTGCTCTCTATATATATTTAGAAGAAAAATGTAATGAAATGTTAGCTCTGTGAAATTATTAATTTTAAGAAACATAGCATGCTACATAATTTCATTCTGTGTGCATAATACAAGTGTTGGTTAAGAAAACTGAGAATAATAATGGAAAGGAAATTTTAAGAGAACAGCTCTGCAGAAGCATAGCTCAGTTCCTTTGTACTAACAAAATAGTCATGTTCATATTTTTTTTTGCTTTTCCTCATTTTTTCCTTTTTTTATTATTACTGTTTTCAGTTTGCCAATGGATGGACATATGGTGAAACGTATTCTGAATCTGCAAAAGTGCAACCATTAATGAAACAATATAAGTTGCTATCTGAAAAGGTAAGGAATTTCATTCTTGATCCAGGGTGATTGACACATTGCTTCATTCACTGTGAAAATATCACCTTGTGTTTACAGCACTTTTTAAAAAATTATTTAGAGTATGTCAGCTAACATGTGATTGTTGCCTTTCTGAAAATTTCAAAAAGAGATAGAAGGATTTTATTGTACAATAAATAGGCCAGTCGAGCTATTTTTTCTCATGGCCAAATTGATATGGCATAATTTATGGTGAAACTGAAATGTCATATTGCCAGTATATTTTTACGGTAAGGTCATACAGGAATGCTCACTTGTGTAGTGAGGACTTGGGTTTAGGCTTTGCCTGGTCTCTAGCGGAGGGCCATGAAGATGGTTAGAAGGCTGGAGGGCTTGATCAATGAAACCAGGCTAAAGGAACTGGGTTTGTTCAGCTTAAAGAAGAGAAAACTGACGGGAATATAATCTCAATTTCCCAGTACCTAAATGCTAGTTATAGAAAAGATGGATGTATTCTCTTCACAGAGATGCACAGTGACTGGACAAAAGGCAATGGGTGTATGTTGCTTTAGCAGAAATGCTTTCTGGAAATTGTTCTTTTCTTCACAACTTAAAACATTGGTATAGGTTCTCCAGAGAATTGGTGAAATCACCTGCACTGCAAATATTCAAGGCATGACATGGCAAGCCCTAGATATCTTGATAACTGTTGATAGCCCAATTAGGTTAGCTTCTCTGATCTCAACAGAAGGTTGAGTCAGATGATGTCCAGAGGTCCATTCCAACATAGACTATTTTTATGATTCTATTATTATGGCTTTTTTTGTTTTGTGTAGCAGGCAAGACACTGCATTAGTCCTGACAATTACTGTTCAATGTTTGAGTTCATATCTGAGCATGCTATTAATGCAATTATCCCTGTGATCATCAGCTTTCTGCAAGGTCAGAATTTTTCTGCCTGCCTCTGAAATGATAAATAAACTTCTATTAATATCTAATAAGATTTATTTGCTTCTTTGCAGTATCCCTGGGCTGTAAGGGCTGATTTCAGTACATTTCTTTGCACCTCAGTATAACCAAGCAAATACCCAATAGTTATTTTTTGCTCTGTACAGCTACATAAAACCCAAGGTAATTATTGCATCTGCATTCTTCTAGGAGAAAGAAATTTATCGATGGCCAATCAAAGAATCACTAAAAACTATGCTGGCATGGGGATGGCGAATTGAAAGAACACGGGAGGGAGATTCCATGGCACTGTATAATCGGACACGTCGCATATCTCAAACCAGTCAAGTGAGCCATTTTATTAAATCCTTATTTTAAAAATATTTTTTAATAAATTAAAAAAATATGCAAAATATGCTCTACAATCTTTGATTTTACAAGCAGTGAAATAAACCTGTAGGATAAAAATATGTGAGAGTATTTATTCTACAACTCTGGAGGTTTTTTTAGATTTCTAGTCACTGAGGCTGGAACTTTCCCTGTTCCAAAGTAGTACGTTAATAAACATTTTCAGAAAAATCTGAACAAAACCAAAAGGAATATATTTTTTCACTTGATTAAAAGTTAGTTATGTTATTTAGGGGAATTATTTACATCAGTAGGTGCTTACATGTTAGTAGTGAGTATTAATATGATTTGTCTACTATTTTTTTGAATTTGGTGGCTACAAATGCCTTTAAGTGTGTAAAGAAACAAATAAAGGTACACATATAAAATATTTTTATTTCTTTTTTTAAGGAAAAATAATACCAACATCAATGCATCATAAAGTTTATGTTTGTATACAGCCAAAATTCTGAAAATGTGTGTTTTGTTTTTTTTTTTTCTTTTGGAATCTCTTTCCTAAATCAAAATACTCTAAGGACAAAATGGAGAAATATTGGCACTATATTCTCTTCAAGTGCCGTATACTTTGCATTTAAACTGGAGAGGGGAGAAAATCTCTTTCTTTCCCATTCACCCAGATACACATGGAGCCAAACTAATGGGGTAAATAAAATGGAGGGGAAAACCTTTCCCTCTGTTCTCCACACAGCTCTGCAGTATTTGCATGAGTGAGTGGTGATAAGCCTGTGAAAAATGAGTTGAACCTGCCTCTCCACGCGCTGTAAACGCTAGAAAGTGAATATCAAGTGATTTGATTTAACACTTGGGCTAAACTACATGTTATAGTTTGTACACTATAATAGCCTTCCAAGTTTCCTGACTTTTGGGTGTGTATAATACCATCCCCAAAGAATACATTGACAGAGATATTCATATATACTTTAAGCATAAGGAGCTCACTAGAATGAATAGCTTTACAGTTGAAATTCATATTATATCAACATATGAAAACAGCTTTTGTAGCTAAGTCACAGTCTTCCCCTACTATAATGAAATTAACTTTTCTAGAAGAGTTTGATGCCTAAATTATTTCTGTATTTCAGAGTACACTATCATGGTGATACTTATCCTGTGTTTAAAATGTGTTGTGCTGTCATCACACACACACACACACCCCCCCCATAGTATTTTCTGGTGTTCAGCTGAGAAATTTTGGTGTATATTTAATCAGGATCTCCATATAAATATAACAATGCTTGCACCATTTGCTTTAGAAAACAATACTTTATCAGTATTTATTTACTGGGTGCTGCTTCTATGTCCTTTGTGTTATTCTCTATTAAAAATACATGCCTTTTGAAAGGAGGCCTTTGGACAAGGGTACATGGTCATATACATGCTTAGCAAAATATTAGACATAGGATCAAGGTTCTGGACACTGTTCTTCTGAAAGAAGTTGTACCTGTGGGGGACATGTATTTGGTACAGCAGAATCCATAGAGGAAAGCCCAGCAATGCCCCTTTTGTAGCCTTATTTCTTGCATCAGTGGCTTGCTAGCCAGGGAGTCTCCATCATTGTTTATCCTTCTTCAAAACATCTGTGTCAATGTAATGAGCAAACCTGTGACAAATGTAAGCAGTAGCAAGAAAGAATGACAAAATGGTGATATTTTCTGAGTGGGGAGGAGAGACAGAAGGAAAAAAGATATGTGTTTAGTAGAATCTATTCCTACATATAGAAATAGGGTTAAAAAGCCAAATTCAAAGTTTGATTTTTGCTTGAATTCACCTTAAACTGAATTGTCTGAGATTTCATCTGCTGAGAAAAAAATACACACGCTATAGTACAGCCTGATCCACAATGACTTCAAATCTTGAAGAAGTTCAAGTGAAATTTGCATTTGAATAAGTGTGATTTGTATCATGGCTGTCTTGGGGAACAAAATATTTAGACCTTTGCCTAAATCGCACTTAAATTTACCACCCTTAATGTGTTTTCAGTTGCGTTGTATAGGCTCCTTTTGCTCTCTAGAGATAAAGTGACTTTTCCCTTAAGTTCTTTCCTTACTTTAACTGTCTTGTTAATGTTCATGTTTTCATATTGAATGCTTGTGTAACTCCACTGTTTTGCCCCTTTGTCATTCAGATCTCTGTAGATACAGCCCACGGTTACACTCCTCGAGCAATTGACATGAGCAATGTCACCCTCTCCAGAGATTTACATGTAAGTCAAAAACACTTAATATGCCTACCCTTTCTTTACAATTTAATTTTTTATCTTAAACAAATTTGGTGCCTAATGTTTCCTGTCGTTTGGGTCTTTATTTTGGGTTTGGGGTGTTTTTTTGGTCTTTTTTGTCATTACTCTTTGGTACATTTTTAAAGAGAGTTGCTTTAGAAAACGAGGTTCGTGTTAAAAACCTTCAAGGCTCATTTTAGTCCTGGACTGTGTTTTCCCAGCTTTCTTTGCAAACATCTCTCATTTTGAAGAGAATTCTGTTTAGGAGAGCTTGCAGCATCAGCTTTTTTCTATTTATTATTCATTTCTCCACCATCTTCCCAAAAACATGTTATCATTGCTCTTTTTTTTTTTTTAAACTGAAGAAATAAGAATAGGATCTATTGTTACAGTGAATATTATGAGAATACAGAATGAGGAATTTGGGGGTAGGATTTTGACAGATCTATAAGTAGGTTGTTGTTTGGAACAATACTTTTAGTTGATAAACAAATGAAGTTTCTATCTTTAGAAAGTTAGGGTGTTTTTCATGGTGTTTGATGGAGTATAACACTCATTTTTATCGTCTACTAATTTACTGTGAATGTGTTTACAATATAATGTCAGCATATGCTAGATAGTTTAAAGTTAATTAGCATAAGCGTTTGCACCAGTCTAGTGATGGCAACATGGCATTCAAAGCTGGCTACAGAAAACTCCTGGAACAGTGTTACATTTGCCCATACTGAACTCTGTCATAGTGCAAGCAAACAAGTAGCAGCGGTAAAGCTAATTGTACAGTATATAATATACTGTGCTTCTGTTCAAATTCTCACACTGGATTTCCCCTCCTCGACTCCTATCTCGTAGTTTCCAGTTTTATGTTTCTAACTGTTGTAGGTCGCTGACTAGCTTTACAATAATAACCATATGCTGCCAATTAACAATCATATTTGAGTTAAAACTTTCAGTAGATTGCTGATCATTCCAAAGTTAATAAAACTGATAACTGAATAACGCTACTTCTATCATTACACTCTTACGTTAAACTGATGGCACAGCTTCATTATAATGATGTCACTTAACTTTTGTATAGACTCAGTGTAGTTAAAAGTCTGTGCAGACTTTGTTTAATGGTCATGAAACAACTCTTGATGTGAACATCACCATAGTATTATGATGCAGTAAACCAAACCCAGAGAAAAGTAACCATCCTGTCACAAACCACAAAGGAAATGGCATTAGAACTTCTATTACTCCCTTGATTACTCTTTTATGCTCTACCCTCTAACATTTGCCATTAATTTTATCTCCTTTGTAGCCTTCAGCTGTAGAGCAGAGCTGTTTAGCTTTATGATTCACTTCTCCTTAATTATGAAGAGAGGTTGTCTTTGAAACGAGCTTCAAAATCTGTTATTTAAAAGCTAAGCAAATTTAATCAAAATAAAATTTCAGGTGTTAATTGTCCTGATACTGTCATTCAGGAAATATCCAAACATGTTAGGTATTAATAAAATCTGAGTCTTAAAAATGGCCTGTATGTAATTTTGAACTTCTTAATGATTAGTATCACTAAAGTTGTAGTTCAGGGTTGATTATTCAACCTTTTCCTAGATTTCTGGGGAAAATTAGTTGTTTTTGAACAAGTTGTTTGTTTTGGTGGTTGTTTTTTTTTAACTAGTACATAAGAATTGGTGCTATTTAAATGTTTACATCATCTTGTGCATATACTGTGCTAGCAGAGATCATAACTGTGTCTAAAACTCTTAAGTCTGGGAAATACTTCTCATTATGTCCTTAAGTGGTCACCTGGTTACATCCTGGCTCCATGAGTAGCTGGGTCTTCCTCTGAGATCATCTTCGTAGCACCCTGCTTTCCAAGCAAGGAAAACCCAGACTACACTACCTTCTTCAAAGGTCCTAATCTAGATTATCAAAACACCAGGACCGGAGCGTGCATGATAGAAGGCATCTACCATACAGGAGAGATATGTGTAATAATGTATCTACTGGATAAAGTTTTATGAAACAAATTGTTCAATAGACAACCAAGATATGGCTGAAATTTGTTACCTGACTTCATTAGTATTATCCCAAATAAAGAAGTGATATTCAGAAATAGTGGTTACTTAAAACCCTTATTGAAGGTGAGGAGAATATTTCTGTAGGTCCGTGAAAGAAGTGAAAAGTGAAATCTACAGAAAATTCCACCACTGTGTACATCTAGAGGGTATACCATCAGGAGGACAGGCGAGATGGGTTTGAAAATTTGTTTCATGTTGAAATAGTAGTTCCTACTAGTTAGAGACTGGAGAGCTTGTCTGTGTTTTGCTTAGTTTGAGATCTAGCTTCTAGTTTACCAGTCTGAAAGAGCTTGGTTTTTAGAAAGATTTGACTTAAACACTGGAGGAGAATCTAATGCTGAACAAAAACCAGTGACTACGTATGTAGACTCCCTGGAAACATAGTTGTTGTTTTTAACAGTGTGCTTACACCTATGAGCATTCACCTCAAGCAGGCTGTTTCCATGGGGTTATAGTCAGTGTGCCACAGCCAGCAGGAACAATCTTGATTCAGTCCTCTGGCTTGCTGCTCTTTTTTTCCCCTTACCAGGGCCTTCAGGAGGTTCTTGCTGGCATTGTTTTGAGAGTCAAGTCCCCATCTGACACCCCAGTGCTCTATCCAGACTATACTCCTCTTTGTGGTTCCTCCTTTTGTGTATTAACAGTTTTCTCTTGAGCACCAGGTTCCTAATTCCTATGCATATCCTACCCAAATTCTATATTGTAATTTTTCAATAGAATCTCTTGTTTTCAGTGAACCATTACAATGTAATTGAAGTATTGAACCTCCCAGAGAACACAACTGGTTATTTAATATCAACCAGAAAATTGTCCTTCTTGGGGGTTAACCATTACAATATGTATCACTAAGCTCTCTGTTTTCCTAAGGCTATGGCTGAGATGATGGCTGAAAACTACCATAACATATGGGCAAAGAAAAAGAAAATGGAGCTTGAAGCAAAAGGTAATATCAACTATAAGTACTGACAGTATTTAAGTTTTCTGTGATTAGCTCAAGTCATGTATTTGAGAAAAGAGACTGGGAGGGAGAAAGAAAAAGGAACAACAAATTTTAACTGACAAAGAACAAATAACAAAGTATCTATTCATAATTAAATATTTTGTGATTTTTAGTGCCTGGAAGTTTTTTATAGTACTGAGTGTAACAGTTTCTGTTGAAGTAGTTTACCAATTCAAATACATCAAAGGAAGAGAAGTGAAAGCTTGTAAATAAATTTAAGCTTACATTACTACATTTTCCTTCTAGCATTAATCTTTCTGGCTATTGCCCGGTGGACTCTCATTTAATTTTAATTACTTCTTTTACTGCAGGTAGATCTAAAAGGGTGTTTACTAAGAATTCTGTGTATCATGTATTGAATTGACAAGTGGATAAACCTAGAGCAGATTCTTGAGTCCACGTAAAAATTGCATGTGCTCCATGATCTTTACTTACCAAAATAACAATTTTTTCATGTGAAACTTACTAGTTTTCCTCTGTGTTAAACTAATTTATTTCTGTTAAACCTAAAATATTTTTTTCTGCAGATAACCTTATATTTGCACATGGAGGAAACAATATTTGGAGAAGGAGCAAGTTCTCATTTGTAAATGACTGAAACTAGGGTTTTGCCTTATCTGAAGGTGTTGAGTCTAACTGTATGCACCAAACTTGGCCTTTAACAGTTTTTTAATTGTATGTTTGGGGTTTTTATTAGTTGTAAACTTTTAGCAAAGTTGCAATAGTTAAGGTTTTATGAGAAAGTAAAATTCCACCTGGAAGTGCCTTTGATAAATCACCATGAATTTCCATGCCTTTAATTATGTTTCCCCTTAATACAGCTTTTAATATTTATAGCCTTTTTTAAAAAGAGCTTTCTTCAGGATAAGTAGCCACAGGATGGGCTAAATCTGGGAAATTGTAGGCTATGGGAAGACTTGATATTTAAATGGATCTACTATATTTGGCAGCTTTGGAAGCAGATGTTTGCCTCTGAGCAGCACTTCAGTGGGAACACTGTATAGTACTTGTAGTGTGCGAAGGAGCATAGTACCAACGAAGGCTAGAGGCAGCTATGGCGAGCGAAGGAGAGGTTCTCATGGACAGTTTCTTCATGTGAAAAGCAGATGTTTTTGTCAGCTGAGTAAAACCTGGCACTCGAGTGTGGGGTTTTTTCTCCACTATATACATATACATATATGGCAGTCTCAAACTACTTTTTTTTATATATATATCTCTATACATGTGTGAAGAACAGAACATTAATGCAGACTTCAGATACTAAGCCACCTGAAGGTTGCAAGTGTCACTCCCCTTCATTGAACACTTTGTGTGTATTAATTGTAATTGAAACATCTATTATAGTCTTAATGACTTCCTTAGGTAGGACATATATGCTTACTATCCTTATATGAGTTTTTGCATGTCTGTCTGCAGCTGTGATAAGGTGGAGTTAGATCACATTTGTGACCCAATGAAAAACCCAAATCATCCAATTTTAAAGGCTGTACTTCCTAAAAAAATGCAAACCAATCAACCAAACAAAAAACCCATCAAACTTGCCCACTAGATTACCATATTGCGTGTATCTAAACAGATTCAGGCAGGAAAATTTTAGAATACGTGGCTTATAAAATCACCTAAGGATATGTGTCCAGTATTTTCTAGACCGAATTTGTTCCTTTTTTAAGAATATTATTTCTAGACGCTTGCTGTAGTATTTTTTCTGATATAAGTGTTATCATTACCCATACAATTTCCTGGGGTTTTGTAGCAGTTATAATAGGAATATATTGTGTTCCACTATACAATGGTGATTGTAGAAGGTGAAATCCTAAGAATGTTGCTTTTTTGCAGATATTTATCTTAATAATAGCAGCTTTATTTTCCTGCCAAATTAACTATATACGTTCAGAGAGGTATCGATACATCAGCTATTTGTAAGCAATACAAATGCAGTTTATTCTGTTTACCTCTCTGTTTTGGCAACATCTTTTTGATCAGATTGGACAGTTGTCTGAACCACATTTGAATAATGAACTCTATTTTCCTGTCTTTAATTTATTACTATAAAGTAGAACTGTATCGCTTTCATAGATTTTTAGATATGCCTATATCTTGCTAAACTGCATGATCCATTTTTGCTGTCACCAGAATGTTAAAAGCAGGACTCTGTATGTGTTTATATCTTTGTTTATGTTTTGGTTTTTTTAAAATATAACTTTGTGGGGTTTATTGAAATATTTTCAGTTTCATTAAGTGAAGTTGTAATTATAATACACATTCATAAATTAAGCACTTTTTTCTTCTCTAAGACATTTTTGCAGTAGGTTCAACCTGGTGCTTGCAGCAACTGATTGTTAGAAATGTGTATGCAGCCATGTCTGAAGCTTCTATCTGAATATTTTTTAGGTTTGTGTAAAGAAACAGAAAATTGCATTGTTATTTCAGACCAGATTTTGCTGTAACGGGCTATGTATTATTATGACAGTGCTTTTACATACTGGTACTTACCATGTCAACAGATAAGCCTGTAACTGCTTTTAATTCTCTTGATGTTCCATAGTAGGAGGAGGCAACCATCCTCTTCTTGTCCCTTATGATACACTCACAGCCAAAGAAAAAGCCAAGGACAGAGAAAAAGCACAGGATATTCTGAAATTTCTACAGATTAATGGATATGTTGTCTCCAGGTAATCGTCTGTTCAGTATTAGTTACATGGATGGTTTCTAATACTACTCAGTAGCCTCTTTTTTTTTTTTTTTTTTTTTTTTTAATAAAATTAAAAAATTGTGGTCAATTTTAGGTTTCAGTACCTGCAAGTAAGTATGAGGTCCTTCATATAGAACTTTGTGAGGAAGAAATGGATTGTGGAGTTAGCAGGGCTTTTGGAGGACACAAGCAGAATTTTCCAGAATCCTCTGCATCTTCTGCCTCTCTTCTCAACATCGTAGCATGCTTTTTCTTTCTGTTGTGTCTCCATACATCCAACTGTTAGTAAACTTGGTAATTTTCTACAAGTGATAGAATTATAGGTCAGGCATTTGCACCTCTGTAGGAATTTCTAGGGAATTGCTTTGATAAGACAGTTTTATTTCTAAAATCTACTACTCATTTCTTTCAACTCAGTTAATATCTAGTGCTATTAAAATGTTTCAAAAGTGAAGTTTTTAAAAACTTTTTTTGAAACAATTCACAGTGTAAATGTAAAAACAGTGAATAAATTTAGTACTCAACAGAAAATCTGTCATTCAGTATGTATACGTGCTTTTCTCTGCAGAATAATGTGAATAATTCCTTGCGGTTTTAATATGACATATTTACCTACTAAGTGCAGCGTGAATAAAATCTTAATTAAATCGGAAGCTTTTCTGCCTCATCAGCATAGCTTAAAAAATATGCATCACTAGGAAAGGTTGAAAGCATATCTGGATTTGTATGACTTGAAGATTAGGAAGTGAATGAAACAGTCACAGAGATGGATTTAAGTAATCATTGTGAATTAATTAACCTAGCACATCTAGTTTAAATCTGCCTCCTTCTTTTCTTTTATAGCAGAGATGAAATTCAACCCATTTATAGAGTCCCACAGTTAATCCAATAATTCCAGGTAAAATCTTTTAGGGTAGCTGGAATAATTCAATTTACTTCCCTTCAGTGGAGCAGGATGTACAAAGAAGGATGTCAGCCAGCAAAGGTTTCTTTCTCATCCCCTCTCAAAATGACAAGACTGTCAGCTGTACTCAGGGTTACATGTTTCTTTTTGACAAATCCTTTTTATTTCTGTCTAACTGAAATACTAGTGAAAGTGGCTTTTGATCTTTGGAGGAGTGGAAGGCTAAGAGGGATGGTAAGGTAATCGTTGACTTGGACACACCTGTTATCAAGTAGATAGTTTCTGCCATATCTGCATCCTCCTGTGTTAGTCAAATGCAGGCCTTTCTCTCAAGTTCAACTCCATGTGTCTGCTGCTCCCGTGACCCCTGCACTGTCTAAACAAACAAGCATCTGATTCGTGTTTGATTTTGGTCCACTTACCACTTTCTGCCACATATGCCTTGCATACATTTTTTTGTAGTCTTCTCTTTGACAGTGACCATTCTAGTCTAGTGCACCCTCATGCAGACTGGGTTCAGGGAAGATACAAACGCCCCCTGCCAAGCACATGGCCTGTGACCCACAGTCCCACACCAGCTGCACTTGCCTTGCTGACACTGTGCCCCCCCCCCCCCCCCCCCCCCCCTTCCTTAGCTGTTTTTTGGGACTTAGCTGGTTTTGGCTGGCAACTGGGACTCCCACTTGCTCCAGTTGCAGACACCCCAGCCCAGGGGTGCCTTACCCCCCCCCCCCACCCCGACTCCAATTGCTAACACCAGATCCACTCACACCAGTCCCTGCCAGTTAGCTGGCACTCTGGGCTCAAAGTCTGTAGGACCCATAAGGATGTTCCCAAAAGCTATGGCCTCTCCAACTACTGATGCTGAGACCCTCATTCACTCCTGTGGGTGGCACCACAGGCCTGGGGGAACCTACATCCCAAGTCTGACTCCGGTTGCTGGCCCAGTATCCACTCATGCTGGTCTTGCCAGTAGCTGGCACTTACTCCTTACAGCACACAGATACTTGTGGGATAATAAGTAATATTGCACAAAGAGATAGTTAAGAAAAGGTGTAATAAGAAGATAGGACAGACTTCAGTGATGAGGTGTATGGTTCAGTCAGACAGCTGGATTGACAGGCCATGGTTTACATGTGGCTGGCCTCTTATATACCACTTTTTGTCTTTTCTCCCCTTTGTTCTTCCTTGATCCTCCTCCCCTGCACACTCTTCATGTTTCTGTAGTTCCACTGACCTGCCTCAAATATTCCACATCCTCGTATTCTTCATGTCCCCTCCTCTTAAGAGTTAAAAAATCCAGGTAGCCCTCTCCTTTGTGTCTAAAGTTTCTTAATGGCCCGTTAATAGTTAATTTGTAGCTGGAGACTTTCTGCCTCCAGCATTGTCTGCTTTATCCCTTGTCTACCAGGTTTTTGTTTCTGTGTGTTCCTGTTTATGGCTGCCCTTTTATCACCCCCTTATCACCCTGAGAAGGTCCTATTGTACCCTTGCAATTGTCAGATGACAAAGATGTTTTAGTTCCATAATCCCTTTTTCTGAAGCTGAACCTCACCATCATCAATGGTCTCATTTCAAACAGAAATCCGCACTACACAGGCGGTTATATTCAGTAGGTATACTTTTAAAACTTGCAAAATAACTAAAGTACCTGGTGCCTCTGACAGTGGGGTGACTGACACCCTTGCTGGTTAAGCATAGCTTCTTCATGTGCCATCATTAAAGTCCTGACCCTACAGAGTCAAGGCTTATGTCTTTGCCGACTTGTTGCTAGCAGACGTCAGCCCACAACGTGGAACCCCTCTCTGCAGATTCATGCTTGCTGAAAGAAGTTTTTAATATCAGACTAGTAACTATGATGGAACATACTGGAAAAGGTAAACTGCAGTTCCATCGCTTTGGTTTGGTTTTCCCCTGATATTTCACGAGTGCTACATAGTGTTTACATTACAAACAGACTTCTGGGGAAAAGTCATGACAGTGGAGACTAGATTTACTTCTGGTTTGATGGTTTAAATCAAAATACTTTGGCAGTTTCAAAACTCCTTCACCTAAGAATCAATTCCTGGCAGGAAACAAGACAGCAATGGCTTACAAGTAAGGGGAAGAAATTACAGTGATACTGGATTAATTTGATTGACTAGCCTAATTTTTCTGAATCTTCTTCTATAACCTTGGGAAATCTGAATTGCATTTTACAAGTTGCTCATAACCTAAATAAGCATGAGTACTGTTTACTTCAAACACAGAGCAATTCTTATGTTAATAAGCAGTTAATCATTACTAGAGAAAATGGCATCAGGCAACATGGAGAAGTAAGACTGCTCTGAATCCTTCTGTAGGTGTGAAAATTGACTTGCTTCTTTTTACAGAGGACTTAAGGACCTGGAATTAGACACACCTTCCATTGAGAAACGCTTTGCCTACAGTTTTCTTCAGCAGCTTATAAGATATGTGGATGAAGCTCATCAGTACATTCTGGAGTTTGGTATAGTACTCCTTGTGCATTTTGTTAATATCAAACCTCTTAGTTAATAATTCTTATAAAAACGACTAGAAAAATTTTTACAAAGACATATTCTTGGACTAGGAGTTTTTCTTCTAGTTTCTTCTACTTGATGAAGATAATGAATTTTGGAAAGTTATGTAGTCCACATATTCATTCTGGTTTCCCATATTCATTCCAATTTCTCTTATTAATTCATCATTTGAAAAGTGTTCAGGCAAAATTTATGACTTCCATTCCTTGAAAAAGAAAACTAGCTGCTTCCTTGAATTTATGCACAGATCTCTCACATGTGCACATTAACATTTACTATTCACTTGTAATCTCTTTTTCACAGAGCAAATTAAATCAGTCATTTGTACCATTTTAAAATTTTCTCTGGAGGAGGAAGTCGAGTAGAGAAACTTCAACAGACTCCCACAATGGGAATGTTCTTTCACAAATACCCAGACTGTGTCTTGTCAACAGTGCTGTGAAGGCAAGGATTTAAATTGGTCGGCTTTTTTTTTAAAATTAAAAAAAAGTTTGGTAACACAAGTCAGCTTCTTACATGCGCAGTAAAAGCCAAAAGACTTGGCCAGGTGCAGCTTCTGTATGACCATGGAAGTTGCAATGTCACATAACATATACTGTGCCTCATGTCAAGACATAGATGCTGTAATTGACAGTGTTAATGGTAGCAACAGCATGGAAATTGAAAAAAATCAATGCTTTTCCAAAAGGCTATCTAGTTTTAAAGTGGAAATTATGAAATTTATGCATTATTATGTGTCATGGTTACAGTAGCAAAAGTCTGGCCTTGATAACTCAATGGGTTACTACTTCTGCTAATGTCTGATCATGATAGCTTCATTCTACTTAAATTTGGCATAACTGCAAGGATGATTATGAATAAATGCTCAAATGTTAGAAACACCGGTGGAACAAGTACCATTCGTGTCCCTCAATGGATTAGTAAAAAAAAAAAAAGATTATAAATAAAGGATAAATAATCTGGGAGCTATAGAAGGTTATGTCTGTAAAGAATATTTGAATTTTATAGTAATGGAAGAACTGAAGCAGTTTTAATTTTAGTTTGGTAGTTCTAACCATTAATTTCGTTCTTGAGACAAAGTCCCCAAATAAGTATTAAAAATTTGGTTTATAATGTTTCTCCTGGGAATGACTGGAGAAAGGTGTTCCATTAGAATCTGAGTTCAGGTTCCCAAATTGTCAGCAATAACTAGAAGAATACGAACATAGGACCATATTTTCATGTCACAAAAATATCCATATATCTTTGGACTATGAGGTGTCAACACTTTTATGAAGATTTGGACAAATATTCTTTACACATTTTATTTGCTGTAACTTCTCATGAGGTAGTCATAAAATGCCACTCTAACTAGTCTGTATACTGTTTGTGGTATCTTAAATCTATATCTAAACCAACCAGTATTATTTGATTATAGTGTATGCTTTCTAAGAAAAATGCACAGTAGACTGTAACTAGGATATGTGACAGGGAGCTTAATTTTCTTCTCTCTGCAGATGGTGGCAGCAGAGGCAAAGGAGAGCACTTCCCATATGAACAAGAAATCAAGTTTTTTGCCAAAGTACAGTATATCTTTATTTACTCTTTGTCAACATTGTAAGTAGTTGAGGCGAGAAAATATTTGTTAGTAAACATGATTATTGTTATAGTTGAACTATTCTGTGTTAAATTATTTTTATTCTTAAAATGGATAGTAATAAAAATAGCTTGAAAACACTATTTTGAAGTATAATTGAAATATAGATATGAAAATATTAGAGGACTATATTCTTATTTTCATTATTTCCTTGCTCCATGATATGCAACTATTGATATGATGCTATTCATAACCTCCCTGCATTTTCTGTTTACTGTTTTAGTCTAACTTTGAAGATTTTTCTCTTTTACAATCTTCAGACAGATAAATCTGAGCACTAATTATTGGAATTAACACAGCTGTGTAACTGTCAGTGTCACCTTCCTTATTTCTTTCCTTGTTTTAAAACGATGCTGATGTTTCCATCACGGAATCCCAGAATGTTTGAGGGTGCAAGGGCCCTGTGGAGGTCATCTAGTCTAACTTAACTGCTTGAGGGGTATCGCCTAGAGCAGGTTGCCAAGAGCCATGTCCAGATGGTTTTTGAGTATCTCCAAGGGTGGAGACTCTGCAACATCTGTGGGCAACCTGTCACCCTCACAGTAAAAAGTCTTTCCTGGTAGTCAGAGGGAACCTGCTGTGTTTCAGTTTGTGCCCATGGACTTTGGTCCTGTCACGGTGCACAACTGAAAAGAGGCTGGCTCCATCTTCTTTGTACCCTTCCTTCAGATATTTATACACATTGATGAGATCCACCCTGAGCCTTCTCCAGGCTAAAGAGTCCCAGCTCCCTCAATCTCTCCTCATTTGAATGATCCTCTAGCTCCTTATCATCTTTGTGGCCCTCCACTGGCCTATTTCTCTGATATGTCCTATGTCCCTGTATCTCTTGTACTGGGGAGCTCAGAACCAGACACAGCACTTATATGGCTTCACCAGTGCTGAGTAGACAGGAAGACTCACCGCCCTGGACCTGCTGACAATGCTGTGTCTAATGCAACACGCGATGCTGTTGGCCACCTTTGCAGTGAGGGTGCATTGTTGGTTCATGGTCAGTTTGCTGTCCACTGGTACCTCCTGGTCCTTCTCTGCCAAGCTGCTTTCCAGCTGGTCAGCCCTCAGCGTGTACTGGTACCTGGGGTTATTCCTCCCCATGTGCAGGACTTTGCCCTTCCCCTTGCTGAAAGTCATGAGATTCCTGCCAGCCCAATTCTCCTTTTCGTGTCAAAAGTTTTTACACGTTATAAAGTGAAGAAACTCTGCTTATGCCATTCCTATGTAAAAACTTGTACAGTGTTTCAAAGTGCCTTTTAAATTCATTAGGGAATAAGCAAAGACAGCTGTCTGCAGCATTTTCTAACCCTGATATCCTTGCAGTAAATTGTAATCTTGATACCGTAAAGTACTTCCATGTGGTACTATTTCCCAAGGTCATTGACTCAGAAGCTGGCATTCCGCCTTCTTTTGAACCATGCTCCAAAAAGGAAGCAATTTCAAATTTTCTTACTGCCTGTTTATTTTGTATCTCCCGGCTGATACCTGCAGTGGGCACTGAGTAATGGTCACCACATGAAGTAAACAGGAAAACTTCTGTGGACAATACCTTAATGAGTGACGATGTTTTGGGAATTTTGTTTGATAGTATCTAGAATTAAGTCCTGTTAGTGTGTTGACAGTTGTAGGTGATTTTTTTTTTAACCTACATTAAAAGGCGTTACCAGCGATAGTTGTGCCTGGGTATGTGGTACTAGACAAATCTTAAATTATGAGATAAAATGAAATTATACTTTCTGCCTTATAGTTCTCCTAAACCCCCCACAGATTAAGTCACAAAGATAATGTACAATTTTTTTCTGCTGCCTTTCCTCATGACGTTTTAAGTGCCTGGAATACTAAATAAATTAAAAGAGGGATAGGTGTTAAAGAAGAAAATAGATTTTAAAACAGAAGACTTATTTCAAATCTCCTCTTTAGTTGTGACTTACGAAGTAGTAATACAGAACACGGTAAAGGTCTGAGATAACCACTTCTTTCTCATGTAATTTCAGGTTGTGCTCCCTTTGATCGATCAGTATTTTAAAAATCATCGCCTGTATTTCTTATCTGCAGCAAGTAGGCCTCTCAGCAGTGGAGGCCATGCCTCTAATAAAGAGAAAGAAATGGTGACAAGGTAAAACCTAAAATAATATTAATCTGTATGCATATGTATGCTTGTCTTTAAACAGCAGCAGTTGATTGTAGGAAAGTGAGAAGTGGGAGGCAGAGAAATATCTTGATGAACATGAAAGCTAAACTTTTTTCGCTTTCCTATTAGGAAAATTCATGTATAAATGAAGAGTACAACGTTACGATTATATGCTGTTTTAAAGGTAGTGGTGATGATTTTGGCATGCAGGGAACTTCAGTTTAGCATTATGCACAACAATACATCAGTTGCACAGTCTGTGGCACAGGCTGTACAATTGTGTATCAGTTTTCACTGTTGGAAATAGGTATGTATTGAAGTCATTATTCCTGCAAAATCTTGTGGTAGATTTAAACCCAAACTTATTTATAATGGAGCTTCAGTATCATTATTACTCTCCACCATAAAAAGTAAACACGAGACAGTTGCATTCTTTCTGCTCTTTGGTTTTCTAAATAATAGTAACAGGAGTAATATGACAGAAATATCCACTTGATCCTTTCTCTGAAGTTATCCATTTTTGAGACCATCTCTCTGAGATACTTTTTCACTTAATTTCACTTCTGATTGAATTGAAATCCATGTTTCCCGTTTAGTAAGGTGGTCTACAAGCTTCCCACAGGACCTACTGCATACCTGTAATGTGCAGGTATGGTGGTTGCCTCCTTGGCTGTTACTGGGTCCTGAGCCATGCAAAACTGAACTGCTGTCCTTTGAGGCTGACAGGCAATTGGTGGTCATACAGACATGTGGGGTTTGCAAGACTGTGTGAATACTGAGTGAAGTTTCTGGCAACAATAATAAGCATAAGTAAGTAATGGCTGTCTCAACCTTGTGTCATCTCATGGACTAATTTAATCTGGCAGTTTGGCTGAATGGCATTCTTCAGAGAATTAAAAAAAACTCAAAATGCATGCATCTAGATAAAAACAGCACTCTATGAGCTGCTGTTTTTCTGCCTGTAATGTCCTGGATAATAATAATTTCCCAGTTTTTAAGTCATACCAATAAACCCCATACTTCTGAAATATGTCAGACATGGATATATCAGCATGCCTGCTGCCTAGATTCAGGATTTTTGCACATATGCTGTCTAGCTGTGTGAGATTCCTGAATGTGTACACCAGCAAAAGGATCAGAGCTGCTGCTGTACTTAATTGAGTTACCTGCCATCCAGAAGTGCCAGCCAAAGAGAAGAAAACACATACGGGGAAACCTTGGATGCATGATAGCTATAACCAGTGCTATTGAGCAGTTTATTTCTTACCAAGATGCAGAGATTATTGAAACTAATTATATGTTCCATTTCCTGAGGGGTTGTTTTGGTCCATTTTATATAGATTCCCAACATTTGTTTTGTGTTGTTTTGTTTTGCTTCCCCCCCCCCTCCCCAGCTTCCCCCCGCATTGTAGGGAGTTTGCCAAAGCTGAGTTTTGGATTTTCTGTTGAGTTTTTCTTTTAGTTTTGTTTGAATGCAACTCATGTGTAGGATTTTCTTCAAGCTAAAAGCAGTTACTGGCTGCCTTCTTTTTCCATGAAGACAAGCCTGCATTCATTAAGCTACGGAAGAATATAATTTTGGGTATTGACAATGCAGTGACAGTGTCAACAAATGCAATAATAATTCCATGTTCAGCAAATAC
Source organism: Falco punctatus (assembly GCF_963210335.1). Lineage (NCBI taxonomy): Eukaryota > Metazoa > Chordata > Aves > Falconiformes > Falconidae > Falco > Falco punctatus. Next base: position 83,726,194 of record NC_137584.1, read on the forward strand.
ATTAAATCCAGATCTCTTTTGTGGGCAAATACAGGTCAGACCTCTTCCTGAAATATGGTGGCATTATATTACATCTTTACTTGTAACCAGCCCTCTTCAGGATTGGAGTTACTGCATTTCTCATCTATTAGACCATCTTACAAGTCTTTGTACTACTGGAGTTGTATAAAATTAGTTCTGGACATGAATTTAAGTACTGGCCGTTTGGACATTTCAACTTATGTATTTCTTTAACCTAAACTAATTAAACTGGAGATAATAGGTTCGGTCTGACGGTGAAAACATAGCATCTGCTGAATGCTAAAGTCAGTTGAGTAACACTTGTATGTTAGAAAATAAAATGGATTGTGAGCTATTTAATGTCTTTGTTAGAATGGACGCAAGATTTATATGATGCTGCCATGCTTCTGTATGCCTTTTCCTGTTGGACTGGGTGAACCAGGATCCTCATAAAAGAATATACAGTATATGTCTGCCTCATGGAATAAAAAGTGAACAGACATCCCTGAACATGCACCAACCAGACTCATTTCTAAAACAGAGCAGTTGCTGTTGCTATAGTGGATCACTGTGCACTGGCTAATTACCTGGATTCAATACCACATTAACCTGGCTGTTCTGATTCTGGACATAAATAGTTCCATTTGGCACCATGCCTTTGTCTGTCAATGGAACAACATGTTCAGATCTCATCCATAATCTGCAGACATGCTTATGGAGTCTTGTGCTTTTAAATCAGAGGTTGATAAATAGCCTATGTGCTTAATAATTAAATAGCTTAATAAAATGGCATGATATTGTTCATGTCATTTATAGCAGAATATGCAGCATAAAAAAAATAACACTGCAACTGATGTTGCTCTTGGTGAAAATTCTCAGATGGAACTGGATCATGAAGACTGAGCTAACCCCTCCTGAATCTGGAGGCCAGTTCAGTTTGGGTAGGGCCATGTGCTCCTGCTTCTATGAATTAACAGAAAACTTCATTCTTCATTCTTCTGAATGGGGCACTGCTCATCAGCACAGGAAGTAATTCAAATGTGAAATTAAATCATTGATCATATCCATTCTTGTTGGGTTTTTACCGTGTAAGAGGGTATTTCTTATGTTAAGTGTGTTTAAAAAGCAATGTATTTGAAAAAAAAATCTGTGTTCAAGATGGCAAGATGCAAATTGGACTAGTTAAACATTTGCTATCAAACACTTCAATTAATATGATTTCCTTACATTTTGTTTTCAAATTGTCAGTGGTATCCTGAATAGCACACTGACCACATTTTACTTCTTAGAGCTTTGATGGTTATTTCCTTGTGGGTTATCATATAGGACGCTTTTATATTAATTAGCTTTGCTTTTAATTTTCTTTTGTTTCTTTAATTATAATATGTGCTTATTTAACCATGTTTGTTAAGGATATGCACTTAAAACCTCTTTCTTTAGTACTCTGTCCCACATTCTGCTCAGATAATTGATTCTTTCTGCGTGACATCATGTTGCTTTTCCTGCTCATATATCAGCTGTTATTTTTTCTTTCTCCCCCTCCCCCCCTTATTTTTTTTTTTTTTTCTTTTCCCTTCTCTTCTCTTTTATTTTTCTTTTGTCTTCAGCCTGTTCTGCAAACTTGGAGTTCTTGTCAGGCATAGGATTTCACTGTTTGGTAAGGAGACCCTTGACAAATACTAGCATGGCCATCACTTGGTTTTCTTTGCCATTTTTGCATTGTGTTACGTGCTGCTTTGTTGCATGCTGCATGGCTGCATGGCTGAAATGCATGGTCTTCACAGACCACTAATCATTTAGGCTGGTAGATCACAGAATTTAGATTGAATAAAAAAGCTTTTGTAGTTACCCGTTTGTTTTTTTTTTTGTTTGGTTTTCCATGTGTCTTAACTAATATCTGGATTTCATTATCCTACCAAAGAATTCTGCTGAGTCAATTATAATTACTAATTTGTAATTTGATTCTAAATCGTTCAGGCAAAACAGACCATTGGAACTGCACATTTGTATTGGAAAGTTATTAAGGAAAATTTGTAGTGGGCTGAAATGCTTAGTTATGTTCTGTGGAATTCTTAAATATTCCCAGATGTGCTTGACTCCACATACGCATGTATACTATCTTCTGGTATAATCTAGCAGGAGCTCGGTGTTTGTCTTATGCCATGTGAAAATCACTTAATTGAAGTCAATTTGAAGTCTCTATCAGGTGTATACATTATATGTAATGTGTGGCACAGTCATTTTCTCTGCAGTTTTATTCATGCCAGGATGATAGGATAGTTGAAATAGTACGTCCTATACATATATAGCTTCTATAATGGATGCATTGCAAACTTCAGCATCCATGAACATACCTAATTGGCTAATTATCTAGCAAAATAGGATTTGATTAAGATAACATGCATCTAACTTAATTCCTGCATATTTCGTTCCATTTGAAGGGAAGGAACTCGCATGCTGCACCAGTGTGGTGTTTAAAAAGGTTACAGACCGTTATGAAAACCTTTAAATTGAAAAGAAAGATCAGAAGTTATTTTTGGGATATAGCTTTTAAATATGCTTTGGGATGAGCTGAGTGGATTTGCCTGTAAAGTCAAAAGATCATAGGAGGAACGGAGTTATTTCTGCAGCTATGTGACATTGTTGCAGCTTTTTCTGAAGGGTGGAGTATGTCACAAATTTACACATAAGCTCTGGTTTATACCCTAGGTTGTTTCTTCAAAGAGTGAACTAGCTCAGGTATACTATTAAAATTTTGAAAATTTTATTTTTTATTGTGTGAAATTGTTTTTCTGACTTTTTCTTCTAAAAGGAGTAACAGTTAAAGTTAAAAATCTAAGTCAAGGTAACTTTCTTCAGTACTAAAGAAAAGATCTTTTCTATTCCACATCTCAGCTTGCTTATTTCTTGTGGTTTGGCTTGGTTCAAGAGATAGAAGGAGATAGGTCAGATGGGATCGGATGAGTGTTCACCATGGCTACAGTTTGGTTTTTGACTCTTTTCCTAGTGTACAGTAACTAACAGAATACAAAATCTTTATACCAACACAGAAGTGTACTGTAGCTTTTCCATGAGCTACGACAAGGTCACCATAAGACTCTGGAGCACGGTCATTTATTGTGGACCTACAAACTCGAGTCAAAGTCACCTTACAGTCTGCCTTACCTTGGCAGTGAATTACGTGGTAGAAAACCAGATCAAAAGAATTGTACTTAGTCCAGCAAAGACAAGGTCTGTGTAGAGGAGGGGGAGCATGCTCATGAGCTGGGCCCTAGAAAGTTATTGGTGTGTTTTGGAGGAATCTTGAATGAGAAAGAGTTGCTTGATAATAACCTTTGTGGATAGTGGGGAGTTTACTATAAAAGATAGTAAAATGCTATATAGTTTTGCTATATAGGTGTTTTATATTATTGTGAATTTGAATGGCACTTCTGAAGTTACAGCTGCAGGTATGAAATTCATTAGTAAAAGTCACGTAGCTTAAGCTGTATATAGAAGTCTTGATAAAATGTGAAATTAAGCATGCAAGTCTTCCAGAGTGAACTTAAACAGTCAATTGCATTTGATACCTAAGAGTGTCACTGAGATTATGGAATTGCAATCCATCATGGAATTATTCTTTCTTTACACTGTGAAAGTAAATTTTGACTCTAATAATTTACTGTTTGAGAGCTGTAGCTGTGCATCAAGTAAGACTGTATTGATTTATTGTTAGTGGGTTGAATTTGAAAATATTTAGTGAAAAATTTTGGTGAATTGAGCATTTGAATTTATATTTTCTCAGTTTAAAAAACAAATTTATATGGCTAGTTTGATTCACTTTTTATGTTGTTTAATCTCCAGTAAGGCATTCTTTCTATATAAGTATGTAAGTAATTTTTAAAAAAAAAATCTTCATGTCGGTAATATAGAGCCATGTAATCTGAAACACAAATTAGCTGGGTAAGACATCAGATAAGAAAGGCCTGGTTTTGCTCACTCATTTTTGAGAATTTAGATAAATTATTCAGAGGGATTCCTAAAAAGAAACAGAAGGCTTCCTCTGCCTAATGCCATCCTGAATTTTTAAGTGTCCTTCCAGTGAAGCATTCTGGGATCAATATCCATAGCACTTTCACAATACAGCAACATTTCTTCCCTCCTGATATAATAATACAGCTTTCTTTCTAAAGTATGTAGGACTGAACCTCAGATTATTAAACAAACTCAGTTGCATAGTTCATGGGATCAGCTGCATTTGTAATACATGCTGAATGGTGATCCAACCATCATCCTAATATTTATACTAGCTCCTGGGATGCTTTTAGCCTTAAAACCTCTTGAATCCATGTGGTTTAGTATTTGCATATGTCCAGCCTCAATATATTGTTTTGAATTGTGTGAAGAGTTCCTTTAAGGAACAGCTCTTGTTTCAGTTTTTATCCTATTGAATTGTACTTAATAAAAAAAGAATATTTTTGATTTAATGAAGATACATATATACACTGTGAAGTATTTGCTATAGTAATAAAACTAGGTTTATTAGAAATCCCTTATTTAGGTTTCATAACTCAGTTTAAAAAAATAAATATGTCCTTCTGAAATTAGCTTCTGACCTCAGGTGGGAAGCAAACTGATTCTTGCAATGTTCAATTTAAAAGGATTATTTTGAGTTTTAACTGTGATATTTTAATGTAAAGTATAAAAAAATACTCGGTTTTGTGGGCTTTTGTTTTAGAAACAGTGAAAACAGCTATATTCATGACATTGAAGAAAAGCAAGACACAGAATTTCCACTGAACCTAAACCTGTCTTTTGTTGGAAGCTGCATTTTCTAAGATTCTGTAACAAATCCTGTCTACAGGAGATATTTCAGAAAATAAGTTTCATGATAATTTTGAAAGTCTCTTTTTAGTGTTACATGGATAAACTCTAATATGTCAATCAGTTTAGATTGAAGGGGGCTGCATTTATCGTCATCACTGAATTCTGCTCTGGTACCCCAGTCTGTGGAACCAACCACACTGCAATATCTGCTGCAGTGATGTGCCTAAAGCTTGTCTGGTTTTCAGAATAACTAGATGAATTTCTGCTCCTTCCATCTGTTTGCAGCATAGAAAGTACCTGATTCCTGAGAAATATATGGCTCTTGAAATATGCCTACATAGTGTAAATAGATTGACAATGTAAATTTTCGGGGAACTAGAGTAATCATCTCTATTGTCCACTATAGCATGCAGTGTATAAATGCATGCACGATGATTGTTAAGATACTATTTCATGACAGTCTAATCCACAGTCTTAAGTCTGGGTTGCTTTGAGTACTTCCCTCCATCCCTGCTGTCATCAGCACAGTCCTGAAACCTCTTCTTCGTCAGCACTGGCATTCATATCACCAGAGCAGTAAAATAGTACGGGATAAAAATAGGAGCTGACAAAAACCCTTAATCATTAGGGTGTTGGGTTTTTTTGGTAGGATTATTTTAAGCCACCTAAATGTCCTCTCATCTGCTGGCTGCATTGTTGCAAGACTGCTGGTGCAAAGAGCGTGGGGCTTCCTGGCTATGGGCAGCCGTGGAAGCTGTAGTTAGGTTTGTTTCATCTGTTGTGGATGTACACCACAGCCGTGCCTCCTATTTTGATAGCACAGAACAACATTGTCAGTGCTGCAATAAACCTCCCACTCCTTCCTTGCAGTTTATCTTTTAAAATCTCTATTTCACTGAAACAGTTACCAATTTTAGTTGAATGTTTGCCTATATTTTCAAGTGAAACAACCACCAGTGAGAAAGTATAGTACACTGTACGCAGATTAAAGTATTTTCAGAAATCTATCTTATCTTAAACATTCAATGTATTTCTTTTTTTTTTTTTTAATTGAGAAACTTTAAATATAGAGAAGATGAAAAGATGCATAGGTGTGTTCATTTTTGCAGAGATGTAGATTTTTAAAAATAAATAAGTAGAGAAATAAGCTGTGGGTCTAATTTGTGTAGCCTCAATCTGTTCTGGACTTAAAAAGTGAAGTTAGAAGTGGCTTATACATGGCAACATCTTGGGATGTATATTTGTTACAAGGCATATTGTGTGTAAGTTCTCTTTTTACATACACAAGTTTCAAAAAATAATTGACTGTGGGAGTTGCATATTATGTCAGAGACTGTTACTTATGTGGGCCATGCTGGATCGTGCTATGAATGGCTGCAGCCTATTGGTGCCACCAGGGAGCTAACCTTTTTGATGACATTTTATGTAAAAGTTGTCTTCCTGCAATAGCAGCTTGTGAAAGTGAACGGCTTTTATGTTACTGAGAGGGGGAAGATAAATGATAAACTTTAAACAATTAAAGTAAAATTTATAGAACTTAAATGAAAATCAGACAATACGCTGCAGCTCTAATTAACCCCACATTTAAGTGCTTCCATCTTGACTGCCTCAGCTATTTGATGAGAGATGCTTTACTGCCTCTAGTTACTGCATTTGTGTAAACAAGGCTAAGACAACTGCATGTTTTTTAACTCAAATGTTAAAATTATGCAGAAGTTCAATTGCTCTTCTGCTATGGCATTTACTCTTTCATTAAAACCAGAGATAGTGTTAGCAGAATGTAGGTGTGTTATACAGTATGCTCAGCTTAATTGGTGGATAATTTTCCTCCCTGTTTAGGAAATGATGCAACGTCCATAGTCAACTGTCTTCACATACTGGGCCAGACCTTGGATGCGAGGTAATACTGAATATATTTTCTAAAGTACAAAGGAAATCACTTAAGAAAATAATGTGGAGTCGGATTCGGGCTACCTGTGTAAGGCTACAGATTTTCAAAACTCAAGAAATTATAGTATTGAAAAGAATTCCCATTGCAAAGTAGGTTAATTACTAGTTAACTACTAGGGTTTGGCAGGACAATATTTGTAGTTTACACTTTCAACTTCAGTTTGATCAATGGTGTCTGGAAGCTACTGGCTATAGGTTCATCTGGTTTTAATTGCGTAACCATCCCCAAAGCACAATAATATTAGAAATATTTTATTCTTTTGTATGTACTGTTTAATCAAAAAATTCAGGAATTAAATGCACATGGAGTGCAGTAAATCTGCCTCTGAGTGTCTTCATTGCAAAGTTAATTCAGGTTCTAATTTGAACAAAAAAAACCCTTTTACATCGAATTCAGTGGTACTTTTAAGTTAAATTGAGCTGCTTGAGCCATTGTGAGGTTTATGGATGAGACAGTCTTGGAATATTGGAGGGTTATGTGTTGCTTTTCATTAAGTGTATGGTCAACTACCTGTGGCTGATAGTTGACTTTTAGATCTTTGCCATTGTGAAACAAAACATGAGAGTTTAAACTACTTCCATGATAATTTAAGATAACTTTTTTTACTTTGCATTTACCATCAGAGAACTGACTGGATTACATGCAGAGAGCTCTTTTGGTCAGTATCTTTGCAGTAGCTTAAATGAACAAATTTTCCTCTCCATTTGCTATGGAATAGAGTCATGATCATTAATATGGCTCAGCTGTTGCATGGTAGTCCTTTGGGTTGCAGTATTTTGGGGTTTTTTTTATAAATTGTCCATGTTCTATGCAATCATACAGATGGAATACAGATTCAGGTGGAAATCAACAATTCAGCTCTTGGTAGAGATGTAAAAATAGCTCCAGACAGGGATTATGGGATTAATGGAGGTTACACGGAAGTTTGAAAATACTGCCATTGAAACTGTATATATTTACTCTTTAAAACAAACAAATGAACAAACTGGACTGTTACTGAATTTAAAAAATAATTTCATCTGGATTTATTTCACATGTGCCTAGCCTAGATGGATACATTCCTTAAACAAGGGATCTCTGTAACTAAGCTAGTTAAATAAGGTAATAATTCTTCTGGATTATATCATTACATAACTGATTATGGTGTTATAGTTATGTAATCAATGCATTTATTTATTTATTTATTTAATTTTAAAAATATTTGCTTGTTTTCACTAAGTCCTTTATGATGCCTTTATTCTGGAGGTAGAAATATGACTGTCATTGTTGAGAAGATTTTCTGAGTTCTAGCTTGAGATAGTTCTTCTCTTCCCAGAGTCATAAATTGCAGACTTACTCATTCTTCTTCTTTTTTGTTAGGTTTTTTTTTTCCCCTCTTAAGGCAAATGAATCATTTAAATTATAAACTTTAAAGGACTTTATTTTCTCCATGTGAAACCAGATGACAGAGCTTTGTGTTTTGCAGGATATCTATGGAATGTTTTTTCAGTAGGATGTTCTGCTGTGAGATTTTGCAATATCAAAAGATGGAAGATTTTTCTTCAGATCTTTATTATCAGTTTCATATAAGCCAAGACTAGGCTTTATTCCATGCTTGTCTAATGGAATATTCTTTTTTCATTCTTTTTGCATGCCATATACAGGACTGTGATGAAAACTGGTCTGGAATCTGTTAAGATAGCATTGAGAGCATTTTTGGACAATGCTGCTGAGGATCTGGAGAAAACAATGGAAAATCTTAAGCAAGGCCAGTTTACACACAGCAGAAACCAGCCAAAGGGAGTTACCCAAATCATTAATTATACCACAGTTGCTCTCCTGCCAGTGCTATCTTCGTTATTTGAGCATATTGGACAGCACCAGTTTGGGGAAGATTTGATATGTATGTATTATTTACAAGTGCCATGCCACTAAAATATCTATAGTGTCATGTAGTAAGCATTACTAGACTCTCAGTTCTATTAGAGAAGGACAAATCCTATGTCATTTGATGAAATTGTGATTGATTTAATCAAACATTTGTTGTAATCATCCTAGAACAGCCTGTGGGTTTTGGTGGACTTCATGTAAATATTAAAGCAGATGTGGCTGTGGTTAGACAGTCAGAAGGCTCAGTTTGATAACTTTACCATAGATTTACTGTGACTTTGTGTGTGAAAAGTTACTTTGTATACGTTGATTTTTGCTCTGTCTATAAATGAGGTTATACTATCAGAACGATGTTTTTCCATCATTCACGCACTTTGGCTCAGTTTTATTTAGCAGCGGATTTGGGTGGGTGCATCTAAGGTCCTCAGGAACAATGAAAGGAGCTCCTGATGAATTCAGGCACTGGAGAACGGATTATGTGTGAGACTTTGAATATAAAATTTCTGTAGAGATTCTGTATATGGCACATTTGGTATCATTAATTTTCCCAAACCCCGTCTCTGCAAGATGAGATTTTGCAGTCTGCAAAAAAACCTTTAATGTTATATATTTTAGGAACTCTACAGGTATTCTGCTGTCCAGGCTGCACTAAAGGAGGCACTTTCCTCTGTATAGCTAACTCCATTATGGAAATAAATGAGAGAAGGACCTGAAAGAAAAGAATATCAAATTATATTTTTGTTCTCTTTTTAGAATCTGGAAAAATTATTTAAAACAGCATTAAGATAACTGTTTTTGAAAATTTGGAGTTGTATTAATGGATTTGGATGCGATGAGATATAAACATTTGCTTTTCTCATTAAATTATTTCTGTAAAATTCAGGAGTCTTTGGAAAGATGCCAGAAAAAGTCATCGATGGGGTTCATGTACATCGCATGTTCATCATAAACCACTTTGTCAGACATCAACATGTTTATGCCCTGTATAATTTTTGATCTCTGGTATTCTGCTTTTTTAGAACTTAATTAGCCATGGATACCTCATCACTTCATTTGGTATTTTTAACCAGCTATTCTGCATAAATCACACTGGTGTTGAACACCCAATTTAGAATTCATAAACTGAGAAAGAATAATTAATTTAAATTGTACCAACTTATTTTGTCTAGAGCATAGTTGGAAAGGCTAATTTTTCTTACACACAGGTTCTCTTTACGTCTTGTTAAGAATAAGATAATCCGATGACTCGGATCACAAGCATTTTGACCTGGTACTTGTACCTAAGAGAATAACTACACATACAGAGTACTCCGTAGTGTGGTCATGTACACGTATGGGTCACTATACCCAAGCTTACTCTTATCACATAAAAATACTCAACTTCAGGATGATCCAAACTAAAATCACAGTATAGTAAAGACCCAGGCTGTGTAGCTTTGATGCACTATCTTGTTGGCTCTCCCAGCTCATTAAGTCTTCTTGTATATGACTCCCAACATTTCAAGGCATACTGGGGGAAGATATTTAAACTGTGGAGGAGAATAGAAAAAATATATGGAAACAATGGGAGTGTTGTCCTTCTTGATGGTACTTAGACTGTTGTTACAATATTACTGCAGATTATGTCCGAAAAGCATTTTTTTCAAATAGATGTTATTTTCACATTTTTATGACTGAAATATTTGATAATTTCAAAACATTCTTTGTTGAAGTATTCACAGGAACCAAGGGATTATTTATTTTTTTAATCCTTTGATTGTTATTAGGTATATGCTATTACCTGGTCTCTGTGTCTAAATTTAAAAAAAATAGAAATTGTGATTAAAAGAATGAGATATCTGTTTAAACAGGATTGCCCTTCTTTTGTAATATATTTTATACAATGGTGTTACATTTGTAAATCAATTTGTTCTCTAATATTTTTTTTTTCACTTTCAGCACTTAATTTGATTTGGCATAATACTTTAAGTGCTACAAACAAACTAGAAAAGATTCATTGGCACACATTTATAATAGTTATTAAATTAATAATTATCAGGTTGTGCAATTAGATGTTTTTGGCAAAGAGCTGGTATGCCATTGATTTCAGAAAGTTAGTGCACTAGTGAAATATGTTTACTGTCTTAGCTGGTAACTTAGTGTTGAAGTAAATGGAAGTTTTGAGTAAAAGCTATGGCACTTGGTGGTCAGAAGGCTTTTTCTATTTAGAATGCGATTTATGTGGATTTCCTTTGATAGCTTATTCTTATTATTAATTATAATATAACTTATTATTAATTCAGTTGTCAAAAGAAATACATTTTAATTATACAGAAATGTATTGCTAAGAAAAATCTCTTTATACCTATCTTTTTCTCATTTTCTTTAGTGGAAGATGTTCAGGTCTCCTGTTACAGAATATTGGCCAGTTTATATGCTCTAGGAACCAGCAAGAGTATCTATGTAGAGCGGTAAGAAGAAAAAGTGTTCCTCTATTTTTAATATATGTGTTTATATTTAGCTTCATGAATATGCAGTCCAGAAATGAATATAGGAAAAGATTGGTTTGGAAAGATATCTTGAGAGGAAAAGGTGCTCAGCTGTTAAGTGGAATGCAGCTGCATTTATTATAATACACTTAAAATGTTGCACTGTTTATCTAAATATATTTCATAATTAAAACAAAAATCACAAAGTTATCTGACTTTACAATAAATATCACTTAATTTGAGGTTCAGCTGAGGAGTTGTAAAAACATGTCATTCAGCTCAGCTATTGTTATAATTCTTCCTTATATATTGCTTAATTGTGATGTATATTTCTTTATTACTGTAAATTTAGTTTATTTTGTCACTCATACAATACTACTTCTTCTCTAGCTCAATTACCCAGGGAAATGAGGCTTTCTAATTGCTTTTTTGTGCATCTGTGTATCTGCTAACCTCTCTCCAAGTTATATTTGGTCTGCGTAAACCATATTCAGCCAAAAAAGAGACCTAGATAGGTCAGTACTTAAAACTGAATAGGTGTCCTATAGTGACTAGCACTGTTCTGAGGGAAGGCTAAACAGAACTTATACATTGCAGATATTGGCAGTAATCTAGGACATTCCAATATCTGTACGCTGTCTAGCAAATCAAGCTGTGCATAACTCCAGACCAGCACCATGACATACCCCTGCTCACTTGGTGGCAGTATCATAGCAAGCGTTATGAAGAAAGGTGGGTCCAAAGTTTATAGGTAACAAAACACACATCTGTGGAAAACCAGGTTTCATTATCACATAATGGATGTAAAATTACTTGGTTTTGGTATTCGGCAAATAAATGATGTGGGGTTCATTAAGACGAAATACGTCAGCATAGGTGACAATTGTGTGTATGGTTGTCTGCAACTGTTATCAGTGAAAAGCACGTAGCATGCTCTTTGTAGGTGCATGTGATGGATGTATGCTTTGCTTATGAAGATCTAATGAAAAGGAAAAAAAGGAAGAAGGAGCAAACAGGATAAAAATGGGAATGAAGTTAGATTTAACAAAATCAAGTTTAATGAGTTAGATCTAGAAAATATTAAGTTCCTAAAATAAGATACTAATATTGACTAAAGATTAATTTTGTTAAATTAGTTTGGAAGCATTCTTTTTTTGCTTGGAAGTTCATGGGACTTCTGGATTTTGGTCATCTGTATGGCTCAGCTTCAGCAGCTAAGGATTTCTCACATGTCAAAAATCTGCTCTGATCAGCTGAATTAGAAATCAGAAAGAATAGTTTTAAATGTCCCCTGAAAAACCCGAGTGAAGTGACAAGGGATCACTCACTTCTTCCTAGAGACAGGCTTTTTGCAGTTTTGACCCACAAAAGGAATTTTGATTATCAAATAAATGTTGTCATATATTTGAAGAAATTAGAGCAATGTTTTTGTGCAAAACTTTCAGAGTTATTGATCAGTAGAAGCAATTTTTGGCTCTCTGAAGAGCTTTCATGCTAGACCAAGGTCTGATTATTGCTGTTTCTCACAAAAAAGAAAGTATATCACTCAAATAAAATGATAGTTGTATTTGGTCTCTTGGTCTGTTCAGCAGCTCTTTCTTAATAGTAGAAATTATAAAGTCAGTAAAGCTGAGAGGAAAGTAATAGAACAGAAAGCATTGTTATGATGACTTCAGGTTTTCCCTAAATGTTCATCACTGGCTCTCAGCTAAATAAGCCACCTTTGACATTGTGTATCATAACATTTCATTTGTATATTAGCAGAACATTGCTGGATTTCAGTTTGTATTATCTATTCTTGTGTTGGTGATCCTAGTAATATTGTGGCTTATCTCTTTGAGATGGGCTCATCTTAGAATAAAAATAAGGCTGGTATACAACTACCCTGAGGAGTATTCAGTCATCAAAGATGTGTGTACATAACAGTGTTTGTTAATTCACAGGCAACGATCAGCACTGGGAGAATGCTTGGCTGCTTTCTCGGGTGCATTTCCAGTGGCTTTTTTGGAAACTCATTTGAACAAACATAATATCTACTCAATTTACAATACCAAGAATGCGAGAGACAGAGCAGGTATTTCCAGAAACTCACATGATGGTTATGAAAACAAAATTTCACAATAAGTGCTGCTTGCCTTAATACATGTGTTTCGGCATGCATTTTATATGCAATAATTCTCTTGTCATCTCTTGCTCGTGCTTCTTTCCTAAATCAATGGGCTAAGTCTAAGTAATTATTTACCAAATAATTGGTAAACCAAATTATTTCATGTTTCTAAAGATACTGATGGTTTTGGTTTGAGATACCATTCTTAAAATACTACTTTGGAATCAAGTTATTGAAGGGGCTTTGCACATTTTTAATATCTCACATAATGTATATTTGATGATAAAATTATGTATTCTGATCAGTAACTAGTTCCTTAGTTATCTTATGCAATATTGGCTCCTTAAAACATACAGGATTGCAACTGAAACAAAATACCTTTTCCTGTATTAATATACTATTAATAATGTACTCTTAGAAATATGTATTAATAATATACAACTAGAAAGTAAATATACTGCAGAGTAGTATGTAAATTATTTTTTCTTTGTTGGAAATACAAGACAGTACAGATACTTTCCAGTAACATTATGTGTGTTTAGTTTGCATTTACCTTTTTGTTCCATTCTGCAACTCTTGATGTTTCTTATGCTAAAACATAGCTGTGGAATAAGGTCATATGCCCTAATTGTTTCTACGGTAAATAGAAGTTGCAGTAGAACTGTAGAAACTCTACATTTGTACTAGAGTACAAATGATGTCATGGATATGTATGGATGACAGTATAGAAGATGCCAATTTATGATGGCATCCATTTTATAACACCATCTTTAGTTTTAAGAAAGGAAGCATGCCAGATTTATTCTTCAAAGAGCTGTAGTATCTTATTTTGAAGGTATCAACAGCCATGTTTACTTACTATATGTACTCTAGCTTTTTTAATACATCTAGAAAGACAATCATCTTGTATCTTCATTGATTTTTAACAGAAATTTGAATTCATTTTCCAAAATCTCATTAAGCTTGATGGAGACTCAGGGATGGCTATGTAAAATGTATTTGGGTCTGAATAGAAGAAGAGACAGCTTTCAGAAAATGACTAGTCATAGGCTATGTTGATACAAACATTTGGAATCGCAAATTGCAGGCTTAATTTTCAACATACAGATATCTGTATACCTCATTGTGTGTGTACGTCAGGATATTCAAGAGTTAATAATGGTGCTTACAGATTTTATTTGTACATGAAAGAAAGTGCTTCCAAAACCAAAGGCAATTGCAGGGCCTCTTCAAGGAAGGAACTGATAATTCAAATAACTTGAAAAGTAAACATGTAAAATCAGAAATTCACCTCCAGAAGTCAGTTTCTCAGAATCTGCTCTACTCATTATGTCAGGCAATGATTTTTTTTCCCTTCTATTAACATTCCAGGTTTCACCTGGTATGTTTTGAGGAGGTGTTTCATTGTATCCATTTGTTTCGTCAACCGCAAAGCATAGGCTGGAAGAAATTCTGAAATTTGGGCTTTTATTTTGAATATAGCAAACTGCATCTGATTTCTCTGAATTAATTCCATAATAATTACATTCTTGAAGCTTCCATATAGGAATTATTTTTATAATAGAAAGTTTTATTATTGAAGTTTAAATATAAACAGTTTACTGCTCAACAGTATGAAAGTACCTGGCTTCTATTTTTGTGTTTGGGTTTTTTTTTCCTTGGATCAGAAGGGCATAAATGTAAATAGAAAACAAAAGTCATATGGGATAGCAATTGAAAAGAATTATTTACCCTCTATGACTTAGTTTATTGATTTTTTTGATTTATTTCTTTTTTCGATAGTTCTCAATTTGCCTAATAGTGTAGAAGAGGTTTGTCCAAATATTCCTTCTTTGATGAAGCTAATGGAAGAAATTGTGGAACTGGCAGAGTCTGGTATTCGTTACACACAAATGCCACATATCATGGAAGTGATACTGCCTATGCTGTGTAGTTACATGTCACACTGGTGGGAGCATGGGCCAGAAAACAACCCCGACAAGGCTGAAATGTGCTGCACAGCCTTGACGTCAGAGCACATGAACACTCTGTTGGGTAACATATTGAAAATCATCTATAACAACCTTGGGATTGATGAAGGAGCCTGGATGAAGAGATTAGCAGGTAAGATGTAAAAGTAAAATAAATAAATAAACAAGCACGCGTGTGTGCATATTCAGAACTTATATATATACACACACACTCTGAATTACTTTGTAGTTTCCCTGTTAAAGATGGAGTAGATCAACACTAATAATTTTTATGTTTTTAAATGATACAGATCTTGATGAGCCAGAAATATTAAGTATAAGGAAAGAACAGTGCAAGCAGTATGTTTTAATCTCATAGTAATAAAGGAAGTACATTAGACTATTTCTTTTCCCCCTGAATATGCATATACATGTTTTGCAGTATATCGAATTTAAAGACTATAGTTATTTAGCCCCTTTTAATTATATAGCAAGTTTTGATTTTCAGACATTACAGAGTTCCTTGATACTCTGTAGGAGCGCTGGATCCTTAAAATACTATTTTGAAGCTGTATGTAGCTATGACAATGAAATATGGAAATACTTATGTCATTTTAGTAATCCTTACATTAACTTCATTGTGATAACACCTTAAATTGATTTAAAAACAGTTTATTTCTCAATGTTTATTTCCTTCTGTAAGGAAAAGTCACTTTAGTGTTGTGAACTCAGTTTTTCTGCTAGGCTTTTTCATGACTTTTCAGTACTTACTCTACTAGGAATTTCGTTCATGGTAGTATTCTGGTTTCCTGATCTTTTGAAGGATAAGTGGTAACTGGCTGAAATGCTTTGTTAGTCTAATGGATAGGTTACAAATAGTTTTGCACTAATAGGCCCCCCCAAAAAAACTAATTTACATATTCATTTTTATGAGTGGAGTTGCAAAAAGCATGCAGTAACAAGTCTGAAATGGCTGGTTGATGGATGGTTGGATTAGTCTCGCTTCTGTTTACACACAAACCTTCCAGCGTCCTAATGTGCATAATACAGGCAGGCTGTTTTAGTAGGTTTGCAAATAGCTAGAGTGTGCTTTCCACTTCTAATTCACTCCAGCTAAAAAGCAAGGCTCCAAAAGAGGAGCCAGTGGCTGCGAAAATTTGTATGTGCACTATGTAGCTATATGTGTATCCACCCATACATACCATTAACCAACTACATTACTCAATAACATGCAGGCATATATCAATAAGTTGACAGAATGCCGTTAAAGAAGTATTTCAAGTTTTGTGATCTTGCAGGCTTAGTCTGTGAGGTTGTAATTTCTGCCCTCATAGTGACAAAGTGAGTTGACTGTGAAATCCTGACCACATTTAATTCTTGGCAAATTTTCTGCTGATTTCAATGGGGGCAGGATTTTACTCTGTAGCCTAGGAATAAGATCCAAGAAAGAGGGGAAAGGTAAACGTTTGTATTATATTTTGTGGCTAGGTATATATTATAATGCTCATTGCCTTAAATAGTGTTTTCCCAGCCCATCATAAGCAAAGCGAAGCCACAGCTCTTAAAGACACACTTCCTGCCACTGATGGATAAACTGAAGAAAAAAGCAGCAGTGGTTGTATCGGATGAAGAACATCTAAGAGCAGAAGGCAGAGGTGACATGTCGGAGGCTGAACTGCTCATCCTAGATGAGTTCACCACTTTGGCACGGGACCTCTATGCCTTCTACCCTTTGTTGATTAGATTTGTGGACTATAACAGGTATGTGGAGAGGAATAGGTCAATGACTCTCATAACATCTTCCTGTTTGCTGATACCATCTCTTATCCCTTGATATGCCTAGCACTGAGTTAAAGTAGCTTTTACTCAGCCTGCCAGTCTTGAAGTTGTGCAACCTCATGCTTTGTGACTTTTAGGAGGAGCTGGGGTCTTTTGAAGAAGAAAACAAACAAACAAAAAAGGTATAATCCAACTCTGCTGTGGATTAGACCTGAGATTAATGTAAAAGGATTTAAAGGGGTTTGAAATAGGAAATCAAAAAGCCACTGCTACCAGAAAGGATTAAAAGCATGCATGCTTGGTTTTGTTGGCTTATCCTGGTAAAATGTTGAAAACTGATTTCAAACCATAAAGTCAGTAAGGATCATCCGCATTTCCACCCTTCTACAAATTTTAGGGCAAAATGGCTGAAAGAGCCCAATCCTGAAGCGGAAGAATTGTTCCGCATGGTGGCTGAGGTCTTCATTTACTGGTCAAAGTCGCATGTAAGTAATTCCTTGGTAAATACTTGTTTCAATTAACTTTCTTAGTAGGTAGATCAATTATTTAGTGGTTGTGTTTGTGAAAGCATGCTTAATGCCAGAAGTGAAACTGCAGATGGGAAGGTATTAATGACTTTCAGTTTTCTGACACTTTTGAAATTTCTGAGTAGCTTGGGGAGTTAGTGAGTGTTTTGAAGCATAGTAACAAGAAATGTAGATGTTTTTCATATAAATTCTGGTTTGTTTTGTTTGGGTTTTTTTTTTGTTGGTTTTTTTTTGTTTGGTTTTTTTTTTTTTTTTTTTGCTTTTGGTGGTGTTCTGTTTTGTGGGGTTTTTTTATGTGTAAAGCTCATTGAGGTCTGTGTCCTTACCTCGTTTTTTCTCCAATCAGTTATTTTCACCCCCAAAGCCTTTTTGTAATCAGATGTATGGCTACTAAATTAGTAGTAGTTTTCTCATTAAAGTCAATTTTCCTAACTTTTATGGTCTGACTGATTGAGCTTCTTGGCAGAGTTACAGTTAAAATCCTGTGGAAAGATCTTCAATGTGACTAGTAGAACAAGGGTTTCCTAAGGAAATGTGCAGCTTTATTTACAATCACTTAATTTGTGTTGTAGCATAGATTTGTATTTCTTTAATAAAAGTTAAAGGTATATAATTCAATTATTAAGCTTAGGACTCTCTATAGCTGGACTGAATGAAGGAAAGTCAATAAGCATTCTAAGACCAAGGATGTAGCAAATATATCTTACCAGCAATTCTCAGAATAAAGTATTTTTTTCCTAGATGATACTATCATATTTACCAGTTAAGGATTTCTTCTTAATTCCACTTCTACAAAATTTACACTTGGTTCTCAAGTCTGATTGTTCTGGTTCGTATGCCATAATCAACCAAGGCATCTGCATTAAGAAATTATCAGGCACCATCACTGATAGCGCTTAAATAAAAATAAAACACGATAAATGTAATACGGGAACAAAAAGAAGAAATAACCCAGAAGAGACTAAGTACTTCCAGGCATTTGGATCTCTGCATAGACTATTGTCTATACTAAATTTCTTTTTTGCCATAATTTCAATTATCTCAAGTTTGGGAAACAAGATGCTTTATTATTTGTGTATTTGTGCCTGAATTTGACTGTAAAATTTATTATAAACATTGCTGTGCACAGAAAATCATTGCACAGTAGATAGATACTGGATCATCACATTACTTGTGTATTCATAAGTTCAGTCTTTCATTTAAAGTTTCTTATGTATCTGTTTATAGTGGGATTTTTAATGGGGGGGGGGGAAAAATGGAATGAATGATTTACGATTATGGGAAAACCCAGACGACTTTTATTGATTAAAGGAGGAGTAAGATTTTTCTCATAGCTATTTCATAGCCATATAAACATTCCTTTCTAACAGAAAAAATCCAAAACACACAACCCCCTGAGCTGTGTCATGTAAATAGAGCTGGAACACAAGTCGGTTACTGATCATCCATTAATTTCTTCTGTCCTTGTCTTATCTTTTAGATTTTACAAATTTCTAGTTAATTTATATTTTTATTTAAGGTTTGTTAGAAAGGTTCCTCATATATCATAAGTGCTTTTAACTGAGGTCTTCTATATATTTCCAGAATTTCAAAAGGGAAGAGCAGAACTTTGTAGTACAAAATGAAATCAACAACATGTCTTTCCTTATCAGCGACACCAAATCCAAGATGTCCAAGGTAGTGTAAAGATTTTTATATTTTTCTATTTGCAGAAGGGAAGGAGACAGGAAGACTCCACAGAAGCACTGTTTTACCACTGTTTTACTTTTTTTTTTTTTTTTTTTTTTAATAATACCTGTTGAAAACACTGGGTTGAGAATCAAAAAGTATTTGTTTGAGAAACACAGTGGACTGTCAAGATATGGTGCAAAATATTGACAATGGTATAATGGCAGTTCCATCGGATAGAGTTGTAGCTGTGTTATGTAGTAAGGAAATTGTCAAACCAGAGACAAATACAAAGTTGCCAGTACAATTCTTCTATCTAATGTTGGGGTTTTTTTGTTCATCTTTGCTTTATGCTGCAGGCAGCAGTTTCTGACCAAGAGAGGAAGAAGATGAAGCGAAAAGGTGACCGGTACTCTATGCAGACCTCTCTCATCGTGGCAGCACTGAAGAGATTACTTCCCATAGGTCTAAACATTTGTGCTCCTGGAGACCAAGAGCTGATTGCACTGGCCAAAAATCGATTCAGTATGGTAGGTGCTTTTTTTTTTTGCCCTTCTAAAAGGTAGAAGTATTTCACTAATGAAATTCTTTGAGTATTTCCCGCCATGCTCATTCTTACGGCATGACACAAATAATCAAGACTAAAGTTCTGTTATATAAAGGCACAATGGGTGACTATGGTAGGTAGTAATCTGCATATTGTTCTCATTTTCAGGGCATAAAGATTTCAGTTTGAATATTCTTGTTTTCTAAATGATTAGTGTATGAAGAGAGATAACATTCTTAAATTGAAACAGTTATTTCTCTCTTTTACATTTTAATGCAAAATTGTGTTTGTTATATCTTATGTAGCTTGAATTTGGAAATGCAGATAAGAACTGGATATTTCCTAACTTCTGTGCCCAATATCATAACTAATTCCTTTTGATCACTCTCATGTGAATGCAATGATTTCTGTAGGGATAGACTGTTTTAAAAGTGATTCTTCTAGGAGTATACTCACAGTGTGATAATGTGATTGTAATTTGGAATATATTCCTTTCTCAAGATCTGATACTTTATACAGCCAAGTGGGTTATATGACCTTTGAACAGATGAATCAAATGTTTATAGAGTAAAAGATCTCCAAAAGAAATAGAAGCCAAATGAGAGAAGGTTGTGTTCATGATATTGGTTTCATTTGGTCAAACTTTGGTTTAAGTATGTATATATGTTTATACTAGTGATTTTAATTTTGACTTGCATTTAGTATGTTACTGTGGACAAATATAAATGATGCTGTCCAGAACTTGTTCCTGTGAGCTTGGATATAGCTAGCTCTGGCATGATACAAAAAGATGTATTGCCACTGAGATTCTCCTCACTCATCCTCGTTGTCAGTTTTATTCATCATCTGAACTAAGCCCAAGGCTGACATTTATATGAACAATATCTTTTCATGATTACCTTCTAATTCCTAACTTTATATGATTTGTAATTTATTGGCAGAAAGATACTGAAGATGAAGTACGAGACATCATCCGCAGTAATCTTCATCTCCAGGGCAAGGTAATCTATATGCAGTTTTTAATATGATTTTTCTTCCTTTGAATTCATTTGTTGGTGACATATAATGACAGCCTGGCTTGGTTCATTAGGATAACTTGCAGTCCCTTTTTCTCTTCTGTCAAGTCACTTGTTCATGTAAATTGTTAAATGTTAGGTATTTAATGTGTTTATGTATGCATTATATACAATAACATGTGGCTCTTCAAATCCCTGCCTGCACACACCATTAATAAGACATTGGAGGTGGAAGCAAGGTCTATCGCTGTTTAAACTTGACCTTCTATTTTTGGGATAGAATTTCTAAAATGCTCACAGTTACATTGCATCAGTTTGAAGTGTAGAGGAAAAGGAAGCTGCCACTTCGGCACACTCTAGAGTGAAAAAGTTCCACTTTGCTCAGTTTTGTTCCTGTTTTTCAGTCCAGGGAAAAAAAAGTATTTCAGAAAAAGTGTAGTTTTTTGTTATCAAATTCTGTTTAGTGCCAGGTGGATAGCCCTAGGGAAAAAGTCCTGAACTAGCCCAGTGTAGCTGAACACTTTTATTAATGCTTCAAATAATAGCAAAGAAGAAGCCATAATGTGTAAGTATAATAAAATGATATATATTTCTTCTTCACTGAAGGAAGATGGAATTGAACCTGTGGATGGTGCTTTATTTAGGATTGTCCTTTACCTCCTACCCCCACCCCAGGTTTCATTCACCTTGAGGGAAAAAAACTAACTAGTATTTCCTGTGCTCATTAAATAGTTACAAGAGAATAAACATGTGTGTTGGAAATCTGTTATTTTTTTTCTGAAAGATTATTTAGGAGTCATCCAGAAGTCTAGATTCCACTGCAATTCGGTTCATGGCAGTAGATATATTTTTTTTAAAAAAATTACTGTGGTAATGGTATGGTTCTTCCTGAATAATATCTGAAGGTTAATTTTCTCCCATCTTATGTTTTCTGTATATTGCTGCAATGTCAAGCAAGATTCTATGGAGGCTGGGGTTTCTGGGAGCTCACAAGAAGATAAAAGATTTTACAAAGCTAACAATTAGCATTTTTGATAAATATATTACAAGTAAAAGTCCAATAGCTTTAAATTATAGGGATACACACAGGAGAGTTTACCACTGAAAACAAAAGATTTTGTTAAATCCTAAACCCCCCTGGAAATAGTTATTGTTATATAGCAAGTATTGTTACATACTGAGAAGCAGGAGAAAGCACACAGGCAAAGTGCTAGGAACAAAAGAGTATTTATGACGATCTTCATAAGCAACAGTATCTAAGCAGTAAGCCATGCACATATAAACCTTAAATGTCGTGTGATTTTGTATGTGAACTTCAGTAATGTTTTCTTAATTAAGATAGGTATTTCTGTTCTGACATTTTCAGTATGTGTATATTGTCATTTTGGGAGCCATGCAGTTGTAAGTCTTGCCTGGCATTTCATGCTGCTTCTTAGTACTTGTCCTCCTGTTTTAAATTAGTTTCTATTTTACTTCTTTAGGGTTACATTCTGCATATGCTATTAAGAAATTTGTCTTATTGCTTTGTTGTCTTGGAGTAATGATACTTCTTTCATACCTTGATCCGTGCTTTTTCTTCAGAAACTTCCTTTGCTTCAACTAAAAATTTGCTATTTTTCAGCAATATACCACCTCCTCCGTTTATAAAACATGAGAATAAATATACTTTTAATTTTCTTATGTTGATGAAATTTCATGGTGCCTTGATAATTAAGAAGCAAGTAATCTTAGCTAATCCAAAGTACACATTGATGGATCTTCCAGTTGTAAACATTTCAGCAGTGACTTTGGATTTTCTTAATTATAGAATGAACTACCAGTGGAAGATGATGTTCTGAAAGGGAGCGATATAATACATAGCTAACAAAGCTAATTAGCTATTGTAGCTAGCTTAATTTTATAGCTATCTCCATGCTTTGAAAAGGTCTGGTTTTGTACTGTATGTGAAAAGCAGTCAACTCAACTGTGGACAAAATATATGGCATTTCTAGGACTTCAAAACTTCAATTATTGTTTCTCTTATTATCTATATTATGATTTGTTATCTATTGCTAAGTAGTTTGTTCTCAGTGGCTTGAAATATATCTTTTCATGAATCATTTAGCACTGCCATGTTCTAGACTTCACATTAAATATAAGTGTATAAATTATTTAAAAGTATAATGTCTAAAGTTAAATTCAGTAGTTATTAACAAAGTACAATATAGTTTATTCCATAATTCTCTGATGTCGTTAGTAGTCAGTCACGAAAGTGGCTGAACCAAGTATATGTCAGATACAGTCAAATATGATGTTTCTTGTCAAAGAAAAATCATTCTGTTGTGCTGTTACACCACCCTTTTGTTGTCTGATTGAGTCAGACATAAAAGGAGTGTAGGCCAAATGGTCTTATAGATTTAAGTTATTATTTAATGTTGTGAATGAATATGTGACTTAGTTATTATGGTGTTTGCGTAAGGTGGTTTTCAAAGAAGAGGTAAAATACTAATTTTTGGAACAGCTGGTTCTCTTCCAACTATAGCAATAGTCTTTCTTCAAATAGTGTTTTCTGTTAACTACTTTTACTTTTCCACAGACACCATGTTCTGTCACTTATGTTAGAGCAAAAATGTAATTTATCTTGATTCCTTTTTGGAAAACTGCACTGTTTGAGAATCACCCTTCTGAATCTTTAGCTATTAATGTTGTGGCGTCTATTTCATGCATTTGTCTACGTTTGTCTACATTTGTCTTCACCCTGTTTCTGTCTTTCCTTTCCTTGCATGCCTGCATGCTGTTACTCAGTACCGAGCCTTTTATTTCAAGAAATTGATGACGAAACTTGCATTCATTTTGACATGGATGAAGCTCAAGTCACCAAAATCTTCTTCCAGCCATGCTAATTCACACCTTGAAATGTCAACTACTCATACCCTTAGAAAACTACCTATAGAAAAAAGCTGTACCTTGATAGAATGTGAGGAGTCCTCAGATCAAAAGACATCTCCACCTGTGATTAAAAAGTCTTTTGTGGACTATCCATTCATGATGATCCAGTCAAATGCTCACACAAAGACTGTGGATGTGACAGTTGTTAAGAAATGGAAAAGCCGAAAGGTGGAAGAAATGCCTGCCAGTTGTGGCTTTCTAGGTTGTAATAAGCTATTGTTGAGCAACTGTGTAAGTTTATAATCGTTCCTGGAACTTCACTAAACTGTGTATCATAAGATGCTTTGTGGAGGTGAATTAGCATTATTGTTTCATCTTAGGCACAAATTGAAATCTGGATCCACAGAGATGTTTTAGAAAAGTAAGTGTTGAGTGTAAGCCCTATTCAAATCTGTAGGGTTTAGGCTCCTAAATGCTCTAGTAATACAGGCCAGTGTGACTTAAATCTCAATTGCACGCTCAGGAGTGATCACTGGCTGCAGCTCTTGCTATAATGGGTTACCCCTTGCATTTGGCTTCCGTTTCATTGGCACAAAAAATGGTGGCAAAATATGTTGCATAGGTGGTGATTAGCAGAAGCACTGGGGAGACAAAATGAACCAAAAAAGAGATTGTTAATGGTAGAACAGACTCACAGATCACTGAAATGGAAAAAATTGAATGTAAAGAGATATATAATAAAAATTATTTTTACTTCATGCAGTTATTTGTAATTTCGAGGCTAATAAGCAAATGCATCTTGAATTCATTTTTCATAAACTAATTTTTCCTTGTTTAACTAGTAATTAGTAAAATTAGGACTTTTTAACATATGGAAAAAACTAAAATAAAAAAAATAAGTCATAAATAAGACTAATATTACTAATTTCCATGACTGAAACCTAACTGCCTGCAACTACTAAACCAACAGTTTCATTGTTGTTTGGTTTAATAACTGGAAATTCAGTGTACAAAGTTATGCCTGTCTACCTCATATTCATTACTTTTCCTCAAATAATATATTCATTGCTGGTGCCAGTGCTGTTTGTTGGCCCATGATCATTTGCCCTCTGTATGATTATTAGACTTTTAGTCCTCTGGAAGCTCTCAAGAAGCATTGCACAAATCCGTCTTGAGTTTTATTCTCCTGGTCAGGGTAGCGGACACTATGGGTTAGCCATGTCAAGGTGTAGGTTAGGCAAATAAAGTGCTTCTGTTGTCCTTTGGAGCAGTTTCTGTACTAATTAGTGTCTGATCCGACGTTTGGAACGCTTTGCCTCGGTGACATGTGAAATCTTTCTCCTGCAGCTTGAGGATCCCGCCATTAGATGGCAGATGGCACTTTACAAAGATTTACCAAACAGGACCGAAGATTCCTCAGATCCAGAGAAGACTGTGGGAAGGGTCCTCGATATAGCTAATGTACTGTTTCACCTGGAACAGGTTAGACACATTTTCCCAATTCCATTGCTCCTTTATCTAAACACAAGTATTCAGCCTCTCATTTATACTTTCACCTGCTGTACTTAATGTTTCATTCTTTTTTCCTCCATGTGATGGCTACTGTTTAAGTGCTATGACTTGTGTTTTGTGATCCAATATCATGGTCATATCGATCACACGGTGTGTTTGCAGCAGCCCCAACAATAATTTATTTGGAAATGGACTAATAAAGTGGTACCGATTTAAAGAATCGGTTACCAATATTCGAGTGAGCGGAGGTTATCTTTATTCGGCAGTGCTGGGTGCATGGGGGATCGCTCCACCAAAGTCACGCACACCGAGGGGATTTTTCAGTCCCCTCTTTATACAAGCAACTCATACCTATTCATTAACTTTCCAGGAAATCGTTTACATATTCATTACAATTCCAGGAACTCATTTACATATCTCACTAAACTAGTGACCATGATTTAAGTCCTGGTCTTTGCCATGTTGTGATATGGAGAAATAGTGTGAAATGGGGACAATGGACATCGATTGTGATTGTATATGTCTGCTCAAGGAATGTGGGTATGGTGACTGGTCATGGGTGCGGTGTCTGGTCACATAGGCACACAGCTCTGAGGAGACAACTACAGTTTTGAGGAGACGCCTGCCCCTCTTCCTCTAACAAAGGGGAGACGGGGAGACGCCTGCCCTTCTTTCTCTAACAAAGGGGCTATTTAAAAGAGAATGAGAAAAGATGAGAGACATTCAAATGCTATCTAGAGGGAGGGAGTGCTAAGTTTCCTTGCTGAAGAAGATCGGATGGTCACAAGAACATGAATCACCTACAAACCTGCAAGACCACCACATTCCAGGAAACGGACTGATAAGCTAATTAACATACGAAGCGGGGTTTAGGTAACGAATATGTATAGGCGTTAATTGAATATTCATTTGTTTCATTGTATAAATGTGGGATGGTTCGTCACTTCGGGCATGCAGGCTTGTGGAGGAGCGATCCCCCGTGCATCTGCGCGCAATAAACATACCTACTTTATAACTTTCGAGTTATAGAGTCTAATTCCGCACGTCAATTCAGTACCTATGTTTCAGCTTCCTTCTGGGGCATTTCAGCTAGCAGGAAGTAATCACTAAATTGTCCATGGACCATGAAATGTTGAGTAAAAACCAACTTTAATTATTGAAAAAAAAATAAATGCCTTTTTCCAAGGTATTTTTTCCTCAGTTGAGATTTTTGAGTTATTGACGTAACAAGAAACTTAAAGCTGCCTACATAAATAACTGATTAGGAGCTGTATGTTATAGCTGTACAGAGTAGGGCAGTCAGATGATTTGATACACAGCTTCTCTAGTTATAGCTTTAGAATTTGGCTTGGTTTTCATTTTTTATTATTTTATATAAATTTTTATTTATTTTTTTATTTAAATGGCTTTTATTTGAGTTCAAACAGCATATACAATCTTGTGATTCTGACATTTTAGCTATACCATCATGTACATAAATTGGTTAAGCTTGTGTAGTTTGGAGAAATTGTTGAAGGGAGTGAAACCCAAGGTATGATCCTTTCGTTTTCCATGTTCTGTCATAGGATCAATCTCACAGGGTATAGAATCCAGCAGTACTACAGAACAGACAGGATTCCCATTGTAGTACCAGATCGACAGTTCAGATCAATTGTTCTGATAAGACTTAAACAACGACTTGTAGTGGAGTAAATGCTGGCTGCTTTTGTTCTGCTTACTTTGCAGCTATTTGTTTAAAGATTTGGCCCCACAGCTTTACTTATCTTCTGTAGATAAGCGCTTAGGTGCTTTTGTTACTGAAATAGGTAATTCAGCATCTTTAAAAATAATGAATATGTGAGCACTGGGTCAGTTGTTATGATAGCCTAGAGATCCTTTGCTCTCCATATACAAATACTCTGTTCTCCATATGTACATACTCTAAATGCTTTCCGTGTTGTGCTGGTAAAGATAAGTTCATGCTTTGTATTTTCTTTCCATGCACAGTTAATTTCTTTTCTTTTTTTTTTTTTTTTTTTTTTTTTTACTCTTTTCAGAGATCTGCTTGCGTAGGCCGTGGCTATTTCTTTTGGGAAAGTATAGAGGGTTTTATAGTTGATTGTGAAGATATTACTAATTACGTAACTTTCACATTTGGGTTTGCCTAACTCCTAAATTATTAGCTCTGACTTTGTTTTGTGACTGTAAATATGCTTGCAGTGAATGCTTTTCTATCCTTTCTCTTAACAAATATTCTTCATTTGTATTTTACCTTTTGGAAGGAACTTGTTTTAGAATGTCACCTTTAATCTTACAAGTGTAATTATCCATTTCACTGAATGCTTGGCAGTATTTTAGTCTGTTTAATTAGATGTTTATCGTTTAACTGTGAATAATTTTTTGTATTTCACTAAACTAGAAAAGTTGTCTTTGATAATTGTGTTGAAAATGAATATTGAGTCTACATAAACATCATCATCATTACATATTTTAAATAATATGCTTTATTTTATTACAAGGGAGAATTACCAAGTCTTTCAGAGTAGAGATACTAACTTCCACTGACTCCTTTGATGATGTTGGGAGACAGAGGAGCTATTATTCCACAAGCACACTTGTCTGTAAAAGAAACAAAGCCCCCACAAAGAAACAACCCCCCACAAAAAACATCCCCCCCCCCAACTCTACAGGAGTTGTGTAGTTTAAGTCAAATGATATCATCTTTATGGATATCAGTTGTGAGGTAAATCACAAACACTGTGAATGGGCTGTGGGAGAGGATCTGTAGCACAGCTTGCAATTGTAGTCCCAGTTATCCAATCAGGCTATATACACTGTTGCATGCAGTTGCTCTTCTGGACCACAGTAGTCATTTTCTTCTGATGGAAGCAAGGCTGGAAGGTGGAACAAAAGAAACTAAAAGAGCAGAAGATGAGGATGGAGCACAGACATTTTTATCTCACACTAGCGTAGGGCCAGGATGCAGAAAAAGAATGTATCTGAAGACAGCTGTAAAATTATGAAATGTAGCTGAAGGGTGCTGGAATATTGTGGTCATTTTAGCTATGCAGATTCATGGAAGGGATTTAGTTCCAATTAGGACTTTGTGCCTGTCTCTCGTTTTTAATTCTTTTCCATTGTAGCTGGCCATGGTAAATATTACAAATCAAAGATTACTTGTAATTAAGGCAATTTCTCTAAAAGTATTGCCTGAGACAATGTGAAGGTGAACAATTTACCTGTGCATATGTAAAGAGTTACACATAAAAGATAGGAAGAGTGAAGATTCTTTGTCAAGCTTTCCTGAGAGATGGCCTTCATAACGATAATATTCTATTTAAAATATACAAGAAGTAGGATGAAGTAAAAAAGGAAATTATCTCTATAATACAAGGAAAGGGAGGATTTTTCTTTTATGTTCTAAATTCTGATTCTACAATTTGGCTGATCACTTGAACTCTGTCTAGAACACTTTCTCCTATCTAATATTATTCTGCTACCTTTCCACTTGATTTATCTGTTATTTCACATTATTATTATTGTTACTATGCCTAGACAGTAGCGACGTTGCCACATTGGGTTTTTTTATTGTTTGCGTTATATGTAACAGGTTGAGCATCCTCAGCGCTCCAAAAAAGCAGTATGGCATAAGCTGCTGTCTAAACAGAGGAAAAGAGCAGTAGTTGCCTGCTTCAGAATGGCACCATTGTATAATCTGCCAAGGTAAGAGCTATATTGGTTCTGTCTTTCACAAATGTGTTTATGTTCATCCAATGCTATTTGGCAAGATCCAAAGGAAGAAAAACATGTAAAGCAGAATTGATAAACTGCGTGGAAATGTACTTTTTATATTACTTCAATAGCTGTAATTACTTTCTTCTAATATCTTCTGAAACAGATAATAAAAGGTATAATTTTAAATTTCTAGTTCTGTCCTCCTGCTGTTATTCCACCTGTTCCTCCTGTATGTTTTCTTTTCCGAAAAGTAGACACCTTTTGTAAGAGATAAATGCAGAAACAGACATATTGGTTCTGTTCCTGTAATATCATCTTGGGAGATAAATTTCCTCCTAAGCCATGGTACAGCTCTGGAAATACAGAGTTACCTTCATTATTAGATGCTAAATGTTCTATATGCAGGAAATAAACATACTATTTGTCTGAAAACTTGTCTGTTTGTTGTGCACTTTTGGAAAGAACATTCTATTAGACAAGAAATATATATGCACATACTCTGGGCATTTAACACCTTTTCCTGTGGCTCTTCTTCCTTTTCTTTCTTGTTCAGTTGAGGACAGGATCTATAGTTAAGCAAGTTTCAGAATCCTGAGGTTCTGCAAGGAATGAACATTCAGAAAAAGTAAAGATATCTTTTTTTGGGGGCAATTTCTAAAAATGATTTCCAGAACACTTGTATCTGATCTTTTCAACATACTGGTGTTCTCGGTTTTTCCCAAAAGTATACGTATTATTGTTACCACAGTTAGTAGGATGAATCTTAAAGTCTGTCCCAGGAAGCACAAGGGGATGAGAATCATATTAGCTTGAAATGAGGCTGCCGTGACAGCTGAAAATAGAACAAAGATATTTCCATCTGTAGCTGTTCCTACATTAACAAGTGGGTCACCTGCACATATCCAGCATTCCTGTATATTGTAATCATTCCTCTTCCTTTTCAGAATATGAAACTGGCAGTTGTTTAAAAAACTTCAGATAATTGATAAAATTTTTAATGGAGAATTTGTTGTAACACAGTCCATGTTGCATTGGATCCTCAAGAAAAAAAAAAAACCCAAACCAGTAATCATCATTGGCTTGCCCTCTTTTCCCTTCCATCCATTTAATGATCCATTTAATTTCATGGAGTTTGGAAAAAAATGTTTGGGTTTTTTTTTTATTTTAGATATGCAAGACTAATCCCAAACATTACAAAAATGCAACTATTTGAGCATAATCCAAAGTTACCTATTGCTGTTAACATTTAAATTAAAATAATATGAAAATATTTTATATTAAAATGAAAACTTACTAATGTGCCAAAGTAATTGTTTTATTTTTTACTTACGTTTAAATGTCTTTAAAGTTCTGGGGTTTTATCTGTTCATAAAACTATTACTATGAAATTTTAAAATCAGTTTTGCAAGTAAATGGGACACAGTTTTGAATGTAAACTTAATTTTTAAAATAGGCAGGTTTTACCCTAGAAATGTTACTTTCCTTTTAAAGGATGGTTGTAAGGATTGGGACAGTTCTTCAAGCTAAACGAAATTCATGTTGATCAAATCTTCTCTTTAAAAGTTTACAACTTTTGTCTCATATGTCCCTTTTTAGGCACCGAGCCGTCAATCTCTTTCTTCAAGGCTATGATAAGTCTTGGATTGAAACAGAAGAACACTATTTTGAAGACAAACTGATAGAAGACTTAGCAGTATGTCTGGGTGCAAAGGGTTGTGGGAATGTATTATGGATTAACATTTATCTTGTGTAATTGTAATTATAAATCAATGAGGTACATAGGGTATCACCTAAGCTGTCTCTTCCCAAGGGGTGAGCTATAACCAAGTCACTCTGACAGGTGTTAAAAATTACAAGTGAAGGAGGTTCCAGAATCCCCTGAGGCAGCCTGCTTCAGGGCTTCAATAACCTTTTATAAAGCTTTTTAAACTTTTGTCTAAATTGCACACCAATTGCTGTCTTTCCCCTCTCTCTTACCTTCTGTCCTGTGGAGAAGGGGAACGGCCTATTCCCTTCTTTCTTTGCAGTTAACCTTTATGTATTTGAAGACTTCACAACCCACATTAAAGCCATTTAAGACAAAAGGTTAGAATGTGAAATTAGAGGAATTCTAATCTTAGATTAATCAGTCCCTCAGAAGCAGGCAGGGTCTGCAGCTTCTGTACAGAAGAATCCTCTTGTCAGGGAGGTGAGTATTTTTCCCAGCAGTAAAGTGTTAGAGCCCTGTCTTTAGCCTGGTAAATCCCCAGTGTGATTTTCAGTTAAGCCTTGTGTCCTTATCCCTTACAATTGTCTCTCAGAAAGGTAGTTTTTTTGAGGATTGGGCAAGAACTCATACTAGGAAATGATTCAGTCCCTGGGAGGTCCAACAAAACACAGTCTGAGATCAATCTTTTTATTGTGAGGAGAGCCTGCTCGCTGCGACAGAGAGAGGAAGCTAAGTGGAAAGTTGCTATTAGGAAAAAAAAAAAAATTGCTTTGCTTTTACTATTTAAGGTTTATGCTTAAAACCAGCAACCCAAGTTGTGAACAGTTTTTAAAATAAGCATCAAAACAGCGGGAGGATGATCAGCAGCAATAAACTCAACGCAAGCAGACTATGCAAGTTCATTTTTATCTGCACACATGCAGAATTTGTTTCTTGTGGCGTCCTTATTCTGTGATCATTGTGAAAAAGCAAGAGACTTCTGCAAATACTTATTTTCTATACAACCTTTTAAACCGATATGCTATCTTCATGCTGGAAATATTTTAAATAATGCAGACTCATTGCCAAAAATAATTACATTTTAGCAGTTGAGAGCATGTGTGTGTAGGTGTGGAATGTGGAACAACATACCTCTTTTGCTGTATGTGCAGGTGTGTACACATGAAGAAATAACCCAACATGGTCATTTGGTTACACTCTGACATAAAGGGTTGTCTCCTTACCTCCTTTGTGCAACCATATCTTTGCTAAGTTTATGAAGAACTCCTTGCTGGCAGGTAGCTTATATGAAAAACTGTCTTAGAGAAGAGAGAAACAAACTGTTTTGGCTGCTGTATCATCCTTTAGTAAAGGACTACAGGCATTCCCTTGTAATTCCTCAAGTATACGATAAATGTGTCTCCAGTGCTCTCTTAAGGAGAGATATACCGCACCTTTCATTCAAAAGAGCAAACAAAACTCTTTTTTTCTTTTTTGTCCTTTAAATAAAATGCTATTACATTCTTGCTGCTTTATAGCACTGTCATGGACGGTGAGAATTTGGAGTTCTACTGTTGAGCTCTGTGGAGCTGTCCCAGACTATAGTGTTGACTTCATGAAAGATGTCGTTGTGATGCTGGTGAAGATTCTCTGTCCCTTTTAGAGAAACTGTACCCTGGTGTAGCAAGGAATTAAAGATTTATTAGATTGTCAAGACGGAATCGTAGCCCAGGCTATGGTGGCAGAAGTGGTCTAGATGGGGAGAAAGGAGGAGCCTTGGATTCTCTAGTGTATGCTGGAAGGATAGGCTGAAGTTTCTGAACTATTCACATATTAGGTTGAATCAATTACAATCAAGAGCCCAGAAACTATAGCCAAGTGTTCCTGTCCTTGAACTCTCTGTAGTTGAACTACAATGTGTGCTGTGGTACATTCTTCCTCAGTACTGAGAATCCTGAAGTCTCTTTTCTGCTGAGTAAAAATAATTTCAAGGGAGAAATGCAGTAAAAAAACCACCT
Source organism: Falco punctatus (assembly GCF_963210335.1). NCBI lineage: Eukaryota > Metazoa > Chordata > Aves > Falconiformes > Falconidae > Falco > Falco punctatus. Next base: position 83,758,680 of record NC_137584.1, read on the forward strand.
CCTTCCTGACTTGGCGAGATCCAAGCAATTTATAGACCTGTGGTAAGGGCTTTTTCTGGGATGTGGGATATAAGTGCTTGAATCCCCTAAAGCAGAGGACTGGACGAGCAGTTTTGTTCTCTGAATCTTCTGTCCTTGAATCTCTTATAGGAAAATGGCACTACTTTTTCTGCCTCAGTATATTAAAAGAAAAAGTATACAAAAGTCCTCTTTTTAAGGAGCCTAATTCTGCTAATTCTTAAATCTGAGTCAAGAGATCAGGTCTCTAAGGGAACTAGATTTTTAATGTTAGATATTTAAATCATATGATATTCAATGCTGTCTTTATTAATAGTAAAAATGCTTCTGCTTTGATTAAATAGGTTAGATGAAAAATCTAACAAGCTTATGTGATAAAATTATTGTTTAGTTTTGTTGGTAGACATTACTGGACATAATTTATAAAAACAGTATGTTTAATGGACATTTAATAATTGGATTATATTAAAAACAAGTCTTTTAAATCTTGCACATTTAGAAATGGCAACTAAAATTTACCCATCTTGTTTTGTCCTTTTATGTTATGTTCAGTTAAAGCTTTTTATTTTGCACTTAAATAACTATAGGGCAAATGTCTCAAAACATGGAAAACTAAAAATACTTCTCAAAAGTTTCAGAAAATCATTTGGTTCATGCTATACTGAATAATAAGTTCTACTTAACTCAGTCATTGGTGAATTAGTCATTGGTGAATTTGATCCTCCATTCAATTTCAATTGTCTGAAAAGTAGTAACTTGGATTAAACATTAACATGATCTCTGCCCTTTTGATTCATCGGTTTTGATAACATTAGAGAGGTATTCAGGTTATTAACATTACCAACTATAGAATGCCGCCATTTAATTAAAGAGAAAGGTCAGCATCCTCAATGAGATTGAAATAAAGAGCGAGAGAAGACATCCATAATGGTGAGATATAACTAGAGTTATAGTATGTATTGTTTAGATCTTGTTATTGATACTAAAAGTATTGTCACATATTGCAAAATGTGAAATTAACCTTGTATGGCCATCGTAAACTAGCATGGGAAATAAACGTTGTGCATGTCAGCTGAAGTGAATTCTCAGCTGCAACCAGTCATGTTTGGTGCAGCTGAGTGGAGAAGGTGGGCTTCACAGGCATATATGAAGTGTAGTATACAAAGAAATCTATAAGCATTCCCACAGGAATGCATTTGACATTAGTGTACACAATTATCTTCTTAATAGGCAAAAAATTCATTTTCCTTGTATCTGTCATGTGGCCAACCCTTCCTTATTGCTAACAGATAACATCTGACATTATAGGACATTCTGACTTGTGCAGTCTTATCAATGTATGGAACATTTTTTTTTATTCTGTATTTTAGTGTATACTGCTAGGTGAAAAAAAGGAGGAAGAACAGGCATAATTTATGCAACCATTTTCTTTGAGCTACCACATGCTTTGTAGAAAAATATGTGTGGAAGAAACAATTTTTTAAAAAACTTGATATGCAAAATTTATGTTTTTGAAATGTCTTGCGGCAAAAGACAAGACGTCAGAGGAAAGGTTGTGTATAGATTCTTTTCAAAACACTGCTTTGGTGGTTGCTATTGCAGCATTTAGGACTACATTTTTCTTTGAGTGAACTAACAAGAGCTGTAAATCTGAAAGCAAAATAATCACATGAAAAGAACTATTTGTGTGTGTGTGTGTGTGTATATATATTATTGAATGATACATAATATTTTTATCCATTATTGATTTGTCATCTTCTAAAAATTTGCATCCTGCCAGCTTTACTGTTGTTGGTAGATATGGTTCCTTCTCTTTAAAACTATTGGTGAGCTTCAAGTTTGGATTTCTTCTCCCTCAAAGCCTCTCAGAGTTCCTCAGTGAACACTATACCTGACATAAGACTTGGAATAGAGGATTCTAATTTTTAGATGAAGAAGCTTATTAACTTACATATAAATAAAATACAATAGCAAATGATGGCATCTGGTTACCACTTGTTCTGGGTAAAAGCAGTAAAAGATTGAAGTTATTTTCAGAGTTTAGGGAAGAGAGTTAATTTTTATGAGGAGAGGAAATCCAGAGCTCTGCAAATGGTGTCATCGTTGTAAGTCCTCATGGTCATAAACATGGTCAGCATTCAGGCTGTTCAGACTTTGCTAGGAACTTGTTTCCTCCTGGTTCACCAAATTGAAATTATGTATGTGAGTATTTAATGCTTGATAAATTGCACAGAGTAAAACATTTATCACTATAGATAACTGAATATATATATTGAATATTTTTTTTCCCTAAAGAAACCTGGGGAGGAGCCACCAGAAGAAGATGAAAGCCTTAAAAGAGTCGATCCTTTACATCAACTTATTCTGCTATTCAGTCGAACAGCCTTGACTGAAAAATGGTAGGGATGGTGTGAAAGACTGCAGAGGATATGCAGATTTTGAGATTATTCCTGTATTTGAAGTTATACATGTCTCTGTTCAAGAGAGATTGCATAGGCTAGGCCAAAACATATGCGTATGTACATATGGTGAGTCTGAGGTACACTCCAACCTCTCTACCCTGTGGCATGTAAAGAGGTTTTAACATTAGATCTAAGGAGTTTTCTAGAGACAAATAGATGGCCCCATACACTTTTTCAGTTATGCATGTTGTATTCAGGACTTACTACACCTCTTCTGTCTGTATTCCATATTGGCAGTTATATTCTGAATGTGAAATATAAGTATATTCTAGGTATAGTTGAAAAAATTAACTGTTTTCTTCATTGGAAGGTGTTTATGAATTTCTTCTGTGTTTGTAGCTGGCTTTACTTTTCAGTTTGTATCAGTTAGTAAGTCCTCATTTTCCAAAAAGCCTTTTGTAATTAATTATGAGCTAAATGTAAAGATTTCTAAGGTGCTTAAAAATATTTTGGTGCTGCAATTCTACTGTAAAGGCTCTAATCTTCATCATTTTCCCTTCCCTTTCTCTATTAACCAGCAAAGTGGAAGAAGATTTTCTGTATATGGCTTATGCTGACATTATGGCAAAGGTAACTGTTTTGCTATCTTTGGCATCTTTTCCGTTTTAATAAAAGTAATGAAGGAGATCAAGAGAAATTATATGTAAAGTGAAGGAAGGCTTAGCCTCCCCACCCCCACTGCCTTGACTTACCAGCAAATGTTATCTTTCTGCATGGTATCAGAGCTGCCATGATGAAGAGGATGATGATGGGGAAGAAGAAGTGAAGAGTTTTGAAGTAAGATTATCCTTCTGGTTTGTTTTTTTTTTTTTTTTTTTTTTTTTTTTTTTTTGTCATGGTAGACATTATTTCATAGCTTCCAACTGATATTTCTGTTTCTTGGTTCATGGCTTACTGCAGCTTATTATGCCAGTGAACTGCATGTCAGAAGCTGGACTGGCAGATAGGAGTCACCAGATTCATAGTAGTAAAACAAAACCATGCATACTATCACAGAAGATTATGGAGAGAGTAATTTAATGGATCTTACATGTTTATTTGATTGACTTTAACTTTTTTGTTGTTGAAGAGAAATATTATGGGTAGTAACTGATTCTGGAAGTATGATCATATCAGGCTATGTCTTCTAAAGTATCATGGCCTCCCTTTCATTCGGTTGGTTAAAATACTGAAATAATACTGCTTTTTGCAGTAATCATTTACATTCAGGACCAGTAATTTATACGGTATTTCTGTGTTCACATATCTATTAGGGCTTCTTAGTAAAAAGGTTAGCTTTTATTCATCAATACTGCCAAGCTTTTTCCTATGTTTAAAATAGGAAATGAGTCTATTGTTGTTGAATATTGAGTTTTTGGTGATAATCACTGTATAAGGAAACACATTCACATGAGTTGATTACAAGAGTAAGAGATTAGTCCTTGTCATGCCTTTGCTCTTGGGTCTGTGTCCCTTTTTCCATTAATAAAATGCAGTTTACAAGAGATTTTTTCTGAGTGCAACTGAGGGAATTAGCTTGTTAATGTTTTAAATATTTTAAAATATTTAAGCATATTATAATTCTGACATTAAAAGTAATCTTATATCTTTCAAATAAATTAATGATTATGTTTAATATCTTTACTAAACCACAGACACATGCTTTTCTTATTCCTTTAAAGTGATATTTCTAAGTATACTGATTTATTTGATATAAACCCACCTGTGCTGTTTTGATTTTTGAGAAGTGATTTAAAGCATGTTTACTTTTACTCCCATTGTTTTGTGCACATCAGATGTTACTTACATTTTCTACATGATGCTGCATGAGATAGCACTGAATTATTTAAATATGTATTCCCTATTTGGCTGTACACAGAGATCAGAAAGGATACCAATACCATATTCATTTCAGTCACTCAGAAGTTCTAGTCCAGTCGACTTATAACTAACATGCCCTATGTATAAATTTCTGTTTATAAATATCTAAATATAAATCCAAATTCCAGTGGTTTGTTTTTTGGGGTCCCCCCCCCCCAGAAATGCAATGTGTGATGTATCATTGACTAAAGAAAGAATATTTTTTTCTATAAGCTTTTTTTCAATTAACCCATGCATGCTTGTTAGTTATCAAAATTCTTGTGCTCGTAAATGTGAAAATTTATAAACAGGAAGTCACTGAGGCGAATGAGCTTTTATCAGTAAGGGATTTGTTAGTGCTCCCTACCTAAACTATAATGGGTTCTGTGTTCAGCATTCAACTTTATCTTTTGACAGAAGATCCTATTCATTTGTTTCTCATTACTATTTTTTCTGTAGCTATGAAACTTATGTTTGAATAATGTATTAATCTGTTCAAAAGAAAATTTTGTGTATATGTATTTGATCAGTCACCTGCAGAAAAAAAATTTGGACTTCTTTTTCTTATTACTATTTCGCTTCTTGTCCTTGCCCTTCCTTAAGGTGACAGGATCACAACGCAGCAAGGTAAAACAAAAAAAATATGTGTGTATTTGTCTGGGTCTAATTTTGTGATTTTTTTAGGCCCAACATCTTGGATAAGGTCAACTAAAGTGTCTTGAAAATGTTTTTGACATTTCAGTTCCAGCATGACTTCTCTACCAAAACCTTCTTGTACACAAACGCTTTTTAAAGACTCCAAGAATTATTTATGCAAAATATGTCATATAAAATTACATTGCCATTTTGGGGAAAACAGTGTGTCATTTGGCTTGTTTGTATTGTTTTTCTGTTCTTGCCTTTTGTGCATCAGTTATCTTCTTTCTGGTTACCATTTAATTTGAATTATTAAAAAGATTTATTTGGCTTTTAAGGGAAAGAAGTTGGACTTCTGTATCTTAGCAGACATGCATTTCTGATACAGTAGTAGAAGTATGTTTCTAATGTTTGTCACAGAGAGACCATCAATTATATTATAGTTTATCTTTGATTCAGGTCCTTTGGAACAGGCTGAGTCCTTACTCTTCATTGTGATAGTATTTGACAGAAACTCCATAGCTACTCCATACCTGAAGTGGTTCCTAGTTGTTCCATGTTTTCTCTAAAAACATAGAGGCAATAGCTCTGAAATTTCACAATGTTATTTTTTTTTTATTGACTCAATTTCTTACACAGTTATCTGTGTCTCATCATTAAAGTCTCACCATTTGTTTCTAAAAGGTGGCCCGTGGCTTAAGCACCAGCCTACTTGCCTACTTCACGCAAGTAGAAGTCTCAGTTCCCATTGTTGACTCAGCCTGCTTGCTGATAGTGCTGCAAGGTTGATGTTCTGAGAGGAGGTATGGTGTGTGGGGTAGCTCATTTTTGGTTTTGAGGTGTTAAATATAGTTATTTGTGCCATGGCCAATGGCAGCTAGACTAAGTAGAGATGGCTTCCTTGAGAATGGGAATGCACAGATTCAGCTGATGGTCAGATACCAGTTAGCAGCTTCCAAAGTTCATTGCCTATGGCAATATGGGGAACAATTATGACCTTTTCCATTGAAAAGAGCAAAATGATTCTGTTGTTTTGTTTGCTAGCGTTTCTATTAACATTCAGTTCACAAAAGAAAGAGGTTCCCATACAGCTGTGGAAAGAGAAGACGTATTCCAGGATCAGCTTCACTCCTACTCCTTCAAAAGTTTGCACAGATCTGTTCTTACCTTCATATGGTAAAGTCATTATCCTGGAAGATGAATGCGCTCACACAGACTCACAAAAAGTTGTTTAAAAGGTATTGCAATTGCCACAGACACAAAGTACATATTGCAAAACCCCAAAGGAAGTATATAAGCAATCTAATACTATAACTTCTTATTTCTTCCATTAATTCATCTATTCAAATACTACATGTCTATCACTCTGACTGCTGGGTTACTGTACACTAAATGCTATGTGCTCCATAGAAGATCTTCTGTAGTGTTTCAAAAGGAACCACAACAATAAATAATCCTTGCTTCCTTCATACATGACAGGAAATGGTTGTAAAGATATGAGACCATATGTACCAGCTGTACGTGTGCATTTGTGTGTTCCTGTCTGTCTGTCAATCTGTCTATCTCAAAGTTCAATGTTGAAGGCAGTTCTTTTATTCCATGCTCTGTGTGCATGTGAAAGACTGACCAGTTTGTGTGGGAATAAAACTCTGCTTCTCCCCGAGTTGTTAAAAATGTGTGAAGTTTGAAGTCCTAAATCTTTTCACAGTCAGAGCAACAGAGACCTTTGGGAAGCTTAGAACAGGACAAAAATGAGTGTATTGGCAATTTTTATGCCCATATCTCATGCAGTGTAGTCTCATTTTTGTACAAATAATCTGTGTTGGGATCACTGTGTGGGCAGTAGGGAGGTCACAGTAGAAACCCACAATAAAGTTGTCTGTGTGTTACTATGTGCCTGTCTGCATCTCCCTGCTAGTATTTGCTTTGAATTATTATGATTATCTTTGCTCCCTGCACTTTGTCTCTAAGTTAACTTTCTATCATATTGAACAGGCACTCAATTGACTCCCTGTAGAGTTGGTGTCACTGTCCCCCTTGACTCTATGCAATAGGAGATTCTTCCAGATCAAAGTGTTTCACCATCTGAATGCAAATAGGTTTCTGCATTGGATGCACTGACTCTACTGGTTTGCTACATTTTAATGTGCTCTAAATACGTGTAGGATGGGAACTCACAAAAAGGAACCAAAACCTAGCTTATCTGTTAAAAATCCATTGGTTTAAATTGGCTTTTCACAGAAAGAAATGGGGGAGGTAGAACTTCCTATGTCAGTTTTCTTCATCCCTGTTACTTGTAGCAACCTTGTTGACAGACTTTTGTATTCACTGGCTTTTTGTCAAAATGACACATTGTGGTCTCACTTGTCTGAAGCACAGGAAGACTTGCAAGTTTCAGTAGGCACGAATAACGCAAGGTCTTAAGGCTATAGCCCATCTGAGACAGTCACTGTTATCTCTCACTGTCACAAAGCCTGCATAAATGGATTGACCATATACTATGTACTTACAGTAAGTATTTTTGTTAAAGAATCATATGAATTAAGGTCAGACTCCATTACCAATGTATCAGTTCTTAGGAATCAAACATTCCAATTAGTGTGCAAATATGTGTTTCTCATTAGTTTTTCCTACCCATAATGGAATGGATGCAACCTAATACGTGATTTCACTCTCCACAACTACAGAATAAGTTATTTATATGTAGAATCATAGAATAGTTTGGGTAAGATGGGACCTTTAAAGGTCATCTAGTCCACCATCCCCCTGCAAAGAGCAGGGACATCTTCAAATAGATCAGGTTGCTCAGAGCCCCGTCCAGCCTGACCTTGGATGTTTCCAGGGATGGGGCATCTATCACCTCTCTGGGCAACCTGCTGCAGTGTTTCATCACCCTTACTGAAAACAATTTCTTCCGTATGTCTAGCCTAAATCTACCCTCTCTTAGTTTGAAGCCATTATCCCTTGTCCTGTCGCAACAGGCCTCGCTAAAAAGTTTGTCCCCATCTTTCTTATAGGCCCCCTTTAAGTATTGAAAGGCTGCAATAAGGTCTCCCCAGGGCCTTCTCTTCTCCAGGCTGAACAACCCCGACTCTCTCAGCCTTTCTTCATAGAAGAGATGTTCCAGCCCTCTGATCATTTTTGTGGCCCTTCTCTGGACCCGCTCCAACAGGCCCATGCCTTTCCTGTGCTGGGTGCTTCAGAGCTGGACACAATATTCCAGGTGGGGTCTCAGCAGAACAGAGTAGAGAAGTAGAATCACCTCCCTTGACCTGCTGGCCACATTTCTTTTGATGCAGCCCATGATACGGTTGGCCTTCTGGGCTGCAAGTGCACACCGTTTGCTCATATCCAGCTTTTCATCCACCAGTACATCAAATGGAAATAGAGTGGTGCTCCACACCACCCTGTTCTGTTTCCATCAGTTTTTTTTTATTCTACGCAAAAAAAAGAAGTCTTTAATCCAGTTAGAGAATTTATGGTGTCCGTTATTAGACAGTCAGGCCTTCGCTTCTTATTTGCTCCTACTTGTTTGCAATGTTTTGCTTCCCCACAATCTAGTTTATAATATCAATAACATAGGGTCGGTGCCATTAATACATTCTTTATTATAAGGTCAGCTGTTTCTCAGTTTCTTGCCTATCTGGCAAGGCTGTTTTGGGCAACATGAAAAGCCTTCCATTGACTATTGGAAACATGCACCAAAAGTCTTGTAGAGAATCTCTTTTCTACAAAGTGAGTAATACACCCAGGCTTTTCTCTGGATTTCAGTTAAGTCTATTCATGAAGATCTTTCATTGCATCCACTGGCTGCTTCCCATCTCCTGTGTTTATCTGCATGTCTTCCCCCTACATTGCTTCTGCTGCTTAGACCAGCATTGGTGTGGTACTTCTCGAGAGCACCCCCAGACATCCACCCGCCCTGCCTTTCAACTCAAACACCAGCTGGCATGCTGTGCTTCGCTGCTGTAGCACAACGGAGCTGGCTAGGTCTGTGTATGTCCAGGCCTTTGGGAGCCCCGGGGTAAAGGAGTGATATATCTGAAGAGCAAATACATTGCAATGATTAAGTGGCCATTCATAGCTTCCAGGTTCTTTGCTTATTTTTAATGTAGTAATTACATAATAATATTAACAAACTTATCCCTGTACATAAGATTTTCTGCTCCGGCTAACTGATTTCATCCCAGTCATAGTGGGATCTTCTAAATGATCCACTACCCTTTTTTTAATCATTCCTGTTGAGAGTTAGACATTGATGTCAGCTATTTCAAATATGTCAGATGTGTCACCCAGCTTTAAACAAGGAAGGGTGACACAGTTTGAAAATACTGTGTAGTTTTATAGCTATGTACCATTGGAGAAAAAAAAATAAAAAGGAAATTGAGAATACACAGATTTGAAAGTCACCCAATACGGCATTTTTTTCTTTTGGAGACTCCATACTTTATCAGTTCCCATCTACCTGAATAGGAATGGATGTGTTGAATGATCTCATCAGCATAGTAAGGATGTGGACGCACTGTGTAGGAAACAAAACTAACTTCCCAGAGAGGAAAATATAAATGAATGATGGTATAAACATGACAACATCAGTAAAGATATTGCTGCAAGCTGAAATGGAAACATTTTAACCAAAACAAAACAAAAAGTAAAGGTTTCATTTCAGGATATCTTTATTCCTATGCATTTGTAGCTCAGATTCAATGCTATTTTAAGACAAAGTAGTTTTTTCTTTAGTATATGTTTTCTTATTTTATAACTATATATTGTATGAACATCTATTTGTAATATGACATGATTTTTTTTTAATAAAGATTGTTCAATTGCTAGGAAATTTGAAATACAGTGTTGATAAAACAATCTTTACTTTGTGCCCATGTGGATTATCATGCTGACTATTTATTTTGAGTAACATAGTTAAGTCATAAACTAATGATATGACCTGATAAATTTTTCCTCCCAGGTGTTTATTACTGGGGAGAGTCAGCAGAACATCAGTATTTTTTTCTCTGAATATTGGTGTGAATATGAGAAATAATTTTGATGAATAATTGCTATAATTCTTGTGTCTTTTCAGCTGTTATATTATGAAGCTTTTTGCTGTCTTGTCTGAAATCTGTTAAAAATTCATTAATAAGTTGATTTGTTCCTTTTCAAGTCTCTTTTTTTCCCAGATACTTTTAAGATCAATGTTTCTTCCTTTCCTCCCATCTAACTATATTGCAAAATACTTATACTAATACCAAAAAAGCTGAATGTTGCTTACCATTCATCCAATCAAACCAAACAACTTTTTTTCATGGATGTTTTTCCTAGCTACATTTTATTTTTATTATTTGTTTAGCACCAACAGTGATAAGGATGAATGCAGGGAATATTTTCACATTTTATGAAGTCATTAAGATAGGTAAAAACATACTTTTACTTAATAATATCTAATAAGTCCTCTACTACAGGAAGGCTACCAGTATTCTAAAGTCTTGTAAAGATTTATTACATTCAAAATAAATAGCTGTATTTTTGAGGAAATAAAAAAAAAAATTGCTAATAGACTGCCACTGGCTGCATATATCCAAGAATGTGTTAGTTAATTTATGAACCTATTTGTCATTTTTAGTGATGATACTTAGACACTACTTTCAAGCGTTTTCAGAAGTTTTTAGTTGGATTATGGAAGTAATAGTAAATGATAGAAGACTTAGAGATGCTTGGTGTTGAGACCGGTCAGTATTCCTAAACTATGGAAGAGGACATAGAACAAGAAAGCACAGCAGGTGGCAGAGAAATAGCTTTAGAATAGCCATTCATTTATTATGAAATTAACTTTTGATATTAGTTGTATTGCAGTAATTTTATGTTAGCAGTTTAGTAGTCTTTACATTTCCTGTTTTTGTTAGTTTTGTATTTTGCCATCTGTACTTTAAAAAAATTCTTCTGTTGTATGATAATTTCAGTAATGAAAGGATTCAATATATAAAGGATACTTCAACTCAGTGAGCTATAAAAATGGCAGCTAGTTAAAAATTATTTTCAACCAGAAAAAAATCTTTTGGGGTTAAGACTTTCAGCAGAAGCAGAAGTATGAGTGTGAAATTGCAGGGATTAAACTATTTCTTCAAGTAATATGGAAAGCATGTTTGATAACATAAACTCCTCTAACACTCTTCAAATCCTACATATTTAATTTTCAGGAGTTATTATGCAGTATGTTTTCATTTTGTGCGTACTCTTTTTAGAGCTGATGAAGTCCAAAAGGAGTGATTTAGGAAAAAATAACATTTATTTATAGAGTTTAAAACAGCATGTATTGATCCTAAAGGCTTGATATATATAAAGATATATGTTTTAAAGTATATATAAAGATTCTATTTGAGTACTTGATGTTATATTTTAATAACACAGCTTGTACTCATGCATGCTTGACACTGAAATTAAGAGATGTTTTGTCAGTGTAAGCTGTATCTAATAATATTTGTTCTCTGAACTAATCAGAGGTCTTGAAAAGTATAAAACATGAAGACAATTCAAAGGAAAAGCATTCATCTTAGGATAGTTGAGTGTGAAAGTAATTTCTTCCCTATCCATCTTTATATTTATTCTAGTTACTCTTTATGTTAACATTTCATATTAAGAAAAAAAGCAATGACAAATCCCACTGTAGAAGTAGGATCATACACCTGCACTCCATGGCTGCAAGCTGCAAAGCTGCAAGCAGCAAACAAACCTCTCCATATGGATTAGTTCCAAGGGAAAGTCCAAGAATCATTCTTTGAATCTCTGCATTCAAGGAGTATGGTGAAAGTTTCCTTGGTTTGGTAGGTTGCTGGAGAAAGTCTATAATGTGAGAATACAGGTACAAACATTTCTAAGTGGTCAGCTTTTTCCCATATAAATGGAAGACACCCAAGATAAAACAGACTTGGTTTTGAGGTTTTAGGTTTTGGTTGTTTTGTTTTGTTTTGTTTTTCTTTATTTCTAGTGAATTACTTTAAATGTCTCATTTAGTATGAAGTATTTTTTGCTATTGTTGTGATGGTTTTGTGAATAACAGAAAATTCAAGCTACTGGCTAATTATTTTGGTCGGGTTTTTGACATCAAATGGCAAGCACAATAAAGTGCAGAAAACGGTGCTGGTAGACAGATAAGAGTGTTAGCAGTAAGCACATATTAGAGAAATGGAAGTACGGGGAATGGCCAGCAGCTCTATTAACTTAGTAGACTTTGTATGCAATGGGTGGCCCACTTCATATCAGCGCTGCCATCACACACATATATTTATATATATGTATTAACATTCCATGAAGAAAGGAACAGTGAAAAAGCATTGTCAAGCTGAAGAAGGAACCATGATCTTTGGGGGTTATCATCAAAGGAATGGTTGCTTTTAGAAGAAATGTTTGTAGTGGCTTTTTTTATTGTTTTGGTTTTGTGTTGTTGTTGTTGTTTTTTCTTCGTCTTCTTCTTTGTTTGCTTTATTACTAGTTACCTAGACAGCTTTATTTCCATGGAAAATGCCACTCTTCTCACTTTAAGCTGTTTGGCAATGCCTATTTCTACTGTTCTTCTATAGTGCCATTGCAAGAAGTGTGCGTACCCATTCTTTCAGTCTGTAGATTATGCAGATGCATCCTCACTATAAGCGTTCTTATAAAGTTACCCCCAAAATATTGTATAATGAAAGTAGTGTAGCTGATGTTAGGCTTGTGAACAAAAGTGAATAATAAATCTTGCAATGGAATAAAAACGAAAGATTGTTGGGTCTAAAAGTAAAAGTAACTAGAAATAGGAAACAGTTTTTTAAAAAAAGAAACACTGATCAATTTTCAGTGGCATCTGAAGCAAATGAAAATATTTTATTGTAGCTATCCTGACCCTGTATGTCATGATTTTCTGGTGATTTGTGTGTGTGGTGTGTGCGTGTGTGTGTATGTTTCTGTTTTGTTTTTGTTGAACTCCCAGGAAGAGGTTTAAACATGAAGGCAAAACTTTCAAACCTTAGCATGGCTAAATATGAAGCAAAGCTGCCATTCTTTTTTTTTTCCTTTTTGTGCCTCCATCTAGATCTGTCACATAATTTAAAGAAAAAAGAAAGATACAATTTAACCACAGGAGAGCTAATAGTGTGAAAAAAAAAAAACAACCCTGATGAATTTTGTTTCCGCAGCACGATATTATCAAAGATTTAAGAAACAAATTTGCCAGCCTCGGCGAGAACTCTCTGGTAACAGCATAAATGTCTGTGTTGGTTTGCTTTTGAGTTAAAGGTTTCTTTTTCATTCATTTGAACATATTTATCTTTTTTACCTCTTCTTTTTTAATTTATTATTCATACCCTCTATTTAGCAAGCCTTCATTTTTTAAACCTCTTCCATCTTCCAATGTCTTTTATCCGTAACTTGGATGGAAAGTTTATGGCAGCAAAGCTGTCATTCTGGCTACTTCTGCTGCAGCTGTTCCTGCTTTTAGGTCATACATGTTTTGGGCGTTGTGTTTTTGGACATGATACCAACTGATTGTGTCATGTTCCTTTTGAGTAAGCTTTTTACCACGCCATCTGATGGACTCACTGTCATAGGGCTCTATGCAACTTCCATTTTGCAACTTATACTGCTTAGTCATCCTCAATTCTCCAGCAAACTTCGATTAACTTGGTGAAAGTTCAAACTCATCTGGAATTAACTGTGCCTTTATGTTTGCTCTTTATGTTCTTCTTTATGTTTTCAGTAGTAGTTTAAATTATAAAGAACAAACTTCACCATTGCTCAAGCAACGCCATGCAGTATTGTTTGTTGCCGCTAGAGAATGCAAAATATAAAAGCACAGTGTATTCTATCGAATATTCTGTTGGCAGGGTGGGCTATCTATATCATAATATAATATGTTTTGAAAAAAATTCTGAGATGCTTCTGTTACTCTGGTATTCAGCAACAACTTGCAACTCAAGAGCCGCATACTGAGCAGTATGAAGTTATGGTCACACTATAGAAGATTATTAAGAGTATGAACTGTTGCACAAAAACACGGCACAAAAGTGCAAGTTTGATATATGCAGTATATATATAATGAACATGGGCTTTGAACTAACCTAATGATTTACAATTGAGACGACTTTTTTCACATAAACTGCTAAAAGCATATTAAAGAAAAATACCAAGGGGAGACTATTATTTGAACATGCTAAATATCTGTTCAGTAGCATTGTATGTATTAAAATGTCCATGATGTTGCCATAGAGCCCATATACTAAGAGAAAACCAAAAACCTTTGGAGAACTGATAGTAATTGAAGTCCTCATCTTAAATGACTGGAATTTTTATTCAGGAAAAAGAAATGGAAAAGCAAAAACTCCTTTATCAACAAGCCAGACTTCATGACCGGGGTGCTGCTGAGATGGTTCTACAGACAATCAGTGCTAGTAAAGGTAATGTTTTTTTGTGTAGATTACATATTAAACCTTATTTCTAATGATCTTTGAAATTATTATATTTCTTATTGGAGCTGTGTTATGTTTGGCACTTAAGTTTGGTTTCAAAAATTATTATAATGAATAAATCTCATGAGGTTATTGTTGTTGCTATATTATAATAATTCGTTGTTGTTATTATTATCGTTGTTGTTATTATTATTATTATTATTTCGAGAGGAAGTGTGAAAAAGTTCATAGCTTTAGCAGTATGCAATGACAAAAAGAACTCCAAATTCTGGGATGTGTAGAGTTCTGAAGTAGGTGTAGGCTTTGGTCCTTTCCCCCCACCACACTCCCCAAATACCAACTTTACCGGTGTATTTTCACAAGTGTAAAAGATGCTTTTGTCCCATAGACACCATCTTGCTACTTAAGTTTTGATGCTTTCGTTGTCTGTTCTGTGATTTGTTTCTACAGCAGTGATATTTTAAAAAATCCTGTTTACAAATTTCATTTACTGTAACTAAATGCTTTGTATCACTGTCATTTTCTGAAGAGATGGGAGAATATTTAAACTGGCATGCAGAGTGGACACACTGTTAAACTTGAAAGCTAGCTTAAAGTAGTGCACCCAGGCTTAAGTCAACTGTTGGATGCTTTAGCAAGTGAAGCATGATTTCTGTTCATTGAGCTGAGTTATTCCTGTCATATCTTGCTTCTATTGTGTGCTGTGTATACATTACACTGTGTCTGTAGGCACTCGGGAAGGTATTATGTCACACTAGAGATCATGAAAGAAAAATACATCTGTTTTACAAGAGAAACAAGAAAGGCTCTCCTGATCAATTACAATTTCAGTAATTATATGGTTAAGTTAATAGAACATTCTTATTTTTAGATATGATCTAAATGTATACTTTAAAATAATTTTAAGGTGAGATGGGGCCAATGGTTGCAGCTACCCTAAAGCTAGGGATTGCCATCTTAAATGGAGGAAATTCTACGGTTCAACAGGTAAGGTACTAATTTATTTTCACCCATTCTAGTCAGTATAGATCTTTATACCATGATTGTTATTATTGTAGTAGTGCATTAAGTAATGTAACTATTTGTCAGATGCTGCTTATCCTCTTAATCTTGTTCCCAGAAAAAAACAGTGCACAAAAGTACCTTGTTTGCTAGTTATATATTTCTTATTCATATAAGCTTATCTACAGAACACAAGGCTAAAAGAAATTTGTTTGGCACTTCAGCTGGAAGGGGGAAATTTTATGTTAAGTAATTAACTTCTAGGGGAATTCTGTGGGTGGGAAGGATTTCTTGGGAGATTGCCGTTGTCGTGTAGCCAGTAGAGGGAAACTGTTGACCCCGGTCTTCAGCAAAAAAAGTGTTACACAACTTCAGAAGTCCTTAGCTTATGCCATGGAGAGTGTTGGTGATAAAAGCAGAGAACTCAAACTTGATTCACTAATCTATAGTAAGATAATGTGGTGAGCAGTGGACATGTTAACAGTATTCTGCACTGTTGAAGTGACATAGGGAGTGCCTCCATCTAGGTCTGCAGCATGTTTCAGGGTTCTGTACTAGTTGAAGGTTCCCAAGTCCAGAGGGCTTCATACCTGCCATTACTGCATTGCTGTAGGACAGTTTGAAGAATACAGACAGTTGGGAATGGTTAAGGTCCCAGGTTAAAAAACCACTGAAGCAGCTGAATGCAGCAAAAAATAATGGTCTTTTCAGGGGCTATAATTACTAGGAATTGACCAGAAAGGCCAAAAAATGTGCCTAAAAGTATCTGCTTAAACCGTTGCTTGTTCTTTGTTATGTCATGAGATTAAATTACTTGGGGAAAGCATGACACTTGTACATAGTTATTTGATCTGAATTTCTAATGCTGCAATCTGGATTTTTTAAAATGGTTTGATAAAGCCTTAACTAATCAGAATGCTGGAAACAGTTATTGGTGTGGTTAAAATAATACTTGCACTACTAGTCTAAATTACATACTTACAAAAGCATCAGTAATACAGCTAGAATTGCTATTTTTTCAGTTGCGTCATTTCTACATTTTTTTCTCTGGTGTTATGCTCACCTTTTCGATTTTCCTTTAGGTCCTAAGATCAACTCTTCTGTCTTCCTTGGGAAGAATGGTATGGGTGGGGGGAGAGGTACAGAAGTGGTTTTGAAAAGTCATCATCATCCTCTGGAGTTCTTTGCTTTGATTAGTTTGGTGTTCGTGATGGGGTTGTTCTATTTCTGTGATCTTGGTTGACTTGGGGTTATGTGGTTCTGTTTTGATAACACTGTCTGCTTATGTGCTTTCATTTTGGAGGTTACTTATTACCCATTTTTCCTATTTTTGTTATTTGCAGAAAGAGTTTTAGCTCATTCACAATGTGAATTCTTGTAGCGTTCCTACTAAAATACATCTTTGACCACTGTGATTTTTATTCACAACCGGGACCTCTGGTATCATCCTATACCTTCAGTCAACAATACAGTGCATTCTAGAATGAGAGTTCACTCCACTGGATGACTTCTTGTCATCTCAGTCTGATCAGATAGATATTACACATTACAATAAAGCTAAAAGAAATTTTAAAAATTCTTACGTGACTACTAACACACTGTTGAAGCTAAAATAATCTAAACCAAATGGAGGTTATGACATGCCCAGTCCAGTGCTGAAATGGTAGTGTCAGTACAAATTTGTGGCCTTGTAATTGCACGACTGTGTTTACATTAAACACTAAATGCTCCTGGCTGTATTGACTTTAGTTGCTATCTTTATTTTCCCATGTTTTAGCAAGGAATATCCAAAATGGATCATTTTCTTTTCTGTAAAGGACATAAGCATTAAATATTCTTTTTATTTTACATATCTGGATTTTTTTCTGCACAGCTCTCTTACCTTGTTTGTAAATATTAGAAGTATTTCAAAATACCAGCATTACTAGTAATCTAGAATCTGTGTAGTATTGTTAACTATATTAACACATAGTATAAATATTAATTCTCTGCATAAATTATTTGTGTTTACAGAAAATGCTTGACTACCTCAAAGATAAAAAGGATGTGGGATTCTTTCAGAGCCTTGCTGGTCTTATGCAGTCCTGTAGGTAAGAAAATATCTGCTCTCAAAATGTATTATTTTACATTTAGGTTTTATTCCAGGGGATTTAGAGTTTTGGAAAGATCATATACATAATTTCTGCAAACCACACCTGGGGACTGTAATGTACTAGATTTGGGGTGAAGGACAAGGTGGTGTTCGGCGTATGAAAATATTCATATGATATGGATCTACCTTTGTAAAAAAAGTTCTTTTCACAAAATGGCCTTTGTGTCTATTTGAGATATGTCAGAAACAACTCTAGAGTTAGGAGCATTCTTCAGGGGCAGTTTCTTAAATCTGGAAGTATCCTGTAATCCTGCAGAGACCAGGTTAATGATCAATATTAAGTAATCATAATGTTTTTGGAGAAACCCAACTGTATTAGAAATATTAATAGGACCTTTTTAGAAGGCAGAAAAAGGAATGAAATATTTTGTTTTAAGAAACTGTGAAGGTACTATGACTTTTTTGTCCATTCATGCTTTGTCATATTTATATTGATTTTCTACATATACAAAACATTGAAATGTATTTTTATTATTCCTAAGAATATAATATTCCTAAGAATAATCTATATCAATAAATAATGCATTAATGAACATGAAACATGGGCCTGAAGGGGATTCCTGGATCTAGCAGTTCAGTCTTCTGTTATGTCAAGTGTACCATGTTATATTCTTTTTCCTTAACACTTCCTTTGGCCAAGTTTCATTTTGCAATCAGTGAGGTTTCTTGCCAGCAGAACTGCTGCTGTAGTTCATCTAGATTCATCTGACTTTCATGAACATTCTTGCTTATGAACAAAAGTTATCCATGGCTAGTGGACACGCTAAGCCATGAGAGGCAGAACTCTGCAGATTCACAAATGGAGATATGTAAGAGTATATATATGTTCCTTAAATCTGGTTAGTTGGATACATATTCCCCTTTGGCAGCCTCAGTTTTTCAGAATGTGGACCGAGGGGAACACTGAGTGGAACTAATAATGACATCGTTTCTTAATGGACCTTGCTGCTTGGATGGATGAATCGCATGGGTGAACAAGGAGCTCCTGGACAAAATCAAACACAAGAAGGAAGCCTACAGGGGGTGGAAGCGAGGACAGATAGCCTCGGAGGAATACAGAGAAATTACC
The DNA here is from genome assembly GCF_963210335.1 of Falco punctatus. NCBI lineage: Eukaryota > Metazoa > Chordata > Aves > Falconiformes > Falconidae > Falco > Falco punctatus. The sequence continues at coordinate 83,777,295 of NC_137584.1, forward strand.
TAAGCAGCCAGGGATTAGGTTAGGAAAGCTGATAGAATTAAATCTGGCCAGGGACGTCAAAGGCAACAAGAAAAGCCTCTATATGTACGTCAGTGATAGAAGGAAGACTAGGGAAAATGTGTGGGCCCTCTCTAGGGGGAAATGGCAGACCTGGTTATGCAGGAGAAGGCTGAGGTACTCGATGATGTTTTTGTCTCAGTCTTTCCTGGCAAGTGCTCCAGCCACACTGCACAAGTTGCAGAAGATGAAGGCAGGGGCTGGGAGAATGAATAGCCACCCACTGTAGGAGAAGATCACATTCAAGAACATCTAAGGAACCTGAAGGTGCACAAGTCCATGGGACCTGATGAGATGCATCTGCAGGTCCTAAGGGAACTGGCAGGTAAAGTGGTTAAGCTACTGTCTATCATATTTGAGAAGTTGTTTCAGTCTGGTGAAGTACCCACTGACTGGAAAAGTAGAAATGTAACCCTCATTTTTTAAAAGGACCATAAAGAAGACCCAGGAAACTACAGCCCGATCAGTCTCACCTCTGTGTCCAACAAGATCATGGAGCAGATCCTCCTGGAAACTATGCTAAGGCACATGGAAAATAAGGAGGTGACTGATGACAGCCAACGTGCCTTCACTAAGAGCAAATCATGCCTGAACAAATGTGGTAGCCTTCTACTACAGGGTTGCAGCATTGGCAGAGAGGGAAGAGCAACTGACATCATCTACCAGGGCTTGTGCAAAGCATTTGATGCTGTACCACACAACATTCTTGTCTCTAAACTAGAGAGATGTGGATTTGATGGATGGATGACTCGGTAGATAGGGAATTAGCTGGATGGTTGCACTCAGAGAGTTGTGGTCAAAAGTTTGATGTCCAAGTAGAGACCAGTGACAAGTGGCATTCCTCAGGGGTTTGTACTGGGACAAGCACAATTCAACGTCTTTGTCAGTGATATGGACAATGGAATGACACGCTGGAGGGAAGAGATGCCATCCAGGTAGACCTTAACAGGCTTGAGAGGTCGGTCCATGTGAACTGCATGAAGTTCAACAAGGTCAAGTGCAAGGTCCAGCATGTGGGTCAGTGCAATCCTAAGCACAAATACAGCTGGGCAGAGCATGGATTGAGAGCAGCCCTGGGGAGAAAGACTTGGGGGTGTTGGTGGATGAGAAGCTCAACATGGCCTGGCAATGTGTGCTTGCAGCCCAGAAAGCCACATATCCTGGGCTGCATCAAAAAAATATGGCCAGCAGGTTGAAGGAGGTGATTCTCCCCCTCTAGTGCGGTCTCATAATAACCTAGCTGGACTGCTGTGTTTATCTCTGGAGCCCCCAACATAAGAAGGACGTGGACCTGTTGGAGTGGGTCCAAAAGAGGGCCACAAAGATGATCAGAGGACTGGAGCACCTCTCCTCTGAAGTCAGGTTTAGAGAGTTGTGGTTGTTCAGCCTGGAGAAGGGAAGGCTCTGGGGAGACCTTATAGCAGCCTGCCAGTACTTAAGGGGGGCTACAAGAAAGCTGGAGAAGGGACTTTTCACAAGGACATGTGGTGCTTAGACAAGGGATAATGGCTTTAAGCTGAAAGATGTTAAGTTTAGATTAGATACTACAAAGAAATTCTTTACTGTGAGGGTGGTGAGGCACTGGCACAGGTTGCCCAGCAAAGCTGGGGATGCCCCATCCCTGGCAGTGCTCAAGGCCAGGCTGGATGGGGCTTTGAGCAACCTGGTCTAGTGGCAGGTGTCCCTGCCCGTGGCAGGGGGGAGGTGGAGCTAGAATATCCTTTGCCTTTGACGTCCCTGGCCAGATTTAATTCCAACCCAACCATTCTATGATTCTGTGGTTCTATGAAGTGGGCTATAATATAAAGGTTGTCAATAATATGGCTTCTTTGTAACCTCTAAAATGAGTGTGTATATCGTAAACACATCCTCTTTTTTTGGTCTATTATAAAGAACTAAATTCTATTGTCATTTGCAGGGCAGAAGCAGGTTAAGCCTGTAAAGCTGAGTTTCGTGATCTTGTAGCAGACATATATTAAGCCACTGAAATGTATCTTCCTGACACTAGTATGCTTATATACTTTAATGAAATCACAGGTCCTTCTCTGTCTTTCACAGAATGAAATATTGCATATATTTAATTAATTACAGGACAAATGTCATTTTTCTTATTGCAGTGTTCTTGACCTAAATGCATTTGAACGTCAGAACAAAGCAGAAGGCCTTGGCATGGTGACTGAAGAGGGATCAGGTACTATTGATTTAACAGAAATGATCCATGAACTTTTCTCTTTTACATTTTGCAGAAGCAAGCTGAATTTGAAAGAACCTTGTAAATATATATCTAGAGGCTGAAGCTAAAATATGATTCCTAAGAGTGGTTTGTGTTTAATTGGCCTACCTAAGCCCATGCTTGTCAATAGTAAATCACTAGCATGTGTGGAGTTTCAGAACCGCCTCAGAGGACTCTTAGCCGTTGTTATGAAGAAGTGAAGGCATTACATATAAAATGTAAAAGAAATTTTTTCTAGTTACAAACAGCAGTGTTTATGCATGTAAAATATTTCAGAAGTCCCTACTTAGTTTCAGAATAAAAAGAAATCAAGAGTTCCCACCTGATTTCTTAAACAGTTTTGGCTGTTTGAATGGAAAACAGACAATGTAGTTAAGCTGTAAGTCAAATAGAAGAGGTCAAGGAAACTGTATCTACTATTTGGAAAAAAATTCTACTGGGAAAGCCTTTTCTTTGAAATAATTATTTTCTGTTTGTCTTTGGGGACATATTTCAAAATTTTTGTTTTACTTTTGACTTTGAACCAATTTGGCTTTCTACCCTCTGTGTTGTCAGTTCACTGTCAATTTCTTTCTTCTGTCTGACAGTAAGTTCTATTACTGCCTTACCGTGATTGTCTGGAAACGTTAGGTTCATTCTCATGTGACTTAATAGAGCTACCAAAGCACATTTTCTCCCCTTACCCTCAATATTTTTTACAGTGCATTTTTATGTTTAAATCCTACAGTGATCTAATCTTTTAACATGTTTTTATCTTAAAAACAAGGTAAAAAAGCTTGACTGTGTAATCATTGTTGCATTTGGGGGTTCATGATTCATACCTGTAGTACTATATCTCTCTTTTATGTGGCATATTTCTTGAATATTCAACTGCTTGTCTCAAATCAAAATAATGAACTATTAAAATTCACTTCAAGGCCAATCATAAATGCTGCTTTTTCGAAAGTGCTCCTTCTTGTCTAAATTGTAGATCAAATCCTGCTAGACTTACATGGCTAAACAAAATAACGTGAACCCATGTGGATAAAATTTGGTCACAAGATTGTGGATTGAGCACTGATGCTGCAGCTATCTGGCATATAATGTTTTGGCCATTACTTTCATGTTTTACTGAAGATTATTCTGCACAATGTTTTGCTCCTTTGAACAAAATTTCTACTACTAAATAATGAAATTAATTATTCATAATGTTGAATTTTGAAATGGACTATCAAGATATCAGCTCATTTTTATTTTGACCGCTACCTTTATTTCTAGAGTTGACTCATTTTGCATGCATATATAGATATATCTTTAAACACTGCATAATTGACTCTACCTATGTTAGAGTATTTTTGTGTTTCCTCATTTGAGGGATTATTTTTTTAATTTTCTGTTTATTTGATCCGTCTCTTTAGTACAGAACTAATTTTGCCAAAACCAATGCTAACTATATTTTGTATTTGCTAAGAACAATTTCTCAACTTTTTTTTTTTTCTTTTTTCCCTGTTTCTTTTTTCTTTGAACTAATTGTCCTGTCCTCCTTTCCTCAGTCATCACTCATGAGCGTGGTAATTATTAAAAACAACTGCCTATTCTTTATTTTTCCTGCTCTTAGCTTTGTGTCAGCACTGTACAGCTCCTGAACACCATTAGATTTTTTGTTCCTGTAAAAGTGTTAAACTAGTGGGTTCTTTTCTATTATTATTACAATTGTTTATTCCAAAATTCTTGGTTTTTGTGTAAACTCTCCCCACTTTGTTCTTCCTTTCTCAGGATTTGCACAGTGACTGGCACACTAGATGTAAGAGCAGCAAGCTTTTTTAAACTCTTTTCTTTTTCTGTTCTTTTTTTATTTCTTTTCATTTTAATGAGCCCAGTATTTGCGATGGATGAATGTTTAAAAAAAAAAAAAAAAAAGAAGCATACTTATACATACACAAAGCCTTGTGCTCTAGTCCTCCTGTAGTATTTATGTTGTGTATTGAATGTGGCTTTATCGCTGCATTGATTGTGCAAGCCCAGGAAATCAGTGGTGGATCCAGTGAGGATTTGAGGGTGGTTAGTAAGGAGAGGACTCGCCACTGGCTTGGTTTATCTAATGCAGTCAGGAGTTGATACAAGAAAGAGGTGGTGCGTCACTAATTGTAGAGGAATCAATAATGTTTACAAGTGGTTGGTTCTTCCTTGCTTAGAAAGCTACTTGATGTGTTAAGGTTCCTATACCTCAAAGGTTCCTTACTTCAAGTAAAGGAAGAGCTCTGTGGGAGCAGTTGCCATGAGATGTTCCTGTCACCCTGAGGAATGAGAATTTAAAATACAAAATGTGTGTACCATTCGGTAGAAACAATAAGCTTAAACACAGCAGATGTCTTTTCATTAGCCAAATGTTGGGGAGAGATGATCTGGATTTCCATTTGTTTTCTCAGTGGAAATTCTTTATTTGGCCTATTAACAAAAATCTACACTTAGGATCATGTGGTTTTGTTTTCTTTGTTACTGAGCAGCAGCAATGTCAAGCTACGGTAATCACACTCACTATGTCAATGATTTCTTGGCACAAAGGGATAATATTTGTTAACAGCATCTTTTTTGTGTATTAATATCCAGCTATTGAAAATTCAAGAAAACAGAACAAAGTAAAGCCAAACCATAAAAGACTGTACTTTTCCTTTTCAGGCTTACGTTATTCTTGATATTTTGCTACCTTCAAATAATAATAATAACAATAATAATAATATTTTTTTATATTATGAAGCACACCTTTTTCAATTCATTGAAAAGTAGTTTACATAAGAGCTGTACAGGTACTGGTATTGATACCTGATAGCATTATGAAAGCCCAGCCAGTGTGTCTGTGGGGAAACTCCTGTAGTGAACAGTTTCAAAATAATCTAGATTTTATGGGATACCTGAGATCATATGCCTGTTTGCAATCCTGTGAATAACCATCTGTGAATACTGCAAAGGAAGTACCAAAGATGTGGAAATGTTTTCTCCCATTCCTTTTTTGAGGGAGATACTCTATAAGTAATTACTCTTCAATTAAAGATCACTTTATTGATTCCCAAGGGAATGATGGGATGGAAAATGTGCACTGTAGCCTGTTTCTCATGTCGCCTGAATCTGATGCGGAAGCATATTAATGAGTAATTGTCATTGAGTTTACAACCTCTATGTCTGAAACTGTTCTTGCCAAACTCAAAGAAAAACTGCTGATGACAATTATGGGAATAGCTTTTCCTCAAGGGCAGTGCTTGTTTCTGGTCCCATGTCAACCTTGGCAAGGGGTAGAAAGCCCTGTACTGAGTCAACATGGATGTGAGATATATTGCTCTATTCCAACTGCTTCTTTGTGCTGTCTGCATTGTAAGCTCCTTGTCCTGATATTCCTCTGACTGGTACTACCTTCCCTTTCCAAACCCTGGAACCCCCACTGGTAACAACATTGATGGTTCTTTAGCAAATGTGTTTCTTACTTGTTTTCGTGATGTACTCAATGTTGTTTCTTCTGTATGTATTTTGTTTTGATTGTTCTGTTTCCTTTTCAAAAAAAGGGACTTCAAAACCAAAGACATGTAGAAATGCATATTATCTTGCAATGGGTTTCAATTTTTCATTTCACATTCATGCTCTATGCTCTTTCACCGTGAGTCACAAAAATCTTGAAAGTGCAATGTTTTTCCTCTTTGGAGAGACTTGTTTTATGTATCATGTGAAGTAAAAAAATTAAGTTGTTAAGTTCACACTTAGATTATTTTACCTTTCTTTCCTTTTTTTGTCAGGAAAGCTATATTTTTAAAAAAATCTTTTAATATTGTATCACAACATTAATTTGTTTCTTTGTAAATTGTCCGAAGGTATATTTTAATAAAATATAATTTTAGAATGAAGTTTGATGTAATAGTAGGTCTCAAAGGACTTTCTATTAAGCTGACTGAGAGTGGTAGACATGCCATAAAATAAATAGCTAGAATGACGGTACAGATCAGGGCTGTTTTCAGCCATTAATAATGTGAAATCAGGAAATATGCTTTTTTCCTTCACCAACCTAGTCACACTTAATGTGGATGTTTAAATTCCACATGATCCACTGTAGCCTACACTGAAGGGGGTGTTTTCCACCTTTATATCACTGTATTTGAATCAGTGTTTACATCTAAAATGGAACTTCAGTAGCTTCAGTTCAGAGACATTGTTGTGTCACTCAGTGAGAAAACAAGTGCTTTTCTTATATGAATTGGATTGTTGAGAAGTCAAAGGCATGTAGCACTCACAGTCCAACCCAATATTGCCCAGGTCTTGTGATAAAAATAAATGCAATTGATTTATCATGGGAGAGCTTTGCTTTTGCTTAACAGCCGCCCAAAAGGAGCCCTGTTCCTTTCTGAGAGCTGAAAGGATTTGTATGTTTCTGTAATGCGTAGCATCAAAACATTGTTTCTGAGTAGTAATAGAAGTCATATCTTTTGCCACTGAGGACTGGGGGTGGAAGAGGGAGAGAGAATTATTAAACCTGGATACATGCACTTTCAAGGAAAAAAAAACCATGCATTTAATTTTTCGTTCAATTTTATTTTCAGTTCCTACACATGATACTTCTGTTTCTATAAATCACAAACATAAGCTACCAGTTTTGCAAAAGCTACAGGCTTAAAGCCTTCATGTGCGTAGCCACACCATTTACACACAGCATGAGCAATGGCAGCATTTTAACATCTGAGCAAATATATGCCAGAATATATATCGTATCAACAGAAACTAAAGAACATGGTTTCATGACAACCTAAGTCATACTATATGCAGTGTGTATGTTTGTAAGTACATTATCTAGGCAAATCTTTGTATGTACTGGCATGAATTGGTGTGCACAGCAGCAAAGGTTGTTCTGTTAGATTTTATAGAAGGAAATGGATCTGCATGTCAGTTCTGTAGTTTCCAGTGAGGTACCACTTGCCGTCAGGAAGTAGCATCTGACAACTAAATTCCTGTCAATACTGACATTGGGTTTAGTCAGATTTTGATCAGCTGTAGAAATTGAAAACCAAGATTATTTTAAATCTTAGTGTCACCAAGCTGTTTGAAACACAGGGGATTTTGCTTCATTTTAAAATATGTAAAAATATTTCTAAAAGGTACAGACCTTTCAGCATATGTGAAATGATGTACCTAAGTGTCTTCTGATTTTGCAGAATTTTGCAATAACTTGTATTATTTTTGTGTTTTATTTACAGTGGAGCTAATTAAAAGACCCTTCCAAACCCTTCCAATACTAAAATTGGAATTTATTTCAGAGAAATTCCTAAATTCCAGTGGATATATGAAAAGCAAAAAGATTGCTTCATAGATTAATCTGTACAATCATTTTAACTTGAAACTTCTTTTCCTTCTTGTTCTGAAAAATCTTACACAAGAGGGCAAGAAAAATAGAGGTGGAAAAATATTAAACTGTAACTTATTCTGTAGACCTATTAATACAAACGGCTTTAATTCAGTGATTTCTTGATATGCAAGAAATACGCCATTGGGCCTTCTATGGGCTTAATTTTTCCAATGGTGATATGTCAGCAATTTTCCTTGTAGGTTATTTTTTAAAATCATCACAATCTTTAGCAGTCAAGCTACACACAAACAGGCTCCACCAAATATTTGCCTTTCTGTAATGCTTATTTTTGCAAAATATAAATATTCATCTAGATCAACAAAGCATGTGACTCCAAGCGTAACTTCAAGTGTGACAGGAGCTCAGTTAGGAAAAAAAAAAGGATATTCTATGCACTGGCCTTATGGCCAGCAACATATGAAAGTATCTTACAGGTCTGAACCTGCAGGTAATGTTGAATAATACATTTCTAGGCACCTCTTGATTTTGCCTTCTCACCTTCTCAGGCATATATTGTATGTATACGTTAATAAGCATTGACAGAAATAGTAGTTCATTTTTCATTGTTTAATTAGCTGAAAGGATTTTCAGTCTTCTGTGACTGAAAAACTATATATATGGTATTTATATCTGGGATGGAGAACAATGTCATGGAGTGTCATTTATAGTATTGAGCTCATTCTTGCAGAAAGAATTGTATATTGTTTGCCATAACTGTAAATGCACAGCTGGAGTTAGGAGGAATAGCATTTTATCTTTCCCTATGTTACAAGAAACTGTGTCGGCATATACTTTGGAGAGATACCTGCTCTTATTACCAAACATCATGTCTTGATAGCAACAGGGAAAACTGAAATGCTGTACTTTTAAAATATTAATATTAGTTTTCAAAAATCATTTGCATCCCAATCCTACCACGTATTGAAGATTCTCACTTCAAAATTCACAGGCTGTGGATTGAAAAGTCCATCAGCTTGAACCTGTAATCATTCATGACTTTATGTACAGTTAAACTGATCATGTTCATGTTTATATATATTCCAGGTTGTACTAAATAGTGTTTACAATTCAGCTGTGTCGTGGTTTAACCCCACAGCTGCGGTCAGCTGTCCCGGCTGTGTCCCCTCCCAGCTCCCTCTGCCCCCCAGCCCACTTGCTGGTGGGGTGGGGTGGGGAGCAGAAAAGGCCTGACTGTGCAAACAGTGCTCAGCGGTAATGAAGACATCTCTGAACCTTCGACACTGTTTCCAGCACAAATGCAAAACAGCCCCATGCTAACTACTATGAAGAAAATTAACTCTGTCCCAGCCAAAACCAGAACAAGCTGTAATAAAGTATTTATAATAATATAATAATTTACAAATGTAGACATTATAATTAGTTATTCACCAATATAACCGTATGTCAGTAATTGTTAATGTAATTATTAGTCGATCATCTTTTTGAAAAAAAGCTTTTTTTCCCTTAATTTTTAATTCATTTACTCATTCTTCTAGTTTCCTTCTGTTCACACACTAAAAATATTCTTTGTAGACATGAGATTTAGAAGTTCAGATAAAAGCCTAAAGTATCTCTTCATTAAAAAAACCAGTATCCTAAAAATTCTTTTGCAGTTTGCTTACATTTTTATCTCTTTTCCTTTTGTTATCTACATATAGCACTTGGCCACATATTCAAATGACGTGTATTCCTACAAAGTAGAGGTTTTTATGGCTGCTGGTTTTGTTGCCATACACATTCCAAATACTTTCCCAAAGTCCTAGATGGCAATTTCCGTACTTTCAATAGGTGGCCTTTATTGTTTTGAACACCTCTGTTGTTGTGCTCCTATGTCATTTTATTAGCTGTTCTCCATTTTCCTCAGTTGTGGTTGTTTTCCTGGGTGAACGATTGTTTCTCCTCCTCACGTGTCACTGTACAAAGTTAACTGTATGTCCTGTTGTAATTGAAATAATGGTGTGTTAATTAAGGCTTTTTACTATACCGTTTCCTGTGAAGAATCAAGAAAATAATTTGAAGCTCTATACACTTGGTTATTAGCTATTTACCAAAAAAATGAACTGAAGGGCCTAATTCAGAAAGCACATCGGCATTTGTTCTAATTCTTTGTAAGTTAATTGCTTTATTTTGTCATGGGAGACGAATGTCCAACATCCATTTTGTGACAGCAGTGGACAGGTACTAAATCCTCAAATATTTCAGCCTAAATGATTCTTGAGAATGCACACAGGTGTACATTTCATGGGTTATTTTAGATGATTTTAAAATCTAATAGTTTATTTGAGAAATTATTTTCATTACTGTTCGATGAAATTTCTTTCTGGATTTTTAAATAATTTGTTTGTTGATGAATAGGAACCAAATTAATCCAAACCTAACCTTTGTCTGTAATGCAGCATTCATGCCCAGCAAACTCAAACAAGAATGTAAATCATGGTTTGTTTGCAAAATGTTGCCAAGCTCATGCTGCCATATTTATAAATCAAAAGTTAAGTTTCATAATTATTATTTTCTAACCAGATAACTATCTGTCAAGCACAACTATGTGCTTCAGATAGATTGGTGGTTATATATTTTCTCTCCCCTTCTCTCTTTCTTAAAATTAAATATGGAGGTATTTTTTAGGGGCTGTGGGGTGGTACTTGGCAGCCTGTGATAATCTGCTTCCATCTGGCCTTTCTACAGGAGAAAAAGTGATGCAGGATGATGAGTTCACCTGTGACCTCTTCCGCTTCCTTCAGTTGCTTTGTGAAGGACATAATTCAGGTTTGTGGGCAGGCTGCCAGTCAGCTAAGCCAAGGTGATGGTAACTAAAGATAAAAGCTCTTCATTGCTGAAGGTTTGGCAACCTTCATAAAATATCATGGATCGTGGAAGAGCTGCTAGACTGTACATGAAAGGAAAATATTTATTTTTGCCAGTTTTCTTAATCAGTTTTAACTTTCTAGAAAAGATAATGGTTTTCAAAATAATGAGTTTTGGATCCTGACCTCCTAGGAAAGGTAAATAAAGATAGGAAAAGGTACATGGTTTATAACTTCTAGACAGTGAAGGTTCAGAGGAAAAATATATTTATTGTATATTTATATATAAATATATAAGGTATATTTATTGTTTTTTGACATTTGTATGCTTTATAGTGTGCACTCTTTGGCACAAATGTCTGTTAGAATTGTGTGTGAAATTACAACATAGATGATGCCTTTCTTGAAGAAGTAGCACTGATTTTAAAAATGCAAAACCAAATTAAACAAATACATGATATTAAGCATATTTTTATTGTTAATGTACATTTCCCTGTGTTGTCTGTATCATTATTAGGGAAGGGAAAAAAAAGGTTTATTTGGCTCTTGGATGTATTTATGATTTTGTAATCAGGAATTTTACAGTTATGCAAATTAATTTTGCTTTTGCTTAACAAAATACATACTAGGTATAATTCTGATGACATTGATGAAATTCTAGAGGTGTAAAAGTAGTCATAAATGGATGAAAATAAGACCAAGATAAAATTCTGTAGACAAAACAGATAATTGGGCTTCTGGCTTCAGGAGTTCACTGGTATGTGATCTCTGCAATAAAATGCTGGAACTCTTAAAAGATTTTTTTTAAAAAAGTTTAAAAAATCCGATCTTTTAAGCTATACTTTCCTAGATCATGTTAAATCAGAACTAATTAACAGGAGTAGTTGTGTAAGTCTTTAACACTTAAATAAATTGAAATCAAACTTCTATTTGAATTTTTAGATTTTCAGAATTACCTGAGAACTCAAACTGGTAACAACACAACTGTTAACATTATCATTTCCACTGTGGATTACTTACTAAGAGTTCAGGTAGGTTAATTATATATGAATTGAGTAGATGAAAATAATGACTTGCAACTATACAATACTTACTGTTGTTTTAAAATTTATTTAATTTATTTGGATAATAAGGCAGAAGTTTGTACGTGAAACTCCGACTTCCTTTATTTCTCTGGAATTTCCTTCAGCAATACATGATTTGTTACCACAGAAGTTCTTTTTACAGCAAAATCATCCTTCACCCTTATCAGAAAATACTGTTTTATTAGATGAGCACATTTATTGATCATGACATTTATTCTGGTCGCTGTAGCCCACGTTGATGAGAAAGGCTGTAATTCTTTACTGGTTACAGTTGTTCAACAGTTGTTATCTTGTACTGTGGGAGTCAAAGACGACGTAAGGGTGAAAGGCTGATTTCAGCTATTACATGCGAGGTAGCAGTGCAGCCCGTTAACCAAGAGCAGGCAGAAGGTAGATACGTGCTAACTGTGTCAGTGAACACCATTAGGTGGTTGTTGACTGATACTACCCTGTGACTCAAAAGTGTTTTGTGTAGTACATGTTAAGCTTCAGCTGCTTATTCATCCGTGTTCTGGTTTAGCCTGAACACTAGGATGCTGTATGGATAGTCATGGGGTGGCATGAAGCAAAGCATAAGAACAACACATCATTTTCTAAGGAGGAAAAAAAAAGCAAAGAATAAAAACAAAAGCAGAAGGCTAGATTAAAATCCGTTCAACCCTCTAGTCTGAATTAGCTCCCTAATCTTTAGGTATGAAAACACTACATTGTCCCAACCCAGTAGAAAGGAAGGAAAAGAAATCTATTTTGTTTCCTGATTGGAGCATGTGAAAGACATGAAAAACATATTTTGTGATAAATGTTAATCACTTCTACCTGTTATTCTTATATTTCCGAAGATCACTGTGCATGATATTTTTTGTATGTTTCTTTTTTAATTTACCTGGTTATGTTTCCCCTTTAATGATACACTTACTGGGTCTGAAGATTCCAGGCTTTGAAAATTTGTGGTTTTTAAGTTGCTGCTGTTACCAATGTTGTTTTTTATCCTTATGTGTTCTGCAGAAGTTGTAGGGACAATATAATGTTTTTCATTCCATTGCTTACTTTGTTGAAACTTTAATAAACTTGCCTTTGGGGAAGATGGAAAAAAAATAATAGTCATGCACACAAAGCAACATTTGCTCCCACTATTGACTAGGTGTCAAGCACATGGTATAAAAAGAGCGTGTTTAACAAACAACATGTAGCATGGTAGTACTACAGAGTCCTCTTCAGAATGCACACGGTTGTATTTCTAAGAGCAGATACCAACAGATTTATTTATTTATTTATTTTAAAAATTATTTACTTAATTTTATTTGTTTCCTGATTGATTCCCTTGAGGTTCTCTTCAAGAACTAAAATTCTTGAAATAATACCGGAGAATCTTTTGGGGGGACATTTAAAATTAAGTACTTTGCAGAGCTAGAATGCTATCTGGTGTTATTTTTCTTGATGAATAACAGGTTAGAGGCAGTTTGAATCATAATTTCTTTGTGCTTCTCACAACTCCTTTTTTTTTAGGAATCCATTAGTGATTTCTATTGGTATTATTCTGGGAAAGATGTTATTGATGAACAAGGACAACGAAATTTTTCCAAAGCTATCCAGGTTGCAAAACAAGTTTTCAATACTCTTACGGAATATATCCAGGTAAATTAGTTTCATTGGAATTTTTTAGATTTGAAAGAAAATTAATCATACTTTTGGCATGAAGATGTAAGGTAGCTAGATATAACATAGATAGAAACATAACAAATGCACTTACTCTTCAATATATTTTAGTGAATTCATTTCAGTAGGAAGTGAAGTCTTGAAATACATATAGCTGTCACTGCTCTTTTGGAACCTTAACAATTTAGTCAAATTTGTAGTTACTAGTAAATAATCATCCTTTGGTTGTATGCAAGACAGTAGAGGTTTTGGGTTTTTTTTGGTATTTTGTTTGCTTGTATGTTTGTTTTAATTTAGCCTAGACTGCAGCAGTGTTACCCACTTTAAAGTCTTCACTTTTAATCCATTGAGAAACTAAGGTCAATGCAAAACACAGTTACTATTTAGTCAATAGAATATTAGATTATATTTTCTGTCAGGAATAAGGCTGTTTTGAGGCATCACTACTGTGCTTGAAATGCTGAAGTCACACATTACATTTGAGAATTACAGAGATGTACTTGAGGTGGACTCTGCAATAAATGAGATTGGGATCAATTCTTTCAAAATAATGTAGTGGTTCTTCCATGATTTGTTAGGAATTCAGTGTAATTTATTTCTTAATTAATTCCGCATGTAAATCAGTCAACAATATTACAGTTTGTTTCTGCATATAAGCAGCAGGTTAGAGAGGATCTCATTAGACTGTTGGGTGTCTATTATACTGTTTTCATTCAAATGAAAAAAATTATTACGAAAATAGTGTTTTATAATTCATGAATATGAAATGTGATAGAATAGGACTGAATAAATATTAATAGAGGCAGCTTGTGTGTATGCCTATTTAGTGTATACTTATTTGCAAATCAGAAGTACATTGTTAGCTGGTAAATATTTTATTTCTTATCCTTTGGGGCTTCAAAAGATTTTGTATTCCTGCTTTTCAGAAGTTGGAATTTTTGGAAAAATATTCTTTAATACTGTGTTCTACAACAGCCAGAAAATGCTGGGGAAAAAATAGTAATCAGGAGTCTGATTCTGTAATCCCTTTGCCAGTTTTGCATTAATCTTCTATAAAGTTATTCCTGATTTATAGAACTACATAGGAAAGAATCAGCTTGAAAATTTGTACCCCTTGAGCATTTGCAGTTTAAAATTGCAAGCAGCTATACTTTGTGTGGTTCTGAATTAGTAAACTGTGACTTGGCTAAAACAGAGGCAGAATGGTTATTAGGAATAGGCATTGTTTACAGTCAGTGATGTTATTAAATAGATAATTCTATATATGTTGAATTTTGTATAGCATATTCCAAAGGACAGAGATATGCACTGCCTTTATATCTTCCTTCCTGGTTTAGCTGAGTTTCGTGGAAATAAACTCTGCTTTGCTTTATTTTTGTTGGCTGAAAAATAGGGGCCGTGTACTGGGAATCAGCAAAGTCTGGCACACAGCAGGCTATGGGATGCTGTAGTTGGTTTTCTTCATGTGTTTGCCCACATGCAGATGAAGCTGTCTCAGGTATTTTTTTGCTTTACTGTTTCTTTTTTATCTTACTAACTTTTTCGTAAAACATAAACAGACTTGTTAATATGTTTGAGTCATTAATAACAACAGTTAATAGGGCAAATACAAGGAAAAATAAGAGGCAGAGGTGATGAAATACAGTTGAGGGAGTAAATTACAATATCATAGTGAGTGTGGATAGTAGGCCTGTATTTGGATTACTGGCCGCAGGCACGATGATCAGATCAAGCTGCAAATGAAGTTTATCACCAATATTCAGAAGAACTAGCCAGTTCCTCTCTTTCGTACCAAAGTTTTGTCCCAGTGTTTTCTGCGATTTCACGCAAGCCTTTTATGGAGGACCCATCTTCATTGATGTGCCCTTCATTGAACCTTAGCTCATCATTAGTGAATCCTAGTTCAACACGCGTGTGCATCTAAGCTTTTCTACTCTTAGCAGAGAAAGAAATGGGTGCGTCGCTTTTGGATGTGAGTACTCATTTCATAAACGATAGAAATAGCGTAGGGGACCGGCATAGTGGGGTTAAAGTTAGGTCAGAAGAATCCTATTATTAAAGTTTATTTTTAAACTTCTTACCTTCAGAAGAATTACACCTCTTAATTGAATGCTGTGATTCTAGGTTTTTTACATAATTTGACTTTCTCATAAGCTTGTAAAGGATTTAGTTGTTAAGGGATAAGGCTCTGAAGGCTCTGAGGTATTTAGATTTCAGTATTTAGTTCCAAATGTATCCACGTAAATATTATTTGCATAAATTACAGTAGTCTTGCTCAAATGGTTTTCCTCCCTGCCCTTGGGACTTTATGGCTGGCAGTAGGCTGATTGCTTAGATTTGTAGGCTCGTGCTTCAGGTATGCTCCTCATTCATTATAGCTAAATAGTCTTCTAGCAAATGGCATCTCAGTGAAACCTGGTTTTAAAGAGTGATGCGTTGAATTTCTACTGAAGTGTATTTATAAGTGCCTGTAGATTCTCTCCTGGGTTTGGAAAATCTTTGTTGTTTTAAGAATTGAAAAAAATTAATCCATGTTTGGGTAGGCCACGGTGGTGGCTGTTGTACTTTATTTCTGTGCCACTAAAGCAACATGGAAAGCAGTAGCTATGTGTTGATTGAGAAATATGATATGGCTATTGGCAAGATTTGTTTTTACATTAATGATAAGTTTATAGTCTCAGCTGTGTCTGGAGTGGCTTCGTAGCATCTCTTAATTACTGCATCTAGAAAATAATGAAACTCATCCTGCCACTTCAGAGACAAGAAGCTTTGCACAATGAGATCCATTGTAGTGTGTAGTTACTCATGCCTTTCTGTGGGATAACAGAAATACGGTCTACTCTAAATGTATGATAAATAGTGGTGGCGTCTTTCTCTTCTGTGGACCTCAAGTTCTTGACTTTCAGGAGCTCCTTTAGGGGCCAGCAGAGCCTCGGGAAAGACCAGAATTGATAGGGGCTCTTTTGTTCATTTATCTTTGTTGCAAGAATATATTCATAAGCTTTTCAAATTCTATTGAAATACCAGTTTTCAAAGGTGAATAGTATGGCTAAATGGATTTATAAAGGAGTTGCAATATGGCTTTGTCTGTAAGTAAGAGCTGTCTAGGCTAAGAGTTTGGGTTTTGTTTTAAATTGGGAGTTTCCAAAGCACTTTTGGAGAATATTTGGAACAAGATTTGAACAGGAACAAAACTAAATCACTGGTCTGCTTGGGGGTTGCGTTTATTTGGTTTTGGGTTTTTTTGTTTGGCTTTTTTTGTTTAGTTGGTTTGTTGGTTTTGGTGTTGTGTTTTTTTTGTTTTGGTTCTTTTTTTTAATTTTTATTTTTATTTTCCTTCTCTAGTTTTGTACTAGGAAGCAACAAGGTGGTATTGGTCATACTTCTTAAGAAATCTCTGTAAGGCAGAAAATTAAAGTAAAATTTTCAATCTAAATGAACAAAGATCATCCAGGATGTAAGCACCTTTTGCAATAAGATTTAGAATGAAAACTTAAAAGACAAATCAATTAGAAATCTTCATTATTTCCAGCTTGTGCTGTTTTCAATCCAAGATCCAAATTGCCATAAAGTACCTTGAGTTTGTTGTGCTAATCACAGAAGTGCAGCAGTGCTCAAGTATTCCTTATCAATGGCATGATGCAGCAATGTATCACTGAGGAAGAAATTAAGCAGTTGAATAAATCTATCCAGATAGATTCCACGTTGAAATCATTGGCAAGTGAATAGGTATACTGAATGAGAAAAAACATGGCTAAAGGAGTCAGTATCATGTCTATTTAAGGATATACTAATGGAACTTTATTAATAAATACTTTGAAATTTTGTTTTAACTTTTCTTTCTCAAAAAACCCAAACTTCAGTGGCCTATAATGGAATCATTCACTTTGAATCATTTTACATTTTGAGCTCTATGTGCTGCTGTCATTTTTACAAGTCTTCATAGCTGTAAACGTGATTACACCAACAGCAACAGTATTTCAGCTGACATGAAACATTACAGAGGCATCTGTGAGCTTGACATAGCCAGTAATTGCTTTAATTTTTTTCACCACTTTCAGTTTTCATTTTGTCTTTATTAAATTACTGTCCTCTAAATAGATGATTGTGTAAATGTTTGATCCTGTAAATATACTGTAAGGAATCAAGCAATTAAATATATTTTCACTGTATTACCAGCTTTGACACTACTACCTTCTTAATTTCTAAGTCTCATTTTTACAAGGTGAAATATGTGTGGACATATATAAATGTCAAAGAAGTCAATAGATCTCTTATTATATGTATTGTGTTCATTATTTAGGATTCCAGCCAAATTGAATTGCTGAAGGAATTAATGGATCTTCAGAAGGATATGGTTGTCATGTTGCTGTCTATGCTGGAAGGTAGTAAAAATTTAATTTGAAATCCTCTTTCACAGTTGTTCTAGGAAAGTTTTTACCTTTGTGATTTTCTTCATGTGGGAAATAATGGTCTTGTTTTCCTTTGGGTTTGTAATTTTCATGTCTTAGTTGTGAGAAGAGTTGTTAGGTCTTAAAGTGAATGGGAAATTTCTATAGTGTAGTTGATATAGTTGATGTTAATTCTAAATGCCATAACTGTATTAAATCCAGCTCTGGTGGAAGTTTTGCTTTATTTCCATGAATTTAGCTTCTCTTTTGGCTTAGGTGAAAAGTTTTTTTGCTATTGAAGTCAATTGAATCAATCCTAAGTTCTAAGAACTGAACCATCTATAAGTCAGTTTATTAACACTTTTACTATATTGAATTTTTTTGGGGGGGTACTGATCATAGCCATAAAGAACAGGCTTTGATTTGTCTAGTCACTAGTTTCAAGGTCCTTTATAGCTAGTACCTGAAATTATGATTCCCCAGAGAACGTGATCATTATCAAGAAATTCTACAATTTCTTTAGCTCCTTTATGGTATTGAATTAGTACTTTCAATACTAGACTAACTAGACGCACACACAGATGACACAAAGATCTGTTTTTCCTTTTTGCTGCTCTACGTGTATCCTATCACATTTATTTTCTTGAGCTAACTGGGAGGCCAGTAAACGCTGCATAGATTGCTACTACTCTTAGAAGGTCACTGAGGAGCAAAGTAAATTCTTAGTATTGTAGGCTGTGCTTCATGAACAAACTACTGAGCTACCCATCTGAACTAATGGGACACTGGTTCTGTCAATGTTGCTGTATAGTAAAATTTATAGTATGCTACCTCGTGTTTAGTACTATATTAAATGTAACAGATGTTTCTCTGTTGGGCTTGTGAGTTCTTCCTTTCTTTAATGGCAAATACTTAGTCACTTGTGGTTTTTCCAAGTCTTAGGGTAGTGTAATTAATAAAAGATTTCTGATTTTACAGCTAGCTTTCTCATGTGAGCGTGTTAGCCAACAGTTTATCATCCATACCGCTTGATTATTTCACTCGTCATTATTATACACTTTTCTTTGCCAAAACATTTGCTGCCATCAGTACCTCTAACTTCATGTTATCACATCTAGGTAATGTTGTGAATGGAACTATTGGCAAGCAGATGGTCGATATGCTTGTGGAATCATCCAATAATGTCGAGATGATTCTGAAGTTTTTTGATATGTTCTTAAAATTGAAGGATTTGACTTCCTCTGATGCATTCAAAGAATATGACCCTGATGGTAAAGGGATAATTTCAAAGAGGGATTTTCACAAAGCAATGGAAAGCCATAAGCATTACACTCAGTCCGAAACGGAATTTCTTCTATCATGTGCTGAAACAGATGAAAATGAGACTCTGGACTATGAGGAGTTTGTGAAACGATTCCATGAACCTGCCAAAGACATTGGTTTCAATGTTGCTGTTCTCCTGACCAACCTGTCAGAACACATGCCCCATGATACCCGCCTGCAAACTTTTCTGGAACTGTCAGAGAGTGTGCTGAATTACTTTCAGCCTTTCCTTGGACGCATAGAAATCATGGGCAGCGCGAAGCGCATTGAACGGGTTTATTTTGAAATAAGTGAGTCAAGTCGGACTCAGTGGGAGAAACCTCAGGTAAAAGAGTCAAAGAGACAATTTATATTTGATGTTGTAAATGAAGGCGGGGAGAAAGAAAAGATGGAGCTTTTTGTTAATTTCTGCGAGGATACCATCTTTGAAATGCAACTGGCTGCCCAGATCTCTGAGTCAGACCTGAATGAAAGGTCAGCAAATAAAGAGGAGAATGAGAAAGATAAGCCCGAGGAACAGGATCCTCGAATGGGGTTCTTCTCTCTCGTGACCATGAAGTCAGCATTAGTAGCTCTCAAGTATAATTTAATGACTCTTATGAAAATGCTCAGCATGAAAAGCCTAAAGAAACAGATGAAAAAAGTGAAGAAAATGACCATGAAGGACATGGTCATGGCTTTATTTTCTTCCTATTGGAGCATTTTGATGGGCTTACTACATTTTGCTTGTAGTGTCGTCCGGGGCTTCTTTCGCATCATATGCAGTTTGCTACTTGGAGGAAGCCTAGTAGAAGGAGCAAAGAAAATCAAGGTGGCTGAACTGTTAGCTAATATGCCAGATCCCACTCAAGATGAGGTGCGTGGGGAAGGAGAAGAAGGGGAGAGGAAGCCAGCAGAAGCTGCACTGCCTGCAGAAGACTTGACAGATCTGAGAACTTTATCAGATGAGAGTGATCTACTTTCGGATATATTTGGCTTGGATTTGAAACGAGAAGGGGGACAGTATAAACTGATCCCTCACAATCCAAATGCTGGTTTGAGTGATTTACTGAGCACTCCCTCCTTATCTCCAGTGCCTGAGGTGCAGGAAAAAATCCAGGTAAACTGTACCTTTTATTTCTGCTGTATGTTTCTCTCTTTCATATGTTAAGTATAGTCTTGAAAAAAACCCTTGCAGCTCTGTTTTTCTGGGGTTTGTGACATATATTTTAAGGAATTGCTTGTAATTACTGGTGTTTACCCTCTCGGATGTCATGAACTTCAATTCCCACAGCCTTCTGTAAGTACATAATGTTTTGGTTTGCTTTTAATTCGGTATCAAAATGTCTCTTCATTAATGTAAATTAAAGTATCATCTTCTCTCAGGGTTTAGATTGTTTTTTAAAAAAAGCCTAACATTCTGCACTCTATGTACCCTTTTTACTAACTCTGTACTGCATAATAGTATGTAGACACTTTTTTTTTTAAATCTGACTTTCTATAGGAGCAGGTGAAAGAAGAGGAAAAGGAAGAGAAGGAGGAAACAAAATCTGAACCTGAAAAAGCCGAGTATGTATTACCTTAACTTCTGATCCTTCAAACTGTGGTTTGTTTCACTGAAAAAAACAGCTTGATTTGTACTTACTTCTTTGCCTTTAATTTTGTGTCTATTTGTGTTTCACAGTTAGGATTTTTTTCAATCATCCTCCACATCTGTGCACACTCACACAAAAATGCCATGTAAATAGTATCACTCAGATTTTATGAATTTCCCTCTTCCAGCAGCATCCTTTGTAATGCTGATTTAATTTCTTTTAGTATGTGTTTGATTGATTAAGTTTTTCTTGGCAAGTCTGAAAGTTAAAAGAAAATCTCTTGGGAAACATGTAAGAGCACCTGCATTCCAGAGACTTGTTATCTGTCAGTGGTAGAGACTGAATCTGTTTTGCCCTTCCCATTTGGTATGACCTGTTTTGAGTTATTTGGATTTTGCAAAACTTTAATATTCCAAGGTAATTTTAATGAATTACTAAGTACTCTCACATCTTTATGAAGAACGAGTGCTAGCATTTGATAAATGATAATTTTAATCAGTTTAGGCTATGTTAAAATAAAAATAGTGGAAAGCAAAACATGATGCTTGGTTTTAACCAGTACAAGTATGACACTCCATCCCTGTATGTTATGGTTCCTGATACGTGTACAGTTCCTGTAGCTGATATGTCACTGTCAAAATTCTGAGTTCCTTAGACTCAAGCTCTCTCCTTATTGCTGTCCTGGGATGACAAAGACTTGCCCACCCACCACAAAAACTCTTCTTCCTGATCAGTACAGCAAATTGCCAACTTAGCCAGTATAACTTTGTGAAGGAGCGTGTTGCTGACTTTTGAAGGTCGCTTCATTGTTGTTTGCTCCGCTTGCCTGTGTGAGTTGCAGCGGTACCTGTGCTCTCTGTGAGGAGTGCAGTGCCTGCCGCTGTTAGCTGCCCTGAAACCGCTCCTAACAGAAGGCAAACTTTCAAGTGAATTTTCATGTGAAAATTTATCACGTGTATTCTAGTAAGAGAAGCAGCTTAGGACATCAGCTATTCTGTTTGTAGATAGGTACAGAGAAATTAATAATGTAACATATACGTTGCCTCTCACTCTGGTTTCGCTTCAAATGGAGTTCTGTGATCCTTTCATCTGCCATGCTGTCAGGTCAAGTGAACTTCTAAGATAATTCACAGTTCCTTAGATCATGTGTTTGGAGAAGGCAGCCCACTAACTATGAATTTCTGTAATCAAACAGCAGGGTGATAATCACACATCAAATGCTGTCAAGCTTTCTTATTTCTATCTCCTCCTGGAGTGGGTACTTATGAATTCCTCCGGTGGTCAGAAATGCAGAATTTAAAACTTGGGGTTTGGCTTATAAACACACGAAGAACCAAAGTTTTCTGCAACCTTTGAGGGAACTGGATAGTTAAAATGCCCGAGGTTGGAAGGGAGCACTTAATCATACAGGCACTCATACATACAGCCGTCAGCTTACAGACATTTGTCAGTGCAGGTGTTAGCTGCACAATAATGAAGCAGACCCTCAGGTAATAAGGTTGGCAGATTCTGCCTCTACCAGTTACCATCTGCACTTCAAGTAAGTTTAATTATCTGTAACTTAACCAGACTGTTGCCCTTGCCAATGCTTTGGGCTGAAGAGGGATGTGTGTCTCCTTGTCGTTTGTGTGTGAACTGTGTGAGTCATGAGTACATGAGCCTCATGAAAATATGCAATGACCTCTTTCAGAGTGTGATTTTAACTTCTTGTTTAGCAATT
Organism: Falco punctatus; assembly: GCF_963210335.1. NCBI lineage: Eukaryota > Metazoa > Chordata > Aves > Falconiformes > Falconidae > Falco > Falco punctatus. The sequence continues at coordinate 83,799,500 of NC_137584.1, forward strand.
TTATTAATTTGAGATATTATTTTGGTTTCATTTGTGTCCTAAGGGGAGAAGATGGAGAAAAAGAAGAGAAAGTCAAGGAGGACAAAGGAAAACAGAAATTAAGACAACTTCATACTCACAGATATGGAGAACCAGAAGTTCAGGAATCAGCTTTCTGGAAGAAAATCATTGCATACCAACAGAAACTTCTTGTAAGCTGTTCTCTAGACTATGCATTTAGCTGTTGGCAGGGATGTGTACCACCATATTATTCTACCAATATAAAGACAAATTTGCATCTGATTAAGCTCATTTTTCTGTCCGCCATCATCCATAAAAAGGACATAAAGGCAAAGATTTAACTGGAATGTTAAAGAAAAAAAAATGCATTAATTACTTAGTAGACAAGATATTAGTTCTTTGGGATTACGGCCCAAACTCATCCAAGATGCTTATCCATCACTGGAAAAGAACTGTGCATTTTAATGTGAATAAAATGTCCTGAATTTCCACAGCTGCTTGTGAGCCTGTAGGATTTGTCTTTCCTTGAGAGACAATTTTGGGAAATGACAAGCTCTGCTATAAAAAGAATTTATTAAGATACAATGCTTAGCCTAAAATTCATAAGAAAAGAAGTTACAGATTTTTTTGTGAAATAGCAAGTTATTATTTGAGAAACTTCTCAAAACCTGTGGAAAATAAGACAAATTAAAATAGTGTAACTGTATCTGAGAGTATCTCAGTAAAATATGATATCCCCTAGTTTGCTGTAGAACCATTTAAAATCCATGCTTTTGTTATCTAGGAGATTCCATGAATATTCTGTGAAGCTGGTGTGAAATGCAAAGCAAAAAGAAATACACTTCTGCTGTATATCTAATATATACGATTGTTTAGGGCCAGCCTACTTCTAACATGAGTAGCAGCAAAAGTACAAAACTGCTTTCACGGCTTTAATAAGGAATTAACTGTTCAGCTTTTGGTTTTGAACTCATTCATTTTTTAAGGCTAATCATGTACCAGTCATGCAAATTTCACTTAATTTTTTTTCTAATAGTCTTATTTAATAATTCACTAATAGTCATCTCTGGTTAGGGCTGAAAATATGGAAGAATTCCCCCGTCAGAATTAGAGCATTCAAAATGTGTGCTAGAAAGGTTTGTGGCTCATCAGGAAGGGAAAAGGTACATTTCTGCAATCCTTTTGATAGCATCATAATGTGAGAGAAGCTTTGTATTTGTGGTACTTCGGTCACAGATGAACTTTCTGCTGTTCTGGTAAAAATGCAATTGATTTTGGGATAGAAGAAGATTTAAAATAAAAATGTGCAGACATTTTTGTTTCTTGGTAAAACAATTTCCCATATGCAAGATTATTGAAACAGGGAAGATGGAGATTTCTGTATTACTAGTGCATTAATATTACATTATGTTGTCTCTGTGTTGTCTCTAAGTGTATTGAGAGGATAATGAAAAAGATGTAAGAGGCAATTAGAAATTCTTCATCCTTTTCTGCATGGAGGGAAGCAAAACGTCCTTTATCCATTATTGCACATATGGAGTAGGAGAGACTTTGTACATCAAAATCAAAATGTTTGATTTTTTTTTTTTTTTCATTTTCTATTTATAATTCTACATAGGGGAAACAAATGAAGCAAGCCCCATGCAACAACGTAGTAACTGTTGTGGTACCATTGTTAGGCAAAGTGTATTTATGTTCTGTTTCTATTTTCAGAATTATTTTGCACGAAACTTTTACAATATGAGGATGTTGGCATTGTTTGTTGCTTTTGCCATCAACTTCATCCTGCTTTTCTATAAGGTAAACTTGTCAAAATGTTACTTTTCAAGTAACATTCAGGTTTTGTAGACAATATACTATGGTAAAACTGCCTAGCCTAGCAGATTCAATACCTGCTTCATACTGCCACTTCAGAAATCTAACACAGCGAGAGCTCAAGTGTTTGTGTGAAGTAATAATAGACTTCCAGTACACAAATACCTATTCACAAAGTTCTGCGTTGCGACAGAAGCAGCAGCCTGAAAGGCATACCCGTGCCTCAGATGCTCCATTTCACAGTTCAGTGCCTCAGACAAGTGCAGCCTTCACTGGCAACTTAAACTAATACATGTCAGCTGAGATGTTTTCTCATGCTCTGAGGAGGTGTGTACAGCAAGGAGAAGTCACCTCATCTCAAACTGCCTAGAATATCACTAAGCATTGTCAAGACTTCTAGTATTCAGCTCTATTTGGGTCTTCAGACTCGAGTCACTTTCTGGCAGAGCCCTGCTGATAAAGACTACGTGTGGGAATGTCAGGAGTTGCCTGGGTTTCTTCCGAGAGGGCTATGCCCTTTCTTAGATTTGAGGTGATAAAATTCTGCATGGCCCGAATTTGCTTCCATAGAAAGAGAGCGGGAGGGTGGGGGGAAGAAAATGAACTCTATCACAGATTGGTGTCACAAGGTGAAAGGGTCTTTGTGAGGTATTCTCTGTGGGCATTTTTATGCAAAACATTCTTTCCTCATAATGATATTGTCCTTGGTATCATTGTTTTCCATTATACTACTTACTTGTAGTAGTGTAAAGCTCCTGCCAAAGGAAAACTGCTGCAATATTAAGATTAAGTGATTTAAACAGGTCTCCACATCTGCTGCGACAGAAGAAAAGGAAGTTCCTGTGGTATCTGTTGGGGAAAGTACCAAGATGAACAGTCTGGAGAATGACAACCAGAGGGTCATTGCAGTGCATTACGTCCTGGAAGAAAGCAGTGGCTACATGGAGCCCACACTGCGGATTTTGGCCATCTTACACACAGTCATCTCATTCTTCTGCATCATAGGGTATTACTGTTTGAAAGTAAGAAAAACAGAACACTGTTTTTCCTTCTAGCTTTGTACTTCTTTATCCATGGAGTAGTATAGACTGGAACAAAGTCATAGCAACGTTGCTAAAGCAGGTTGAAGGACTGTGTAAAGAAACTCTGTTGTTTAGTGTAGCCTACACAGACATGTATTAGGTGACGTGGGAAGTCAGGAAGTTACAGGTCTGAGCCTGGCTTGCTGTGCTGATACAGCATTTGCACTGTTGCCGTGTCAGCCAATTACAGCAGTAACCTGTATCAGAAACTGCTTGTGACTGTCACAGACAAGCTGTGTACACATGGCCAGAGGGACCTTAGGTGACAGTGTCTCCATTACTGGTCAGCTGGCTTGTCCGAAAAGCATGAAGCGTTGTGGGCTACCACATGGTGTGGCTCTAGGCAACGCCTACATCTCATAAGCTGGTGGTAGTGCTTTGGCAGGAACTTAAGCATCTTTTAATGCAGAAGGTCTCTGTTAGGGATATAAGGAATGACGATGCCACCATTACTGGCAAAATGCTGCTTCTGGCTTAGGAAGATCAAATGCCATAAATCTCTTGAGCTGGGAGAGGCATATCTGGGATGTACTTCCCCCATTTTTACACTCTTCCTGGGGCAAACCCTAAAGGTCAAAGTGCAAGATAGTACGAAATTAAATGGATCTTTGCTATGACCCGGTGTGGCTACTCCTTTTTCTTTAAAATGTCTTTATCAAAGTTTTTTATGTGGTCCTTGATATTTTTCTTTTCCTCTTTTAATAGATAATATTTTTTCTATGCTAAAAAAGACACAATCTGCATTTGTAGTTGACGCAAATGGTCATACTATGCATTAAGTGGTTGATATTCATATCTACCTTAAGTGCCTCTGCAGGTCAATAAATACTAAAACATGTTTTCCTGTGTCACTGATTGGCATGCAGCAGGAAAGCTTAGATTTCTGGCTTTTGAGATGTCCTCATATCTTTTTTTTTTTTTTTCCACACTGTGACTTTTTATACTACTTTCCCACACTCTTTATTTATACTACATTTATTCTCTGACTAGAAGGAAAAGACATTATCATCATTATTTTCTTTAATGAACTGCCTTCTTTCCAATTCTGAAACCCTGAAGAAAAGACCAAATATGGTTTCTGTCTGTCTTTGGAGATATACTGCTTTCAAAATTAAAAATCTTCAGAATTGCAGGTCTATGTATGAGGTATTTGCTTCTGAAGATTACTCTGCATGAAATCCACTTTTTTTTTTTTTTCCAATTAGTTGTCTGAAAATAAGATAGGAACTATTGTTACTGTATCTAATGCAATAACCATGTTGCTTGAGTAATCTACTTTTAATTACTATTATTTCACTATACTTTACGTCCAGCTTTGACTAGTAATATAGTCAAGGTAGGTAATGCAGGGTGGGTGGATTCTGGAGACCTGCGAAATAAGGAAAGAGCAGGGGTTACCTTTGTTGGTAACAGGTTTCCAAGAAAAATCCATTCCGCTGGGTCCACTAGTTACATCTGCCTTCTCAGAATGTTATCCAGCTGATGAGTTATCGGTAAACCCTGATCCTTACTGCTCAGCTGTGTCACCTGCTGGCAAAGAACTACAGAGCACAAGTATATAGAATGTGGATGCGATTTAAGGATTTTTCTTTTTACTGCTTCCAGCCTTTCTTTGCTCTCTACTGTGAAACTACTTTTGCTTCCTGCTGTGAAACCTCAAGAATTTTTTTTAGCAAATGAAAGGCAACCTCTAACAGCTCTGCGTATCAACATGCAATCCAAAAGTGTGATCCCAAATTAATGTTTTGCAACCAGAATTTCTAAGCTTTTAAAAATTATTTTCACTTGACTAACTCTAACAGCTCCATAGCACCGAAGAACTATTTTTATTTGAAGGATCCCTTTTCGGGGTTTTTTGGCCATCTTTTTACAACTGCGTGGCACACTGTAGTTATATGATTTTGAATGACCTGGTCCTTATACGCCTATACCTTTGCAGTGTTCTGGGTAATTGTCAAGTCTTTACGTTTTTTTAAATACTATTTTTGCTCTGTTCAGTTTTCATACTTAATTTTTATAACAACCAGCTTTTCTTAAAAATTTGCAAACATGTCGGTGCATTTTAAATAATTCCTGGTATTGTTTTCACCTGCAGGTTCCACTGGTTATTTTTAAGAGAGAAAAGGAAGTGGCAAGAAAATTGGAATTTGATGGGCTGTATATAACTGAACAGCCATCAGAAGATGATATTAAGGGACAGTGGGATAGACTCGTAATCAACACACAGTGAGTTTTTACCTATTCTGTCTCTGTAGCTTTGCAAGTAATTGTTCTTCAATCTCCACAGCTATATGGTTGATTATCCAGCTTGTCTGAGATAAACAATTGTCAGGGATATACTTCTAGCAAGGGTATACATAATATTTCAGACACCTGTTATGCTAATGTTTAGCATTACTTTTTAAATTATTCATTCCCAGGTCTTTGTTTTAAAATTATTTCTGTTCCATAAAAGAAAAAAAAATAGCAATAAATTTATTTTGGCAAGCACACTGATGATTGTGTATTGCTGTCAGTTCAAGAGTGAACTGTGCTTTGCATCCTTTTAGTGTCTCTTGAAGGCTCTCCTTTAGGAATATATTTAAAGTCCCAACTCTCTGCCTGGTGGGACTGTGAGCTCCAGCTGCTTTAGAACCCTGTCTGCAGGCATCGACTCTGCCACTTGTTCCCAGCTACATTAACGTGGTAGGCTGAATGTTATTTGGCAATTTCCATTCCGGTGACTTCACAAATGACTAGCTGGCTATAGCAACAGAGAGCCTCTAAGAAACAAAATCAGTATCTAATTTTTGTGACATTTCAGTAACTACTGCATCTTCTCATGATCATCTAAAATGTAATCTTATCTGTGTTTTTCAGGTCTTTTCCAAATAACTATTGGGACAAATTTGTGAAGAGAAAGGTAAGGCTTATTTTTAAAAATATGCATGAAGTTAAAATAAAGCTTTAATGTTTGTTTATTTTCCTGTTTGAAGAAAAGAGAACTGTCCTTCTTTGAAATATAACTTTCAGTGTAGATTTCCATATTTACCATTTTAAAATACACACTTTCCTTATGCTTACAACTACTTTTGTGTGGTTTGGATAGTTTTAATTTCAAAGTTTTTCTGCATACAGCTTGTTGTGTAAAACAGGAATCCAAATACATGCATGAAATGCTGTGGAGAGTTTCTCTGTACACTTGTACATACATTGCAACCTATGTAGCTTATTTTGCCTGTGTGTATTTATGTATTCATCTCCACGCACACAGAACAGAGTCCCTCACCCAGGAGAGGGTTGGAAAGGAATTTGATAAGAAGATAGGACATATTGAGATGTTTAGGCACAGGGCATAGTCAGACAACTGTACTGATGAGCATCTGGCCCTTTTTGTCCCTTACCACTCTGTTTTCCCACACTTGCTCCTCCCCAAATGACCTAAATCCATCCCATTTCCCACCTTTGCTTCTTCCCTGTAACATTCAATAATAAGTTCTGTGGAATCTCCAAATGTTCTTCCTTTCACCATCCCGTAATGTATCCCAGGTCCCTTGGCATTAAGTTTCTCAGTTGGAAAGGTGATCTGGAGAGCTACTCCCAGTGACTCATCTCACTGGGTTTCACGCCTGGACACTGGGGCTGAGGCTCTCCTGGGACAGCCCTGGGAAGGACCAGGCAGTGTGTCCATGCATCAGGAGTCTGTAATTTGGGTTCCTGCCTGCCGTCGCACCCCTGTGCTCCTCTAGGCTCCAGGAGATGGCCCTTTGATGGGCGGCTGGCTCCCGTGAGGGGCCTAGTTGTAGCTGGGCAGGGTGTTCTTTGGACTCTTGCCCAGCTGTTCTCTCTCGGTGGTCCTTCATGGGTGTGCAGATGAGCTTTTATCGCATAACAGTCTCTCTCTCTCAAAAATAGTCCTCTATAAGCAGAGACTGTTGAAGTTCATTTCTTACAAACGTTATGTCAAATGTTTTCTCAGCTTGCTCTTAGAAAATAAATGTTATGTTTGTACCACAGCTTACAACAAGAATAATCTTCCTAGTGTATTTGGTCACAATTGAAAAAGAGGGTGTTTATGTTGCTGGATCAGATCTACCCCCTTCTTCACGCCATTTGATGCCAGTCTTGAATAACGCTTTTGAAAACATCTTTTTAAACACTAGTAGCTCTTCTGTGTTATAACAGTTTTAGGCCAACCTGTCTAAAAAATGCTTTGAGTTGTGCATTCATTTTGCTGTTGAAAGGTTTTTTAGCATATTTGAAGTTCTTAGATACATATATCTATCTGTCTATCTAAGCAGAGGAGGCACTAGTTTGCTCAGAGTACTCAAGAAAGAAATTAAATGTAGTAGATCAAGGAAGGTTCCTATTAAAAGGAAAGGAGCGTGGTTTTGAGTTGCATGGAAGGTTTTGGTATTTTATCTTTGGCTGAGGAACTGCTCTGCACAGATTGAAGTGCCTTCAAATACAGTATTTTGCAAAGAATGTTTTCTCTTTCATATATTCAGATTTATATATAAATATACTTAAATTCCCAGCCTAGTGAATGATACCCAGTTATGAAACATTGCTTTCAGATACATGACAAGGAAGGCCTGTCTCTAAAAAACTGCAAAATTATCAATTAAAATTAAATCATTACTTATTAGAAAGCTGGTAAAATACCACCTCGCTGGCAGGAGTCATTCAGTTATAAACTTCTTACTCAAAATTTTGTGTTTTTTATTCTTTTGAAAATGAGAAGAGAGAGATTATATTTAGGAAGGAGCTGTGCGTTCAGTGAGAATGAGAGCAAGAAAATGTTCATTTCCAGAAAAGTTTATTGTGAAGCATTCCAATTTAATAAGAAAGAGATAGTTTGAATTCACTGAAAATCATTTTTAGCTGTAAGTCTCTGTTCAAGATCTTTTGATTCTTACATATTCTATGTGTATTATATTTTACTTTTGTTAATAACTAAACAAAAATAAGATCATAAAATTATACAATGAAGCTAGTTAATAAGTCAGGACATTTTTCACAACTATTTCAATGTGAAATACTTCCCCTTGAAAGAAATAAAAAATTGCCAATCCAGATATTTGGGTTACTTAAAAAACTTTTATAAACAGAATAAATTTTTTGGGCATGTGGTTGGTTTGGGTTTTTTTATTTTATTTTTATTTTATGTTCTTAAATGGAGCAACTAGTAAGGGTCAAATACTGTCTTTGAGAAATCTTATTTTAGTCAGGTTTTCACACAGCTAGGATATTTAAAGCATCTCTTTATGTGTGAACACACAGTGTATTTTTCTTTTGTCAGTGAAAATACTGATTTAGTTCTTGTTTTGCTGGGTTGCTTTCCTCTTCCTGTTCTCATTAAATGAGTAGAAACATCTTGTCTTTGACACCCACCCCTTGCCTCTATTGAATTGATTGAAAATGAGCAGAAAAAAAAAAAAAACCCAAACAGAAAATTACTGGCTGATATGATAGACAGATGGAAACAAACAGATGAAAAAGATCATGTACATTAAACCTCTTGTCTTCAGAAACCAGGCTAAAAAACAACTTGTCTACCCAACTGATTCTGTTGAATATTCCCTCTAACTTTAGGTCATGGATAAATACGGTGAATTCTATGGCCGTGACAGGATCAGTGAGTTACTAGGAATGGACAAAGCTGCTCTTGATTTTAGTGATGCTCGAGAAAAGAAGAAGCCAAAGAAGGATAGCTCCTTATCTGCTGTGTAAGCATTTGCTTCTGTTTTGTTTGTGTGGTTGGCTTTTTTTGTTTGGATTTTTTTCCCCCAGGGTTTTAAAGGTAAAATTAAGCATTCAAAGTTTGTTATTCAGCTTTGAATTTTCTTCTTGCTCTTTTTTGTACATCTATATAATATAGATCAATTCTGAAGTTGAATGATATAGTGAATTTATTTCATTATAGACAACATATATGCAGGACTTTGCTGGTTTTTATGTGTGAAGATTTAGCTTAGTGCACAGCTGCTTGAATAAATCACATTACCACTGTTTTGATAGAGTCATTACCACTGGGCTGGAAACTCATAGTTGTCTCGGTTCAGCTCAGCTGGAAAGAATGGGCAAAATTGGCAGGGTGTTCTGATTATAAAGAAATGATGGAATAAATTTAAGTGATAGTGACCAGTAAAATCTAGGAAGTTGGATGATTAGTCTTCACATCCATTTATAATTTGTTTTCCCTAAACTATGTATTTGCCTATCATCTGAGAGACAGACTTGGAAAAAAAGCCCCTTGGCATTCAGAGTAATTGCATTTATTTTCCTTCTTAGGGAAGGGATATTCTCAGTTTTTTGTAAAGTATTGCAAAATGTTTTTTTCTGGTTCTGCATGGTAATAAAAGATACTCAAGTAGATAGAATGTATTTTAACAAATGGACTTGTAATGCTACAGAGATTCTACTGGAAGTGTTTATTTGTAGCTTGCTTTAAAAGCAACATTTTAGCAATGGGTTTGCAAGAATTATATGAGGTAGACTGTGGGACCACAAGTAGATTAGAATTGCATTGAAGCAAGGGCTAATTTTGTACAGCTGGATCTTTAATGTCCATCTTTTTTAAAGATGAATAAATTAACCTGAAGTCCATCTGGACAGTCAATCAGGTACAGTGTTAAAGCCCCAGGACTCTGTGGCATTGCAATACTAATTAAAATTTAATATTGTAGCAAAAGTACTTTCCAGAATACTTTCTTACCAGCTGTTTTGCTGCTGGATTATAGTAGGACCCATGGATGAGTTTAGATTATTATTTTTTCTCTAATTTTTATTACTTTTCTTGGCATAAGAAGAAAATGAAACTATTTTCCCTTCCCTGTGTGCTCATGCCTCGTATTTGGGAAACAAAAAAACATAATGAAATAATGTTTCTGTAAATACTCTTGAAAAAACAGACCAGAATGAAGCAGTTGGAGAAGGCTAATGAAACACTTCGTTTTAGAATCAGGCCTGAAAGGTACTAGTTTTTTGTTACATCTCTAGTGTCTACTCCATGTTATATACATTTTAAAAAAACACAACCAAAACCAAGGCAACCTCATCTGTTTCTCAAGTTCTCCCTGGAGAACTCCTTCCATCCTTATAACAGATTAAAATGCTGTGGAAAATGAAACAGCTATGACAGAAATTTACAGAACCATTTGCATAAGCTTCATATGCTTCAGGAGGGCACACCTATCCACTTTTTACCAGTTTCAAAAATGAACAATAATGGAGTTTTTATTACTAACTAAATTATAAACTAACTAAAAATTAGGCATATTCCAGATTCCACATTTGAAATATTTACAGTGCCATGAAGAGAGAGATGGGAAAAGCAGTGGAGTTGAACTTTTACTGCACCACTTTGGGGGAAAAAAAGGTGGAGAATGGTCTGACCTGGTGCGGCTCCCAGCTCTAGTGCCTCTGCTTCTGCACGGGCCAGCAGGAGGTGGCCCAGACTGAGGCCAGACCAGATATTTATGTCTCTGTCAACGCAGAAGGGGAGTGCAGCGTGTAGCATTTCTGTTCTCAATATAAATTAACCAGATTTTTCTTCTGCCTTTTTGACCCTTAGCTCCTACTGTTTCTTCCCCTGTCCCATGGGCAAATAACCTGTGATTCCCTTCCATCCGCCTTTCTGCAAGGCACTCGCAGCACTCTACTTGCAGGTGACCTAGCTCCTTCATAGCTCCTGCCCGTCTCACCGATATCTGCATAATAAAATCCTCAGTGTACTGTTATTTTTTAACTCTGGAAGAGCCATTCAGCTTATATATATTTGCATTTTTCAATATGTATTAAAATATTTAAGTAAGTATTTGATATTTTTCAGTATTATTTAAATATAACCAACTAAGGAGGACGTTGCAGTTTGAACTTCAATGTAGATTAGACAGTAAAGACAATTAATATTTGCACACTGGGACTGAGGTGGTGTACTGCTTTTCCATTGAATAAGTTTCCCTTCTCGGGTGGATGGTGTTAAACTAGATGCAGCATGGATGAAGTATATTTGAGGGAATAATATGAAAGACACAAAGGTGAAAGTTATTTATCAAAGGCATCATAGTGAGGTTTACCTCTCAGTCCCTTTACCTTCCTAGCAGCTGTTGGTTCCGGGGTCATTACTCTAGTCAGAGTCAAGAGAAGAGGCAGGTGAGGCTCCAGCATCTCATCATCAATGACATAAGGCTAATTTGGGGGAAAATAAATAAGGTTTCTGTTGAATGCTCACAAGGTTTCCATAGTTTGACAACAAGATAAACCATATCATAAATGCAAACTGTACAAAGAATGAGTGTAGTTGGCCTCAGAATGTGAAAGAGGTTAAAAGGTCCTATTCTTCCTTGTTATGAGAAACTCAGGTTTGCAAAAGATTTGGAACAGGTAACCCCCTTATTAGTAACGTAGTATCTTGGAGAACAGTGTTGTCCCTGATAAACTAGTACTTTTCCTGCAGGTGAGAGCCTGACTCTTGCCCGTAATGGCTGGTGAAAAAAGAAGGGATTTTATTTGAGGTAGTTTCTAACCTGAAGTCCCAAGATTTATTCCTATGTCACCACAGGATTTGAAAACCTGTGAATGTACCTATCTGTCCAAACAGAAGTGTATGTCAGTAAGTGGATAGTGGCCTCAGCCCTCATGGTTGAGAAGTAGGCGTACTTACCGTTAATGTATCATGTCCAAATTCCCAGCCTGTTGCATTGAGAGGAATGATGCGTATGTGGGAAACTCAGCCTCAAGCCTTCCCACTTTTACAGATGCTAACATAAGATACCTCCTCCTTTGGGTATTTACTTGGGAATCTTAAGCCTAGTGGATCCCTGCAGAAGCTTTGTAAAGGAAACCTTAAAGTAATAATCTATTCTATATGATATATCTCCAAGGCAGACTTAAAGGTGCCAAGTAACTCATTATTTTGTTTCATTTTGTTTCAGTTCAATGCTTTCTTTTTGTAATGGTCTGCTGGCACCATTCTCTGTAACATATAGCCTGCTGATGGTCAGTGCCTAGCACAAAAGGAACACTATTTCGACACAGTGCAATAAAAATTATATTTCCTCCCCAGCTGACCAATTAATAAATAATGAATGTTGGGATCCCATCTGAAGGGATGCTTTCTATTGTACATATAGTAACATTAACCTCCATTTAAATTCTTTAATTGGTAAGAGTTATAGTTTCATTAATGATTTTTCTTATAACTTAAGAAAGATGGGTCATCTTTCTGAACTGTTGTCTTTGTTAGATTTGCCTTCTGAAACAGTCCGAAAGAACCTTTAACAGCAAATTTCAGCGTCTGCTAAGAAAGTTAATGCGAAGAGCTAACTAATTAAAACTGACTTCCCGGTTTCAGTTTGTCTGTTGTTTTGGAAAAAGGTTAAATGCTGCTGCAAGGCTATTTTTCAGTTTGAACTTAAAGTAATGATAGTTGTTCCTCAGCTGGCGATGCCCTGTAGCTGCTCTGAACAGATCTGATGTACAAACATTAAAATGACTCAGGCTGAAAAGTTCAGAATTTTGTGATTGCAGTTAACATTAGTATCATTTAATGGCCTGAGGAATTTTTTTTAAAGGGAAGAATAACTTGAAACCCTACTATGTTATGTTTTAAACAGCTAAATGCAGTAGGCCTTAAGAAAGAAGCTGTAAAAAAGGCAAGGTGTGGTTGAAGTTCATGAAATACTAGTGTAGGTTGCAGCCAAAGGTAATAAGGCAATTTCTCACCATTTTCTTACTGCTTGTTCACATTGTACATTCTCACACTGTGCCTATCATTCACCATCACTGAACTCAGCTACTACAACAGTACTACAGTGTATGACAACTTGTACAATGGTGCAGAAAGAAGTAAGATAAAAATTCATTCAGACTAGGAATATCCAATATTCCTATATTGGAAAATCCAATAGAATACAAACTAATGATATTTAAAGGGAGACTTGAAACCATAATGTTGCTTTTTGATTCACAGCTGTAGAGCTTAATTTTTATGTGATCTCATATTCTTTGAAGTCTCTGAGCTACTTGATCAAGGTAGTGAGCAGAAATAAACAGGAGAATGCGGTGTTATGCATGTTGTTATTGCTTTGCTCTCCATGTCAGACTTTAAAAATGGGGATATGAAAAAAATGAAGTTCCTTTTTCCCTGTAGATCAACATTCACATTAGTTTTAGGAGCTCTTACAGCTACTGCTGTTTGTAAATTATAATATCATAAAATTTAAATGACCAGAGATGAGTTCCTCTGGTGCTGATTATTTTTTTTTTTTTTTTTGCCATTTCATGAGAGAGTATCGTGCCTGTCCATAAGCAGTCCTGTCTATGGTTGTTCATATGTAATGCAAATATAGTTGCAAATAAGTGGATTGTAGTCACAAGAATATGTCTGAGACTAGAAGTGGGTGGTAGTGGGTCAGAATAAAGTAAGAAATTAACTTGCTGTAATAATATTTTCAGAAATAAATTTAAAGAGGTTTTGGTTCATTTTACTACCTGAATATGTTATTGAACAATATTTGAATGAGAAACTGTTCTTAACATTTTGGACCTTTTTTTTTTTTTCCCCCTTCTAGGACAGAGTTTTCTATAAATTTTGATTTCCATAATAACTCAGATTTGGGGCTAGAAAATTTTCTTACAGCTTGGGGTTGACAAAAATGGATTCAGCAGCTCTTAGCTGCACTCAGCTGTTGTTGGAGAATCCATTTCATTGTTCCAGATGCATTTCTAGCTTTGGTGAAATGGCAGCATGGTAGATTTATCTTGCAGTACTCTGTAGTATCTGGAACATAGTACGATGTGGCAACCTTTGAGATTAGCATAATTCTAATAATTTCTTTCAAGATATGAATCTGAATTTTGTTATGGGTGCATCTTTCCATCCTTGTAAACTTGAAAACCTGTTAGAAAAAACTTGCAGCTTTTATTTCTCTAGCATATGTAGGGTTTTTGCTATACAAATATCATCCCTGCAATCCTAATCAGACAGTAAATGTCACCCAGTGACTGGCCTGAGTCACCGTGGAAAAAACTCAGGTGAAACCTTAAGCTTTAGTTTCTGCAGAATTTCTGTCTACCGTGAAGGTAATAATGAAGCAAACCCAATTGCTGACCGTGCCATCAATGTGTCTAGTAAACTGTCATCAACTTTGATTCTTTAAAACAGTTTTGTGTTACCTTATGAGAAGTTTTAGATTTGTTAAACTAGTAGTTTGTGGCCTGTGCATAGGAAAAAAAAAAAAAAAAAAGAAAAAAGAAAAAGAAAGTAAGAAATGGTAAAAAAGAAAATTAGTTTGTTGAATCCTGTTTAGCTATATAATAGACTCTAGAATTCACCATTATGTTGTACTTATGTTATTTTTATCTTTACAGAGCATTAATAATATAACTGTGTTATTTTACCTGCTCTGAGCTAAATATATAGTGCCGTGGAAGTTCAGTGATGGCAGAAAAGTATAATTCACTGTGAATAAAGGGTGAAAACATTCACCCTAAATGAGTTAATCATTGAAATGTTTTCTGGATAAAAGTAAAATGTTGGTATGAAAGATCTGCCATGTGTAAATTTGAGAGCAAGGGTCAAATCTTCTATAAGTCAGAAAACTTCTAATATATTTCTTCTGCTTTTCCCCTTTTTATTCAAGTAGGCTCATATACTTCAGAAGGAGAAATGAGCTCTTAATTAAAGTAGGCTGTAGACTATTTGGAGTAGACTTCTTGATTTAAGTTTGATTTAATTCTGTTTTTCAGTTATAATAGCTTGACTTCTATATCTGTAATGTTTATAGTGTTATACCAGAGGTTCAGCTTGTGTCTTTTGCCTTTTAGTTTTACATGTAAATGTGGGGTTAATTTTTGGTTGTATTAAAGAGTAAATACTGTTGCAGATAGTACAAGTAGGAGTTTGATATTTTAATGGCAAAGTATTCCTTGGGAGTGTAATATTCAAATAAAACTATTACTTTTATGTCATTAGTGGCTAGAAGTCATTAGAAGTGGTTAGAAGAATTTTGGAAACCAGAGGTTGATAAACCATGGTTTAACTCCTGGTATTCCATCTAAGGCCTCAGATAATTCCATGTGAACACCTGGCATAGAAGTACTAGGTGCTTGCATATGTGGCAGATGTATGACTTTTGCCAGTGTTATTTCTACTTGTTTAGTCATTGTCAGCAGTTCTTCTCTTTCAGGAACACTGAATTCACTCACATTTTAAGGATAAAAGTAGGACAGATGACATTTTTCATACTATTATTTATATTCGTTCCTGAAATGTGATTCAGGTTTAGATATTTTTTTTTTTTTTGCATCAATATAATACAGATGATCCAAACCTTTCCAAAAAGAAAAAGTCAAAAACTAGGGAGGACAAGATACACCTACAAGGAAAAATGGTATATATATTGTTTGGTGAGGTAGTTGTGTCATTTCTCTATAGAGGGGAAAAAACCAAAACGCTTCGAGCAATTAAATGGGTTTAATTCTAGTGCAAAAAGTGTGGCCTAAAGTTGAGGTGTTTATTTGTGTTGATAGAGTAATGGGAGAATTAATACCTAAAGGTATTAATTAAAGAAATACAAGGGAAAAATTTGAAGGGAATAGCTTACAGTATCAGTCTGTGCAACATAAAAATTTGTTGAAGAGAAGAGGCTAAGTGGCTGATAGAACAAAGCAACAAAAATTGTGGGAGAAACTGGGAGCGCAGCCCTCACCGCAGCACTCCTGGTGTGCCCTTACCAGTGCTGGTTAGAGGGGTGGGATGGCCTCGCCGTCCCGCTGGCTGCGAGCCGCCCGGAGCACGGGGTACCACTGGCCGCCTTTGCAGTGAGGGGCCATTGCTGGCTTTTGCTCAGCTTGCACTCCACCAAGAGCCCCAGGTCCTTTTCTGCAAAAACTCTTAATAGGCATTTATCTTTCATTCACTTTTTTTTCCTGATATCAGTGGGTGGGAAAAGCAAAGGACACAAGCTCTGAAATTAATTTCACCTCACTTTGTCTTTAATGTCAGGTAATTGTGTCACCCAAGGTATGCTATCGTAAACGAATAGTAAAGAATTGGCGTTTTGGGGTGCAAATTATTTGAACTTTTTTGACAGCTACTTTAGGCTTAGATGTGTCACATTAAAAAAAAAAAAAGTCTCTTTTTCTTCATAGATTATAAAGATACTTCATTTCACTCGTATGTATATAACATCATAAACATCAATCAGCATTATGTCTGATGAATCCAAGCCAGTATTTATTAATTTGGTTTTATACTTTTTTTTTTTTTTTTGACAGGTCCATTCCGGAGTAAAAGTGTGAATTAGAACAGTATTCTGATATATTTCAGTTTTTGGAGAAATAGTTCAACTGGTGTCTCTTGTGTTTATGCAACAATACACTTCCTACAGTTTGTTGAGTATTTTCCTATTGTGTTTTGATATAAAATTCAATCTATGTATTTATTTTTACAGGCTAAATTCCATTGATGTTAAGTATCAGATGTGGAAACTAGGAGTTGTTTTCACTGATAATGTAAGTTTCTCAGTGTGTGGGTGTATGTAAATATATATATATACACACACATAAGCATGTATATATTCACTGTCTAAAAACCGATATACACTTGTTAACCCAAAGTGCTTCAGAGGATTATATTTAAGTTACTACACAGATGAAGAAAATCTTGGAATTTTAAAAAGACATTGCTGAAATCTTTTCCCAGTTACGTAGGTTTTAGTCTAGTAGAACCGCAGTCAGTTCCTGCCCTCCTTCCTATACGCTTTATTCAGGAGCAATAAGCAAGCATGGCACTGTAGAATTAGAAAACTGACTATATAAATTCTTACTGCCATTTTTTTGTATTGTTCATAAACTTTATGGGCACTTAAATATTCCTGGGGCACAGCCAGGTTGGTATAGTTAATGTATGTGGAATTGCTAAAATTTGTATCACTGAAACTAATAGTAAGCTGTGACACAGAATGGTTTTAATAATTTGAAAAAAATGTTTCTAAAAACAAAAAAACCCCAAGGAATGATAAACAAGACTTTTAAAATACCTTGCATTTTGAGAAGTCACTCATCATCGTATGATGAAGAGGCTTATCAGTACTGCTTACTTAACTCAGCCTATTTTACTGGTGGAAAAATGGTTGGGGAACGAAGGATCCTGGAATGAGGGCTGCCGGGGAATAAAAGCATGATCTGAATTTAGTCAGTAAGAGTGGAATGATAAATCTCCAGGTGTAGGTCTACAAGACAGCATGGTCTGTGAAGAGTTTGTTCAGGATTAGGATTTGTTCTTAGGGAGGAACTGTAATTTCTCTTATAAATATGTACTTTAAGTCCAATAAAAAGGAAATTATAGAGGAAAAGATTACATTAACATTTGTAGTAATAGATACTAACCCACTCAAATAATACTTATAAAGTAATCTTAGTAGTTTGAATTAATTAAAAAAATCCTTTTGTTGCTTGCAGTGTCCTTTAATTCATTGTTAACCACATTAGGGCTCTAATATTTTAATTATATAGAAATTCATATACAAAAATAATTTATGTAAGAAAAGCTTTTTACATTACCAACAGTAACACATAAGGGTTTAGCAAATTCAAAATTGGTTTTTAAAAATTAAAATTTAGAATATGTCATTTTTGACCATGTCTTGTGAACTCTGTATTTGCTGATTTAGTATTTTTGCACAAAGAGAAAATTCTTAAAGAGGTCTAGCAAATTCTATTTTAAAAAATATATATATATTTAAAGAAAAGCACATTTAAGCAATTTCTAACTTTCCTTAGTGTTTTGAATTAAGTTAAAGATGATAGCCATGAGTTTTATTTTGTGATGTACCTGTTTTTTCTGTTAGTCTTTCCTTTACCTAGCGTGGTACATGACCATGTCAGTCCTTGGCCATTACAACAATTTTTTCTTTGCTGCTCATCTCCTTGACATTGCAATGGGATTCAAGACATTACGAACTATCCTGTCATCAGTGACCCACAATGGCAAACAGGTATCAACTGTCTTCTCTATTTCAGCTTTTTTACTTAAGGAGTACACAGGAAAGATCATGTCCTGACTTAATTCAGCTGCTCTGCAGATTAATAGCAGAAATGTTCTTTCATCATGAAGTTTAGAACTTTGGTTGGTGGGCAAATGAGCCAATGGGATTTATAAACATAAGAAAACAGGACTAGGATGTATGAGAGTCTCTAGCTGTTATAAGCAACTGTGTCATAACATTGCTGCTTAAATTTTTTTTCAAAATTAATCTAAAGAAAGGCCCAGTTGAGACCCATTTACTCTTTCTGTTAGAGAAACTCGGCTCTTTGATGATAAGAAATCTTTTCTTAAGGAAGCTATAAAATCTAAAATTGCATTTCTGATTTAATTAAAATAAAAAAAAAATAATTAAAAAGAGAATAACTAAGACTTTTCATCTACTGAGATCTTTTGTAGGATTGTCATTTAATGTAACCTGAAACTTAGTGTTCCTCAGGTCTGATGGCCTTCCTAGTTCAAAGGACCTTTGTACAAATTTTTAATGATTAAAAAAGCTGTCCCTGTTCTGCTTAGCAAATCTGCCAGCAAGGCAGCTAATATAATTCTTATTCAAGTGGGCAGGGAATGATAATACAAAGGCCTACTCTATTGTGTATACTTATGTGCTGTTGTAGTAAGATGGAACTTCAGTTCTGACTTTATACAATGAAAGTACTTTAGAAGTCTGGTGGTAAGAGCCATTTATGAATTTATCAGTAGCAGGTATTCTTCAGGAGTTTTGATTTTATTCTCTTTTCTAAGCAAATTTGATGCTAGAGACATAAAATCATTAGCAGTGGTCTTTCATAGTTGCAAAGGGCGATTGATTTAATTTAATTCTGCCTTCAAATGCACTGTCCTTGTCAACATTTTTTGAAGAAGTAATACACATTTAAATGCATACAGTTTATATTTCAAAATAGCTAGTGAAGCACAAGACATACAGAACTCTTAAGTATGAACTCACTTTGACAAGCTTTTTAGTTTTAATTTATGTGGCAAACAAGTTTCATTTGTGGGGAAAAAAACTGTGTCTTGAATAGTTACAGAAGTCAGCATACTGTGTTTGCCCTTTAAAGAACAGAATTTCTTAAATTCTTAATTCTGATTACTTAGAAGAATAAAAAAGCAAAAAAAAAAAAAAAAACACCAAACAAAAAAAACCCAAAAAAACCAGTCTGCAGCTGAAAAAAAGTGAAGTTTTCTACCTTTTAAGAATAGTTCTCAAGTTTTAGCAAATTATCTATGAACTAAGGAGGCATTGCTTATGATAAGGAACTTTTTAGGTCTGGCAGCTATGCAAGTGAAATACCCATTTGCAGGGTATTGCAGTTCACTTCCAGCTGCTTTCGGTAAAGCTCAAGGCAAAATGTTAATAATGCTGCAATTGAGCAGTGAGGTGTTGGTTGCTGAGATAGATAATAGAATATTAGGAACAGTTTGTTTTATATGTGATTTCAAACAAAATAGTTTCAGTATTAAATTAGTAGAAATATTATATTGCAATTCTATAATTGGTGCTATTAAATAGTAGTACTATTAGGTAGTAAACTTTCAGATCTTTTTGTCTGATTGTGTGGGTTTTGTATGATTCTAATGGATTGATTGTGTATGTATCCACTAGATTTTGCAAGATTTGTGTTTGTGTTTCTGGAGCATGATTTTCCTTCAAAATAAAACAGGTTAAATGCACAATCTTTGCATGAAAATATGCAGATAAATATTACCAAATATTACAAAGGTATGCAAAGAGACAGCGAAAATGTAAAGTTTTCCTAACTAGTACATACAGATTATTGTCACTTTCCTTCTCTTTTTGCAAAGAAAATGATGTAGCATAATACCATGGTGGTATATCCACTCTGTAATTTTGTCTTTCAGCTTGTCCTAACAGTGGGATTACTGGCAGTAGTAGTATACTTGTATACAGTAGTGGCGTTCAATTTTTTCCGCAAGTTCTACAACAAGAGTGAAGACGGTGATATGCCAGACATGAAATGTGATGATATGCTAACAGTAAGCCTTATTTTACTTTTTTGATTTTTTTTTTCTTAAACTGTTATATTTTTGTCCTGACCTTCTTGTAATTCCTGTTCACACAGTTGTATCATTAGCCAGCAACAGGAAAGACTATAATTGAAGGCAAAGGAACAAATATAATAGACATCCCTAACACTATACATACCCTGTGTTTGTAAAACAAGTGCAGCTGTAAATGAATAGAATAAATGTGATGATATTCTTCACTATAGTTTCTCAAAAACTGAAAAGCAGCATCTCAACAGCTACAAGCTGTGAAGCTGAGCTGAGTCAGTTCAAGGGCAGTACTTCTGGTTCTACGGGCCATTCAGGAGGAGGGTCAGTTATAGGCAAGGACATTCAGGTATTGAAATGTTTGTTTAAGCTTGGAAATCTATCAGTTTCCCTTAGGATGAATTGCCATGATTATCTTCAACAATTCTGTTCTGAAATCTCTCCTGTGCTCAGAACCACCAAAAATTATTTTGTACTTACTGAGACAGCGCCAGACTTTGCAGTTGTGGATGGTAGGTAGAGCTTAAATCATGAAGAATTTCTAAGATACTTTGCCATTAATATCCTTCTAAAAGCAATCATGTACAACAAAATTAAATATATTTCAGTATGTTATGCAATATGAATCACTTCCAGGGAACTGATACCACTTAAAAGCTCAATAATTAGATAAACTGTGGAAGCAGACTAGTGCGTCGGTATTTTTTCCAGTTTGGGGCATTCAGTACAAGACAGACATAGATAAACTGGAGCGTAAATCCGTGGAGGGCTGCTAAATTGTCCGGTGCTGGAGCACTTGCCCTGGGAGGAGAGGCTGAGGGAATTGGGCTTGTTTGGCCTGGAGAAGAGAAAATTTTGGAGGGGCAGAGTAAGAGTAGCTCCCCAGTGCCTGCAGAGAGGTTACTGAGAAGACAAATCCAAGCTCTTTACAGCAGTGCATGGCATGAGACTATGGACATAAAGTGGGAAAAAGGTGTTCAGACTGAGGAGAGCTAAGCAGGGGATGAGGTTGCTCAGAGAGGTTGTGCGGTCTCTGCCCTTAGGAGGTTGTAGCAATGTGACTGAATAAAGCCCAGAGCAACTCTGAGCTTATAGTGGACCCTGCTTGGAGGAGGGTTGGGGCCAGAGACCTCCCAAAGTCCCTTCTGACCTGGCCTGCTCTGTAACTCACTGAAAAGACACTTAGAAAAAGGCTATAATACTGCATAGAAATGAGTTAGAATAACGTGAACATGCTATAAGGTCATGGTTGTCTTTTGTAAAAGCAGTAAGACTTGCAATGTCATGTTTTACTTTCAGACGTAGAAAACTTAACTTTTTAGATAACCAACACTACATTCACAGGTTATGATTGACTTTCAGTGGTGAAATAAAAACTATCTCTAAAAATTGTTACACTTTTCATTCGTCACTCAGCATTGTGTGTTACTATATCAGTTTCTTACATAAGGGATTTTGGGGGTAAGTGTGCCATAGAAATAAAATAACAGATTTTTTGTATGGTTGGGTTTTAGGAGTTAGTCGTTGTTGTCATCACTACTTTTTGACAGGGAGTGAGAGCCCTGGACCTGTAGTTTGCAAAGCTAGAGAAAAGAAGCAATCCCCTTCCTCCACTAGATCTCTGAGAGTAATCTAATACTTTTCTATTAAAATACAGCATGATAAACTGAAAATTTTGCATTGTAAGCATCCTACATAACTATACAGAGACTTGTTTTAACACTTTTCAGACCATACTTCCACAGTATTAATCTGACTTACTCCATCATTAGTTGTTCCTCTGCACAAACATTCTTAAAGGTTTTTTGATTGTTTCATTTTGTTTTGGTTTTTGAATTTGTTTGAAACATTTGTTTGAAAGATGGGGAATGTCATTCATGTTTGAGCAAAGAAAAGGAACAGGAGATGGCTGTAGTAGTAACAGCATTTCCTACTTGCGTAGTACTGAAACAGTTGTAAGTGAATCATGCTGTGCTGCTGGCCTTAAGGCAGTTGAACCTTTAATCTTTTTGAACTGCTACATGATGACAGAACATGAAATACTGCAACTTCAGCTGCACAGCAGCATTTCACCCCCCTCAGAAATAAACCTAACCTCAAAAGGGAGAAAAAGATGACTTAAGATACTATAGTTGCTAGACCATAGACCAGTTCTACCAATTACTGAATTTACAACAATGGGTATTTTTACTTTTAGCTGCAGACAAACTTTTTATCCCTGTGCTTTGTGTTTTCTAGTGCTACATGTTTCACATGTATGTTGGAGTCCGTGCTGGTGGAGGCATTGGTGATGAAATAGAGGATCCAGCAGGAGACGAATATGAAATCTATCGAATTATCTTTGATATCACTTTCTTCTTCTTTGTGATTGTCATCCTCCTTGCGATTATTCAAGGTAAATGTTCGTAACATGGTGAGACTAAAAGCGTTATTTAGCACTACAATTTTCTTAGTTCTATGCTAATCACACCCCTAAGATTCAACCAGGACACCAGGGCAGAACATGAAGCACAGACCTATATAATAAAATACACCCAGCTGGATTTTATCCATATGCTGTTCTTCCTAGTCTCTGTGAAATCCACAGGCTTTAACTGGAGCAGTGGAAACAAAAAAAGCTCTTTTCTGTGGGAATACTGGTGTCACTGCCATTTCTATCTTCTCATTGCCCTTTCTAAAAGCCTCCTGCAAATTATTAGCAAAAGAAGTGATTAAAAATCTTGTGGCATACTTTAAAATTGTCTTTCAGCATAACCTACCCTTTGCGCATGTATGTGGACAAAATCAGTAGCGGGTGCTATCAGCGTTCCCTCTGCCAGCATCCAGTGTTCTTGACTGGCAGATCTTCAGATTGGTGGTAGCGGTGTGAAAATTGAAGCATAGCTTTAAGAGGTTTAATCTTTTTTTCATAAAAGCCTCTGTTTGGTGTGATGCCTTCTTACTTGAACAATGTCAAAGAGTAAAGAAAGGTGCTTGATATGAAACAGCTTTAGTATATCCTGGTTAATGACAATGGATAATCAGCTGCCATCAGGTTGGCTTCTGAGTTTGAAGCTGACTGACAGAGTGACTTGCTGTTGTAAGCTGAATAGTGGATACTGAATTTTGGGAAGTCAGGGGTTTTGTTGTTATGTTTGTATTAATGATGTTTAATGTTATTACCTAAAGTACTTAAAGGACCTCTCTGTTTCCGTATTATACCTTCAAAAGACTGTCAAGATTACCCAGAAGATCATCCTTTATTAAAGTTTGTACAAATTAACAGAAGTATATCCTTGATTTTGGAAAAAAATATGATGATTTTTGCTAGGTCCAGTTGCTGTTCTAGTGATACCTTATGTCGTTCTGTCAGCTAACAGCTAACTTATTTTGACAGCAGTAACGATGCTTTCTCATTTCCTATAAGGAAGTTGAGAAGATGACTCTGTACTTGTGGCAAATGGTTTATAATTCCTACTAAAGCAACAAGTTTTTTAAAGGGCTTGGGGAACGTGCAAAATTTTTTGTAGCCTGAAGTGGCATATTTTATACTGTTCATTCCTTCGTTTTGTGAGTGGCTGTGGAGTAAAGGCCTTAGCTGTCAAGCTGTGAGTATAATTATTATCTGGTGTCCATCAGTTTTACAGCGTATAGGTGTTAATGATTGTGGAATTAGTCCTTATTTGTATTGATGTAAGCAAAGGGAGAATCATAAAGAATTTATCATCTCAGCCATGGAGCCTGCGGTGTTTTTTCTTCATCTTTCTATATCTCCCTGAAATGGCCCCTTACTCCAGTAGAGCTCTGACAGTGGGACCTCATACTACTTAACAGCCATAATAAGGGAGGATGCCCAGAGCTCTGAGCCTCTCTGCATCTGCTGTGTAATAAATCCCTGAACTCTGTTAAATGTGCCGTAGTATTCTTAGTAAAGCCCTGATCACTGTAAAGCTACATGTGCCTTCAGGTACTGAGTCAAGATTAGAGCACTGTGAACAAACTGGAAGTCTGCTTGTCCCATTTTATAATTCCAAATGGTACTATCAGCCATGCTACTAGTAGCACTTTGCTTTCGCTGGCTCATTTTCTTTCACATATTGTTTTTGTGGTCTTTGGAATATATCTTGGGTTCTGTTATTTCTGCACGAGATTCTCGTTTAATATTCTTTGTCTCAGTTCTGTTCTTGAACATTAACTGTACTTTTAACTTAAACCCTAGGTTTAATTATTGATGCTTTTGGTGAGTTAAGAGATCAGCAAGAGCAAGTTAAGGAAGACATGGAGGTAAGAACATCCAATTGCTGAACCATACCCTATTTTCAGGTTTCATGAAATCTGTTTTCAATCAAAATGTGATCTAGCTAGTGGATTTTTTTTTTTTTTTTAAACTAAAAGGAATATACAGTCTATACACAGTCCAATATCCTGGTTGGATACAATGTCCTGTTGAGGCTCTGCTGTCACATCTCAGTTCATAGCTGCACAGCTGCTCCCTTGCAAGTCTGTTTGCATGGGACACAAACCCAGGCTGCCTAAACTGATACTCTGCTCTAAGCATATTTTGCATTTGTTTGCCAGTTCCTACTATGGATTTTGTTAATACCTCCACATCAAGTGTGGCCAGTTTTTTCACTGTCAGTGATAAGTTAACAAAAATTGAGACAAAAAGCATAAAAGCTTATTTTCTCACGACTTTGAAAAGTTTAGACTAATCCCTGTATTTTCAAAATTTTACATTTTTGTAAAAGAAGAAAAATCTTTGTACATTGCATATATTACAATGAATTACATGTCTGTAGCTATTTAAGTCCTTTGGATCTTCACATGAGAGGTTTCTAACACCAGGTGTTGACACTGTCATATTACAGTCCATCTCAGTTGTAATTTTCTTCAGTTAATTTGTGTGCAAGTATCCTGTACTTCATGGTTTTCTATTCTGCCATTTAAATATGACTATAAGAACTCAGAAAAGCAAACCTATTGTATTTTGTAATCTAAACTAAGTATATTCAGTTTCAGCTGGACAAGCACAACAGACATTGAGGTAAATATTGCCATATGTTACAGTGAGTGCTATTTACAGTGTTAAAGGGAAAAAAAAAATCAGCTTTGACCATTGTATACCATTCTTTCTCCTGATACCTGTTCATTTACAGCTGGCAAAGGTGGGTTTTGGGGTTTTTTTTGTTTTGTTTTGTTGGGGTTTTTTGGGGTTTTTTTTAACAGTATGAAGCTATTCTGATTGCTGTTAAACTTCTATTCAAGTGTATTGGCTGAGGTATCCAGTCCCAATCTTTAAAAGAAAAATCTTTTTGTTCAGCACATATACATGATGCATTTCCATTTTCAAGAAAATTGTTAGATTTTTATTGGCCTTTTCTTAAAGAAGTGCATGGTTATATATAGTGTTGAAGTGCTCTGTATTCTTTCTTTTAGACGAAGTGCTTTATCTGTGGAATAGGAAACGACTACTTTGATACAGTGCCCCATGGCTTTGAAACACACACGCTACAGGAGCACAACTTGGCCAATTATTTGTGAGTACAGTCAAAACAAACTCCTTGCTAATTCATGACTTTGCAACCTCTGCAAGTACCCGATTAGCTCTCTTGCATAACTAAGAGTCAGTACTCTTTGCCTTTGATGTGCACTCATGCTGTCTGAATATATAATGCCATGGTGATGGGAGCAAGGAATGAATGAACTTCATTACCTTGTCTCCAGCTTGGTTGTGAGCCACCAAGTTTGTGTGAGGTAGGAAATGGAAACTGTGAACTTAATATGTGACTGTGGAGGTGGTGTAAAACTGACTGTGTTGTGTCAAGGTACAAAGGAATGGTATGACCTGGCCTGGAGGCTGACGGAGAGAGTGCAAAAGCAAAGGAGTGAGGCAAAAGAGGGAAAACTTGCATTTTTGAGTGAATAATTTGAGTGAGGTGCTGAGGCTGACTAAGAGAACCTGGGACTAAGGGAGGTAGGGGAACAGGAATAAGGAAATAGACAAGGGAGGGGCTGGACCAAGGACATCAGGTCCACCTTTGGAAAATCCAAGCAGAGCATCAGTGACCACTAAATTCAGTCTTTTTAAATTTGGAAATAAAGCCATTTATCAGGTCCACAATCACTATATCATACTGTTCCTTTCCTGCCAGGTACATAAGAAAATCTAGTGCTAAAGTCTATTTTACGTTGCTGTCAGTGTGAAGCAATGGATGGACTGTGACTTTGCATCTATAAACTAGCACTGTATGTGCACAAAATAATGAGTGTAAAGTCAAACATCCCTATAAAGAACTTCCACCCAAAAAACAGGTTTTGCAAACAAAATACATTAAAACCACCGTCATATGGGATTTTGTTCCTACTTAGAATGTGCTACACAAATAACATACTAGAGCATACTTACTCTAAGTGCATCATCCTAAGGAAAGGTTTTTTGACATTTTTGTGCATGATCATATTTTATATTTTTACATATGTTTGGAGAGAATGTCTATTATGAGTGAAATTTTGAAATCGTCCCCTAGTGTCTGTCAGATACCTGAAAACCCCAAGACTAATGTATTTTTAAAATTACAAGTTTTTCTGCTCATGATGATCTTGAGTTACAAACACTAGTAAAATATGCCCAAGCTATAATTTCAACAAGAGAAATCTCTTAATTGTCTTCAGCATTTCTTACTCATTGTGAGGAGAGGAAAAAAAGAAAGGTCCCATGACTGTTCTTTGTCTCTAAGTTGGTGTCCATGGGCAAAAAAAACCTTCTTATAATTTTCAGATTAGAAAACTTAGAAAATATTCATTTATACTGAGCTGCTATTTACTGTAAATCAAACTGAATCTTTTGCATTTTAGCATACTATTCATTGAACAATGAGTGAATGTCAGCAGCATCAGGGAAGTAT
Source organism: Falco punctatus (assembly GCF_963210335.1). Classification (NCBI taxonomy): domain Eukaryota; kingdom Metazoa; phylum Chordata; class Aves; order Falconiformes; family Falconidae; genus Falco; species Falco punctatus. The sequence goes on from NC_137584.1 coordinate 83,826,328, forward strand.
ATGTAATGTTTTGGGAATGTTACCATAAATGGAACTCTGGAACTTGTAAGTCCATGAACAGCATTATCACTGTACATGCTGAAAAATATCTGTCCCTCTGTGGGTTTCCTAATGTTTCCAAATACTGGACCCATAACAGATGTTTTTTTGTTTGTAGGTTTTTTCTGATGTATCTTATTAACAAAGATGAAACAGAGCATACAGGACAGGTAGGTTGAACAACTCTATGATGTCAACAGTTATTAAATAAGAATGATTCTAAAATAAAAATTATTCAGGCTTGGTAAAACTGAGTATTCTAATGAACAGCTCCCTGTATGATATGTAACTTAATTCTTATTCTTCTAAACAATTGTTAGGACTTTGGTTTCTTAATGTGAGATTGAGTATCAATTCTGTAGTACTTTCTATCCCTATTTTATTTTCTTAAAGTGTTACTTCCACAAAATATAAATACAGACTGTAGACAAAAATAATGATAAACAGAACATTTAAGCATCATGTGAAAGCAGGACTCTTCGTTTCTCCCTCTTGAGTGTTTTTTAATAATAATTGTCCTTTCTTATTATTTATATATAAATTTCTATGTCTACATTCCTGTATAAATCGATATGAAAAAGACTTTGCAAATATTTAAAATGAAAGCTGTTTTGAGAACTTTTCCCTGGAGGTTTCTTCTTTGCTGTTGTTCTTTCAAACTTCTGGTGCTTCCTTCAAGTTCTATTAAATATACTCAGGAATAAAATATATCAAATTTACAAACTACTATTTTTTTTTCTAGTGATAGTCTGGCAGCTGTCTAAGCAAATGTTTCTGTGTTGAATATTACACAACAAAAAACCTGAAGAGCATTATATACATAGACCCACAGATTTGGGTCAAAGGGATGATTTGCTATAAGTCTATGTATCTTACTCTTTCTGAACTGAGAACTCTTTCAGAAATGTACTGGGCAATTATAATCATCTTCTTTGCATAAATCCTCTCAGCTATGTCCAGTATCAGATTTTATGTATTTGCTTTGCTATTTTTAACATCCATTTGTCATTTGAGAATTTCACATTAGATGGGATTTAAAATTTTTTTTTTTATTTGTGTTTTCTTTTTTTCTTGGCATACAGTGTGTCCTACTTTATTCACTGAGGCCAGATTTCTACTAACTGTTCAGTTTCGGTAATTTGTTAGCTGATCCTTTGAAAATTGAAAGTGCTTCATACTACATAACTTCTAGGGACATGGTTTAGTGGTGCACATGGCAGTGTTAAGTTTATGGTTGGACCTGCTGATCTTAAAAGTATTTTCCAACCTAAATGATTCTATGATTCTATAACTTGTGTGACATATGTCCTTTCTACCAGGGAACTTGTATTTGTGTAATAAAAAGCACATTTAAGGGGTGTGATTAAAATGGAAATAAACTGACATATCCTTTACTATTTTCTGGACAGCCTAGTGATGGAGCCTTACCCGAACAAATAATCAGAAAAAAACCCAAACAAACCCCACCACTGATTCAGAAAATATTGCTCTTCTAAGCAATATTTTTTTAAGGCCGTTTTTTTTAGTGTATTGTGTGTATCCATATTTTGAAATGACTAATGCAGAAATTCAGCCAAATTTCTATGAGAGAAAAGATTCAGCTTACTCTGGTATTTACCTTGTGATTGGCTTTATCTGAGCTTTACAGTGCTCCTGGATGTGCAAGAAGAACTAAATTACCAGGTCCTCTGCTATGTGTTTCTCTAGTGCTTTTTGACAAGGTGACAAAATTCTAAAAGCTACTTTAAACTGATCGAAAACGTTAACGTGATTTTGTAGGTCAATATACAACAACATGGTATGCACAGAATCAAAAAATGAAGCAGTGTATAAATAAAAGAGGAAAAAAAAATTATGGTTGGCTCTTTCTCATTGAATCAAATTAAATTATTTAAATTGTGTTTCTTTCAGGAATCCTATGTATGGAAAATGTACCAAGAACGGTGCTGGGAGTTTTTCCCTGCTGGTGATTGCTTCCGAAAACAGTATGAAGACCAACTCAACTAAGCAGAGATGAGGATTTCCAGATGCAAATATGTCCATGTATTTCCCAGCTCTTTTGGGAACATCTAACAGATTTCTTAAATCCCCAAAGCTTGTGCTTTTTGGAGCACCAAAGCTCTGTTTTTAATGACCCAACTGTGCTTTTATTTTCTTGTGTATTTGCTTTGAGAACACTGGAGTGAAGAACAATGAAAAATAACAGCAACTCTGGAAAACAAACCAACCACTTGCACACACAAAAGATATCCCTATACATAACATGCACACATAAGAAGAGACTTGAGACAGCTTATTTCTGAAACTGCCAGGTGATGCCCTTGTCTATATGATCACACATGGGGTGACATGGTAGCAACACTCATTTGATCTGTTTATTTCATCATCCTGGAAGGAACTATATGTAGTTCGCAGAGGACTGTAAAAGATTGTTGTGGACACTAAGTTGTGGGGAAATAGTGCCTTACTATATGTGGGTTGAGCTATGCAGAAGATGAGTGCATGATAACATTTATTTTTTTTTTATGTCTTCCCTTTCTTCCAAGTTAATATTTATTTTGTGGTGGGTTTGGGAGGAAGGGATTTGATTGTGCACATCTTTTTAACCAGACTGGAGTGTCTCAGGACAAGATTAGGTTATTCTCACCAAGTTCATTTCACATTTACCTTCCTCTTTAGCTTTTGCTCTTATTTTGGTAATGCTCTGATACAACACTGCAACTTTATGAAATCTTTGTATGAAAACAAGATGACTGCAAAAAACACTTTAACAAGAAATGTTTCATTGCATGTTTATTATGCAAGTTTAAAACAATCAAAACAACAACGTTCAGAAGCAAGTTGATCAACATGAGAAAACATTCACAATAATTATATCCATAGTAATAAAGTGTTGTGGGCTTTATTGTACATCTGGAACAAGTGTCATCAGCCAACAATGTATATGTTATGAATTTGACAGTAGTCTTGGTTTCTTTTCTTTTTATTTCTCTCATTTCTGCCACCTGTGATCGATAGTGGAGTTGAAGATTTTCTTGTTAAATTATTTTTTAAAAGCAAAGCTGAAGCAATATCCATTCAGGGACTCCATCAGTTGCATCATGAAACACCAATGATGTGTACATCACTCCATTTTGAGTCCTTTTCAATTGTAATGCCAGTCTTTACAAATAAAAAGAGAGATTCAGAATGGAAACAAGCTGGTTTTTGTAGCATTTGAGGTCTTTTTTATGGAGTCTTTTTATTAATTCCCAGATTAATTACACCTGCTTCAAAACAGGATTAAGCTGCTGTTTCTTTAATGAATGGTTTTGGGTTTGGATTTGTTTTTTCTCCTGGATTTCCTGCTGTTCTGTTGCTTCACCTCATTTCTTAATGGGCCACAGTTTTGTCATAAAATACATTGGTTGTATCAATCTTCAGTTATAATTAAGAAAAATTATAACTAAAGAATTAGTCCTTTAAAAATACTAATTATGTATTCCTGAAAGCCAGGCTTCCAGTTCAGCTACTCTGAAATTGGGATACTGATAAGGTTTCTGGTAAAATTTTCTCAAATTCTGCAATATTGGAGGCCAGAGGCTAGGCAGGCTGCTGTGGTGGGAGGGGTGAGTACAGCAGCTACAATTTTTATTCAGGTTTTAAACCACCTCTACCCGGTTTGGAGTACTCATTCCAGCTTTGTTTCCTCCCGGTTTGGCACAACTCCATAAAACACTTCTAACCAGCCTTTCTGGGATTTGCATATAAGATTTAGAAATGGGGGATTGCAATGATATTCCTTTTTGGGTGTACAACGCGAGAATAGTTGTTTGATACAGTCACACACATGATTGTGGTTTTGCACGTTTTGCTGAGAAATATGTAGCGAATGATTCTGACTGATCTTTCAAGATCCCTTTGTCTACAAAACAAAATCGAATGGACTTTGTAGGCAAATACCAGAATAAAAGTATCACGTTTCTTTAACCTCAGCTTTCATGTCACAAAGCTTCTGGGGTATGCTTGCTGTTGAATCCAGTATGCTGTTTAAAAAATACACGTGAAGCCATACTTAAACACTAGAGTCTTTCAGGATGAGATCTACGGGTTATATGGTGATCTAAAAAGTTTCTTTTTAAGTCTGCAAAATCTTCATTTATTATATTAATTATAGCTTTCCAGAAACAAATTTCTACAGCTAAGAACTGGTTCATGAGAATTTGCAAGATTAGTGTTCACTGCTGGAAAAAGATGGAAACTAGCTTGGGCAGACCTTCAGAGCCTGGTTCCTGGTGCGTGCTGTCCCCTCTGCAATGGCTGTAGACTTTCTGTGAGTCTCTGCAACTTGGCATTTCTGCTTCATTTAGCGCACAAAACTTGCCACTGAGAGCCTTTTTCTTAACACATCTGAATTCCAGAAAAGAAACTAATTTTGAATTTGAAAATAAGAGTATTTCTCATAGGAGGTAGGCTTATTTTTGAAGTATGCATATCCTGTGACTCATACTGTTTCTCACACTGATGTGCACTTTTAAGAGGGTAATATTCAGACAGGCGATATACTATATGATACAGACTGTGTTATCAACATTAAACAAGTTAATACTGTTTAATTTGGTTTAGACTTAGGCAAAGTTGAAGTGGATTCTTAGATTTTATTAAAAAATTACTGAATTACCATGACAAATGCAATTTCTTCAAATTTTTGTGCTGTAAAAGTCAGTAAAATAAGCAATGTGATCATATGAACACAGCCGACCAATAACGACAACTTGCTGCTTTAATAGTTGTATCAAAAGAAATTAACTTTAACATATGTGTCCTATATACTAGCACGACATACAAGATCAGGTAATAAAATGCCACTGCTAAATCCAAGAAATTAAATTATAGTGCTTATGCATGTGATCTTTAGGATAAGGTTATACTTAACACACATATTTGTGTATGCTAATTTTTTTTCAGCTGTTAGCTAAATTTACTGATTGTGTCAGTAGAACTGTAATTTTCAGGAGGAACTCTTGCCCTTTATTGAAGATAGCTGAGAGAGAGTTGTGGTTTACCTCTGAATGGCAAAAGAATTGAGAAGAGCTCTATAAACTCATGATCCCAGTGCATGCATGTTGCTTTCAGCAAAGAAACAAAGGAAGGAATGGCAATGGAAAAACAAAGTAAGGTGGCAGAGCAGTTGACGTGTGACTCATTTGTGGAAGTTGTTACTTGTTTATATTTTGTTCTGCTTAGCACTGGGTTACCTGACATTTGTTATACCTTCTTCCAATACTCTGTTCTTACGTCTTTCCCTAAAACTTTGAAGCCTAAGTCTGAGGTTTTGACTGAGACAATCACAGAAAATAGAAGACAAGAAAAGGACGCTGTAATGTCTTTGGCCCTTGCATTACTACAGGACTATTCCTTCATCTGGCCCACTATGTGCTGTTTAAGTTGTTGTTGGATATTTTCATTTGTGTCTTCCTACTTTTACAGGACGCTTACTAATGGATAATAGCATTTTGCTGGTGCATTGCATAAACATTTCTTTCTGTAACTCCTTTGATAACATTCCTACCATCTTCAGAGGCACTGAATAATTCCTTTTACTTAGTCACCTGTAAAGTATTCATAGTATGTAATATTTTCCAAATAATTTTATTTTCTAAAGTAAAGTGCATACTAATATTTTTATTCATTAACCAAACCAAGCATAACTGTGGTGTCCAGAGCAGTCTCTGTCAAAGGATAAGACATCTGTCACAGAGAGCATGGGTGGATATGTTCTTTGATTAAATCTGTCTAACATTTATGCTCAGAGATGTAGCTCCTTCTATCTCTTTTCTTAAGTCATAGCCACTTTAATTTGTGTATTTATTTGCTTCTTTTTCAGTTTTCTGCAGCTTTTCTAAAGCCATGCTAAACCATAGAGGCTTGGTTGCAAATAGAATTCCAAATTATATCATACAGTCACTCAAGATTTGCAAGATGTTTAAGCACAAATATCCATTTATAGGTGAGCCTTTTTTGCAGCTGCCTCGTTTATCTTTTGGGTTTTTTTTTAGGATCCTTTTCATGTGTTTTCTGAATTAGGGTTTTTGCTGTCATCTGCATAGCATTTTAACTGTACCTATGCAATTTCTTCTATTTGGTCTTCTTCACAATTGTCTTTGGATATTTATTTAGGCAAAAGGATGTGTCTCTGTTAGGTGGTGAAGATGACTGTTCTCAGCAGTTGTTGAAGATGCATGACAGCCAAACAGCATCATTCTGCCGTGCCAATGGAGGTCAAGAGTTGAGGCAATTTTTGATATGAACAGCTTTAGTAATAACAGAACCATGGGCTGATCTGCAGTTGCAAAGGTTTGACCTATACATTTTGGTGAGGATAGAAAGATCTGACTTAGAATTCTCCTGAAAAAAAGTTTTGAAATTTCTGAAATGGAAGAGAGTAAAGCTCAAAAATCCACAATTGCAGCAAACTGAATGTCTTTTGCTTTCAATGAATTGTGTAAATGCTCCAAGTTTGCATGCAAGATGTAGTTGCTCTGTTACTTAGTAGAAATTGCAGTTATATAGATGGAATACCTCTCTCTTGGATATATTTTCAATAATTACCCTTGGAACACTGAAAGATGGCTAAATACTGCTGGATCATGCAATCTGAGATTTGAAATAATTCAGAAGGTTTTGGTCAATTGCTCTTTTTGTAGTGCTAGTAGGATAGAAGGAAACTTCATGAGTTGAATGCATTGAAAAGAATAGAACCATCCAGGGAGAATTAGAGCATGGAAAGTCCTGAAATCAAAGAAAGAAATTATTAGATTTAAAAAAATAGCATGAGAAAGAAAGAATATGAAAGCAAATAATTTCTTTCATCTGTTGAGATGTGTGATTTTGTCATGAAACCTTCAATGAGCTCTGCTTCTGCACTGACTGCTGTGACGGAACTTCTTCATTTCCTGTTAGATGCTTAAGAACCGTAAGTATTTTTTGGTGATACTAGGCACTGTCTAGAAAATACACAGATCACAAGCTTTACTAAGAACACCTTTATAAATGAAAAGAGTTGAAACACAGAATTTTTATGAAGCAGGGTGGGGTTTGGGTTTTTGTTTTTTTTTTTTTTGTTTCAGGTAGATATAGATTCATTTTTAAGTCTTTCATGTTTTATTTTAAACTTTGTTTTGTATGCTACAAGTGAGTTTCAGGATCCAACCCAAAAATTCATTTCTTCTGGTGTCAGCTGCCATACCTGTTCATAACCAGACTATAGTCTTTAGCCTTAAAGAGCTGAAAACCTGAGCAAAGGACAAAAGAGAATACATAGATTCAGTATATGGACAGGAAAGGCCAAGTTTACAGTAGGGTAATATCAGGAACAGAATAGGTAATGATGAAAAATTCATCAGCTGTCTACTTACTAGGTTACCTGCAAGCAAACATAACTGAGAAGAAAAAAGATTTGTAGAAGTCAGTTGGCCTCAGCATAGCAAGCGTTTTTGAAGTGTATTCCTTTTTTTCCTGTTTTTCTCCCTCTAGTAAATTACTGCTGAAAAAAATCCTGAAGTGCCATTTATATACCTCTTTAAAAAAAAAAAAAAATCCATATTTACTGAGATTTAGAGAATATGCTTGCTTTTAATCTTTGGGAAATATTAGCATTTTTGTAGCTTGCTGTGCTTCAATTTCAAAGATACATCTTTCAACTGTTTCTGTACTCTGTGTCTTTGAAGGGAAAATATCCTGCTATGTTCATGAACATATTAATGAACAAAAGAAGTACCTGACTAGCACTAGCATCTTTTCTCTTTCCTGCTCAGCTTTTGAGATATGTTAGAATAATGCTATGAATTGTTTTAAAATCAGGTATTGGGCACTAACACAGATCTATCACACTCCCTTCTCACTCAACAATTACTATGCTAAAGTCTTGTGATTCCTGCAGCTTCATCTTCTGTAACACATTGTGGCAGAAGGTAGAATTCAGCAAAGTACAAGAGATTATTTACTTTAGCATGTGATAATTATGTCAATAGGGATGAACGTTTTTTAAAGAAAAGGCAGCAATTTGTAAGTAATTTGTATGACTGGGAAAAGCTGCTGAGAACTGACTTCACTGTGTTACAGTAAAGTATGCCTTCTAATAAAAGTTGGACAATTTGTTTTTTGAGTGTTTAGGAAAAGTTACTGTGATAAAGTAGACAGTGAATCTTGGTAATGTTCAGGAGCATCGAACTCCTTAGGGAGCTCCTAGTGAGTGAACACTGTATCCTATGAAGGCATCACAGTTATTTTGTTTTCTGCAGTTTAAGGAGTGGAAAAATAAAATAAAAAGTCTTGAACTTATTTTAAACCTTGCAAAAACTACTAGTGAAGAAAACATGATGTGAGGAAAATGGATGAAGTAAAGGTTCATGAACTGTTGCTATATTTCTATGGAGATAATTAAATTGCAGTAATAGTGAAGCAAGTGCCATTCTCAGCTTTGAGGCGCACCGTGCCCCTTGTGCAGACCCGCAGGAAGGTAGCAGAACAGGTGACATCTGGCTCAAACAGTGGCATCCGGTGAGGATGCTCTTCCATCCTGTGGTATCATGCTTGTGCTAGACTAAGCACATCCAGTTCTGGAGTTCTTGGTGCCAGGGAAAGGACGATGACTGACCATCTGTGTTTGCTCAGTTGCGTTATTGGCTCTGTTCCCTGGCAGCCAACTGCGTACTGCATGCCTGCTGATACACAGGCACGTGCAGACAGTTCCTCATAAGAAATTAAAGTCAAATTAATTAGGCAGCTGCTCAGTGCTGACAACAAAGCACTTCTGTCACGTGGTCCGTCCTAATAGAATGATTATATGAGAGGAGTATATCCACGGACTAGGAAATAAACCAGTGGTATGACTGGATCATATAACAGGCTGTTGATTTTTGGTTCTATCCAAATAATACAACATTTCAGACACCTAACTACAATCTATATTAAAGTGGCCTCATAGATTAGATGTAACTACTGCGCTATTTCTAAGTGCTCCACAATGTTACCCTAAGGTTTTAATAAACTACATTGTTGCTATTGAATAGTAATATGTGAAAACCCGAAACTCACTATATTTCCTAGCTATTTGAAAAGATTATTATCCTTGATGCTCATCTACGTGCCCTGCTTTAAGCCAATTCAAGTGACAGGTAAAATGATTATTTATCTTCCTCAGTGTTTTAGAAAATGATGGTTTATAGTGTTCCATGCACATCTGGAAAACTGTTCCATGTTTAATTAGATGTGGCAGAATGGAATAAGCTTGGGATAGAACATAGACACTGAATTTATTTTCTTCACTGGTTCTTTATGCTTGGACAGGTGCAAAATTCATCATAATTTAAATATAAGAATATAAAGATAGACCCATTGTCTTGGAATTTGCCTGTTCCTGGCTCAGCCTTAATTATTCTTGACTCTAATGAAGCAAGTTTGCTTTCTATTTGCTCAGACTTCTGCCCTGTATCAAGAGGTTGATATAACATACTTTGCAGTACTTGGAAGTGATTATAAAAGCAAGCCAAAATAATCCTGGATTATTTCAGGCAAAAAAAAAAAAAGTAATATAATTTTCTTAACTGTTAGTCTTTTGCAGTTTAAGAAGCCTATTTATTGTTTAAATTTTCCTTCTACGAATGATTTCGTATTCCCTTTGGAGCGTCACAGACTGTTATGTTTAATAACCAGATAACCAGATGGAAATATTTCTTTTTGTCTTTATCCAAATCTTCACCTGTCTAGATGACCCTTAACATCTAAATAGTATGCAAATACAGGATAGTTAGAGACTTTCCAGTACTGAGTGCTCATGTAAATCTCCAAAGTACATAATTTATAGTGTATAAAAATGTTGCTTGTATATGCTTTGTGGAACTGATGAATAATTAATTACTTTTTTGTCATAAATATAAGGATTTCATAAGGAATCCTTGAGCGGTCTGCAATTGCAGTAGCCTCTTCTCTGCAGCTATTTGATTTTTTAAAAAATAAAGGTAATTAAGATGCTTGCAAGGCTAATATGCACATTTCACCCACATCATTTTTATTCAGGCTATGAATTCCTTGCCATAGAAATCCAACAGAGTTATAAAAGAGTGTTTAAAATAAGCTTCTGAGACGCTAATCTGAATGTTACTGCTCGGTGTGCTTCTGCCGGGGAAAGCTGTTAGAAAATAAGTCACATTAAGTTTTACTCTTACTGTTTACTACTTAATTTGTCAACGGGGGCAATGTAAGCTACAGAAACGAGAGCTGTGAAAGGAACTTGCTGTACAAGGCTGGTTTATAGTTAACATTTTGCATATATGATCAGCTCTTGATGAACCAATTATCCAGTTTGCAGATTAACCATGATTTGAGTGTAGAAACATCTATGCTGGCATTGTTTTGACCAACTTGGACCTAGAACCAGTAGACAAACTTATCTGTTGTGTTGGTGGTTTTACCACTAGGGACTGATGAAACTCAGGTGTCCCTGTGCCTTAGCCACGCTATCTGATTGCTCTTTTTGCCTTGGTGTGCTCATTGCATCTTTTTGTGGCTTAATTTGCATTCCCAGGATTTGGATTACTTTTGTGACCTAAGATACCTATTTCTTTACTGTATGTAAATGATTATATGCTCCAGAAATGCGTTCCTGAAAAGGAATAGACCAACTCCCCTTGAAAGGTAGTAATCATCTGAGTAGATGCTTTCTACGTGACAGCGCCGTAGTGGTGGTTCTGTGCCTGTTGTAAAGCAATTGTAGTGCTGTCTAACAGAAGTGTTAATGCTGCTAACAGAAGGCTGTTATGAAACAAATGTGACAATCTGCTTTCATTTCATATTTCTTCTGCTCCCTGTCAGCTGTCGTGGCATTTACCTTTCTGATTCCCAAAAGATCCTCCTGTAACTGATCACATTACTATGACGGTATAACTCTGTTTATACTTACAGCTGGAAAGAACAGCCAGCTGAAATGTCCAGTATTCTTTTAACAAATGCAAGCTGTCACCTTGTCAAGAAGAACACCATCAGACACTCATCTTGCAAAGTACATTTATGAGAGTTCTATAGTGAAAACAAGTTTTGTGGGATAGAAACCCTTTGGTTTAGACAGGATTTAATTTCAAAATTATTGTTAGTATTTCCTGAAGGCAGAACACTAGAAAATAAGTAAATTGAATTTCACTGTAATTTGACATCAGTACATATTTATTCTCAGTATTTTTAAGCTACTCCTACTTAGACAACTCAGAATCAGCATCATGTATTTCCTTAAATTAATTAGATGTGTATGCTAATAGGTAGGATAGTTTCCATATTAAAAACAGAGAGAAAAAATTAACTTTCTGGCTAAGTCGAAGGATGAACCATTACTCTGAAGAAAAATGTTAGAGAAATTGGCATTTTAATGTTAAGCAATTTGGATGTGCTTTTTTTTTTTTGTATCTGCATTCTCTCATTGCTTATTAGGTCAGTAATTTTGGGTTTCATTTTCCTCATTAATGGAAAACATGCCACTCAAAAGATCAGTAAGGGCTGCCAAGTATGTACACAATTTTCTAAATATTTTCAGTGCTCTCAGTCTTTTCTTCTTTCCTTTTTAATGTTTGTAATTGACACATTTAAAAAACTAAAAGCTGGTAAGGCCATCATGTCCTTAAGCTGCCAAGTGATTGTGATGGCAGATTAAAAAACATGTTCATACAAAAAATTGATTTAAAGGGGTTTTTTTTGCATATTTAGAACAGTACCTCCAGTAAAACTAACTTTTATAAGAAGATGTGCTGAGAAATAGCAGACTGTACCTGGGGAAGGGGCATATGGAGACACTGACAACATGGTCCTCAGCAATGCTGAGGACTTTGCTGAGTGCTGTACAGATGCTGCTAAATCAATCCTCGTACTTTCATGAGATGGTTCTGGAAATGTTTGGGGTGTGACAAAGCTGTGATAAGGGCTTTATCACCATGCCTTAGAGAGTAGGTGTGCAGTTTATTGTGCCTTATGCATATCCCTCATGTGCCATAGAATGAAAGAATAGAAGCGCTACTACTGTGGTATAATGATGGCATTGGCATGCAGCAAAATTATGGGTGTATTCTGCAGGAATTTAACATAAGGTGAATGCTTATCCTTATCTGACTGGAAATCTGTAGTATATAGGGTTCTAATTAAAAAAAAAAAAAAATGCTGCTTTTATTCTGGTTGTCCTGATCTCCTTGGCTTAAGCTGTGGTCCTATGAACACTTCCCTTTCCTCAGGAGGAAATATGCGTGGGCACTGCGGCACAAAAAGCAACCCAGGTTGTGTCTTCCATCCTGTGACCCACAGCTGGTTCTTGCTTCTTTAGAAACAAAAAAACCTGATCACCTTATTAATACTTATAAATGAAATATAAACTTTGCAATTATAAATACCTGTCTCGGAATCTCTTCTTAGTTGATGTGGTGGATGCTTCAGCCTTTGCTGCTCTTTGGTCTGAGCACTCATGGAAAATGCAGATGCTTCCAGTATTGAAACTGTGAGTGTTAGACGTAAGGCACAGTCATGACCATTGATGGCCAGTAAGCAGAGAGAGAAAATGTCTGGAAATGCTGTAGCTGTTGAAGCCGAGATATCTCGTGTTGCCTTGAGCTGTGATGTGGGATACCCCTGACACCTCCCTGACACAGTGGGAAGCAATTACACGTAACACCGCTCGGTTTCTCTTGCCAAGGGATGTGTTTCCTCAGATTTGCTAAAGGAAAACTGCAGGACAAGAGGGCAGGGGGAAGATTGTGCATCCCTTTTCGGTGGTGTAAAAGCTTGACTGAAATCCTATTTTCTGTTACTCATTCCAGTTTAGGACTTGTGAATTAAAGGAATTTTAGATATTTGTAGTGCAAAGGCATGTTTCACTTAAACACGTTTAAATTAAGCTGTATGAATTAATTGTGTTATGGAACAGAACCGTTCTCTGGTACATTTAAAGGCATGCAATATCTCTTTAACACGGTACAGCCCTTTTAATGGTTTTCCATAGTAATTTCTCCCTTTGGCTGTGTTGTATTCAGCTTCATTTTAATTGGTCTTTTAATTGATTCCTTGCACTGTTATCTTTTCAAGAACTGAAAATACAACTACAGTGGTGTCCTCATTTGTCACATTTCATAGCAAATTAAAATTCACTTTACATTAAAAATACTTTGGTTTTCCTCCTAAGGTCAAGTTAATGGATAACAATTCCGGAAAAGGCCTATTAGTACATCCCGTTTATCTGGCTATTCTGCAATTTCAAGATGTTAGCACTTTTAAGAAGCTGTTAGGGAAGGTGCTAATTCAGAGATTGGTTTGTTGCATTGAGCAATTGCGAATTATGGCTGTTCACATGGTAAGAACAGACTGTCTGGGGAGGCAGTCCAAGCATTTATGGGGTCACAGATATAATTAGATTAATTCAGTAAAACACGGTCCACAAACTAATCATAACCAAAGAAAGAAAGATGATGAGTAATTGTGATCAAAACATTTTCTAGGAAAAGGGAATAACATAGAAAATGTATATTTAATGACTTAGACAATTAGGTGTCTTCTACAGAAGTGTAGAAAAGCCATCAAAACTGAAAGCTCATTTGTAAAGTAGTAAAGATTCTGAAATGTAATTGTTACCTTAAGGAAAATCATTTAAAATACTGGGTTCGTATTACACTTATTTAGAATGGGTCTTTTAAAGCAGAACAAGGAGCAACCTCTAGCTAAATGGGACTTGCAAAATAAAACTAGAATACCGTGAGAAAATGGTTTTGTTGCAACAGTTTTAGAAATGGCAGAATTTGGTAAAGGGCAGCTGTATTCCTGAGTACAGAATTCTAGCACGCCTTCTGGTTGAGGCTGAAGCAATTTGAAGGCTGGGCAGTAGCTGGCCCGCATGCTGGGGTGTACTAAGCCTCTTTTATATCCTTGACTACATGCAATTGCCAGGCATGCAGCAAAGACCAACCGGTGGGCAACTGGGGACAAAAACGTGATCTTCTCAGCTTCTCTGGCTTGTTACAGACACAGGTAGAACGCAATTATTACCGGGATTTACCCCCTGGGAATTCTGGAGGCTTTGTAACCAAAACGATGCCCCGAAATAATTGAGCCGCTGCAGCCCTGTTATTAGAGTTCAGGAAGAAAGCTGAAAAAGCAGGTGGTGCCCACACATCTTGCAGATTTTTGAACAGACCTCTAGCTTTTGAGATAATGAAAAGTATCAAAGACATCTTTATTTTCCAGAAGGACAATGAAGGGTTCTCTATTAATCTGCTGAATGCTTCCTGCCAAAATGTTCCTCCTTTATAATATGAGATACAGTAATATCAAAGTAGCCTGGCATGTCTGATTCATAAAAATAATGGAAAAATAAATAATTTATGTATATAAAAATTAAAAAATGCTGGATATTTGTTAGTAACTTCAGCCCTTTTAATAGCATTATTGCTTTAGGAATGAGATAGAAACAATATTTTTTTTAAGGAAAAGGAAGCACCATAAAATCACCAGGTATTTAATATTTCTGTTAAAAGAAAGGAAACAAAACAGGTTACATCAGTTCCTGCATTTCCACCACATCCATGTGAGGTCAATGCTGGTTAATATTAAGGCAGATCTAAAGCAAAGCATAGCAGTGGGTTTGTTTTTTTTAAAAAACACAATAGAGTTTAACCTCCAAAGGCACAGTCTAGACAACCAGCATTTAAGACAAAATATTAATCAAAATATTAAGACTGGAGGAATGTGGTGATTTAGGCAGTGCCATGGGGCACTGGAGTTTTCACTCTCTTTCTGGTTCTTCTATGCACTTCCCATAAACTTGGCATTTTTCCCCTCAGTCTGTATGGAGTCCGTTTTTGCTCCTAGCATGCCTGATTCCCTGGGGAGGGTGAGTGCCCAGCTGAATCTCAGCTTCTCTTGATGTTGAGATGCAGGTGTGCACCGTTGCCTGGAACCTGTGGACAATAAACGGGGGCTGCTGGGCAGAGTCTGCTGAGGCCCTTTGTGTCAGTTTTGTGCAACTCGGTGAGACGAGCGTGGCGCGTTAAAGGAGGAACATCTTGGCTCACTGGAGCAAAATGCGGCACAGTTACTCGGCTTTTAGTTTTTCCTCCATCACTTCAGGAAGAAATTTATTTTAAAACCAATTGTAAATTCTTATGAGTTGGATGAGAGGACAGTCAGAGTCGATGGTATTATTAGTTTTTACTTCCCAAGTGCTTTACAAGTGAAGCAGAATTTAGGCTTCCTCAGTTGCTGAAGAAAACAGCTCTTTGGTGAAAAATGGCAAGCAGGTGATGGTGCTCGTAAATACCCAGCCGGAGAGGTAGTCGTGGCTAAATGCAGGTACGTCATGTTTGCTGCTTTCTTGCTTTGTTGCCGTCAGGTTTAGCAGTGCGGTACTGCGTAAACCAACCTGCATGTGGAACACCAGATCCGACTCTGAAACTGCAGAGGAGTGAGGAGCTGTATTTATTTAAGAGTCCTGGGTTGGCTTATTTGTCAGTTGTCTGTCTCAGAACAGAAGGGTACGATTTGTCATTTTCAGTTTGAATTTGAAGGGTAAGAGGGTATAATGCAACTTGATGATGTAATGCTAATGAAAAATACGCAGTAAAAATGAGATGGGGAAGAGAGAAACTGAAAATATGAGGGTTATAAGAAAAGAGTTCTCAAATTAAGAAAAAGCAGAAACGTGTGAGATAATGGTGGGTGAAGAAAGCATAAATGGACAAGAGAAGTTCCCTCTGCCTCAACTCCCCAAAGTACCATGGCCCCAGCTTAGTGATGGCCAGAACCTCCTGATGGTGGCTCTCTCTACTTGTTTGGTGTTACTATGCTAAGCACACCCCTGTGTGCATGCTGTGTTCGTAGCACCGATTGTAGCTACTGGCATTCTTGTACGGTACCTCGTGAGCAACCGATTTTACTTTTGTCCCGCAACTAATTTTAGTACTGACTACTTAGAAGGTTCTTTGTCTTTTTGATCTTTGGGGACAGAATGGATTTACACAGTAGTGTTCAGCTGTGTTATGTGACAGCACTGTTATACCTATTGTAATAATTTTGAACTAATGTACTTATGAATCCCACGTGGATCATTCTACATAGGCAGCTCTTGTGCTGCAGGCCAGAAAAAAGAATGCTGCGAAAGCTTGATGGAAGAAGACAGCATTAGTCTAAATATCTATGATTCCGCTACAATATGTGGCTGTGTTGCTAAGTAGCTACACAATACTTACTTTCTCTGTGTTCTTTGACTAGAAAACCTTTCCCACTCTTCATAAACTCTGCAAAGAGATTCTGATTTTTTTTTCCTGTTTACTAATTTTCAGTGTTTGAAAACTGCTGTAAGAATTTTGCTAAATAACTTCTGGAATATCAAAAGGGAGAAAAAAAAGGTTTCTATTCAGAACTATTTACGTTTTCTTGAAACTCCATAGCAAATTTCTATGAATTTGCTTAAAATGATTTCTTTTCACGTCCTTTTCCATTGATTCAAATCCTAACTCTTTTTCTTTTATCATATGCTTTTGCTTGGGTAGTGGTTAACCTTTTTCTTCTGAGGATTCTGCCAGTCACAAGGCTGTTCATCTGTCTTCTGGAAACAAAGAATTCCAACTTTTTTACCTAAAAATTTGGGTTTTTTCTCATTTCTGTATTGCATTGTCTGTATTTCTGTTAATTTTTTTATTATTTGATAATCTCAAAAGTCTGTGGTTATTAAAGTTTTCTTAGAAAAAAATCAAAATAACATATGAACCACTTTAATATGTATCAGACATAAAGGAAAAAAATGCAATTAAATCAACACCATTCCCAATTCTTTATTACCTCCAGCAACCGATAAAGTTTGAGTGTTTCCACATGCTTGCAGCTGCAATAAAACCATGTCTCCAGTAGAGCAGGGTATGGTGTTTCTACTCTGTTGATGTGAACTGTGTGTATGGTTATTTATACAACATTTTCACCTAAAACTTTAAATATAAACCAGTTAAACGTATTTACCTTTATGAGATTACTCTTATGCTTCAGAAAAAGTGACAAAAAGCTTCTTCAGAGAAGAACAAGGGAGTCAGAAATTTGCTTATTTTGCTTAGTATCTTTTCATGGTCCATTTAACTCACTAATATTGATTGTTATGTAGTATAAAAGCTTATTTAATGTTCATTTGATATTGGAAAAATTCCAGGTGTGTTGATGTGGGTGGGTTTTTCTCTTACATATGGAACTGAGGTCCCACTTCCTGATGTGAAAATTCTTCTGAAATCATAAAAGAAATCATAAATCTCGATCACAAAAGTAATAAAACAGCAATTTTGGGGTTTACATTTCATATACTCTCCTTATCAAATATTTTTAAATAGCCTTAAACATTGTGACTGTTTATGCTTTCACCGTAGTTGACTCCTGCAGCTGCTTGGTTTGGTGCAAGCAGGACTGCAGGTACATAAACCCTCCGTAGCTTTGTCTAGCTAGCGAGGCCAGTGGCAGCTGTAAAGCAGGACAGGTTGGGAGCCAGGGTGGCCTTGGAAATATGTGTGATTGATCTGACTCCAGTCCTTGAGAATGTTGAATTCACTTTCATTCATATATTTTTAAAAGCAGGAGAGACCATAAACCTAATATTTTTGTCTAGTTTCTGTATAGCATAGACTAGTATATTTTATACAATTTTGCATAAAAAATTGTAGTTAAAGAAAGCATATCTCTCAGAAACCCTGCTTTTCTGAACTGAAGGTATCCGGCTATACAGAAACAGACTCTGCCTTATTTATTCCAATGCTTGATCAGCCTCAATTATAGTAATTAAAACCTTGTTTATCATGTTACATCATTGAGTACAGCAAAAAGCTTTTTCTGTGCTTATCTAAAGCACTTTTTCATGCACTATTTTTCATGCCCACAAAGATGCTTATTCTCTATTGAGTCATCTATCTTTTCATAAATTACTTGTTTTGATAATTTCTTTTAATAAAGTAGATGTACCGAAATCTTTGCATCTTTCTTTGTCAGATGGTTTCTTCAGACCTCATTAGCTGTGTGTTTGGAAAGCATATTTTTTTAAGCTTGGGCAAAAGAATCATATGCTTTGTGGAAGCATTGCGATATGTATATATAGTCTTATGTACAGAGAGATTCAAGTGAGCACTCATATGACTTATTTATGCTGCAAGCGTTTGCTTATATACTTTTTAATGAAGCATCATGCTGAAAACATGAATATATTTGCTTGAACAATATGACATTTGCATCTTTTCCAAACCCATGGCTTTCCAGGATAAGGTAAGATTGTATTCCTTATTTGTGAATCTTTGACTTAAAACTGTTCAAAATGACCTAAAGGTCAAAATCCAAAACCTGATATGACTGTCCTGTCCTCATTACTGTCCTGTTGTCATCATGTAAGAGTGATTGAACTGTGTGACCTTTGCATCGATAAAAATATTTAAACTAATTTCCAGTAAAAGCACTGCTGGCTACCAAGTGCTGATTCCTGCAGAATCCCTTACAGAAGGTTTCACTTCTGGGTCTTCTAAAATGTTTCTAGGTCAATTTATGTAAGGAAAATAATTAATTATTTATATTTTCTCTTATTTCAGGTAATCAGTCTTCTACAGAGATCTGAAAAACCTTTGGATATCAACATTCAGTCCAACAGTTCCTCACCTTGCCCAGCCAAACTGTCCCAGGACCTTCAGGCACCATGATCCTGCCCACTGGCCCCCTCATGCCCCATCCCAGCAGTCATGGGAGTCCTTGGAAACCCACATTTCCTTTCTTTTGTCTTTGCTCTCCTCTCCTTGGTTTGTGTGTGTGTGTGCTGTGTGTTTTTGTTTGGTTGGTTGTGGGGCTTTTGTTTGGTTGGTTTTTTTTTGTTTTTTGTTTACAGCAACTAAAGTGCCAGGTTGAAGGACCACCAGTGACCTTTCTGGATTTCTTGGGGCTCTAATTCTGTGAAGGGGCAATATTTGCAAGGGTGCGTTTCTCAGACAAAGAAAACTTTCTCTTTGTTACTGCATGGGCTCTTATGGTTCCTGTACCTTTGGAGGATATTTTGGTAATGACTTCTGGATGCTGGAAGCCCTAGGAACTTCATTAGCATGGAAAGGGTGCTTCACCTAGCATTAGTTGAGTTTCCTCAAAGGGACTGATTATGCATTTTCAGAAACTGTATGGCTAGGAGCCATACTTCACTTCTTTTGATGACACTTTCTTTTCAAAGGGTCTGATCTTTCCATTGACATCTGTTATTGTCCCTTTCTGAATTCCTCTTACAATGTTTAGGGGGCCCAGAGGAAAAGACATTTTAGCTGACATTTGGAAGGCAGGGTTTTTTTTTTTACTTATTTAATTTCTTCTTTGGTTTTGGATGCCCATCATTCTTGTTTCCATTCAAATTAATTCCTGCGTATTTAGCTGCGCTGATATTTTGTGGCACCGGATGAATTCCCTGCTGAAGCATGGCAGCCGCAGCAGCCTGTTTGGGAAAGGCAGTGCTGTCTGTGGGATGAAGCATATAGCCATGTGCCAGGCCTGCCCGCCCCCTCCAGGATCTCTCACCGGTAGCATATGTAACTTATAATGTCCACATGTAAACTATAACAGACTCATCTTCTGCTGAATTTCCCCTGTGGTGGAGCATGGCAGGAAGACACGGAGGTAAGCATCTTCAGGACTGCAGAGGTGCATCAATATCCTTGCCAGCAGTGTTCCCTCCTACATGCTCCATCCTTACTCTCCCGCTCCTCAAATATTTATTTGCTCTGCAGTGCAAAAC
This sequence comes from Falco punctatus, assembly GCF_963210335.1. Classification (NCBI taxonomy): domain Eukaryota; kingdom Metazoa; phylum Chordata; class Aves; order Falconiformes; family Falconidae; genus Falco; species Falco punctatus. The sequence continues at coordinate 83,846,156 of NC_137584.1, forward strand.
ACCCTCAGCAGGTTGGAGTGAGAGCAGCCCTTGCCCCTGCTTCCCTTCACAGTGGTTGTACTGAGCAGTGCTGCAGAAAGCGTGAGATGGAATGTGTCCTCAGCAGGTGACCACAAGGAGAACATCCCTCTGGCCAGGAGAAAACCAGGTCACACCACCCTGGGCTGTTTTCAGAAGGACCAACCTACACTTGCATTTTAGAATGAGGAGCTTTGCTTCCTTGTGCCAAAGAAAAATTCAAGATGTGAATCTTGACTAAAGGGAAGTTACCCTGCCCCCCACCTCCCCCCCAATATTAGTGAAATTACTATTTAACTACATTAAAATGAAAACTGCTTTTGGGGGGTGATAGTTTTGCTGTAATTAAAAAAAAAAAAAAAAAAGTGAGGTTAAAAGATAAAAGTTTGTGAGCGTAGTTGGTATGAGTATTTATACTCTTCGTCACTGACTGAAATAAATATATAAAACAAAAACACTGTTGTGTTTCATATAGTGGTAAGAAAATCAAAGTATCAAAGTGCTTTCCTAAAGACCTGTATACTTTTGTCATTTCAAACAGTAAGATATATGGTATCTATCTCACTTACTGTCCCTACTTTTTCCTACTTTTTCACAGTTGTTACCACATGTAGCCATATTGTTACCTGAGGTTTCTTGTTTGCAACCCTGAGAAATCAACATCATTGAGAAAGTCATTTTTGAAGACCCAAAAGTGGAGTGCTAATTAAAGCAAAGCAGCAAAAAAATCTGATAAATGTGTGCACGGGGAAAAGAAATGGAATGATGAGCATCAGATTTCCCTTCAAGACTTAATCCCAGTATATTAATCTGTCAAGCCATGCAATTAACCATCCACCAGCCTGATTGGCACGAAGTGACGTCTTTATCATTTTGACAGAAGCAGTGGTGCCCCAATCTTGAACAGGAGACTGTTTTTCGAGCATGTACAGGGAACTTTGTCAGGTTTGAAGGAAAAGTTTGTGATGGCTGCCCTAGGTGTACCACCCATGTGAAGTGGCTGCTTTGGCTTTGGTGACACAATACCAAGTAGCAGATTGAGTGCTGAAGGACATGAAAATGTTTTTGTGTGGGTCTGGCTGAAGTACATTAATGAAGCGACTGCAAATGTTTGTTGTGGCCACTCCTTTCCTAAGCATCTGGTTCTTCAGCTTGGTTGACTGCCCATCTTAGGTTTCAATTAACCCAGAACTCCAAAACCAATAACAAAAATCAACATGTTGTTTTTAATTTTTTACTGTCTTTTCTTAAAGCTCAGATGCAGACAGCTGTAAAAAAAACTCTAGAAAATTTTGATATAAAAAACTTTAGGCTTCTCCTTAGAAATATTCAGCTGGAAAAAAGTTTCAGCACTTTTCACTTTTCTTAGAGTTTAAAAATGTAGATATCCACCAGAAAGTATACTAGTATTTTTATTACTAGCAAAATTATGTCATTAAAAGGCCCAGACAATTTAAAAAGATATGTAAGAAGTAATATGCAAAGTGCACCATCAATACACACTTTCTATATCCTGTGTTTATGAACAGCTGTATTTTGCATGAGCAACATTAATAACTGAACTCATGTGCTAGTGTTGCTGATAAGATGATGTCTGGTTTTCACCTGCGCTTGGGTATAAGAGTGGCAATGTCCATTACTGAGAATATATTGCAGTAATCATTTACTTTATAGCACAAAACTGGAAAAAAACCCCAAACCAGCAGACTTTCTTTATGTTTTAATATTGTTGTTTATGATCTCTTGAAAGAGTTTGTCTTTTAGAAGTTGCTCTGTATATTGTTTTCTTCCACAAACCTCAAGATTTTTAAACATTTTTCACTCTATTGAAAATACATCATGGATTGATGTGTCATATTTGGATCTTTCTGTCTTTGTTCAGTTCCTTTGTCGTACTATCTTGTTCAATTAGGTGCTAAGTTAATTCATATATTTCATTTGCAGATCCATAATTAGAGAGAAGTTGTAATTTCTCACCGAGCACCTTCTGATTTCTGTGAAGTAAGAGCTCCTTTGGACCTGCAGTATTTAAGAGGGGACAAGAAATTTTGTGTGTGTATAATCTGCTGTAGGGATCCAGGACTCATTTAAGGGAATCCTTAATAAATTGAAAGATTAATTGTTATCTAATTAGCGATATCATTAGTCTGAGTGAAAACTATGCTTATTCTGGCTTCCTCTGTAAGTACCATGCAGCAATGTCAATAGTCTCTAAAAGTATTCTATTCAGTGTTTTGTGGCTATTTTGCTGGACATTTTATGCCTACCTCTTCCGTGAACTCTGACTACCAACTTTAAATGTTACTTGTTTGATTTCTGTTATTTTTATTTGTGTTAGAAATGTGATATCCATCTCCTGACCTCTTGACATGAGTATTTCACTATAATTCTAAAACTAGCATGTCATGGTCATATGATGTTTTCACTACAGATTCAGAAACCATTTAAAAAATGTACTTTATAAGATGAACCTGATTCTAAGGGTCATCTAGAGCTTGAAACAGAGCCATTCGGTATTTGAAAATAATTCAGTAACACATTGGTTCTTAAACAAACCCAACTACTATGTAATAATTAAAAAGCTTAGGCCTAACATCATTTAATGATTCTGAAAGACCTGCTTGATTAAAAACACCCAGAGAAGATTAATGACTGCAATAAGTATACAACCTTATGGCATCTCATAAAATTGTTCTTTGAAAAGTTTAATGTAGACTTAATAAACAGTAATTATTCCTTCCTACCATATGGTTGATACTAGGTACGTGAGGGCGGAACCTACTTGAAATACTATTCACAGGCTTGGGTAAGTTGAATAAAAACATTAATTACTTGTATCATGAAACATAAGAGGTGATTGCTCCTAGAGGATGTGTCATGCTAATAAAAATACTTGCTTTCAATGGTAAAGGTTGAGAAATGTTAAGAATTTTTGTTTCCATAGAGGTTTCTTTGTGATAATATCAAAACATTCGAAAGATTGGTAATTATTTTTTCAATTTCAAACTAGTTAATATGAGTAATCAGGAAATAAGGACCAGAATGTAGAAGTTCTTTTTGTATGTAAAGATAGACATAAGCATGTGAAAGATGATTTCCCTAAAGTGTGCCTTAAGATTTTGGGTGCTTATTCCTCTGGGCATCCATTGATTTAATTGGCAGCTGATTAAAACATAATTCAGTAGCAAGCTAAATACCAGAACATACTAAACAGAACAGTAACTCAAGTATTTCAGACTGTTCTGGAATCAGAATTCAGTATTGCACACCAATTACACTCCAAACTGAATTTTTCTGAAGTTCTACATTACTCAGGCTGAAAGTAGCATTTTGGATTGCTTAACTTTTAGTCGTTAGCTGAGGTAGTAGGAGCCAAGGGGTCTCTGTAGACTGCATCTGTGGAGCTTCCTTTAGATTATCTCGTCCATCCTCTGGAGAAGGGTATTTTTCTCTGGTTGTGGTTTTACAGTCAGTTCAGTCCATGCTGTTCTCCATTAATTGCTGGTACTTTCAGCGTGGGTTTTTAACTCAGTGGAGAATAATAATTCAAAACAGGAAAAAAATTACAGGAAATGCAGTACCTTACCTTATTATACCTTATTGTTTATGTGCAGTAATGGTATGTTTTGAGTCAATAATTTAACAGTAGACTGAAATGATGATCATTCTCTTCTCTGCTTTTTTGTTACATTACTCTGTCTTAAAATGCTCTTGTGTGCTTTCCATTCCCTGTGTTTTACTTACTTATTCAGAATCTCAGAAGGGTGAATGTCAAATAATACTCATCAATGTCTGTCAAATTTCTTCATCCTCCTCTCTTCAGCTAAAGGCTTGTTTTCCCCATCTTGTTATTGTTGTCTTTCTTTTATGAAAGTGAGTCAGTTTTCTCCTGGAACAATACGGATCAACAAATAATTTAAAACAAGTTTGACACAGTGCCCTTTAGATAAAAGCTCAGTGGGTTTGTAAATATACCAGTAAAGTTCTAGTTTTCTGGTCAGAGGTAATATATCATGGGTTGGTACTAACTGAAAACAAATTGGATCCTGCTGTTTAATTCAGTAGGAGCTGAGTTAGTCTGGATGAGTGAGTTATTGCCCTTAAATGGAGATGGATTTAAAGAGATTAGCTGGTTATATTCAGGTATTTCAAAGTATTTTTTCCCACATGTCAAATTTGTATGCTCTTATCTCAGCTTTACAGATCAGATGGGCTCATTCTAGTGGAGTCCAGGGCAAACTTGTCCCTATTGCTGTTATGGTGAAGCTGAAAATTAATTTATTGTAAAAGTTAATCTTACTGTAGTGGTTTCTCACTGGAATCAGATAGACAAAGTGAACTATCTTGCAAGTCCTGCTTGCCTCTGTACCGGCTGAGGTCTCACTGAGGTTAGTTTTTCTGCTCTCCATTCAAGGCAGGCCAGATAGGAAAAGCCAAGGTGTAGTTCAACAACCTGCCCAAGGACTTTTCCCCTCTCGGTGGCATACCTTTCCAGTTGTAACTAATTTACTCCAGCTCACCAAGAATACAGTTAATCATAATACTAATCCCAAACCTATTTATCACTTCAATTTCACATAATTGTCAATCTGAAAGTTTGTCTTTTTAGTAGTCTTTGTCCTGTTATTCTGCTGATATTTGTCCTGTTATTCTGTGATTCTACAAGAAATCACACTGCCCCGTAACTGAGTTATTAACCAAGAAATTAACATCTGTGAAAATATTCACTGAAAATATTACAATTTTTTTAACAGTGGGGGGAAAAGTTGGGTTAAAGTGAATGTTTAATAACCACTGTTACTAAAGCCTTGTTTAAAAAGTAGTTATTTACTCATTTATACAGACACATGGATCCTACAGTGATGGATATAGCGTGGGAACTTGGACATGAAAGAAAAGATCTTTAATAACAGCATGAGAAACTGAAAAATGTTGCAAGTGAAATCTTTTGAAACATGCAAGAAGAAATGTTCAAACGAGAAGAGGAAGGAATGTGATGCCTGCTGTGCTCTTTCAGATATGCAGGTTCATTTGCTTCAACATGTTTTTGCATCTACCTTTTCCAAACAGTGCTGTGTTATTCCACCCCATATGTCAGCAGTGTCAGAGAGATGTAGCGGCCAGTTCATTAGCCTCATTAGGCAAGGCAGCTGCAGCCTGGGATAATGGTGAATGAATGACTTGCACTAGCAAAACAGAAGACAGGCAGCATTGCTTCTCCGGCTTTGTTACATTTTTCTGTCACTTGGGGGGGGGGGGTGCTAAAACTGATACTTGGTTGGATATTGCTCTTGTTAGCAAAGACAACTGTTTGCCTTTCCCTTCTTCACTTCCTAACAAGTGTTCTGCTTTGTAATGGTCTAAAACCTGAGAGTGGCTGAAAGCCAATGGAGCACGTTCAAGGTGCCTGTTACTGACAGCTACACAGGCCTCATAATAAAACTCCTGTTAGAATGCAAATCAGTTTATAAACTATCAACTCCCCTCTGTAAATTCCCCACTGGCTCTATAATTATCTTTGCAACTGAATTATTGATTATTAGTGTGCCAGATCCTGGCTTAATTTGGGTGAGGAATATAGCCACTGGCAAGATAAGGATATAATTTGGAGATACAAATGCACATGCCTTTTTAAAAAGCAATCTTTGCTCAAATGGACCAAAAAGAGATATTTATGTTGCCTCTCTCTTCAGTTGTATATTTTGCAGTAGCTGCTGAAGACATGCTTTGGCTTGCAACAACCAGATGAGAGAGGTACCGGCTGCAGAAGGTATGGTTCAGTTGGGATGCAGCTTTGCATTACTTCTGTGAGATCGAGATTACTTTTCACTCAAACTTCCTGCTTGATATACCTAACAGTCTTTTAAATGAACCTTCGAAGATTCCTCCTAAATTTATGTAACTGTATTTGTCTTCAGCCTGTGCCTGAAAAACTATGGTGTAGGTTAGCAGGGTGATTGGTCCAGCCTTATGCAATGAATCAGCAGAAAAGAAGCAAAATCCATTTGTCTTTTATTACCAACCCTGCATTTTATTGCCAACACTGTGGTGTGTTTGCTTCTAGAAAGTACTTGCAGCATCCTTGGTCTGTTGCATGGATGCCTATTTCTATTTGCCAAAAGCTGCCCACTATATGACCAAGTATGTAAATGAAACTCATGAGCTCTGACTCTGTCCATGACCCCGACAGCATGGGTATCTGTACTGAAACACTTGCCTAAGCTCTGTTGCTGAACTGGAGATTGGTTCTTGGGAATTTGGTGTGGTTGACAAAGGGGGATGGTACTCTACACTGATATTAAAATACATAGCTATCAATAAATGATATCAAAATAGGGTCAGTGCTTTTTTTCCAGCACAGTGAACCCTGAGCACAAGATGTGATGACCAGAAGCTTAATGTCAATTGCTGTGCTAAATATTAAGCAGAAGGTATTATGCAGCTTTTGGAAACGTTAGGGTGTGCTTCAAGTAGCTTTGGAACACTTGGGGTTTGCCCCTGGTTTAGAGGTGCATGGTCTCCCATACCTTAAACTGGACCCAGTGTGCCTTCCAGTTTTCAGGAAGCCTATGCCTGTTCTGTCACTATCAGCTCATATTATTGCTGCTCTGTAAGCTTACAGAAAAAGAGATTACTTTTGTCTTAGTGCAGGGTGAATGCATACTTTATATTTGGCATTTCTGAATCTGATCTTGCTGTATAATCGTTTAATTCTTTGCTTGTAAGTGTATTTGACAATGAAAAGAGATCATTGGCTGTGATATTTGAGAGCACAACCCAGAAGCAGCTAGCGAGAGAACTGACAAGGAATCAAGGAGGAAGAGCACACGGTTGAAAATGCCATCTCCCAGGCTGAGTGAATCAATGGACCTTTAAACCTCCTGTCCCACACAGCACATAGCAAAGTTAGGAGGGGGCAGATAGGGCCTACAAGGAATGGCGAGGGTGACCGATAGAACCGGCGCACTTCAGTTTGGAAGAAAGGTAAACTTGAAGTGGTATTCCACCATTTCTCAAACCGCGAGTCATTTGGAGATAAAGAAGAAGGTTTAATCTCTTTCCCGCCCGCTCCCACTCCCCGCCCCCAAATCAAGAATCAGTGGTTACCCACCTAAATTACCTGACTGCATATTTAAAACACACAAAATCACACCACTGAGTCACATCATAATATCCTTTTGGTTTCCATAGCATAACAGAGGGACCAAAAGGCTAAAGAATCTGGGAAAAGGAAGAGCTGGGAAAATTTAATTTTTGCATTGTTAAACTGTAAAGGGGTTATGGTAGAACAGTGCAATCAGCTTGTATATACTTAAAAGGGGATTTGAGCTGTTCATTGATTTGAGTCTAAACTTCTCTAAGGCATTCATTTTCTCATGGTCAAATTAGTTATTTAGATTCTTCCTTTATGATGGCTATTTCACCCAGAGCTTTTGGTGGATTTGCAGTAACATTTAAACGTGAGGAAAAAGAAACTTAGCTTGTGCTTACACAAAGAGAAAAGAAGGACGAGATCTCATGGAGTGAAATAAACCTAAAGTTGGCCGCAGTAGTGTTTTGTCTCTGGAAAACGCTAGCAAAAGCATTATCTTTATTCCAGAAAAGAACAGATATATAAATTCCCCTGAAAACTGATTGTTTTAAAAGAGTTGTCTCAGTTTTCTTACTTATAACTTTAATTTCTAACAAGATAGAAGAAATCTAAGAAGTTATTTGGAAACCAAGGAAATGCTCTCAATTTAAGTCTACTCAAACATACATGGCAGGATAAGAGGGCAGTGAAACAGCTGCAAATTATCTTTTCAAAGGCAGAGCATTGAAAAGTGGCTTTTAGGAACAAGATTCAGACTTTTTGTGCCTTTCTGACTAGAGGAACTTGTATAATTACTAAGGTGTGTAGCTCTTTTTGTTCTTGGTAATTAGCACCAAGAAAATATATTACCACAGCAGGAGGTTTTCCATCTTCTTGAAGTATTTTGGAAAAGAAAAATAGGAACTTTTTTTTTTTTCCCATTTAACAGTTCTCATTTAATGTATGTATGTGTGAAATTCAATTGATATGTATTTTCTCACTGTGGAGAGTGACTGTTCAGCCTTAGTAGTGTTATTTGCGCTACAAGTAAATCTCATTTGTTTCACAGCAAAAAATGCTTTTTTCAGTGTCTCTAAAATTACCATACCTGTCTGTAACAACTGTTTATTACCAGTACTTTCTTGCAAATAAGCTTGCATTTATTGGACCACTGTTTTATCTGCAGGATCTTTCCGTAGGTAGTTGTGGTTCCTGATGTTAGTCTGTGATTTACTGCTCCATTTCATTTAAAAGAAATTATGCTAGTATAAAGTACTACTGACCAAAGAAAGAAGGATCTTATTCTGTGCTTGTGGATGTCAAGTATTTTTTATTTGATAAGTAATAGTATTTTCGCAGTATTTTTCTGCATGAATGAACCTTACTTACTTCTGAGTCTCAGACAAAGAATAATTTGGTGTTAAAGACTACACTTGGGAAAAAATCCAGGCTACAAGTTGGACCTACCTTCTTTAAACCTGACAGGCAGCACCAGCTCCTCTCTCCCAAGCTTGCATGGGTTGCTGTGGAGACTGGTTTCTGCAAGGTCCATGGCAAGGAGGCAGCCACTCACTCCAGATGGACTGTGCTGGGAGAGCTCATGTGGTGCTCAAAAGCTGTCAGCGGAGCAGAACTGCCAGTGCTGCAGCTGTGCAAGGAGAGAAAGGCTCATATGGGTGTTAATAGCATGGTTTGTGTTTGTGTCAGACACCAGAAAGAACATGCAGAAACCAGACTGGCTCCTGTTTGTGCCCAGCCTCACTGAAGTCATCCTCCAATTCTTCCCTCTGCAGCTGATGCTTCTGCAGTGTTTGTCATGCTTTATCCTCAGGTGGCTTTGGTCAGCTGTCTTCCTCACTGATGACTTGATGACCTCTCTCCAGCACTACCTTATCTACCTCTGTTCAGCCTTGCAGCCCAGCCTGTCTCTTGGGTGCCGATTCTTGAGCATGTTTTGTGAACTTCAACGTAACTTGAGCAAACCAGAACATCCTTAGCTTCACTGAGGATAATACAAGCCGTTTTCCAGATCCCTCTGACTGTCACCTTTGTGTCTTTCCTCTCCTGATCATATTAGCTGCTATCCAGAGTAACTATAAAACTATGTTCTACCTACAGGTAACTGAATCTTTTCACTTTGTTCTTCCTTGGACTTTACAGTGCTTTGTGTAGATTTCACCTCCATTTCTGTTGTTCTGTCAATGTCCCTTCACCAGACAATTTATTGTGTTTTATTTGCAAGATACCTCAGCTGTTTATGTAAAATTACTTTTTCATAACTGCTTTAGTTGTGGTGCTTTACGTGAATCTAGTTGACATATATGAATTACATATTATTTTCCTCTTTTCTCACATCTGCCTACTTGTCTTTTTGCCCTTGCTTTATTTTGTGCATCCATCAATGTAAGGATAATGATTTTGTGAATGTTCAAAATATGCCTAGCACATAAATCTCAGTTACTGATGACGCCTCGGGAATGAGGATGTTGATAAGGTGCCACAGTGCTAAGCATTGGCACCTCTTGGATCAGCCTTCATATATATCTAGTTGTAAATGAGGGAAGAGGGGTTACTGATCTGTTGGTTGGCTCACCTAGTCTGGCAGTATCTCAGATTTGCAGAAGTTACCAAAGAGACTTAGAGGTGCTCCCTCTGTCTGCCTTTTGCAGTGTTTATGTTTCATTGCATGAACTCAGTCTGTGAAACATCAGGTCATTATCTGTTTTCTTGCTCATGCTAGTGCACATGATGCTGTTCATTAACCAGCTGCATGCTTCTGTTGTGCGATGTCACATCCCCGGAACAATTAAGTGTCTTTGGGTTTTTTATTATCTTTCCCATTTCTGTCTTGTGAATCTTTAACATTATTCTGTCATGCTCAGAAGCTTTGTTCCCATCAGCAGCAGTGGAATTAGAGCTCAAAATTTCCTGGTATGTATTAGTGAAATGATGGGATCCAGACAGACAGTAGTAAACAAACCAGCCATATCTGTCTTGCAGGGACCTGAGTAGAATGAGCTTCAGACACTGTAATGTGTAATAATGGTGTATTGGAAAACCATGGGATTTGGGAATAATGTAAGATTTTCTGGGGTTTGACTTCTGGTAATTCTGCCCAATTTTCATGTTGTCCTTCACTGTATATCTGATACATGTCAGCTACTTTCATCCTGTTTAATACTTGCTAGTCAAATTCCATCTAGTTCTTGCAAGATATTTACAGTATCTCACAGGCATTTAAAAAAAATAAATCAAGCTAAACTTAAAGGCGGACTTGCTCTTACAGAAGTATTTTTTTATATATATCTACAGGATTCTGCAAACTTGGTTTTGTTTTCAAGCTGATTTTGAGTAAGAGATGGAATTCAGCTCTTTTTATTATAAAGTTTAAGAGATTTTTTTTTTTTCTAGATTTGTTATAACTTAATCTGGGAATTAGTCTTGAAGAGTTCCACTGCATTGACCTGCCTGGTGCAGAATCCTGCCTAGGAGACCTTGATGAGCGTGGAAGGTTGCATTCATTTTCCTCATGTCTGACTAAACTAAACCCCGAAGAAATAAGAATATGTTTCTTTTCTCCAGATCAAGATATGATGACTAATTGTACAGAGTGCTTTGTTACTGATCAAATATCTTGAGGTACATAGGTTCCAGAATGAGATGGAAATCTCAGCATTTCTGAAACCATAGTTTAGCCAAGTATAAAAATCTGCAGCATTTCAAGGAATTTGAAAGTAAATAGAATGCAGTATTTCTAATAGTGAGCCGAATCCTCATTATTTTTTTTTATTCTTTGCTAGTTAGATAATGAGTTGCAGTGATTTTAACAAGGTCTGTTTGAACGTGTAAATGTGCACAGCGGGCTCTGGGATTTATTGTAACTTTACTGTAAGTGGGAATATTTATGTTGCTGCTAATTTCACAAAATAGCAGCCCTGCCATTTAAAGGAAACACTTTGGCTAGAAGGAGAAATACTAAAATGTTCTAGTACTTTCCTTTTGAAGATACATTATGTGATAAGCTGTAACATTTAAGATTACAGTAAGAAATTATCAGACAGAAGGATATATGATTCTTACAGTAAGAAGCAATTAAACACAGAAGAATATTTTGGAATCACTGATTTATTTCCTTTCTTTGCACAGAAATATTTCTTTTCTCTCAGCAGTGATGGCCTTCTGGCTGGGTGATGCTTGCTTTCCTCCACCTGCGTTAGAGGTTTCTTGTTAAAGCTTTTATCTCTCAAGCAAGCCCTTAGCTTGCTCTCCAGTCAAGTGTACTTCAGCACCTTTCCTTGAAAGAGCACCCAAAGGGCCATGTGTAGGCAATTCCACAAAAACCAGTCCAATAGTAGAAACTGAGACTGGGAAAAAATATACTGACACTATAGGAATCACTAGCTCTAAACAAAAAAAGCACCGTTATTTGGAGTTAGAGACAACATTTGAATTATAGCTGGAGCTAAGAGAGCTGTGAAGACAAGCCATCTTGTTGACTAATAATCTGTGAAGGATGTTTTCCAGTATGTCAGGGCTATTCTGAGACGATCAATGCAATGTTGCTCTCCTCCAGATGTCCCTATTCATCTGCAAAACTTTTAGCACAGATTGTTCTCCTATTTGTAAACAAATTATTCAACAATCCCAGTGTATCACCAGAGTGACAGACAAACAGATGTGATGTGCTATCAGAAGTGGCTAGTTTGAGATTCAATAATTCTTCTGTGCACGCTGCCAATTAGCCTTAAAGAGTAGAGGAATGCCTGATGAAAAAATGCTTCATTTTTAAACCAGCTGGTCTCTTACTGAGCCTTGGGAATCTTGTATATCTTGATAAAATCATAGAAGCAGTTTTGATACCTTTGCTTTCTTTTTCTTCCATTCCTGTCAATGTAATTTTAAAGAGCTGAAGTGATTTATGTTGGGCCTTCTGGTCTTACTGCAAATGTGACTCTAAGTTACCTTGTTAAGGGAAAAATTGGAAAAGAAATGAATGACAAAACCTGACATTCTTCACCACTTGGCTATTGCTTATAAATGGTCATTTTCTTTTAGAAAAAACCCAAAGCTAAACCCTGTATTTATTTCATGGTCTATTCTTATACATCATCTACTGTGTGTAAAAGTTAGTATTATAGCTGAACCAGGTTTCTCCCCTGTAGAGGAATGAAGCTGGGTTAATTAACATTGATAACATACAGCTGTGGGCTGGCTTGGGGGGGTGGCCAATGTAGATAAGGTGCAGCTGTGGCTGGTTCTGTTAAGTGGTTGGGGAGCCAAGGAAGAAGCGAGAGAAGAGAGAGTGGGCCCTGCATGGGGCAAGATGAGGAGAAGGCAGTAGAGGGACTGGCATGAGTGGTGTGTTGGTGTGAGATGGTAAAAGACCTTGTTGCAGCTTGATAGTTTGGAGAGTGCTGTGACGCTCCCCAAATAATAATAAAAGGCTAGATTTTATGAAATACATATTTCTGTGTATGGTTTTGGAAAAAAATTGTGTTTCTACATTTTACTTCTAAAGATCCCCTTTTCTCTCGTACTGAAGAGATTTAAATTAATGTGCTATAGGTCTTGTCTGTTGTTGTTCATTTTGCCTGGATAATAGATGTCTGTATGTGAATCTAATAGCTTAAAAAGTATTATTCTCCATTTTTACGAATTTTAGCCTAGTTTCAGACGCTTAGATATTACTTTGAGCAGGGAAAAGCTCGGGCTGTCTAGCTTAATGGTGAAAGTCTATGTCTGAAAGTGGAGAAGGAAGAATCTGGGGGCTGTTTCCTATGATTTTAATGTATAACACAGTGCATTAAAAACTCACCTGGAAGCAGATTCCACCACCCCTTGCTCTCTCTCTCACTGTTTGCTGTTGTAGTCTCGGCTGCATGTCCTGGTGGAATCCTCCTGGGTTGAGAAAGGGCCTTCAAGGTGGTCCCTGTGGCTGCGGAGAGTGGGATTTCACACAAAAGTTGGGCAGCATTTTTTAATGACAGTAGGTAAACAACCTTCCAGTTCCTATCAGTATGTGGTGTAACTCCAAATTTCAGTTACTAAGCTCAGCGCTTGCTCATCTCTGCGCTGTCTGGCAGATGTCTCATGCCCGGTCAGAGCCATCTTGCCACGTCACGACTCAGCGCGGGTCTTTTGCTGGTTTGCACAGGAGTCTCATGTCGAGGGAAATGTCACAATCTGATACACAAGTGCCAAATCTGTGTTAGCCCTTTAGGTTTTCTGGCTTCTGAGGCCTGGAATTTGAAGATCACAAACTTGTGTTTAGGATATGAATTCCACAAAGTCCTGTGTTAGCAGCTTATAAAGTCTTTCTGGATTATTTTCTGTCTGAAATGCATTTAGGGTGCCTAGGCTCTGCTTTGTAACATTTAATGTTAGTCATTTGGAGTCCAGATTCCTACAATAAATACCCAAGATCTCTGTGTAACAGCTGAGTTAGGCTACTAAAAGGACTTTAAGTATCCATGTTAAGAGTTTTGAACAGAGCAGAGATTGGGACCTGGTTGGAACTCAACCACTGGGTGTGGTAGATATGGCTTTTTAGAGTTATTTATTTTACATAGGAAACCTATTTAGTGGAACTGGACCCAGTGACATTTTTTCCTGCATGGGAGTACTAGTCATGAGGCTGAGTCACTTGCTTAGCTCTGACTTTAGAAATAGTTGCTTGTACATAATACAATAGCCTCATAAAGGGAGATGCCTCACCTCTAGCTGTAGTTGGTTTCCTGAGAAGTCCTTTCATGCTCAAACACTTTGTACACCAGAACTGCTTTTCCTCAGATACTAGACTATGCCTTGACCTTGAAGAAGATAGAGACCAGGAAAATGCCACCTCTGGTTTTTTTTGTTTTTCTTTTTTCTTTTTTTTTTTTTTTTTTTCCCTGTGAGGAAAGAGGTAGGCACAAAGTTGTTTAATATTGTCATATAATTCTGTTTACTAGCAGGCATGTAAGTAATTCCAGGATTAAGTGGCCAAGAGTGGCTGTTTTGGGCATATAAACATCAGGCTTAGGCTTTGTGCCCATTGCGTTAAGGTACTTAAATCTCTTTATTGAGCTAGCTCTCAACTATCTTATTCTACGAAGTGAGAAAAACAAACAAGAAAAAGTCTTTATATAGGCCTGGTTTTGCTTCATTTAACTATAAAAGGTGTAAATGAGCAACTGAAGTTGACAAGTTACAAATCTACATCCCTAGTTGAACTAAGTTGATATAACTTTGTTGAAAACAGTGTTTTTTTCATCACATACTGGTTGATATTTCCTCTTAGCATTGCAAACCAGCGTGAGTCACAGTCATTCCTATGTTGCTTGAGAAAATAAAGTAGTGCAATAATGAAGACAACAAATGCAGCCTTAAAATGCAAAATAGGCATAAAATAGTAACAAGCACTTGATTCTCTTTTCAGCTACAGTTCATCTTGTCTTATTTCAGATATGTACTTTTTGTCAATGGCCAGCAATATATAAAGCCTCTGACTGATTCTTTTAACTTTTTTTGTACTCAAGCAAGGAGTTGAAAACAAATTAAGGCTGATTCTGTCTTCCGTGAGACCAAGGTAACTCAAGCATAACATAGAAGAGGAAGCAGATCTATACTGTTATAAATTCCTTGCTTAGGAATGAACCTAGATGCCAATTCATGGGTGCACCCAGCATTGATTCCTGCTGTTTGTTCTCTCAAAAAAGCAAAATAAATTCCATGCAGCCTGCTGGCTGCTAAATTTAGTTTTAGCTGTCCTACAGACAATAAATGAGTAATGTGGATCTTTTCCAAATACTTGCTTTTGGGTTTTGCCTTCAGTGGACTTCTGGAGATTTCCTGAGAGATTGTTGGAGGTATATTTAGTCATGATCCATGCTCTTGAGATGAACTTAAGATATTGCTTCACCAGAAGTAATTTTTCCTGAGCAGAATTTCTGCAACCTTCAAAACCCACCAGTACTTTGTCTAGATGTTACACTGCCTGTGGCTTTTAGTTTCTGCATATTTTTCCTTGATGTTTAAATGACCAAGAAAGAAAATTTTGTAAGTGTATTTCTTTAAGCAGCAATTAGCAGAGAAAGGAAAAAAACCAGCCTCTGGTGACCATGTATTGCTTATTACATATTTATCATTCATAAAAACAACATCTATCCATCTGCTCTAGGTGCCCTTTACATTATTTTCAATACAGCAATCAAAACATCATTTGCCAGTTCCATCTAATCCCCATAAAAATGTAGGCCAGTGGAAGAAAGAAATGTGTGTCACCATCTCCATCGCTCACGACTTTAGTAATTCTTCCATCTCCTTAGAAGTTTTGGGAAAGGAAAAAGAGGATTCTGCATTTTGTCCAGGGTGATTCTCCAACTGGTGGATATAAATCCTTTCCAGGGGAGGACTCACAGTCACCGCAGGTTGTACAGTCATTTAGGCTGCATGGGTAGGGTCCAGGTCTGAGCAGGTGGGCAGTGGCCCCACAGGAGTGGGAATGCAAGTAATGCATGCAGTGCAGCGAGCGTCGTTTTACCAGGCTATCTCCCTGGAACAAGAGAGAAAGTTGGTAAAGATTTATGATGGCCCTCTGCGTGCTCAGGTTTGTAAGTTTAATTAACCACTCTGTGCTAATTTTGGCTGGGGTACTTAATTTTTGGAGCAACTAGTACGGGGCTCTGTTTTGTGTTCATGCTGGAAAGTGTTGATATTGCAGGGATATTTTTTTACTGCTGAGCAGGGCTGACACAGCGCCAAGGGATTTTCTGCTCCTCACCCCACCCCATCATCGAGTGGGCTGGGGGGCACAAGGAGCTGGGAGGGGACACAGCCGGGACAGCTGACCCCAGCTGACCCCAGGGATATCCCGTACCATATGACATCACAGTCAGCATATAAAGCTGGGGGAAGAAGGAAGGAAGGAGGGGACATTTGGAGTGATGGTGTTTGTCTTCCAGAGTCACTGTTACATGTGATGGAGCCCGGCTGTCCTGGAGATGGCTGAACGTGCCTGCTGGTGGGAAGCGGGGAATGATTCCTTGTTTGGCTTTGCTGTCATGTGCAGCTTTTGCTTTACCTATTAAACTGTCCTTATTGCAACACACAAGTTTTCTTTTACCCTTCGGGTTCTTTCCCCCATCCTGCTGTGGGGTGGCTGAGCGAGTGGCTGTGTTGGGCTTAGTTGCCAGTTGGGGTTAAACCACGACACACTCCTAAACACTTATCATATTGATATCGTGTTATCTGGTGGTATAACCCCAGGAGAACTTTACACTTCTTTTCTGCTTGATAAGGGTGCAACTGCTCTCTGGTGCTGGTGTTGTCTGTCATAGGCAGCCTGCACTGATCTATAGGACTGGTGATGTTCCACCTTCTAGAAAGGCTGTCGCTGCAAAGGTATAGGGTAATTGGTGGCTGTCTTGCATATCACACCATCTATGCTACTAACAGATATGCGCTGGAGGTGACTAAGCACTGAATACGCTTGAGATTTTTCCCCTGCAGATACTAGTCAGTCCTGAAGGCACATGAACATGGCAACAATTGACTCGAGCACTTATTTTAGCCTGGAACTGGCTTTACACAATGGTGTGGGTGGTTCCACAGAGATCCAGCCTTGTTTTTGTCCTTGTACTATTGACTTCCTAGTGCCTGTACATTAATCAACTTTTTTACTTATGGAGTATATTTTGTCTTTAATTGAGTCTATGGCATTCTGAATTAATTGATGACATGTGAATAGACACATGTTAGATCCAAATTTCTATTTCACGTACATAACTCTCATTAACTTCCTTGAGAGAAAAATGTGTGTTCCTATTTCTGGTGTAATAAAATCCTTAGCCTGTTACCTGTAGAGTAGTCCTGCATCTAGTATTTAATTTCCTCACTATCTGAGGAGTATATAGGTTTAATGTGCAAACAGACTTTCACATTATGCATCTCAGTGTTGGAAATCCATGTTATTTCCTTTTGGATGACAGATTGTTAAAGGCATGATTGTAGTCTGGGACAAAAGGAAATTCAGTCATTGAAGTCTTAAAGTGTCACTGTGTAAGCACAGTAGTTAAACAACTGACAAAACTGCGTTATGGGGGGGAAGCACTCTATAAAGCAATTTAGCTTGTATTTTTTTTGCATAAATAGTTATATTTCACTAAGGGGTTCTGGGTGACACCTTTTCTTTTCCATATACTTTGCTGTAACTTTTATCTTACTATGAAATCTTTGTTTAATCTTTCTTTAAATAGCATTAGTATAAAAAATGGAGAACTCTAATCTGAAGTACTTAACATGCCATCACAAGCAGGGTGATCATAACTTGTTAATGAACCTTGATGTTCTATTTTGCTAAATGAATCCACGTTGGCTAAAAGATTCAACTCGTGTGTTCATTTTTTTTACTATGCAAACTTCACAGAATTACTTTCACAAGACAGGTCTGGTAAACAGATGGCTGGGCTTCTAATTTCCCTCCTGTACCTCTTCTGCTTTGAATCGTGATGTTATGTACACGTAGTACATTTGGTAGCATTATGTAGTGTAGCCATTACCTACTGTGTTTGGTAATATCACAATTTCTGAATACCCAGACAAGCTTTCTTTGGTGAAACAACCTGCTCTCATTTACTACCTTTTCCAAGTGATGGAACTAATTATTCTATTTTCATGAGTTGTAGTGTGGAAAGATCTCTCATTCCAGTTTTGACTTTCTATCTTCAGCCTTATAATAATTACAGACAACTGCCTTGTTATGTTTTGGATAACTTTCATTTCTTCATTCTACTTCCTTATAGGATGACATGTTTCTTTCATCTTCCATCTCCTCAGTGGAAGCATAGCATAGACGATGGTGTCCATACTTGCCATCTGCCTTTTCTCTTTGAATAGCAGATTAATTTACTGTTAGTTTTAAAGGCCATAACTTGTAATAATGTAGTGCCATTTACTCTGAAACCTGTTCCAACTGTATGTATTGTGCCTTTCAGAGACCCTTTTCTAAGGCATCTTTTTACTTGTGAGAAAGCACCAAACCTGTTCTGCTAGCTTGTTTGGTTGCAGAAAAGTTTTAGTCTGTACCAGCTCCAAACGTTCCCCTTCCATAACAGAGACCACTTAGTAATATTGCACACATCCCATGGGCTCATGCAATCACTGGGACAGGTGAAAATGTCTTCCTGCAGAATAAGTAATACCTTAATAAACTGGGTATATAAATATTTACATATATATGTGTGTATATATATATATATATCAAGATACTGCCTTTTGTTGCCACATCCAGTCTTATTAACTGTATTTTCAGTCTGATACCAGGGGGGAAAAAAACCCAGTATATTTGTTTTCATTTTTCAGGATAGTTGTTTATTATTCAGAATTAGAACTAACAGAATTTGTAACTGTCTTGTTGATTCTGGTAACAAGTTATGTTTACACTACCCCAGCTTGCATGTAGAATCCTACTGAGGATAAAGAAATCCAAAATATGAATTTAGGATTTATATTTCAAACTTGCATCAAAAGAAAAAAAATAATAAAAGAAAAGCAGCATTCAGGCTGCAAGGGATTCCTTTCTACTCTCTGTTTTACTCCAAAGTTTCTGTATACTCTGTTTGATCTTATAGTGTATGACAACTGGTCTACTGCAATTATAGTATTTCTCTCCCGCAAGTAGGATACTTCACCCTGAATGCAGAAAATCAATATACTGTTACTGCAACACTGTCTTCAAATTGTCATCAAACAGCTCGTCCCTAAGCCTCCATACTAACTTCTCAGTTATGAATACATTTTCTCTTCACCTTTGTCCCTTTATTACTCTCCTGGTAGCAGTAAATCACCTTTTCCCCTCAAACTGACTCTGTGTAAGCTTGCTTTCTGCTCAGCTCACTATCCTCAGCCCGTCTGTCCCTTCAAGGAATTAGTGGCTTTTTAAGGCATCAGTTGTTGACACCACCTACCAAAGCCCAGTTATCTGCAGGTCTCTGAAACTTGTCCCCCACGCTGTGTGACCCCCCTCCTGTCTCCCTAGTTCTCATGAGAAACAGTTTCTGTTGCATGCCTTAGACAGTCTAGTCCAGACTCTGATCACTTTTCTGGTAAATAAGTCTTTTTGTCCATTTTCCTAGCAGCCCAATGTATCTTAATGTCAGTTCATGCTTTCAGCTTTTCCTGAAATGTATCCAATTTTTGTAATTAACTTTCCTGATAAACGTCAGTCATGTCTCATATCCCTCCTTACTAACAAAACTGGTTAGAATCATAGCTCTGATCCAAAATTTCCTGGTTTTCTGATGGAAAAGATGTAAAGAAGCAGGTCTGAACTGGAGATAATTTAGTCTGGCTCAACAGAACTGGCTTTTTAAAACTACTCCTTGCTCATCTCTTTGAAGGGGTGCTAACTGCAGCCATCAATCCCTCAGTTCCTGCCTCTCATTCAACATGGTGTGGGCATTTCCACTCTGATGTTTTGTATGAGGTGGGATCTACTCAGGACATATCTGTGAGCCCATTTGTGTGAGAACATCCAGGGAAATTAAGCCTGATTGGTTTTCTAAGTGGATTAGTTAAGCAATGTTGAATGCCTGTATAGATGCTCCAGGTCAGAATAGATATGGTTGCAATGCTAATTCCTTGAATTTACTTTGGAAATAATAAAACTAAATTTAATTAAAGCCACTTTAATTCTGAATTAGTCTTTAACATGGTATATAGAAATCTCCATGAAAGAACACCTTTAGATAATGTGGATTAATTTTCTTCAATGACCCCTATGTTGGCAAGTCCTTGTCTACAAGATTCCATCAAAAAAAGGTTCTTGATGGTTAAGTTTGTTAAATTACTCTCAGGTTTTAGTAATACTTTTTTTTCCTTTTTCTTTTTTTTCCCTTTTTTAATTATTATTTATTTTTATATATTTTATATTTATATATATATAAATTTAATTTATTTATGATAGCATAAAGCTACTTCATTTTTGAGAAGCACTATCTTGGAAGATATTGTAGCTTTTTGCTATTCATACAGATTTTATGTGTTTTTATGAATTTCAATAGAAAAAAATTGATACAAAGCTAATTTATCTTAGAGTTGTGAAAAGAACTCTAGCTACATGAGATTTGTTTTCTGGACTCCCCAAAGTGAACTGTCTGCACCTGCTACTGGGGCAATCTTCTTGTGTGCCATTATGTTTCCACACAAAATGAAGAAGAAAAATGCCTACTGAAAGCTATGACAATTGTTGGAAGTTCCAGGTGAGGTTACCAGTAAGAAATATATTTTTTTAACAATGACTGAATCAGTTGTCTTTTTGATTTCAATTAATTTATCTCATTCTCCATCTAATTCTGCAGAATTTTGTGCAGTTAAAATGTGTAGTTAAATTAAATAGGGAAGTAATTTTGGCCCTATGTTTGGAAATAGTTGTAAATTCATTCTAAAATGTACCAAAAGCATGTTATAATTTAGATGTGATGGCTTATGACGTTAGAGGCTGATTATTTCTGCTGGGCTTTTGTAGATCAATATCCTGCTGTTGTCAGTGATCAAAGACAAAACGTGATTTTGTTTCAACCCTGTCTTTGTGTACAAACTCTTTTGGACCTGCATTTTTCCTCAATTATTACAGTTCCATTAAGTAAACCTTAGTTCAGCAGCTATACATATCTTCCATTAGATGCAATGGCCTTTTGCAGTGCTTGCTGTTGTGGCAGAAATCAGGCTTAATGTGACCTTTTATGATTTTAAGACTAGCAAAGAATCCAAGACAAGTCTATGATAAAAGTACCTGGGTGGTACCTATCTGAAAGGTAATCTGTAGTGATTTATTAAATGAGGTCCCTTATTGTTCAAGGGTACAATAGTGAACTGTTAACTCGGAATTTGATGAAACAAAGTTGCCTGCAAACACTAACAGCTGCTACCTGCCTTTGTCTGTGATTTCAGCATGGGTAGAAATTTTTTAGCTAGGTAGAATGGCAGAACTTTTTGGACAAATAAGCTCAGGGACTGAAAATGAAATTTGAAGGAAAACACGACTGAAAAAGAAAATGTAAATGCTTATCCAAGTCCTGAAAGTCAGAAAAAGAACTGGAAAGCTCGTGTGCCTCAGACTTATTTTGTCAATAAGGTAGATCTGAAAGCAAGTTTTGAAATTACATTGTCCTGGTTTCAGCTGGGATGGAGTTAATTTTCTTCCTCATAGCTGGTACAGGGCTGTGGGTTTGGATTTTGTATGAGAATAACATTGATAACACAGTGATGATTTAGCTGTTGCCAAGCCGTGCTGACCCTACCTCAAGGACCCTCCAGTTTCCCAGGCTCTGCCAGTGAGCAGTTGCACAAGGAGCTGGGAGGGAGCAGGGCCAGGACAGCTGACCCCAACTAGCCAAAGGGCTATGCCATACCATAGAGCGTCATGCCCAGTATATAAACTGGAGGCGGTGACGTGCGGAATTAGACTCTATAACTCGAAAGTTATAAAGTAGGTATGTTTATTGCGCGCAGATGCACGGGGGATCGCTCCTCCACAAGCCTGCATGCCCGAAGTGACGAACCATCCCACATTTATACAATGAAACAAATGAATATTCAATTAACGCCTATACATATTCGTTACCTAAACCCCGCTTCGTATGTTAATTAGCTTATCAGTCCGTTTCCTGGAATGTGGTGGTCTTGCAGGTTTGTAGGTGATTCATGTCCTTCTGACCATCCGATCTTCTCCAACAAGGAAACTTAGCACTCCTTCCCTCTAGATAGCCTTGGAATATCTCTCATCTTTTTCTCATTCTCTTTTAAATAGCCCCTTTGTTAGAGAAAGAAGGGCAGGCGTCTTCCCGTCTCCCCTTTGTTAGAGGAAGAGGGGCAGGCGTCTCCTCAAAACTGTAGTTGTCTCCTCAGAGCTGTGTGCCTATGTGACCAGACACCGCACCCATGACCAGTCACCATACCCACATTCCTTGAGCAGACATATACAATCACAATCGATGTCCATTGTCCCCATTTCACACCACTTCTCCACATCAGCGGCTGGCCAGGAGGGGCCCTTTGCTGCTCGGGGGCTGGCTGGGCATCAGTCAGTGGGTGGTGAGCAACTGTATTGTGCATCACTTGTCTCCCTTGGGGTTTATTTCTCTCTCTCCCTCTCATTACAATTATTATTATTGTTGTTCTTTTTCTTTCTTTCTTTCTTTTTTATATATACATTTTTTACTTTATTTTTAATTTCATTTTATTTTTTACTTTATTTCAAATATTAAACTGTTGTTATCTCAACCCACAAGTTTTACTTGTTTCCAAGTCTCCTTCCCATCCCATCAGGCAGAGGGGGAGTGAGCAAACAGCTGTGTTGTACTTAGCTGCTGGCTAGAGTTAAATTACAATGGATGTGAAGAAAAAATGGAAAAAAATAATACAGAATTTCTGAAAATGTAAGAGTTCTAGATTTGATTTCTAGCTTCTCTGGCACAATAGTATCAGCCCAGACTTCCTGCAGTTTGTCTAGTTGTTCTAGCAGACTGGTCTCAGATATATAGCAGGGTAAAACTCAGGAATTTTGTATGTCTTATCTCCACTGGTATGTATGCACCCCCATGATGGCTGAATATTTACAACATAAAACTCACCAAGGAAAATACCTCATAATGCTTCCTTTGCTGAACTGCAGAAATTATTTGCAAAAAGAAGGGACTTCACAATTCAGTTATGGTATTGTAGAGGGGATGGGTAAGAGATTTGTATCAAGGAGTTACTAAACTGGCTTTTCCATTGTCGTTAATTTTCTCTTGGCACAAAGAGAAATAATGGTCCTGTTTCAGTGACTGGCAAAATTATTTCTATCTGCAATATGTGTATAACATGTAAGTGGTTTGTGATTCACCTAGATGAAAGACACTACAGAGAAGTGAAATAATTTTCTTCATTATGAAAAAGGATCATACATTGCAAATAGTATGAATGAAAGGAATGGCTCAAAGGACTGCCTGGTGGCATCTGATAGAAGTGCTTTGGATAGTTCCACAGTAAATATGACAAAGAGACCCACCATACCATAGCAGCGACTTGCTCCTCTGCATGTAAAATTTCCACTTCATTTTTACTTTCTCTCCAGGATGAAACATCTGTCTGTAAAGACGTGATCAATTTTTGTTAACTTTTGCAGATTTCAACATTTCTTTATACACGGTGATCTGAAAGAGCAGGGTAATATATGTGTGTGTCCAGTCCATCCTTTACCCTGGGACAGCTTTCCATTATTTTTCAAGACATCTTCTCATCATTTAATCAAATCTATACAATATAATCTTGGAGACTAGTGAAGGAAGCCTGTGGTCTGTAAACTCAGAATATCTAGAGACTCCTTTGGAGTGCTGAGGACCACCAGGTAGTTCCACGATGCTGCCAAGGTGGTTAATTTCACCTTGGTGTAAGGGTCACCTTAGAACTAAAACCATTGAGTATCACATATAGCTTAGAAGAAAAATGCCAAGGGGAAGTCAGATTTTCCAAATCCATTTAATTGATTTTTTTTTGCCCCAAATTGGTCAATTACCACTGTAATGGTCTCAGACAAGAGACAATAATGGACTATGAAAAATGTATCTCACTTTGCACATTAGCATATACATGATATCTAACGTCTGACTGCAAAGCTCAATAAACTACCAAGTGCACTACAAAGTGCAAGAGAAATTTCACATTGAAACACGAGGTATCAAAGAAGGGAAGGGAACCTTGCCTTTACTTAAGGAAAATACCTATTTACTGTTAAACACATGAGGTGCTACCTCGTTTCAACAAAGAAACATTTTCTATAGTCAAAAGAGTGAAATGATGCTTCCATTAATCAAAAGGGCTGGATGGATAATTTCCCATTTCCTGGACAAGACCAGTCCAGTATCAGTTTCAGGGTTAAAGACTAATTCTTTTGGCTCACCTGGAAGAAGACTGCAAAGGGGAAACTGCCTTGAAATGGTAACTTGTTCCACCAAAACCACAGCCTAATGCAAGGCAGGCGCAGAAATCTCTATTGTGTGCTCTCTGGTGTTCATCAAAATATTAGAGGTTATTACAATTCTTGAAAACAGTAATGCACAGGTTATCAAGGAAGGAAGCCAAGGAGGCTTGCTATTTCCTGATCTTCTGCATGTCTCCCAGAAACTGTCTGATCCAGACTTGTGTCTCGCAGCAGGACCTGAAGTCTCCAGGGGAGCAGGCATGCTGTGCTCCAGCTTCCATGGGTGCCTTTTGCAATTCTGCGAGTACACGTTCGTGTCTGCCTCTTTTGTTATTGACTGGAGCGTTAGTTAATTTGGCTTATTTGAAGAGTCTGGCTTTTCTTTGGTAATGCTTTTCAGAGATTGCTGTTGGATATCTTTAACAATTGGATAAAATCAGGGGAAAAAAAGTGATAAAAAAAGGAATCAAGCTAGTAATATATTTTTCAAGAAGGGGTTAACAGTGGTGACCTTTACTAAAGGTTAAAGTTAGACATTTGCCAAGGAAGTTAAAAGGTGATGTTTTTCAAAATAGCAAAAGAAATTCTTTTTTTTTTCTTTTTTTTTTTCTTTTTTTTTTTTTTTTCAGTAAGAAAAGGAATCTGAGAAGCTCGGTTTAGAGTTAGGAGTTTAATATTATTTCAGACAGTGAGATATTTGGATGGGCAATAAGAATACCATAGTAAATTTCTTAGATTGTAAAAGATGTCCTAATCTGTGCTTATATTCAGGTGCCCTAATCAGTGCTTATATTCACGTGCAGATTACTGAAGAATGAGAGTTAGTAAGCATCTCTGCCCTGTGGATGTGACTTCATATCCTTTCCTCTGAAAGTGTTGGTACGTTTCCTACAAAGCAAATATCCTAGTCAGGATCTAATTTAAGGCCAGGTGTTAACATACATAGGTGAACAGGCATCTGTCTTGGAAATCACTGTCAAAACAGAGCAATTAAACTAAATCCGTCACGGTTTTGATCTGGCATAGCCTTATGCTTATAGTCTTGGTGGTTACTGACGTGATCACATTCCCACAAAATGAGCCTGGATTTACATTAGCTCACCCATCACATATTTAATTCTAAGCAGTGCAGTTTTATTGGAACTCTACACCACAAGAGTCCTTTCTGGTTTAAGATGCTGATATTAATTATGCTGTTAATGGTATGTTAATGTAATTTCAAGGATCAGCTGTTACGTAAAGGGGAAGGATTGACTGAAGCAACAACAGCTCATAAATCCTTTAAAAAATGCTTTGTACTCAAGGAGTAGAAAAGCTTAAGTCCACGTTATCTTGTTAAGAAAGAGAAATATTTTAGTCAGCACCGCAATTAAATTCAGTCTCTGAATATGCACTGTAGCCATCCACTGTTCCTTTTCCAGCCAGATCTTTACAGGTGAAACAGCTGTGCCCGTGTCCTCTATGAGGAGTGCTGTGCACAGATGCAGGAAGTATCTTTTTCTATCTGTATCGTGGGTAAGCATGGTGCTTCTGCCTAGAGCTGCCTTATTCCACAGAGCTCCATGTCTGTCTATATGTACTAGATATGTTGGTTAGTAACTAGAATTCAGAGATGTCCTCATTTTCCTCATCTCATCCAAATCTTTCCCCTTGCTGCCCCTTGTCTTCAAACCACAATGGTAATATAACTTTCTTCTTTTCACTTAAGGCTGTTCTGAGCCTCTGTCCCCAAAGGTAATGGAATGGTGATACTGTTGTTGACTTTCAGGGGAATTGGGTTTCACCTGCGTGGTCTTCTGAGAGAAATGTAAATAGTAGTTCACAACATCATTCAGTTGCCCATCTCCTGTGGTTAAAAAATCCTCCTTGTTGACCTTTTCATTGAGGCTGTAGAGCTTGAAGATAGGATAGAGAACAAAGTCCTCAGGCTATGCTTCAATTTTCAGGATTTGAATGCTAGGGACCAATTACAAAACCTTTCTGTCACAGCACCTAAGTTTTACATGCCTCAGTATATGTAATATATATACTATATATAATATAATTATATATACACATATATTATAATATAGCTATATAATAGCATGGGTCCTAAGATATGCTGCCTATAAAATTTATGCAGAGAGTGCTGTGAACAGAGAATACTGTATCATGCGAGGAGAGTGGTCCACCAGACCTTGAAACCAATGGCCCAAAGCAGTGAATATGAAATGCTGGCACCCACTAAGGCTTAAGTATCTTACTCAAGGTCTTCTGCGTGGCATCTCTGTACTGTGAAGCGCCACAATCCTGTTTACAGGATTGACGTAGGCACTCTAGATCATGACTCAACAGGAGGATCTCGGCTCCAATATTTCTGCCGACAGATCTCACCACTAGGCTGTAATGTCACTCTTGTATCTTCTCTCCTTTTTCTTGTCCAATAAAGAGTGAGGTAGACAAGATGGAAACCTGCACTTACAGAGACAAAGCAACCCCAAATGAGGTAGGTAATGGTTATGACATTTGTTCTGCAGATGGGTTCATGGCCTCTCTCCAGTCTTTGAGGAAGAATAACCACTGACCTGGAAAGAGGACAGAAGCAATAGTAATCTCTCTTCCTCAAACCATGTGTTGTGCAGGACCTCACTCTGTAGTTCATGAAGTTACTCTTTTTAGGGAAATACCATCATGCTTAGCAGTGTCAAGGCTCATGAAGATCTTTGGGCATTAAATAAATAAATAAAACCCGCAGCTTTCAATGAGTCCTGTTTACTAAGGGCCTAGTGGTTTCAGGTAGCTCTAGGATTCAGTAGTAAATTTTGAGGGTATGAACTCTCAATTTGTATGCCAAAAGGATAGTTATGTTGTCTAACCCAAAGAACACAAGCAATTTGGAAATCTTCATTTTGGCTCCTCTGTACTAGAACAAATGTAATCGGCAGAGAAATCAATACAATGAAGTGGTGTTTACAGAAAAGCAGAAAGAGTCTGAACTTGGTTTAGGGCATTGAAATGATGGAAATTACTGTTCTGGTAATACTCTTTCTATTTATGAGATTGCTTTGTGAAAATACCTACTAGGGGAATTAGCTTATGAGTGTGCAGTGGCTAATACGAAGATAGTCCCTGCTTTGGAAGGGAAATCTCTAAGACGACACCCACTGCACACCCTTACCCCACATCCCCGACAAATCCATAGCAGAAATTAAGGTAATCAAAGTATTTAACATCGACTTTTCTCAATTTACAGAAAATTGGTTTCAATCCCATTACACTTTCTCTTGCGGTGCAATTTGCCTGTTGGCTGATGCCAGGTCAGGTCCCAGCAGAACACTGCTGCCCATCCCTGCTGTACTGCTGCTTGCTGTCGGTGTGGCACCCGCTGGGGAAACTGCTGCGAGGTATGCAATGGCAGAGCATGATTCTGCCAACCTGTTCGTATGACAGATCAGTGCTTTGTAAGGAAAAGCTAAACCATGTCCCCACGGATAAGGCAATACCGTTCCTAACTACTACACATATACATATGGATGAAGATGAGGAGAAATGCTGCTGAGAGCTGCCAGGCAGGTGGAAGCACAGATTTTGGTAGTTACTCAATGGTTGAAGTGGAACTAAAATTTAATTTTATCTTTATAACAGCAGACTTTGTAAATGTTAAACAACACTGAGACTCAATAAGCTCATCAACTTAGTTATACAGTTTTAAAAAACACTCAGATATTTTGTAGAACCCACAGAAATACCTGCTGTTACTGAAATTTTGCCCCTTATTTGCTTAAACCCTTCTGTTCTCAACATCTTTTCAGTTTGCACCTGCTGGTGTAGGACTTGATGCCTTTGAAATTTTATAACTGTTGTAGTGGGAGCAGTGAACTGGTTTGACTTATGGTCTTGGGAGCTGAAAAGAGAAAATAATTCTGACTATAAATCTGGAACAAAGAAATTTGAAGGGGAAAGCCTGTCCTAGAGGAATTGAAATACAGACATGTCAGGGTACAATTTGAGGGAAGAGACCGATAAAGAGACTCTAAGCAATAGTTCTTTAAGCACTCAGCTCAGTCATAGATTACAAACCCCACTAAATTAGGTAAATTAAGTACATGTAACCCATTTGTTGTTTTAAATCTATTTTCTTTTCTATGTTTAGTTCCACTTGTGAAGATTAAACACTCCATTTTGAGGAAATTGTTTTAAGTCTTGTGAAGCTACAGATCATATATCCTGAATGGAAGGTTTTCTGGACAAGCTAAATTCCATTTGATCTGTTGATTTATTGTGTTGTATCAGCTGTAATAACCCACTGGCTGAGTCCTGTTTTAGCCTTTTTTAAACCAGTTCACACTGTGGTGTTATGAAGTCCAGTGGCACCAGGGAGGGGGGGCAGTGCACAGTTTCTCCTGGTAATAATAATTCCAGCTACTTCTGTCTTCAACTTCTCTTTGAGAGTAGGACAAGCCTCCCCTCTGCCATTCTTTCTTCTTCAGACCAGAAATGTGGCACCTGTGAAGGTGTATTGGGGCTGGCTGAGCCCCACAGCAGCCCTCCCAGTGCTGGGCTTTGTACTGGCAGCTGGAAAGGTGCTGGTAACACCCTGGTGTTCTGGCAGCATCAGGGCTCTCTCCAGCCTTACCCCTCCGCCAGTGGGCTGGGGGTGGGCAACATCTTGGGAGGGGACGTAGCCAGGACAGCTGACCCAAACTGACCAAAGGGATATTCCATACCACATGATGTCTACTAAAGTATAAAAGCTAAAAGAAAGGAGGAGGAAGAGGGACATTAGTCATTTATGACATCCATCTTCCAGAGCAACTGCTATGTGTACTGAATCCCTGCTTCCTGGGAAGTGGTTGGATATCACCTGCTGATAGGAAGTAGAGAATCACATCATTTGTTTTGTTTTGCTTCGGTGCGTGTGACCTTTGCTTTTGCTTTATTAACACCATCTTTATCTTGACCCACAAGCTTTTTTCCAATCTTATTTTCTTGTCCCTGTTCTGCTGAGGAGAGGAGTGATAGAGTGGCTTGATGAGCACCTGGCGCCCAGCCAAGGTCAACCCACCACAGAAAACTTCATTTAGAGAAACACAATAGAGGGGACAAAGATGGAGCTAAATCAGTAACTAAATTCAGATTTGCTTGTTGTATGTGGTCCTAATTTAAATATAGAAAATTGAATGATGGATAAATAATTTTCCTGGCATTCATTACTGATGTAATTGCCTTTGGATATAAAATCATTCATGCCTCAATGTGAGTGTGTATGCATAAATATAATCATATATTTACATGTGAAAAAAATCAGGAGCATAAATTTGGCTAAACTCTGTTGTCAGATTAGGTCCTGTTTTATCTTTTTGTTTTAACTTTAGCAGCAGGGGGAAAACACAAGTGAAGGTGGCAATAAAGTAACTTGATGGATGTCGGTTTCTAAGATTCAATTTGAAAATCATTGTAAACTGTTAGCTTATCAAGGGTTTTTTAAAATTGTAAGATATTTGGGTAATAAGACCTATTACCTACTGCCATATCTTATTATTGTAGAAGTTTTTTGAAACCTGAGTTATTTACCACTTTGAATGAATAATTAAGTTCATTAAAGAACAAAGTGAAACACAGCTTAATGTAGGAAACACGAGGGAAATTATAAATCCTAACTGGAATATTTATAGACTGCGTCATGCTATTATGTCTACCACTACAAGTTTGTGCAATAAGCATAACACTGGGTATAAAAATCAGTGTTGACATGTGGGAAATGAAAATGGCAATACACTATTAGTTACACTGTGATAAATCTGTAAGGTAAAAGTACAGTACTCTCTAGGCATAACAGTAAGACTAGTTTGAATATTTTTATGGGAAAAGGTGTCTGAAAATACATTTTAAAAAATTAAATTGTTTCTTCTGTCTCACAGTTGTACATGTCTAAAAGTGCACTGTTTCAATGTTTTTAATTCTTTGTTCCCCATCATTTCATGTGAGGTTAATTGCCAAATGCAATCTTGATCAAATAGGAAACATATCGATGTATTCCCAGGTGGAGCACTGTTTGTATGCTAAAATGGAATTGGCTTGGAAAGTTAAGTTAAGCCCTGGAGCAAATGAAACAACTAAAAAAAATACACTAAAATAATACGTACGGTATTTTACTACTTTCCAGGGTAGGATTCATGCTCTCATGAAGGAATTAAGGAGCTAACATCTCACGCCTTAAGTTGTGCTGGTCCCTCTGCCCTCACCGCTGGCACCTACCTCGCATCTCACAGCATAATCAGGTTGCGTTCATGTACTAGAAGTTCCCTTCCCGTCCTGTGGTCATTCATGTCCCCATGCCAATCATCGAATGCCAGCCCATGCTTGCTACGATGCCCTTCGTTCCAGATGAGTTGGACCATGGAGTGCCTGTGCAGACTGCTCAGGAGCCACGTTCATCATGCAGAGCTGAGGATCACGGGTGAGCCTGTGCTGGTCTGAGTCTTTGTGTTAGTGGAGGATGGGCATAGAGGGGCAGAGAGGGTAGCAGTCAGAATTTAGATGACATTAGCATATTAATCAGGAGAGATTTAAAAGTGATCAGATTTTGGGGAAACAGATGTGAGGGTATAGAGCAGACAGGTGACGGTGTTGCATCCGAGTTACTTTTTAGTGCTGTAGTGCCCACTGCCATCCTCTGTCAAGAGGCTGAGGCAGAAAGCACAAATGGACATACACTCCTTGAAAATGTGACTGACTTAACCTCAATTACAAAGTAAAAGATGTTACTTTTATACATGATTGCTGAGTCTTGAGTGGCAAAATGTTATGAGTAGCAAACAAAAGAAGCAGGTTTTTTTGCTGTTAAAGGTGAGCTAAGGGCTGCTGGCGTGTATATGGTAGCGCTGATCAGCACAGTGTTCTTGACTGAGGGACTCTTTTTGTTACCAGTCTCTTTTTCTTGTGTCCTCATACTCAGAGGGGCTGTTGCTGCTGTTTTTATCTCATTTGTACTTTTATAACATACAGGCTTTTTCCCACTCTTTAGATATTTGTTCTTTGGTTTGTTATGTCCTAAAACTAGTTCTGCTCAGCTCTCAATGTTACATTCCTGTTGTGACTTGTAAGTGACCATTTATGTTTCCGCTTAAAGCCTTGGGGGCCTGGCTGTCAGTCGGTGCTGGCAATCATACGATGCCTCAGCTACAACATGCTGGACAGACAGGCAAGGACCAGGTGAGACCCTGAGTTCAGACAGGCTGAGATGTGTGGGGAAGCGGAGGATGAATGAAAAGAGGAAAAATGTGGTAATGCTAGAAGTAGGCTGGAGAAATATTTGGGCAAGAATGCACGAGGTCTGGTCCAACTCCTGCTCTGGCCTGCCAAGGCTTGAATAGGTGGTGAAGGGTGAAGGAGGCTGAAAAGGCATATGCTGTGTCTTCTCAGCTTCCCTGAAATTACAGCGAAGAGCTGTGTTATGCTCTGCTGCTTCAACACCAGTACTGCATGTGTCTGTGTGATCTTACCTGGGTCTGGCTGACTGGAAGCAAGGTTACCAGTCCTATCACCCTTCATGAGCCCATCTCCATTTACCAGGTGCTTGCTCTACCTGCTCCCAGAGGTCGGTCCGTGTCTGCTTCCATTTTGCTGACACCTGTACCAGATTCTTCTGATCTGTATGTGGTGCTCAGATTGACAAGCTCTTCATTTGGCCTCAGTGAAAGATTCAAGTAATGTGCCAGTGCTGCAAAGTATAGAACGAGAGGTCTTATGGTCACCTGAGAAGTTGCCATGTAGATTGTGGGGAAGGAGGGAGCTGGTAGCTGACAGGGTAGGTAAAGAAGTGCCCTCTATTCCTGATTTTGTTTAACAGATGTGGTGTAAATTTAGCCTCTGGTGGTCTGTGTTCAACCTATGGCCATTTTTTCTCTTCTCTTTTTCCCTTCCCAGCAAAAAGGGGCTTCAGCCCTCTGCCCAAACTGTTGAGGATGATCCTCTTTGAAATGCAATGTTCTTGAAGCAGGCTGCTTGAAAAAAAAACATTTTGCTTTGCAACCTCATCTGTATCTTAGAATCGTTTAGGTTGGAAAAGACCTTTAAGATCATTGAGTTCAACCATTATCCCAGGACTGCCAAGCCCACCACTAAACCATGTCCCTGAGCACCATATCCATGTGTTTTTTTAACACCTTCAGGGATGGTGATTCCACCACTTCCCTGGGCAGCCTGTTCCAATGCTTCACCACCTTTTACTAATTTTTCCCAATATCCAACCTATTATCGCTCGTTATCCGGGAGAAGAGACCGACCCCCGCTGCCCTATGGCCCCTGTCAGGTGGCTGCGGAGAGCGATCAGGTCCCCCCTGAGCCCCCTCCTCTCCAGGCCAACCCCCCCAGGTCCCTCAGCCGCCCCTCACAAGGCTGGTGCCCCAGCCCCTGCCCCAGCCCCCTGCCCGGCTCTGGACACGCTCCAGCCCCTCCACGTCCCCCTGCAGTGAGGGGCCCAAAGCTGAACACAGGGGTCCAGGGGCGGCCTCACCGGTGCCCAGCGCAGGGGGACGGGCACTGCCCTGGTCCTGCTGGCCACGCCGTGTCTGCTACAAGCCAGGATGCTGTTGGCCGCCTCGGCCACCTGGGCACACTGCTGGCTCCTGTTCAGCCGGCTCCTGACCAGCACCCCCAGGCCCTTTCCCACCAGGCAGTTCCCAGCCCCCTGCCCCAGCCTGTAGCGCTGTGTGGGGTTGCTGTGACCCAAGTGCAGGACCTGGCACTTCTTACTGACCTTTGTACAGTTGGCCTTGGCCCATCAGTCCAACTTCCCCAGATCCCTCTGCAGAGCCTCCCTACCTTTGATCAGATCAACACTTAACACTTCCCCACCCCACCCCCGCCCCAGTTTGGTGTAATTTGCAAACTTACTGAGGGTGCACTCAATCCCATCATCTGGACCACTAATAAAGATTGAATTGTGACTGGCCACCAGCTGGATGTAACTCCATTCACCGCGACTCTTTGGGCTCAGCTGTCCAGCCAGCATTTCACCCAGTGAAGAGTATGTCCGTCCAAGCCATAAGCAGCCAGTTTCTCCGGGAGAATGCTGTAGGATACAGTGTCAAAGGCTTTTCTATAGTCTAGGTAGAATCTTCAAGAGTAAGAGTCTTCCTCTCAGATGAGGAGAGACAGGATTTGGAGTGAGAGGGAGCTTGGACTGGAAAGAGGGAACAGGTCTTTTTGTTGCATCTGAACTCGTTATTTTTTGTGCAATATGAGCAAAGCGAGGGCCAAAGATGCAGGGAAACCATCTGTGCTCTAAACGCAAACTGCCGATGGCTTCCCCGGAGCACAGCCTGTGCTGCTTCCTCTGCTTCTCCCTCACTTGGTGCGCAAATCAGAACCCAGTAACAACAACTGGGTGTGCAACATAGTGACTACCCCAGACATGAAGGCAGTACCTTGGTTCACCTGTAATGTATACCCTTCGTCTTGCACTCTACCGGTGACTTGCAATATCCATGCTGCTTTGGTCTAGCTCTCTTGAAATTTTCTGGCCTATACCCATTTGTTGTTATCTTAAGGACCTTAGCTTGCTGGCTGTTAAACGAATATCTAGTCATATATTTAATTTGTTGGTGCTGTTTGTCTAAAACTTAAGAAATGAACCCAATAATTTATCTTTTTAACACTGATAATCATGTATTATGATCCCCTGACTGTCTGACAGTATTGCAGATTGTGAGATATTAGAAACATGCCAATGCAAAATAGTATTATTTAAGCACTAGAGATAAAATTTCACACATCAGTTTCAGGAAGCAAAAAGCTGTTACATAAATCCTGATTTTAAAACTACTTTAATGGGTATTCTATGGAAATTAAGGGATTGAAAAGGACTGCAGTAGGATAAAAAGTATATTTAGGTTGATAATATTTTTCTACTATACACATCCTGAGGAAGAAAGGAAAAAGGAATCTGTATGAATCAGTCACTGCACGCAACCAGGTACTTACCCTGGGAGGATGCTATCGGTTTTTTTGTGAGGCTTTTGCTAGGGGTATTTTTTTCCCCTATAAGGCTCACGATATCAATTTCATACCCATGTACTCTGGAGTGTTCTCTAGAACTAAACAGAGGGCTCAGATTCAAAGAAGTCCTTGTTACAAAAGAAAATTTCTGAAAGTTACTTAGTAGTTTTCTAAGCATGAATGCCATGTAGTGCAACCCAGGAATACAGTGCAATATCAGCTTTTCTCAGGCAGCTAAAAAATGGCATGTGTTCAGTAACTGGAAGTGACTATGTTGCAAAGTTCTGAACTGATGGAAACAAAGGACTAGAAGGAGAATGGTTGTATATATCATACCCTGTTGATCTGGTTAGGAATGAAGTGGTCAGCAAGATTTGCTCAAAAAGCTAATTAACTATGGACTGTGAAAACAGCAGGCTTTTTTTCTTTTTTTCCCCTTAGTTTCTTTGGTTAGGCTGACATCTGTGTCTATGACAAAAATATTTTTTTTCAGGGTCTGAAGTCTCTACTCAGTATTTACAGAGGTCAGAAAGTCTGTTCTTTCTGTCCAAGTAATCCTCATACTTTGAATATTTTCCTTCTACCACCAACTTTTCTCACCCTGGCTGTGTCTTACTAAATTTAGCTTCTTTTTCAATTATTATTGATACTTTATTTCCTTAGGAAGGAACTAACTAATGTTAAGTCATTAATTAAATGACAGGACACTTAAGGACTGATTTCCCCCTTGTATCTAAATACATTATTTCTATGCATGCACTCTTGTTACTCAGAGGTCCATGAAATACCAAGACCTTGGATCCCATTTAATAATTTTTTCATGATTTTACTGACACAGGTAAGTACCTTGTTTCCCATACAAACACATATTCATTATGTTCATGCTTATGTTGAGACTATGAAAACGCTGTCTTTGTTCAGTTGATTGTAAAGTAACCAGCAGTTATTCCACAGACATCTAGAAAAAATAAATTTTGCTAACTACCTGATTGCACACATTCACAGGTTCCAAGCGTGGACTACTTGCAAGCAAGGGAGGGTTTTGGCATTGATTTCAATAGGAGAAGATTTATCACTTTTGCTGGAAAGCAGTAAGCTGCTTTATGGTAATTAACTGCCATAGAGATGTGTTTAGATATAAAGATGAAAAAAATTGTCTCCTACCTTCTCATTAATTGCTCAGAATATCTGACCCATGGGACTTTTGTTAAGATTTTATGTGTTTAAAGAAAAGTGTTTATCTCCTTTTTAGAAATGTTAAATGTTTAAATAGCTGTGCTATGAATATGTTGTTCTATTTAAAACACCAGATCAAAAATCTGTTTTTAATTACATATCTAGAACCGCTAAAGGCTTTGTAGATGTTACAGTGAACTTACCGAAGGCAGAACTGCCTGTTTAGCCATGGCAACTAGAGGTCCAGACTTCTATCAGTGGTCTTCTGAGATGATTTCTTCTTCAATGTTCTATTTTTACCAGGGACGTTGTTCTGTGTTGTAAGAACAAACTTGTCTTTTTCTGGCACCTTCGTCATGGCCCCAAAATGCATAGGTAAGAAAGGCATCAGTGTGTTAACTTATCTCAGATATTACAACAGACAGAAATAAAGTATTTATTTATTTAACCTCAAGTGTTAAAACGTTGAAAAGAAAAAAAAATAATGTTGAATTTCTGTGGAGTAGTAGAAAGACACATAGGTAAATACAGATATGTGTGGGTGTAGGTGTAGATTATCTCCTGTACATCGCCTTTTGGATATTTCCCCACTGCCACCTTTTCTGATCACAAGGTTTGGTTCACTCCCTCCACTGCTGCCAGGCTCTGACCTGGCAGAGAGTCTGGAGGACCAGGTGCCGTCTGAGCCAAACCAGAGGTGCAGACCCAGAGAGATGCCCTCCAGCTACACCTCCAGCCCTGCTCGAGCCATGGCAATACATTCACTTTATTGTTTTCTTTATGTATGTCTTTTGGATATGGAGATCCAACCTCACTACAGCTATTTGGTTTTCATTTCTTATCCATGGATTTGATATTAGGGATCTTGTACTTTTGGTCTCCTTTTTTGCTTTCTTTGCTCTTGATTTTGCTTTGTGTGTTCATCTTTAGTCCCCCTGTCATCCTGTGAAGCCTAATCCACAAAACAAATAGTTTGCAGCTCTTTCATTAGGTCTATATTTCAAGATATTTTGAAGAGCTAACTGTTTGTTTCCCAGATTTTTTTCCTCTAGATCTTAAGCCATTAGAGTTGACAGTGGGAGAACTACTCCATTTTGTGGATACACTGTGAAGTTAAAAAATTTCTTTCTGTTCTGCTTTGCAGTGAAGCCAGAATCTTCAGAATATTTCGCTGAAAAATTGTGCTGGAGTGTTTTTTTTTTTTTTTTCCTAATAAACAAATCGGGTTTTAACGCAATCTTATAATCAGCTAGAAATTATTTGAATCTAGGTTGAAATGTACTTACCTTATGGCCTTTAAGCAACAGCATGTTTTGATAAAAAAGGTTCTGCACAAAAATTTGGCCAGCTGTAATGAGTGTCTCATGACCAATACCATATAGAGTGTACTGCTTTGGAAGACGTATATCTTAATCCTTCTATGGAAGCAGCAGCTCTTCATAACTCTTTAGGAACAGATTTAAAAAAGAATTTAGAATTCCAACATTAAAAATACTCAGTTTCAACTGTTAAATAAAAGAGAAACTCAAATAAAAGTAGTTAAACCTGAATACTTCTAAAGGATTTCTCACCCCTCCCCGAAAGAAACCACTCACCACTGGAAGAATGAAGTTCTGTAAAGTCCCACGCAGGAGGAAGCTCTGGATCAGAGAAAAAAGTTTAGAAGTTTCTTTTCAAAATGGAGATGTCTTTACATGTTCTCTAATGACCAAAAGTGGTGAAGACTTTAATTGCAAACTTCATCTGAAAGACAAAACATTGTACCAGCTGACCACATGATAGAACATTGACTTCATACTGAGAAAAGAAAGTACAGTACAGTGGAATGCAATAATACATTTTTCTAAGATGTTACCCACAGTCCTGTGGAGGAATAGTTATTAATGACCAGTCATTCTTTGTAAGAAAGTGTCTTACAGTAAGAAAAGGCAACCTTGGTTGTGCACCGCATACTGCATTCGTGTATTATATTGGGATATATAATTTAGCAAGATTTTTGCTGTTTGATCTGAAATTTTCCAGCTAAGTGAATGTTCAAGGCAAACTATGACAATATTTTTTTAAGTATTCAGCTACTTCAGAGAAGAATGATATAGAGAAATGCCTTTCCATCTAAAAAAATCTCTGAGATATAGCGATTCGGAAAAGGGTTGTGACATTTGTCTGAAAATATCCTTGCAAAGCCAATCCAGGCCACAAAACTCTAAGAGATGGAGTTTTTCTACAAGAAAATTGTTAGATCTTTGCAGCTGAAATCTCTAAAAATAACAAAAATCATGATATATGGGATTACCTGGCAAACTCATGGTGAATACTTCTGTCTAAGGAGCAGGGCTCAAGTACAATGAATGAAGAGCAGCACATTTAACGAGCAGGACTAAACAAGGTACTTAATAGCTACTCACTGTGTGAATATCAGCCATGGAGTGCACTACAGAATGCAAAGCC
The DNA here is from genome assembly GCF_963210335.1 of Falco punctatus. NCBI lineage: Eukaryota > Metazoa > Chordata > Aves > Falconiformes > Falconidae > Falco > Falco punctatus. The sequence goes on from NC_137584.1 coordinate 83,883,793, forward strand.
CAGGGGAAAAAATGTTATGGTGATTTGAATAAGGATCACAATACTACATAACTAAAAAATCTGCACACCACAGTCACCTTTAAAACTGACTTTTGAGTATGGATTTTTTTCAGTTTTAATACTGAAATGGTCTTTTTCCATGACCCTTTAGTCCTGCCAGTATTGTGAGCTTGATTAATAGTTATATAGGTTGGCCTTCCCTTTGGTGGAGATAGGGGGATTCTTTTTCCCAGCAAGAGAATTTCACATGCAGTTTTTGTCCCTTTACCCTTCCTCCCAAAGTGCAAAATCAACACTATTGCTACCTGCAGAAATGTGACCTCACTGTGTCATTGCATGATATAAAGGAGACAGGAGATGGTATCCAGCTGCAATAAGCACGTATTTACAATTAGTAAAATTCTATTATAAAGGATATTGTCAACCTTAATTTAATTTTAATTTTTTTATATGTTTCTGGTTAACAAATATGAATTAAAAGGCGAGCCGAGATTTGCTTGTAATAAAGAGTAATCAGCTTCTTAAGAAAATCATGTAGACAGGAGCTCTTCTTTGCTGTTTGTCAGAGTTGAAGGAGAAGGTTCGATCCTCGTGGGCTCTCAAAGTACGCTGTGAAAGGTTCAGTTTGGTAGGACAGCAACCACAGAAGTACTGTCAAAAAATATTCATTCAAAATGGACTGGAAATTGTCATCTTTGAAATTTGTCTATTTTCACTTGAGCTTAGCCTAAGAAGCAGTTTTCATGGAGCTCTTCAGCTTCTTATGCCCATACCTAATTGGTTCAAAACAACCCCAGAATAAAAAACAAAACCAAACCAGGAATTTTATTGTGATAGTGAGTACTACTCCATGGCTTGCAAGACTTGGGTGAAATTCTCAGTGAGAATAAAGGAAATGACTATATATAGAAAATATTCCAAGTTTTAGTTTACTCAGTTCTTGTAAAAATGCATGTATGTAAAAAAAAAAAAAAGGCAGAGAAACAATCCTTAATAGCAAAGCAAGCCGTCTTGACAAGGGATGGGTAGACAAAGTCATTACCCTACTGGAATTATTAACACCTGAAAACACACAGCCTTTACATCTGCACTTGAAGCTGACTGTTGGATTTATCAGTGTTTCATGGGGGAGAAAAAAGAGACTAATTCATTTGATATTTTGGCTGCCATGGTTACAATTTGATGAAATTGAAAGCCGTAGCCAGTAGCGTTTACTTTAGCAACATGGAGAGGCACTACAATTCCTATTCAGGTAAAACCCTGGGGCGTATCATTAAAACCAGTTGTGTTTTGCAAAATACTGCAGCTATTATTGACTGTAAGTAGCTTGTAAAGCCCTACTGAAGTCACTGGAATTTAAGCATGTTCTTACAGTTAAAGATATTGATATGTGCATAAGGACTTTGCTAAGGGGAGGCCTACCTTATGTGTGCTACAAATGTCTTTTTCTCCTCTTGTCGCATCTATTGTACCTTATGGTACAATTATTTTTTCACTTATTTTTCAAAGTTTTTCAGGATTCATGGAAACATTTTACAAGGACAAATTTGGATAACAGCTGGAGGCAGATTGTTTTGGGAAGTGAGACTCAAATTGGCTGAGGTACTAGATAACAAATTTATGTAAACTATGAGGTACTAAAGGCTTACCTTATTAAAATCCCCCACATTGGCACTGATTTGATAAACATCTTTGTTGGGATAAATCACACAGTATATTGAAAAAGCTGTTAATGAAAAATGAATATTGCAGTGTCTTTTTGGCAAGCCAAATCAATATGTTCTTTTTAATAATTCATTTTATTCCTCAAAATACCATTTTCCCCCTAGAACAGAAAATAAGAACACGACATAATTACCAGTCGTCACCTCTTTCCTTTCCTAGCAACGTACTTTTTCTTCCCCAGTTTTTATGAAGCTGTTTTAATCTATGATGATTCAAGAAAGGCTTGGGTTTTGATATGGAAAAAAGTCTACTGTTTTCTGAAGAATGGCAGGTCTGAAAGATTGACCTTCATTTTTTAGCCCTTGTAAGTTTTATTTTCTCTGTGGAAGATCAGAACTGACAAATTTATGAAGACTCCTGTGGCCCCTACATTTACGGGAGAATGTACATCTGATATGATTTGCAGGTCATTTCGCTTTTTAAGATATCAGATGAAGCATGAAAGCATGGATAGCGTATCACGCCCTGACCCTGACTGGTTATCATAGAATCAGAATGGTTTGGGTTGGAAGGGACCTTAATGATCCTTTAGTTCCAACTCCCCTGCCATGGGCAGGGACACCTGCCACTAGACCAGGCTGCTCAAAGCTCCATCCAACCTGGCCTTGAACACTTCCAGGGATGGGGTATCCACAGCTTCTCTGGGCAACCTCTTCCAGTGCCTCACCACCCTCACAGTAAAGAATTTCTTCCGAGTATCTCATCTAAACCTATCTTCTTTCAGCTTAAAACCATTACTGCTTGTTTTACTACCACATGGCCTTGTAAAGAGTCCCTTCTCCAGCTTTCTTGTAGGCCCCTTTTAGGTACTGGGAGGCTGCTATAAGGTCTCCCCAGACCTTCTCTTCTCCAGGATGAACAACCCCAACTATCTAAACCTGTCTTCAGAGGAGAGGTGCTTCATCTCTCTGACCATCTTCATGGCCCTCCCCTGGACTCGCTCCAAGAGGTCTCTGTCCTTCTTATGTTTGGGACCACAGAGCTAAACGTGGTACTCCAGGTAGGGTCTCATGAGAGCGCAGTAGAGGGGGAGAATCACCTCCCTCGGCCTGCTGGCCATGCTCGTTTTGATACAGCCCAGCACATGGTCAGCTTTCTGGGCTGCAAGGGCACATTGCCAGGCCATGATGAGCTTCTCATCTACCAACACCCCCAAGTCTTTCTCCCCAGGGCTGCTCTCAATCCATACTCTGCCCAGCTGTACTTGTGCTTGGGATTGCCTTGGCCCACATGCAGGACCTTGTACTTGACCCTGTTGAACTTCATGAGATTTGAACGGGCCCACCTCTCAAGCTTGTCAAGGTCCTTTTGGATGGTATGCCTTCCCTCCAGCATCTTGACTGCACCCCGCAGCTTGGTGTCATAAAAAGTGATTGTCCTTAAACATTAGGGGCAAAGAATTGTTCAGGAATTTTTCCATTTTGAAATACTACAGGAATGTTAAAGGTTTGTTCTGTTCCTATTTCCTTCCCTTCCCTCTGGTGAGCTTGAATTGGACAAAAATGAAGAGATGTTTCTTCTTTTCTTTGTCGTTGTCGTTTTCAGTTTTGGGAAATCTCTAAATTGAAGGATATTTTCAGTAACATGTTAATAGGAAACATCTGCTGGGTGGGACTCCCTTCAATAATCGCCAAGTGCAAGTCGCTGTTGATGCACTTGTTGGGTGTGGAGCTTGCTCAGCCAGCGCGGTAAGCTGGGCCAACGAGCCCCACTATGGTCATGATGAAGGGTCACTCTGCCTGTCAGAAGCACGTAGAGTCCTTTGGATTTGCAGCTTGTGCTCAGGGTGACGACAGGGCATTCCAGATCCAACACATCTTCTGTCCTGCAGGGCAAGCCGGGGAATACAACCACCTTTCTTGAATGGAGAAATATGGGTTGAAACTCTGGAGACCACCAACCACATTAGAAACAACTGCTGCTGCTGTTAATTTTTTATGGATGTTTGTTGCAGATGCTCACGTTTCGCTCAGGTGACTGAGCGGACTTTCTGTCATGTTGAAGGTGAGCAGTGTGGCCTCTGAATGCCTCAGGCTGTCAGCATTTAAGGACTTCTTTGCTTTGGGGTAGATAGGAAGAACATATGTGCAGCGTTATAACAATTTTATCTGACGATGGATATACTTTCAACAGACTGAGATCGAAGTGCTAGAGTGCCTCCAGATAAGGCTGTCTGCTTTAAAATTACACCTAGCATAAACCCATTAATAGTCCATTCCTCCTGACCTATCCAAGCCCATAATCATCACCCATTTTATTATATACCCCTCTCTAACACAAAGACACTATTATTCTTCCAAGTGGAAATAACATCTTGTTTACATAGCTCAGATGCTAGAAAAGCCAGCCTACTTTTCCAGCTTAACAGCTTAGAGAAAGGGGAGTTGCGTAAAAAGTTATGAAGATATAATTTTTCTCCCCCAAATGTGTAAGGATTGTTGATACTTGGTGGAAATTTGTTTCTTTAGTTTCTAGAAACAAGGTTTTGTAAACGATAAAGCATGCAATAGATAAAAAGAGCAAGCGTTGCCCTACTGTGTACGGTCAAGAAAATACAGAACTTGGGAGAGACTGGTTTCTCCCTGGTTATTGAGGATGACACCTGCCACAGGAACTCACAAATGCGAAAGGATTTCAAGCCTTTTTCAGCTAACAACTTGAAGCCCGATGTCTAATTTGCATAGAAATTACAGAATGCTAGGGACTATAATTACCACTGCGTTTTTCTTTAATGCAGATGTGTCTGACAAAGGCAATAGGGATCGTTTAGCAGGCTTTTACAAGCCTCGGTGAAGAGTCTCTCAGCCTTATCTGTGTCCTTGGGCAGGAAGAGAGGTTATTTTTTCAGGGCTGGCACCCTACTTTCCTTGTAGGCAATAAGTGCCCTGTATTTTCACATTTCAAGGTATGTCGGTAGAGTGTATAATCTTTGGATCAAAAAAGGATGCAAAATGGTGTAAAGCCTCAATAGCACTTTTCTTATCAAACACAAGAGCAAAATCCATTTTAAAGTAATTTTTAAGTACCCTACGTTTACTATTAGCTGTTTTAAGTTAGTTTATTAACAATAATATACCAGTGGTTTTAAGGGGGTGATGGTAGCAACATCAGCTTTTGATAGGTGAAACTGAAGATATTAAGGTAGACGTGAAGCTTTACTAACCGTTGTATGTGAACTACATGTATTATCTTCCCTTTTCTCTTTACATATATGTAGTTTAACACATACATAGTGAGGGATGGAGAAAATCTATGTCAGAGAGGCATTTTTTAAGAATGGCTCTTTGAAGCTGTCCAGAATCTGTAACAGAAAAATAAATGTCTTGGAAAACTGAATTCAGACACAGGAAGTGAGAGGATAAAAGAGGTATAATGCAAGTAATTTAACCATGTCTGTGAAATGTATCCTCAGGATACATCTCAGTGTTGTGAATATATATGTAACAAATACACCATCTTACAAAACACCATCCTTTTTGCATGGTGTGTAATATGAATCAGGAACACGTTTTCACTGGAGGTCATCAAAATAATATTTTTACTGGATTTGGGGAACTGGCAGATTGCTGTTGCCAGAAATATTACTCAGAATAAAGTAAGGGCAATCAAAACTCACACTTCAGGGCATAAACTAAGACCTCATGAGAAGTCTCACTCTGGCCATCTATAATGCTGGCTAGGTGAGTAGTGTGAGCAGGGGGTGCCATCTTCCTCCCCAGTATGAAGTGTTCTTTTGCTGGAGGCAGCTAGCGCGTACTCACTGGTCTGATTACCACGCATGATCCTACGGTGCACTCATATATGCCTTTCCATACTGCCTCTGGTTTTCACTTGTGGGCTGTGCTTTTTCATTTTGAATTATTTGCACTTGAAGCCATACTTCGTTTATGGATCTTCATGTTTTGGTGGTGTTGCGCTGTAAATGATATCGAACTTTCGAAGTTTCTGAAATCTGTGGAGTGATGTTGCACCAAGACTGAATCTAACTGCTGTGCAATTTGTGTTCCTGTCATGCAGAACTGTCTCCTATCACCTTATTGTATAACTGCAAGCAGGAGAGAAATGAAGGGGAATAAAAAAGTGACAAATATATGAAACCATCGTGGGTTACTCAAAGTTCACAAAACCGTAAGGACATTACAACAGTGCGGCTTCTTGATGAGACTACTCCATGTGTCTTGTCCTATTTTTCTTTCATTTCCATAATGCTGAAGTAGCGACCAGTTCCTAAATAAGCAAAGTCAAGCTCAATCAGTGTCTGAGTAAAAGAACTCTTAGGTACTGTGTGTGTATTACAGTAATGGAGTAGATTTATTCTCATGAGACCTTGAGCTCATATTAATGTGATTCATATTGCTTATGTCAGGTGTTTTGATTTTAGATGCATTATTGTAGACTCTACCATGGTCCAGTGCATTTTTATTTTTTTTCCCCTTCAGAGCAGGAGTTAGTCCTGCTCTTCTGACAGAATTATGATTTGAAAGTGTACAGTTCTTGGCTTCGTTTTCATGGGCTGAATTGATTGGCATCAGTATCCATTTTCTGTTCTGAACAGTGGTGGAATCCCTATGCATTATTTAAGTCCCCCTCTGTTCCCCTGCAGTAATGGATGGGTGTACAGCAGAGACCAATTTAATTCAGGCACGTGTGAACTTACGTTACTCAAATCTTTGCTACAAATCCTTGTAGAAAAGCACAGTGAATTTTAATGTGGTTTTTACCTTCCATTATGGCTGTATGATTTACAACATTCTTCATTTGCCAGCAGCTCCTCCATTGCACTGCTGATTCTTGAAATGAAGTATATTTGAGAAGTGCGATATGAAAAATTAGAAGGGGAAAATTGCTGATCTTCCCAAAATTTCCAGGGTTGTCACACCTAGTTTATGCAAGCACCATTTTTAATCGGAGAGACTGGCTTCAGTGTTGTGATCTGGCCTTGGGTATGAACTTGAAAAACCTGGATGGATATGACTCGGTCTTTTTAAAAGACTGTAAGGAAAAATGGCATAATGACTTCCTTTAAATATTACCTCCCTGCATACCACAGCTGCAGATGAAAATGTATGAATACATTAGTCTAGTGGAGGTGATAACAAGGAGTGATGTAGAGAGGAGCAATGACCTGTATAATAATGAGAGTTAGAATAGCTGCTTGTAACTATTTAAATTTGGGGATTGTTCTAAATGCAAAAGGGGAAACTCATATAAACCCAATCCTTTACAGCTCTAATCCCTCTGAAGAAATAATTTTAAATGTAACTATAAATAGTGTGTTTATAATAAAAATCATTTACCTAAACCAAAACAAACAGTAAAGGCACATATACATGGTCTGCCTTTTTTTCCCAGTATATTTTGCCTGCGGCTGAGCTGTGTTCTCCAAAACAGGCGTGTTCTTTCTCTTCGTGGTTGCATTACACCTGGCATACTGGTAGTGCTACTCAACAGAGTGTGTATGCTTGACAGCATATGAAGGCACACCATGCACACTCCCACTGTCTTATGAATTAGGAGATAGATTCCATATAATCTTGCCATCAGCTGACAAATCTGTCAAGAGTGTGTTTCCATCATGCTGTAGTTTGTCGCCTCCTTCACAAGCTCCGGTGTGAAAGAATAAGGATCGTATTAAAGTTAATGGCATGGACACATTGTGGAATATATGTACTGTGTGAAAAGCACTTACTAGAAGCTTACTTTACCCTTGTTTTCATCAGTTACTGTTTTACAATAGGTGATTTTAGTACAGAGTTCTGCAAGAAATTTGGCTCTGTTCTGATTATGGTCACTAAACAGCTTTGCCAACCAACAGAAATGCAGGTGTAGAACAGAGAGTGAAATATGTAAGGGTGTTTTGTCATTTCAGGAATCATTTGAGTGCCTTTTCTTAGCTGTAATTAAGGCTACTGAAAATTCTAGTTCTTGCAGAGCGCCGGTGTACAAATGTGTACAGTGTACAGACATGCTTGTGAATGTTGCTAGGGTGAATAGTAACATTTCCTTTTGTAGCTGTAAAGGTAAAGACTGAGGTTTTAATTCAACTTGCTATTGATGAGAGTAGACTAAATGCATTATTTAATGAAGAGAGATACCAGTAGGAGGGCAACTGTTCAGGTTTTGAAAAGAGTCTTCCTCTGTTTTCACATATTATGTAGTTTTCTTCCTTCGGGCACATCACCTTACACTTAGTCTTAGAATGTGTTTGTTCTCTATGCCTATTTGTGTCTGCAAAGGATGCTTTTTCAGTGTGAATGTAACATTTTTGTTCTAAGACAACTATGATGGTGAGACAAGAGCCTTCTGAAGGAGACGTATTTCTGTGTGCCACTGCAGAAGATCTGACTTTCATTTGCTCTTTTGGTATTCTCAGTGTAAAATGAAGCTTGCTTTGGATGTGCATGTCTCCTTCTTAAGTTTAGAAATGTAAAGAAAAAGTAAAAATCAAACCCCTCAATATCCTTCTAGGTGTCACAATCTTTAAATAAACTGTTCATGGAAGACAAGTCATACCAGATGTGATATAAATTTTTACATAGAAGATAAGGAGCATAATATCTTAAACTTGGAATTTCTGTGATGTTATTCCTCTGAAACTATTTTTGTTCTTTTGGATAGATGTTGATCAGCTTTTCTGGCAAGACAACTTAGGAACCTTAGAAATGTTAGCTCTCTGTCGTGGTTTAACCCCAGCCAGTTAGTGCCGCACAGCTGCTCGCTTACTCCCCCTCTGCCTGATGGGATGGGAAGAATTGGATAAAAGGTAAACCCCATGGGTCGAGGTAAGAAAAGTTTAATAATTGAAGTAAAATATACTGCTACTACTGTTACTAACTGTATTGAAAAGGGACATAACAGAGAGAGAGAAATAAACCCCAAGGGAGACAAGTGATGCACAATACAGTTGCTCACCACCCACTGACTGATGCCCAGCCAGTCCCCAAGCAGCAAAGGGCCCCTCCCGGCCAGCCGCCCCCAGTTTATATACTGGGCATGATGCTCTATGGTATGGCATAGCCCTTTGGCTAGTTGGGGTCAGCTGTCCTGGCCCTGCTCCCTCCCAGCTCCTTGTGCACCTGCTCACTGGCAGAGCCTGGGAAACTGGAGAGTCCTTGAGGTAGGGTCAGCACAGCTTGGCAACAGCTAAATCATCACTGTGTTATCAATGTTATTCTCATACAAAATCCAAACCCACAGCCCTGCACCAGCTACTAGGAAGAAAATTAACTCCATCCCAGCTGAAACCAGGTATCACACCGGACCTGTTACTAAATTCTGCTCTGAGCACTCCTGTTATAAGAATCTTTAGTAAAAAATCGATATGGTGAGTTAAACATACATATAACCAGCTGTCATTCATCTTGGCATGCCTGTTTTGATTTACACAAATGGATGTAGAAGCAAGACTTACCTTTGTACAACTGTAAATGACTGCATGGGGCCCAAATTTTGAAGAATTGAATCATGTAATAGAGGTATGTGAAACAAAAAATCCTTCTTAAGCAATTAAGTTTGGAATATATTTTTTCTTAGATCTGCCTTTTAGGTTTTCTGAACCTCAGTGAAAATGAAGAGAAGAACTCTGAGGTAATAAAAACTTACAGGAAGAAATGCAATAAAAGTTTCAGACAAGAACCTTTTCCACTGAACAATAAGGAAAGGTCAAATAATATGTAGAGTCCTCCAACGGTAGTAGGTTTGCATTCAGAGCAGGCCAATAACATTTAAATCTTTTTACAAATGGGAAGACTAAGAAACTTTCACAAGTTGAAAGTATTGCATTCATGATCCTGGTGAAATGAAGACATTCTGTAAAAAAATAAAATTGAGGACATGAGAAAGATGAAAGGTTATTGATGTGGAAAAGGTGAGACAGTACATTAGTGTCCACCGATGATATTTTGTTCAGTTAGAATTTATTTTTCCTAATTTTTGATAAAATACAAACACTGTTTATAGAAGCTGTCAGCCAGGAGATTTGGCTGTGCTCTGGCTATATAAAAAAAACTGACAAAAATCCCAAGAGTGAAAAGGTTCAATAAAATATATATATATATATATATATCCTCCTCTAGCTGAAGTGTCTAGCTGAAGTCCTCTTGCATGCTTGAAGAGAAGAAATGCTCCAATCTGGTAAGGCTGGCTTTGGTATAAATTCTTGGATTTTTCCATCATTGCTAATAGCCAACCTCAGCCTTGATTACTGAACAACGCTGACTTGTTTATCCTCTGTTGCTTTAGGTAAAATGGCAGAGATCATTGTTATAGATATGATATGTGTTGACAAATGTGGCATCTGGTCTAGCTATGATCTTGATGATCAGACTGTGCCTACAGCTTCCACCATAGGTGTTCCAGCTGTCTTTCCTCCTGCCTTATTATTCAAAAGTTACCACTAAGGAAAATGTCATTTGGAGCCTGTATGTTAATAATTAAGGTCCTGCCCAGTCACTGAGATAATGACCTCTGCCAGGCACACACCATTTTCAGAGGCAGTTAGAAACCTTGTGTTAGTTCCAGTTTCTTGCCCACTCCTCCTTCACAGAACAGACCCCCTCAAACACCTGCTGAAAGTATTTATTTCAAAGGTGAATGCACGCGCTGTCACAATACAGCTTTGAAAAGCCTTAGACACATTAATCAATGCACTATCAAATAAGGAAGAATTTATTCCTCCACTGTTCATCCCCTACCCCATCTCCTCCATCCTAGGAAAGAGTTTGACCCTAGAAAGCTGCATCAGAAGGGGTTGCTTGGGTCAGTATGTGAGAAGATGGTTAATGTAGGGTTTACACAGAGTGTATAGCTTTTAATCTGCACGTGCAAAGTAGAAAAAATTAAAATATTGTGGACTGTGCCCAGCTCCTTGAAAAGGAGACTTTCATGGTACAGCAATCTTACAATGAGAAAATATGATTACAGAAAGCCATTTCCTTGGAGAAATCATTGTTTGTATTATTGCAATGTCAGACAGTCAAGTTTCTCTTAATAACGTTCTCCTTCACAGCCCAGCTGCTGCTTCTGCCTGCTCCTTCCATCATCATCCTGCATTTGCGAGAGAATCTTTTGCTCTAGGTAGGAATATGATGTGACAAAAGTCATGGTTAGAGCAGTGGGTTATTCAGTAATTTCCTGATGGCATTTTAAGGGGCAAAATGCCTCCTAGACATGTCCCATCCAACTGACTGCCTGAGTAACTGTGCCTCCTCACATTTATGAGTGCACAATGTTCCCTCTGAATTTCAAAAGAAAATTGTAACATTGATGTATGAAAATATATGACTAATAGTAACTAATAATACTTTATTTAATGAGTGTTTTGTAATTTAGTGCCAGAGCACTAAAGACAAAACATTTCTGTAAGCCCTTGACAGATGTACTAAAGGTAAATGCTGTGCAGCTGCTTTGTAACTCATGGTGTGTGGGAACTACTTACTCATGACAAGGCAGTTCACGGTGGCTGTAATGTATTGTAATTACCAGAGAACAGTTTATCGTACCTTTAAGCTTAAAATTAAGCAAATCCAAAATGAAGTTTGTCTCTTCCTAGAGATGGTGCTTCCTCCGTGACATAGCAGACCAGCCCCATCTGATGACAGCGTGAAGTGACCCATGCTACGCCTGGGTACCACAAGAACTGCCTCCTATGTGAGGTAAAAATAACAGGCATATTAAGCATGTAAAAGCTGCTTCGCTTTGCCTCCCTTTTTCTAAAATTAATAGAAAAACCATTTTAAGGTACTAACTTACATGTTTTTATTTCACCAAAGAAGTACTAAAATAAGGTAGAGTAAAGGTTGAGTTCTATGATTACTTTTCTTAAATGTTCAAATTTCTTACGTCACACATTATTTTTAAACACCACTTTTTCTCCCCGTAGTACCTTGTTGGAGAAAAAGGTCTGTGTGGCTGTGATTAGCTCTTCGGTGGCCAGAAGCAAGGTGGTTGCTCTTTTGGACTTGTTTTGTGAACTTGTGTGAGTATGAAATACAAATCGGCCTGAAGAAGGAGGCAATTGTGCTTATAGATTTCTGCTCTTAGTTCTATTTGCTATGGGAATTTTTCAAATAATAGATCTCTGTAAAAGCCGTAAGACATTGTGAGCATGTTTGTCATGTGATTTGTTCCTCATTTGTGAACAGAACGAACAACAAAATTTCTTTTGGGCTTATACTGGTAGAGAAGAATAACCATACTGAAGGTAGAGGGGTGATCCTGCTGTAAAACTGGTGTAGGATTACACCCCAGAGTGTAATGAGGAGAAATACAACCTAACATAAAGTCTGACTTGGGTGTGGTGAACAGCAACTCTACTTTTATGCATACCAGATGACAAGTGGTCCTTTTCTGTTTGCCTCTGGCAACCTAAAATTATGAAGTAATTTTATAAAACTTTAACTACAGCAAATTTAAACACCACTATTTATAGAGAGGGGGAATGACTGAGTTCTTTTCACTTTTTTTAATCACAGGTTTGTCAGTAGTCAGTCTGCTGACTATGTACAGTAACAACTTGGTGTCTTTTGAAGATGTTTTTGACAACAAACTATTTTATCTAAAAGAAACCACATAAATATAAGTAAACGGGTCCAAGACTATGGTTACTGCACAAACAATATTTTGGGAATTAGGATGATGGAGGCTTAGCTCCTTCACACTGGACACTTTAGTAGTTATATGTTTGGCTGTGAACAGTGTATGGCCTAACTCTCATACCACCAAATTAATTAATGTAACACCCAACTTCCACAGGATGTATATTCACCTTATGCATACTGTAAAGAACAGGAATAATTGTTCTTTTACTTTCCTCAGTCCTTAAAAGGTATAATTAAAAATTCCAACTTTTTGTTCATCAGTGTCTCAGGGGGAGGAGTTGTCACCATACCTGTGGCATTTAAGAAGCCTGAAATTGTTTACCACACTATCAAATCTAAATTCTTGCTCACCAGAGGAAACTGAAGGCAGTGGCTTCGCAGAACTTCCAGCAAGAGGCTGATCAGGAAGGATTTGCTTTATTGGTGGGGTGAGTTCACTGACAGTATTGGATAGTGCTTGAAGTACTGTTGACTGCTTATGGACTGGATAATTTAACAGTTTAGCTTTAAATAAATCTCCATTTCAGTGCCATGGAAAGGAAGCCTCAGTTTAGAGAAACTTTGCTTCAGAAAGAGACCTGGGATCTTACCAGTGCATCTATGTTAGTGATGGTGTGAGCTGGAGGAGCACTCTTCAGGTGTGGATTTACCTCATCTCTGCAGCTGGAGTCTTGGTATACATGCCCAAAGGTATCACTGCTCTTCTCGGTGTAGTTTCTTTTCTGGGGGAAGCAAGGTTGAACTCATATTTTAGGGTATTGCCTAGTCTTGCATTCTGAACATTCAGAACACAGGGTCCTGAAGCATTTAACTCTGCACATGTTGGCAAATCAATTTAACTTTATTGCTGGTAAAAATGCTATGTGGACATGCAGGCCTTGTAACCACGACAAAGGGTGTGAAATCAAAGCTCCGTGGGCTTGATTTCCCTCTTGGCACTGCACTGGTGGGAGTGCAGATACCCCTCAAGTGCTGAAGGTCAGTGTGATCTACTAGATCACAGGACTAGAGTGCCAAGCAGTCTACTGGGCTCTGGTCCCCCGGTATTTCATTGCCTTCCCATACTCTGTGCTGAACTCTGGTTTTCCCGTTTCAAGAAAAATTTGAGAGGTTTCAAAGAGAAGCTGCATGAATGATCAGTATGCTAACCAATACAGACAATATACCTTAAAGGGACAGACTAGCTGACCTAAATAAATAAAGCTTTTCAGAGGGAAATTTCAGCGGTAATTTGGTCACGATACGTACAGGCTGTTCTGGAAACAGAACAGTTGTGAAGCCTCTTTGGTGTCATACACAGACCAGTATAATCAGATCCAGCACGTGGAAGCTGAAGACAAATTCAGACAATACGTTTAGCTGAGAAGTAAATTTTCAGCTAAATAGTTGTTAATAAAATTAATTCATTTAAATAATTACATTTGTTAATTAATTAAAAGGAACAGCTCATATAGGCTTTTGATGGATTCTTTGTCACTGGAAATTTAAAAATTAAGATCAAAGCACAGTGATTAGATTTGACACAAGGATGAATTCAGGGAAAGGCCAAGCGTTAGGTGGAAGACCAAAGTGCATCTTAACGTTGTTCCCTGCTGGCTTTTGAACCTACTAATCTTAACGAAGAATAGATGCCTAGTACAAGTGTAGCATGCTCATACCTGTCTGGTGAGCTCTGCTTATGGCTGCCTGGGGAAGACATGATGTGTTTCTATTTCTATATCCTGGAATCCTGTGGGAACATGGAAGTTATAAGTAACTGAGCCAGATCTTGTGACTGGCTGACTCCCCTGGCAGGTGCCAGGACAGGGAGCAAAACATGGCTCAGTGATACCTTTCCTAGACTGGAAATGAACAGATCCAAGGCACGGTATAAAACTGCCAAATTTATAATAGCTAGAGTTATTCCTAAAACACCATTCTTTGGTTCAACGCTCCAGCTCCATCTGTAGTTCCCACTGGTGTAGGAATATTTCTGTGATGGGGAGACCATCAGCAATGAAGCATGTTTCTAGCTGCCTGTTGTGGGTAGATCAGAGGCCAGGCTCTGTTCCTGTATCTCCTACTGCAGCTGTCCAAACCAAACCAAACCAAATGTCATATATAGCTTTTCTTCCAGGCCTGGCCAGGATGGCAAGCACAGTAATGTGATGCTTCTATAGCTGCTAGACCTTCCAGTTTCAAAACACATTTAGAGTAGGTAAACTGGTGGCTGGAGGAAGCTGAAATAAAAATTCAGCAGGTATGCACTGCAGTGACACACAGTGCTCCAGCCAGCAAAGGTTATACCAACCTTAAATACAGAGTAAAATAAATTAATCCTTTCAACAGTGTTCTGCAGTGATCCTGCAACAACACCTGAAATTACAACGAATGAATTTCTGCTCCTGAGCAGTCGAAGATGGAAAAGCTGGCGTTAACAGTCACTATCTTGCTAGGCTGAGGAGGAAAAGCAATATGTGCAGATGAAATTTAGCTCTTTGACCTGAGAGTGAGATCAGCTGGGAAGGGGACTAACTGAGGAAGGTGCTCTTGAAATCAATAGGACATTGATGAGAAAGTATCTTTGGCAACATACGACAAAAATAACCCTTATGAACTAACTGTTCATTTCCATTAACCCCCGGCTGAAACCTGGGTGTTGAGATCCCGAGTCTATCAGAATATGAATTAGAGGAATCCAGAGGGTGTGGTAGAAAATGAAAATTTAGGATTTTCCTAATAAATAAAAAGCTAATTATTTTAAAAAGAATTAGAGAGGTTCAAATTGGCAGTTTAGCTGACAAGTAAAGTTGGGGACTGAATGTATGTGGAAAATTAAAGACTTTCTCATTACCTTGGTTAGTGCAAAGACAAAGTCATGATTCTGAGAAATGAGGAATAGTGTACCATTCTTGTTGGCACTGGGTGAACCAAAAGTTTCATTATTTTTAATGTG
The DNA here is from genome assembly GCF_963210335.1 of Falco punctatus. Taxonomy (NCBI): domain Eukaryota; kingdom Metazoa; phylum Chordata; class Aves; order Falconiformes; family Falconidae; genus Falco; species Falco punctatus. Next base: position 83,899,051 of record NC_137584.1, read on the forward strand.
ACAGAACTGTCCAAATAGGAATTTACTAAAAATGGGATTTTTTAGAACAAAATTGAAAGCAATGATGTAAAAAGAAAGTTTACAAGGGAATGGACAATGAAAATATGGCCATGGGAAAGTAGAATATGCTGTCAATATAGTTTGTTGAACTGCAGGAAATAAAAATCTCATTTCTATTCCTTGCTGAACTGGGAATTGAGTAGTACACTGGAGAACAGGACAGTTGAAACAGAAGAAAAAAGTGCTGTTATCAGTTTGATAAGAAGGTTAGTTGGTTTATTATGGATCAAATACCAGTTTTCAATAAAGAGTTCCTATACTTTGCAATCTCTAGTGAACACTATTCATCTGACACACATTTCTCAAGGTACAGATACTATATTATCTTTTCAAAGACTGTTTTCCCCCCATGATTAAGAAATTGATCCTTAAGTCAGAACATTTCTCATATCTTCCTGCCTCTGCCCTGTGACATGTGATAGTAATGAAGTCATCTAATTTCTTTGTACTTCAGTTTTCCCTTGCACAAAAGGCAGCACGTTGCTTCATTCTCCCTGCATGCAGCATCCTTTGATTTCACCAGGCACTATTCTCCCCACTTTTGTTGATAGTTACCATCAGAGCCAGTCCTGTTGAGAACTAGCAGTGAACTAAATTCATAGTCCTGCATGATATTTATACATTACAAGCACTAATCATGTTTTCCCAAGCTAGTTAATACAAAACAGTAGTTTTCTATGATGTTACTGAGGTAAAACAGTTCCTTGCCCCAAGGGAATCATTAAGCCCATGATTTAATTAATGCAGGAGAGAGCTGTTTCCTCTCTGCCAGAATTAAGTAGCAAGAGTTTGTGCCTTGGGTTTCAGGAAAGGATTTTCCTTACTGCCTGGACAGGTGATGAATTACGGGAATGTCTTCAGGAATTTTAAGTGCTGAAAAGATACCAGGCAGTTAAACAAAAGCAACAGTGTCCCCAGATCAAGATCCTGGTCAGTGAAAAAGATACACCAGACAACAGTCCTGCCCATCTTGGTAAAAATTACTACAACATTTTAGCTACATGAAACAACTTCTAGGACTGAATCAGATGTATAGGTAACTGTAAAGCACAATTTTTTTTAATTTTTTTTTTTCCTAGCTGCAGACTGGTCTCTCAAATATTTTCTAAGAGTTATTTCAAGGAGTTTGGTGAATGAAAGGTGACAGTGGGAAGGGTAATCTTAGAAACAATCCACATAAGTCATAAGTAGCAGTCCTGTACCTGATCAGAGGAGATGGCACAAGGTGCACCTCTTTAGTCTGCCAAAGCTGCTTCAGAGTTTGGAGTCTGGCTATGTGAGATGCATCACCAGCAGCTGTCATGGCTGGCAACCAAGCCCCATGCAACTGCTCGCTCACTCCCCCCACAGTGGGATGGGGGAGAGGGTCAGAAGGGTAAAAGTGAGAAAACTCTTGTTGAGATAAAGGCAGTTTAATAAGTAAATCAAAAGCCACACATGCAAGCAAAGCAAAACAAGGAATTAATTCCCTGCTGCCCATCAGCAGGCAGGTGTTGAGCCATCTTCAGGACAGCAGGGCTCCATCATACCTAGCAATGACTTGGGAAGACAAACATCATCACTCTGAATGCCCTTCTCTTCCTTCTTCTTCTTCCAGCCTTATATATTGAGCATGATGTCATATGGTATGGGATATCCCTTTGGCTATTTGGGGTCAGCTGTCCTGGCTGTGTCTCTGTGTCTCCTCCCAGCTTCTTGTGCCCCTCCAGCCTTCTCCCTGGCAGGGCCTGAGAAGCTGAAAAGTCCTTGATTTAGTATAATTACCCAGCAACAACAAAAAACATCCATGTCCTATCAGTGTTTTTCTCACACCAAATCCAAAACACAGCACTGTACCAGCTACCAAGAAGAAAATTAACTCTATCCCAGCTGAAACCACGACAGTAGCAAATATGGACCAGAATATTTCTCTCAATGAGGTAGTGGGGAAGATTTTTGTACTGTAAGCAGCTCCTTGATATGGTAACTCATAGATGCTTGATGATCCCACTGGAAAAATACACGCAAATTGCAGTGATGGATACTACAGAAATATGTGTAAGTAGAATGGTACACGCTTGTTAAAGAGCAGCGATGTAAGCCTGTTAAGCAGATCGCATTGCTGCTGATGCACCAGCCTATGAATATCCATTGCCCACTGTAAATGTTCATTAGGTATTCAAACATACAAAACGTAGTTTCAGCAACTTAATCTATTTCTCCATTAAACGTCATGTGCGTGTTACTGATTACATTTTCTGCTGGGGGGGTTATAATAATTTCTGTCTTAGAACATCAGCACGTATAAAAAGCTAATTCTTTTTGAAAGAATTAAGAGACTGGTGATCCTTCTTTAGTGAGTAAATAGAGTAATGGGCCTAAACCGAGGTTTTCGGTAACCTGAAATTTCAGAAGCACCCTTAATGAATCTGATCAATTATGTGCCAATGCTAATAGTTAAGTCTATCCTTGTTCATTATTCTTTCTCCCCATGGTTTGAAAGGCAGGACAGAGCTACATGGTGTTGCTTTAGCTCTTTCAAGATAGGTTATTTCAGCCTTTCCTGACAGTTCAGGAAGGAAAGGTATAGTCCCAACAGAATCAATACTTCTCACTTGAGGGATGTTTCCTGGTTAAAATGTATATTTGAGCAGGGGACATACCTTTTGACATCCTTGCTTAGCTGGCAGAAATTTGCAGATTAGAAGCGCCTGGTGTCACCCTATCCTTATTTTCATAGCTCATATTCTCTTTCTTGTGGAGAAACCTGTCAGATTCCCTTGGAGGAGACCAGATCACGCTGTAGTCTCTTAAAGCATGGTTCCTCCTTTCCATCAGCAACTGGCCAGAGCTCCTAAGAAGCTGAAAGCAGGAGACTATCAGCTTTGACACCTCATCTTTATGAAGCTGGTGGTGCTGTAAGTAGAACCTCACCCTGAACAGAACAGAGTATTCAATATCTCTAGCTACAGGTATCACTGTAATTTTTGTTATCTCCCTTTGCTAGGATGACCTTCCCTCATGAGAAAATGAGCCATAGTCATGAAAACCTGGATGATTTCTGATGTGTTTCCTAGTAACTTAGATCTAGTTCTGTAATAGGTAAAACAAGACATTTTCTACAGCAGCTACAATCCATGTAGCATTGCAAATGGATATGATTTTTCTGCCTGTTTAACCTCTTGTAGCTGTCTGGAGGTCTAGTAAAGGAGAAATCAGGTTGTTTGTGGCATTGTTTCTTCCTGTACCAGCTACAGGAGCAAGCCCTCCTCTTTGGGATGCGCCCACTGGTTTTGGTATCAGTTCTCTCTTCCAAGGCCTGGGCAGCTTGGTTTCTGTTTATATGTATAATAATATAATTTCTTTAGCCTTCAAAGAGCAAAATTTTATTTCACTGCTGAGAAACTGGGAATGCTTCTAAGCTTCAGTTTTCCATTTTGGACTCTAGATAAATAATACTTGCAAAGGCATGCAAATACCAACGTCTGCACTTTCTGAACAGCTCAGGTTCCATATGTTTTATATTTTATGTGAAGTCTTTGCAACATGCAGTAAGATGTGAACTACTCACGCATACCTATTAGAGAAACATGTAAACTGCAAACCTTAAAATGACTGCAATAATTGCAATAAAATAACTGAGGTTATTAACTTCACAGTCTGCTACAGGAAAGAAAGTCAAAGCAACCTGTTCAGAATAATTTGTAATGTATATGAATCTTGTCATGTTAGGTGCTAAAGCACCAAGCAGCCATGTGCTTTGTATTGACTCTGTGTTAGCTGGGGAACATCTGAGACAATATGAATTACCGAAGCCCTGCCACACTCCTTTCCTGATCCAAAATTCCAGATTTGAACACAATAAAGGAATGGTATTTTGGAAATTTATATCTAGGTTTTATAACTCAATCCTACAAAATTTTTCTATGTAATGTATCATTGTAGTATTTCTGGGAACATACTATTAGGCAACCCAAGTCTGGGGAAGAATTAAATGTGTTTAACTATAATAGAAACAAAATACAGTGACTCAGGTTTCTGCTATGGTCAGTAAGAGTTTTTCCATTGATTTGAGTCTCTGCAGCAGAACGTTTTGTAAGAAAGTTTACTTTCTCCTTTGCTAAATAGCCTTTTATACCTTATTATATGTTACTCATTGCTGAGATTCCTGAATAGATACTTCAAATCTTTTCACATATGTTCCTGAGCTATTTGGTATTCATAAACCATTAAATAAATATGTATCTGATTGGGCGTCTTGAGTTTCATATTGTATCAATTATCAAACTGTAAAGGAGCAAAGTCACATAGATGGAAAAGCAAAGCACTTTACAAATAAAAAAATACTCATTGAGTTCTGAAATCACCTTGGTTTCTTTTTTTTTAATTAAATGGAGAGACAGGTGGGATTTCAGTACATTAAAACTTTATACCTTAGCATAAATGGGTAAGCTTTTTCAAACTCAAATTGAATATGCTTCTTGAACATATGGATGTTTTCATTTTTAAAACATGGTAGATTCTGTATGCAGTGAAAAATTAATACACTGTGTTTAGAGTGACTGGCACTGTGTTATTTCAGCACCGCCAGAGCAACATTCCAACAGAAGGCAATTTTTAACTCCAAGACAGATAGGATCCCAAATGATTTCTGAATCATGCTGTGATCAAAATGTAAGTTGTCTTCCAAAAAATGTAGGAAAGATCAGCCTTCCCTTAGCCTTTACTCCTTTCCACACTCCCTTTCCCCTTCTTCCCTTTAACATTGTGGGATGATAGGATAACAAATCCATAGAAAGATCATAGGGAAGTGTATTGAAAGTAGGAATGGAAATGTAGCTCTTTGGTTGTGGTAATACCAATACTCTCATAGATGTATATAAAGGTAGACCTTATTTTTTCTTTCATGATAGATCTCTCACTGCAGGGTAGAGGACATTAAGAAGAATCTAAACTAGCTGCCCTTACCAAAAATGGAGCAAACCCACAAACTAGCACATGCTGGCATTCATTTGCCTATTTAGTTTGAAGACAAGATTTGTTGAACTGGATTACTTTTTTTTTAAAATGTGTGATGTACAACAGATGTTGCCGCTCATCCTGTATTGCCTGCTTTTGTGACTATGGCATTAAGAGCTAGCTATGTGGTTTGAATTATTTACTATGTCAAAAGCAAGGTCAAGATACAAATTACTACTATGCAGAGATGAACTTTGCTGCACTTTGTTTCTGAATCTGATTTATAAAGCACTGGACTCTGGAATCATATGGCTATTTGGAGATCTTAATTTTTAATTCAGCCTCTTGTATTATGAAAGGAATTTTTACCTGGGCCCTCAGGACCTTCATCACTGCTGCTTTGTTCTGAAAATGCCAGAAATGGCAGTGCCTTGACTTTTTGTTTCCCGAGTGTGACTTTGCAGGTGTGACAGTTATGAAATGCATAATTCTATTAATAATTGAGTAAATCTGATACAAAGGCAGCTTAGACAAATCATTTATGGACTTTGCAGTCCAATTATTTGTGGACACTGCAGTTATAATCAAGTGTGCAAAAACAGCACTTTAAATGTGAACTCAGAGCCTGGTATGACTTGGATTAGCCTTTGTTTCAATTTGGCAGTACATGCTGACTTTTTGCTTTGGCACGGCTGAGATTGCACTACTGTAGATGAAGACAAATTTTCTCTGTTTGCTTTTTGTGGGCTGAGTTCATTATGACTAAATATACCATTGCTTTGACCTAAAAGAACAATAAATAAATTATTGAAAACTTCTGTAGCCATATGAAAGATATCTTTATAGGCAGAATTTCTAGTTTATCTACCTTTATGCTGCCACCTGGTCACCCGATAGCATGTTTTATAATTGCAATCCAAACAGTCAAAGAACTTGGGTCAGATTCAACAAACTAAAAATTTATATTCTCTCTGTATGCATTCTTACAAGAAGACAGTACTTGTAGTATTTTGGAAGGATTTGCAATGCTGCTTCTGAATGTTTGTGCATTTCCGAAGTCCTATTGGGTGCAGCAGGAGCTGTTCCTTTAACTTTGATTTTAGGGGGCCAGCATTTCAGCCTCCAGTTATTGCCTGAGAAATCAATCCATAGATTGTGTGAATAAGAAACAAAGAAAGAAAACTGTACTGCATTTAAAAAATCATAATATAGAGACAAAAAAAAAAAAAAAAAAAAAAAAAAGAAATCACTGTCAAATTGCTTGATATGCATATGCTTGAACATAAAGGATATGACCCTTAGTTCACATTGATGTAAATCATCAGCGATTTCTCCACCAGTACCATTGGCATACATATTTATGGGGCCTTCTTATTCAAGGTGGTTGTAAACCCTGCTAAAGTAGTTACTGAAACAGGTTAAAAGCTGTTTTGCTTTTAACAGAAATAGGGCAAAACAGCTGTAAGGTGGCAGTAAATCTGCTGCCGACGTGCACCGATGTAAAACCAGTGTTAAATCAGCTGAGTTTTAATACACTTACACCAATGTCAAGGGTAAATCAGATGATGGAATACCAAAATAAAAACAAAATAATTTTAAAAGCCATGTCATAACATAGCATTTTTTATCTACAGTAAGATATTTGAGTATTCTAGAGAACTCAATACAAGTGTTATCATCATCTAATGTTCATGTCTGATCAGACTGCCTTAAAACATAGATTAGGCTGTACAGATAGTCACAAATTGCTGCAGCAGAACGTAGGTCTTTGTCCTGGTGACGTGCGGAATTAGACTCTATAACTCGAAAGTTATAAAGTAGGTATGTTTATTGCGCGCAGATGCACGGGGGATCGCTCCTCCACAAGCGTGCATACCCGAAGTGACGAACCATCCCACATTTATACAATGAAACAAATGAATATTCAATTAACGCCTATACATATTTGTTACCTAAACCCCGCTTCGTATGTTAATTAGCTTATCAGTCCGTTTCCTGGAATGTGGTGGTCTTGCAGGTTTGTAGGTGATTCATGTTCTTGTGACCATCCGATCTTCTTCAGCAAGGAAACTTAGCACTCCCTCTCTAGATAGCATTGGAATATCTCTCATCCTTTTCTCATTCTTTTTTAAATAGCCCCTTTGTTAGAGGGAGAAGGGCAGGCGTCTCCCCGTCTCCCCTTTGTTAGAGGAAGAGGGGCAGGCGTCTCCTCAAAACTGTAGTTGTCTCCTCAGAGCTGTGTGCCTATGTGACCAGACACCGCACCCATGACCAGTCACCATACCCACATTCCTTGAGCAGACATATACAATCACAATCGATGTCCATTGTCCCCATTTCACACTATTTCTCCATATCAATCCCCCCTTTTCTATCAAACTAAGTAAATTCTTTTACTTAAGCAGTCTTCCGGAATGATATAAAGCATCATACATAAGTGTTACCCTTTTAAACTAAAGCATCATATATAAGTGTTATCCTTTTAAACATTCTCCAAACCCACAAATATAACATAATGGTTAGTATTAAGGAAATTCCTCAACTGATCAATAAGATCACAATGGGGTGTACCATAGCGTTAAGAATTCCTGTTGCAGAAGGTGACCAGCCAAAAAGAGTATCTCACCAATTATGGTTTCCATCTTGTTCTACCTTTTTTAAAACTTTCTTGATCCCCTCTACATCATGATGGATCATAAGAAGAGTTTCATGTCCCTTTTCTTTGGTTTCTTTCAGTATACGTTGTAAATCTGCATGTTTTAATAGTTCTTTTATACTACTTATATTTAGTAGGAATTATCATCTGTGATAGGGTAAAGTTGGATTTTAAGAATTGATGAGACACTACTGGGGCTGAGTAACTAAAATCGCATCCTGTGATAGTAGTAAAATTTTCACAGAGGAAGCCCTGCTGTTCTCGCATAATACAAGATTCTTAATCTACTGTTTGCCACTTGTCACCTATCTTTCTGGCCCATGTTCTATGTTCAAAAGGATATTTTCCTAGGCATATTATAAAGATGGGCTCGGTTAAGGTAAAATTGTGCCAACATTCCCGTGAATTAAAGCACATGGTTGTATTTAGAAGGGTAAATTCCTTATCTACCTTTCTGACATTAATCAGGGTGTCTCCTGAAATCTTGGTGTTATCTTTTTCATTATATGTTTGACACCCTACTTTTATCCTATCTCCTAATTTTCCCCATAATTGGTCGACTTTGTGTACATCCTCCTAATCCCATTGATTCCTTTGGTACACCTCATTTTCAGAAAAAACCACCATAGTAGTTTCGTCTTTGAGTCCACCTTTCCCATTATTCCAGTGTGTTTTTTCTGGGCATGATTCCAAGGCCAGTTATCAGGCTCTTGGTTGTAGGCAAGAGAGAGGGTACAAAAAACCACAAATGGTTTAAACCCACTACTGATCATTTTAAGAATCTAAACGTTCCTCATATATACATATAAAATCTGTTTTGATCAAAAATATCTTTGTTTGAGTTGGGGCTTACTGATAACAAGTTGGGCAAGACTGGCCACTGGCTCAGTCCCAGACTCTTTTGTTCTATGTTGTTTGTTGTGGTGCCCTTCCCATATGGTGGATCCACAACCGCTCAGGTTCACTTACTTGCCACCCACATTATTCCCATTTGTCTGAGTAAATTTGAGTTTCAGTTCTTTTTTATCTGGGGTTACTCTCCACGAAGTTGCAGGGGCTTTCTTGATCCGGGTATGGTGAATCCAAGAATTCTGTCCCTCAACCTTGATTGCAGTGTAGGTGGTGAGTAGGACTTGAAAAGGTCCGGTCCACTGTGGTTCCAGGGTTTTATCTGCAAAACACTTAACGTATACATAGTCCCCTGGTCGTATATCGTGAACAGGTCCATCCAGACCCCTACTGCGTGTTCCCATCACATGCTTCTCAATTCTTATTAATTGTTTGTTTAGTGCCACCATATAGGAAGTCATTGTTTCTTCACCAATCTGTGAAGACGTCCCCTTTTGTACCCCATAGGGTCGTCCATACAAAATTTCAAATGGGCTAAGCCCCTCTTTTGCTCTTGGTCTAGTTCGAATTCGTGTAAGAGCTAATGGCAAATATTGGGGCCAAGTTAGATTTGTTTCTTGACCTAACTTGACAATCTGTTGTTTGATTAGATGATTCATCTTTTCCACCTGGCCACTCGATTGTGGTCGGTATGGGGTATGTAATTGCCAATCTATTCCTAGATGGTGGCTGATCTGTTGCATTATTCTGGACACAAAATGTGGTCCTCTATCCGAGGACATTACTGCTGGGACTCCAAACCTAGGTATTATCTCTTGGAGCAGTATTTTGGTCACTTCCCGGGCTTTAGCAGTTCTGCACGGGAAGGCTTCTGGCCAACCTGAAAAGGTATCTGTTAGTACCAATAAATATCGATACCCCCCTTTTTTAGGAAGTTCCGAGAAATCAATCTGCCAATGTTGCCCTGGAACATTTCCTTTCCCAATTTTTCCCAACTTTGGCCCCTTGGTAATCTTAGGATTAGTCTGGAGACAAAGATCACATTGTTGGGTTACTTGTCTAATAGTAGTATACAAATTTTGTGCTATTATGTTTTTAGTGAGATCCTTATATAGAGCTTCTGCCCCCCAGTGCCTTTTTCTATGTTCTTCCCGAACTACTGACCATACCATGTAGGAAGGAATCACTATTCTCCCATGTGAGATTACAGCCCACTAGGTCAGAAATCAGTTTGCGATCTTCTTTAGTATAGTCTGGTTTACCTTCTAGAGATATTTGTCCATCGGGTATTAGCGCACCCTCTACCTTGATTGCTTTTCTGGCTGCCTGTTTTGCTTCCCTGTCCGCCAGTTCATTTCCTCTTTCTAATTCTGTGCTCACTTTCTGGTGTGCCTTGATGTGCATAATTGCCACCCTTTCAGGAAGCTGGACCGCATTTAGGAGTTTCAAAATTTCTTCCGCATGTTTGATGATTTTTCCTTGGGAGTTTAACAGTCCCCTTTCTTTCCATATTGCTCCATGAGCATGTACCACTCCAAAGGCATATTTAGAATCAGTCCAAATATTTATAGGTTTTCCCTGAGCTCTCTCCAGAGCTCGAGTAAGGGTTATGATTTCAGCCTTCTGTGCCGAAGTGTCAGCTGGTAGCGGTCCCGATTCTATCACTTCTTCAGAGGTTGTAACAGCATATCCGGAATGTCGTTTTCCGTTCAGCATATAGCTGCTCCCATCCGTGAACCAATGTTCAGCTCCATTAATAGGAACATCCTTGAGATCTGTCCTACTAGAATAAGTGGCTTCGATTGTTTCTAGACAGTCATGATCGACTGATTCGCCAACATTCCCATTAAGAAATGAGGCCGGATTGACGATGTTTGTAGTCACAATCTCAACATCATCTTGTTCCACCATTATGGCCTGGTATTTTAGGAATCTCTGTGGGGAGAGCCAATGCCCCCCTTTTGTTTCAAGGACTGCAGACCCTGTGTGGGATACTAAGACAGTCATTTTCTGGCCCAAGGTAAACTTCCGGGCCTCCTGGATGTTTAGGATGACAGCTGCTACTGCTCTCAGGCAACCAGGCCACCCTTTTGCAGTGGCATCCAGCTGTTTAGAGAAGTATGCCACTGCCCGTCTGTATGGTCCCAAATCTTGTGCCAGTATTCCTAATGCCATTCCCTGTTTCTCATGGGAAAATAGGAAAAATGGCTTACTCACATCAGGAAGTCCTAGTGCTGGTGCCGACATTAAGGCTTTCTTCAGTTCATGGAAAGCTCTGTCTGATTCAGCATCCCACTGAAGATCCTTCTGATTAGCTGCTATCAGGGAATATAATGGTTTAACAAGCAAGCCATAATTACATATCCAAAGCCTGCACCATCCTGTCATTCCCAGAAATGTCTGCAGTTCCTTTACAGTTCGTGGTCGGGGGGCTTGGCATATGGCTTCTTTTCGGGCCTTCCCTAGGACCCGTTGTCCGGCACTGATCTCGTACCCTAGGTATGTGACTTGTTGTAACACCACCTGTGCCTTCTTCTTAGAAACCCGATATCCTTGTAGTCCCAGAAAGTTCAGCAGGCTCACAGTCCAAATAATACAAGATTCTTGGTTCTGGTTGCAATAAGAAGATCGTCTACATATTGTAACACTTTCCCTTCTCCTGACGGTGGTTCCCATAACTCCAAATCCTTTGCTAATTGGTTTCCAAAAATTGTGGGGCTATTTTTAAACCCCTGTGGCAACACCGTCCATGTGAGCTGGGTCTTTCGACCGCTTCTGGGATTTTCCCATTCAAAAGCAAAAATTCTTTGGCTGGCTTCATGGAGAGGGAGGCAAAAGAAGGCATCTTTTAAGTCTAAAACTGTGAACCAAGCTAGGTCAGGTGTCAGGGTGGTTAGTAAGGTATAGGGGTTAGCTACTACAGGATACAGATCCTCTGTTATTTTGTTAATGGCCCTTAAATCCTGAACTATCCTATAAGACCCATCAGGTTTTTTAACTGGGAGGATAGGTGTGTTAAATTCTGACTCACATTCTTTTAGTAGTTTTAATTCTATGAATCGCTCTATATTTGGACGAATTCCTTCCCTATCTTCCCTTTTCAGTGGGTATTGTTTAATTCTTATCGCACCCTGTCCTTCCTTTAATTTTACTATAACAGGTGATGCATTCTTGGCACGTCCCAGCATGTCAATTGCCCATACTCCGGGATATACCTGATCAATAATTCTGGTATCAATTTCCCTTTTTATAGGAGTACTGGCCAAAGATAGGCTCATAACCTGTATGTATTGATGATCATTTACCTCCAGAGTAACTTCCCCTTTTTTAAATTTGATTGTTGCCTCCAATTGTTCTAATAAGTCCCTACCAAGAAGGGCCTTTGGGGAATTTGGCATTCTTGTTTGTTTTCTTAGTTTGTACTTTAAAGGTTTCAGGATGTTTTCCTGGTGGCCAGCAGCTCCCACAACTGTAACAAATAATTATTTTTTTACTGAAGTTCAACAAATAAGTTGGTTTCGTATTCACTAAAATTCCACCTCATACCCATTCCCTGCCCTAAAGGGCAGTTAGGGGTCCTGTTGTACTGCAAATGCTGCAGCAATTGGGGTGACATTGTCAGGTCCTTCTGCTCAATTGTCAGCAACAGCAATCCCCTCCTCCCCACCATCAGGAGGATTCCGGGCAGGAGATGCTGTTCCTGCTCTGCAGGTTACACAGGCCTGCCTCTGCAGCAGCATTTCTGCTTTAACTCTTTCTTACCCTGAATGCAAATCTGCTACTTGTTGCTTTAAGTCTGTGTTATTACATATCAGCCTTCGCAGGCAAACAGCAAACACCCTGCCGTGCATCCAGCATGACTCAGTCGCACCTTCGAGGGGGTACGGGGGTTTGTACAAACTCACCCCAATACTTCAACACTTTCACAAGGTCTTTGATTCTCCACCCACCCCCGCCTCAGGTTTTACATACATTAGTACAAGTTTTTATCTTACAACGTGTTTCATTCTAGTTGCTCCACAGAAGGAACCGCAACCTGAGCTTTTAACACAAAAATTTCAACAAGAACATCTTTCTAGTTTAGGTCTTAGGGGTTTTTCCTATCCTTTTCTAGAGCCATAATCAAAGATCAGGTGATGTTAATCCCTCACTCTTTCTAGTGTTAGTACCATAGGATCCCGAGGGGGTACTAATCCACAGTCCTTTTGCCACTCAGGTTTGTCCTGGAGGACGAAGAACATGTCTGTATACGATACTTCGTCCCATTTTCCCTCTCTCCTCAGAAACAACATTAATTGCAGGAGAGTGTTATAATCTAACGTTCCTCCCTCCTGAGGCCATTTCGCATCACTCCAATTTATACAAAAGCCACCACTGATTACAATATTTAATCAATTTCCTTCTATTTTCGGTACCACCATGTCCTACGATATCACTCCAATGTTTTAATATACAACCCAAGGGCGATTTTTCACAGGGCTTACTCCTTCCATTTCCCATTTTACAATTTTAATTACTTTGTTTTTCTCCGGCCGCCTTAGCCACCCAAGGTCGGAAACGCGGATAGAGCTCCTTACTCGTATTGCACTCAAACGCGTGTCTCAAGCACTCTTGCACTCACACTCAGTCAAAATAATTAAGCCATACACGGAAAATCAAAATGTGCATCTCAATCACACCATTCACACTCTCCGGGCAGCCCTCAGTCACACAAGCAGTATGTTATACGGTACCGTGCACTTATGTACAACTTATAGGAACACTGACAGTTCACAGAGTATGCATTTCAATGAACAATTGCCAAAAAACAAACAACAAACAAAAACCCACATTTTTCCTGGTCTTAAGCAGAGTGTTAAGTTTTCCGCTATTTGCCACGAATTACCAGAATATTATTATTTTTCAACATACATTTCATAACTCCAAGTTTTGAACATGTAACAAGACAACACATAGAACAAACAAGACACAGAGCGCTATTTCAGTTGTTATATTCTAGGAATTCCCCAATTCTTAAGACAACCCAATGGAAGTTTTTAGCTTCCCCCTTTTTCTTTTTCCTACGCAAAAGTTTCCCTTTTACTTTTGCTAAGAGGTCCCTCTTGTTCCTGTGAGATTCCGCCTTATTCCGTCCCGCCCCCCGCTTTCCGTCACGAGGCCTCCGGGCTTTTAGGAATGGCAGTAACCTCGGGTTTGCTCGATCTCTGCCCTCAAGATCGCTAGCGGCCACCCCTTGGTCAGCAAACCCCCTCCCAAGGTACCTTTCCTCCTGGGGACTGCGCTGCGCGCCGGACGTCTCCGTGCGTCTCACCAGCCGCCCCGTCACTAAACATACCGTTTTATCCGCGGATCCAGGGGTTCTCTTCTGCTCCCGGGTGAACAGCTGAGAAGAGGAGGCTCCTCCGAGGAAATCTCCCGGGGCGCGCCTAGGAGCGTCCGCTCCGCAGCTGGTCCCTCGGCCGAGCAGAAATCCTCCTGCCTGGCTCGCCAAAACTGACGTGCGGAATTAGACTCTATAACTCGAAAGTTATAAAGTAGGTATGTTTATTGCGCGCAGATGCACGGGGGATCGCTCCTCCACAAGCCTGCATGCCCGAAGTGACGAACCATCCCACATTTATACAATGAAACAAATGAATATTCAATTAACGCCTATACATATTCGTTACCTAAACCCCGCTTCGTATGTTAATTAGCTTATCAGTCCGTTTCCTGGAATGTGGTGGTCTTGCAGGTTTGTAGGTGATTCATGTTCTTGTGACCATCCGATCTTCTTCAGCAAGGAAACTTAGCACTCCCTCTCTAGATAGCATTGGAATATCTCTCATCCTTTTCTCATTCTTTTTTAAATAGCCCCTTTGTTAGAGGGAGAAGGGCAGGCGTCTCCCCGTCTCCCCTTTGTTAGAGGAAGAGGGGCAGGCGTCTCCTCAAAACTGTAGTTGTCTCCTCAGAGCTGTGTGCCTATGTGACCAGACACCGCACCCATGACCAGTCACCATACCCACATTCCTTGAGCAGACATATACAATCACAATCGATGTCCATTGTCCCCATTTCACACTATTTCTCCATATCACTGGTTAGAATGATTAAAAAGTTCATGAAACTGTATGTGTTAGGAGAGTTTGATTCATGTAGACTATTCATTAAGTGCCACAAGAATTATTGGTTATCATCCTTAAGCACAGTTGGAATAATCAGTACTTCAGTAGGTCATCATAATCAATTAAACCCAAATGTTTTCTCTTCATTGTTACATGTAGTGAATCAATAGTAGATGGTTTGTTATAATTTTTTAATTTGAAATCATTAGGCCACTAGAATGACGATAGAAATGCTTAACAGAGGTTTGAAGATAAATGAGTGTTTTACTGCAATACTCTTTTTTAAAAAATTTGATCCTTTTATACCTTTTCTTTGAAAAGAGGTTTTAACTCCAAAACACAAAATAATGTCACAATATACTCCTAAGCAACTAGTAAACCAACTGATGAACCCAATTTTTTGTCCCATTGGTTTTCTAAACTGCCATGAGTGTAACTGAAGCTAGAATTTATTCAGTGGAGGCATAAAGAAAAGCAAAGTTCAAAGTTTTCAATTTGTTATAACATCAGACCAGTATTTAAGTCTTGTAACACAGTGGCAATCAGCCATATGAAATAACAATAAGGGAGTAGTCAATAGACCTTTGTCTTTTATAAACCATCTCACCAGGTACAGAAGTGACTGATGAATGGCCTCAAACCTTAAGAAGGGCTGAATGACAAAGGATTTTAAATGCTGGTGAGGTGGAGATAAAATCCCATTGCATACTTTCTACTAGCAGAAAGGAAAGAAAGAACAAGATAGAGGAAAGAAGATTCCGTCTGCTATCCCCAAAAATTAGCTTTCTGGAAAAGATAGAGAAGGAACCTGATGAAGGTACTGTAGATTTTCTGAAACAGAGGAACTATAAAAATTTTGATTTGTGAAAGACCATGAATCAGACCTCACTGACACACTCCTGACTTCCTGTGTAGAAGATGGTTTAAAAGTGGCAAAGGCCGGGTATCTGGGGAGACATGTGAAATTTTGAAAGGTTACATATGCTTTAATATTTCACCTTTTATAGTTTTTTCTTGCTAGTGTTTCATTTAATTTGTAGATTTATTTCATTATGTACAAGAATTCTCGCAGCTAAGAAATAACAAAGGCATTGTTCCCAATTAGCTAATCTTTATTTGTTGCTAGCACTTATTAATATTTCTTAGCAGAGTAAGACTGTATGTGCTCCATAGATTAGGCTGATTAATATTTCAACTTTCTTTCCTCTTTTCAAATAATTTCCTACAGCAAAATGTTTTCTTGATCTGGATGTATCAAGCTGTGAATGACAATGCCGTAGAAGCCTTTACAATTAAAATGCTTTTAAGTAGAAAATATTCACCCAGTTGTACATGCATGGTACTGACGTGCGGAATTAGACTCTATAACTCGAAAGTTATAAAGTAGGTATGTTTATTGCGCGCAGATGCACGGGGGATCGCTCCTCCACAAGCGTGCATACCCGAAGTGACGAACCATCCCACATTTATACAATGAAACAAATGAATATTCAATTAACGCCTATACATATTCGTTACCTAAACCCCGCTTCGTATGTTAATTAGCTTATCAGTCCGTTTCCTGGAATGTGGTGGTCTTGCAGGTTTGTAGGTGATTCATGTTCTTGTGACCATCCGATCTTCTTCAGCAAGGAAAGGTGATTCATGTTCTTGTGACCATCCAATCTTCTCCAGCAAGGAGACAGCACTCCCTCCCTCTAGATAGCATTTGAATGTCTCTCATCTTTTCTCATTCTCTTTTAAATAGCCCCTTTGTTAGAGAAAGAAGGGCAGGCGTCTCCCCGTCTCCCCTTTGTTAGAGGAAGAGGGGCAGGCGTCTCCTCAAAAACTGTAGTTGTCTCCTCAGAGCTGTGTGCCTATGTGACCAGACACCGCACCCATGACCAGTCACCATACCCACATTCCTTGAGCAGACATATACAATCACAATCGATGTCCATTGTCCCCATTTCACACTATTTCTCCATATCAGTGCGTGTCTGCATGCACACAGGTGCTGCAGAAAGCAAGACTGGAGAAAATACCAGCTCTTCTGCTAAGGAAAGTAGTATTGACTAGGAATAGTCAGTACAGCACAGCCCTGGTCCTCCACAAGCTTAGGGAACCTTTTAAGACTCCTAGACTAAAAGTCCAGGAGCTGTCTTTTGAAAATAAGCCAAATCCTTTGAAAGGATTTGCTTTTTACAAGCTCAGGGTTTAAGCCCAAGGTCAATTACAGGTGCTAGGTTCAGCACAAGATTCAGGACAGACATGCGAATCAATAAAATGAACTGACAAGACTTGCTGATGGAAACAGATGCCCCATCAGTTCATCCAGTGCATCCTTCTGTGGAAGCAGGTTTATTCTCTGATGTATATCTGCCAGTTTTTCTCCTAGTACATGGAGCAGATAGCCCATTCTGCAGTGACAAGCAGCTCTGAATCCTGACCCCACAGTAATTTTCCTGCAGAAAAGATTGTATAAACGCTTCTTATCCCCTGAGTGTTCGCTGTTTGGGCTTATGTGATGAAGGCACTCCAGTTTGACAGGTGTCAGCTATTACTCTTATAATTTCTGTATGTACTGTAGTTTGTAGTGCTATAGTACCAGAGATGCCACACAGAACTGAAGCCAGAACTGGAGCGTAGCTAGAGTGTAGGAAAGGACATACCAATCTATTTAGTTTTCTGGTTTTGTTCCCACATAAAGGTTACTGTAAAGAAGACGCATTTAATTCATGTAGATGATCTAAGAAAAAGTCCCTATTGCATGTGATTCTTAGGGAAGACTTCATATTTTCCTTCCTCGTATTTTACATTCCTTTTCAGCTAAAAAGGTTAGGTGGACTGATGAGAAACTTCACATTGTCAAGTCTGCAGGGAAAAAAGAATCAAGGATGACTGTTATCTGCATCAAAATTAATCGCCTACTTCGTGTAAGTATGCAAATACCTCCTTGTAGATTACCCATATACTTAAGCTCAGCACTCCTTTGAGTGCTTTATTGGTTTGCAGCCAGACTGCTCAGCAGCATGTGTGATCCAGTCCTTTCCATGAGAGGAAAAAAGGGGAGTAGCCATGATATTTGTTGTTACTGGAACCTGTAGTTCTTTGGATCACACTCATCTGGGTGTGTTTTACTCATGAGGAAGCTTGCAAATAGATCATAACCGAAGTATAAGCTCACATAGTGTTTTTTTTTCTTTGCTGACACATGCAGTTAGTGGCTGAGACGGAGACACGACTGTGCAGGCAACCCCAGTGCGAGCTCCTGCTGGGAAGGCAGTCATCAGTCAGTGGGGAAGTGTCAGCCTTGGCTGCTCCCTGGCGCAGTCTGATGCTTTAAGTTGATGACGTGTTGTCTTCTGAGTTCCCTTTTTCTTTTTTTTTTTTTTTTTTTCTTTTTCTGAGGGTTTTTTTTTGTCTTGGCATGTCAATACATTACCCTTGAGATTCTACTACCTATACAGAAATTGTGCTATTGCAGAATTAAGCAAAGATTTCATTCTCTGAACATATTCATTACCACTCTTTCAAGATCCTAAATACCTTTTAGAAATTCCATAGGCATAAGCAGGGTTTCATATTTTTCATTATTTATTTGCATCCTTTGCTGAATATGAGAAGAGCCATTGCAAAGCTGACTGAAAGACAAATTAACTTCATAGCTTTGAAACAAATTGTGGAGTCTTTTACCACTGGAATGCTTGTTAAGATTCATTCTGCATGAGTAGTCAACAAAATTCACTGCGAGGTGATTATCCTTTGGTGGCTTCCATGAAATGAGTCTGTTTTTTGTGGTTAGTCCCTTGAGTAATTATCCCTGACAAAACCCCTGCTGTGGCTGACACAACCCAGAGGTGTTGTCCTATGTGGTGGCGATGAACTACTTTCTTAATGATGCAGATCAGATCTTTCCATTACGGAATGAAAAACATTGATTAATCATTTTGTAGTTTGCAGATGTCCTCACTCAATATGCATCGGGTATAATCTCTGTTCCTTTCTCTTGCATTTCTGTAAAAGTCACAGGTAAATGTTCGAAAAAAAAATCTATGTAAAATAGAAGAGCTGTAGATGAGACTTACCGTTATTAAATCTGTAAGGGCAGAGCACATACAAATAAGAGCACAAAGAAATTTGCTAGGGATGTGTAGTTGTGAATAAGACAGGTCATTTTCCCTGTGTATTATCCTGTGGGTTGAATAATACTTTGACCTTTTCAATCCTTTTGGAAATACTTCAATGTATGTATTTTGACACAGTAGACTGCAGTCTCAAGGAAGGACGCCTTAAGGTCACATTTGACACTCTGCTGTGTGCGTTCAAGGACCCCACTTATGATTCTTTATGACCATTTCAAACTGTGTTTCTGACAGCTTGGCACTAATGCAGGCTGCGTGTCACCAACAGCTGAGGCAGCTCTGTGAAGTAACAACCATCTGGAGCTTTCTGCTTTTTTTTTTCCAAAGTGACAGCCTTGTTGTCCTCCTTCTTTGAGTATTTCATTCAGTTTTCTTTCCCTATTGTCAATTAAGATGAGTAACAAGAGCAGCATTTTGCTTTCCAGCCTTTTTGCCATGATTTCTCTGGATAATCATCAAACATCGCAGTGTTCATGTGAGCTTTTGATGCCAACTGGGCAGAGAGCACTCAAGAGCAAAGCTGCTGTTCTTTCTGCAATTAACCAGCAGAGACAGAACAAACAATTAACTTGGCACAGTCATATCAGAAGTGAAGTGGTGACAGGCTTGTTGGGTCAGATTTTTTATCATCTTTTAGAACTGAAAAATGCCATCAAGTCACAACAGCTCTGCGTCATGCTTGCCTTGTGCTGGCAAAAGCAGCACTATGAACCACGAAGCAGTTGAGAAGCAAGCCCTTAAACCTCATCGCTGAGGTAACTCCGTTGATGCCCCATAAGTGGCTTAAGCACCAACCATCTGACATCATTTAGTGGGACATGATTCTCTTGGTGTTGCTTGATTGTCACTCATTTTTACCACTGGTTTCCCTTGCTAGGCATTTCATGACGTGTTCACATGCACATCTCTTATCGGGCAGAAATCTCCACTCGGAGCTGGTCTGGGTGCTGTTATTCTGCTGTGCCCATATTTTGACAGCAGTAACTATCAGTTGTTGCTCAGGCAAAAATCTAGACATACTTTTTCTGCTTTGTCTAAGCTGAGGTTCAAAATTGTACCACAAATTCTTCTCTGCTTAAAATAAATAAAAAAAAAAAAAAAAAAGGAATTAAGATAATTAGCTTTTTAATGGGGATTTAAACATTCTTCTGTTGCTCCATCGTGCCTTAGAAGCAGGTGGGTGGAGACACTGGCTTGCAAGGTTCACCTCTGATCAGAGGGTGGGCTGTAGCACTGAGCACAGAGCAGTACAAGAGGGTCATGTTGTATCCCTCTGTGTAACGTCCTGAATTGCGGGAGCACCGTGCAGGAGCAGAGGGATTTCCAGTGTGATGGGAGGACTGAGCCTCCTCAGCCCGTATTGGGCAGTGTGGCAGGGAAAGGCAGGCCACATCAGCCCAGATGTGGCAGGGGCATTTCCCATAACCACAGCTCTACGTCTGAGCCCTGGGGGGAGCCAGGCTGCCCTATCACAGCACTGGGCTGTCCTGGTGAGCTCTTAGGGGCCCCGTAGCCAAGGGTCTTGATGATAAAGAGAGATATAGACCCTGTCCTTCTTCTCTTTAAGTCCATCAGCCCTCCTGTTTTTCTCCCCTTGAGCAGTGACAGGGCTGCTCCTGTCCAAAGAATGCTGCATGCATGGGTGCTGACATCTGTGTTAGAAAAAAAGGAGCTTTGAGATAATGGGGAAGGGGCAAACCCCAATCCCCCCCATCACATTCCAGCCTAGTGGATCTGTGTTTAGATTAAGTGTGTGCTTAGCAAGGGGACAGTGGGTTATCTGGACTAGACTGAACTCCTTTGAGCCTCAGCCCAAGGCATGTGGGCATTCACAGTGGGAGGTGATGTCCCTGGGGCATTCCTAACCTCTCCGCCGTGTATTTGTGGACAGCACACTGTAAGGTAGAGACAATTCAAGTCTAAGTAGCCCAGAAAACCGGTTCAGTGCAGCTGTGCCTATCCTGTGGAAAGTGGGGATGTTCTCCAGCTCCTGGGTTTGGTTGCATGCTCTGGAGTTGTCCAATTGCAGCCAGATCTGAGTGCTCACCCTTGCTTGTTGCACCGTGTTTTCTGTAAGAAGACTGTTCATAGGCTAGAAGGAAAGCATGTCAGTACTTTAACATGTCTGTAGTTTTTAAGACTCCGTGACAGAGACTACAGGCTAATACATGGGCGGCACTTACCTTACAGTCTAAGCAAAACCTTGGTTACTTTACTATCACACAAACACAAGCTGTAGCCGTAGCACATGCGTACCGTACAAACATACTTTAAAAGGGTAGGTTTTGCCCTCAGAGATTCAAATGCAATTTCTACATGGAGACAAAAGATGAGAAGAAAAAATTACTAGCAGCCCATTTGAAGCATAGAAAAGACAAAAAGCGCAGCAAGTGAACCTGTCATGTGTCAGAAATGCTAACACCCAAAGGTCCTGTTTGATGCTTAGGGGGTGATGAGCTTCAGACTATTTGTGTAGGACTTCTGTGGGAGAGCTGAAGATGAACATGTGCCTCTTGTTTGTCTGAAGCATTTTTACTTGTTTGTCTTAGATAAAGTTATGGAGGCTTGCGAGTATCAATGTGCAGTGGTGAAAATTACCATTGAAGAAATCTTGATGATTTTAAATGTCACTTTGTAATAGGTGATAGATAACTCCCTTCTAGTCATGTAAGTTGGTAGCCATGGAGCAAAGAATGATTCAGATCTGCTTTTTGTTCCATCAGTTCCTTTGTCTCTCCACCCCTTTATTCCAGTCCTGACCACCTGTTTCCCCTTCTTTTATCCTCACATTTTAATGTGGAGAAGGGAGAACAAGAATGTTTAAAAGTCAATCTTTTGGATTTTGGAACTTTTATTAGGAAAAGCTAGGCAAGAATAACTAGTCAGTTCTGAAGGTGATCATCTCTTCCTTTGCTGTCTTCCTTTCCCACCCACCTCCACTGTGGAAATAATAAGGAAGTAAAATAAGGACATTTGCATAATTTTTGGGATGTGTTTGCAGACAGTTTTTGCTGGGCAGGATAAAAGAATAAGATAAAGCCTTTCTAGATCTCTGTAGCATCTCAAGAGCAGAGAAATGTGGCTTTGTCATTTACAAGACTGGCATTTCTTGCTTTGTCAGGAGTCCGATGACAGTTGGGGTTTGAAGCTTGGAAGGATGTGATTTTGTGAGAATCTGAATACTATTTTTCTTTTCAAAATATGTTTCTAACTGTTGAAAGTAACTGGAAAGCTTGACTTCTAAAAGCTCAGAAGAAAAAAGAAAACCCCCAGCTTTGCTGGTCTTAAGAATGATGAGATTTCAACATATATGGCTTGATATATTTTGAAGATCTAACTCAAATTTCTAAACTGACTAGGTCTCCCTTCCTTCGCACCAAAATGCATCTTTCAAATGTTTAAAAGAGCTGTTGGAATGGCAACTCTCATGAAGACATGGTTTGCTGACAAAGTTGGCTGGAAAGGGACAGCAGCTCTTGCTTAGATGACTGCAAACATTTGAAACCATGATCCTGTTGCTCCACTTATCTGTGGCTAATGCTGCTCTAAAAGTTTTGGCTGCTGTAACAACGTAAGTGACACGGTGGCCAATGTTTCGTTTATTGCGATTCAGCAATTTTTTTCTCAGTATAATGGATTTTGCTCACTTGATTAGTATAAGTCATTGTTAGCAAATGCACGTTTTGGTCAGGATTAATTCCATCTGTGCTACATGGATTTGCTCATGTGGCTGTGCTGGTAGGCCTTACCTAGAGTACACCAAAACCACTGACCTCGGCGGCAGGTAAAGCTAGTGCTGAAGCCATTATCTCACGAGCAAAGATTGCTCTAGAAACATGCTTTTCACTCTGCAGCCTGGTTTGAAGTTGATCCTTTATGAATTCTCCTGCTGTTGCCAGAGAAGGGCCATCACACTTCAACAATTTCTACAGGACCACTAGCAGTGACATTACCTGAGTAGACTGAGTTCGTTTATATTGGTACTGGTTTAGGTCTGCATTGTAACCACTATTATGTGTTTCACCTAGGTCAGGTATTGTTGGGGAAAAGGGCTGTTGCCTTCTTTTCTCTTCTTTCTCTTTTCAAACCACACTTGAACACTGTTCAGAAGAATCGCGTACTTCCTGCAATGCAAGGTGGTGCAGGTTCTGTTTCCAGTAATAAGAGGCCATATATACATCTCTATCTATAGTCACAGGAACAGCATAATTTTCAAAGTACTGCAAAGGTAGCCAAAATATTAATAGTGAAAAGTGGAAGGATTCAAACTTTATTTTCAGGTGTTCTGCATCTCCATGTCCTCTGAAATAGCATGCTCTTCCTGGGGCAAAGACAGGAGACATTTGGAAGCCACCATTGTGAGTTAAACTACTTCTGAGTGAAAATGAATGTACTTTTGAATGCAAATGAATGTGTATTGGGGGAAATTATACAGCATGATCTCTTCCAACATAAAGCATTCCACAAAATTACAGAAGGATGGGCCTATGTTAATTAGGAATTTTCCTTTTTTGAGGGTTCATGTGAAGTTCTCCATCATTCGAGAAGCTGTTTTCTGTTTTTTCTTGTGTGATTACTTTGCAATTTTAAAGTGTAATATAACCAGTTATATAATTTAGACTATGTTAAGGAAGTTTGTCTTTGAAAGGCACTGGTAGAATGATTGTGCTGCTGCCATCAGTTTGAATCTGGTTTGTCATTCCCGCTGGAAATGTATTAGTTTCTCCCACTACCCATGGATGACTGACATTATGGGCAGTACCTGCTGTAGTCTCTCATGCTGGAGACTATTAAACAAGTGTTTAATCCACAGATTTTCTATACAGGATGCTGTTACAGCTCCAGTGAGCCCCCCTGGGTGTATCCTGACAACGCCTGCTTGGGGAGCCATTAGGCTGTTGAATATTAATGTGATACACTGTAATGGTTCCTTGGGTGCAGTAAGCGTGTGTTATGGTAATGTGAACTAAGGGATTCTTTAATTGACTGATGCAGAATTATTACTTAGCACACTAATATCTAGATGCAGTTGTTGCTTATGCAGCCAGTCTATGCACAGTGTCATCATTTATAGGGGGTTAAACCATTCAGCCTGTTCTTTTCCAGTGTTCTGAAAGCAGTTTTGTTGAGTTTG
Source organism: Falco punctatus (assembly GCF_963210335.1). Lineage (NCBI taxonomy): Eukaryota > Metazoa > Chordata > Aves > Falconiformes > Falconidae > Falco > Falco punctatus. Next base: position 83,922,916 of record NC_137584.1, read on the forward strand.
GGTTCTATCTATATATTTTAAGCTGAAAGATGGGTCAGTGACTGGGCTTGTTACTTGAAGACTTGTGACTGTTTACATCTTCTATGGCCTGTGGCTCAGCTGTACCTCTAGGTATGTTTTGACAGCACAATTGAACTGATGCAAGGGCTTCTTGCTTTCAACGGGGCTGTGTCTGCTTTCACATACCCTCTCTCCCACAGGCTCCTGCCACCTCTCTTGTGCTGACTCTAACTCTTGCCTGACTCCTCACTGACACCCACAACCATGTTTGTCTGATTGCCTTGAGATCATGTGCTGTTCTGCACTACTCACAGGACTCCCATCCATCACTTCTGTTCTTTGACTTAACTTTCTTCTTTTCTTTTCTGCTGGAAACAACACCAAATATATTTTTGATTTCCCTGATGTTCTTTCCCTGGCTAGGAAGCATTTCGCATTGCTGATCCGTTTGCTGCTTCTCCTGATTCAGTCTTGATTTCTTTTTGCCCTTTTCTGACTTTGGTCTTCTTTAATTCCTCCCTATAATTTTTCTATCTGGTTTTCTGAGACCCCAGGGAAAGACAGCAAAGACAGCATCTCCTCCTCTGTGTCACAGTACTGTCTGGTTTCCTGAAGCGTGTTGAAGTTCCTCCCCTGATGATCTAGATCCCTGAAGCATCTCATTATGATTATGCACTTGTCCTGACCTACTCTCCATTGCATTCATTTCCCACACTGACGATTCTCCTCCTGGCCCTTGACAAAACAGGCTGTGCAGCTGTATGAGGATGGAAACGATTTTTTTCCTTTTCACACCTTTAGCAACAAGAACAAAAGAGCAGCATGCTGTGTCTTTGCAAGGAAACATGAAAATGAAACACATTTCATCCAAGTTTTCATTTTTCCTCCTCCCCCATTGCCTTTTTTATGAACAAAAATACCCCAAACAAACGAACAACACAAAACCAAAATAAAACAAAAACAAAACAAACAAACAAAAAAACCAAACAGAAAAAGCAGAAAGGCAAGAGAAAAGAAATGGAGAGGGAAAAGCTTTTAAACTTCATCCTTCTTGAAAGCTTTGCAATGGAAATGTTTTAAAACAATGTTTGTTACTGCTTTTAATGTTTGTTACTGCTTTAAAGGAGCCGCTTTCCTCCTTTCTTTTTTATTTCTTCACGCATGCATCTCATCTTCTTCTCCTCCAGGTCTGGCTCCTCTGCTTGATCCTCACTGCCTGCGGCATTAGGTGGTGGCTGCTGGAGCTCTGTGGGACTCTGAGCAGACCTGACTCTCACAGCCCTGCCTGCTGGGAGAAAAGGATCTGATGTTTTTATTCTTCAAAAGCTGGGCTTCCAGTGTCTCCCCTGGTATGGTATGGTATGTTTAGTATCTTACCTGGCTTGCCTCATCACGGGCACACTCAGGGAAATTTCTGCAGCTTTCTTCAAGTTTTTGCTACAGTTGTTGGGACCTTTTCTCTAAGGCCCAATGGTAAGTCTTTTCCCAATATGTTCTTGATTATCCTTGTGATACTCCCTCATCAAACACCCGTGGTGAAAACTTCTCCTCTCTTTTGGCCTTTGAGTTCCTGGTAGACTTATAATAGGTATGCCACAAACCTGAGTCTGCTCTGGGTTTAAATACTATTTTACACACCTCTGTTGCAATTCTATTATATTTTTAATTACCTTTCTTATTTTAACATATAGAAATGTTGAATTGACCTCTTTTTCTGTTTTCAGAAGTGGTTACATTTTAAAATTCTTTTACAGTACTTTAGGAAAGCAAGTGTTACTGTTAGTGTTGTTATTTTAGGGTCACTGAGACACTGAATTTTTACTATGCATCACTGAAATTTAAGGAGAGTTTGTAGGTTTTGGCATGATCAAGGCAAATGGTTTAGCCAATATCAGACAGCATTTCAGTCTAACAAGAACCGGCTGTTAATATGCCACCAAATACTTTTCTGATAAAAACTTTTTCTTTCTGTGCAGGACAGAAGCAAAAGTTAAAATATCAGATATTTTTTTCCCCAGGACTGACATTTCAGTTTAGGTTTGCTATAGTTCAAAAGTTTTGGCTCCCAGTCTAGTGATCTTCCATGAGTATATTGGATAAAATGCCTGGTAACTTCAAGACAAGCCCATCATGGATGTTTCCCCTTGAGTTAATTCCCTGTGTAATGAAAGTCAAGAGACCTTCACTTCAGTTTTACTTGTAATCAAGTATCTTCTCCCTTCTGCCTTTCTGTCTTCTTAGTCTAGCTTACTATTTGCATATGAGATTCAGGCAGAACCCCTAATGAAATCAGGGTAGAGATCATGGGCATCTGAAATCACTTAGTATTATCAGAGAACTCTTGGTGAGAAATCCAGCATATATTTCAAATAATGATTAGTTTTCATTATTCAGACTGCTCACTGCTTCTTGAAGTTTTGCTTTATGCATTTAAAAAAGATCTAGCTTCATTCGTTGTGTCAGGGTCCTGGTTTCAGCTGGGATGGAGTTAACTATCATCTTAGGATCTAGCACGGTGCTGTGTTTTGATTTTGATGTGAGACTTTTCAGTTCCTTAGGCACTGCTAGCAAGAAGGCTGGAGGGGCACGAGGAACTGGGAGGGGACACAGCCAGGTCCACTGACCAGAACTAGCCAAAGAGGCATCCCATACCATGGGACGTCATGCCTGGTATATATACCTGGGGGATTGGCTGGGGGGGGGTCATCTTTGCTTGGGGATGGGCTTGGCATCAGTTGGCAGGTGGTGAGCAGTTTCATTGTGCACCGCGTGTTCCTTTCTTCCTTTCCCTCTGGATTTTATTCTTTCCCTCCCCCTTTTCATTGTTCAATAAGAACAATTATTAAATGGTTCTTATCTCAACCCTCGAGTTTTACATTCCTTTCCAACTCTCCTCCCCACCCCTCTCAGTGAGGGGGGTTGAGCAAGCGGCTGCATGGTGCTTTGCTACCAGCTGGGGTTAAACCACAACAGTCGGTTTCAGAGCAAGTAAATAGATGTAATTTCTGGTTTTAGTTCAGGTATCAGTTTGTGAAAATTAGTAGCTGGAAAGCTACTCTAAAAGTAGAGTTTTGGTGGGTTTTTTTCCCCAAGAAAAATCATCCTGGTTCCTTTCACAAGCAAAAGCAATAAAGTGCCAGTAGCCCTACTGCCAAAAGATCAGCTGCTATTCTGGGGGAAAAAAGGAGAGGCTCAGGCCAGTGTTAGCTTTCTTCCTTGGGGCTGGGAAATGAGAATTACTTCATGTGTCAGGAAGAACATGAGAGTAGGAAACGGCTTGTGTAGGAGTTGTATGTTGTGCTGTTTTTCCTCTTGCCTCTAACATGTGTGTTATGGCCACTTGGGGAACACTTATTGCAAATATCAAGCAGCCCAGACTCTTCTAAAACAGTGGGCAGTCAAAAAGACGAATTTTCTCTCATTGAAACCACCTCCTTTTCCAAAACCAAGTTTCTTTATCTTTTTGAAAATGTGGAAGAGATGCTTGAACCTTAGTTGATGTGAATTAGCAGACAACTGGTGATACTGGCACCTGAAACCTGACCTTAGGTCTGTATGTAACAGTGTAAATAAAGGATGGGAAGACATGTTCCTGTATGGATGGCTTGGCAGATCTGCAAACGAATCCATGCATACCAGAAGAAATGCAGGTCAACAGAGTACTGAGAACATTTGTACCAGGCAGATAAGCCAAATAATTCAGAAAGGAAAAGATTTGTTTTGATCCTGTTTATTAGCATGCTGATTCCTTCATGGTCTATAGGGACATGCAGACAAAATCCCCAAAGGCAGTTTTGGTACACACAAGTTGTTTTGTGCTACTTAAAAGATATCCTGAGTTGTTCTCAAATGCTTAAATAAGATCTATGGCTAGCTTGAAACACAAAGAAGTGTAAATGAAATCAAGAATATGCCTTTAGTTTAATCCAAATATGAATTTGCTATCCACCTTAAGAGCTGTTTGTGTTGCTCAGAAGAACTAAAATGATGTCACTGGGAAAAACCTGGGCTTTAACCTTCACAGCAAATTTTTTTTCAAAAGATTTCAGTGTATTTTTTTCTTTCTGTGTTCACTGGGCAGCAGCTTCTGATGTCAATTATTGAGGGAATCTTACACAAAATTCTTTACCAAGAATCAAATTTATAGCAAAGGTGCACAGACCAAAAGGACTCCGAGGCTTAAAGACCAAGGCTAATCTTTTTTAAATGCTTACAGTTGGCTAATGTGCAATAATCAGAGCTAGAGCAAGGATACACTGTGAATAAAACACATATGGCTGGGGAAGAACATTTTACCTCTCTCTTTACCAGTTTTTTGAGTTTTACACCCATTCGTGTGTATTCACATTTACAAACATCTATGAATTTTTGAGTAATTTTGAGTATAACGAAATCCATATACAACTGAAGCCTGCATGTATAAAAGTGATGGTAATGCACTAGAAAAACCCAAAGAAACAGTTTCTACAAATATAAAAAAGCACTTGAAAGAAGAAAAATATTTCATTTTCCAAATACTATTTAACATTTGTTTGGATTAACTAGTTTTCAATTGACAGTTTCTTCCTGACTGCCCCCAAAAATGTATTTTGCTTGGCTTTGAGAATTTATAGAGGTAAATATCAACACAGCAATTGAAGAACTTTAAGTACATTCATACCTCATAAATGTTAGGATAAAACTGACTCCTTTTAAAGGCAGAGCTCTTTCAAAGACAGCCATGAAAGATTTGACAGTATGTGGTGCTGTCAGTTGGGATGGGAAAGGAAACTTGAGGAAGGTAGACCAGGAATGAGCGAGATCCCCGACATATGTCTTAATTCCCAAAAAGAGGATATATAACTTTTAAAAACTACATGGCTTTAAGTGTTTAAGTGAACCAGTTAGTAGTATTTATGCTATGAAATAGAAAATTAAGAAAAAGTGTGTTTCCCTTGCGTTTGATAAAGTTTGTATAGAATTAAAATCTTGATATTTCAGATTTTAAAAAAATTAAGATTGTTTCCAAACTTCTTAACCACTCTTTTTTGTGATAACACCTTTTCTGTGACACCTCAGTTTCAATATTTACATTTATAATGTTTCCTCATTCTTCCCTCACACACACACAGAGGACATTGCATGTGGAATAAATGATTGAAGGTCATCCAGTGATAGAAAAATGAATTCATAGGGAAGCTGAGGAAGAAACGGGTGAATTATTGATGGTAAAGGCTTGAAAGATTTTTTCTTCACTTTCCTCAGAAATGGTTAAGTGGTCTCAGTTGAAATCTTTAATAAATTTTTAATTTAAAGAATATATTCAACTTGAATACTAAAATTGGCCAAGATAAACACCTGAAAGCAAAGTTCTACAATGGGAATTGTCAGGCTATCTAATTATAAGTGTTGTGAATCGCAAAGACTGGAATAATTAAACTGTGAATCCATAATTTCACTAAGAATAAGCCACCTGGCAAAATTATTCCATGAAAAATTCTTAATCTCAAATTGAATAAACTATATCAATTTTCTCATAAAGAAACAGCTGAGGTGTTACTAAACCCATTGTCCTTATAGCACCACTTATGAATATTTTGTATGCTGACATCTACATGGTGCTGGACACATGTTTAACTGCAGTCATAGAAAGAATAATATTCTACAGACAGGAATATTTTTTAAGTGCTGAAAAGAAGCCCTGTATTTGCCTACAGTACTGGTTCTTGCTAGGGGTGACAGCTAGGAAAGAATAATTCAATTTTACAGTCACATTTTCTCATAATAGATGAAAACATAAAGGGAAGGTAAAGTGATGGTGTATTGAAGAGTGACTCATACTAAAAGAGAATAAACCCTTGTTGTCTTTACTATTCAAATGCATTGCCTGTGCTGCATGAAAAAGTCTGGTGTCTGCTTCATGCTGTGGCAGTTACAGTTCTCCAGCTGCCTTAGTCTACAGTGAGGGTCTCTCCTGAAAAGGCAAAACCGTAAAGTAACTGTCATGGTGGTGCGGGTCTTCCAGCACATTCCTGCATTGGCAGTGTGAGGAGGGAGGCTTACAGCAAAAAATCTTCTCTGCTTTGATGTAGCAGGATCTGAGAGGATCTGAGGTCTGCTGAGATTATGGGAAGGGAGGGGAGCTGGTCTCCAGCAATCTAGGTCTTATTCCCGGAAGATATGCTGGCAGCTACTTGGGTATCCAGTCCAGTAGTTACAGCCCAAATTCTATCTCAGAGCACTGTTAATCTTAGCAGCAGGAACAGCAGGATGCACAGGGACTGAAAAGTTAAAAGGGTACCAGATCCACAGAACTAAAAAGTGGCTGGAAACATCGATTGCATTTCTTTCAGCAAGGATAAGACAACTGAGCAATTTTTGCATCAGCCAGTCAGCAGCAGCCCAGAGGAACTCTTCAAGCCAGGAGAGCAAAGGCTTACAGAGCCTGTCAAGAAATTAAGTGCTGCTACAGGAAATATATTTCTTCAAAAATTGAAACTGAAGTTCTCTGAAAGTAATTCCTTTGCTTTGCTCAGGGATTTGACCCAGATGCATAAGCATTACTGACAATAAAGAGGGAACATTGAATATTTTGCTGTCAAGTGTTACCTGGCTTTTTGAAAACAAGAGTTGGAGACTTAAAATATTACGGGGGTACCGGGGAAATGACAAAAATTAAAAAATCCCAACCCTTAAATTATGTAATGAGGCACAAGTGATAGTTTGCGTCTGCTCAGAGGTCTGTAATGCAAGGAAGGTGAGTGAGCAAGCTGTATACCGAGCAGCTTCTTCATGTAGCTACTCCAAGGTGTAGAGCTAAGGGGGCTTCAGTCATTCAGGCTTCAGATTTATACGGGGGCAATGTTGCTGCTGAATTTTTGGCTGCTTAGTTCTCCCTCCCAAAAAGAATAAACTTGTCATTATTTTAATGAAAGGGAAACCTGCAGATGTCATAAGTGATTTTCAGCAGATGAACTGGAAGGATGTGATGCAAGTTCCATGCTGCTTGTGAACTGTAGAAAAAGGAGGAAACGAGTGTTCAGTTGTTTTGAAAGAATTGCTCTCCTTCAGCAGTTCTGTCTTCCTGCAGTCCTGAATCGAAAAAAAATCATTTTGTCTGTAGGAAAGGAATGAGAACAGGCTATAATTTACAGCTGAGGTATAAATATTTACCCTTCCAGCTCTGAGCCAATTACAGTGTTTTGATTTTTTTTCATGAGAAATTGCATCTTTCATGTAAAATTTGATTGAAGTCAGCTCCCTTAAAAGATGAGGGTAGGGAAAGAAGTTATGTAACAGAGAAATGAAAGTAACCTTTTCCTTTCATGTCTAAACGAAATATTTTGAGTTGACCCAAAATATAATTTTCTAGCGTTTCCCCTGCATTCCTTCCTCCCTATACAGAGTTGGTTTTACTTGAACCATTCCCCTCTCATCAACCATTTAAAATTCTGATTTAACCTCAAAACTGAAACACAATGTGTTACAACAGCCTTAAAATAATAAAAGTTTTGTTTATCTTTCTTAGTCCACTGCCCAGGCTCATCACTTCTCCCATTGCGATATACTGCAATACAGAGCAGAGAAGGATCCAGCTGCACAGAGACAGTTTCATGTGTAGATGTGAACAAAGATGAGCTTTTTTTCAAACAGCATAGAAAATGTTGTTTACATTGCACTGAAAGAGAACTGAGTTAAAGGACCTGAAAGGTTTAGTTTAACCTGAACTGCGTTTTTTGTTGTGACCCTTACCAACTTTCATTGGAATGACAAGAGCGTTCTGAAATGCTGAAATTCATTTTCAGTATGCTGAAACAAAATATTCTGACACTGTCAAAATGTCTTCCCCTCATTATTTTTTGTGGACATTTGGAATTTGACCTTAACCGTCACCCGCGTTGATGTTCTCACATTCATATGTAAGGCCTAATTATGCTAGGCATTGAGCTGTTACCCAGGTTGGTTCATGACATCAGCAATAACTTCGTAAGAACAAAAAGAACAAGCATCCTATTTAAGGGGGGAATGAGAGATAATATGTCAGCTGAACAGAGCAGAGGCAGGGTGATGTACACTCACCCATGGGACTGAAGTTGTCCTCCAACATTTTACTGCAGGTTGGAGAGCTGGTGGGTGTTACCAACAGCCTCTGCAGGATGGTTCTGCTCCTCCTGAGCCAGTACTGCTCTCTGCCTGGCCTGGGCACTTCAGGTGGAGGGAGGTCTGGACCATCCCCTTCGCTGAATATGAGTTGGGCTGAGCAGATCAGGTACAGTATCCTAGTTGCCTGTTCATAGTTTTGCTGCAACTTGTGTGAGGAATGTCTTGGTTTTATTTAACGTACACATAGGTCAAGTTAAGGAAAACAACTGAAGTTTTGTTCAGGATATCCAGAATAATGTGTTTAATACATGTTTTCTTTCATCACTTATTTTTTTTAATAGATATCTGTGCCTGTGCTACATTAGGTAATATAAATAACCAAAAATATGTAAGATTAAATCAGATTTTTCTCTCTTTCATTAAGTGTCATGCCATCTGCCTCCTGAAATGGCAGTACAGCTGTGCTAATATGTTCCTCTGCTCTTGGTAGCTTTCAGAGCCAGTTTCCTCTTTGACATGTTCTACAGGGCTGATATCTGAAAACTCAATTATTATAATGAATTAATGTGTATTATAAACACACACACATTCTTAAATATAGAAACTATCAGTCCAAACCAAAGCATGTGAAAAAATTTAAGTTTTAGGTTTCTGACAAAAAGTTAAACTTTATTACATGTTTTTGGAATTAATATTTTTGCAAAAAAAACCCCTTTTCTTTGAAAAAAAACTTTGTTTTCTGAAAGACTTGTTAGCTCAATCTTTTTGGCCAAGCTGCAGGAAAACACAGGAGTCAGTGGAGACACCATATACTAGAGAAGCTGGATGACAGTTTGTAGTGGTTTAACCCCGGCTGGCAACCAAACACCACCCAGCCACTTGCTACCCCCCACCCACACCCCCCCCTACCTGGAGGGGTGGGGAGGAGAATCAGAAAGGAATGTAAAACTTGAGGGTTGAGATAAGAAAAATTTAATAATTTAAACGGAACGAAGAGATAAGAACAACAGTAATAATAATAACAATTAGGATGGAAAGGTGGGGAAAAAGGGTAAAATCCAAAGGAAAAGGGGAAAAAAACCCAAGTGATGCACAGTACAACTGCTCACCACCCGCTGACTGGTGCCTAGCTAGTCCCCGAGCAACAATCCCCCCCAGCTAACCCTCCAAGTTTATATACCAAGCATGACGTCTGATGGTATGGGATACTGTAGAGGAATGAAGGCAGGTTAATTAACATTGATAATGTACAGCTGTGGGCTGGCTTCAGGGGCGGTGGGTTGGCTGATGTGGATAAGGTGCAGCTGTGGCTGGGTCCTGCTAGGTAGTTAAATAGCTCTAAGGAGTAGGGAAGAGATGGACTGGATGAAGAGAGACCTAGAAAAAGTAGAAGGAGGAGAGCACACACCCCGGATGAAGGAGGGACGAGGAGAGGCCATGGAAGAAGAAGGGGGCCTGGGTGAGGAGAGGCTGGCTGGAAGAGGAGCTCAGAGAAGGAAGAATCCAGATGCAGCAGAGGCAAGAAGCAGGGTGGACTGGCCTGAAGAGTATGAAGAAACAGCATGGACAGTAGATGAACTTGTGAAACCTTGTGGGGGATTGGTGGCTGTGCTGGCAAGGCACGGGAACTGCTTATTGAAGTTAAACTCATATGGGATGGTGAAAACCTTGTTGCAGCCAGCTGTTTTTGAGTGCTGTGACAGAATACCCCTTTGGCTGGTTCAGGTCACCTGTCCTGGCTGTGTTCCCTCCCAGTTTCCTGTGCCCCTCCAGCACAAGGCCCAAGAAACCGAAGAGTCCTTGACTTGGTATAAACATCACCCAGCAAGGACCAAACGCATCAGTGTGGTCATCAATGTTGTTCTCACATCATTGCCCAAACACAGCACTTTACTAACTGCTAAGAAGAAAATTAACTCCATCCCAGCTGAAACCAGGACACAGTAAAAGGTAAGAAAAAGTTGTGGAGAGGTAACCCTTTCTCTTTCTTCAGTCATAAAGCAAGCAAGCACCAAACCATCAAAACTTTTAAAAGTGCCAATTAATTTCAAAATCAAGTAGTCAATTTAGACTGAACGTTGGCAAAGCTATAACCCACAAAGGTTTTCTTTGGATTTAATAAGGCCATTATTATATACTGATTAAATAATCACTGAAAGAGAGTAAACTGACTCTAAATGCATGGTATAAATCTTTTGCGCTTGCTGTGTCCTTAGCTTAAAATTTTTAAAAAGTACAACATGCAGAAAGAAATCGTATTCTTTATACCTTGCTACACAACTGATGGGGGATAGAGAGGGTTCCAGTTATTGAGAACCCTAGTGGTAAATTAGATGGTGTCTTCTCAAACCAGTAATTATCAATAAAACATCTATCTTAATACCTTTCTTATTCTAGCTGTCTCTTTATGTAGCAAGTTAAATGTGCTGAAATGTCATTTTTACTGGTAGTAAGGGCACAGATACAGTATGGCAGTTGATATCCAGCAGGTATGGGTTTCTCTGTGTTGTGATATACAGGGCTGGCCCTACCAGCCATTTGTATTTTTCTTTACTTGTAGAATTATGAAAATGTAAGCTTTCATAGTGTGCATTTAGAGAAACTGCATTGGAATTAGGGCTTTCTAAAATGAGATTGTGTTGTTAGGGAAAGCCTGGTAAGGCACTGGATTAGTTCTGGACTTTTCTTCTGCATCTGCCTGCAAGCAATAACTTCATCTTTTGTTAATGATTTCATACAAGGAGGTTTCCAGGTGAAAGAACAAACTCTGATTCATTTTGCATGACAAGGATGCTTAATGGGGAGGAGATTATTAGGAAATTTTCCACCTGGCTCTTTCCTTAGTGCAAAAGTTCATAGCCCAGTGTCAGTTTTTGATCACATCTGGTTTTGCTCTCACTCCTTTGTAGGGCCATCAGGATTCCTGCAGTGCCCCTAGACTCTGCTATCTAGTGTGCACAGAAAGAATCATCTGACTGTGCATATTCATATCAGCCACCTTTTTGCTGGCTAAGTAGTCCAGCTAATCCGCATTGCATAGGTGGTCAGTAGAAAAGTTAAATCTTTACTGAAGGTCAGCCTAAGCAGGAGCCAAATTTCCATCCTTAGAATTGCTTGCTGGAGATCATAGCTTTTTCCTACCAACTAGGTAGAGATATTTGCAGAAAATTTAACCACGAAAGCTGGTGACCAAAAGATGGGTGGTGTTAATATGCACAGACCTACTCTGTGTGTGTGTGGAGATAAATTCTCATTTCCACTGAATATTAGGCATAGAAATCTGTTATTACTGTTTCGCACAAAGAAGTTCATTCAGCCCTGCTCGTTACGCTGTGTCACGCATGCTGACGTGAAGTGCTTTGCAATCTGCCCAAGTGTCCTTCTACCTAAACAGGAGATACCACCTAATAAACAGCTTGTCAGGGATTTTCAAACTCTTCAGAGCCCAACTTCAGCTGAGAGAAGGACTCTGCAAGGAAAAAGGCAGTTAACGTGCTTACAAAGCCCACAGTGTGTGCCTGTGACATTATACATGGTTAATTTTCTCATGAACCCATTAAAGTATACAGCTTTCACCCCAATTGAGCATTGTAGAAAACAACTCCTCCCCAGGGCATCATGCTGGGAGACACTGGAGGCAGCAGGAAGGGTTTTGTTAGCAGTGGTGCGCTCTGCGAAGACTTGTTTTTTTGGTTATATGTATGAAGTACGTAACGATGCTCAATGGAGCTTTTGTGAAGAATACTTCAAGGTATGTTAACTGAAAACCAAAATTAAAGAGCGTGTGCCCTGAGCTCGCGCAAAGGGATTCTGAGGACAAGGCTGAGTAATGGAAAAAGTCTCCCTGGTCAGGGAGGCAATAGGCCAGCATGCTGGAGACTTGGGCTTTTTTGTATGCAGCAACCAAACCAGACATTTGGTAAAAATTCATTTTTCATCTCCCATTAAAGGAATGAAGCAAAGATCTTTCACCTGGAAAGCTTTTTATTGCTTTGTAATGATTTTTTAAAATGTACCTGTTAAGCCATTGTGCCCCATATCAATGATCTTCTGTCAATCTGTAGCTTAATAACGCATACTATTTCACAAATTATTTACTGCATTGTGGGGTAAATGGGCTCAAGTGTAGGCTAATCATCTTGTTTGATTTAGAGGGGTTAAAGTTAATATGCACAGCCAGGGAGATTTGGCAGGGTAAAACACTATTTTTCCTTTGCCCATCCTTTGTTGATGCTTATTACACTTCAAAAACATTTTCTAGTATGAAGTGCCTTTTTATAATTTGCGTGGATTAAAAAATAATGGAGACAAATTAAAATCTCCCAGGCATCATTTGGCCTTATATTCATTGCAGCAGCCAAATTTCATGTATAGCTTATGAGAAAGATTTTGTTGAGCAGAGAATAAGGCAGCTTGTACAGAATAAATGAATCTTTGTTAGGAAAATGGTCTGTTCAAAAATTTATTTAATATTATGTACTCTTAATAACTTGGTATTGTTGTAGTCCTCTTTCATGACTTGTAGGACATGGAATTATGTTCCAAAAAACTAATTCTGAATTTAGAAATATCTTCTAGCATTTTCATTTGTTTGGCCCATGCTGTACCTGAATTTTAGATATTAGTCTAGCACATTTTGAGCACAAAAAGCTCATTGTTTTGAGCTGATTAAAGCTTCAACTTCCTTTCAGGTGGATCACAACAGCCATTTCTCACATGGCTTTCCTTAAAGCCATAAAGATTAGCACTTAATTCCAAAGCTGATGGTCTTTTTTTTTTTTTTTTTTTTTTATTTTATTCTGGCACGGTCCTTTTGAAATGCATGAGTATTAAAACCAGGACAACCTTAGTGTATTTAACTTTTTGGCTAACCTTTCTCTTCCCCCCCCCTTCAAATATGACTTAAGTCACCTCATATGATTAAGAATGGTAGCATCTGGTCATGGAAGATGAAGCACTGCATATAAAATGGGAAAGAACCATGCCTTAATTTCACGGGGTCAAGGCTCTTTAATTGTTTCTTAGCTCCGTTGGAGAAACATGGGCTATTACTTTCTCTTCACGTTGTCTGTTTTATCTAACTATTGCCTTTGTTGAAGACATTCTACAACATATGCTTCTTATTTAAGAAGCTGTCAAAATGTGGCACTGGATTTTTGAAGAGAAACATGCTGATTATGTGGATACACAGGCTGGAGTGAAGAAATAGCAGAGATAAATGAATTAGCAGAAAGTAATGACAGTGATTCTGGTGGAGCGGTTCTGTAAAAGTAGCCAGTTCACAGAATGCCTCCCTCTTGTGTAAAAATGAGGGAGATACCATTTTGCTTCTTCCATAAACATTTGTATGAACAAAAGTAATCCCTGATTACTACAGGAGGTCTCAGATGGACGTTTCCTTAGCCAACCTTATTCCCATAAAATAAGTTCCCTTAAAGATGACCTTAGCCTTCTGCTTTGACTTTCTAGATCTTAAATGAAAAGGATTTAATTCCCTATAACCTGGGTGCTGATGAGCTTGCTTTGCTGACGAGTCCAGTTGTCATCACCCTCCACCGACCAGAGTGTGGCCAGGTAAGGGGCGATGGGGCTGCTCCTCTGAGCCTTGTGCTTGGTTACTGCCTGATGACTGCAGATCTTTGAACTGCGTTCTTATATTTCAGCTTCTCCTCTCCTAAAAAGCTGTGGAAACAACAAAAATGAGCGTTAATCCATCTGGCTTCCACCAGATAAACATTGCTCCATCTATTGCCACCTCAGTAAGACTTTTCTTCCAAAGAGAAATTTGTTTAGCCTATAGCTGTGAAATTGCACAGCCATTGTCTGTGTCTCCTTTTGCAAGTAGTGTAGCCAAGCAGGAGGAGATTAGAAAACTGATACTTTTGGTATTGGGAATGAAATGTCCACATTATTTGTGTTTCAGAGATTCTACTTTGAAATAACACTAGCCTGGACCCATGGCTAGAGTACCCATAAACAGCTAGTTTGTATTGTGTCCCTCTTCCAGGTTAGTTTAATCCAAAAAGAATCCTGTTCATGAGAGGAAGTATTAGGAATAACTGTGAGAGTCACTTCAGAAGTGCACTCCTGGTCCAACCAACCCCGTGTGTCCTAGACCAGCACCGACCCCCTATGATCACCAACCCAGACTGGCAGGTAAAATCTGTGGCAGTAATTTTGCTAGAAAGGAGGAAAAAGGATGTTTTCTACTGTGGATGAAGTCACCGCTGTTACATATCTGCTATTAGTTAGAATTAATTAACCACATTTGATTAGGAATATAGAGTTATAAGAAATATTTTAGTGGAGTTTGTGTTTGCATAGCAACCGACAGCTATCATGAAATCCTTTGTACAGCCCCATACTGAGGCCGAAAGAATAGGTCAGAATCACCTATTAGGAATGATTAGAACTTAGATAACAGATTTAAGATTCAAGATGATTGGATACAGTATTTACATGTAGACTAGGAGAATGCATTGAGATGTCAAAATGTAGAATTAATGGGAACTGGGAAGAGTCAACTGGAACAACTCACCAAGAAACAAGTAAATGTAGGTGAAAGGTAATTCCGGCAGGGGGTATCGCGACAGACTCATGTACCACCTACCCGAATAATACCCCAGACCCATTTCTAGACCTTTCTAACCTTTATTGCGCAGAATCGGATATGGGAGCGGAGTATGTTATTGATTTTTGGGAAATACTATGTTTATGCATGAATACTTAATGAGTATGTATGAATAAGTTCTATATAAGGTGTATGATTTTGAAACTTGGTGTGCGTTGATCGTGAGAGGACTCATTTGCGCCCCCAGCCGCTAATAAAGAAGCGTCTGCTTATCTGCATCACATTGGTGATGATAAACTCTTAATCCGAGATTTCGGTAACACTGCCACAGCACTTTCCCTGACCTTTTCAATCCTCCTCTGCTGACTGTGGGCACGCAGGGAGGTTCCCAAAAGAAAGGGGGCTGCAAGAACAGCCTGGGAAGGGGTAACACGAGGTTTGTGGTGCACAGACTGTAGGAAGGTGTAAGGTAATTCAGGTTTTGCATGTTGGGCGAACCAAGGGCTGAAGCAGTAGTGAGGGAAGGGTTTTGAAACTGAAGTGAGGGATGCCTGTTTGCATATACCTTACGTTACCTAGAGGAAACCTGAATTAAAGAAGGGAAAAGTTTAATCAACACCCATTGGGGTGAGGTATAAACTTAGACTATATAAAAAATGGCTTTGCAGACACCAGGTTGAGGACTTGGGGTCACGGAAGGAATAATACTGTGGGATCCAGGCCACCGGCAGAAGTGTTTGTCCTTGCTTTACCTGCTCTGCTGATGTGGTGTTTCCCTGGAATTAATGTGATTAGCCAGTCCTTGTCCTCATGCTGCAACTTGGAGCAAGCAAGCTGCTTCTGTTTTCCTGCGCCTGCCCAGTTCCCCATGTTTCCTCTCTCATTTATTGCCCTGTAAATGTCTCAGAATTTGGATTTTACCAATGTCAAGGGAGGAGAAATGCCTCTCCCCCTGCTCCCCAATATTCTATGTTGGATTTTTAATTTGATGATTCAGTAAAATATTAATATAAGGTGAATAGAGGAGAGGAGGGGTAAGGAAAGGGAACTCACTAGAGTTCCAGTGCTCCCTGAGAGTACACTGGAGAAATCACAGTTCGGGCACCGCAGGAGAACAGAACATCAAAGGGCTGGTTCTGTTTGCAGTAATGCTTTCTGCTTGATGCTTCTCAGCTGCGTGATCAGTAGCACTGAGACTCACTGCAGAGACAACACAGAGAAAAAGATCAGCTGAGCCCTGCAGGTCAAACCTCTGTGACGCAGAGCATAAGATACCTAGCGTAACTGCTTAATTTCCACTGAGCTGTATATTGTCCTTTCCTTGTCAGAAAAAGGGAACAAAAGAATCTTCTTTGCAAGAGATAAGAGTGCATCATTTTGAATAAATATTTCCCTGTATTCTTGAAAAACAAATGTTTAGTGAAGCAAAGAGGAGAGGAGATTCCCCAGATAGCTGCTTATAGTGGGGAAAAGGAGTGAAAAAAGGAGGTAAACATCTGGTAACGATAAGCTTTCAGGTTGGCAGTACTGGCAATATTGGAAAGTAGCTGGTTTTACTAGAAAATATAGAATGAGGCAAAACCAGTAGGCCAATGAAAATGATTTTATGACATGAGTAACTAGCCTGCTTAATTGCATTTCCTTACAAATATAACTTAGCCCACATACCTAATAAGTTCAAAAAAAAAAAAAAAAAAAAAGCATTCCTAGATTGGCCATAATTACTTCTCATATCTTTGAACATGAGAACAAAGTAAATTCACATATTTAGAAGAGATACTCCTCACTTGTCACAGCATAAACAATTCCACATTTTTTTATTGGACTGGAATGAAAGAAGATTAAAATTATTTTTTTTCTTACAGAGAAATTACACCATATTTCTTCAGGATAGCATCTCTCTCATTTTCTCCTCAAACATCTGCTGTTGCCCCTGACCCGTGAATCACTGTGAATGCTTACTCTCAGCCAATATGATATTTCTGCAGTCCTAAGGACACAGAAGACTAACAGGAAGCAAAATGTTATGGTTTTCCTGGAGAGTCTGTGATTTTCATTAACATGAAACCATGCGGGTGATGCTTTCTTTCACTCTCCTCTCTTAAAAGCACTGTATTTCAGCTATTTTCAGGCATGTTCACCAAGTGGCTTGCAACTCTTCCAGCATTCTGAAGTGAAATTATGAAACATCACAAAATGAAACTCATTTGTCAAATAAATTACTTCAAAATTAAATTTAAAAAATGGTAATATATTCCTAATAAAATAGGAGATGAAATATGAGCTCCCTTGCTTAATGTAAATATCTTCAACTTTTAAGAATAAATAATATTTGCAGGTAATTACAGTAGAGTAAAACTTCTGAAAGATTATAGTATGTATTTTTCATAGGCAAGCTTTTACAAGAATTTGTGTGCTTGTGTGTATGTGAGATGCTTTTCAGTGTTTCTGGTCATTTATAGATTATGGTTTATATTAATTTATATGGCAAATACTTAATTTGTCCTATATAAAAAATGCAAGGTAATACATGGAGCTGAAGTCAGACAATTGGAGAAAAGCTTTAACCTCGCTCCTTAATTTTCATATTGCACATGTGAATGCTAAAAGTTGTCAGGTTGAATGAGCTGCTCTTTCCAGCCTTGATTCAAATAGAGGTGTGAAAATACTTACCCAAATTTGGCCAATTTGTTTTGCTCATTAATCTGAGTAACTGAAAATTGATCGTTGTGCTTTTAACCCTCTCATGTCAGCAAACCTCTTGTCCAAAAAACTGCTTGGTTGTTACTCAGCTGAAAAAAATGGCTCCTTATAACACAGACAAATAGCTATATTCTGGCAGCAGATCTGAGAAGCAACATCAGAAAATAGCAAATATGACCCAGCACTGACTTTTATGAGACTGAGTCAATGCCTCTTCAGGTTGATAGAAAGTCACTGATACATTTTCAATGAGCTTTTAATATTCTTCATTATTTATTGCAAGCCACGGAGAAGATACGATATTTTAAGCACCTCCTCCCACCGAAGCAGATGCACTAAGTGGCATAGTGGGATTGAGATGCTTAAACACCATGTCTGATGCCACTGCAATGGTTTTAAGCTCCAGTCTCCACTCCAACAGGCCATGTGCCTCTTCCAAACCCTCTGTCAGCCCTTTGCCAAAGTCAAATGGTTCCAATTATTTCAAATGGATCTTATGCTTTAGGAATTTAATGATGCTCTCACTGTCTGGACTGTTATTATTATTACAGATAAAGAAGGATGCATTTTACTTATAAAAAATAAAAAACCCAAACAATCAAATAAGGACTATTCTTGCTTTCTGTCTGCATCGAGCTTAAATTCAGTTTATCCTTCTACGGAAATACATTTCTGTAACCTGAAGACATATTTGCAATTGTAGTAGAACATACGGTTCTGCAAGTATATACAACATGGCAGTTTATTGGACTTAGATAGCTCTAATTCTGATTTTGCTCAGGCTTTTAAATTAAAGCCCATGGATAAAAATTATTTTCAAACAGAATGTCAAAGTGTTTTATTGTAGCAACTTTTCACCCGGTTTGCTTGTAAACAAGAATAAGATTACCGTTGAGGAGTAGAGTTTAAATATTGCTTCTGCTATAACTGGCTGGAAGGATCACAGTTTTTGATGTAAAAAAAAAAAGTGTGATGAGTGGTGGTTTTGACATGATGACAGTTGTCAACCCTTGCAGTCAACGCAAGTGGAAGACTTTGGAGCCTGGCAGAAAATGGTCTGTGTTTTCAGCATTGAGCCCTGGGTTGCACACATCATCTGTACGCCTGTGACCTGTTTGTAAGGAGGCAGACTCATGGTTATTCCTGTTTTGCCAAGAGAAACTAGAGAAACCACGTTACGAATCAACTATGAACTCCTAGGTATGAAATAACCACCATAAGATTACCTACAGATATTTTGGTAGCTCTTTGTTTTGACCCTGCTGTCAGCTGGGGAGATTTCCCTCAACTCAGTGCAGTAACGAAGGTGTAAAATTTGTGTCTGTAGTGAAGTGCAATGAACAGGAACGAAGGAAAGGCTTGATGTTAGACAAGTGTTTGCTCTTATTTGAGCTATGAGTTTTGAACTAGTCTACCTCCTTTCTAGTCTTTCTGCTCTAGTCCTGAGCTATGAGCTTACTGAAGTACGTTTGAAAATGGAGGTCTGAGAATACAGTTTATGAAACGTGGTGCATCAGGCATGCTGGTGGGGACCAGCAGGCTGAACTCGCTGAGCTGTAGCTCTTTCTCTTCTTCCCCAGTGGTATCCGCTCCCCTTATGTCTGTCCTTCAAAGGAGAAGGATCATAAACCGAGGAGTAGTAACATGAGAGAAGATTTTTCTTTTTTCCTTTTGGTTTTTAATCCCTTTTGCCTTACAGGCAAGGAGACAGCTGCCTTCATTTTCTGCAAAAAAATAAAACTTCTGCATGAACCCAAGAGACAAGAAGATTCATCGGGGTTACAGAATAAGAAATGCACTGGATAAAATAGCTGTAAGGGCAGAGTGAAAAAGCTGGTTTTATTTTTCTGCCATATTTGAGCAGAACTATAGGGTTTGATAATGTGTGTGTGTGTGTGTTAGTGTTTTTTTGGCATCCAAATTTAATGGAAAAAAAATCACATGGCTCTTTTGCAGCGTTCTTTCTCAGTTGTGATGTGGACACATTCCAACAGAAATGCGGAAGGAGGTGCATAAGACTTCTTCTAATAAGGTACTATGGCTGTATTCCCAGAAATTTGTCTCTGAACGGAAAACATCAGCCAAGAAGAGGTTCTTGACTCCTCTTCCCTTGAATATCTGCACAGTATCAGGTAGGAAGCCAAAAACTTTAGCAATTCTAATTTATATCATTCTGAGTTATAAAAAAAAACCACTAACAATACGAGACCTGAGTATAGTGGGTCAAACCAAGGGGTGAGGCTGAGTTGGTTAAACACAATGCCTAGAGTCACTCGAGATATCCTCCATTATCCAAGATTTTTGGCTAACACTCAGGCAATCCAAATACAGACACCCAGGACTTATAAGATGGCTGCATCTGCCTGGGATGGCAACTGGAGCCCAAGCAAAATACACCATGCCTGATATGGGCCTAACATGACTCTAGAGAAACTCAGAAACTGAGAGTCAGTGTTCAGGTTGTCTTTTTGCTCCATGTTTGCTTGGAGTTCGAAGCATATAAATGCTATGTTTACATAGTTAATTTTTGCTGATGTTCACTTTTGAGCATCTTGAAGTAGGGCTATAAAAAACTGTGTTCCTGTTGCTAGTCGAAAGTACTAAGCCATACGTATTAATTTAATATGTAAAGGAAGCAATCCACATTTTCTACAGAACATATGTCAATGTCCAGTCTTTTGTCATCTAAGTCCTAACATGCTACTAAAAACAAGGAGAAAGATTGTGTTACAAACTTAAGTACTCATTTTTCTCTGTTCTATTTTTGGGTCTCTTTAGAAGCTAGGAAAATAATGTAAAGGGCAAAACCTAGAAATAATACAAAAGTAACATAAAATCAGGAGCTGCTGTACTCTTAAGTGCCAGTTCCTGGTTTCCCATTCTGTAACTTGCCTAAAGCAAGAGTGATTTTATTTTAAACCTGGAAGAAATCTGAGCTAAGACAGCAGTGAGGGGCAGCTCATAGTACTGAATCCCCCCTCTTCTGTGTGTCCATAATCCGCTAACTTCAGGACGTATGGATGGGAAAAAGTCTTTGATTCTGGAGGAACAAGTACAGTTCTGATAGGCAAGACTTACTCCTCCAGCAGCTGGTAGCTATATTGCAAACCTGATTGTTTAGGGGAAACGCACCATGTCTGTTACTGGTAGATCTTTTTATAACATTTTAAAATGTAAGTTGGAACAATGACCAATTTGTTATGATTTTAAATGGAAGAATCAAATCCAGTTCTTAAAGTTTAAGAATCTAAAATTCTTAAAATTCTTTAGAAAATGTACGTGGAAGATGATGGTCAAAAAGAAAGCTGAACAAGACAGAATTATTTTTTTCTTGAGTGGGATTTTCTATATTTTGACTTTCGGGTCAGCTGAATCTGAAATTTTCCTATATGAAACTTGTGATGGGAATAAAGTGGAAGATGATTTAGTCCTGTTGGATGGTGTTAAGTATGGCCTCATTCACCTTCCTAACCGAAAGCCACTGAAGGCACCTCTCTAACTGCCTTGGGAGATAAGGTTTCAAGGTGATGAGACTCAGAAGTCTATCTTTAGTTCTGTAGAGCTCTCATTATTGCCTGTCACAAGTCAGACTAACTAACTTGCTTTTAATGCCTTGACTGAGTTTGACGACTGCGACTGCCTGATCTCATTTAGGAAACCAGAATATATTTATTCAGTGCTTTGTCTTTTCCTGCTTTCATGGTAAGAGCAATCCCTTTGGCGATGAGGTTCTACCTTGTGAGCTGCCAGTTCTGCTACTCTTATTTGTCACTTGTAAGACCCTACTCTGTTAGTGAAGCAGCAAAACCTCTGGGAGCAACAGTGCACAAGGAGCTGGGAAACAAAGCCTTATTCTGGTGCCTCGGCTCCTTCCTCTATGTTCTTGATGGCACATAGGAGCCAGAGAATTGTTGACTGATATGCCATATGAGTTTCCCTCTCACCTAAGAGAGTTCCCCAAGGGCTAGAAAAATACAACAGTTAGCGCCTTCCTGGAAATGAAACAGGTCCGTGTAACTCTGAGCATCACCAGCCGCTGGAAAGCCTCGGGGCAGGGGAGGCAGGCAGAGGGCCAGAGGCTGCTTATCCCCAGGAGCACAGAGCTTTGCCTTAAGGTGGAGGCTAAGGGCCCCTGTGAAGGCTTTATAGGCCTAATTAGGATGGTAGCCAGAAATGCAGATGGGCCAGAAATATTCCATAAAGCTCTCTCCTTTTCACTTCTGACCCAAAGAAACAGTGGTGCACAATAAAGTACAATCCAAAATTCTAAACACTGCTACCCCGGTGTTGACAGATATTCACATTCCGTTAATGAAAATGCACTCAATCTATATATTGTTAGCTTTCTATATTATCCAACAGGCAGCAGAGATTGTTACTATTTGAATTTCAGTATTGACAGTATTTTCAAAAAATCTCTTCATTGTATTCGTGCAGACTTCAAAGCAATCAACGAGAACTACGGGATGGTATAAAACAATCCCCCAACAATTCCATATTCTATGTGCTTAACCTCTGCAAGCTGTCTTGCCTTAAGAAGAAATCACTTCACAGACAATAAATATAACTAAGTACATGCCAGAGCAACTCAGCAGCTGCATCACTGGATACCTCCTAAGAAATTTTAAATTCTTTCCAACATGTACTGAACTAACAGAAGAGGCTTTGTTTGGGAGGTCTTTTGTTTTATAAGTGATAGAAATTGCTTGAAGAAATCAGAAAAATGGAGAAGACTCAGCTACACAAACTGACACACAGCTATCTCTTACCTTTAGGCCTAAATTCATGTGTAGTTAACAGCTGGAAAATACAGCAGCCAACTGATGGACTTCAACCACCACAATGACCACTGGAAGGGCAATGTAGCAGGGTACAAGTAATCCAGAAGGTTTCTCCAGCGCATTGAGGACAACTTACTAACATCGGTGGAGAAGATGACAAGGGAGGATGCTCTGCCGGACCTCACACTTGCAAACAAGGAAGAGCTGGTCGGGAACGTGAAGGCTGGGGGCAGCCTTGTTTGTAGTGACCATGAGATGGTGGCATTAAGGATCCTGGCACAAGAATAACTTACTTCTGGTGGAAGACGACCAGGTTAAGTAGCATTTAAATAAACTGGATATGCACATTTGAATGTTCAACATTCAAAAAATTGTCCGTCTCCTCCAGTCATACTTCACAGTGAGGTGGACTGAAAACTGGCTGAACTGTGGAGCTCAGTCTGTGATCAGCAGCACAGAGACAAGCTGGAGGCCAGTCCCTAGCAGTGCTCCCAAGGTGTCAGTACTGGGGCCATACTGTTCCACATCTTTGTTAATGGTATGGGCAACGGGACAGAGTGCACCCTCAGCAAGTTTACAGATGATACACCAGGTGGTTGTGCTGCTGTTCAGAAGGACCTCGACAGGCTGGAGAACTGGGCTGAGAGGAACCTCATACAGCCCAACAATTTTTGCAGCTGGGAGGGAATAACTCCCATGCAACACTACACACTGATTTGATGGAAAGCAGCTTTACAGAAAAAGCCCTGGGGGTCTGACCTGGTGGTCAGCAAGGTGAACAAGAACAGCAACGTGCCATTGCAGCAAAGGTGGCCTACTGTATCAGGGGCTACATTAGGCAGTGTTGCTAGCAGGGTTGAGGGAGGTGATCCTTCACCTCTGCTCAGCACTGGTGAGGCACATCTGGAGTGCTGGGTCCAGTTCTGCGCTCCTCAGTACAAGACATATGGACGTGGTGGAGAAAGCCCAATGAAAGGCCATGGAGATGATGAAGAGATCAGAGTATCTGACACAGGGAGAAAGTATATGAGAGCTGGGACTGAAACCTGTGTGTCTTTGCTCTTCCACTCCTCAGGAAGCTGCAGCCTGCTTCGTGCTGCACCACAGTTTGTTACTCCCTTCGTTTGCCTCAGAGCACCCTGAATAGCCCAGGTAGGAGAACACTGCGTCCTTGCCCTTGATGTCCTTTCACCTGTCATTTGGTCTGTCCCCTTCCTTATTGCTCACCTTGACCCGAGGCTCACTTCAGCCTTAACAAAAGTCTGGCTTTGGCACTCAGGGGAGTTGAAAGTTTAACACCTCTTTGAACCTGTGGCTGGAAAAGGAGCTAAAAGTAAACAACTAAACCACCTTAAACAGCACCAGTGGGCCCACAGGAGGTCAAGTCAGGTCTTGCAGGCTGATAAAACTGGGCTATGCCAATGCTTCTTCAAAAACTCTGTTGAAAATATTGCCGTTTAAGAGACAGAAATTGCTTTGTCGTCTTCAGGATTGTTTTCTCTACCCTTCATGTTTCTCTCTGTTTTTCTTAAAGGAAATAGAATTTGACATCAGTAATAATGTTGAGTACCACAGCAGGTATCACACATTTCATTTCCTCTCCCATGTACCATTCATAGCACCACTGAAAGGAGAGCAGAAAGTCCCATCCTGTCAGCTCACAGCTTCAACATTTATAGGAAATCACAACATACAGTTGAAATGCAAAGCAGATTTAGTACTTTGATGAAATATTTATCTTTTTTTCTTTCATTGCAGCTTGGTGTAAGAATAATAGATGATGTTGACTACTTTCCCAGTGGAAAATGAGATCAAGGTCTCTGTATTCATAATCTTAACCAGTATTTAACTGCCTAGACCTGTTGCATGAGACCATGACTGAAGAATGTAAGAACGGCCACAATTTGATACCTAGCAAAGACTAAAGTATTTCTCTTCCAATATTCTCCTAACTTAAGAGTTCTTGAGCTTGATGATGGTTCTTTGTATTCCTGTATGTCACATTCTTCCATTAACTTGTCTAGAGTCATTGTGAGGCTGTAGGGACTTTTATTGCCCACTATGTATTTGACAAAGAGTTCCACATTTGTGCCTATTTTTTTCCACCAGAATCAGTGTAGTAGCACCATGCAAAGGGATGCATGATTTAAGTTGGAGAGAGGAAGAGAAGGCACAGATCACAGTGCCTGTGGCGATGCAGGGATGCTGAATGCAAATAGCCTTTTCCCAGATCAGATTATAACAAATTCTACTAAAGTTTAATAACAATTTATTTAGTATGACCTTTTCTGTTTTGGGAAACCACATCTTTTAAAAACATGGGGGATTTTGTTTGGTTTTGGTGTGTTTGTGTGGTTGGTTTTTTTTTGTTGTTGTTGTTGTTGTTTTTTTTGTTTTGTTTTTTTTTTTTTTTTTTTTTTTTTTTTTTTTTTGTTAATTAGTGTCTTAGGTGTGAGTTCTCCAGGCTGCAAATGACTTAGGCAGGTGTGGGTTTCCAGGCAGGTGAGTACCAACCAGTGCTGCACACGCTTCTCTGTTACATGATGTGAATGTGCAGATACCACAGTCAGGTCAGAGCTGGCCTGATTCCTGCCCAGGGAATATCTAATTTGAAATGCACTGGATCAAATCTACCTGCATGCCTCTCTCATGGGGATGAAGGGAGCAGGGAAATCTGTTGAGCAGAATATGCAAGGCATGCTTCCCTTTAAGCATTTTTAGCTCATAACAAGGGTTTGCTTTCAATATTGATCTTCCCTAAGGAAGATTTTTCTTGAGAGATCATTTCTCTTTTTTAAAAAAAGCTTGAAAGTAGTTGAAAAAGTTATTCTCTGGAATGTTTGCTCTGTCCTAGGACCCTGAGGCACTTGAGGCTGTCATCCTAAATTTCTGGTAAGTAAGAGTTATCAAATGTGTTTATCAAAAGTCTTCTGTCAAATTGAGTATTATATCACTAGAAGGCCGGGGCAGAGGCAAGAAAAGGTTAATTACTGTGTGAAAATTGAAATCTGCATAGGAAGCATTATAATTGGTACTGAGGTGGTGGTCAAGACATCAGATGATAGTTTTGGCCTCAGTGTTAAGCTGTTAGTCAAATTCTTTAACTGCCTTTTACAGTTAGACAGCTACATTCTCAGGATTTATATAACGTCAAGATTAATGTGCTTGATTTGTCAATAGGACTTTGATTTTATATTGCTTGAGAGTAGAATTGTTTTGCATTTATCTGAATTTTGTATCTGTATAAAAAGTTAAAAGTATAAGGCTAAAATCAAAGAACTGGTTAGGGAACTGCCCCAGGTTTGAAAAGTAACAGTAGAGCAATAACAGAAAAAAAGTTATTTTTAAGCTGGATCAATTCCCTCATGGCTGTCAACATAGTCCCACCAATAGTGGTTGTTGGCATGACTGAAGAGTGGTGAAATACAAGGAAGAAGGTGAAAGAGAGGGTGAAGTCTTTAAAATCTCCTCCAGGTGATGGCTGAATGAACACAGAGCTGCTCCCTCCCTAGCCAGTGCTGCAGGCAGGCTGGGGCAGAGCTCTGAGCAAGAGTCCTCGCGCCGCTTCCAGCGCTCACATTGGCCAAACGTAGTCTCTCTGACTGGGGCCAGGCAGATATTCCCTTCAAAAATCCCATCCAGGCTTTTCTAGGAGATGTTAGAACGCTTTGTTTTGTAGCTGCTTCCTTCCGTTGTGTAAGATGTTGACATCCATTCCTGCAGGTAGCCTGGGCTGTTTAGCTGTCTACCAGCTTACAAGTATTGGTTTTGCAATATGTAGCCAGAAAAACCAGTGCTGGATAACCATGCCTGCTGGAAGGGCTTTGCTCTTTTACAGCAGACCTGGTCACGATCCTGAGCACCCTCCCGCCGGCGGTGCTGCCTGAGCTGGCTGTGCTCAGCTGCTGCCAGGGGAGAAAGCGCTCACCTGGCAAAATCAGAGAAAGGAAGGTGCTTCATTTACTTTTTCATGTCCAAAGTAGGAGTGTCTGGGCCGAGATCACAGAAAGGGTCTAAAGTTCAGGATTTGTTTGGTTCAAATGGGACTCAGTCAAGTATTATGTGAAAATTCAGTTTGGCAGCACCTAACCTGAAATTCAGCCTGGCTGAGCTCAAGCTCTACTGCAGTACACCCACAAGCATCTCAGGGTTTGATGAGGCTGACCAGCTGGCAGAGCTAGAAATAAGTGCTGCTCTGCCTGTCCCCTCTCACCTCTCAGGTGCAGAACAAGATGTAGCGGTGGCATGGCACCAAGGTGAAGACTTCTGTCAGGAGAAGTCGTTTTTGGGTCTCTGGTTCATCTTGCCATTCCCTCATCTGCTGTCATACTTGAGTCTCCTGTTTTCTCAGCGCACTGCTGAATGCACCAAAGCATCATTTTTTAACAAGAAAAGGCAGGGCAGGATTTCAAAAAGTAATTCATAGGTACACAGAGGCTGAAGCATGGCAAAAAATGGGAGCTCTGTCCCATAAAACCTCCAAATACAAATATGTAAATAAGCATACATGAAACCAGCAGACTAGAGATCAGCCAATTTACCTCTCTGTACTCTAGAGCTAATCTGTGGTGGCCTGATATTTGACATACAGGACCACAGAGGTCTTTTACAGAGTTCTCAGATGTGTCTTGCAACACTTGGTTTGTAAGGTATAACAGAATATTTCCTCTAATAAATAATTTTGGTACCACTTCAAGCCATTTGTCCAGTGGGAGTTAAGAGGAATGAGGTTGTTAGAACAACAGAGCAGGACAAAGGCTGTGTTTTTAACCAGAGCTGGATATAATTTCTAAAGTGTGTTGTGGCCCAGAGGGAACATCATACACTCATCCCTGCATTAGATTCCCACCCCATGAAAGCGGACTAAGAACAACACCTACCTCAGGAAAATCCCATGGGATTCTTAGTCAGATGAATGGTGATAGCCAGGGTCTCACTGGTTTGTCTCAGATTTACCCAGAAAATGCCATCTTGGGACTTTCCAAACTATATAGCAAAGCTGAAAGGACTTACTGCAGCATGACCTTGGCTAGAGGTATTCCCTGCTAAAAGCACATACTCCACTTCAGGCAATTTTTCTTTAAGTACTATCAAAAATCAAAACACTATAGAAAGTGCACCGAGGGTGAGGATCTGGCCCTTCAAAGTGTGATTTCCCTGATGCTGTTACTTACCATACATTACACTGTCATCTGTTGGCCAAATGTATTCATGACACTTGAGAGATTTATGTAAACCATTTCTCCTAGGCCTGTTCTTTCCTATTCCATTGTGTTAAAGCAATCAGCAGCAGCCTGACAGCTAGCTGGCTACCAGTCCTTGCTGGAGAGTGAATCACTCACAGCGACACCAAGGAGATTCCTAACTATCATCTCTGAGATTTATTGATGTCATTACCGGAGGTGATACATGGCCACTTGGGAGATGCAGTTTGAAAAGCTGTATGTGCAGGTAGGTAGATGGAGTGGGACAACACATTAGAATGAATTTTAAAGCTGAACTGGGTTTATTCTGTGCAGTTTAGTGCATGATTAATTGATTTTTATTTGGGGGGGGGGCCTGAGAGGAGCTCTGTGCTGCTTGAAATTACTCTACTTTCGATTTCTGTGCCTCGTATCTTTAAATATTTAAAAAATGTACTGGTTTGCAGTAATGACAGCCATATCTTTTCTTCTTCATAGCCTGTCAAAGGCTTACTGACTTTGGGGCTTGGGCCCACCTAAAGATCTGGTGATTAATTTAATACCCCCTCCATAAGCCCAAAAAATTCGGTGCAGATAGAATTCCAACAAAGCCATCAATCTGCTGTGACTCTTTCTGAAGGCAGTCTATATTCTGTCAACACAGTGAAAATACGCATCCCCTAGCCATAAAACTTACTGTGTCTTCACAGGATAACGTGGATTACATTCACTAGCTTGGGTTTCTTGAACAAACAAGGAAAGAATCTTATCGTTCTTTCTTTCTTTTACAGCACAAGTCTGATCCTTACAATTGCTGAATAATTTGCTCGTGTATAATATGCCATTCATTCCAGTAGCTAGAATGAATATTTAATGCAAATAAGAACAAGGGTTAGATGCTTGCTAGGAATATATATATATTTTTTACTCTGAAGGATTTAAATGGCCTTCTAAAAGCTTGTTTTAATACGTCACTAGTATTTGGTTCCTGATTTGTTACAAATACACAATGCTCCGAAAAAGTCTTTCATCGGCCATAAAAGTGATTTCTTTCAAATGGCAAAAGAAAAAAAAAAAAGTCTCAAGTCACAGCATTTTTTAATAAACAGACTTTTCCTTTTTAGAAATAGGCTTTCCAGCATGGAACTTGTTTGAAATAGGAGAGAATGCAGTTGCTGGAAAGCCTTATATCTTGTTCCCCAAATACTTGCAACAGTTCCAGTGTTTATTGATCGCAGCAGGGCTCCTTAATTGGGCTCACTTACTTAGGCTTTGGGAAAAGGCCAATACCAGCATATGCAAATGGAGAAAAACCTCCCACAGAAGCAGACGTTGCCAAACCCCTGACCTCCCAAAGTCAGGATCTGCCAGTGCTCTGTAGCTCACGCAGAGAAAACGCATGATTACATGGAGGAAAGAAAGAAGACTGGTCGGTACTACAGAACAGTAACCACCATCATAAAATATTACTTACCTAGCACTTTTGGCCTCCAGAGCACAGAAATGCTTTTCAGAATAAAGTAATCATCACCCACTGGAGTAGTAGGCTTGTGCTGGGTTTAAATGAAATTTCCTGCTAAGACATTTTATAGGTGATGGTGTATATTTGCATGAACTGAAAGGCTCCTTCTTTCTTTGTGCTACAAAAGGTAAATGAACTGTGAGGTGCCCCTGGATAATTATGATCTGATATTATGTTTCTAGCATATAAAAAATAGCTTCACATCAGTATATTTATCTTGATTAGCAAATTCAAGAGTCCTTTTCACATCTTAATGAAGGGGCTGCATATTTTCTGTAACAATCTGTGGCACTTCATGGGTATTCTTAGATATGGACGTGTTTTCATCTACAATGGGAGAGTGCATGCTGATCCTTTTCTTTCCCTTTACAGGTGTCCTGAAGTGAGACACCTAATCCATACTAAGTTTCCTAAGTTTACTGATCCTAGCAGTGAGCCTGATGAGTATTTGCACTTGCATTGATTTAATTACTATAGCTAGTGTGACGTGTCCACTTGGATCTAATTGTAAAGACTCTGCGCTAGGGAAAAATACATGATGACGACATTGCAAGGAGATCTGTACGCCCTTTCTGCCTTCTCCCATGGCTTCATAGGAGTGCTCTGCCACCAGATTGACTGCAGATGTATCCTGGAGATCTTTTGCTCCCGTTCAGAGCTGGCAGGTTTCAGGAGGACAGGATATTGGCAGAGGAGAGCACCAGCAGTCATCATCAGCACAAGGGTGAGTTGTGTCTGCCTTTGCTGTCAGGGTTGAAAAAAGATAAGAAAGAAAACGAAAAAAAAAAAAAAAGGAGGAAATTAATGGATAGACACCACTGCCTTCCTTTTCCTTCCTCATCCTCTCTGCCTTCTCCAGGGAAGCTGAGCATTTACATTCTTGCCAATATGGAACTCAGACAGCACGTAAGCGGGGTGTCCAGCTTGCTTCATGCTCAGATACCAGCATGGAAGTCCCTGTGTGTCCTGCCTGGTCCTCACTTTGTCATTCACGTCACAGAGGGAAGGCAAATGAATGTGAGGAGGAAAATTTCATTTGGAGACTCGTTGTTAAGGCAGCAGAGCTGGAACATACTTTCTGCCAAACTATTTAAAGCATTATAAGAGTACGGCAGCCCATGGTGAGCTCTTTTCCTGCTCAGCCTGCACATTTTCCTTACCTCAGCAATGCTCGCTGAAAAATACCAATCTGACCAAACCAAAGTGCTTCACGAGAATTTATTGATTCCATCCAAACTTGCAAATATAACCAGTTGAGAAGATGGGCCACCTGGCCCTGTCCCCTGCCTCATTAATTTCCAGTCCTGCCTGGTTTCCTGGAGGTTCTTCTCCCTTCTCCCTGGCCGGGGAAGTTGTGGTGCTCCCCTGCCCCAGACCAGCTGCCGTGGAGGCAAGAGGCACCAGCAATTCTGATGTTAGATGACATTGCTCTTTGGGACTGTATATTCCTTGGAGCATTTTAGTCTTGATTCCCAATCCACTGGGAACAGATCAAGAAAATTACATTTCAGTTCTTTCTTGATAAAGAAGGATGTATCCTAAGCTTCCTCCCTACTGCTTCAAGAGGATCAAAAGACATAATGAGTTGTCTTAGCAGGAATGATCAGCCTGGGGAAAGTTAGTTGTGAAAATTAGAAATTATCTTTTCTTTTTTGTGCATCTTCTTCACCCTGAAATTGCAAAAGGATTTAGCAAATACCCTTTTTGTTTTTTTTTTTTTGTTTCACAAGATTGGGTTGAATTGAAATAATGGGATTTTTTATTTTATTCTTCTATTTATTTTTATTAATGGACAGTTTCCCAACTTATTCCTTCCTTCAAGATTTTGCCTGTTCAGATACAATAACCATTTTTATAGTTAAAACAATCTTGGAAGATTGAAAAAAAACTAAAATCAAGCAGTGAATTAAATTCTTTTCCTCAGACAAAATTTATTTTTATTTTTTGTTCCTATGATTTGCAGAGTAAAGTTAGGACATATTTTCTTTCTAATTGAATTCAGTAGCTAAGCTTTTATTCTAATATAGTAGTACTTATCTAAACACCTGTCATTTATCAGCCCATCTTTTTTTTGTACTGCTGGAAACATTAGCAAAAATAGCAGGACTGAAATCCACTATCAGAGTGATTAGAGTCAGCAACTGAGTTTTCTCTTGGTATACGTGTGATCACTCATTCATTCGATCAAATGAGTTTGACCCTAGAAGTTCTTTGCATAAATTGTGTAGTATCTGTAGCTTTTAAAAATTGTATTTTAAAAAATGCACAAACAAAAGCCTTATTAAGTCTTCAGAGTGGGTAAGTCTATGTTACAAATGGCTTCAATTTTCTGCTATGGGAATGAACTACAAAGATATTTTATTTTCCTGTGGAACACATGAAAATATTTCTGGTTTAGTGATAAATACAGAAGCTCTTTGCATGTTCTTTTCCTTGATAAAATCCTATGGTGAAATATGATTTTATTTATTTATTATGCAGCACAGATTCTGTCTGAAAACCACTTCTGTCTTGTCTGAGCACATCAACAAACCCAGATTCCTTTTGGTTTTTTGGTGTTTGTTCTTTCCAGCTTTGATACTTCAGTTCAAGAAAATGTGACGCTAACAGCCCTGAAGAAAGAAAATAAATCTCTTATTATCATAAAGCTGGCACGAAGTCAGCACAAAGCAAAGAAAAATTGGGTGAAGCTTGGCACAGGCCTGAGTTACGAGGAGGGGAGAGAGGCGCGTGTCTCTGTTGGAACAGGGCTGGAGGGGCTGGGGCAGGGATCCAGCCCCATATGTCCCAGCAGTCAGTTCTAACTGTTGGAGTTGTGTTTTGTCTTCATTTGCTTTCAGTTTTCCATCACTGAACCTGCTACAAAACTCCTTTCATCAAAACCAGCATTTTCTCACACAAGAACCTTTCAGTTTTGCCAAATAATTCATTTTCTATAGCAATACAGATTTTCCTGGCAAGTTCTAAGTAGGAGAAGGGTTTAACCCAGCACACTGAGCAGCAATTTTTCAGCATTTTGTTATTCAGCCTTCGCCACAAGCATCTCCCCCACATTCAAGGCGCCCTCCAAAGAGACTGGCCAAGCTCAGCTGGAATCTGGGGAAGTCGGGAATGAATTACACATTCCCACCAGCTGGGTGGGTGACCCACGTCCTCCCATGCAGCTCTGGGACCTGAGAGGTGCCACCCCCTTTGGCTTCCCTGTGGCCAAGGGACTGGGAAGGGCAGGCAGGTGTTCCCAAAGCCCGCTTTCCCCAGCGGGCAGGCCTCCAGGGTGTTCCGTAGCAGGATTTTATATACGCAGCACTTTTTGTGCTCATTCCTCTTAACACCCACATGAAGGGCACACAGTAGGCATTTTCCTAATGAGCAGCTTTTATGTTCTCTTACTCTGAATCTCACTTCCTACAAATGCCCACTGTGATTAGAAGAACATAGCCCCATAGCCTAATAGTCTGTGCAATCATTTCTTTTATGCCAAATCCTGAGAAAGGTAATACCCAAAAGAAAAAGGAAAGAAATGTGATAGTGCCTTCTCTGTGTTCAGTCTACCTCATTAAAATCGCCACAGCTTTTGGGATAATGAAGATTTTGTCACTTTTGCACCTCATTAGTTTGGTAATTCACGGTAGGAGATGTGTTCTGTAATGGTTTAAAGTATAATTCTTTAATTGAGGTCAAACCCTCCTCATAAGCATGGAGATTGCTCCATCTCTAGCTTAGCTAGCTGTCTAAATAGTGATACATTGCTCATTTCTTTGTTTGCCATAAAACATCAGTTATAGCAGGTAAGAAAGAAGTGCCTTGTATTTGTTTCACAGTCCATTGCAGCGTATTTCCCAGCCGAGGAAGGAAAGATCCCTGATCCTCACATGCTCCTGTGGAATTCAAAGACCAGACTGCGTGATGCTCAGTGCAATGCATCTGGAAAATCAGGCCCTTCAGAGAGGTGACCTAAAGGTGTCTGCTAAGTAAGGAGCTTGTCTAAAGCTAGTAGCCACTGGGGTAGTCATGCAAACAGATGTGACAGATCTGTTCCCTCAGGAAGTGTTTTCATCCTTGTAGGATGTGCATGGGGAGACTTAGGTGCCCAGTGATGATGTGAAAGCTGTACCTGCTAATCAGCAAGTTTCTTGAGGTATCCAGTTGGAAATAAGCTTACAATCTCAATTTTTAGGCAGCTTGCAGCACAGGGATTGCAGTGGTTCAGATACTCCAGCCCTGAGAGGCTTAAGCTTCTTCTTTGTTAAAAGAACCCTAACATCTGGGCTACAAAGTGGGAGATAAGGCAGCAGGGTATCTTCATGGTGTCTAGCTGAAGCTAGCACATAGTCCATCCAAAAAAAGCTAAATAACGATGATATGGAGAAATAGTGTGAAATGGGGACAATGGACATCGATTGTGATTGTATATGTCTGCTCAAGGAATGTGGCTATGGTGACTGGTCATGGGTGTGGTGTCTGGTCACAGCCACACAGCTTTGAGGAGATGCCTGCCCTTCTTCCTCTAACAAAGGGGCTATTTATAAAAAGGATGAGAAAAGGATGAGGGACATCCCAATGTTATCTAGAGGGAGGGAGTGCCAAGTCTTCTTGCTGGAGAAGATCAGATGGTCAGAAGGACATGAATCACCTACAAACCTGCAAGACCACCACATTCCAGGCAAAGGACTGATAAGCTAATTAACATACAAAGTGAGAGTAAGCAGGTTTAGGTAACGAATATGTATAGGCGTTAATTGAATATTCATTTGTTTCATTGTATAAATGTGGGATGGTTCGTCACTTCGGGCATGCACGCTTGTGGAGGAGCGATCCCCCGTGCATCTGCGCACAATAAACATACCTACTTTATAACTTTCGAGTTATAGAGTCTAATTCCGTACGTCAATGAGACTTGTTGGAGAATGGACAACATGGAGTCTGGAGTCTGACCCTGTTGCCAAGTGATTAGCTTAGCCTCTGGCAGACTTGGGTTTTGGCCTTTGCTGAAAGGAAAAATCTGTAAGAAGCCTGATTTATCCCAGAGTTAAAAGGAAAAATTAAATATGAATGAAAGAGAAAAAAAACAGCATGACACACTGACTTATCATGCACGGTTTTGCTTATACTTACCTTTCCACATGCAGAGAAATATTTCAAGAGTTCACTGTTGCTGTTACAGAGCTCTTTGCTTTCTAAAGGTGAAATGATTATGCGTCAGCAATAACTGACCTGCGGAATTGAACTCTACAACTCGAGGAGAGTTACAAAGCGGGTATGTTTATTGCGGTGCCAGGTGCAAGGGGGATCGCTCCTCCTAACTTGCACGCCGTTTCAATAAGCAGTCCGATATTTATTATACAAAGTCATGCATCTACATAAGGTTTCTGAACATTCAGAATCTCCTCCCTCAGGCGCCTCTTCAGGATGTACTTTTCATCTTCTTGGGCAGTTACCTGAAGTTCTTGTTTATCTTTGCATACATTAGCAGTCTTTGTTATTTATTTTCTGTTATCTTAAAACATCTGCTAGCTAACGACTAGGCCTTCCTTATTGTCCACTCTAAACATCTCAAGCTAATACATGCCCACTGGGCTGGGTTTAATCTATATCAGCATGATCCCAGGGTGGGGCATCCACCTTCTTTGGGGTGGGGGCCATTTGAGCAGAAAGTCGCTGATCTATTACTACCACAATTATTTGACCCTAGTTTGTTTTATTTACGTTCTTGTTGGCACTAACTGTCCCTCTCAAAGAGCTAAGTGCTGAGCTCCTGCCCTTCCTTCTCGGGTGTTAATGTTTCTGTTATCTATGCAGTTTCTGTCTGCAGTAGAGTTTTAGGTTTTTTTCACTATATCATAACAAAGTACAGATAATGACTCAACCTTTTTCTTGGAATTTCATGTCCATTATATGTCTTTTCAGATACCGTTGCCAGTAACGTTGTATAATTTGATGGCACTCTTGATGGTGAGCAGTATTTTGGCTGTAATGAAGTGTATTATTCATTAGTATTTTATTGCTGATAGCTTGTTTGGTACTGAGAACCAAGTTCCCACTGTGTATCATTTTCCTTTATTGCTGTGATTATCACTAGATAATTCAGTGTGATTCATGGATTAAATTTGATTTTATTGCTGTAGGTATTAGAGTGATAAATAAATGCAAAAGACTCAGAGATCGCGCTAATTTAAACTTTAATTAGTTGAACTGGTGTTACCAGTTTTTCTTGGTCGTTTACTTATTTCACAGCTCTAGTGAGTATAATTGCAAAGAAAAACTAGCAGTTAAAAGTAATACAGAAGTATTGCAGTGATCAGTAAATATTCATCTTAAATTTTATCCGTAACAGGCTCCATGCCTTAGTGAAGTGTGTGTTAGATTAATGGGCTACTAAGCCTGACACTCCTGAGCATGAGACTCCATACCATAAATCCCTTCAGTTATTTACAGCAAGAAATTCTTACTGGGATGGGTATGGATATGGGTTGACTCCTGCAGACCCTGCAGGGAGTGCACTTGCATTCTGCATTCCCAGGGCCACACAGATGTCCAGCACAAAGGGATGAAGGGGCAGAGCAGGAAAGGGCTTTGAACTGATTTACAAAAGTGTGAAACTGCACCATTCACACCCACTTTACAGGTGCTTTAGGGAAAAAAATACCTTCTGTGAAGGCACAGCTTTGTGATTACCAACCTTAGGCATCCAGGCAGAACTGCCTGAATCCAAAGAAAGAACCTGGCATCTGTAAACTGGTCGATACCATATTATAAAAAGGCTAAGTTTATTTCATTTTTGTTTTCACAAACTCCATTTACAAGTTATTCTAAACCATCAGTGATTTGAAAATACTTCCAGTTTTCAGTGCAAATTTAAGCCCAATATCCACCTCTCCATCCTATGTGTGCTACTTGTTTTCCCGTCGGGGTTCCTTATTCCAGTACACATTTGAAATGGCTTCTGGAACTGATCTTTCCCAGTCTGTACCAGAGTGAACCCTTATGGTTTTCACTGTGCCTGGCCATGACCAACACAGATCCTTTTCCTATTTCATTGCTTCCAATTGCGAGGCTGCAGCTCACAGCAGAAGCTCCTGCTGGGTGTTTCTGACACATACTCTTGGTCCTTGCCCAGCTGACACCAGCCCCCAGGATTAGTTAGTTCCTCCTGTACACACTGATGCTCTTCTGCACTTTTCGTAGTGCTGCACTGCAGTTTTGCTGCACCGCCGTGAGTACTGCGGTTCTCACAAGGGGACGTGGTTGCTTTGTTGTATGCCCTTCTTCATCCCTTGTCTGGGAAAGAACAGAGGAATTTAATTCAATGTTTAGTTTACTACACCTCAAATTTACCTATGCTATTGTCTTCAACCCTGTAATTGCTGTTCACTTTTTCATCCTTTTGACAGTACTGCATTTGTTATTGAAGCGGAATTTCCCATTTTGGAGGCAGTGTTTTGTTGATCCAGAAGGTTTCCCTGGTGCAGCAGGACAGCATTCACAGTTACAGCCTTTAGCTGAGAGTGGTAAACATTCACGCTGGCTACTGGGAGGGTATGAGACAACTCTGAGCATTGGTTATATGGTATGCTGCTCTGAGCGTATAGTTATATGGCATAGGAGGAGGTAACATACTTTTTTTAAGATGTACAGGTACAGCAAAGACAGGTATGGGATCCTCAAAGGTTCTACTTTAATCTAGAGTAGGAGAGGATCTGATGTACATTTTGCTATAAGAATACACTGGTTTTCTTAAGGAATAGTATCTTAAATCTGAAAAGATTCAGAAAGTTTTGTCTTCACAAATGGGTGGTTTCCATGGAATAAAATGTGTTTAAATCAGTCTCCATTGCAGTTCTACCCCTTCTTCTTCTTAGGTTTTATTAATTTCTTACATGATTTTATTTTCAACAGCTAAGCCTTCCTCTGTGCTGAGGCAATTAACCCATAGTTGCCCAGATGGGAAACCTGGACATTCCTTAAATAGTCTAAGGAGGCAGCTTGAGAGGATTGTTGAGATGTGTGTGAGAGAACGTACGCAGTCTCTCCTGGCAAAGCTGGGCACAGGTGTTGTGCTGCTGGGAAGAGCTCTGGGAATGCCCCTATGAGAGGAAATGAAGCATAACCTGGGTAATAGTTTGGGCACCTCCACGCTGCTACAGAAGAACTAGGAAGAAAAGATGACTGAAGTGGGGGGGAAGATCTCCTCACTCTTATTTTTTCAGGTTTGTTAAATTAGAAGGGAAGACATCCCTCCCATTTAAATTATAGAAGCCTGGGTTTGCTCTTTTACTAGATTGTTGTTAGAACAAGCAAGACTTGCAGCAAATCTTTTCACACAATATTTCTTTACAGGGTGGATTTATAATGAATGAACTTGAAGGCAGCAGGCTGACAAACAAGACAAATATTGATTGCAAATGCCAAAAGGCACAAGAATAGAGTGGGGATAGGTGTCAAGTTCTGCTGGAAATGACAAGTATTAAGCCCTTGTGTTCGGGTCAATACTATCCAAATGAGAACACCATGAGGTAGGCAGCCATACAAACATTAATGGCCCTCAAGGGGAAAAAGGCAATTCCTGTGCAGCCAGTACAGGCAGCAAAATTATTTGCATGAAAAAGACTTGTTAATATAGTCCATAAAAGGGGAAAATAAATCATATCCCAAAGTAATAAGCTCTCAAGATCTCCTGCAGAGATACTCTACTGGGTTCTGATTTCATCCGCACCAGCAGAAGTTGCTCAGTTGGAGTTGGTAGAGATGAGAATCAGACCTGCAAAGGTCCTAATGATGATTCCACATGGAATATTTTTTTTAAGAGATTGTTTTCCCTTATTGTGCAATATTTTACTTCCACAGAACCTGAAGCTGGAGCCAGAACTGAGAGGAGAATGAACAACAAATACAACTGAAGGAAGCAGCAGGTAAAAGATGAGGATCTGGGGGCAAAGTTGTTCTTTATTGAGAATGCAGACCGCTTGATTCCCTGTTCTTCAGGATGAGGATAGAGTTGCACCACTACGAATGGCATTCAGGGATTTTATATTGAAAATAACTGTTTCAATGTGAATTGCAGGTAGACGTACATTCCTTTGCCCCTTAGATACTCCTCTGCGTGGCTGTCAGCAAGGCAGATATGACATGGCACCACCTTAAGAGATTGCTTTTGAACCACCTTAGAGGTGCTTCTGAACCAGCTAATTGGAATACGTGGGAGGAAAGTGTCCATGGGATAAGAGCCATGAAATTAAACCAGAAATAAAGAAGAATATTTTACTTGAAGTGACATCTAGTGTGAACAGATTTTTTTCCTCTCAAAGTAAACATTTTTAATGTCCTTAAATACACAACAGCCACAAGCCTAGTTTATTATTCCAAGTCACACGTACCAGTTTTGTTTCATTTCCGTGTATTTTTGGTTTGATTTCTAAACAAACGACAATGCCTTGACATGAAATAAAATGCTGATGTTGTTTTGAAACTGCACCTGAAGGAAATCAATATTCAACTATTGTCTGCATCCTGTGCAGGTGTTTTTACATTGTGAAAAATGCTCTTTCCAGAGCTGCACATGACATAGCTGTGGGTGTAAGAAGTTAGAGCATGAAGCTGGAGTGGGACTCCTGGGCCACGCAGAGCTTCTGGGAAGCTGAGGTGCAGCTCTGGTGCTGGGAGCAGGCAGGAGAAAATGCTCATGTGAGGATGGGTGGCTGCCTGTGTTCCCCGTGAGCGCTCCTGACCTGAGGACCAAGCTGAGACTCATGCTGGGGGTGCCACAGGCCATTTCCTTATGAAGGTGACAAGCTGGGGAGGGCTGGCCTCTGCAGGAACCACTTTCCTGATAAGGACACCTTGTGCAGCCAGCCACACAGCCTCTGCTGATGTCTGAGTGCCTCCTAGATCTCCTGCACATCACCTGCACCCAGTCTTTAGGTTCATTCTTCCTATGAAGTTTGCATTTCCTTAAAATTCAGCAGTTGTTTGTTTGTTTGTTTGTTTTTAAGAGAAAATACTTCAACCAGTAGAAGATTATGTCAGCTTATTTCAATGGAGGAAATACAGCTGTGCAGTCTCATACTAAGATGTTTTGTATGTCTTTGCATGGTACCTGTTTGTCTCTCTTGCTTCTCCACGATGTGTTTTCAGATAAGAGCTTTTATTCTCTAACAGTCCTCTGTTGTATTTTGCTCTTCAGTGGATGCTTCATGTCCTAAACTTCAGCACATGCAAGTGATCATTTTAAGCCTCTAAATTAAAAATTATAATTTTCTTTTTTGTTGTTGTTATACTTTGCTGTGGCTGGCTCCTTCTGTCACAGAGCTCTCCATGTAGAATCTGAAGGAATCTGGATTCTGCTTTTTTTAAGGTGATGTCTGAAACTCTGTCTCTTTCCAGGAGACCTCCAAGGTCAAATAGACCTTGTTTCTTGTCCTTTTCCCAGTTGCATGGCTTGATGTCATCCCTCTCCCCTCCCTTCAGGCTGGAGCAGCCAATTAAGCTGCGCAGCAAAGCGCTGTGTGTCTGGTGTCCCCACGGGTCCCCATGGCTTTCTGAGTGCCCAGAGAGCACCAGACTTAAAAAGTCCCAGTCTCTGCTGAAAAAAAGTTGCTTTGTCACAGTGTTGGAAAGCCCTAACCTGCATATAACGTTCATGTCTGTAAGTGGGAGCCTTTGCTGTTTGCATAGATATTAATCAATGTTTTTAGATTTTTTTTTCCTGCAATGCAGTTTCCTTTCTTAGAATACAAATGGAAAAGCAGAGGTGTGCACTGAAGTGTGAAACATGGCTACATGCAGCTATATTCACTCTGTATGTCAGAAATGCCACTAAATGCAATTTTAGGAGTCACCAAAGGGAATTCCCTCTCTGCACCACTGTTTGGTTTTTTTTTCCCAATATCTGTGGCTTGGATTGCTGAAAGACTGAGAAAACGTAAAGAAAATGCAATCAACAATTACTGAATTGGCTCTGCAAAGGTTTGATTGATTGGAAGTACCTGTTCCATGCTAAATGAATGGAAAGAGAGGTGTCCATTAAAATAAGGAGTGTCCTTCAAGATAAGAGATTGGTGGTAATTTAAGAGTGAGGCACTGTGGCAGGATTTGGCCATTGCCAGAAGATGCAAGTCAGGATTTCTCAATGCCACTCTAAAAATTAATGTGAGAATCAGCACATCAAAATCTAGTATCTCTTAAATCACAAGATTAAACAAAGTCTTGAAATATAATTGCCAGTGCATGACAGTACTTAAAGCCAAACAAAAACTTTCTAGCTTTGTCTCTTACTTACCATTCCAAAGTAAACATATAATTTCATTTCTAGCTTAATTAACAGAAATTATTATTTCAGGTCATCTGGCTGGTGATGAATGTGCTCTTTTAGTTCCCCATTTTTGCCCTGGTATTCATCACTGGGCTCGTTCCACCCATCACAGGAACACATGAGGAATTGTTGCTACCTGGAAACTCAAAGGAAACGCTGTAACTTCATAGTAGAGTCACTCCATTGACTCTGATGCAAAATTTTGTTTCTCCTCGTGCAGCTGGGGTTAGATTTAACATTAGCTTTAATCTACAGAGAGATTTTTCCCATTGCATAAATTTTAATTTATTTTTTTTTGGTCTTCCACTCTTGAATGCTTTTCTGCAATAACTGCTGGGCTACCAGTAACTCTTGACCAGCTTGACATAAACACTGTCAAATCCCACGTTGGAGCACTGAATTGAGGCTCTGGTTTTCTGGAGAAGCTTCTATCACTGCACTGTCTATGCTACAGGAATAACAAGAATATGCTGGGAAATTTACCATGTACAGGGGAAAAAATAAAAATGTTCTTCTAAGCCAACTGCAGGTCTCTTATCTGCAGAGATTTCCATTGCCTGTTTTGAAAGTTATTCTATAGGGAAGAATCACAGTGATGACACGCAATTTTGGTTCTCAACTACACAGCAAAATTCATGAGAAGCATGCTATGCAGACAGAAAATGCAGCCCTGGAAGAGGTCAATATTACTTCTGGGATATGAGACACTTGTTGGTCTGGTAAGCACTTAAATATTTTTTTTTTTTTTTTTTATTATTTTGATCTTAGTTAGAAATACCCTGGTTATATGAGGAAAAGGAAAATAGATCCCTGTTATGAAGCAGATATTCAGAAGAGGTAAAATTCTGTGGCTACACGGGAATTGAAGACCAGATTTTCAGAAGGCAGAATAGCTCCACAGTAAATATCCAGTGCTTGATTAATAATCAGCCCTTGAAAACTTTTTGAAAAATGCAGATCAAAACACTTGGCCTAAAATCCATTGCAATTACTAGAAAGACTCCTGTACTCCTTGAATTCAGTCCTGCAAGTGCAATTTAGCACTGAAAAATCCTTTAATGACAATGACAGGGAGACTGCAAAATGGGCGGGCAGACATTCCCCATCAAATAACATATCCCACACTGGGGACTGGGAATCCAGCCTTATGTCAGCTTCTTTACAGCCCTCTAACCTTTGAAGCAGCTTGTGAAACTTTGTTGGGGGTGTGTGTGGTGGTGGTGGTGGTAATTCAGGAGATCAAATATATCACTCTACATTGACTTGAAAACTTTGCTGGGATTGATGCATAACTTTGTGCCAGTATTTTCTTTTTTTCCCAATTTATTTTAGGTAAGATGTGGACCCATATATTTAGCCTTCTAAGTGTCTGGAAGCACGGGCTGAAGGAATTGACCATTTTCCTGAATATGTCTACAGTAATATTTATTCACCATGATAGGCTATCTACTTTGACCCATTTGAGATTGGTATTTCTTCCTAAAACATAGTCAGGGACTAATCCTCAGGAATAAGAGAATTTAATACTTTTGGATAAGTATATTTGGAAATAATTTTAGGTCTTTTTAAAAATAAATGATCATTGGGAGTGACAGGTGGTTTCCTGGAGAACTCTCCCTTCCACAGCTCCCACTGTTACCCGTGCAGTGTGGGCTGGTGCTTCCCGCCAGCCTCTGGAAGCAGGAGTGGTCTCATTGTAAATCTGTGTTGGCATGCTTTTAGGTTTTGAATATTCAGATCTATGCTGAACCCCTCACCTTTTTATTTTTTTTTCCCTCCCCTTTCTTTTAATTGGGCCGTCATTCTGCAAGTGCAGAGATCTCTGTTTAGTATCTAGAGTTGTCAAGAAGCCACTCATTGATTCTCATGCTGCAGCTACCGATGTTTCTCTGTGACCTGCTGCAATTTATGCTGGTGTCTGTAGTTCCCTGAGTATGCCCTATAGCACCTAACACCGTGTCATTATCCGAAGGTGCATGGCAAGGGTGACAAAGCTGGCTGAAGGGGTCACCTTGGCTGACCTTTGAGAGATCCATCCTCCCTTTGGAAATCCTGTCTGGGCACCTCTAGCTCGGACATGGCTCTGCTATGGACAGGTTTCCATTTAAATGTGACTTACAGGAAGATAAATTTACATTGAGACCATTATTTAATTCAATCCAATCATAACCCTTGTGCACAGCATGGCAATACCGCATTCTCTAGTTCCTGGCTATGGTAAATTACCAAGATAAAGTTCTGTTATCAAATGAGGTGTGCACACATATCCCAGAATTGTTAATACTCCTATTGGAGGAAAGAGTGCATAGCCTTTAAGTTCAGAAGTGCAGCCTGCTTATACAGCTGGTGAGATATTTTTAGATAGCTCTTCTATTCCCTGTTTACTAAAATTGATTATTTTTAACTTGATGGAAAGGATAAATGCTACTGAGTAGAATGCAAATTCAGGGCAAATAATAATGTAATTTAACATCTTAAGAAAAAAAGAATCCAAAGGTATATGAACTGCAGAAAATCAATGTCTCTTCTGCACTGGTTTTGGAAAGCTCACAAGGCACCCACCTACTAATGGGTGAACTGCCAACTCAGACGTGCCCAACATACACAGGCACTTCTGAAGGGAGCTGCCACCCCGGCGTGGACCTTTCTTAACAGCATGAGACGTCACTGGCCAAATTACTGAACAAGGAAAGATAATGTGTCACAATTTATTTTACTGAATGACTCTAAGCTCTTCTGCATAACATATGTCAGAAGATTTTGGTAAACTTTCCAGAGTGAGTACGGTTTTCCAAAGGAAGCAATTTAACTATGTATAGCCCCTTGTCTTATGGCTGGTGTGCACAAAGACCAGTTTGGGGCAAAAGCAGTATCTTCACACCTTTGTGATGCTGGAATCAATTACCATTAGTTTTGACACTGTTTTATTTAGGGTATCATTTATTATTAGCTCTAAAAAATATTTCAAAATAGTGTTAAAATATTATGAGAAACAGGTTATAACCCTTTGATCTAGGAAATAATGCTAATGATACTGACATGATTAACAAAACATATGATAAAGAGTATAATTACAAATCTTATCAGCTATTCACACACTTACGCATTTGTTAAGCTGATGTCATCTGGCATGGGACAGGCTGGGTGCCAGATAGGCACTGCCCAGGCGGGAATCTTTTTTTCTCTGCCAAAGTGTCAGCTTTGGAATGTGTTTTTGTACTTTCCTGCTCTTAGTCAACCTGATAGATATGTGTTTTCATTTACCATTTTTGCTATATTATTCTACATGTTGGATGTGATTTGATTGTTTATTTGTAATATTCATCCAAGTGCCAGTACTTACATTGCCAGGACATATGTTCCTACAATTTTGTAGCTTTATTATTATCACAAGTGTCATTTGATCAGTTCAGTATTCTTGTAGGAAAAATTCATAATATATATATATTTTCAACTTATCAATCAGGCATAAAGTGCCAAAAACCTGTGATTTAATTCTTTGTGTATACTTACAACAGTACAGGACTTGTAGCTACGCCACGTGGTTGAGTGCTGCTTATAACACCCCCATCAGAAACTTAGTTAGGGAAAAAAGTTAGGGATTGCCTAACTAATTTGGATCAGCATTGCTATGACAAGAGAGAAGTGTCAAATTTTTCCCTGGTAACTTATGATTCTTTTGGTCCTGAGCCTGGGGATCATCTCCCTTTTAACCTCTTCCCTACTGAGCTTTTTGTCTTGTTTAGCAGCAGCGATGATTTTGTCTGCACACTTTCCCTATATTTCTGTTGGAGTATAAAACTGGAGTTAGTGGGATCAAATAATTGAGTTTAGATTGCTGAAAGAAACAAGATCAGCTAAATCAAATCTCCATGTCGACAGTTTTATCCAAGTCAGTTTGGCTATTCTATCCTGAATCCAGGAATCCCAAAAGATTTGTTTGCAAAAGTAGTAATGCTTTTTTTTTTACTTGGAATAGCCTTATGGTATCATGCAGTATGCGTGATGTGTTTTATTGAGAAAGGCAATTGGGTTTTTTTCTGCCATAATGTACTGTCAGAAATAATGCAGTCAACTATTAGCAATATAGGTTAATTAAAAAATGTAACAGGTCAAAGGATGATTTGTCCGCTTTGATTACTTAGTGCCTTTTTCTGTAACTTGCATTCTATCTTGTTATTTCACCTTCTGGGTGGGGAAGTAGTGGAATTCATGCACGGAAGCACAGATGGCACCTATTCAAGGCTGGTGCAATTTGCAAATTCCCCTGTTAAAAGCCAGTTCTTGCTCTGCAGGTAAGGTTTTGCAGTCGCTGTTAGGGATGCCTGCTGGTACACCACACGGTCTTCTCCGGGAGAGGTGTGCCTGCATTCCTGCCCGCAGGGTTGAATCATGGAGGCCTGTGGCTTGGGAATTTACTTGGGGACTTCCCATGCCTTACAGATGGCTGCTGCTAGCAAAAGGGCTCGGTCTGTGGTGGTATCACTGCCACCAAGCTGGCTTCTTTACTACAAACTGGCAAAAGTGCCAGCACAAACCACGT
This sequence comes from Falco punctatus, assembly GCF_963210335.1. Classification (NCBI taxonomy): domain Eukaryota; kingdom Metazoa; phylum Chordata; class Aves; order Falconiformes; family Falconidae; genus Falco; species Falco punctatus. The sequence continues at coordinate 83,967,609 of NC_137584.1, forward strand.
CTGCTGCAAGAGGCAGCAGCAATCGTGTAGTATTTTCCTCTGTGTCTTTTTTTTGGGCCAAGTCCTGGGGCTCTTAGTACCTGAATATTTTAATGTGAGTGGTATAGATCAGTTGGCAGCAATTCTCAAAGAAACCAACTGGAAACTGAGACTGTTAATGTGCTGGCATTTTTCAGTGCATCATGCCTTGATAACAGCTATTAATGTCCTGCAAGAGGGATATAATAAATTGACTCTTCCTAGACCTATGAAGTAGTTCCCCACTGGATTGCCACTCATTTATAAGAGAAATCATGTAAATGTTTAATGATATTCAATACCACACTGGGGAGTAGGTAGGCTTCTTGAGCAACAGCCCCTGGTGGTATTGGACAAGCTTCTTGTCTGGCCTTGATTCAGTGAAGTGATGCCAGTTCAGAGCTGTCGTATTTCTGACCTGCTAATACCTTTAAATAGCAAAAGTTTTATGGGAAAGTGATTAAAATATTACCAGGAAATAGACAATAGGTTGAAAGAGGCTTGGTCAGGTACTACTATCCTAGTGACATCTGCTATTGTAGTTTGGAAAGATTCCTTTACCAGCAAAGTAGGTAAAGGCTGAAATTTGATAAGGATTTTCTGTCATAAGGCAAGCAGAAAATGAAGCTGGTTTTATGTTTGCTAATTTCACATTCATTATTATTTAGTAGCAAAACTCAGAACAGATTCAGTGATGCTATGCAAGCACTTTAGCCTGGATCAAAAATGTATTTTGGACAGAATTCTACATTTCCCCCCATTTATGGTATTTTGTCTTACATCAAGGAATGGTTTCAAAGCTGCAAATGAATTTTCTTTTGATTGAGCTAAATTAGAAGTGCCCCAATTATGGGCGTTCAGCCAACAGAGGCAGACTAAATGTAATCTGAAGTAATCCCCTCGTCCCAGAAATGCGTAAAAGAATGGACAAAAGGATCTTGGAAATTTGGCAGTGCCTCCTGTCTGCCTCTAGATCTTCTCTTACTAGGCTGCAAGACTTGCTGGTGCCCACATAGCTTTGTCATCCTTGTGCTTATTAAGTCATGTTCAGGTTTGGCTTTTTTTTTTTTTTTTTTTTTTTTTTCAAAAACTGCCAATAATTAAAAACTTTCAGACAAGATACATGATCTTTTCCAGTCTCCTGCCTTTTGGACAGTGTGCTAGCTCAATCCATTTATGTCCCACTGGAAGAAAGGATGTATGGAAATAGCAGGCATTAAAACACAGGGGGTGTGGTTTTTAAAGTTAAATCAATTCATTCCACTTGTCTATCTCCACGTTGCTGAAAAATGTCTAATTGGACCCAAGCACTTAGTGGAGGAGCAAAGACCTCCAGCCTTCCACCGCAGGCTGCACGCGAGGAGGTGAGCAAAACCCTGGCTCCCACCGCCGGTCCCATCAGTGGCACGGCCACCATAGCTGGGTGACAGGGCTTACTCCTCTGTGGAGCACCGTGTCAGAAAAAGTATTTCCCAATTTTCACAGCTAGCCACCTCCTGGGATAATTAAAAACCTGATGGCAGTCTTATGCTCATCATTTCTATGATTTATGGAAATCCATCAGGCCTGGGAAGGAAAGATCAGGGGTGGCTTCTGGTATGGAAATGCAGTGCTTGCAAGACATCCAACTCTCCTTTGAATGCTTACTAACGGTGTTAGAGGGATAGCTGTGACAAATGAAGCCAATTAGTTATCTATACAGGAGTTACCACACGCATAAAAGCTTTCCTCTTCTGTTCTACCTAAATGGCTAAAGGCTGGTTTGAATAACTACTGACAAAAGAAACTTTGCTAATTCTGTTGTTTTTTCTCCTCTCATTTAAGTTTTCTCCCTTAGCTGTTTAAATCAGACTAATTCTGTTTTTTTCCACATTATTCTCTTAGAATCTGCCCCGCTGTTTTTAGCAATAACGTAAAGCAGACAGAATCACTCTGCCTACTTTTTAAGCTCTTCCAAGCACGATGGATCTGAATATTCAGATCAGCCCAGAAGTTCTCAGTGTTGCCTCCTTTTCTTTTGACAGGCTGGATGAGGGGAAAAAAAAAAATTTACAGAAACGTGGCTGGCAGGTAACGCTGAAGCTGATCTAAAAGTTCTGCTAATAAGGCTCAAGAGAGGGAGAGGCAGGGAACCAGGAGGTTTGGATGAAAATAGGCATATGATAACACAGACACCTCTGTGAGCACGGAGGAAGATTCTCATCTGCTCAGCCCACACCGTGGAGCTCAGCATTCAGCAGCTCCTTATGTGACACTTAGAACCAGATTTCCAAGGAAATTGGCAGTGGCACTGAGTGAAGGTGGCACGTCCCCGATAAAGAAACACACACGCGGATTTAGTGAGCTGAGGTTCACTTGACCAAGTTTTTTGGGGGTAGGTGGAAAGAAACCTGGATTAAATGTTCCAATTTTGAAGCTAAATAAGATTTCAAATGTTTGATTTGAAATGTACATTTTACATTTTGGAATGTAATTATTTTAAAAGGTTAAAACAAAACCAACAGGTTTGTTTCTTTTACAGGTAATTGAAAACCATTCAAATTTTGGTGGAGTAAAAACACAATTATGCTCACAGTGCTCTTCGATATCCAGCACTGTCCTCTTTGGAAAGCTGGATAAGAGCAACACAACTTGTCCGTGACTGCCTATTTCAGGATATTCTGTCTTTCACAGAGTGTGGAGGAACCCCAAGGTAACAAAAATAGCCTTGCATTGGAAAGAAAGCCTGGGATGCAGGGTGACCTAGTGCCAAATGCCTCCACTGCTCGCTAGGACCTGCGTGGATTGAGAGAGAGGGGAAAGGGCAGTGACGGGAACAGAGTGCAGATCTACATGCCAAAAGGAGAACACTTTTTCTGGTAAACTCTGCTCTATTTGGAGCTGAAACCATTATTTTCATTCCCTGTGTATGGTGGGGTTAGGAGTGCTTGGCCGGGTCTCCGCCGATTCCTGTCAGAGGCAGGCATTCCTTTTAAACCTGTATTTCTGGGAACAGCCTTGTGCCAGATTCTGCAATCTCTTAAATAGCCACCAGTATGTTGCTATGTTGGTGTGCACTATGTTCCCGTTTGATAATCCCCAAGGTTCACCTCATGCTAGGGAAACCAGGAACAGGTTAATTAAGATGCCTGTTTTGTTTAAATAACACAAAATACTGGGTGAATGCCAGAATTGCAAGGTACTGATCATAATCAGCATTTGTGGATGTGGCATCTGGATTTTAAATATTTTTGTGAATTCGTACCTCAGGGAAATCTCTCTTTTATTTAAACTTGTGATCTTATTTCTAGATAATCTGTCATTAACAACTCTCTGTTCAGAAAATTAATTCTAGGTAGACCAGAGACTGCAATCTGGAAATTGTAAGAGTGTTTGGGTTAATTAACTCATCATTTAATTTGTTCACATATTAATCAGCTCTTGAGGATCAATAAATTCTCATCCAGTATAAATAAATTGGATTGGGGAAACAGTTAATACTGTAATAACAGCTGTGCCCCTTTGGGCTGGGTCATGTACGTATTTCACTCGTTAATCACTAGTCAGTCTGAAATGAAACGTACCGCAGGGTTTGAGTTGTTTAATTTCTTTCCACTGACTGAGAAAGAGAAAGATGTGGTGTGGATGGCCTGGGACACTGCCTGGCAGAAAGCTCAGGCTGGCTTACCCCAGAACCTTTCATTTTTACCTTAAAATGCAGACCACAGATCAGGTTATTCCCATCTTTTCCTCCTACAGCGTTGAATTATATGTCATTTAAGCTTCTGAAATTAATTCCGCTGGTTTGGGTTGAGCATATTTAATCCTCATGGATGCCCTTTGCACATTTCCTTTCTCATCAAGATTTTTAAGGCATGCTCATTGGTAATGAAGACTAGTGAGACAGAGAAGACATTTTAATAAGCTGTTAAGTATCTTTGAGGACAAATGTCTCCTATAAGTTTTATTTTTCTCTTTAAAAAAAATCATTTATTATTTAGGCGCAGTTGAAAGCTGCTGTAATGATGATTTTATAGATCAAGGGATTATCAAATGAATTCCCATGTTTGTGGCATCTCTCACACAGACAGAATCCCCATTTATAAGAAATGTTTTGGGAATCTTATCACAGAATAAGGATGAGATTGTTTGTATTGCAGTGATCCTAGGCATAAGAGGAAAAATTAATCATAAAATTGTAAAAGAATGACAAAACCTATATACAATTCTCTCATCCAGAATTTTCTAAATATTTTAAACTGTGGATTATGGAGCTAGTGTTGTAGTAATAATAAAAAGGTATTGAAAATCATCTGGGGGCACACATCTGAGTCAGCTGCTTTTTTAGATATGAAGATGCTGAAGTGCCTTTGCACATCTTAATAGCCAGACTCTCCAGTGAGCATTTGTCTTCCTATTTACAACATTATCGGCATTCTTTATTTTTCCCTGTACTTCACACAGCTCCATCAATCTACTGTCCTCACACTCTAAAAACGTTGCTGCTTCTATGGCATTTCTCTTCAAAAGCCTATGTACAATGACATGGACCCCAAATCACCAGTCTGCCTATAATGAGCGGGTATTTTTTATCATATACTGTTATAACTGCTAACACCTACGCTGCTAGGATTGACAGGTTTTTAGATGGATGCATGGTGCATTGATCTTTATAGTACAATAAGGCCTGAAGACAGATCTAAGGTCAGACACGACAACGAGCAGCTCTGGCTTCTGCAGTGCTCAGTACTTACAAACTGCATAGAAATCAATCAGCCTTTAAGAAATTAAGAGGTGTTAATCATATTGACAGCATCTCAAGCTGATGTAAATGGCTATAGCTAAACAAAAGAAATTACAGAAATCAATGCAACTCTGCTCCTTTTTTGCTAGTGAAGGATCTGGGGGGGGGGGGGGGGGGGTTGCCCCATGTTTCATTAACCTGCGCTCCCCACTCTTAAGGGGGTAACATTGCTCTTTGTAATGTAATTTCTTCTTCAAGCTTTTCGCTCTTGAAAACACTCAAGCAGCAAAACCCCCAGCCCATAACTGGAGCTCACAGCTAAACACGTCCCACAGGCTGAACAGCTGCCCTCATGTTCAAACAAAAGTGCCTTCTGTGGAATTTATACTTTATAAGTATATAAGTTTCACTACACTTAAGTACAAACTTTGTGCCAGCCTACTGGTTATCTTTGGCACAGTGAAATAGCTACAAATCGTGACATTACTGTAAGATCAAATCTGCTGCTAAATAATTATCCTGTGCCATTCTAACACTGTAACAGCAGAGGAATTGTCCTCTGCTGGTGTCCCTGCCAGACAGATCATTTTTTGACCTGCTTTTTGCCTTTGCTGCTGCCAGCTTGCCATCCTGAGTTCCCACCTCTGCCTTTGATTCACTGTTCTTAGAACTGGAAGGTGGTCGGAGTTGGCTCTTGGGGGTCTCTGCAGTCCCACTTTTCGATGAAAGATGCTCACACAGCTGCAGGGAGAGGGGTCTCATCACACCTGTGAGCAAGCAGAGCAAGCACAAGGCCCCCTGAGAGGCCTCAGGGCGTGCATGGGGCATGCTGCCCGCTGGCAGGCGTCTGCCTGTGCCCTGTCTTGGGGCAGCTAAAATCATCAGGTGTGATGTGCTAGACAGCTGGCAGGCGCCTCCAGTTGTGCTCCTGTTACGCTTTTTGGAAACTGGAGAACGCAACAAAATCTGCAGGAGTGAATTTCTGCGGTTTGATTTGGGGCCAGGCTGGCATTTTTAATGTCATATTGTCTGGTTTCAGCTCAGGCCAGTAGGACACATCCCAGCTGCCATTGCTTGATCGTCGAGTGAGTGTGACCTTTGCTGGAAGAGGAGACCTTGAGGTTTTCCTTTGCAATAAGGGGATTTGTATTTTAAGGCTTCCCTGCTGAAAGATTTGTTTTCCTAAAGATTATTGTTAAGAAACAACACAACTGCATCCTGTCTGCTGTTTTGCTAACTGAGTTCTGTGGGAATCTGTCCTTGCTAGGCACTCTTGGGAACTGCAAAGAAAGGAAAAGGAAAGATCGTATTGATCTCAGGTGCTGCACGTTGGTCAATCGGTTTGTTAAGGAGTCATGTCATGTAACAGGTAAACTAACACTAATCTTTGTAATTGATTGCTCATTGATTTCTCCCCAGAGATACGTGTTTTGATGTAAGAAAGGGACTTGTCTTCAATTCAATTATGCTATGTAAACAAAATTCAGGATTTATCTGAAGGAGATTGAAAAGGTGATGGGGAAAGTTCATGATTTATGTTCACTTTAGAGTAAGGTTGGTCTGCCAGAGAAAGGTGGTTTTATTTGAGATTACCTAATGCCTATCAATGCAAACCTTACGTTTTCCAATATTCTCTAAGGTTAAGAGCATTGTGCTTTTTCATGCCAGCACTCTCCCTAACTGTAATAATAATTTCACCAATTCATCAAGTGATTCACTCTTTTTTTTTTTTTTTTGTCAGCACAGTATAGCCATACTTGCTGTGCTCGGTGTTCATATCCAGAAGCTCATAAATGGTGTCTTTAAATAGCTGGAGTGAAGGTTTGAACTGTGAAGTCTGGAGCTGGCTGAGTCGCACAGCACATCTACATTTCTTTGAGCCAGTTGATTCAGATCCATATTTCAGTTTGAGATTTTTGTAATACCAGGTTGGAATAATCTGGAAATAGTTTTGTGGTACAGACTGATCTCTGTGTTGAAAACAGTTGTTTAATTCGTTCCTGCTTTACAGATCACAACAGATAACGTGAGTCAATAGATGTAACAAAATGTGTGTTGCTAATTTTAGTTAATGCCTATTTGAGTTGGAAAGTGTCTTTTGTCTGCTTTTGCAGTGAAAGTCTTGCTTGGGTTGAAAAGAGGAATAAATCTTACATATAAAGCTAAGAATTTGTATAACTGAATCCTTAAAATTCTAATAAAGTAACTATTATTAATGCAGATCTAAGAGAAAGAAAGGAAAAGGAATGTTACACACAGAAAAGGTCTCAACAATAACAATTAAGTTAAAATTATGTATATTTCTTGGTATCTATCCCTTTTCCTGGTGTTATGGTCCTTTTTCCCCTGCCCCTTTCTGTTCTAAGGTTAATGGTGGCATGTATCAGGGGGAGTATGTTGAGTCATTGACACCCTGAGCCCTGAGTGGATGATGAAGTCAATGGTTTCCTCATCTTGATTCTAGGATCTGCTTGGGGTTATTTTCACGTGTTTTCTTAACATGTTTTTACACCTTATTTTTTCTTCATTGCTCTGGAAGTCCTGATTGTACTGCAGTGAGTTTTATAGGTGTTACTGTTGAATGAAGAATGGTTTTTACGGCTAAGCCATGAGCAGTGAAGCTACAGGCAACCCTCGGCAGGTGGAAGATGTCCCTAACCATGGCAGAGGGATGAAACTGGAGCATCTTTAAGGTCTTTTCCAACCCATACTGTTCCATGACTCTTATGATTCTCATTATCATAGTACATTTTGTCCTCAAAGGGTGGAACAACTGCCATTAACAGAATGCTATGTCTTTCCTTGTTATAGGGGATTTCATTTAGGCTGGCTTGCACAATATTTCTGCTAGAGTACCCAAATATAACCATTAGCCACAAGATTTTCAAAATTACTAAATACTTCTACGGCCAAAAAGTAATTCACCGAAGATTAGAAAGGAAGTAAAATGTAGTGTACAGATGAACTAATTTAAGAGTTTAGGGGCCTGGGAGAACAATGCAGGTAATTTAAACACTCAGGAGGGTAGAACGTCCTTTTTTAAACTCACTCATTTTCACAGATTTGGGTGGGTGCACACTGAAATGCACTTAGCTGGCATACCCAGGGTGATGGAGACAAGGAAGCAACCCCTGACCTATTTCATATGGTGCCATACCATAATTCCCACTGAGGCATTTAGAAACAGCCCTTAAACTAGTGCAGCAACCCACCGGAGCAGCCATGGAAAACTCTTGTGGGGTAGGCTGACATATTGCTTGGATGGTACTGACAACTTCAGATTTTCCAAGTTGTAGTGACAGTCTGTTTAGCTTCTTTGATTTTCTTCTGCCCTGTACTTTTTTCCATTCCCCTTGAAGAAGCTGGTGTGTACCCTGTTCCATGTGTTGGTAAATGTACGCACACATCACAAAATCCTTTTCATTCTGGTTTAACGAAGTTTGGTCGTTTTATGTATACTTCACATTTTTGCATCACAGATGGTTGTTTTTCAAGGCGTATCAGAAAGAGAAATCTTTGTCATTGGCCAGATGTGTCAAGTGTAGCAGTGACATTGCAAAATGGAAAACATATGTTAGCAGGAAATTCTCTGCCACTGAAGCAGCCTGGCAGCTGTTAGATGCTGAGGAATCCTTGGGGTGAGTAGTTGTGTCCTGTGTTTCCTTTGGGACCTCAGATAGAAAAGTGCAAATACTGTTTATGGCATTGTTACAAAGATAAATGTTCCTAAGACATCGTGGGCTTGGTTTCTGTTCCCCCAATAACTTTATATTAAAAAACAATTAGAACTGGAGGTATGATTTATATTACTGTATATACCTCTGCTCAGACTGAGTATTGTTTGGGAAAGGATGCTGGTAATTTGGCTTCTTTTTAAATTGCTGACAGAACACTTTTTTTTCCTGCTGGAAGCTCTCATTTGCATTTTCTTCTTTGAATTTTGACCCTTTTCCTTTTCCTTAAGTTTTTGGTGATATGTCATTTTTTTTGCATATTCCACGTTTCCTGAAGGAAAAGGAAGAGGATGTTATGGAGATAGTATAATTTGGCATGCTAATAAAATAAGGGTAAGCACTGAGGTCAAATGCCACAGGCTTGGCAAGGGCAGAAGATAATTTGCCTGAGGAATGAGACTTTTTGATGTTATGCAAGGATTTCTTTGCGTAAGGAAAGACCAGGTGCAAGACTAGCTCTGTTACTTACACTTAAAAGATGTACAGTACTGTATACTTACTGCGTAGCTGTTGACTACATGAATTAATTGTGGGTTTAGTGGTTTTGATTTCCCGTGCTAAAAAGATCAAGTAGTAAATGCTGTTCGCAACTTTCATTCGCAGGATGGAGGACTGAATGAGAAGAAAGAATGGGTTATCTGGGAAACACATGATTAACCAGTTGAATCATACTGTTGGTTTTTGTTGGTTTTTTTTTTTCCCCCGACAGAAAGCCGGAAAGCATTCCTCCTGCATTCAGGCCTGGATCCCTCCTTTCCCGGCTGGCATTTGCCCTGTTTTACGTGAACTGGTGGAGCAAACTGTGTGAAAGATTGTGACAAGTGACTAGTACTTGTCAACAGGAAAATTTTCCTTTGACAGGATTTATGCAGTCCAGATTTATTAACTTTCTGTCTTTACTTCTAATACCACTCCTTGTATTGCATTAAACCCTCTCTCTAGGGCCGTATAAAGACATTGGGTTGTAATGAGGATTTTCTATAAAAATCTCACTACTTCAAAGTAGGTACAGTCCAGTCTGGTCATTCATGTTTAAGCTTTTTAGGTATTTGTAAGCTTGCTTTCAAATAAACGTGAATCTATTAACCTGAACAAAAGAGGTAAGTATTTTATTTTTCTGCTTTCATTTAAATTAGCTAATTTAGTTTAGATTTGGCTGTACTAAGCAAAATAATTGTTATGTAGACAAGAAGATTAACTTAAGCAAAAATGCTACCAATTAATTAATTTATGAACTATGAATGAAATCTTTGTCAAAAGATCTGCTTCAGTTCAATTTACAGGTTTAATACATATGGGAATAAAAATATTAACGAAAAGCAAGAGATCTCTGGACTTATCTTCAGAGGACATAAAGAAAAGAGAGCATGATATATAAGACAAAAAGAATGGGACTGTGAAAAGTAACATTAAAGTTAAAATTCTTTCTTCCTCTCTTCTTGAGCTTAATTCCTAAACCATGATAAATAAAACTTTATCTCCTAGACAGACAAAATGAACTGAAAATTTAACATAATAAATCAGACTATTGGTTACTCGTATGAGGTTTAAGTGGAGTGGTCAAGAACATAAAGAAAATAAATATTTATGTTAACTTCACAGAATTTTACCTGGATTTACTTGCCTTAGTGTCTATTCTAATGCATTTTTTTCCTGCTTTTGATTTCGACTGTACTGAAATAATGATTACTACACGGGTCTCACTACTGGGAGATGCTAAGAACTATTCTCTGACTTTAAAATTGGAAGGCTTGGCCACATATTTCATAAAATACATGCTCCATTCTGGGCATTTTTTACAACATAAGGTGAAATAACCTTTTTAAGTACGAGTTTCTCACCAAAACTTGGACTGTTTATTTTAAAATACTGCAGACAATTTAGACCTTTATACAACAGGTATAAATAGATTTTCTAGATGCCATTCTTTTTCACTGCTGACAATGACATTAACTGCCTCTCTTCCCGCACCCCCCCCCCCCCCTCCCCCGCCCCTTGTCTTTCCTTTCTGTCTTCTTTTGGCTTTCCTCTTAAAGACAGCATCTCTTCTGTCACTTCTTATCTTTGCTATGCACCATGCACAACAGGAAAAAAAATCTAATTAACCAAGTTTAGAAACATGACGTTCAACAGAGAAATAACTAATCCTTAACTGCTAAGAAGAAATGATCAGGTCCTAAAAGTTTTGTAAAGGAAAAGCAAACACTGCAAAGAAGGTATCTAAGACCACGCAAAGAAAAATGTGTGATAGATTTGCCCCTCGGTGTCTTCCTAATGCCAGTCACCTGCCCTGCCTACAAATGCCTCCTCTGTCACTGCTATCTTCTATCACTACCTTGAACACGTACTCTGGGCTTGTTGTGGTCTGATTCACCAGATATTTTGGACATGCAGCCAGTCTGTTATATTTTACATGAATCCATCCATACAAGTTCCTTCTAACTGTATATCTGTTATCGCACCTATTCTACTTAACGATGAACTTCTACACACAAACCACCTTTTCCCCACCATATTTCCCTTTCCAGTAGTATTTCTTTTTATTTTTCATCAATGATAATTTTCTTCTATAGATACTATTACTTTGATCTTATATCAGCAAAGCCTGCAGAAAGTGCAAGGCTGTGTCATGTTGCTGGTATTATGGTATGTCTTTGCCAAAGTGAGGCATCTTCAAAGACGGAGTGATCAAATAAGACTAGATATGAGTAAAATAGGTCAAGAAATAGAAAAAAGCCCAACCCTTCAATAACTTCTACAGTATGCCCTGACTTCTTTTATATATGTGTGTTTGTATTTATGTCTTTTTTTTGTGTGTGTGTATATGAGACTAAACTGACCTTGTGGCAAAAGTCCCTGGGTAGTACAGAGTAAAATCCATGGTTGAAAGGTTTCTTCCCAGTGTTGGGCTTTGGATGTGGATATTTTCAGGAGCTGGGAAGGAAAATGGCAATTAATCTTTGTCTAGCCTCCTTGCTAGCACTGCCTGCTACCCTTATCCTCTGTTTTTGCGTGGATTGCCGCCTGGATGGAAGAAGGGAAAGCTGGTTATCTGCAAATGGCTCAGCCTTTTTTACCTGTTTAATCATCTGCTGATGGCAGAGGAGGTGGCAAACGCCTACCACGAGCAGGTGAGCAGGCAATGCAGACACAGACTTAACTGAGTTGGTGCAGGCAGGGTGAGCCCGATGTTTTCCGAGGGTGTCACATAGTGCCAGGGCTTTTCCAGGGTGCATGCGCTCATGTTGCTGCTCCCACTAAAATGGGAGCCTGGACACAGTTCATCACCGAGTCCTGCACCAAACAATACAGTTGTAGTCCACTGGTTAGGTGTGCCCTCTGCTTTACCTTGGGTTAGGTCTGTTCCTGAAGCATCCCCAACTTCAGGCCCTTAGGAGAACTTGGTGAAACCAGAACCCCTTGGCTTTACCTCAAGAGAGAAAGAGTGTGCAGCAATCCTAGCTGGTAAAAACAACTAATTCCCCCACCCAGAACCTTTATTATTAGAAAGGACCTTTTCTTAGCAGTCTCTTCTCTATCCTCTGAGTCTTCCAAGGATCTCCTTTTTTGCTTGTTTGTTTTCTTTCCTCTTTTCTGAACTGGACAATTTTCTGTTCAAGCAAATCACAACCTAGCTGAGTTGAAAGAAAAAGCAATTTATGTGGTTGAGAGTGTGTGCCTTTCCAGCCCCCAAGCACTGCCACAACAGCCAGCAGGTATATCTGGCACACATGGCAGAAGAGAAAAGACTCTAATAAATTGAGCTATGATTACCAAGAAGAAATCAAGCGCTTATGCCTGCAGAGTCATTTCATTTTCAGAGGTAGTTCTTTGTTACAAAAAACCTACCAGGAGATAATTTCTTTGTCTGAAAAATAGGATTTGCTCGAGTAAGAGGATTTGCCAACGACGATGTTAATTTATTTGTTTTCAGACAGGAGTGTTGTGGCATTGCCTGCCACATTTGCATATCTTTCTTGCAAATTTTTGAGGAGATTTTGCATAAACTGAAGGTGAGCTATGTGTGTGATGTTGTTTTGGAAGTTCTGGGAATGAGAACACTATATGAATGGGAATTCATTAAGAGACCAGTGGATAATGGTTTTATATTCTGCAGCATAAACTCAGCAAACAGGTGCCACCCCATCTGTAATCCTCCTCGGTTCAGGCTGTGGCTGCAGAATGAGTAAGGACTGGAATTCACAAATCATTACAAATGGGGGTGTGTGGGTGTGTGTGGCCCTGCTTTATTCCACTCATTCAACATCAAACCACTTGCATCCCCACAGAATTTATGCAGAAAACCAGGGAACATAGAAATAAAACCTGTTTTCTAACACTTACTGTTTTGTGTAGCATATGCTGTAAGTGTAGACCTAATACTGCAGGATTGCTTCCTGGAGTAATTCTTGAGTTCAGGGAATTGCAGGAGCTCCCCTGCAGGAGCGTGAAGCCCTGCAGCCATATGGGGATGTGGTATAACCAGGGATCTTCAGGCTTCAGGTTCCTTCTGATTTTTGTTCAGGAGAAAATGTGGTGTCTCTGGCATGATTGTTCTCTTCAAGTATCCCAGGACAGTGAGGAGAAATCTGAGGTAGGAACTCTGAATGTTTTCAGTTGCCCCCTGGAGTTGCCACCATCTATCCAGTAGCTGTAGGAAAGCCCAGGAGACACCAGCTGGGCAGTGAGAAGTGCATGCATTTTTCTTTGTCCCCCACCTCGCACTGTGTGCCCAGGGGCTCACCATCAGGGTTGATTACCAACTTTACATTTCTGTTTACTTCTTGTAGTCACTTATATGCTTCAACCCATGTCCAGCCCTGAAAGATGCCTGACTTCTGACCAGCACCTCAAATTTCTGCAGAACAAGGTGCCATAGAGGCTGAGAGCAAAAAGGAAGAGAGAAAATCAGGTGTGCTGGCACCAAGGAATGTCTGTGCAGGATTTTGCAGGTTTTGGCTTGGTTTTTTGTTTGTTTTAATTTTTCCTCTGCTGCTTGATGTGATTAGGTAGTAATGACTATAGCTCATACTAAATCCAGCCAGGTCAGCAATGCCAAAATGCTGGTCCCCACTTAAGACCATGACTGGTTGCTACTCTCTGTCAGTGGTAGCAGTAATTATCTGTCCACAGGAGCCCATACTTTTTCTTCTATCAGGTTTCTTTATTTTTTCTTCCTGTCTGGGAAAGGCACGGTGCTGGGGAGGAGGTGATACCTCATCTCGCTTTGCAGCCTCAGGAGATGTCCCCTTGTGAACCCGCAGCTGGCAGCAGCCCTGACTCCAGCCTCTGAATCCCTCTTCCCTCAGTGCATCACAGTCACTGAGGACCTGACTCTCATGCTGTGGATGATGAAATCCATTTGTAGCTTGTGTGTACGTGGGGGGACTGACTAGCCTTCTCAACCTACATGAACTTAAAAACTGTGACAGAATTTCTTTTGATCATGGAGGATAAAGCTGGATGACTCACCTGGTCCTTTGCAGGTCTATTTGCCCAGAAAATCCTCATGGTTTTCTAGCTCCTGGTCATAAATACAAATAAATAACCTGAAACAAAGACACAAACTAGCCAAGATAGTACTGAGTCAGATAGGAGATTACATCGTCTCTGGATTTAGATGGGTTTGTTCTCTCTCTTTTATTAGTCACCGTGGTTTTATGGTGTCTTGGTATGGAGTTGGTCTGCTGTGACACTATTATTTGGACCTTCTCCTGCTCTAAGCAAGAAAGTACTTTAATGTATAGAAGCTCTGGCTGTTATGTTATGGCTAATAACAGAGCTGCCCTTGAGCTGTGAACAGCCCTACAATTAATAGACATAAATTTCCTTATTCTAGATTATGTTTTGAATGCAGATAAGAAAAAAGTCTGCCAGCTGGAGAGCAGTTATTTACCCTATCTGCTCCTCCACCAACAGGCTTTTAGGGAATGGATTTGGACCAGCATAATTAACTCTGTACATTCCCATTGCTCTGCAGGCTGGCCATGTGAGATATAGCACAGGAAAGAAGGCTGGACTGTCCTCCCACATCAGAGAAAGAAATATCATTATGTCTCTAGAAATATAGATGAGCATTTAACTACATGTTGAACTATGAAGTGGCTGGCAGTATGACTTTGTTTTTAAATACAAACCAGATTAACTAGCCTACCCTGTGTAAAAATGGGAGAATCTTTTGATACATAACTTCCTGGGATGGAGGTGGTTGAAACCCAAGAAAACTTGAACTTAGCATATAGGACTTTTTCAGGACTTCTGTTTCGTTTCATGTGTGGGAACTTATTGCAGCCAGGTCAAAGCAATGCAGCCCATCTTCTGACTTGCCTCCCTCCTTCCCCTCGTGTACTCCTGTATTTCTGTGTCACCGAAGCACTCTGCAGTGAGGAAACTGTCCCATGGAGAAAGTCCTGTGCATGCACGGTGAGGGATCTAGCGATGGGAAGGGATGGGGTATGGAGAGCATAAGGATGCTGAGACAGTAATGTAGTGTCTGAGTTTGGAGGAACTTCACCTCAAATGTACATTAAAGGGCAGAAAATATTTATGGTTATGTTGATCCTTGAGAAAAATGAGACATGGTAACAGTATAAGAGTTTTTTACAGGGACAATAAATAGTTATTATAAATAAGTTTTGGGGCCATAAAAATCCCACCTTGGCCACCTGAAAACTTCTGTATTGCCATTATTTCATAATGCACCATAAATAATAGTGGTTTTTTTAGACCAAAGGATGTAATACACGTGAGGTTTCTGAACCAAAGTCACTTGTTTTTTTCGAAAAAGTAATGGGTGATACATTATTTATTATAAGATTCAGGTTAATCCTAATTTTTCCCAGTTTCTGAAGAGAAGCTCAGATCAATTTCTAATATTTTAATAGCAGATATTTATAAGCACAAAGGAACTTGGGTGCAATCAATAGCATTTGAATGACTGTCCATCAGGTTGCTTTATGACTCTCCAGAGACAAAAAGCAAACAGATTTTTTTTCTTTCAGAAGACGTGTAGAGACTGAAACACTTCAAAGCAGTGCAATGTTTCCCATGAAAGCCTGGTTTTTCCTCTGTAACAGAGTGA
Organism: Falco punctatus; assembly: GCF_963210335.1. Lineage (NCBI taxonomy): Eukaryota > Metazoa > Chordata > Aves > Falconiformes > Falconidae > Falco > Falco punctatus. The sequence goes on from NC_137584.1 coordinate 83,983,165, forward strand.
TTGGTATTGAACAATGTGGAAAAGAACTGCTGGACAGCAGAGCCCTTCAGGGCTTAAAGACATGACAAGCAGGAGCAGAATTGTAAATTTTATGTGTGCATATACACTGCAGCACCTTCCAACCTCAGAAACATTATGACCATCTTTACGTACTTCTAGGTATATTTATTTAGATGTGGCAGCATCAGGCCACAGCTACTCCTGTCATTACTGGCAGCTAAAGCCAGTAAACAACTCTATCAAGATAATATAAAAGGTGCACATGTTAGGAGCAAGTATCACAGAGACCCATTAGTTACTTCTGGTTTGATAGAGCATGAGGGCTGTATCTCTATGTTGAGAGAAAAGATAACAGCAAACCTTGAGTCTTACACTGGCTGCCAGCTCAGACCCTTTCAGGATCCAGCTGTTAAGTCTCCAGTCTTCTTTTGGCCCCCCATAACATGAAGAGCTTCCAGAAGTTTCTCAGTCCTTCAGATCTTTTTCCCTAGCAACTCTTCTTGACAAATGAAATTCCCAGCACACTGCCTGTCCATGTGATACTTGGCAGTATGGGGAAAGGCAGTAAAACAAACATGAAGTTACACCATACTTTGCCAGACAAAGTTTAATATCATCACATTTTTTTCCACAAATGTTTACGTATGTATTGTGGTATTCATAGAACCAAAAGATGTCAGCTGTTGGGCAACTGAATGTATCATATCACTGCTCCTCTCCAGTCATAGCACACTTCTAGACACCAATATGCAGTTTGTCTACTTTAGACTTCAGCTGAGAAACACAGCAAAACTGCTAGTAACAAAACTGTTCTTCCTCCCAGGTCAGTGAGCCTGGATGCATGTGGACTAGTACAATGAACAGTCCCAGGACCCATTCTCCGGCCTTGAAACCAACCAGAATGTTTTGCCTGTGCCCATACTTCTAAAATACCTGATCATTCAAAACAGAGTGGCTGTATCCAAATGGCCTAGTGGAAACAGTCCCTGACTCATCAGAAACCTCAGATTGTCCCCAGGAGCTGCCCGAGAGTGTTTGCTGCCCCTGGTTTAAACCCATGCTGAGGACCTTCCGAGGGTTAGGCAGCGAAGAGGCTGTACTTATGTGCCAAGATGCTGGCACTAGGGAATTTACTGCGTTATATGTAGTCAGTGAGAGCTGGAGGCCTCTGAAAATGCAGGTTTCTAGATGACTTCCAACATGCAAGTGATGTCTGAGTGTGCCCACACACACATATGTTGCCATAGATGTGTGAAGGAGTGATTGTGTTTATGCTGCAGTCTCTATGACTTTTTGGTTTGGCTGCTCCTGCAAACAAGACAAAATAGTTAAAAGTTTCCCAGGCTCTTTTCTGGTTGTACAATGCTGCTGGCTAGACTGCTGTAACAGTGGCTGTTCCCTTCCCCCACAGTCCTTTAGATGATGATCAGGTGGGAGGACTCTGAACCCCTTTCTCAGAGACTCTTTCGGGCTCCTGGTAGCTTCTGTGATCCAAGACTTGCGGGACCACAGCACCTACAGCCTCTCACCACAGATGCTTGGCCAGGAGAGCAGCTTCAATGTTTTTAGCACCTGTTATGGTCTTCTGAGTTTTGATGAACTGAAGCTCTTCCTCACCAGCCCATCAGTAGGACAGGGTGATGATCAGCTTAATGTGGGTTACTGGGGCAGTGTTCCCCATCTGGGCAGCTTCTTTAGACAGTTTTCCTTCTCTTTTGACCTCTGTGGCTCCTTTCTGACTGAAGTATGTACATTGTGGATGATCTGGAAGATAAACCGTAGGCTTCCTTCTTGGCTGCTGGGTTCCCTGCCTCTGGGAGCTGTCTGTCAGGTGCACAGGTATCTAAGTTTGGACAGATGAATATCAGGCCATGTCTGAAAGCTAAACCCACAGCTTGTCTCTGCCTTCTACGGATCCAGCTTAGCGGTGCCATAACTAACAGTACAACATCTTACCCTCACCACCAATTCCTTTCTGCTCACTGGGAACAGCATCACATTCCCTGGACCTCAGCACTGTCTTCAGCTGCGCCTCTGCCCCAGGATGTCTGTGAACTTGAAAGAATCCTCTTGCCTAGTGGCTGTAAAATGCAGATGCTGCTCCATCCCCTCAGCTAGCTCCAGCCCTTACCCTTTCCTAATGTGATTATTGCAGCATCCTCTCTTCTTGCATCCGTCATTGCTCACATTTATCTACAGCACTGCTAACTCACTGCTTTCCCAGTTAAGAACTTTGGCCCTATCTTCCCTCTCCGCTTGTCATTCTTTGTCTGTCCTTTGTCCATTCTTCTTTTGCCCTTTGCATGTGACAGAAGCATCTTGTTTTTGCTAAAAGGTCATTATTTGCCATCTTGGCTAGTAAATAAGCAGTGCCGGGGCACATGCAGAGGTGCACAAGTAGGCTGCCTGCACTGTTCAACTGTTCAAACAGTCCCATGCACAGTTTTGGTTTATTAACAATCTCCCAGGTAATTCCTGGGACAGTTTAATATATGAGAGGCTATTAACTCTGGGCAGTCTGGATATGGCCATCCTATTTCCAGGCCAAGTTTTCTGTTCCAGGGTGGGTGTGATCAGACCGTGCCAGCTGGTCTTAGGACCAGAGAAGGGGGTCAGGATGTCTGTGTAGCGCTGTAGGCTTCTGGAGGTCTGAAATAGTGGTAGATTTCTACTGCAGACAACTGAAGAGCACAGTAACTAGCAACTGAGATGTGTAATAAAATTGTCATTGTAACGTGTCTTTTCCTGGGACTCACTCCTACTGTGTTACTTGATATCCGTGCTCTAAACAAGCTTTTGGATCCCCTGAGATTATTTTAGTCACCTTTACCAAAGTTTAATGATCCAGGCAGTGACCATGATTTTGTTATCTAGTAATTACTCTGTAAAGTAATTGAGTCTCTAGACTTTAAAAATGCAGAGACATCTGCCTACAAGTTACCTTTTTGTGAAGAATGGAAAGATTTTTTTTTTCCTAAAAAGTTCAGCAGTGCTATATTCAAAATCACATTGTTATAGTCTTTCAGACAGCCTCAGATTTGCCTTTCCCATATACAACTTAAGTTGTGTGTTTCACAGAGATGTCTTATTTGTCAAATCTGTTGTTGCATTTGAAATAATAAAATATTATTATTAAATTAAAATGTTGCCTATAAAAGAAAGGCTAGATACTTAAGCCTCCAGAGTGAAAGCTTCAAAAAACCTATTAAGGTTTAGAAAAGCACCTATTATGAGTGGCAAATTTTGTTATAACATGATATGATTATGGTGGTCAGCCATTTATCACTCTAGTTCATCAGTAAGTTGTATTAAAAAATTACTTTGCAACCACTGGCGGTGTCAGACACAACAGAGTCTGCTGAACTGCAAATACCTTGTGTTTTCCAGAGGGCTTTTGGTTTCAGAGGTGTGTGCATGATTGGGTGAAGTTGTCCTCTGGTGGTTATGACATCCAGTCTTTTACTGCTAAGGACAGAACACTGGGCTAGGATTCAGGAAACTTTGGTTTAATTTCCAAAGCTGTGTCGGACTGATGGATCACCCTGGACAGTCACTCTGCCTTTTGGACCTTATTATCCCTTCTGGAAAACAGAGAAAGCGAGTCTGACCATGACAGCGATTGATGAAAGGAATTCCCTTCCTCTGCCAGGCTGAGTGCACAGGTGGGTGAAGCCTGTTTGGCACCAGGCAGGGCTACAAGGAGATCAGCAGTGGTCAGGGGCCTGCAACGCCCAACCTGCTCCTTGGGGCTCCATGGGCTGCATCTCCAGGGCACGTGATACCTGCATTTGAGTCGGGACTGCTTCCAAGTGGGAAGGACAGGAGTTCAAACACACAGCCTTGGGCTTCTTGTTTTCTCCTGACAGGTCATTCCTCGTGCATGGCTTTTTGGTTGCATCTCAAACTCCGTGCTCGCTGTTCCCTCTGCAGATAGCATGGAAAAGGCCTCTGACTTTCCAGTAGCTCAGCTAATTGTGAGTTACACAGACAGAGTTGGAGGTGTGTAATTAAATACTCTAGAGATCTTTCTTAATTTCTCTGGCCTCATTTCAACAGAGGAAGTCAAGCTGATACCTAATTTAGAGCATTAGCCATTTCACTGAAGTCAATGGGTTGATTGTAAATGCTCACGAATTTGTCCCTCTGCATCCCTGCTGGGTGAGAAGACAATGTCTCTGCATTTCCAGGCGGGAAGTCACAAGTCCTGAATCCTCAGGGCACTCACACAGATATTTGTATCTTTCTGTAGTTCCTTTAGACCCAGGGAATGGCTTGTTCTTAAAGTTAGGCATGTGATTAGCTGATCTGCTATCTAAGTTCCCTAAGAGTAGAAAGCTGCAATTATTCAGAACAAAATCAAAGAACTTTTGAAGTCCATTAAACTCCTTAATAATTTGTGAAAGTTAGGGAACTGTGGTGTTGGAAAGAACAAATAACATGGTAGATAAGAAAAGCCTGTTCTTAAGGAGGTGATCTAACAAAAGAATTCTTGGAAACCATTGTTCCAAGACTGGCTGCCTGGGTCTGCCTCCTTGTGAAGGCACCAGATACGAGTTGATGCAGCAGCGGCAGAGGAGAATGTACCTCCCAGGGGCTGGATTCAGTGCATTGGATGCTTCCCATTACAGGTTTGTCCAGATTTAATTCAAGTTCTGCACATGAACTATTTGAGTAAGGGAGCACAATGTGGGTTAGAATAAACGCCACAGGAAATTCTGTACCCCTGCAACAAAATTCTTAAGTGACTAGTTAACAAACCAAACTGGTAGGGAATGATATATTTGAAGATTCTGTGTTTAACTACATCTTTGTGATATCTAGCTACCTGCTTTTTTTGTGTCTTTAACCTTGCTAACATATCAAAAGAAGTGGGAGCCCCTATTGCTTGCTCCATCTAACTCAGTGGTCCATGAAAACCAGACAGCCACGTATCAGCTTTGAGCTCACACTGCTCAAATCCAAATGCGATACCCAATGCAGCATATTGGGGGGGGGGGGGGGGGGGGGGGGAAAGAAGACTGAAGTGATTTCTTCTTTGGCTAATGTTTTTTCTCTGATAGCTCTGGGAAATCCTGCAGGGAGGTATACGTTTCCATAGCAAAGCAAAGTCATCAGGCAGGACATATTAGAGCAGATGCAGCGATTCTCAGTGATTCAGAAGCCAGTTTATGTGAAATAAATTCAGTCTGAGCCTAAAGAAAAGGTTTGGTTCAGTTATTGGAAAGTGAAGGTTATTATTATTTCACCTAGGATCTTTTAAGAACTCAATATATTGTGAGTCATTTTCCCTATTTTGTGCTATTTTCCATTTTCATGGCACCTCCCTTCCTGACTTTAGCAAAGCCAGTTCCTAAGCACTGTGAGAAAGGCTGTGCTCCTAATGATAACGCTGATGATGTTTGTGAAGCTGGGAAGCCTCATGAGAAAACTTGTTGTGCAGATCCAGAAGGATCAGATAAGCTTCTTCTACTTCAATGGGATCAAAAGTGGAGCCACATATTAAGAAAAGCACTCGATACACAGCTTTAGATTTTTGAGTCTGTTTTAAGCACACATAAGGAGGAGAGACTCAGCTGACATGAATCGAGATGGGGGAGCTCTGCCAGGCTACACCTGCTTAATACCTGCTGCTGCAAAGTTCTCCCAGTGCTCTCAATAATAATTCAGCACATTAAAGAACTTTGGACTAACTTAGTGGAATTGCCTGAATGATAATATATATATTACGGTGAATTGTAACATCTGCAGACAAGGATATTTCTTCCTTACTTGGGATAAGCTATTTAGACCATGTGCAGAGGCAAACAAGTGAGGAAAAAAAGATGCACTGCATAGAAGCATACTTGAAAAATAAAATGAATAGAATTTTCTAGAATTCATCATTTAGTGCTTGCTTAATCAATACTGGTAAGTAGTGACTGGTATGCCTTCTGATCAAGGAGGGGGGGTCAAGAAGATTACCTAGCCGTTTTTGTATAGCACTCACTTCATAATAGATGACACGACATTTGGAACAATGCAGCACGATCTGCTTCCTTGTTTCTTTTTTTGTTAAATGTTAGTAACGGTTTCAACAGTTTTAAATTCAGAAAAGGTAGCATTTGCCTATAACAAAGATTATAGATTTTCCCACTTACTGCTTTGGACTGAATACTTCCAATGCCTCCAGCCATTCGTTTCCTCTGTTGATGTGCTTTGCAGCAGATGGACTATATTGTCAATCATTTGGTGAATATGTTTGATTAGCAGCTAAATAATTTCTATTATTTTCTTTATACTCATGACCTGTTCTTTCAGTACAATACATATATCCTTAAATCACATTTTAGGAAATACGCCAGACTTCCTGCTTGTTAGCCTACTGGTTTGAACAGTGATCTAGTTTATGACAGATGCCCATAGATCCCAAGCAGGCTTGATGGCAAGATCTCTGTGTGCCTGGATTGACTGCCGGGTTCTGACTATTTGCACCCATGTCGGCTTCCTGTGGGCAGCAGATCCAGCACTCCACATGGTCCACAAAGTTTGCCTGCGTAATCCTGAGCAAAAGAAGGTATTGCATGCTGTGGCACTCTGTAACCCTTACTTTCCAAGTATTAATAGTAAAATTTGGTTACATATGAGCTGTAAGTATATGGAGGAAGAGAATAGCTGTTTGGCTTTTCTTTATGAGCTTTTATTTACGATTCTGTAGGGAGCTGTGGTGGTTCTATGGAGCTTTCACTGTAATTTTCATCAACAGCCATCTCCTGAGGCTGCCAGATGTTTTGATGCCAGATCTTATCTGTGAAGACACCTTAACTTAGTTTCTGTTTCCATTCTGGGCTTCACACTCTAGTGCTTTTAATGAAACAAAGTTTTTGCGTAGCAGATTTTCACCTTGCTGTCAAAACCAGAACAGAACATAAAGAAAGCAACTGGAAGCAGTCCTCCTTTTAACAGTGACTAAACAATTTTTCCTCCTTTTTAGGACTTTGTGGCCACCTCGTGAAAGATGCTACCGGTGTCACAGCAAGAGGCAGTAAGGTATGAGAAGCGCTTGACACGGCTTCTGAAATTGTCGAGGCATCACGACAAGCAGACAGGCACACAGTTTACCAGAAGTGTTACAGAGGGACAGATAACAAGCCTTTGTATATTTCCGCTAACAAATTCATTGTTCTATACATTTTCCACCCTATGCTGAAGACTAAGAACAGAATAAATGCAAAGGAGGGGATCAGGGAAGTGATAGGGACCAGCGTCCTGGGCGGCAGCTGCTGGATCACTTTGGCAGAAGAGGGTGGCTGAGGCAGGGCTGGGAACAGGGATGTAGATGCTTGGAGAATGTGGGAGCCTTCTGCTTCATCTCTCCCTGCACTGCAGGAAAGGGGGAAACTGTGATGATTAAAGACAATAAAGAAGAACCTCCAGTTTGCATGGGCTCTTTCAGATGTGGCTTTCTGTTATACCCATGCTGTTTCCCAGCCATAAATATCCTTGAGCATCTCTACCCTCTGACCATCCCAGCTACCTCCCTTCAGGCACCCTGCTCCCAGTGGTTCCTTGACAGCATGTTTCCCCCCTGACATATTTTATAGTATTGTAAGCCCTCATCTCTACTAACAGACTCTGGTCTGCTGGTTTTTCATCAGACAGAGCCTAAAGTGAGATGAAGGATGACTTAAAAAAATGGAAACTTTCCAGAGGCTCAGGACAGTATATTTGGAGCCTGCTGCTAATGCAGCTGGTTTTATTTATCTTTTTGAAATAATTGAGAAGCTACTTACACATTAAAGCACATATATTGTTGCCTTACAGGCAAAGATATTCAGTCTGTCAAGAAGACATTCATTATAGAAATGTATCTTGTCCTGTTGAACTTACATAGTTATTTTCATAAATATATTGATTTATCAGAATGGTAACACAACACCTTGAGGAAATGACAGTAAGACATAGATTTGTGCTGCTAATTTTACGTGGTGGCATGTTTGAGGGGAGGAGTTGAGAAATACAGCCTGGTCAGCAGAAGATCAGAGGTATTGGTGTGAATCAATAATTTTTAGACTGTAAAGCAATCAGATTGCATTTCACTACTAATGAAAGGTCTGCAGATATGATTAAGAGAGTAATAGAAACCTAAATTTAAATGTAGGGCAAATTTAAAAATTGCTGTGTAGTTCCTGAGTGGTCCTCATTTTATTGCTGCCCCTTATACTTGTCTGCCTTTTTAGCAGTTTGGTTCATCCTTATTCTACATCTACTGTAATCTAAATAGAAGTAAAAATACTGAATCTGTTCAAAAGCTATATTTTTTTTCTGTCAGAAACTCAGAAATAACTGCAAGAATGTTCATCGATTCTGTTCCTTCTTTTGTAATTTGAAATGTCACCAAAAACTCTCCTTATTTTCAGAAATGTGAGGGATTTTGGGAAAACATCTGCTATTTTCTTCTGTCAGATGTAAGAAACTGAAGAGTGAAAAAGAAGTTATTTTTGTTCATTATAAAAGTTAACTATTGTAACTGTCTTAACTACCTGGCAATGCATGTAAATTTGTTTAAAATAGGTATGGGCTAGAAATAATTAAAATGTAAAAAAGTGCTTTGAGCAATTTCATAAAACATAACTTTTGTTAAGGGAACAAGTTCTTTGAAGTAACACATTTCTATTACTTTAGGTAGGAAATCCTACCTAAGAAGATGATAAAAGACCTGAAGCATAAACATAGTTCCGTTGTTTGATACATGATGATTACATTTTACTGCAGCATCTCCAGCTGAAAAAACAGGACTATTAAATCTACACATAATTTGAAGGGCTTCAAGATCACAAATAGCAGTGCCTAAATACTTCAAGGATGTTGGTATTGCTATGCATCTCCATAGCTTGAATTCTAAGGTGAGAACAAACTGAAATTCTCTTTCCAAATTTCATTTGTTAAAGCTAGATCTAGCAGTGGGGTCAGTGTTGTGAAAAGACAGGTCTGATCTAGAAACCTAAGTTTTTAGTTAGTGTTACTAAGTAACATAAGGTGTTTTGAAATAATATAAAGTTTTCTTTTGGCTTAGTCTGAAAACTGGTACACTGTCCTCAGTTTTCGTTCTTACAGAAAGCTAAATTTGGAAGGTTAATCACCTGTTTCAGGAGGAAGTCCTGAATTTTGCCAGAGACTATTTTTATTAGAGACTGTGCATGTTCCTTGAGACAGAGCTAGATGCTTTGTGTTAAGTTTAATGCATTTATCAGTGGTGGCATCTGTAGTGCTTCTACCTGTGGGGATGGAATGGGAAAACCTTCCCCTTTTTAAGCTCAATAATGTTCCCTGGGGAGTGGCAGAAACTCCCTGTAATTTCACAGTTTTCCCCAGTGGCCAGGATTTACTGACCCTGGTGAAAAGGGAGACCCAGAAACCAAGACAGCAATATGTCATGAGGATGAACTAACATGACACCAAGTTCTCTGTATCAAGATAGAGGTGAGTAGTACACATATGTGCACCAAGGATTAAGAGATGGTAACGGACAAAGTAACAGAAACTAAAATGGAACAAATACTCCGATTGCTTTTTAACGAGTCAAGACTGATCTGGAGAAATCAAAGTTTTCAAGTGAAGCCTGGGGTTTGGGGACTGAGCGATTTCCAAGGATCTTCTGTGTTGTTTTGTCACGCTCTTGCCGACATGGCATATTATTCATCTTTGCCAGCGTCAAAACCTGTCTCAGCCTTTGCAGTGACCAGGCTGTGCCTGCTGCAAACCCGACAGAGTCACCCAGACCAGCAAAGCTGGTATAGCCCTAAGCCAGGCAGGTCTTGCAATGAAATGACACATGTTGTAAGGGAGTAGATGCCCTTGGATGCACAGCTTTCCCTCTGTTTCTGCTCACAAAAGAGGAGCTGACTGGTATGTTCAGAAGCAAAATAATAATAAAAATCATTAAAGTTGTCTGTAAAAAAAAATAGAATTATACTTTAAAAATATGTTTAATGGGAGTGAATTAGCTCTTCATCTCAGAGGCGTAATTTTTCTAGCACATTGTTTGTACAGGCTTTTCTGTATGAAATTCAATGCCTGACTCGCATTGCTTTTTCATTGCACTTCTTTAAGATGTCAGATGGGAAAAATAAAAGGGAATTTTGACATCTGTTCATCTTTAAATGTTTAGTTGATTTCTACTCCCCATAATGTAATAGAATCTCCAAATAGAAGTAGGAAGGAATTAAAGGTTGTTGCTCCATCTCTTAAAAATAAAGATGGGAAATGGAAGAGCAGTTTTGTTAAAGTTTAAGCTTTTATACTGAGGAAGTAAAAAAGACTGTTTTTCTTCAACCCAGATCCAAATTATTTGAATTGGTTAGTTAATTGGAAATACTTAACATCACACAGTATTTCCTGGCAATTCCCAGGGTGTTGTTTGGGAGTGCACTCTTCCCTGTGAGCTGAACTCCCCAGAGGACTACACAGCCCAGGATATAAGGAAGAATTCCCCTCTGAACAATTTTGTGTTATGTGCTCTGAGATGAGCATAGTTATAGACAGACAGTTTGATGAGGTGGCTTGCACTTCAACTCCTGTAAAGCATCGCAGTTTAACATACTTAAAATGAAATGCTGTGCATCAGCCCTGGACTGAACTGGAAGCTCTCTTTTGCTCATCACTGAAATGAAACATTTCAGTGTACTTGAACCAAAACTATTGGAATTTTTTACTGTGTGAGAACATTTGATATTCTAAATTCTATTTAGGCAAAAAAGCAAGAAATAGACATCTTCTCCTGGGCTGGAAATTTGAAATTTGGTTAATGTTGGGTTGGGAGGAAATTCTTTTGGGGATATAGTCCGAGCTATAGTAATCCTACAACGTGAGTAAAATGCCTGTTGCAACATGTCTGTATTTGTACTTCTCGCTGTCTTACAGAGCAAAAGAGGGAAGTACTGTTCAATATGAATGGGATGATGTTCCTCTGGAAAAGGCACTGCTGGCTCCGGGCCCAAACACTGATGGGGCTAAATGTGGCATTTCTTGAAGTCTCTATGTGGAAAGGCAAAAGTCAGATTTTTAGGATCAGCTGTTTGGCTGGTGCTGAACATTCTTTGCAACACACAGGACATTCCTCATACCTGTCCTTTGGAGCTACCTTAAGAGGATAAAGTAATTTCAGAAATGTAAAAGAACTGAGTCAGCATCAGAATTAAGAGCTGATCCCAAGGCTATCAGATTCCCGCTGGCTACAGTCACTACTACATTGTGCACTTCCCTCATTAGAAGACCGTAGGCAGTGCATTTCAGTACATTTTGTGCAACCACGTAGTGCAACGGACGTACACTCAGTCCAGGTTTCCAAATGTTGAAACTAGCAGAGCTACCCCGATGACTGTTAAATATTAATAGAGTCCCAGGCACTAGAGGTTACGGCAAGCAATTTATTGCCTTTATAAACTGGAACAATTATATTTTGAAGTGTCAAGGGAAGTACCCTTGTTTAAATTGTTCTCAGGAATAACACTGTATGTTCCAGTAACTTGATTTGTGATCCATACAACCGAGTTCTGATTTATACATGTGGAAAGCAAATTGTATTAATAAAATGACACTTACTGCAAATGTAGCTGGTTCCAATGCATTGGTAAATGCCAGCTATTCCAGGCTCAAATGATGCAAGTGAGCATAAGACTATTGATTTAAATAAAGTTATGCTAATTTATAGCATCTTAGTAATTTGGTCTCATATATTCCCTAATCAGAGAAAAATAATACCAATTTGTGGAATTATTTTCTTTCATATCTCCTCAATTGTTCTTCTTTGCTTGATTTATGAGTAATTGACTCATAAACCAGTCTGAATTAAATTAAATGTAATTACTGAGTACTACCTTTGCATCTGCAGCTCAGAGATTGTTTTAATGAATTATTATGCTGTTTTTTTTTCAGTGTAAGTGTACCAGATGCATCACCATCATCTGTGAACTTCCCTGTTTCTTCCCACACATGAAGAAAATGGATTTGGGGGCACTGAGTTTTGATAAGTGGACCCTAAACCCTCAGATTCTCCACTGGAAGACGTGGACAACCAGGTACACTGTTCATCAGGAAAAATTCTGGAACTTGCTATCACTGACTTAGAGAGAACTGCCCCATTGAGCAGGAGGAAAAATCCTGCTTTGGTAAATATCAATTTGAAATGCTATAACTACTATTGACTTGGCAAAATGACATATGTCTTTTTCTTCTGTGAATATAAAAAGCTGCAGCCAGAAGTTGAATCTTGGATACATGCTGAAGCAATTTTTTTATGATCTGTTCACTTTCAAAAAAAGATTGTAACTGAAAAAGATTGGACCCCATAAATGTCTGCAAAGCACTTTTTTTCTGAGCTGTATATTCAATCTTTCAGTCTATTGAAAGTTTCAGAATAGTTTTGATGCTTTCATATTTAGTTTAAAATATGCCACAAGGCAGGCCTGGCTTCATTTCACACGAGAAATATATTCCATATATGCAGAGAATTTCCATAGGATCAAAGAGTTTCCTATCAGGTAAATTGACACAAATATTCAGCCTACATGGACCTTCTCCAAGCTTCATTCCAATTACTTGGATTATAGGTGTCATTATTACAAGTGTAAATGTTCAATTCCAAGTCAAATTTTAAAACACAAATGGAAATAAGATATAACTGAACTTTAAAATATGAGGTGCTGAAAATACACTTACCTTTTTTTTTTTTTTTTTTTTTAATGATTGGGTCTTAGATATTTGAGCACTCACAATCATTTTTTTACAGGTTTTTGCACTATGTTTGTGACCATGGTAGCTCATCATGCTGTATGTTGCTGAGTTTTACCTTCCCTACCCTGTGAGCTGAGCTGCCCTTGCAAGCCTTTACAGAACTTGTATCCCAGTATAAAAGCTGGGCTGCATTTAAATTACAGTATCAGTTGATAAGGTAACATGGTAATAATTCTTTTGTATGCAAGTCTATGAAAACACATCATCATCAAAATAACTTTAAATTAAATAGATGCCAGTGCATTGCTTGAAGATTGTATAGCGGATTTTTTTCTTTCTTTCTTTTTTTTTTTTTTTTTTTTTTTTTTCTGACAGGTGCATGATGAAAATCCACACTGGTATCAGGAGCTGAGGGAAGCAGCTCTCCTTTGAAGGCAACTACATATCTGCTCATTCTTGGACTGCCTCCATTAAAAGCCTTCCTGTTGCAGTGCTTTAAGGATAAAAGAGAGGTCACACAAAATGTAAATGATGACATGCATGCATAGGTTTTGTTGGTATAGGTTTTGTATATTGAGTAACGTTTGCACAAAAGCTGCCCGAACTCATGTAGTACCTTTGGTGAAGGGACATGGAGAACTATTTCCCCTTCTCTGCCTTGTTTTTTTGGTGCTGTTGGGTTTTGGTTTTGTTTTTTTGGTTTTTTGTTTTTTGTTTTTTGTTTTGTCGGTATTTTTTTCATACACATTTGAAATGCTGGTTTTGTTTATAAAGCTTTAAGAGAAGTAAAGTTCTCCAAACTGCTTGTCTTCTGGGGTTGCTGTATGGTGGATCAAGTTACCACTACGACAACATCCTCTTGTTAATGCAAGAATATACAGGAGCTGTGTTGGATGACTCAGTAAGGTATTTATTAATTTGTTTTTATCAAAGTAATGACTGAGATATAATCCATTGCTAAGTGTCACTGTTGGATGTTGGATGTAGAAGGGTGTTAACTGTGGTACAGTCAAAAGCACCCATGGTCTTAACCTGGTGAAGTGTGTCCATCAGTCTGTGTGGTTTGGGATTCAGTCTCTGTGAGCAAAAAACATATTGCAACAATCCATGATTAACTGTAAGTATGCCTGGATTAATTGCAAGTATACCTGAGATAATCATAATCTTTACATAAGACTTTTGCTTACCCTTTGAACATTAAAGGTCTTGCACAGGTCTTACTGTCATCCTTTTCATGAGAATCCCACCCTACCTGGCAGTTCTAACCTGTTTATCTCAGGAAAGTAGAAAGTCAAAGATTTGTGAAGACACCTGGTCCTCTGGTTTGTGTTTGCTGTGCATCTGCAGGCAACCTTTCTCATGGTGACCAAGAGGAAGGATGATCAAGTCTTGGCACATACCAAATCCGGGCACATTTGAGCAAACTGAAATTACCAGCTATGGTCTTCCTGAGAGCAGACCCACCATGACAGACCAAACATGATGCATGTCTTACTAATACATGTGAAGACTGGGATGTGAAGCTTGTTAACTGAAACTTGGATAATGATTGGGAGAAAACACTGGATACATATTATTAAAGGACAGAAACTTACATGTTTTTTAATGTTATTAAGTGATAAAGAGTATATTTAATATAAGAAAATGTATTTGATCAAATGTATGTGATCCTAAGTCCAGGTCATTGAATTAAGATTGACAAAACTTAATGATGAAGAGAAAAGTTCCCTTGTTTGAAGGACTGGAAAGTTTTTTGTCTAATATGTGTCTGATACTAAGAAAGATGTGTATCAGACTCAGCTTTAAAGGAATGTGATTCCTCGTAAAAGGCAGACTTATTTCCTTACTCTTGCATTAGCACTTGCTTTAATTAATATTTTAATTTTTTTCTTTTACTTCTGCTTGATTTTTGTGGCAATATTAATTCTGAAAATAATTCTGGCCTCTACAAATTTGTGGTTGGTATAACTGACATATGAGCTGGAAAGACTCTTGGAATGCAGGATGTGCCACTCGCCTCCTCTATGAACGTGTTGGTCTCCAGTGAGGATAAATAAGAAAAAAAGTAGCTGCTTCCACTTGCTGCTCACAGAGGCCAGATGGCCAGATGTCTCAGCCACCGATGCTGTGGACGGTTAATTTGAGTCAGTGACATGCTGTGCTAGATCTGGGTAGGATTTAATAGCCTTGTTTCTGTAGGGAAAAAGGACCTGAGATTTCTTCTGTGCATACCAGGGTCTAGTAGAGCAAGAGCTATGGCTGAGCACTGTCGAGCTTTGGTAACCCAAGCACAAACCAGAAGAGAAATAATAAGGGTTTCGGCAGCAACTTAGAGCAACTCTGTGAAGCATCAAGTTATGCCTGAGCTAAGAGAAATCTCTTCCCTGCTGTGAACCACGGCGGTGCTGCTTCCCGGCTGGTTATATTCAGATGGTGAGCATCCTCATACTTAGCTCATGGCTCTGAGAAGAGAATTGCATTGTTTTATTTTTGAGTTGTTCTTGGCCTCCTTCACAATTTATGTCTTTTCTGTACAAAGCCAAGGTGGGATCCAGCTGGTCCGGGGACAAGCTGTCGTATGGCTGGCAGCACAATCCCCCCTGGCCTGTGCTGGTAAAGAAAATTTCTGGCTGGTTCTCCCTGGTTATCCTGGCAGACTGGGTGTTTGTTTCAGTAAGTTTAAGATCTTTAAATATTTACTTGGCTTTTTGCTTTCCTATTAGAAAATGGCGAGGCGGTTTGTGTCTAATACCTGCCAGGACCTCTCCTGCTTGCGAGGTTATCTTTCCTTAAATTAGGAAGCACAATCTTTGCAGAGAGGGATGAGGAAGCAGCCACGCTGCTGTCAGGCTGAACCAGAACCTCAGGTCAAACAGCACTGTGTTGGTGCTGAGGCTACAGGGCCATCCCAAGGTCATATTTTCAAAATGTCTCTGAGTTACACTCTTAAATCCTATTAAAAATTAGCAGCCCTGTTTGTTAAACATCTCTATTTCCATGGTGTTTTGGAAATTGTAGTGCCACCCAGGAGGAAGAGGAGCTGTGTCCTTCCTGCGGGAAGGGCAGGGCCAGTCGGGGGCTAATGATGGTGAGCAGGAGGAAGATGGCCAGCACCATCACAGCTGAAATCCTGCCCCCAAAATGAAGGTTGCTGCTTCTGGAAAAGGAATATCTTGTCGTCAACCCCAAGGAAGAGGAGGGGCCCAGAAAGAGCTGGGAAGAAAAGGCAGGGATGATGGCAAGGTGGGATGGTAACTGAAACGGCAGGAAAGTGGGAATGGCAGAGGTGCCCAATATGGATGGGTGAACAAGTGGAGCACGTGGAATTAAGTTGGATGCTTCCCAGGCAGAAGAAAATGTTAGATGATCTACCCTGTTTGAGGAGTATTAGACTAGCTGTCAGTCATTTCTGCAAAAGGTCTGAAGACTACAAGTTGACAAAACATTAATGCCAATTTCATTTTGTGTGCTTAGAAGATCTTAAATATATACATAAATGCAAAGATGTAAAGAATGCATATATCTGTTTGCATGATATTTATGCTTCAGAAGTACAGCCAAGCTATTGAAACCTTGATCTCCTTAACCCCACTAACTGAAAAATGCTTAATCTATTCTGAGTCTTTTTTCATCATATTAATGTCATTTTTTTCTTCAGTAATCACACAACTACATGGGAGATGGGGGAGTCTGGACATGTGAGGTTCAATGATTCCTGTGAAGAAAATAGTTTTTCTGGTGCCGATGTGATCAAAAATTAAAAAGTACCACATCACATGCAAAATAACTATGTTCTGTATTTACAGCTCGCTTAGTCTTGGCAAATAGAAAATAATACCTCACTGAGAGCAGACAAAGTACTGGGATCAGATTCATTGGTATGCTCTGGCTTCTCGGTGCTACATCGGAGTGTACAGATGGTTTGCGTTGTCGAAGCAACAGAAAGCAGCCAGGCAGGAGTTACAAAAGAAACCGGGCCAGCATGCGCTTTTTGATTATTAATATTTTTAAAGGTAAAAAAAAAAAACCACAACAAAAAAACCCCAAACCAAACCGTTTTCAAGCATCACAAAGCCGACACCTGCTCTGCAGTCAATTTGACATGACAGACTGACTTTGCGGAGGCTGCTACAGTTAGTTAAACCCAAGCTACTTGTAAGTATAATTGCTGTAGGCAGTGCCCAGCCACAGGCCATACACAGGGCTGTCATTCACTGTCTCTGTAAGCAGCCCGAGGCGAGCGAAGCCCTCACTTACAGCCGAGAAAGGAGTAGATGGATTCAGGGACCTGGCAAGGTAATTTCAGACCAGAGTCCGGGCTGTGATTCTACCCTTTCTGTGCTGCGTGGGGGGGTTCCCCTGATGAGGGGCAGTTCACGTGGCACGTTGGAGTGCCATGTCGGTCCCTGGAACTCTGGTTTAGTGGTTACTGAAGCCGTGGCTGGATGGGGTTAGCTGCTTTGGAAGCGCTGACCTCTGTGACATGCTGAGGCAAAGGTGGCACCGTGCACAGCTTTGCTCTCCTGCATCCCACATGCATGCCCTAAAGGCAACTCGTAGTTATTTGTGGTTGTTTATAGCTGATTATATAAATTGAAACCTGTGCCATTATTATCGTTTGTGTTACTGCCTTAGCTGCTCAGGTTTTCCCTCAGAAATCTCTTTTGCCTCACCTGCTGGTGGAAATGCTTGTGGCCTTGCTCTGACTTGTTGCAATTCAACCGCCTTCAACAGAAACCAAGGGAAACGACGAGGTTTCAATCGCCAAGCAAAAACCTGACTGTGAATACTTCTCACTGTGTCATCCCCTCGCTATTAACTTACCCCCATACAGAGACAAGCCAAAGAGAACGTTGGCAAGTCGCATGGAGAAAAATGCAGGAACGGGGGCAGCTGGTAGTAGCTGTGTAAGGATGGAGGAGAGCCCAGAACTGCTGCGAAGCAAATCCCCAGAGCAGGAACTTCAGGTTCACCAGAGCAGTAATGTCATCTCCTGTAACAGACACCTGAGTGTATGTTTAAGACATTTTATGAATTTTTTTTTTCTAGTCAGATGGATATTTTTGTTGAATTCTTAGATTTACAAGGAGAAGCACATGTTTAAGAGCTCCACTTTCTCTACCCCTGCAAAGTTTGTAAACCCCAGTTGTATAATGCCCTCGGTACCATCCTGGTTAGAGAAGACCTACCACAGATGGTTAGGAAGTGATCACACTGTAAATCAGCCCCTGTAAAACTGGCAAATAGAGAAAATCTGGTTCTCTTTTGTAGTTGACACTAGAGTAAGAAGGATACTGATATGGGCTGATATTTTTATAGACATGCCGACAAGAATGTTAAATCCTTAATTTTATTTTTTGTTTTGCTCTTGCTGATTAGTGAAAACGAGGGGTGAGATATGACCTAATGAGGCTTCAGATCTGATCAGTAATTCAAATAAATTCCAGACATGAAAGGACTGCCTGATGCTCAGGAATCATTAAAGGCTGAAAAATACTCTCTGTGAGGGAACTGGAGTAAAACAGTGCTTTGGAAAATAAAAACATTAGGAATGGTTTTCAGAAGTTCTGCTGTGCAGTTGATTGCATAACTGTCAGTTTTGTAAACATTTAAGTTGTATGAATTTGAGTCTTGACCACAGCAAACAGGCAGCAAAGGGCAGCTGATCTTGCTTCCAGCTGTGTGATGATCAGTCACTTATTAATTGGCTTTGCAAAATTTAAATTTGGGGCTTATTTTTAACTAAGCAGAATGGAGTTACTGCTGGTTTTACTACATAATGTATGCAAATGAAAGCTACCTTTTGCTGTATAAAATTTGCGTGTAGTTTTGGTGGTACTTTATGTTTCAATCTTCTAGTATCAGTGTGTGCAGAAAATCGTGCCTAAACTGAGTCCATTTATTTTGGTTTTTGCTCTCTGTTTTCTCTTGGTTTTCTGTCATTAAGCTGAGGGAGGGGAAGTCAAGCTTCTGATGAAGATGAGTTGACAGTGTATGTATTCTTTGATGCACTTCAGGGAAACATCAACAGGAGCATTTTATTCAGGGAGAGCACCTTATGAGAGCTTCTGCAAAGCAGAAGTGCTACAGTTCTCAAGGGAGATGATTAAATGGGGGGCATTAGTCTCTTTCAGAAAAGAAAACACTTGATGCACTGCAGCAGCTAAGTTTGCTGAGACATTCCTGCCTCTTCACTGCTGCAGGTTTTTCCTTAGTTCCTTTAGTTCCTTGATGTAGCAAGAATACCTACCACCTTTTGGTAGGTGCAATTGAACTGGGAGAGCTAGAAATTCAGCTGTGTTGGTGAAACAGAGGGGCTGGTAACCTGCGATAGGAAAGTGGGCCATCTGGCTGGTGGCCACTTGGCTACCATGCTGTCAGGCATGGTGTGGTGCAGGTTTGTGGAGTACAGGGTGCTGCAGCAAGCTTTGCTTTGCCTGCTGATGGGTGTTAGCTGGGAAAGGGCCGAGACAATCAGTGTCAATAAACGCGCTAGCTGCCCCTCTGTTGCTGTGTAAGACCGAGCCTTATAGTGTGTTAATTCTTTTTTTCTCTGGAAATATCGTTCTTCTGGGATCAGGAGAGAAAGCACTACTAACATTTTTCTTTACTCTTCCCCCTTGTCCTTCACTTATGCTACCTTCTTTAAAGTGTTACAGTTTGTCCAGGGCCTCTTTGTATCTCATTTCTTAATAGGAGAAGCAAATCTCTGTGTAATGCTGTCCCTATTTCCCTAACAATCAGAAATCTTCTAGCCTTCCTGACACTACAACCCCAATCTCCATCATAATGACGGTGACCTCCAAAAGTATTAGTCCTCCTGCTGCATTACATCAGGGTGTAATGGTATCAGGAACGTAGAAGATAGATTTTATTTTTTTTTTACACAAGAGTTACATGACCTGTAGAAGATACAGGAACTAAACTAAGACCTTCATGATTCACCTCCTAGTAATACTTTCTTTCTAGAAGGGCTGTGGGAGATACCGTCAAGGAGAGATACTGTGGGAGATGTACCAGTGTAAATTTTGCCCCAGTACATGTTCAGTTTATTTCTCAGTATGTTACTGCTGGGGACTGAGACAAAGACCCAGACCTCATCCTCCAGAACAGTCCGGAGAGGGAAAGACAGCTAGAGGACCCTAAGCCATTTGGCTGAGGGGACAGTCAGATCACTTTTACTCATTCACACTCGTGATCAGCTCATCATTCTAGTTCTAGTGCTATATATAGGATGCTGTGATCAATCCAGATTGCAAAGATATAAAGTGGAACCAAATCAAAATATATTTGATGCCGTCACATCATGAGTGGAAGAAACAGCTAAACTGATGAGTACCTCTGTGCATTAGGGGTGTATTAATGCCCAACTCTTGTTTTACTTGCAGGGATTCAGTCTGTCATCTCTGCTTGTAAGCACATTTCCACATTTTTGAAGAGAAGCCTGAAAAACGTCACAAATTACCAAATTTTTCAAATAGAAAAACTGTGCTAGAGGTACTTAGTACATATTTTCATTTATCCTCTGTTATTCATCTGTGCTTTGATAAGCAGAGCTAACACTTCAAATGGTAAGCAGAGCTAACACTTCAAATGATAAGCAGAGCTAACACTTCAAAGCCACAATGGCCAATCCCATTTCCTTGCAAATCAATACCACAACCCCTGTAGCAGTATTGTGAATTCAGGGTCAGGGTTTTAGTTTCTATAAACTCCAAAAGGTTTATATGTTTATTTTTTTAAATTTAAATGGTTAAAATTATAGGATTCAAAGTTTTTATTTCTTTTAGTACCCAAATCTAACTGGGCTTCCATCTTCTCCTCACAAGTCTTTGCCACTTTCCTCTGAAGTAAATTTTAACCTCTTGTAGTGAGAATGAATGAAAGCATCTGTTAGGCTATCATATTTTATCTATATATATATTTATATTTAAAATATTTTTAAAGGAAGAGAATTTAGAAATTCTTTCGTTAGCTCAAATGGTGTCACTTGTTCTTTTGGAAGCAGCTGGCAGCTATTCACCCATTAAATGGTGACAGCCAAGGGATATCCTCATCAGTGAGTGCTTTAGGCAGAATATGATTCAAGAAATTCTTTCGCCAAAGGTGAGCCAGGCCAATCTCATTGCAAAAGTTTGTGAGACCTGGAGCACATCCTGGAGAGGATTTCATTGACAGCCCTGGCAAAAGCAGGTTGCAGAAAGGGAGGTTTTGACGGCACCACAAAGGACAGCAGGCTAAAGGCTGTGGTGAGAAGAGGCAAAGAAAGCTCTTTGTCTTCAGTTCATCCTTAACCTCTTGCAAGTTGTATGTTTGCCAGCAGCTGCATCTATCCTGAACTGCTTGGGCCACCTCCATGAATCACGCAAACACCTCCTGCTATATTCTACATGCACACCTGTAACAAGCAACAATTGGAAACAATTGGCTTACGATGCCTTACAGCGAAGTTTTGCATAATTTAAAAATAAAAGCCCTGCTAAATTACTATTTGTTTTTTTTTCTTCTACTACATTTCTTTCACCTGATTGTATAAAACCTGCTGCTTGTCCAGGGGCCACAAAGCATGAAGATTCCAGACCACAGCACGTAGCATGCTATATATTCACGTAATCACAGTTGTATATGAGGATGTGATCCCATTCTGTTAATATCCAAAGTCTATAACATTGAAATTAATTCACTTCTTTTTTTTAATCATCTTTTCCTTTTGAGATTCTTTTAAAGAAATTCATCTAAGTCACCTGCAAATGGACTACACTGAATTATTTAGCTTAATGCATTAAATCTGTTTTATTCTGGATTCATTTGTTAATCGCTGTTAGTCCCTATGAGATACTTGACAACCTTAACAAATAATGATGTATCAACTGAAGCTAAAGTAAAAAATATTGGTTGGTTTTGTAACAATTTTACCAAGGGACAATTAATTGTTGACCTCCTAAACAAAGGGAGATTGATATTGTTTTATGTCAAAATAATGCTAAAGTAGTTTTGCTATAGCTGTTCATTGCCATATCTATATCTTCTTCTATTTTACCATCCAATTACTATGTAGTGGTTGTAATAATCAGAGAAATAGAATACCCTGTATTATACCCTGGCACACTACTCTTCATCTCCTAGTGGGAAGACAATGAAATGGGGGAATATTAAAGCATAGTAGTATTTTTATTCTCCAAGTAGTTCAGTGGGACTATTCTTGCTTTCTGGCTCCTGTTCTACAACAAGGTCAAGAAAAGCTCTGTTGCCTTCTCATTTCTAATTGCAGGTCTCTCCTCTCCCTACCTTCTCCCAGTGGTGACCACAAAACCTGTCCATGGCATTTTACAAATGCTCACAAAGAAGAGCAGTATTTAGAGAATCTTTAATAAATTTCTCCTGTCTTTTTCAGCCGTGCCATCACCCTTGGTACAGTGACCTCTGCTACAGCTCTTACCGGGGGACCAGGCTCAGCTGCAGAACACAAACAGAGGTTAAAGGAGGAGGACTGGGCACATGGAGTCATTTTTGCTATCTTGGTACCATCCTTGCCATGAGGTTAGTATGGTTTTCCTCAAGCAGAGATATGTGGAAGCTGTCGCTTTTATGAGGCAACCTATGATTTTTTAAATTTTCTTTTTTGTTGTCTTTTTTTTTGAGGAAAATTCTTTAACTTTATAATTTCTATCCTTGGATTGTACTCGCAGATGGTGAGGAAAAGAAATGTAGTTCTTAGCATGCTGAGCTAAGGTTGATTTTGGCTTTGTTCAGCTTGCTTTATCTCGAAAGCAGCTGAGAAGTGGCAATAAGGGAAAGAAATCATGAATATGTACAGTTTAAAACATTTTTATGTCACAAGCACTAGGAATCACCCAGGACATACAGTAAGAAAACATTGCTGGTATACAGACTACCCACTCTTACATAGACACTGATACCAAAACACACAAAAAACCATGGGCTGCTACATTTTCACTTTACTCAAGCTTTGTTTGAGGCTCAAGCTCCTTCTAAACACCACCTTTGCTTTTTACGACAGGAAGGCAATCCTGGTAGAGCAAAGCTTCTTTCAGCCATGGAGCCTGTCAAACCTCTTGATTTTCTGTGTCTCACAGAGACCCACTTCAGCTCTTCAAGTTGGATGGCTTTCCCTGAAGGGGCAGGCTACACAGTCCAGGAGAGGTGGGGAGATGGTCTCTGGGTACAGGTCACTCCTTCCTTACAACAATAAAAGACCATGAAAGAGAATCAGCATAAAACAGAAAAGCAAGAAAGAAAACTGCAGAGTACTTTATGTTTCTCTTGCAAATTCTCTTACAGAATGAGAAGCTATGAAAAAGCCAAGCTCCTGTGGCAAGCTCTGCTTCTTACCATCTGTCTGCATCCAGGTCCTGAGGTCAGCAAGAACTGGTGAGGTTTTTAACTGGTCTCTGCTGTCCCGGAGGTGTCCTACCACGTATGCACAGCCAGAACATTTGAATGGGCTAAAGTACACCTGGAACACCACAGATACCCCAGCTTTGCTTCTGGGCCATTTTCTGGTTAAATAAGGGTACAGCTGCTCGTGGACAGAGCTCAGTGGTGCTAAGGCTGAGGAGGAATAAATCTGCACTGGTACAGTATAATTCACTGTGGACACGTGGAACTTTCTCAGCACATCTTGATTTCTATTTTTAGGTATAAGCTCTGAAACTACAATTGGTAAATTAGGTTAGTCAAAATATGCAAGAAAGAAGGAGGGACAAAAGACACCCAATTTTTAGACTTCTTTTTTTCCCATTTCATGCAGATTGATTATTATTATTATTTTACAAATATTGTAATATATTCTTAATGGCTTACTAAAAGGGATAGAGAAACTTGTCCTATTTTGGAGATATGGTATATATTCAGGGGGAACGCAAAAAAACTTCTTGTTCTACTGCTATTCAACATATTTTTTCTGCTGAGCTCCCCTGCTGTATCTCACAAGGACACTTTTCAAATTAATTCACTCAGATCTCCCTATAATCAAGAGAACAGCATGGTATTTATTTCATGCTAATCATTTCTCTGACTTGCACATGGAGCTAATCTATTTGCAGGGACTGACATGTCCTTAAAGCTTTTTTGAATCCAGGCAATGCAGAGAAAAGATTAACTAGGTTTGTGGCAAGAAAAAATTCTGTAAATATTTTTGTGAAGGTATGTGGCAAGGAAGGTATTTCTTATGATGTTTAAAATAATTGTAAACTGTTAGTCTTCCTCACACATCCCTGGAGCGGGACTGTTTATATTCATGGACTTCTAAAAACATATTGTACACTTTCAGTACTTTTGAAGCTGCAGGAAGAAATTTGCTCTAGGGTGTATTGTAATTTAGTATAAATTTCTATCAGTATGGAAAGGTCTTTTATTATTAGCGTAAGTATACTGTAGTCAAAGCTGCTTTTTGTCCCTCTTGACTCGGGGCCAATATCCATTGGAACCAAAGTGTGATATGTTCCTTTATGTGTGCTGCTTTGTGCCATGTTTAGCAGTTGTTTCCTGGAATAAAAGGAGCTCTTCCCAGCTGAGCAAAAGCATAGCTACTGGGAAGAATTGTAACGTTGATTTTTTGCATACTTTTTTTTTTTTTTTTTGCATTAATGTTGAATTTTGCATACAGAGGTAACTCACTGAGATGAAAGGAACTAATTCAGTGTCTGTGCCTTCAGCCCCATGTTGCGATGGACTCCCAGGGGCTCTGCCAGTCTCGGCTGCAGCTCACTTACCCACGCACATCATCGTCCCCTGTGTCTCTGGAGCAGTGGGAAACTGGTATGGCTGGAGTGTGGTTTTTCGTTCCTGCTGCGGCTGGTTTTCCACTTGTGCAGTACTTTGAGCTGTATTGCTGTGAAGAGACCATGGCCATGGGTGCTGTTGACTACCCCCCATGCGCCAAGGTGGCGGAGGTCGGGCTCTGAGCCTCTGCCCCAGACAGCGTCCGCTCGAGCCACCGCAGCTCCGTGGGGTTCGTCACAAAGCATCCAAGAGGTGCAAGCACTTGGTTGCATAGCTAGCACTTCTAGATGAGAATGTTTGGGCCTGCATTAAAAATGGCATCTCTTCTGCCCAAATCAGTAGTTTCTTTCCTAGCTCACGGGGCAGCCTGTTGTGACAGGCATCGATGCGGCAGAGGTACAACCAGAGATGCTAGTGACTCTTCCAAAATATCTTCTTACACTCCTAGAAAGAGGAAAAATACCATGCCACTTCTATTGCTTGTTGATACACTCATTTTCACAACCTGCTGGCCTTATTCCTTTCACATTTTTTCTCCCACTATCATGTCTACCATCATCTTGAAAGTCAGGTACTATGTTTGTGGTGGGGTTTGTAACTTCAATATATAATGCTGGCACAGCTACCTGTACTGGAGCGTTTCTAACTCCTAGTGCAATACAGAATAATAGTTCATTGAACTAACTTCATGAGATCCACAAAAAACCACGGATGTTCTGTGTTGCTTGCTTAGGGAGCATTTAAACATCCTATACGGCTTTGCAAATTCCGGCATTGGACTCAGATTGTAAGCTGAACTCCAGAAGAAGTATTTTTGTTTGTACTCTTTCCAACTAAAAACCCACACCCCCACACCCCTCCAACTTTCACTGCTGTTAGCAGCTGTTGTACTTTTTAGCATGTGCTCCCATTGTGCAGAAAAAACAGGATTTGTGAAATTCTGCCATGTGATATGAGACATTAGGACATAAGCGAGTCACTTTGGTGGGGATGGAAGTGAAAGGGATTATACAGCTTCAATTATGGCTCCTGCAGCAGCTGACCAGTACAATATTGATATTAAAACATACGCATGAGCTTCACAGGTTTATCCACTGTGTTCGGGTGCCTGCTGTCTCTGGTGTCTGGCCTGCTGTGAGGCAGCATCACGGCAGCATATTGCTTTGAGAGAAAAAAGTTCTTTGTTTAAGCTGGTATCAGGAAGTGGCTGAAGATGTATCCCACTTCCATCTGCTTCAAATTTTTTCAGATTGGATAGGCGCCTTTTCAAATGACAACAGATGTCCTAGCTGACCAAAGATTATTTAAAAAGATTAATTATGCCACATAACCAGGATTACATAAACTCACATAAAATCACACAGCTTTGTAAATTAGCCATCCCTTATCACACACACATGTGCTTCTTCATTAGATGACTTGTTCCATGAAACAGAGAGAAATAATTTATTTCATGGATTACCGCATCACTGGTATATAACCTTTCTTTCTAATGTTTTTTGTGAAAACTATTCAACTTTTCCCTCATTCTATTCTGATTTTGGCTTGCTGGGGTATGAACTAAGCTATAGTTCAGATGCTGGATCTGTGTCTTAGCCTTCCATTTTCCTGGCTTTCAGAGGTTTATTTTGTGTTGTTACTATAGTGGTATCAGAAATACATAAGTATTAAATTAGGGCTTCACAAAATCTCCAGGAGTGCATGCTAGATGGATTTGAAATCATTCTGAGTTTCCTTCTTTATTAGTTTTTTATATCCCTCAATTTGGCTTCAATTCAAGGACACACTCAAGCAAGTGCTTAACTCTCAGAACGTGTTTAAATCCAACTTTTTTTTTCAGTGGAAACATAGGCTCACTCTAAGTGCATTGCAGGCTAAGAAATTTCGCTGTTTTCCCATAGGGTTCCTCCCATATTTTAGCCATGTGCCAACCTCTTCCTTTAGGTTAAGGATCTCTGCACTTGTAGAGGAAATGCAGAAGATAAGTCTATGAGTAGACTGGATGAATTCAAAGTTATTTTCCTGTCTTTACTCACAATTTTTGACTGGCTTTTATTCCTGTAAATGGAATAAATGCATCTAAAATGGAACCCACATGAATATTATTCCTCTGCCTTTAAAAATGAGATCACTATTTAAGTAGTCTTGATGGTGATACTTTCCCAAGGGAAGCTGTCTTCCTGGGAGTAATTGATCATCGCTGAATCTCACAGGATTGTGCAGACAATTTCTGCATAATTTCAATTTATGCACATAAAATTTGCATGTGAGAGTTGAACGTGGGTTTCACATTCTCTTCATCACTGCTAACAGCTAATCTGGGAGAAAAAAAGGCTTAAAACCAGATATGGAATATTACATAGTTTCAATTCTTGCTGTCTCTGGAACTCTATCTTAAACTTAGTTTTAGGTCCTCAGTTAGAATTATCTATCCAAAGTAAGTTAAACAGGTTCAGAATTGAAAATTTCACTGTAATAAATCAGAAAGTTCTTTTTTTGCATTAACCACATTGTAACTACCAAAAAGAGAAAGACAGAAGTCACTTAAATCTTTCCTTTTGATGAGAGATGGTAGAAAACAAAATATGTCTGTTTTCTGTTTTTACAAATAATCCAAAGTTCTGAATAAAATTTTTTATTTCTTTATTCACTTCCTATAGGACTTAGAAACCCTGAAAAAGTAGAACTTTAAGAGATTATTTTGCTGATACATACTGTGTCTTTTGTCTTGGTCTGCCTGTTAAGTTGCTAAAGCTATGTATATGATTACCAGAATAGTTATTTCATAAAATGGTACCTGGAGGTAGAACTAGAGGTGAGATACCACTACTGAAAACAAACCCCATTGACAAAGTAAAATGACTACATTTAAATGAAAGTATTGCTTACTATAGTATTATTAGTAATATTGTAAACACTAATTTTAACACCTGAAAAATGAGTTGGTAGAGCTGGCAATGAAATGTATCACATTGACTGGAAATGGCTGTTCAAAAAAGGGAAAATGTGGGCAAACATACTTGTTTATTGACTTCTTTGAAGTGAAAACCAGAAAGAGTAGAAGACATGAAAATTCCCGCAGAAACGGACCAAATTCTACAATAATTTTCCTATTCTATCATTTGAATAGAGAGGGATGTCGCAGCCTCAGTGCTCTGGCAGAGACCATTCAGGTAGATAACGTCCACGCATACAGAAGAGGCAGGGTGCAGAAAGGACATGAATAAAGGCCTCTGGAGACCTTCTGAAAAGCCCGAAGGCTTTTGTATAAGAATACTGAATAGGAATAATTATTCTGATATAGTTATTGTAGATCAACTGCCTTACACATTCTCTCCGTCTAGGACAACAGTGTAGAGATGGGGTGTCTCAGGGAGCTTTAACTATCAGAATCCAAATGAACCTCCCCTCCTCGCTCCTGACTAGTGTCTCCAAGACACTCCTGCTCATTGCAGGGGGATGTTGGACTAGTTGACCTTTAAAGGTCCCTTCCAACCCAAACTATTCTATGATTATTAAAGGTGAACATCTAACTTTCAAGCATCTATGTTAATGGATGAAAAATCCTACTGTTTGGGTACTCTACTCACAGAAGAGGCTAAGCAGATGTGAATAATGAAGTGCTTCCCCATTTTGTGGAATTACTTGCATTCTGAGTACTTTGTAATTAATGACAAACATGATCTCACAGTGAACAATTTACCTCATCACATCACTGAGGACTGTCTCTAAAGGCATTGCTCTCTCTTCCGTTGGCTGCAGAGTAAAAGGTGCAGTGGTGCAGTCAACAGGGTTGGTTTGTTGTATTTTTAAGTCCTGGGCGGCTGATTGAAAGATCAGTGAATGTTGTGTAAAAGTTTCCAAGTAATCAATCGTGTTTAGATCTGTAAACCTTCAAGCAGCATCTGTGGAGATAATAGCATGTGTGTATAGCTATAACATCAGTATATGTCTCCACTGCAGCCACCCACAGCGGGTAATACTGGAAAAGGACCACGCTTGCTCCAAATACTCTGAGTGTAGAGCTGAAGCGTTGTGCAACAGATAAAAGCAATGTCAGGCTCAGATAGGGATGATGAGGTAACAAAGTTGTAGCTGATCAGAAGAACTAGCATAATATGGAATAGTGAAAGTGCCTGAGGACAGCTTTATCCATTTTTCCGGCTGATGAAGGACAGTATTATCCCCTGTACATGGTGTCTCAGCTACCCTCCAACCATTATGGAGGAAAAGGCACTGGTACTAAT
Source organism: Falco punctatus (assembly GCF_963210335.1). Lineage (NCBI taxonomy): Eukaryota > Metazoa > Chordata > Aves > Falconiformes > Falconidae > Falco > Falco punctatus. The sequence goes on from NC_137584.1 coordinate 84,011,868, forward strand.
GAACCTCAGAAACTGCTGAGAGATATATTCCTTCAAGATTTAAAGGATGCATGGTGCTTGGCTGAAATTTTTCTTGCTTACTTTAGCCATGTTGCATCACATCCTGAATAAATGCAGCCAGAAGGGCGTCTGACAGCAAATACAGGGTCTGACTGCTACAAAAGGTTATTTGGAGAAGTATTGGCAGTCAAACATCCCTAAAGGCAACTCCTGAAAGATGTTTCTGTTTTCTGGAATGCAGAATGATCGATGATCTGGTCCAAAATGCAGTTCTTATACAGACCTAGAGGAGCCAAAAGGAGAAAGTAGGATCTTAAAGACAGAAAGCAATGTGGAAACAGATTGCATGAACACATTTTTCTTCCAAATAACCTTTATGTCCCACTGGCACTGAAAGGTATAGTTGCTCAGTGCTACAGAAAATGATAATGTGCTTTCTGAAATGTTTTCTCTGTTATATCATGTTCCAGAGAACCCGATGATGGCTTTTATTGTCAGAAACTGGAGAAAGAAATCTGGTCTGGAAGTTACAGCAATTTTCTTTCACTTTTTTTCTTCCCTTTCTGACTTAACTGTTTTCTCTCATCTCTAATTAGTTTTTTAAATCATTATTTTAATATAGAAAAAAATCACAGTTTTCAAGTTTGATACCTTAGATTCCACAAAATACTGCAAATTAAGAGAAGCGTGACTGAAGGAGTCCTCCAGGGAGGGGTAGTAGCCCAAGGGACCTACACAAAAGGATTTATCGCTGGGGCCACAACCAGCGGGGACAGTGACACTGGGAGCGACTCCTGCTCCACCTGAGGTGGCAAAGAAAAATGAGAGCAACTGGTGAAGCTTGTCTCAATCTGCCTAATCAGTTCGTCTACAAGCCTGCTGTCACCTGCAGGACGCGAGGAGAAAGCAAATGGCAGCCGGCCAAAACGCTGTCACAAGGAAGAGATAAAAAAGCAGGTGAACTGTGGTCCTTGGGTTTTAATGGGCTTTTCATCATTCAATTGTCAATGTGGGCTTTGTTGCAAAGTTGGGTTGTTTTTTTTTACTTTGAAAGTTATCTTTATCTAAAGTTTCAGACAAGCAAAGGAGATTTACTTATTTAGAAATAGGGAGGCTTAACAATTAGGGGCTCGGTCTTTTTGAATCCTGGTCCCTGAGATTTAACTAAAATTACAAGGGATGCCTGACTTCTGGGCTCCAAACTGGTATCAATGGGGTTGCTGTGCGTGAAGTCATTATTAAGCAGAAAGATTTTAGAAGGCTGATAAAAGGGGAAAATGCCGGGATCATGGCTGCATGACATTTTCACTGACCATTGAGTGTGCTGTGGGCAGCAGGAGAGGAGCCTGCCTCCCTCAGAGACAGCACTGGTGGCAGGCTGACTGGGGCAGGACACGGCAGTCAGCCATACAGCAGCCTGACACTGTTAGGAAAGGAGTTAGGGAAACAGTTGACCAAATGCCCCAAAACTGGAGCAGTCTTTTTCTATTTACATGACAGGCAGGAAAAGGAAAACGTCTTGGTCAAATTGCCTCTAGAGTACAAAGGCTAAGAAATTCCAATAATGGTTTCAGAAAGCTAAAATTGCCAAGCATCTACTGCCACAAAATGTTTTAAATATGATTACACTGCCAGAAATCTGTATAAAACCATTGATTATTAGTACACAGAAATCAGGGAAGTTTACTTTCAAAAGAGAGAGAGAGATACCCTTTGCTTCCTTTTACGGCTTCTAATGAAAAATAACAGCATATCCTGAAGCAGGCTAAGTTATTGTCGGACATGGAAAGGGCTAACTTTTGGCCCTCGATTGTAGAGGTATTTCCACTAGTTTGCATCAAATAATAATCCAGTTTTATCACGTAAATGCTAAGTACCCCGTGAAATTTTGTGATGTTCTGACACTTTTAAGGAAAATGCCTACTAATTTAGCATACTAACTTGTATGCTGCAAGATTACATGGATTGTTTAAAATGTCTCTATTTTCTACAAGTCAGTTTAGATGAGCTTGTTACTCATTTATTTGTTTATTTATTTTTTACAATAACCCGGTTATTTATTGTTCATTACTATGCTATTTTTACCCTGGGATGAAGTCGCTTTACCGTAAGCATTTAAATACTCTTGGAAAATAATGTCTTTTGCAGTATAACTATTTTCAGAAACAGGTCAAACGTTTCTCTATTTCTATCAGATACTTATTCAGAAACATTTTTTGCTTTTTTTTTTTTTTTTTTTTTTTTTTGTAATGACCCTTTCTGGGCAGGAAGGGGTAGCTAAAAACAATCCACATGAAAGGAGAGAATTTGCAAGTCTGATGTATTTCCTCCTTCAGAGGAAGAACCTGCCCAAATGAAAGACCAGGCTGGTCAGTGTGAGCCAGGTGGTCTGGCTGAAGTTGTGGCTGCTTGTAAGGAGGTGCAGTCATGGGAGGCTTGGATTATTTTGCTGCTATTGTAAACTGATAGAATAGGTGCATTTGACAAATCCTTTCAGTAGGTGAAAGTAGGACTCCCAGGTTCCCAAACCAATCCATTTTCCTTATTTAATTCTGTAAGTCTATAGCCCTCTGCTGCCATAAACTTCCCTATGCGAAAAGAGTGTTCTGAGGACATTTAGAGTCTTTTACACCCCAGATTCATGCTCTGTTCTTTCTGTTGACCAATAAACCTCCTTTAGGTCACGCCAGAATGGAAACTGTAAGTATGGAAGAGACTCCAGCATGGCAATAGAGGTGGCACAAGAACATGATCAAGTGGGCGTCCCTTCTGTTAATGCAAGGACAGCATCTGACTATCAAAATCAGGTTTTGCTCACCAGGGTTTCATCTGTTCTGCACTTCTGTGGCATACATTCATTGGCAGGCAATGGTTATGAGTATATTTAATTTACCTGTGTAGTCATGGCTGCTGAGTTCCCAGAGAAGCTATGTCAGGTGTGGACATGGAGCTTACCTCCTGACTGTGCAATAACCCACATCCTTAGGGATCGGTACCTTTCCTTAATTTGAAAAATTTATGGGAACAGGTGGTAAAAATATACCTGCAATGGCAAGTGGCCCTCCTGACAGGTTTGAACATGCTGCTCTAAAGGATGAATTTCTTGTCAGAATTATTTGTTTCAATTATCAAGAGACCACAAACCATGATGTTGGTACTATCTTCCGTGTGTTTTTTTTCACGCTGAAAGATTTCACACGAATTCAAGACTCCATCACATGACAGTCAAACCTGAGGACTAAATTATGGAGAGATTATAAGCAAATTAAAACCAAATTTCCTAATACAAACTGTTACACATATTTAGCAAGACACCATTTTCCAGTGTAAATCTATCTTAAACACCAATCTCTTTCAGGTCCACTTTTAGAAATAAACTGTTCTGGTCTACAAGTGCCTACATTCTAATGCTCATCTATTTAAATAGCTAATGACTTCTAAAAAAAAATAATAATTTGAATTCTAGCAGGATCGCATATAGCTTTCTGTAGGGTTATAATATTTATCGTAAAATATGAATATTAAGATTAGGAGTTTTTTTCTACTAACCTCAAGATTCTCTGGTGTATTTTAATTTTTTTAATAAAACCCTAAAATTACTATTATTTTATGGTCTGAAATAGACTTATTTGAGATTATTTGATTAAATTCATGTAGAAGTCAAAGTATGGCCAATATGCTCTGTGCCAGCTGGTTGTTTACATTTAAAACCGGAGGTGGAAATAAATTTATTAAAAATATTAGGGAAAACTGACAAATTTCAATGTTGAAGATGAATAACGAAACCTTACCAATGGCACGATTCCTTTGGCATTTCCTGTAGCCTCTTCCAGGAAGAAATCAATGAGTGCTACGGGCGAATCTGAATGCAGTAGCTGACCCACTGAAAATTCAAAAGGCTTATGGAGTTTAAGGATTACTGCAAAGTTCCTATGAATATTTCACCAACCAACCTGCCTGACTGACAGATACTGCTGACACTGTTAGAAATTCATTTATTCAAAGAAATGCTGTCTCATTATGTGAGAAGCTTATCTAACAGACGAGCCCTTTTTTCAAACTGGAACTTTCATCCGTGATTTCGAACTAAGTGGAAATGCTCTGATGGTTGGAAGATGGTATGTTGTTTACTGGATTTCCCAGCATGAATTTACAGCAAGTAGGGTGTTGTATTCTTGAAAATAATTACAATAGATTTTAATATGGTTTTGTTTGATCAGCCAATGTTTTCACTGAAGTTGTGGATAATTATGGGTGGTTTGGAACATGGTCCAGGAAACATTTGGAATTTTTTATCTAGCAGTAAGCCATGCCTTTGCAAATCTCCCGCTGAACAGGTTCACTCTTCAGCTAACTGGATGCTGCAAGCTGGATGAGACAGTAGTTTCTTTTCCAGTCAGACTTTTGAGGTATATCCTATTTATGAGAAGTGTCTAGAAGAAAAAAAAAAAAAAAAAAAAAAAAAAAAGCAGCTCTCTAAAAGCCAACATGGGTAAGAGAAGAAGAGTTCTATAGGACTGGTCTAGTTTCCATCTGTGACATTGCCACACCTGTGGTTTTGTGAATCACAGATGTCATAACTCTTCACTTTTGTAAGACTTTTGATGTTGTCTTGTCCAAAAATCTTGGCTGAACTTGGGAGGTATGGCCAAAGTGGGAAGGTGATTGGGTAGGTGCAGAACTGATGAAATAACTGCACCAAGGGCATAAGAAAGTGAGACAAAACACTGTTTTATTATTTATTTAATCCCAAATTTCTTTTTTTTCTCCCCCCCCCCCCCCCCCCCCCCCCGCCCCCCTACGATTTGTATCATACCTGCTAAAGGAAATTTAGACTTGGATTTGGAAAGTCTTTAAAAAGAAGAAAAAAAATACTTTATCACTGTCTTGTATCTAAAATATGGCTTATTTGAAACACATACAGCCAAAAGGCCTGCTATTTTTAAAGATAAGTGTTCCCATTGTGACTTACAATAGGTTTTGATCTAATTCAGACCTGACCTGGATCATGTTCTTGCCAGCTGAAGGGCTAAATTTGATCCTGTGTTTCAAGCTCACCTGTAGCGGTGGTTCTATATCTGCATTATCCCTGAAGAGGACAGATACTGGGACATGTACTAATAAATAACCCAAGAAAAAAAGAAGAATTTATAGGCAAAAGTCAACCTTAATGAAATGATGACAGTTCAGTTTGCAATTACAGTATGGCACAGTAGCCAAGTGATGGACAAAGCCCAAGCATTTAAAATGTGACAAAGCTTTATTAATAGCACATTCTTTCAAAATAATTATGTTGTACATTTCTGCTAGTGACAAGCATCTGGGACCATAAGTGATAATTGAAAATACGGCTCCTTTATCAAAAAATTGTTTTCTGCTACATAAATTTGGAGAGCTGGAATGTCTTTTAGAAGAAAAGTTAAACTGGAAATTGGCTTTTCAGAAGTGAAGCCTCTTTTTGTTAGATAAGCCAACCCACAGCTTTTCTACAAATACATGCAAATTTAAGCTGCTAAAGATCTGGGATCTCTACCAATCTACTTATATTTCTTTGTATTTTCTTTATACACAGAATGCTGGTTCTAGAGGAAGGAAGTCCAAATAATTTTCAGCGTACACCCATTGAAAGAGAACAAAAATCAGGACTTGTCTATGCTAGAAGGTTGTAAAACTTTCTCTTCCCTGGGGTTTAAGTTGAATGACTGCTTCATATTGATGCCATTATACTGATCTTTATATTAGTTATTTGCTGTTCCACTTTGGAAAGGAAACACATTTTACCAATATACATATCTGGGTTTACAGGGACCATGCTGGGCTCTTTATTGATAAAATCAATTCAAGGAATAAAAGAACCTTAAAAATCAAACATAGAATGTATTGAAAAAATGTTGATCTTAAAGCTTTGAAGAGTATCTAGCTCTTATACAGCTTGAAAAATTCAAAATGCATAAATTTTTCCACTAGAAAGAGCAGTTTAGAGCATATGTGTGTCTGATGGAGGGAGTTTATCCAAAACAGGCAGGGTCAAAACCAGTCTTTTGACAGTAAATGCTACTGTCAAACAGAACTGCTATTCTTATAAATGTGTACTTGAGCAGTAAAACATTCATTTATGTAGCTAGTACTTTAAATTCATGTTCTAGTCAGCTGGATAGAAACAAGAATTAGTCCCACAAGAGTACGATGTTCTGTCAAGAACCTGAAGGACAATATGAAACTTAAAGTAATTAAAGCTTTACCTGAAAAAATTATTTTCAGCCAACACAATATTTGGCATTGATCTAAGAGACTAATGGAAATATTTTAGGCTTATAGACCAAATGACATTTCTCATGCGGTGTATCTGATATTTGAGAGTAATACTAGACTTGCCACGACTTGCAGCATGAAGGTCAGAAACACGTAACTCTCCCTCTGTCAGCAATGTTTTCGGGTCTATTTTTGGCTGTAGCCTTAGAAAAGACTCATTGTTTGCAGATGCTGAATTTTTCCATAAGATAAACACGTGACGGTCCAGAGAGCTTGGGAACAAACCAGCTGGGGAGGAACAAACTCACCTGTTTTACTCCTCACCTCAGCAATGCAAAGACAAGAAGGTGATTGTTCATTTGCTTAATTTAGACTGATTTAAGCCAGTAGAAAGAGTGAAACAAAAATAGGCAAGCATATTCAGAGAACTATAGGCATCTCTGAGTGTCTCCTTATTTTTTTGCTGTGAATTTTCTTTTTGTTAGAAATTTTTAGCTTATGCCAAATCAGGCAATTTATCTCCATTTGACAGCAGGTGTATGTTAAGCTTTATGGCTTCAATCTATGTGGACATTTTTTTGTGCCCTTGCCCTCTAAAATCCAGTATGAAAGCAATCCATCTTCTTTTTTTTTTGTTTTGTTTTTTTGTTTTTGTTTGAGATTAAAATATAATTTTCTCCATTTCACAGAGATTGTAGCAAAAAAACCCACTAGCTTGCTGCATTTTTCTGTTGCTCCTGCAAAACTGTTTTGTCAGCAGTCACAGCTACCTCAGTCCTCTGCAGAAGTGCAGATGGGTATTCAATTTTCCTATTTCAGACTGCTTTTGGTTTTCTATCTGTAAAGCAGTGAGAGAGGATAGCCAAGAGGACTCGGTGAGAACAAGATGAGTAGCTAAAGGGGTTGTAAAAGGTAGGTAATATGAGTCAATAGTGTACTAAGATGTGGCTGCACTGGTTTTTGTGGTTCCTAGGCAACAATAAAGAAGCTGCCAAGACTGAGAGGCTGCAGGGGGAAAATAAGTTCTACTCATCCCATGTTCCAACCTTCTAAATTGTTCTTTCTCTCCCACATTCCTCAAGTATGTGACCTGCTTCACTCCCGTAGTCACCTTCTACCATTCCTCATTTCCTGTAAGTAGGGTATTCTTCTTCTCTAACGTTTCATAAATCAATTACTCAGACTGGTGTGCCCCCAGTAACTCTCCGAGGTGGGAAAAGATCTGGAAACCTGTCAGGTTAGAGCAGCTCCGAGGACGCACTAAGCTCTGCTGGTTTAGAGAAGTGTCTATCATACCCTTTTTGAATGCATACGACAGTCAGACTTCTGTTTTCTGGGTAAAGTCAAGTCTTATTCAAGGTCTGTGTAGCAAGATGGAAGTTTAAATTTTGCAGCTTAAATCTTGTGACATTGCTGTACTGAGATCTGAGCCAGACAAATACACAGCTGTTTTTTTTTGCCAAATCTGGAAATAAGTTATTACAAATAAAGAAAGTGTTTAGATATATTGCTGAGGCTGCATCAGGGCATGGCATCTTAATCTGAATTATTGATGGAAATAAAGAAGAGGAAAATTTCATAAGTCTTTCATATACCCTTCAACATTGTCAATGTGTTCCCTAAGGGTGTTTCATTCTTGCCCAATCTAATATGTGACCATCATAAACTTATTGTTTAATTATTAAATTATTAAGCCTTAATTGCAGTTTCTCACCTTACGTCAGTTTATCTTTGTAAGAGATTATAAAGTGGCTGTATGGGCTTTTGCGTTAGCTTATTTGATTTTATGAACACTAAGCCATCCAAAAGGCTTCACTGGTAATGGCAATGGCAATAGGAAGGACGACTTGACAATGATGCACATAGTTCCTCTTGATTTCAGCAGGATTTACCTCCTGAAATACCTTAGTATATTTGGATTTAAGCTCCTCTATTTTCATTACTCTTCATTTCATTTAAAAAGAGCTCAGGAAGGTGTTTTCAAAAGCTACATAGCTAAAAGCTGATTTGGAAATCTAACTCTTGAAAATTCTCTTTGCCATAATATATGTAACTTTATGCACAGACTGACCAAAAAGCAGCAGCATTTTTTTTTTTGCTTCCTAAATTAAATTAAAAAAAACCAACATAAAAATACCATTCATATGTGAAGTAATTGAATCTATTTGCCCAATCTTCCAACAGTGCCAGTCAGAGAGCTGCCTGATGCTTTTAAGTGAATCATGCACCTGCAATGTTTCTGCTCATCATCATTACAATTGCTGAAAGGCTTGGGGGCAGAGCTTGCTAACATTTTCCTTTTTTATAGTGTATGTTCTTTCTGCACAATTGATCAAAAGGTATGCGTGGGTGGGGTGCACAGAGAGACTCTTGCTCTTTCGTACTTGAATTACAAAGAATTTTACTTATTTTCTTTCATCTGTGTTTTAGCTTGTGCAAAAAAGATACTGCAACAACAACATAACCAAGCTTAAGCAACACAGAAGAAAACAATTGTTAACACTTAAGACAGTTCAGTGTTAAATTTGCCATACAACATTGACTTTTTTTATTTACAGGACTCTCATTTCCCATCAAATACCTAAAGTATCTCTATTTCCCCTCATAAAATTATACATAATCTCCTTATATATAGCTGTTGACTAACAAAAGGTTAATTACACATAAATACAGAAGACAAAATATGTTGGAGAATGAATCTCTGCAGGAGATGAATGTCTGCAGGATGTCATCCTTTTCAAAGATGAGAAAAAAGCTCATTATGGTGGGTTGTTCTGTAGTGAATAGACTAAATCTGCCTCTTTCCTTCCTCACTTATGAACAGCGGTTCCACCCTCCTGGGCATCCCAAGCCACTCTTAAATGGAAATATGCCTTTGATTGGCCCTATTTGCATCTTTCTCCAGCTGTCCAGTATCACTCCTGCTATAACAGACTCTTAAGTCTTCACAAATGTCCCCCGCGCTTATAGCCTTTTCTACATAGCTGTAGAAATAATAATTTTATGAACTCTGAAGATACCAGCATTAGCTTAATACCTTGCATTTAACACCTGACATTTTCTGAAGACATTTGCCTGTTCAGACATTTAGACATCTGCTGGCACAGTTTGTAGGTTTCTAATTTGCACATTTATAAGATGATGGAAATAAGATGTAAGGGAAGAGCAGTTGCTAGTTCCTTAAAGTTGTAGGTTGTAATGATGATACTCGGTTTCAGAAACACAACAAAGTATTAATCATTCCAAACAACTCAAGAGCAAACCAAAGAAGTTCAGCATTGTGCATTAGTGCAATGTTAAAAGAGTAATTTACCAACACTGGTAATTATTTTTTATTAGAGAACAAAGAACAGGCTGATCTCAAAGTATACATATTGTGATTATGAATTGCTCTAATGCTTAAATTGCTTGAAATACATTATTAATTTTATTTGAACAACATGGCTTTGGGAAATGAAAAATAAGTAAAATCTCCTTAGGGAAAAAAATAAGTATATTCTGTGTGACTTCAAACAAATTGTTTTATTTTCCTTGAGGATTATTTTTTTTCTTTAATGATAGTCATTTAGGTTAATGTTTTGAGCGAAATAGTGTAATTTAAACTGAAACATAAGATTACCAGTTCAAACAACTAAGATGATCTTCAGTACTTCTGGAGTGAAATATCTCAGATCCATCAGACTGAATAGTCTAACAATTTCAAAAAATGTTGCTTTTCATTTGGGTCTTGTTTTTTTGTTGGCTACATTTTTGCAAGATCAACCTGAAATCATATTCATTCATAATTTATGGATATTAATATACTAGATTACAATCTTCCACTGCTAGTTTTTATAATAATTTCCTCAAAGCTTGCTTTATTTATTTATTTATTCTTATAAAATAATCTAATTTTATTGTTATCAGTATTTAAGGAAGAACACCAACCCATGTTCTTCTTTTTCTGGTATAACTAGGACATTAATAATAATTGAGAAAGCTCCAAAACTTTGGATAACAGTAGTGATTAATGAGAAGTTTTCTTGGTTTCCATCTTCATGGACATTTAATTTTTAGGATAAGAAATCCAAGCAGAAAATTTCACCAAAATATTCTCTTCTTATCTCAATTGAGGATAACACAGGCACCACCAATATAGACTGTGGACTCAGGTGTAGCTTTGTTGTACACCAGACTCCCCTCCACCATCTATGGTCTTTGTCACATACTAAGAAAATGCCTCAACAACCCCGTCCCACAGAAACGACGTAATGGAAGTCAGCAGTTTCTAGGCAAAGGTGACAGGAGTGTTCAGGATGCTTTGTGGGGAAAAAAGTATGAATCGTAATGCGTCAAAACTTTTTCACTTTTGTAATAAAGAAGCATAAAAATTGATTGTTACAAACAGACAATGGTACCTGAAAGGAGTCAAAGCTCACATGCCATGTCTTGTGTCTCCCAACAAGAAATGCAGTCATAGCATGACAGCGTTTTGATTATTTGATTTCTTCAGTGTCTTTTATTAATGCTGTTGTATTTTATATTGCTGTCTTTTACCAGAACAAGTGCATAAGAAATCACTTTCAACATTTTCAAGGCACCACACATTAGGTTGTATGTAAGTAAAATGGTTGCCAAGCATTCGTTATGCAAAACAGCTGATCTGGTTCTTCATAACATCAACTTTCTACTGTGTTAGATTTCTCACGCTTAAAATCACACTCGGTGTGCTGTGTGCATGCCTAGTGACAATAATCTTTTTAGTACAAACAGCACTGGTTTGCAGGAGGAATGGAACAGTAGTTTAAGTACTCTTTTCCATCATTTATCAAAAGGCTTTTGAACTTCAAAATGCTTTCTTTTGCATTGGCACTTAAGTGCTTCGTTTCCCTAATTGGAAAAAAGTACAAACAAAATAGAGAAGTGTTGGTTGGTTTTTTTTATTTATTTTTGTTTTTTTTAAAGTTCTAGCAATCGTAGCAAACACACTTCAGTGTCTACTTTCTGCTTTCAAATCCAACATTTGAACTCCATGGCCTCGCTGAGGAGCTCTGCAATATGAACGTAAGACCATGCGATGCAATGAAAATGAAACAAAGGGGAGCACTGAGAATAAACAGAACACTTTGATTTCTCAAAATGACACATGCTTAGAGAAAGCAAATACAAACTTTGTTCAAAATCAGTGCCAACTCCAAGCTCCCTTTTTCAGCCACATTGCTTGCCTTATTCTCTGCAGGAGTGGCTTGCTTCTTCCAACACATCATTTATCAGCTGCCCTCATTTACTGTTCTTGACACTTCACTTCTTACATGCTGGGTGATAGGTTTATTCCACTGGCTTAAATGAGGGACTAATCAGGTTAAGAAATGTCTAAACACGGCTGTTCTTCACTCTCAGATTTCTTTTCCTTGCATTTGTAATCAATCTTCATACTCTCTTGGAAGCTCCAATCCAAAGGCCTCCAAAGGATCAACCCATGTTTCTTGTAGGAGATGCAGGACCTGAAGCAGGATCCTCCTACTTTCCCACTACCGACTCACTGGTCTGTCTCAGATCTTGCATCCTTGCCTGGGAAGCTCACACCTCCCAGCAGCACTTCAGGAGCACAAGGTACTTCTACCAGGTGTGCCCAAGCCATTAGCTTGTCTTAATTGTGCCGGGGTAATTCGTTGCCTTCTCTATCTGTGGCTGGAGTGACTAGTGACACTAGGAGGTATGACAAACTGGGACCCTGAGGTGAAGAAGTTTGGGGGCAGAAATCTTGAATAGAAACTCTTTCAGTCTTATGGTATAGAAGATTACCTGTTGACTCAGAGAAAGAGAATAGCTGCTGGATGATCTCCACGGGCCATTTTGCAGGGAACGGTTAATGACCACAGACGAAGCTGAACAACTGCGCCAGGGGCCAGGGATGTCGGGGAGGAGCTCGTTCCATTCCAAGGTCTTTAATGTAAGAGCCTGGGGACTGTTTGACAGTCATGCCTCTGTGCTCCTTTGGGGTGCGCAGACGAGCTTTTGTCACAGATCCTAACAAGAATGACTCAAACAATGGATTTCTTTACATGAAATGATGAATTCCTACTAATCAAGAGTAAAGAACGTGTTATGCAGCAGAATTTGCTATTGCTTTGCTGCCTCACTGGTGAAATACATTTCCATGCTTACATTCCCCTCACTGAACTTTAAACATGCAAAAATTAACCTTTCATCTGGTGGGGCTCTGTGCCAAGAACAGGAGAACTGTTTTAATAGAGAAATAATGGATTCCTCAGCAACGAGCACTAATGACTGCAAACACATAAAGAAAGCAGGTTTAATTAGCACTGCGTTCAAGTCTTTGCCATTTTCAAGATGTGTGAAAGATACAACATAAATAATTAGTTGAGGTACTAATAGTCTAATGGTGACTGCATGGTGTATCTGCTTGCGCTGGGTGGGAGGGCGGACAGCGGAGCATGCTGCTCGCCCTGACTCAACCAGGGCGCGTGTTCGCGTGGGTTGTCTCGGGTCAGAGAGCACAGAATAGACTGAGAGTACTGTGTCTGGCTAAATGAAGTATTTAAGTACAGCTTTTTCCTCCCCTTCGTGGACAGCAGGCTGTGAACTATGCTGTGAAACCGTATGTGTGGGCTCCTCTCTCGTTATGTTTGTCCCTGGCACCAGCCCAGGCAGCCACGCTAATGCTTTGAGGTTAGCAGAGGAGGGTGTGAAAGGAAGAAATGGTGACATTGTGACTCAAGTTCAGGAAAGCAAAGAGCCATGGTGGCTTAAAACAGTCTTCTTCCCCTCGTAACCCACCCTCCCGCCCCCACCAGCGAGGGCTGCTTTGGGAAGGCAGGCAGAGGCAGACGTGTTTGATGCCTTGCTCACTGCAGTGCAGCTGGTCGCACTGCCACATCCCAGCCTTGCTGCTGGTTAAAGATCATATGTCAGCTGGGGACATCTTTCCCTTTCTTCTGCCGCTGTCATGACAGTGGTGTTTGGCTGAAAGGTGGGGTGGACAGATGGGAAAGCAACCTCCTAAACTGTCTAAATTCACAAGATCCATCTGCCACAAGCCCCCATGACTGTGATTACTAGTGTGTTATAGGGCTCGAGATCACTTACAAGTTCAAAATATTCTACCCACTATGTCCAGCTGGTTATTTTTCCATTTCTTCTTTCTACTGGCAATCTTCAATCTCTGTTGCAACAAGATAAAAATTGTTCGATTTTCTAATTGGCCTAATTGAAACTGTTCAAATAAATTACCACTCTGCAAAAAGGAAGCCTAGCTGGCCTATTTCTTATAGACACAGCCTAATTGTTCCACTGTTTTATTTTGGTGGTTATCAAATTCAAGAACTTCCTTCAGCACAGTTTTATGGGGCCAGTGCAGAGGTCTGCTTTTGTGAATGTGAGTTTAAGGTAATAGATAAAGATCCAAGATCATGTGTCAGAGACAGAATGAGGGCAGGTGTTTTGGTTTTTTTTTTTGTTTTGTTTTGGTGTTTGTTTCTTTTTTTAATATATATTTTCTTTATTTTGGATGGACATTACCAAAAATTAAAATATAGAGTAGAAGAGATGCAGCACCAGAAGCTGTCAATGAAAATGACAAGACAGAGGAGGATTTTTGAAGTCTGTGCCAAAGAAACAGTTGGAGAGAGAAGAAGGGAATGAAAATCAGAAAATGGTGTCATGGTCACCAACAGAGAATAATATTTAAAGAAAGTGTTTCTGATAGTACTAAGACAGCTGACAGGTCCAGATGGATGAAGCTGAACAGATTCTGTGGTTTGGTAAAGAGGAATCCATGCAGATTTCAACAACAACAACAAAAGGCTTTTGATGAGTTTGAACTGTATTGAAAAATGCCTAAAATGGAACCAGAAATAAAGGCTCCAGGCTAAGCTACTAGAGCAGATTTACAGGTGAGAGACGAATAATGATCTGACAGCTATAGAAAAACTGGATCTGTGCTGATATGGGTTATTAAAAGGGTGAAAAATCACCAGAAGGGGTGCAGTGAAGGGGTTAACCTGTGGCAAGGCAAGCCGTCCTCATTTATAAAACCTATGACCACATGAAACAGCCCTTGGAGCAAGACCTTCTGAGTGACAAATTTACCCATCACTGAATGAGGGAAATATGTGTCAGATTTCTAAATATGTGCCAGTTGGCTTCTTTGTTTCTCATATGTAGCCTGTTAGTCTGTAGGAGATTATCACAGTGTAGTTTTTTCCTGCTTTATATTTAGAGACTGGTGTGTCTGTTAATGCATCCATACATGGAGAAGTTAGTGAGAAGGGAAAGAGAGAAAATAAATGAGGGTGCGAGGGAGATCAGGAGAGCAGTTAGGTCCCTGAGGCAAACTGGAATGTGAGAGAAGAGTTAGGAAACTTCTAGGTCTCTGACAAGAGAAAAAAAGAAAAGAAACGTGGAGGAAAGGAAAGGCAGTCAAACTGAGGAGACATAAAAAGCCCCGGATAACGTTGTGGATATGCTTTGCAAAGGGAGCTGTGAGGCTGGGGAAGGTGGGTCTGCCCAAGGCAGTGGAGGAGCAGGAGGTGCTGTGTCCAGGCTGGGATTGCTGTGCAGCCCGGGGCTGGCAGAGATGGAGCGATGGAGCCGTCCGGGAGCCAGACTAGCTGCAGGAATTCATCCTCTGGCACGCTAAAGTGTCAAGGCTGTATATTGATATTTACACGCAGGCAATATTATTATTGAGAAGCATCAGACACAGCACTGAGAGGTGATAAATTCCAGTGAAGTTCAATTCCAACTTTAGAAAATGAAAGTTAAAGATAAAACTTGGGCAGGTCGAAAATGTAGGTTTGGTAATAACCCTTCCTGGACCTTCTGTCCACGTAGTCAAAATACACAGTGATCAAAGTACTAAACCATGTGCAGAGGGTAGACTCAGACCTCTCGTTCTAGAGACACCAGGTCAGGACAGAGCCAGCATAGTCATTTAATTAGGGGAAAATGCTTTTCGCTGTGTTTAATGGGAAGATTTCATCGTGGAGGGGTCCGTAGGTCACAAACATAAGCTGAAACCTGTGCTACCCTGGAAGTTGACAAGTAGCACCATCAGAATACACGTGTAAATAAACTGAAAGAAAGTTAGGAAATATGGTTTTAGACAGCTTTCAGTACAGATGATAAAACTATGGTTACTGTGATGCAATTAATGAAACTTTCACAGGGCACATCCTCCCTGTGGTCCTGGGTGCTTCTGATCGCATGAGTAACATGTTTGTTTGCTCAATACATTATATCCAAAAGAGATCATCTTGTGAAGCAACGCACTGGCTATTCTTTAGTGTTTTTCTGTCATTCTGTTACTTTCTGAACTTGTCTTACATTTTCTTGTATTTATTTTCATGTCTAAAATTAATTCAGTCCACACTCTGGAATTATTCCATTCCAGAATGGAATCATTTGGTTTTGTGACTGGTTATGTGAACCAGTCAAGTATGGCTCAGAAAACATGAATGTTTAAGAAAAGAGGGTTTATCAGAACACTTCAATTTGCCTAAAATACTTACTTGAAATTTACCAGAAGTAAAGATCTCTGTCCAGAACCTTTTGCATTGAGAAGTCTGTAAAATTTGTTAAACACTTTGAGTGGGTGAAAGTGACTGCAGTTCAATAAAGGCAGAGCAGCCAGAACCCAGCAAAACCAGTCCTAATAACTTCGAAGTGCCTTCCTACTTCTGCATATTCACGGGCTTGTTTCTTCTTAGAACAAACTCAACGTGAATCAAAACAAAAGACAAAGCGTTGCTTTTTATCCAGGGAAAAACTAACACATCCCATGTCTAACAGGTCTCTGAGGTAGAATCCATCAGTTTGGGATAGATTGTTGGATAGTTGGATAGATAGAATAGTAATAGCTATTTCTGTGTTTGATTCCATTTAGATAACATTTTGTTTTAAATTAATTACTTGATATATAACTTGCCAAATATTTGCTTTATGGACTCATTATGTCAGGACATCAACACAGCAGAAAAAAACTTTAATAATGTTTTCAAGTTTGTAAATAGCAAACATAAACCTTGCTCTCAGATTTCTGCTTCAATCCAGAAAACAGGTGGGAAAATAGTGACTTGATATTTTGTGATTTTGGGGCTCACTTATGGCTAGTACTGTCCTGATTGCTCCACATCTCACGAAAGCATAAGGGCTGGACCCCTTGATCTCAGCCTCTACTGCACCTCCAGATACTAAATCTGTCATTTTGTAGAGACCAGAGGATGACAGGCCATTTTGATAGCTAACACCAACAAAAAAGAATTATCCAGTTCTCCCCCTTTTCTCTTGCACATCTTCTAATCGTACCTCCTACACATATGAAAATAGAAAAAGTGCTGCAGGAGCTGGTGATGTCCAGACTATGCTCTGCTTGGCTGTCTCTGTGACTGCACTTCCAATGACTTGGTAAGCTTGACAAATACTAAAATTTGGGAGTAGAATTCATATTTTGGTATGATTTGCAAACAGTAAATGCCCTGGGGGTATTAAAATCAAAATATTTACCTAAGGACTTCAGTGAGGATGTAGATTGCTAAGTTTAGTTACAGTTTATATTTCTGGTTAAATTAGCTCAAAAATTTAGCCAGAGCTTTTATTAACTTTTTTATATTAATGATTTTGCACTTGTCCTCTTGTAGGTGGCAGTGCAAAACAAGGCTCACACATGAGATACTATAATTAATCACTTTGTTACAAGAAAAAAAATTCCTCATTTACAATTAAACATGCATCCTTAATACTAATTTTCTTAACTTTTAACTGTCTCTTTTTTACATTGCTAATATTCCTCTGCTAGATAATGTAATGCACACACATAGGACAGACATCCGTATTTGGCTTGTTCCCTTGCAGAATATAGTCATTCCATGCAGTCTATAGGAGAAGACACTGGAGGTACAATCACAAAACAGCAAAACAAAAAAGCAGTTTTGTCATTTTGAATGACATCCACAATGAGCACGTTGTTGAAAATGCAATGAATACTCCCCTGGTTTTGACACAGAAACATTCAGCAAGAAGCATTACACAAATTATTTTTTCAGCATTTAATATATGTAAAATATCATAAATCAAGCACAAGTTACTGCCAGACAAAAGAATGAAAAATACTTTTAAAGAAATGTCATATGTAAATAAAACAGATTGTCAGTGGTTCTTAAAGATGTGTTGAGAATAACAAGAACATTTGTTCCTGTATTGCTCACTGTATCCAATGTCATTTCAATGTGGCTGAGATTTCTTAGCAGGTGATATATATATCTCTTCATGTAATATACTTCAAAGGGACCGTTGGGCTAGACACTTTGCAGAAGTTAGGACAGATCTTTAGTAGTCAAAGAACTGTAAATTCTGAAGAGCTGATAATCTGTTAAACCAAGAAATGTAACAACTGCAGACAGCGTTATTGAAAATTGGCTGAAACTGTTCTTAAAGGAAAATGTGAGTGGCTGATAGGACAGACAAGCTCAGGGTCAATTTGCTTTTCCAAAATTGTAGCTATAATTAGTGTGTCAGTCACCCTGGACCGCTGTCTGTAGCAAGGATGCGCAGGTGTTAGCCTCCCATTGACAGCAGCGGCACCATATATTAGTTTAAGCAGTTTAAAATATGCCCTTACGTATACTGGATTTTCATTAAAATATTGACATGACAAAAATTCTCATGTAAACCCAGAGCTGAACTCAGTCTTATTCGGTACCTAGAGCTGTAGCTTCAACTGAATCATACACACATATATGTATGGGTATTAAATATTAGAATCAGCATCAAGGCTTATAAAAATGCATGAAATATACATCAATAAAACAGGATCTTTAAACTTAGAAAGTCATAGATGGAGTTAATTTGAGGAATTGAAATGGAACTTTACATTACTAACTACTAATTGTGGTCAGCCCAGTAGCTGTTCGGTATTGGAGACTTTAGGGAACTGGTTGCTCCATCTATGTAAATTCTAAAGTAATGACTGTGCTGGTTATAGGTATTTATTCATACTTTTCTTTGGCAAATAGGCTCATTCCCTTTCTGTCATCCTTCCTGGAAGGTAAGAAAAATTTTTACTCATTTCTGAATGGTATCAAGCAGTACAACCATCAACTCAGCAGAAGCTGAGTAGGAGGACAGAATGTCTAGATCATTTTGACTTATTTTTTTCCCTGCTTTTCTTGATTTGTAGCCTGATTTTGCAACCTTTAATACATGAGAAATACTGATCTCAAGATAGTATTAATATTAAGACAACTTCAGGTGGTATTCATAGGAGTACTTTATACTGGATTCTTCCTTTAATCTTTCAAATAAAACCTAGAAAAACCCCTCGTTTGATGGCAATGTTTTCCTGAAGTTTCTTTCCCTTTTTTTTCTCTATAAAGATGTGCTTTGCTAAGGCTGGTACCTTGCTCAGCTATCTCATATCAAGTTATGTCACTAATAGCTATCGCATACATTGTGCCAACAAACAGTTCAGAAAATGAAATTTTCATTTAAAATGCACATAACTTAGCAATGGTAGCTCAGGAGCAGCAGCAGCACACACAGAAACAGTACTTGAATTAATTAGAATTACAGCCCTTGGGTTTTGTATGTGCTTTTTGAATACTAGGAATGTCGTTACCGTTTCATCCCAAATACCAAAGTTAAATGTGAACTCTTACTGTTTTTTCTTTCAAAAGATGCATATTTTCATATGTTCTTTTTCAGATCTTCCAGTTTATCGGAGACTGATGTTGAGGTAACACTCAGCTGACACTTTACATGCTTTTTTTAGCTGTGTGACAAACTTAGATCAAAAATTTCTATTTCCCTATTACCACTGATAGCATCTCATCAGCACATTGAATATTGATCTTTAAGAAAGAAATCCTTAGATTTTAGATAGTATCAAGGTAACCATCATCCGTTCCGATTTTTAAAATGACCACACTATATAATAACCAGGGTTCCCTCCCTCTTCCCAGGTTCACAAATGTCTCCAAGAGAACCACACTGACCACCTCTCTCCGTGACTTGTCCAGACTGGATTTTTATTCACATATGGTGACAATAACAGTATGAAGAAGGGAATTCTTCCTTCAAGGCAGAAAGACCTCATTACTCCCATGGGGCTAATTAAACACAATCTGTGAGCATCAGCTTTACCAGGTGTGATGCTGGGGTCCTCTCTGCTATGAAGGGAAGGACTGTCTCACAGAAGGGTGACACTGGCAGCTTTTAAGGACCATGATTTATCTACCTGACAAGGAGCCCTCTAAACATCTGACTGTAAAGATGCATCACCAGGCATAGTTCCAGCATAGAGGAGTACCGTGACTTTAAAATACAGTAATATTATTTGTACTTGCTGTTGGCTGAGTGTCCAGGTCAAACTGCCTGGTCTTTATGAAATAAATGGAATGTATGATTTGGCACAGAAAAGTACAAATAGATTTGAAGTTATTGTTAAAGTTGCATCTTTAAGGCTTAAAACTTTAAAGTTTACCCCAATTCACAAGGCATTTTCTGCTCAAGGCATCACATGGATCTCAATACTACAACGATTTTTGCTTACAGGAGTCATAAAAAGAGGTGCAGAGATTTTAAGATTATCAAAACAGAACTTTCTTCACATTCAGGTATTGTGGTTAGCCAAAGACAGCTGGCCTTAAACTAGACATACAATGACAACAGAGCTGAAATGTTGTAAGAATGACAGCAGGGCTTAAATGTTGCAAGCAAGAGCAAAGGTGCAACTATTTTCCTCTGCTATGCCATTTTCATTTGTATAGACACTAAGAAACTTTAAGCACCTCGGATGCTGGAAGGGTGTTCTAGTGCAGGGAAGCTCCAGTATAAAAGGAAAAAAAAAAATCTATAGAAATCTTCTGTGGCAAATTTACAATTCACAAACCACTGGAAGAATTTTAAACAGCTATGTAAAAATAGGTTAGAGGACAATTTGAGCAAGAGAAAGTCTTGACATATCAAATTGTTACTAGGAATCTGCTGGGCAAAGAAATCTTTGCTCTTTCTCTACTTGTCTGCATATTCATTGTATGGCTGTAACTAACAAGTGATATTAATTATATGATGACGGAGATAAATACAACATAAATATGTGAAAAAAGCTTTGCACTGTTAGAAAAATTTTTATTTATTAAAACATTTCATGTTGCATTGATTTTTTAAAAGCAGGACACTTTACATGATGCCTTCTATACTCATAAGGTGAACAGTGGAGGGATAACAAAGCTTTGTAATCCTTTTGAACTACCTTGGGCTAAATTTTAAGTCATCGTTTCTCAGTTCCATAAGACTGTTTTGAAATTATACAAAAGTTTTTTTGTAAATGTAAATGGTGTAAAACCTTTTTTTGAAATTATGTTAAGCACCATGTTTAAATATATTTTTTCTTTGAAAAGAAAGACTCCAAGCAATGATATAGTGAGATATATGTGGACAATGCAAACCCAATATTTTAGGGAAAAGACAACCAGGCTGGATAGTGTTTGGGTGAAATACATTCAGGGTTGCTAAATGGGAAGCAGGTGACTTACTCAAATCACCTTAGCCAACAAGTTGGGGAAAAGGTCAATTATTAAAATTGTTATTTCCCCCTTGTTGGCCACTGACAGCCACAGCTGGGGACAGGATAACATATTAGTGGTCTGAACAAGTATGTTCTTCTGTTGTATTCTTCTCATCTTTGCTACAGAAACATGATATAAAACTCGTGCAAGTGCAGAAAGGTTCTGACGGATCATCAGAGTGGAGACCCTGTCATGCAAGAAGGCACAACTACAGGTGTAACCAAGGTACAGGTACATATATAGAAATGTAGAGGCTTAATGCTTGTTTATAATAGTAAAATTTAACAGGGACAATACTGCTGTTTATAAAAACACGTGTACAGGTGAGGGAAGAAAAACTATCTTCTGGATTCCTGGAGGACCAAGCTGGACAAAAGAACCATCTAAATTAAAGAATAACACTGGAACAAATTAGTATGAACTCATCACAAAAAGTGGAATTTTTAATCACCAAAACAAATTCTGGAAAACCTTTCTAATAGGCCAGAAGCAAAAATCTTATGGATTTTTGAGCAGGAGCTTTCTAAATTGCACTGTATGACAAGATGTCTGTGATAGAAAGGTCTGAACGTAGTGATAGAAAGGTCTGAACGTAGTAGCTCAGAGAAAACTCTAATGTTGTATGCTCCTATGAAGATTATATAAAATAATAATATTCCAGGACAGTCATTGTACCAACAATGGCAGCACGCCCATACAATATCCTGAAGGAATGACCAAGAGGTTTGCTTCAAAAGTGTAGCCTCGAACTCAAATATCAATGTAGACATGCCTTCAGAACATTGAAGTCCAAGAATCTGAAAAAAACCCCAAACACCTGAGAAGCTGGCAGAGTTAAATGGAAGGTCAGTAGGTGCTGCTTAGCTTGCTGGCCACACAAAGTCCCTTCTCCATACATACCTGGCTTCTCTTTCCCATGGGGGGTGAGGAGGCTGAGGGACCCACAGGCTGCGGGGCAATGTGTTGGGTCTGCCTGAGATGGAGTTAATTTTCCCCACAGCAGCCCTCCCAGTGCTGGGCTTTGTACCGGCAGCTGGAAAGGTGCTGGTAACACCCTGGTGTTCTGGCAGCATCAGGGCTCTCTCCAGCCTTACCCCTCTGCCAGTGGGCTGGGGGTGGGCAACGTCTTGGGAGGGGATGTAGCCAGGACAGCTGACCCAAACTGACCAAAGGGATATTCCATACCACATGACATCTGCTCAGGTATAAAAGCTAAGAGAAAGGAGGAGGAAGAGGGACATTAGTCATTTATGACATCCATCTTCCAGAGCAACTGCTATGTGTACTGAATCCCTGCTTCCTGGGAAGTGGTTGGATATCGCCTGCTGATGGGAAGTAGAGAATCACATCATTTGTTTTGTTTTGCTTCTGTGCGTGTGACCTTTGCTTTTGCTTCATTAAACCATCTTTATCTTGACCCACAAGCTTTTTTTTCATCTTATTTTCTCTGCCCCCCCATCCTGTTGAGGAGGGGAGTGATAGAGAGGCTCGGTGGGCACGTGGCGCCCAGCCAAGGACAGACCACCTTAATGCACACTGGCAGCAAACACCATACCATCTACACTTAAGAACAGAGTTCTGTCACAATGTAGAGACACCGACTTGAATCTCAAATGAAGTATGTTTACAGCTGACCACCCTAATCACATCAGCTTTGCTCAGGACTTTGGTGCCTTTAGTTCCTGTACAGGGATCATCACCAGCAGCTCTGAGGTCTCAGTCTGATTTTCTCCTGCATGGCACCTGCTGGTCTCTGGGCAGGAAGGCAGCATCTGACCCCTGAGGCTCAGATGGCAGCTCACAGGGCACTAGTGCCTAGGAGTTGGGTGCTCTTGTTCTGTTGGGGATGTGAAGTCCAAAGTTGACAGGGCTGTCTGCTGTGCCCATGTTAGATCCTCTTTCCTACAGTCTATGTGCCAAGTCTCACTGTTTTCTTGGTAAATTTTCTAACAAGCTTTCTAATTAAACAAAATTGAGGTTAGAAAACATTATATACAACTCTAAGGATATCTTCTTCCTGTGATAGCTCTGCCATAGCTGTAGCTGTTATCATGAATAACAAATCCTCCCTGGGATTTCTTACTTAGAAGAAGGGAATACGCCTCTACATTTGCTGTTTTTCTGTTTAAATGTCATATTTAGTGTTGCAGAGTTCTGGTAAAAAACTTTTTTGAACACTGATGCTGTAGACGTTTTTTTCAGAGAGGTGGTTCAGAATATGCAGGCAAAAGGTCATTAAGAAGCTCAGGGAACATTCCTTTTCTCAGTGGCCTGGCTTTGCCTGCAGTAGCTTTATCTCTTAGCACCCTATAGAGAAATGTTTTCTTACAGCCAGAGTTTTTACTCTTCCCAAGTGAACTTCAGTTTTTGTAGCTCCCACAAGCAGTGCCCCAGCTGCAGCCGACTGACTCACCGACTTCTGCTTTCTGGGAATTTGGTCAATCCTTTCACTGACCTCCCAGACAAATATCAGCCAGTGTTTCTTCTACTTGTACTGGGTTGGTTGCCTTCTCTCTTTTACTTAAAGAGTCTTTCTGGTTTGATGTAATAGATTGCCACCCTTTTTGATCAGTTTTCCTACTTTTCTTTGTGAGTGGAGTGGTTTTACTTAACTTGTCATTGCTGTTGGTAGCCCATTTTCTGCCATTACCAATGGGTCTGTGAAAAACCAAGTTTTTCATTTCCACTGTAAAACCAAAACAGCTGTTAAAAAAACCCACAAACCAACAACAAAAAAAACCCAAAGAAAAACAATCTAGTCAAAAGATATTTTACTAATTTCTTCTTTTCGAAGGAAGACCACGAAATATGGCACTTAATGTGAAGTGTTCTATTTAATCTGAAAAGGAATATTCTTAAAAGCACCAAAGATCAGAGCAAAATAAATGGTGTTGATTTGCCAGCCTTCTGGAGGACGTGGAAGTTATGGCTCCCCTTGATCTAGTAGTTTAAGCAGCCACGTTATTTCTTGGAAACTCAGGTACCAAAATGATCTGTCGTGAGTTAAATATCTTAAAAGATTGTTCTAAAACAACCCCTATGGTCCTTTCTGTTGGAACTGCTCCACTTTGAATAGATCGCAGGGTCTTGCCCAAGTTTTGGCTGGGATGCAGTTAATTTTCTTCCTAGTAGCTGGTACAGGGCTGTTCATTTGGATTTAGTATGAGAATAACGTTGATAACACAGCGATGATTTAGCTGTTGCCAAGCCGTGCTGACCCTACCTCAAGGACTCTCCAGTTTCCCAGGCTCTGCCAGTGAGCAGGTACACAAGGAGCTGGGAGGGAGCAGGGCCAGGACAGCTGACCCCAACTAGCCAAAGGGCTATGCCATACCATAGAGCGTCATGCCCAGTATATAAACTGGAGGCGGCTGGCTGGGAGGGGCCCTTTGCTTCTCGGGGGCTGGCTGGGCATCGGTTAGTGGGTGGTGAGTAACTGTATTGTGCATCGCTTGTCTCCCTTGGGGTTTATTTCTCTCTGTCTTTTTGTTGTCTCCTTTTTCTTAATTATTATTATTATTTTATCTCAGCCCATGGGTTTTACCTTTTTTTCCTGATTATCCTCTTCGTCCCACCGGTGGGAGGGAAGGGTGAGTGAGTGGCTGCATGGTACTTCCCAGCTGGGGTTAAACCATGACAGATGCATAGAGTGTAATAGGGGAAATTTCACTATAGTGAATACAATTTTGGCTTGTGCTTCAGCAAATATTTTTAGGTTATGGTTATATAATTATATATAAGTATAAGCATATACATGTCCATGTACATGCATGTACATATATATGTAGACAATATACCTATATATTCATATTAGAATATCTAAAAATAAAACCCAAGTTACATGTATAAACACATAAAGGCACACCTTTGTAGACACATGTACTTATCATTGTTTTATATATTGCATGATCAATAGTGTTTCATGATTGTTTATGTGAGGGCAGATCAGGAAGGTTGATAGCACCCCTCTCTGCAGGGCAGAATCGCTGCAGGCATGGGGATGCTGCTCAGAACCCTTCCCAAGGTGGGAAGGGCAGGAGCTGACATCTGCGCTCACACTGGGTGCTCTGATAAAGTAATATCTCTAAAAGTGCAGAGTTATTCTTGTGTTTTGTGAAGTCAGTAAAAATATTTTCGTATAAAGCCCTGGATTAATTTAATGAGACACTGTCCATATTCAGCCCAATACTGCTGCACTGGAGCATCCTCACTTCCTTAAGGAAGGATGAAGAAGAGCTGCCATGTTATTTGTGTTCTTTTTAATTTCATTTTATTCATATTATTTTGGGACCCATTGGTGCTGCATGTGTCCCTGCCCACTATACTCGAGCTACCATTGTTTCACCCTATTGAAATTATTAAGGATCTTTTCTGATGGATAAATCACAGGACCGATGTTTTCTTTTTTGTACTGTTAAACATTGTCCCGGCAAATCCTTCTGACTTGTTTTCAGAGATTTCAAACTCTCCTCTATCTTTAAAACTTTAAGAGTTCTTTGGCAACTCCTCATTTTATACTCTTCTAGGAATAAAATTATTTCCTGAAACATACAGCAAAATGCCTATTTTTTAATGTGCTTGAATCAGAATGATCCCTTTAACTATGAGGTATTACAAATGCACACTAACACTAGAAAATGAGTCATTAGTTTGGTCATCATTATACTATTCTTTTAAACCTTTTTCTTTTTTTTTTTCTTTTTTTCTTCTAGCTTGGATACAGAATCTTTAGACTTCTGTGTATAAACATGATTGGTGCCTCTCACATAGTGAGAACTAACAGAATAGGATTAGTGGTTTGTAGTCACTGAACCAGTGTAATTCAGTGTAGTTTAACAGTGCGGTTACATGGAATATTAAATTCGTTGAGTAGACTGAGAAATCTGAAATGCAGTTTGCAGTAACACCTAGAAATGTCACCTAACTCATAATACACATGTAAGTACGTATTCCTCTAACCTCAGTGACAAACAGCTCTGCAAACAATCTGTACTTTTTAACAGTACCAAGTGATGGTTTGCTGGCTAAACAAGTTGGTTTAAAAAACAAGTCTGACTGCAATGTTATCTTTTTGGAGAAGGAATTGTAGTTCATCATATTAGTAATGCAAACACCACGAAAACAGAATATGCTCTGAATGAAATGACTACAGCGATGCAGGATTCAGTCGTGCCTTTGAGGCAGTGAAGTACAGCAGGAGTGCTGCAAGGTTACCAGAGGCACAATGCCTGATAAATTTTCCAGCAAATCAGACTGGAACTGTATGCTCTGAGGATGATGCTCTGTGATTTGAAAGATCTGGGTTCAGTTTCTGGCTCTGCTACAGATTTCCTCTAGGCAAACCACTCACATCTTGCTGTGCCTCAGTTCTCCATCTGTAAAAGGGAGATAATGATTCCCTGCCTTGCAAAGGGTTTGGGAAGATCAGTTCATTAATGTTTGAAAGGTGTGGTGCTGGAGAGCATATTGCTGCCGAGCCGGTTGGGAATACAGCCTCAGCAATACCCCCTGATGCTTGTGAAGCACATGTTCGTCTGGGGAAATACACTTTGTTTTCTCTTCCCCAGGTTGGTGAGAGTGGCTGCGGTCTTCCCACTTCAGGCAGGGCATGGGCTGGGGAGAACTTGCAGCGAAGGGAATTGCCTGAACATCCATTTGAAGACTGAAGATGTGACCTCTTTCTGGTTTTCTTAATCTTGTCTCCATCCAGCTTATGCTCTAACGTTGCTGTTGAGGCTTTTTGATATACAAAATTGGCTGACATGGTGAAAGATTTATCTGCTTCCCCCCCTGCTATCTATCCATAGCTGAATGAAGCAACTGTTGCTTCCTCAATAAGCAAATACAAACCGGGAACTATTCCCTTCCCCCCTTGCAGTGTGATTGCTCAGACAATGTTTAAATGACTGCATCTTTAAAACCCGTAAAACTGTGGAGAACTACAAGATTAACAGGATTACCAAGGTATCCAGGCCTGACAACTCTCATATACCGTATATTCTGAAATAGATGACCAAAGAAAATATTATATTCGTTATCTGTTATGTTCCAGAGCTGAATTTCCAAATATTCCCTCTAAGTATTAGTCCTCTGCCCTCAAAAGCAGCTGAAAGGATGTGGTGGTTTCTCTCAATAAAATCCATGCAGAGGTGGTGAGGGGTCATTAGGCCATGGACACTTGCAGTGCTTTACCCCTGAGATATTACACTAAGTAGTAGTCAAAAGATCCTCTGTGAATGGTATTTGTTGGAAAAACGGCCCGTGGTCGGATGAACTGCCTGCAGTAACATCAAGCTATTTTAGACAAAGACAAAATTTAACCTCACAGTCCCTCTGATAAAATGATATTGGCTGACTCAAACACTTTGATCCGAAAACATTGTGAGAAGGCGATGCTGAAGTGGAGAGGCTCAGCGACATTCAAATTCATGTGGTGGTCTGCTTCCTCGGTAAACTTAGCTGCGGAAGAATCCGTACCTTTCTTACAGAGAATGGTCCTGTTCCACATGGTGATCATCCTGCATATAAAGTCTTTCAGTGCAGATTTTCTCCAAGCTTCTAACCTAAACCATGTAAAGAATGTCAGGTAAGTGAAGAGATAGAAGTGAACACATCTTGACTAAGGTGTTAATTAGTTTGAAGAAAAAATTGCTAGTAGCATGCCGAAAGCATGTGGGTGGTTTCAATGATAGCTGGCAGCTTCTCTGGGGATATTCCTCATTTTGCCTTTTAAAAAATGGCCTGAAATATCCATTTTTGGAAGGGTATGTGTTTGTGAGTACTGCATCTGCAGTTAATAGGGAAATTAGTTTAAGTGTAGTAGGTAGAAAAATCATGGTTATAGTACTTGAATTCCTTGCTTTCTGAAAAAGAAATATCTTCATAATTGGTGCTATTAGAGAAACGGGCCCATGAGATTGGGAATCTCCTATTTATTTCATTAGTCATATAGCAGAGGAATAAAATCTTGCAACACATCAGTTTCCAGACCTTGAAAATGCAGCAGTTCTGCATATGATTCTTGCGCCCCATCCATTAATAAAATATCAGACTGCCTTCTGCTCATATTAAATGACAAGATTAACATCTATCAGCTTCAATTCTTTCTCTTCCCCCTGCCCTGAACTTTAAAGTTTCTCTGAAATGGTTTAATTGAGATCAATGGAAATAGTTGCAGAATGAGGTGCAATTCAATGTGATGTGAGCGTTGGGGTTGATATAATCAGGGATAAGAGGGGTAAAATGAGGAGAGCAAGTGACTTCTTTGCCCATCTGTGCACTAGAGAACAAAAAAGCTGGATTCTGTATTCCCATCACTTCTCTCTACTGCAGCCACTAATTGAACTGTGTAAATGCAAACACAATGAAAGAGTTGGATCCGATGGCAATAATACAGTATGGGATCCTTACCCTGCAGCCTGGCTTCTGTTCAGCGCCATTAGGGTGCCTGGGAGACAGGCAAGATCTCTACATTTTTTATGTACTTAGAAAAAAAGAATGAAGACCCTGATGTTATATTGTTTAAGCTTCCAGCATTCCTGGAGTGGAGATCTGTGCTCCATAAAAGCACTGGCTGGGATGGTGTTCGATCACATGCTTGGTCTTTTGTGCTGTGGATGTGTTTTCTGTGTTTAGAATTGTTTCTGGTTAGTCTTTTCTAAGGAGAGGAAAATGGATCAGCTGTTACTAAGGTTTTACACTAATTGTGTTAGAGAATAAGAGGAAATGCTGTTGTTTAGATATAAAAATAGTGTATTTGGCATATATATATATATTTTTTTTGCAAGTGTATGGCTCCACAGAAAATGTCAATTACTTATTCACAGATGTAAAGAGTGGATCAAAACATATCGATTACTTATTTGCAGATGAAAAGAGTGGATCAAAACAGACACGGAATGTCCTGCAGCATGGCAAGGAATCTGGAGTAAGGCGCTACGAAAGGCAAGCAGGGTGGCATTTCAGCCTCGGTAATTGCCCATCAAATTATTTCTTTCAAACTGCACCTGATATCTCTCAGGGTATTTAATGTTAGCGAGCCAAGGCAAATTACGTACTTTTCCTCCCCGTAGCCACTGAAGTTCAAGATGAAGCACTGCCCTGGTGTCGGAAAGGTAAGTGAACGCTGCTTTCAGGTGGGTGTTGGGCACAGGCAGCTGCCCAGCGAGGGGCAGGGGGAGCCACCCACAGCCCCGGCTGCCACCCAGGGCTGTCCCCAGAAAAAAGCGCGGGGCCTGGCCAGCACCTGGGGAACCTTGGCCACCTGAGGAAGCCTGCAGTACATCTTATAAAAAGGTTGGTCTCTTGATGTCTAACAAACCCACTCTTAATTTATATTTAATATTGAGTTACATAGATATAAAGGCATGGGAAACCATTTTATATGTAGATCTTCATCCTCCTTCTTGAAAAGGGACTATGTTATTTCCCTGGTGGAGTTCTCCCATGCCATGTGCATAGAAATCCTGTATGCCTAGGATTTTGGTAGACAGCTAGGAGAAGCAAGCGTGAAGACTGATAGAATTCATTCTAGTCTTTCTAATAACTTTCTCAAATTCTCCTCAGCAATCATATACTTTTCAAATTGCAATTGTCAAATTGTTGTCAAATATTATCATTCAAACGCTAAAGCATTGTGCCAACAGTTTTATTTCCCCATCTTTTCTCTTTGGCTAAACTATGCGTTATGCCCTGAAATGCTACCTCAGTCTTCGTGCCCCTTTTTTCTATTCTTCCTCAACTTTAAATTAATTAAAAACATATCAATAGAGAGGATATTCTTATAATAACAGGGTTTCACATACATTGTATAGTCTCCCAGTTATCTCTCATCTCGTATCTTCACTGAGGCTTTATCATCTAGAATGTAAAGAAATCAGTGTCACCTGGCTTCTACAGCTGCTGAGCACCACCCTCAGAGTAATCATCTTTGATTCTCATTAAATTCTATTGCACTTAGGTAGTTTAACTGATACAATACTTGCACTTTCCTCGCAGTCCCTTGTTTAAATAGTGTCTCATTCATTTTAATACAGTCACCTAGACTATTTTGAAACAAAATCTGAAGTGTAACACTTAAAGCATTTCAATGCTACAGAGACACTTACCTACAGACCTGAGAAATAACAGAATAAAATAAAAAAGATGAGTTTATCTGCCTCTTCTAAGCCCTGATTATCAGTTGCTTGCATTTAGACAAATGAAACTCCTATTGAACTTGGATGTACATGATTGTTGGGTGAACGTGTCATAAATGATAGAAGGCATAAAAAGCTAGGGAGGCAAGGGGGCCTACGGGATGATTCCTGCTCACTATTCCAACAGTTAAAAATGTTGTCTCTAACAGTCATTTGTAATAACAGCCCACTTGAGGGGGGTCTGTAAAATTAATATCTTGGTGTGTACTTGTCTAAATGTGAGCTGTTGTGTTTTACTGATGATCTGTGAAGAATTGTATCATTGAGTACGGCTATCAGCATTATTGCCTAGAAGTCTGCTTGAAGTTTGAAACTCACCTTTTCTAAGTTGTTTTTTTTTTTTTTAATTCAGTATAATGTCTTAATCCATCTACTGGAAATTTGAATAAATGAGCTTCTTAAACACCTATTCTGAGCCCTCCATTCATTATTTACATGTTCCTTATTGAACAAGTTAGAAGCACAGTATTTTTTCCAGTTCCATTTTTTAAATTAATGAGTTTACAGTTCAAGACTTTTCTTTAAAGTTACTCATGCAAATGTGGTGGTTCCAACTTCTTTTCACCATTACAAAATCATTTTCTAAAATAGAATGCATTAGAAACCATCATTCCATTCCACTGGAGCATTTCCCAGAGGGTGAATTTCATTTCACCCACCTAAAACAGTGAAAAGGACTTTTCTGAGTAAGTTTTGACAGTTTGGGAATTTATCCACATTACATTATAACTGTCCTTTGGCTCTGTGAATAACATCCCAGCACATTTACCTTTAGTTATAAAATCTACCTGGCAGGAAGAAGTAGCATCAATCCTGGAGGAGAGGAACTATTTCAAAAAGGGGGTGCAGTTGGTAGGGGAGGGGGATCCTCCTGAAGGTCATTCACGAGCAGAGGCCCCAGGGTGACACACTCTTGGTGTGGGTGGGCTGCTGATGTGGCACTGAGCTCAACGGACTCTTTTCACAGAAACCCATATTAGCTGATGTGGAAGGGGAGGTGGGGGGAAACCCTTACTGCAAGCAGGTAGGTGGGAAGCTAGTTGGTCTTTCAGTGACAATACGCCCCAGATGTGAGAGAAGTTACTAGGGGAGCAAAGACACACTGAGACATTTGTTCCCAGTGAGACACTGACATTTTCGTAGTCCAATGTCGTCGTGTCTTTGTGGGGGCAGGGGACCCCTATGGTGCAAGGGCTGTTGCCCTCTGGGGTGGGTGCTGCCAGGCAGGGAGGCTATGGGCAGCAGTGCTCTGGGCAAGGAGTTGCTCAGGCTGCTTGGGGAGGGGTGGCATCAAGGTCTAGTGTATCAATCTCCATTTCAGTCAGACTTGCTGGTTTCTGACGTTCCTCTAAGCCCCTGAGGAAAAAGCAACAGGACTCACTGCTGGTTTTGAGGTCCCCACAACAGACTCATGAAGATGCATGATGAAGCTGTTAACAGGCATCTCAAAAGCAGCAGTAACCTTGTAAAGGAGAGGAAGAAGTAGAAATCCCTAGTGGTAAGAGAGAAGCAGCAATATGCACTGACTGAAATGGCTTAGCATGCACAAATGGGCTGAAAACAACAGCAATAAGACAATAAGCCAGCTGTTCTGATGAACACCTTGTCCCTTAGGCCAAATGATCCCATTTACTACAGAGAACTTGTTTTCTTCATGTGTTTTCTTCATAGAACAGTTTATTTGCAAAAGATCTTTCTGTATGGTTACGATATATCTAATTGAAACCAATGCTCAATCGTTTATTATATGCAGAATAGAAGATATTAAATATAGCCATGCAATTTAATGTTTATATAAATTACCCATCTAATATTCATGTGCATTAAAGTAATTCTTTCCAGAAAGAGCTTGTACTAACCTATGATATCCATGTGGATTTTCTTCTGAATCTTTATTGTTATTGCAAAAATTAGGATCAGTAGCTGGGTCAACTGCCAAGGAAAGTCATGGGAAGGGTTTCAGATAACACAAATTTCTATACATTTAATCTGTACCTTGATACTCTAGAAAAGAACAGCATTGGTCTATATCCTACAAAGTGATGTATTGTTTTCATGTGAACCATCTCTCAAGGCTGTATCTGTAGCTGCCTCTGATATTCCCAAGAGTCATGCAACTTCTAAAATAGGAAAAGTTGACATATTTTAACTCAATGTAAAAAGCAAGAAAACTTAGAGGGAAGTGCAGGCAGTTGGTAAAAAATTAGTAGCATAGGAAAGCTGAATTTCCACCTGAATGAGGTGGCAGTAAAAGGTGACGTTACTTAATGTGATTCAGGGAACACAAGGGCAACCCGTGCCCTCACTGTGAGCAGTTACTGAAATAAACAGGCTTTTGTTTCCATCCACGAAAACTGGCTTCTCTTTTTGCAGACTCAGTGGGTATTCATCTTTCTTTCTGCTTATGACTCATTCTTTATAGATATTTCAAAAGCTTTACTCATCTAGTGAGGAAGACTAGCTAATGTTGAGCAATTTAAGTCACCAGTCACACCTCATGGAAAAAGCTGAAGTACTTGGCTGAAGCTGGTTTTTCAAAGCCATTTATAGATTCCAGTTTTCCAGCCATGAGCCAAGCACTTCTGGAAGAAAGAGTCCAGAATTCAGATCCATATATGCATGAAAAGTTTAGGAATGGCAAAATATGTTGAAAATTTTGGAGATTTATCTGGAATGAAGATAGGAGTAATGGTCCCCTGGCAAATTAAGATGAAAACTTGTAAATCTGAGAGTACGCACTGAACTCTGCTGAACACAAACAATTAAAGGTAGTTTGACTATAGCAGTCATAGGTGCAGTTAGCTGATGCAGTTATAAATTAATTAAGGCTTTCACTGTTACTTTTATTGACTGAAGGAAAAGATCAGCAGGACGTATTGATTCTTCCCAATATTTTTGGATCAGAATTTGGGAAATCAGGATTCTTGCATTGGAGCAATTTTGTTCCAAACATGCTCTCATCCCTGCAAAAGATGAATTACAGCCACTGTGAAGGGACTGAGCTCAGCTCAGGACAAGCTGTAGAACTAGATGTCCTATGATAACACAGTGGCTTGTATTAAGTTACCTAATGGGCCACTGAGTAGGCTCTTAATCTGTTTGTCCATCTTTGCTATTTCAAGAAATGGGGATAATAAAAGTAATAATACTTTGAGGGCTTAAGCAATAAGACTTCTGTGATGCGTGGGACTTGGTGCTGGCAGAGGTCTTCTCTCACTGTCTCTCACTATCTCACTATGCAGTGCACAGTGGGACGTCTGTTTTGTTTTGGACATGAAAGCAGCTAGTAACCACAGCAGTTATCATTTAGTCAAAATGTTCTGTGTCTATTGTACCCTGGAAACACTTTTGCTCAGTCCAAAATGACAGCCTGATAAAGTTATTTTATATTGCTATTGTACTAACTAGTTACTAACCATAGTTGGTGCACCTTACTGATTGATAGGAGTTAGTGACAGCATGCCATACTAGCTCAGTTGTGTGATAGCCATGACAAAACAAATTTTTACAGAACTATCACAACTGAGCCAATTGCCTAGATCATAACCAATAAATTATACCGCTGCTACAAACAGAACGGTATTTAACCATCACACAATGGGTGTTTGAAAGTAAGGCGCTCCAGCTCCTATTGTGATTGCTATTGTTCTGACTGAAGGCAGATTTTTAACTATGCCAATATATGTCAGTCTTTCAGCCTGAACCAAGATCAAAAGTTTTCAAGTAAAAGGCGATGGAGTAATTAGACTCACCTACCTGAAGCTTAAAACAGATAGCTTGCAGTAAGTTCCTTGTACAACTTTTCTCCTAGTGCTCGGTCATACTTTGAGCAGGATTAGTTACATCATGGTAGAGATTTCTGCCGGGTGGGATGAGATGTGTTCTAAAGCAGAGCAAGGTTTTGCTTGGGGGGAGAAAAAAGTGACTATGTTTTTTAGGGTTTGGATTTTTTTGGTTTTGTTGACAGTTGCTTTTTAGACTTATTCTTATGGAAAAGTGACTTAGATATGTGCCTTTAAGTGCTGAGGCAGCGCACAAAAGAACCTTTTGGGGAAGAGCAGCTGGGAACTGCCTGGTGGGAAAGGGCCTGGGGGTGCTGGTCAGGAGCCGGCTGAACAGGAGCCAGCAGTGTGCCCAGGTGGCCGAGGCGGCCAACAGCATCCTGGCTTGTAGCAGACACGGCGTGGCCAGCAGGACCAGGGCAGTGCCCGTCCCCCTGCGCTGGGCACCGGTGAGGCCGCCCCTGGACCCCTGTGTTCAGCTTTGGGCCCCTCACTGCAGGGGGACGTGGAGGGGCTGGAGCGTGTCCAGAGCCGGGCAGGGGGCTGGGGCAGGGGCTGGGGCACCAGCCTTGTGAGGGGTGGCTGAGGGACCGGGGGGGGGTTGGCCTGGAGAGGAGGGGGCTCAGGGGGGACCTGATCGCTCTCCGCAGCCACCTGACAGGGGCCGTAGGCAGCGGGGGTCGGTCTCTTCTCCCGGATAACGAGCACGAGAGGAAACGGCCTCACGTTGCGCCAGGGGAGGTTTAGGTTGGGCATTGGGAAAATTTCTTCACGGGAAGGGTGGTGAAGCGTTGGGACAGGCTGCCCAGGGTGGTGGTAGAATCACCTCAAAAACTATGCAAAAATGCATAGATATGGTGCTTAGGGGCATGTTTTAGTGGTGGGCTCTGCAGTGCTGGGTGAAAGGTTGGATTTAATGATCTCAAGGGTTTTTTCCTTAGACCATGATTCTATGATTCTATGGACCTTGAAAAGAAAGCAGAAGAATGCTATCAAGGAAAGGAAATAAGAGACAGTTATGAGCTACATACTAACATAGAAAGTTTTTTTTTACCTCTGTACCAAAACTGAAACAAAAATTTCATGAAAGGAAATATTCTATAGCTGTTATAAAACAGATTATAAAAGATTAACTTGAATCTTCCAGGAAAGTACTGTACCTTCCTTGCAGTAAATGTATCTGAAAAGTGGCTGATCGTTTGAAGCAGGGTTCAGATCTTCCTGATGAAATCTGGGTTGCTTCTCAGATGTGCAGAACAGAAAAGCTGTAGAGTTAGAAAGGGAAAGGTTAACAGTCATTCTGAGTTTCCTCAGCCTCTCTTTGATCAGTAAGAATATTAAAACTGTGTGCTTTATGCTCTGTAGCATAGCCAGAGTTATCAGAGATAAAGTGCCAAGGTCCACAAGTTCATAGGGGCAGACAGTAGTTTACCATAGCCAAAGATCTAAAAGACCTAAGTAAGATCAATATTATTTTTGGGATGCAGTTAAGAACATGGAGTTCTCCTACAAGAATATTTAATAAAATCTATTTTCTCTTCCGAAGAATTATGCATATCAGTCTCTCACATATAAGCCAGCCTTCAGTAGATAGGTCCCAAGTACTTGGTCCTACACTGAAGTTAAGACTACCTTTTGTCTGGTGAGATTGTAGCCTCCAAAGCTATAAGGTATCTGGAGGTACAGAGACAGATGTTTGTGGTAGGGTGAACATGGACTAATTCATATTGTATTAAAAATGCAGTTGAGGGAGAGAACTTGGGACAAAAATCTTTAGAAAACACTTGAACAATGGAAAGCCAACAACAAATTGTCCCAGCTGCTAACCAAGAAAAAGACGGCTCTGAAAAATAGAAGCGGGGAAAAAGTATAAAGAAAGCTTGTGGATGATTAAGTAGTTTTTTATAGATTCATAATTAACCTTTGCATAAAATAATTTAATTCTGATAATCAAATATATACCGTGACTGTACAGAAAGGTCTGATGGTCCTGGAATTGAAAAGGAAGATATCACTTTCATATTAAATTTTTCAAAGCACTCTTCAACACCACAGTTTTAGCTGGTTCTCTGAACTCAAAGTTAAGTTTGGGAATTCTGGGGTTTTTTAGAAAGCTTTCACTTTGTTTCCTTTTGCACAGAGATTTTATAAAGCCTTGTATGGAGGATTGTCCTGTGAGAAGTTGTCTTATGAAAACATCCATAGTATCAGCCCTCAGACATAAAACCTCCAAAATTAATTTGGTTTTCTGCTGGCCTAAGAATCTTCTAGTTCTTTTCTGTTCTGATTAACAGAGAAAAATGCTGAAACAAAAGTCAAGCTTTCTCACTGAATTACATACAGAATGAGGCAGAAAGTTCTTGTTCACACAGATATGTATGAGAAGATATATGCCAGAAATGAGGGGAAAAAATACAGGAAACATATCATGCCACGGCATGATGCAGCTCTTCAGAGAGACCTTAGCATTTTGTGCAATCTGATTAAATTTCAAATAGTTTTTTTGTATACAAAATTTATGTTTTAATAAATTTATATGCATATCTCTACAAATACACACCCTTCCTTTATTATACTAATGAAGTGTGCTTTTGTAGGCTAAACCCACTGTTATGATCAGTAGAAGCTCTGAGCAGTCTTAAAAACATTTTTGCTGATGGAAATAGGAATAATTCTTAATATATCTTTTTTACAGGTGGGAAAATGAACTTTAGCACTGCAGTAGCACACACAATGCAGTAGGTTTCATGGTTTTTTGATATTTATATACACAACTCATTAACTTTTAAATCAAGCAGGATCGTTCATTTATTAGATATATCCTGTGCAGTAGTGACCATCTCATTAGTAACAAGCACCTGAAAATAACTAGCCACAACTAACATTAACTCCAAGAATTGCATAGTCAACAGAAATATCACAAGGATGACTTAAATATCAATGCTTGCAGCCATACCTCTGCTAAATAGCATCACTGACAAATTTCTTTCAAGTACTGAATTACTGGACTATGTCTATTTTATAATCTGTTGTTTTAACTCATAAGTATATAGTAGTGTTACAGAAATTTTTATATGCTTCCTAAATAGTAAGCATATGTAAGCTATTTTATACAGTAACTGAGCTGTTCTTTTTCTGCCTTGATTGTTTTTTTGATATTATTAAGACATCAGGTGATATATGAAAACTATCTCAGAACGGAAATGTGTTTGAGATTTGCAAAGTCATGTAAGTGATGGATGAGGTGAATGCAGATCCATTACTTGCCAAATCCTATAATACAAGAATTGAGTAAGCAATACAACTATTACAGAATTTATGACAGCTAACAGAAAAGTTATGTTGTTTGTTTGTGGGGTTTTTTTTGGTTTAGTTTTTTTTTTTAATGGTGAACAGTGAACTTCTGAAATTTGTTGAGCTGGGGAAAAAAAAAAAAAAAAGCTGAATGTTATTACCAGAGGTTCAAAAAACATTGTGCAAAATTCATGTTCAGGCAGATAGTTCATAATGGATATTGATGGGAATAGGCAGAAGTGTGCCCTCTGACATCCCTTGTGAATGATTGGAAGACTGTAAGAGCAATGGACCTCTGGTAGCGGCTGGGATGTTAGTTATTTTACATTCTCATAAGGGACCAGAAGACTGAGAAATTATATGATCCAGATGCCAAAAATTACCACTATTGTCTAAATACCTTGAAGATCTCACTCTGTGATTCCATGTGACAGTTCAGCGTTTGGGCTGCTCAGCCACAGGGGTGAATGCATATTGCTTTTTCATTTCCTTTAAAAACACTTCTTTTCACAGTGTATTCTCATAGACAGAATAGGCATACCACATTTTTTGGTATACTTTAAGTGTCTGGCTGTACTTCTGATGGAAGAGTAAAGGCTGGGTACCTCTCATAAGCTGCTTTTCACCACGTCAAGTATTGGTGAACACTATCATCCTTGCCCTTACTGAAAGAAGCTGTGAGATCAGGAACAAAGATGTCCTCATGAGCAACCACAATGAAATTGGAGGGTAGGGGTCTTCTGTACATATTAGGCTCCACAAGCAGTCCCAGCTGAGGGAAAGAAAGATGCAGGACTGTTAGATGTAGGAAGGGTTCAAGAGAAGGACATGAGCACTGGTATAAACCAGCACTTCCAATTCAGTGGTGTGTTCAGTCAAAACGGGGTCTTAAGTAGAGCAGTTTATGCAGTATGAATATCGGATGATGAATTATCTACAACTGCTACCTCTGTACATTAAAGAGGTTTAACAAGCCCTGTTAAGGTTTACTGCCGTCCTTTTCTTCCCTTCCAATCCTCTCAAACTTGCATTCAGTAGCTCTCACACAGGCATTTCGGAACAGCTCCCACATAGTAAACAGCGGGATATCCTCAAAGCAGTGCTGAAGGAACCTCAATAGAGGCTGGTCCTGTCCCTGCCCAAAGGCGGATTGCAGAGCTGCTATGTGGACAGGCTTCTCTGCAGGCCTCCCAGCAGTGATGAATGTGATGAAACAATTTTGCAGTTATTGCCATGGTTTCACAGAAGCTCTTGTCTCTTTAGACACAGACATTTCTCTTTCACCTGAGTCTACAAAGAGGATGTCAAGGAGTTGATCTTTCTAGCTGTAAATTCACATTTGTATTACTGCTAAAACACTTCATCGGGTTTTTAGGGATGCCATTCTGTGGACATAGCCCAAAACCAGAGACGCTGCAGACCTCTGGAGTGCTGCTCCCCAACCCTGCAGTGCTCCACAGATTTCTCTCTCTTTTGGTCTCTAAAGGTCTGTGGAAGAACTGAATTTGGAGAGTTAAGGAGGTCAGTCCCAGCGGCACGGGAGGGTGTCATGGCTGAGCAAGGGACACAGGTTGAAAAGGTTATGGTGCAAATCACTAAAGACACAGGGAAGAAAACTGAGCATCCAAATGTTGGAAAGTCTGTTCCTTTTCTAGGACACAGTCAGAAGATTATTTGCTTTTAGTGCAAAATCCTCATGCAGAAATTGAAGGGAGATTTTTGTTTGATATGAATAGTGTATCCTGTATCCATCTCCATCGCTGTGAGGCACACCCAGATCAGGCTGGGTGAAGTCATCAAGTTGCAATGGAATAATTTGCTGTTTGCAGGTTTTGAACTGTGTCTGAATAGTCTCTAGAGATTTTTGTCTTTCAGCTATGTCATTAAAGACTTTTTTTCTAACGAAAATTGCTCTTTCTTTAAAGTAGTATTTTGTCCTTCCTTTAAACCATAGACTTGCATTTTTCATAATGTGATTTCTCGCTACAGAGGGAGATTTCATCATTACAGATTAAGATTAAGCAGCAGGAACACAGAAACGGAGAAACAAAGATAGTACCGCT
This sequence comes from Falco punctatus, assembly GCF_963210335.1. Taxonomy (NCBI): domain Eukaryota; kingdom Metazoa; phylum Chordata; class Aves; order Falconiformes; family Falconidae; genus Falco; species Falco punctatus. Next base: position 84,051,023 of record NC_137584.1, read on the forward strand.
ATGCAACTGACTTCAGTGTTACAAATAAAGAAAAAGAAAAATAGCAGAAGAATAAAAATATACAGTTGCCTGAATTAACATTTATTTCACATATTCTATTTACTGTCAACAGGTGACAAAATGGTTAACACATCTCCACTTCTTACTGAAAAAAATATTAAATATTTTTCATTTTTTAGTAGGGAGGCTCAAAAGCTACGTAGAATATTTAAATCTGTTCATGACTAATGTTAAAATCAACAAGGAAACTTGCACTGAAAGAAGTTTATTCATAATTATTTCATAGGTTAGCGATACCTAAGTTTCTATTGGACTCTTTTGTAGAGTTGAGTAAAACAGTAGCGCAAGCTTTGCACATAAGCAGAAATATACATGCACATGTTAAACTCTCCTAAATATACAACTCTGAAAAGAAAACCTTCCTGTTTAATCCACAGAATGCATTCATGCCCAGTCAGGTGAGAATTTATCATGTGCTGCACTGAGGACAAGAACGCTGACAAAGTCCTGTCTGGAAGGCTCTTCACATCTCTGCATAAGATGGGTTTGAAGTGAGCAGACATAAGAGCTAAGTGAGATCGCAGTCCCACCCAACGCCATCATGCCTCTCTGTGACAGAAAACCTGGATCCAAGCAGCTCAAACCTACCAGCTCCTCTTTGCCATTTTTAAATGAAAAAGCTTTACATCTGAAGTCATTTAGGTCAAACACCCGTGTAGTCAAATGATTCAGTGAACTTTCACCTTACTGAACTTAGCCATGTGTGTTCAAATTCAAAATAAATAAAGACCCTCTTCCTTTAGTAGCATGTTTCAGTGTTTAATCATTTTTCCTGTTAAAAAATAGCTCTTACTTTTTATTTCAGTCAGTTTAAAACTCCAGACATTAGTTGTTGCTAAACCATCCCCTGCTAGAATGATTTTACCTTCAGTACCACCTTTTTCTTTCCCATGAAAGAAACAGTCTAATTTACTTCTACGCCGTATTTACTGAAGAGCAATTATTTTTTTTTCTACACACAGAAAGCTGATTTTATTTATCTGTTTGCTAAAACGTCAATGTCTTCAATGAAATTATCAGAGAACCCCATGTATTACAGCAACATGTGTAGCTTATCCTTGAAATTAAGTCTGTTGGGACAGCTTCTCACCCAGACTTGGGACAGCTCCTAATTTAATGAACACCCATTCACTGGAGAGAGACGCTTTCTGGTTATGGAGTCTTGGACAGAATGTTTGGAGAGTGCGTTCTGGTAGAAGAGTTTAAAAAGTCAAAGGAATCATAGAAATGCCATTTATAACATCTGAGAGGCCAATGTATGGGTGACTAGTAACCCCCTCATCCCAACGCAGAGGGACTGAGCTGTGTGGTGCTTGGTTGCTGGCTGGGGTTAAACCACGATAGATGGTCACCTTGTTCCTTCAGCTCTAGAGAATTAGAGAGGTGTGTTCCCTGGCATCAAAATGTCTGGTCACACAACCAGAGCGATAAGGAAGGACTGTGACAGAAAGAAAGAAAGGATGGATTTCTGGTGCCAGCTTCCAGCCCAGGCTCTCTTGCCCAGAGGAGAAAAGCCCAGGCATCTCCTTTGCACAACAAGAACCTGATGATCTCTGTTTCTTGCCGCTGCTTTTAATGCCTCATTATATGTCCATCATCACTCAGCAGAAAAAATTATGTTGTCCAAAGCCAATTATCCAGGAATTTTGATACCATCAGCTTAATGTAATACTGGCATTGGCAAAGGAGCAGAAAAAAAACCAAAGAAATGACAGATAAATAAATACATGTGGAGAGGGATGTTAAGTAAGTCATGTTGAATAAGTAGAAAAAATGTTTAATGGGAAGCAGAACATTTTGCATTTGTTTAAGAAACACCTGACAATAAAAAAAATGCAGGGGCACAATGAAATTCTGATTTTTTTATTTTATTTATTTATTCTGTGAACATTTCATCTTAAAGATCTTGGGAATGTCTTTGAGAGGAACAGAAAGGTTTTCTTCAAAAAACATGGGCTTTTGGTTTGGTAACCCCAGTTTTCTCAGAGATGGTATCCTGCTCTCGCTTGATCACTTATGACACCTTCTCTGTACATCATTTTGAGAAATTGCTAGCCAGCATGTCATGTGAGGACAAGAGATGGTTTTTAATTCATTCAGAGCTGTAGTACTGGGTTTACATAGCAAGGTTTTGGTAGCAAGGGGGGACTGCAGGAGTGGCTTCTGTGAGAAGACCCCGGGAGCTGCCTCCATGTGGGGCTCGGGCAGTTTTGACCAGATCCAAAATGGACCTGCCGTGGGACACCACTGAGCCGGTCAGTGATGCTGGTGGCAACACCTCTGTGCTAAAGTGGTTAAGAAAGGGTAAGAAAGTGCTGCACAGCATCTGTGAGACAGGAGCAAGAGCATGTGAGAGAAAAGCCCTGCAGACACCAAGGTCAAGGCAGGAGGAGAGGGAAGATGGTGATGATGATGATGATGTGTTCCTGGTGGTGGAATAGGGATTCCCCTGCAGCCGGTGACACATGGAGGTTCAAAACTGATTAGGGCTGGGAGGTCTGGGGGCAAGGAGCAATGGATGGGTTTGGTTTGGTTTGGGTTTTTGTAATTGTGTTGTTACAGTTCTGCAAATAATTTTGATTTTTCTTAAAGGGAAGAAGAAAAAATATCCCAGAGCCAGAACCCCAAGCAATCACGTGGACAGCTGGGTAACAGAGGTTGGCTATGGCCGGGTGTCACCCTTCTCTAGGGGCAGAACTTCTGTTACTGGTACATCACGTTCTTAACCATGATGACACTGAATGTCAGATGTCACAAGGGCCTGTCAATAGAGAGGGTGCAGGAGGTGTTACAGCAGTAGTTTGGAACTAAAGTATTATGCTCTGAAGAAAAAATATATGAGCTTTCAGTTGTTTTCCACTAGTAACGTTTTCTGTGGACTGAAAAAAATATTTTCTGAGTCCTTCTAACAATATAATGTTTTCTGTTGCAGAATTATTACAGGTTTTTAAACTGAATAGCAAGGAAATTTTCCTTGTGATTAACTGAGAATACAAAGGATAAAAAGAAATTGTCTTGGGACTACTTCAAATATTAGCTGTCATGATCACAGTGATGAGAGTTAAGTTCCCATTTCTGAAGGTTATATAAGTGTTGCAAATGTGCTTTCATTTTGCCTTATTATAAGGAAAGGCCAACCTAATTTATCCTTTTGGGACCGAGACATTCAGTCTCTTTCTTTTTGGTTAAGTTATTACAGACAGCTAAAAGAAAGAGTAAAGAAATAGATTTTGATAGGAGAGAATATCTTTGGGGATTCCTTTCAAATCACATTTGTAGGCTGCTAATACTATGATAATTGCTTTAAATTCATACCTGAAGGCCTTATAAATTCCACCATTTGCCTTGACTGTTATCAGGCAGTAATGATGTGTGATCCAAAGCCCTCTGCAGCCAAAAAAAAAAAAAATGTAGCTTATTACCTCGGAGAATAAGTTGTGGGTTGTAAAACAAATGAGAGAGGTGCAAGTATTTGAGCTGGGTCACTTAGTCTTCATATCGGGCACGTGTGGCACATTTATTTCCATTCTGTTATCAGACCGTAGTATAAACATCCATGACACAATTGCAAATTTCAGATTATGACTAATCTAATACATGATTAAAAAACTGTTTCTGCAAGCATTCCTGTCATTTCTCATTTCCTAAAATACTCACAAGGAGGAAACAAAAAAAAAAAAAAAAAAAAAAAAAAAAGAAAAAAAAAAAAAGAAAAAAGGCAAGGATACTTTTGTCTGGGAGTTTGTTTACAAGTTGCAATTTTAATATCTCTGGAATCCAACTGCAGTGCTCTATTGTTTGCTAACAATGTTTTCTTATCAAGCCAAACTGGTTGAATTATTAGCAACAGGCATGGTAGAGCCCTGAGGATCAGGAAATTGTATGCCAACCAGTATCATCAATGCCACCTGTGAGGAAAGCTTACTGAAAGATTTAACAAGGAGGAAAAAGAGCACAAAGCCGAGAAAGTAATCTAAGAATAAAAACCATTTTAAAACACCATGGTGAAGCTAAGAATAATCAGCAGATATCTGTGTGCTTAAAATCCAATCAGTTACATAAGATTTTCATATTCGTGCCAGGTCAGACGGGGAATAAGTTATTTTAATTATATATAAAAGACATCCAGTATCAGAAAACCTTCTCTTTCATGGACTGCACTGTGTGGTTGTAACCGTGTGGGTGAAATAGCCAGCATAGCTTAGTGAATTTTTGAACTATTATTAATGTACACTGAAATTGTTGGGAAATGTGCCACAAATTTATGGGCCCTGGGGAGTATCATATGTCTGGAAAGTCTCACTTCAGCAAGTATTCCACACAGGGTAAAGTGATAAGAGAAATCACAGGTATTTGTCTTTTTTTCTTTTTTTTTTTTTTTTCTTTTCTCTCCCCTAAGCCAAGCCACAAAGCAACATTACACAACCGAAAATACCTGGAAAAGAAAAAGAAACCCCAACCAACAACCAGGTTCAGCCAGCTGTATGAAGAACAAAGCCAGGCACATGCAGTCAGTTAGAGATTAAACTGTAGCATTCCCCAGAATTAGGAGGGGAATCACAGATAAATAAAAAAGCTGACAAGCTGACACCTGGATTTATTACTGTAGAGATCAAAACAAGTGAAGAAATTAAGACCATTGACAGTGGTTGCCCACCAGATATCGGGTTATATCTGCAGTGTTGCATAAAGTCTGTGCTTATCACTTGTCTGCAGTAGGAAGGATCCATACTTTAAACAACATCCAGATGTCAGTTTTAAATCTAGAGTGTAATGTCTGCTTTCTCTCACTATTTGACAGATAAAGGAAATAATTTTATATAACAAACGCTCTTATTCTCCTTTACTTGTTATTTTGGATCTATCTCCTTTCAGCAAATTCCTGCCACTTTAATCTTCAAATGATGAATGATAATTGAATGACTGCTAAAAAAATCCCTCCACAACCTGGAAGGAAACCCATACCCAGGAGCCTATCACTCTATAGCATGATTTACTGACACATCCATGTGTCAAGTAAACGAAGACGAAAGAGCAAGCACAAACATGTATGCTTCATAGTAAGTAGGTCACCTTGTCTATCTCTTGGACTGCTCCAACTAGCCCTCTCCATCGCAACCTCTGGTCACGTTGGATAGCCTGAAGCAATGTGGTTCCAAGCCAGACCATATGTTTAGCCTTGAGCCCAACATTAAGTCCCTCTGTGACATGGGCACAGCCTGGGAAGCTCTGGATGCTGGCCAGGAGAGGAGCCGAGACCCTGGGCTGCTTGGGGAAGCCCAGTGTGTGTGATGACATCCTATGCCCTTCAATGAGGCACAGCTGAGTTAGCAGGTGTTGAGTTGTCCACAAATGGGGGTGGTTTTTCCTGTGGGAAGAGGACAATGGAGTCATTGGGGAGCTCTGCTTAATGGGAATTCACGCTTCCAAAGCTGCTGACAGTACAAGCTACTCCTAGGTATGTTTCACAGTACAACTGAAAAAGATGTTGGCTCTGCACTTGTTTTTAGAGAACCTCATGATATTCTCAGGAGAGTTAATGCTCAGAGACAAAATATGTTGTCCTTTATTCTGCTTGCATCATTTTGCATTGCTGAAAATTTAAGATCACGTTCATTTTCTACCATGAATAGACATGGTCTAGGAATGTTTAAGTGCTGGTCAAAAAAAATCAGCTAAGGACCAACAATAAGACTATGGCGTATCATTGTTTTTTCCAAGTCCTGTGACATTTTGTGGGTGAATATGCTGGTATTTTACAGATAGATCTGCAAAATCTGTGCAAAACCCCAGGAATATTTGTGAGATTGGCAGTGGCATTTAAAAAAATATACTTTGTGCTCTCGACTTAAAAGCAAAGCCCTCTCTAGAAGGCTTCTAGAAGGAATTCTAAATTCCTTTATGTCACAATGGAGTGAAGAATTTCCATAAGGTTGCATTTTCTTTGCTTTGTTCTTGTTCTCTTGGCTTTTATTAGCATACTTGATTTAACCGCAGTAATTCTCACACTGGAGGCATTGTCAAAGTGTTAATTAACGGTTAGATTTTTTTTATACTATTGTTATTACATGCTTGACATACACTTTTAAACTTACAAATGACATGCCTTGAACAGTACCAAATCTAAATGTGAACAAAGGCAGTTTATCTATTTTGCTGTGTCAGATTTCCACCCAAGTGAAACCGGGGTCAATGGGATTTCTCTTGCAGCTAAAGAGCTGACACGTGACAGCGCCTGAAATTACAGGCAAAACCACAAAACGTTGTCCTGAATTAACATAAACAGGCACAAAAAAATACTGTCTTTCTCCCTGAAGTAAGATCCGGTATGTTCCAGTTTTGACGTGGAGTTATTCAGCATTTATACGGTAACACTGGGATCCAGCACAGGCTTACGTGTCACTTCAGTGGGCTTTTTGTCTACCACAGAAAGACAAGCTACCTGTTTCCTTCCAAAAACTGCTTATGCCAAATTGAGTGGACATGGCCAAATGCTTTCTCATACGCAGATGATACGTTTCAACAGTAGCATCTTCCCATATGGTGCCCGAAGGAATGAGATTTTGGGGGAGTTTGCCAGAGCAGCATGCTCCCCTGCTGCGATCTCTTCTATTTCAGGATTTCCAGAGGATGCTAAGCCCAAGGAGTAATGTATTATCATTTGTTGATTTCTGTAGGACAGCATTTTTGCATAACTTGCTGTACAGAAGCAATGTTTCTTGGTCAAAATGATCGTTCCAAGTTCCTAAAAAGTAAGGTGAATTGGAAAAAAAAATGAATAGAAGAAGAAAAGAGTGAATGAATGAGTCTACAGCGGGTTGTGAGTACTCACCAGAGTGCAATTAAGAAAACACCTGCTGTTGCTGAACTTTTACTGTTACTCAACTTAGTAGTCAGGTCAGCTTTGAAGGGAAAAGGATCTCAGGTGTAGAACAGCATGAGAAATAAAATTGCACTGACCTTATCCTAAAAATACCAGGTGCTATTCTTATTTATATAATTCCTTTGCCCTCCTTCCCCTGAAGCAGCACAAGCATGTAGTGGTGTTTGATAGGACAGATATATACATCCACGTTAGAAAGAATGCTCCACATACATCATGGTGTGTAGTAGCACAATCTTAATGATTTTAACGATGTTAATAATTCTGTTCATTATATTAGTTCTTCCGCTGTGTAGGAGAAAAGGGGTAAGATTTAGCATATTTGTCAACAAATTAGCTGAAGTATTAAATACGTGGTACTTCCATCCTGAAGTCGAGCTTCAAGCAACTTTACCTTTTTCCCACTGCAAACATTTCTTATTCTCCATCCTGCATAAAGCTTTCTTTTTGTGCTCCTTTGCCGAGTGAAGCCTTCCGTGGTCCCCTTTTGATTGCACCCAGACACAAAAGCCTAACCAAACAAGACATTTCCATACTCTGACGTGGGTGCCAACTTACACAGGGTGACATTCAGTGTGCCCTGAAGAGATTACATCTCAGCTGTCTCAGCCGACACCTTTTGCAGAGCGGCATGCCAGCACGTGGCAGGAAAACCTTCTGTTTGTGGTTCAGAGGTGGAGCTTCACAGCTCAGGAAAGAGGACATTAAAAGTGACAGGTCAGGCCCAATGTTTTCTCTTTCTCAGCGCTGCACTAAGTGAAATTCTGATATCTTTTGCTTCTGAGCCAGAAGTAAGGGACAATTACCTAACTGTCTAGTTATGGAAACTATGTGCAGCCACCGTAGTATTCAATGCCTTAAAAACATACTTCCCCCACAGCATCAGTAAAGCTGAACAACTATACGTGCACTTCTTCCCATCACCTTCTATTAGGCATTTGTATGCAATTAATCACTGGACTTTTCTGGGTGTCGTTTAAAGCTGTGGCCTTGACCTCCTCCTGGTTTACCTCCTTCTATAGAGTTGGTGGCAGGAACAACACAGCTGCTGCACTTGGCGTCAGCTCAGAAGTCCAAGAAGTTCAAAACCAAACAAATGAAAGATAAATTACTTGTAAATACCAATTCTGTTATTGAAGTCAGGGTATTAAGGGAGACTGGACAACTCATCTCTGAAGAAACTTTGGGGAGCTTTATTTTTGGCAGGTAAAACTCACCAACTGTGCTTACAGAATGTGTCTTAAATCCCAGAACATATGAGTCATTCCTCCTGTCTGGCTCATGGCAAAAGGCTAGGGAGAAATAGTTTATGAAACACGAAAAACAAAGAGAGAGAAAATAGCATATGGTTAGAGCACTGACTAAAGCAGAAGCACGGAGAGTATTACTCTGGTAGCAGACAGCACTGTTCAGCTGGCCTGAGGTGCTTCGGTGAAGTTATTTTTTCTTTCTTCTTCTGCAGCTTGGGGGAGTGGGGGGAGAAAAGAAAGCTTTTCTTAAGCTTCTTGTATTCACTGATGATTTTCTTCATTTGCTGAAGTACCCATCCACCTCGGCAGTGTGGCAGTAGTGTTGCAGTCTCACAAAAGAAAAGTGGAAGTGTTAAACCCTGTTCCTTTTCCCCTAACTTTAAAGCAGGTTAAATCAGGGTTTTGATTTGGGTTTTGGTGCTTTTTTGTTTTGTTTTGTTTTAGTGGTGGTTTTGTGGTTTGGTTTTTTTTTTTTTTGTTTTGTTTTGTGGGTTTTTTTTCTTCCCTATCAGGTATTTCAAGCACAGATGCAAACCTTAAAAAGAGGGTTTTAATGTTTTGTGTCCTATACCTATAGTTTCTCTGAAGAGCCTTAATTCCTACACAGAATCAGCAGGATAGACCCTATGGAGCATCCTAGGGTGATGTTAAAGTGCATGCTTTGTGTTAGAGCTTGTGCAGCAGAATAAAGTAAGAGAGTAATTTGACTTATAAGCAGGAGAAACATGTTTTCTTGCTTTCTTCTGCATTCTGAAAATAACCTTTTCATTTGTTTTTAATTTGTTCTTTTAATTCTTGAGATGTCTTAAGACTGTTCTGATACCTAGCTACAGATTTCTTTTTCCTAGTCAGAAAATATATGTTAAATACTCAGAAATGCACCTGTGATATGGAACTTTCAGTGGCTGAGTTTAACTTGAAAGTTTCCTTTCTCTTTTCTTTTTACCTCTTTTTTTCCTCCTGCCATCAATGCAGTACATCTACATTCTCTGCTTTCTGAGATTTTCGCTTGTACTGAGCCTGAGATTTATTCCATTATATTTTCGTTATGAATTATTGATTAATTTCCTAGCCTCCCTCATTGAAAATGCAGAAGGAAAATTCTGAATCTTCTGAAGAAGTGTGGAGGGATCAGTGCGCAGGATTATTCTTACCCCCATGCTACAGATTCTTTTCTGATTAGGAAAGCCGTCATGCATCTGTAGACATACGTGTGACATATGGCTGATGCAGACCTCGCTCAGGTTAAGTCCATTCATTCTGATCCTGACATGGTTGTAGATCTGCAGTGTGGGCTAAAGGTAAATAAGGGAAGTTCATGTATGGAGAGAATAAAGGGAGGAAGGGCAGAGAGGCAGGGTACAAGAGGGGTACAGAGGCGGCTGCTGGTGGCTGCAGGGGGGCCAAACAGTTATTGCAGCCTGTGTCTCAGAAGCATCCCTATGGAAATTGAATTCATGGTTACCATGCAGGGACAAGGATATATTATGAAGGCCCGTTGGAGGAAAGCAGCTAAACAGCACCTGCTGATCTGTCAGGATGGAAAAAGAGAGAAAGAAAGGGTGGGCTGGAAGCCATACCTCTCCCTAAGGTTTAATGGAGCACAGGTATCCTTGAGAGGTTCCTGAGACTGCGGGCTTCCCCAGGCATTTGGGTGTTAACACAGGAATTTTCAGTCACTGGCTGTGCTGGACGAAAGAGAACTGAATGTCAGAGTATCCCTCAGCATTGCACTCCACAGGGCTCCCATCATCTGACAGCAATGGTGGAGACAGCAGGGACTCCAACAGAGAATCCCTGCTGAATTGCTGGGCAATTCATTACTTCTTTTTGCATAACATTAACTTCCTTCTCCCTGTGAGCTGGAGTAATACATAGCCTACCCTCCTATAATGCCCATTTCATTCCTTAGATATATTTGTTGAGCTTGTTCTTTGTCCCACTTTCTCTAAGAAATCGGGACATCTTCAGAGGAAATATCCAAAGCCCATATTTCTTGTAAATCCTTTCAGTGCAAAGGATATCACAGACATTATATAGAAAATTGAATGGATTTGCTTGTTTATTTCCCTTTGACTTTTGAAGCCAAAGCAAGTCACATTGACTAGAATCATTATGGACAAACCTGTATGCAGACAAAGTAAAGCGTATCACCCAGCATCCGACACCCAGTTACTCCAGAAAAGCTTTCCCAGAGCTGCTAAGGCATCCAGAAAACTACGTTCTCTGCCTCTTGTTCTGACTCCTGATTGTACGTAGCTTTCCCATTCCGATCGTATTGCACGTCGTTGGTGTAAGGCACACGGGGACGTTACCGTCTGCTGTTTTTTGGAGATCTAACCAAAAGGGTCAGCCCAGTTTACAGCGTATACTAAATAAAACAAACCATTGGATCATCTGGCAATTGTCACAAGTGAAAAGCACTGGTTTGGCTTTCAGAATCTGCCCCTGGCTTGAAACAAATACAGTTATACTCAGTCGTTAATTCACCTTGTGAACTGTAAGGAATGACCTGCGGCTTCCACTAGAAAGTGGACAGACTCTAGAAATGCCTGTACCCTGACGAAAGGCTGTTCTGTCTTGCATCAAGTTAAATGCCTAGTAATTGTAGCAGAGATACTTTTTTTTTAAGCCTGAAAGTCCCATCAATCATAACAAGCCCATCTGGGCTGACTGAGTAGACACTTGCAAGACAGCTTGCCTGAGATCTAACTCTGCTGTCACTGCCCTTGTTAGCATCTGTATCCTCCCCTCTCTGTGTTTTGGTATATTTAACTGCTTTTAGTACTACATGAAAATATGACTATGTCTGCTATATAAAACTTCTTGCTGCTCTGGTAACAGGTTTCTGGCTGCTAAAAAGCACATACCAACGAGCATACCTATCAAAACCAACAAAAAGCTGTTTTAAATCTGGTTCTGGGGGAGAGCTTGTGACATTTGAAGATCAGTATAATTAAATTTAACACAAAAAAGAAACAAATCAACATATGTTTTTATTCATATCTGGTTTAAGTGCTATATTTGGTGGCACATACACCCCTATGTGTAAGCTCAGAAAATGAACAAAGTCTTATGGTGTCCCAAGAACAAAGCTTTTTGTAACAACTGGCTTTGGCTGCAACTGCAGCAGTTGAATTTTCTTCTTATTTTTCACACCCCTGATTCTCCTCCCATCCTACTGCCAGGCAGGGAGAGCGAGTGAGCGGGTGCGTGGTGCTTAGCTGCCAGCTGGGGTTAAACCATGACAGTCCTCTACAAAATGTATGGATATCATGCCGGGAAAGGGTCTGGGCTGTAACCAGAACCAGTTTGGGTTTGCCTGCTTTACCGCACTTGTCTAAAGCCGCTGCTTTTGCCTGGTTATAACCAGCGGGGGCCTCTGAGCAGGCACCTGTTTGCTGTGAGCAGCTGATTTAATGAGCAGTGACAGATTCACTTAGAGAGCTGGTAAAGTTACTTCTTATGGGGTCCACAGTCTTAACAAATCTCCCAGGTTACAAACACCAAAAAGCAAAGTGTTCGTCTTGTTCATTGTCTCAGGGAAATAGCAAAGAGGAGCAGGCTGGCAAATGGAAGAAGATATTATATCATCCTGTGGTTTCTCTCTTCCATCCGGATGGCTGCTGCTAGCTGTGCTGGGCAGAGGGCAGGGTCTAGGGGGCTGCTCCCAGGTGTGACACCTGCTTTCTGTGTGTGACACGGGGATCAGCCAGGGTAGGGCACAAGGAAAGGCTCCCCTCCAGCCCACACATTGCCTTTTCAGCTTCAGAGCTCAGCCAAGTGGAGAAGAATTCAAATTATGGGCACTTCCCATGTATTCTGTCCTCAAAATCTCCTTCTCTTGGAGCTGCAGCTGCACTACCATACCATTTCCATATGCAAGGGCTCTTTCACCGAGGGCTCGTGGGTGTGGGGTCCCTGCCGTGGGATGCTCTTGCCAGGTGTGGGCACCGCTGGTGCACCCTCCCACCCAGTTGCAAGCACGGCACTGCGGCGTAGGGTGGTGTCACAGCTCACACCACTGGCTTGTAGGGGAAATGGCTCCCAGCAACAGGAGTGTTTGGAAACCAGCTGGCAATATTTTTTTTTTTTTATGTTTGTCTCTTTAATTAAATTCCTGCAAGGAAGGATGATAGAAATGCAAAGACATCCTAATTCAGGCATAAATACCACTTCAGAATCACAGTTTCTTGCATAAATAATGATGACAATCTCTTTGTGAATAGGATGTCAGGTAGTGTAATAATACAGAAGAGAAAAATATGATGATCTTATTCAAGAGAAGCATAAAGTATTCAGGAGAGATCTAGGAGACCAAGGATTTTTTTTAGCTAATGTGAATGTGGCAGTTAAATTAGGAGCCTAGGTAGATGTCAGGAACACTGTGCTTCATTTCCCTTCTCTGATTCCCATTCCTTCACTGCCAAACTTGTCCTGAGTTTTACAGCAGCTGCATTTGTCTGAAATTATTGAATTGAATAGCAATTTATACGTGTTCAGAAAGTATTGAAACACACTGCTAACTACTCAACCCTGTATGTTAGTAACCTGATTTTAGGAAGACAATTGGCTTTAAAAGGAAATGTGGCTTTAAAAGTCTCTGTACCTCAAGTAACCCATTTGTAAAATGGGGACAATGCTGCGTTAGAAAAGTATTATGGAGATTATTCAACTAATATTAAAGGAGTTTAAGACAAATGATAGGCTAAAAAGCGTTAAAGAAGTGGAAAGAGCTGATAATCTAGTTACAGATAATTTAAAAGTTTTTTTTCTAAATAAAACTACATTATTGAGTATACTTATTTTGCAAAGAGTAGATAATTGTTCTAATAAAGATCTGAAAATTTCTCACATTTTATGCTGTTCAATAAATTTTCTATAGTGTAATGCTCAGGTTATTTTATTGCAGATGTGCATCTGTTACTGTTTATTGGGCAATGAACATACAATGTAGGCAGTTCTGGCCCAGTGATTTTGGTACTTGCCAATTCAGATCTCTGGACAAATAATTTCAGTGTCAGTTACACAGGATGTATTCTAACGCTACGGTTTGTAACTAGAAGAGAAAATGAACAGAACCCAACCTCCCCCCGCCCCCAATCTTAGCTGACTGCAGAGTGAGAACAGAAGATGGCCCAAAATTAATTACTGTCATTGCCCCTGAGCCCTTCCCTGGGGTGCTGGATGGAAGGTCTGTACCATTTCCACGTGCCACTCAGCCGTGTGCCGCTCATCGCTTTGACAGCCCTCTACCCTGCTGGGATGGTATTAGTCTTAGGGGATATTTCCTTGTTCCTTTCCGACCCTAGCTGAAATTGGCAATCAGATGTTGAAATAAATAGATCCATCTCAATTATTTTTGCCAGGTGTTACTCTGGGGTTCTCTGAGACAGGGGGTAGTCCATGGGCATGTTTTAATCTAGGTAAACTGCTTGTGGTTTTCTGTTTTAAAGAGGGGTTTCAGTACAAAGTGGCCCTTTCTTTGTGTTTTATTGCAGCTCAGTATTCTGACATCTTTGTTTTCAAAGTGTTTATTTGGAAAAATACTTGACTCGGGAGTTAAAGTCTTACTCTACTTCCCCTGACATTACTTCACAATACGTTGTAAGAGCGATGGTGGCAGGCTGAGGACTGCAGTGGGGAAGGACAGGTCTGGCTCCTGAGGCGCACCTGCCTGCATGAGCTGAAAGTCACAGGAAGAAAAGGGAACCAAGCACCAGCCACGGTCCCTCGGGGAGGGCTCCAGCAACCACAGAAAGAGAAATGTTACCCCCCTCCCCCACCTCCTCTGGCCGTGCTTTTGAAAGTAATCACTGGAACAGCAATCTGTGATACATCAAATTTAACTGTACGCTTTCTTACTGGCTGGAGTTCCCCCAAAGTGTTTTGGCAGTGGTACGTTTTGTTTCTGGATCCTGCTTAGGTGTTGGGTTTGGGGATGCTCTGTCTGGTTAAGACAGAGATTGTTTTGATGTACCCACAGCAGTGAAATTTTAGGGTATAGCTCTGACTGGTTATCAGCAGTTGAAAGCAGAGCCTTTTCAAAGTAACAAACTTGTATTTGGATGTCTAAATAGATCCCACTTCAAGTGATTCTTTACCTGAAGGAGCAGCAGGAAATCTTGCAGGTATTTCACCCAGCTGCAGCACCCTGAAAAAGCTTGTAGCATCTTTTTCTACCTTTCTGGGTCCTACATCTGTGTAAGTGATATAGCTTCTCCCACAGAGCTACGTGCAACTGGCTGTCTCCCGTTATGTTTCATTATGACTCAGGTCAGAGCTGTCTCTATAAGAAAAAAAAAAGCTGTAAGCATCATCTTCACAGTGATTGTAATGATTGTCTGGCCTCACAAGGGCAATCCTTACTGCAGGCATTTCACAGCAGTCTCAGAGCACAACATAGAGTCTTTATATTCTCTGCCATTCATCTTCAGTTTCTGGTGAGATGATGGGTAATGTCTGCTGCCCTAGAAAAAAATACATTTTTTGACCTTTTCATAGTTTCATTAGAAAGTAAACAAAAGTTTAGGGTTTTTAAGCTGTAAGACTGAAGAAGAAGAAGAAGAGGAAAAAGAAGACGAAGCTGAAAGTAAGACTTAGGAGCAGAAATAATGTTAGGAAGATTTCCTTTGAGCAAAAATGCATTTTTTTGGAGCATATCTAGCTACTTACCAGAAAGGAAAATGATCTATAGTGAGCTACAATTCTTTTTTTTTTCTTTTTTTTTTTAATGGATGTGGTACTACTAGACTAAAATCTTTCAAATTTTTCTCTCAGTAGGATCATATGTGTGCTTAGAAACTTAGAATTTTACTAGATGTAGATTTCAGTTATCAGTTATGGACAGATACAACATCCTACAAGTAAGTCAAGGAAAAACTCTAATATTTGGCTCAGTACAGTTAAAGAGAATATGAAGATATTTGTATACACAGGCATATATGTATACTTACATATATATATATATACGCATAATTAGTCACATTAACAGAACATTTACAAAGGCCTACATAACACATGGTGACATTTAGACAAAAAGAAAATAAGCATCATTAGGCAAACCAGTTTGTAAGTCAAGGTGTGAACAGTGGGACCTTCTACACTCTTAATAAATCCATTAACAGCTTGCCTAATATATATCTGAGAGACAGCTGAATGGGATATTGTAGAATGAGCAATGAAGCTTTGGAATCCGAAATGGCTCCCAAGGGTGTTCATCTATCTGTTAAGCTCGTTTGGGCATTTTTCCTCTCTTAGCTGTGTACATCATTGGGAAACTATGTTAGAATAAAGCATCAGAGAAAGAACTCTTTGATTATCCAGAAAGCAGCTACTTCATTCTTAGAAGTCTGAAGAACACTGGAATAAGAATATACCTGCAGAGAACTAGGTTGAAAATAAGAATTTTTTACTTTATAAGTCTGAGAAAACTTCTAATATTTTCTGAGAAATTAGCAAAAATCCATTTCACCCCAGTCAGTGCTGAAATGTATTGCCCTGGCTCATATGGGTCAGGGAAAGCCGTGAGGAAGAAATCTCACTCAGCCCAGCTTGCCCCATCACTCTAGGAATAACCTGTTTCTGCAAATAGTACTAAGAAGAAATTCAGATAGCTTCAGGAGTCTAAATGAATCTAAAAAAAATATGTGTAATGACACTTTGAAGGGGTTATGGCTGCAAACAAGAAATAAATAACATGCATGCAGAAGCTCAAGGAACTTCTGCCCGCACAGAAGCCCAACAGAGACTGCAGAATATTGTCAAAACACTCAGAAAAGTTTATGAATTGTAGAAAAATAAAATGATTTGGCAGAGTCATGTCCAGGATGCAATGAATCAAGAATAAGGAGAATAAACTAACTGGCTTATGAGACGGACAGACTCATACAAGAACGATGAAGTCATGATGTCTCTCATTCATCTTTGCTGGAGAGCTTAAGAGGCAAAACTTCATCCTCAGAACTGCACCAGAGTGAGAAAAGCTACTTCTGTGGCATTAATTATCTCTTATTTTAGACAAAAATGTAATCTTTCTTCTCTTGTTCCAACCTAAATCTTCCTTTCATGCTGCAGAAGCTCAATGAGGTCATCAAATGAACAAAAATTTGGCCAAAGTAGGCTCATGGTTTTGTGCTCAGCTCTCAGGAGGTGTGCCCTGAGTACTAGTGCTTCTGTGGGGAGTGCAGGATGGGATTCCTGCTTGGCTTGAGTAGGGTGGTGTAAGTGACTGACTCCACTGTGAAAGGACAAGATCACTCTTACCTCCTCATGGTTCTTGGCATTGTTCTTCTCAGTATTTTTTAACCATGCTTTTGGTCACCAAAATGATATGCAGGACAGCGGTATGCTTCCTAAATGTTCTCAATGTACCAAATTTCGGTACATTAGTTTGATCAACAATGATATATTATTTCAACCATTTCAGTTTATTCAGATGTGCAAAAAAATATTGGTAAATGAGAAGTGCTAACGTGCACGGTTTCTGATCTTGACATCTAACGATTGGTAAAGGAAGACGATAAAAATCAGCCTGGAATGGTTTTGATATCCACACCTATTGTAAAGGCATGAGACAATGTACAGTCTGAACACCAGTGGACCAGTGTTGTACAGTGAGAAAGTCATATGGCTTTTTGTTGCACAGTCTAATGGATTTGCCAGAGAACAACTTTCTCCAGCACTATCATTTATCTATACGCTATACAAAATCAATGTGGGCAGCAATAAATAAACCCTGATTCCAATTACCTTAATGAAGTTACTGGAACTGAGTGGAAGGTCTCAAACAGCACTCAGCAGCACTTGCATGGAAAACTTGTGCAGCAGCACAGCAAGTGCGATCAGTAATATGTAGCCTGAAAAAGCTTTGACTCCAGACAGCCATTGTCAGACTGTTTTCAAAGGAAAAAAATGCAGGAGAATAAAATAACAGGAGAAATACTAGATGGAGCGTTTAGCGGTACATCATCCATAAAGAAATGCTGACAGTTTAGAGGGACTATCTTCCTAGCTGCAGTGTATCAAAATGTTAGATTTTATATGGACTCATTCTTCCCCTTGTAAAACACGTTAATGAGTGAAGACGTGCAGATCTCCCTCTTTTGGGTGCTTTTTTTGAGGTAACATTTGCTGTGCACAGAGACGGTGCGTGGAGACACAGACACGGAGATGCAGGGCATCCTCCCCGCAGCAGCCGTAGCTCTGCTGGTGAGCCGCTGACAGTCCTGCCTCCACCACCTTACCTCTGCCTGCAGTTTCGCCTTTCTTCTCTCCCTTGGTGCCTGTCTACATATTTTCTCACAGCTTCCTCAGAAACATAGTGGTTTTCGCAGCTGTCTGAGCGGAGTTCAAACGGCTGTGCCAGGTCAAAGCTTGGCTGTGGATTGGAGCAAGCCGAAGGAAGGTTCGAAGTCTGGCAGGCAGCAGGCAGGCAGCGTGCTCCCGTCGTTCACTTGATGTAACGTTCTCACCTTCCACCTGCCAATAAAATGTAAGTCCTTGTTCAGTTAATGCGATTTCCTTGGTGTATTCTGAAACAGCGTGCTACCTTACATATACAGGGTAATATTTATCTAGTGAGGTTTTTCTTAGATCAGCACCTACTGGGACTATCTCTTCATAAAAAAAGTAATACACCACCCCCCACATCCACACCCCATCATTTATTTCATTTTTAGAGAAGCCTCTAAGGCAAAACAGGGTGTACAAGCATACGCCAGAGCTCTATAATTTTCTCTTAATTGGTTTTGAGGGAGTAATAATTTGTTTTCCTCTGGATTTAATTCCAGCATGGGACGTAAGGAGAAGGAAGAACAACATCTTCTATTTATGTTCTTGCCAATTTTAATGCCTCCAAGACTGTCTCATCTCCACTAACCTATAAGGCTTCAGAACTGAATAGGTGAATAGAGTACTGCAGTCACTGCTGACATAAGCCATTAGCAAAATCACTAACGTCTTCCCTTTTTACTTTCTCCCCCTTACAGCACAAAGCTGGATACCATGTAGCTTTGGATGTTTCTAGAGAAATATATAACAAATATATCATCCACCATTACAGATCATGGTGATACTGTATAGCTACCAAAAATATATACATACCATTATGTCACAACTAACAATGCAGATGAAATTATCTCCTAATTATTTTCCATGCAGCTGCAAGGACTTCCATGTTGCATGTGTTTAACAACATTGTGTGGCATTATCTGGTAGAATGTGACTAATTATTCATACAGATCAGTCTTAACCAGCCTTTTCGATAAACATTTTACTCCTTGCACACCTGATCTTCCTTGTTCTGTTTTCAGTTCCTGGGCTGTTATTTAACTATTCACCGGCTGCTCAGGTCAGATCCTCGGAGGAGGATCTTCTCCAGCATTTCTTACAGAGTGGGGTTCAACTGCATGACTGTCATGGAATAAGTCAGGAAGCGAAATATGCCTTCCAATAAAATAAATGTTAAGAAATGCTAAGCTGATTTAAGCACATTAAAAACCCTTGCTTCTGAAACACTGTGGTTCTTCAGAGCTCAACTGTACCAGGGTGTTTAGAAATGTTAAACAAAAGACACTTTTTTTTAAAATTTTATTTTTACAATGATGTGAAAGTCTTAAGGTTCTTCTGCTAAAGAACAATATTATTTTAGAGATTAATAGCCAGCCTGTTCTCCTCTCTGTCCTGGGGGAATTGCATGTGATATGTAGGAAATAACCCCCCCCACACCCCCACCCTGAAAAAAACCCAAACCAAAACAACCACCAAACCCCAAAACACCCTGCTTTTCTTTTTAAAATGTCTAGGGAACGAAATTGGGCATACGGAGAACTACTTTCAAATGTAATGTCAGAAAAACTGCTGCTGCTTCATCCTGGCACTCCTACATATTGGCACCTCTCGCAGTAATTAAGTTAAATCACCTACTGAGAAAAGTATGCAAGCTCATTCTTTACTGTACTGCTAAATGAAATCTGGCCTGTGCAGGAGTCCTGCCCTTGACATTTACACTAGTTCTGGTTTATTATTTCCATTGGTTTTGGCACTGATATTTGCACTGATATTTATATTTTATGTATACCTTACATTGCTCTATACTGTACTGTGATGCATTGATACAGACTCTTAATAGAGGCATATTAAATATCTCTTTAATGAAATTCATACTTTCAAATGGACATCTGAATGCTATAATCATTATATATAAAAAAAAGATGTGTTCAACTTAAAAAATACAATTAAACTTTTTTTTTTTAATATGTAGAAAGCAGTACAATAAATGGAGCACTCCATGGTTATTGTACTCACAACCTTTCTGGCTTAGCAAGAATAAGTAAAAGGACATAAATGAGATATCTCAGCATGTGGAAACAGCTTCTCCTATAATGGATGTGTAAATGTATGTAAATATGTCCTTTTATCCCCACAGACATCCGCTGTACACGTGCATTTCTGTTCACCAGTTAGGCATGCTACAGTGTACTCTGAATTGCTTATGTTCTTCATTACCATTGATTTGACATCTTTTGTGTGCTCCAGTGTCACCGAGGACACGGTTATCCAATGTTAACTTTACATTGAAAAACACAGTCTGACCTCACTGGGGTCTCATAAGGAATCTTAATACAAGATTCCTTGCCTTGTATGCAGATAGTTCCTGCTAACACTCAGTATAAGGTTACTCATGTTGCTTTGATGAAAATATCGTGTGTCCTTCCCTGCTTTAGCGATAAACTGTTGTACACTTATACCGAGGTGCTGTGCCCACGTTCCTTATAAATGTTCTTATGTACCTGTCAATGGCATGTACAAAACCACTCTGAGATCTTTCAAAAGCCTCCCCATCTGAGGATATCCACAACCTTTTGTTCCTAAATGCCGAAGACAAACAGGGACATTGGTGGGTTTACTAAAACAGGTTTAAAATGGTGCTTTGTTTTTATGGAACCAAGCAAAGAGTTTTGTGCAGAAAAGCTGAGAAAAAACCAACCTTCTTCCCCCAACAAAACTGATGTTTAACTAAAATGAGCCAATGTACCTCTTTTTCCAAAGTTCTGGTGTTTTCCTTTTCTTTTTAAATTTCTGATACTATGTCCCCCTTGCAAATATGACATAGAATAAAAAATGAAAGACAACTGAGGGAAGAAAACAGAAACAAAAGAGAAAGGTAAAAATTAATCTGAAAGTTTCATGTTTGAAAATTATGGATTTTAACTTATTTTAATGGAAATATCACTTTCAGTCTTATCTGATTTGCTGTCATGAACAATAATTATGAAATCAATATTACCTCTATACTGTACTGTAGTAAACTTGGTCTCAATCTGCAAGCAGATTGAAGCCACTCATGTTTAATCTGATTGAGATTTGAAGCCATTTGGACCGGTTGGCCTTTGAATTATATAGTAGAGGTAAAAAAAAAATAATTAGTATTTCAAATACCACTGCAGGTAATGAATAATTCATGATGAGGATTGAGTGCCTTGAATAAATAAAAAAAATTATTCATTTCAAGAGGCTGAGATTGAATAATAAAGTAAATACTGTTTGAAATAATTTCATAGGTTATATTTTAATGAACATTACTGACAAAATTATCTTCCTTACTCAGAAGCAAAGAGAAAAACCTGTGTATCACTTAAATGTGACTCAAAATGGCCATGGGAATAGCAATGAATTTCATTTTTTAAAATTAAGACATAGAGAACAGAACAAGCTTTGAGACCTAATCTGTTATCATAAATATATTTATTCAATATAGCAACATATATTCACAACCATTTCAATATATATGTGGACATTTTAGAAAATATTTTATAAAACTTTATATATGTTATGTATGTGATACATATATCAATTGATCAGTAGCACTGTTTCCTGTGGTTTGAAATGCAGAGCTGAAAGAGATAAAGAAAGGTTAGTAGGGATGATGAAGCAGGTTTACAAGTAAACCCAAAAAGTACTTGCTCTGAGAACAATAATCTACTACAATATTGTCACTCTAAAAGAGCTGAAGGGCTTTGTGAAGAGTGTGCTCTGCCTTTTTTTCGTTAAATGGAATAATGCAATTACTGAGATTAAAAAGATATGTGATAAAACAAAGGGAAAGTGGGAAGACTTAGAACGAAAAGCTGATTTTAATGTAGCATGAAATCTTTACAGTGTTCCTTGTCAAAGCAAAAAAGCTTCTATAAGCAGAACATGGTAGCAGAGACCAACGGAATCAAGATCCCTTATGGAATGATGCCAAGTTTAGGGAGGCAGAGAACAGTGGAATGTTCAGGGTTTTTTTCTGGTGTCCTTTAAGGAACTCTAAAGCTACAGTAAAAAACAATTCTGCCTCCTTTTTGCTTCCCGACTGTGTTAGAGCAAAAGCCACAAAGTGCTGACACAAGGTCTACAGGCTCCAGATTTTTGGTTCAGCTGATCAGAATAAGTGACAATAGTTTATATTAGTCATGTGTGTGTGTGTATATATATATATATATATGTATGTATAGTTTATATAGGGGTTCTCTCGTCCCCCTTAAGCACACAATGTTGTGCTTCTGCCTTCCCCATCTATGCCGTCCTTCAATGTTAAAACAACAAGGTTTATTGTTTTACAATAGCTTGACTTTTTTGATGCGGGTAGAATCATTCATTTTGCCTTCATTTGTTAAATAGCGTGTAAGTATTTGCTGTGTTACTCTGCAAGCTGCACCCCCTGAATTAGCAAAATATGGATGTCTTAATAGTAAACATGGATAGGAATAGTATTATGAATGCCTTAAGAGTAATCTTAATACTAATATACTGATCCTAATAGTTACATGGATATTTTTTAGCACCTAAAGCTGTAAGATGTTTGGGACAAGGTTCATACTTTCCTTTCTGCATTGCCTAATTTGTTGCCTTCATGTGTAGAAACAAATAATGAGTAGGGACATATCAATTAGGGCCAGACAGAAACGTAAGCAGGAGCTCTGTGTCACGGTGCTGTCAGCTCTCTTCAGACAGCCACAAAGCGCTCCTCCACCCCTGTTTTCAAAGCTTTTATGGTAACTAGTATTTTCAGTATAAATCTTACACTGGAAAAACCTACTGGTTTATGTAGTGCATTTCTTCAAAGGAAATATCTCCAAGTAATAAATTTTAACAATTCTTCAGTAGAAAACGAGCAAATCAATGTCGTAACTGCATGCTCAGGGGAACGGCTATAATAATTTCACCACCTTTTTATGCAATAAAAGATAAAGTATCGGAGCTTATTGTTTGGCAGGAAATATTTATTCACACAAAATTGCACAAGCCCAATGCCTTCAGCTGACTACAATTTTTCTTCCCAGTTAATACACTCCAGCAAAGTGGAAGGCCTGAAAAATGCACACACATCGAAGGGCCCCCTCCCCTTTAAAGCCCCTTATCATGACAAGTGCTTTAATGAAGCTTTGGCTTAAGTGAGGATCGGTCCCTCAGGCCTATGTAAGGGTCATTCCCACCTGTCCTGGCTTTAAACTCAGGTTTTCAAGGGCACAGATGATCACGTCCAAGGCTTATGGAAGCACAGACAGACCTGCAATAATTACATTTATGTTGTAATAGGAAAAAACTGATGAAGGGCATATACAAGATGTATTCTCATTGCTTTTAACATTTTAATTATCAACCAGGCTGTTCATTTGGAAAAATAAACCGTGACGACAAAGCTTAGAGATGTATTTCAATGACTTATCAGTTCAGTCATGAGGCATGTTTTGCTACTTAGCCAACAGTTACTACTCCTGTTAATATACAGTAATCAAAATCTAAATTTTATATTATTAATTGGAACGCAAAAGTTAAAAATAGATAAAGGATCCCTCTTCTGGTGTAATTGTGCCTACCAAGATGTGCACGTGATTATCCTTGGTAAGTTTATAAAATGTGAACTTCATTAAAACTAATCTGATTAAATTGTGAAATTAATTATACTTAGCAGAAGGCATCAAACTAGGAGTTTATATGCATGTTAATGAGTCATACAACCTGTACTCTTGCTCACCAAATTTAAGACAAGCTACAAATTCTGAACCTTAATATTGCAGTACAGTCTTGGTCTGCTGAACCTCTAAAGGATCTGTCAGAGCCTTTTGAATTGTATTTACTCATCCTGTAAGACAAAATATGAGCTATAAAGCTATAATGAAAATATCCTTAAAATTCAAATAATCAGTCAAATATAGGTAGATTAGGAAAACTGTTTACTTTCATTGTAAAGGTTTAACTTTAATCTTTCAATTCACCTTAAAGAAATAATAAACTTAAAATAATTAATTTCTAGTGCTGGAAGAAGGTCACTGAAATAAGAATGAGCTGGCACAGTTAGTGATTCCGCTCTGGATCTGTTCTTTTTCTTGTGACCAGGAGGACTGTGCTATATACTTACTTCAGTAGTAGATCTTGAAGTAGCAAATTGGTAGACCTTCAATGATCTCCTGTATCAATAGATGTGATGAAAAGCTGCTTTTCCTTATTTAATGGAAAGAATGGAGTATGGAATATGATGAGGATTTTTCCTTTTCAGGAAAAAAGTTATGACTATGTTCTGACGATTTCGTACTATTTGAGGTGTCCTTCCTTTGGGGAAGTTTTCTGAAATAGTCTTTGGAGTACTGTAGAAGCACAAAAAAGATAAAGTGAGCCAAGAGGATCGCATTACATGCTCCTTTCTTGTGGCTGCCTGTTTCATTTTGAGACACCTGGCAATTCAGACCTAAGCCAACCCCCTGCAAAGATACTATGGTACTATTTGCCGTGAGAATATTTTCTGTCAATATGACTAGGAATGACACCTGAATTCCTTAATAAGAAGTAAAGTGGAGGTTGTGTTATGTCCTCATTTCTCTAAGCACAATGGCCTCATTTGCCTCTGACCTTTTATGCTCTTAGAAGGTAATTATTTAGTTTTCACATTCACTGACTTATTGCTCCTGGTACAATTGACACATCTGTGCATATTACTGCTGTTTCTGCATCACACAGCTGCATCATGTATATGTTTTATTCCCGTTCAACAATTCTCCTTACAGCTTAACAATATCTTTCTTGATTTATTTTTTTTTTTTTAGCTCTTAGATTTCCTATTTTATTCTTCTTGGCTTAAGAGGCTGTCATATTCAAAATTGGGAGGTCATTATCCCACTCATTGATGGAGCCAGAGTTCACTAGCATCGAACGTAATTTGGGTGTAAGAAAATGTATATGGATATGTAGGGAAGTTATGGAGTCCTCATAACTGGAGGTTTTCAAGAACAGGTTAGAGAAATGCCTGTCTGGAATGATCCAGTAGCACTTGCTCCAGAGGTGTGATGGAAAGCAGTGCAAAGGGCAGACTGCATGATCTCAGATCTCCTCTCACCCTACACTTTGAGCTATATGCTCTCCTGAAGCCAATTATTTTAAAGAGACTCAATAACTTTTTATCTACAGAGTTGTCCAGCACAGCAAATCTCTTGTCTTATTGGGCAATCCTTATATAACCAGGCAAATTCTGTTAGTGTTTAAAATGACATGAGCCTGGACTATTTCCATTACATTCTAAGGATTTACTCAGCATTATATAGCTGCAATGTTAGCTGTTTGGATACATGCACACACATGTGCACGGAGCTGTGTCCTAATGTGAGCACGCTATCCTTACAAGAAAGCCTCTAAGAAAACATTAGCCACTTACTTCTGACACATTTTGAATTTCCATGTCCATCTCCAGCACTGTCAATCTTAGAGTCAGCTAAACTCAGCAGAGCAGAAAAAAATGTGTTCTCCCTTTTTCTTTGTGCATTATAATTCAAATGAACCCAGCAGAAAAGAAGGCATTTTATACTGTACATGAAGCCATCCAAGACATCATTAAAGGGGAAAACTACTTTCCTGACAATGTGATTTTTTACCTGGGGGCTTGGTTAATAGTTGTACTTTTCTTCCTTTTTCAGAGATCTGCCAGCTTATCCCAGAAAGAGATTGAGAAATGACAAAAGGAGAGCGAATACATTTTAAATCTGAAACCTGTCATCGTGGCAGTACTTCTCATAAACTGGATTCTTTGAAGCAGGAGACGTATATACAGGTGTATATAATATCTAGCATAAAAGGCTTCTAATTTTCAGTGAGGTCCCTGAGCTGTTGCTTTATAATTATTTCAGAACTGTGTAGCTATGTCTCCATCTCTGTGTCCTTTGTCTCTAAATCTCTGGGAAATGCTGCTGTTTATCACAGGCAGCAGCCTCTTACTGTCCGTGTCAGGGTGGGATGCAGGGCAGGAGGCTCGCTCTGCCTCCTCTCACAGATAATTTACAGCTGCACTTTCTGATTCAGCCCTTCTCTTAACAGAAAAAGAGGCACAAAGGGAAATTCTTCAGCTGTAAAGAATGTATTTGTTTTAGCTGCATGGAATTTTCTTACCCTTCTCCAGAAAGGTAAAAAGTCCTGTTTAAAGTCACAGGGGAGTATTCACACCATCGAGTTGGGTGCCTGGATGTCGAGCACAGGCTCCTTGTACAATGATCGGAGCATCCAGAGCATAATTCAGTACACTTTAAAAAAAAAAAAAAGAGTGCTTTGGATTTATGTTTTACTGAGGATTTCAACTGGAAAAATTACACATGCATGCTATCTCTCTCTCTCATTGTCCTTTCTCTTCCTACTGCTTTCCTCTGGATGAAGATTTTGGACAATTCTTGATCCTGTTTGTAAAAGCTGCACAAAAAGTGTCCAGTGAGCCTGCTGCAGCAGGGGGGGACTGTGGGCTTTGGCACACAGGGACAGCTGTGGCACAGTTCACAGCATCACAGAAGGGCTGAGTTGGGAAAGCTTCTCTGAAGGTTGTCTGGTCCAGCCTCTGCTCAGACCAGTGTCACCTGGAGGAGGATGCTCAGGGCCATGTCCCAACAGGTTTTGAATATCTCCAGGGATGGAGACCATACAGCCTCTCTGGGCAACTTGTGCCCGTGCTAACTTACAAATGAAATTGTTGCCTATCTTCATGCAACTCTTAAATTGACCCACATTAAATAATACAGCTAACGTATGTCTCTATTACAATTCCTACCAGCTCCACGTTCAAAAAAGAAAAAATAATAATAATAAAAAAGACACCCCTCCATCCCCCTTAGTTCTTGCAGAAAAGCAGCAATATTACAGTACTGTTGTATACAATGCAACAAAGCAGCAGCCAAAGATAGTTGAGTGACACTTGGTTTGAGCCAAACAAAAAGGAACAAGTCCTTTGCTGGGGATTCACTTGAATAGTGTACTTTAAAGGATAAGCAGATGCTCCAGCAATGGCATAAAAATAATTTTATGTAAAACCTATACAAGCTGCTTCTGTCAGAAAATTAACTCTCTTCAAAGCAATGTTTGCTATATTTCCCACAGGTGAAGTAATGCTTGAAGCTGTTCTTTGGGGCATAATTTTGGTAATCAAATAAGGTGCTTCTTATTCAACTTAATGTTTGAATTCTCATTTCCACTCTTTATAACCCTTTGGTAGTTTTTGGTAGCCTTTGAAAGGCAATAGACTACATTTAAAGTAAATTTTAAATCAGTTCATGCTGCTTAAATGTTAGAGTAAGGATTCTGTAAGAATGAGAATGAAGATTTAAATGTGCATGGCAAAGTTATTTCTCTGGCAAGAATTTTTAGTGGTACATAGGAAATAAAGGAATACAATTGAGACAGCACATCCATGGCACTGGAGCCTGAATTGCAAGGCAAAGGATCCAAGGTTTTCCTTTGTTGTTCTGTTGGTTGTACGGTAACATTCAGCATGGTCTTTCCTTCTGGAGGCAAGAAGGAGAGAACTCTAAATTGGAGAAGATGAAAGCAGGATGCACTTGTAAGGCCCTGAGGTCTCTAAGGGACAATAAAATAGAGATTATGTGATGTCATTAACCACTTTTTACTTTTATATATATAATTTTATTGCACTGTGTTTCTGATGCAAAGATTTTACAGACAGTGCAAATTTGCAAATTCACCATAGGTTTCATTAAACTGTTTAGTTGTTTTGAGCTATGACCCTGCTAAACTAAGGTGTTTAAGAAAACCCCAGTTCTAACATGTTCTGATTTTTTCTCTTTTCTTCTGATCCATTTGCTGTGGGATCTGCTTTATAACTAATAACTATTAGCACAGCACTGATTGGCTATGTTCTATCAAAGCAACTAGGATGAGATATCTCAGAAATACTGATCATATCCAGTTGTCTACTTTTTCTTATTATTTTTGTCCATAGCACGTAGGTAGGAGTTCCAAGGATATATTCATATACTCAAGGACTTGCTTATATATTTTTAGATATATAAAATGCTATCCTAAAATTTTAAAAGCTTACTGTCAGTTTTTCGTAGTCCAGGGGCAGATTATTCAAGTCCCACATCAACAATTGCACTTGCAGTGTCAGCCACTGTGATTTCACATGAGCAATGTGAGAGCAGAAAGGTGGTGTCTGCAAAGCACCACAGTTGTACATGTATAGCGATATTATAGATGCATATACATACTAAATGTATCTAAATATACATGTTTTCTCTATACACGTGTTTGTATGTAAGTATGTGCATATACATACACCATGATAAGAACATTGCTTCCTCAGGGACTGTTACATTCTCTAGTATAAAAAAAATCTTCTGCAACCTCTCTTTTAGCTAATTACAGAATTTGCATAGTTGATAGATGATAATATATATAGAGTATTTCTAGATTAGAGGATTTTTAGACTTTGCATAGATTAATTTACATATGCTTCATGCTACCTATGTTGTATTGCAATGGAATACTAGAACAGGTATAGGCCAAATGAAATGAAAACAATTAAATTTAGTATTATTAAAAATACGTACACTCTTTGTACAACAAATAATTAGTCAGTGAAACTGCTTGTCAGAAGATACTGTGGATAATTGCCTAATAGGATGAAAACAATTGGGTATGTATAACTAATTGCGATATCATGAATAATTGCATTAGCTAAGCGGAAAATGTATAATGGATATCAATACTCATGATGTGGTATCAAATATAAGCTCGCCCATTTAACAAAGTAGGAGGAAACATTCCCCATAGATATGTGATGGAATAATCATCAATTATGTATTTGGAGAGACATAGGTTTTAAGGCCAGGAGGGATCTTTCCGATTATGTTGTTTCACCTTTGAATAAGTGTGTACAGCAGAATCCCATTAAATCATTCCCAACTCAGCCCTTAGTTGTCAGTTATATTTTGGAAAGATGATGAACCTTTTCATTCCTTTGCTTTTAATATTAATTCTTCTAGTTTCAGATTCCAGCTTCTTATGGGATACTTACTGGAGCCCTTTTCTCATTATAGACTTTATTTGGAGAGAATAAAGAACCTTTTCTACTTCCAGCTCAGGTCATTTCTATGTCTGTGATGTAGACATATTTAACATTATCTTTGTTAAACTGTACAGCTGTAGTGGTTGGACATTTTGGTCCTAAGAAAATATCCAAAGTTAAATATATATATATGTGAATTTCTATATAAAGTTATTTTTGTGCATCAGTAGTTTATATGTTTGTGAATCACTAAATCCTTTACATTTAAGATTCGTATTTTAAGCTGTTTTGTGAATCAGTAAAATTTTTAAAATTTGCTTTAAACAATTTTGAGATATTTAGAATCAATACTGACTTTTTCTGATTTTAAAGTGTTAGCTGATTAGCAATGGGGAAAATCATTAAAATGGGGAAAACCTACTCTTTTTTTACATTTAAAAGAAAAACAGAGAAGGCTATCACAACAGTTTTAGCTCTTCACAACATATTTTGACTAAAAATTACATGAAAGTAATTTTCCCCTGTGAACAGTTTCAACTTCTATAAAACCGTATTTTGGGGATTTTTTTTTTTTAAGAAATAAATCAAGTAAGTATTACAGATTTAAACATTTTTTTATCCCTATACTACATAATCCAGCCACTGGGTCAGTTTTGTAGGTCTTTTCAAGGGATCTTTCAGGTTTTCACCATCTTTTGAGGATTGATACCAGAATTGAACAAATTATTCAAGTGATAGTATTACCAGGTTTTCCTAACACTCTTGTTCCACTTCTCTATTTCCACCTGATGGTCTTCTGTCTATAAAATGCATTTTTCCTCTCCTAGCATTTTTTCTGTTGTGTGAGGATATATTTTTTATTGTTGCAAATTTTCAATGGCAGCCCATTATTTTCCACCTGTAAACAGACATCAGACAAATGCTTGTTGATACGGACTGTAGGTTGGACCTGTCAGGACATGGCATACCACATCTGTGAAAAGTGTGACATTAACTCGTAGGAAAGGTGTGGCTACTCACTGCCAGTGACTCGGAAATGCCCTTCTAAAAATATGAAAGGTCTAGCCATTCCCTTAGTCTCAATAATACAGTCTTTCAACAGAAGTATATTTGGTTTCCAGCTGTGTAGTCTTTCGGTTAACATTGTAAGATCAAGGCATTTTCAAGAGGATAGTTTTTTTTTCCTCCAAAGTCCTTTTTTTCTCAATGTGTAATGTGAATAGAAGACTCTCATACAAATGACAGGAAGCGTTACAGAATCTTAGAGAGTTTCCTGTCCTTAGAAGTCTTATTGCTGTCTGTAAAGGAAGTCGGATGTATTTTTGCATATCTTAAAGAAAACATACTATTTCCATACCAACAGCATTTGTTCAGCTATAATTAGGATTTTATCAGAATTTAGTAGCTCATAAAGTAACAAAGATCTCATCACTTCTCAACAGATATTTGACAAGTACTATTTCAACTAATGTAGTTTAAGAACTATTTCCCAAAAAATTGAAGATAAAAATTTGTCTAATTGCACTCTGTTTCAGCCTCAAGGATTTCAGGGTACAAGTCACAAAGCTGCATATAAAATATAGCTCTTCCTATAGCAGCAATATAGCTCAAAAGTGTGAGAGCTGAGTATTGGACAGTTTTATTCATATTAATGATGTTCAAATCTAGATTTTTAAAACCTCTGAAAATCCACCTAGATAGATGTCTCCCTTGTTCAAAGCAGAACATGGATACAGTCTTTTGAAAATTCAGCTCTAGAGATTCATCGCAGTGTCCTTAGGTCCTGATTTGTCCCTCTGCTCCCAGTTAATCTAGGATATGTATTGACCCAAAGAAATTATTCGTTCACACTCGCTTTGAACAAGCTCAGGCAATGTGCTCGTGCAGAAACAGGCCAATCGTTTTGAACACAAATTCTTGTTGTGCTGAAGTGTGTGCACATCTCCTGCTGGACCAGACCCCCGAGAGGTGTGATTTGATTTTGGTATCTCTGCTTTATATTTTTTCTCCCTTATTGATCCTTACTAATGTAATACTTTCTTCCATATTCTGCGTATAGTTCTGTTGTGTCCACCTGATTGTATTTTCTATCTGCAAAGAAATTGTAACATGTCACTGCTTTTGTGTGCCTCAATCTTTGAGCAGAGAGAACTGAGTAATGGGTATGATGGATCTAAACTTGCTTGCCTGAATTTTCCAATTTGTGTTTGCCTTATGATTGAAATTTGAAAAGCTGAACTACACAGAACAAGTTAAAAATCTGTATTTGAAAATATATAGTTTTGTTGTAAAAGTTGCTTGTGTTTTTTGTACACAGACCAGCTTTTTTCTTTTTTGTTTTCTTTGTTGTCAAACCATATAACATTCTTCAAAACTGCAACCTTTGTCTGCAGTTCTTGACTATAAAGATATTTAGGGTGTTTTAGCTTTTTCATTTACTTTGAACTGAAGGTACAGAAGTTTTCCCCCCACTTTCAACTGTCACTGCTTCATACAGTTCTGCTATGAAATATTTAAACATCTTTTCTGAGCACACTGAGATTACTTGGCAGAGCAAAGCACTATATGACTCAAAACTGGTGTTGAAGTTTACTTAGAGAAGAAATTCCTATTACTATGATCTTCCACTGAATCTGCCTTGAACACCTGTAGTTGCCTTTTGTTTTTCCCCAAATTTCCCTATATGATAAAGAATTGAAATATTTTTAGCAGGCTTGTTCTTTGGAGCATATCTAACATAGTGTTAAAGATGCACGGTGAAAAAGGACAAATAGTTTGCTGCAGCAGAAGAAAAACATGCGAATATAACGCGGTAAGTTGCTTAAACTTCCCAAAGGGAGGGATCCAGAGCTGCCTGAAACTTCATCCATAAGCCTCTGTGCTGCTGTAAATGACACTTGTGAGTTATTTTACATATCCTCTATTATTTACATAGATTTAAGTGGTGGATGATGTCATATTTAGCTTCAGCCTGCTTGCTTTGTAAAACAAATTTTTCTTAGAGCTATCAAGCAAAGGCATGGGGAAATAGTTGAGTAACACCAGGTGGTGTGTTTGAAATGTGTGGCTGTATTGGGTCTGCATGGCAAGGTGTTGGTAATGGGTGGGATACAGGGGTGGCTTCTGTGAGAAGCCTCTAGAAGCTTCCCTCACATCCGATTGAGCCAATGCCAGCCGCCTCCAAGACAAACCCACCACTGGCCAAAGCCAAGCCAGCTAATGACAGTGTTGGTACCCCCGTTAACGAGGAGGACAACAATCCCTGCAACTGCAGCCAAAGAGGGGTGTGAGAATATGTGAGAGCAACAACTCTGCACTCACCAAGGTCAGTGGAGAAGGAGGGGAGAAGGTGCTCTAGGTGCTGGAGCAGAGATTCCTGTGAAGACTAGCTGTGTCCCTCAGCTCATGGAGGTTAACGATGGAGCAGATAGCCACCTGCAGCCCATGGAGGACCCTGAGCCAGAGTGGGTGAATATGCCCAAAGGAAGCTGTGACCCTATGGGATGCCTGTGGTGGAGCAGGCTCTTGGCAGGACCTGTGAACCCATGGGGAAAGAAGTCCATACTGGAGCAGGTTTGCTGGCAGAAGTTGTGACCCCACAAGGGACCCATGCTGGAGCAGTCTGTTCCTGAAGGACTGCACCCCGTGGAGAGGACCCACGCTGGAGCAGTTAGTGCAGCACTGCAGCCCGTGGGATGGATTTAATTTAGAGAACTTTGTGGAGAGCTGTCTCCCAAGCGGAGTCTGTTTTATCTGTAACAGTAATTGGTGAGTGAGTCCCCCTGTCCTTATCTCAACCCATGAGCTTTTTGTTTTATTCTCTCTCCCCTGTCAAGCTGAGAAGGGGTGTGTGTGTGATAGAGTGGCTTTTGTGGGCACCTGCTGTCCAGCCAGCATCAACCCACCACAGTGACTTATGCAAGTCAGAGGGAGGGGGGAAATCTGGTCTCTCCCACCTTGAAGAAGTTTGCCTACATGCTCCTTGGTCTTTGACTTACTATGTATACTCTGGACTTTGGCTTTCAAACTTGGTCCATCTGGTTGAAGTCTGTTATGTCATTAAATAAATTGAATTTGAGTGTCTAAGTTTTCTAAATCCTTGACAATTAGTTATAGGTGGCAGAATTTGTGCCTTCAAGGTAACTTTCTTTTTTACTCTCTTTTTTTTTTTCCTCTTTCTTTTCTTTTGTTCTGTAAGACTCAGTATGAAAAACCTGAAGGCAAGCTTTTTGGATTTTCCCTCTTGTTACCTTTTTCCACCACAGTTTTGACTTTAAACAGATATTTTTTTTCTTCTTCTTCAACATATTGTTAATTTTCATGTGCTATACATTGTTTTAATAAGACTGCCAGAAACTCTCAACATGGCTTTTGAGTCATACAAATATGAAAATGCAACACAAGAATGGAGAGAATGAAGGTGATTCTCATTTTTCTATATTGAACACATAGATATTTCCCCTTGCCCCCCCTTCATTTTTTATATTGAACACATAGTTATCTATCAATTATAATAAAAACTGAATCCTCAGGGTTGGGTATCTTGGAATACTTAATTCAGAAAGGAGGAGAGCGATGAAGAGCTATTAAATGCAATGGAATACTCCTTGGTTATTTTTACCTATTTTAAACAGACACGTTCAAGGAGCACCATCACATTTAGAGATGTTCAGCTGCATGCACTCCTGTGGGGAGACAGAGAGTGTTCTCTGTATATACAAGGCTAATGACTTGTTAAAGAAAACAGAGTATCTGTAGTCTTCTTATGCCACACATACTTAGAAGGTCACTGTCATAATTTAACCTTGATTTCTTTAAAGATGAAAGGGCTCAATAGAACCCTTCAGTTACATCCTGTGTTATCTGATGTCCCTTTTTATTAGATTATTCAAATGAAATACTGATCAGTGGGCTAATCTTGGTGTCTGTTTACAGTCCTACATCCTTTGTGAGCCAACGTATCTCACAGGCATTTGTTTCAATTCCTTTTTGATTGGAAGCATCAACATTTGAAAAGAAAGCACTTGCATTTTATGAACACCTGATCTGTAACCCAAATGGGTGATAGATATTTTTTTAAAGATAAATATTTACATTAACTTACATCAAAACAGATCAGATGTTACTATATGTAATAATTATGAAATAAATAATTCATACAGTAAGTCTATATTTGTACTCTGCTAGTCTAAATAGTCTAAAACACTGTATTTGATAGAGAACTTTTTGTTGTTGTTTCAAAGACAAGGTACAAAGATACTTCAGGCTAATGTTAATTTAAAATAACTTGAATTATTGATAATAAATAGTAGATGCTGCATAAAAATAGTTAACATTTAGGCATACAAACTGAATTTATGCAAGTTAGATATATTCTTGTGATTTACCATCTTCAAGGGAGTACATAATTTGATGCCCCGATGCTGTATAAAAATTCATTAAAGATATTCTTTAGCACTTAGGCTATAGCAGAAAAGTTCGCAAACTGCTCATTAGAAACCATTTCCTTTTTCACCGATCCTAGCCAGATCATTCACAGAAAAGAACTGAAAATTTCTTATCCTTCTCCTACCATGAAAAAAACCTATACTATTTGGCAAAACTCAATGAAATTAGCTAACAGAAAAATAGACATGTTGGGTTTCTCTGCATAGAATAAACTACAACCAGAAATGCTCAGTCAGCTCTAGATTAAGCGCCTATGTTGTTGGATTTTTTTAAAATATACTTTTGTTTGAAAGGCCCTTTCAAATTATGTTTCTTTTGTTTCTTTGCTTTTGTTTATCATTATATAAGTTATGTATAGTTAAGAGACAAATCCAACTGAGGCAAGTACTCTCTGCTCCAAAGAATGCTCTTCATGTAACTCAAATCCTGACCACTAAAAGAGTACTTAAACTTCAACATTCAGGTTCAAAGTTTTCTTTTTTTTTTTGGTCCAGATTCTATGAATGAAGGCTGTGCTTGCTTTGGCTGTCTGAACAGCAAGCAGAGGTGAGTGCAGCAGGCCGGTGGTCATCCTCAGATCAGGCTGGCATCACCAATAAATCACCCTCCTTGGGACAAAGTGGTGTCATTCTGTCACACTGCTTTGCAGAGCTTCACCTGGTGAAATATGATTTGTACACACATCTACACTAGTGCCCATGCTCCAGGACAAGTTCTTGCTTGCTGGGTTCAGGAAAGTGTTCCTTTCCAGTTCTTCTGCAATAACATTTTGGTTAGTTGACTTAGGCTTTTAAATACCAAATTTAAATTATGGAGGGTATGCTTTTCCTACTATGTTATAGACATACTGCTCCATTTTTACCTAAATAGAAATAATAGATAGTGGATTTGTGAATAAAGGAGGATGTGGGGAAGTCTGAATGGATGTGAAGAATTAAAAGAATTTGAATTTATTCCAAATTCCACCAAAGTTCCTGAATTCAACAGGACTAGCTCATGATCTTGAACATCATAGCAGTAACAATAATTTTATTTATTTATTTATTTTTAAAATTTCATTCCCTTTTTTCTGCATCGTATTCAAGACAATGTTTCTCCTTGAGCTTTGCTTTGGAGCTGGTTGTTCTAAGTTTTCAGAGATCGGTGCTGTTCTTGAGTCCTGTCTGAAGGCATGGTAACAGTGACATGCTTTTTGCACCAATGCAATCCATCACTTTCTGATAAATAAGGATTCTGAAAGTAGCTTAAAAGTTTGTTGTCTCCAGACCATTATTCACTTTAGAAAATCTATGTTCAGTATAAATTATTTCTCATGGGACTATGGCATCAATTCCTGATGCTGATAAATGGTAACTGCTTGATATTGGTAGTTTATTAATTTTAAAAAGATCCTGTCATTTTCTACATTTAAGAGAAAAAATTAGTCTACTGATCAAAGTTCAGCTTGAAATAGATTTTCCAAATGGGATGCAATGCTCAGAGCATGAATAATAATGCTATACACATAGATTACATGTAAATTTTTGAAGAAAATTGCCCATGTGGCACACAAATCCTAATTAGGAACCTTTCAGGGTTT
The DNA here is from genome assembly GCF_963210335.1 of Falco punctatus. Lineage (NCBI taxonomy): Eukaryota > Metazoa > Chordata > Aves > Falconiformes > Falconidae > Falco > Falco punctatus. Next base: position 84,086,563 of record NC_137584.1, read on the forward strand.
ATACATTACGGTGTTTTGTAAGTGTCCACAAAAGTAAGGAGTTTTCAGTTTCCAGTAACTCATCTTGTGATTTCTCATTGCAGATGTAGCTCAGAAGGAACATTCACTTGATTCTTGTCATGATTCCACCATAAGCAGGTGTTGGGGTTCAACAGGAAAACTACTTAATGGTAGGAGGCTAATCCTCTTAGAAAGAAAATCAGTCCCCACACTGCAGTCAGGAGCAGCTCTAATCTGCTGGTTTCTTAGCAGGAACTGTGTAAAAATTTAGAATTATTTTCAGCCTATAGGAGCTCCTTACTTTAAACTTTCCTGGCTCAAAATCACTCCTTGATAGTAGCTGCAAATAGAAAGCCACGTGGTTTGGAAACTTGGCAAGAAGGTTGAGAAATGGGTGAGGAAGTAGCTCTCTGCTGGCAGAGAAACACCTCAATGGCAAAGCTCTGGCTTGGAGAAAGGGAAAAATCTTCAAACAAGAAGTAAATGTCTGAAGAAAAAGATGCCGCCTTTTATACCGTGCTGGTGATACCTCGCGTGGCCCCTTTGATTTGCCAACGAACATATCACAAGCCAAGACTTCGCTTCATCCACTGCCCTCAGCCCTTCCTCCCGCCTGCTGGGGACACCACGCTTCTCTCTTTGGGCAAAGTCTTCTCTACTCCCCTTTAGACCAGAAGATCGTATCTTTTGTGCTATTGTGAGCTGCTACCTACACCTTCTCCAACACTGAACGCTACCAAAGAGTGAGGATACCTATTAAATAGGTAAGCAGTTTTCATATTACAGTACAGCTGCTGTCCTGAGCCAGCGAAAAAAGAACTGCAACCTATCGAAGAGACAAAGTTTAAAAGATTATTCAGTTCAGATTGCAGATGATTTGGAATAAAATATTGGTCAATACTCAGCTCGGTTACTGTCTCAGCTGGAATATAACTAGAGTAACTGTCACTAAGAGAATAAGGAATTGTTCATTGTGACTTTAAAATATTCTGAAAAGTAGCCTCAAGAGCATCTTCCTCAAACATAGATGTTGTAGCTCAAAGGGTTTTTTTCTCTCTCCAGTGCTGTGAGTCTTTCTGCGTGCCATGAATGTGGAATGGGCACTGAACCTGAGGCAAAGCAGGGTTTTGATCCCACCTCTCCAAGCAGTACCTTAACCATTGTGGTCTTTGGTGAAAGGGCAGCAGGACCTGTGAGGCTGTGGAAGGAGGTTCGTCCTTGGAGCTTCCTCAGGCTGAGAGCCTCGAGTGATGCTGGAGGCTGTGCAACAAGCAGCTGCAATGGCGGGAAGGAGAAATCAGACTGGTAAAACTTGCTCCCAGCCTTGGCTAATACTAGGTTAACAAAGCTCTGGCTTCTGCACCTCCAAAATATGCCCAGATGTTTTCTGTGCACCTAGATCCTGGATCTGCTGAGGCAGCCAGTCAGATATCTGTGTCTGTTGGTGGAGCTGAACCTCATTCTTATCTTAATTTCACTGTTACCAACTGTGCTGCTTTTGATTTTTATCCTTTTTTTTTTTTTTCTGTCTGCTTTGTATCATCTACTTTTCTTTATACATAAGTATTTCTACCTGTCCTTATTCTGACTCCTCAAGGATTACTCCGTTGTCAAAATCATTCTTTACAATCACTTTCAAGGAGCGCTGTTTGATCCTTTGTCCCCTGAGCTTCACCCTTTGTCTCTTTGCTGAGCCTTTCTCCACGTTTACCTTTCTCCAGCTACGGGATCATTAGCTTTCTCTGTGCCTCCATCTCATAAGCTCAGTAATTATCTTTGTATTTTTTGAGTTCTGCATGTATAGTCAGTGAATCAGTAACTGCTGGATCCTCACATCTCTGAAACATGTGCAAAGGATTGAGTAATTTTCAAAAATTCAGATCAAGAAAAGCTTTCCACCTCCCCTCCCTCTGCCTCTATGCTCTGAAGACTGTAGGTAGAGGGCAGCAGTAGGAGCCCCAATTTTCCAGACTCTTTTCCCCTGATTACGCCCCCTCTCTAATCATGATAACACAGTGATTTTTTCCTGGTAGCCCATTACCCTAGGTAATTCTGTCACAGGAAAGATTTTTAGTATTATTATTATTTTTATCTAGGGCAGGGGCATTCATGTTATTAGAAAGGTGTGAGACGCTGGCTGCCTGGGCAAGGCACCCTTTGGCACAAAGATGAGAGGCAGTGTGACATGAGAGTGTGGAGATGAAAGGTTCTGTCATGCTCTTGAAGCTAGCAAACCCTTTGATCACGGACCAGGTTGCAGCAAGGGAAGAGTCAGCATCAGATGCCCTTGCTGGTAGATTTTAAGACTGTGGGTGGATAACAAACATCTGCTCTGATGCTCAGATCTGACCTCAGGTCAATTTGATATTCATTGATTCTCCACTGAGACTTCTTTTTCCTCTTTGTCTTTTACAATCCATCCTTCCTGTTGCTTTATCAATTTCTTCATTTTCTTTCCATTTACTTCGTTCAGGATATAATATTTTCAAGTCTTCTGTGTCATTCTGTTTTAACCACTCTTTAACTTGCCTCTTCCTTTCTTACAGCACTGAGATGTGGTAATTGCTGAATTTGTTCCAGCGTCATGTAGTCCAAAAAAGTTTTTAAATAGTTGAGCAATGATACTGATCTCATGTTGCTTAAAACCAATTGAGCTGATAATGTGAAAGGCATTTCTCTGGATTTATTGTTAGTACAATGAGGTCAAGCCCTTTGAACAGTATACCTGCAGCATCTCATTTTTGGTTTCAAACGCTCTTAATCAGATGAAATAATGTGATATCGACTGCTAACTCTTACAACATTTTACAAGGGAAGACAAAGCTTGACAATTTATTCTTTGGGGACAACTTATTCTTTTTTGGAGGATCAAGAGTAATTTTAATCCCTAGACATCAGCGATCAAAATACTAACACTTATTTACCTGTCGCTTCGGACATTGTCCAATACGTGGACTTTGCTGTCAAAGGAATAGCAGTAGTAAATATTCCGTTCTACTGCTTTTACCACAAGAGCAGCAATTATAACACTGTTTGAAGACATTGTATGTCAGTTCCCTGATCCACCTGGAACTGAACTGATTTGATTGCCTGTATGCTTGACCTGACATAGACATTTCACTCACAAACTTTAATCTCCTGTGGCAAAGTTAACTTTGGATTCTTTGCTCAGAAGGTGTTAGTCAGCGGTTCAGGCTTTGAACCTTCTCTTCTGTCATGGGGAAGTCTGTTGGGGTTATGGCCAGATTTGTCTTGAAAGCCTTCCACAGTGTCTAGATCTATTTCATCTTTTGTTCTGAAACTCAGTCCAATCTTTCCTTAAGTGGAATCAGGGGTCTTCCCCTTTCAGTGATAAGTGAGTATGTCTTTGCTCTATTAGACTTAACTACCTTATTAAAAGTTCTTTAATACTTCACTCTTCCCTGTCTTTGGTAGCTACCTGGATTTCTTCAGCAAGCCATACATTATTTACCAAACTGTAGATTAAAAACAATCTTCATACAAATATCTTAGCGATTAATGTATTTTAACCAAAATACTGCCCCAAAACAATCAGGTATTTGGGGCTGAAAACAGGTTTGAGGTGGCTGATCTCCAAATTCCTAGGCACATTAAGAAAGTGTTTTGCAGAAACTTCTGCAAGACAAGCTAATGAGTTTCAAGAAGCTTTTAATTCAAACAGCACTCTATATGCACAACACTTGAATGGGTATGGAACTCTTTCAAAGATCTCTAGTGACTGTGATGCAACACCTGAATTTATTTGCTATAGCTATATATTCAATAGATGTAGTTTTTAAGGAGTTCTTACAATGCAAGTAATTGTGGTATTTAATACTTATGAAAATTATGATATTATTACATCTTAAAAGCAGTTTGTTAGGGACAATGTACTTCAGGGAAAAAGTTGGGATTATATCAAAATAGTGCTTGTTCTCACAAAAATTCTTTTTGTATCCCACAGGTGGGTGTAAAAAAGAGAAGCCATTCAGCAGTCTTAGGAAGAGAAAGGGAGTACAACATACTAATTTCTCACTGATTTATCTTTTCTAAAACTGTTTATTTAAACAGAGGTATGAGAATAAAAGGAGAACAATATAAGGCAGATAAAGGTACCATTTTTGTTTGCTTTATTTTTTCACAATACGGTTTTGCCAGGGAGTTTCTGTCTGATAAGATGCTAAGCCCTAACACTTATCTAGTCCCCCAAAGGGCACACTGAATGGATAAGATTACCCTGAGGTGCAACAGTTAACACTAGAACATTTTTTTTTAAAAAAAAATATCAGTCCTCATGCCCGAATGAGGATTCACCTCTATTAGGATTAGAAGAAAATGTAATGTGGTGGGCATATTTTCATGCACAATTGGTTTTATTTTCCTATCAAGCTTTTAGTACTAACTTCTAGAAATGGGATATTGGAGCGGATAAGCTGTGAGTTGGAAAGTCTTGTGACAGTTTTCTTAATGTGTGGCCATACTGTTGCTGCTGTCTGAGTCTGAATTCCCTGTGCTACTTGGAACAGCAACAAAATTATCAGTGACAGGAGACTGTGTGCAAGTGGCTGTGTGAGAGACATCGCCTGCCTCTACTGACCAGAAACAATTCTAGTCTCATTTACCAGCGACTTGTGTTATGGAATATGATTTAGCTGGACAGTGAGAGATGCTCACCATTCAGCTCACAGGATTTGCTGCACGAGAAGGGGAACGAGTTGATTCTGTTTACTAGGGTGATTAGTTTCTAGAAAACCTATTTCCACTTAAGCCACTGACTATTCATGTTTTATTAAAAGCAAGTGGATGACACAGAGGTTCACCATACCAGAAGGGGAAGCCATGGTGTGAACAAAGCCAAGCCCTATCCACCTACCTGTTATGCCAAAAAATGAGACATTTCTGTGACAGAGGAGATTTCTGCCTCAAACTGAATCTTCTGCAGATGATGTCCCGGAAAGCACGTGCTCCTCCAGCCAGTACATAGGCTAAAGGAGAAATCTGATTAACATGCTTGAGTACCATATACCTAGGCATAAAATACATATTTTCACCTGTATTTGTGAAGATATAAATTTAGGACAATTTTTAATTTGTTTTAATTATTATTATTTTTTTAGAGAACTTGGAAAAGATATTGGAAATCCAGAACACTGGGAAATAGACTAATGGCTTTTCCTCCAAAACAATGCCTGTGTATTAAGTGGGTATATAATTATAAACTGAGATTACAGTGTATTTATTACATTATAATGGAAATCCCACGCTGTTTCAATTTACAAACTGATTTTGGGGGAAAGTAAGCTTTAAGGGTACTCATTTCTCCAGCAGTCTTGGAGCAGCAGGATGCTCATCCTACTGCAATCAGCAGTGCAGCTGCTGACAGTGCCAGCACTGAGATGTTGCGGCTGGACTCAGAATCAATCACTGTGCCTTTTAGGTAACTGGAAACACACAACTTCTCCATCTATCAGTCCTGCCATTGCTGGAGCATATGTTGGCTGAATGATGTCTGAAGGCTTTCCTCCTGCCTTGAAGACTACAAATCTTAGATATAATTATATCAGTCCTTAGCACAAAAGAGAGCCTGAGGGGACTGTAGAGATGGCTGGCTGGACCACTGAACAAAGTGTCATATTTTGAAATAAAGACAATAAAGACAAAGCTCCCTCTTAACTGCCATTCTGTTTTGAAAACTGTGTAACTTCCCACTTACAAAGAAGCTGCACTGCAGAGTAAATTTTCCATTCTAAAAATAATGCTGGGAAAAAAAGGCAAATTAGAAAATGCATATTTTTTATACATCACATACTATTGCAGAAATACCAGAATGGGGGAAAAAAAAAATAATAAAAAAAAAAAGGTCCACCAGCCCTAAATAAAACCTGACTTGTTAGACATATGGAACAAATCATAAAAAATACTTTTCTTATGCTACTGTAAATGTTTAGAAACAGGTGATGTTGTGGAAAAAAAGAATAAAAATGACAGAGCATGACAATACTTCTTGGAATAATTTTCTGCTTTAAAAAAAGAATTCTCACCACAGATATTAACATATTATGTTGCCTGATGCTATAAAGTTTTTTTCAAGATCTTACTGAAACCAAAATCAGTGTGTACATATATTTTAAAAATTACACTGATAAATAGGCAACCTTGACTGACAATGTAGTTATATCGTTCATGAAAGTGGGAGATTTAATTACATGTTTAGATTACAATTAAAGTTTCTTATCTGAATGGTTGGTAAACTACTGTTACAGAATTTTGAGCTAACTAATTATTAAAGCACTCTATACTGCAAGGTTTACTTTAAATTCAAGCAAGTGCAAAATTAAATAAGATGTTACAGAGAACACAGCAGGAGCTTTCAGCATTTAGTAAATCATACAGTTTTGAATTTCTTAATCAGAACTGTTTTTGTTACCATCAAGTACAAACCAGGGATTAAAGCCTGACAATAAAAGTCAACAATTAATCAGTTACCAAGAATAAGAACATTAAAAATAATAAATTCCAAGGACAACTATAAGCATGTTGGTGCAACAGGAGACCTGGGATTAGACTTGAGTAACATGAGTTTAGAGGATTTCTTCTAAATGTCTTAAAAATAAGTCAAGACTTAGAAAGATGTATGCAAACCATGAGCTCTTAATTGTTTTTCTAATTTCTTAGCTTCTCTAAATTGCATAAGAGAACACGTACTATTTGTAAAAGTAGCGCTATGGTAACTGTAAGGATCAAAGCATGTGAATTGAGCAACATTTCTGGAGAAAATGATACCACCTGTAGCAAAGATGAAAGACAGGAAAAAAGACCCAGAAAACACATTGTGGTTCACAGTTTCTTCATTAAGTTCTCCCATGTCTTTCAAACATCTGAATTCTTCCAATCATTTAATCTAACCTAGTTAAGAGATATATCTTCTCCTTAACAAATCTTGCTCCTCCATTTTTATGTAGTTTGTACAGATTCTTTCTTGTTTCCTTATGCACATTTTGTTGAATGGAAGAACTCTAAAAAGCAGCCGCAAGCTCAGCATTACTGCTAATTATATGCTTCATTGTACAAAATAGTTGAAAAGTCACGTGAATTTAAAGAGAGACAGATGAACAAGGCTTTTTCAGTAAAATAATACAGGACAAATCAAATCTCCCTGAGACTTTTTTAAGATCATTTTTCAGTTTAACTACAGAAGATAATTTCATGGGTAACATTCAAATGATTTATTTTATCCAGGTGTTTTTAATGTAATATAATTGTATTATGTTTTATTAGATCCCTGGAGACTCATCAGGCTCTTGATTATGTTGCATGCCTGTGCCATGAATCTGTGGGAAAAGAAAGAGAGCGATCTCCGTGTCTCACTGGAGAAACATCTTTTCTTCCTAATCTCTTCCTCATATTTACCAGTCTGAGACGATCAGGTAGTCACCCCATTCTGACGTCGAAGCCTAACCTTTAGACTGGGAACATTTCATCTGAAAAACAGACATTAGGACATCTAACATTCTGTGAAACCTTCCTCCAAAGGCCACTAAAAGTATGAAGTGCTTTGCGGCCTCCAGAATTATTAAGAGAAATTATTGCAACTGTGTGTGGATTTATCATTTGACTAAAAGTCCAGTCTGACAGAGTAAAGCATGATATCTTGGAAAGGAGGTTTCACAACATTTTTTTCCTTCTGTTTGCTCCCAGATTTGCTTACTGCCCTTCCAGCCAGCAGCATCTGAAGGATAAGCAATACAGTCTATAACTGCAGCAGCAGTTAGGACTGGTCTGTGCTCCTGCTGGTGTGTTACAAAGGAGGCACAAGGACATCAGAAGATCCCTTGTGGGGACGTGCCACTCAAAACAAGAGCAAACCCCATTTGCAGCGTTACTGGCAGCAGTTCCTAGCCGGCACTCTTCCTCCCAAGCATGTGCTGTGGAGGACCAGTGTGGAAGTTGGATGCTAAGGGCTCAAGTCCTCTCCTTCTCCCTGGGTGGTTCACTAGAATAGGCCAGGACTCCTAATGTCTCAGTCCACTAATATTTTCTTCATGTTCTGATTAATTCCAAACAAAATTACAGACTGTAGCTTGCATTAATACACATTTTTCTTTCCATAATAGATGTGAACATTCCAAACAATTTTTCTAGACTCCGTGTTTCATTAATTTTGCCCTTGGCACATAAATGAGCAGTCAAGCAGTAAATATAATGATCAGTATATAATTACTATCTTTTTAAAATAAAATTCCTAGACATGCAAAAGTAGCAAACCACAGAAATCAGTAAGTTAAAAAAATAAAAAATAAAAGCAATATTTAAATCTTCATTTAATCACTCATTGTAAGTGAAATCACTCTATCTCTCGTCATCATTTCTCCTTTCCTTGTATTCTCTCTTTTTCAGTTTTTGTGTATCCTTACTAAGAGTGAGGGAGCAGACTTGCATCTAGTATTCAATATGTGGGCAGACACATGGACATTTTCCATTTTGTTCTTTATGACTTTCCTAAGAATTCCTAACATTTGAAATTTTGACAGCTACTGGAAGTACAGAAGCTCTACTTTAAAGTTTTAAATCAGCTTTTATTATAAGACCATTCCATATCTTTATGCCCATAGAAAATGGGACAGGTATATGTCTATGTTGGGAGGTGAACATTTTACATTAAAACTTCCTTTTTTGGCAGCTGAATGTAAATACATAGAAAAAAAATAATCAGAAGAATGATGTCTGCTTTTTCACTAGTCTAAATGAAGAAAAACAAAGATGCTAAGTTTCAGCTTAACCCATTTCATTATTTTTCCTGGAAACAGCTTAATTTTACAATATAGCATACAAAATATTTAAAAACAAGTTAATAAAAAAGAATAAATCAGATAGATATTTAGAACCTGACATCAGTTTTTCACTTGTTTATTGGTTAGTTTGTGGGTTTATGCCATCAACAAAGTTTAGAAAAAAGGAAAATTCTGTTATCTGGCTTCTGATTTATTCTTCAAGTGAAGTATTCAGAAAAAAAATGAGAACATAAAAGTTTTAAACTCAGAAAACTCCAAATAAGAAGAAACTTTCTACTAATCATATGTACATAAAAGAAGAATCAGAAATTAAGGATTTATATTGGAATGAATTTGAAAGAACTTAATTCACCTGAGATATATGAACTTCTCACAGCAGAAGGCCTTTGCCAGCTAAGTTCTCAGGACATGGTGATGGGAAAAGTTAGGACTACTGATTTCTACAACAACTGGCTCCAATAAGAAGAAGGGGCAGAACAATCGATGTTCCTCCACAGCTCAGCCTGTGGAAGATAAGGTTTAAGGTCTAACTGCAAACATTGAAACTGTGCTTTTGTCCCATAGGGCGCTCTGATTATTATGGGATTTCTTGCCATTAAGGGGAGCATTGTTTACTTGCAGTGGGTTTCTGTCAACATAGGACCCAATCCTTTCTACAGTGAAAAAGTTAAAATTTTAGCAATGCATGATGAATATCCTATTGACTGTGTCTCCCTCTATCTAATCTATGCCTTTAATGAGAACAAACTGGCTGGAAGTCTGATGTAAATGAGGAAGAAAGAAAAATTAATCTGTATGAAAAATATGTAAGCTTTATACAACAGCAGGTATTTATTATCTTATTAAAATATGCAGATATATGATCCCTAATCAAAATATGCCTGAAGTCAAGGCTTTCAATTAAAGCAAATCTTTCTATACAGTTTTTGATTGGGAAAGAGAAAAAGTTTGAGACAAATATTTTTTTCTTTTTATCTCTGCAATGTTTATAACTCTGCACAAAACCATTGGCATCCTAATTCCTTTGTGTTTCCCTAGTGAGTATAAAATGACTTCATTTAAACAGCTTATCTTCCTTAGAACTGTTGATAAAATTCTGAAATTCTTTTTCATTTAGCCATCAGCTAAAAGTACTTATCCAGCCTCTGATTTTAAAGGTTGCATGGTCCCTTAAGAATAGCAGCAGTATAGGCACCTGTGTCACACCGAATTTTTAAGACACAAGTTCTTGGCAAACATGTTTTCATTGCTTCTTGATCTCCTGCAAAGTCAGCTAAGCTTCCACGTAGATCGTTCCTTAGGGTAAGATTGAAAACAGAAAAGATGCTTTACTTTAAAGCTGGTGTTTCTGCTGGAGCTCTACAGTAAAGAAACTGTGCATCAAGGGGAAAAAAAAAACAGTTGCATGGGGGAAAGAAGTGGTGAATACCTACTACATTAGCCAGTGATAACAATTAGCTGTTCAGAAATTACATGCATATTCAGTGCATACATTTTCCTTATTACTTCTCAGAAGACTTTCTGAATGGAAATAACATGCTCTGCTTTATTGTTGGCCCAACTCCTCACACTGTCAATACTTCAAAAAAGTGTACACAAAACCCCCAGTTTCACTTCTAGCAAAGAAGCTGAGAACTTGGGTCAGAGCATTTCTACTGTCCTGTGCTGAAGCCAACTAAACTAACTTGGAGGGTGGCAGCGTACCCTCAGTAAGCCATGTTCTTTACAGGTGGTTTAATACAGCTTTGGTGTAATGCTCCTCAATAATGAATAATGCATTGCTTCTCATGCCTCGGGGCATGTAACAAAGAAGGAAATCAGTGTCATGCAGGAATTTCTTTGTTACTATTATTTGATGAGATGGCTGTCGTTTACAGGGAAAAAACAGCATGCCTTCACTAAAAGACACAAGATACTATTTTCAGAGTGAGTCATAACAAGTATATGCTTAATGGGCAAACATGATTGATTAGATTATTTTCCACAGACTATTTACTAAGATGTGAATATTTTATGTTGTAGCTAATTAGACGAATTAAATATTCTTTTTCTTGATGTCCAGTCTTGAGAAAATCTACTAAACATATTTGACATTTCAGTAAAGATGAGGTTAACAGGCAATGTGAGTGAGCATTAACACATTTCAATTTTTATAATAGAAAAGAAAAAATCTAAACAATTTTTTGCATATATTACTGGATGCAAACATGTCACCCAGGTCTTTGCCACTCTGTGGTGGGGACTGATATGTCTTTTATGCCATCGGGAGGGAGTTTGGATGCTTGGACAAATATGACTGGCAGTCAGAAGAGATATGTTTTCCTCTACTACAGACACCCTGCAAGCTACTTCAAAGGCCATGCGACACTTTTGTGTAAAAACCTTTCCAACTGCAGTGTAATTTTTGGTCCTTAAAGCAAGTGGTGCATCAGGCTTGTGATGGAGTCTGTCACAGGTGCAAACATTAAGGATGGATGAGATGAAAGACTTGGCCATAAGGACATGCTGTCTATCAGACATAAGCAGCTCTGGGTAGGACAGATACAAAGGAAAAGTAACCACAGATGGGCAGTCTTTGCATCAGGGATGGAGATTTTTTGTTTGAGTGTGAGGCAAAGGACCAGCTGCTTGCCACCCTTAGCACCAGGACATGGTCCCTGGGGAGAGGGAGGAGCTGTCAGTGGTGGCTTTTGGGACCAGCATGGGCCAAACTGGATCAGACTGCTTGCAGCTCAGCACTGCTGAGGAGGGCATAGTTAGGGTTCAGACCCTGCACGCCCTGGGGAGTCAGGCACCTTCAAACGGGCCCAAGCCCCACAAGGAATCTCCACTGAGAGTCTCCAGCGGTGAGGCAGACAAAATCCTGAGTGTATTTGCACTTCTGTGGGTAGTAAACCCATAATTTGGTGCATTATGAATAATAATATGTGATGCCTTCATGGAGTCGCTGGCAGGAACTCCTAATTTTAAAGGTTTGAATGGAAGGAGGAGGAATTGTTGGTTCATACCCCAAATGCAATAATCAAATGGTTACAGCACTGAGAAAGCATGACTTGCCTCCATAGATGTGCCCTAACCACCAGGCAATGATGACAACATGCAGCCAGGCACCACCTCTCTTTTTAAAACCGTACCAGCTAAAGAAAGAAAGGAAGGAGGAAGGAATTTAGGGACACAGGGAGAGGCTGTAATTCTGTAACCTAGTAGAGTATTGATCTGTTTTCCTAATCTCAGGCAGCAGGTTTCATTCCAGGTAATAATCCAGACTGAAACACTAATTCAGATGAACTTGGTATCCCACAAAAATGATTCTTTGAATTGAGAGGATTAAGGATTTGACCTATAATGTCTAAAATAGTTCTTGAAGGCAGAATTTCTCTGCCATTAATACATTTCACGAGCAGTAATAACATCAAGCAATAGTCTAAGTATTTACACAGGAACTGACTATTTGGGATAGTGGTGATTTATCATGTAATATAATTAATGCCTCCTTGAGCTGAACAGGATAGTACTGAAGTCAACAGAACAAACATCCACTGATACTCTTACCTCATCACTCTAGAAAGCTAAAGATAAGACAGTGATGGTGACTGATTTTATAAAGAGTTGTCTGGAAATGAAGACAACTCCTTGTAGGCCAGAAAGCACATCAAATGACCCCTAATTCAAACATCTTTTTGCTTTCATCTATTCACCTGTTTTGTCTTTAGGAAACACTAGGTTTACTAGATACCGAGACTCATTCCATGTTTGATACAGAAGTGCTCCAAACAACCTATATTTCGGTCAATAACCCCAACCAACTCACAAGTGTTAATTACTTCACAACAATAACCCATAAGAAGTAAAAGAAGCAACAAGCCCTCTTTAAAGCAGTTGTGCAGCAGATTTTCTTGTATGACAAATGAGCAGGAGGAAATTCAGTTAAGTACTTCCTAGTTCCTAGATGTGGCTGTGTGCCCTGATCACGTACCGGGTGCTTACGGAGTGAGACCCCCAGGTGTGTACTCATTTTTGTGTTCCCTTTTCCATCCCCTGTCCACCTCCACAGTTTATCTCACACTCTGTTCCAGTATTTGTTGAAATAAAGCCTGCAAATGACTGCTGGAAGGGAGGCACAGTATATTTCAACACATGAGACAGACACAACTTTCAACAAGTGTATGCTCTATTTAGAGGTCAGAATTAATATTCATCCAGTGCAGGTTTTAAATAATTTGGTACTGGCGTGCTCTAGAAGATATTTCCAACTCTTAACTATACCATGAACAGGCCCATCTTTTCAGGCCTTATAAAAATTGTTGGGGTTTTTTTTATGTTCCTTTGAAAATCTTTATAAGTATGGAAACTCAGCAAGAAAATCAGTGTTAGGTGCTGCCTGGATTTAAAATAAAGCTTCATGTATGCTTCATTTCAGTAGTGTAATCCTAAAGGGATAAAAAAACAGTGATTCTATTACCACAACACTCTCAAGATCAGGCAGAGTACACACAGGTTTTACTACTGCTTCTCAATTCCCTTCATATTTCTAAAGATTTAAAGTGATTTTGGTGACCTTAAAGGAGCTGCTTTATCAGGCAATTTGAAACATTTGTTACAAGATTATCAGACATTTTTATAAAAACATAGATGCTCATAATTATTACATTTCTGCATAATAGCCTGAAAATAAAACATCTTACCTTGTGCAGAATGTTCCATGACATGAGCTTGCACATCACTCTAAATGAAAGTACAAAATGGGAGAGGACAATAAATACGTAAATTGTATATATTGTTCACTGTGGAAATACTCATTATTGAGAACTGAATAAGCTAAAACCAAGATTGTCCTATTTTTTATGATGTACTAAAGGAACAACAATAACTGAAGGTTAATTAACATGACAATTTCAATAAGAAACTCTGTATCATCTTTCAGATTCAAGTATTGTGCGATCTTGATTAATAGGAAAATCTAAAAGGTTTTTCTTTCACAGCTGATTTGTGTAGCTTCAGCTCTTACATTTTTCAGCGGATTTCAAATTTTCTAGTTCAGTGGCTGAGCCAAAATGACACATTACTTACCATGTATTGTGCCAACCAGAAAATATTACTCGTTCATCTATGTAAATATACAGTTTGTTAAAGTTTTCTTTTTTTTCTTTCCCCCCCTTCCCCTAAGAAGAATCTACTTGGCCATTTATTAAACCAGGTTTTTTATAATTTCCCTCTCTAAATAATTTATTTGGGCTTCTTTCAATGGTTTGCCTCAGTAACAATTTTACAGAGCAGCATTTGTGACATAAAATATTAAAATGATTTGTAAAATTTCAATCCATTCTTTGTCCTTCATTTTCAGAAATGAGAGATTTTTCAAAAAAGAGGTTTCATCATGTGTGAGCATAAAGCTGAGGAGAAGACTTGGAAGGTGAACCTAGATATAACCCAGGCACAAACAACTCAGTCTTTAGATAGGCTCACCGGCTTGGCTTTCCATCCCTTACTGTAGAAACCACTGAGGTCCTGAAAATATTTTTGCTTTGAAGTTACTAGAGATAGAACAACACAAATCTAAGCAGTACAGCCTGGCCATGAATAAATTCAAGCTGACAAATAGAAGGTTACTAATGATCAAAGTAGAGAGGTTTAAGGTGGAAAAATGTAGCTGCTTTTACATGAAGTTTTATATGCTTTTGTCAGTGCTATATAAACCTAGCTGTGTGAAGGACTGAGGGATGTGCTCTCCAGAACAGTTCCTTAGGATGAAGCCTAGAACCAGGACAGAAGACCCTGTTCAGCAAGGGTGGTTGGTACATTGTCCTCAAAAGTCAGTCCTACGCTAGCGGTAGAGACACTGCTTCAAGTAAGGGAACATGCAGGGTGTCAGTTCCTGTATTTTCTGTAACTCAATGGGAAGGAGCTGTTATCTTAGCAAAGACCTCAGGCCTCAACCAGATCAAAGTAATCTTGATAAGTCTTGAGGAGCCAGAGGTTCCTTCTGACCCTATGGTCCTTTTCTCAATGTACTTGATGCTCTGGGATATCACCTGAGGAGTGATCTCTTATAAATGCAAGATTGCTCAGTAACAGAAACTACAGTAAGAGTTTCAAATTGGGTAATGGATAAGAGATTACAAAAGTAATTACTTTTCCTATCAGGTAAGATGAAGGGTTTTTTATGACAAACTATTTCTTTCTTTCTCCCTCAGCAACTCCTTTTTAGCATGTACAAGTCTTGCACAAATGTCCTCTGTGGCTTCCCGGCGTTACTCACTTTCCTTCAATGTTGGCTTAGTTTTGCATGCTGCATGAATCTAGCGGCTGGATTTCTTCTATTATGTTCAGAAGATCAAAGTACCGATTAAAAAATATGACATGTTTTATAGGAAATAGATGTAGCATTCAAGATTCAATTGTTCACAGCCACTCTTCTTCCCTTTCTAACCTATAAAGGAATTGTGTCCAGCCTGAATCACAAAGGAGAAAATATTGCCTAGGCTTCTATCTGCATTAGCATGCTTGTTGATTCTACACCTGCAGCTACCAAATAAATCGAGAGTATTAACTGATTGAATCACTAGATCCTCAAACATCATTCTTTGACAAAGACCTTCACTGGCATTTCAATTAATTGATCTGGTCAGATTGTCTGTGGCTGCTAAACACTGTCATTTCCCTAGAGCTAACACATTTTGTTCAGCCAAGATGCTGTTGTCAGCCAAGCTTGGGTAGTAGCGATGTAATCCAAGATGTTTTCTACCAGTGACACCAATTTCTTGCCTGATGCTAATCTTGATAGCTTGTTTCCTTCTGCCATTAAAGATCTCAGTGACAGACTATCACAGTGTAAGCTCTTCCCTTCATTTACTTCTAAAGTGTCTCCTTTTTACTTGTGCCCCAGTCCTGTCAAGCTGCAAGAGGCTCTTTTTCTAGTAACATATTAGAGATGGTCAGGAAGTAGGTGCATTTATCTTCTTGATATTGAAATTCCTTCCTTTATTTAATCTTTTTCTTTCTGTCCCCACCCTAAAAAAAAACCACCCATCTTTTTGCATACTTTCTCTGAGCAAATAAGTATGACATGTCTGTGTAGAGGTTAGCACTGACAGTACTGAACATTCTCATGCTTCACTGGAAATTCTTCAAGGAAAGCAACATATAAATGCCCAAGGGTAGCCATCACTAGTAAAAGAGTATCTGTAACAAAAGCACATGTCGGTTATCTCTGTCTGTCTTAAATGCTTGCTGGAGAATAAGGCAGAGTTTAAATGTTAAGGCTGCAAATGAGAGCTCAGTATAGGAGAGGATGCTGGAGCTACATGGTAGCTTGGGTTTCCATGGGACCTTGGAGAACTCATCCTTCACCCATGCAACACTGCCCCAGCAAGCACCCCCAGCCACGTGCCCGGTTTGCCTCAGGGGTGCAGCAAATCTGAACTTGTGGTGATGGAGTGGTTTGGGGTGACTGACCTGGCAAGTGCTACATAAACATAACTAAGAGAAAGGAGAATAGACCTCTTTTATGTGAAATTAAGGTGCTGAGAATTACAGCTAAATGAAATTGAAGTACAGCCTTGACCTTTTACTATTTCACAATGACTGGCTTAATCAAGCACCTCTGACATCTTACCTAAAAATCAACCCTTTTTTTTTTTTAGCTTACAGTAGGAGCAGATTGAAATGCAATTACAGTCACACTTTGTTTACAACTGAATTGCCTCATGAACATCAAATGATTTTTGAAGTTCTGAAAACAAATGACCTGTATTTACCTTTGCTTTAGCTGATTGCAACAAACGGGTGTCTCAAACACTGAGCTCTCTTTCTTTGATTTTTTTTTTCAAGTTGTATCAGTTTTCTGAAGCGTGGACACATGAAACCTCCTTTTCCATATATTTTTCCTGTGCCTTAAGTTACTGGCTTTGCAGTGACTGTTGTAGACTGAACACGGTGGCAGAAGTCTGTGGCTATTTATTCCTAAGCTCAGCCTTTGCTTTACAGAGGCTCACAGAGTGACTCCTATGAAGACAGTGATTTTGCGGGGCTGGACACTTGATTTAACCCATTCTTTCTTTAGGCCCTCATTCATTTCCTGGTTTTGCTTTCAGTTCTCCTCTAGGTAAGCAGCACCTACCTTTGAGGAATATTATAAGTGGCCCTGATCCTCCAGTAGCTTATTTGTGGTATGTCTTATATCAAGCTTATGTGTCTTAGATTTCTCTGGTTTAAGTGGGCACAAACCCTGAATCTCTTGGTCTCACTCACTTGGGGCTGGTTCTGTATCTGACATCTTCTGCAAACTGGAGCCAGCTGCCCCTGCCCTCCTGAAACCAGCTCTGCTCCTCAGAAATGTCTCAAAGCTGTGCCAATCTTCGTGAGTTTCACTCAAAGTTCAAAGGCAAGCAAATACCACATGGCTAGGAATTTTTAACTTATAAGTAGTTCCTCCTTACCTCTCTGAACTACACAGCTAAAAGTAAACCTCTGCTGGAACACCTTCTTCAGCATATCTGTTGCTCAGTTAAAACCTAGTCTTACCGCTACTTGTTTCATTAACTTATTCTTTACCTTTTTGCCAACAGATGGGAAGAGATGCAAGTAAGGGTCGTGTCTTGTTAAGGCTCATTATATATTAAAGTATTCAGTACATACATTTTAATTTACCTGAATTAACAGCAAGTATATAAAGACCTACTTAAGATCACCACATCTTGTATAAAACATTACCTCCTTCTAAGAACACTACTAGAAGATAAATTTTGAGAGCTTTCTAAAACTGGTTTTATCAGATGCTTTATTTTAGTTGAAGTTACTCAGATTCTGATCAGGCAGCCTTTAAATGCTACCATACAATGTGCTAAGAGCACAGCAGCAATATTTATCTCAGCATCCAACAGTATTTATACCTTATTTCTGGTAATGCATTTAGCATGTAAGTAAAATGTTCCATTAAGAGCTCCTACAGTCACCACTTCAAAATGAAAAACTTTTGTTTCATTAGCTATAGCAATATCCAGACTATTTCCTGGAAATGGGCTACCAAATCTTAATTCTTGTCAACTATAATATAGATTAATTAGTTAAAATTTAACCAATTTATCCTCAGAGTACAACAGACAGAGATTTGCCACTGAGGTATCTGAATCTACTCAAGGAAAGGCTCCTAATTCCATACATATTAAAATACATTAAAATACATGATAAGCTGACTGTGTTATAGGTCTTATAACTGATTCAGAGTGCCTTCCCAAAGAGCACCTGATCCAGACTAGGGGTGATATTGTAATGATAATCATAGTTCTGGAATATGTCCCTCTGAACAAGGATTGCCTTTAATATTTACCGAAGAGCAGTAATACATATTTCATTCCAAGATGCTGCTGTAGATTTTGTCAGGAAAGTACTGCTTCTAAAAATTTACTGTAAGGTTGCATTTACAGTGCTTAGAAATTTTTAGAGTATAGATATATTTATATATACTGATAATAACAATGCTTTGAGATATACTACTAAAAATTTATCATCTAGCTGAAGAATTTTATGATTGATAGAGTAAGAACAAGAACTCAAAATGATGCTTTTATGACACGATTTTTCTTGACTGTCACAAATATGTATCCATTCAACATGTGCAAGAGCGTATTATGGATTTGTTCAGAAATAATTTTTTACATATATAAGCTTTGACATTTCCAGGAAGGCAGAGTTCTTTTATCTCAGATAACTAACACCTAAGATATTAGGGGGAGCAAGTCTAAGACATCAGATACAATAAAGAAGCAGAATCAGAACCACCAGTGTAAACAAAGGAAGGATAGGACTGTAATGTGAGCTATCAGCCTGGCTAAACAGTGGGTTCTTCTTGCACCTCAAGAAATAAGAAGGAAGTTTACAGAAAGCAGAAATTAGGTTAGATTAGAGGGGAAGATGATAGAGTAATAACATAAAGGGACAAAATCAGGAAGTTCAAGGCACAAAAATGATGAAGCTAGCAAAGGACATAAAAGGTAACGAGAGACAATGTAAGAAATAGAAGGAAATGCTGTGGGAAACATATGCTGTAGGAAAAGTTATGCTACAGTTAAACAGAGAGGGAAATTTATTTGGAAATGGCATCAAGAAGGTCAACAGATATATGACATTCCTTGCATCAATGTTTTCAAAGAATGAATGACATTTGCAATCAAGTGACTGAAATAAGTTCTGTTAATGACAAAAAATACTACTTTAGCCTAGAATAAGGAAAGCAGAGGGGTCAGTGAACACCTACAGAAGTCAGAGATTATTTGACACAATAAACCTTATTATATATCATTTAAAAAGATGGCTTAAGCAATATGTGATTACTCTAAAGAGCCCTTGGAATATGATGCGATACTAGATGACTGAAGAGAAACAAAACAAGACTTCTCTTCAACAAAGAGAAAAGTGTGGTCTGCAAAACCAGAATTATAAATTAAACAGCTAATTTTAATTTCTCAGAAAAATTATGTGAATGAATAAGTACCAAGAAGAAGCAAAGACAATCTACAATCAACATGGATTTGTTGAGAACAAATCATATCAAAGAAATCTGATTTCTCGCTATAATAAGAGATATAGGACTCGTGAGTAGAGAAGAAGTAGCAGATATCCATTACCTAGATATTAATTTGATACTGTTTCACAGGAGAGTCTCATGAGCAAGCTAGGGACATACGGTCTAGTTGACACTGTCAAGTGTTGGCTGTGAAAGCTGTAACTGAGCCCACTGTCAAAAAGAAGAACGTATGGACTGAACTCCTACTGACTAGTACTGCCTGCTGTAGCTAAGCAAAATGAAATTGGAAGAGGATGGGTTCCTGGAGTAGAACTGGAATGGACCTTTATAAACTAGAGAAATGGCCCGAAGTAGTAAGATTCAATTCAGTAAAGATGAATGTAAAGTTTTCTACTTAAGCATGAGCCATCAGTAGGATAATTACAAGCAATGAAATGTCTGAATTGGTAACATTGTTACAGAAAAAGTCCTTCAGGTAAAATGGATTACAACATGGATATGAATTAAACATTTAACATTTTTTGAAAGGGCATATAAATGGATAAACAGTATATATAAATAGTAATTTAGCTGTAGCTTAAGTTCATTGCCCAGTTTCGGATGCCATAATTCATGAAAGGTGTTGATCAGTTGGACACAATCAAAGCATCAGAGGTTTAGAAACCTCTGACGAAGCATCAGAGGTTTAGAAAACATCAAAAAACAATGAAAAAAAAAATGAAACAGTGTTGTTTAAAATCTAGGGGAGATAAGGCTGTATAAGAGAGTGACAATAGCCCTTAAAAGCATAAAAGACTGCTGTGGAGAGGAAGGGAACAATTTGCTTTTTATCATGTACAGAACAAGAAAAAGTGTGCTTAAATGGCAGCCAGAAAGATTCCGTTTAGACGTCAGGAAAGCCTTTTTAACAATGAAGGTGGTAATGCACTAGAACAAATTGCCCCAGAGGCTGTAGAAATCACTGGAAGTCTTTGAGAATAGGTTAGACAAGCATCAGTAAAGATCACTGGCCATAGAGAAAGGGCATGGAAAGGGGTAACGTACTGTTCTTTTCCAGGCCTATTTTTTAATGTTTTTATGGACATGCTAGAAAAGAATACTGTCCATGGACTGAAATTATACAAGGTTGTGTCAAGAACAACTGAATCTTGTAATGGATGTATAATGACAGTAGCAGGGAGGAGCATGAGTGCTTGTCAAGCTCAGCAGAACTCAGGTTCAAGGCTGGGCTACAGATGAGGTTAGCAAGAAATGGCTGACTCTCACAGGGAACACTCCTGCTCCTGAGACAGAAGTTTCTGCCTCCTACCTGGGGATCTGGGAGGGCTGTGTCCACATCCCAGTTTCCTCCTTTATTCCTACTGCAGTATTTCAGTGGTGAAATTAGATGGAAAGTTGAATGTACTCTTACTGTACTAAAACACCTCCCTGTTATTGAGGTCAGTGTCTTTAAAGACCATCTGGTGATCTACGCTACTTCATAATGCATATTCTAGAAATTTATCTGAAAACAACTAAATTCCTGTGACTTACCTTCTTGCCGAAAAATAGTTTAAAAAACAACTGCTAAAGAACAAGTCACAATTCCTGAGATCCTGCTGATGACTCGCTGTTAATGATATACAGCTTATTTTATGTTACTTGCTTCTGCTATGAAGTACAGTGAGGCCTCCAGAAAGACCATCTCCATAATCATCCCAAATAACTATTCCACAACATTTTCCAGGTTGTAATTTCAGATTTTATAGGAAGCACAATGGAGGTGTCTAAGTCGACGAATCAGAAGGTCACTTGCAGCTACCCTTTCCTCCTCAGATGAGAAAAAGAGCTGGCTAATGCTTGATTCCTTCTTTCCTCATGCCAGCTGTTGAAGAAAACCTAACACTGACAGAGCCATGATGTATATCCTGTTTTGGCATTCCATCCCTGCTACTTAATGTATTATTAATACTTGAATAAAGCATTCAATTCTTTCCTCAGTCTCACCAGAATACCAGATTTTCTCCATTTCCCTTCCCCAGGATGCAAGCTCTATCTTCATAGCTCAGCACACAGCAATCTCCATCCAACCTCTTCAGCTAGCTCAAAACTTATCACCAACCCTGATGTTTCTAGTTTCAATATATTCTGAACAGTGATGTGATATACATAATTTCAGTTCTCTGTCAACAATTTCATGGCCACACTCCTGGCCTTTGTTTGTTTGATACCTCCTGCTGATAGAGTTATGCTGACTGCTGTGCATGGCTTTTGAAGGGGAGATCACAGGGAAGTTCCAAGTGCTGCTTTATATAATTTTCACATATTTTCTCACTGCACAGAATACTGTCAGGGCAACTGCTCATTTATGAGAAGAAAACCAGCATGTGCATTTTTCATGAATAAAAGAAATAAGTTCTGGAAAGCCTCTACTTAGGATGACATATTATTCATTTTTCAAAAATATTTAGACAGCAGTTGTTCAAGAAAATATTTGTGAACCCTGAAAATTTCATCAGCTTTGGCATGAATAATGATTACCTCTTACTTGCTTTTGTGAACTATTCAGCAAACACTTACAGATACTACACGAGATCAGTACATGATCAGTACATGAAAACTTGATGATGAAAAAGAGTTACATTCTTGAATAGCAACCAAAATGCATGTCATCCAAAATGCAACTTAGAGGTAACCTGCAAACATCTAGTAAGTGAGAGAGAGATGTAGAGCCTAGCTGTACTTAGAAGCAGTGCAAGTCTAAAGGGTAACAACAATCTAAGCTTGCCAGCAATTTTCCAGCATAACCTGAAGCTAAATTATGCAGCAGAAAAAGCTTACAGAACCCAGTGTCCAGCTGCCCATTTGTTTACTACAAGCTGCCTGGAAGCTGTTGTCATAAATGCTGTCAGAAATAGGGGACTGAGCTGAAGAAACCAGGCTCTCATCTCTCACAGAGTTCAGAGGTGGTTGTGTTCAGGGGCCTCACTAGCTCTAGTTAGTAAGGGAAAGCAAATAAATAATTCCATTTTAGCTTTTTTTTCAACTCATTGTAAAATCCAAACACACTGCTGTGCAGTGGGGTGTGCTGAACATTAGAAGTGCTTATTTAGATCTTTGGCTTAGTGTGCGCACAGACGCCTAAGAGGTCCAGCTGGTACTGAGAACATCTCTGCTTTCAAGGAAATTCTCTCTTAAATAAAATATTTATTAAGCACCGATCATAAAATTAATTCAAAGGTATAGCCACATACTGCTATGTGTTAATATCTATGAAATATCTAACAGCATGTTAGCAAATGGATAGCTAATCATCACAGATTCATGGATTAAGCAGACCCATATAAAAATTAATTTTATTTGTAAGGACGAAATATATTAATTGAAAAAATATGTCTCAAACTGTGCTTCCGTCATTTGGAAATTCCATTAATTGAAAACAAATAGGTTTGCTTTTTCTTTATTTCTATATGTCTTTTCGTCTCAATTGGCTAAAACACCCTTCACTGTCTTTCCTAAGTAAATATCTTATTTAAGTAATTTTTGTTATCATTTAATTGCTGCTATATTGAGATGGAAGGTATTTAAACATACATAAAACTGGTGAAGACCACAAGACACAATGGATGGTAAATGCATTTGAAAACATCAAAGGACCTGAAATGGGAACAAAAGTCCCTGTATAGCAGTTTGGCCCCAATTTTCTACACCACCAAAACATACCATAGGATGATAATTAATGTGAGAGAAAGGCAAATTCTCAAGATTAATGTCTCCCTCAGTAGACAGTAGTTACCTATTCATTCTTATAGGAAACCAGTGCTTTAATCAGAGTCAAGGGGTTCTTTGTTTTCTACATGGTCACTGGGACCACCCCTTTGAGTATTTTTGAAATAGCTTTTTACTTAGCTATTGAAATAACCAAATTAAACTTGTCTTTTGCCACCAGGAGTCAAATATGACCAAACCAGATGGAAGGAAGTTTTTGTTTCTTTCCTAGCAAGATTAGTTCAGCTCTATGATTTCTGGACTTGTTCAACTACAGAAAGAAACCCACTCGTCTCCCACCCATCCTGTACTCTTGCACTTCTACGTCCGTACTCTTGGCATGCTGCTGGTATTGCAACCAGCTCTTAATATTATGTTTGAAATTCAGGGTTAATTAAACACTACTTCTGGTTATTGTATTGCAGTAAGGTTTTATGCCATTTGGAGTTGCATACTCTAAGTGTGCTCCCCAGCCATTTCGTTTTGCAAAGCAGGATTATGGTGCTGTGCACAGGCGTGTGGGACAAGAGAACCATCTAATGAGCTGATGAGACTGGCAAAAGAACGAGCAAGAAATATCAGTGATAGAGTTTAGGCTACACACATGCTAGGCATTTCCCCAAGAGAGAGATTTTAAGCATTTCAAAGAGTGCTCAGATTCTGTCTGTGAGATAATTTAATATGGAATTTTATGCCCACATTATTCATACTCTGGGTATATTGATGCTTTTGTGCTTAGAAGTCATTAGCTATATTTTGTTACTGATGTTTTTTGAGCCACTAGCTGCAAAAAGGAAAAAGAAAATGATGTGCAAAACTCGGGAGACACAACTTTAATTCTACTTAAATGGGTTTAACCTGCAGATCAGCACAGGTGTAGGTCATCAAATGTTTTTAGGAAACAGGCCAAAACCATTCCAGCTTATCTGTTGGGCTGACGTTCTGGAAAGCCACGAACCCACATGAAAACTCAAAATCTGGAGCTGGAGAAATACAAGCAGCCGAGAAGGAAATGACAGGTTATGAGCTGCAAGGCTGCAGAATGTTTCTCTTCAGCTTCTGCTGAAATAGGCATCCCAAGCAAACTTTTGGATCTGACCTTAACCAAAACCAATTCCCTTAACTCATCACAGTGCTTTACAGCCCCATGAGAGTTATGGTTAGTGCCCAAGAGCTTTTTCATTCATCTGTTAGCAAGGTTGTGGGGTTTTTTTGTTTGTTTGCTTTTTGGTTTGTTTGGGGTTTTTTTTTTTGCTTTGTTTTGTTTTTATTGTAAGGACTTTGGATGTGTTTGAAAAAAATCCACTCCTGTCCACTAGAAAGGATGCAGACTGACTTTGGATGATAAGTAATGAAGAGAAGAAATCAGAGATAGAAAGTCAAAACCATTAGTCTGGGAAGCATTGCCTCTTAAAGTAACCAGTTAGGATGCTCAAAAAACAAAGGCAGAGATCATCTGAGATACCAGCTACATTCTTATGTATTTCATGAGGACTAGCATGTGACAGGACTGTACAGCACCCTGTATGCTAGCAAGCCTAATCTATGGAGAAGTTGTGTCTCCTGATGATATTGCTTGTGTGAGAAAAAATAATATTTTTAAGTTTATATGACTTAATATATATTCCCAGACATATTTTAAAAATATTTCAAATTCACTTGTTAGGAACTTCTAATATATATATTTTTTAAATTTAGAATTAATCTATTATTTTCTGTTTCATCTTGAGGTTTATCTTCAGTACCACATAGGATGTCTCCTTCAACTCAAACCTTGCTGAAAAAGCCACTTACTGGAAGTTTCTCATGCAATGTATACTGATAGATGGAAAAGAATCATGAGAAAGTTTGTTTCTCTGTGTTACATTGAAGGTCTCAGTATATCCTTGAAGATCTTGCAGAATAGCATCTGTAGTTTGGAAAAATTGTCTAAAACTCATTGATTAAAAGTGCAAAATTATCTCAAACTTTTAAAATATTGTAAGGAACTATTGCCTCTGGTAGACCAGAAAGAGCCTATGTATTCCAAATTTCTAATAGTAACTCAAAATTATTAAACTTGGTTTTGTTTTGATATTTATTAATTATACAAGGATACCAACTTTACAGATTTTTTTTTTCTTTCAGATGGCTCTTCACAGAACACAAAAAATATTGTAGTCATGGATTCCAGCACTCTGTAAGATATTAAGAAAATCACTTTCTGAAACAAGAAAACAAATGTTCTTGTCAGGATGCCATTTACCCTGTTTATTCAAAACAATAAATTCATTTCATGTTAATAAGTGAAATGAACCAGATGCGTCAGAAGTAAGAAAGATTCATCAGCTGGGGAATGAGCACAGAGGGAATTTGAAAACCAGTCTTGATGACTACTAATTTATGTTCCCCTCATTAGCTGAATCTATGGGGCTGTCACTCCAGTAAGAAGACTTTGAAAAGTGTGGAATAATCAGCTGCACATTCCGAGCAGGTGCATATGGACTACATAGATAACTACACATCTCTTGTCAAACGTTAAAACATATGGATACTGATTGACCCTTGATTTTTGTTTTTATTTAAAAGCAATTTAAACTGAAACCCCAAATCTCACTGTCTCGGTCATTAGACAACCTTCCAAAACAAAACCAAATCAAACCAGGCTGTTGGTCTTTCCGAACACTTACCTCTGATTTTTGAGCAGAAGGGAAAATAGTTGTGCTAAGTAATAACCTGGCACCCACTTCCCTTCCATCGAGACAGACTTTCACAGCTGGCAAATTACTCCCTTGCAACAGTGCTTTAGCGAAGAACTCCTGTGCTGTTTTGTATGATAGATGGCATATTGAATGTGTCAGGCTTGGACTCTGCACCTTCCTGAAATCTCATCAAAACCTAGTGCCTGGGCAGCTTCCAGTTGGATGCCAGGAGTGACAAAAGGGCCAGCTAACCGCACACGTCTGCCTGACTGGCAAGCCATCAGTCTGCTGTCAAAGAGTAATCACTTTGATAGGCTTTGTCACACAGGAAAAGAAGTGATTATGGAGAGAAAACCAGCAAACAGTGCTAGGCTTAGAGCAAAATGATTGGTGCCTCTAAGATTTTAAATTAGCATCACATTTAGGCATCTGGCTTTATTAATTGGATGAGATTATGAGCAGAGCGCACCCGCTCTGTTCAGGCCTACACTCGCTACATTTCTAATGTGGTTTTGGGGTGAGAAATTCCAATATCAGCTCAGATGCACCACTCATTTCATTTGTTTGAACATCGCAGTGATGCCACAGGCATCTGGTCCTTATTGCCTTAAATAGTGAAAGAAACACAGAGCAAGTGTAGGTGGCAGGGCAACCAAATGCTTGCTTTTACCGCCACAGCACACAGACAAGGAAAGGCAGAGGTTTGGTCCCACTGGTGGGGAACTGAAGATATCTGAAGAGAGAAATTAGGGGCACAGCATGTTTATTCTCTCCTTTCTGCCAAGCAAACACAGTGAGGAGATAGTGAAAGCTCTGTGTCAGCATACATGTTTGTGGACAACCAAAAACCGGTGCTTTCTTTCTCGCTAAATTACTTCAGGTAAGGCAACAGGAAACCTGTGGGGTCCTCATTCCTGGAGGATAAAAATGTTGATCCAAATAACCAAGTCCAAAATCAGTGTTGTTTATCAAAATCTATTAAACAGGTAGCGTATGTTACTGAAAAAAATGCTGAAAATAATAGATGTTTCAGTACCACTTACAGATTAATTCAGTGTTAGTCAAACTGACAATAAAAAAAAAAAAAAGAAATATCAGTAAGGTATTTGGGTGGGGAAATGGTTAGATGCAGCTGACTTAGATGCACCTGGCATGCAAAAGCTAGTGCTTGATGGTGATTCTTGCAGTCCCACCTAACCCTCTAAATGCTGAAGATTTCACAAAGAGAGTTTTCCAACCCCCTGACAAGCAGCCATCATCCTAGCAAGAGGAGGCACAAAGTTCTCTAAAGGTCTTCAGACGAGGGGTTCCACTTTTTCCCAGCATTTAGGGGCCAACCATGTAGGTGTGCTCAGCACTATAGAAATTGTCATTTTCATTAATTCATTAACTGCTACCCCATATAACAGCAGAAAAAAATAGCTTCACGGGCCTTCTCAGCTTCTTTGTTTCTTAGCTGTACCCTAACCCACGTGGCTAGACCAGTTTAACGCTCATTGAAGGAGAGCCATTTTCTGGGAAGGCTGTCTAATAAATAGCTTAATAGCCAAACCCATCACGCAGTCTTTAAAAGCGGGGTTCTGATGCTGTGCCTCCTGTCCTGGTCTTGCTCCATTACTGCTTTTTAGAAACGAGTAAAGACAGTCTCTCCCTTTTTTATTCCCCTTCTTCCCCAGCCCAGTGTCTACATTTCTTCCCAAAAGCGAGAGATGAAGATCTGAATCTTTTCAGACCGAGTAAAAAGAACCAAGTTCCCGAGATGCTCGTTTTTATCTTTGAGTGAAATCACAATGAATTATATCAGTTGCTCATAAATGCTTGTTTCTCATAAATGGATAGCATTTACCATGTCCCAAACTGTGTTTCACTTTTCAGCTTTACTACAACTTTTATTAGGCTACTCAAAGGCGTTATTACTGCAGCTTTTCAGCAAGAAAATCTGATGTCAAAACATAAGTGTAAATTATAGGAAGGATGAAAGTAGGTGGATTTCTGCTCAGTAAAGAATCTGCTGAAAAGAATAAAAGTGATACAAAAGCAATTATCATATTAAAATGTTACTCTTTACCAGCTAGGAGGAAAAAAAAAATTCAAATGTATATATTGTCTACAGAATAAGCTCTGACAGACTTCATTAAAACAGGTATCTTCTGTAAATAAAATACTAAATTTGGCTGTTATTCCAACCACACAATTTCAATAATTATGAGGCTCTGATCAGCTTTAAAAGTAGACTGTCATTGCTGAACACAAACAGCAGATTCTGAGCAAAACCTATTTCTAGAGTTTTAATCACATCCAAAGCCATTGGTTGTGTTGCAACTAATTCAAAAATGTATTTAATATATAACACTTAGGAAATGGTATCTCCTGCTCTTGACATAAGCCTTTTGTGTAGCCAAGGAAATGCAAATATCATTCTTAATAATATTACATGCTGTTGCTGGGGGTGGGGGGTGGGATGTATTTTATTAATTTAATTATTTAATTATTTTTCCCCCCACATAGGGCCCTGTGCTCACTAGCAAATCCAGTTATAGTGTTTTTCAAAAATCTAAAGATCTGTATCCTTTAAACCCATCAGGTTTTCAGGCTTCTGCTCAAATACAGTTAAATAAGATTGCATTATATGACTGTACCAAGCATGAGGAAAAAAAAATGTTTTCATTGATCTCAAGTGACAATAAATTGTTTAGTCTGTTGAAATTTTGTGAGCTACAGGGATTACTCAGGCTAGGAGATGCTCTACAGAAGCCTGCCTATCTTTAACACTATGATTTTAATCCAAAGTTTTTATGTATAATGAAGTGCTCATACAATATAAGTTTTGGTGAAGGCATCCAAGTACTTAATTTGGTCTCTGAACTGACAGATTGTCTCTGATTTGATTCAGGGAAGTTAGAACAAGTAAGGGAGGCTGAACAATGTGTGACAGCATACCAGTTTTAACAAACAAAATTGCAGTGAAATTATTGCTGTTTGAAGCATCCATAGTGCTTCACTGAAATGTAGTCCACTGTTCTGCTCTTCTAATTCTAAACTTGATTAGTCTTACTCTCTAAACCTGTTTTCTTTTTTCCTCTAAGTCTTAAGAAAGTGGAGTTACTCTTCTAGTCACCTACTTGTTTATTTCAAAGATCTTTATTTATATTTCTCTCCAATTTTAATATTAATGTTTTGCCCATGTTTATTGTCTTATATAGCACACATTTCTAGTAATATGATTTTTTTTGTGCTCCAAGACCCTTGAATTTACTATACTTCTCTGCCCTTTTAATGACATAATCCACTTTAATATATAACAACTTTATGTACATTTGAAAAGATTTATATTACAGCATATATCTACATCCCCATCCACCCTGATTTTATTACTCTGGTTTCTCTTGTGGTTTTTGCCTTGTTTACTTGTCTCCATCCCTCCAATTAAAACTGTCTGTGGTTTGTTTCAGGAAAGAGTTATAAGGGCGATCCAGGGAAAACTCTTCATTTAGCCATTAGATTTATTAGGCAATCCCAGCAGTCATTAAGGAAGAACAGTTTACTATGTTCTTTTACAGACTGATCAAAAACAAAGTCATCAAAAATTCATTATCAAAACTTGTTCCTTGATTTAAAAGACACTTAGTGTTGAAACAAGAGGGAATATATTGCAGCCTGAGAAACTTCAAACACAATCCTTGCTGTAAGGGGAGTCTTGACTACATAGTTACCATTTGTACCCAGCACCAAGCGCTGGTGAAGGTACCTTCTGAAGGCAGGGCTTCACAGGCCCACCCATCAGCCCACCCTGGAAGTGTGCAGACTTGCTCGTGCATCTTTGGAGAAAGGCAAAACAAGAGGCAGCTGCTAGAAGTCAGAGAACCCAAACAAAATTAAACACCTAGCCCACATGAGTGTTTAAACACTGGAATTAATATGAAAGATGCTGACAGGACCTTTTTATGTCACATGTTGGAGATGAGTAATTGGGATCTCCACAAGGGGATATTAATATGTAGAAGAGGTAATAATAATAAAGAGAACAGATGAGATCAGAGTTAATTTGTGAAGCCTGTTTTATCCATGAGGACCAATGTACCACAGCTGAAGCATGAAGTACCCATGTCCCAGGAGTTATATAGTGTCATTAATCCATTTAAGTGACATGTGGGCTGAAAAAATAAGGACATTCTAACCTAAATCACCCAGAGTTTCTCACCAACTTGAAATGCATGAATTAGCAGTAGATATAAGCAATGTGCACTCATCTTCATCCCCCACAGTACTGCATGCTTTCCCCAAAACCAAAAAGGGACTAAAGTTCCTCTGTACCTTTCCCATATTCTTCTGGGTCCAGAGACCTCCAAGGCTGCAGTGCAGCATGGAAGGAGTTCCTGCAGGACTGGCCTCAGCAGCTCTTCCATCACCCTCCAGCAAAATAAAGCCTTGCAACCCACATGTCCATCTGAAAAGATGGTGTTGGTATTACACTGTTACACTTGAAGCAACTATGTAATATTTTAGAATTATTATCAGAGATACTCATTTTGGGTACTGCTGCAGCACAAACAAACCAGTAGGCTGCAATAAGGCTTTACCATTAGTCAGATTCTACTCTCCATGCTGTATCTCCTTCCTCCACAGACCAGACCACTCCTTCTCCATCTGACAAACCCCCCCCCCTACCAGCCTCAGGGCTATTTAACTACATCATCCATGTCAATCAACCCGCTGCCTCTTAGGCAAGTCCACAGCTGCATGTTATCAATGCTAATCAACCCACTGCCTTCATGCCTCTACAGGGTATCACAGCAACTTTTCCAGATATTTCCAAATAATTATTGTGACTATTAGAAGAACTAAATATTTTTTTTCAAATTATCATAAGAAATTCTGGTGGCAATCAATTTCTTTAATGAACAGGGTTCATTTTCACTTTAAAGTTGCCATCTTTTGAAATTCTTTTTAGAAGTATTTTGTTGCCAATTACAAAACCCTGATAGGCTTTCTAATACTGAATGGTATTGTGAAATATATTGGCTTTCTGGAGGATACATATAAGGAACAGGCTTTCATATTTTACAATGAAAACAAAATTTCAAATAAAGCTGTAATATTTTTCCCTTTCTTGATGAATAGTGACTATGAGCAGCATTGCCTTATTGTTGTCTTTTGTGTGGAGAAGTAAAACAGGAGTCAGGAAGAAACAGGAAAAAATAAGGAAAAACACCCATTATTTATTCAAAGAGACTAAATTAGAAACTAATCCGTAAAGCTTATTAATCTCATTTGGAAACCCCCACTGGCTTTAGTCATTTTTGGATTCAGCTTTTAAATTAAGCAATTAATATTTTGAATCACAGAATCAATTTTGATTCTAAGTACCACAGAATTTATGTTTAGGTATTCTTCCGACTTCCAGAGCATTAGGGAAAAGTGCCGTGAGCAGAAGTGCCTACAGTTCATCTGAGACAGCCTGCTGTTTTACTGCCAAAGCACAAATCTTGTTTTATTTGACTGTCTGCAAACAGTTGCCTCCAGGTAATTAAATGAAACAGTAGTTGAAGGCAAAGTGGTCAGACCTTTCATTCTCTTAAAGAACTAGAATGCTTTAACCGAGTGAGTTATAGTTTCTGCCTTCCAGTATTATACAGAGTATAGCCAGTTTATCCTGATACTCAGAATAGTTTGTTCAGATTCTCAGAAACAAAAGTAACAAAGCAATATGAGTCTCTAAGGCTGTGGGTGCCTCTGGCCAAGAGGGGCGGTTTCATTTCATGAAGTTTCATGAGGTTCATATTTTTATACTTTCCCCAAAGTACATGGCTTTAGCAATTCCAAATGAAGACCCAAGCAATTTTATTAGTAATGTCCAGTAGCTATAAGGTCACTTTTTCGGTGGCACATTGAGATGCATTTGGAATGAAAAGTGTTCCAGAAGTGCAATACTCATGATCTGTGCAAACTGAATCTCTCCTAGTGCCTTTCTTTGAATGTAGCGCTTTAGGGTTCACACCCCAGGCCCAGCTACACAGTGCCTTCACTCAGCAGAGCAGTATCCTTGGAAGAGGGCTGTGATAATGGAAATGACAGCCTCTGCCAAGGAAAAATATAGGAATTCGTGATTAGTTTGTCAGAGCAATAAGAAAACCTTGTGCTTAGAGGTTACTGCTCTGAATTCTTAATATCATTTAGTGGTCAGCACTGCCTGTTAAGTCCTGCCTCAAACAGGTGCTGGTACAGATGTAGAGAGCTCCCAGAGAGAGCCTGGCGAAGCCATAGGAAGGTTAAGTACGGTTAAGTCATAAGAAGTCTTAAGTCATACGAAGGTTAAGTCACCACTCCTTGTGACTAAGAAGAATATGAAGTTATGGGACAGAAGAGTAGAGGAGCTGCCCTTTGCTGTGGCTGTACGCATAGGAGCCAGCAGTGCCTGGCACTACAGAGCACTGTCCCCCCACCAGAGATAAGGACAATCTTTTAGTCCCCTTCTACTCCCTACTCCCTACTGTCACTATCTCCTGCGCTTGCTAGAAGAGATATAAATCTATACAGACTCACAGTCAAAGCATAATATCCTTTTCCCTCTTTGTGGCTATCTGTATGTAGCTTTCTAGTATCATTTCCCTAATACTCTGTATATTTGGGAAGGAAGTTATTCTATTTTACAAATATTTGGAATTTAAAAATGTTTCTTATTCCAGAAAAAAAATAATGTAAATCTTATGAGATGCTCTTCTGCAGTCATATTGATTGAGAGTTAACAACTACATGAGCACTATAGACGGAAGAAGAGAGACTGCATACTATAAGATGCAATTACAGTTAGCAGAATTAATTTCAAGTGCCTGTGTCAAAAGACATTTAAGCTAGTACTACAAAAGATAATTAATCCAAAAAAAGGAGGCTGAGAGAGGACAATTCCAGAGAAGCTGAGAGCCTAGACAGATCTGTGACACGACATGATCTTGCAGTACTCCAGTGTTTGTTTGAGACGATAGGCTATACCAGAGAATTTTCTCCTGCCTTTTACTGACTGAATGCATTTCCAGTACAAACTGTTTTAGGTTCTGGCGGTACTTGCCTTCCTTCTCCTACCTTTAACCCCCCACAAAGTATACCTGAGGAAATTAATCCCAACCTGTTAATGTTTGACACAAATATTTTTGTGCAGATTCAAGTCTGGAGGAAAAATTTTACTGTTCCTGTTTTCCTGTTTGCCTGTAATTCATAGATAAGCATTTGTGACTACTACTCAATCCTGGTAAAACACATTCTTGGAGATTGCAATAATTGTTAACGGTCTGGTGAGGAAACAGTTAGCAAGGGAAGTGCTTAGTGCCTCCCTGAAGTTGTACCACTTCTGTTGATGTTGTTCCAGGAGCAAACATCTTCAGAAAGAATTTTTCAGCTTTCTCTAGTCCCTTATTTTTTCTGACTCAGCTTAATCTCTTCTGACACTAGTACATTATTATTCATCTAGAACTATATAAAATTCTTCACGTATTGCAAACCCCATCAATTCAAAGCATCTTCTCTTACTGTTTATTTCAAAGTTTTTTTCAGCTTTCATACTGTTCTGTTGATGGAATCTACTTTTCTTGTGGTTTTGAGCTAGGGGTCTCTGAATTTTTGGTATTGTTGGGTGTATTTACTGGGAAATGTTTTTCCTTATCTCACCATGATCAGAAAATTTATCCCATGAAACACGGAAAAAAGAAATCGAGGGTTAACTCATTTAGCTACAGAGCTCACAGTAGCCATCCTGCAGCAGTGACACTCCCTCCTTTCTGTGCTCTGGGCACAGAGTTTCAGGTTTTTTTTGTCTTTTTTCCAAGTCCTATATGGACTGGGATAGTGTTTTCTGATTGCTGAGAGACCATCTGCCAGCATAAGTATGTTCTTCACCAACAGCAGAAATGTCAGACAATAAACTGAGGCTCTTCAGCATAAAAGGCATAACTTTGGATCTCTTCTCAACAAGAAAGCATCCAGCATCCAGACAACTGAGTGAACTGAGTCCTTTCCTGAACTTAAGCATACAACAGATTAAAAAAGAAACAAATGGCAGTTCTAGGAACTTACAGATGAGAAATGAGAGAAAAGACAAGAGATCAAATTTGTCTTTTAAGCTCCAGACACAGTAAGATGCCCATCTATCGTGCTCTTACATGTTTATACCAATGACTCCTGATCTTTGAAGATATCAGAAGACCAGGATCCCAGTACATTAGTAACCATATCTCTGTTACTGCCCACTTCAGACCATGAAGCAAATCTGATGTTATTTGGATCTATTTTATTCTCTGGCCTCCCTCATCCTGTCATCTTTTAATGGATTTTTTTTCTTCGCTGATGTCTTTGTTTATACTGACAGCCACATTCCAGTAAGATTATTATCAATTCATGGACGAGGCTAAATTTCTATCTCTAGAGAAGCAAGACTCTTAAATGCAATTAGCATTCAAATACACCAATTATTTTATGCTTGTGTATGCAATAAGATCTTTCCAACTTTCAATTTGAACTAAAGGCTTCAGTTCTCAGCTATAAGGCAAAAAGATTAGTGGCAGTTGTACTGTGAATGTAAAAATTAAACTGTCATTAGTACAGCTGAATCAATTAAGTGTACCATCATGACAACTTTAGTATGCAATATGCAAATTCATAAAGCATAACCTTTTCTTACTGCTTAGAATTTACCAAAAATAAAAATATTCTGCTCTGGTGAGACTAAAACAGTCAACCAATTCAGAGCATTTTGAACTGCTAATTAACCACTACTTTCCTCTGTAACCTTTTGTTCTTTAATTTTTAACCAACAGATTGCATATTTAAGAAGTGGGAAGCAACTAAGAGAATCCACTTGTATAAATTACAATCAAATTCTTTCCTGTCAAAGACTTTCAATTTTTTTCCTGAAAGATTCTCGGTGTGTGTGTGTGCTTGGCATGTAAGATTCTTGATCCACAAGATTGTTTTCTCTGTGAAAATAATCCAAGAAACAGTTGTCTTGCTCAAAGTTTCGCAGCACCATCATATTCATGTTTTTACTGTTGCTCTGACTGCAAGTACCATACTGTCATTATATCCTATGCTTGCAAATCAGATAATTTATTTTCATGCTCAGCGTACCCCTGGGTATTGTTTCTTCAACTCATCCATCTGAAGATGCTACCTCTTCAGAAGAAATCTGAATATATTAAAGCAATTTGAAATACTTTATTAATATATTAGGAATAATGCTGAAGTCTGAGAACAATTCCTATCTTTTTACTAGTCTTGCTTTTATATATTCCTCCTTTCCAGAACAATGTCTTTTGTTTAGAACTAATATTAAACTTAAGGACAAAGGAGTCTTATAAATTGTTGTTTTGACAAAATCTGACTTTGTTCAGTTAAAGAATCTCATTAATATCATGATGTAGTGAGTGAGCAAGGATACCACTATAAAAATAAAGTGTAAATCTCCCTCTCTCTCTCTCTGTTGCTGCTGGTTATGAGTTTTTGCAAACAAAAATCAATTTAGCCTAATCTTCCATACTTCCATAGTATTTACAAATTTTAAGTTTATTCAAATAATTGTAAATGCTAAAGCTTCTTAGTGATAAATCATCAAATCACTGTGCACAAAGCCATGACTATAGTCCTCCTGTAGCACTTCTGTGGAGTACCTCTTACAGCAATCAGTCCATAGTATGGGAAAAAGGTAAGGTTATTCAGAAACGCTAACTAGCTGAACGAGGGCGAAGTCTGTAGGCTCTTGTGCAGTCCCTGGACAGAAAAATCATCCTCCCAAGGTAATTCAGTGCAGCTAACCTAGGCTCCTGTTCTCATAGACCCCTCCAGGAAAGGCAGCTTTTTTCCTTGTAATATTAGAAGACAACTATGAATATTAACTGCACCATGGAAAAGGAAACTAATATGAAGGACTCTTTTTGATGGTTATAATGAACAAGAGACCCTGAGTTAACTGTTAAAATCTTCACAAACTATAATCCTCCAAAATAATCTTTAAAGCACAAAACCACTGTAAAGAATAATCTTTTTTTGTTGTTGTTTATTGGGGGGGGGTGTGTGTGTGTGTGTATGGTAGGTTGTTGTTTTTCTGTATGCTTTTTCTCCGCAGGGAAATGCAATCCAGGGAAGTGAAAGCAAGCTATGAAAAGCAAATTCTGATGCAAATTTCAGTTAAATAAACCAGTGACACAGCTCTATATTTATCTGTTTAGTCATTAAAATAAATACATAAAAGAAAAACTGTGAAGTTTAAATTTAAGAAAAGCTACTACTTTGTGTATTTACTCTGTTATACATAGATATGTATCCACACGTATTCGATGTAGTAGAAAAATTATACATACACTTGCATACATTCTGGAAGATATTGCTCAGTGAAGTGCTTCTTTATCAAAGAGATTGATGTATTTGTTTTGTGCAAACCATCATCCATTTAAAGCTTCAGTGATTTCCTGTACTATTAGTTATTCCATTTGCTTATTAAAATACTGTGTAATATTCATGGCTCATAAATTGTTTCTCAAATGTTAACCATGAAATTTATCAGTATTTTCTTTCCTTTTCCCATGTAACTCTGGCTCAGTTAACTTGTTTTGAAGACACGATATTTAATGCACTGTAATGCTTATCTTTACCATCTTGACTTCTGCTTTGTATAAATGTCTTACTTTATTGTCTTGCATAAGTTTGTTGATTTATAAGTTAGTGCATTCTCTCATAGAGGAGAAGAGCATGAAAAGCTCTTAGCAGACCATATCCACATCTTTAGTACATTTTCCCCAGTATATGTCAGGAATCAAATGTTTTACTTTTTATGGGCAGCTAGAATTTCTGAAAATGAAGCAGCGTAAATAAAAGCAGAATTTAATACACTGTATTTTACAGATTTGAAATATAATGCTAAATTCAGAGTTTCCCTTTCATTTTCCTCTAAGTCTGGACTAATGGGCTTCAGTTACCAGTGTCCTCAAGGACTCAAAAGGACAGCAGATATCACTATGGCCTACAGAAATAAACACCTGCCTCTGAATGTGAAAGTTGAGATGAATCAAAATAATTGCTACACTAGCATTGATATGTACTGCATGATACAGCACACTTTCAAAGAACACAAAGTCTAGAAAACAGAGAACCTTAATTCTAATGAATCGTAAATTCCAGTGTGTATTTTTTGAAGGAACTCACTAAGTATAATTCAGCTATGAAAGAGACTGCTCTAATGTAGTAATAAATTTATTTCTATAATACCCATGTTAATTTGTCCATTCTTTTCTAAACTGTTCTAATCCCTGAAAACCAGGTAGGAAACTAATACATCAAGCCCTTAAAATAATAGTTTGCAGCACTAACAATATATTTGCATATACACCCTCTAATTAAAGTAAGAAATAATTACTAGACATAGAAGTGGAAATCTAGATTGTTTTGAAACATGAATAATATGGTAAATGAGGAATGAAGGGGCCTTTCTTGGAAGTAATCTCCATTGGTTTTACAGCTATACAAATCACAGTGTATTTTGAAGCCAGTAGGTGTAAGCCTACCTAACATACCTGAAAATAAAGGAAAAAAAAATAGTAAAATTTAATTGAGATATTTTAAAATGACCAACAAAAATTAAAATATTTCCTCATTAGACCTAATCTCATTTTTTGTCCTGGAAATTTTATGCCAAGGAATATAACATCTCTAAAGAATTCTCTTGGCTTTTACACACTACTAGTCCCATGTTACTGCAAGCCCAAGCGTAATAAACATTTTATCACAAAAGTCAGGTAACAACAATTGCATTTTCTAGGCTGTCTTGAAAAGATGTTGAAGATCTTAATATTTGTAACTTCAGCTGGTTTGCTGAAACAATTATTTAGTTATTAACACCTGTGCAATTGCCTCTCAATTTTCCTCTGGTTTGGGTTTTGATATGCTTTGCTGCACTGCATATTTAAAAGTTAACTGCATAGGCTTTGGTTGCCATGGACCATGGAAACTGTGCTTCAGAAAAGCCAAATATAGACATCATCAATGAGTTGTGATCATTACAGTCTAGCGAAGAATGCATTATGAAGTGATAAAAGGAGAGTTTCCTGTAGTTCTATGTAAGCCCAGTGCAGCTGACAGTGTCGACAAAAAGCCTGAGAAAGAATCCATTATAATTTAGAGAAAAAGTAGTTATGAATGCTTAAACTGCATATCTTCTAATGCTGGCACAGGTTAAAAAAAAATCTATATTTTAAATAAGCAAATACAGGTGTTCAAAGTATATGCAAACACCAGAGATCTCACTGCTGAAGTTAGATTCATGGGTTATTCCTGGGCTAGGATGTTGTTCTGAGGAGTTAAAATATACTCTGAAGACGTAGTTTCAAAAGAAAAAATATCTTTCAGCTGTAGGAGGAAGAATTTAAAAAAAAAAAAAAAAAAAGGAAAAGAACAATCTCCATTTATTACTGTCTGAACTCTGGATCTGAGAGTCAAACTGTGCTTTGTCCTGCTCAATTGCTACGTCCTGAAATGAGTCTGTAGCACAGACAGCCTGAGGTCACACACAATGCAGTCCTCCCACCCGCATGCCTCCATCAGCTAAAGCTCCCTCTTAAAATCCACGCAGCCTAAGCAAAACTGAAACTTCTGCAAGTCTTAGTATTCTAAACTTCTTCCTTGGAAGGGAATAAACAGAGAATGCAAAGGAAATTGCCCATTTTCATCAGCATAATTAAAGTACCCAGCTTAACTATTCATTGTTTTAAACCTATCCAAGCAGGATTTTTTTCAAACTTGATGAAGCTCATAATCCATTTAGTAATCAAATGAAGACTGAAGAATGTAAATGCTACACTGGCATTTAACTGATGGTTATATAGACTGTGAAATAATTAGATACCAGTTTTCAGATAATTCCTACTTACATTTATGATCTCAGTAAGGACTAAACTATGGCACCTGGAATGACTGGATTTTGAATTGGTTTGTGGTTTTCTCGCACACAGCAAAAGCAGGAGTCGTAATCTTTTCAGATACTGTTTACATTAAACCTGAGATTAGAATGGAAAAAATTAATCCAAAAAGGAATTATTTTTATAAACTTATGAGCAACTTTAAAAGTTCCCTCTCAACTATAATATGCACTGTCAGTTCCTACTGCAATACCATGTACCTAGTTTTTGCTGCTATTGAAATTCTTATTACTTAAATTTCTGGAAAGTAACATCTTCACTGATGGATGATGTGCTGTCAAGATATCTACTGTCCTTCTTGATTGCTATGGATATTATCTTTATGCAGTATGTTAATATGAGTGAAAATAATCAGTGTTAAGAACCACTTTTATATATTTCATTTTCCTGTTTGCTTCAATGCAGTCTTCTAGTTTATGTATCACTTATTAAAAGTTAGTCTTGCCTCTGAACTCGATATAATCTGCTTTCTTGAAATTATAATCATATATTATATATATAAAATATAATTATATTTTAAAAAACCAGCTTTGAATTACAGTATAAATATTCATAAGTTTGAACTTGGTAGCTAACAAGAAAATGTGTTCTACCAATTGTTTTCTCTAGAAAAGCTTTTTATATCAAAATTTTCTATAAGCAGGCTTGACCTTTTATGTGAGCTTTTATTTGTAGAAAAAAACATATCTCTGTTCCCCAGGCTTAGAGATCAAGTTCATGAATTGTGTCATGCAATTCAGTATCTTGACTCAAACAAACTGGGCAAATTTGAGATCAGTGAAAGAAAGGTCCTAAAGCCAGGAGTCCCCAGCAGCAGAAGAGATGCCAGAGCTGAACAGAGGTAGCAGTGCCAGCCAGAGAGCTACTGCAGGTGCACAGCTGCCCAAGAAGCAGCTGAATGGAAGAATAAACAGACAGCTTCAGCTAAGCACCTAACTCCACTTCTTTTTTGATGTCACCAGGCAGCTGGTAAATCAAGCTGGCCCTGTGCCGTTTCAGACGTTGCAGGAGCAGTCAAGATATGTGGTCACTTGCAGTTCTGCATATTCCAGACAGTAAACTACTAATTCAGCACTGCCAGGTTGGGATTCAGTTTTAGCTAGAAGACTTTGGTAGCTGTACTTTCTTTCCTGGCTGATATGCTGTAAGGGAGGACAGGCAGAAAAGCCTGAAAGGAACTGAGCCTTTCTCTTGCACTGTGAGGGAGTGCTGTGAAGCTGCTCTGCTCACTGGACTGGGTGACGCAAAAGGGATACGGCACCCTTTCCACCAGTTTGGGTTTTTTAAAGAACATTGGCCTGACAATATGCAGCTCTCTGACCTCAATCTTGTCAGCTTCAGTTCCACAATGCTAACAGAATGAGCTTTTCCAAGGTTTTAAGACATGGGCACCTAACTTCTCAACCCTCAGTGGACCTCATTGTAAGGTGAATATTCCACCAATACCTAACAGTTCAATGAAGTCAATAACACCTGTGGTCATCACAGAAGCAGTAATGTAGGCAGCTGGTCTGTATCTCGAAAACCTATTACTGTTCATACAGAAAGCGAACTAGTTAAGGACAGATTTTGTGAACTATTCTCGTGGACTTGTTACCACAAATTCCATCTGTACTACATTTAAAGCCTGTAATATATTCACATTTATGTTGTATCCTGTTTAATTTTACCTCTTCCTTATCACAGGAGTTTAGTTTTTCTCCTATCTCTTCTGTCTCTGCTAGAATAAATTAATCTCAATTTTGAAAACCTTATTTTTGCATTAATCTTACAGCTATTGTTCCCCTCCAGAGCTACACATCCTTATTTTTGGGCTGATGCCAGTTGTTCTTCAATTTACTGCTGTGCTACTTAGAGAATCTGTTGTTCCCTTGAGCAGCTGGTCAGCACTTACAGGTCTGATGATATCAGCGCTGCCTGTTACTTTCCCAGTAACTGGGTACCAAACATCCAGTTGTGATTTCAGTTCTCTTTAGTCCCCCATTTGGCTGTCATCAATCTACTCCATACCATGTTACTGTCTCAGTTCCCTGACCCCTTCTAAAGCCTTCAGGCAGAAAGTAAAAACCAGACAGTAGAGGATAGGGAGAAAATTTTACAGAAGTCGTGCAAATGAAATAGAGGACTTCAGGTTTTCTCAGCTAGCTGCTGGTGTTGTCTCCTGATGCATGCCTCCCTGTGGGAATCTAAACTGCTAAAATGACCCCATGTGTACCGATGTGAGCTAAAGATGTGCTGGATGTGCACGGGGTGGGAAGAAAGCAGCTATTGCTGTAGCTCTCCTTTATTGTCTACCCTGCTATGGGTGGACCAGCAAGACCCCTGCACTATACCTACTGCTGGGCTGGAGCCAGAACAGAGGAGTCATGATTTACTCATTTAAGCAGGTTTGAGAGCAACAGTTACCGGAGGGATTAAAAAAAAAAAAAAGAATGCTTTCCTAAGTGAGAAGCTAAATGAGTTTCCCAGGTGGATTTTGCACACATATGTATCTTTTGTGCAGCATGTCAGTCAGTCCTGTAAGGTGCTGGCTGGCGCTGCTGAGAGTGGTGAGTCTTCACCCCCTTCTCCTATCTGAGGAGGCACCTCAGAATTACACATGTGGAGATGGAAGAAGGCAGAAGCTGTGCACCTGCACTTGGTGTAAGGCAGATGTGCCTAAACTCATAGTGGCTGTCAGTGCAGCACAGAACTGTATGGAAAACTGGAACACGAACATAGCCGATCATCCAAGCTTTGCTCGCATTTCAGTTAAGGGCCATTTTCACTTGTGTAGAAACCAGCTGTGACAGCAGAGGATTATTAGCCATGGAGGGGTCTTCTCTGCAATGTCACTCCCCAAATAGCCTTGGTTATGCTCTGTTTCTCCTACCCCATTGCAAAAATATATCTATGGTAATAATTTAATGTACTTAGTCCTTCAAAAAATTATATGGTGGAATGCAAAAAGTAGCTCTCACAATTATCAATTATAATTTTGTTTATTCCTTCAGACATGTTTTTGTGAATATACTAAACGTAGTTAAAAAAAAAAAAAAAGAAAAAGAAAAAGAAAAAGCTTATTTACTGCATATTTCTTACTGTAATCAATTTCACAATTCCCATGTCTTAACTCTCAGGAAAACATGTCTATATTTATTCTCTGGTTAATACCCATGTTTTATAGCATCACACACACAATTTTAAGGTTTAAAATACCTTGCTTTTATGGTTTACTATTGTTCTACTTATGATGGATTTGGATCTACCAGATTTGAGTATTGTCTGCATACATTCTCTCACCTAAGTTCATAAGCTGTCAACAGAAGTTATCTTGAAAAGAAACATTTCACATATAATCAGGCTAACACAAATGAGACACCTTCTATCACCTTTATGTGCATTTTTAGAATAAGAAGTGATGATTCTTTCTCCATTACAATGCTCAAAATATTTACATCAAATTAATATTTATCGATTGAAATGTTCTTTCAGGATAGAAGTAAAACTGTTTTGAAATTAAAATGGGATTTCCCCCACCATTTCTTACTGACGGAAGATTTGAGGCAGACTGCCATTTTCAGTGGAGGTTTTTTTTTATTCTCAAACACATCACAGCACTGTCAGAAAATATCCTAATTTTCCCAATTGTTAATATTTTTTTTTGGTCAATTTAGAAAGTTCCCATTTAGAGGAAAAGTTAATTTCAGTCTCAGCTACCATTTTAAGGTCTGTCTGCTGACAAAAGCACTGCTTTGTACAAATGAAAAAGCTGCAATAGGAATTATGGGGAAAGCTTAGCCAGCCAGCCACATTCAGCTGTTTCCACTGGGCTATAATGGCAGGATGTGCTAGACATCTACATGCAGGCTTATTGTTGTAAGAGCTCAGACCAAAAGATACCAAAATCTTCAGTGAATTTAGGACTAAATCATAAACCATGAGTTGTCTTTTCTC
This sequence comes from Falco punctatus, assembly GCF_963210335.1. Lineage (NCBI taxonomy): Eukaryota > Metazoa > Chordata > Aves > Falconiformes > Falconidae > Falco > Falco punctatus. The sequence continues at coordinate 84,129,200 of NC_137584.1, forward strand.
AGCAGGCAAGGAAATGTTTTTTCTTGCATTTGTGCATTGTGGAATGCTCTGCAGACATATATATATATCCTCCATGTGAATCATCTGTGTTGATATTAATATTTGTTCTATAGACTTGTCCTTTTCCTTAAATAACTTCTGACTGTGGAATTAAGATTAAAATCTAGAAATCTCTCACTTTATTTTAGCTCTCAGTTAAAAGGTAGCCTGGAAGAGATCTGTTTTGTTTGCAAGCAAGACTATAAGAAAACAAAGATCTATTAACTGCTAGGAAGGCATGAAATTTTTTCACTTTCACTGATGATAGCTTCATTTATCTGTTAAATCTACAGAGACAGCTAGGTATTCTCTGTACTAAATTACTACTGTGAGATATAGAAATGTGTTCTGGCTGCAACATCTTTTCTATTTTCCTTGTAGGTGGATGGCAAAAAAAATTCATATGAAAGGAGCATCAGCCAGTGAAAATTCAACTGAGTCACAAACAAAACAGATTAGGCTATCAAATATTGCCATTTAAAAAAATATTCCATAACCGTTATATACTGCATCTGAATCACTGGGTTGTCAAATGGGAAATGGAGAAAGAGCTCCAAAGATGACAAAGAATAGTTTCCAGCATCTCTTATTTGTTTATTACTGTGCTAAAATACCATATTCAGCAAAACCTTTGGAAAGGGATAACCTCTGTTACGATAAGAAATCAATGTTTAAGTCAGGAGGATGGATGATTCTTACTAGATGATTCTTATTTATCATAGTATAAGATCACTGTAACTGTTCACTGAAGTGTTTTTATTCCAAATGAAGAAGATAAGCACAGTGAGGACAAAAATAAGACAGAATACCTAGCTGTAGGTATCTAATTCTCTATCTGTACATATATATATATATACATATATATATATATACATACACATGTATACATATGTCTATGCATATACATAAGCTCAATAATGGCAGAAAGTAGAATTTAATAATCCTTACACCTTGGCTTGGTGTGGCATTATTTTAGCCACAACCAAGTGAAGTCCTCACTTGGCTGCTCCCACCCTGTCCTGTTTAGTTTGGTCTGAGCCAAGCTGATCTGTTCTCTTCACCATCGGCTAAACCTTTTTAAAAGTTTGTTCCTGTATTTTGTGCAGCCACAGACTTTGTCAGAACTACTTTCAATTTCACAAATAAATTTTCCAGACAAAAAAAAAAAAAAAAGATCAGTGTTGATTTGAAAAATCAGTTACCAATATTCAAGTGAGCGGAGGTTATCTTTATTCGGCAGCGCTGGGTGCATGGGGGTTTGCTCCACCAAAATCATGCACACTGAGGGAACCTTTCAGCCCCCTCTTTATACAAGTCACTCATGTCTATTCATTAACTTTCCGGGAACTCATTAACATATCTCACACCTGGACAATTAGCACATTCCATTCAAGGGCCTAGTATATCTTCAAGTTAACAACATGAACATATCTTGTGCCTGGACAATGTCCTTGAGGAGTTGTCTCTATGCAGACTCTATTCCTTAGCGGTCATGCTTAAAGTCTCCATCTTCGCCACGTTGCATGTACAACAGGAATCTAAGACAAAATGTCCCTTTTAAAGATAACCAACCCAAGGACTTAGCAGTTTGTGCATCCGTCATGTTGCAATAAGGGTTGGACATCTCCCGACTTTAACTAAACATAGGTGCGCCATCCTTTAGATAAGCGGTTCAGTGTGGTGAAGGAAAGGATGACTCTATTAATGAAACAGTATGTAGTTTCCAACGAGGCCTGTACCTTACAGGTGTGGTACTGAGTCAGCCCCTCAGCAGCTTCCCCAGGCTGCAAAGCAGGCCCAGAGGAAACATGGCAGTATTTGTGGTCACCTGAAGTATCTCTCTTTGCTAGTGGGGTGTATTGGCAAGGAGGTGACCCCCTTCAGCCTGTGATAAACGCAGTCATGATTCATGTCAAAAATAGAATGTACCGTGATAAGTGTAATTGTTGTACCCTGTGTAAATCTGGGACCTGTGTCGCAGTTGTGGCGAGTGGGCACGTGTTGGTCTCCTTTGAGACAACGTGATGGCTTCCCCTTCCCCTGAGGCAATCGCTGCTTGGAAAAGCCCGCCAAAGGAGATAAGGAAAGCGAAACCACGCCAGAGAAGGCCCGCTGAAGGAAGCAAAGACCTTGAGATTTGGAAAAGCGCGCCAAAGGAGAGCCAATAGGAGGAGAAGGCGTACCCTAATGACCCAGTGGGGAAAGAGCAGGACAAACATCCAGCAAGAAGAGATTGGTCAAGATCTGGGGATAAAAGACGCTCCTTTTAGGACTCAGGTGTGCGTGTGGTGGAACTAATTGAGTTCTCCGCGCACCCAGCGCTGTTTTTGCTTATTGTTTCTCAACCTAAATTGATTGAACCCCAAATAAAATTGTTTTAATTGTTTTTGTTTATAATAAGCAGGATGGCCCTGCATCGCACCACACCACGCCACGCCGTGCCATGCCATGCCATGCCACCTCCCCTGGCTCAGCCAGGCCTGGACGCCTGCCCCGCTGCACCCTGCTGGGAGCACTCTGCTGGAAAATACAGCAGGTGTGATGAGGAAAATGTATTTTTCCCTTCAGCTGCAGATCCTTTCTTTCGAGGGGATTAAACTTGTTGCAGTGCTGAGGGCACAGCGCAGGCCTCTGACTGCAGGCCGCACGTCTCCAGTCCCCATCTCGGAGGCCGGGGCCGGGGGAGGGCCAGGCCTGGCCAGGTGCCTCAGCGGGCTCGGGGGAGCCCAGCCTGTGGGGCAATGGTGGTGCCTCGGCAGCGCCAGTGCCGGTGGCGCCGGGCCTTTGCCTGGCGGGAGCCCGCCCTGCCGGCCCCTGCAGCGGCCGGGCCCCGGCGCCTGAGGGCGGCTGCGGAGCGGCCCGAGCGGAGAAGCGCGGAGGGGTGCCGGCGCCAGCCTGCTCCGCAGAGGGCAGCGGGAGCAGCAGCAGCGCGCTCTGATTAACTCAAACTCAAACTGGCTTTTTATGGATGTTTGACAACATTTACAAATAATGGCATGTTAATTAAGGATGCGTTACGAGGAAACTGGGCTGGAAGCAGAAGTTTTATCAAATCCTAATACCCCATTACATCCTCCAGGATTATTTCTACCACCCCCAGCCCACCCACCCCCCCCCGCCCCCCAATCCTGTAGACCACAACTGATGTTAGTTAAACTGAGACACACGCCTCTCCTCTTGTTTCCAAGAAGCAGTATAACATAGCATAAATTAGGAATGAAATGAAGATTTTTCTTTCTCTCAAATGACTTTTTTTCTATTTTTTTTAGTAGTCTTAGGTAATTGGTTCTAACTGAAATCAATAGGAAAGGTTGAACTGCTAAGTTTCTGTCCACATGTAGCTACAGCCATGACAGTTCAGGGAAATGACAGTACACGAAAGAGCTGAGCTTCCCCAAACAGTTAATCCCTGATCAAAAGTATTGTTTTTCCCTCCCGCCCTGACCCCCTGACATTTTTAAAGCACCATGAGCATGTGTGTGTGGAGGGGATGTACACAGACATACTGAAGCTCATTTATTTTGATCCATATGTCTCATATATATACACACATATTTATCCATATATAGAGACGTATTTTAACAAGATTCACCCTAGCCAACATCACAGAAGGTAGAAAATCACATGTAGCCAGCAGATGGTAAAATATATAAAATAGGACATAACTGTATTTGCTCTGCCCTGTTACTCATCATCCTAGTTTATTCTCATAGAGGATATGAATTATTCATTTTTAAGCACAATAGAAAAGCATTATTACTGTTTAATGGCCAAGTGGGATTTTCTAATGAAAGGCTTGTGAGTCAGGTTCATTGTAATGAGGAAAATTTTTACAAGAACAGGCACTAATTGTGAGAAGTAGTCAAAACTTCTTGTTCCGAGTATGACATCCTGAGTCATGAAAACAGATAGCTGTATTTTGGTTATTGCTAGAGAAAATAAGAAGTGGATGACACTAAAATAAAAATTGCTGTGTAAATTAACTCCCAACTAGTAAGCCATACTGGCCATACCCTTAATAACGGGGGGGGCGGGGGGGGGGGGGAGGAGAAGGCTTGGTGAGCACTTCTGCCAGCTCCACCAGGGTACTGAAGGAGCTGACAGAAGTGCTCACCAAGCCTTTTTCCATCGTTTTTCAGCAGTCCTGGCTAAAACAGGGGTGTCCCAGCTGACTGGAAGTTAACAAGTGTTGATGCCCATCTAGAGGAAGGGCGGAAAGGAGGAGCTGGGGAACTGCAGGCCTGTCAGCCTGACCTCAGTGCTGGGGAAGGTTATGGAGCAGATCAACCTGAGCCATCATGTGGCATGTGCAGGACAGCTGGGGGATCAGGCCCAGCCAGCATGGGACAATGAAAGGAAGGTCCTGCTTGGTGAACCTGATCTCCTTCTGTGACAAGGTGATATACAGTTAGTGGATGAGAGATAAGTTGTGGCTGTTGCCTATCTGGACCTTAGTAAAGCCTTTGACATTGTTTCCCACAGCATTCTCCTGGGGAAACTGGCTGCTCACAGCTTGTGTGGGTGTACTCTTCAGTGGGTGAGAAGCTGGCTGGATAGCCAAGCCCAAAGAGTGGTAGTAAATGGAGTTACACCTAGCTGGCAGCTGGTCACAAGTGGCATTCCCCAGGGCTAAGCACTGGGGCCAGTCCGGTTTAATATCATTAACAATGATCTGGAAAAGGTGATCATGTGCACCCCAGTAAGTTTGCAGACACCACCATGCTGGGCAGGAGTGTTGATCTGCTTGAGGGCAGGAGGCTCTGCAGGGGGAGCTGGGCAGGCTGGACTGATGGGACAAGGCACACTGCATGAGGGTCAACCAGGCTCAGTGCCGGGTCCTGCATGTGGGTCACAGCAACCCCACACAGCGCTACAGGCTGGGGCAGGGGGCTGGGAACTGCCTGGTGGGAAAGGGCCTGGGGGTGCTGGTCAGGAGCCGGCTGAACAGGAGCCAGCAGTGTGCCCAGGTGGCCAAGGCGGCCAACAGCATCCTGGCTTGTAGCAGACACGGCGTGGCCAGCAGGAGCAGGGCAGTGCCCGTCCCCCTGCGCTGGGCACCGGTGAGGCCGCCCCTGGACCCCTGTGTTCAGCTTTGGGCCCCTCACTGCAGGGGGACGTGGAGGGGCTGGAGCGTGTCCAGAGCCGGGCAGGGGGCTGGGGCAGGGGCTGGGGCACCAGCCTTGTGAGGGGCGGCTGAGGGACCTGGGGGGGTTGGCCTGGAGAGGAGGGGGCTCAGGGGGGACCTGATCGCTCTCCTCAGCCACCTGACAGGGGCCGTAGGCGGGGGGGGTCGGTCTCTTCTCCCGGATAACGAGCGACAGGACGAGAGGAAATGGCCTCAAGTTGCACCAGGGGAGGTTTAGGTTGGATATTGGGAAAAAAATTCTCCACTGAAAGACTTATCAAGCATTGGAACAGGCTGCTCAAATAAGTTGTTGAGTCACCATCCCTGGAGGTATTTAAAAGATGTGCAGATGTGATGCTTCGGAACATGGTTTAGTGGTGGACTTGCCAGTCCAGAGTTAATAGTTAGATTTAATGATCCTAAAGGTCTTTTCCAGCCTAAGCATATCTATGATTTTATGCTTCTAAATAACTAGCATAATAAACAGTGAAAAAAAAAGGAGAAATATTTGGAAAATTCAGATTAAACATAATGATTCAGGGAAGCAGAGGTCAGTGATAACAAAACATTAGGTCACAGCATTCTTCCCCTGCGTAATGGTCACTGTAAGTATGTGTTGATATTATTAAAAGTTACAAAACTCACTGGGCATGGAAACAAATTCTCTGCTGTGTAATAAAGTAGTACCTTTTGCAGGCTGTCTGTGCAGACTGGATTCTCCATGATGGTAAATATCTGAATGGCATGACTAACTCATGTTGATGAACACTGAATTACAGGATCAGTATAATTTAATTTCCATTTAGCTGAATATTACTTCAGAAGTATTATACAGTCAGTGCTTGCCAGTTAAAGAGTTGCCTGATTTTAGCTGTTGTTTAAAAACAGTACTATACATATGAAAGTTTATCCATTAGCATCAGTGAAAATATTAGTTCCAAGTCTCCATCCCTGGTGATCTTGCTCCTTTGAGTCTGCAGTGCAGCTGTCAACCTTATCCAACAGGTCCTCTACAGATGTCACTCTTCAGACTCTCACCTTTCCCTGCAAGGTAGCAAAAAGGCACACAAGAAGGGGAGCTGCCAGGAGCAGAGCGCTGTGTGGTGGCCACAGGTTTGGCTAACTCGCAAGGACACCTGAGGGCAGCAGGGTGGGAGACAGTAGGGCAGGAGGCTGACACAAAAACTCTAGGATGAGGTCGAACTGTGACCAGGAGGCAGGCAGATTTAGCCAGTATAGGTGCCCAGTGTGCAGGAATTTGGAGACAACATTGAAATAAATTCTAATTATTATGATTAATATGGCCTTCTCAACTCACTCCTTTTTATATGGACTATAATATTTATAAGACAGTGACACTTCAACTGGGGGGGGTGGGGGGGAGTGGAGAAGAGCACCCTACTTCAATTCTCATTCTTCTTGCTTATTTTTTAATTTGGAAAAATAATTTCCACCCCCACTCAACACAGTATTATTTTGGATCAGAGTCAATCTTCTGTCATTTGATTGACCTGTTGCTTTACACACACTCTAATTCTAGTGATCAGATATTGTACTAATTAAGTACAATATTAATCCATGTATTGACCTTATCTGATTAATGAAAGGAAATAATCTGTTATATGGCTTTAAATTTCTAGTCTACTCTTATTTAAAAGTAGGTAAGCCTAAAAGTTGATAGAATTACAGGCATGCCCCATTCAAAGTGGAAATGAAGAAATGCAAGCTCCATTTTCACAAGATAGGGTACTGTGGAAACAGTTTCTTGACCTATATATTGCTTCTTTTACCAGCATTTTATCATACTATCTTATATAAACTGTATTTTTCACTATGGCTCTAATCTGGAAAAGGAACAGACAAGATAAGTCTTACTGAAGCAAGTTTCATGTACAATGTAGAGACTGATATTCCAAAGAGACTAGGGGGCTTGCTGTATGTTTCTTTTGCAAAAATTCTAGGTTTATTGCCTTCTGATTAAAATCTCTGACACTACTGCTGCAAAGCCAAGGACTTGACTGGCTCAGGTGATTATTAGGGTTCCACCAAATTAAAACACAGGAGATATAAAAGAGGAATCAAAGCTGAGTAGATACTTCCAAACCAGAAAATCTCCACCACATGTCTTCTCTGGAAAAAACAGTCAGGGAGTTGCAAAAACTTTGTGATGAGCATAATTGATTAAGTTTAGCCTGGTTTAAAAAAAAATAAATCTAAAATTATTTTACTTGCCCCTATGCCCTCTCATTTTTTTCCCCAAATGATGGTGCAAGCATAGTCTTCAAGCATCTTATATTTTTTCAGGAATTTTGGAAGTATGACACAACAATTTTTGCTTTCTTTTTCTCAGAATCAGACATAAGTGTATGGCTCCAGGAAAGGATTTGTGCTGTCTTTTTTTTTTTTTTTTTCTAAGATCAAGACCACTATATATATTCACCCTCTCCTGTCTTCCTGGCAGTGTTTATCCTTGTGTTACAAGATTTACCCATCTTATAATGGTGCCACTCTCTTGCTGAAACCAATACGACCATTTATGAAAAATAAAGATAAATATGAGCCAGACCTTTCTGGGCTGGTGGCAAAGCAGCCTGTGTACACATGGGAGAACCAGTGAGTAACTGGCAGGACGTGGATCTAACAAATGTCAGAATTGTCCAGGTCAGGTCTGGGGTCACAAGCATAATCATAATATTTCAGAATATTTTTCCACTCAAAATGTATCTTCTGGCAAAAGAAATAAGGCTTTTACCTTGAAATACAGTAACAATAAAACAGGTGCTGAATGTGACCTGGAGAACTAGTATTGCAAATGATCATTATGGAAAAAGAAATGTGCTTAGTGAAACAGGTGGGTATGGGTTTAGCAATAATAACACCACCTGCAAATAAGCAGCCATGGCAATTAAGTCTCAGGATTTCAAAATTCAGGGAGTAAAATTACTTGTGGCTGCTCTGAAGAAGATATTTTCTAGATGAAGTCATCCATCCATACTTTGAAATTAGGTCATAATTTAAAGTAGCTAGGTAACTAAGCCTATTACCCATTGCTACGGACAGAGACTATCTTGCCAGTAGTTCCCAGAGTATTTTTGATTCTCACTACTGAATTACTTTGATTCAACAGCATTTCTTGATGTCTGCATGTCTTGATGTCTGCACATCTTCCGTTTAATTTTTAAAGCTGTTTAATCAGAAAAAGGCGTTTACTATAAAATATACAAATGCACACCAGCTATAAGGAGTTATTGCAGGCTAGCTTTTTGGAATTAAGTTCCATCTCTAAATCAGAAAGTTTTATATGTGCGTAAGTGATTTAGGGTATGGGACATGCCCTAAATGGGATGAAAGACTTTGAAAGCCCTTGTACATGCTTATATTTGATAAAACATACATACCAACACATAACCTCAAGCATCCATTAAGTCTGAAAATCATTGAACAATAGGTTTCATCCATGTCACAAAAAGAAATCTGTCTCATAATGCCCTGTAGTAATTATACGTCGTATTATGAGACTTGCTTCTTTCTAATTTTGCTTGCTGCAATTGCTATTTCATTGTCACAGTTCAAAGTATTTCTCAGTGGATTTTAAAGACAAAAATTTAGTCTTACTATACCATTATATACTTACTGTAAAGTATCAGTCAAAACGTGTCCAGCGTTTTTTTAATTCCCATTGTACTCTCTGTATTTGCCTAAGTACACTCAGAGGTATGCTTGTGAGAATGGGATGGATCCATAGGGAACTCTGCTTATCACTTAATTTTCTTTGTTCACACTGAGAAAAAAGGAACATATTCGTTTTGTAGTCATATAGACAAGTAAGCATGTCCTGTGTGCCTAAGTGCTCTGTGAAGTCAAGAGTCCCAAGACAGATGTATGTATGAAGTAATATAAAATAGCTGCCAAATCATAACATGCAGAATTGCAACCTGCAATTCAAGCTCTTCTGCAAGCCACTTGCAATCTCCCTTCCTGCACAGTTTTCTTGCCCATTTTCAAACAGCGAAGTTGTCCATGTTCACACAGAACTGCCTCCTATTCATCTGAAACATTCCGAATGCATCGGCTGTTACACAGATAGTGCTGCTGTGCTACTGCACAGGCCTTCTCTGCCATATCTGTGGCTGAGATGGAATTGTTTACTGTTATATGCTATTCCGTAAAACTGTATTTGATTCAGTGTTTTCTATTTTGGAAAGTGGTGTAAAATACAATATAATAAAATGAAGAGCAAAGATTTACACATTACAAAAAAGCACTTAATGTTAAAATGGCCTCAGATTGATTCTGTGGGTATATCAATTTTAATGTATGCTCTGTGGTCTGGGCAACAGTTCTCCATTCCATACAAGAAACAAAGTTTTACTGTGACCAAGAATTATTTGGATATACAAGTACAGACTGTGAGGGAGATGGAGAAATGTGAGTTGGACAACTTCTACAGATCATGAAACCTTGGCTCTTGCACTGTCTTTGCTGTGACTGATCTGCTAAGTAAAGTGGATTTTTTAAGTTGTTTAATGACATTTTACCATTAGAATGTTACACTGCTTGCTTTTCCTTTTAACAAGGACCATAATTTGACTAAACTTGTAGGTCTGATAATGGTTATACTCATTACATACACCAACAAATACATGCCTTTCCCAGAAATTTCCTGGTTGCAATAAAATTAGTATCATCCCAGAGTGGTTTAAAGTCACTTACTGAGGCATGGGACGCTCCCACAGTTTGGGTGGAAATTCATGCTCAAGTGAGAAGTTCTAGAACAGAAATTAACAAGATCACTTTTGCAATACAAGAAATAGACACATTTTCTGTTCCTTTCTCACTCCAAACCTTATTTTTTCCTTCTGGTTTGCCAACAAATACAACAAAATTTCAAATACAACAAAAAATACTAAATAAAAACAGTTAAAAAAATACTACTATAGGAAAAAGATGCTCTACTTGTATCAGCTTCAAAATACTGGTCAGAAATTTCTGTAGCTGTGTAAACATAATCCTTACACTGCTCATTTGTCCAGTAAATCAGGATAATTCTGCCTAGCCAACCTAACCTCACTAGTAAAATATACGAATAGAAACATCACTTCCCCCCCCCCCCCTTTCTACTTTTATGATCAGAAAATGGCAAAGAAACAAATAAGAAAGCAAAGTATAATAGAAGAAAAAGAAAACAACAGCAAAGAGCTGGCAGATAGAAAAGTAATGTTGAAAGGCTTTTGACAACCTGTCTTGATGTTCATTGCGAAAATGGAGGAGACCTCTAAAGAGAGGCAATCCACTGTTGAAAGCAATGCCACAGGAATCCGAGTGAAAGCAGGTAGAGGAGGCTGAGTGAAAAGCCTTTGAAACATCTGGAGTTTTCCTCAACTATAAGAAGTCTGGCCTTAAAATAACCAGCTGTTTTATGAGTGTGAGCAGTGTGTGTGTAGACAAATCACTGCAGAAAGCTAAATAGATTTGAACGGTTATTCAGATTACTCATGTAGCAACATGAAGAAGCTGAAACTGGAAATTCCTCTTTCCTCTCTCTACCATTTAAAAAGAAGCATAGGAAACCCTTTACAAGATGTTTTTAAATGTTGCCTTCTTGAGTGCCCTTTTTCAGTATTTTAAATAGCATGTTTTCTGTCTAACAATTTTGCATAACACTGTCATACATAATGGTCCATTTAATAGCTTTATTCCTGCTATTCTTTGTGTGATAGGTTTATAAATTTTGTATTTCTAACCTTTCTAAAGAACCCCAAAAGAGGGGAAAGGTCATACACATTCTCGGGCTCCAGTCAGAATTTACCTAAGTGTTCAGTTGCACCTGGAACTATAGATTTCAGTGTTGATTTATTTCTGGGACTTATCTCCTCACTTTAATGGGTTAATATGATTAACCCAAAAGAAACTAAATGAAAGATTAAGCCATGATGCATGAGTACATTGCTTCCAATAAAAATACAGTCACTCTTTAGTTCTCAGATAATTAGCAATCAAATTGTATCAGTCCTTCTATTACAGAAAAAAGTTGTACTTTAAAAGAGGGTCAATTGTTAAAGGTAGTAACTGGTCCCAGTAAATGCAAAATGAGAGTTTGAAGAAGGTTCCTAAACACAGTAGTGATGAGATTTGGAAAAAGATTTCAGAGGAGGTGGGAAGAGAAGGAAACCTGTCTGGTTTTAAGACAGAATTTGATTAGTATTGAGAAAAAAATAAAGTAGTTGCTTAAATTTACAGAAGAATGGCCTCTGCACCTCAAGAGGCCCCTTGTACTTGAGTGTATTGGTAAGAATAACTGCAACATACATACACATTTTAAAATGTATTAGGTTTTGCTTCTGATAGGGGAATACTAGGAAGGTAGGGTGAATAAAGGGGATTTTGTTTATCTCTGTCATGTGTTAAAAAAAAGTTTCTTTGAGTCCTGTTACCTGTTTGGACTATGCTTCTTCCACAGTCGATAGCAAACTTCCACTCGAATGTTCTGAATAAATTCAGAATCAATTTCTGTGATTCTTTTTGGGAGTATCCTCTTGTGAAAATGAAGGAAAGGGGGGCGTGAGACTTTAAGCTGACCTACCACAAGAGTGCAGTAACACCATTGTACCAAAAATCCCCAGCTGCCTTCTATCCTGCTGCTGCTGGTAAGCCAATTCACAAGCCTACCCTGGCAGAGTGCTAACCCTGCAAAAAGGACACCATTTTCTGTTGCTTGAGCTCCTTGATCTGCCTTGCCACAAGATTAGAGAAGCACGAACGCTGGAGCACAAACCATATGTGGTGGGAAGGAGAAAAGGTGAGACCTCAGAAATACTTTTCTGCAGTTGGTTTAAATGCTGGGGTCTGACACTATAAAAAGTACAGAATGAAAGGAGTCAAAATGTATTAAAGAATATGTGTATTTTTCTGGTCTTTAATAATTAATGGTTTTGTAGAGATCAGATGCCAGATGATATGTAAAGAGGGAGTATTTAACTTCTCTGCTTCAGGACATTGCTGTATTTTCCAGTAGAAGTTAATTTGCCTTTCCTGTTGATTTGCTCTGCTGGACTGGCACAAGGAGAGGTGAGGATCTGGTCATAAGTCTCTGATTTCCAAAATAAAATTTTAGGATCTTTAACAGAGTGACAATTAGAATAAATTAGAAAACAAACAAACAACGCCCCCCCCAAAAAAAAAAAAAAAAAAAGTTAGAAAAAGGAAAAGTGAGACAGTGTAAAGTATTAATCATTTACCTGCAGAAATCTAATATGCATTTCAGAGAAGGAGGAGATCTGTCCTTGATTTATTTTGGCCCAGTAAGTTTTAAAAACGTGTGCTGAGCACCGCTCCCTTATACATTCCCTGTCTGGCCAGAGGACATAAGCTTTCCAGCTCTGTGGATGCAAAGCTGGCAATCAGGAATATGGTCCTGTCCCTATGGCTCTACAAAATGTGCTTCCAAGGACTTGGGTGAAGTGCATCTGTTCATTGCCTGCCTTACCTAGGCTCTTGTTTGGGCTATAAACACTGGGTTTTGTTTTGGAAAAGAGGGCTCAGGTGGGAAAGAGTAGGAATGAGTGCAGACCTAATGTTTTTCCAAAAACATGAGGGCAAAGGCCAACAGCTGGGAAGTCTCCTCAAGGTGGTAGTGTGGGTACAGCCCTCCTCCACAGTACTCAGTTTGAATGCTGTGCCTTGCATCTCCTTCTGCCCTGGCTTACCCCCTCTCATGCCAAGGGTTTGGTGACTAAACGCCAGGGGAGGTTGCTCAAACCCTGAACATTTTTTAACAAATCATGACATACAGACAGATGAATCCAGATTTCAGAATAAGGTAATTCATTCTTATAATCTTTAGGCTAGTTTCCTTAAAGTGACTGCACTCAATATTTTCAGTAATAAATAATTAATTGTTGATAACTCAGAATGAGAGTATATAACTGCAGACATATTGCACCATAAGGTATTCAAATTTAGAAGTGAAAGAATAGTTTGATGATATTTTTCGTGTCTCATATCAAATATAACATTTCTTGGAGTCTTTTCTCTTCCACAAGCCGTATATTTTAAACCCGGTGGTACAGTACTGTCTATTAAGTGGAAACTATACTCCTTGAAACTAATAAAGGAGAGTGTGCTGTGAATCATAATTCCGAGCTGCAATTGTTTAATTTAACAAATGGAAATCAATTATTTTAGAAATATCAGATGTCACATTACATTTGTTTCAATATATTAATTTTCATTAAACTTCCTTGACTTTGGATCATTTTAATGATTTTTCCCCTCTGGGCAGACTGTCATTTCTATCACTTGATGACAGACTTTTTTGTAATAATTTTAAAACAGTTTAAAAAAATATGCTTCCAAAAGAAACTGTATGAAAGAGGGTGAGAGCTAAAAAAGAATACAATGTATATGGAATAAAGAATTGATTTTGAGTAACAAGCGTTGTATCTGCTACAGAATTGAAATCAGTTTGGCTTTTAGACTGTATACCAATGTTTATGCCATTTCTGGAGAAAGAAAAGCCAAAATTAATGGCAACCCCTCACTTGCATTGTGCAGCTGTTTAATTCACTGTGTTATATAGACATGTTTATGCTGGAATGACAGCCAGACATGCTTTACCTGGTATAGTGCCTTGAGAAGCAGCACCCATTAACGTGTCTGTTTTTAAGGGCTGTAAATGACTCAAGAAATAGCTGATATTCTAGAGATATTTTTTCTCCCACTGAAGCCCTAGGACTCCCTCTCACCCTTCCAGTCTGCATTTTTCAATGATCACTTGCTTATCTGGGCTCTCCTAAAGATTTGCTTACAGCCAGCAACAAGGCTGGTCTTTTAGGTTGTGCAGTCATCTCTGTCTCTGTGAGTAACAGAATAATGAAAAGCAAGATTACACTACTTTTGAAGAAGACCATTCACTGCTATTCTTATGTTCCCCAGAGGAAAATACATCCAAATGATTTTTTTCCCCCCCATCAACATGTGGGCAAAATTTCAGCCTTCTTTTTTCCTGTGTAAAAGCCTACCTCCACTCCACTCGCTAGTACCTTTCTCCCACGACTGAGCAGCCCACAGCTGGAGTTCTAGCTCCTGAGTACCGTGCAGTCCCTCTCTGCTCTCCAAAATCTGCTTCTGAGACACTGAGTTACCCACACCTCCTCCCCTTGTGCTGTGTACTTCAGCTTTCTGGCTGGACTACTACCAATATACTTCACTTCTAGAAGTTGGAAGGGCTATTTTTACTCTGACTGAGTAACAAGCTTGTTTGTCATGTTCAGCTGCTGCATGTTTTCACCCTTAATCTCTCATAAACACTATAACCCCGGTTTGAGGTTAGAATGCATCTAGCTATTTGTTCCCATAGGATCTATTAATGAGGCTTTTCTCATTTCTGTCAGGGGCATCCTATGGGACGATCAACTTTTGATCTCTAGAGTCTTCTCTAGGGGAAGAAAAAAAAAATCTTGGGAAAATGTCATGTAACCTTGAGTTATAATGGCTCTCTTTATCCCAGCTTGTTTGGCCTCATCAACACCTTCCAGAACTGTTCAGACTTTGGTACCAGCAATGAATTAGAAGCTTTGCCAAGCACGTTTCCCAAGCGGAGCTTTGAAATAAAGCAACACAATCTTCACAGGGTGAACCACAAGACAGTTACCAGTCACTCACTGCTCTTTTCAGTAAGCAGTAAACTGAATATTCCCAGCAGAGCACTGCTTTTAACTTCATTTTTCCTGTTCACTCTCCTGCCAAAAGAGGAGCTATTCTAAACCTCCACAGTGGTCTGGGAAAAGGAAGTGGCTGGCTGCCTGCAGGAAAGGGCCAAATTAGGGAATTCTCTAAAGGACAGTGGAGATCACATCCATCCTGTAGAGTAAGCATGTTTGGTGCCAGAGTGAGTAATCTCTGAAGATCTGTCTACCAGGTACCAAAGCGCACACATAGGCTTTAATTCCCACACACTACAAACACCCTGTGACTATATAATTTTCAGAGGGGAACCACTGGACTTAAGTGTTGCCATGGTTTATCACTTTGCACTGCTGCTGTGCTGCAGTCCTGCATTAGATCTGTTGCCACCTAAGAAAACAAGAAGTATTTGGTTTTATGTATTTATTTTCTAAGCAGAAGGACAAAGAACATGGCTGTTTATGTGGACAGAACATGGTATGCTCTCTGCCCAGCAGAACTTTGCATGCAAGCCAGGACTAGATTAAAAAGAGGCTAACCTCCATCTAAGTCATCAGAATTGCACTGAAATGTGAATCAAACCAGGTTCTAGAAATAACAGCAAATAGCACATACCTTACAATCTGTTGCTGGACCTTAGAGATATAATAGTTTCTATACCAGATGTACAACATACAAGTAAACAGAATGTAATGACTCTATGAATATCTTGTGAAAATGGTACTGATTAATAATTACGACTATCATAATGTTTAAGCCTGTCCAGACAAGAAAGCTTCCCCTTTTTCCACCAGTAAATTTCTTATGCCGACAAAAAACCAAAACCAACCAACCAACAAAAGATTTGGTCATTGAAGCAGTGGAACTGAACTGCCCCCCTGCCTTTTAAAAGAAAATTTCCAAGCTATAGTTGCAGTAATTTCTCTCCTTTCAGTGTTGTGAATCAGTGAAGATTTCTGAGGAGCGAAAAATACTGCATAATTTTTCTGTCTTGGTCGGTATTATCAGAACATGGAGGCTGCAGGACTTTGGTGTCTGGTCAGCGTTGGCAATACCCTCGAATTCTGAAAGGTTCTAATTCTGTGAAGAACACAATACACAACCTAGAATTTTCATTTCCTACTGCTGCTGCTAACTGCACTAATTGTTCATGAAACCTACATTCATGATGCATATTGTGTACAATCAACACCTGTCAAATGATACCACGTTTTTGGCCCTCTGTGTCACAGACTTATGGACACAGAAGTGAAAATGTCCATATAGTGTTTCAGTACTACTTCTGTCACTTTCCCCCCTGCATCCACAAAAGACATTGAAACAGAATGTTGTTTTCTGCTGTTTGATATATTCTTCCTAAAAGTAATGGCAATTAATAAGTATTGATATAAAAGACAGGAGGAATAACTAATACTAAGACAGGGGGAAATGTTGCTTAATGTTTATGAGCTATTTAACACTGTCTCAGTAATACAATACTATTATTTCTGTGTAAAATTGACACAAAATAAATGAATGCCTATTATATTTCCTATGAAAATTGTCTTAATCTAATAATGACAAGTGAAAAATACACTATGGTGTCTGCACTTAGTAGTTCAGAGTACTCACACATATTATATGCCTGGTGGATTTTAATTATGACTCAGAAATGGACCTTAGTGTAATAAAATCTTATTCTTCTGAATGAGAAATTGTTCTTTTCCCTTCAGCCTTTTCATTTCTTGCTCTTCCTTTTTTTTTTTTAATTGATTTTTTTATTCTCATGACCCAAATGATAAGTGATAGAAACTTTTCCTATCTTTGAAACAAATTACTTGGAATAAGATTTAAATGGTTTAAGAAGTCCTGGGCTACACCTTTCTCCCATTCAGGCTTATCACTGTATAAGCTTATTAAAGTTTGAATAAAAGTGTATTAAAGTCTGAATAAAAGACTTACCAGCTTGAATGAATATCTCTTTGTGAAAGATCTAAGTTTCTTTTCTCTCCCTTTTCTACCATCTACTGTATGTTTTTTCTCCTGGGACAATGATTTTAGTGAATCCATTGCATATCACAATAACAGGGCATTTTATCCATTTAATGAATGCAATTGCCTTGCTAATGAAGTAGTTTATATTGCAATATACTCAGTTACAGAAGAATAGTTTCTCCAAATATGGGGGGAAAAAAAAGAAAAAATACTGTGGCTTTTCTACAGGCTTTTTGTATTAAAACCTTACATAAAGAGAAACCTAATTTAGGTCATCAATAGCCAAATCCTGTAAAGGTCATCAAAGCCCAAATACCTTAGTTTCCAGAGTGAAGTTCAGGCCATGGTGTTCAGAGCTTGACCTTCCAATGCTGCCTTGGACAGGATCCACAGCAGCGTGAGGAAAGCACCCCAACCACTAGTCGACACAGTCTTGTTGGGACTGTTCCTGGCCCAACAATTTTGTACAACTTCTACAAAAGACCAGGTGGCTTTTTCTTCTGACCCTAATATGTAGCCTGGCTCAGACATTTGTCTGTTTTAGGTTCCAGTGATTGAGCCAGTAGTTATTTATGAATTTTATACTAATCCAGAATTGTCAGCAATTCTAAGCAAAAATACACAGAATTGCCACAGAGTTTTCGGTCTGAGAGAGTAGGTGAGACTTGGTGTCCCCTCAATTCATGGAAATAACAATTTTGCCTTTGTCCTGTAAGCAGCTACCTGAATTGGCAAACTTGTTTACAAAAATATAAAATCTGGTCTACCCTTCATTTAACTACTCAGTAAGTCTGAAAATAAGGAGTTGTTGCAACATCTTCATAGTAAACTAAAGACATTTGAAGTGTCCTATGTGTAAATAGATAAGTTATATGTTTCAGCAGTGATCTCATTTGAAATATACAAATTTCGGAATGAAATTGATTCTTAGAAGAGAGTGAAAATGATTATACATATATTTACTATAACATATGTTTTTCTTTTCCCTAATTAATTTGGTTTTAATGAGTCACAACTTCCTACGTCACCAGTGGCTACAGCTTACTAGGGAGTTTTTTGAATGCAAGAACTCATTCTAAAAATCTCTTCTGCTCAAATAACTTCATCGTCCTATAATTTATTTGTTTACCACCTGCTCATCTGAATTTCTCAGATATGTCTGTGTGGATAAAGTCATGACAGGAAAGTCACTTAAGACCTGTCAAAGGTCCTCTTTCTCTGGTTTCCCTCAGCATCTCCCACCGTATTTCCACATAGAGGCTCCTCACAAATACGTGAGGAAAGATAAGCCTGATCTGAATGATCAGTTGTTTTTCTTTTCTGCATGACTACTCCCAAGTTTTTAGCAATGCCCTCATTTATTAGTGAGTTTGACTTTTAGAAGATGAACCAATCCTTCTATACTCCGACTCTCTTTGCAGCTCTCCTGACTGGGGGCTTACCTCAAATCCTAGCTGGAAAGGATGACTGCAAGCTCTGCTCTACCTCGAGCCAAAAGGTGAAATAATCACAGCTGAAACCTGTAAGTGAAATGTTGTTGTTGACCTTCCCAAACAACACAAGTAATTATTGCTTATTTACTTTCATCAGTTATCCAGGAATTCTGATTTTCAGCTGCACACTAGCCTGATGCTGTTTTTTCTTGCAGCAAAGGTTATTATTTATTTAATAAAAAAAATATTTTCGTGTTATTTTCCCCTTATACATTAATTTAGCTATTTTCCGTCCTAAACATCCATTCATTCCTCAGTTCTTTGTGTTTGCTGTATGGTTGCATCTCTGTGGCTGTTGGGATTTTGTTTCTGTTCCCTGTCTGGATGAGTGATCAAGTACTCCTGGCACTTGTGCTTTCATATTCAGTGTGTATTGTCAATGTGTGCTCATTCAAGTGACTTCAAAATTCTCTTTATATAAATATTTGTGCTTATAAAATCCAGCTATGTGACCACAGGAAACAAACACAATAGATCCATAAGAAGGATTGGAATACATTTATTTTTTAAATGAATATTCATAACCAGATATTTTTCATTGTTTGGCTGGTGCCTCTGTACAAAGAACATATGGCAAATAGGAAAGAGACTTGATGGGGGGTGTGTGTAGGATGACAAATTTTGGACCCAAAGAAAAAAAATATCAGCATTAAATGTCTTAAATACTGTAAAATAGACCTTTTACTGGAAAAGCAATACCCGAGGCACTCCTTTAGACAGGAAACAAAAACATGGCCAGGTTGACAACACTGTTGGACCTCTGGCATGTCCTGATTTTCTGTGCATTTGATTCTGTGGTTGTAAAGTTTCATTTCATATGGTTGTACATGGGTAAATCTCAACAACAATAGAAATCCTTCATACATCTCAAAGAAGAGTTGAAAGGGAGTGTTGGTATTTGCATTGAAATGACACCAGCTACTTAGTTGCAGAAACTGTGTGAGCTGCAGAAAGGACTTTACTCGCAAGACATCCAGTTTCAAGCAAGAGCGGAGGCACCCAGGCCTATTAAACAGTATTGAAGTGTTAATTTTTATTAGATCTTGTACAGTAAGGGGCTGGCAAATGCTTGGTAGTTTCAGATACTTACTGAAAATCTCTACTCTGAAGAAATGTAAATGTTTAAACTTGAAAATAAGCCTCTCCTGTGGAGTAATGTTCATAGGGAGAAGTAACATTTTATTAGAAAAACTAATATAGCTAGAGAATGGCAAGCTTTCATGAGACAAGACTTTTTTCAGGTCTTAAATAGAAGCAGCACACTTCAAACTTTAATACATATGAAGAACAATTGCTCTGACTTTAAATTTAATTTTGCCAATTTGTTTTTGCAGTGCCTGAGTAGACATTTGGCAATTTGTGAAGTGGCAAGTGAGCACCTGCAAGGCTGTGATCAGAAATGTTGTGTACCTGCACTTGCCAGGGAAGAAGGGATATTCACACAGAGAAGCCTATGAGGATCCACGGGAATACCTCTGGTAGCTGAGCCCAAGGACACAATTTCACTGCAAGGAAAGCTAGTGAAATAGGTCCTGCTTTGCCTTGCACCATTGCTGGGGCTTGCTTGATACTGCAGTGGGGCAGCTCAGAGCTAAAACTAGCAGAAAGCTAGTTCTACACACACACACATCCAAAAAAAAAAAAAAAAAAAAAAAAAAGGAAAAAAGTTTTTTTGACAGAAATGGCTAGGTGTGTGGTGTCTGGCAGACCAGTACCTGTACAAATAAAGGGTGCTTAGGGATGTACTGGCCAGAATTGCCTCTAACCAACAAGGATACATACCCAGAGCTTAGCCTTAGACAGGAGGCAGGACTATCCTGCCTGTGCTGACCCTAGAAATGCCAGAGAGTTTCTCACCCGTGGTTTCCAGTCTTAATAGCATGCAGGGAAACACTCAGGGCTGAAACTGGGGCTCTGATGGGGAGTTTGCATGCGGCATGAGTGTGACAAGCAGGTTTCCAACCTAGAGCTAATGCAGGCTCCCCCCTGGAAACCCTGTCATTGCTCATTCCCAGACAAGGGTGGGGAAAAAGGCTTAAAGGGAGTTGAAAAGAGATCTTCACCACTTTTGGTAGTGGCCTAGAATTGTCTCCAGTTAAGTGCATCAGCAAACCAGTTATAATTTAGTCCCTGGACCTCTAATGGCTTCCTTAACTTTACATCCAGTGAAGCAACAATGTACTTCTTGGCTTGAATGAGCATGCTTACATTTAAAAAAGGGGGTTTTTTTCCATTAAATGTGGTTGTAACCTCTTAATTTGATTTTTTTTTTTTTAAGATTATAAAACGTTTACAATACCTTTAGCTGGTTCTTTCTCAAAACAATCATAGAGTGGTTTATCTCGGCTTGAGATGTTGGCAAATATTTACTGCTTATTTCATTCTCATATAAAGTTTCTGCTGTTTGAGATCTAACTCCATAAAGAACTTTTGACTTCAAAAAATATTCATAAATCTATGTATTTCCTCTGTTAAGACCTATAGACAATAGAAGTTTCTTATCTATAAAAATATTGTAAGAAAAGGAACCCGCTTCATGAAGAAGGAGTAATTTAAGAACAACAAAAATGTTTGGAAAAGGGAGCTATGGGAACAGGATCTGCACTTTCTTCCAAAACAGCTACAGTTTCCTGCAAAAATTCACCAACACTTCTCATCTTGGAAGAGAAGCAGAAATAAAGCTGAAGAGCTTGAAAAGCTCATCATCTTCAGTTTTCAAGAGGCGTTATAAACCTCATCTTTTTCTTCAGTGTACAGATACTGTATAAGAGATGGATAAAAATTCAGTGACCTCCATAAAGGTTACGTATTAGGTAAACTTGTACATGACATGTAATATTTTTCAGACCCCAGTGTCTGTCCCAATAGCTTATGGGTCAGAGAAATTAATACCCTGAATGAGATGAGGTCCCTCTGTGACTAAGAATGAATCAAACCGTCTGTATAAATACATATACATAGTCTTGTCTTTTGTAAACTACCTATATTCAAAGAAAAAATTGACCCCTTACATTTCTTGAAATTCATTTTCTCTTTGGTGTGAATTCCCAAAATATGTATATTAACCCTTATTATCTAATGTTATGCATACTGTTTAGCTGACTAACCTAAAAATCTGATTTTTTAAAATCTTCTTTATTAGAAATCAGTCCATTACAATTTGGGTTTGCATAGAAGCAAAATACTTACACCTGATGTATG
This sequence comes from Falco punctatus, assembly GCF_963210335.1. Lineage (NCBI taxonomy): Eukaryota > Metazoa > Chordata > Aves > Falconiformes > Falconidae > Falco > Falco punctatus. The sequence continues at coordinate 84,150,716 of NC_137584.1, forward strand.
TTCCTTAGAATACTTTAAGTTACCATATATATGGCTAGCGCTAGTGTCAAAAAAATCTCCTGGTTGGTCCTGTCTCTGTCTTAGTCTCTGTAACCTCCTTGTCTCAAAAAAGCTATAGAACTTCGTTTCTGTATCAGAGAGAAATCACACTTAAATGTCTCTTAAGCATTTTAAAATCTTTGTAAAAATACAATAGTAAGGGCAAGTCTATTGTATGGCGGTAAAATACTATAAAAATGAAAATTAAAGGGGAAAAAATTGAGCAGGTTGTAGTGTGTTTACATTCATTATTTTGCCCTATAAATTTAACAATAAACCAGCACTCTATGCCTTAATGACAGGCATACTTCAAAGAAAAAGAGGCGACGAACATCAGCTCAGTTCTAAGGAAGGTGGCACAAAACATCGAGTTACCTTACCTGGCTCACACATATATAGTGAGATGATGTCTGTTCTCTTTATGTGAAAAAACCAAAACGCCATGTAGAAATTCTACTCATCTCTAGAAAGATGAGCGTGTTAAATTAGAGGACTTGTAACTTATCTGTCTAGTGTTGACTGACCTTGTCCTAGCAGTGGGAAGGCTATGTTAAAATCACAAGACTGAATGTCTTTGTAGAATGACTAAGGAAGGATTTTGGGAATCATGAAATGTTCCTCCATCTGAATGTGTCATATTGTTTCAAAAGCTGGAAAATACAATAATAAAGGGACAGCCAAGAAATCTCAAACAAGAAAGTATTAGCATAATGTACATTTGGATTTGTAACCATTTTTCATGATCAGATCTGATTACAGAGGTCCAATTTGTAGCCTGCCACAAGAATGCACAACAAGCTGCCTGGACAACAAGGTGGTTTCTCCTGCTGGATGCAATGGCCTTGGTACCTCTCTGGATTAGTCTGCTTTTACGTCTCTGTGGGGTAAGCCAATGACTTTCCCAGCAGTTTAAAGAAGGCTGTCTTCCTTTATGGATCCGCAGAAGCATTTGAATCTACTTGATGGTCAGCATTCATTTGCAAATCCAGTTATTATGTTATTCATAACTCTCCCATATCCTATAATAATAAAACTAAGCTTAACATTAGCCCCTGTGGTATTTTGCTGCCCACTTCATACAAGCTCTGCGATTACAAGCTTTTATTACTTTTGTTTCGATACCATGAAAATTATAGCACACTTGTTAAAGCTGATTTAGATTCACAAAGAGGTAAAGCATTTGTGAGGCTACTGACTTTAAGATCTAAGTGTATGGAGTAAATACCCTGTCACCCACCCAGCTGCTATTTTAACAATTTGAATGTCAGACGTGCCCTCCCAATAGTATCGCTGAAGTCAAGTAAATCTGTTCTTTCTATGCAAGACTCTAAGCCAGAGTCGAAAGCAAGCAAACCCAAGCAGCAGTGAAGTGGACAGGGGTCTGCCCTGTGGGTGCAGAGCGTGGCCTCCAGGCAGCAGTGGATTCCTGATGAGGAGACACCAGGGAAGGCTCCTGGTCCCCACTGCTCCACTGTCTTGCATGGGGATGGCAAGCCTGGATCCTTTAGATGGTCACGGCTCTGCCCTGAATGCTAGCACTAACCGAGCTCATGCCCAGCAGCAAGTCGTCTGATCCCTGTGTATCTTCATTTCCCTTTCTGCAAACAGCTGGATTGTTTTGGCTTTTCCCAGCGAAACGTCTGACATTGAGAATTCTTGCTGAATCTTAAAAACCAAAGATGTCATCTGTTTACTGTCAGTGAAAGTTTCTTGAGGCCCTCTAGAGGTCCCCACAGTTCTGCCAAGGGGCTGGTGCCTCAAGCAGACCCCTCTGTACTGCTCCCCATGAAAGCTGGGATGCCAAATTGTTCTCATCACTGTCCAAAGTGGCTTTTAACACCTCCCTTTGGTGTTCTCATGCGATCTTTTAACTCAGGTGTAGCACTGTGCTAAAGACTGATCAGATATTTGGATCCCCAAAAGTTTTTGATGATGAATTTGCAGAAATGAAATAATTAAATACTGGTTGCTTTTAAAAACATCCAGTTAGTTTTTAGTTTTTAAATGAAAAAGGAGACTTTAAATATATGGCATTAATACAGAATGTTATTGTTTATCTATGTCTTTTAAGAGTGGCAGTTACAGTGACAACAAACAGAGCAATTCAGGTCATGAAACCATTTGATGGTGGTGTTGCTAAGCATCTGATGGTTTTACACTGATCATTATCATTTCAAACAAAACAGTTTCACAGTTGGTGAAAGCAAGGAAATAATATTTAGGTGAGGAGTAACAGATGCCCTACTGCATTAGCTGCTGCAGCCAAATGAAATACAAACATATTTAGTTTAAGAAATAATTTTGGACATATTTCAGGGATCAATTTTTTTTGTGATACTAAATAGATTTTGTGATTATTTTTGTTCTGCAGTCTGTTAATAACACATTAACAGATTCTTTTTGATTACAGTGGGCAAATGACTTCTAAAATATTTGGGTGTTCAAAAACCACAGATCAAATTTCCAGCATTTATGAATTGTAATATGCACCATTATCTGACAATATTGCAAAAGATGTGGACAGATGGAAATCTCTTAAATCTTGGCTCACAAGCTTAAGCTCTGCAGGCTCAATTATTTCTGTTAGATATTACCCATTTCATTGGTGAAGTACAAGATTGCTTTCAAGGAGAATGAACTAAACTGTGAGCACAGATTTGGCCAGATCCACAGAGTAAAAAATATTAATACTTATCACAAGCAAACCACCATGGGAGATTTCACTTCTGACTGATAAACTTCCTTACCGCTTTGTTCTGATAGATTTGTTATTATGGTTACCATATTAAAAGAGCATATGGCTCCAGACCGAGTCTCTTCTGAATTTTGGACACATCCCTTTTTATTTCTAATGGAAAAAAGAATATTCTTTATACAAACTAAGCATTTCATCATGTCTTGATTTTGAAAATTAAGAACATATATGTGAAAGCATAATGGATTTGATACTTTTGAAAAATTTTGAAATTTGATTCAAAAAGCTGTGCTTCTGAGAAGTAAGAAATGGTATCATTGATGTCATAACTGAAATTCTGAGATTACGGAAATTAATAGCTCAATCAATCATATTTACACTACTGCAGTTAGAAAAGAAACATATCCTACATTCGATATAATGATATAGTATATTAGAAATCTAATGGTAGACCGGCTAGCTTTGATGATGTGTTGTAGAAACATGGTTGTATTGCAAATGTTTGAGAAACCAGTCCTGCTGTTTTGAGATACTTACTGTCTTCCCTTTTTGGAACATAATATTCTGGTTATTGATTTTGGTTGTTGCTGTGCACTGGCAGTTCATAGCTGAAATAAATTTTCAAGAATACTTTGGCTTTGATCAGTCTCAGACAATATTTTAAGTGGAATTAAAGGGACACTTTTGTGCATCTGGGCTCTGACATTCAGTTACGCATCACTGTACAAGGTATATAGAAGCTAGCATTGATTATATAAAGCTGCTGACTTTGGACTTTTATTGACTCTTTTAAGTGTCTTTTAAGTATTGATGTTGCTGCTGCCTTACTAGGTGCCGTATGGGTCTTTGCCACTTTGATACACAGTTCAAAATGTTCATTGTACTCCATTTCTTTACTTAATAATTTGGAAAAAGATGGAAATAGCATCCCTCAGATTATTCCCAAGACAGTAAATTTAAAGCAAAAATACATTAGTTTACCTAGCTCAAGTTCAGTCCCCTGGTGTAAACAGAGGTTAATGGCTTTCAATATGTACTAGCACTGATCAGCTCTAGACATTCCCCTGGGACAAGCCAGGGATTGCTTCATGGAAACCCATTCACCTGAGCCATGCCCAACACTGTCAGGCAAGGAAGCAGGTTCTTCTTTGGCAGAACAGTGGTCAAAATAGCCCTTGGGAGGCCACCAAAGCATGCAAAAGATGGAGAGGTAAGGTTACAGGATCCTTTAGGTAGTAATTTCCATTTCTTTCCTCAACACTACAATAATATTGGAATACTACAAACCAGAGAATACTCTTTGATATAAAGTAGTGATTACTATGACAACTATCACAACTTAAAGTTTGTTTAGTCATCATCTGGACAGATGCAAAAACTGAAGAGCTCAGTAATTCAATACTTGCATTTTCAAGTGGAAGTTAATTCTTGGTGGGTTTTTTTGCAGCTTTATAGAATTGCATTTTCCCCATCCCATTATCATGGTAAGTCAAAAACCCAAACCCTCCAAGCCTTCATTAGGAAATCAACTAAAAAGCAAGTAGGTACAACTAGAGAGAGAGGAAGGACAGGAGTCCCCTTTTGATTATTTGTTGAGTGTTTTGATGATGACCAAACCTTAAGTAACAGCTACATTGCACAGAGATAGAAAACAAAAAACCCCAACCCTATAATACCTTTTGAAGTCAGTCACAGATCCACAATGTTTGTTTTAAACCCATCAATATTCAGAAAGAATGGTAGTGAAGTGACAAGAACGGTCTGCTCAAGCAGAGAGGAAGATAGGTATCACTGTGCCTGCTCTTAGAACAGTTTTGGGGGTGCTTACAAAGCCCAGCCTTGGCAAAGTTGTCAGGGTGACAATTGCTGTTTAGGGGTAACATAAGTATGCACAGAGGGTGCAAACGGCAGAACTGACTGTGGAGGAAACACAAAGGAGGAAGGGGAGCATAAAGGAAGCCAGAACATCTGTAACTGTGGGGAGAAAGAAGAGGGTACCAGAGCGGGAGACAACACCCCGTTCAATGCTGTTAAAAGTCATCCTGCCAACAGCACATCTCTGCCTAGGCCAGGCAGAGCTGCCTCCTGGTCGGCTGCCGAGGTGAGCCTGTGCCCTGAAATGGAACAGATGTCATGGGGAGCAATAAGTATTCCCCCCATCCCAGCGTGCACGTCACAGTTTGTAGAGGATTTATTAGCATTTTGGAAAAGTTTAGTATTCTGGTGTATCTGTTGTATTCCTGGAACTGATCCTGTCCTTACAGTTCACTGACCGCCTGTTAATTATGTCATTGATAAACCAATAAACTGCCTTCATCTGGAGTTCATCTGATGATATTCTAGCAATCTCATCCACAATTTCCAGACTTCAAAGTTGTTGATAACAAAGGCTGAATTGCCATTGAAAAAGAGTTTGTTGCCCAGGATTTCTACCTTCCCACTGAACAAACCACATTTTTAACTTAGAACTGTTATTATTCCTGCTGCTTCTCTCAGCCACTGCATCCTGAATTGCTGGCTGACTGTAGCCCTGCTTGCGAGGCAAAGCCAGAGATGCTCTGAGCAGCCAATACCCAGGGGATGCTGCAACAGAAAGTGGGAAAGGATTTGAATCATAGAATCATTCATTTAGTTTGGGAAAGACCTGCTCAGTTCTCCTATGCAGATGAAGGAATTCAGCCACAATCATTCACTTCCAAGTGTCTTAAATACTCAAATATTTTAGAAAGGGAGAGCCTGTTCATGTACATTTCATAGTTTCCTAACATAAATTATTTCGTATTCTCCTGGAAGGTGGAGTTTGGGAATAGGAATGTCAGCTTTCATGTGTTAGGAGGAAAGACTGCCTGGCCACCCTTTTCTGGAGATATAAGTTAGGAGTCTACATCTGAGAAGCTTTAGGATCATAAGCTTTATATGTAAAAATCCCTCTTCCTATGCGCAATGAATTTAGAGAAAAAAACATTTGAAAATTAGAAATCTTCTAGCATCATTTATAGGGAAGACAGATTTTATCTTCCCCAGCAAGACCCTGACAAACATGAAATTAACTCAAGTATCTTTTGAAGCAAATTCTGATTTTCCTTGAGTGCTACTTTATTTCTTGTTAGCAACTGAATTATTAACAGATGTTCAACAAACTGTCCATTCTTGTAATTTACCTATTCCTTCTGGAGTCCTTTTCACAGTAAAATAAAGAGCAAACATTACTTAAAAAATGGTGGGACCAGCAGCTTCTCAAAAATGCAATAGGCAAGAAGCTAACCTAAATATTTCAGAGTAACTTTTTCATGTATTTAGAATTAAAAAAAAAAAACAAACACAAAACAGAAAACACTACAACTATAGAAACAAGATCACAGAATACCTACATGGTTGTCGATTTCAAATATTTAAGGACCCTGAGGCTTCTTGGATTTTGGGATCTTTTCTAGAAAAAAAAGTAGGTTTATATGTAAAGAGAGAGAGGCATCTGAACCTACTGATGTACTTAGGTGTTTTTTTTCCTCTGCAACCTGGACACTGAAAACACTTTTAAAAAGAAGAAAGCAGTGATTCCCACAAGATCAATAGGATCTAGGTGTGAAAAACAACAGCTATTGAGAAACATGTAATGCTACCAGGAGACCCTGGGACTATTTTCCACACCACTCTTGAAAACTGAGCCATTTTCAGTAATTCTGTTCTGTCTCCATTAGAACAAAATGAATGCAAAAGTGAGATACAAAAGGCTACTTAATTTTTAATGTTAGCTCCTCTATTTCTTCATTTGAATATGAAGACATTTTTAGAGAGATCTACTCTAGTCTTCCTTATTCTGATGGCTCTCTTGAGGGTCTCAAACTGTTAATTGAAACATTTCACCAAGTTTACATGGTGAAACAATATTATTTGACCATTTTGATATAAGTGAACTATTTAATGCAAAGTGAAGCTGATTAAAATCATCCAGTGACTCAGGGAATGCATCTTCTAGAAACTGCCTTCAATTTGACAGTAAAAAGTAATTATACTTTGGATGAAATAAAAAAAAATGAAGCGTATTTTTCTCTTTTTCTTTTTCATTCCTTTTTTTTTAAAAATAAATAGAAATCTTCAGCCTTTAAGAAAAAGATCTTAAAAACCAATTTTTATGTGCTTTTTAATTTCTTACATGTAACAACTAAAGATATTGAGACCCTTGAGAAGGAAAATTGGGAAACTGGGTGGAAGAAGGCAGGAAGTTTCCAAAGTGGATTAACCACCTGGAAGCAGAAACTGTTTCCCTCAACAGCTCAGTCCTCAAGAGCTTTTAGCTCTCTCTCTCACTGATGTTCACCGCCAACTTGAAGTTATAGGAACCTCTGTAGAGGCAGCAAGTGTGATATTTTCCCTCTTTCTTTTTCCCCCAAAGAATCAATTACTCTTCTGATTACAAGGGAAAACTAAAAACTCTGTCTGTCTTTCTTGTTTTCATATACTCAGGCAGCCCGTGGGGTTTTTTTGGGAGGGTGAGAAGGGGGATTTGCCTTATTTTTCACCATCGAACAATCTAAAAATCATCTGTATCTGAAGAATTTATGAGTACATTCAACTTACTTTGTGGAACAGCTGGGTGGTTATTAGACCAATCGTTATTTCAGTGTTGTTCTAATAAAATTTTGACTTCCACTGTAAATAGGAGAGAAAAGAGGTCCACTTGAATTGTGATAAAAATTTCAGTAAGTCCAAAAAAAGATCAGTTTCTTTAAACATTAATAATACAAAGCTTTTCAAATCTATCTCATAATCCCTTATAGAAACTGACTTATGTGGACATTGATTCTGCTGAATCTAAAGATGTACTTCACAAAGCCATTTAACAGTACCTTCTCATTGCATTCATTAAATCCAGTTATGTGTCAGTCTGCACATTATCATGCACCAACTCTAACAAGTATATTAACTAAAAGAAACCCTTGACAAAAATGCCCCTGAATAGCAACACAAGATAAATATGTTAATTATCATCTCTTATTTTCCCTGTTTTTTCTGAACTATAAGCAGCTAAATTTTAAAAAGCCAATTCAGGTGTAGAGAAAAAATAAAAAGCATATGAAGATCCCTTTAAAGCCCATTTTTAATCAGCAATTCATATATTAACGTTCCAACAGTATTTGAATTTACCTTGAATTCCTCATTCCATTCCTGCAGATGAGTTAATGTATGTCTCCCATTACAAACAAACAACTCCCACTTGTGATGGCTTAATGTTGTAACTAAGTGCTGGTGAAACATACACTTAAAGTGGGTGTCTTGTACAATCGCTGCTTTCCATTATGTTAATATTAAATTGTCTGCCATATTTCTGGAGAACTGCAAACAAGAAGAGTTTAGCCATGAACTATGTTGGTTAAAAATCAGACTCCAGAATTTTTACTGTTACAATCACAAATTTAACGTACAGTTCTTGTGAAAAATTATTTTGACATTGAAAATATTAACTGAAAAAGGGAAAAAACCAAACAAGGATAACAATGTGAAAATAAAGTCATATTGGTCAGGAGTACTCTTTGTAAAACATCAGCTGGTAGCTGGTAAAAGCAAGGCTGCACTTCAACACAAATAGTTGTGCTAATTATGAAATGATCTTATTAAAAAGAAAAAAATCTTGCCAGACCAGTTCATATTAGTGTAATACATTCCAAGTCTTCCTATTCCTGCCAACATTATTTTAAACACACTGAATCCTCAACATGGATTGCTTTTGAATTCATTGCAACTTACTAGGCCATCAGATGAGCACTAAATATCAATTCTATGGTGGTATTTTCAATGTGATTTACTTGATGTAATTTCTTCCAGATTTCCTGCCAAAATACTCTGGAGAAAAACTCAGATAAAATGGAAATGTCCTGACATTTCTTGAGTAACCAATGTCAACACAAGTTACTGTGCCACCTGTGGCAGAAAGCAAATTTACTCTTTCACCTTCCTGCTGTCTTAAACCATTCAACAGTTTCATCAGCTAGTATATTCTTATTTTTTATCCATATGGGCTTATAAAATGCACCCACTTAAAACATTTAGAGACTTGACTACAATTATTTCAACCTCTGGTACGTGGCTGTGAAGCATGATATAAAGCTCCAATTAGTTGCCAAGTGGACAAGACAAACTATATGGGTATAGTGCCATCTAATGCCATGGAGACTTCAGAGGTGTTACGCTGTCATCACCTTCAACCTCTTGGAAAAGTTAAAGATAGTAAAGCTTTCCATGATCAACAGAAAATCTGAATGAAAAATGTTCCTGAAAAAAAATGGGTATTTTTTCCTAGAATAGCTAGTTTTGAATGTACTTTTCTTTCTTTTACAAAGATGTGTCTTCTAAAGCATTAAGTTTTGAGATATTTTAAGCACAGTTGAGTGACATGAAGTTCAATAATTCCCACTGTTCTGTATTCAAAACCTAAAGATTTTACTAAGCCAAATGACAGAGGGCTCTGCAGACAGACATTTCAGCCAAATAGCAAGAGAGAAGTCAGAAACAGCCCTGGGTTGTTGCCATAGGAAGATATACAGCATTTTATATTTTTCTTAAATAGGTTCTGATATAGGATGGCTGTTAGACCAAAATTCCTTTGTCATCTAGTTATATTTAGTAGTGTTTACTATTATTCACTCTGTGAAAATTCATCTTGAAGGTATTTTACCTGTTCGATGCTTTCAGAAAATTTCTCATTTTCTCCCTTTGAATCATCACTCCTTTGATTTCCCTCACAGTATTATTTAACTCTTAACTTTTTCTCGTAATCTCTTATGATGCATAAGCCATCTTTATGCATCATTTTCTGCTAGCCACCTTTGCACTATTTGGCTTTGCAGCACATTGTCACAGCATCAGCTATCCGACTATGACCTTTAAGCCTACGTGTTTGCTGATAAATAATTCCATCAAACTGTTTTAATCAAACAGAATTTATGTATTTATGCTGCCTGAACCTAATCCTATGGCAAGCGTTCCTATATGCTTTTTTTTCCCCTAAAACTGATGTTCATTTAACACAACCCAACTGAAACAAGATACATTAAATTTCTTCTTAATCAATTGACAGAAGGTTCTTATCAGTTTAACAGTTTGAGTTTTATTCCCCAAAGATTTTAGAACTGGGCAGCGTATGACTTTTCATTGCAGTTTTATACCTAACCGCGGTATGTGCCAGTATGATTGCACACTAAAGAAAGTATCAGTTCGTCATATTTCTGTCACAAAAACACCATTATGTGTTATGAAAAAAATATAGCAAAGGATTAGCTGTCCCATATCAGTTGACTGCCTTACTTGGCTCCCAGTAAACTGAGCTTTGCAAGAGGTCAAGCAATGCTAGCTGTTTCTGTATTTTATTTTAGACTGCTTGTATAGAAATCTGTAGATATATGGCTAAAGAATAACTTAAATCCATGAGAAGACAAAGCTAATTCATTCAATGAAAGTTCTTTTTCCGCCATAGCCAAGTGTTACTACTTGATATCCAAGCTGTAGTTGAAATCCTGACTCCAAACTGCGTGGTAGCAGAGTGAGGTTCCTGTTGGTGTCAGGCACAGCACTAAACTCTGAGAACTTCTCTTCTGTGCACAAATTATTCAGATTCAAAGAGGTATAAATACCTATCTGTACCTGGGCATAAGAATTAACACATGGAACACAGCAGAAATATGCACACCAGTTTATGATTAAACTGGAATCACAGGCCTGGGAAAGGCTGCAAACTGGTGCTCAAAATCCACTGATAAAGAGGTACTAGACCTCCTCCAAGAAATGTGACTCAGTAATTACCTATGCCTCATCTTTGCAGGTGTATCTTAAATAATTAAAAAATTGTTTACACTTTCTTCTTTATATTATTCAACGCCTAGCTTCATCCTTTCCTCATGTCATCAGACTTTCTAAATTTGTGATGACTGCTTTCCACTAGTCTTCCCATCTGTCTTGAAGGGTTGAAGATAGACAAGGTACTCCAGCTGAGACCTTCACAAAGCTGAATAACAAAAGGATTATTTACTGTCCCATAGGTGTACTCCTGTGTATACATCCCTCTAGGGGGTTTCCTTATTGCTACAGCACAATATTGCTGGTTCGTGTTTAAATTAGATTTGCTATTACACCCAGGAAGTTTTCTGCTGTTTAGCCAATTGTTCCAAATCCTGCATGAGCAAGTATTTCTGCGGAAGCATAGTACCTTGCATTTCTTGAATTCAATTTTCTTTTAAATTGTCTCCAGTTTGACAAGGTAATTTTAAATTTGAAGTAATCTTTCAGCAGTCCCTCCCAGCTTGGAAGCATCTACAAATGTAATTAGCACAATCTCTGTTCTTTCATCTTGCCTATTAATGAAATATTAGCCTCTACAGGATCTCACTTGCACATCCTTCCATTCTGGTATTGATACTTACTCTTTTAGGAAGGTTTGTCCAGTCATTGGATCCATGCTGCAGTGCTTCCATCTAAACAACATTTTCCACAGATTGCTTATGAGATTTACCAGATGTGATTTGCTTTTTACTGGTCCAGATTGAACATTACTCATTTAATTGCTTTTCTTCTAGATGAACATTACTCACTTAATTGCTTTTCTTCTAGATGATCAGAGTTCACTTGTTTGTTCCAGTGTTATTCTGGAAATCAAAATTGATCTGATTACATCTGCAAGTCCCAAAATCCTACTTCCCCCCCTTTTCTAAAAGCAGTTCCACTCTTCAATTTCCTTTTTTGTTCCTGTATATTCACAGACAATGCTATGATCACTGAGATTTTAGTAGCCACTTCCTTTAGTAACCTGGAACATGCTTTAGCACATCCATCACAACTGATGCAAAACAAATATCTCAATCTCTGTTTTATTTTGCTATTTCAAGAACAACACTAGCTGTTCAAATTCTATCCTTTTACATTAAAATTTCATTTTTCATTTAGGCTATCATGCCTCTGGTCTAAGAGTTAAATCATTATTGTACTCTTGTATGCAGATTGCCTGCTCCTACAGCTTCCCCCATACTTCCTTTGATGTCTTTACTCATCAGGAAAACACTGCCTGGTTCTGCATGATGCATCTCTGAAACACCACGCTTGTGTGGATAAAGCTCACATAGAGGGTTGGTATTATTTCTATCATTCCTTTTGCACTATGCTTTCTTATGAATAGTACAACAGCTTAAAATGCTTAAAAAATATCTAATTTCCATGCAAATTGCCTACAATATTGTTTGCTCACAGGATGCCATTCTCATCCTCTGATTGATAGAAGGCCAGTAGCAAATCTCATTTCAATTTGTCAACTATTTCAGCACTCGGCATAATCAGGCTACTGGCTAAGAATGTCTTCTGCATCCATACTTTGGAGACAGGTAATGATGACAGACATACTTACATACAGCCTTTCACCCAGAAGGATTCAGAAAATATTGCAGAGAGCATAGTTTGAAAAGTATTTGCATTTTAGGATTGTTTTATCCACTGCAATGAAATGAACTGTGACAACTGTTTAAGAATCTCACTCCAGGAATAAATAACAAAGGGAAGCACAAGAATTCTGCGTTTTGGTGAGCAAAACCATGGAAAATCCGAAACATGTGGTGTCGTGTATTATCAAGGATCTTTTAAGAGTATTGAAATAATTTTATAACCTTTTCTCTCCTTGCATGAATGGGTAGTATGGAAGCTGTTGAAAGGCAATGAAACTGAAGTACTGAAACACTAGTCGCAACTTATTCTGAAATATTATATACAAATTATTCAGGAGTAAGCTTGTGGACTTGTCTCAGTACTGCCCTGACCTTAGAGCGAGACACAATCAGAGAACCCACAGGTATGAAACAATGAAAAGAAATCTGTCCCCTGGGCCTTGGCACAACCTGGGCCATCCTTGCAACGGGTGAGTGACTACTAAATAAGAGAAGCACATACACAAAAGAAGCTATCATTCCCACATAGGTTTTGTTTTCACTGAATAACCCTTGTTCCTGAAAGAGCAGCAACAGCAACACCTCCTTCTCTTCCTCACAAAAATGATCCAGCCAATGAGATGACCAAAGTGATTTTAGGAACCTGTAGAATTCAGTGGTCTACTGGAGGAGGGGTTGGAATAACATATATATATATATATCTGTCAGTTATTATGACCCAAGAAAGGTAATGGCAAGAACATGAAGACCTAAGTTCTCAGACAGAAGGTCCACGAGCAGTTAAAGTTGAGGGATGGAGTTGGGTTGGTCAAGCTATCCTAGGTAATCCACAATGTGTCACAAGAACGCTGATAGTAGAAGTCATCTGAAATCATCAGAAATTTCATGGAAAGGGAAACCTGTTCAATAGCACAGCATTTCCTACTGCATTAAAAAAAAAAACAAAAACAACCAAAAAATAAAAATCCGGTAGGTCAGTGATGTTGTGGAAAGACAGCATATTTAGACTTCACTACAGATATCTTCTGAACCATCTGATTAGCCAGGTACAGAGATGTTGATACCAGAACTTTATAATGAGAACTGTAAGATTGTTTTTCAGTGCTTTTGCAAAGAACTATAAAAGGTAGACTCTCTGAAAACCTAATTTTCTCCTGAAGCTTGCAATATTTGGAGGACTTCCAGTGGCTCTGCACTGCCTAGACACCATAGGAAAGCAACAAGCGGTAGTAAAGTAATATATACTGTTTCCTTTGGATGTGGGTACGTTCTCCATGTAGAATGGAGGGCAGCATGGGGCATTAATCATACTGTTGCTGCTATGGTGGTGATTAGTTCTAATTATTTCAGAAAAATTACCACAGCTTTTATCTACAACCAGAAAAGGGGGAGTAAACATACCAGAGGCAAATCTAATAGGACCTTAAAAATGGAATAGGCAAAAAAATTGGATTTTAATTCACATTTAGCCCATGGTATTTAAAGGTCTTTCCTTCTGTTACAAGAGTGTAGCACCTCCTATTGTGATTACTACTACCACAGTGGGTTTTCTCAATGTATCTCAGGGCACCACACTCGGTATGATAAAATCTTTACGTTCTGCTCTTTCATTCCATCTGCTGATGGAGAAATTCCAGCAGCTTCCTGCTGAGGGGGTTCTGTAAAGGAACAATGGTTAATTTCTTGGGGAAGAAAAAGACCTAGAGGTATGTTCTCATAAGCTAGCCTAGCAGAGCAGAAGGTAGAGTGGGAGAAGATGACCAAACAACTTTCCATAATTCTTTACAGATCATACACTGAGTTATAATTTGCATTAACACAAATTATAACTTCCAAGCATCCCAAGTTGTCCTGAATAGGGGAAATAAAAGCAGAATTATGTTTTATTCAGGTTAACTTCCTACCCCTTTAATATTGTTTCATGAGGGTAATAGAACTAAATATTTTTGAAGTATATCTGTGAATGGGAAAAAGCAGCAAAAATCTGAAAAAAGCATATGTGATTACTGGAAGACCAGAAAATAGAAAAAAGAGAAGGGGAAGCCATGAACTCCTCATAAGACTGAAGAACATGGAAATATAACTTTGTGGATATGCCTAGTCATCTTGAATACTTGCAGTCCTTTAGTAATGTAAGAATTACAACGTGTCGTGCCTTTTCAGGGAGGAGGATGTTGTGTGAATGGTTATCACTTCCCTAGCAAAGGAGATGTAGCAGCTCTGTCCATCACCTCCTGACTTCTGGATAAGCTAGATCAACATAGAGGTAGAGACACCATGACTAATGGGGTCTTTAATATGAAGTATGGTCCTTGTACTTGGGGAATACAGTCAATGAGAAGTGGAGCAGAGCATGAAACTTCAGCTATGAGGTGCTGCAGTTCATGAGGAGCTGCTGGCAAAACTGCATGTGCTCTCATACTTAAACCTTCTCCTTGTCTATACATTTTCATAAGAGCAATGCACTTGAGAGAAACATTTTTTTTTTTCCAGGATGTTATCAGTACTCCCTTTCCAGTACCAATGGGAGAAAGGTTATCTCCAGGTTTTGTGTCTTACACGGATAATCAATTCCCAAAATTCATCTTGGAAATATTAAAAGGGGACCTGTCATAGAGTTTCATAACTTATATTCTTCTTATATCTGGAGTTGTGACTTACCATATATTAGCCTGAAGGGAAAGCCCTTTCCTCAGTCCATGGTTAAGCCGAGACTTATCTGGCATTTCTTATGCATGTGAAAATTACTTTAACAGGAAACTTTGAAGTATCTGAGCAAGAGGACCATCCTCCAGGAAAGAGCACATTATAATTAAGGTATTTGCATTATGAGCTGTTATACCATAACTTTAACAATTTTATATCTTTCCTGAAGTTGTATTAAAATCCTAACAGATCCAGGCAATCTTAGTTTTGCTAAAATATTGAGCATCAGAATATTAGAAAATAGAAGTATTATGTATAGAATCTATAATAGGTACAAAATGGTTCTGTATGTTGAACACAGGATAAATCTTACCGCTCCTTTGCTGCTGCGGAAGGGTGAACCACTTGTTTTTGACTGTCATTTTGGTGTTGTTAGCTTGGAAGACAAGAAATTTGGAGAGAAAGGTATTGATGAGAGACTGGGGTTTGGCTTTGATTTTTTTTTCCCCTGAGATAATATTGAAATGCCCTGAGGAGCTTTGTAATGTACGTGACAGAGAGTCACTGAATTGCTAATGACTTAGTGGGTATAGTGTGTCTGAAAGTAGACTTGCTTCAAAGCAGAGGCTGTGACTGACTTACTGAACACTGAGTGGGAAAATGTATGAACTGAGTAGAGAAACATTTCTGAGAAAAAATAATTTCCTCCCACTTTCTACAAAATAAACTCAAAAGCCTATTAAAAATGTAAAGACAATAGCACCTTGAAGGGATCTAAGGCTATATAGGAACTTTTTTGAGATTGCTGTTTTGTCAGAAAGAGCACATCAAAATGCTCACACACAGGATTTATGGGGGAAGTGCTGAACAAATGACACAAAGTTCATCTAAGTGCAAAATGGACAAGGTAACAGTTGACAAAGTAAATGCAAGGCAGTGCAGAGCCCTACAGGCTGTGACACAAAGAAATAGCTGACCCAACCCACATTCCCAGTCCCCTGAAAAGTCACCTTGTCCAGCATGCTGTTGGCCCCAGTCCCGGTTCTGCTGAAGTACCCTGTAACCAATAGGCTGCACACATTTAGATTACAAAACCTTCTACCAATAAGTACCCATCAATATGTGCAGAAGACCTGATAAAAGCCGAGTGGTGAGATAGCCATCTGGGAAGTGCAGGCAGGAATAAACACTCTGGGAATTCACAATAGAGAAATTCATAATTAAAGAGAAAGAACACAACAGATCAGATTTTGCTAGGAACTTTTGCAAATAAATTTTCACTTCCCAGCCTCTTTAGGTAAAGATAAGAACGATTCTTACAACTTAGGCTCATTCTTTCTTCTTTGTTTTCACCAGAAGGTGTTGCAGCACAAACAAACTAGTAGGCTGCAACAAGGCTTTTACCATCAGTCAGATTATACTGCCCATGCTGTAACCCCTTCCTCCAGAAGCCAGACCACACTACTCCTCCTCCATCTGACCCCCCTCTCCCACCATCCCCAGGGCTATTTAACTACTTAGCAGGAATGAGCTACAGCTGCACATCATCCATGTCAATCAACCCGCTGCCCCTGGGGCAAGGCCACAGCTGCATGTTATCAATGCTGATCAACCCACTGCCTTCATGCCTCTGCAAGAAGGAGATGTATTTGTTCTTTGAGTTTCTTTTTTTTTATTTGTCTAGTAGTAAGCCAGGGTCACATGCACACACACACATATAGAAATATATAGTCCTGCATCTATGTAGAAACAGGATTAATGACGTGCATTTCAAAGGTAAAAACCTGTGTATAACAAGCTGTCCTGGTTTCAGCTCCTAGTAGCTGGTACAGGGCTGTGGGTCTGGATTTAGTATGAGAATAACGTTGATAACACAGGGATGATTCAGCTGTTGCCAAGCCGTGCTGACCCTACCTCAAGGACTCTCCAGTTTCCCAGACTCTGCCAGTGAGCAGGTGCACAAGGAGCTGGGAGGGAGCAGGGCCAGGACAGATGACCCCAACTAGCCAAAGGGCTATGCCATACCATAGAGCATCATGCCCAGTATATAAACTGGGGGCGGCTGGCTGGGAGGGGTCCTTTGCTTCTCGGGGACTGGCTGGGCATCAGTCAGTGGGTGGTGAGCAACTGTATTGTGCATCACTTGTCTTCCTTGGGTTTTATTTCTCTCTGTTATGTCCCTTTTCAATGCAATTATGTTATTATTATATTTTATTTCAAATATTAAAGTGTTCATACCTCAACCCATGGGTTTTACTTTTTCCCCCAATTCCCCTCCCCTTCCCTTTGGGGCTGGGTGAGTGAGTGGCTGCGTGATGCTTAGCTGCTGGCTGGGATTAAACCACAACACAAGCACAAGGGCTCAGCTATTTAATGGATGTCTGGATGTTTTCCAATCTACATGCAATAGTTTTTATCATTGTCTGGCGCTCTCATCCTTTTTCCAGTAGATTTTTGTGCTGTGTCTTTTTTAAAAAAAGCCATGGATTTCAGTTAATCATAAATGCCATTATGCACAATAAGTGGTATATACTTACTGTCATATTAAAATGTTCTATTAACTTGATGTAGTATGCTTATGGAAATTATATTTTCCCATATGTAAAAGATAGCTTTTTACCAAGGACATATTAAACACGTAATTCCAAACAATTTTAAAAAAATATGGAAAAAGCTTGCAAAATATTGTTCCCAGCAGAAAAAAAAAAAAAAAAAAAAGAGGGTCTTATCCACCCCTATCCTTGCAAATATTTTCCTAGCTTTCCTCTACTTAAGTCCAAGCATAACCACCTTTTGACTTCAACACTGAACTGGTTTGCTCATGCCAGCTATATAGGGTGGTTTTATAACCCTACACAACCTTACAGTACCAAAGTCATGTGTTCATGTGTGTACATACACTTACATAAATAACTTTCCTATTTTATCCTTAAGCTGTTTAAACCCTAATCAGGATAATCTCACATACTGAATTTTTTATCTAGAAATCTCTTAGGTGACCACGGAGCTGAAACATGCAGATAAAACAGAAGCTGGAGGTACAAGATCAATACACAAGACAAACATGTCTTGGAAATGGATATTGATTTTGTTAAAGAAACATGCTGCAAGTGAAAGTGAAAGGTTTTTCTTCCTGTTGCATGTGGATTATTATGAATAAGCTTTCCAGAAAAAAAACCCCAGAAAACAACACAGTTAAGCCCAAGGCAGAAACATGTGGCTGCTGTTCTTGCCATGGTTGTGATGGACATGAGCTGGTAGTAGCTGAGCAGGGAGGCATGACTGAGCTCTGGAGGATTTTTGCCGTGTGTGTGCAGCTCTGTGTTTTTCTATGATGATCCTTAAAACTGCTCTGAAAATGAAGGAACCTGTTTTGGGCAGGGAGCAGGCCATTTCCCAACTGCTTACCAGGCAGCTTTGAAGTTGATGAGTATCCAGAGCCCAGTGACAGGGTCAGTGGAGAGGTCCTGCTCAGGCTGGGGACAGCTGAGGATGGGGCACACGTCACATCTCCTCCCCACACCTCTGTGCCTGCCCCTCTGGCACCCGCGCAGGCATCGCCAGGTGTCTGGCTGAAACTGTCAGGACCCATCTGCTGCAAACCAAAGAAAAGGCGTTTAATTTGCCCACGGGCTTTTCCATCTACTTTTGCAAGTCTGCTGACAGCCCGGGGAAGTGTGAAAGCCACCTCTCAGCTCAGTGATGACAGCTCCTCAATGCACCAGCATTCATGTTATTTCAAAATGTTATATGAAGGTGGAACCCCCCCCCAGGATAAATCATATTAGGAAAGACTTTTATAACTATCTGTATGCTTATATGTATATAGAAGTATATGCACATGTATGCATGTATGCAGATAAAACTATCTGTACATATTTCAAATCTCTTCTTTAACTGAGGATGACAAAAAAACCTTCTGTTATATCAGCCAGCTGAGTGAGACTACATAATAATCCAAATTACTTTTCACAGCTTTCTTCTCAACCTCCTAGTATACTCCACTGGGTGGAGTTACTACCAAGGTACCTGATCAGATGCTTCCTCCTGTGGAAAAATTCATTTGATCCTATTGTGCTTCTCTTCCAAAACAGCATGTTACATTATCATCTCTCAGCATCTCTTATGCTGCCTGCATGTATCTGTTGAGACAACTTAAAGGACTATAGAAAATGATAAATTAATACTTCTTATTTAAGGAAAGGAAGGAAAAAAGAACATGCAAAGCATGGTCCTGCATTCGCTTTAGTAGAAGTCCTCTCAATTCACTCCCAGGGAATAAATGAGGAATTGGGAAGGCTTATCACCAATTTTCCTAGGAAGCACAATCTGATAACAAAATATGTGCTAATTAAGTGTTAACAGTCCTAATTAAGTGCTAATATCTCTAATTATTGGGAAAGAAGTGGAGAAAGATTAATTTTTTACTTGATCTTCACTTTTTAATTTATTTTGTTACAACACTTCAGTGTCAGACACTGGATGACCACTGGAACTTCACCTGAAAGCTCCAACACCTGTTTTTTTTCTCTTTTCAGGAAAAAAATTCTTTTCCCAGGTGTCTTTTGAAGGAGCACATGTCTAGGCTTTTAAATGTGGCATGCATATAGAGATCCTGTTTTCAGGTGTATTCGCTTGCCTGCTTTTAAAGATAGGTAAAATGCTGAAAATATATATTTAATGTTTTTAAAAATATTTATAGGTTTGTTGCCAATTCCTTGGCTTTGCTTCTAGTAAGATTGCAAGTATTATTGAGTATCTTGATGACTTCAAGCCACCTTTCAAATTATTTTAAGCTTTACTTTACACTGTTCTTTATTGGTTTTAATGAAAAAAAGGCGGAAATTGCTTTCTTCATTTTTAAATATATATACTTTTCTTCCTCAGCAAACTGGCGAAGCTTGCCTACCTTTCTGATAACTGCTAAGTTATTTTACTGCATGGGAAGTGAAATATCTCAAATTATTGTAACTATTTCTCCAGGATGAAGCTGAAAATATGTCATCGTTGAAGAGTTACCTTCCAAGAAGACCACATATTTCAACTACACTTGTAAACAGACCTTGAGTTACAAAAATATAGAAAGATGCTTTCCCTTCATCCTGACGTGCGGAATTAGACTCTATAACTCGAAAGTTATAAAGTAGGTTTGTTTATTGCGCGCAGATGCACGGGGGATCGCTCCTCCACAAGCCTGCATGCCCGAAGTGACGAACCATCCCACATTTATACAATGAAACAAATGAATATTCAATTAACGCCTATACATATTCGTTACCTAAACCCCGCTTCGTATGTTAATTAGCTTATCAGTCCGTTTCCTGGAATGTGGTGGTCTTGCAGGTTTGTAGGTGATTCATGTTCTTGTGACCATCCGATCTTCTCCAGCAAGGAGACAGCACTACCTCCCTCTAGATAGCATTTGAATGTCTCTCATCTTTTCTCATTCTCTTTTAAATAGCCCCTTTGTTAGAGAAAGAAGGGCAGGCGTCTCCCCGTCTCCCCTTTGTTAGAGGAAGAGGGGCAGGCGTCTCCTCAAAAACTGTAGTTGTCTCCTCAAAGCTGTGTGCCTATGTGACCAGACACCGCACCCATGACCAGTCACCATAGCCACATTCCTTGAGCAGACATATACAATCACAATCGATGTCCATTGTCCCCATTTCACACTATTTCTCCATATCAATCCTACAAAACCAACATCTGATAGCTATTATTCTTTGCTTGCTTTCTTCTTTCCTATCTTTCTCATTTCAAAATAAATGTCAGTTAGATTTACTTGCTGCTGATATAACAAGAGAGTGCTATTAATACAGAAATGGTTCTTTCATTCATTTCCAGCATCTCCATGCCAGAGAAAACAAACAAACAAAAAACCCCAAAACACACCTCAAAATGAACCCCACCAAAACTCCCACAGGATTCATCGGATGGCTCTTGTGCTGATTAAATGATCCATAACAGGCTAAAATCTGCTTCAGCCTGATCTTGTGAGCCAGGAAGAAAACAATATACACTTCATTTGCTCTCCCTTCTAATCAATGCCTAATACCAATAAACAGCAATTTTTTTCCAGTCAAAGGAAAGGAATGGGCAGAAGAACCAAATACAGCTTGCTGGAGTGGGAGTTATATTAAGAAAAACTTAAAAAGAAACTCCTGGGCCTGTCTTACTTCTGTTTTTAATTTATTTTACACCGTGTTCCTCTCAGGATATGTAGTGGATGGTAGTTTTGCTGCAGTTGTGAAAAATGCAGATGCAGGTGAGGACTGGGCTGCATCATCACTAATAGGCATCATCGTTTTTGCTAGTTAGTGATGTACTATCATATAAAAGCCAACGTGATAAGGCTCAGGTGAACCCTCCTGCCTCCAGCTGGCACTGAAGGAGAGCCATGTAGCATATGATGTGCTGAAGGTCCAGCAGTACTGAAATGACCTGCTGAAGCCCAAGGTGAAGGGGCTGAGGGTGGGTGAGAGACCCCGGGGCAGCCAGACCCCCTCCTGGCTGCAGAGGCAGCACCAGCAGGGAAGCAGCACCCCCACCCCCCTCCTGCCCCTGCTGCCCCCCGGCACCCCTGACTGGTGTGGAAAGTGAAGACAAGCTCTATCCATTACTAACAAGTAATTGTTCTGAAATCTAAATATAAACTGTAATAAATACATATAAGAGAGAAGAAAGAATTCAGCTGTTTCTCTTTAAAGTACTTGTGACATGTTAAAACATTCCGGAGGCAAGCTACAATTTGCTGTATGAAGTGTATTTTGTCTGGTGGGGGAGCCAGAAATTCTTATTGAATGAAACTATTGCTGCCGAAGTAGATGTTTGATGTGGAGTTCATTTCAACCCAACTTGCCATCACAGTGAAAAAAAAAAATAATCCTTGCTTTTCTCCTGCTTCTGATGGCATTTTCAGTCTCAGTATTTTTTAGCAACATAGAATTTGACAGTGGAGTATCTGTGTCTGCTGAGAGGTAAGAATATGGAAGAGAAGAAAAAAACTCTAAAAAAGCTTTAGAGCTTATTTACTGCTCCTAATTATAACACCTTTCCCACAGATATCCCCAAAAGGGTCTATCAGCAATACTTCTTCATCCAGAAGTCCAGCAGAGCAAAAGAACAAGATTTCACGGCAAACTGCAATAATAACTGATTTTTGTGATGTACTCTTCACTGTACAACTTCTACTACAAAACATTTCAGGTATTAAATAAGGGAATCAGATAAAGACATAAAGAGAAATAATATTCTTTGAGCTTTCAAGACATTGTTTTCCAAGGAAGCAATAGAGCTGTCTGTAAATGTGGTGTTTTTCTTTACCGTATCTCTATTTTATCTGAAAGACTTGCTTACTCCAGTATGCAATTTCCCCCCTCTTTTCTTCTGAATTAAAAAAACCCCAACCAAACAACAAAAAGCTCTCAGCAATGTAACTTGCAGTAAGTTAACAGAAGTTGCAGGTTACTTGAGTAGGGTGAGAAAAAAATGTTATTATAAACACATAAAAATATTGCCATTTTATCATTTTTCTCAATAAAAAATAATATTTCTTAAGAGTACATCAAAAATAGCAGTTCTGTAAGGGTGAATATAGACATTTAGCCGTGGCAGCATGAAGTTTAAGCGTCCTATTTCTTGACAGAATAAGTTTTTTCTCAGTTTTGTGATGCTGCTTGACATCTTCCAGTACCCAGGTTAAGTTTTTTCACGATCAATATATATTTTTCTCTCTTACAGTATGATCTGCAGTACTGGTATGCTCTAAAACTGAAATGTTAACATGTGGGGGTTTTAGATGTTAGAAGTCATTCTTTTCACTCTGAAAGCCATTCTTGATCTATCAGGATATATGAATTTATTGGGTGAGTTTTGGTTGGATGATGCTAAAGCACCTGTTTTGCTAGAAGCAGCTGATGAGGACAAATACAAGACAGGCTATCCAGAAAATGAAGGAATTAATTTTTACATATTTCTATCCCAAATGACTGAGATTGAAAGTATCTTGATATGGAGGAAAATGCAGTAGAAGAGGACAAAGGCACAGGTTTGAAAATGCTACACGTGCTCAGCTTCACGTGCAGTATTGTCCATTTAACACCAGTGCGTACATGTAGGTATGCTATATACAAATATAACAGGAGACATTTACTTAATGTACTTGATGACCTAAAGAATGCCTTCATGTATCTGCAGATGCTAAATCAAGAGAGAGACTATATATATATAGTTTGTTTCTGTTACTTTGTGCTATAGATAATTCAGCTGTAAGTGCTAATATTAGCACAGTCGTAATGTTCCAAAATTAGGGAAAAAAGTCACATATGGACCCATTTTATGGAAAAAAATATTCATTATGGATTCAATCAAAGATTGATACTATGCTAAAATGTCTTTAAAGAACCTGTCAAGTTTACTAAATGCTGCAGCTTGGACTCCTGCAAACTGTAAGGATGGGAAAATCAGAAGTTTGTCATTCAGAAGCTAAAATACGGCTGTGCCTGTAACACCCCTCACTACTTCATTGACCAGTTGTAGGTACTGGTGAGAGAGCAGTTGCCAAAGACCACATATTTTTAAAGTTGTGTACAAGCAGTTGGTTTTGTTCCAACTGCAAGTGATGCAAAAGATCATCATGGCCTGCATTTATTATTTCTTTTAGCCAGTGAAGAGATATCTGCAAGATGAACAGAAGCTTCTTCCTTTCCTTCTCCCTCTCCTTCTCCTTCTCTTTCCTTTCTCTCTCAGGCATGGTGGACAAGACCTGTGTGAACGTTGTAGTGTGAGCCTCTGTCAGCTTGATCCTTGCTGCTTAGCTTGCCCTGTGAGCTCAGGTTCCTACACATTGCCCAAGTCTAATTTATTTTTCATTTAAATCTGGTTGTTTTTTTCTATGTATATATATACACACAATTCATGACCATCAAAATCCTTATTTTGGGCTTTGTGTCCTTTATGGATTATTTAAACCCTTTCCTGGCAAAGAATGAGGAAACTCCGACATTCTGAGATCTACTCAAGATCCTAATGAGGAAATCATTATTCTCGCTACAAGAGTTTTTCATCTTGGTCCACTGTGTAGGTGGTTGACCTTTCTTCACAGCACCAAATTTCAGCCTTGGCCAAACCACTTTTCCTTCCTTGAGGGCCAAGTCTGCAGTGGCAATGGCTGCCTGTCCTTCTTATCGCACTGCCAGAATGACAGCAGCTTCAGAGGGTGCTTATAGCATCAGGCTGTAGAGATCCTAATGTAAGGAAATACTTCCCTGCTATAAAATTTTCTGATCCGTGTACAAAGGGAAAAGTAAGCGAATACGATCCCCATTGTAGTGAACTTCATCCAAACAAATGTATGGTAACTAGAATGCCCTTTCACTTGCTCGTGGGTCGTTCATTTAATACATCCAGTTAGCAATTTTCTGAAGTTTTGGACAGTCTTACCTGCCTCAAAACACTGGGGAAAAAAAAAAAAAAAAAAAAAAAAAAAAAAGTTGAGATAATTCAAATCACTGCCCAAACCCACAAGTGTTCTGTCACCGCTTGAGCTTTCAGGAAATAGTGGCTTAAATGTCATCCCCATAGTCACGTGAATGGGATTTTAATCTCAGAGTGAGTTTTGCGGTTATAAATCACACTCAGGGACGAGTTTCGATGAAAGGCTGTAAGGCACTATGTGAGGGCCAAGCAGTGGCACCGGTCAAAGTGGAGTTCAGGGTCATTTGTGTTTACGTCTTTAAAGCAGAGATTTCTTCCCTCTGCCATCATGACCCAGCAAGCCAGTGGGCTGCTTGGTCCAGGAATAGACCAAAGCGATGAGCTGAAAGGGCTTCTCAGACATGAAAATCCTTGCCAGCCCTAAACCAAACAAGGTGATGTTGAGTCGAAAGCGCTGCGTACAAACCCTTCCCACTCTCTAAATGGAAGCGCCAGAATTCCCACACATGTTCTCCTTAATAACTCATCTTAAAACCTTCTCTCTTGCTCCAAGGCTGTGGTTAATGCTTTGCATACTCGGAATGAAACAACTTTTGTTCACATCCCAGTTTTTCTGGAACTTAGATGTAGTTGGATTTAAAGGAAAAATATGTTTTGCAGAAAGCTTCCACAAGGTAATTAGCTACAATAATTAGGAGTACTGAGTGTATAACATGGGAGAACATGCATGTTAACGTTATGTTTGATTCTATAATGTTGATTTTTCTAAAAATTTATGTGGAATGGAGTATGCTTCCTTTGGCTCCAAAATATGTGAGCACTTATGCATTAACATAATAATATAGTAAAGTGGAAGAGATAAACTCTGGAAGTCAGCACATTTCTTTAAACACAAGAAATTAACCTGCTATTAATGTCTTAAACTTTTATAAATGCCACATTGTATTTCAACATTCTGCGTTTGCAATTTGCATCAGTGGTGAGGCAGAAGCAGTATTTTCCTTCTGCACAAGCCTTTCACCTGCACTTTCTGAGGCTCTTTTGCAAATTATGTGAATTCTTTCCGGTACATTTCGGTTTTACACATGGCCAACTAAAACCATAAGCTGGAGCAAATAGTAATGATGTCTGTGCATACTTGCTTGCAGAGTAAGAGTTGAAACCCCATTTTTTTTCCAGGATTCATTTTGCCTGAGAGGCAACTTCCAGGTGGAAGGTGCATTTTGCCTTTTGCAGGGCAGAGGGGGGATTTGAAGGTATCTAACAGTTGGGGCAAAACTGGGGTGGCAGGCATTGCCGTCTCTGGCAGGCGTTGCAGGCTGCTGCAGGCTGCTCTCCCAGGGAGGAGGAAGAGCTCTCTCAAGCCTGGAGATGGTGCACGATTGCCACCTACAAACACAAGATTGCAGCCGCCCTGGAGAAATGGCAGTAACATATGCTGTATTTCGATATCAAACTGCACTATTGGAAGTCTACAGTAATCAGCAAGCCCATAGCAAAATCAACCTGGCAGATAGAAAAGTGGTCTGGTGGTGATCCAGGAGAAGCCTTTGCATGGATACAAGCACAGATTGACCTCCACAGTGTGAAGGGAGGAAGAGAAGTCTTTTTCAGAAGCAGAAAGATTGAGATTAATGAGGTTTTGAAGGCAAACATATACTCCCTACCTGCCTAGAAACAATAAAACATAAGCAGGTGTCATCTGTCTAAAATTCCCTCCACTTCATTTGGCTTTTGTGGGATGCTGGGTTGATTGTTATTGTTGAATATCTATAATCCTTTCCTAAATGTGCAGTTGATCTGTACCATCACAGAACTACTTTTACTTCTTCAATTGGTGAAACTCTTCCATAATAGCCAGAAGACATATGTTCCACCTATGATGCTGCATGGCATGTTTCTGCATTTGTCAGTACTGAAGCAACATTATTTATTTTTTCCCTCTCTGATGTAGTCTGGGTACCCTGTGGAAAAGGTATTTGAGTAAAAACTAGATAGGTAGATTCAGGGAAGCTAGAAAAGATGTAAGTGGAGTTTTCTGAGTTCAGTTGAATAATGGCAGTTACTTTACTAGATAATCTGTTCTCCATCTGTCTGCTCTCAGAAGATTGTATACAGCCCTACTACCTTTTAGCTTCCAAGCTGTGGAATATGCTACTTGGAAAAAATCAGCCATTCATAGTAATGCAAAAACAACATTTCCACGCCTGTGACCATAACCATATTTCTGTGTCACTGGGGAGTGGGGTGGGGAAAGTAAAAAAAAAGCCCCGAGGCATTTACCTTTAGATAGTTCTAAGCAGCATTCTGTGAACCAAAACCTATACTTTAGTGTGAATTATTTGAGGGGAAAATATTGCCAGTCTTACTTACAGTTAAGAAAATACACTGGATTAAATTTTAGGTCTATTTCATTTTGTGCTGTAAAGTGGAAGTTATAGTGCTGGTCTGTAATGGTGCATCGATATTAATCTAAATGAAAGCTCCATAAATTGCCATGTGTAGGACCAATACCAAAGAACAAGTGCCTGTGCAGTTTCTTTTTTTAATGGATAATGAAAATTTGAGTTGTGATTTGACTCTGAAGCAAGTATATTGACCCAAATCTATGCAATCTATCTGTTTGGTGCCAAACTGAGTTTTGAATTATTCTTTCTACCATCATTTGCCATGCTTCTGAATGCTAAATTCCACTACAGAAAGTTGAAACTAGCAGTAACTTCCTTCGTCTCATCCATATACTGTAAAATCTTTGCCAAATAAGCTCCATAGATTTTCCTGGTAGAATATCTTCTTTCCTGTCCTGTTGTTTTTGTTAGGCAATGAAACAGCTATCGCAGCTAGAATTTGGGTAGCATCAGTACCTGGACTGACATACAGAGGAATTATCTCCATGAGCTGGAGAGGCAGCTGTTGGGCGCTGCAGGAACAGCACACCCTTGGTCAGGGAAAGCACACGGAGGGAATGATACAGCAGCACATGAAACACATGACAGCACCCACAGAGTTAGCTTACTTTTTTATTTACTGCTGTGAAATTTTCAGGGAAGATTTGGATGCTGAGGAAAGCCAAACAGTAGTAGAGGCTGCCCAGGGAGGTTGTGCAGTCTCCATCCTTAGGGGTGTTTGAAGACCTGACCAGATAAAGACTTGCTTGACCTGGCTTGATCTCAGACCTGACACCGCCTCGAACAGGAGGTTGGACTGCAGACCCTTTAGCACTCCTCTCAGCTTGAGTAACAAGGTTGAGTTACCAGAATCTGTGATTCTGGGGCATATCTTTACCCGTGCCTAGGCTATTTCCTTTGTAACTTACAGATGGGATTTTCACATGGCCAAAATAGCCAATGGTTACCATTTTCCTGTCTTTTCTGGCATGAAAACATAAATAAATTCAGAGACTATTATGGTCTATTTTAGTATCAAGCCCTACTTTATGTAGAAAAGCTAATAATATGCTCAGAGTCGAACAGACCAAGCAAGAAGCACAGCTGTGGAGCACCACAACATCTAGCTGCCTTAGTTTTTACTGTTTTCAGGTGAGTATTGCAGCATACCCTAGGGTCTGTGAAGAAGATGTTTCTACTGAGGTGAAGTTGTGCTCTGAATCAGAAAAAGGAGATTCAAGGCTGAAGGACTGAAAGGTCCTAATTTTTCAGTTCCAGAAGATTTTGAAATGTATTTGATTTATTTCTACCAAGGGTTACAAAAAGGTTCCTATCATGATAAGGACTGAATTGGAGTACACTTGTGTAAGTTGACAGGAGTTCCAGGCTGGGAATGGTGTGGGTCAGCAGAACATGGTCCTGCAAGTGTACTACAGACTATGTCTCATCTCCAGCCCATCCCAAGGAGCTTGGTCCCACAGCTGCTTCAACTCTGGAAAGGTCTCTCATTTGTTCCCTGCAGTTAGAAAGCAGGAGCTATGGCAGTTCAAGCTAAAAATGTTTGTTCTATCACTAATAGCATCTCCTATATCTTGTGGACCAAAACAGAAGAGAACTTAGAACAAATATTCACCAGCAACAAATATTCACCAGCAGGTTAAGTTGTGCCATTTTTTTCACTAAAGGCAATGAATTAAATGACCTGTCAGCATCTTATTTTATTTGGAGGGGCACATCATTTGCTTCTAGAGAAGTGAGTCAACGCTCAGCTAGTTAGCATGAGTCTGAGTCATGGCTCTCCTTTCACTACAACTTTCTTGAGTCTTCATAAGAAAAAAAAGTGCTACATGAGTTTCAGAGAGAACATGAAGTACAAGAAATTTGTGTGGAGTTAGATAATAGGATTGTATCACCTACCTTTATGAACGGAAGTCTTAATATTTTTTTTCTGCATTTGCCCTGCTGCAATCTGATAGCCTTTGATGATGATAGGATTTTTTGTGTAGTCACACTACGTGGTAATTGAGTGAATACAATTTCTTCTGATCATTCTGCACCCACTGGAGTAGAAGGGAAGCGGAATGAAATGTATATGGTGGCAAGACTTCTGAGAGGAGACAATAATTATTTGCAACTAAATCTTTAAGAAGCTGGTAGTATGCAGACATTCCAATTTGTTTAAGAACAATTTATTAAAAAAAAAAAAGAAGAAAGTGCAATAACAACCAGGCTAAAATGCAAAACTTTGCCATTTGCTATGACAGTGCCCTAAAGGATCAAATGAATGAACCTCAGAAGTGATGAATTTAGAAGTATTTGTAATGTTGAACTGAATGTAGGGCACATTGACTAGTGTTTGTGGTGAGGAAATGGGAAATAAAAGTCTGTGTTCCTTTTCCCAGCAATATAACTTTGTCAAACCATTCAAATAAAATTTTGCTAGTGTTATTCTTATGGCATTCTATTTCACACCTCTCAGTGGTTTAGTAGGTCCAGTAAAATCATCTGTGGGTTGTAGAATTTTCAACACCAGTACGAATGGCAAAATCTAACCCTTAAACTATTGGGGTGTCAGTTTATACATCTTTAAAATCGATGTGGTACTGTGATTTTTAATCAGATGTCATTGATGAAAAGAAATTTTAACAAAATATTGTGGTTTAAAAACCCAGTAGAAATAAATCAGATACTGTATTATTAACACAGGCACTTCCATCTTCCTGGTCTCAGCCCTCTCCTTTTTAGTCCACGCAAGAATTAAACAAAATGTTCTATATATTTCACTTTGAGTAATGGAAATTCCAAGGCTTTATTAAGACTCCTCTTACAAATAAAACCATAGCCTGTAAAGAAATTCTCCTCTCTGACAGATCGTTTTTGGAGGAACTGCTAGGTGCTTTTGCAAGATAACGTTGAACACTTTCCTGGAAAGCTTCTAGACACCAGATCAGAACAGAAGACACAACTGGCTCTTTGTGGCTGACTTCTATTGCTCATTTACTAGTTTATTTATGTTTACAGAATTATTTCTGCTTCTTCTAATACATATTATTTTATTAGTTTTATTTATGAATAAGGTAATTTCCCTCTTTCTTTTTTCAATGTCAATCTTATTTGCGTTGTTTGTTTATCCTTCTCTCCCTTCACCCTGTGACTTGTTCACAGTTGCCAGCGTTCCTTGTCTTCATGAAGCAGAAGATTTGTCTTTCTGCTCCATCCATTTCTGTATTTCAGAATGTGGGTTGCTGTTTTTCTTTTTCCTGGTTTTCTTCACAGGAGAGTGGAGCAGTGATTGCTGCTCACTGGAGGAGAGTATGTCAGGTCTCTTTGCTCTGCTGGTTGCCTGGAGGGCTCATTTGGTACCAATGACTAGTGGCCACTCACCTGAAGCTACAGCTGCTGCAGGAAAGCACGTGTTAAGTGTTTTCTACCAGTGGGATTTTTTTTCATTCGTATTGAAAAATCTAAACCCCTACTTAAGAAAACAAACAATGGTGTAGGTCAAGATGGGCAACAGACACAGAAGTACTTACAGACCCATGCTGTCACTGTGCACAGATGTTCTCCCCTGACACTGGTGAGAGTCCTTCAATTTTCTTCTGAAAAAATTCTTAATTGTGAGATGAAGCCAGAAGCCCTGCTGCCAAATTTCTTGCCTACTGTCTCCAATATAAGTCAGAAGGAAACATGTTGAAGCCAGAGATTCCTGCAGAAAGCCAGAATAAGTAAAAAAAGAGCCCAGCTGTGTGTCTGAGTTTCCCCATATATCACAGAAGTTTGTGTTCTGATAATGCAAATCTGCTACTCAGACATACTTCTACTGTGTCCTCCTTCAGATCTACTATCCATATGGGTAGAACTACAACCAGATGAGCAAGTGAAAATCCTGTTGAAAGTCTGGCCAATTGAATGCAAAAATTTTACAAAATAAAAAAGGACTAGCTAGCTGTCTTCCGTCTATTTCTTGTCTCTCCCTTATTCCAATACACATAAATAAACCCTGTGTTGCAAAACCCAGAAGTGCTTGTCAGAAGAAATGTCATAACGAGTCAGCACTCAGACACAGCTCTGAGAGCTCCTTTGCAATCTGAAGGGACTTCATTGCCCGACATCCAGTGGCCTCTTTTCTTCAGCTGTGTCGCCAGTGACTTAGACACATGGAGTAAATGATGAAAATGGTTAGTTTAACTTGTGCCATCTTGGTAAGACTTGGGATCGCATTTTTCATTTCAACTTGATGTTACTGCACAACACTGCAGAAAGTAACTCCACAAACCCTGAAACAGCAGCAGCCTAGCTTGCCAACGTTTCGTGCCCTTAAGCACACAACAGAGTCTGATGTCTAATAAGCACAAGGTAAAGACAACGGAGACACTGGTGGTGTCTATTCACCTATTTCCAGAACAGTCTGTTGAATTTGGTTGAAATTGCTCACTGGCTTTATGTATGACAAGTTCAAAACAGAGCAGTAAGCAGAAATACAAGCACTAACAGTAAAAGCAGACTCACGTAAAACCACTTTCTGGCAAAACTGAGTCCAGAAAGCATAGAGAAGCCTTAAACCTTGCTTGTGTCATTAGTAGAAAGCAAACAAAAGTAAGAAGTGGTACTGAGAGCTCACAAACTCAAGCCCGTCTTTCAAAACTGAACTTAACTAAGTACCTTTAACTTCTTATAACTAATTCCCAATGGCCATGTCAAAATATCTTCTGTCTCTCTTATCTTTTTATCCATCGATCCCTTTATCTCTCTCTGTCTGCCCATCTACCTATCTACCTCTAAGAAGAGTGTCTAAAGCATTGAGTAAAATTCTGCTTTTATATTAACTTTAACACTGAAATAAATGTGCTTTTCTTTAATTTACCTGGCTGTCACAAAAACTCCTGGCTTCCATCAGCCAGGATAGATTTGTTTGCCTAGTTTGCTTTGTTTACACAATTAGGCTGATTTCTCTTTGACATTTTCCCCAAAGTCTGACCTGATGTTTTGCATCATAATGTTCACCCCTTTAAATTCAGCTTTCCAGAAACCCATTACCAGTAGCCCTGGAACTGTTCCTGGAGCCAATGATAAGTCTAAGGTAGCAATTGCCATACTTGTCTTATGTTCTGTCCCTTTAAAATCCTTTTTTTCTTAATTAAGCAGCTTGAAAATAAAGGGAATTCACCATAGTAATGTACTACAGCTTGATCCCTGAGAGTGGGTTTTGCTTTCAGGCTACGTGCAATCAGCTTGAGCCAGCCTCAATCTTATAAGAATATAGGATTGAAAGGGATTTGTCTGTAGTACATTAATAGTGTGACCAACACTTGAAACTACTTGAAATCAAACTTTCTAGCCAGCCACAAGATGAAGTTAGAAAATAAGAAACAATAAAACCAAAGCAAATCAACCATGTTCTCATTAAAGTCAGTGGGCATTTTGTCATTGGCTTTGATAGGAGTGGGATCTGTCCCAAATTTCTTCACTTCTCCCGCTAGAAGAAGGAAACTGAAATTCTTGTTGCTATTTTCCCACTCCTAATCTCATTTCCTCATTTTCCTCTCTCCCTCAAACCTAATTCTCCAGGGACTTTCTGAACAAAGTAGCGAGTACGAGTGGTGGGCTGCAGAAAGGATGTGGTGAGGCACAGGCAATGAAGCTTGGTGGTGGCTATTTGCTGCATCAGCGTGCTTTTCTTACAGCTAGCAAAACTTTGATTTACTTTAGTCTAGGCTGTGTCTGACATTGATCCAGTTTTTTTACAAGCAAACAACATCATCCTCTGACTGGCTGCTTGAGTAAGAAATGTTCACCTCAGTGCTAAAAGTGGGAAGATATTTTCACACCAGTGAGAGCGGGGGGGGGGGGGGGGGGGGGGGGGGGCGGGGGCAGTGTGATCTGGTGCAGTGTGCCTGCCACCCGCCTGGGGTGTCACTTCCAGGAGGGACCCCCATCTTCATCTGGCATCTCTGCTGTACCCCCTTGAAGGGCTGAGTGTGCTCTGCCTCTTCTGAGGGGGAGCCCTTAGCGGCTGGGTGATGAGGCACGGTGAAATAAACTATCATGCAATGTTAACGAAGACTGACAGTCTAAAAGGTTTGACTTTCTATGAACATGCTGTGAATAGGTGGGTACTTGCTTCTCTGTGGGACTGTCTGAACTCTGAGAACAAGTAGAGAAGTCTCTGTGGTGCCTGGGTCTATGACTGGCAAGAAAAGCAAATCCTGTCTAGTATTTCCAAAGTATACCTCTTCCTGATAGTAGGAGATGAAGAGTGCTGCAAATGGTTACCTGGCTTTTTTATGTTTTCTATTTGGTTTGGGTGTGGTTTTTTTTGGTTTTAGTTCCCCCACCCCCCACGCCTCCTCAATTTATTATTTCTTATCTTGCACAAAAGCAAACAAGCAAACTAATCAACTATATAACATCAGCTAACCTGGAAAGTAAACAAAGGATCTGCAAACACAGGGGAAATAATACACAAACACAACATTTCCCAGAAGGTGCTTATGTAAATTACTGATTTTTATTTCTATCATCAGAGGGTACTGCTATTCTTATTGGCCTTTTGCTGCAGAAAATTCTGCCCCGTAGTGCATCACTGGAATTTCTATGTGATACGTAGAAATGGTGGAAATCTGGTAGTTTTTCAAACAACCAGAATGCCTAATGCTGTTGTTTTAATTCTGAATTGTTAGTCATTCATAAACAGAGCATGGCCTTTACAAATTACTTTTATCTGAAAAGAATACTTTAAAGGTTTGGCAGTCTTATGGCTCTAACAAAAAATTCCCACAGTGATTTTTTTAGTTCAAGAGCAGGGAGAGCTATTACTGCTTTAATCATGGGGTGAGAGCTGAGCCCTAGAAATGGTATTGAAGGGCAACTGCCACTCAGCTGTCTTAGGAGGAACTCAGACTCTGGACCCTTTTACATGGCATAATGTAATATGCAATGTATGAGCTAGCTTGAAAATGAAAGGCAGTACACTTACAGTCTCAAGGAACTCTTGCATATGGTGCATTGTTTCTGGTCTTCAGCCAAAAGTCATATCTTCAGTCACTTTTCCTCCTGCAGTGTTTCCAAAATAACTCCTAAAGCAGGAGTTGTGATGTCCTCTATTCCATGCTCAATAACCCTGCTGTTGGTATTAACTCCTTGATACCATCAGTAGTCGCATCTATATTTTTGATAGCCAGATACGCCTGGAAAAGGGAAGAAAGTGTTATGAAAAAAGCTGTACTCAAAAAAGGACAGTTACACCTTGGCTCTATAAGGCTGTCCTGGAGTATATAAGGCTGTCCTAACTAATCCACCCATGGAATGAAACTTAACATGCTTGCTTTTTTTTCTTTTTTTTTTTTTTTTCCCCCTCCTCTTTCTTGAGAACTTCTTTGCTAAATAAAACCCCCAAAACCTAAGAAAATCACCCATATTACTATGACACTATTGCTACCCTCGTGGTAAGCATTTAAGCAACATGTTTAGTCTTGACTCATACAAGACAGACATTGGGGGACGAACGGACATGACTTAGTAGCCAGGCCATACTCCTGCTTTGGATCTGGTTTACATACTTAATTTTAATTGCCTTTTGCTAGTCCTTTATATAGCTGCGTATAAGTATATAAAGACAGAATATGTGGTCATATGCATGCTATATGTAGCAGAAACCAGGTTTCACATGCAAATGTACATGGGATTAAAGAAGGGTAAATAGACTTCCACCCTCTGCCCGATACGGAGGGCAACCTCTGGGAGCAGAGCAGTGACAAAGGCTGGCATTGCTGGAAATGTGGCCCATATTCTGTAGGGTGCTGAGAAAGGTTAGAGCAAGGCTGATGCCAGCAGAGACAGAGAGATGTCCAGCAGCAATCAGCTGGGTTTTTTTTTTGGCATAGTCAAGTTTATTGGCTGACCTTATTTTTCTGAATAATACCCAGGAAACCACCAAATGAGGAAAGAGCTAAAGCAAACACTAATTAAATGTGTGCTCTCTCTCTTTCAGGCTAATTAGCATACACAGAGGTTAAGCTCTGTTAAAAAATGTTCACCTTGGAGAGTGCAAGAAAAAATACAATGAAAAAAACCCAAATCACACTAATTGAAAAGTGTCTTTGCTTCTACTCACTGAAGGTTGATGCTTTAGACTTCTTTCTTTTCCAGCCCACCTCAAATCTCCAAGTATAACTTATAAAGTCATGGAGTTTCTGTAAGTTTCACAAAGAAGTGCAAGAGATCATGCAAGGCTTGCATGCCACTTGACCAAGTTCACTTGAAAGTCTGAGCATCCTTAGAAAGTCATTCAGATAGGTTGAGAACGTTGTGTTATTGCCTAGAAGATCAGCTTCTTGCTGGGAGCAGACCAGGGCCTGGGATTCAGACGTGTGCCCAGTATTCAGAGCGTGCCACTAAAGTGCTGCCTGGAGCCACTTCAGATCTCTAGGCTCAATTTCTTTTTCTAAAGCCACTTCAGCTGTGTGCAATGTGACGGTTAAAAATGGTTATTATCATTCTATGTTATTTTCCAAGTTTCAAACCAAGGAGCAAATTCTAAGCTGGCAAATTTAAATGTAGCTCTAGGGTTTTTAAACTTTAATTCCATAGCCTCTGCATGCACATTTTAAGTCTGTATTAGCAGATGTCAACCCATCCTCATTATCTTTCATATCACATATTAACAGGTAAATTAATACCTCCATACCAGCAATCATTGTCATCTTTACCTCTTTACATCTATTAGATTCTTTTGCTAAATGGAAACTCTAGTTTAATTTCCTACCTATACAAAGGTGTGCACCCTTGCATATTTTTATTTGCATTCAATTCTGTTATAATTGTTGCAGTATATGCAATAAAAAAAGTATATATTCTCCAAGTGAATTCCTCTGTGATGCTATAAAGCACAGGTTTTAAAAAGAAAGGTTATTAGAAATACTGAAAACCAATAATGTCCATTAATTGCTCTGAGGACACACATATAATTATTAAACCTAGCCAAAACTCCTGTTGAAGAACCTTATGTTAAAATAACCAACAGTAGGAAAATCTTAGGTCTCCATGAAATACTAGTAGCTGCTTTTTGTAGCAGAGTAGAGCTAAGTGGATGGGCTAACCAAACAGACTTTAAAATTGTAAAATTAAAAAAAAAGTATTAAATTTTAAATTAAAAAAAACCCACACAACAAACACGCAGTCAGAATAGTCCCCCACACTCCTCTTTAACGGATTGATATTGAGGGACATTTAAGTTGGGGCTTAAGCCATTATGAAGAAAAAAATCAAAGGAATGTGATTTTCCTCTGCTTCTTCATTGGGGTTTTAACATGCGTGTCCTATAACTGGTGGTCAGTGCAGACCAGATTCAGGTCGAACTGTACCAAAATGTATCACCTTCAGGTCTGCTTCCTTTTCCTGGTAGTCCTGTGACAGTCAGAAACGCATTTTGAAAGCGGCTAGGTGCTGTAGGAACATACCCCTGTCGGCCTGGGCTTTTGGGGTCACAGAGCTCACCGCTCACAACGAGCACGCCAGCCCCGTAGCGGGGGCTGCATACTCCAAGGAGTTACCTCTCCCAGTCCCGGCCCCGTGAGAGGTACCCACAGGGAAAATTAGGAGTCAGGGCCCATGTCAGCACCTTCCCCTCTGGTCTGTCTTTGCACCTTGTAACTCCTGCCCTGCCTGGGCTCTCTTGGCCTCCCTGTTCCTTGGTTTCCAGGTCCGCTCACCCTGTTGCTGTAACTCCTGATCTGAGCCGTTTGACCTAAGAGGACCAAGCCAGTGCGATGTCTGTAGGCTAACAACAAGGCCTTTTTGCAAAATTTGTGAATGAATCCAGAGCTGGTAAGGTGGCTAACAGTGGATTGGATCCATCTAGCTGGCCAAAGCCCTCCTCACTCTTCCCTTTCATCAGAGGGGATGGGAACTGGCTGTTGGATCAGGAGGCACATTTCAGTGTCTTTTACACACTTCTGTGTCTGTGAACAGCCCAGAGACCACCACCAGCACCCCACTCTGGGCTGAGAAGGTGGCGGAAGCTGCACCTAACAGTCATGGTTGAGAGGATGGTCCTTTGTGACTACATCTAAACCTTCATCTAGAAATTTATTTAAAATGTTTTAGGCATAAGAATGACAGTGAAATTAAATGTGGTGGTCCCAGATCCATTGCAGTGATTCAGAGACTTCAGAGTGCTTTGTTCAGAGGGAGTATCTGAAGAGATGTCACTGGTGCCTGTGTACTCAGTGTGAACAGGGTAAGTTCTCCACTTGGGCATCCAGATGAACTGGTGATACAGAGCTGGATGTTCTACCAAACCATCCTCATTTCTCATCACAGCAACTGAGTGGATGTGAAATAGACAGTTAATGATAATAGTGTGACAGATACTAACATACATTGAAAATGCATATTTCAAAAGACATTAGTGTTCACACTTTTTTCTAAGATATAAAATTGGTCACAAATAGCATTTAAAAGGTAGGGTATTTATTCACATGGAGGAAGTCATTACAGATTATATTAATACATATGCATGACATCATTAATTTAAAAAAATATATGTTATACAGTCAGATTGTATAAACCTCACCAGAAGACTAGAGAGATTTACTAGAAAGTCATGTTATATATGCTGAGTTAAGTCCAGTAAAGCTGACAGAAGAATCTGCATTCTGTTTCAGATCTGCAGAGCTTCATCTACTGACATAAATATCCTCCCTTGTCAATCAGACTAATTACAGCTACAGGCAAGGGCAACTTCGGTCCAGCAGACTTTAGTAAACACACATACCACTACACACAGTGTTGTAGGCACAAATGATGATGAAGAGAATGGAGAGGATGCTCTGATAGGGTGCCACTGAGTATACACTTTGTTAGCTGGACACTGTTGTTAGGAAAGCCAGTCCCCCAATGGAATTCTTGGAAAGCGATTTGGTTACCAGTATATTTTAAACACCAGGGTGCAGTGTTTGTAAAACTTCCAGGGAATTCTAAAAAGGAGTCTTTGTCATTGCTCAATGGTAAAGAATAGTGCATCCTGGCTGCCAAATTTCATAGTTTTTCAGCATTTATATGTTCCTCGTAATCAGATTTGATCTCCGTTTTGCTTCTTCTTCTCCTTTCTTTTGCTTTCCTGTCTGGCTTCCTTCCTGCATTCTCTGGTCTCTCAGAGGAGGTCAAATTGTGGGGTTCAGCATCTCAACAAACATCCAGAGAGAAGCTGCAAAATGAAATGACTATTTTAACAGCCAGAGCAGCCATATTTCTAGACAGGTATTATTTAAACATATTAGCTGTGATTCCCAATTAAATGGTACAGCAGAGGCATATGACCTGAAGAAAGACCCCAAGCATCACACCCTGTGACTGAGTTACCCTTGCACATTGGAGGCTGAACACCACAACAGCTTCTCTCCACTTTCAGTCTGAACATGGAGCACCGCACTTGGGGGCAGAGTGATTCCACTATGGATTTCTCTTCATTGACCAATTGCACCACTGTGACTGGCCATCACAGCACCACCTAACTGGTATAACTGAGTTTGGCCCTGCTTGCGGAGGATGGCAAACCCTATTTTACAATGGACATTTTCCCATACTGGTGGCTGAATTAGCTGGGAAATCGCTCTGAAGAGCTCACCAAAGCTACTGAGGCAGCCCCAGCCATGAAATAAGGCTAGGTTCAGGTCATACTGTTGCAATGAAACTCTAGTTTTCACAAAGGTGAAACATCAAGAAGTAACTCACATACTCCTATGGTATTTCTATTTCATCAGGAAACTGAAAAATACCAGACTCCAAAATACACACGTTTTTCTGCACTCCACAAGTCTGTTTATGTGAAAGTGGAGATTCCTACCTTAGACTCTTGCTCCTACATGAACAAGATACATAAATGTTAATACGAGTCAGTCCTATACAGTGAAAAATTTTCATTCAAATGTAAGTATTAGTACAGGACATGTTCTAGTAAATAAGATTGGGCATCCAAGTGAGGACCTGGAAATCAAATAGACATGGAGAGAAAATACTTGACAAAGCAATCTTTTTGAAGGAGTATACCTTCTTGAAAGCCTGATGTTTTCTTTCTGAGGTGTTGATAGTAATTGTGTTTGGAAAAAATGTGAAGAATTACTTCTTATTTACAATTTATTTAAAAAGCATTTGAATTGATATGGGAATTTATTGTTTGGATTGACCCAAACCCAATTTGCTTCACTTTGGAAATGTGTTTTCTGATTTCCTTTACAGTGCAGTGCACTATGATTACTGCTTAAAATATATTTATCTCACCAAGCTACATTACACTACCCATTATTTTTGTTTTGGGTCTTTTAGTGACCTCAAAATGCCATGTGCCTGTTTTGAAATAAAATGATGTGTATATTTACATCAGTGAGAACAAAGGTAGCATTACTTGGATAACCACGGAGATGTCACTGTTTGCAAAACACTTCAATTTCTTCATAGCAAAAGCAATTCCTTGTGTGCTTTAGTAGCAGAGGAAGGCTCAGCTATGTATGCTGTGTGCTTGATGCATTCTGAGCTTCGGTAATTTTCTGAACTTTAAGAAGGGCAATCAGAGTGGCAAAGCAGCAATTCATAAGCAATTACCATTTAGGCAAGAGGCATAAAACTTTTGATTAGGCAATTCAGGCATTGTTTAAACTGAAGTTGCAATTAGGTAACCTTCACTTACTTAATATATCATCATTAATTTTAATCAGGCATATTTGTTATTTCTGGCATTAGAAAAAAAGCTAATTAAATTCTAATTCAAAATTCACATCTATATCTTCACGCAGACAGTCTGCTGCAGCGTTGCTTTAGTGCAAATAACTGTTTCTCTTGACATTGCATTAATGAAATGACCCCTGTCTGCAAAACTGTGGTTCACATACCTAGATTAATAATGCCATGTTTTAAAAAGCAGTCTTAAATTAGCAAGGAGGTTGCTATCATATTTGTTTTTAATAGAAGAATAAAAACGTTGAATTTGATTGTATAATTTACAATATTTTTTTTATATTATTTTAATTGGGTTATTAATAAGTTTTCCTCTCATTTACTTTACTGATACTGAAAATTATTCACATAAATATCATGATTAATTCTTCATGAATGCTACTTCTCCAAGTTCTCATTTTAATGAGTTGTCAGCTAAATGATATATTTCAGTTCCTAGGTTGAATAAACCAATTTTTCTAACGGAAATACTTGCTCTTACCGTCGAGAAACCATTTTCTGTCTTTTCAAGCATTCCCAAAAATCTGCATGTTTTGATTCTGTTACAGAAAGTAAATAATTTACTTAAACGTTTTTAAAAAATGAATAAAAAATGTACAGCTAGAAGAAACTGAGTCTGAGAAAACTTGAAAGTTACACAAAATCCCAGCCTTGTATCACCAATAAACTTCACTGAAGCAATGATATTGTGTTCTACAACTGCAGATGTAACCACACCACAGATATGGCAATAAGAAATATTTTTGTGTTCTAGCTGTAGGAAGGGGACGACATCTTAAAAATTATTTTAAGAGCATTTAGTCCATGCTCACTGAAAGGCAAAAGGGACAATAACTGACAGCTTCTGGTGTGTGCAAACTTTTAGTCATTACTGATTCTACATCTAATGCTTGGGTGTTCAACTAATCACTATTTTAATACATATAACTATTTAATACATATAACATGCTTATGTCATGGGGGAAAAAAAAAAAAGGTATCAAATCTGCACTGAGAGAGATTTGGGCTTTGATAAATTGTTGATTTAATCTGTAGGGGGGGAAGGGGGAGTTGGTTTTGAAGGGTTAGACCGGAACAGTTCAGTCTATACACAGTGGAATAGTTAAAAGTCAACCTTAGGCTTCTGCTTGAAATTTTTATCAGAGTGGTTTGTAACTAGCTGTCTTGCTCTGGGACATTGTTAACTGCAGTCTCTGAAGGTTTTAAGCTTAATGATTTGAAACTGCCCTTCTTTAACACAGTAGGAAAGACATGTAAATCTTTGTTAGAGTTAATAGTTTAGATAATTACACAAGTTTTCAGACTTGCTCTTTAATTTGACAGGCAATTTAGAGGACCAAGAAAATGTGTCACTTGTGAACCCTATCAAGAAAATGCTTTTTTCTTTCTGCTTCGCTACTCTCTGCTCTGTTAATTCAGCTGCAGAATGAGAGTAGAAACATCTTTGAATATCAAATTTACTGGCAAGATATAGCAATTCTTTTGCTCAGTGGCCATTTCAGCTTTTTGCAGAAATACAAAACTCTCATGGAGACAGAACAATGTTATCCTATGATAAGCACTCCAGTGATATGGATTTTTGGCTCCATCAGTAAAATTGGTTATTCAAAGATTAATACACTCAGATGTAGAAGATTCAAGAGACAATTCAGTATCTGATAAATTAAATTACATTAAGACCTTTATTTAAAAACTGTAATTATTTGGAAGAGAATAACAGATTTTTAGCAATTGATGAAAAGAGGAAAATTCATTTACTGTAGACCATTAACTGTATCCTTAATTAAAACTTAAGAATCACAATTGTAGCCTTGCTGCAGTTTACGAAGCTTAATCTCAGCCACTGATTGCTAACTGGATCCTGATAGACTGTAAACTTGTCATTTCCTGCTTATTAGAAGATGTACTCAATATATCTGACTGGAAGGCAAATATGATGATTGACTACAGACTTGTCAATATTTAACGTAAGGTGGATTAACATTTTATAGTCTGTAGACACTGGCACTGACATGAATGACTGCGCCACAGAAAGTTATCTGGTTCTTGCTGGTTACTGGGTGAGTACATGTGCTAAGAAGCCTTTGTGGGTGATGGAGAAGCGTGTCTGCTTTATTGATTTTTATATGTAGGATTAATTTATAATACTTTAGACAATAGACACAGCCTTTAGATAAGACACAGGTACAACGGCAGGGCTGGTGTTGTAACAACAGTGATCCCAGCACCATAGGCACAGGCCTGTGCCATTGGAGATAAGGACACTTCTTTTTTCTCCATGGAGTAATCTAGAAGTGTCCTTTTCTAAGTGTCCAACTAGCGGGCAACATCACAGGTGTAAGAAGGTCATTACAGCACATGCTGTGAACGTCTGCAAGTGAAACGGGACCGCTCTATTTTACAGCCAAACCGATGCAACAGAGTGTTGGGGGTTGAAAGCCTGGAGAAATGGAGAAATGCAGGCTGTGAAATGCAACAGCAGGCTGCTTCTGTGCGCTGTGTGTGTATTTCACCGGCAAAGAGATGAATCACATCAGCAAGTCCATTTGGGAAAGAAGAGAAAGTTGTCCTACAGGGAAGCAGAGTGACAGAGCTCTGCCCTCCGGAGAGGATGCTCCTGCCAGCCCCGTGCTGCACACCTGCCTGGCCGCGCTGCAGGTGCAGAAAATTCCCATTTCCAGTTCTAAAGGAAAACTTTTAATCTTCTTCTGTCTGAATTTTTGACAGATTCACGTGGTACAGAAAAAAAAGTACTTGCACAAGCTAGGAATCTCACACTCTTCCACTGACTTCTACTAACAGACACTGCTGTTCTCTCCCACCTGAGGATACACCCTGCAGACTGGAGGTCCACCTGCCCATCAGGGAAAGCCATCCTTCAAGCTCTCCAAACCACATAACCTCCTATTTCTGGTTAATTTGGTCATAATATGCAGAGTTACTAATTCCTGTCCTTTCTCCCAGCCTAAGTAGCCCAAATCCTGAATGAAACCAGGGGATGATACTGTTACAGATTTAATAACTCCCCATAACTTTAAAGCTCCAATTCATGGACACCTCCTAGAGCTCTCGCTGTGCCTCACAGCCTGTCACAGCTCAAGTTACCTACTTAATTTGGGAATTAACCTGGGAAATCCCTACTTACTTCCCTATGTAAACAATTTGTATGAAATATAGACCAGTTAGCATCAAGATGTTAAACAGAACTGGTCATTTTTTACTGACAATAGGAAAGTGCTGTGTCCTGGATGCAACTGTGTGACACTATTAAGCTCTTTTCTGTAAATCACGTTTGCTTTTACACATAGGTAAAACGGAGGGAAGAGGGACATTGCATTTAAATCTCAGCTGAGAGCCAGGTAGCTACAAGCATTTATTTTAGTTCATTACTGTAGGAAAACATGAGATTGAGATTTGACTATCAACTCTGCAAAAGTCATAATAATACAAATATTTTTTTTCACACAAAATGCAACAGCTGGGTGATACTTACATATCCTTTAAATTTACCTAGCCACAAAGGCTACCAGTGACAGTGGTTTTTTGGCAACAATAAACCAAATGTCCATATTTAAATGCAATGTAGGGACAGTTCCAATAGCACATTTCATCATTTCTAAAAGAAAAAAAAAAACAACAAAGAAACAAAAAAGCAAAACAGAAACAAATAAATTTATTTTCCTGGATAACCATAAACCGTTATTCTGGGCTGCAGCAGAATAGTCTCTGAGGCACTCTTTCTTTTCACCTAACCTACATAGCCCGAAGCTAATTTCATTCACTGTGAATTGCAGAAAAAACAACAGTGAGTGTCATTTAACAGTAATGGATATTTGAAGCTACTTAAGCCCTTAATGCTGTTTTTCTTCTCATAGGTATGAAATTTATCTTCATTTATTTTCATGAGAAATCAATGCTATGTAAATCAGGTTTTCAGAAATGTCAGAAGGTTGTAGCATGCTGAAATGAAAAAAATGCTTTATATAGGGGGAAGTAACAATTCTACTACTATTGTTATTAGTATTTTACTAACATTGACGTACTGTATCCTTGGAACTCAGATAAATTCAGGCATTAGAAAGAAAATTTTGTCAATGTGAAAGTCTTTCTCATTTTTGCCGTGGGATATTGTCAAAGAGAAGAGCCAGTAGGATGCTTTTTCATTTCTGCAGTGCCTTTAAAATAGTTTTTTTTTTCACAAGGTTTGAAAGACTGCTCATTTCACAGTGAAAACCCAAATATTAGAAGGGAAGAAGCAGAAAGAGTAACTGAATTTATCCAATTTTAAACCTCACTGGCATCCTGCACATTTAAACAGCTCCCTGTTTACTGGATGGTCCGTGATGATGAAAATAAATGCAACCGCAGACTAAGTTCTTATTCACTGCAGCCTATGCAACTGCAGATATAATCCCTATAGTAACTGCTCACACAGCACTGTGCACAGCTGTCAGATATAAACATAAGCATAAACTGAGAGCTAGTGGCATGGCAGGATCTTGATAGCAAAAGCCGTTGTCAGTCAGCTGTGGTTCTGCCATAACAGCAGCTCTCCTGTGCTGGAGAGTCCAGGTGGTGCTTGCTTTAGCTCCTGGGTGCTCCTGGAGAGCCCTCGGGAGTGTGGTGGTGCTCCATGCAGAAAAACATGCTTTATTATACTGGGGAAGGCAATGTTAGAATGGCGTATTCTTTCCATGATCCTCCTGGTGCACCACACACAGCCTATAGAATATAAAAATGTTTTGAATGGTGAGCTCAAGCTTGCAGTGGAAAGTCTGACCCACCATGCTTTTATTCAGCAATTAATTGGAAGCAATAACATTTTTTTTTTCTTAAATTAGACTGGCTGTCACCCTTTTATTAGAAGGTATAAGTTTCTTTTTCACTTGAAATCTTTAAATCCAAAGTTTTCCTAAAACGGTTGTCTAGTGTTTGAAATTTAT
Source organism: Falco punctatus (assembly GCF_963210335.1). NCBI lineage: Eukaryota > Metazoa > Chordata > Aves > Falconiformes > Falconidae > Falco > Falco punctatus. Next base: position 84,195,012 of record NC_137584.1, read on the forward strand.
GTGCGATGCAGAAAGAAATTCTCCCTTTTCTCACAATATGAGACAAACTGGCTGACATTAATGTTCCCTTTGACCTTTATGATAGCATGTTGCACAGAAACACTTCTGCCCTGGAGGGAAAAGCAAGACTACTAGCAGGTCTTTCCCATTTAAAGTGATGTGAGTCAGTAGAGCTTATGTATTATGCCCAGAAAATACTGGCAGCAGAAGATCAGGCTTCCAGGAATTGTACTGCTTAGACCACGGGGCTCCAGGTTTTCTGATGTTGTAAGGCCATTCCATAAAGTTTAAAGTGGAATTTATTTAAATTATATGAAGCTGGACAGAGTTAGAAATACGTTTTAAAAATATACAGTTGAAGGGAAAATGGTCTTCACTGACATAGAGCCTGTGGGCAATAATATCTTCTAGGGAGGAATGAACTAGAAAATCAAAATCCCCCAAATCATCACCCAGTGCCAAGGAAAAGGAATAATTTAGCCCAGTTTATCTTTACTACAAGCACTCAGTATATCAGATTCTTTGAAAAAGGAATAATCTTTGCTGGCTAATGACAGCTTAGGCTATAAATGACAGCACTGAATATAACCATCCTTACATCTTTTAAGCGCTTGCACAAGGTTTGGGAACTTGCACTTTCTGCCATGGACAGGTCTAGACAAGCCACAGGAGAGTTGTTCAGGGCACTGAGAAGCTGAAATCTCAGCATGGGTGAAAGTCAAGCTTAAACAAATTTGTCTGCTGGACCGTTGCTTCAGTGCATGCCCTCAGAACCAAGGTATGCATTGGCTATAGTAAGTATATCCAGGGCTTTATTTACCTTTTGTCGACTACTATGTAAATGATTTGTTGTGGGGAATCATATCACAAAATCAGGATTTGAAGGGACGTCTGAAGATCTAGTCCAAACCCCTGCTAAACCAGGTTCACCTCAGTATACTTGACTACTGTGTCTCATTGCCATGAGCTAGTGCTCTACCCCAAACGCCTGGCTGTATCCCTGACTTCATACTCTTTCGCTTAATCCTGCTCCTCTTCAGTTCTCAATATGCTCCTGCCTCTGCATGGCATCCTCACCCCCCCTGCGCACCTCTTAAATTCAGATAAAAAGAAAATATTGCTCACCCTTTTAAATGAATGAATAGTTAAACATGACAAAAACTTCCAGTAGGTTGAGTAAGAGCAGGGTGTCTTAGGTAGCACGCACACATTCCATATACGTGACTTTTCCAGACTACCCACAAGGTATGCCTAATGATGTGTAAATGCATTTTCTCCTCCTCTCCCACAAATAAGCAGATTAGGTGCTTGGGAAATATCTGATATCTTTTCCTCCTTCAACTGTCTGCACTGTATTGCAACAGTGACCTTGAGTGGCAGTTTTAAACTATACCCCAATCCTTCCTCTCAAAAGAAATATGTTTTTCCTCTCTTCTTTGTTAAATGATCAAAGGCTGAAAATACTGTGTTCAAAAAAAAAGTTTAGTTTTGGGTAGCATTACTTAGAAATTCATAGTTGTTCTGTGTCATTCATTACTCTTCTGAATGCCACCTCAATTGCGGTCATATAGGATACAGCTTAGGACACCAAACATTTGGAACCAGTTCATTTATGTAAAGTTTTTTGTGTAAATCTGTCCTTCCTAACACAATTAGCTCCCAAATAAACTTTATCTATGCCGTTATGACTTCTCTGGGGCATATCTAGCCTTGGCTCCCTGCAGAGAAAAAATGACAGCTGCAGGGAAATCTTATCATTTATGCATTCTCCATCCTTTGTTCATCCTGCTCAACCTTTCGTAGATCTCACATGATAGCAATCATGTGAAATCCACTGATCTGAACTGTAATCAGGACAGAAGATGAAATACCAGGGATGTGAAATGTGGTTTAATTTTAAAGAACTACTTTTCTCATTTTCAAACACATGTTCACAATAAAATCAGATTCTTAACAGCCTAAAAGTAATTTTTATCCTAGAAGTGAGACACCCCCCCCATCCAAAATGCTAACAGTCTCTGTATGTTTGCTTTCTATTCTTTATAATAATCTTTTGCTAGGAAAAATATCTAAATATATAATCATTCATTTTAAAAATAATACATTGTGGAAAATGTATTTATTGTTGTCTAAAACTTTCCTACATCACTGACTACATATATAACATCTAATAGCACAGTCTGGACACCACAGCTGGTGTTATGGTTTTGTTCAGATTCTGATACTTGCTTATCATAAATTCAAGGATGACGAGATAAAATAGCTGGCATCACTGTAACTTCTATTTTCATCCAAGTGTGATTATGTTCAGTTTATCCTCCCTGTGTGCTGCAAAGTGGGATGAACCAATGTGAGTGACATTGCAGACTGTGCCTTTGTTTCCTTCCCCTTACGTGGGTTCTTGACTGGTGAGAGAAAGGTCCTTCCTTCTGGGAAAGGACGGGAGCAGTTGAAGAGGCTGTACCAGACCTGGCTGGGAAAAGGCTGAACTAAAAACATCAGTCCTACTCCTTAGCAGGGCTGTTGCTCAAACAACTCCCTTTGCCCTTTTGTCTGACAAAGCTGGCAGAAATGCATCGTTAGACAAAGACAGATGAAAAGCTTCACCACGTTAGCAGGTGCTGTACTGGGTTTGGGTGGCCAGGTTTTTGGTAGTGGGTGGGATACAGGGGTAGCCTCTATGAGAAGCTGCTAGAAGCTTCCCTTATATCCAATAGAGCCAATGCCAGCTGGCTTTGAGATGGACCCATCACTGGCCAAGGCTGAGCCAACCAGTGATCATGTCAACACCTCTGGGATAGCGTATTTGAGAAAGGAGAAAAAATACCTGTGCAGCAAGTGCAGCCGGAGAGAAGCGTGAGAATATGTGAGCAATGACTCTGCAGACAGCAAGGTCAGCAGAGAAGGAGAGCTGGAGGTGCTCCAGGCATCGGAGCAGAGATTCCTGTGAAGACCATGGTGAGTCAGGCTGTGCCCGTCAGCCCATGGAGGTTAAGGGTGGAGCAGATATCCAACTGCAACCCACACAGGACCCCACCAGAGCATGTGAATGCCTGGAGGAGACTGTTACCCTGTGCGAAGGCTATGCTGGATCAGGCTTCTGGAAGGACCTGTGGAGAGAGTAGTCCACACTGGAGCAGGTTCGCCGGCAGGACTTGTGACCTCACGGGGAACCCATGCTGGAGCAGTCTGTTCCTGAAGGACTGCACCCCGTGGAGAGGACCCACGCTGGAGCAGTTAGTGCAGCACTGCAGCCCGTGGGATGGACTCACGTTGGAGCAGTTTGTGGAGAGCTGTGTCCTGTGGGAGGGACCCCAGGCTGGAGCAGGGGCAGAGTGTGGGGAGGCAGCAGCAGCAGCAGCAGCAGCAGAGAGAGCATGTGATGGAGTGACCGCAGCACCATTCCCCGTCCCCTGCACCATGCGGGAGGGGGGGTGGGAGGGGGTGGGGTGGGGGGGTGGGGGGTGGGGCAGGCAGAGAATGCAGGAGTGAGGTTGAGCCTGGGAAGAAGGGGTGGGTAGGGGAAAGGTGTTTTTAAGTTTTGATTTTAGTTCTTGTTACCTTACTCTGATTTCAATGGTAATAAATTAATTTTCCCAAGTGGAGCCCGTGACAGTAACTGCTGGGTGGTGTCCCTGTCCTTACCCTCACCCAGGAGCCTTTCACTCTATTTCCCCTCCCCTGTCTGGTTGAGAAGGCCTGGGGTAAAGCGGCTGTGGTGGGCACCTGGCATCCAGCCATGGCCAACCCACCGCATGTGTTCTTCATGAAAACACTGAAAATGTAAGGTGCACATTTGATTCAACCCTTCTCCACCCTTCCGAGGAGCACTGCAGACAAAGTTCTGCAGCCTGTATCTCTGGTTCCAATTAGATTCCCCGAGAGCAGCGGCACCAGCCCTGGCTGGCGGGTCAGAGACAACACTGCCGTCCAAGCCTTTTGCAGCAATTTAAGCCAGGCCTTGACCCCAGGGCCTTCAGATCAACGACTTTTAGTTTCCTTCTTATTTTCAGTCATTTCCTTGGTGGCTCTCTGGGTGAGACAGGAGGCCACGGAGGCTAGGTAAACAAATTATTAAACTTGTTTTCTAATGCAGCCAACAATTTGAGTGCAAATGCTTCCTTCCTTTATTCCACCAGGTTCCTGGTTATTACAGAAAGAATAAAATGACTGCCTAGAAAGCAAATCAGAAGACAAGTATCTCAGTTTGCAAGACAGCTTTGAGTGAATTTTATGTGACTATTTAATGCAGTTCTATGCTATTCTTCCTGAGCAGATGCTGAACAAAATACAAGAAACCTCTTTTTTTCAACGTGTTAAAATGAAAAAAAAAATATCTTGGTGCTATTGCTCGTAACAGGAACCAAAACTAAATTTTATTTTCCTGAGACAAGCCTCTCAAAAACTTAGTTAACCATGACTAAAAAGCAAAGTCCCTATTTCTGCTCTTCTAATTCTGATTTTGAACGGTACTATTACCTTCAAACTACAGGGACCAAACCTACAAACTTTCTACTGCCGAATAGTTGAATTCTATAATTTCTTATGTTGAATTGCACAAATTACCTCCCCTGCATATTTAATAGGAAGCTTTTATGACTTTTTTGTTTGACTGAAAAGAAGATGGCGGTGAATTCGAGAGATGTCTATTCTACTGGCATTTGCACAAAACAATTATTTGACAAATATAAAAAATGTTCATATGCAAGATGTTTTCATTCTTACAAATGAAATTTGTTTTTCCAACATAAAAATAGGATATTTTCATTAAAGCAATTGATTTATAATATCCAGCATTCCATCAAGATTAAAACAGGAAGGCTAAACTAGGATCTAGTCTTGATTCATAAAGAAGAACAGGAAAATTCATTACATTACATGCATGTAGTTCAGGTTTAATTTATTACAGATTAAAGACTTCAGGCATTTATCTGGTCTCAGCCACGTAAAGGTGAGATGGTTAATCCAGGTTAGTCATCTCGGCTCCTCTACTATTCAATAGAGCGGTATCAGAAGCACATACATTTCTTTGCAAGAAAGCAAAGACACAACCTACTTTCTATTTCCAAACACTAGTTTCCTTTAGGGATGTCTGAAGGTCTGAATCAGGGCTTAAATTAACATGATGGACTTAAAAAAAAAAATATCTTTTTTTCTTTTCTTGGATAACTCATTTAAACAAGTGATATTGAATTCCAAGCGGACATGTAAAGTTAACTTTTATTTTAATGGGTGTTTAGGGGTTCAGATATTTCCAGGTGTAGCCAGGGTGTAATTACCTTGTGTATGAACATTCAAGAAGCCTATAGCCCTGCACTCAGAAACTGTGATGTTGCCAAAACACCTTTCCATCCATTTTCCAAAATGCTGAGTTTGGGGGATCCAAACATGATATAAAGGCGTAGGAAAGCCATGTTGTAATCGTGTTACTCAGATGAACCCCTCCCAGGTGGCACAGATGCCCACTCTCCAATTCTGCAGCAGCCAGAGACCTGGCAGGCTCCTGCACCTCAAAGCCTGAGATCCACATTGGTGTCAACAATGCCCTGTAATTGCACACACCAATGACAAGAGAATTATAAACATTGAAAACTTCAGAAATAACGAAAAAAACAAAATTAAATTCACACTTCTATGTTTCCATTACAAATAAGAAGAGATCATGCTATGCTAATGCTTGCTATTGCATTAGATTATGAAATGTTTGGACAGCATTTTTTATCTTCCTCTGCCATTTTGCTTTTAATTTTCATGATTATTCTCTCAGATTTGTACTGATGTTCACTGGAAAGGGAAGAATAAAATACAACGAGAAAGCCTTTGCTTGCTAAACTGGAAGAGAAAACCCGAAGCCCACGTATTTGTTTTACAAGTGTGGAATATCTGGAAATAGAAACTCCTCTTAACAGTGAACTAAACCGTCAACCCCAGAGGTTTGTCAGTAACCGTTTCTCTTTACTATTAGGTTGATATCCGAGGACTTAGCAGACCTTGTAGGATGATTTCAGTGCTGCCCAGCAGTTGAAACCTCCTTTGCCAAGTACTTGGCTGGGTAGATCTGCCTTTGCCCTGCAATGCCAGGCTGCTGGCAGAAAGGTGTCCTCAGTCACTTGGACCTGGAAGCCGGGCAGTGCAGGGAGGGCAGCGGTGGGTGAAACCCTTCCCTTGCCATACCCGAGCCATCACTCAGCATGTCTGTAACACACGTCCTTGCAGCCCTGAAGAGCACGCATCGCACCCTCAAAACAAGCCGCACACACTTGGCTGAAGTAAAAGCTCTCCTGGACTGTAATCCACTTCCATCTCTTCTGCAGCTGGACACCGAGCTTTCTGCTGCAAATAAATGACCAATATGTTTTCAAGCGCTGTGGTTCTTTTGACATCCCATTCTCTAATTCACAGATTTCTATGTATTGCTATGCTTCCGTTACATACTGCTATGGCCAGTGTTATCCCCGGAGCACGCTCTCTTTCTTGGCAGAGAGAGCCGTGGCTGCTCCATGGGTCCTTGCACATCTCTGCCCTGCAGTGACTTGATGCCACCTGCACTGCCACTGCCTTACGCCAAAATCCCAGAGCAGAGGGACTCTTTATATCACAACTGCAATGTAACAGCAGCTCTGCCTCATGCCCTGAAACAATTCCCAGGTCTCTTCAGATTACAATCATATCCCTGCCAAGCTGATTCGGCTAATCAATCCCCAGCTCAGCAATGGCTCAGGCACGGAATGCACACCGGTGTGCAGGGAGCTCTCCGTGCCCATCACCAGCTCCAGAGAAGCAGGGTCTGTACTTCGATTAATTTCCTGAGTTTGTATCACTGACTTCAATCTCTTGGAAAGGCACAAGGCAACCTTAAAAGTAAATTGAAAAGGTGTTTTGTTTGTAATCTGTTGCTGAGATATTCCTCAGTATGGAGGGTGGCAGGACTGAAAGTTATTTCAAATAAAAGTGTCAGGCTTTTGTCAGCTGGAGAGGTCAAACAAGCAGCTGCAAAAGCAGCAGAAGGGCTGATTTCTCAGGGATGCTCATCCTGTGATTTCAGTTGGAATTGTGAGCAGTCATCCAATGTATCTGAAAAATATTAAACCTTTTAAAAGAGCACAAGCTGCTTTCTGATCCTACCACTGATGTATCTTCTCTTCCTTTTCTATCCCTTAGCCAGATGAAAGAGATCCTCTCACCCCGTCCTGCTGGAGCGGACAAAGCATGAAGCCTTCAAAACCTGCTTGTGACCAACAGGGAATCTGACACGAGGTCTGTCCCCTGACAGCTCCAGCCCTATTGAAGCATCCTTTGCAGAAGGCAGGGGAAGAGAGGAGAGAGCTGCACGCAGGAGCCTGCTCTGCTGAGCTCTGGCACTTTATCTCCGATCACGGCCTTTGTATCACAGGAGCTGCTCCCCAAGCTTTTGGCCTCTTGACAAAATCCTATTCAGTAATGTACACTAAATGAGGGCAGGTTTCCTGGTAGTAACAGCTTTTTCTAGGAATTAGAGCTGAGGCTATCAAAGTTATAATTCTTCGCTTAGAGAAATTTGATAAGAATAATTTTTTGGTCAGTCTGGTCAGAGCTCATTTGCAGACGTGAGTGCTGTGGGCAAAAATCTATTTAGATAATCTAACTCACCAGCAACGAAACCTGAGGCTACGTGAAAGCTAAATCTAGTCTTGTAGACCAGTAATACCATATGTGATGTGCAAGTTGGTTTTGTGCAGCTGCTTTAAATTTAACCCCCATTTAGATGTATTTTTATGCTTCTGAAATAATGTAATCACACTAAAACCAGGCCACAGTAATCTGCCTTGTGTTAGAATGTCTTTTTTCTGACACTGTTCACCCTTTAAAGGTAAAAGTTCCGTGAGTGAGGAAAATATAAGAACATACAGTCATGTAAAGAGATATTAATTAAAATGCGAGCATTCCAAATTTAGCCAGGTGACTTCATTCTCTCGCTGTACCTCAGTTTCCCCATCTGTAAAACTGCACTGACTTCCCCAGTGAAGCATTTCAAAATCCAGCAGAATAAAAGGACCAGTGGTAACAGTGCTGCTATCAGCTGTTTAAATGTTGTGCCGAACAACAGTTAATTAGTCACATGGGATTTTTCAGAAGGATGTTTTATTCTATTGGAGTAGATAGACAATCATAGCATCATAGAATGGTTTGGGTTCAAAAGGACCTTTAAAGATCTCATCTAGTCCAACCCCTGCAATGGGCAGGGACATCTTCAACCAGATGAGGTTGCTCAGAGCCCCGTCCAGCCTGACCTTGAAAGTTTCCAGGGATGGGGAGGTAATCTGTGAACTGCAATCAGAGCAAAATTAGGTGAAACACTGAAGTCCAGAGAAATACCTACTGAGTTTCCACACTTCCCTTCAAAAGCTGAAATTCAGACTTTTAATACCTGGCTATAAAAACAGAGTTAAAGGTCACTTTGTATTAACTACACCCACCCTGTTCCTCTGAATGTTGATGACTAAAGGACTTTCTACATTTGCACTCTCATAATATGTCTGACAATTTATTTTTTTCCCCAGTACTGCTTCTTCAAAAAAGGTTCAAAGGTCACACAGTCACACATCATTTCAGAAGAAAGTTGGGAGCTTTGAATACAGCAAGTGCATGGAAGGAGGTGACTTCAGAAGCACCGAGGCCACATTCCCTGGAGGTATTGCTGTTTTCCCTTGCCACCCCACCTGCAGCATGTGAATTCCTACCCAGACCTAGATCAGCAGCCAGATTTGATGACATAGGTACATAGTTATTAATACAAAGTGGTTGTATAAAAAACACATGAAAATAAACATCCAGTACAATAGAGGAAACCAGTTCCTGCAGTTTAACAGGTCACACAGGTTTGCTGACCTTACTGAAGACAAAAGGTCTGTGTGAAACTGGCTCCAACTACCGAACATACAGTCATCGTATTGTAAGACTGAAGAAAAACTACCTGTTTGAATCTGAACGTCGTCATTAATATTTTGAGGACATCAGTCTCCTCTGTGCATACACGGTTTCAAATGTTGTGCAGTTATTAACTTATTAACTCCTCTCTCTGGTTGCTGTAGACATCATGGTCCTATACAAAAAGTCCTGCAAACATGTCTTTGGTAAATCTGATTATTGCCATGATTTAAAAACATGCTTTTGTGGTGCACCTCATCTGATTGTAAACTCTCCTGTGATCATGATGGCAGTGTTACCCTGCCTCTGAGAAGAGGAAAGACACATTCCAAATGATTGTAAAAGGCAACATGAGCTTTTAAACCTATGGGGAAAAGTGATTAGAGGGGAAATCCTTGAGTCTCAAGTAAAAATTAACTAAACTGAAGGGGGAAATAAGACAAGAAAATTAGAAGAAGCTGAAGCTTTATTTGAGATTTATGGTATTATCAGTACTTAGCAAGGATCTTGCCATTCTGGTATGATACACTAAATAACAGCATTTCATTTCTTTCGTCCTCTGTCTCAAGGACAAGGGCTTTTTCCTAAGTAATAATGCTGTTGTCGTAGATCAATTGTTTTCTCTGCCAGCTTCTTAATTTTTTCCTTGGGGCTTTGGACAGGATGACTAGACAGAAATGGTTCCATGAATTTCATCTTTCCTGTGAAACCTTGGTAACTTTGTTACACAGTTGAAAGAAAACAAGGTGTGAGAGATGGACTTCTTATTTCTGTCAAGAAAAGGTGACTGTACAGCAAAGTACATGTTTTCTTCACAATGAAATCACCCCTGCCCAGGTCTGGTGTTTAGTTTTTGCCTGGGTAATTTATTTGTAGCTGTATTAAATATTTGTAAAGGTCTGGTCTTGTGCTTCAAGGCAATAAAGAGATAAAATGTTCACTTGTCTCATGATGTTCAAGAAATGTTTCTTTTTTGTGGTGTGTGTGTGTGTGTGTTTTGTTTGGGTTTATTATTATTATTATTATTATTATTTTAATTTGAGTAGAGCTGCATTCCACTTGTTGTTTCAGTTGTTTGACTTATTGCAGTTTCACAGCTGAAACAATTCTATCAGAGCAGCACATTTGGCTAAACTAAGTGATTGGTAATATGTAATGTTAGACATGAATCTAGAAATAGTCTGGAAAGGCAGAAGTAATTTAGGTGCTTCTGAGCCTAAAACTTTTCAAAAGCTCCTGTGCAGACAGACAGATGGGTTTGGCATACAGACACCCTCCTCTTACATATAGGGATCCCCCCTCTACCTAAGCACCATTTGAGGGCCCCCCTTGACAAAGCACCGTCCTCTGCTCTGTTACTTCTCTGGTTTACTGCTATCACTGCACAGTTTTAGCTCAGAAGAGTGCTAAGGATGGCTCGATGGCTGCCCAGTTAGCTTGCTTTGTCACTCACGTTTGCAGGACGCTCTCTAGGGTGCAGGCTGTTCAAAGGAATCCTTTCCCTACCAGCCCAGCATTTCTCCCAGTACAACCTAAACCCGATAGTCACAAAACCACTGGGTAGTTGGGTTTTTGCCAAAATACTCAGGCTTATCCAGAGAGCTTGGAGGATTTGCTTGGAGACATCTGTCACTCATAAGAGTCATGTCCTTTTGTGAAAGCCACCAATATCAGTGCCCCACAGCTGCAGCGCTCAGCGTCCAGCCCAGCGCCCTCCTGGCAGCCCCAGTCCCAGGCACTGGGCATCTCCCTGGGGACCAGCCCAGGCCAAGCTGGCATGTGGGTGCATGTGGGGGCCAGGCTTGTGGTGCCCATGGCCAGGCAGGGCAGGGCTGGGGGGGCTGGAGACTGACCCTGCTGCAGCAAAACTGGAGCAGGGGCTGGCTGGTCGTTCCGGGGAGCTGATGTGGGGTCCTGGGCTGTGGGCATGTGTGGGAACTCAGGGGCTGTACAGTGATGCCAAACCGGCACAGAGTAACTGCTCAGAGATGAGTTTTGTCTTTAAGCAGCAAGGGTATTTATTTCGTGCAATGTTGGGGAGCTAGCTGATTCGCACCGGACAAACTAGCTCCGAAGTTTTCAGTGAAAAGTTAGGTATTTCATACAATTTTTGTGAGAGGTTACAAGATCTTTACAGACATATTCATTCGATTTTGACACCCAAAAGTTCCATTCATAATAGGTGTGATCTAGGTGGAATAAACCTTTCCATTTTCTTTGTTCAATGATTTCCTGACTTGATGGTCTCCTTATCTCCTTCAGGTGCTCACCTTATCTTTTATAATATTTCAGAGTACATTCCTTTCTCAACACAAACAGAACATCACCCAGAGCACTGTACCAAACTCATCCTGACTAATTTTTTTTTTTTTTTTTTTAAGACCTTATTCTGTTTCAACAGGGCCAGCAACACCTGAAAATGCCTCAGAGTCCTGGCAGCATCTTGCTGTGAGACTGTCTCAGGGTTAAATACTCCTGAATCAAGAGACCTACCTCCAGCAGCTCACATTGGCAATATGCACACAGCAATGCTGGCAGTTTTGATGCTAGAATGGTACCAGGTCTGGTAGAAAACCCAGAATCAGTCCTATTCACCACTTTTTATTGCCAGTCAGTCAAGGCTTTGCCTCCAAAGGCAGCACCATGGAGAAGATCACAGCAGCAAAAGTTCTTCAAACATGGTGTGACCACCCCTGCCCAGTGTCATCTTGCATTGTCACTCTCTGTCCTAGGTGAGGTTTTTCAAACCTTTGAGGTGTCCATGAACACAGCGGGGTGGGGGAGCATCAGCATTGAGGTCCAGACTCCAAGCATGTTTGCTGTTTGAAATGAATTTGGCAAGGTTTTGGCTTCGGAGTCCTGGCTTGGGTCCATCTTTCCTCTAAACAGGTAACAGTTTCAATGAATGAAAATCCAGGAGGTGGATTCTGGCATTTTTCCATCTTGACACATCAGGAAAACTTTTATGCAATTAGAAATGCTACTACATTTTTTTCTTAGACCATAGCATCCTGTGAGACTAATTAGCAAAAGACAGAAACCTCCCTAAAGATTAAGTTAAGAAGAACGATTAAATGTCCTCCTTTTCTCTGCTTGTTTCTAATGATTCAGCTGGAAATTTATCAAGTGACAGGAAAATACAATAAGGTGAGAACGATCCAGCTGTTGCATAAAAACCTGTTAGTTCTAAGTTTGTAGTTTACACTGTAGGTGGTCTTAGCTTTATTGCTTAGAGTCTTGTTCATTCCCTCTCTCACTGTTTACATGCCTGGAAACAAGCCTTTCAAGCCATTTTCTGTGCAGCTGCCAGATGAGACCAACATCTAGTCTAGGCTTACATGGTATTATGTATTTTTATTGTGAAGACTGAAAATGTTCACCCCCTACCACTCAGAAATGAAACAAGAAGATTTTGGCTTTGCTTTTTCAATCTTTAAGAGATAATAGCCCATGAATGTATATGGAAGTTATTCTCTGTAACATCTGCAGTTCTTTACTCAGGAAAAACTTAGTTTTGATTTAGCCCTGAAACTAAATTACTACTTACCTTTCCAAAAACCAGGCAGGAGCATCTGCAAAATGGTGGGAATGCTGTATAGAAGCCACAGGGATAAAGCAACTGCATCATACCTCACAGCAGCAATAAGTGATAAAAGTTCATCATTCACTCTGGAAAACCATCTTTGAGCGTCTGCTTGCTCTCGTTCTTTCCCTCCTTCCAGAACAAAAGAAGCACATAGCAAATGCATTTGTCATCCCCCATAAAAACAGAAATGGAAGATTAAGCTAATTTAATTTTGCCCACATTCCATTTGATACCAGCCCATGGATACAGCTCTGCTAAAAGAAATCATCATAGGAAATGCTCTAGGAGAAAGAGAACAGAGACAGCTACTCACCCATTTCCTTAACACTTCTGGTTGCTTATGAGAAATCAGTATTTCATGACCAATAAGGTTTGGGTTACAAATAAGAAAGAAAAATACTAAAAAATAGCAAAGGGTTTCTTCGAAGAAAGAAAACGTGGATGGTACAGGATCTAATTGGATTTTGCATTACAGAAATATCAGAGGGCAGTGAACTGCACATCTTTGAGCCCTCTAAACTTTTTTACACAGGTTGCCATCTCACCCCTCTCTTTTCAGTCTGGTCTTAGCCTGTCATTCCCCCTTCCTTCTTAGGGTCAACATTTGCTGTTGAAAGAGTGTGACGGCTGATAACTCACACCTAGCATTACCCAAATTCTTCCAGTACTGGTCACCTTGCTGTAGGCTGCCGTACTGCCATGCCATAGCAAAAACAAATCTGCCTGTGCTAGAAGGAAGGTGCCTGATGGTAAATGTCACCAAGAACACTGTAAAGGAGGGAGGTTTGGGGAAGATTATCTCATTGCTACTCTTTAAAAACTTTACTTGGTCTACCTATTCATGACCAGAGTAATACTAACACATAGGAAATAATTGCCAAGGTATGCGATCTCTCATTGTTTATTTCAACCTTATGACTAAATATCCCCTCTTTCCTTCCCTCTCTTCCTTTCTTCTTTCCCCAAAGGTCTGGAAAACTTCTACTAAAATTGTAATTTATCAGTGACCAAGATTGAATCCACGTTATACTTGACTGTCTTGCCTTTAAAAATAGGTCATAAGGAAAAAAAAAAAAAAAAAAAGGCCCATGTCTTTTTTCAAAAAGCATGACTCATTTACTTCTACCATTAGCTGTGTCATTCACCAAGATCCACAAGACACCAGCTCCACTGGTTCCATGTGAGTTCTTGATGACCACTCTCAAAACCTAACTCCAAAAAACAAGGCCTCTGCCATGTTGTTATTGACCCTTGGCACAAACCTGGAAATAAAGACCTCTTTATTTAAGACCTATTTATTTAAGAGATGTAATAAACTTACACCTTGAACACAACAAAACAAACATCTTCCTCATCTTATAGGGCTACGTGATTGGGGTGGAGGACTGGCTCTAGCTAAAAGACAGCAGCCTGGCTTCAGATACACTATTGTCTTTGAAATCAAGTTTCTCTGATTATTATTCTCTTTATATTAATTACATAGAGGGATTGTTCAAAGGTATCCCAGAGTTACTAGTGTCAGAGCCTATGGTTCCCACGGGTGGTTTTTTTCCTGACTCTTGCAAATTCCTACCACAGCACACAAACCCACACTCCCCTCTTTTAAGACAAACCCAAGAAAACTACAGTTTTCAGACTCTATCCTAAGACACCAGAAATCTGCTCTCCCTTGTTGTGCGTGTCCATCTGCTTGGGAAAATACCCACCGTAACTTGAACATCACTATCCTTTGCCCACAGATACATTAACTTCTTCAATCACATCGGCAGGTCTTGACCAGCAGATCGAGACAGAATTACTGCCCAGTCCTGTGGTAACTAGGTAATTCCCTTTTCAGTTTCTTCTGGCCAGATTTTGTTTCAGACTTCTCCATCAGTCATAAAGGTAGTGCTTTTAACACACACCTAAAGTCATCCTTTCCTCCAAGCCAAATTTTCTAGTCTCATCTGCTCCTTGTACCCCATGTGTCAGTGGGCAAATCACAAAGGGTTAAATAATTACAAATGTCTCATAGCACAGGGCCAGCAAATAAGATGATTGTAAGTGATCAGATTATCTGATCATACATTTTTCCTTAATGGTTGGAAGATGAAGTGGTAACAGAAATAACATTTTATACCTCTTTGGTCTGCATCACTGTAGTATCTATGTGTTCTTATCTTTTGTTTTGTTTCTTACCCAATTTTTTCTCCTGGTTTGAAAGCCCACTTGTAAATATTTGGAAGAGCTATGGAGCAGATGGTTCATGGTTAGATCAGAGCATTGCCCTGTGTGGTCCCTTTCCTCTCTACAAAAAAAAGATGAGCTCTGCAACTAGCCATTGATTAGATCCAGGAGCAGAGTAGCAGGGTTATCTACAACCCTTGAACATGGTTCAGAGATGAGGATTACTGAACAATGCTCCAAACTCAGGAAAGACTAAAATACTCAAAGAACAGATGATGGAATCTCAAGAAATACATAATTGGACAAATATCTCTTAATACTAGTCACTCTTTATTGTCAATATTGTGTGCAAAACAAGAAAATACATTCTAATTGCAGTGACTTGGTATCAGGTGCATGATGTCAGATCAACTTGCTCTGACCAGTTCCACGTTCACTTCATCATGCACAGACTGGGCCATGAGGGACTTCAACCTGCCTTGCAGTCTCTCAGGGGTGAGATTTTGTGGCTAGTCATTGTAGTGCCTTTGTTTTTTAAAAGAAGGATAATGCAGAGGAAGTTATGTCTCATGGTAATTATTATATTTAGTCCAGAGCTACAGCATTATGTATGTTGCTTAAGTAATTGCCAGTGAATTCACTGAGGGAAATAAACAGCAATAAAAAGGTTCTATTCAACATAAAGTGAAGCTTATTTAATTTATGGCATGCAAATCACTTGGCAACTTATTGTTTAATATTGATAACTTTTTTTCCCAGCTGTGGTTTAATACATGGAGCTTTTGATTTAGCAAAGAGGTACAGAGAGGGAAAAGCATTCAGGATTGTAAGGCTGTGCCATAGCATGATAGAAATATATTGCACCAGATGGGGTCATTCCCTCCTGTCCTCTGTGCTGAGGCAGCACCCATAAATCTAAAGTATCTGAAAAAATCTATATTGTCTTTAAAAGCTTTAGTGAAGGAGATTACATAATCCCTTTAGCTGACATGTTTCTATACTAACACGAATTTATGGCATTAGAAGATTTCCCTAATATCTGACCTAAAATTCTGTCTTTGAGGGAAAAAAAGGAGAACACAGTCTGCCTTGTAACAGTTTTTTACATTTTGGAATACTGTCATCCATCTTCCCTTTTTAGATTCAATAAAGCTAAATTAAAACATTCATTCTCTTACTTTCCTCTGGACTATAACCCTGTGCTAGAGAAGTGTATCTGAAACCCAGCACATTGCTCCAGTTTAGAACTCACCAGAACTTAGTAAACAGATAAAATATTGTCCCGTGTTTTGCAGGAAATATTATTGTTAGTATATCACATCACCAGATTTGCTTTATTTAAAATAGTATCACTTTGTAGATCATCGTTGATCTGTTGTCCGACATAATTCTTACACTTTTCTTATTAAACTGCTGCCTAATCAGGTTTTTGAATTTTGCAGTTATGCATCTGATTTCCCCTTTCTGCTACAATGATTTACACTTCCCATTTCTGAATTTCATTGTGTTGATTTTGAGTTGTTTTCCAGTTTAACAAGAATAAAAAAATTAACATTTAATCCTTGCCTCTAGCCTGCCACCCTTCCTAGGTTGGTATCATTTGAAAATTTGATAAGCATGTTTGTTTAACATCTCCCAAGCTTTCAGTGAAAATATTAAATAGAACCTGGGTTTGGGCAAACGAAGCGTGAGTCCCTCCTGAGGGTCCTGCCCGTGTGAGAGCACATCCCAGACAGCTGTTCTCTGAATAGACTTTCTAACTGCTCCTAGTTTCAGCTCACATTGGTCTTACCTATATCACACTTCCTTACCCTGCTTATGGAAACAGTGCGTGGACAGTAGGATCAACTCTTCCCTCCTTATACATGCTGCAAAAAACCCACATTAATTTGCTTTGGCTTTATTTGGATGCAACAGCTTCATGGTGAGCAGTTCTTTATTTTTTTACTTCATCATCTCACTGTTTACGACCTGATTACTTAATAACGTCTTCCAGTAGTTTTCTGACTACTTAAGCTGACTGATCAAGAATTCCTCCAATTTTCCCATATTCCTTTATTATGAAAAGGTGTTTTGTTTATCTTTCCTTTTGTCTTTCATGGTTTCCCAAAGATGCTCGTTGTTCATTCTGCTCAGTTTTGAGAAGGTCTTTATGTATCCTAGGGTGAATTTTTGAGGTGTTACTGACATTCATTGATCTTGTTCACATAAACGCTGTTTGCTTAGTTTCTGTGGATGCCTGGCTTTGGGAAAACACAACATTATTATCTTTAATTTTCTAGATTTTTTTCCCCAAAGTTGATTAGCACCCTGAGTTCCTATTAAGGATGCTAAAATTTTTGATTATTAAAGATACCTCATGAGATCTGGTCTTGTTAAACTACCTGTCTTTTAATCATAGAATGTGGGCCTCTTCCTATAGGTGTTTGAATATCTCCAGTGTTTACTGATGCTGTTGGGAGGGCAGTGCTTCCCTTGCCATAGGTTTTCTCCCCAACCTGTAAAATCACATGCAATACCATTCTTAAAAAAAAAGTATATATATATATATATATATATATATATATATATATAAAATCCCATTATATTCTGGATCATCTGCTTAGAAGAATGCTTATTGGTTGGTCTTATTTATAATTTGGCTGATTGCTCTGTTTACCACAGCTTTTATGCCTTTCAAATGTTATTAGGTTGTCACTCTCCTATGTTCATTCCCGCTTATTCATGCTTGGCTTAGCTCTATTAGCTTATTTGATGCCTTTAATTCTAAATCTTCACTGGCATGATCACAGTATATCCATTTTCAAATTATCACATTAATATCTCCCATTCCCCAGATTTCTTTAAAGCAAGTAATTGACTGTAATCAAGGGTCTGAATGTTTTTCGTGCAGCTGCAGTTTCATCTGTCTGCTGCAAAGCTTTTATTACAAAGCAAGGAAAACAAGCAAACAAAATAATTTCTTTTACCATGGGCTTTTCCATGAAGGGCTGCTTCAATTTGAAAAGGCACCAGGTAAAGTTAAGCAACATTCTCATGCCAAACATATATTACTGCCTCAAAAATTATATCTTTAATGTAAATTAAACCACTGCAAATACCCTGATAAAAAAGTAAAACATGATGAAAATAGAATTTTGTTTTTAATTTTATTCAAAAATATGTATTGGACAAATTTCACTCTTTGAATCTCCACCTCTGGCATCAAATCCAATATTAAAAGAAGACTTTTCTATATTGCTTAAGCTCCTGAGCATTTGTCGTAGGGTCACAGGCCAGAGGAGATTAGGTTCTTGTTTAAATTTTTAACATCATTCTACAGCGTTATTTATTTATAATTTATAAATGAAACCAAAACAAAACATTTTATTGTTTAATGAAATACTGAAGAAACACTGTGCAAAAATAAGCTAATCTTCCAACATCTTTTTATAATAGGTAACTGTAATTTTTTATGAAGAACAAAAGAGAAAGAGAAATTAATTTGCCAGACACCAAGATGCTGATACAGGACACAAGGAGACAGTGGCAAGCCAGAATCTTATACAGGGATTCACTCTGCCACTGCAAAACATGTTTGATACTTGTGTGTAGTTATACATAATTTTTTTAAAATAGTCTTGCATCATCAAGAACTCACAAAACTTTTAAAACACTTTCTCAACACAAACAGTAAGGAAATACTTGTCTCTTACTCAGCCCATTTTCTCAATGTCAAATTCTTAGTACACTGCGTGAGCGTCTACTAATTGATCCACTAAATTCTAAGCTTCATACAATGGCAGACCCTTTCCTGTGGCTTTTCCATTCTCCATTTCCCACCATTTTGTGTGATGGAATACTTTTAAACAGTATTTTTCCGTGCATGTTATGCAGAAAGGTGGTTTTGTGGCTGGCATGACCTCCCGTGGATTAGAGCTACATGGAGTTTCTCTGATTTATTAATCAGTGGTGACTTCAGTAGGAATGGAGCGCCAGCCCTTGGCCTTGAAGACATCCACATGCTCTTTCTGGATCCGATGCTGTGAAGTACTTTCACACGAGTCTGCTTTTAAAATGCCTTATAAATGACACTTTCCATTAAACTCTCCAGAACACTTCAAGCTTGCTAATGTTGTGATCAGATTCTGAATGATAGCCAGGTTTAGTATCATTTATTTTACCTGGCTTGATTCCTAGCACTAAGTCCACAGTGTCCTCTGCTCTTGTTAGTTTGTCAAATAAGCATATACTGTCTGCAAACGATACCCTCTTTCTCCAAGGACACTACTTTCATGGTATCTGTGACTCTTAGTTGCCCTTATTATAGGCTCAAACTTATTATTTTATGTATTATTACGTAAATTATGATAAACTATTGACATTAAGGAACTGAATCATGAACCCAGAGCAATCAATAATTATGCTGAGAAAACAGGTGCTACCCTATTTCAAGCTTCCTTGTAACAGTCCTGTGCTTCATTAACTGTGGATGTTCACCAAAAATATTGTATTTTTTTTCCTTGCTCACACCTTTATATACCTCCTTGGTTGTTATTTTATAGCAGTGGACATTCCCTACTTATTTTCCCTACAGTGGGGAAGCTTCAGGTCCTTCTAGATGAAGACTGAGAAGAGCTACGGGAGATGAATCATAGAATCATAGAACAGTTTAGGTAGGAAGTGACCTTAAAGATCTTCTAGTTTCACCCCCACTGCCACAGGCAGGGACACCTTCCACTAGACCAGCTTGCTCAAAGCTCCGTCCAGCCTGGCCTTGGACACTGCCAGGGATGGGGCATGAACAGAACTGCAAAATAGGTTGTTATTGAAAACTTCATGAGAAAAAAAAAAAAAAAGTTGCTTTTTTTTTTTTTTTAGGGTTGGCTGTATTAGCTAGATGTTTTTAGAGTATCCATTTGGTTGGTATCTGCAGTGCCTCAGTTGCTAAATCTTTTTATCATTTCTTCAACTGCAGCTATTGTATTTTTTGCAAGAGCCTCTGTTCTGATTAAGGGTCTTTCCTCCTAAAGCACCCACTGCCCAAACATTACTTCCATATAGGTTTGATATACTTCCTGCCAATTTTCGTACCACTCAATCAGAGATACACATTAGATTTTCTGCGAGCATCTCTGGTTTAAGAAATGCTGAACATCTGCTCAGTGGTTCCTTGCCTTACATGTGATTTTATTACTTCTCTTAGGCGTTCTCTCCCCCCTCTGCCTTTCTAAGAGAGTCCTTACATTTTTTCATCCTGAAAACTAAGGCCAACCGGAGTCTTTCATCCCTATATTGTGAATATACATGTGCAAAGAATGTCCCCTGAAGCTTGAAACAGGACTTCACAGGGCTATAGCACTTTTCAGGAACTTAATCCTCATCTACATAGATCAGATGGTGCTCAGGAACAGAAACAAAAGAAAAGAAGAAACAATCAAAACCAAACCACTCATGAAATATCAACGTTAACTTTTTTACCCAAAATACTTTACCTATACAGTCTTGGTCTGTCCATGGGAGGTTTAAGGTTCCCCAAACAGCTTGTTTTTCTTTAACGGACAAGTAATTTCACTAACATACATGTAAATATACATACATGTAAAGCAAACAAATTTTTTTTAAAAAATAGTGGATTGAAAACTAAAATATTTATCTTTATAGTGTCTGCAGAAATATTACAGCTTTTCATGAAAAAGCTGATTTTCCCTAAAATGATTTGTGTCATCAGGTAAAACCTCCATAATTCATCTTCGTTGACAAAAAAAAGGAATTGAGAGCAGAGACAAAGGATGCAAGAATAAATTGACCATTCACTGCATATCAAAGAGAGCAATCACAACAGACACCGAGTCCCTGTGCAGTGCACTATTCACCACACCAGTCTGCCTGGCTGGTTCTTTCCCTTACAGTTAATCTACAGTTAATTTCAAAGTCAAACAATTGCAACAGAAGATATTAAAAAAACATTCAAATAATATTCCTTTTAACAGAATCTATCTGCTTCACATATTGAAGTGTGTTCTGTTTAAGCAGATAACAAGAATGAAAAGTGTTAAATATTCTAATAGAAATGTACATTTCACTGATATACTGAAAGATAGACCACAGGTTAGGTTTTTTTTTCTGTAGATCTCCCAGGTTTTTATATAAATGCAGCTTATAGCTGGAAATTGTATTAATGCTTTGTCCCTCCAATGGAGCTAGTGAACCTAACAATTGCTTTTTCACAGATATTTACAATTACATAATTGGTTTTATTTTAAATCTCCTGATATCTATAGAAAACAAATGTAACAGTACCATGCTAGAGATAATAGGACCATAAATTTAAAGTCTGTCAAATAACTGAATGGAAGCCTATTGTACACATTTATGTATATTTTATATTCTATTTTCCACAAGTCTTTAGAATTGAGGGTAAAATTTAATAGGCCTCTAAATCAGAGGTGACGTGATTTATAAAATATGCAAATGTAATCTTTCTTCAGAAAAAAAAATAAAATCAGAATAAAACATCTTTTATCCACAAAGATAAGTGTGTGAACATGCCTAACAAAATCTCATTACATCATATGACCTTTACATGTTCATAATGCTCTTGACTAGCTTAACAAAGAAAGTCTTCCTAGAAAATGAAATAAGTCTTTAAGTTTAGTCCTTTTGGTTACACATATGGCCAAGTACTTAGCTAAATAAAACATACATTTTTTTTCTATTTTTTCACCATTAAGATATATCTTTAAGGTTCAGCCAAGCTTTCTACCATCATCTGTTTTTCTTCATTTGTTGCAGGCATTTAGAACTGGACACCATAAAATATCCTTCTTTTTTTCTTTTTTTTCCTTTAAAAAAAAAAAAAAACCACAAACAAAAACAACAAAAAAAACAACAAAACCAAACAAAACCCCAAACAAACTCATTTCATTAGTCACAGGGGTGAACACAAAGAAAACAGTGTTGAACCGGAAGAAATGGCAAAGATGCTTTCAAAAGTTCTCACTGCTTGTTTACAAACTCCCACTGAAGGTGAATACTACCTACAGTATTAACTGAGCCAGGCTACATCTCTTTATTACTCAATGTGTGCCTTACAGGGCAGCACCTCTAGAAATTCCCCATAATATACAGCCTCCAGTTTGGAAAGCCAAACCCAAAATACCCAGAAATTCTTCACTCATATTAGTGCAGTGGTCTTGAGCAATTTTTCTTCCGTCAGTCTTTTTTGTGCAGAACTAATTTCAAGAGTAGGCAAAACTGCACCTATCTTATGTCTTAGTGTAAGCGTGACTACGTCAGGTGTTCTCCAGCAACTCAGAGGGCTGTCAGTGGGTTATGTCAACCAAAGTCTGTGGTCAGATAAAACTGTAATGGACTTAATATACAAATGTGTATGCATTTGACCAGATGCCAGTTCCTGTATGCCTTTATTAAAGCCTTGCCCAAGTAGTAAATTCTGCTTTAATATTATTATAGTTTTAGTTATTAACATAACCAAATTATTTTTAGATTAATCGTATTATTCGCCTCATTAATGTACACCCAGCTCTCTCTCTGAATTTGACTATGGAAAATCATAGTGTAGAAAATAAAAAGCAAGATTATAAATCTAAAAATGTTGCGCTTACGGAGTTGAGGAGGATTTTACTGAAGAATCACCCACTTCAGACACCCCTGTCTTTTGAAATAGTCCTAGGTGTGGGCTGAGAACCCCCCTGTGAACCTTGCAGTGTTGTCCCTGATGTTTTGTTGTTGATTGGTTTTTTTTGTGTGTGGTTTTTGTTTGTTTGTTTGGTTGGTTGGTTGGTTGGTTTTTTTTTTTTCCTAGTACTTTTGTTTCTTATATTGTGAAACACAGGAAATATACTATACTGTTTGTGCATTGTTCTCCAGTCAAAACTGTAAAAGTAACCTGTACCTTTGGCATTGCCAAGCATCTGAGTGCCAGATTTGTCATCCAGCACCATCACTATCATGTTTGGTTAGAAATACTGAATATATTAGCTTTTTACCTTCGATACTCTTCCTAGTTCCCATGAGCCACTTTAGATATTATGGGGGTTCCTGGGAAGCAGTTAGAGTTCTCCAGGGAAAGGGTATGGAGAAAATCACTGAAGAAGGCCAGACATAGGTGTCTGCCTCCATTGCTGATGTATATGAGAGTTCTAAGCAGAAGCAGAAGTGGTTCTCCCAAACATCCTGGACACTGAAAGCCTCCTTGGCTAGGTTAAGACCTCTTCTCCAAGTCACTATGATACTCATAGCCCCTCTCACACTGATTGCATCTCAGCCTTTGAACAATGGCTTTTTTTTTGAACTTCAAGAGTGCTAGTAAATTTTAGGCCATCATCTCCACCAGGCTTACATGAGCTGAGTCATGGCATGGGAAACTATGAATGTTTGTCTGTCTTAACCCTGGACACCACTAGTCTTGACTATATTAACAAATGATGACACTTGGTTCTTCCTCCCATTCTTCCTGGGTTTAGTTTAAAATATTCCATGAAAATACTCAATTTCAAAATACTCCTTGAAAATTTGTCAGTTTTGATCATTGTGCTTCAACAATCAGATTATTGCAGCAAAGTGTACAGAAACATAAGTAGTGTGGAATAAAGTCAAGGAAATAAGATGCTTTGAATGCTGTTTCAGTAATTCATATTAGTACTTTCGTGTCAAGTGTTATCAGGCAATAATTCAGGCTTTTTAATTACAGGAAACATTGAAATGGACATTTACAGGTAAAAGACACATCCTAAAAAGTGTTGGCTTTTTATTACCATATAATGAAAAATCCTCTTTCACAGGAAACACGCCTAGTTATCTACTAGATGAAAATAAAAGTATGAGTAAAGAAATCCAACATATGGCCTGAATCCAGTTCCTCTGATCTATCCAGTATACTGGTGACAGAGATGCTGGATTTTACAACATGAGATCAAAAAAAAATCTGGAAAACAGCAGTAGGTATAGTAACATAATGCTTGCTAATACAGACCTAAAATATTTTGTCAGTAGTGTATGGTCTATGTAATGTTGTTGAAAGGTTATCCAAGTTCTTATCTGTTTTGAACATCATTAAAATCTGAGGGTAGGAATTGTTTACATTTTCTTTCCTTCAATGCAGAGTGCATTATATGCTGTTATTTAACAACATAAAATTACGAAGTGATGGCATTAGAGAAACTAGATTACATATACAAAATTCCAAAATGAGGCCCTGAAAAAATACTGAAAGGAGTAATGGTAGCCTATGCCTTAATGATCTTTGACCTCTCACTTTTTATAGCACATGAGTGAATCCATGCGTTCAGTGTTCAAACCACTTATTTCCTATGTAGGATCCTTTCTTTCCTTTCTTTCTCCCTTCTTTCTGTTTCTTCCATTTCAATTTATGCCTGCCTCTGCTAGATGTTGACATTTTTATTATAGTAAAATATACTTTGAATTGTCACCAGTCCCTTGTACTTCCACAGGACAGGTCACTGATTCATCTGCAGGCTGCCCTGCATCTAAGCTGCATGCCAGCCTGGATATCTAGGGAGACTACTTTGTCAGTAGCCTGTGCTGTGTGACAAGTTGACCCCTCTGACATGTTAATTCCACCAGACTTCCTTATACTGTCATGAATTTGCCTGCCTTAGCCTTTTAGGATGTTTTTTGTGACCAGGACATGTACACGCGTGCTGCTGTCCATCGGGGTGGAAGAGCAGTCTGGCGGGGAAAGGCAGGAGCAGATGTATTGGCACTTTTGTATCTTGCCTACTGTTGCATCTCTGGGCCATTCTCCCCTCCTCAAACTCCTTTCCTCCATGTGCTTGTAGCAGTGGGACACTAACTGGCTTTGAAGACCAGTCTGTGCTGGACTTCCATAAGACTCTTGTCAACATTGCCCTTTTTCTCTACCCTTGATATACCACAGTCTCAGCATGGGAAGGTTTAGCACAGAACCTTGGTCAGAGGGATTTTGGGGACAGGCCTGCTCTCCACA
This sequence comes from Falco punctatus, assembly GCF_963210335.1. NCBI lineage: Eukaryota > Metazoa > Chordata > Aves > Falconiformes > Falconidae > Falco > Falco punctatus. Next base: position 84,219,641 of record NC_137584.1, read on the forward strand.
GTTTGTCAACCGGGCTGTCATCTGAAGCAGATAGGAGAAACCTTCTCATGGGCTGGAAAAGATGTGGCAGCCACTGGCTTATGCATACCAGGTACACAGCCAGGGGCTGATGTCTTCCCTTGGAGACCAAGGGTCCAGCTCTCCCTCCCAGGAGTCCGTGATCACACCACAAATGAGGTCCATCAAAGGCTACGGGCAGTACCACGTGCTGGGGTTGAAGCATCTTACTCTCAGCCACAGCATCACTCAGTAATTCTACAGTCTTAAATTAGGTATCTAGGCTCTAGAGGAATTCACAGACAGTTAATGTGTAAGAAATGATGAAGAAATCAAACGTCACAGTCTTGTCATTAAGCTGCTTCAGAGGGGCAAATCCTGACTGGGATTTTCAACCTGAAACACTGTTCTGGAGCTACGTGTGGTCCTCAGGCCCTCTTCATGCAGCACAGCCCAAGGAACTGGTGGTTGTAAGCGACTTGCCCTGCGGTTAACACTCAACTAGGATGCAGTGAAAAAAAGTTTAATTTCTTCCTCTGACAAAGGAGAGTGAAAGATCTGCTCTGATTGACATAATTGAATATTAATCAGACCATGAAGAGAAAACAAAAGGCCTGCATATGGGTTAGAGCATTTGTGTAGGTGTCAAACATGTTTAAATATTTTATAATAACCATCCCCCGGACCTCAGCATCAGTTCTCCCAGGTGAATGCCCTTCTCTTCTCTGTGAGCAGCCCAGTCTGCTTCAACACCTTCTGAATCTAGCTGGCTAGTTACACTAAAGACAGGGGGGAAAAAAAATGTATGGAAAATATTTGCAGAAGTGGGTTTCCCGAAGGAGTGTGGGTGTTCAATAGTCCTGCAGTCTCCCTTCCATGACTTTTTCCTATTAATCTTAAAAATAAAGCAGCAACTGTCTTTCAGCTCTTCTTTTTTGTTTTCCTACCTTTTTTTCTTGTGGAAAAAGGAGCATCTAACATGCACACACTCAATAATGTATAGCTTAAGATAGAAAAAAGAAAAATTAATTCAGAAAGTTGATTTTGGCAACAAGATCTGTTATACATTTACAATTGGAAACACTCATAATTTATCTGAGCCTTAGGTACATCCTTAAACAATGTGAAGGATCCCTCAGATGTGTCCATTAGAAGGACAGATACAGATGTTGGCATTTTTGAAAATTCATAGGTAACCTTGCAAATCTTTTTCTACCATGCCTTAAGGAGTCTTTCTACTTCACTTGTTGTTTACATGGGGCTAGAGCTCCAGCAAGGAGGTTGTAGATGGGGGGGGGAGGGGGGGGGGGCGGGGGGGAAGGCTTGCTTGTTCACCTATGCTCACAGATTGCCCTGATGCAAAAATTAATCCTTCAGCAGAGAGAAGCTGGGGTGGGAGAATAGGGGTAAAGCTGCTACATTGACAGTGAGAGCACACCCCTGCTCCCTTTGGCTCTGTGCTAAGAGTGCATCCTTTCTTGGCACAGTAAGGAGCAGAGAGGTCATCTTTGTCAGGGCATGCTTGACATCAGGGGTGAGACATCATCTATGAGGTGTCCTGACAGAGACATGAAAACTTTCTAGTAATGAACCTGTGGTCCTCAGCAGAAGGCGGTAAAAGAGAAGGTGGAAAGCCATAAGCAGCTAAGACAATAAGAGGAGCTACCATGTAATTAACAATGGAAAATGTGCATTTTCCTTTCATTGAAGGCAACCTCAAAAGTTGCATTGAGATTGGAATCGGGTAACTGTCTGGCTCTACGGTAACGCTGAACTAATAAAGCATTGGCATCTATCATTTCAGTCGTTTTGACAATCATCATTTTTGTCTAAAACTGGAAGCTGCTGTTTCTTATGCTGTCATTAGTGATTGTCACCTGGAAGAAGCACTCACTTATCAGCTGAGAACGAGGGTGATCATTCCCCCAGCAAAGCCTTACCTGTGTCACTGTGCCCTTGATGCTCCTGCACTGGTCTATGCTCATTTCGACATTTATCTCTGGCTTTTTCTACACCAGATTTTCTTCTTATCAGTCACACTGGCTGTGGAAAATTAGCCTCTTTTTTTATGAGAGACTGTGAGAAGGGCACTTTAAAAAGATTTCTGTTAATTTTGCCTTTTTCAAGTACATGTTGTAGGCCTTATGAAACTAGCAGTGGCTTTTAAACCATTCTGCAAGCAAATGAATCACATTACTTTAAAAAACTCCTATTGTTTTGTCCATATCAATGATGGGGAGATCTCAGAGATGAGATGACAGCCCATATGATCTGTGAAATGGAATCACAATTTTCAACAGAAAGTTCATCTGACAAGCCAGGGACATCCCTCAAGTTGCTAAATATGCCAAAATATATTAGTATCTTCAGTGAATATTTAACACATCTATAAAAAGTGATAATCCTCCTTCACCTTTTAAAACACAACTAACAATCCACAGTTCATTAGTTCACTGCCTTTGCTTTATAAATCAGAAGCAAGCAGTAAAAAAGAAATGAAAGTATTTAATTTTTAACAAATATGTTTCAAATGTCTTCATACTTTAAGGTGATTTAAAATTAACAAATTTGGTTTGTAAAATGTGACCAATCTCAAAAACTTCATCAAGAAGCAACACAAGGGAAAAAAAAAAAAAAAAAAAGAGTGACTCTTTCCATATTAAAAAACAATGCTTTTAAAGGCTGAAGGCAAAGACTTTTCACATTTTGAATGTCACTGTCTTGCTAATAGCTCTTTAGACTGCAACTTCACAGCAATGATGCACTGTTTCATATTCGCTGCCTCTAGCTGAATTCTGTCTTGATTTTTACTCATCTCAGATCCCTAACACTCAACTTAATAACACCGTCAACCCAGAGTACTTTCACTTCAGAAGTGAAAACGTAGAGGTGGCTAGTTCTAGTCCAGTATTTCCTTTAAATAGCACTTTTCAAGGGAGCAACATTCAGGAAAAAATAACTCAAGATAATGCACAACAAAGTACTTAGGTACGACTGTATTTTAATACATATGGAACATAAAATTAGAAGAGTAGAAGGAAAGAATTCTAGCTGTTACCAGTACTATTAACAATGTCTTATTCACCAAGGCAAGTTTGCCAGGCTCAGTCCTGCATTTAAAAGGTGCAGCTCTGTAATAGTTATGTGTTAAGTATCTCACATCCATAGCAGATGCTAAGCAGTTCAGAGGGCTTATTTGTAAACATTACCTACTTAATATTCAGGAAATTACATAGATTCAAGAAAACTGGGAGGTGAAAATCACGTGCAGCAACACTTAATCATTACAGCATAGTCCAAGGCCAGTGACTTCTAATCTTGATCCTGACGTTGGCTTGTTCGACCTCCTTTTGTTCGTTTTCTGACCTGTAAAACAGAGGTAACATTTCACTTTGGTACTAAGATCTTTAGATATAGAAAACTGAATAATGTAAAAAAGACCATTGGTACATGCAACTTTTTTGTCACAGTATTCCTTATGTTTTCCCTGAGATACATACACCAAAAAATACAGATTTTTTGTATTTTTACACCCAGACTGTAAATTCTCACATATATTGACACTGAACAGACCAAAACGCTCAGATTAACTTTGAGAGTTGGGAAAGAAAGTCGTTCAATTTTGCTTGAACTGACAAAGAAATTTTACATCATAAAAAACCTGAGTTGACATGGAGAAATGAGAATTGAATCATGGATTTGAAAGCTGTCATGATTTTCTTTTAATAAATATATATATTTTTAGTAATATGTTTGTGAGCTATTTCTTAGCCTTTTGTGTATAAATACCATAGCAAAACCATTGCTAGGGGGAAAGTTATCATTCGTTGCCGAGTGTTAAACTAACTCTGGAGCTTCATTCAGATGTGCTGAATGTTGCTGTTTTTCTGTGAAGTGTAGGTCTGGAAATAAAGAATGACATAATAATTCATTTTTCAGCAGCAGAGTAAATCATTGAGAAAGTCAGAATTTACCCAAATGGGTGAAAACTTAAGAGCACAAACTGGAGTCCGTACACACATATATTCAACTGCTAGTTGAATATAGTTAGCTATATAGATATATAGTTATAAAATAGTAATATATTCAACCAGCTTTGAACAACTAAATAGGATACCAAATCCCAAGGGATAAATGGGTTCTCGGATTTTGACTTCTTCCCACCCTTGCTGCTGCGCTGCAGGGATGCGACAGCAGCCTGCACGGGACAAGAGATGCTGCTGCTCCCCGAGCCGCAGCCTCAGGATCCAGGTGGGGGTATATCCTGGCTCAGCACCCAGCCACAATCACACTGTCTTTGCCAGCAGCAGCCCAGAAAACAGCCATTAGACTAAACGTTTCAGACATGCCAGAGGGGGTTGCCAAAGGACCTGTCAGCTGTCAGCCAGGAGACAATCACCTTGTGGCTTGGCTTGGTCTGTGCTGGGACAGAAATACGATAACCAAGTCTGAAAACTCTGCTGAGGTAAGGGACCTGGGCTGGGCTTCTGCGCCTTGATCAGCTCTCAGTTCAAAGTCTTCCCTAGTTTTCCCCAGCGGAGTTGTCTAATTTATGAAATGGGAGTGAAATCCTCATAACTGTTATGATGGGAAACTCTGAACATAAGCAGCTTCCTACGTTCATTACGTGCTTTATTTCTGAAGATTTATGTGGTGACACTGAGGCAAGCATTATGTACTCTCACATAACAAACGGATTTGTTAATTCTGCTCTTACTGAGACATAAACAGACCACACACCAATTGCAAAACATGAACTGCTGGATGATGTTCTGCTAGGTCGTAAGGCTTTGTCACACAAAATTACGCAGACTTGCACCAGGCTGTTTAGGAATTTTTCATTATTTTTTTTTTTTAATTTTATAAAGCTTTAACAAAATAAGAAGCAGAAATAAAAACATTATTCAAACCGGTAGAACATTTATTGTAGCAGTAGCATTTCTTGTCCAATAAACTATGGCAGTTTCTCTTGTCTGAAATACAATTCAACTTTTTAGGTTGGTTTATGGTTGGACCTTCCAATTTTTCTTCTGCTTTCAAAGTCACTTCAAACATACAGCTACAAAACTTGGCACTTCAAGATCAAACATTCTCTTCATTGCATGTGGCTCCAAGGGTTCTTCTGAGGGAAAAAAAATAGGCTGCAAGATCTAATGAGACTGAAGAATGAGGCAGTGCAGCTTCAGGTGATGGTTGGGTCACAGGAGGGAGGTTTAGGGACACTGCTCCTCAGCTGCAGCTGAGGGATTTTTGGAGGAAAACCCAGAAGTCAAGAGGGACGTAGGTTTATGGATGCTTATATTCAGATGACAGCTGTCAACAGATTCCCCCAGGTAAAAATCTATCCTAGAGGGGATGGAGGAGTGCTGGCAGGCTCTGCATTAGTGAAGAGCCATGAATTAGGCATTTTGAGAGTGTTAGTTGGCCTTTGGCTCATCTGAGGTTATTGAATCCAGCACAAATCTGTTCCTTAGCCAGTAGTGAAATAAATATCTGATTGTTCAAAAGATTATATTTTCCCATGAATTCTGTAATTTCCCTGATTGTTAGAAGGATCTTTTAGGAAAACACCACCAGAGTTAGAATGAGAATGTGTGTCTGGAACTCAGACCGTTGTGTTGCAGTGAGTAATAGGTATGAATCTAGAGAAAATTTCTCAAATGTAATAAGGAACATTTTACCTTCCTTCTCATCTCCCAGGAGCTTTCCCTCTACCACACAGTGGTCCTGGCATTTTGGTTATTGGTTGAAATAAGAGTCCAGTTTGCTGACAATGTCGTATTCCTGAAGAAACTACAAAATTTATCTCAGTTGCGCATTTTCATTTCCTCACCTGCAAGTCTTGAGTCGCTGTTTATTTTAGGCATTGCACTTCACTTTTAGAAGCTCATTTTATTGAACTTGTTGTGACAAATAACATATGACAATATGTTTAATGGAGCATTGAATGCCTTTGTGCATGAAGCCCGCCCAGAATTGGTTTTGTGAACTAGGTTGCTTAAACAATGCTTTAGCTAATATAGACAAGGCCTAAGAGAAGAAATTGTTTAAGCTGTTGAAATGTTCTACAGCTTGATGTCTTCACTCTCGAATACTCTGCTGGCTGGGAGGGTAGGTAAAGTCTCAATCACCTGTTAGAACACTGCCTTCATTGCTCTGCCCAGTGTGTTTATGTGGGTGTGAAATGACCATTGCAGTACGGAACTTTTTATTTTGATAATCTCTGTTGCCCTCTCAGCATTTCCTTCCCTGCATTACCTTCTAGCTGGTTTCATCTGATGTGAATACTCTGGGTGGAAAATTATGTTTCAAGGTCTGATTCTTGAATACCCAGATAACAGCACCTATTAATATAAGGTTGCGAGACCAGAGCAGACTTTAGCACAAAGCTGTTGGTGAGCTAGCATCAGTCACAAGGAGACAGTAAGGAGGTCAGGTTTCTTTTATTTTGTGGTTAATATGCCCTGAGTAATAACTACTAGACCTGAGTTGAGCGTGCACAGCATATGTGCTGGTTTCACGTGCCCGTGAGTTGGCTGACACTGCTCTCCTCCTCAGAGACAGCACATCGCAGCAAAGCTCATTCTGCAGGGGGGAGGTCACGAACAGAATAATTCCACACAGTTTTCATTAAAATTGTGTCAGGAGCAGAAAAATTGAGGCTTTTATGCATGTCTAAGAGAATATTAGACTTGTCAGAGATCTGTGAGCAACATGGAAATGTTACGAGTAGTTAAAATGTTTTTTTCTTCATTGAGGAATGAGAATTGGTCATTGGGGGATTGGAAGCGGTAACTGCTTTGAGAGACCAATTTGTGTGCAGGCAGATGGCTGATCCATTGTAGACAAGGTGTATCCTAAAGAAGTGGAAGCAAATAGGATAGAATAAGTTGATAGTAGGAACTATCCTGGATAACAAAGGAAGAGAAAGGGAAAACCCAGTGGCATAGAAAAGAAAACTAGAGATGGAAGATTAATTAGCCCAAATCAAAGCAGATAACCCACATTTTTTGTGCTTTTTCTTCTTTGGAGCTGACTGCATACAAGACCTTAAGCCCTCCTTTTTCATCAGTACGTGGCACTTCCAAACATCTAACCATGTTCGCATTGTTACAGTAAGGGAGTTGAAATGAACTGGATTGACTTTGTGCATCCCATACTGTGCTTTCTCTGATCCTGCCACCCTCAAAAGTGACCTCATCAAAGCATATTTATTACTTAGGAAGCCCTTTAGTCTGCCAGACTGGCCTTCCTCCTGAAGAATTTCTGCTGTTACTTCATTTTTTTGGAAAAAAAAAAAGCTCAATATTTAAGACAAATAAAAATAAATGCGTGTTTTTAACTGTTGCTGTAATATATTCAAGGAACTTGTTGCATGAAGAATCTGGACCAAAAAAAAAAATACAAAGAACATGAGTTTGCTGATGTTTTTTTTTTCTTTTTTTTTTTTCCCCCTACAGGAAATGAAGCAAAATGAAGAATAAACTAAAAAAAACACTGTGTTGCCCAGGTTTTAGATTTAGGTAGAATGGTTTAAGACTTCTAATAAAGTGATTCTTCAAAAGAAAAAAGAAATAGTCGGATGCATTTGACTGCTGATATCAGACAATTCTGAGTCACACCTTCCCAATATGCCAGAAAACTGGATGACGGCACCTCTGACCCAGGTCTAGTAGGGTTCACTATGACACAGGAATACCTAACACACAGAGCATAGCTGTTCAGTCTTTAGGAAATAAAAATCCCTGCACCATCAAAAGGGAAAGAAAGAAAGAAAAACCATTTTAGAAACTACATTAACATACAGAAGAAGAGAATTTTCTGACTATTTTCACTTCTGTTCGGCTTCACACTTCTGCAATGAGAAGATCTTGAGCATTTAAAAGTAACGTTTTCTAGCAAGATAAACAATGTGCACAAAGGTCGGGTGTTTGTTACTGTGAGTTACTCCTACCTAGAAGCAGCATAAGAAATGAGACAGTATGCAGTTTCCACAATATATTGTATCTATACTTCAGAAAGCCTGAAAAGAATGTGAAAATTATGCATCCATCCAGTCCTTTCAGAATTGATAGTACTGAATAATATTGTGGGACAAGTCATACAAAATGACAAACAAGCTATAAAATACATTTTCATATAAAGCAAAAAAAAAATAAATATTGTCATTTGAGCAGGAGGAAAATGAGCTTCACAAGAGGTACTGCTGACTTAAATCACTTCTTCAATAAGCTTGCACTGTTACACATCGTGGAAGGCCACTGGTTATAACCCTTGCAAATACGCAGTGTAAAAAAGACCTAATTCATATGACTCTCTGCTGGAAATCGTTAACTGTTACTCCAGAATAAAGCAGACTCATTCACTTGATCTGGGTACGCAAGAACAGATGTTTCCTAATTAGAATCTAATAGAAACTCATCAGCATTATGTATCTATTAGATTTGCAAGAGAAGACAAATCCCTCTGATATCCCTTAATGTTATCAGCCAAGTATATTAGCAATTAGAGCACAGAATATTTTCAGAAGACTTGGTGGTAAAAATAAAATACCTCTGTTTCATAGTGGTAGTAGAAAGGGAAAGATTTATGATTTCTTACTCAACATTTCATTTAGACCATATATACCTACAAGTAACATTAGAAATAGAGACAATGATTTCTTAGTAAACACATGGAACTTTACAATATATTAAATATAACGATTACAACTCTACATATATCATCAAGGGGATTTTTTTTTTTCACCTAACCTGCAAGCTTTGGTTGTTTTAGGAAACAAAAGTTTATGCATGACTAACTGAGAGATGATGATTGTGTGGAAAGGCAAGTAAACAATTTTTCACTGGTGAATTAGAGAAACATCCTCTGTGTACATAAATGCCTGAGAGGCAGGTGGAGTGCCTATTTGTGCTACTAGGGGCATGCATTATGCATTTAAATATCTTTCTTGCTCTCTCTGTGTTGCATTCGTTGGACTCACACTTCTGGAAACCATTTGATTTAACATATCTTTTGATTCTTGTACATAATAGCAGGAATACAAATCAAGGGACCCAGAGATATTTGAGTGTGATTTCGTCAGACTGCATATTAAACCAACATATACCCATCTTACTGCTGCTGCTGCTTCTTTCCTCGAAGCCCATGCCCTAGAAATCACCATCATTACGTGCCTCTGGACAGATCTTTAATGTCTGCCCAAGTTGTGGTTTATGGGCTTGAAGGTAAAAGTTATGTTGAATAGTGGCAGGTGTGGTCTGAGCTAATAAATAATTCCAAATCTAATCTAGTCTTGTGTATCCTTGACTGATAACTCATAATGAATTTAACATTCAGCAGACATTTGAAAATTCATCACTAACGGTCAGATGGAATAACCTGCTGTTCAGTTTGTGATGTATATTAACACTTTTGGCAGATCTAGAGGCTAAAATATTAAGTTAAACATTTCCTCACTAAAATCTCAATAGCTATACTACAGAAAGTAACATTTTAAAACTAGTAGATACATGTGTCTTTTTGGCCTATTTTTTAAGAGGTGAAATGAAAAGAGTAATGCCACTTAAATGAAAAATTATTGTAATAATAAAAAGCACATTTTTAAGGATATTTAAGAATGAAATTTCTTTTTTATCATTTTTGGTGTTCTGTACATGGAACATGCAAAGTAACTTCATAGTTTGAGTCCCCTAAGTCAACATTACACAGATGAAATCAAAGTAACAGACACCTCCAAGCAAATATCTTAGTCTTTCTCTCAGATTGCTTTATAGTCTTTCCCTTCAAGGACAGGTGTTTTAGCTGTTGTTCTAAGCTGTTGTTGTGCTAAGTTGTACTAAGTCTGAGCACTTGGTAATTTCCTCTTTAATTTGTCTCTGCAGGCTGCTTAAGATGACAAAATTTGAAGGCTGTCCAAAGGAAGATCAGACTTTTCAAAGCAGCATGACATCCACAGTAAATCCTGTATTCCTGCATGCCACCTAAAAATCTGGGGCTCAGAAATCCGTAGTGGTTACAGACCACGGATGTAACCATTCTTTCCATTACACTCGATGCACTAAGCAGTTGCCACCGTTTGCCCAGACTTCTGTTTCAAAGCTTTGTAAGGCTGCACTGCAGTCAATCACTCTCGAGGTGAAAAAGGCTTGGATCAGCAAAAAGCTGCATCTGAACAAAGTCCTTCTGTCTCAGCCGGAGTGGAGAAGTGAAAAACATTCTTTACCACTGCTGCCCTGCAACTATCTGTCCTCCACAGAAAAAAAACCAGCTACTATTGTGAATTCAAGCTAGAAAGGAAACATATGTGCCTGCAACCTCTCAGTGGCATGAGGTTTGGTGTGCAAGGTGGCCTCAGTTTTGTCTGTATCAGCACCCATCAGTGCCCCTTGGCCGTGCCCAGGCACTGGAGCAGGTGTTGAGTAGCACAGGTCACGTAGATCATGCAAAAGCTATTAACTTCTCTTCCAAGTACATTGCTGAGGCACTGGTGTGCTTCAGCAGAGTTCACAGAAGGTTTCTGCTTGCAATTGTGTTACAGCAACATAAGACCGCACGTGCCTGCTCCCTCATTGCACCCCTCTTCTTGTCACTGGGAGTCCCTGCATCTTCAGATCCATCAGCAAAGCTGCACGTCACAGTTACCCTGCCCTCATTCTGTCTAAGAGGTCTAGGTGAGTCTGAAGGCTTTCAAAGAGGGATGCTGATGCTTGGTTTTGGTTGGGTTTTTTTTTGTTTTGTTTTGTTTTGTTTTCCTTTCCCACCAAGTTCATTTGACAGCAGCAGCTTCCAGAAGGGAGCATGTGTGATGAAGCTGGCAGATCTGACAGGGAAATAATCTCCAGTGGGGAAGCAGTGATAATTTGCTTAGGGAGGCAGCATTTTATCTTCTCAAACAAAACCTTAGACACCTTAGGATAGTTGACCAGCTCCTGCCTCTTACTAGTTATGCTGCTTGCAGATCAATATTTTTATTGCTGTCAACACTTCCTCCTGCCCACTCCCCCCAAACCCCTAGTAGTATAGCAGTATGTAACTATCCTGCATTATGATTTTATATTTTGTAACAATTATAGGAAGAATTACACTTTTTAGTCCCTCTAACAGTTATTGTTTGGGTTTCCTATCAGTTACAAGCTATCCCCAAACAGTTCATCCACTTCTTTCCTTATTTAAAAACCAAACCAGACAATAAAGATGGATAGCTGTTCAGTTTTCCTTTTAATATTTCCCATGCAAATGTTTGTTTGTAGAGTACAATGTATAGAAATCAGTGATTTTTAACCTAAGAGTTCTTACATCTGTGCTCTTAGCGTGCAGAAGGGAATGCAAGTTGAGGAAAGGATGGCTGGCTGGGTGTTAAAAGTAATATATGTTCTGGCTGTCTGGGATTCTTGGCAGCTTTATGATTTGAGAGAGCACACTCTTTAAATGGTGCTCAAGCATTACAGAGGCTTACCCTTCTCCTCCCTCTACCTCTTCTTAGCACAAACTACTTCACTGACCTTTACATCTATAATTTGGCCCTGAGCATCTAAAGATGGATGAACTCATCTTGGAAACAAACGAGAACTGAGAGAGAGAAAAAGGCATGTGAGGATGTTTTACGTTCCCTGGAGCCCCTTGGTATTCAGCCCTCAATTCTGTGCTTGCTTGAGGAGATGATAATATTAAAAACTGAGAAGAATTACAAGCTAAACCTAGGCTTTCAGTGCTGTCGCTTCTGTGCTGCATTCCCTACTGTGCCTGTTGAAAATATGCCTTAACTTCTAGCATCTGATGCTGAAATGACATGAGGCATAGGAAATCAAGCCAGAGCAGAGCCACTGTGAGGTGCTTGCTTTCCACTTTAGATTTGGGTGTGTAGAAAGTGTATAAGGATTTTTCTTTTTTTTTCTTTTTTTTCTTTTTTTTTTTTTTTTCATGCAGTTCTGAGATCTAGCTGTACTGCAGACAGCCTGAATAATCGATATGATGGTCAAATCGCAGAAGACACTACCTACCCACTCATGGTTCTCAAAGCAGAAAAGAAGGCACTTTAATAAGAGTGAAAAAGCTTTCTTGATGTGTCAAGTATGTCAGTTTTCTGTGCAAAGTGAGAGCTGAGTCTTCACAGGATAAATCAGTCCAAGAAATAACACAGAGCTCTTATTCACTTTGGAGCAAAAAGAAAAAGCAGGCAGTCTTTTTAAAGCATAGCTTTGGTTCAAGCCAATCGATTAGTCATTAATCACATGCTTAATTTTAAAAGATTGAAATGCAAATAATTGTATAACATTACCTGAATTGTTTTTAAATCTATTAATCAAAATTCCTGTCTTGGATAGGAGTGCTAGTTGATACTTTACCCATGCTACATGCATTTCCATACTTACAGTCATTTATGCTCCCTCTGATCATCTTTGAGCAGGCTCTGCCTGGCACGGTTGTGTGCCCTAGTGAGAAAACAAGAACAGCAAGTCAAGCTCCTCTAGCTGTCCTTAATGGACTTTTGCAACAAAAAGGAGAATTTCCTCTTCCTAAATCCAAGAAGCATGCATGCCACCTAAAAGAGGCTGATGTGTCTGATAGGACCATTTCTCCCTCCTTTATTCACTATGCGGAGCTAAAATTGGATGGTAGCATTGCATCTGCCCTTACGTTCGGGGTGTCAGGCAAGCATCTGAAAAGCAGCCTGGTGGGATCTCCTCCGTGCCTCACCGTGAGCTGTATCAACAGGGCTCCTTCAGAACTCACCCTCCTCAAAAAGTGTTACTGAGCAGTGGTTCAATAAATCACCCTCTGGAAGGATGTCCTCACTGCCTGTATAATATCCTCATAAAGAATATGTTCCCAACCAACTTTTTTTCAATTAGGCTACACAGAGTTGTCTGAAACCCTCTACTGAAGATTTTAAGGTTATTTAACCTTAGGTTTACAGAGTTAAGGTTACAGTCAGCTCCCTTTAGATTTGGAGGTATAGCATCAGTCTTTTAGCGAAGGCAAATTTTACTCCCTATGCATAACTGAGGTATATCTACACAGTATCGAAAAAAAGGAGACTTTCAGGTGTGGAAGAACTACAGGTTGTTTCCACTTCTCTGATAACTTCCCATTCCTGTTACAGACTCACCTTTGAGAGAGACCAGTTTAAGAAGTATATTGGTGCCATTAAACTACTCATTTGCTGCCTTCCCAGGCAGTCAATTATTCAATAGTTTAAGGTAGATGTAAATTTGCAATAGGGTTGTTAGATTTAATGTTACTTTTACTGATAACCTGCAGTTTATATTGACTAAAATGCTATTTGAGCGGTGTTATTTTACTGTCATGAGGAAAAAAAAAAAAAAGCATTGTAAACACAGCTTCAAGCAAAGCATAATATACTGAGGATATGTTCACTTAATTTACTTGTTAAATATCCACTCAAACCATAAACAAATAGCTACTTGAAAGCCTCTGCATTATCTGCATTTCTATTTGGATTTAGCGACAATGACTTTCTGTTGTCAGTGGCATGTCTTTTAATTTATTTTATTGTTTAGTTTTCCTTGTCTTTTTGTTTCCCCTTAACTGACATGCTTTCAAAATTTATGGAGTTTTTCTTTTTTTAGGAATGTTGCTAAAGAGAAGCTTTAATTTAAAAATGTAAACAGTGCTTCCCTGGCAGGCACAGACACTGATGTGAAGGGCAAGCCAGATATAGCTCCAGTAGGAAAGCACGGGCTTAAAGTCCAAAATAAGAAGAGAGTATTTGCATTCCTCAGCATCTCTGAAAGGGGAGGAAACCTCGACTAGCTCTTTCTTTTGCAGCAATAAGCAAGAAAATTCTTTAGGTGAACCCTAGAGCTTTGCTCTAGGTGTTTGCTACCTGGGTGGGCTGAGCATCAGCTGCCATTCATACACCACAACATAACGTATTGGTGATAATTTGAGCTAGGGGAAAATAAGGTGGTTTGCATTAAATAATTCATCACGATCATTTATCAAAGGGTGAAGTATATTAGGATGGGCACAGAGTCAAGATGTTTAACTCTGCAAGAAAACATTTCTCCAATATCAGTGGACTCAGCCTCCGGTTCATAAAAAGCCTTTGCTCTTTCTTTCCACTTAACTTCAGAAACAGTATTCAACACCTGAAAAATATTTTAACAGAGGCTCACTTTTCTGGTGAAATGTGGATGTGTGAAAAGAAGGCTCTGGTAGTTTTTTTTAATAACTAAATTTTTTAAAAAGTGCAAATTGGAATAATTTTGCCTAATTTAATCCAAAAATTATGATAATTAACTAATACTGGTAAAAGCAAAGAACACCTTGCCTCAGAATATAACCTCTCTCTTACCATTAACATTAACTCTGGCATTGAAACACCTCTGTTTTGATGGGCCTTTGGCACTGTTGTGAACCTGCTGCTTAGGAGCTGCAGAGCACCTAAAAAGAATTTAGGAAAGAGTAAATGTACCGCAGCTGTTGGGATTGCATGCAACAGAAAAAAAAAAAAATTACTAAAACCTTTGGTGTTCTGCAGACTGTATCTTAACAAAACACCCAACATTCCCCAAAACCTGTGGCATAGAATAACTAAAATTTCAGATGAATATGTAGGTAGGTACAGCTCATATTCCTCCAAACCCATCAGATTATCTGAAACATGTAGCTTCTTGTTGTTTGTGGAGTTGCAGGTCCCTGTATCTATTATAGCAGAAGCTTTTGCCTGCACATTATAAACAAACACACACCCCAGCCCCGCCCCCGCCCCCCTCTTTCTTTTCTCCTCATTTTAAAGGAAAAGTTACTACATTTGTTAAGTGTGTATATTTATATGTGTGTGTAATTATATATCACACACAGGCTGGCTAGTTTTTCCAATAATAATGATAAATCCAGAAGCCGACTGTTCCACAATAATGTTCCACAAAACAATACCTTAGCTTTGCAACCATCACCTTAGTGTACTTTCAGGCATTTCAGGAATTAACCTCATTCTAAAAAGAGTCAACAAGAAGAAACTCAGATAATATTTTTGGTATTTTTTTACTTTTGTTAGTAAAGGAACCTCTTAACTCTTCTCTATCCATATTGATACTTTACCCAAACTCATACCACAGCCTGAGAGAACTGTGTGTAGCGGGAAGCACACCCACAGTCAGAAGTGTACCAACTTTCCAGTTACTACCTCTAGTCTCTCTGTATGTCACTTGCTCAGATGGGGTATGTATATGTATATAAGATAATCTCCTTTGCAGATCTGAAACAGCTGGTTCCTGGGGTGAGGTGCATTTTCTGCGAAACAGTCAGCATCTGTTGGCAAAGACAAAGAAACCTGATTCACCTTTTAATTGTTTCTTGTCAAATGAGCTTGGCTTGCAACTTCTTTACTGTCATGGGATGGACAACAGGGATCTTTTGACCCCTGAAATGTTTTCCAACAGCATACGCAATAATAAGATAGAAAAGAGCTGACATTCACCGGGTCAAAAGCTGAACTTGAGCCAACAGTGCTGTGTTATTGCAGACTAGAAATGTGCAGGGGTAGACACAAGAGCTGCTAGTAAGGCCCATGGATAACACCGGAGCTCTGGTCAGGACTGGCAGGACTCAGTGGGACTGGTGAGTCCAAGTTCAGGTAAATGTATCTCAAAAGAGGTGTTGACAGAGTAAGAAAGACCAGGGAAGAGCCAGAAAAGAAAAAAAAATAAATATAAAAAATCAAAGATGTTGGAAGCACAAAATGGAAAGAAAGGGAAAGGAAAAGGAAAGAAAAGCCATCACTTAAAGTAGCAGAAAGAAAGTCTTAAAAGGAGACAAGGTAAAGCTCTCCAGGTACATTAAAGCTGTTGCAAAAAGCAAGAAAATATTGTCTGTTGGCAGAAGTGGCTTAACCATTGCTTTAGACGGCAGCAAGCAAAGACTAGGTTATAAGCAGGAAAAGCTAAAGGTTTCTTGAGGAAATAATAATAAAAAAAAGCAACGAGGCTGTGGTTATGCAGGTGGAGCCTCCTTTGCTGGCTGGATTATGCCAGGAGACATCCCACAGGAGCGGTGTAGGTAACTGGTCCTGTATTATGGCAGAGGAGGACAGCAGGTAATGTCCTAAAGTCCCCTCTAAACCTCATTCATTGTGATCCCCTGAATCTATGTCTTAGTAAAAAAAGAGTAGAGAGGGACTGAACCACCACAGTGTTAGTTTTGACCAGAGGAAAGACTCAGGGTGTCACAGCCAATATTTCTGGCATTTGGCAATGGAGAAGTCTGAAGATGGAGAAGGAATTGCTGGGTAATTGTAGCCCAGAGTTTGACAAAAATAGGCTGCTTACGTTGCAGTTAGGTACCTAGCCATTTTATCAGTAAATGGACTGTCTCTACTACAGGGCTCATTCTTAAAATATCATCATTACCCCGAAGAGAAAACTAGAATCATACTTCTGCATGACGTTGCAATTAATTCCCTTGCTGTGTTGCTTACTCATGCCATCAGTTACAACTTGCTGCTAAAGCTCACAAACACCTTTCTACGGAGCACATTTACGTCCCGTAACCTCCTCTCTCTAACAATAGAGACTCTCTAAAAAACTGAATTCCTTCTTAAACTGGCAGTAGCCAAATACCTTCATCAAAAGCAAGCAAACACTCAACATGTGTGCTTCAAAACTCATCTGCTGTGGTCGTGATGGTAAGAAAGTGTTATCACCTAAATGAATAAATAAATTGAAAGAATCAGCAGGGTTTGCCCTTGTTCCTCCTTGTGGTAACTCCCTTGCCCAGTACAATGGAGCCGGCTGTGTGGTGTGGGTCTGTGCAGGAGCACTGGTTTGATGGTGAGAGTGCCTGGGACAAGCTGTGGGCAGCAGAGGGGGTGGCTGGGCAGCAGAACCCCGGGAAGGGGCAGGGGTAGCCTGCTAGGGCTAGGCTCATGCTTGTCATGGGAAAAACAGATTTTTGTCTATTGGAAAGAACTGGGAAAGAGCCTTGGGAACTGTTGTCTGACAGGCGGCTATCGAGCTTTCCACTTCCAAAGAGTAAGCAGGCTCTCAGAGGAGAGGAGAGCCTTTCCTATGATCTGGGGGACAGAAATTATCTTTACCCAAGAGATGCTTCTTCTTCCTTTTGAGGGCAAGAAAAAAGTCCATCATTTTGCTTGTGTTCATATGCAGGACAGTGAGGTCTCACCTGGGTTTCCAAAGCTGAGCACTAGATGGTTTCTACATGTTGTTGGAAAAATTATGTCCTGATTTTTCAATTCTCACATGCTAGGGAGCAAAAGAAATTTCTGCCAAGTAATTTGACTGTTTTAAAATGAAGGACAATGCCATAACACTCATGTAATTTTTAAGGATAATTTTAATATAGAAAAACCCCCACATTTCTGACTAAAAGACTTTCTAATCAAACCAGAAAGTAAGAGTCATCTGTGCCTACCCATCTGAAGACAACAGTATGACAGAAAGAAGGCAGTCACTTAGGGTTTTCTTTTGGTGTGCTGGCCCTTACATTTTGGATGGATGATTTTGTGTGTATATAAATATATGTATACTCAACATTATGCCACAAGGTTTACACACTTGCCGTTCCTTAGAGTTATTTTTTAAAGTCACTTCACTTCAATCCTGCCCTAAGAACATGTGAATTGAGGACAGCTGTGTGAAAATCAACACCTTCAATAAAAAGTTCATGACCAGCAAGAGGACTGGAGTTTGGTTTAACAACCACTTAACAGCTTGCCCTCAAGGTACAAGCAAAAAGTGGAGTAGTTTGAGTTAACACTTTCTTTTATATTTCCTACAAATGTTTTGAAGGAATTTAGTATGTTATAATGAGCTCAAAATTGGAAGCTGCAGCCAAGAACATGAAGGGTCATGCTATAGTATGTGGCTTAAAAAGGTTTCTAGATTTCTTTTTCTCTCAATTTTTTGATAAGTGGATATATTTAATGTATTAAGTGTATTACATGTGATTACTTTATTACTGTCTAATAGTTAGAATAGAGCAGCGGTCAGATTCCTTAGAAAACTCAGGGTAGTTACAGTACTGTCTGTAACTTTTTTTTTTTGTTGTTGTTTAATTTATTTGGCACAATATTTAAATTATTTCTTTCCCTTGTTTAGAGATGTGTGATGCATCCTGGGGGGAAAAATCATAATCATATTGTTCTACCTTTCTTCACAAACTTTACTACCTTTGCCAAAATATATTTGTGTTGCATGAATATCACTCCTTGTATAAGTTGATATCTGCTGCTGACTTGCTTTTGATAGACCAGTAACTGTTTTAAAAGAAAACAAACACAAAAAACCCAACACAAATTAAGGCTGCATTATCTAAAAGCCTTCAGAAAAGGTGTTTGCTCAACTGAAGATTAAGCCCCACATATTAAAAAACAATATGGTGCAATAATATGCTTCTTTCTGCTTCTTAGGAACTTTCCAAGTTTTACTATCCAGTAGTTGTTGTTTGTTGTTTTTTTTTTTTTCAAGAGGAAGTGCTTAGTATCTAGTTAGTCATATGTCTGGTTTGACCCTCCTCACCAGCTGTGCCATGTCTTTAATAGCTCTCAGTGAACTCTAAACTCCCATGGTTTTACCTATGGTGGAAGCCATGACCCTTTATTTTGTAGTTTATCAAACTTTAGGCAGGGCATTAGTCAAAGAAAAAAGTGAATCTGTGTAAGAAAACGTGTACCCTGCTCCATAGGCAGTTATTTCCCCCTCTAGAGTTAGTACGATGGTTTAGTAGATACAGCCAAATCAAAGGATGAAAACATGTGAACCTGTATATAAAACAGCTTAACATTTAACCTTTTTTTTTTTTTCTTTGTTCTCATTTCCAAATATGACCTCCCTGAACTTCACTAGCTGCACTGCTAAGCTGAGTAAGACTGATATAACAAAACCATACTTGTTAAGGTCCCTTTTGTTGGTGGTTTATATCTGAAATCAAAGTAGTATTGGTGGAGGGATGTGAAATGTGGAAAGGATGTGATTTTGATGTTGTGGCCTGCTAAAGGAGGAAGGTTTAATAGTGACTGAAGCTGACTGAAGGATTATATTAGAAGCTTTGTTGTTGTATGTAAACTCTGCGAAGCTACAAACTCTCTTAACAGCTTATGTTTGAATAAGCTGCAGAACTCAATTGGTTACACAGAATTGCACATACAATTCTAGTGCTGGAACTGGAAGAAAACCAGCAAATGAAGAATTACAGATGATACTGAAGCTAATACGTGCAGACTTACCAGATCTGTCCTTGTCCAGCTCAAAGTATGTGGTTTTTTTTTTTTTACATCTGAGTGGAAGAAACAGATTGTATTCTTTACTCTGTCTTCTGTTTGTATTGAAAATTGATCTAACATGCTTTTGTTAAATCTTTACTTTTTTTTTTTTTTTTCCACCTAGGTTTAGGAATACTAAAGGAAAGTTTTATTACTTATAGTTTATGCATTCTCAGTTTATCAATACAGTGTATAGTGTATGTTTTTCAGCAGACTTAAAAAAAAGACCACATTGGTACTTGACAGAAACACTTTATAATGTTTCAGCCTATGTAGTTTGTGTTTACCTGTTATAGTCTTGCTGATCTTGAATTCCATTTCATAACAAAAATTCAGAATACAATTTAACACAGCACAAACAGCACTCAGAAAATGACTTATTTACTCACTTATGGCTGGAATACAGCATTTGAATTCTCCACAGGCCAGCAGCAACTGTGAAATCAGTATCCTTGGCAGGAAAGTTGATGACCTTATATGAAATGTGCTTTGAGCAGCATTAGCCTGTGATTTTAAGTCTCAGTCTTTTATGTATGCCTAGAGCTCAGACTGTCCCTGTAGATATGCTGCAGTCACCACCTGCTCTGCCAAACAAAGCCCAGGGCTCACACCGCAGCAACCAGAAATTTTACGTACAGCCGAATTGCCAGAGTTTAGGAAAATGCATCCCAATTTATGTTTGCTGGGTGCAGCTCTGTTTCTGTGACAGACAAAACCAAAATAGTGATGGATTTCGTGCTTAAAAAATCACCCAGATCCCTTAGTCTAGATCTTTTGCTTGTTCTCCGCTGCCAGCTGTAATTGTTTTCTATACTGGTAATATACTCTAAAGCAGAAGGACCAAAAATTTGTCCTTTTTGGCAAGTGTTTTGCTTCACATGCAAAACATATTATTTGAGGAAGAACAAACATGTAAGCTCACCATCCTAATTGGTGTTAGCATAATTCAGTTGTTATTTGAGTTACCTGTGCATAAGGAGAAGGGATTGTCAGGTGGAAGGTGTGAGCTGGAGCTGTGGGTGGTAGACCCACATGTTATTAACATCACCAGAGCGCTACAGTTTCTAGTCATACAGCTCTCTATCATTCCATTGCAAAGGTTTTTTATTTTGTGCATTTGAAAAACGATTGCTGGGAGGACAGCAAAGCCTCTATGCAGTAAAGTATGCATTCTATATTTAGCACCTTTAATGCGTGTTCTCAGGGAAAGCCCTGATAAGTGGTTTGACATTATAGTTTCAACTTCTAATTAAAGAAATTTTTCATGTTTGAAGGAAACACATGGTGCTGGGAAGATAAAAATGTCACTGTGCACTGGATGTAGCAGGCTCCACTGACAGAGATCTTGCTGCTTGTTAGAAATGTGATGGCAGCTGCACCATAGCGGAGACTGGCAAAACTTGGGCATGAAAGAGCTAAGTACTTTTCTTGAGGTCACTCCTGACCTTATCGTTTTGGACACATTTCCCTTGTGGCCTTTTATTTTCAGTTGTGGTACTCTTACTTGCTCACAGAATGTATTTACAAACAAGGATGCTTGGCAGAGCATACAGTGCTACGCGATGCTGTTACGTGCCAGCTCAGAGATGTCCAATTAGATTATTTCAGACCAGCTCATGCAAAAAAACCTACACAAGGCATGTGTGAATGATATTACTTGAAGCAGAACTAACCTGATGAAAAGCTGTATTTTTTTCTAGTTAAATGGAGGTCTGTTATGGTAAAAGCTAAAATTACCATGTGCTAGTCTTCAAATCAAATGCAAGCAGTGTAATTGCCATTGCAAAGGCAGAGTAAACAAGAAAACTGGGCATTTAGTAAACACACAGCACCCCTGTTCCTTTCTGTAGTTCAACGTAAAGATTCCAGTTTGACCTCTATAGATATGGTTTAGCACAATAACACAAATTCTTTAGAATTCAGAACATACCAGTTTGTTTCAGCAAAGCATTTGACTCATGGCATTTCCAGGAGACTTTTTTTGCACCAATGGAAGGAAAAAGCTTAGGCTGTGCAACTCTGAAAGGACTTCGAAAGCTGAGCCCTGCTCAACCTCTCTGTACCTGTGCCTGCCTATAGTGTGTAAATTCCTACCTTTGTCTTTTAAATGAATCTTTAAAACCATTTTTATTGCTTATCATTGTATAAAGATATTTGGCAGTTTTGGAGTTGTTTTTTCCTGTTTGTTTTCTTTTTCACCTGCAAGGGGAGCCATGCCTGTGCACCTGGAGAAATGACAAATATGGTACCCTATAACATAACAATTTACCAGGATGGGTATGTCCAATTGTCATTAGGAAGAACATAATGTCTGACCTTTCATGTATGTGTAGATCCAGCAGAACTTAATAAAGCATTTTTTGATTGACAGTCATCCATCTCTGCATGATGAAGCAGTGGTGCTGGATCCGTGAGGAAAATGATGTTTAAGATAGGGATTGGAAGGGTGCATGTCAACCAGCACTGCTTTCCTGAACAGTGCAGCTAATAGATTTTGTAACTCAGGAGTTGCTCCTAGTGTGATGTCTTTACAGATTGAAATCTTGCAATTAATCCTTCCCCCTCCCCTCCCCTCCCCGGAGGACAATGGCATGAACTCTCACAGCCCTGTCTAAATTCCATTCATTTTAGAAAAAACTTTAAGTGGGAGGACACCAATGTATCACAAAAACTGCCTATCCCAATGAAAAAAGGAAAGTGGTCTGGAAATAATAACTCAGCTACCTGTTCAACAGAGCACTGAGTAGTACTTACACCTTGTATGCTAGTTTAAGGTAACAGTTTACTTTAAAGTGGCACATGTAAATATTGGTGACTTGATTTCCAATGCATCGTAGCTCGTTTCTTTACCAGCTGGGCCTCACTTGACTTTCTTCACAAGCTCTTTAAATCAAATGTGAAGAGATCTTGTCAGGCATATGGGTAAGTAAACACGAGGCTTGACCCTTGTCATGGACATAACAAAACACCTGTTATAAACTGGATTTTTTTCACATGACTTTTCATTGGGACCACTGCAAATAGGCTTTGCTATGTTGCACTAGCTTAAGAGCATAAATAATGAATTTGATCGAATTTTGGGTTTGGGTTGGTTGGGTGTTTTTGCTAATAAAAATCTTTAGTAGTAATCTGAAATAAATAATCTCAACCAATAAACTTTGGACTCCGTAAGTCAAAGAAGCATTGAAGGAGAATAACACTGAGAATGTGTGCATAAAATGAATTTGATCAAATTTTGGTTTGGGGTTTGCATGCATACATGTATGGGGATGTGTATGGGTGAAAACTGAGGCGCCTAGTCCTAACAGACATGAGGAGCACTTGCTTGTATCTAATTTTTAAGTCATACAGGAGAGGTAACTGGCAAGGTTCACACTGAAAGGCAGTGCATGTATGAAGAAAGCAGTTATCTGATGCATAACTTGTCCAAATGAGCTGGAAGTCCTATGTCCAGGTTCTGAAGGAGGAATGTCAGGATATATGGGCTCAGCAATCCCATTAGGACCACAAAAAGACTGAGGTGAGTCTCTGAAAAACATGTGCCATACGTGGTAGTACATATGTACAAAATGTCCTACTGAGCTACTCCATCTTGCTCCCAAAGAAATATTGCATATTAAATACTGTAACCGAGTTGGTCAGAAGTTGTTACCAGCTGCTCAAGTGTGTAAATCCAAGGAGCTGTTCAGGAGCAATTAAAACATGCATTTAAACATACTTTCCTGCTCCAGGTTTAGTGTCATGTTCTGATACCTGGGGGGGTGGGTGGTGGTGGTGGTGTGCGGAGCGGGAAATGCTCTTTCCTCTTCAGCTTCATTAACAAGAAAAATAAAATATTTTCTACTAACTTCTTGGTTCTTTTGTTTGTTTGTTTTCAATTGTGGTTTTGTTGTTGGGGTTTTTTCCCCCTTCTCCTTACTATGAAAATAGGTTTCCTAGCAAAGCAAGTAAATTTTTCTCCATACATTCTTGAATGTATGCGACCTGCCTAAAAAAAAAATATAGCTGTATTTCTTCACTGTTTTAGACTTACAGCTTCAGGGGAGAGCCACTGATACAGGTTTTGTCACATGGAAGTTTAGAAGCCATAAATCGTTGTTTAAAAAATAATTTAATAGAAAATAAGACTAAAATTGTAACCTGGCTATTTGTTAATAAAATTTAGAGGGAATTTGTTACATACTTTTTGGTTTTGCTATTGGGAAGAAACCCTCTAATGGAAAACCAGACAACCTCCCATGAAGAAAAAGTTAAAAAAAGTATCGTTTCAAGGAAACTCTCTAGCAGAGCAGTCCTAAAGCTAGTTAAAAGTCATTCTTAGCTAGAGAGAGAGAACTGGCATTAAGTACGAAAAATTATTTTATTTCTTTAGCTTTCTGGCTCCAAAACTGAAAACCCTGATATGAAATGCAAAGTTGTGAGATGAGTTACTAGATTGTGGAGTTTTCATACTTCAAGTGCTCAAAACATTTACTCAAATTTTGACAGTAGGGGAATGGGAAACATTCAAAAGTGGGGGTTTTGTACACTGAGATAACTTGAAATAAGTTCCTAGCTATTAGAAGCCTTTGTTGAGCTGAGCGTTTCAAGAACCTGTGCTTGATGTACACAGCTACATAATACAAAAGATAACATAGACTAAAGTGTAGATCTTTTTTTAAAAAAAATCAAAAAACTAAGAATGCAAAGTGAAATGTATCTGAAGTTCTCTTCACAGAAGCCCCCTGAAATTAGTACATAATCTCAAACTCTATCCAAATGAAGCCATTGGAATTACATTCCCATTTAAAAACCCAACCAAAACACAGTAATACTTGAACAACGATTGAAAACCTTGTTCTGCTTTAGACAATGGGAAGATTTAGAGAACTCTGTATATGCTCTAATTTGCATATATATGAGTGTTCTATGATAATTTGTATAGCCTTTTTATCCCTGCTTTAAAATTTGTATACAGCTCAAGCTGAAGGAAGGAATGAAGAACTTCCTTTAATGCAAAGCAAACCGAATTCATTTACCTAAATCATTCCTCATTGTCTGACATGACAAAAATTGGTAACAATGCACACTGTTACTGTTGCTTCTCCTGAACTCCTAAGGTTTAGTGTTAGGATGTTGCTAGAACCTTGAACATTTTATAACCTGACAATATTCTGAGTATGGTAAAGCTGATAATTATTCAACACGTGGCTGACAGTTTTGTTTTGGGTGTGTTTTTCCCTTTCTTTCCTGACAATATGTCAATAACAGCTGATAAAAAAACCCTACTGTTACAACAACTGTGATGTGCTTAAAGTGCACGTGTCTTACGTTTTATTTGTCAGCAAGACAAATAAATTATTATTAAATTTTAAAAGAAAAGAGTAAAAAAATAGAATAAAAAATTGCAGAGGTTTTTGCTGTCACACCGTTCAGTCCTGCAAGTGCCACCAGCTGTTCATTCAGTGGGATGCCCCGCAGAGCATCCATGGCCGCGTGGCTCCGAACACCACTGTCTGCCCCAGGCTGGGGCTTGCCTCCACTGTCTCTCACTGTGCCACATCACACCTTAGATAAGGGGGGAAATACAAACTCCTGGTGGAACTATAAGGGCATTTCAACGTTTCACAGGTCTCAGACCAGTTAGGAAGTACGCCATATCTTGGAAGAATATTTTTTTTTCACTCCACCAACCCTCACCTCCTTATTGAGCCCATGTTTAACTCTCCTAATCCTTCCACGTTAATTCTCACTCTTTCTGAGCACTACAAAGAACCCGTGACAGCTCTCCGTTTTGTCTTCAGCTTACACTAAGAATGACACGATCTATATGGAGTAGCAATGTTGCGTCCCAGCTTTATCTCCTGATGGCTCTCTGCAGAAAATCACGTTGACCTTTTTTCCTTACTTATCGCAAGCTCATGTAGCTTTATGCTGCCAGCCTACATTGGTCATGGACCATATCATGACAGAAATGGAGATTTCCGCAAGGCTCGCTATGCTTTTAAAGGGGACAATGATAGAAATGTTATTTGACAACCTTAAATATTATGCCAGCCTGTTTTGAATTTCTTGATATGGGCAAAGCTGTATCATTACATTGTTATTCCTTGTAGTACCATGGTTTTGACTTTTAGAGCAAGTGATTTCTGATTCTTATATGTCCATACACCTTGCCTGAGGTATGTTCCCATGTATTTCTTCCATGGGAATGACTTGTACCATATTTATTTCTAGAATAAAAGAAAATACCACAGAAATGCCCTTTTTCCCTTGACCTTTCTGATACAGCTTTGAAAAGCGAGTTTATTACTTAATAGGAGGGATAAATAATCAACAGTCATTAAAGCAAAGAAATAAGTCTTGGTGAATGAATTATGCCCACAGCACAAGACAATAGCTGCTGTTACCCACAAGAAGTTGAGAAAATCAATTACTGTTGTCTTTCTGCCTTACTCCTTATAAATGCATCAGTGACCTGCTAGCCAGTCACATAGAGCCAGATTCAAATGTGAGATTTTTGTTGCCTTTAGGAGCAGAATCCCTGCAGTTCCCCCTCTCAGATGCTGCCCAGCTTTGCCAGTGCCTAGTTTTAAAGGCATAAGAGCCGTTCTTTTATTTTGTGCCCTCCCCAGTTGCTATAGTTGGGATAACACTGGGAAGCTTGGCATGTGCTTCACATTCAGAATAGCTGGGGTATCCAAAATAGGCATTCTCCAGGCAGGCTGGTCCTCTACTTATTTTAAGAGCATTTCTAAAATGTAAGGTTGGGATTTTGACAAAAAAAATAAAAATAGTTGCATTGTTCACTATCACTGAACTCTGTGAGACAGGAGTCAGAGAAGCCTTCGAGACAGACCTTGGCAGCTGTGACCTCCTGGGAGGGTGCATGAATCGGCAGATGATTAAGGGTATTTTCCTCTTGTTGGAACTGTTTTGTTGCAGCAAAGATTAATTGCACTGCCTAGAAACAGATAACATAACTCTCTGTCAAAGTGAACTTTCTTCCCTGAGTTCTGATCCCTGCTTTAAAGAGTATATGTGCTTCAGGTTTATAAATAAAAAAAAGAAAATCTGATCCAGAAAGATCCCCTTTGTTCTTCCCAGTTCACAGAATGTTACTGTTAACAATTCAGGAAACACCAAACAGACATGAAACTATTACTGTTTGTGCAAAAGGTAAATCATGGTGCAGCTTCTAAACTTTACTATTATTAGCAACTATATTTCTTACATGCATCTTTCCTCCCTGTAGGTGAGTTACTACAGAAACAAATTCTGTTCATACATTTTTTCAGTCCACAAGTTCCTTCAACATTTATTATCTAAACATTGATGAGACCTTTGAGAAAACAGTGCCATGCCCTTCTGTTCTCAGAAAGCTGAGCTCCCTTATGAATACTGTACTGGCCATCACCTGTGCCAGCAGGTACTTCATGATGAGTCCAATTTACTGTATTAAGTGTAACACTCTGACATTAAAGTAAAAGAAAAATACAGTAATTTTGTTCCTCAGAGCAGTCACCATGTTTTGTTTTCATAGTAAAAGGTGGACTGTCAGTATGACTAATAGTGGATTTGTCAGTCTCTGTGTGGTGGCTGAAACTGAATATCCGTTAGCCAGATTGTATGAGTTTCCTTCCTACATTCCATAATCTCTCGGTGCTAGAAGTAGGGGTTTAAACAGGGATACAATGGGAGTAAGAGGAAAGGTTCCATTTGTTTTCTTAGTAGTGTTTTTTACGTTCAGCACTGAAAATTTACCTATAGGGTACATCCTGTCAGAAATCCCCAGGTAGGAGTGGGGTGAGGTCAGAGACAGAAGATGACACTGACTGTTGAAGAGGAATGTGATACCCTCTGCTACAGAGCAGGACGAATGGGAAAGGTTATGTTGTCTTGTGTTGTCTGCTATTAAAGCCACTCTTGATTCTGTGGGCTAGCCTGTACTGAAGCTGGGGTTCCAGGTAAGTGGCCTGAGCAAACAGTAGAAACCAGAGAATGAGACTGAGCTTATTTGTAAATTCTGTACTTCTGTTTCGGTTTGTGTTCCTCTGAATGCACTCAAGAACAAACTACTTAATCTATTAAAAATGACTACTTATTGTAAATGGAAAAACTCAAGTACAGAAAGATAAGACACATCTGCACAAGCACTATTTTGGGGGAAGAATTTTAATTGTTGTGCATGCAAGCAGATGAAAGCATTCTTTTATCACTACACTGGTGAATAGTGTTAATATCACATCTATTAGAAGTCACAGCCTAGCACATTTTTTATTCATCATTTAAAATCCTAGCTCATACTTTATTTCTTGGTCCAAAAGAAAAAAATAAGGGGGTTAATTCTTAAGATTTGAAATCTCAAAAATTAACTTTGCGAGCACACAAAAAGATGTTAGAGAGCATTCTGGAGACTTAAGTGCCTGGTATTTGCCAAAGAGCAGCACGGTTTTTATTTAACTTTACAAGCAAGCATGTCAGAATCCCAGTAACACTGTCCAACCCTAACCCCAGTATTCTCTGAATTGAACAGCCAGGTGGCCGTTCCTGAGTTTGCAAACGCTTCCATCAGGTGTGCTTCAGTCCCAGTGTGGGAAAAGAACAAACTAACAATCCTTTTTAGGTGGAAAGATAATTTGGTTTCTCTGACTTGCTTATTCCTTGCTGACTGTGAGGTTGGCAATATCAAGGTTCTAATATACAGCCTCCACCACCAGACATTTGCTGTAGACTAGGTTGACTTTTCATATAGGTCAACAAATAGCAATTGACTTAAAGCTATAAATCTTACCAAGCCAGTGACTTTGATGACCTAGTGTAGAACAGTTCGTCTACCTGAGACCTGAAAGACAGAAGTGACAAGGATACTGACACTACAAATTTTTTCTGGTCCCTTCATTACTCTCTCAGGTGTAACAATGAAGTACAAAGGAACAGCAAGCTTATGAATGATGGAAGTAACGACACCAACAGTGATTAGAATAATGGCATTGAGGTTTGTCATCATCAAGTAGAGAAGGGAAGAAAAACAAGGGGAATGGAATAGCAAATGGAATAGGCAAGATGAGAAAGGAAAATTACAAACACAAACATTTTGTGTGGTTGTGGGGAAGGACAGAAATAGGTGAAATACTTTTCAGAGATAAGAGAGATAAAGATAGTGGGCAATGAATAGTATTTCTCCTTTTTCCTTCTAACTCCAGCTGCTGTTTCTGTGACTTCTGTGTATTCTGTGACTATTCCATGCTGGTTTTTCTACTGCCTTTGCCTTTTCACTACTCTGTTATTTGTAAGTGAGTGAAGTGCCCCTTAGTGCATGAACCAATTTTGCACGTAACCGCATTTGAAAGAAGTGTGCAATGCAGCAAATCAAAATCAAAACTAACTTATGCACTGCCTCTGCTCTACTCATTTTTTGTTGGCTTTGTGATTACAAAACATCATTCACCCTCCAGATGAAAAACAGGCTTAGAATAATATGGGCAATACGCAGAATAGCAAATTCTGTTGAAACTTGGGACACCAGCTGAAATAATAATGAATTCAATTCTGCAGATACTATTTTGATAGAAATAGGTGCAGTCAAATTACCCACTGCAGTTGAATAGGAATGACTCATCAGAACGTTCTAACTCTGCCATGAGTGTAAAAGGGCGAGATAAATATTTTAAGGATATTAGCCTTTAAAAATAATTAGCAGTCATTAAAGGAGTTATTAAATAGTCAAGTTTGTTTTAAAGGTCTCGCCTATATCTGCAGTTCCTTCAGGGCAAAAATCTTTCAGAAGAAGCAGCTTCAAACACCTAAATACCTTGCAACTGTGCCATGTACAGTTTGTTACATTAACACCAGAACATAGGTAAGCATAAAAATAATAATAAAAGAAAAATACCCAAACCACATAGGTACAGTTGGGGTTGAAAAAACAAGTTGATTTACATTGCTTTAGCTGTGCATCTGAAAGCCAGAAAATACTTGAATAGGTGGCAGCTGCTACAGATGGGGTTCTTCAGGGTGTGGAAGCTCCCAGGCGCTGGCTGGAGCAGAAGCATATGAACACACTATCACTTTGAAAATAAGCACAATATGTTGTGGCATTACCTCAGAACATTATCCTGACAAAAGAGCTTGTGCACCAGTGTGTATAAATGTTTCTTAGGCACTGCAAGGCAATGTGAGGTGCTTTAATATTGGTGGAGGCTGAGACCTCTTGTCACTGTCTTGCTTGTTCTTCAAGGTGTGTGGAAGCTCCCAGACTATCTGTGAAGATACAAGCCTCTGTACATAAGATTTTCTTCATTAAAAATGTTATAGGATAGATTCTGCAATCATTACTCATGCTGAGCTGTAGATTACCATGTGAACAGGTTCACTGAATTCAACAGCTGCAGTGAAACGTGGTTTGTGATGGGAATGCCTTGCAGTATGTGATCCGAAATCCAGTCAAGGCTCCACAGGATGGTGTCCAAGGATGGCTTAAGGGAATAAGACAGTGTTCTGTAAGTGTGTTGGTGGAAAAAAGCAAATTGGCCCTTTGCTGCTGTAAACTCTGGAAAGCACGTAATTCAGAAATCTCCTACTTGTCTGATATGAATGCCAGTATAAATTGGATCAGTGAGGTGTTAAATGCATGAGATGAAGGTGATGCAGGTCAGCAATGTAGCTTGTGCTCTCCCACACTTAGAAATATAGAGCTGTCTTATAGCTTCATTCAGCATCTCACTTTCCCATGGTACAAAAAAAAAAAAAAAAAAAAAAAAAAAAAAAAAGGAAAAAAAAAGTTCACAAAATTAAAGAAACTCACAGAACAGAACACTTTGAAATTTGACATTGTCATGTTGATGGCTGCTTGAAATATTAGATGAAAATTATGTGTATTGACAGGGCAGGATATTCTTCTTCAAATTACTTTTTAGCACACTTTGGTTTGAAGTCAGGCTATCAGTCAGTAAGCAAATTAAGGAATACATCTTGTTAAGAAAACAACTCGCAGCTGCATTATATTGATGGACCCCCAAATCTGCACAAAATGTGTAGATGATATTTGGGAATGAAGGGGCATAACACATGCATTTGCACAAACACCCTTATTTGACCTCTCTCTTATGAAGTGTCATAATGGGTAAGAGATCTTTTCTCTGTATATGATGCAGACATCCACCAAAAATGTGGGGAGAGGAGGACTTACCTAAGCTCTCTTCTAGGGTTTTGCATGAAACAAAAATTTTTGAACTGGAATTGTGCTATCTCAGGTCAGTATAGCACTGATATGGACCTTAGTAAAATGCAACACCTATGCTAGGTTCAAATAGGGGTTATTGATTTTTAGTTTCAAAGTAAGACTTGAAATTTAAAATTCATGAGTGCAAAACCAAAATTCAATGCTAGCATAACATTTAGAAAAGAGTAAAATGCCAAGTGTGTAACAGCTATTCCTCGGCTCATGTAGACAGTTGTGGCAAGAGGTTGTGTAAAATGTTCCCATTATCCTCCTAGGCAACGAGCAAGAAGCATTGTCTGCTACTAATTTTCAAATAAGCTATAAAATGAACTAATCAGCATCTGCCAATGATAAGTGTAATTCTGAAGGGTGTTTGCAATCAGTCACTATTTTCTTCAAGATGTTAGTTTGCAAACAGTTGTGGTCTGGCGCACGTTCAAGGGTAACGATTCTGCCTGCTGGCTGGATGTGGTGAGTCCAACCCCATCGTCTGTGAGCTGCAATGAAGCTCCCCCATCACAGGACATTTCCATAGAGCCCAAGATGCACTTTTAGCATCTGAAATGTCCGCACGGATGTTTTTCTCTTGGTTCATTGCTTCACCACCCACCGTGTCTAATCTGGAATTACTTTGGCTTGTTCTTCCCTCCTTGCCTTTCTATAAACCCAAGGCTGCAAGCAGAGGCTCCTGAAATCGCCTGAGTGAAACCCATGACCCTCTGTCCTGTGCTACGGTGCACGAACACTGCCTCCTTGCTGTTACAGTCAAAGATTTCCAGATGTTTGTCCTGCTTGGGTTTCTTTGATCAACTGTGATATTATATATACGCAACATACATCACACAAAGCAAGTATTCCTGATTTTATCAAGCAACAGTTGGAGTGTTCTGGTGTTTGACTGTAATATTTTTCTTGTTGTCTTGACATTTTACACTGTTGTCCAAGATAGATTTTGTCCTGTCAGTCAGTGTGACCCTAGCCCGCATCAATTTCCAGCATAACCAGCCTTACAGAAGCTGAATTGTGGCAGAAAAGTAATGTGCTGGGGAAGAAAAGAAAGTGATAATGGAGGTAAACCACAAGACAACTTTACGTTTATAAATATTCCTTATATTTAAAGTGTTTTTATGAAGGGAGAATGTAGGGGGAAAGCGCGGGCTAAATGGATGTCATCTATAGATCTCACAGTGCTAATGAATTTAGTATCAGTTGTTGCAAAATTCCTGGGGAAACTGATTGTCATTGTGCTAATACATTTAGTGCTAATAAAAATTAGTATCAGTGCTAATAAAATTAGTGTCAGTTGTTGCAAATATGCAAAATTCCAGTGGAAACCGATCACCATTGCATAGCAGCATGTGAAGCTGGGAAGTCACGTGGCAGGAGCAGGCTGGGATTTCACAGCCAGCAGCATCACCCTCCACTGTCTGACAACAGCAACCTCAACAAAGCGCCTGCTGCCAAACGCAGCCTTCAAGGGTCTGCCTCCGATGGCTGTTGTGGAAGGGTGTTTACACAGAGATGAATGTGAAAAGTGCAGCCGTGTCAGTGTGCCCGCCTGCCGCCCTGCCGTGACTCAGAGAGGCATCTGGGTCGCATCCCAGGGTGTTTTCATTGCAGAGCCTTCGCCTGTTCCCCAGGACTGAACAGCGATACCAGCATGTGTGTGTTTACTCGTCTGCTCTGGCAAGGCTGGCTGAAGATCTGTCAGTATTTCAAGGACTATTTTTCAGTGAGTGGGTGTCTAACACTCTCTGAAACAGGAGCACACAAAGATCACCCAAATTGGCAGTCAATTTTGGAAAACTGTTGATGTATATTTTGTCGCCCCCCTGAATCCAAGGCAGTGAGGTTGGCTTGCATAGCTGCTCCTACACGTGCATGCTTGTACACAAGGGAGAATGCTCTCCAGCTTAAGAATTCTGATTATCTGAATCATCTCGGTTCAGATAATCTGAAAAAAAATCTTTCTTAAGGTTGCCAGCTGCATTTTTAAAGGGCCAACCTGTTGACCACACTATATCAGGGAGCTGCAAAGGATTTCAAACTAGGATGTCATGTTGTCACACTGCTTTGGGGACCAGAGCTTCCACACCACAAACCAAATGCCAGCTGTGTCCTGCACAATGCAGAAAATTAAGAATGCACACAGAAATGCAATCCTTTCAAGGTGGTTGGCTGGGAACTCTGTTCTTGGAAAACACATTTTATTTCTCCATGATGTGGCTCCAAATGCTTGGCAAAGGTAACAGTGAGTCTTCACATCGCATGGATGTTGTGAGTCCTATCATCAGTTGCTCTGATGAGTGCCGTAAAATCCCGTTGTGTAAATGACAGAATTTAGATGGTACATAATAAAGGACATAGGTTGAATGGAGAAGCCAAATTAAAACAATGAATTTCAGATCACGTAATAATTTTTTGGCAGTGCTTCTAACAGGAATTTGTGGTATGATGGAATATGTATGTGGAATAATGAAAAAAACTTATTGAGGTACTGAAAGATTTTGCCATAGCAGCGTCTCATGAGGAAATGGAATAAAATGAGTGTTGTTGGTTTTAATTCTGACGTGTAAAAATTCCTCAAATTTTTATAATGAATTTTTATAAAACAACAAAGTAAACAAAATTTTTTAACATACTTCTGGGGTTTTTTTTGCTTGTTATATTTCCTATTTCTATGGAAACATGCTGTATTAATAAATATATGCAGATTTGTATGAGTGGGAGGAGTGTTCAAAATTCTCCTCAAGTCTGCCTGATCGCAGGAGTCATTAAATCACACCAGTGTCTTTATAATTCTCCTGCTTCTCAGAAGCATCAAATACACATGATCTCTCATGCTTACTTTCCTTTACCTACCACCTTCATGTCTCTGAAGGCAAAGTGAAATCCCATACGGATTCCAGGTCAGGGCGCAGGTGATGCTTCCACGTTAAGGGTTCCAGTCTCATTTTGGAAGCATGGAGTATTCCTGCCTTTACTAAAATGTTTGATGCTTACAGTAGCTTTAATTTCACTGCAGGTTGATGCGATTTCTTGGACAGATTTCAGGGTACGCTCATCCACCCTATATCCAACAGGAAAAAAAAAAAAAAAAAGTAATGGACCGTTTTGCAAAACAAAGTGTGGGGAAAAGATGAGTGTTCACCCCTCCTGAATTATACACTGTTTATTTGTAACAGCCACAAGTTTCCACTAAAATAATACATTTATGGTGTAACATACTCCTGTGTACTGTGCTTGGTTTTGTTATGTTTACTTTCTGCTATTTCAGCCATGGAATAATAAATGTTTGTGTCTGACACTGCACTATTCATTTGTAGAACTCAAACACTGTTCCTAAGGTAAGAAGACATTGTTATTACACAATACAAATGAAAAAAATGGAGTCAAAGAGATGAGGTGACCTGACAAGAAACACTGACCCCAAAAAATGTCATAAGGTTTGTAGATCTCTTGTGCAGCACCATGACCCCTCCATTGCATCTGTCCAGAAATCACTGAATAAAGAAGAGGGTAAGATGGAATATTCTGTGTTTCTTTCTCTAAAATACAGAGGGGAAATAGCAACAACTTTATACTGTTGATAAATGAAATACACAGATGCGTAGACATCGTCTTTTATTTTTCTAGGCATCCTGGAAAGTAAAATGCATTTTAGAAGGGATAATGAAGAGGATAAGCATCTTACTTTGCAGACTTTTAGAAAGACCAACCTTCCCAGCCAATGTACTGCATTGTCAAAGGAAGAACAGAGGCATGTTTGAAAACATAAGGAAGATGGCAGGTGGTGTCATGGGATGATCAGAGGTAGCAATGCATCTCAAAGAGTGGGTAAAAGAGAAGCAGCGAAGGGCCTTGTTTATTATTTTTGCACAGAAACAGCTGAATATTTTAAGTTTATTTTAATATCCTTTGTTTTCAGACAAAAAGGAATGAGCTCTCAGAATGACATTTCCAAACCCACACCCAGCAGCTTTTGTTGAGGGCTCAAGCTGACAGTGAAGGGGACCTGTCAGAAATTGGTGGCTTTGCCCTCCTTCTGTTGGCATTCCAGAAGACCTGCACCATTCATTCCCACCATTGCAATGTCCTTCTGTCCTTTGTAATGAAACTAATTTATTGCTACAAAACATTTGATACAGTCCTCTGCTTGGAAAGCTTAGGCAGGGGAGAAGTCACAGACTCACTATAAATTGAGTGCAATAGTCAATATCATTTCTTGTATAGTTTACGGCCAGTCAGATGGTCAAAAACTTTGCTACTGGGTCCTACACTCTAATCATTCTCACTTGCATATTCCAATTTTCTGTGTTTGAAGCTGGGAACAAGGGCAAGGGAAGACTTAACTGGGAAAGCAGCTATCTACAGGCTGTAGATTATCACTATAACACAATAAACCTTACTGTTTTCTATCAGAAAAAAAGTGAAAAACATCTACCCAAGAGGGGTCCGGATACAGCTGTTTGCAATAGAAATGTTGATTAAAAACAAAAAAAGAAAAAAGTTAATAAAACCTGAATGATTAAAGGGTTGATCTGGGGTTATTTTATTTATAAATTAGTACATTGGGAACATATTCGTGTTGCTGTATTGCATGTTAGGTCTCAGAACAGACATGATCCCTAAAACTTCATCACAACAGAAGATAAACAAACTATTTTGAATAATGTTTATGAGTTTAAAAACCAAGAAACTGTAAGAAAAAAAATCTTAGAAGACTCTTATAGTATGAAACAGAATAATTTAACTCCTGTCATTTGTCATAGGTCTATACTGCCAAAGACCAATTTTCCCTTTGTTTCTTTTCCCTTATTGAGACTATCCTGTTAATCTAGAGCTTAGCATCATCCTAGAGTTTATCCTACCCTTTTCCAAAATAATTTTCTCATTAGCTACAGATGCATAGCTACCTAAACTAAGAAGTTACTACAAATGGATATACTAAATAAATTCATTACAGAAGTGTAACAAATGCTTGCATATGCTTAATGCTTAACCAGCCTACCACAGTGTCAGTATTAGGAATTTTTAAAGGATGCTAGTTTCAGGGTACCAAAGCAGTAGCATTTCTAACGTTGCACAGACACACCTGACAGATTTCCAGGTGAGAGAGCACTGAATTCAAGTACCTGTGTACTGAACTCTCTTTGTTTTAGGCTTCTGTCACAAATTCTGCCAACAGTTTGTCTGGATCCGTCCCTCTCTCACACCAGCCTATAAAAGTAATGCCTGAATAGTAACGATTCAAGTCTTTGTTCTCTTTATCTTTTGAAACTGTCACCTTCAATACGATGGTTTTTCTTCTATTTTTTTTAAATGCAGTCTGTTTATAGTCTGTAACATTAGTCATATATACATTTATTTATGTTGAAATTGATGTTTAAACTTGTTGCTTTTTACCATGCTAAAACAGTATCAACAAATAAAAGTAAAAAAAATAAAATCAATTCTTCCTGTTTTCTAGGTCTGGAAAACTGATTGGATTTTATGGAAATCTGTTTGACATTGCTGTGCACTCTCTTTACATAAAAAAAATATATCTATACTAAATAAACATCATGCTAATTCATTTTGAATGAAGGCAATCAATATTATCAGCCTGATTCTGTAGCTGTGAATGTATTAAAAGACTGTACTAAAATTGAACAGCCCAGACATTTTTGTTTTTTGGTGTGTCACATGAGAAAAGTCTCATGAGTCTCAAAGGAAATGTCATTACTCCTTACCTTCAAAGACTTAATGGATAGAGATTAGCTTTCAGTTTATTATTAAAAGGAATCTTTCTGAATGTAAAACACGTCTTTCAAACCTTTTAAAAAATGTGGTAAGGGAATTAGTTCCAAAAATATTGTTCCAGATGTTTTAGGTCAGGATGACAACTGTGATGGTAGTAGTAGGAGTCTTTCTTTTTCAAGCATATGTCAGAAATCAAACTGAAGTTACAACCCTTTATAAAAGAGAAAAGGGGGGGGGGGGGGGGAAAGGAGGGAGTTACAGCCTTTGAACATTTATGTACATATGTACATTAACGCAATGGCTTTGTGTAGTTCTTTGCCTACACCTCTGAAGTTTGATATAATGCACTTCTGTGGAAGATTTATTTTGACAATAACCTATTAAGGCAAACAAATTAGCATTTATTGGAACAACAACTAGTAGGTCTGGTTGAGGGTTCATCGAGCCAAATATTGCATCTGAAATACCTAAGGAAGAGCAAGCACATGGAAAGGGGAATGTTTCATACCCTTTGTCCCCTTCTCCCAGTCTACAGGTATCTTCCAGGGACTTTCTGGGACTGATGCGGTTGGCTAGTAGCCCACTGTGTGCCTCTCTTCCAAGCACATTTCGTTTCTCCTTGAGCTCCACTAAACATGTTGCAGCCTCAGAAGCGAGTTCCTGATTTACAGCACACTAACTTGGTGCAGTATGGCAAATAAGCTCAGGAGAAACTTCTCCATAAAATTCCCTCCTTGTGTTTCTGCATTGCCCCCTCTCCTCAGAAATGTTCCTAGCCTTCCTGCCACGAGGGCTTATGGTACCAATTCCTTCGGTCTACATCTCATCTTGGGACATCAGCTTTCTCGCAGTTTCTTTCAAAATGATGGTAACTTGAAGGGGAAAATGAATCCAAATGGAGGGATCATTGCAGCAGCCTCCTGCTTGTTTCCTAGCACTAATCCAGGTTTCAATCCTGCCCTCAGCACAGCCCTCTCTTCCCTTTCCCTATGCGTGGCCGTGAGAATGGATCCATAATTCGCTGAACTGCTATCCTCAAGTTACTCTTGCAAAATACTTTCTTGTGAATCCACCTTTCCTCTTATGCAGCGAGCCACTGTCCCTTTCCAGCCTCATCTTCTGCCCCATGCGATTCATGTCACATGTTAAATTAAATTGTCTCATTAACTAATTACGCACCATGCCACATAAGGATGGAACTAAGATGTGTTGCTAATCTTTGTAAGGAAATGACAGAAGAGGACTGGGAAAGGACAATATCCTGGTGACCAGGCACAATGTCTCATTCATCTTGGGTGTGGAAGACACAGATAAATTAAGTGTGGATTTTCCACTATCTAGCTATGTGTGCTTATTTTTTACTTCAAAGATTCTAGCAATAGTAAATAGCAAAAACGAATTAAAAAAAAAAGATAAAAACATATTAACAAAAAGCCTATCAAGATATTGATATATTAATATTGATATTCTATCAAGATATGAATTCTGAAAATTCAGAAGCAAGATATTTATTTTTTTTCTTTACATGCCTTTTAAAGTTTTGGTTACATTTTTAGGATAATAAAAAATAAGTATTAGGATAATTGGCAAGTAGATGCCAATCTCCCTCAAGTTTGTTCAAGAACAGTAGCTTGAAGTACAATTATGGGTGAACGGTGAAGAAGAAGAAATGCATGGGCTTCTATAAAACCCTTTAATTGTATTTCTTGAAACAAATTATTACAACACTTATAATTGGCTCTGAAGTTGCTTTGTGCATATGTATCGTGAACTACCAGTATATAGTAAAAAAAGTTACATGGACAACAGAGGCTCTTTGTTTTTTCTTCAAAATGCAGGCCAAACCTGTGTGTCCACATTTAATACAGTACGTCTTGGGTTTGACGCAAAACTAAAGAGTATCTAGACATGGTCTCCAAAATTCAGCTCATTATATTTGCAGAGGCAATTTACTGTTGCTGACTTAAAAAAGAAAAAAAAAGAAAAAAAAAAGTTTTTTAGGTTTTTAATTTTATTGTATATTATTATAATTACATATATGATCCATAGATTGAGCCCACAAAAATACCACAAAAATGCAGTAACATCTGAATTTCTGGACTAAACTATCCCAGACATAAGATGGTACAAAGATAAAAGATAATATTTTTCCCAGGATGGAAAAAAAAGAAGCATATGCATCGTGAAAATTGTTTGCTTTCCCAATCAGCAGAAAGCACATAAAAAAAATGAAAACAGATGTTATTTCGCAACAGTTACATTATGGATATGTATGTGTGAAAGAAATATATGGAAAACTAAATTTGTCATGAAGAAATGAATTACAATGACAAATGTTTTAAAAGTAAATCCTTTTTTTTAACATATCTTTCTTTGTATGAGTTATACATCCATCTTGCTTTCCAGAGATACATGGACAAGACGTATGATAAATGATCCACAGATATGTATTTTATATTTTCATTTCACTGCCATATTGTATAGCATCGTTTTCCAACTCAGAGGATAATCAAACGCTATAACTAGATCTCTTCTGGGCCACTGTCAAAAGTACTGACAAATCTTACGTATATATTTACATATATATCACTCCCAAATTCATGGTAATTCTATTCAGGACATATGTTCTGCAGAAACATGAAAAAATGAATAAAAACATCTAAAAATATCCTATAACTTTACAAGAAGGGTTGTACATAAACGAGATAAGGAACATACAATGCTGAAAATCAAGATTTGGAAGACAGCAGGATGCTAACAGCATTTTACAGGAAAAGGATATTTAATTTCTGGGTAGAAAGTAGAAAAGTATATTTAAGTTTCAAATGGGAACGATCTAAGTTTCAAGTGAGAACGAATGACTGAATAATGCAAATATTAACCTATACCTCAAGGTTCAAAACCCTGAGAAAAATGTATTTTAACTCTATACTGTCCCCTCTTTTACCTCCTTTTGCCTCCTCCTTTGTCAGAAATGCACCTGGGCTATCACTGTAAGGGAAAAAGTAGAAATTAGAGAGATGAAAGAGAATTATTTACTTGTTAGAGCCATAGGTGAGTTGTTAAGCCATTGCTCTTCAGGTTCTTATTGAAACACTTACAGAATCATAATTTGAAATGGTTCATAGTCACCCTTGACAGTGCTATATAGAAACTGTAAGTGGTCTTAGACTGCTTTAATGTGCGCTGAGGGCAAGGCCTTCCCAAGGCTTGAGCTGAAAGGTTTTCAAAGGTGCCTCTTAACAAGTGGTCTGGGGATACAGGGTGTTTTACAATCGTATCCAAAAAGAATTTCAAAGCAGACAAAGCACTGTGATAAAGTGTGAGTTGTGTATCATCCTCCTATGCACTTCAACCACTCCTAAGCTTCTTCCCCGCCCTCACTCCCTCCATCTCCCAGACAAGACAAAACTACAGTGTGACTCTTTGATTTCAGACACATACCGAGACAGGTTACGCTTCTTCCATCTCACATTTCTGAATTCCTATTGCGAAGAGACTAAATCGATCCGTTAAACATCTAATAAATGGGAATGAGAATAAAGAGCTGCCATGCGGATGCAGTTGAGGACCAGGAAGTGCCCAAGAAGAAAGGCTTTCCTGGCCTTAGAAGATAATTTGAATTGAAGAAGGGTGTAGGAGTTTTACTGTGAGTGTCAATCCAAGCTAGAATGAAGCAAATTTACTCATGAGCAAGAATATCTATTTTCACAATTGCTCCAGAGTACCTGTTCTTAACCAGGTCCTATTGATATATGAAAAACAGTACTGCCAACATAGGACTGTTTCTAAAGGTTGGAGGCTAGTGGTCATCAAAGCTTTTTCTGGATTTCATTTCTATTTGATTCAGATGTGTGAAACCACTTTTTTTTTTTTTTTAATTACTATGACATTTTCTAATGAAAAGTTGATTTCTTAAAGAATCTCCACGTCATGTACTATGCACAGTGATTTAATTCTTTCACTGCTTCCTGTTAAAACTGTTTACAAAACTAAAGCTTAGAACTCACCCGGTTTTTACTGCATTATCTTTTACAATGACATTCTACCAGTTTTTCTGGAGGACTGTTTCTAGGTGTGAAAGAGCAGTTTAATAAACTCTGGTTGGAGCATACTACCTACACACTCTAACATCAAGTGGCGGTGGTGCTGCTGTAGATACCTACCCACAAGCAAACTTCTAACAGAAATCAGATCTTAATTTTGTAGAAATGGGGAAACAGGTCTGGGCTTTAGAAACCTAAAGGTCTCACTGGTGTTGAACATACAGGATTTAAGAGATAATAAGAAAGTAGAATGAAATAAACCCAATTTCCAGATCAGTTCTGACCCTTTCTAAGTGGAAATGCCATGTAGTATTAATAATATACCATTATATCAAATTCCCATCCTATTGATGGCAATTATAAGTTTATCACTTAGTTATTCAAAGTGATGTCTGGTTGGTTTAATTTCTACCTGGCCTTGTAAATCAGTTCCCTGAGAAACTACTGCTTGTTAGAAATTTCTCAGCTCTTCTATGGGCTTTCATGTTAATTCACTTTCTGAGCCTGGACAGCTCAGCATTTTCTCAAGAGGTTAATCTATACGGCAAACTGACAGCACAGTGCACAGATTACACCTTTTTTTTAATAGTTCAGATGTGAAGAAGGGTCTACACGTGGCAGTCTGCTGCTCTTCTGTGTGTTCTGATGCACTTTGCAAGGCAGTTGGCAGGCAGGCATAGACCAGCTTCGGCTGTTTCTTGATCCAGCCAAGCAGACTGACAGCCCTCAGAGGGTCCAGGGGCAGCGCTAGGCTCCCAAACACAGCGGAACAGCAGGCGTGTTTCCTTACTCCTCTGGTCCTTTAGGAGTACTTGGTGCTCACCCCACAGCAAAGGGCATATTTTATATTTGGGGACATTTCCAACTGATTTCGGCCAGGTTTCTTAAATGCACTCAGATTGCATCCTTCTTGTATCTATTGTTTTTCCTTTGTGTTGTACCCTTCATGCTCCAGCATCCCTGACAATGCAGCGGTGCCTCCAGAAATAAGGCAGCAATTTTTGGGTTCCCCACTACCATACCGGAGAACACAACATCTCTTCAGGACAAGACTGCGTTTTCTTTCCTAGCTCTATAATCAACATGTTGCTACTGCTTATTAGTGCTCTTGATTTATAGCAAAAATGTGATAATGGAATAAGCCTTTTTTAATTTTGTCTCATTTTATGCTTCATTGTTCTCATATTGCCTGGAGGCTCATGTATTTCAATGTGCAATGTAATACCAAACAATACTAATAATTGTGAGGCTATTTATTTACCTGTCTCCTCTGGAAAATTTCATGTGTCATGCTTTTTTACATTACCAGTCAATAAAAATCTCATACATCATAAAAGATACAGATGTGGGCTATGGACACAGGCTAAATAATTATTCTTAAGTAGAGCTGAACTAAGAATTGGGTTGGAAGTTTTCTGGTCAAACAAACAATCTGTAAAATAATATGTCTGCCTTTAAAAAAACCACACCTATTAATGAATTAAGGTAAATGTCTTACTGAAGCTTTTTTATCAGGGTAAGTTTGAAATGCTTCACATTAAAAATATCAAAAATATATATTCAGATTGTTTGGATATTTGTTCCTATTCCCTCTGTTTATTTGGCAGAAGTGGCTGAAATTCAACTGGGATTACAATTTGCAGTCATCCTGAACATGCCTTTTTCTGTTTAAAAACAAACATGTATTATAACAACAACAAAATATCTGAGGGGAGAAAA
The DNA here is from genome assembly GCF_963210335.1 of Falco punctatus. Taxonomy (NCBI): domain Eukaryota; kingdom Metazoa; phylum Chordata; class Aves; order Falconiformes; family Falconidae; genus Falco; species Falco punctatus. The sequence goes on from NC_137584.1 coordinate 84,261,594, forward strand.
AAACCCCACCACCCCACAAGAAAACTCCACTCCAGTACATTTCTAATAAATTGACAAGCATATTGACACCATGACCCCAACCCAGCCAAGCACTGAAATACATACTCATCTTTATTTTGGGTCCTTTTTCCATTTACTTTATAGAGGTAGATTTCATATTGGCCCAGGCAATCCCATAGTCTAGGAATGGTAGTGCTGCAAACTTCTAGCAAGATCATGAGCAAATTAAAAAAAATGGTAATTGTCACTCCTGGATCAATGAAGACTCCCCTGGGAGTGTGAGTATTTTTACAAAAGCCTGTGTTTATTGGTGCCTGACTCATATTCCTTCTAACCTGGTTTCTTCTTCCATGGACAGTTTCATAGGAACCTGATGTGATGGAGGGAAACCTTTGCTTTACTTCAAGCACCAGCAGAGCACTGATTCCCTGCTACTACAAGGCTGTCCCTGTGGAAGTGTTATACTTTTTTCATCCCAGGCTATCTATAAACCAGGTGCAATAGTGTAATCTTTCCTTCTTAAACATTTTGATTAAACCTTAGAAACGTTGGAGTTTATATTCAAAGCCCCAGTAGAATTCAGATCTTTCTGAACTCTAAGTCCAGAAAAAAAAACCCCAAAGTAGATCTTAGATGTACATTATGAAATAATAATAGCAATAACATTAATAATTTTAATTGAAAAACATTAAATTTTAATTAGTTTTAAAATATATATTAATTTCTAGCCTCCCAGGTGCTTCTTCCCCATTCAGAGTAGAGCTTCTCCCACTAGCACAGCAGTAAAATTGATTTTGAAAACAAAGAACCTGATCTTTGGATATTCTGAGGGTAAAACAGAGGAGGACAGCTATAAACAAAAATAAGCCTCTCACGAAGTCTGGCATGAAAGTGTAATTTTCCCATATTACTGTCTTTCGTTGAAGCTATGTTCAGAAATACATCTTCCTATACATTCCTTGTGCATACTGTAAATTTACATTTATATAACCAATTATAACAACTAGCAGTCAGAGGAAGCTGCTTTTTTTCTTTTTTTTTTTTTTTTTTGGTGTGTTTAATAGCACAGCTTTAAATTACATGTTATTTTTTGCAGCAGCTCACCAACAGAAGTGTGATTCATACTGGGAAAGCAGAGGTAGCAGAAGGGGAAGATAAAGAGCATAGTGAAACTACCAACCACTCTGAGTGGTTGATTTTTTTTTGTAGGTGAAGATGCCAGAGGGCTCTGGGAGAGTCTTTTTCCTCATGACTATGAGGTAAGAGATGTCTATTCTATAACAGATATACTTGTTCTAATTTGCTTTTAAATGTACAAGCAAATCCCACCCAGTATGTTCTTTTTCTTTTGCAAACTAGAAATTGGTGAGCAGAGTAGAGGCAGAAGAGGACCTCAGCAGGGGACCAGACCAGTTGGTGGGGACAACCTTTGCCATATAGTTAGAAATTAATTAAGTGTATTTGGGTTTTGTAAGCTTCTTTCAATAAAAATGTGTTGGAAGTGGTTAAAATCATACAGAATTGCCCACATCGGTGTGTGTCTACACTTAAAAAGGAAATTTGTTTTTTTGATTTTGGGTAAAATTCTGCAAAGAAAAGCTGTCCAAGCAAAGGTTTTGTTTTGTTATCCTTCTTAAATATGTGCTATGTATAAAACCACATGCTGCAGCTATATATGTAAAATATATACATACGCACATACATGTAAAATATGTAGTGAGAAAGATAGATTTGCCTAAATAATTATGGATTGCAACCTATAGTCCCTTGTGTTTATGCACAGTCCTACAATTTAGTTATGAGGATTGTGGTGGCTTTTTGCTGGGCTGTGCCTTCTTGAGGAAAATCCAACTTTTTGTTCATTTTCTTCAGGGATGTTATATATATTTAAAAAATGAGTAACTATTTACCCACACCTTTAGCTTGAGTCTCCTTTTGTCTATTAATTGGTACATATGTTTTTTGTTGCTGTTGCTCCAGGCACTTGCCCTAAACTTAGAAGAGAGAGAAGAAAATGTCACATAAGAGACATAATTTGTGCAAATATTCAATAATGGCTAAGTAAGTGGCAAATGCTTGTTTCATCTAGCTGTTAGCATGCTGCATTGCAAATATTCTGAGAGCGAAGTGGGCACAGTCTGAAAGCATGGTCCTGAGCCAGCTCTTCCCAGCACATCCTAAGGGAAGTTTCTCCAGACAGACCTCACCGAACAGCACAAGGAGGGCTTACTGCATTGCAGCACTGGTGGGTTTTCTATCGTTCAGTAGAACAGTCTGAATCGCTTGATAAACTCTGCCTGTTAGGATAAAAATCTGTAATACAGCCAGATGAGGAGTTTTACAAAACTGAGAAAAAGAAAGGGTGGAAAGCATACAAATAGCGTGGGAAAACAGGTGTCCTGGAAAAGGCTGTCTCAGAGAAAATGATATAGGGATTCATAGTGGATAGACAACTCAATTGGGGCTGTCATTGTAATGCTGGGTCAAAAAGGTCTAATACAATCCTTAGATAAACACAAAGAAAAGGAGTAAATAGAAGGAAATAAGTTGTTTTGCTTCTGTACTGGAATGTCACGTAGGAATTTTGTATAACGTTATAAAAAGGTTGTTGAAAATGTGAAGGAATGCCAAAGAGAGATGTAAAAATGAGTTGAGGGGTATAGAAAGTCTCTTTCAGGTAGGTACTTCGAGCTTAGCCTGTTTAAATTATAAAAAAGAAGCCTGAGAAGCGAGTTGAATGCTGGACATAAGTACCTTTAAAAGGAGAAACCACTAGAAAGCGAAGAGCTCTCTAATCCAGGAGAAAGAGGAGCAGCAAGGACCAAACCCAGGGCAACTGGAGCTTGAAACAAGCCAGATCTTTTTAAACAGTGAGTGTGGTTAACCACTGGCCAAATGGCACAGGGGAGTAGATTTGCTATCCCCTGAGGTTTTTGTACCCAGACCAGGAGCCTTTCTGGGGAGAGGGAGAAAAGCAGTAAATGGATGGATGGAATCTGAGGTAAGCTAAATCCGAAGTCCATGAAGCTTATTTCAGAAAGTAAATGCAGCAGACTTTGGGGGAAACCACAGTCTGCAGCTCTGCTCTGGCCGATTCCACCTACCTCGAACCTGAACACCACGCTGGATTTAGGGAGCATCACGGCTGGGCATAGGGAAGGTGGAAGGGGTGAGCTGGGAGCAGCGCAGGGTTAGGTACCTGCTTTTGCCATAAAGCTGTGGTGGCCTGGGCAGGAGGAGAGGGATAAAACACCTTGTGAAATGCAGAGGCAACAGCCTGAGAGGGTGCGTGGGCACCGCCAGCTCTCAGCGGTGCCGGTGCTGGCAGCCAGTGAGACTCCGGGGCCCTGTTACGTGACAGTTTGTTTCCATGAGTCACTGTCACATGCAGGCTCATATATATGTGTATACTCCCCCATTCACTAAAAAAGCCACAAAACTGTTCATTATTCATGGAAAGTCCAATTTCAGAGCCATTCTTCCCACTTTTAGTCCTCTCTAAGTTTTTGTTTCTCTCTATTGGTCTAGTCACAACTTTCATAAAAAAAATAATTTCTAAAGGGTTATTGTAAATAATTTTTCATGTGCATCCTAAGCAAACTTTCCTTAAATAATACATGCAGATGCATACAGTTCAATTTAACTTGACTATTCAATCTTTTTTTTTTCATTTTTGACTTGCCAAATGAAAACCTGGAAGGGTTTCTGCTTAACCAAACCTTTTGTGTTGGGGTATTCATAATGAAAGAAGTGGAAACAAGCATCTAAAGTCTCTGATATAGGTGACATCTCCTGCCTTTATTTTGGGAAGCAGAGTGTGGAAAGAATTGAGCAGTAATCTCCCATATTCCAAGCTGATTTCTTCTTCCGGAAGGTAATTTATACTGGCCTCATTTTTTTTTTTTTTTCCTTTTCTCTGAACTGCTTCTCTATTAGCTGATTTCAAGATGGATAGATGTAGATTTCTGGTGAACATAACTATTTAGGGGAAAAGCCTCCTGGTTCTAGCTGAAGGCTTTTTCCTCTGAAAATGTCATTAGAAATTAAAGAGATGTGATTCAAACTCCAGCATTCAAACTGTAACCATGGATAATTTTTTTCTAATATTTTTTCTAGTTGCTTATGGCTTTTTTCTTCCCGTGGGACCTGTATAAAATGTATATAAAGAAAGTCCCACACAATCCCAGATTTTATTTCTTCTTAGAGAAACTTACAGTAACTCAGTTATGGATGACTGCTGTTGATGAGACTGGCACGTGTCCTACAGGTTAAGAATATTAGGCCACTCTTCTTTGATATTCAGATTATAAAAACCTTATTTTTGCACTGTTAAACCCTGAAAATGCTTTCCCTGGATACATCTGCTCTGAAAAAAACATTTCACCACAAGCACTTGTATATGCCTTCATGTAGAAGGTGGTTTCATGGCCTCATGGACTTACTGCAGCTTGGAAAATCCTGCCAGGCATTCTGTATTAACATTTTAGCTGTCTGTGTTGTTGAATCTTTGCTACTATTTTAACTCATACTACCTAAATGCAAATGTAACTACTGCTTTTAGATTGAAAGCTCATTTCACATGTGTCACTGCACAGCTTTCAGAAGGTAACAACACATTTTAATTTTTTCTCACTGCATTTAGATTTGAACTGAAAAACTGGAAGCAGTTATCATGCATCCATATACAGTGCAATCACTAATCACCTGTGCGTCAGGGTTTTCTTCATTCTTTTAAAAATTAGTTCCTTTTGATAAGAAAATTATTCAGCTTCAAATTAAAATTCATTAATCCTATAGTGAGTGTTTTAAAAATATTAGTCTAATATTTATTTCTCCTGTCCCAAGAAAGGAGAACAGCTTCAAAGACCTATAAGTCTTAATCCTTACAGTATTATCCACAACCTTTAACTCTGGTACTGGTGTCAAAATAAGATATAGCTGTAACGTGATGGAGTCAATTGAACAACAAAACAAAAAGTCATTTTCAAAAATATCTTTCCTCCTCAGCCTTTGCTGCCCACCTGCTGTTCAATGACAGCAGCAAAGTTAGGCAAGGAAGGTCCCTCACAGCCAACAGCATCGGTGTCAGCTGGTGTCAGACAAGTGGGTAAAAATATGGAGACAAGGCTGGAAACTCCAGGTAATTACCTCCAGAAATTGGAAGTGGAATGGAGGGAGGATGTTAGAACGGTCACTGGCATTGTGACGCAGTGATGAGCACCAGGGAAAGGAGGGTGCCCAGCAGCTGCGGCTTGTGCTTTTGGTGGCACAGGGACATCTGAAGTAGCTCTGGTTCAGACAAAGGACCTCAACAAAAAGGTGAGAAAAAACTTTTCCTCCCTGCTGGAAACTTACTTTTCAACGTGTCGTCACATCTTGCCAACGTGAGATGGTGAGCAGTGCTTTCTGCCTCACCGCGCCTGCAGCTCCGAAGAGCTTTGGTAGAAACGAGGACAGATTTGCTGGAGGAGTGCTTGCTCCCTCACGTTGGCTCAAGGGACAGAATTGTCAGGGAAAATGGCTGGCTTGCCCTTTCCAGAAAGCTAAATTGTATAGGCAAATACAGGTTAACAGTCAGGTGAGAGACATTAACTTACCTGCCACTAGAATAGTTTTGCAGTGGAAGAGTTTTTTCTAGGATAACAGGAAAAGTTTTACAGTTCCTGAGACTTGGGCCAGCTTAGATAAGCTGTAAGGTGGATTGGTAAACTTAAGGAAGAGGGAGAGCAACCACATTTTCAAACTGAAAAAGCCCACCCCCTGGAGCTGCAGTCCTAACCAGGCAATTAGGCTCCAAGAAACAGTCAATGACTACCTTGTCTGCTATCCTGGGGAAGAAGATTTATGTGCTGACACAGCCAACACTAAGTAGTCACAGCCAGTCTGTAAATGCATTTTTCCCCATTGCAGGCAGGTATGGAGAGCCCAGCTCTGAGGGAGGTCACCCAATGAAGAAGAATTTGCATCTGTGGCTGCCTGACTAGAGCCAATAGCAAAGGATTTGTCTTCATAATGTCCCTGCATCCTTCCCAGGAGAAGACATACAGGGACAACTCAATGCTTTCCTCCTCAAAGCATGAGGCCAAGGAATGTTCCCTCAGAAGGGATCTACAAGGAGCCTTCACTCAGCCAAACTGCAGTTAGAGGTGTAGCAGCAGTGTTTGGTCCTCAGGGTAGAGGCTGAGCTTGTAAAATCCATAATTTTAAGGCACTTAGAGTTCTTTGCAAGCATCTACGCGTTTTAGACCATTATTCCTTAACACCCCCAGAGGGCATGCCCTGGTTAACCGAGGTGGCTGCTCAGTATATCGATGGGTGAATCTATTTGTCAGGGTGACAAATTTTGGAGTGGGGGCAGAAGATAAGCCTAGTGGCTAACAGAAGCCTCTCCCAGAGATCTCTGGAGGGATGGGAATTCAGGAGAGATTACAGATGATCCCTTTGCTTTCTGCAGCAAGACAACTAAATAAGCATCACCAGCAGTCAGGCTTCAGATGTATTCCAGTTATCTGTATGTATTACCACATTTAGGGACAAAATCAAACTTTTATTCCCTGATAGAATATTCTATCAACTTTGGGTCCTATCCGATTGCAAATGAATAGTCATTGTAAAGTTCTCATTAGTGGTACCTCAGCAAAGATCAAATAGATCTTGAGGGAAGCTGTGGGGGATTTTTACCTTCAGCCCCACCGCCCCCCCCAAAAAAGGTCATCAGTCACAGATGGTTAAACAAATTAACTAGAAATCAGCTGGTCAAATTGAAGTCTGGGAAGCATGTAGTCATGAGTCTATATTATCCAGACTTGATTAATAGTAGAGACTGAAAATACAACCTTCACCATCTTTCTTAAACTTCTGGTGATATGTTTAGAAATATATTAGTTTATCTCTCTCTAAGAAAGTCTCTGGCATCTGTCAAATGTGACAGATCCCTGGCTCCATAATAAAATGACAGTATCCTTGTCAAAATGAGAAGATAACTGTGTTAGAAACACGTACATTTTTTCACAGACTGATTAGTTCCTCCTTAAAAATGACATAATTGCATTAGGTTCAGAAGCTGTCGTTTGGCATGGGATTTGCTTAATCTGATGTTACCATGATAGGGTAGTCAAGGTCATTTTCATATACTATAATCCTTTGTCCTCTTTGCTTTTCTGCCCAAAAAGATGAAACAGGAGAAATACTGTCTTTCTGGAGTACTCATTGGTGTCACCTGCCTGCAGTCCTTGCTGTACTTGTCTTTACAGAAGCAGTACTTCCTCGCAGTGACAGAGAGGCCATTTCAGAAAAGTGATGAAAGAACCGAAGTAAGCATGGAGTGCTTTACATTCTCTTAAAATTGATGCGATGTTGTATTTCCCCTTATCTTGCTAAGCAAATAATAAAATTCACTCACTTTTCTCTGCAATATCTTTTAACAAGCTCTCCTAGATGTGTAGTTACAGTGCAATAATATCCAGGATAATAAAGATCTGCAAATGTAAAATGGGAGCTTGTGTCAAAAAATAAGTGTATTTCTTTTTTCAAAATCTGAAAAATGTTTCCTTCAGACATGTATTTTCTGTATTAATCTGGTCGTCGTATTGTGACATATATCAGTGTGTGCCTAGTTCTAAATCTGAAAAAAAATAGCTTTCTGAGGAATTAAAGATACTCAGATACATTTCCTTTTAAAAAGAACTATTTAATACAGATTCTCACATCTTCCACGAAAGCCATTATCAGCCAAGTAAATGTGCATTTATACAAGGTTGATTAGTGTCAATAGGAAAAATGAAATGAAACTCGGCACTAGATAAACAGGGAGCCTGATGCCATGGCAGGCATAAGAACAGACTAACCAAAGGATGGTTAGTTATTTTTCAATAAGCTGGCTTTGAACTAAAGGTCCTTGTCTTTCTCTTGTGTTTTGTGCTTTATAAAAAACATCAGTCTTGATGTAACTCAAAGGAAGAGGGTGCAGGGAACAGCTGAAATCTCAGGCTTTTATGGGAAAGAAAAATAATCTTTAACATTTCCTTAACTGTTTAATTCAAAACTTTATTCTGCAGCAAACCCTTTTTATTCCCACATACTGCAGCATTTTGTCATCAGTTAACACCCTGACATGTTTTTTACATACAGGAGTCAGAGGTGCCATAGTCATGCTGTCTGATATTTATGTACAAGAGAGTAGAAGGTGAGCAATTGATTGTGGGTCATTCATAGGAATAATGAATCTGAGCCTTTGTTCATGGAGGAAAGCTATGATGATGAGGTAGGACACCTGTGCGTGTATTTCACCCACCAGGAAGGCAAAGGTGTGTAATTCAAGGGAAAAGTTGTTTCTATGCAGAGCACTTCTGGGCTGAAAGACAAAGCCTGTGCCTTGTAGAGTGAAGGATGTATGGAAGGGCCTCAGAAGGATCTCAGGCATGATCAGCAAGTTATCTGCAGTTTTCATTTGGCATTTTAAGATTTCTGAATTAAAACCTCTAGATTTGACCTTCAGAAAGTGGAATTAACGGCATGACACCGACAGTGAGTGCAAAGGTCACTTTTGTCCAGAGCAGTGAGACAGGCACCGTGGTAACAAAAATGTGTTGTGCTCCAAACCCAGCTTAGGCAAAGTGGTACAAAGGGTACGGGGTGGTATTTCTTAGAGCATCAGCAGAGGCTCTGTTCTCTATAAAACGAAGACAAAACACTAGCAAAAAGTGTAGTGAAGGAAATCTGTTCTTTATTATGCCTTTCTCTATTCTGTGTATCTTCTCCACTGTTTTAGAGGGAGAAGGTAATGGAAGGAAGGGAGAGCAGGAAATATGTCAGAATTCTCCAGCAGGGTTTTTTCCGTGCAGGGATATGTGTAATTACTGGATGACATTGTCTCTGAGACGTAAATTATAATTGCAAATTAATCAACAGGATGTGAATTGCCTCTTGATAGTTAAATTTTATTTCAATTATAAGATTTGGTTTGGATCAGAAACAAAATTTCTTGGCATGAGTGTCAAGTAGCTACAATAAGAATCTGAATTTCATTTTCTCTGGCAGCCTCCTCTTTTTTGCAAGAATTGAGCCTGCATTTCCTTTTTGTGGTGGCCCATAGTAAGAACTGTAAAATGATCACCCAGTGCTCTGCCACTGGGTTGCGGTACCAGAATTTCATCTGATCCAGCCTGGAAACATGGGCTGGCCGCTGTGGTGGGAGGAGATGTGGCAGAGACAGAAAAGCCCAAATGCCTTCACAGCTGCCTATAAGAAGGGTCACTATGTCTTAAGGGGGTGTTTAAACCCAGGTGTTTATAGAGCCTTAGTCTCTCAGAGCTTTTCTGACCCTACACTGAGTTACCTAGAGGGAGCTCTGGAGTTGGCATTTAGGAGAAAATCCAAGAAAAGAAATCCTTCCTGATAGATTTTGCCTGGAAGATCGTTTTTAATTCAGGGGAATTTGCCCCGCATTGTCTAAGGTGTTGCAAAGCCTTCTACTCTCAGTTTTAGTTTATGGTAATTTACTGTGGTATTGAAAACATCCTCTTTCGTTGTATTACCAAAGCTTGCGATGCCTTTACTGTGCTAGACACAATGAAAATGCCGATTGCATGAAAATTTTACACAAAATCAGATTATACAGATTACGAATGTCCTTTTTCGCAGGTGACAAATTCTCTGTCCTGCATTCAGTATGCTGTGCAGTCCTTTCGGAGACAGATAGAGATAGTTTGTGCCAAGAATTACGATAGCTGTGCCCTTTAAAATCCACTTCACAGAAAATAAGTAATGCAAGTGTGAATTCATGAAGTTTCCTCCCCTGCTGGCTGCAGTTTCTGGAGATTACTCTTCAGCTTTTGTGTTTCTGTAGAGGTCCGCAGTGGTCAGCTCAGGCATTTTCTCTTCTGTGCCCTCAGGCACAGCACCCTCTTTCATAGTTCTCAGCTACATTAGGAGCAGTTAGGAGCGATGCCCAGACCTCACTCTTCTCTTTCCTGTTAGCTATAGAGATATCTAAGCATCACCATCAAAAGGTCAGGACTTCAGACAAAGTAGGGTGAGACAGACCTTACTCTTGGACACAAAGGTGGCAAAAGGAAAGAAATGGTGAGGTGGGAGAAGTGTATGTAACTTTAGAAGATAACATCTTTATTTACTTTAATGAAAGATACTTCATATATCATAACTCCTCAATGGATAAAACTTCAGTGAACTATAAGATGACCTCTACGGTTTTTGTCCTAAAAAATATTTTCTGGGTTTTTTTAAACTAAAAATATTGAATGAACATGTCTATGAGACTGTACTTATTTTGTGCTATGAACGGGAATGTGCTTACTAAATGGGACACTACATCCAAAGTGTGCTTATCCACATATTACTGTCCTGGAGAAATGCTGTGTACTCATTCTCCTCCTACCACATCAGGGTACAGCACTAGTCTTTTCTCATTCATTAGCAAGAATAACAGTGATACAGAGAAAAATTAAAAGTATGCTGAGATGGTATTAATAAGTTTTTACTAGGGCAGTAACATAGAATCATAGAACCATAGAAACATTTTGGTTGGAAAAGACCTTTGAGATCATGAAATCCAACTGTTAATCCAGCACAGAAAAGACAAGAATCAAAATACAAATACAGAGTTCATCTTTTAGGCTTGTAAACACCAGTGATAAACTTAGTGCCTTCATTAACACTGGGGGAAGGCAATAGCATTAGCTACTAATATTTACCAAGCCAGCTTTCATTCAGAATTAATAGCACAAAAATAAACTTGTATTAAACTTATACATGGGTGAAATTAAAGCAGCACTGCAATGCACAGGTAATTCAGAAATAGTACTATCATTAACTAAATATATGTCTATGTGATCTTTAACACTTTTTTAATCATTCCTAAGTATGTATATCAAATGAGGTAAAATAAACAATCACCTTCTCCATCTCATTGCTCAAAGGGCAACAAAACGCAGTATGGTCGTTTGGAAAGCATCCCTTGCTATTTAGTTTTGTCTGCTTGACTCACAGCATAGAGAAGTTTCAGTCCAGCTATTAACTAGAGAAGATGGGATGATAATGAAATATTCTGCTAGGGCAGAACTGTGTTGAGTGAAACCTGGGATCATTGTTGGTGGACACCCTTCCAAGCAACCAGGGGATGTGAACACAGAGGGGCCAACCTGGGGGCTTCCACTTACCCACAACATCAGTCCCAACATCTGCTTGAGAGATGTCATCAATAGTGATCTCATTTCTAAATCTGGAGGAAAGGTTTAGGAAAACAGACTGGAAGCTGAACTCTACCACTTAAGCAAAGAAACAAAAAAGCTTTATTTGAATCGAGCAAGTTCTTACCCGTCGCACATCGGAGCGCCTCCCAAAATACAAGACTTCTTCAGTTGAATTTTTAGGCCGTTTTATTCTGGCTGTTATTTGTTAGTTCCTATGATCTTCCCCACATCTTCCTATCATTAGCTTTGGTTTCCAGGTTTTGAAAGCCACCACCATGCCTGGTCCCCAGCACCCACCTCCCACAGAAAAAAGAAAAAAAAAAAAAAAAAGAAAAAAAAAAGTTTATCTAACCCTATAGATAAAGAGACAGAACTATGTTAACCGACTAGGACTGCTGAAGCAAAGAGCATAATAAATTGATTTAAGAGGAAAGTAAATGCCTTCATGTAGAAAGAGTTGATAGGAGAAGATGGTGGCCAGACTGTAAAACGAAGCAGCAACAAACTATAGGGAACAGTAGCTTCTTTAAACTTCTTGTGCCCTTATATTAACCTTATACATAGAAATTAACACAGAAATTCATTATTTTCTGCTATTTATTTCTCTGACTTCCAGTTCCAATAGTATTTTGATTCCTCTTAATGAAATAGCAATGAATAAATACCCTGCAAAACATTTCACAGGATAGCATTTAAAGACAGAAAAGCAAAGCAGTCTTCCTTGAAACTGCTCAAAGCTGAAATCACCTCTAAATGACCGATGTTCACTGGAAAGAGGATCAGAAACAAGATGTTCTCTGGCCTTCAGTCTTTGCTGAACAATGACACCAAAATCAACAGTCTCCACTATAAATCAAATGTTTTGTAGTTCACAAAAACAAGGAATAAATAAGCATTGACCATTCTGATTTTCTGCTATTTTTAGCAGAACAAGCTGCTTTCTCTCTGTGACAAACTATGGAACAAAATACTGGCATTATGGCCTTCCAACAAGGCTTTTAAGGCTGTAGAAAAAGCAAAAGGTATACCACAGTGATTGGTTGCTACACAGTGGTTTTCCTAGTAGTAGAAGGAGATACAATCTTTAGTGCAAGAACAAATTTCATATTTATAACCACTTCTTACTGCTATCCTTTAATGACCAAAGAAAAAGGGGAAAAAATGAAGTGGTGCTGTGATAAAAGAGGAGATTTGGGCAAAGAAAGCAAGGAGATTAGTTTTCTGAAAGACAGACACTTCAAAACTGTATTCTGGGTAAAAGGATCCGGTACTCACTTGATCTAAGACCAAAATGTATTTGGGAATAGTGAGGAATTTAAGACAGGAAAATTAGAGTAAATGTCCATTCTTTCTAGCTGCACACATTTTTCCTTTGCTAAGTAGCTCATTGACTACAAGAGCTGCAAAGAAGAGCATATTTGTATTTCCCCTGTCAGGTGCTTCTGAAATGGAGGAAAAGCATGTGCCCAGAGAGCTCGTAAAGCTGCTGCACGAGGAAAAGTTTTGAATTTTTTTGAAAGTCTGGGTCTGATTCTCTAGGGAAGCCATTCTGAAAAATCCCCTTTGCATGATGAAGTTACAGAGGTAGTGTCTGCACCTGGCATCCGTTCAGGTGAAGGAAAATATAAGAACATATGGGTCTAATATCATGGGATTCAAAAGAGCAGCTCTGCGGGTATCCACCTGGGGTATACAATATGTTTATTATATAAGATAATTAAATGAAAATAAATCATTAAAAGAACATGATTAAAATTGCAAACTGGAAAACAGAGTTTTTAATTTCTCTGTGAATTTGTTATTGGGCTCATGATTATTCTATAGATACAAACACTTCTATTTCTTACATTATATTTGTCGACACAGAAAAGACCTTAAGGACACAGTCAAAAGGACACAGACTAAAGCATCTGTTAAGAGAGAAGAATGAAATGAATTAGGATGCTGTATAGGCATTCTTGATTTTTTTCCATAGGTAGGGACAGTCTCTACAAGACACACTGCTAATGGCAGGTCAGAGTGGAAGATGTCTGACTTGGTCTGAGTTCCTGAGTGACGGCTGCATATATTTTTATTGACAGATACATAGGTCTCAAAGGATGTTCAGCCTCGTTATACTTTCCAATGGAGGTGCAGAAATTTAGAAATGTCATCTATATAGATGATTTTTAGATGTGGGTTTTTAGTTATCTTTCTCAAAGATATTACTGTGTGGGAGAAGTAACAAGAGAGGGGACTAGATGATTAAGCAGAAATTGACACTTTGCATTATTGTGGTAGGCTCCTTCAGAGGCTGGATCGGTACTACCTTTGGAGAGATGTACGTGAGGTCCCATACGACAAGAAAGCAGCCAAGAGTCCTTGGAGTGAAAGGCCCTCAAAGGCACACATACAAGGAGAAGCTGAAGACTTGGTGAAGTTAAAAATAATGGAAGGTGAAGGTGTTCGTTTTGAGCACTAGCCTGGAAAGTGAAAAAATTGGCTGGATTTGTTACTCTTTGTTGCACAAATGTGAAGCTGATATGCTACATGACTTATCCTAGGCCATGCTGGGAATTCAGACCCCGGAGGGATTTCGGCCTCTGCTTTGCCCATCTGGGCTCAAAGACATTTGCTCATCTTTCTGCTGGATAACCCATCATAGTCTTCTCTGAGTAAGACAAGTCACTAAACATCGAGGCATTTAAATCTAAATTACCATTGTCTCCACTTTTTTTTCGATTTTTTTCTCATCATACTACTTTCTACCACTTATCCCATGGATCTAATCTACAAAACCTACAGCCACAGTCAGTTCTTTAACAAGTTGCTTAAGCAAGAATAGACTTGAGTGGATAATTCATTGCTTCACAGAGGTGAACTTATACAAAACATGTAGATTTTTCCACCTGCACCATGAGCTCACACTGTAGCTGATAATTTCTAGCTTTCAGAATAATTTAAAAATAATTTACTTTTATTAGCATTGGAAATAAATAAATCTCATAAGAAAGAAAGATTTCCTGGAAGCACTGGCTGAATTTTGAGGTTTGAACATAAGTGAGGACATAAGTGAGGACAATTATGTTGTCAGATGAAAGTCATGTGAAATGGGATGGTCTATTTTGTGACAATTTTTCAAAGAATTTTTCTGATTATTTTCCTGATTTTCATCAGTGAGCTACTGATTTATTTCATTCAGAAATCAAAAGCAAACCTCCAGGAATTAAATCCTGGCTTGGTTGAAGACAGTGGGACTTTTATTCCTGAGATGAATATCACAGTGAACCAACCCTTCCTCCCTAATTAATTGCATTAACACTTGAAAAAATAATTGAAGTTTTGCCTCTGTCTGCTTAACCAAACCGGAAAGCTGCATGTTTGAATGTGGTTGTTCCTATGAAGTTTTGAAAAACTATTTTGGAAACTTTCCCATCAAAGCAGCTGTGTCCTTTTAACTTGAGTCTGACTAAGGACCCTGTTTTTCATTCACATTGCAAGAACTGCTGAATGTAAAGCCGTTAAAAGGAGCTTTCAAGATCACTTGGGCAGAATTCATATATCTTTAAATGTTAAGGCATTAGCTTTTTGGTAAAAATACCTTATTTACAAATGAGGTTGATCTATAAATTATTTAGATAGTCAATGATAAAACTCTTCAGCCCTTTAGCCTTAAATAACACTTCTTATTAATTGTCATGCATTCTTCTATCATTGCTTTATTTTCTGGTTTGCTTTGTCATTTGTTTTAATTAGTTACATAAAATATTATATCGAAATAATACATATCTCCTTGTTCTGATGAAGGTAAAAACATTGAATAGTACTGAAAAGTCACTCGCAAGACTTTACAAGGAAATGTTGTTTTACAGAAACAGTAAAAATCTAACAAAACACATGGAACATTAGAATTTTTGAAGCATCTTGGGATTTTGTCATCAGATAATGAAGTATGCATCTCGAGTCACCAAGGAAAAAGGTGCATTCTGTGTGCAGGTAATTACCATTCATGCATGAACTGCAGTGTTTACTCTGGCTGGTCTCTGCTGGGTCACTCACACAAAGGGGATGATTTTATCAAACCACAAGTTACTGGGCTCAGTAGAACTGCAGGGGTAAAAGTTAAGATAAGGTTGAGATTTTAAGTCAGGCTGAGTGATCATATAAAGCCTTGCTATGCCTTTCAATAAACCATCATTTTTCTTTTGAACTTTCTTATTCCAAATAAAGCCAAGTAAGCAGCACTGTGAGAATATGAAGCTGATGTGCTAATAAAGTAGCTTATCCTTCAGTGATATTTAAGAATTTGGTGTTCCAGCAGGAGTAGCTAGATACAAAAATTTCCATATCCTTGACTCATTGTCCTATTCAAGTGAAATAAAGTAGTCTTAGTGGCTGAAGTGAGACAGACCAGAAAAGAAAAATGCTTTTCTCTTTAGTGATGGAAAAATAAAATGCCATATTGATAATATGGAAATGAAAAAAAGAATATCCCATTGAGGTACTATCAACTATGAAGCTCTTGTTCCAGAGGACTGACTCCAGGAAATTAGAAAAACAGTCAAAATGCTATTGGTTCCTATTTCATTACTTTGCTTCATACATATCAATTATAAACATTAGCTTTTTGGTAGGGCTGACTCACTTGAAAAACAGTGGCTTTCTCACATCTCATTTCTCAACACCTGAAAAACTGCCATGCATGAGGTTATAAATACTGAAAAATATGGATGTAGGTTCATTACTTTTTAATTACAAAGCGAGAACATTGGGGGTGGGGGGTGGGGGGAGAGAAATTCTGTTCTTTGCTGGTAATCTATTCCACTAAATATATTTATTGCTGTAATAGTAAAAAGTGGACTTTAAAGCAACAGAAGGGCTTTCTTTCTGATTTCTTTCTCAGAAATCAAGATATATGCAAAATTAATTCCAAAGAATAGTTGTTCTGCTTTTTTATGAGTCTGTATTTTGTCATAATGAATACCTAGGTGGCTATTTCACATTTAAAGTAGTTCTATAATGTTTTTCCTTTATTGCTCTATAATGTGTATGTCAGCAGTTTTCATATGTGATTGCCTATATTTCCGGAAGCAAAAAGGAATTCTAGCTTGTTTCTCATTGAGATAACGACACACCAGGAAAATGGAAAAAGCAACTGCTACTTCCAGAGTTCTGTGCGGGATTAGTCAGTGCTATTGCTAATGTTGTTTTTGGAAATGTAGCTGTTGGAGCTGTCAGAAAAGTTTCATTTGAAACACTCTGTCTTTAAAGAGATTTTTTTTAAGGTAGGGATCACTCCAGCTACCTTAAATAGATGGATTAGGCCATTTAAGGTGTTGTATTCACCTAAATATTGAGTTTGACCTAAATGTTGAGTTTGAATGATCAACGCTACTTCAGGAGATCGTGTCTCTTGCAGATGTTAACGTGAGGTATACCTGTTATCTGAGCAAATGCCCTACTTACCTCAAGTACCATTAATATGTGGCACCAGAGAACTGCCTCACTTTCTGTTTGTTTGGGGGGCTGCTATTTTTGTTAACAAAGTTTTCTGGACTTCATGTTTTCATTTTCCCATTTCTCAGAATCAATGCAGTAAACCAGAAAAAAATACAGATGTGAGTAATAAGATCAGAACAATTTTATGGAGCTTCTATATTAAGGATAATTCACTTCAAAATTCTGCTTGGAAAAAATGTCAGCTGAAGGGAGATTGTACAGTTTACACAGAATTTATACTGTTGTGAATGGTATGGAGAATTTAGATAAAAAATGGTTATTTATTGCTTTTCTTAACCTGAGTGTTAAGATTGGGTACCAGGCTGAAAATAAAAGGAAAGCTTTTTTTTCCCCTAAGGAAAAGCTTATTTTTAGACACCACAAGTGTAAGTAGGATCAAAAGAAGAATTACTTAAATTCACCAAAGGTAGATTCAGCTCTGTCTATTATCTATGATTATTTGGTTTCAAATTCTAGGTCAGGAAATTTCTAGATCGCTGATGGCTCAGAAGATAAGCCAAAGAACTCTGTACTACTTCTTCTTATACTCTAATCTTACATAAATAGACACTCCCAGGCAGATGGCTTGCTTTACTTATGATCTGACCTGGTTTTCTTGCTGGAGTGACCTGTCAACCAAGAAGCATGCTGAGGTACATCATCATCCTTACTAGAAATGGGGTTGTGGTGGTGGTGGTGGAGATAACACTAATCACCTGGCTTGGGTATATAAACCTTCACTTGCCATGTGTAGTCTACCTGATAGTGTGTGATGGCTGCTGAGCACACGACACAATTTTCCACATGCTTTCTTTCAAACCTATTTGGCAAATTCGCCTAATGAGTGTAAACCAGTGAGAAGGTCTGCTCTGTTGCAATTGCATCATCTCATGAGTTAGTCTACTTTGTCTCCTTGCATATTGTGTCAGATCGTTGTTTGAAGTGATAAATATATCTTACCTCAAAAGTGAGCATGGATTCATCTTCTTGAGCATTTTTTTGCCTCTTACTTTCTGTACCAGAACTGCAAATAGTCTGGCTCATTTCCATTGCCTGATAGACTGAAACCAGAGAGGCAATGCCACTGGCCACTAACCATATGCTAAACTGAAAGCAGTAACAATCCACAGCAAAATAGAAGAAAATCAGTAAGAAATATTTTCAGTATGTGATCTGCCTCAATTTCCAACTATTCCCATTGAAAACTGAATTGCAAAGAACAAGTTCAGATGGTAAAGTTGAAGAAAAGTGGGGGAAAAAATAGCACAGGTACAGATTCTCTCCATTGTTATTTCTGTACTCCAGGGGGTTGTTTTTCCAGTCAATTATTTCCGTTAACATATGACAGAAAGTTGTCAAGAAGTGTTCTCCCCTGAAACACAGATATGAGGAAACCTTGCCAATGACTCCAAGTGATGAATACTCATGGGACTCTTTAATAAGAAAATGCAAATTATGGTCTATTTTGCTGATTTACCACAGTTGATTTCTTCGAAGTTGTCTTTCATATCTTAGCTTTCTGTCTTTGTAGAAGTCTGTTCTTTGAAAGAAACAGACTCCAGATGCTGTAAGTTCATGTCTTTTCAGCTGTGCTATACTGGCAAGCATGCTTAGCCTTATTTTTCATATGGCCGTTTGAAACTTACTACCCTTATCCATTGATCTAGGGATTATAAAGATCAGTTTCTTACAGTGCAAATGTTATAAAATTGCACAGTATGCTTTATTCTTTAAAACTTTCCATTAATTTTGCTGTTTTTATAAAACAATATTGAGATTTAAATATTTGGACCCAGATTCAGTAAGAGGTTAAAGGTTAAATGTTAAACTAATTGCAATAAACTGACAAAAATTCCAATTAATTTCAGAGAAAGAGTTTTGACCGGAGACATTTATGTATTTTGGGCAGGTTTCAGTAAGGATCTACAAGTCAGGCAAGACAGGCTAAATGAGTCATCTCATCTATGCTTCCTACATGAACAACAGGGTGACAACAACTCTTGAGATGATTGATCTGACACTGACTTTCCCAGACAGGGATGAGAACACCAGTCTAGAAATGCCTCCTGCTCTCCTCTAACGATGCAGGGTTTCTAGACAACTTTAAACTAGATGCCTATCTTTAAATGTCTAAATTAAGAAGCAATTTCTTCAGAAGAAATAAATGTTGAATATTTCATATCTTTGAGCAAAATTAATCCTCCTTAACATCAGGGTTTTCATGGAACCAGATCTTTCTTAATCTCTTTGCATATTTACCTCTTGAATTTTAGGCTGAAGAGGAAGGAAGGCTGGCTGTTTGTTTTTTTTTTTAACCTTCCAAGGTTATCAATCGACAGATTAATTCATTCATTAACGGACCAACAATTATACCAACTAGCAAACACTAGCTACTAACTGACTGAAGGAAAACTGCTATAAGAACACATGTATAGAGCTATAAGGCACCTTCAGACAAAAAAGCACCCCTTGTGCCACTGAAAGCTTGCAGGTATGTGAGCCAAAAAGGCAAGAAGCCAAGGCTGAAGAAGACAGAAGAAGACATAACAGAGGGCATAGATGAGGAAAGTTACAGCAAAGAAAGCCTGAGTGTTAATTTGCAGCACGTCTGTTATTTCAAGAGAATTGGCCAGAGGATTTCACCTGCCTGCCGTACAAAAATGCAGGTAGGCTGCTTCTCCCAGCAAAGGGCAAACTGCCTTGCATTTACCAGGTCTAGAAAACATGTGTGGAAACATACCTTCCTTCTATCCTAAGGCTGTGAGGCTGTTTATGCACCAAAATGCTCCTGCTTGCTTTTCCTTATAACACAGGAAAAAAGAAGAAACCTAACAATTATTTCTTTGGAGCTGAAGTCGATCCAACTAGCTTAAAAAAGGACACTATGCCATTTGAAAGTATATCATTGAAAAAATAGTTTAAAGTGTTTCCTTTTGGATTTGTAAGGTGGGATGTCTTCTAGGACATATTTTCCTATTTCCTACGCTGGGGGGGGGTGGGGGGGTGGGAAGCAGCCGATCAATCGATTGGCAGAAGATAGATCAATCTAAGGAAGAACCAAAAGGAGGTGAGAACTGACTGAGGGAAAGGAGAAGCAAACAGCAGGGATACTGCCCCGGGCTCAGCGAGCTTCCCCACACTGCAGCAATTACTGACCTTGCTCCTGACAGTGTCATCACCTCCAGGGAATATGTACAAAGCAGAGGAGCCTGAGCCAGGGCAGTGCCCTTACTTAGGTGAGGTGAAGGGGGCCAGACACAGGTCCCACAGCAGAGAACCTGCAGCTGCCCCCAGAGCCTCTCCGTGTCATCAGCCTGTGGCCAGATGTTGGGATAACGGCTGGTTTAAGATACACAGCCAGTGAGATTTCTCTAATTCTGCTCCAAAGGCAGTGGTTAAAACCTTAATGGCAAACAAAAGATGATTATTGTTTATCATCATAAGAAACTCAAAAAGCTTCAATTTGCTTTGAGGTTGCTGGCATTGATTTGAGCCACTTGTTACTGCACTGGACGGACTGCAAACACCTTAAAAGGAGAAAGATTATTTTCCCTGTATATAAAACTTAAAAATCTCAGGAAGCAGTATAAACTCTACAAAAAAAAGCAAACCCAAATTGACCTCTAAAATTAAGAAAGAAAAATTAATGTTCTGTATAATTTGCAGAATGGGATTCTACATTTATATTGGAAATACATTTTTCAGACCCCTTTTCCTAGACTCTACATAGGTGCTACAGAAAATGCTAAGGTAGATGGGTAGCTTCTTAGTACCTTTTTTCTGCATAATGAATTGTGGTTATAGTGGTTTTATGCAGATTTCAATTAATTTTATGAAGAGGCATTATTCTGTTGATATTAAAAAGAAAAAATAAGCTGTCTAATCTCATCCTGGGAAAGGAAATTACTTTTATTTTACTAAATTGCATGTATGTACAATGTGTTTAATTCAGAAAAAGAGATGTCTTAATAGTATAATACATACTCCATTTGGATTATAAGCAACCAGCTGCCAGAGGAGTAGCAATGATTGAGAGACTAATAGAACAGAGAGGGTAATACTCTTTAATGCCTTTCTTATGGATTCCACAAATCCTCTTGATATCTTCATGTTAGAAGAAGTGTACATGATGCTCCAGGCTCTCGTAGAAATTGCTGTACAAACTGAGTGTTGGCCTCTGCCTGACTCCTGAACTGCAGGAAGGCTGTACTTCATCTTCCTGCTTGAAAAATATTGCTCGTGTTTATAATCTTAGTTAAGTTGGAAAAAGTTGGTCACCCTTAATAAATAGCATGTTACAGTTCTACCTCTAATGTTTTATTCATAGATATTAATGTAAATAAGATGTTACCCCATCTGTCCTGATAAAGGCAGATACATTTTGCTTTTGGTGTTCTATGATATTTTAAGAAAAGCATGATAGAAATGATATAGAATTCTGTACATATTTGCTATCTTTATTTCAGCAGAATCACTGTAAAAGACACGTCTTCTACCTTAGTACTTACCCACCATTTTGGTACATCCACAATCAAGCTAATCCGTGTTTCTTTGGACGCGATGACTCCATTATTGCAGAATCACAGAATGGTCGAGGTTGGATGGGACCCCTGAAGTTCATCTTTTTCAACCCCCTTGCTCAAGCAGGGTCACCTGGAGCAGGCTGCCCAGGGCCATGTCCAGATGGCTTGTGAATATCCCCAAGGATGGAGACTCTACAACCTCTATGTGCAACCTATGCCAGTGCTCATCACCCTCACAGTAAAAAAGTCTTTCCTAATGGTAAGACTGAGCCTCCTGGTTTCAGTTTGTGCCCATTGCCTCTTGGCCTGTCACTGGGCACCACTGGGTACCTGGCTCTATCCTCTTTACACGCTCCCTTCAGGCAATTGTACACATTGATGAGATCCCCTGAAGCCTTTTCTTCTCCAGGCTGAAAAGTCCCAGCTCTCTCAGTCTTTCCTCATAGGAGAGATGGTCCAGCACCTTAGTCATCTCCATGCCCTTTGTTGGACTTTCTCCAGTAGCTCCATATCTCTGCTGTGCTGAGGAGCCTGAACCTGGGCACAGCACTTCAGGTGTGGCCTCACCAGTGCTAACTGGCAGGGAAGGATCACCTCCCTTGACCTGACGGCAGCCCAGGACCAGGACACCCTTAGCCTTCTTGGCCACTTAACACAAAGTTAATCAAGAGCCTTTCTTATAGTTGTTTGATCAGCCCTTGATAAACGCTTGGATTATGCTGCTTTTACTTTTATTTTTTTATTTGTTTCAGAGAAAGGCAAGTTATGGCATTGCAAATTACTTCAAGCAGGGATTTAAATTGTTTTGGGATCCCTTGGATGAGAACGGAGATCACTCAAGTCATTTTCCTGTCTCTTTCATGTTTCTTTCCAGTATTTTACCCCGGGGTGAAGCACTAAATAGGCAAATAAGGGCTTTTATAAAGACTTCAGTTATTGTTTGCTTCTGGATGAAGGTAGATTAATGAAATGTAAAGCAGATAAAGCACACCCACAAACCATGTCACCCTCCTGCAGATTTGGAAATTGCAACGATGACTCAGGAGTTCAGTCACTGTCACGTTGTTTGTAGAAGTTAAAAGCCACTGTAAACGCACATGGTAGAAGACTGTAGCTTGTATATGAATGAAATGTCAATTGGTAGTCAAGATTCATTAGAAGAGTTGGTAATGACACTTTTTTTACATACCTCCAGTTCATTTTCAACGATAAAAGCGTGCTCTCTGCTTATTCTGTTAATGCAATGAAATTATAAATAATTCGTACTGGCAACTTATGCATAGGTTTTAATAAGGTAATTTGTTAAGGAATATTTTTGAAATATTAGAGCTCTAAAGGTGCAACAGAACAATGAGAAACAGAGCTTTTGGCTTTTTCTCAAGCAAGGCTGTTATGCTTTGTTACAAAGGGATTGCCACCAAATGATGTACTATGTGTTCATTTTACTGCTCACTATAATTATGAACACAATTAAACCTCAAAAATTGTTACTGTCAGTTTAGGGTGTATGAAGCTGAATAGACAGTTTGCACGGCAATGAATTTTATTATTATTAAAGACTGGGTAATCGTAGCCAGCTGCAGCTGATCAATCTGGAAGCCTCACGCATTTAAGAACATGTCACTGAGCTTATTCTCTTAAATTTGGGGGATTTTTTTGCAGTTAAATTCTAGCCATTTCTGCAGAAAAAGAAATCATAAATATCTTTCCTCCTTCACTGCCATTGTCCAAACCATCGTGAGCAGATGAAGTCCTTTCTTAAGCAATTTTTAATGTAAATAGGAATTCTTTGTGAGCGGATTTGGATTCCTGTATTGTTATCTTTAAAAAGACACTTCTATGGATGTGGGAGTAATGTAGAGAATGTTAGCTTTACATTCCTAAATTAGACCTTGGACTGAGAAAATCTGCATTTAAAACTCTCTTTTGCAGTATTATGGTAGAAAGTTCTGAATTTATAGGATTAAAACATTTTCCTCTAGATTTTCAAATTCATAACTTTTGAGTTTGATAGACAAATCTTCAGTACTTTATTTGATACCACAGTGTAATGCTTGGCTATATATCAAACTATGTCTATTATATTATAGCCACAAGTCTTTATGAAATAAAAGATTCAATTTTGTTCTTTAGTTGGTTGATCCAACTGAAATTTTAATTATTTGATTTACTGGAGATTTATGCTTAGGTAAAACTGCACAAAGTTAAGTATTTAAAACAATCCTCCTGTGCTTCTGTGTTATTGGAGTTAATTTTAAATCTAGTAACTGTGTAAATTTTCATGCCACAATTATTTCCTATCTCAGAGAGCAGGAGTATTTCAATTGATGTGTTTGACCTGCCCTATGGATACCAGGCTGGTTAATAGGTAGAGGACTCAAGCCTGCGATGCATACCAAGAACTACTAATGCTTCTTTCTCTACTGGACTTCGAAAGTTTTGAGTTTGTAACATTTGAAATTTCTTATAGTAACAAAAGCTCTGTCATGTTTTCCAACCTTCAGTTACTCACTCCTTAATTTGTAACTCAACTATATGTTTTTGTGTTTGGGAGAGTGAGAAAAGGTTAGGACTATGAGAATTTACGAGATATTTTCTCCCAAATATTAAAAAATATGACATGAAAATTTAGTCGTAAGGTATGAAAGGAAAGCGCAGATTTCAAATTTATTTCTATTATTGTAATAGAAAATTGCAATAAACACTGTCACTGTTATTGCAATATGCATTTCTAAACATAAAATAAATTTCCATGTTTTCACATCTACCTTATAAACAAAATCAGTCACTTTAGTAAATAACATCCATTATCTAACTACTAACCTTCGAGTTTCCTGTGCTATACTCAACATAGCTATGCACTATGCATATATGAGAATAAATAAGAAAGAGTCTAAAGTGCATGAGAATGGGAGATAAAGAAAGGTATTAGAGGAAGCATAGTGTCAGGAAAAGCAGCACTTGAACAGAGCCTGTGTGTCAGTGAGTATTTAAGGTGGAAAAACTGACCCTGATGAGCCTGCATGGGAATACAAATGTTTCCTCAAAGCATTCTGTTGTCATGAAATTCAGATTTAAGACAGAAATTAGGGTTTTGCCTCTGTCCCTGAGCAATATCCTCAGAAGGGTATTAAAAAAAATTAAAATGTTGATTTGTGAAATTCTAATTGCAATATAAAAAATGGGACTTCTTAGGCAGTTTTGCTAGTAAGTCACAGTATTTGAGTACTATTCAACAATATTCAGAATCTCAGCATTTTATGTCACTCTGTATCTGTGTTTAACAGCTGGACTCAACGGTTTCACCTGAAGTGATAATTAAATCGGGAGTTTTTCCTTTCTCATAAAGCTTGTTGCCAAACTCTCCAGTGAAAGACTTGTGCCTGAAGACACATACGAGATCTTGCACTGATTTAATTTAAAAAGTGGGCTGTCTTTTTGCATTTGACTTTTTGTTCTTTTCTCTTTCAATTCACTTCAAATTGACAATTTTACCTGCCTATAACTATGGCAACAGCCAAAAGCTTGCTCTCCTGGTTCTTTTCTTCACTGTACACATGAAATATTATGCCAGTTTTAGGAATATGGTAGACATTAATAAAGACTGTTCTCAGTGCACTTCATTTGGTGGTTAGCTTTTCTACTTCTTTTGAAATAAACTTACCTAATAATTTTGAAGTTCAGAGCATTATTAGTTCTTGTTCAACATTTTAAATACAAGCCTTAAGCTTATTTCCAACAGAAGAAAAAAACCTCAACCCCGAAGTCTGAAAATAGTGTGCAGTTGGTATCATAAGGATGGAGGACTGTACGTCACACTCCCTTAAAAAGAAAAAGAGCTAGGCTTCTACATCAGTTGAGAAAGCTAATTTCAAACTATATTTATAAGTAATTTTAGCTCCTATATTTTTATCAGTTCTCATGAGATTGTGTTGTGTTATCAATCAGGTGCAAAACACTACAGCAAAATTAGCCTCGCCACAAAGCATCAAGCCCAGAAATTTGCAATTCAATCTAAGACATTATGCAAAGTTTTAATCTAGGAGCGTTCCATATTCTGCATAACATGGTCATTACAACTCATCCCACCTCATGTAACAAGCCCAGTAATATCTCTGACTGAAATACAAGTTGTACTGCTGATGGCTATGTACATGCCCTTCATCCGAGTGCAATTCTGTAGTCAAACATCATACTTCAAAACTGGCAATAAATATCTTTGTGTAATTCATGTAGGTGATAGTAGTTCAAATACTATCTTCCTGAAGAAGAACTAAAGAGTATGAAAAGTGTGCATGAGGATAAACCGTAATAGGAATGAAAAGAAAATCCACTACTATTTGTTCTTCTGTGGTCTTCAGATCTAATAATTACTTCTATACTCAGAGAATAAAACTTTTTAAAATTCCACTTAGATACACCTTTTTGACTTTGCATAATGATTATAGTTATCAGACCTACCTCTAAACTTCACAGCTTTCAATTTCATATCAATAGGTTTAATCTGTTCACTAATAAATGAATTAGAGATGGCTACAACTTCATTATTGTGAATAATCCTCAGGTTTCCCGGCACACCTGAGCTGTATCCTTAACAGCAACTATCAGAATCCAACTACAAGAATTCTTATTAAACCTGCTTTTATTTGTATCTTTTGTAATTTTGCTGGGAAATGGCCCTGGGATTTATCAAAGTTTTACTGTAATTCAAATATCTGCAGTTATAAAGGAAATGAGTGGAAAATCCTTTGAAAATACATTTATCATACTTTTTAATCCATTCTAATCCATTTCTAATCTAAAATACCTCATTTATCACATTACTGAAAATAAAAGGTAACCAAATAATCTTTTTTTGTTACTCCTAAGGCAGCTGCAATAAAAATTGGAAACAATTACCCCTTGCTGATGTCTTTCTTTCACCATATCCAAACCTATATAATTATGGAAGACTTTTTTTCACAGTCAGCAGTATGCAATTTGTAGTGATACAGGACACTCGTTTTCATTCTAGTTTTTAGGAACCCATAGAATAT
The DNA here is from genome assembly GCF_963210335.1 of Falco punctatus. Lineage (NCBI taxonomy): Eukaryota > Metazoa > Chordata > Aves > Falconiformes > Falconidae > Falco > Falco punctatus. Next base: position 84,287,841 of record NC_137584.1, read on the forward strand.
GCTTGGATATTACTAAAAGAAGCTATACATTTGTTTCAAAAGCTGAATCCAAATGATACATCCCTGTTTCTCACCCAACAGAACTAAAGGCAGAGGAATACAGGCTATTGTCACGTTCTTGTTATATATACGCAGCTTGGGTCTTGTCTACTGTAAAGTCTATGGGCAAGTTGAAGAGTTTGAGCTCTTTGAGCAATGTCTAAATAAGCTTTGAGGGAGCCAGCACTGTAGGAGCTGCTCTGGCCCTGCAGATATCCAGGGTTGGTGCATCCCTCAGAGCCCACCAACCCTGGGCAGACAGCAGCAAGCACTGCAGGAATCTGCACTCAGTCTTCTGTGCTTTACAATTGAAACCTGCCTGTTGCAATTTTAACCCACTTGCTGGAAAAAAAAAAAAAAAATCACAAAAAAAAAAACCAAACCAGCCACCCAACCAACAACAAACCCAAAACAACAACAACAAAAAACAGTGAAAAAAAGAATCAATTTCCTCTCTTTGTTCTGCACATTGCTAGCCCAGAAGAATATTTCAAAGGTAATACTGGTGCTGAGTGGCCATCCCTTTGGAGCTGAAAGCCTTTGGGGAAGCCCTGTGTCTGTGCTGGCTCCCCAGGCTGCAGGCAGAGGGGCAGGAGGGAGATGTTTGGTGCCAGGTGTCCCCAGCATGACTCCACGCTGTCTCCTTCTCCTGCAGGAAAGCAGCATTTCCTGACAGGCAACAGCAAATGAGACCCTTGCTGGGGGTGAGGTTTCCCGTTCGTTCCTGCTGATCACATCATGGCATGCTCTTGTCTTGTTACTGCTGTTTGAGTGGGGATATATTGTGCTTGCAGGTTTCCATCACCTTTGCTGGTGCTGGGAACCAGTATCCACTGATGCCCATGGAAGTCAGGGATGCAATTGTCTAGGATCAATAGGAGCTAAGATAATGCCAAAAACTGATTAAGCAAATTACTCAATATAAGCTTTCTGCCACTTACAAACATATTCTAATATAATGTCTTTATACACAATTACAAGCATAATGTACTGTATCGTTTTAATAATTTTCTACTTCCTTGTTTTTAACTCTCAAACTCTTCCCCATGCAATTAGTTTTCCTCATGGATCAGTTGTTTAAAAATGACCTATTTGGTAAAAAACCATAAAATTTTCTCACTTACTGCAGTGAGTGGGTTTGATATTCTAGAAATGCTTACAGTAATGAAGATACTGAGGATATCTCGCAGATTATTCATAGATAAATGGCATGTTTTAGAAAGAAAACAAAAAGGGTGTATCCAGAGCACGTCCTTTACTAATGGATCCTCAGTCCACACTTTCTCTCACACAGAGGATTATACTGGAGATTACGGGATCCATGTATGCTGGTAGTTGTACTTTCTCAGTGGAAAAACACTCTTGCCTTTAAAAACAATCAGTTTTACCATGGAGTTGACTGAATAAATGAAGCCATCTGTCTGCATCTACCACTGTCAAACCAGGGCAGACCCCCGCTGTTAATTTCTGGTAGACATCAGCAGGGCTCCATGAGCAGAACGAGAGCAGGCTGCTGCTTCAGCTGGTGTCTAAACTCGGCCTCTGCTCTGTTTCGGGGTACCGCCTGAAGGTGGGTGGCCCTCCTTCCCCATGCAGGCTGGCTCCTCATGCCACCCCACCAGGCTGGGACAAGGCACTTTCTGCTCCCCTTACAAAAGCCCTGTAAGAGACACAATGGTAGAGGCTTATGAGTGATGTGATGGCATTCACTATCATTTTTTTTAGCTAGTTTCAGATCAAAACCAGAACTTGCACCTGTATTAAAGGTGTTCATTTGTAGTGGGAACAGCATGGCAGGTACCAAGAAGCCCAGCCTCTACAATCTATGTGTTTGCTTGATTAGGAGGCAAGTTTTATGTTCTTTTTCTAAGATAAATTGTTTCCCATCTCCATCACATACTGTAATTTTAACTGTTGTTTGGCTGTTGAGAATATAATGAGCGTGAAATATTAGTTTTCACTTGAGAAAAAATGGATTTGTTCAGTGTGAGACTACTGTGGGAAATAACTGGACTGTCACTATTACTGAGTGCATCTCTCTGTTCAAGGGAAAAAATGTATAAAGAACACATAGTATCAATGGAGGCAACTAATTACAACCTTGATATGTAAATAATCCCATTTTGTTTCAAATAAAAGTTAAACCTCACAATAAGCAACATTACTATGACAGCAAGGTCATAAATACATAATGAATGGGTACATTGGAATATTCACTTAGCTTTGCAGGTTTGATGAGTTTAGCTTTTCTGGTACGTGCCTTGATAATAGAAAAGTCAGAAAATTAAATTAAAAATGCTAAAAAGAAGTTTTTGTCTTCTACTTTAATTTTACTTGAAAATAATCCAATTTATTAAAATTCCATAATAAAAAAACAAACCCCCAGGCACTCGATACTTCCAACCTGAGGCTTTATTGTTATATTTTCTATATTAAATACCTTTGTGAAGAACTTCAGTTTGCATGATACGTACTTGCAGCTCCATGCTACCAACATTGAATCTTCAGGACTTTCAGAAAACTTTTTATGCAATTCCCAGAAAACAATAATTTAACCACAAGGTGACATCTGGAGTAAGGAGAATTCTTTGGTAGAATTCATACCAAGCTGATGCTGAGGTACAAGACATCTTATATGCTTTGTTTTGTTATATGGAAAAAAAAGAAAATAAAAAAAGTGATTATAAGAATTCTTCTTGCTTTAGTAAGGCTATTTTTAATAAGGGATGAAACCAGAGCCAAATTATCTGGGGGACATAATTAAAGATTAAAAATTTTAATTGAGTTGTTTCAGAACATTTGAAATGGCATCCAAAAATATCACACTGATGAAATAAAACAAGCTATAGTCTTGAAACAATAAACCAAGATTAAATAGGAAGGAAAACCAACTATAATAACATTTTAAAAAAGAAATACAAACAACAGGAGGAGGATGTTTATAGCAATAAAGAGAAGCTATCACTAGGGACTCAGAAAATTTATAAACTTTCTAGAAAAACATAAGGGCATGTATAGACAAATTTAAGAATAAAGAATTTTTCAAGGAGCATGAAAGGAGAAGAAAGTTAAATGACTTGTATTGATCACAGTTTTGCTTGATTAAGGGGTTCGTCTTTTGACTGATAAATCAAATCTAACTGATCAATGAGACTTGACAAGCTCTACCTTTTCATTTCAATTACATGACAGGTAAAAGCATTCAGAAAGAGATATTATGATAGAAGATGTCAGGTGTTTTTTCATTCATACCACATTATGAACTATATTATATTGCATCAATAACTTGGGGAGGCTTTAACAACAATTACAGGAGCTAGACATGTTAAAATTAGTTTTTTTCAGATAATTTGAAAACGTTTATTGAAATAGTTCTGGAAAAATCTCTCATTAACAGTGATTAAAGTTGATTTTCAATAACTCATGGAAAAGCCAATATTTAAAGAAGTCAAATGGAAGGATCAAACTAACTGTACCTGTCAACCTGTCACAAAGCCTGGACAAGAGTGGACAAACTGCTAAAAGACTTTATTAATAAAGATTTAAAGGAAAGTAATCTAATTCATGCCAATTGGCCTGAGTTTCTAGAAAACAGATCTTGTCAGATCAGCTTTATACCTTCATATTTCTGAAAATAAAACCAATCATCTATGGAGAAAAAGGACAAAAAGCAAGCTGTGGATGCAAGACCGGGGCTGAAGCCTCAGATCAGCTGTAGGAAGCTCTTACCCTGTTGCACGCAGGACGCCTACCTGAACAGGAGATCCCACTGGAGCAGTCGGACCAAAGCAGCAACTCTTAAAATATTTGGGATCTCAAAATGATATATCTACTTTGCCTCTATTTCCCTCAACCCTCCCAGTTCAGGAAAGAGACTGGGACTGTTCTCAGTAGTTTTCTTGGAATGGTCATATTTGTTGGGGGAAAAGGGTTGTTGATAAGAGATTTTAATACTATGAATGGAGACTGTCCTTTGCCACATGGACTCAGCACCAGGAAATCATCCTGGGCAGGTACAATTTGTGGAGGTAGAGACAGCCAGAGTATCTGTATTCGGCACTACTGCCATCTCACACAGGAATTCTCTGTATAGCCCAGAAGTTTCCGATTAAGGAGGTGAGTGGCAGACTGAGAAGATGTCATGGAAAAGCCATGAGAACAGCTGGCAGACTTGAAAGATGCTTTAGAGTCTGAGAAGTCATCCACCACGCCTGAAAGCTTTAGCAAAGGTGAAGGTGTGATTTGATTAACTATTTTAAGTGCCTACTGAGGGAACAGGAATTTGATAGTGGAGGATAGATGCCCCATGGTTACAAACTGATGTTAAATAGTTCAGACTAAAGAAAAAATAGACACCATTTTTTCAACTACAAGAGTTATAATAATAACTGCTTTGCAAGGACTACAGTGCTTTCTTCATTCCTTGCTTTAAAAAATGTTATTATATATTTCCATTCAAGATAGATTTCATTCAAAAGGGAATTAAGCCAATATAACTACAGAGAAAGGCAGAACAGATGTGTTAGAGCTGCTGGTTTTGATTTGGCTCACAGGGTGATGCAGAGGCTGTTACTATCACCACAGGTTATATGTCTTAAGCAATTGTACAAATATTGCCAAGAACAATTTATTATTTTCAGAGACCATTAGCTGCTCAGACTTTTGGACCTACTAACCAGCTGGGAGGCAAAAGAATTTGCTTGAGGATAAAATTGAGAACGTGCTATTGCTAATTTCAAAGGTGGAATTTTGTTGGGTGACACCAACTTGGGAGCAAGTAGGAGGATACAATACCTTCAGGTGTCGAACTGAAGGAGCGTACCATGGCAGGCACGGACGATACGTTGTGCTCCTGCCATCCAGCCCAGGGGAGCATCCCACAGAGCTGCCTTAATTACTCCACTGACCATCTAGGATGCAGAGACATCTAACTTCACATGCTCTGAACTGCATCAAATGTAGGCGCCTACAGCAGGCAGCATGAGTGTCTTCCATGGGGAGCAGCTGTTTGCACCAAGTGAAAAGGAAAAGCAAAAAAGAGGGCTCTCACCACACCTTGCCCAAGGAATGTGCATAAGCAATGTGCCTAGCTCACACTGGGAGCCAACAGTGAGTAGAAAGCTAAAAGCACAGCTGACACTAAGCCCTTCATCCTCTGACTTACAGAGGGAGTCAAGCAAGGATGCACAGCTTGACCCTGTGGAATTCTGCGCTCCCAGTACCTCACTTCTCTGCAAAACCCCAAATGTAGCACTAGGACTATCCTGCAGGCCACAGAAGTAGCCACAACGGTTTTGCTCCCTACATACCCTTGGGCTATTTAGAGCTGTTAGTATCTCTCAGGAGAGTTGAGGTACTGTAGCGTGTGTGTGTGTGTGTGTGTGTGTGCGCGCGCGCGCGCGTGTGTGTGTGTGTGTGTTTTAATCTATTCCTCCAAACAACATCCTTTACAATATAATTTTATTACAATAATACAGTATAAGAGCAGATATTTAAAGCTGAAAGCTTCAAAACCCCTTAAATACGAAAAAGGAAAAAAGTAAGGGAAGTCTGATAGTCCTGTTCAGGATAGTGAGAAACAGTCAAGACACACTCCTAAGCTTAGGTTTCTAAACAGCTTCTCTAATCTTGTTAGGCAAAGAAAAGTTTTATTCTTTTGATGTACAGATGTAATTCCCACTGGTGCTAATGAGAATTATGCATACAATTCAACAGAATAAACCCTGTAATTTAAAGAGTATTTGGAGGGGAACTTCAAAGAAAACAGTGGCTGTCTGTGATAAATTGTCTGTGAAAAGTTTGAACGTTTGAATAGCCATCAATGTTTTTAATGATCTTGAATTTTCAAATATATACAAAGAATTCTAGTGTGCAGAAGTCCAACACATAGATGTCCAATGGAACTATAGTAATCTAAAAAGACAAAAAATAAGGACATGGATGCATTCTAGACTTACTGAAATACAGCCATAAAAATGAAAGTTATTAGATGTTTATTATTTGTAGAAAACTGTGAAAGACATCAAATGTGAGGTTTTGATCTGAATCTTCTTTGCTGTCGAAGGAGTCCCTATTAAGCCCTAGGGAACCAAAAAGGAAAAAAAAAAAAAAAAAGCAAGTCAGACAGATATACAGAGACTAAATTTTAGATTTCCATTACATTTCTAGATCTCTTTAGGTGTACAATTTCTGTTTATTGTGGGCTCAGCAAAACACGTGTAATGATTACTCAGGAAGTATTTTCAATTCTTAGGCTGCACGTCAGAAGAGTAGCTGAGCAAAGGCACTGTGCTCTCCTCTTCTTGCTGCAGTGATGGTCCATGCTGGGATTACACAGTATCTCATGAAACACAACCACAGAATGCCTGGCACCTGACCTTTAGGGTTAATACTTCATTAATATCCCTAGTACCTCGGTGGCCCTGCTTTGTGGGTGTAGCAGAGCCATCCAAACTGACAAGCCTGGCAACGACCTGAGGAGGTGAATTCCTCAGCTTGAAGTATCTGGAGGACAGATGTCAGCATCTGTCTTCTTGTCTACAACCTCCTAAGTGTTAGTAGAACAATCCTGGAGAGAAATTAATCTCATCCCACAGGAAATGTCTACAACAGACCAGATTAATTGGTCATTAGATGTGTCCATTTTCTTTGGTTCAGCATACAGAGCAGGGGCTAACCAGCTCAGACATCTAAAGCTGGGTGAGAAGACCCCCACACCTAGTTTATCCACTGATGAAGAAGTTGGGCTGACCTCCAGTGAGACAGAGACTGAAACAACCACTTTAGTCAATGTATTCCTGTGTTCATTATATAAAGTCTATGTTAGTGATAATCTCATAAACTAAGCCAAATATTTTCATACAGTCTGTCATAGACAAATAGAACAGTGCCATCTTCATATGTTTAATCTTTTTTTTTTCTTTTTTTTTTTACATACTTAGGAAAGGTAACCTCACTTCACTTTTTTCTTCTTCAAGTTAAACAAATCCAGTATATTTGATACTTACCTGCAGGTCAGGTTTTCTGCATCTATGCTCAACCACTTGTTCAAAGCTCTTTTTTGCTGTGGCATCCAAGGATGGCTGTAATATTTTAGCTAAGACCTTATCACAGTAATGCAGAGACCAGAGAAAATCTACTTCAGATGTTGAAGGCACAATTTTGCTGCATGGAATTTGCTTTTTTTAATTTCCTGCCCATCCCCTCCCCCTCCACCCCCCCACCCCCCCACCCCCGCCCCAGCAACATAAGATTACTCATCCTTGTTCTTTTTATGATTCAGTTTATTTTCCAGGTCTTTTTCAGCCAATGACCTCGCTTGCTTATTCCTGTCTATATAAAATAACACACCCTAGAAAAATAGCATGTTTCCCCTCACCCCCTCACCCCCACCCCTGCCCCCACCTAAAATCTGCCAAGATCTCTTTGAATTTCCTCCTAATAATTATAATCTTCTTGCCACGGTAGCCCTTCATACTTAATGAGCACACATTTTCTTTGCTTTTCCAGGTCATTCATGAAAATATTTGCTTTCTACCCTGCAGAGACCCTTTGGAGAGTGGAAACTGCTCAGCTCCCATTTACTTGGGGCATTTCCATGTAAATCACACTTTTCCAGTTTTCTTCTAGGAAAGGCACGCAAGCCTGTGTTGAAAACCTTACTGGAACTGTGATATGACATCTGTGGTTTCTCCTCCATCCATAAAGCCTTTACCTCTTCTAGGAGGACATGAAGCTCTTTTGGCATGATTCGTTCCTGACACACAAAGGCTGGTGGTTATTCATCCCTCTTATTTACTCCGTGTGCTCACAGGTTGCTTGCTTATTGCCTCTATGTGTTTTTCAGAAATGGAAGTTGGGATTTCTGCAATTTTCTGGCACTGCCTTTGCAAAGCAGTGCATTGCTTTTGCCTTTTGCTATTGTTTCATATCCATCTGTCACAACTTCCCAGAGGAAACCTAACACTGGGTTTTATTGATGAATTTTTCCAGTACTCTGGGGTAGGGAAAAAAAAAATCATCAGATAAAGGCAGTTTGAAAACATGTGATTAAGTCAAGTATCAATTTGTTCCTTACTATATCAGGCTGAAGTCTTGATCCTTCATGCCTGATACTAATTACGATAGGGTCTGATAGCAAATGAGTTTTTAAGAGAGAGTGAAAAAAGTCATTAAGTGTTTAGAAATTTTCACCATCATATGCCAACGACTTTCAGTCTCTGCAGGGGCAAACTAACCATCTCTCTTATTTCCATCTTACCTCTGGAACACTTCTTTATAAGTGGTTTCCTGTTGCAGTTCATTTCCCCCATGAGTTTCATTTTGGAACTTTCTTTTCCTAACCCAAACATCAATTACAGTGCTGTGTTTTCGCACCCATCCTCAGCAGTTTGATCTGGTGGCCCTTTTCTATGCAGCTCTTTTTTGTTCTTGAAATGTCAATGAGATATTTCATCATACTTACAGTTTCTCAGCTGTGTGCCCTTAATATTTTTTTTTTTTTTTTGTAATTACTAATTGGTTTTACACTTTCTCCTCACACAAGCAATTTGAAATGATCTTTGCTTCCACTTCTCTGATTTCACTGAAACCTGACTTTCTCAAAGCCATTGATTTCATTCTGCTCTTATTTGGGTGCTCTGTCTGAAGGGTCATGGAGTTACAATGTCATGTTCACTCATACCCAAGTTATCTTTCAATTTGATGTCCTCAGAGTTCTTTCCTCTTGGTTGAAATAGTATGTAGATTTCCTCCCTTGTAAATGTCCTACAGTTTTGCAACTAATTGGAAGAACTTGCAGGGCAGTCAGTGTCTCACTGTGTCTAGTCTTTGTAAGCTCTGTTATTAAGCTTTTGTACTGATGACTGCTCATTAAAGGGTCAGAATGACATCGCCTACTCTGGCTTACACCTGCAACAAGTATTTCTGCTTGAGATCGTTCACTGGCAAATTCTATATTTTATGACTTAAATCTCTTCTATTTAGATTTATTTTTATTTGCATTATAGTGCTCTAGATATATAACTGTAAAGATATACTAATACTATATACTGACTACTACAACAACAACAACCACCACTACAAACCCCCCTGTAATTTTTATATGCCTTCACAACAAACTTAATTCTACTTAATTCCTTTGTGTTGCCGTTGTTGCCATTTTGCCTCTACTTGTTCAGCATGGTGAACATGTGTGTGTGCATACGCATAAGTGCCCATGCCTGCACTTACCCGAATATTGAACTGAGAGGTGATTTTGCACCCTAAGAGGCTAAATAATCACAGATAAAGGAGTGTTTATCCGATTCCTAGAACTGCAAGTGACAACTAAGCTGACTGTTACCTGTTGATTTAAAAACTTCTGGGCACAACAGGCAGATCCATGAGAACAGTTTAGTGACTGCAGCAACATCAAAAATATTTCAAATATTCCCTGTTATGGAAATAAAGAAACAGTTATCTTAGCCATATATAGACAGAGACCTCTAAAAAAAAAAAACAACCTGGGAGATTATTAATCTTAATAAAACCTGTTCAAAATGTAATTTTAACAAACATTTAATTTTTCTCCTTCCTTACCATACATCTCTTTGGTCATGTCTTTCCATTAGTTTAGAGGTCTTGGAACTGGAACTAGACATGTTGATTTGCTTTGGCTAGTGTTTCATATAAGTCCACATTTAAGCATGTTATCCATGAAAGACAAATAAAAAGAAAGTAGATGAAGGATTAAGAGGCTTGAGAAAAGTGTGATGGTTTTTTATCCTGGAATTAAAGTACTAAGGAATTACGATTTCAATCTACATTAAAAGCAAACTATTATTTTTAACCCTGTGTGTCCTTAAAATCCGGATTCAATGAGGCTTTTAAACACCTGCTCTACTTCAAAGTATGCTCACAATTGCTTTATTGGATCAGGTCCTAATTTGCTCAAAAACATAAATGGACCTTATTAAAAGTCAACAAGCTTGTGCTCTGTGGCTTACGTTCAAGTTATTTCATTTGAAGCACAGGGATCCAATTAATTCCGATGGAGCTGTTTTACAGATATTAAATTTACATATTAAGTACTAAATTGAGGCCAAATTGAGGATTGCTGATGGTCTAAAGGCTTCCACTTCTATAGCTGTCTGCCATGCAAAACTATTTTTGCAGAATAGTTTCCTGTTATTAGACAATTTTATAAACTATAAAGATATAACTTTTCACCTCGCATTCACTACATAAATACATGAATCTTTCTTACATCACTAGCACATAGTCATGGCATGATTTTCAAATATAGATAATAAAATAAGTTAGCATAAGCAAATGATAATATTTATCCACTGGAAATATTACATACTGAAATCCTCAGAATTAATTTTCATAACCCTTTAGCTGTATCTTCTTAAGATGAAGATTGGTTCTGATTTATAGGATCATTGTGGAGTTCCTTATTAAATTGTCACTATGAGAGCATAAGAGTGGAAAACTCATCACTGTGTTAATTAGGTCTGTGGTAGTTTTCAGGCTGGTGGTGACAGCTGCCCACATGTGGCCTAATATATGTATTATCTGAGTAGCAGCACTGCCTCTGTTGGGTAGAAGCCTACACAGTCATGACTAAAGGGAAGAGGATGGTGCTATCACAGCCCAGAAAAAAGCTTCAAAGGTTGGGATTATTTTCTTGCAAAACATGTGTCGTGACAAAACATACTGCAACTTCATTTCATTTTGATCCTTTTTTTCTTTCTTCTTTACCCATGGATAACTGCTTTGCACAAACACCCAGTTATGTTCCTCTAGGTAAAAATGCTACTAAGAAAAAAATAGATAATTTAGTCCCAGAGGAAAATATTGTTAAAAAATGTTGTGTTTCTTGTGTGACCTCAGCTACAGGATTTTGGGAAATAATTCCATGATAAAATGCATGTCTGCATTTCTGGGTTACACCAGGTTGGGATTAGGTGAGAGACAGCCCCGCACATCTCTTAGTGCCTTTAAGTTAATTATTTCCAGTATCAGAAAATGGGGGTGAGACAGAACTTCCTAAGGTGCCCTTGTGACATAGAGACTAATCACATTTTCAAAAGTGATCTTGAAAGTTACGTCCCTGGCCTTTCGATCAGACTTAGGCTGCACTATACACACCTGTTACTGTGAAGCAAAGTAACGTATGATATTCGGATGTTTAGCTGCTCTAGAACAAATTCATGTAGGTCTATACTCTACCTGTGTTCAAGATGTAGTAGAAACTCCACCTCCACTGACAGGAACATGTTTGGAAAGGTTAATGAACTCCTTCAAATCTCCTTGCATTTACTCAAAGCTGTCATCACGCAGTAGCTAATACTCCTATAAACCCTAAAAAACTATATATCCTCACTAGTAAAGCATTCACTTTTTCATTTAGTCAGCACACTAAGTCACATTTGAAAAGCAGAATATTCTTTGATTAATCAGTAAAGCCTGTCTCAAAACTAGAAACGGTGCGCCCAACGAAAGTGATGCTATCACCTCCTGAACCCCAAGTGATTCTCCTTTTCTTCTACCTGAAAAAAAAACCCACTCTCTTTGCTGCAGCATTGCACTGGAAGATGCTGTTCAGCAGCGTGGCAAGCAGATAGGGCACACAAACTTAATTGTTCTTTTAGCAAGTATTTGAGGGGTGACACTAGTGCCTGTACTTGCGGCGCATGCTAAATATCTATTCCTATGCATGTTGCTCTTTCTCCTCTTTAAAAAAAAAAGACCGGTCCAAACAAAAACCTGCTGTGAATCCAGTGGAGCCAGTGGAAAATCTCCCCCTGTGCTGTGTAGGTTTTGTGCTGGGGTCTCACGTTGTGCCTTGCTGAGAAGAGTGACCTAATGTCTTTTTCCCCATCTCTGAGGAGTCCCTGATGTTATTTTCCCCACATTTCCATTCCAATCTCACTTTCTTCTACATACCTCCTTTCAGTCACATTTTTAAAATTCACCACTTAATACTGAAATTTACGTAGAAGTTTTTGACATTTAAAAGATCATGGACTGCTTGGCAGAAGTAAGCCATGCCTGCCTGTCAGAAGGCAGCCCACAGTTGGTGTGCAGTCAAAACTTCTCCTGTGCATACAAATCACTCCATCTCCCAAAGTCAGAAAGAGCAGGTGGATGAGACACTAGTGTCAGAAAGTGCTGTTGACTAAAGCAAGAGGCAGTGATGGGGACAGGAGAAAACCCTTCTACTCTTCACTACACAGGATCAGCTCACAGACTCACTTTTAGTCAAAGGATGGAATCCGGAGCCATTTGCCTGGAAAAATACAGTTGCAGTCATCTAGCAAATAAGTTAATTCACCAGAATATTTGCAAGACAGAAAAAAATGTTAACTACATTTGTCTGAGATCTTTGTGCTCACTTAAGGGGGTATTTGACTGAGCTACTAAATTCCAAGCAATGGCAGCTAGAGAACAAAGTTACCCCAAAACTACGTGCTCAGTATTCACGGTCCATCCTTCACACGATAGAAGAATGTAATGGTAGATTAATTATTTTCCTCTCTGAATTAAAGTATCTCTGCTCATGGAACTCACATGTCACCTTACCTCCATCACAACCTCCTTTGGAGGTCTCTATTGGTCAAAGGTTTAAGAAAGTGGCAGGCAGTCCATGTTAGAGCAAGGAAATCGGAAACATGATGTTCTTTTGCCAACAAAAGACAGCTTACATTACTAGCTTTCCTTGAATTACCTTTCTGATACGGGTATGACCTTCCAGACAGACAGTGAATGAAGAATCACCCTTTGGAGCTGTCTCCAGTAAGGCAGGGATGCTAAGAAAGAGTGGATTTTCATGGGAAGGCACAAGAAATCTGGAGCTGCTATGAACATTTCAGGATTTCTGATTTTCTCAAACTCATTTTAATGTCTGATATAAAACATAGTTCAAGCATGGGATCACAATCAGTTTCTCTGACTGTGTTCTCAGAAACAGCATCTGTCCACCCAAAAAGGGTTTGGATTTTTTTGTTCCCCTTTGTATCTTAAAACATGTTTGGAAAACAAATTATCAGAAGTAGCAACATGTGACTTCATGTGGGGATGAAAACCGGTGGGGGTGTAGTACATGAGTTTTAGGTATTATAGCAATTGTGGTTCTATACCGTACTCAGCTTATTTTGTATATCCAATAGAGAAATAAAGTGGCATATCATTTATAATTTTGATACACAGGAGAGTCTATTCTTCAGAAGTCAGCCAAATTCTCTTTTTGTTTATACCCAACCAAAAACAAAACTGAAAACTTCATTGTCAAATGAAGTTGGCTACTTCCACAGGTGTGTATGCTGCAGCTCAGAATGCAGATTGCTGAATGGGTGTCAGTGAAGGCAATGTGATTAAAATTATGGAAGATTTCTACAGCTATCGTAATTCAGGGGTCCATTCATAGCAGGATTCAGTCCAGTAGCAGCTCTAATGAAGCTGGTAAGATGCATCAGCCAAAGTTATGAATTCCAATTATGTAACGGTACTAAAGTGAAATAACCGGTATTAGTCACTCCTGAAAAAGTTATTTTCATGCTTATATCTATGCTTATTCCAATAAGCATTCCTTTTAACACCCAGGCTATTTTGTTTCCAACAACAGTAAGTTGACAAGGGAGGTAGAGGAGTATACACCTTTATTGCATATCCTAAGAAAAAAATAAGAAAAACTTTTTTTTCTACCTTAACTGATCACTTTCTACCAAAAATTTAAATCTTACAGTATAACACAGCAACACCAGTCTCTCATGCCAATATATTTATTTCCATGTGGGAGGTTAGAAGAGTACGAGAATTGTAACAGTAATGCTATAACCAAACACTCGGTCTCCTAGTGCCGTAATTATTATCAGCTGCAAACTTACTGGGTTTCCTCTTATTAATGTTATCACTTGGCACAGAATTAGAATGCAGGTTTAGCCAGTTATTTAGCCATCTGTGAAGTGGCTAACTCTGTAAAGCATGGTATTAAACAAAATTCATATTACTTTTGAGGAATACAGAGTTCATGACGTTGTCTGCAATTCAGTGGAATAAAAATGAAGTCAGTTGGGAAATTGCTATAGTTGGACTAATAACATATAATAGCACAGGAATATGTGGGGATTATAGATGAAACTAAATCCTTCAATAAAGCCTTCTTATGTGAGAAAATTTTTGATTCCCGTCCCATTCTTGCCCTGCATTAAACTATGCAAAAATTGAACATCTCGCTAAATTATTTTCCTTTAATTAGTCAAATTTAAAACAGAATATTTTTCATCCCTTGTCTTCATTTCCTGGCAGAGACCAGAACACATAAATTAATTCCATTAAGAGCCATTAGTGGAACAATATAGAATACTAAATCTGGTGAATGATAAACCAACCTGTTGAATCATCTTGTAGTAAATTAAAAATAATTTTAACAGCCCATGGGCTAAAGTATTAAAACCACCATCGAACTCCTTTTGGTTTCATGTGTAGGAATTAAAGGAACCAAAAGTCTGGAGTCTAAACATTGAGTTCCCTGCTCATTTATTCATATGGATCCCATGAGCAACTTCAGCTATCAACCACTTATACACACAAGTGATGCCAAGACTATAAATCCATTCCTATAAATCAGTATAATGTTGTAAGTATCTATCTGCTGGAGGTGCCATCTTCTGACTAATACACTAGAAAGATCAGGATGTTCAGAAACTCTGCTAACACTGGCATGGAGAAACTTGAAGACAAGGTTATTTACGTTGCCACACTTGCTCCCTGAGAAGTGAGCATATTATTTACGTGTCTGATGCGAGCTAGATCAGGTTTAAAGAAAAAAAATATCTTTTTACTTAAAAAATCAATTATGTTAAAAAAAAATCCCTCAATATAAAATTTGTTAAAAAATGATATCCAAGATTAAGAGCAGTTTCTTACAAACACAGCAAGGAACCATAAAAACTTGTTGATTGATACATAGCTAAAATTTAGAAGACTTATTTATTTTTTCAAGGGATGAAATAATTCCCATTTTCCACATCTTTATGTGTTTACTGGATGGATGGGAGCATTTAAGAATGTTATGTTCCTTGTTTGAGCATTGTATATATGAATGTATAATATGTATACATATATACATATGTATATGTACATATATACAAATAAAATTCCCTCCAGGCAATGTATAGTCTTCAAGGATACTGAAGGTTATTGCTAAATGGAAGAGAATGATCTGTTTGTGTTCATGGTTGATGGGATGAGAAGTAGTGGATTTTAATAGCATGAAGGAAGGTTCAGATTAATCTTTATCAGAAGGGTTTGTAAAGTGAAGCAATACCCAACAGGGAACAAACGAGACTAGATTATGTGGGAGGGGATAAAGTTTCCATTTTTGGAGATCTTTAAAAGCAAGCTGGAAAATTCCAGGGAAAATGCAATTAATTCTACACTAGAGGAAGAAAGGAGATCAGATGATCTCTTGAGACCCCTAGGCACCCAGAGCATAGTGGTGTATATCCTTCTGGAAGCCAAAGACAAGCTTAGCTGTGTAAGCGTGCATCCACACGATTCTCTTAGTTTAGCTCAGGAAGATGCTTTCCAAGTGGATTTTGCAATTGTTCTCACTCACTGCACCTTGATTTGCGTAGCAGAGAGGTCTCAGGAGGCACGAACTCTGTTCCCTTTAGGTAAAACTGAACTGGAAGGTGTACTGTGGGATCACACTTCATAAATTTTACCGGCTAATTAGCAATCAGCTCATGAGGTCAAACTACATTTGTCTGGAGGAAAGTGACTGTAGTGCAGGCAAAGGTCAATACACCATATCTTTCACTTTACAGAGCCTCTCCTGTTAGATCATTCTTCTTGCTGGTGTAGACATGACTTCAGGCTTTTACTGGGTATGGCCACAAGCTCCTGAGGACCTGATGCAGCCAGGACCTGTTGTTCTCCTGAGTCCTGTACCACAGATACAAGGAAAATCAAGCAGAGGAAAATAAAGAGAGACAGAATTTAAGATAAGCACTCTCTAGCCTCTCCTAAAAGCAGGGGTAATTTTAGTAGGCTATATTTATCACATATATATACATCTATATACATCTCTATCTATATGAAAATACATTCATAACACTGAGCTTCAGTCATTGGAAGGCAAGTCAACAGACACCAGGATCCTGCTCAGGCATCATCATTCTTCATCTTTCCTGAATGCACTTGCCAAAACAAACATTTCTAATACAGATTGATAATGAAATACAAAGCTTTTTTGCTAAAAGATGATGCCCTTTATGCTTTTTCCTCATTTCTATCTGACCTATTCTTTATCTTGGAAAGAAACTGTCTTTTCCAAATAGTAGGTCACTGACAGAATATAAATCAGTAGATCACCTCACGATATGATGGTCTCTCTGCTCATGTGCCCCCCCCATGCTTTCAGCTGTCATTCAGCTACCAACACATAAGTTGGTACAATGGACTGGGATACAGAAAAACTGCAAAGACCTGGGGAATAAGCCTAGGACTGACTTCTGATTTCTCTGGCATTAGAAGCTTCTTCTGTTAGACCTCAGGCTTCTTTCCAAAGCTTGAATGGGTCTTGCCTGTCTTGGTGGTTCCTCAGAACATTTCACACTGCACTGAATCCCAGAGAGAAGCACAGCTATGGCCAAATACTTTTCCCCTTTTACAAAAATGTGCACAAGAGGGCTTTGGGCTAGGAGAACTTGCTTGTAACAGGGAAAAGTAGTCTGTGGTCAGGAGCAGACCCTGATAGAACAACTGGTGCAGTAAAAGGACCAGAATAGCTCAGCTTCCAGCACTTTTTCCTGGTGGTTGCAAACTGCAGGGAGCTGCTGGAGATGCTGAGTGAGAGAGGACCATGTGCTAATTGTCAGTAAGCAAAGATTAGCCAATAAGTGTTGCATTCAGGTTGGTTGCTTTATTAAAAATTGAGCTGTCCTTTTACGCTTTATCACTTAAGTGAAAAGCAAAATTAAAAGAGGTTTTATGAAGCTTAAGTCTAATTGCTTTTAAAATTGAACTTGCTTGGAAAGAACGAACTGGTAAACTGGTAAAACAAAATAATAATAAAAAAAGAGTATCTGCACCTTGGCTGAAATGCTAATGGTACATGCAAGAGTGATTGAGGAGGTTTGAGCATAACTTTATTCATCCTGACATCAAAATTTTTGGCCTACAGATGACCTGAGTCCTAGGAATCCTTCTCACAAAGGCTTGAACTTCTCCTCTGAAATGCACATACTAAGGCTGGAGGATAAAATCGGAGCCAAAATACTATAACACCCTGAGATGATGACAAAATGGGAATTTCTGTACATATGTACAGCAAATGGACATCTCTGAGATGCAAATGCACACACACATATACACACACATACCATAATGGTTCGAAAATTAGCAACAAGTTCTGATAAAAATTTGTCAGAGAAATTAACCAAAAAATGAAATGGCCAAATGTCTAAAAGACAAGAAGTGTATCTTCTGACCAATTGCATAATTGAGATAAGACTCACAACTTGCATTCTGCAGATCTTTCATGATCCAGCTACAAGGTGCTGCAGATCTGTCCTCCTCCAGATCCTCTCATTTGGGAGTGACTTCAAAGCAGCAAGGCAGCCAAAAGAAGAGGATGGTGGACTATTATTGAGGATGCATGTATTTTAAAAGTCCTGAACTCTTAAAAATCTGCCAATAATTGTCCCTCTGTCTTACAAAGCCATTTTTCTTGCTCCTAACAGAGTGCTGCTTCTATTAGATTTGATTACAGAAAAGCACAATCAGCTATTCAAATAGTAAAGGACGGTCTTCTCTTTCAAACACTGAGCACTGGTAACGCCGCGGTATTTCCCCACAGGCTGAGGCTCGCCAGAAAATAGCACACCCGGCAAGGAGGACGATAAGAAGCACAGCACATTCCTGTGTGAGATGTGATATATCCAGGCTGTCTCAGAACCAGGCACCGACTCCCAGTCCCTGCGCCTGTGTGGGCAGGCACCCAACGCCACCGCGGGGTATTATCGCTTCCTCCTGCCAAAAGTGGCTGTGGCAAGTTTCGAAATTGCACCTGAGTTTAACTCTGTCGCTTATACACGGTCTGACCTCACCAGCCTGTACCGCTGGACTCCAACTAACACCAAGGAAACAGTAATTCCCTGCGGAGCTGCCCCTACCCAGCGCTGCCTTTTGCCTCCTTACCTTGAGGACCATATATTCAAAGTTTAAGAAGGTTCAGCATCCATCCCACTTTTCTTCCACATAAAATGTGACCCTTTGGGACTGACGTTTTTGGTGAGGAACAGATTTCTAGCTCTAAGAGTCTGACAATAATACCCACTTTTCACAAAAAACAAAGAAACCTTTATTAAAGTGTAAGTCAGTGATCTTGACTGGCTCTTCTAAGGTGACATTAATTTCATAATCAGTGTCCTTTTTCCACAGAAAGAATGAATGATTCCTCACCCAGGAGCTTAAAGATACAGAACTTTGCTCTTTCTAAAGTCCATATCCAAAATAATTTCTGGATGAAAAAAAATAAATTATTTTGCTCTCATATTTCACACTAATATTGACCAAAATAAAAATTAACGTGGACACATGCATTTTACTCATTTATTTAGGGAAATATCAGCACTGTATTTAAAGCAGGCGTGGCAAAGAATGATCCCTTGTTGCCTATTTAGGCCTTTCCAGGTATCACATCTCCTGAATTTTTTAGGGAGAGTACACAAGACAAATTAATGTTGTACAGCTGGTGCATAAATATTCCTTTGGCTATTGTCTGTGACAGCTGGCACTCATACAAGAGCAGGTGAATTCCTCACAGCCATGTAAGCATTTGAGGAGGCTGACAATTACTGCAATAACTAGTGAATACATAGCTCAGGTTCGAAACGTGTACCAAGAGACAAGGTTACAGATGTTTTCCAAAAGGTAGAAAACAAAAAGCCAGGTATTTAGCTGCTCCAGGTCACGGAGGATGGAACAGCCAGGCACTTTCGTGCCTTCGTGTGTGTGAATGATCCCGTGTGGCTTCTCAAGGAGCACTTGTTTAACATACAAAAGCTCAAATCAGCTCACTAACAGCAATCCAGAATTCTAGAAAGATATTTTTTTTTTCCTGCTCCCAGAGTAAACTGAAGTAGTTTTGCACCTGCTGAGGTCAATTTTCTGTTAGTCTCATTGACATGGTCTCTGAAAGCAGTAATCTCTATCACTTCACATAAGCCATGAAGTTCTTCCTGCAAACATGCTTGATAGCTTCTGGTGAGCAGAGACCATGCGAGAGCATTTTTCTTAACAAGGTAATTACCCATGTCACTCACCAGGTCATTGCAGACAGCCGCACAACGGGACTGTGTTCTCTGCTTCGCTGGGCAATTCTGGTAATGGAGCTACAGATGCAACAGCGCAGTTGCATTCCTCCTTTTAGGAAATCATCGTGAGAGAAGTTTTTATTTTTAAAATATTGGGTAGTTTTACAAAAAATACATGTGGTATGTTTTATGTACTGTTACAAAATGACACTCTCCAAAGCAAATTCTCTTTGATTTCCAAAACAAAAAAGACATGAACTGACAAGTAAAACCAATCTAAATAATGAAACAAACACCCAGAAATGGTTGGCTTTAAAATGTTTTTTATTTTTTCTTTTTCATCACGTAATAGAATTTCTTTATCACCTTGTTTTGAAACCTGTAAGGTTCGTTAAGGTTACATTTTTAAGCTTTTCTCTGCAACTACAGGGAAATTTTCCTCTTAGCTGAAAGTAAAGATTGGCATGGACCCAGGAGTTGTGCCTAAAAGGCAAACGCCAGATATCACAAGGGTGGTGATGATGTCATACTAAAGTCACCTCACAGATCCTGGTAATGAATCCCAAGCTGGCTGCAGGAACGGCTAGCCTGAGGAGTAACTGAGTGGTTGAGGTGCCAGGCTCAGGGTTCCTATCACAAAACAGGGACCGTGAACGATAAACTTCTACCCTCACCTGGATAGAACCGCACGTGCTCAAACACAAAGACACTTCGCTGTGTCTGTAGCCTTTCTAAGGCAAAGAATCCATGGTGAGAGTTCCGTGCCATCCTCCTCCTTCTTTCCCTTCCTCTGCCATCCTTGCACACACTCCCCACCCTTGCCTGAATGCCTTATACAGCTTGGGTCCTTTGACTCTCACTTTCTTCCAGAAATCACCCCAACAGATTTTTAGATTTTTTTTCTAATATTATTTATTGAGGAAAAATGTATATCTGGTGTATTTTGCCATGGGTCGTGTTCTGCATGTCTCTTCTCCTTCCACCCTTGCCCCCTCCCAGTCCTCAAACTTAGGTGTTGTGTAATGCTGCGAGCGAGCCGCCTGTGCCAGAACTGGAATATCAGCTTAACCGAGAGAGCAGTGCAAAATAACACGAAAAGGTCACCTCTGTGTTAAAGTGCCACTGCACCTTTCTGATGGGAAAACACAAGGCTGCTGTTGACTTTGCAGAACAAATCAGAAATGGAATGGTTTGGATCTAGGCTTCCCCTTTCCTTCAGATGCCGGAGACTGATCCCCTTACATAAGATGAAATGTAAGAACGTCAACATACCACTTGGCCTGGATTAAGGGGTCTGCCTGCAGACTACAATAACCTGAGTCATGGCGTGACCATGCTTGGAAAGGGTGGGGTTTAAGCATTATCAGCCTGATCTTCCTGAACCTGAATTCTGTTTTGCCACATAAGCGTGAATCCAGAGCAGCTCCGTTGACTTATCTCCATTCTTACAAAGGTTACTGAGAACAAAATCAGGATGAGACTCACAGATTTTTATTATCTCATTAAATTAATTACATGATTTTTAACCTTGTAAAAATCAAATGTGGGATATTTAAGTGAATATAGAATTCAAAGTTACAATGAAACTTGTGTAGCTAGGTCAGGCCTGCATCACTATTTTTGCTGATTATCAGGCATTGTGTTTGAAGGAAAAGTGTGTGTGTGGGGGAAATACATCTGTGGTTTGTGAAGTCTGTAGCATCAAGTATGAGAACTGAAAACAATACAGAGGATTTCATATCTGATTTCAAGTACCTTTGTGTCTGAACGTTCCACTGTCGGTGACCTTGCAGTATACTTAGAATATAACTAAAACCAAAGTTAAATCAAAGTGATGTTATTTCATATGAATAAGCTTCAACAAATGTACATAAAAACCTCATTTGTTCTACAGAAAAATCAGAATATCCCACTGTGATTTAAGTCAAAACTGTCTTTCTTGAAGGGAAGAAGTTGCTTTACCAGAATAACAGAGACTGATATGATCTCTCTATACAATAAGGCCCTGCATTGTATTATAGACGCATTTGGAAATTAAAATACCACTTTTAACCAAAGTAATAATCTTTATGTTTTGGAAACAAATAGTCACACATATGAAATAATATAGCATTTTATATTCTACAACATAAGAGAAAAAATGTGTGTGAGGTTTTCCTTATACCTACAAAACCCCTGATGATACACTTTCCGACTGTCAAATGGCTGCCTTCCAAAGGGTTCTTGCTATCAAATCAAGCTTCATAAATTCTTCAAATGTATCTTCTGTTGAGACCTCAGTCACTTGTGAGGGTTATATAGGTTTTCCTTTTGTTTTGAAGGAGTTATCCCAGTCATTCTTATATTTTTGGGGAACTAACACTCACTGGAAAACATGAGCATTAATTTCTGCAGGACAGCATCATAGCCACAGTCGTAAGGGAGAAATTTATTTCTGAAGCTTGAAGAGGCTGTTCAAATTTCTATATCAAATTCCTGTCTGAAGAGCCTAATCATCCCCTTATCTTCACAACCCTGTAATATAAAAATAATTAAGTAGAGCTTTAAAAAAAGAGTTTGTGGACATGCTTTTCTGGTAACTGTGTATAGAACACTTCTACCACAAGCATATTTTGGGTAATGAGGGCTGCAAGGACCAGGAGGCAGTATCAATCTCCCTTCCAACGTACAGCATTTATTGCCCCGGCTGTCAGAGCTGAATGCATTTAACATGTGGTGCTTATACTGACTCGTTAGCAGTTATACGCTTGACATATGGCAGCAGCTTAAAAACATTTGGAAGCAGAGGCTAAAGCAGGCTTCTGCGCAGTGAAGGATGACATTGCTGGAGCAGACACTGCTGTACCGGTGAGGATAGCCTAGAGATGCTGCCTTTCAGATGCTGGTTTCCATCCTAGTGTGAGAACCCTGCTGTGTGCTGCGGGCCTGTGTTTCAGAAAGGCTGCCGACTCGTCTGCAGGGCAGCTGAGGGAAAACCAGCCCGTGCTTCCCTGGGCTCCATCCCTCTGAATACAGGTGCCTTTGAAAGGAAAGGGGTCGTGTTCACTCTCACCTGAGATGTTACTGATGGCTGCATCAGAAAATTAATGATGACATAAAATATGGTAATACAGAGCAAAAACAGCAAGAGATTTGGCACTCCATTCTCCTGGACTAAGATGTCAAGCACCAGGAGTCTGCTTTGGAAGTAGCAAAGCAGTGCACTTTCCATGGCAGCCAGGCTGTGTCCTTTCTTCAAAGTGGCTGCAGATTTGAAGAATTATTGTGAAAAATCCAGGAGTGCACATAGGGCAAAAGGTCCAAAAGATGAATTTGATGGCTTCCTCTGGCTTTAAATTCTATGAATACCAGGCATAAATGTAAAGCCAACAGCCATAAAAGTGGTGCTAAGTTCATCTTTCCTCTCCTACAGTCACCACTGCCCAAACTTTCCCAGTTTGTTTGTTTGTTTCTTAATGTCTGAGGAGAACCTGTACACTGTTATCAACAGATCTGAGCTGGTCCAGGCCAAGAAGGAAATTAATTCCAGGCCCTCAGCTCTCTCCCAGATAATATCCTGCTGGTTTCCCCTTGTGTTGTACCAGCTCTGCGCCTGCTCACTCACCTCCTGCACTCTCAGCTGGGGACAACACAGAGAGGGAGAAATTCCCTCACGGTCTTCACATCTATTTACAAAAACAATGAAGCTGGACAGCAGCACATATATCCACACTCTGTACTGTTTTAATGGAAGTTTTATCCTGCATTTTCTGTTTTTACTACAGTTCTGTGTAGTCAATACAATTTAATCTAAGATTAGCCATGGAAATCATAGATTCATCTCCACCTAACCATCAGGTTGTTAGGTATCCTTCCAAGAGATGCAGTTCTTTATCAGTGCTCAATAGTATGTTTTAATGGGAAATGTTCACGTAAGCTTCTTGTCACGGTGTCTAAGCACCTCACATTTATTTAAAATATATATTTAAGAAGATTTCAGTAAGATGGAGAATAAACTCTTTCCTGATATTACAAATAGAGGCCAGTGGCCTGCTCCAGGCAAGGACTTATGTCTTTCTTCTAAAAGTAGAAACGTATGTATCCATGCCTCTTCCTCACAGCTAGTAAATAGTTGGAGAGCTCCAGCAAGGTATGGAAAGTATGGCTAGAAAATCATGTTCAGTCCTAGGCCCTTCTCAGGAGTGACTGACTCTCAGTGCCGGACTGTTGGCCATTTAAGAAATGAGAGTATTTCTCCAGCCTCAGAATTGACATTTTCAGCTTTGTCTGGCATACTTTCAGATTTAGGACCTGGAGAAGCGAGAGAGGTTACACAGACCCTTAGCAGCTCTGTGAGATGGGGAAGAAAGGGATTTCCATCCCTTTTTGCTTGGTTCTGATGAATCGCTGTCCTTTGGTAGCGTAAGGCCAAAAAAAATCAGAGCAAGAACCTCCGGAGCACTCCCTGTGGGCCATGGCCGTTACACTGCAGTGTGGTGATCTCCCTAGGTTTTGCCTTCTGGCTCAATGACTCCTGAGGTACTGCATGCAGCTTGAAACTTTTCAACAAAAAGGAATGAAAGTTCCCCATTCTGCATCTTGGCATGTGCTCAGCTAGGGACGTCTGAAGTATCTGTACTGGATTTCACTGAAAGAGGTTTCAGCCTCTTAGACAAATTCTTGCATATTCTAACAATGGAAACCTGCTTTACTGAACACTAAGCCAGAGGTTTCACTTTCTGTTGGACACTCCTTGCAAAATATTTTTATAGATGCACTTTGCACGGACAGGTAACGTAATTTTGGATTCTGCAGAGCTTCAGGCCAATACAGGTGCTTGACACACTGAAATCTGGGGACCCCTGGGCACAAGTGCTACAAGAGCTTAGAGAAATAAATGCTTTCTGTCTTAGGCATCACCTAGGAGAAGTTTTTAAACCTTTTACATATTGGAGTCAAGTGCTTAAATTCAAACACTTAGTCCAAAAAGAGAATTTGTCCAGAAAGCCTCTGAGGATGGGTTGAATAAAGTAATTAATCCAAGTCTTGGGGTTAACAACTGCAACAGTGATTAATACAGCAAGAAAGAGTAATTCCTTTCACTGTGGGAGCAGAGAGAAATGGCACTTGTGAAGGAGGAAGACAAATCAGGTGTCCATCATGGGGTCCCTTCTGATTTTACAGATCTGTGAAAGAAGTGGCTGTTAGTGAGTTTTACCGCACAGCTTGCGGACACATGAACAGCTCTCCAACGCTGCCATCATCCCTCACCATTTCTTCTGTTCCTTTCATTTGTTTGCTAACCCAAATCAGCACACTTCACCTTCAAAGCCGGCAAACCCCTGAGGGCAGGGACTGTCTCTTACTCTGTTTGCACAGAGCTCAGCATGATCTTGACAGGAGCTGCAGGAGCACAGGAGCTTAACTTCATTCATCAAATACTCCTAAAAGGAAGGACTCCAGTGATCCTGGGGAAGTGCAGGCTGGGTTTTTTTATATATATTTTTTTTTGGTTGTTGGTTTTTTTTCCCACCCAAGAATTGTCGGATCAGTGTTGTGCTACATCAATGGTGCTTTTATGCTGGCACACCAGCACTGTAATGGGGTCACTCTTGTTTTCTTCTGAGCACCTCCAGTCATTGAATTCTGATGTTTGATTTTTATTTTATTTTCTATTCAAGTTTTTATCTAAACAGATGTTATCTATTTCTTCTGCTTTGAAGTTCTTTAAGCATGTTCTCAGGGTATAAAACTTTTATCCCTAGCATCTAAGGAGCTGGCACCCACTGGCCCCAAACTGGACCTCTGTCTCTTCAGGATGCTTTCACAGTTAAATATGTTCTTTTACAGAATGCTAGAGAGGGTGCAAGTCCTCACTTATTAAGACAGTGTTCACAGAGTACTTCAGCACCAATTTGTATGGTGAAACTTAGGTCTGCTCTTTCCCTTAAAAGACAAAGCACTTACAAATCATGGGAAGCTTTGAAAATGAAGCTTATTTTTGTCTTATTAAATAACTGCCTGAACAGCCTTTATTCAGCTGCTAAAAATGATGGAAGAAAGACTGACTTTTGCCTATTTTTTACAACTTTCCAAATCTGTATGAAAGCTATTTGGGAAAAGCACCAAGGGGCTACCTTAGGGGACTGCAGACCAGTTGCCACAGCAGGTAGCTTTGCTGCTGAAGTGATGGTCTCCCCTGTTACAGCTCAGTCTGCTGGGTCGAGTACTGGCTACACGATGGCTTCAGGGGAAAATCGGCTCAGATGCAGCCATCTCTTCTTGAGAGTTTACTAGAATTCAGCCTGAGAAGAATGTGAAAAAGTAATAACAGCAGCAGCAAAAGGCTGCATGTCCAATATGGATTTTGGAGTTTCCTGGGAGCTGTGTCTGTACCCAGCGTTACTGAGCTAGAGGGGCTGACTCTCCAAGTCCCCCGTCTGCCAGTGCCCCCTTGCTCGGACTGCTGCAGTTCAGCAGAGGAGCTCAGCTGATGTGCTTTCCAACCAGCGGGTGTCTGGACACTCATGAATTAACTACAGGCTACATTTATTCTCTGAAAAATGGTCAGCTCGAAAATAATGTGCTGCCATTATAGATATTTTTCTTAGTTCACTATTTTGTCATTTTTTAAAATCCTTGTATTAGTGGAAGCCAGGGGACAGAGGACAGGGAATTTGCATGCACTCCTCCTGCAAGTCATCTTTCCCCAACTGAACGGGAGGCAAAACTAGACGGCAAACTGATCTAGACGGCTTGTTTTTTTCTCACCCTTTACGACACCCCCAAATGCAAAGACAGATTGTAACAAATCCACCTGGAGAGCTGGTGAAGCTTGTATGGATTTGTCCAGAAACTAGCAGACTAATGCAACCATAGCATCCAACAAGCAGTTCATGTGCTAAGGCTGTTTACCAGCACTATCAGGCAAATGCCACTATCATATATCACTTTTAAAAAATGGTTACATAGCCTCTGGGCTTGTGGTTGTTTGTTTGTTGGTTTGTTTTTTTGGGTTTTTTTGTTGTTGTTGTTTTGGTTTGGTTTTTTTTTTTTTTGTTGGTTGGTTGGTTTGGTTTTTTTATTCTAGAAGAAACTTTACTGAGTATCAATTTTCCTGTAACTATTGAAGATAATAAACAAACTCAAATCTAAAGAAAAGAATATTAACAGTGGAATCAAGCTGTGATGCTTTGTGTACAATTTCTCATGTTTAGTACAAACAAGGTATAGAAAGTTAAACTCCATACCATAGTTCTGCAGAGCAAACAGCTTCTTGCTCTTAAGACAAATTTTATGAACATTGGAGACTGTTTACCCTCTATACAAAATCCAAGTATCTGGGAATACAAAAAAAAAAAAAAAAAAAAAAAAAAGAAACACAGCGCCAAATTACACAGGTTTTGCCAGAACCTGTGGGCTCGACATATAACACACGAAGAATCAACTTTGATTAATGAAATATGGCACAAACTGCTCACTTCAGCAGTCAAGATCTGCTCCCACGAGAACATGCTGCCAATTTGCCACTGAGATCCCCTCCCAGCAAACCAGACTTCCCGAGTCACAGGAGAAGCTGCGTGCTGATCAGCAAAGATGAGTTGCAGATACTTCTAGTAGTTCACCCTGATGTAAATCCTCCAACAAAGCCTGCTGATAAAAAAAAAAATATTTTCACAAGAGCTGTTCATTATACTCTTCCATTAAATCGCGTATTGCTTTTCAACTGGACCGTGGTGTGCTCAGCCCTGCAAGTCAGCAGGAAGGGTGGAAAAGTCATCTTGTCCTGATTTAATCTATTAGCATAAGTGTTTGCGATGCTGTATGTCAAGCTGATCTAAACATAAACTGATACCACATACTTAAAAAATGCTGTGAAAAGGGTATAAATTAAGGCAATCTTTTGGTTTGCTTAAATTGTTACCTGAAGTTTTCCCTTGTGCTTTTGCTTTAACGCTTCCTCCCAGCCACTGCAAAGAGCTCTGCTTCGCCGTGTTCCTGGCTGCGGGGACAGAAGTCTGTCCGAAATTGTGTTTGTCTTGTACAAACAACAACAAAAAAGTACTGTAAACCAAGCTGAAGTTGTTAGGCAGGTTTCTACTTTTACAGACGTTACTACTCCTTTATAAGCTGCGGCTTGCTAATTGCAACTACTACAACTTTCTTTTACTAAGAATTTTGTGGGGTTTTGTTCTAATTTGCAAGGTAAAGAATACTTCTAAGTACCACTTGACTGACAAAGCTTATTAACGAGATCCAGCACAGGGGAGAAGTCCCATATCCCATAATGATTTACATTTGTTACAGAACAGACAAGAAAAGAAAAAAAAATATATGTTTTAGCAATCTATGGGAAACAGTCTCAGGCCTAAATGAATAAGTACCATGTTATTTATTTCTTGCCAGCAAGAAAGGAGGCAATATACTGGGGTAACATCCATATGAACAGGTCTGAGCTGCATGAGGCCTAAAAAATTTCAAGTTTTGAGTATATCTAAAGATATCCAGCAAAAAAAGGATGAGTATCAACAAAGGATTACAGCTCTGCAGAGGCTGGTGGTACATTTCCGGTTAAAATTACCAACAGCAGACCAAATCCTTGCAACTTTCACTCAGCATCTGGGGCTGAGGCTTTTGCACTCACATGAGGACAAATCTTTGTTCCTCCATGTAAGCTTCTACTGCACGAAAACAGTAGCTCCTCTAGCTCTTCGTACAAGTGTACTCCACCAAAACTTTAAGTTAGGCCAGTTTTTGGATACCTTTTGTATGGAGGTTATCACCTTTCGTTTCCATGAGTGCTGCCTCCTTACCGCTTTCTATAGCTTTGCTTGCATTGACTCTCTTCTCTTAGACCAGTGGGACCATCAGGAATGAGAAAGGAAAAACAAAAGGAGATCATTTATATTATGTTGGTAAATGGGGTTGATACAGGGGCTTCTGGTCACTACTGGGCAAAGTCAATCTCAAATTTGTGAGTAAGCCACAAGGACAAGTGACTTTGCAAAATCTCAGTGTTTATAAAACTTCAGATGCATCAAAACAGTGAAACGTTGAAAGATGTCCCTATTTTTCAGTCTTGGGTGCTTTGAATGTTGGTGCTTTAGGAGTAATTTCTCCAGCAATTCGCGATATACCTACACTAGCATTGCCAGGCAGCCCTGCCTGGGTGGTGAGAATCCGTAAGTCTGTGTTGTCAAACGGCGGGGGTGTCCCTGGCCGGGTGTGGACCCCAGGTAAAGAGCAGTCCCCCTCCCCGTCCCTGGAGCAGTTTGCCTGTCAGCCTGTGCCGAGGACAGAGCTGGCTGCCCTGTGCTGGAGGAAAAGGGCATGTTGTATGACATACGGGCTATCTCACACCTGTTGGTCTCAGTGCCAACCCAGGTGTCCTGGCCACAATGATTTTTAATACAGTTGTTGATTACCCTACTAAAAACCTGAGAAGAAGGTGGTGATTTCTTACTTTGACTTTGTGTTTCATTTCTGTCACTTGTAACTCTGACAGATTTTAGGGACACTTCAGCTCTGTAGCAGCACAGACTTCCACACAATAATCATAAACATATATAAATATAAATATATCTCAGCAAGCTAAAACAGCCTGGTGCAGACTTCTGATTGTATATTATGATTATCCATGTATTACATCAAGTAATTTAGTGTTGCTCCCTCCACGATTAGTCTCTGATAAAAAAATATACCCTTTTCCACAGCATAAAAGCAGTATTTATCTGTCCTGTTATAGTTTACTACATGGTTCCCACTCACTAGCAAATCACAGTGTCAACTTTATTGGCACAATTTAATTTATTTACCAGGAAACAAAATTCTTCAACCAGAATAACTGGTTGGAGCTTTTATTTTTCAAAGTTACAATGAAGCGGGCTTTCAGAGAACAAAGTAAATATTTATTTAGTAACAAGTTATATAAAGCAATTACCTCTATAGGAAGTGCACTATCCCCTTCTTTATGTAAGACATCCATTGTTTCCAAAAAGGAATTTTGCCAGAATAATGACTGTATGACACACTTATATAAAAGGAGAGAATATCATCCACCAGCAGCGATCATAAGTAATACATAGCCATTATTGATTTCCTTTTGGGCAAATGTTGCCTAGAATATCCAATGCATATTAAAGAGGCCTCATTTGCATAGCACATAAAGCTGTCTGTGTTATAAGTGTTTATTGCATTGAAACCTCAGAAATATGTGCGTATTTGTGCAAACTGGCACTTTTTACTAGCTGATATATTCAGAAAGTGCCAACACCTTATTGCTCTAAATCACTGTCCTTAGGGACGGCATTGCAGAATCATAGACTGGTTTGAGTTGGAAGGGCAAATATCTTTAAAAGCATGTAAAATTGGAACAGGAGACCTGGCCAACTCCCCTCAGTTTATATATTTAGCATGACGCTCTATGGTATGGCATAGCCCTTTGGCTAGTTGGGGTTCAGCTGTCCTGGCCCTGCTCCCTCCCAGCTCCTTGTGTACCTGCTCACTGGCAGAGCCTGGGAAACTGGAGGGTCCTTGAGGTAGGGTCAGCACGGCTTGGCAACAGCTAAATCATCGCTGTGTTATCAACGTTATTCTCATACTAAATCCAAAGCACGGAATCGTACCAGCTACTAAAATTTGCTCTATTCCAGCCAACATCAGGACAACCTCTGACATGGGATGTTTCTCAGAGAGGACAGCTGGGGTGGCACTGTGTCTCAGTGCTGACACAGAGGCTCACGGGGCACATAGGGATGAGCTGACAGAATGCAGGCAGCTGTTGTGGCCTTCTGTGCCATAGGCCTGCTGGCCCAGGGAGTTGCCCATGAAGTGACTATTCCTCATCTCCGGTCATCTTGGGAGCGAGTTGATGCCCAAAGGTGGAGGCCACAGCTGTGTAACAACTCAATGCAGAAGCAACCCCAGCACTCGTCGTGCCTAGAGTTACGGCTAGAGGGACTCAAGGAAGTGAGTGCTGGGTCCTTGTTTGCCTGCTTTCATTTGTCATCACTGTTAGGGGATACTGAAAGTACAAAATGTGAAGCTACACAGAGATGCTCTTACCCCTGTAATCTCTTCCACAGACACCAGTCTGTAGGTCACTGACCTCCCCCAGAGAATCAGGTACGACACGGGTTCTTTTCAGTAACCCTTACTTTAACAGCCTTGCATAGGTTAGGCAAAATACTGAAACTTCTTTCATTGTAACATGAGATAAAGTCATCTGAAGAGCAGCTCTGTACGTGCTGAACCCACCGCTGATTTACAGAGAGCTATCCATGCTTAAAATTAAGCACTGACTGAAGGGTTTGGATGGCTGGGTACCGAAATTCTCAGTGTCCTGGAGTATCAGACCCTTTGTCAGTGTATGCGACATTGATAAAAGTGGTAGAATTGAGGAAATATTACATTGCAAATGAATGCCATTATCTTTACTAAAACTTTGAGTTTAATTATGAAAATATTTTATCGTTTTATCCTAATAGCTACTCTAATTATACAGATGACTATAATGTTATAAACTCTTTTTAGTCCTTCCAGTCTCAAAGATCTGTAAAATTATAAAGTTGTTCAGATTTTGAGATTCAAAAACTGCACTTGAGATATTTGAAAAAGAGAAAACCCGTTAGGGTTTTTTTGCCTTTCTGTCTACTGAAGCATTGTATTTTTGAATTTAAATATCTTAGGTTTGTGAATGTCAGGAGGGATTTACTGGAGAAGTAATGAGGGCTGTGAGGTTGGCACTCAGATTAAAATGAAATGCATACAAAAATGCATCTGTTCTGTGATTCCACAGAAATATTGTTTGTTTGTTTAATTGGCCATAGGGCCCAGTAGCAGGGATAATAGTTGTCCCTACTGGCAGTGTTGCTTTTTGCCTTTACAGGAGTACTCTCATAGTTCATGAGTCTCTTACAATTCAGAGCACTTTGGAAGCGCTATCATTTACACTGGGGCTGAGTGGTAGCACCATAGTTCATTTTTTTTTACTCTTTCATTTAACAAAGCATAACAGAAGTTATGCCTTTATATGACTGAATTCCCACCTAAAGTATAAAATATCGTATCTATTTTCTGCTTCAGAAGTTCTGTTGAGCTATATGAGATGGGTAAACTGATAAACTGTGACGATTGTTATCTGACACAGAATAGAAAAAAGCTCAAATCCTCCTTTTGGAAATAAATACGATTGCAGTTACAGATAACATACTTTTAATCCATCTTGATCACAAAACACGTTATAACAAACTTCTATGTATGTTGGAACTAATTCACCTTTTAGAAATGAACACACAGAGAGGATTAATTTTTAAACTCCCTTCTGTTCTCAAATAATAAAAATTAAAAGGCAAAAATATTTGTGACAAACTGAAGCTAAACACAATTTCTATTATGAAACTCTATTTTAAGTAGAAAGATGGTAAGAATGAGGAGATGCATTTTTATCAGTCATCAAGTAAAAAACCCCGCTTAAAATAGAACTGAAATCACACTTCGAAGCCTTCTAGTTTGTGTGAAGTATCTGGATGCTACACATAAGTCTTATTTTTAGAGAAGTCCTGGCACATGAACGTATTATATTCTATTAATATTGAACCTTAGGATGATATATACAGAGTGGATACCCAGCTTCATCTCACAGATGTTCCACAGTGCGTTTTAAGTTTACAACAAGGCATCAGCCAGTGTCCTGATTGTTTCTTGCTTTTGGCTTGACTTGTACAACGTGTCTTACTGCAGAGATCCATGCCTTTGATTGTATCTATTTGTTATGTGACCCCCAGGATAAGTTATTCTAAGAATTATAAAGGTTCTAGTTACAAGACCGAATCTTTTTTTTAGAATTTGCTCTGAGAGGTTGACAAGGCATCATCACAGATATATTGCCCATGGGAGTTGACAATTCAGTAGCGTATTTATTTTCTGAATTATATTTGCTAAATTTTACATTTCATTTGCCAAATACACACTGTTGCCCAACACAGACACATCAGAGATCCAAATCAGTGAGAATCTTGAGCCTGTTTATGCTGGATATTGCAACATTTTTCTCAGAAACAGGCACTAAAAAACTTTAAATCACTTCATCATCACTCCCTTTGAAGGACAGAAAAAGGTCCAGACGGTTACTTTTACATAGCAGCCCAAAGATGTGCAGTACAGAGCCTCACCCAAAAAGGCAAACATGGAAATAGAGTGCAGGATTTTTAACGGAGTCTGCAATGAAAGAAGCTGAGCACAAGCTGAATGCAACCAAATGCTAAGAGCTATCAGGAGACACACCAAAACACTACATAGGAAATTCTCGTATCAAAACTGAGCTGACAAAACAGTAAGTCCAGTTCCATACTTCAAATTTCATACTCTTACAGGAAAGAGGAGATCAAAATTGCCCTTGAATTACCCTATTCCCATCCAGATCTGACCGAGATTATGTTTTAGCGTAAAACGTTCAATATCCTATCCTATTCTGCTTCCAAGCCCTTTGAAGAAGGCTGTCTATCAGTCCAACACCCAATTCCCAGGAGATTCTCCTCAGCGCTGGAGGTACACTTCACTGCCTTACATTTATCAAGATGCCCACTACCGATTCTTCCCACCTGATCATCTCTCTCTTCTGTTATTGTCACATTTAATTCTCAGGCAAGTCATACAAGATGCAGCTCTCAGTTTTCAGCTTCAATCTTGCCAGAAATTTTATTCTCTGATCTATGTCTAAAAAAATTAAAATGGGGTGTTTGGGGTTTTTGTCTGTTACATGCAGAACAGAGAACAATAACCTATGTGTTGACTGAACTGAGCTCATACAGTGATTCCCAACATGAACCTCAAATTAAATATGTCTCTAAACCAGTTTGCATTAAAGAGTGCCCTGAATGGCAGCCTACACTCCGTTCTCACTTGTATTATCATTTACTTACTTTCATATCTTTTCTTCACTTTTTACTTCACCTTTCACTGAAAACTTCTTTTAAAGTTTTGTTCCATAATGCAGTAATATTCAAGACTTATCAAGGCATCTTTGCCTGCATTTCTAATCTCCCCAAAGTTTCCTGTTCTCTCTTTGTCCTTTTGCTTTTCTAACTGTGTGGTGGGTTGGCCCTGGCTGGGCACCAGGTGCCCACCAAAGCTGCTCTATCACCCCCTTTCCTCAGCTGTACAAGGGAGAGAAAACACAATGAAAAGCTCCTGGGTGGGGATAAAGACAGGGAGATCATCCAGCAATTGCTGTCATGGGCAGAACAGACTTGACTTGAAATTAATTTCATTTGTTGCCAATCAGAATCAAAGTAGGTTACTGAGAAAGTAAGAACAAAATTTTAAAACACCTTCCCTACACCATTCTCTTATTCCCAGGCTCAACCTCACTCCTGCGCTCTCTGCCTGCTCCCCCCACAATGACACAGGGGACGGGGAATGGTGCTGCGGTCACTCCATCACATGCTCTCTGCTGCTGCTGCTGCTGCCTCCTCACACTCTGCCCCTGCTCCAGCCTGGGGTCCCTCCCACAGGACACAGCTCTCCACAAACTGCTCCAACGTGAGTCCATCCCACGGGCTGCAGTGCTGCACTAACTGCTCCAGCGTGGGTCCTCTCCACGGGGTGCAGTCCTTCAGGAACAGATTGCTCCAGCATGGGTCCCTTGTGGGGTCACAACTTCTGCCAGCAAACCTGCTCCAGTATGGACTTCTTTCCCCATGGGTTCACAGGTCCTGCCAGGAGCCTGCTCCACCACAGGCTGCCTATGGGATCACAGCTTCCTTTGGGCATATTCATCCACCCACTCTGGCTTGGCATCCTGTGTGGGCTGCAGGTGGCTATCTGCTCCATCATTAACCTCCATGGGCTGCAAGTGGATATTTGCTCCATCATTAACCTCTATGGGTTTCAGATGGATATCTGCTCTACCACGGACCTCCACAGGCTGAGGGGCACAGCCTGTCTCACCAGGGTCTTCACCATGGTCTTCACCATGGTCTTCATCATGGTCTTCATCATGGTCTTCATGGGAATCTCTGCTCTGGCACCTGGAGCATCTCCTGCCTTCCTTCTGCACTGACCTTGGTGTCTGCAGCATTGTTGCTCTCCCATTTTCTCACTTCTCTTTCCTGGCTGCTGTTGTGCAGCAATTCCCCCCAACCCCCCCTTAAATGTATGAATGCAGAGGTGCTACCATTGTCGTTGGGTGGCTCGTCCTTGGCCAGTGGTGGTTCCATCTCGGAGCCAGCTGGCACTGGCTTTGTCTGACATGGGGGAAGCTTCTAGCAGCTTCTGGCAGAAGCCATCCCTATAGCCCTCCCGCCTACCGAAACATTTCCACACAAACCCAATACATACTTGCAGTTTAAATTGATCTATACATGTGATTAAGATTCATAATGTCCCTTTTTTTGGAACAATAATGAACATGTAAAAATTACAAGAAGTATTTATCAGTGTAATATCTCCCTACAGCTCAATAGGTCATCTTTTATTAGCTATTCAGTATGTAATCTTTAAGAAGATTAATCCTTTCTTGTTTAAGGCAATATGAATTGATAGTGAGAACCAACTTAATTGTCATAAAGCTTGCCTATTTCAAGTACTTTATAAGTGCGATGTCTTGTTTAATTAGTTAATATTTTATATAACAATAAAATGGTGCTTTACTGTAAAATACTTTCTAAAAAATGTTCACAACTTGCTGTTTACAGCTTTTTTTAATATCAAAAAAGTGTGGATGTGCAGCGTGCCTATGCACTTTTACTTTGCTTTCGAGCTGTATATAAAGTACATTGAGTAATCAACTTCTGGTTTTGAATTTTGGTGTTGGATTTACTTTTCTGAAATCCCTCAAATCATCACCATTTTTTTTCATTACTTTTAAAAATACTGATTAATGATACAGTAAGCGGCATGTTAGTCAACCTTACTAATGGCCTAGAAAAATCAGGTAATCTGCACATGTTGCATTTTAAGTACTTTTTTCCTCTTGGGAAGATATTTCCACTGTCTTGTTTTGATACCTCATTCATTTTTTTGCGTAATTTAATTTAGTTACCCTCATCTGGTAAACAGTCTATGTTACATTTTACAATATTTTTCTGTTATAGAGAAACCTTTCTTAATTTTTATCTGCCTTCTCATTTAGTCCTAGTGGACTGTATGTATTAGATATTAATAATATTAACTTACTCTGAAGGTTTATTTCATAATAGTTGGAATTTCTGATTCAGTCATTAGGCTGGGAGCTGCGTGAATTATTATAGCTGGAACAAACCTCTCTAGGCTGCACCAGAAAAATAACATTTAGAGGAGCAAATGAGGGAGGAGGTTGCAGCTCCCTGGAATTCTCCTTGCACGGTTGCATGATGCTTAGAACAAAAGCAACGTCTGCATGAATGTGCAGGTAGCATGAAAAAGAAAAGGTTGTGAGTCTACCACTCACTAGGTACACAGCTTTGCTCCAAGCAGAAAACAGAAATTAGATTTCAGTACAAGTTAAAATTTGATAGAGAATAATAGCTCAGATGTAGGAGAGATTCAAAATACAATTTGAAACTATAAAACTTGTCTAGTTCTGCATATGAACGTGATATATCGCATGTGCTGCTTTCAGATTTGTTAGATATTACAAAACTAGTGAGCATAAGAAGGACTAATGTTGAGTTGTTAACAAACAGAAATTGGAAATTAGAATATAAATGAGTGCTGCTTTTTTAAAAAGAAAAAAACACCACTTTTTTTTTACTATTTTGTTATTGTAATTGATGGAAAAATTTGGTTCTCTAAACATCAGCCTCTGGAATAATATTCCTGTGTACCTACATGATTTCATAGCTTTCTTCCTCCCTACTTTTTATATGCAGGTGAAAGCACAGGTGGTCATTAGAAATAGAATGCCTGCATCAGCTGAACCAGAGCTTCAAGGCTGGGCTTCAGCTCAGGAAAGAAAATGAGGAGGTGCCACTTGCAGGGTATTGATAATGGAAGAGCCGAATATTGAAATATTCTCTACCATAACTGGATGGTAACCACATTGTGGGCCTCACCGGAATACAGAAATGAACCCAGCTAATGGGGAATAGTAAAACATAAAAGCTTTAATGCTGGGAATAATGTACAGTATAAGCCAATTTATGTTGCCAAAGGCCATATGACTTCCCCAGGGTGTGTACCTGAGGAACTGCAGTAGCTCCAGTGTTTCTGTATGCTCTTCCTCTGCCTGAATAATTCCAGTCCATTCCGTATGCTTTCTTTAAAGGTGGCTATTTTTGCTCTACATCCACTGTTGTTCATCATAGGTAGATTTTGTTCCCTGACTTGGGTTCCAGATGATGTTGATGGATGCCTTATGATTTCACTGGACATACGCATGCATGCATTTATGTATTTACCAAACTTCAACATAAATAACCCCTCAAAATCAAGGCCATTTTATGTATCCAAAACTCCAGACCAGAGGCTTTAATTAGACCCTTTGGGTGTGAATTTTTCAGCCTGCTCTAGTGTTAATCGGTGAGTACAGTGACAGAAAAAAAAAGACTGCAGTGCTGTGCAGGGAGTGAAAACTCAGACTTGGGACTTGCACTGAAGGATGTCCACACATGTGATCCCCACACCAGCGGGTGCTCAACTTTTCACTCTGCGGACTCAGGGCAACCGGATGAAATCTTAGCCATATCACTCCTTTGTTACTTTAACAAAATAAAGCAGTGTGCAGGCTTCAGAACTCCTTTTGAACCCTCTATATCTGTTCTGAGGTTATTTTTACTGTAAAATACCTGTTCACATTCCTGAGAAGGATTAGTCAAAGCCTTTTAGTCAGCAGCAGAACAATTCATCTCTGTACAACCCCCTACCCGCCACCCCATAACTTAATACCCACCCCATAACCTGATACCTGTTCACACTCCTACGTGCATGCACTTGCTCTCCCCAAGGAATTTGTATAATAGTGTTATTTTGGGCCAGATTTCACTTCACAAGCTTCACATTTCCAGGTTCAATCACTGCATGGTTTCCCCCGTTTCCCCCATAGCTGTAGGCAGCTATCCATTAAACAACCCTCTTTGAGGGACATTTACTCCAAACAGTGATAACTGCAGGTCTGCGGCAATGCGTTTTCTGTCTGGGAGGGGTGCAAAGATCCATTCCCTCTTCCCAGGACAATTCATGTATTTCACATTAAAAAGCATAAGAAGCCTCGAAGGGAATCTCTCGTCTAGCAAGCAGCGTACACTCATTTCAGACGGCGTGCAATGCCAGACAAGCGTGGCATTCAGCTTGTTAATTAGGCTGTTCGTTTTGTCCCCTCGCCTTGCTTCTGGCCCTTTGGAGAAGTTTTTAAGAACAGACTGGTAAGAACTAAATTACTGTTTGGAAAACTTTCCCTAAAAATATTCTTTGCTCCTTTCTGCTCGGAGAGACTTGGTTAAAGACAAGCTATATGCTAAGCAATGATTCAAAAGCTAATGATATGTGAACTTGACTCTGGGGCAGACAGGGTATTTGGATTAGAATTGCTGTTAACCTCCAGCAAATCTCTACAGAAGCTCTGCTGTAGTCACTTGCCTCCCCCTTTTTCTTTTTTAGAATGTGCTTTCTTCAGTCACTCTCTCCTGAAATAATATTTTTCTGAAGGTATGCTA
Source organism: Falco punctatus (assembly GCF_963210335.1). Taxonomy (NCBI): domain Eukaryota; kingdom Metazoa; phylum Chordata; class Aves; order Falconiformes; family Falconidae; genus Falco; species Falco punctatus. Next base: position 84,325,798 of record NC_137584.1, read on the forward strand.
CAGAAGTAATGTGTTGAGCGAAGAAGTATGGAAAAGTGTTGAAAGGTGGGGGGGGAAATGCAAGAAACCTGTCTGGTTTACCTCACCCAATTAAGAGCCTGATAGACCACCTGCATACACTGCCTGTGGCGTTTCCCAATCCTTTCTTAAAGATTTTGAAGGAAATGATTTTTAGAAGAGGCTGAGAGAGGATGGCTTGGTAAATGTGGAAAAGGAATGGGAGAGGTGAGGGTCTTTTTGCTTTCTTCTACTACATAATAAGTAGTTGTAGATAAAGCGGGAAAAGACATTTATTGAAGGTGCCCCCTGAAAGTCGGGGAAGCAGCAGGCACATATTTCAGCAAAGAACATTTCAATTAGATTTAAGAACAGAAATTTCTCAGTGCTGGTGAAAGCATTTGCCCAGAGATTTTTCCAGAATATCCCATTTTGGACAGATTATAAATTCAACTGGAAAGGGACATAACTAACCCTGACAAACTTTAACTTTAGTCATGCTTTGGGTAGGAGGTTGGACCAGATGACCTCCATAGGTCCCTTCCAAATTCAGTTACTCTTTTTTTCCCCTGATTTAGCAGTAGAACCTGTGTTGGGGATATGATTATAAACAAGGAATATATTTATCATCTTCATGTTCCCGTTTCATATGTTCTATCTGTTTTTTTAGCTTTCTTTTTATTGTCCGTCTCTGCCCTTTGTGGTACAGGACTGTTGGAAAGGACACCCTTCTTGACCTATCAAAATCATTTGCATGATTCCTTAAAACTCTTCCTTTACCTCTGTAAGAATCATGGAAGTTTTTTAAAGATTTGGAGTTCCCTATGAAAATATGTGTTATAAAGTAAAATAAAAATATTTCCAAGAACTAGGAGAAGTAATTAGAAAAAAACCCTGGCCAAAACTCCAAAAGTTTTGAAAGCTCACCTCATCTGAATGCTTGGCCTCAATATAATTTTTTTATTTTTTTTATCATTCTCAGATCAACCTGATGTGCTCTCCATGCTGTTAAGAAAGTTTCTTACCTTACTGCAACACTCCAGTGGTATGAAGATCAAAGAGCTAATGCGCATTATGAGAGCCAGACGTGGTTACAGTACTTCCAGAGACAGATCAGGTAGGGCAGGTGGCATTCGTTGTGGTTCTCAGGTATGTCCCACTATGACACTCAGTGCTCAAATGCATCTGAATTTTACCATGAAGTTAGGTATTTTGTTAATTTTTCCATATTGTAGCACTATCTCAAGTATAACTTATTTGGAGAGATTCAGATAAAATTCTTTGTCTTTTTTCCAGAATGAAAATAGGCCAAAAATTGTTGTTCTTTGTCCTGACATGAAAAATTCTGGTTAACTTTTTCCTGTGCAAAAGACTGTACGAACACTGAACACTGGAAAAGAGATTTGCATCTTGTGCCATGATCCGCATAGATCTGTATGAACTTCCCAACTTAAAAACTAAGCTTTGTTTTCACAGTCTTAAAAAAGTAAAATTCTCCAAAGCTGCCATCAGCTTGGGCCAGGTCAGATCGTTATCTGCCATGAGACCTTTGTGCAGCATCTTGGAGTGGGGGTCCGGCTGGGTGTGCAGGGTCCCTGCCAGCCGCAGGGCTCTTTGCCCAGTCCAGGCAGCACAGAGGGAATCCCGCATCTGACTGTGGGGGGGAAGATGTAAATGTGTCTTCTCAGAGAAAAGGCAGATGTTAGAAGCATAACTTCTGCATTTAAAAATAACACGAGAAACAAATGCCTATGAATAAAAGGCCCTCAGTGACCACCAAGGTGGCCTCCCTTAACAGTCCTCATCAATTTTCCCTTGACATAAAGTCTAAATTTTATGAACCGAGATGAACTGCCTCTATACCCCATCTGTGCGACATAGAACATTTTCATCATCAAAGTAATTGGGCCTCCTAAAAGCTATTTTGAGGTACAAAGATTACTGAATTTATTTTTTAATTGGAACCATGCAGCGTTATGTGAGCTAACTGCCACAGCTTTGACACCCTAACTTTCACTTGGTCCTTACTTAGATATATTTTAGCATCTTATAAGTATTTACTTAACCTAAAATATACCTATATCTGTGATATCTAATATAAAAATGAATATCAGTGTCTCGTGTTTTCGTTTTTACTGCAAGAACGTTTTTGTAACAATTATGTTTTTGCCAGTTCACAAAAAATTTGTTGTATACATTCTGGTCCATGTTTCTTTGCTACAAATGAGTTTTCTAACCTGATGAACCACAGTACCTCATCTGCAAGTGTTTTTCAACTCACAGGGCTACAGTGATGTGTTTTAAGCAGTGTATTGGAGGAGTATAAGAATATGAACGTTTGCTAACTTTTTTCCAGTCTCAAAGCTCTCTATAAGCAGTTGCAGGTGAAAGTAAGAATAGCTCTGAAAGTATTAAACCAAAAAATGAGCTGCAGGAAAAGGTCAAGATTTGTTGCTGAAGTACAAGCGCTTCTTTCTAGAAAACAAGCCAGTTCTGTTCTTGTTAGCAAGGTCACACAGCCAATTCATTTCATCTAACTTTAGCAAACCATTTTTAATGCACTCAATTTATTAAATTTAGGGCTTTGAGCTGATAGAGACTGTTGTGGCACCAGCAAACCTCTGGAGTTACACTGGCTTGGGATCTGGTGCTTACATTTTTATTTATTTTATTTATTTATTTTTCCTGTGTCTTGCCACATAAATAAAAGTAGTTATAAAATGATTTCTCCTGAAAGGATTTTAAAGGTCATGGATGTGGTCACCATCAACAGGAACACACTGGAAACAGTTTGCAGGTTCTTGTGTAACAGGATATGTTCTGTTCCCCTAAAAAAGGCAGCAATACAGTCCCAAAGACCACAGGAGATGTGCCATGTGTGGTTCTTGAAGGGATCCTGCCTGAAGGAAAGATCCAGTATGGACTCGTAAGACATATACATATCTCGCTGACCAACTGTGCCTCCATCCGGCGGTGCCTCCTCCCTCCAGGAGGTGCAAACCCAATCTGAATGTCCTGGAGAAAAGGATCAATCTTAAAACTTAATTTGGCTTCCAAATTTTTGGGAGGAGATCATGTAACAACGTACGAAGGCGGCTGAGCCATGGTGTGTGTGCTGGCCCCCCCGGGGTGCAGCAGTTCTGGCTGGAAGGCCGATGCTGGTGCAGACCCGTGGGACACAGGCTCAGCTTGCCTGGGGGAGCAGGGACAGTGTGAGAAGGTGCTGGGGCTCCAGCCACCAGCCCGTGAGGAAGGATCCCACGGCTGCAGCTGCCAGGGCTACAACAGCGAGCAGCTCAAGGATTCAAGACCCCTGATGTGAAGAAGTTAAAAAATCAAACCCAAAGGGAAATAGGGGTTAAAGGGAACCTGTAGAGGGTAATCTGGGCTGCAGTGAAGGCTCGTCGGTCTGTCCCTGACCGAGAGGTACCTGCAGAAGTGTCTCTTCTGGCCTGAGGAATGTTGTAGTGCTTGGCCCTGCGCTGTGTTGGTCCTGGCCAGCTGTTGCACGCCTTACCCGATAAATAACGGCGGCGCTCTGTGCTGTGCAGTCTGCTTGCAAAGCCTCCTCGCATGTGGTAAAGGTGCCTGAACCAAGGTGACTCATGAGGGTGAGTAACATGCACTGTTGGCATAAAGATTCTTGTTGACTTAGCTTCAGTGTTTGCACTTCACTATAAATATTTTAATTATTGATAAAAGCATGCTAAGGAGGGAGTAGAAAGGGGCAGTGAATAGGAAGGGACAGAGGAACGGGGAGAAAGTGAGAAAAGCAAAGCAGAAATATTTTCTCCAAACTTTGCTTGAAGCAGAGGTCACTGATACGATACTGTATGCGAGCTGAGCATGTGTCCATGCATGAACAGAGATCTCCATCATGAGCAGGAGGAGGTTGCTGAGGCCTCCTTGGTGCTCCACAGACTGCCCTGCACCCCTACCGATGCAGGGTGGCCATGTGTCCCCAAGGGCGTGGAGGGCACACTGACCCCTTCAAACTCATCTCCCCTGAGATTCACGCCAGGGCTGAGAATGGAGGAGGGAAATCAGGAGAAGATCAGGGCCTGTGGCACAGAAGGAGAAGGGCAGAGGAAAGCAAAACAACCCACCTGAAAAAGTGAAATCGTTGTCCCACAGTTGAATGAAGGAGGATATTTTTAATTTTGTCACATTTTTCTTCGTCTAAGTGTAGCTAGCCACAGATAGATATAGCAGATGAGCTGAATACTAGGTAAAGCATTAACCTTTAGTATTCTCTACTCTTAGATGTTAAAATTGGCTTCAAGCATAAAGTTCATTTTTTTCTAACACTGTGTCATAGATAAAACATTTAATTATAGATACACTGACCAAAACAAATCCCCCATGTGATGGACTTGAGTGTATTCTCTTCTACTGGTGAGGGAAATTCTGTGTGAAACATGGCACAAAACAGATTGTTCAGTTTCTTCTACTACAAGCCTCCAAGGGGCATGGAAAATCAGCTACATCTCATAAGCTTTTCTGCATGTGTGTCTCTAACTATGAAGTGCTATAATTGATCATTTTCCTTTTAAAATTAATTTATAACATATGAAGATTTGATTGAGGAGATGTACAAAAGAAATACTTTGGTTTGACCTTACAGCTTGTTCCAACTCTTTGGCTGGTGTCCATCAGGATCATTAAAATCAATTAAAGAGTTAAGTACGGGACATCTATTGTTCAGCCACAGAATCAATAGACCCTTTCAAATCTCCTGTAATTTTAGGGATCACAGCAGACAGTTTAAATAATTACTCTTTTGTAGAATCATAGGTTCTAATCCTGCAGACATTGACTTTATTAGGTTTATCGGCCTCTTTAGAGGCAAACATACACTTTTGGGGATTGGAAATACGGCATGATCTATACGAGAGGAGTTCGATCCACATTCCGTCTCTGATAGCACAGACACACTGCATGAAAACTGAAGTGTAGCTGATTTCTTTGCTCCAATCAGTTTCATTAAAATTGCTAAATATTCATTCCACTAATGGCTGGTCATTTGTAGTTACAGCTATATTTAGAAAAAATAATTTTAAAAAAAGATATATTTGTATCCAAGTAACAAAGATGTGGCCCACGTCATAGCTACGTGGCTGAATCAGCTAGTGGCAGTCGTTGCAGCAATTGAAATAAGAAATGTGGGGAAGCACAAACTAACACAGTTGCTAAGGCCCAGAAGCTACACTATTGCAAGAATAACTTGGAGCCAGAAATAAATTTGACTTGTTTGGTATAATAGGGTTGTTGCATGTGAAGCAGGCTCCATTCGGAAACTGCAAACTCGGAGCTGGGGCAGCGTTCGCTCATATTTATGTAGCACCTCACAAATGGGACTGATAGCGCACAGGGGTGTCAGTGCTAATGCTGGGTAAATGTTAAATGATTCTTAGACTTTTTATTATTTAGTGGCTATTGCTAGGCTGTGGAGGAGCCGGTGCTAAATATAATCATTTTCAATCACAGTGAAATATTACAGACCAGATAGTTATGCGGGAAACTAAGGATGAATGGAGAGTAACACCACACACCTTATTTATGACCAAGTTTAATACATAGGAAAGAGAAATAAACGAGGAGAGGAAATTCCCTAAAGTCGACGGCTACAGCTACACTCAGATCTTATTTATGGGCACAGAGGAACCACACCTTACATAAATAAAGCCGAGAGTGTATTGCTCATATGAACAAAATTGAAAAAGTCTAATCATTTTTAGTCCACATCTAATTGTTATGGAGAAAGAAAGAATAATAGAATTAGCAATGGCATATGCACACATTTTAGTCTCTGTCCCTTTTCCTGGGTTACGCTCTCCCTTTCCCTGCTCTGTCAGTGGGGGGTGTCATGGTGAGCTCCCAGCATCTGGAGTCCTTCGCCAGGAGGAATACCATGTTTGTGTTGATGGTTTCACCTCACTTGATGGCCTTCTTATATGCTTGCTAATATGCTTTCATACTTTGCTCTTTCTTCCTTGGTCTGCAGCAGCTTCATCTTACCTCCAAACTTTTTACATATGGGGTCTTTTGTCTATGCTGGATACTATTTCTTCGTTCTCTTTTCCACTCCCAGCTCTGCATTTCCGTGACTGACCATGGCTAAGCAGTTTATAGCCCTGGGGCCACCAGCACCAGCCTCTGCCTCACCTCATCACTCCGCTGCCTTTGCTGCCTCCACTACTCAAGGCTGCCAACTCATCAACCTGTGTTTTTGTGTGCAGCATCCTTACGGTGGAGTCATCAAATCATGGTGGTACCATGGGAAGACAGAATAAAGGAAAACAAATTAGCTGTAGACGCCTGGCAATTAGGGGAAAAGTTGTAACAGCTAAAGCACGTTAAAGCTGCTGGCAAGTCCATAGAAGTTCAGATAGAGAAGGAATGACAGTCCTCAGACCTGAGGCCTTGCAAGCTCACTTATGGCCTCTTGCTAGCAACGGCAACATCATATTGTAGAGCTATGGAGTAACAAACGCTATTAGCCACGTGTAAGTGCAGCAGTAAATCCTATAAAATTAATATTTTCTTCATCTGACAAGATGCTTAGTTCAACATTATTATGTTGTCTGCCTGCAGTGAAGAATAATCACTCATTTCTTTCTACTGAGAAGCTGAACTAAGCGTGTTTCCATAGGCAGTGGGAGGACTCCTAAGCACTGATTACTACATAATCTGTAATAAACTGTCATAGAAGGTGGCTACATTAAAAAAAAAAAAAATGAGCAAAATATCAGTGATGTGGCTTCCATCTTACATAAGATTAAAACTAAACATAAGTGTAATACACAATATAACCCATAATACCATATATATGTGTTATCAACCAAAATATACGGGTAATTCGAAAGCACTATATGTGTAATTCAGAGGCACTATATTGGTAATTTAAAAGCACTTTCTTTCTTAATTTGAGAAGTAGTGTTCAATTTCTATACTGACAATGTGAAGACCTTAAAAATTATGTTGATTTTTCTTAAATTAGCAGGCTATCCCTGCTCAAGGTCTCAAGCGAATACCCCACCAGGCTACAGTTAGCTCTGCTGCCACCCGGGCAGTGGTGGAGGCAAGTGTCCCTTCCACCTGGGGACACCTGGCCGAGCAGGGGCAGGAGGGACACGCAGAAAGGGGCAGCGGGATGGGAAGATGGCAGGGCAACCCACTGCACAGCCACCAGTCTCAGGGTAATGGGCAGAGCTCCCCTCTCCTTGGCCGCAGGTGAAGGTGCAACCGCTGCCTGTATGACAGGCTCAGGGGGGGATGGCAGGGGACCTCAGAGCTTCCCTACTGTGGCCCCTGTGAAGAAGTGGGGCCAGAGACTCCGTGTCCCCTTTGAGGGCTTCTCCACCCTTTTCTGACAAGCAGCTTTATTCGCCTCTCTCGCCCAGGTGGGTACTAGGTCCGTTTCTCTGAATGATGTGTGACTGTCAAAGCGAGAGGCAGGAGTTCAGCTCCCTGTCCTCCTCAGCGTGCCCTAGCAGTTAGCTGGGAAGCTGCAAAATGCTGACAGCTGGAAATTCACCATTAAAACATTCTTCAGCGTCAGTCTTTCGTTCCCCTATCACCAGCAAGCCCCCAACATTGAGACAAACAGGGTGACCCTGACAAAGAGCTGACTGTTGGCTTGTGTGTGCCAGCTCTCAGGTTTTACTACCGCTGTTTTCTGTCTTAGCAGAACTATTCCTGATTGTGTGTCCAGCACCTTTCCTACCTCAGAAAGCAATAATCTGTATCAGTAAAGAAATAAACTACCTAAGGCATGTCCATGAGCTGAACCGTCTTTCTTCCCTAGCAGTACCTTGAAGGCTCATCACCCTGCTTTGGGGGTTGTTGGGCAAGCCCCTAATTCCCAAATAACAGGGGATCAAAAAAGGGGAAAACAGCATTTGCTTAAATGCTTCAGAGTCAGCAGAAACCGCAGCGTTCCCCTTGTAGCCTTTGCTTGAAAAACTTGACACTACAAGGGGCAGGAATCAAGCAAACATACCCATGGAACCCAGAGGGGCTTTGGCAAGAAAATGCTCTGTTAATACGCATTAATTCAGATCATTTAGGAGGGGTGTGCGAAGTGGCACTATGGACAACTAAAATGCTGCATACGTTCCTTCTTTTCTATGGAGCAGGTATTATACAGTTTGGTCTGCAATTTATAATAAACTGCCTTGACTTTCTTCAACTGTATCATTTTGACGTTCCAGATTGTGCTGTATTTCCTTCACAGAACCCATGGGAAGAACATTTGCAACTCAGAATCCATTTTGAGAGAAGCACCTGCATATCTGTTATATTAATGCATTCCTAACAGAAGCAAAAGAATGTTTCTGAATGCCATCAGAGTTTATACACATTTTTTTAAGCAGCTTGTAATGCACTAGCAAAGCCTGAGATCCCGGTTTTCTATAGTACACTTGCACACCTGAACTGTTTACTCTGAATTTTTTCTTTGGCAACTTCTATAGATCTAAGAAAGTGGCCACTATGTTCTTCAGTATTACAGACTGGTTTTTTCTGCCTCTTCATTACATTTTTAAGCTTAAATTCCTTTCACCCTTTTTATTTTTCTTGAGCAGTTAGGCATATCATATGTTAATACTATAGATCATAAATTTTGTCCTTACAATGTTATCTTCCATGCAGTTTGCACTACATTATTCTATGCAAACCATTGAGTACTGCAGTTTTTACATGTATCTTACCTCGCAGAAATACATATCAACATACTTTATTGTCAATATTTGTTACCTTTGGGGGGAAAAAAAAAAAAAAAGCTGCTTATTCTTTTAATTAACCATCAGCTGGCACAATAATTTTCACATTTCTTCTTTTGTATAACACAGATTGCAAGTCCTGGGGAAAAAAAATCTATTAGGTAGGTAATAAAATGTCTTTTAAAGAACTGAACCATAGAAATTTAATATATTATATATACATTTCTGAGTGGCATGTGTTGCAGATAAAACAGTTGATATATAACTCCCTTATTTTTCAATAACCATTGTTAGATTTGGGAAAACAATCATTAAACTTGCCGGAGTTAAAGCAGAATTAAAATTTTCCCATTTAACTACAGTTACTCAGCTGATAATTTTTTTCTGAAAAAAAAACCAACTTCAACAAAGGCTCACGAGAATATGTTAAATCAAAAATTCTGTACCTGGAAGATAATGGTATATGATAGCAAACTTAGACATTGGGTTTGACCAATGTGCAATAAAAAGGGAAAAAAGTTATATAACCCCAGTGGAGAACATCTCTCTTACATGAGATATCTATTTGCTGTATTAAAAAAATTATGTTGCAGCTACATAGAAAGAATAGTTCAAATTTCCTCCTTTTCTCTTGCACATGTAACTGCCTGCTAAATGAAATCTGGTCATCTGCTTATTACAAGCTCTCAACTTGTTCAGTAAGAAAATGTACATTGTATATTTAATTCTGTATAGGAGGGAAACCTGCCTCTCAAATGATCTTGAACTGCAACTTTGAATTCAAATTGCCTTCCCACACAAACTACAAAGAAGAAAAAAAGAAACAAATATAAGGGCTTGTTTAGATCAAAGTCAAAAGCAGTATGTAATTTTTCAGAATTTTTACTCAAATCTGTTATCAACAAGTGTTTTGTTTACAGAAATTTCTATAATTTTCTATAACATAAATTTCTATAATTTGCAAATTTCTATAATTTAAATCTGGGCCTCCCCCCTCACCCTTCTTTCATACTAAAGTTCAGCCAACACCGTAAGCTGCTGCTAAATGGAGCAAAGCCAAAATGTAACAGGCTTTATCAGTGGAAGCAACTCTCTTGCACTTTGCCAGTGTGCTAGTAGTTGCATTTTCCTACTGCAGCTCCTTGTCCGTGGGAACAGTTAGTTTATGTCTCAGCCCTATCCTCTTTTCTTATTCTGCTCTTCCGTTAGTACAGGATCTGAGTGCAGACAAGCCTTTTATATAGCCCAGACAGTGCAAACAGATGGTTTGTTTGCATTGTGCTGTCATCACTCTGATTTATCACAACCACTCCCAGAGTAAGACATTACATTTACCTTATTGTCCCTCAAGGAGCAAGTTTTAGAGCTTATAGTGGAGAGCAGAGTAGAGCAGATGAAGGCTGCAAAGCTTCCCACAGTCACCAAATTGATTTTTTATGTCCCTGTGGTGCTGAACCACAGATTCCTGAAGTTACGTTGAAAGCAAGGTTTTAGTGAGAATGTTTCAAAAACACCGGTACACAGTGATATGTCCTCCTTTGTAAAACATGAGAAGGCTAAATGCTGAGTATTTGCTACCCCAAGACTCTGGCACCCTGCTGATACCGTAATGCAGGAGCTCTGTTAACTATTATTTTCCTTGCCATATCAACCACAACAGTGAATCAATCTAGAGTTAGAATATTAGAACAGTGGTCATGTTGCCAAGATCAGCTGCAGGTCTTCCTTCACCTGCACAAAGAAAACAGCTAGAGGAAATGCTTATTGAAAATATTTCTGAGTTACCTTTACTTTCTTTCAAGAAATGACTTACAAAAAAGGGTTCTGTTTATCCTGCTATGTAACCAGCTGCCTGTCATCTGCTTCAGGGAAGCGCAGACTGCTGAGATATTCCTGCCTGAAGGTGGGAGAAGAAGAGACTGAGTCAGAAAGAAGCAGCCACCCACATCTGCAACTAAGATATAGGATTATTCTTATCTTAAGAAAACAACGCAATATGATCCAAACAAACTGATTGTTCACCAACTTTACTAGAGGAGAACTGACAGTCCACCGTTTCACTTGTACTCACTTGTAATGTTTTGTGTTGTGTGTCCATTTCATCAGAGCTTTTTTTCACATGGAGGCGTGCAATAAAGCTGCGAACTAGCAGAGGTTGTTAGGCACACCACACAAAACCTCTGAAAAAGCCAGTGGATGAAAACCGAATCCCCTCAGAACAATGTAAAGCTCTGTGCTTTTCCTTTTCTTTTGCATCACCATGCCCTTAGCTGAACGTCTCTCTTCCACCAGAGAAGCCAAACTTAATTTTCCATGCTGTGCTTACCTTTTTTATGATACTTCCCATCTTCCTGCACACCCGGGCTACTGGACCCCATCAGGTTAAATATGTTTTGGAGTTAGATACACCTAACCCGATAAACCTGCAAACAAAGCTAAACTTGAGCAAGTAATGCACGTTAAAGGAATCAAAACCTGCACTTTTTACTGTGGCTGGCTTCTTCTGACACAATTGGGTTGCTGTGAGCAATGATAGCACTTCATGAATTTAAGAAACAGTAAATTAAAATTTGTTGCCATCTCCATTTTTAAACAATTTTTTAAAAAATACCAGTAAAATTACAATGTAACCAAGTAACATAGAAGAATATTCATGCTTTAGAGTGTTACACTTCGGTTTTCGTTGGCTTATCATATAAAGGTACTTCATATCAAGAGTGGGAAATATAGGAAGTTGTAGAAAAGCAAATGAGAAAGATGTGCCTGAGGTTTTGGCAAAGGCAACAGACTGTAGGAGCAGGTGACTAAGACTTGTATTTGTGGCCACAAAAGGCTGTGAACATGAACTAAGATCAAAAAAAGAAGGTAAAGATAAGCAAGAGAAAGCCATCGACCGTGGAGCACAATGGTACAAGGTAATGCAGAGCAGCAGCTACTCCCATGCCAAGATGTCAGGAAATCTCTAGCCTGTGAAAGTTTACAAAGGCAGCCACACAATGTCAGCCCATCCCTGCACTCTCCTGTCTGGCACACGTAGGAACAAACTTCCTGCAGCACCTTGTGCAAGAGCTCTTAGCTTGCCAAGTCTGCCAGCAACCTATTAGGTGTTAGCACTGCCTGGAAACACAGTCAATACCTTTCACTGTTATTAAATTTCAACCGAAATGACCTTGACATCTGAGGTGAGGTGTATGTCCCCAGTCAGCCCCAAGGGTGAATCTTTGTTACCCCCACTCTCTGTGTTAGGCAGGACCTTTACTTGCTGGTAGGTTCCAACAGGAGGGCGTCCGGAGCTGGCAGAGGATGTTCTGGAGAAAAATTCCCGTGGAGCAAGCTTCTGCCGTGCTGCTAAGGAACCTAGGAGGGTAGAAAGCTGGGGACATGGATAATTCAGAGGTCATCAAGAGCAAATCAAAAAAGTGATATTATGGCCTGCCCTGGTTCTGGTGAGTTTGAAGGGGAGATCCAGCCCCTAGGAAACCTGCTCTGGAGAAATATTTAAATAACAGAGAAACACCAAACCAGTAACTGAAAGGAACAGAGAAGGGAAATGTATTCAGTACTGACAATGTCAAGGTTCCATCCTGATATGCAGGATGGACATGCTCTCTGTGATGGTGGGCAACCACTGCAAAGAGGAAAGCTGATTATGAAGGCGGTAGCCCAGAGGATATATCATTGCCAGCAACAAAGACATGCAAACATGATTTAACATTACAACTAGAGACACATACAGGTGGATTCAAGGTAGCTTCTACTTATTTCAGAGCTGCTCTGTATTCTTCATCACACAAGTAGCAGGATAACTTCCAAAAACTTGTTCAGGGTTCTGGAAAACAGGCATTTCAAAAGGAATAAAGTCCTTCTTAAGCATTAACAGCCATATAAACTTGGCTACATGTCCATGGCAATGAGAATATGACAATGTTATCTGCCTTACGAACTCCTGATTTCCTCCAGTAGGTATCTGGATAGCGTGTACTAATCTCAACATTTTTACTACCCAGAAGACTTCTGCTTAAAAAAAGAAATGAGAATGCATACTACTGAAAGCTTGTGTACTTTATAATAGGAAATCCTTTCTGAGCCACAAACTGAATAAGGGAAAACTTATTCCTTCTCCATAGGAGCCTGTTTATTAAATCTTAAGTGTTACAACATCTACATTGAAAATAGTAAGTCAGTCAAAATAGACAATTATCACCTTTTGCCATTTTTCTTACATTTTTCAATTGTTTTTGTACTTCTGCTTTCTTCCATACCTGCATCACATATGAAAATAACTTAATATTCTCAAGCTTATTCTGCAGTTTCTTATTTACTTATTTACATCAAGATAAGGAATATTTTTAAAAGTTTTATCTTTAATTTTTTTTTAGAACATCATATTTCCTTTAACAATTATGATCATTAAATTCATATCTAATACTAATGTGGAAAAACAATTTAGAAAATCAAATAAAATGACAGAATGGGTTCTCTAAGAATTGTAGCTTAATTAATCCATAATATTTGAGTTTAAAAGTACACATCATGATTAAAAAAAAACCAAACCAAACCAAACAAGCTAAATTCTCTATGTGCATTCATAACTGCACTGACAGTCTTTGAAAAACAGGCATGGAAAGACACAATATTAAAAGAAAAACAAACAAACAAAAAACCAAACCAAAACAAACACCAAAAAAAAACCAAACAAACACACACACACACACACAAAAAAAAAACACAAAAAAACCCCCACAAACATCAGAAGCCTGTAAACATCCAAATCTGTGCTGCTAAATGTAAAGGAAAATATTTAGACTTCAAATGTAGCATAAGCAAATTAGTCTCAAAAAATAATGTTCAAACCCCCCTCAACACCTGGAACCTAAATTTTTGAGATGCTGTACCTTTATAGTGCAACTCTATAACTGTTAAGATTTCTGCTAGTAGAAAGCTGACTGGTGTTACTCTGAACTAAATTTCCCCAACCAAGTGAGAGGATGTAAAACCTCATTTTGAAATATTTTCATATCTAAATATTGAGATAATACCCATTTCTCATGGGGTTGGGCTGTTCCCCATTCAAAACCACTTCTAAAAAAGGTTAATAAATTCAGTAAATGTCATAAATGCCTTGTTGATGCTCTTTGTTTTCATATCTCAAAAGCTTGCGGCATCCAGTCAGGAAATATAAACAGTACCATGTGCCAGTGGATGCGTTCATACCCTGCACCTCACAAATTCTGAATTCTCCACTTCACCAGTGAGTTTGGACTGCCCATAAACTGTGAAAGTGGTTTGCATACATGTCTCGAGCCTTGAAACCTATAGGTTTTCTTCCTACTCATCATAACATTTAAACTGAGCCTGGTATCACGTGTGCGCCTCTGTCATTTGCTTACCTGGACTGAGGCAAACACCTACATGCTTTGCCAAACTTGGGTCTTTGCTGGGATTAGTGGATTCATGCATATGCTAGCTCAGATGAAGGCCACATAACTCCACAAGTAGATGGTTGCATGAACACAAGAATGATTAAAATCCTGGATAAAGCTTACAGAGCGCTGCCAAAGAAAAGTCTTTGGGAAGAATGAAATAATTAATCAAGACTGTGCTAGTAACAACCCACATACATTCCACTTTCAGCACTCAGATATTCCTCTGCAGGACTTTCTGTCCCCAAGCTCATCATGCAGCACTCATGAAGAACAAGGAAAAAAAAAAACACTTGCTTCTAGATTTAGCAATTTGTGACTTACATAAAGGCACGTTGATAGATAGATGTCTGGCCTCATTAAATGAACTGGCCACTGTTTTATAGGAAGTGGCAGCTGGTCTTAAAGAACAGCTTTGGAAAAGGTCTCTGTGCTGCCTTTGCTAGCAAGCAGCTAATACGTAGGCAGGAACCATGCTTACATTAACATATTAGGCAAGATACAGCCCTACCAGTGGTTGCCATATTTCTGTTTGCTTATGTTATAATAAATTACTATTTAGTTCAGGATAAAACTGAACACCAAACACCCTTTATGAGTCTATCTATTTGACATTGGCAGGCAACCCTCAAGTAGCTGCACAGTATCTCCACGGAAGGGGACTAGTGACCTGGAAACTCCTAGCAAAGAACCTCACGCCAGTGTTTTCACAGTGATACTAACTAAGGCAAAACAAAAGGCAGCTGATTCTTTAAAAACCAAATACAGGGTTCATGGAGAGACAAGAGTATTCAGGGAAATACTTCTTTCATCAGCCTTTGCAAGTCAGAACTGGTAACCAACTTGAATTTACTTGTCACTGTTCCATTTAACCCTTGTGCCCTGGCATAAATGAAACAAAAAGTATCTGCTGTGGCACAAAGCCTCACTTTGCAGGTGAAATTGTGAAGAGGCCACTCCACCCAGAATAAATTTACAGACCTCAAAGCAGGGACAGAGGTAAAATTTTATTTCAATGTATAAACTGTCAGCCAATGATCATCTTCCTAAATGAATATTAACTTTTAAACAGGCAGAAAAAATAATCTTAAGGAAATGTTCCTTGAGTAAAAAGAAGTAATAGTCCTTTCCTCTTAAATGCTGTGTGCCGAATGGTATAGAAGCATTTAGTGTTGTGCCATCAAAGGCATTTAGAGCATCAGCTCCCTCTGTGATTTTAAATTTGAGTCAAATTTCCTGAGAATCATCAGCAAATGTTCATTTTTAAATGTGAACCTTTGTTGCATGGTTTTATAATGAATTCTGTGGAACGTATATACAGATGACAAGTAACAACTGTTCTAAAAGTATTCCCCAATTTTCTCCCTGTCCAAAGAATAATTGTATACTATCTTCAAATATTTAAAATTATTGCTGCTTTCCAATGGGGAAAAAAAATAAAAAAAAAAAAAAAAAAAAGGGGGGGGAGAAGATGAAGCCTGTCACAACACATTAGGAATGTCATGTCATTTGGTCTGCATGTTTCTGGTGTGCTATATATGCCCTACACACCAGTACTGGTTGTGCAAAATAAAAAGCCTCACATTTCAGGATAATCTTTTATTTTAAAGTTTCTCAATTTATACAATCAGACTGCAAGTCCTGTTCCTCATTCGTGACACTCCAACACTTAGGAGAATCCCAATTTAATGCTTGTTATGTATTTCTAAAGGCTTCTGTGCAGAAGAAATATGGAGAGAGGCTTAGGAATTTGAGCCAATTTTAACTCAAACCTAGAAACCCAAGGGAAAGAATATAAAATATTGTATCCATGTGCTTGTTTTGTTTTGTGGGTTTTTTTAAGTCAAAACTCATCACTATGCCACTTTAGATAAAATCAGAAAAGTTGGTGCCGGTTTCTTAAGCAAGGTTTTAGTTTTACATGCATCTATCTGCCTAATAAAGACAATTTGTCATCTCACAACTACATCATATACATTCAAGCCCTTTCTCAGACATGGCCTTAATAACACCCTCAAATAATTAAGAAATGGTGCTCTACCCTGTGTGCTTCTCAGCACAGATTTCGGTGAATCTGTCTTTCCCACCAAGCTCTAAACATCCTAAGTTCACATATCTGCAGGGCTTTCTTGGAAGAAAAAGTTGTGGTTTGCCACCAGAGGAGATAAGACCAAGCTCAGGCTTCCTGTGAAATAGTAAGGGCAAGGTCAGCATAGCTACACAGAGCTAGGTCGAGGAGCGTTCGGGGGCTGGTGGCTCTGGTCTGGGGACAAGAGGAGAAGAGCAGCATAATGGCTAAGATCTAAATTGTCACTGACTTCTGTTCCAGCAGTGAATCACAGTTAACTGAAGAAGACCATCAGAACCATACAAACTGTAGTTTAGGGATATGCTGGGCCAGAAGTAGATCTCTGTGTTTAACAACCTTAGCTTGTTTCTTTTCCTTTGATTTTATTTTTATAATCTACTTATGCAATTACTTTTGAAACTATGCAGACACTTGACATCCTCGATATTCTGTGACATGGTTGAGTTTATCCCCGTGAAAGAAACACCCCCATTTGTTTATGTAGGATCAGGTTATGCCAGTGCCCTGGTGACAGGGGCTGAGCAGACGTTGCCTGTCACCCCTGCCCCCGGCACCACGCACTGCAGAAATCCCTACCACTTGTCTTTCCACTTGGAAAAACAGCCACCTTTTCCATACTTCCCGGTGTGAAAACTATTGTATAACTTTATTCACCTTTGTCATTCTTCTTTTACACTTTTGTCACTCTATTATATTCCTTTTGGGATGGGAATCAGGATTCCCAGCAATGCCTGAAACAGAAGGATGTGCCACAGGTTAGTGCAGCCACAATGTGATGTTTTTCTTGAATTTTCCTAACAATCTTTTTTTGCTTTTCAGATTGTTGCTTTTCCTTCAACTATCACGAGTATTGATGATGGCTCTCAAAATGTCTGTTAAAAATAAGCAAAAATGTCGTGATAATTTCTGTAATTACTAGGCTTGACAGTGTTATGAAACCACCTTGAGTTCATGAAAATTACAACTATTACAGCCTGCTAACTCTACACTGTAGGTGGGTTTCAGCATTTATATGTACTCCCAAATGATCTCTGGCAGATTGTCATCACTTCCTGAAGTGTCTGTTAGCATTATGGTAAATTACACATTATAATTATAGTTTGCTTCTGCCTGCTGCCAAATTGGTTGTTAGTGTTTCAGGTATGAATGTTACCTTGTTTTTGAAAAGGTAAAAAGATTTGTGGTGGCTGAATATTCTCTGTAGATGATTTTAAAGGTGTTTTTACCTTCATATCCAAATGGCACATCCACTGATGAGCTCTATGGATGACATAGAATGGCTTGCCTTAAATAAGATCCATATTTTCATCATCAGTGAATGAGCAGAAACGTTTCTTGCAAGATTCATTTTCAGAAAACCAGAAACTGGCAGCATAAAAAAAGGCAAAAAGGCTTCCTTATCAAGCTGAAACAGGTATTCTCTGATTATGGTTCCCAAGTTTGATTGCCAACCTAGTCTAGAGATTTCCTACAGCAGTGGAAAACACACTCTGTGCATAGGGTCTAACACAGCTTCCCTGAGGACAAAATAATAGCCACTCACTGAAGATCGGTTACATTGCTAACGCATACCAAAAGCTGACCTGGATTACCTGCCTCTCTATGTGTCTTGTACTCATAACTCTTCCTGTATTTCTCATCAGTAATTGCAGTGCATGCAAAGGATGCCTTGCTGTGGGCACAGCACTGCAAGCATAACTGCAGACAGATATGAGGCTGGCATGTGGAGGAACAGCTGGCACATGAGGTGGCATTGTGGATGGCACTGCAAACACAGCGTCCATCTGGGAGCAGGACTAGATGAATGTACCATAATGGGATTTCTGAATATCTTTGTGAAACCTGCTGAGTTTCATGCGAGTCTCATTGACTATACTCAATTGTTCACTGAACAGCAAAACTGGAAGGTTTTCTGGTTATTCATGTGAAATACCTACTCAGTTGCAATAGTTCAGGGATGATCCAAAGGAAATAATGGGGCCTTCCTCTATGAACACATATAGAGTGATACGAAGATCACATAATATGGTATGAATATACAATACTCCTTGCAATCAGGCACAGTAAATTTACCTGTTTAAACTGATGGTGCTACCGGTTCCCCACATACTTATGAACAGTATAAGTACAATAATATTTGTTGTTTGAGAGGAGATTATTCATACACCAATATAGCAACTATATCTGGTGACTGGGACAGAGTCCAAACCCAGTTCATGCTCTGATTGATTAACCCTGGCTTTGGAGCCTATGGACTAGGAGGCCACAACTCCTACATAGACCTCCCAGCCACAACTTTTCAAACAACTGTAAAAGCCTAGAGTGGACAAATCTTAAAAAAATCAAATTCTCCTTGTTCGATGGGTACTCTGTGTCAGTGGGCCAACTCACCTGTGAGAACTCTGCAAGGACATATTACATATCTTCATTAATACCCGACGTGTTCTCCCATGACAATCTCCAAGGCAAGGTATTAACTTATGGTGGGACAAGAACAACGGCAGGTGGAAAACAGTGTTAAAGGAGTAGTTACCACTGGGTCATTGTCAAAGTAGAAGCCTGTGCTCAAGGGTGCAGTTACAGTCAAGACTTTCTTTCATTGTGTTGGCAGTGCAATAATCAAATTCTTTTTCATTGTTAGATGAAACTGAGGAGGAATGTGGAGGACATGACCAACATATGTCTCAACTTTGTTAATTATTGCTTAGCAGCACCTTCCTGAAAAGGATTTCAATTCAAAGCGTATTCAGATTACTGTGAAATAGATTTTTTTCAATAGAGATGAATACGGTTTAGGGAACTGACCAAATGACTGCAAGTTCTGCAGGAGACTGTGTAGTCAATTGTGATTCATAAGTTAAACCTGTATCAACAGTGATGCCTGTTCTGGAAAAAAAAATGAAGAGGGAAAAAAAAAAAAAAAAAAAAAAAAAAGCAAAGTATCTCCTCACAGGATGTGTAAGCAAGACATATATGAGATGTCTTTTGCTACTTTATATATATATTTTATATATATATATATACACTATATATACTATATATACTTTAGCTTTATGCAACTGTACTTCAAGGGCCAACTCTAACACCTGCTTTTAAAAAAGGTGCTGAACAGCTAAAACAACATCCAAACATCAAAAGTTGCTGGAAGTTTAGAAAAAATAACCTTCAAAAGGGAAATGTTGGTTTGTTTTTTTTTTTTAACATACCAAAGATAAAAACAAAGAGAGCAACATGGTAAGTATTTTAACATGTAAAAAGCAGCTACAAAGAGGAAGGAAATTAACAGTCCTGCCATAGGCAAAGAACTTATAGGGTTGAATTACAGCAAATGCAGCTGAAGTTTGGCTGGGAAAGACTTCTGATAGTAAAAATAATGAAGCCAAATTATGCCGAGGGAATGTAGCAGAATCTCCTGCTGAGAGGTTTCTAATACCAAATAGATTAAACAAGAACATCATATAAATGGTTTGGGTACCGTCTGGACAGGTTCTTACTCAAACCTGCTTTCTATGATCTTACACTCCTTTTGCAGAAGCAAATCTACCTATTCATCTTTATATGTAAAATATTTCTTTTTTAAAAAAACAACAACCTGCTGTTGTTTCCCAAAACACATGGAAACATGTATATTGATGCTAATGGAGTGACATGACGTCAGCGATGTTCTTCAACTCTTTTTCTAGGTATATTGACTTTTAGACAGATCCTGCTTTGGTTCATCCTGATGATCAGTGGAGTGGAGCAAATTGAAACCTGATAGCAGTTTACTTTCTTGACGTCAATGAATCCAGATTCATGTACATTGGATCTAAAATTGGCACTGAGAGCATGAGTGCTTTTGCTTTCCTAATTTGAAAAAATCATTGCTAGTTCCACGGAGACAAGCCCACCCATTCATTGTTCTTAGCATTAACCCACCCATCCATTCTCCTTTCTGATCCCATTTGTTCTATTTTAACTTCCTTATCATCTGTATTTCCTTCTTGAATTCTAATATTTATTTTAAACTATAAAAGCTAGTAAGATCTGCCAGAAACATAAAATTCAAAACTAGAGATTATAGGTGATTATAATGTTATCTGAATTGTTATCTAGCTGTTGGCAGGTACTCCACAGTTACTACCAAAAACTTCAGTAACTGAATTTATTAAGCCTATAATAAACAAAATCAGTAAGTCTAAAATGAAAACATTAAAAATCTTCACACTGAGGGATGAATTACTACTGATATTTTAATAAGATGTAAAATAAGGGTGAACCTTTTCGTTATTACATAGAAATAATTGGTTATGCATGTGCTCAGGTTTTTCTAAATGCAGAAACCCCAAAATGAATGTAACAAAATGTCAGATTAAATGCCATTATTGGTAACTGGATCATTAAATATGACACATTTAGTTTCATGAACATAGTCCATCTCCTGTGGCTTGAAGCCTAACACTTCCAACTGAGCCACCCTCACTGAATCAGCTGTGTTGTGTTCCTGCACTTAGAGTGCACCATGCCTTTGGTGAGTGAACTCTGTTTCTGATACAAGCAAACACATTTTATTCAGCACTTGTAATGCATTAAGATCATGCACATGGCCAGCTTTGATAACTTTTATCTAGAAAGCAATAGTTTGATTGCTTACAATCGTTCTTTTTATTCTAAGTCCTAGGTATATTGGCTTTCGCATCTCAGGTTGGAGCTATAGACAATGTTATATTTATGACTAACAAAATTTGATACATGCTCACTGAACTGAAAAAAAGGATTTTACTGGTGTAGGACATCAGCCAATATACACTGAGATGCAAGTGATGTGAAACCTCTTGCAGTGATGGTTCTAAAGCTCCCTGGGACATTGTCATTACAGTGATCGTCACCATAAGAGGCTGACCAAAATGCCGTGGACCCCAACAGATAACTGTTTTTTATTCCTTGATCGAAGACCACTCGTTCCTTTGGTGACGACACATTGCTATTCTGGATGATAATAAACAATGCCAGCATCTTTTAAAGGAAGTATCAGCATCACATGAAAAAAGCCATCTGGCTGTGATTTAATAACATTTTTTTAGAAGAACCGCCATATGTAGCAGTGGAAGGCATTGAGTTTAAACTAACGAATCTACCAGAGGCGTTCCGACCTTTGAATCAGCATAGATACGTAGTAGCATTCCTTAAGGTTTTCTGTATCACTCATGGTATCTGAGGATCTATTTACTCTAAATATAGGAAAACGCCATCAACAACATCCTTTAATAATGATTAGGAAATAGTTGAATTTCCTAATGCCAACAACTATCTTTTTTGTTACTGACAATTACAGTGTCTTAATATGGTCACAGGTTGTTATAAAGGGTGATGCTATAGTTCTTTACACGAATATAACAGGTACACAACATAATGTTAAAGTAATGCCCCAAGAATCCCTCCACACAGCACCGATTGGTCTTGGTTGCTGTTGTGCTCCAGGGCTACACTGCCACCTCGCACACAGGTTAATGTTTTAGTTATGGTCCTTCTCAGAGATTATTTCACAGAAGACTCATACTGCTACTGTGGACCAACTACATATGTTTTTCTGAATCATCAAATTAGTGTAGGAGATGAAGTCCTAGTTTGAAAAGGGACTCGTGAATTTGGGGCTCAGATTACACCAACATGATCTTGGAAAGGGTGGGATTTGGAGAAAAAGGAGAGAAATGAGATAAGGAGAAGAAGTAGGAGTCAGAAGATTGCAAGTCATGATAGAGGAACTGCTGGAATTTAACCTACTAAGATGGAAAAAGAATCACTTGAAATACTGTGTAAATATAAGTAGATAATACTTTAATGACCTACAGATACCTACCAAGACCCACGGTAATGCAGTAACGGGCAACGGATAGAAACTTTTTTATTTCTCTGTACACCTTTATCCAAAACATCACTGTGCATAATGCAAACTTAATTCCTAATATTTTTTTGTTAAATTTTACATGTGTATGCTGTGCTATTAAAAACAAAAGCAGATTGATACCATGCAATTTCAGAACTTTTCTTGGAGAAAGCACCCACCTGAAGTGTGTGTGACAAATTACGGACTTTCCACCATATACTCGCATTTCTGCCTCTTACTTAGGCCACTGGAACTTGTCCCAGATGGACTCATGTACTTCACTTGTGAGAGAGAAGCAATCATATACTTTATTGATATAACAAAGGTCAATGGTAAATGAGAAAGTGGTTGAACACGATTCGATGGCAAGGTATGCTTATTTACTGCATAGAGGACAGGGTCAGACAAAACCATCAGGAAGGCCTTCCTGTTGGGTCATGAGGTTCAGAAAAGACCCCCTTGCTTTCTAAACTCCTTCTCAGAGAGTAATTAGGTACAATTGGATCCACTTTAGTCCCAGACTTTGTCAACAGTTTAAAGGATTATATAAGCATAATCAATCCTTAATATCACTTAGCCAAGGTTTCCAAGTTTGGAATCATAGAATCATAGAATGGTTTGGGTTGGACGGGACCTTAAAGACCATCTAGTTTCAACCCCCCTGCCATGGGCAGGGACACCTTCCACTAGACCAGGTTGCTCAAAGCTCCGTTCAGCCTGACCTTGAACACTTCCAGGGATGGGGCATCCACAGCTTCTCTGGGCAGCCTGTGCCAGTGTCTCACCACCCTCACAGTAAAGAATTTCTTCTGAAAATCTAATCTAAATCTACTCTCTTTCAGTTTAAAGCCCTTTGTCTTATCACTACATGCCCTTGTAAAAAGTTCCTCTCCAGCTTTCTTGTAGGCCCCTGTAGGTACTGGGAGGCTGCTATAAGGTCTCCCTGGAGCCTTCTCTTCTCCAGGCTGAACAACCCCAACTCTCTCAGCCTGTCTTCAGAGGAGAGGTGCTTCATCCCTCTGATCATTTTTGTAACCCTCTTCTGGACCCATTCTAACAAGTCCATGTCTTTCCTGTGCTGGGGGCTGCCAGGGGCTGCCAGGGCTCCCCCACAACTTCTCTGGGCAACCTGTTCCAGTGTCTCAGATCCTTCACAGTAAGGAATTTCTTCCTTCTTCTTTAGCATGCTATTAATCACTTACCGAGAACCTGTTGCAGCGAGGAATCTCTCAACCAAAAGCAGTAACCTTGAGAAGCATCCCTACTCAGGGGAGATCCTGGCGTGCATCCCACTGCTGTGCAGGAGAGCTCAACAGGCCCTGGGTTGTCAGCTGTAAGATGATTGACTTTAAGTCATATTTGC
Source organism: Falco punctatus (assembly GCF_963210335.1). Lineage (NCBI taxonomy): Eukaryota > Metazoa > Chordata > Aves > Falconiformes > Falconidae > Falco > Falco punctatus. Next base: position 84,349,259 of record NC_137584.1, read on the forward strand.
TTACCAGCAAGATGTCTGGGTCACGGCTCCAGACAGCCCTTGGCTGCCATGTTGCTACCCATCCCTCAAAGGCCAGAGCGCACTAGATGCCACCATCACAACCCCCACTGGTGGTTATGGCTTAGGTGGGGAGGGGGCACACTGCCACCGAACTCTGGTTTGGCATATATGCTCCGATCAGCATCTAGTTACCCATATGAAAACAATTAGACAAAGAGTCAGAAAGTAACCCAACTACTTCCAACAGCAAATACTGAGAAACTCACGGTGGATCAGACAACAGCTTTCTAACTATGCAAGTCACTGGGATGTGAAAGAATTAAATTAAAGTCCCTGGTCTGAATTATTAAGTTAGATTTTCCTTATTTAACTATTTTAAATTACTCAAGAGCCTCCTGTTCTCACAGGAGCAGAGCTTTTGTCAAAATGAATACAGATCCAATGGAATATTGTTTTATCTGAGCAGCCATAGAAGTATAAAAGTTAAATCTTATCTTTGCTTCTGCTCAAAACTTGTAAATCCTTTAAGACCAGAACACACAAGTGTCCTTATCCTTGACTGGCTTGATTGGGTACAGAAGATACTGAGTAGCTTTTATTTTAATGAATGTTATTCCCCTGCTTCTTTCAAAATTTCTGCTCATATCTCAGACTCCACCTCTTGAAAAAGTGTTTTCTAATCAGTGCCAACCTGGCCCACTTTACTAAAGCTGGTGATTTTCTTGATTTTCTTATATCAACTCCTAGGAGTTTGAAAAAGTTTAACTTCTTCCATTTTCCATTTCATTCCACTGTAGCGGAATAAATTTACTGCTTTGCTATACTGAAATTTTCTTTGCTTTTCCATCATCTTTGTGCAAAGTGAGACTCTAAATGATTAGTTTTACTGTATGACAACAAGTCTTTCAATTATAACAGTGGTATTACTTGTGGGGCAAGCAATATTATCATCTTATAAAATTGCTAAATTATTTTTATCTGTTATAAGAACATGCATTCTTAGGCAAACAATAGTATAGAATAACTAATTTTAATATAACTTTGATTTGTAAGATTTTCACCAGTACATAAACATAATTCAGTTGGTAAACTCTTATTAAACAGTCATAACAGACCTGAAATGCACATAGAGCACAAGTGTTGATCCATTTTTTAGTTACTGTCCATTTTTCAGTTATGCTGTATTTTGTTCACAAAAACGCCCCCAATTCATGAGCAAAGCAACAAGTGAAGGAGATTGCCTATTAAATTACAGGCTAATTCTCACCGTTTATAGAAAAGAAATGTCTTTACATTCCTGCCATAAACCTCTAGCCAAAGGTTTTACTGTCGCATGGGAATTCCTTGTTTGTGGCGTGCTCTGCACAGCTGTCCCTCAAAGCCATCAGAAGAGGCTTCTAAGAGGGAAAAAGCGTAACAAAGAAGACATGTGCTTGCTCTCCATTGATGTGGAATCCACAAAGACCCTGGAAAAGTTTCTGGACAGCTTCACTGCATGTCAAGCCAGGTTCTGGCCCTATGTATAAAGCAATCCTAGCAGGCCTCCTGAGATGCTTGTATTTACTACACATTGCCCTAGCTGGGAAAAGATTACAAACAGTCTGTTCTGAAATCTTTTCAAGCTGATCTTGATTACTGTGTTACATAGAAGTGGGAAGACATCTGGGACATTCATAAAGAATTTTCTTTCCATAGAGTCTTCTTTTGGAATTGAAAAAAAGAAGAAGAAAAAAAAAAAGGTGGTGATGGTATGTACAACTTCCTATTTATCTCATGGGAGCACTGTTAGCAACATCCCGTAACACAAGAGAATCTGACTGGCAATAAAAATATAAAAATATGAGTTGAGCAAATGATTGACTTTTCAGTCAAACTGACTCACAAAGGAATTATTTCTCAGAAATGCCCATATCCCATTTCAAAAATAATTGAGGTTCTTGGGAGCCAGTATCTTGCTGCACATTAAAACTAACTCTCTTTACACCTTGTGAAAATGTTATTCTGCATGTTCGTTACATATTGCTTCCCCTTTCCACCAGACTAGTTTGTCAAAATTAATTCCTTTGTGTTCTTTTTGTACAGGAGAATTTGATAGTGGGGCCAGGTATTTCTTTGCACACATTCTTTGTAAATAAAAAAGATTACGTCAAAGTCTGATTCCTCTGAATACAGCAGGAATCAAACAAGAAGGAAAATTATTTACTCCTTATTCCAATATTTTATAATCCATATTTTTCAAAGACTATGTCTGAGATTCATTTCAGGTCATTTTTGCTGCTTTTTTTACTGTCTCTGCTGCTTTTCTCAGACACAAACACACTGCTGAAACCCAACTGATATCTCATCACACCTCTGTCAGCAGAACTTCAGGATCTCCTTATGGCCCATGGCTGAAGTCCTGCTACATACTATCATACACAACCTGTCTTGGCAATCCAAACATATTGTTTTGGATTAGTATTGCATGGAAAACACAATTTTCTAATTTCTCTGAATAAAAGGCTGCCAAACTCAGTTATCATTAAGTTTTCTCATACCTTGACCATGTTTATGTAGTAATTAATTAACCTTCTCACCTAAACAATTCTAAGGAATGTATCTGTCTTTAACCTTTACTTACTGTGGTCAGAAGGAGAGGACTGATTGATTACAAATACCCTGTGTACTGCTGTTTTCAGGAGGTCCTCATTAACACACAGGGATGGCTCTACCCGCTGGTTGACCAAAATAATCTACTTTATCTTCTTGAAAGGTTGTCAGTCAGTGCGCAGTGGAAGGCGGTGAGGAGGATCCCAACCATACTAGAAGTCTGTAAAGTTCCTCTCAAGCAAATGAAGAAGTCTGAGTGTCTGAAAAGGCAGAACAGGGCTGAGGATTTGGTGTTTTCCCTGGTGGGGTAAGTGATCTTTACCCCCAGAAGTGCAGGGCATATTAGGGGGTTCCCTATTCATAGCGGTGGTGGTAGAAAGCCTGATCCAATTGCCTCTTCCTGAGCCATCTCAGGAGTTTCAAACTCAAAAATGACCAAGTTAGGTAAAAGTGTATGTTCACTAGAATGATACAAAAAAAAAAAAAAAAAAAAAAAAAGGAAAAGAAAACCACACCAAAAAATAACAACAAAAAATCCTTTTACAGCCAACATCAGCAAAACTTAACTAACATGGAAATAAATTGACCTTGAAAGAACTTTTTGGATGACACACTGAGAAAAGATCAGATAAATATGTGGTGAACGTTATACTGACATTTAAGCTTAAACTCCATTTAAGCAATTACTTCAGAAGCGCTGTTTCTAAATGGATAATTTATATGTGTCAAATGTATCTGCCTGTCTCTGGCGTAGTATAATCAAAAATATGTTTTTCAAGTCAGAGGAGAAGTAACTACAAAACACACATGGTAAGGGAATACAAGGAAGAGTGGAATTGCCAAATGTAGATTTTATACCTGTTCCTTCTTCCTTTGACTTGGGGTTAGGAAAAGCTAATGTTTATGTTCAGATTATTCCCTAGGGAGAATTGAGTAAATATGAAGCCACATTCTTTTCCTGGTGCAACTGCTCAAATTCACATCAAAATTAACAGATTCTGTTTGCAGCAGCAGATAGTTTTACCCCAAATGTTTGCTCAAAATCAGTGTGCCCTGAATGGTTTATAACATTTTTTATCCTACTGCAGCATATCTTCTGTATGTCAGTAAGTGATATCCTGCAAATGACTGCCACAAAAGTAATTCTCTCTTTTTAAAAAGATGACTTTTCCCACACTGTTCCTCACCTTGCTGGCAAGAAATGTACACATTCCAGCTCACTACATCTTTCATTGTCCACATGGATCACCCTGGAATGGATTCATTCGTTCTGTCAAGGGTACACATCAGAAGGATAACTTCCCCTGTGCAGGGCATCCACTAAACCACAAAACTAGGGCTTTACTCCAATTCTGTCAGAATCCTCCCTCTCCTTCTCTGATAGCACCTTTTTTAAACCCTAGTGCTTATGGAAGCATTATGTGACAATAGAGTTTCCAAGACATGTATGTGGTGGTATTGATAAACGAGGGTCCGAGTTTGTATCATGCTTTTCTCATTCCCAGTTATGAAACCTCTCCGATGCTTTTGATTTACATTTGAATCTTGCAAGAACTTGTTTAAAAAAAAGATGTGAGGCAATTCATGTTTTAATTTGCTGTGAACTAATTGCCTTAAAAAGTCGCGACGAGAATCGATTCTTAAGGTACATATGCTATGTTAAGCATTAAGTGCGTGTTGCTAGCTCAGTGCTAGTCTGGTCTGGAAGACTGCCAGTGAAGCTGAAACTAGCATTTTGACACATTCAAAATCACAGGAAACCTCTTAATGACTAATTATTTCTACAGAATTGTTTACACTCAGAAGTTTTAACTACATCTAACTCTTACTTTGTGTACAGCCCCGTTTGTCTTCGTGTGCTGTTAAAGTGCATATAAATCATAATTTACCTTTGCTGTGTAACCTAATACAATCTATTAAGGAAATAGTTCTTTTAATAACAAGACTTCAGGAAACAGAGAGCTCAATCACACATAAAGAGACAATAAGATTACTGTTAATACACTTTTAACCTTTTAATAATTCATTCTTTTGAGCACACAGAGCTGAAAGGGTCAGTGGTTGTTTTCCTACTACCCCCCTTTATGGACGGGGAATTTTGTCACCCCCGAAAACAAAGTGACCTGCCATCCCACGTCCATCCCTTGTCCTCCTGGGAGCAGGGCTGTGCCCTAAGCAGGTCACTCCGGGCAGCTGCCCATGGGGTGAGGTGGGAGGCACCTAGCACCACCCATTCCAGCAGAGGGGTTCTGCTTTGTAACTGGGGCAGCTGTAGACAGCTCGCATGGTGGAGTCACCTGGGGGTAACTCAGTAGGCTCTTATAATTCCACACCTCAGTCTGAAATACCACTTTTTAAGACCCCTTCTTCTGCCTTTTTCCACACAGCTCATCCCAGTGGAAAATGTATGTGCTTCCTCCATGCTCACCCCCACATCATTCTTTATCAAATGTCGCAGCTTTGCTGAGAACTTTAATGTTCACTGCCAATATTTTTCCAATTAACAGAAATATTTTTTAAAAGCAAATAAGGATGCCATTACAATATTTATCTTTCATATATTATATATATATATATAATTCAAAACATTCAAGAATCTAGCATACAAACTTCAGAAAATAAATGAACACTTTTATGGCTTCCAAAAATTACAGAATTTTAATAATTGGAAACACTTAATAAAACTTTTTTTAAAATTTATTTATTTTGGAAGCAACTTCCAATAAAACATCTGTTAGTACAATCAGTGAGGCACTAAGCCAACAGAGTTATATACTGTGATAAGACTATTCTTATTTGGTCTTAAAGTTGAAGAAACACATCGTACCTGACAATGAAAAGAATTCTAACCTTCACACTGAGCTCAAATTGTTTACCCCTGAAAGTTTACAGCCAAGGTATTGATTTCTTTTACCAGAACGGGTTTATAAGATGCTGCTGGAAGCCCAAGACTGTTTAAAGTTTAAATGATGGATCAATGTGGAAAAATGTTGACACTCTGAAGTGATCAGACCTCTGGCATCTGTAGATCTCTGGAATGAACTTTGTCTTAGGACTGACAGCACCTTTCACTTCTGGTCTCTGGCGAGCACCAAACTGGTCCTAGCGCCAAACAAGTGATGTCTCCAAGGATTCCTTCACAAAGCCATAGCCACAGTTGTAAATGCAAAGCTGTATGCATTTATTTCCAACTTTCAGAAGGTTTGGTCTGATCTTTGATGTCAGCAATGTCCATGGCTGGAAGGAAGCTGATGTTGGTTTTTGCAAGAGTTTGTTGGCTGGAGGAGTACGAGCCAGTTCTGACTGTATTTTAGTCTTCCACGTTCTTTTCTTTCTCATTGCAAGCAACTTGGTTAAAACATCAATAGCTCACGGGAAATCTTGAAGCTCATTTCAGAAAAGCAAATGATTTCGTAATCTCCCTCTGATTTATTATCTGGCTGGTTGCTGGCTGCTGAATTGCCAGTAAGCACACAGATTAGTATCTCACTAAAAAAAATTAAAAAAAAAACAAAACCCAGAAGACACTTTTGACATCTGAGGGATGTATATGCAGATTTCTATTTTTTTTTTTTTTTTTTATACTTGCAGAATTCAGGACTTTGAACTTACTTCCAGGAAAATGATGAATTCATTAAATGTACCCAGGGAGTACCTAGACCACAATGAATCAGATCACACTTTGCTCTGGCTTACGGCGTGTTCCTCCCATATTTTGCTGAAGGGTTTTGTTTAGTCAGCTTTGGCTCTATAAGCCACGTTTGGCTGGTGGCATTCTCGCTATGTCTTTCTGTCTTTTAAGCAATAAAGCTTCAAAAGCATTAAAGATCACTGTTAAGTTGGAAAAGAGGACTTAACAGAGGCAATTTCCAGTTCTCTGTTATTATAATGACTATCCTTGAGCTGTAGGTTTTGAATTTGCTTGTTCAAAATACACCTGGGTTTGCAGGTAGGCATCCTGGCCGGCTCTGCAGGATGCTGAGAGCATTTAAGAGGATTTCACAGGACTGTCCATGAGCAACCTGCTTCTACTCATTGTGGTGCCTACTTTGGGCTTTCATGGCCTCCACTACTTGTGTGGGGCCCCAGCACAACCCCAGGTACTCAGCCCTCATGCTGCTGAAGGGACAACCCACACACCCTGTGGTGTTGCCACATGAAGCACTCTGAAATATGTCACAAAAACAAGGGACAAGGCTGTGGCTGTTGGGTGTAGGCACCAGTTAGTACTGGGGACCATCCAGGAAAACTAAATCCTAGTGAAGCCTGTGATTAGCTGAAATAATACAATGTTTTCCATGGAAGTTTGGAGGAGAGTAACTGCTTCTTCAGCTGATGGACCTCAGTCGTTAGTGTTCAGCTCTGTAACATCAAGAAGCAGCACCAGCAAACTCTTACACCTGATCATTTCAAGGTGTCGTATGGTCCTCAAGAGCATGACAAGTGCTGACTACCTCCGTATCCATGACAAACAACAAAAGCTGATCATGTGCTGTTTGTGCAATCAAAAGGATAGATAAGACCCAAAGCACATAGAAAAACAACAAAGGAAAATTAAGCTTTGGTTAAAAATTAAATAGCTGTACATACACCTGGTAAAAAACATGCAAGCAAACATATATATTCTATGATAAAACCTCTAGGTAAGAAAGAGTATAGAGTTTTAAAAGTAACCAAGAGCACATTCAGACACTTTTAGGTGTAGAACTTGCTTCTGTATGCTCTTGCTCCCAGCTTTAACTTCTTCATGGCTGAGCCCTTCATCTTGAGGAGAACATCTTTGCCTTGGTTTTATCTGAATGAATATTCACATAAGCTGCTCTTTAGAATCTTCTCATACAGGTATTTGGAAAAAAAAAAAAAAGATAGTATATTTAAAACAAATTAGGTAGAAGGATTCTTGTTGTGGCACTCTCATACTCTTCCTGCAAAGAGAACCAGGTGAATATCATTGCTATTATCTAACACCATTTAAATAGCAAAAAGCTACAAAAAATGTTTGCAGTGAATGTTTGCACATTTTCATAAATTTATTTTCTGAAGACCAGAAGTAGTATTCTCCTCAGGGATATTACACAAGCTGCAGGAATATCTAAGTGAACCAAAAATACTAGTTAATTTATTACCTGTTCAGCTTTTCTCCTCAAATACTGGTAAGCAGAGCTCTGAACTTCTGATTTCAGCTTCCTTTCCTCTTCAGTGGACTACATAAAAAAATCCCAGGGTTAAGTGGCAGACTGGAATTCTTGTGGTCCTCCCACATTTTCATCCAACATCAGGCTTGAAAATGTATCACAGTAAGAAAAAACTGCTACTACTGCAGCAGGGTGAGAGTTTTTTTTCCCTTTTTACAAAGTTGTTTGGAAATGCCAGATTCTCAAATCTAAAACTTTTGTGCAGGAACATATAAGCTGAACTTTACCTGAGTCTTCCATGAGGTTGCTGACCAACATGGAAGCAGCAGATGCCAGAACAACAGGTAAGCGGGTGGCTGTGTTGCAGGCTCGGGAGGTGATTATCTGAATTTTGAACCTTTTTGGAAGTTGAAAATAAGAACCGGCTGTTGCTCTTCTCCTGTGCAAAGAGCAAAGATCTTTTTCTTCCAAAGCTGGCAATCTCTCTTCACTATCTTTGGAGGTACTACCTAAATTCTAAAAGTAGTTGCCATTTCCTGACTATTCAAATGGAAAAATTAGCTGGTCCTTTACTCTTTTTTTACATGCTTGGATGAGAACTTGTACTCACCTGTTTACCATCTGCAGCTTTTCAGGAAACCTTTATTCATTTTTAGATACTCTTGTTTTGTAGAATGTCCTTTTTATATTTCCTTTCTTATGTATTGACTGCACAATAAACTTTTGCCATTCAGAAAGGGTATTTTCCTTAACAGAGAATACAATCTCTATATAAACACTGAATAATAAAGATCATTAAATGTAAACTTTAGTGATTATGAAATGGTTGTTAAACCACCATAAAATTCACTTTTCTGTTGACTGAAGGGTTCTTTAGAACAGATTTGTTCACTTGTTCTCTCAGTGAAGCTGGGGTCACTTAAGAGAGGAAAATAATTCCTGTTATCTCCACTTTCAGCTTGCCTTCTCTGATTTCAGTAAATGTGCTTAGGTTAATGAGAAAAGGTGACGACTGTTCTTGGAGGGCTTTTCCGATTTGTTAAGGTGATGTACTGAACAGTAGTGTTATCTCCATTCTCAGTCTATAGACCAGATGTAGCAAACAGGAATATGCAATTTTTCTGCACTGTTGTTTCTAGCTCAGCTAAACTTCACATGGTCGTGATGGTCGAGTTTGCTATACAACCAAGGCATCACCATGCAAAATAGAACAAAGAGTGATTAAGACATAGATAATGTAGATAATATATGATATAGCACAAAAGGACAGAAAGAATACCTCTAGGTGGCATAACATGATGACTTTTCCTGGCATGTAAGGCCAGTTGATAGGAACCAGAAGCCATTATCTTGCCAAGAAGCATTTAGAAATCATGTGAAACACTGAACTACTGCGATACAATTGATAAGATTTTCCACAGTTAAGAAAATATTGACCAAGTTGCTTGACATAAAATAGTTCTTTAGTTTATGAATGTTTCTGTAACTGAAATTCCAAAATTCTCAAAAGGTGCAATAGTCAAAAGCAAGGGAATTCACAGGATAAAATACTTTTTTAATAAATGTAATACAAGGACCGCAGCACATTATGTTAATTCCATATCACTTAAAATATTAGCTAGTTGAGAAATTATGTACAGATTCCTGCACGGCTTTTTGCTGAGGCTGGTGTATGGGTGACAGCAGTTGGGAATGGCTGCTATGGTTTGTGTCACTTAGAAAGCTGCCTGTACAAATGGTGTGTCTTCTCCTGTCCCAGCCCTTGGTCCTGACACACTGGCAAAATTTGCAACTTCTTCCAGAGAAACCAGCCAAGGATCAGATAGACTTCTGTATCCGTAGTGTACCATCCACGCATAGAGCACAGTATCCATGTGCCCACCTATGAGATTGCTCACTGTGTGGTTACTTTTCTAGGCTTCTTTTATGGTGTTCCACAGCTTTCCCATGGTCCATGTTGGCCACAAGCCATGTGTTTTTATTAATATGGTGCTAAGCCAATGCTAATATTATTTCCCTCTCCAACAGGATTTATTAGACTGGGCTAACCTTCTTTACACACCTTCCAATTCAAATCTGGGTCACATTTAGGTGCTTTAAAAAGAGGATAAAGTTCTTACATAGCTATCTGCAAAATTCCATTTAACTGTAAAGCACAAGGTAAGACTATTTTACTGTCTCTAGTGTTGAGTTTTTTTAACTAAAATCAGGTCCTTCCAAATTAAAAGCAGGGAATTTTTGCAGTTTACCATTTTGAGTTCTAAACTCTATTTTGAGAGTTTTGAGGCAGAGCTGACTGACTGTTCACAAAAGACTGTGAATGCCATAAAACATGAGATCCCACTCAGAATAGAATTAAAGACCCATGTACCCATATCCCTTTTCCCTACACCAATATCTGTCCTCTCCTGAGCTACTGTATATCTGACACTTTTCACCTACTTTATACTGCAGCTACTTACTGGCTGTTTCTATTGTTTCTGCTTTCCCTGCATATGCTCTGTCAGAAACCTCTATAGGAAATGCTCTTGAATTCAAAGTCAAAATAATTTATCTAAGAGCAGTTGAATATGTATACAGAAGTTCACGATACTGCACTTGGATCACAATCTTGAAAGTGTCATTGACTGAAGGAAGAGCTTTGGCAGTTCTTTGAAAGCCCATCTCCTAGGGATTTCATCGTGAAATCTGATCACCTTGAAGGTTCCCCTAGTGACTGCAGTAAATATCTATCTACAGGCAGTGGTTTAAATATGATTTCAGTTCATTAAGTGTTTGTATTGGGAAGAAAAAAAAAGGCCTTCCATTTGTCATCCAATTTTTTTCTCACATTTTTACTTCTAATTTTCTAGACTTTACTTATCATCAGTTTAGTGAACATGCTAAAATCTACCATTTTTTTGCCCACAATTACTAGAAACCATATTTCCTAAAGATGTATTTGCCTTCCTTCAAGTCATTTATTTTAGTGTACAGGTACTTAAATTGGCTTGAATTGGTTTATTAATTCCCCAATATATCACAGTTATTAAATTGTTCTTTCCAAATGTACCCAAATCTATAATTATTTTCGACACATGTCCACTCAACAAATATCTCAGTGTAGCCATCAGATTTTTTAGTCTATAATTTCCATAGCACTTGTGGGGGTTTTATCCTTTTTAATAATGGAATTTTATTTGTGTTTTCTCCAGATAACTGAAACTTCTGCTACATTAAAAGATTTTTTAAATTACTGACAGCAGGATGCTTTCTTCTCTAATCCTGTTAAGGTTAAATTCTCTCACATGCGGAGTCTCTGGGTCACTCAGAATGAATTTTGAAGATTTAAATGCCGAATAGCCTTGGCCAAGAAACCCCTCAGAATATAGAGCATCAGAAAAAATAGCCAAGTTTTGGTCACTTTGGTTTAATTTAGTGCCTCCTAAAGTAATGAAAAATTCCTGTTGACATCGAAAGGTCAAGTTCTTTTTGCATGCAAACTCATTGAAATTAATTTAGAGCAGGAGACCAAGGCAAAATCTGACACCGAGTCTCTTAAATTTGATACAAATTGAATTAATCTAGTTCTCAAAGACCTGCTTACATGCTTACTAACACATAAATAAGGGAAAAGCTGGGCACAGCGGCAACATTTTGTGTAGGAGCAGTCTGTTGTCATGTGCAAACTTCAACACCCATCACAGCAGGTGAGGGACATCAGGCTGACTTCATTGTGCTTTTTATACCGCGGTGAGGTGATTCGCAGGACGGTATGTAAATAACAGAATGCTGTGTGGGTCTGAGTTTATAGAAGGTTGACTATTTCATAGAGTTTAATATAATGATACATACTCGTGGATATTCACTAAAGCAACACGGCATATTTGTCTTCAAAGTGTTTATTTCGTACTCAGCAAAAGATAGCAGAGCTGTCCTTTGTTAGCAAAGAAATCACATGTGTATGTGCATATATATGCACACAAAGTAAATCCAACAGAAAGGAAAGTTAAATGTCCAAATTTCACTTCCAAAGGATAAAGTCATTCATCCATGGGGGAACGGCAGTTACGTGCACAGGCAAAGAAGCTCCTGTTGACTAAGTCCTTGGATGAACCATTTCATTTTTAAATTAGTAAAAAATCCATCCCCAATCTTGAAAACCTTTAGAGTCTGAATATTGCCTACAGTATACAAGGTGTAATTGAAACTCCGTTTGTCTGAGATCAAACCCGAGGGAAATTGCCTGAAGTTGAGTGTACTAGTCAGTTCAATTTAAAACAGCCTTATGAAGACAGCATGGGCTTTGTTTGTTTGCTTGTTTGTTTTTTAATCTGGCATCTTCCTACCCATTGTTGGGTGAAAGTCTTTAATTAAAGGGTGGGTGTTATTGTGAGCAGCCAGATTGGTTTTATGAAGCAGCAAAGTTTCTAGGAAAGCTCTATTACCATCAGCGTAGAAGGAAGTGGCACATTTGTCTTGTTTTGTGTCAGCCTTATTTTTTCCTTATCAGTAAAGAAGTAGAGTTTCAAAGCCAGACACTGCAGCTTGGGGAGAGAAATGTCAGACATATTTTGTATCACAAATGCAAGGCGAGTAATTGCAACTGCCTTTAGAAAAATCCTAACAGGACATCTGCCTGCCTGTGAAGCGTAGGCGAGTATCTAACAGCACACAGTCATACTGTTTGCAACTTTGCAGGGCACTTTATGTAACTTTCATATGTTGCAGAAAGTTAAGAAAAGCATTAAATGACAGTGGGAATAATTCTCTAACATTTTCACTCCCCTGCACAGGACAAAGGACTCCACAAGCTGGAAACCAGCTGATCCAACGCCTGCTTATCCAATAGCAGGAACAACAATGCCCAGAAAATTATCTTAATGGCTTTTTTTCCTTGTGTTTGGGTAGCTACAATTCTATCCTAGCTACACTTACTGGCAAAGTTACTAAATAAACAAGGCTGTCCAAACTCTCCATCTTGTACGCTGGCTGAAAGTGGAAATTTGATTATACACGCCCTTGTTATGGCCTGATCATTATCTCTTTGTATATGATTTGTGGGGTGCTATTTTTTTTGAGACAAACAGGGCCAACAGACCCGCACAGAGGTACAGCTCGTAGGTTTTCTATCTTCTGCCAACTAATTGTTAGCAATATATCTAGTGAAGAATCTAAGCAATATATCTAGTGAAGAATCTATTGCTTTACTTAATTGTTGGGAAAACAACGTTTACACGGTGCACACCTTCCAGTGGAGAGAAAGAAGCAAAAGGAGCCAGGAGCAGGCAAAGAAATAGCTCTTCCTCTTCTAGCCATTCACATCCATGTGAAACCATATATAATACCTCACTGGAGTCAAAATCTCCGAGCTGAGATGCAGCAGTACCGATTAGCATGACCGGTAATACGTGTATGCTTTAGATACTTCCCAGTTCAGTCACTTACTTCACATTAATGCTAGTACTTGAGCAGAACTCCAGCTTGGAGCAGAAGAGTGAAAAGGCAGGATCATGGGGAGCATCCCTCTTGCTCTACAGTGCATCTCCTAAGAGTGAATTCTTTCACATTCTTTGCCATAAAGCATAGTTCCAAACTAGGATATTCATTTAGATTGTTTGTTCTCACTCTGTGCAAACTTGCTGTCATGAAACTGCAGATAAGATTGCAGGATGAAAGGAATGCAAAAGGAGACTCACTGACCGTGATTGAAGGGTCTGATGCAGAACCATGAAAAACAGCCACAGCTACCACAGAGGTCAAAGGCTTCTCAGAAATTTTTTTAAACACTTATAAAAATTTACTGATGCCTTAGGCCAGATCTTAAAATGATACCATGTATTAATCTCCATACCTCCAATTTTAGATGAGATTTGTCATGCTCATTATAAGTGCAGCATTGCTTTTATTTTTTTCTTACTACAACACTGTCTTATTCTGATCTTTGTAGTTGCCCAGAAAAGCGTTCCTGGGAGACTAGACCCAGGGAAAGCTGTAATAGAGCTCTGCATGATTCTTCATACACATAGCTGCGTCTTAAAGAGCAAATAATCAGAGGGATAATCTGTGGATGGGATTCAAAACCACTCTAATACCAGCTGCAACAGTTCTGCCAAAGCAACTACACTGTGCCCATTTTTAGGCAGAAAAGTAAATAGGGCCAAGAGCTTTTCTCCTGTGTTTTGCATCTGACAGCGCTGTTTCATGTCAACGTGGCCAAAATGACCATGGTTTTGGGAAAAACTCCTTGCTGAGCTCAGTCCAGAAAAACAACGTGAGCACCATTTCCCTGAGAATGGCCCAGGGGCAATTTCAAATGGGGACACAAATTCTGGCTGGACTGGGCGTTCAGCTGAGCGTTGTATTTGTGTGCCCCAGGGACAAAAAGAGATGATTAAAAAGCCAGAGCTGCATCCTTGTAAGCCCTGCTGTGACCTGGACGGGGAGGGGGGAGGCTGAGCTCCCTCCTGCTTCTGGACTTCGCCTGTGCTGGGCAACACTTGTTCTGGGGTCCCCAGCCAACAACCTGGCTTGCTCTGGGAACCTTTTGCATGACTGCAAGACTGTCACCCCCGGGGCTTGCTCCTCCGTCTTACAGTCTGTTCCACTCAGTTTTCTATATAGTCAGGTCCTCTTCTAGCCTGTTTACCAGTGGAAATAATTTTAACCCCAGTACCATCTTCTTAGCAATTTTAGTCTATTTATTACAGGAAGATAACAATGCAGTTGATAAGTTGCAATTAGCGTCTGTCCTGAAAAAAAGTATGATATATGTTTGATCATAAAGTTTTTAATGTTAAAATGACAAGTTTTACATTTCATCAAGCAAAACCCCAAATGAAAACATTAAAAAACCCCCAAGGTTTATGACATCAAGCACTATGAAAATGAGGTACAAATGCTACAATTTATTATTCAACAACTAGCAATTAGCAAAATATTAAAAGACAGTGCAGGCACAAAACACAACTGTAGAAAAATAAACTATGAAAAAGTCATGAAAAAGCAGCAGTGGCTGATCCATGTAAAGAGATAACGTCAGGTTTGTGCAATGAATTGGTAGAAAACAGAGAGAGGAAAAGACTAAACTTCACACTGAACTATATCGCTCAACTATTAACCTGAGCTGTCATTCAGGTTTTACACATTTTCAGAAAATGATTAACTTACTACCATTGCAGATGACTAGTTTGGAAGGGAGAATGCTGTGGGTAGACAATTTTCTGTAGAATAACTGTACTTCAAGACTTTGCAATGGAAGTTCCCTATGCATTTATAAACTACCAGCAGAGCAAAATTATGTATACTTTCCACTTTATCAGAAAAACAAAAATTTACACATGCAATCTATTTCAGAATCCTTCTTACAGGCTGAAATGGTACTTCAAGGGTATATTTTAGAAGGTAGATCGATGGCCCTCCTGGGAAAGAGAGTAACACTAAAATTCAAAAATTTTTGTGTAAGAATAACAAAAATCTTCCTGTCTATAATGTACAGTTCACACGAGTGTTGTTGATTGAACCTCGAACTCCGAGTTGCCACAGACGAGCTACACAGTCTCTGTCTGAAGTCTGATGAGGGGAGAAGTTGGTTGCAATAGTTACAACAAAATTACTGGAAATATTACTGTTAATTATAGCAAGATAATAGTGATCCCAGGATTAATATGACTGTGTTTTTGCAACAATAAGCAGGCACAAAAGAAAAATGCTCAAGGGTTGGTGTATAACAATATTTTGTATAGTAGTTGTAACCTTCTAGCCCTTCCAGTTGTAACCCTCTAGCACTTCCTAAACCTGCCCGATGTCCAGATAATTTGCCGAGCTGCCAACATGGTTTGTGGTGGCAGGGTGTCCCTGCTCAGGGGACGGGAGGTGCAAAGGCACTCGGGACTCGTGGAGGATACACAGGAGGCACTGTCCATGGAGGAGGGAGTGCAGGGCTCGGGGATCCTCCTGACCAAAAGGGCTCCAAGGTCTTCCCAGCACTGTGGGTGGGAGGCTGCCAGCTGTGGGAATATGCACCCAAACAGCTGGTGGATCCTGTAGCATGGCTGCTTGGAAGAAAACTTTGTGTTGTGTCAGAAAGATTTGGTCCTGTTTTTCCAAAGAAATTATTTTAATACATTCCCTTTCTATGGAAAATGTAAATATTGTTAGGCCTCATTCCCACTGAAAACAAAATCTTCAAAATATTGGAATTTCAGCCAGAATGAAAAGTCCAAGCTTTAGTAAGTAGGTCCCTTTGTTTGTCTTTCCTTCTGTTTAATCTCTTCTTTGTTTTGGATTTCTTTTTCAAACTTTCTTATAACATCATGAGCTGGACAGTTGTTTCTTAAGCAGATTGGCAGAGAGGTTCTGCAGAGCAATTTTTTTCATTTATCAGTTGAATTTTCAAAATATTGTATGTTATTGGATTGATCGAGAATGATCTATTAAATATATTCTAAAATACTAGCTAGGGGGAAAAAAAATGCTTAAAGTTTATTCTCATTTTAACAGTATCTTGTCCCAGATTTACATTTTCTTATTTCTCATGTTTGGTTACACATGAACATGAGGCTCTTCAGATATTAAGATCAATCCAGGTGATGGGAGACAAGCATGTTCCTTTCCCAAAATGGGCAGCTGTCACCTTAGCATCAGTTAGACCTATTTCTGACACCCAAAGATGTTGGGAAACTATGTATATACACACACACACATACATTTTAAGCTCTTACACTTCCTCATGCTGCAGTCAGTGTAAACATCCATGATGACAGCGTGGTCAAACAGGCTAATGAACCCGCCTTGGGATTTAACCCACAGTATTAGCCACGGTCTCTTTCTCATACACAAATACTTCCATTCCTACTGCAAAACAACAGCGCCAAACAACAACAACAAAAAAAAAAAAAGTAAAAGCTGGGTTAGCAGCAAGCACAGGCTCTGGTACTGTGACATTTAAATCTTCATTAAAGCCACCATAGACGAAGGTGACCTTTTGTTAACAAGAGCTAGCCCTTCATGTTGTTCAAATAAAAGTTTGCTTTAACAATTTGCTCTTCAAAAGTGTAAAACACTTCATGTATGCTTCTTAAAAATTACTTTCTTATTACATTTCAAAGTTACTACTGATAACAAAACCTACAAACCTCAAAGTAAGCAAAAGGCAAAGAGAAAGAAAACAGAGCATTTCTGAAAAGGTTATACAAATAACTGTAAGAATTGTTAAAGTCTTTCTTTTTTTTGTTTGTTTGTTTTGGATTGGTTTTTTTTTTTTACTTTTGGATAGAAAGTATTAAGTTTGCTTTGCATTCTGAGGCCCATAAAGCACAACGCATCGAATGACTTTAAAGCAAGTTTTAAAGTAGCTAATTGCAACAGCCTGCATAAAAGGCATATACCCTGTTGGATCTCCCCCAGCCCACACCGCTCAGCTAGTGCAGGCAAGAAGGCTTTGAACCTCAGCACTGTGGCTTTGGAGAACAAGGAATACCCAGCTGTTTGTCTCTTGAATACCCACACAGGTCTGTGTGGCCCCAAGGCTTCCTTGACTGTGGTGTCTCATTCCAGAAGTTTGTGGGGCTTCTCCACCTCCCCTTCTGCATTGTGCCCTTGCCTGTCCCTGCCCTGAGCTGTGCAGGGGCCAGGGGAGGCACACATCCCCAGGGGTCGCTGAAACAGCATGAGCAAGCAGGGGACCCCCAGCCTCCTCTGCATCCACCCATGTAGAGCTGTGCCCCCCCACCTGCTTCTCTCCCCTCCCTTTTGCTTTGCTCAGGTTAAGGGTGGAAGTCCCACCCCGAGATGGTGTATGTCTTAAGCAGACAAGGAAGCAGCTAAGCCTGACGTGAAACAATATGTTGATAAGTAGTTAAACCACAGCTCTGTGCTTTTTAAATTCTCTCTTCTCTTTAAACTTTTAATTTTGCCTCCAAAGGCCCCCTGAGCACCCTGAGTTTCATACTGGATCCTTTCAAGCTGATTAGATTTTCCTCTTCTCTTTTCATTCTTGCAGTTTCACCCATCTTTCTCTGCTAACAAAATCACTCTGCCAACATCACCTGGTACTCTCATTTCAGTGGTGACAATCCCAGCTGTCGTTTGTTTGTTTATTCTGAAGGCCATTGTCAGGTTTAAAGAATGCCTTTCCACCTTTTGAGTCCACCTTTTTGCTTCAAATGTCCTTTACCGCGGACTGCCCATGACCTTGGGTTACATTTTGACACTCTCGTTCCCTCTTTTCCAAGTTCAAAGGCTAAATTCTCTTTCTCATTCTCTTTTTTTTGACACAGTCATCTAAGGACCCAGGTTAATACACTCTGAATTTCTTTTGGCCGATCCCTCCTGTGCCTCTTTCAAAATTTCCTTCATAAAAGCCAACTCCTTATCCCTTGCTCATAATCTCCTTCCTAGTTCTCCCTGTAATGTTGCTACACTTCCCTTGGCCTTAGAGTTTACTCCAACACACGGCCCAGCTGCTGAAACAATACCCTGTGACCGGCTGTTGTGCTTTAAACCAATAAAGCAGGTATGAGTTGCCAGCACTGATTAAACAGCACACTGAGGTTTCTGTTTTGCACTGCCTGGATTTTTTTAATTATTTTTTTTATTTTTTTAATTCCCACACTTCTTTACAGTTGAATCACTAATTTCTAACTTTTTCTTATTGCAGTTAAGTCCTCCAAAGGGCATGCTCTCCTGCCGTGTGCCTGCACACACAGTGCAGTGCAGGGGGAAGATGCAAGGAAGGAAGGATTCTGCCTAAAAAATTAGGCTCTGTTTAGGCTGCCTTTAATACTCCTGGAGTAGGACCATGGGTTATTGCAGGGTCGGTCCAGAGGCAGCCAGGGCAGGGGGAACAGGACCAGGAGCCGTCCCACCCTGGAAGCTGTGCTGAGCACAAGCCAGGAGGTAAAGCTTCAGCCCTTCTCTTTGGGAGGCTTATTCTCCGCCAAAGAAAGTAGTGAAGGAGGCACGTTAGAGCCTTTCTTTCAGATACCTGGCTGTGCACACTCACCTTGAGCCAGGATCAAGCAGTGGGGGTGCCTGGGGTGCTCAGCATCACCCCAGCAGTGCCAGCAGCACACCGGAGCCCCCAGGGTGGCTTCCTGGGGTGGGTGTTTCAGCTGTGAAGGTCCTGGCTTCCCCACAACCTCCTGAAGCTCTTCAATACTTCTATACAGCTAGCTCAGAGAACCCCAGTCCTTAAGTCTCTGTCACTTACAAGGAGAGAGTCATAGCAGAGTAAAATCCTCTGAAACATGGCAGGCGTGTGGTCCATCACTGGGTTGAAGCCCTAGAGTTCATTACCCTGGAGAGCTGAAAAGTCACGGCTGAGGGGAGTGGGCTGTGCATTTTCTTTCCCTTTTTTTTTTTTTTTTTTCTCCTTTGCAATTTTGGCATTTTCTGGCTATTTTTTGCCTCTCTGGAAAATATTTTGACTCAAAATAGTACAGCCTCTACCACCACCAGCAATCCAAACACAGGAAAAGAAAAATGACCAAAGTAAAAAGAAAAAAAGCCTGCAGCAACAAATATTAAAAAGAACCATAAGTAGCAAATAAAATGAATAGTTGCAAGAAGATAAGAGAAGTATGAGCACCTATGTCATCAACACAGCAGTACTACAAATCAGAGATGTCTGAAAGATGGTCAGAATAAATCCTTATGGTATTGCAGCACTAAGCAAGTTACTTCTATAAATCAAATTATTTGTTAACAAAGCCTTGGGTTTTTTTCCAAACCAAGTTTGAAAAGAAATACTCATTTTCAAAAGTACAAGATATCTGGGACTTGTGTTAACCCCAGGGCTCCTGGCTGGTATATCAAATTTTGCTGTGTTCATTTTAATGTAGTAAAAGGCACAGAGGTGTTTAAAGATTGATAATCGCGTCACTGCACATCGTTCAGTGAGTTCTTGGAGGTGTGAGTGTGCATAACCCCACCCTCTGCCTATGGCTGGGATAGCTGTTAATCACCTTGTTCCTTTATTTATACATACAGAGAAATAAAGGGGAAAACAAGTGTAAGTAGCTGTTATTGGTGCAATCCACCTTGTTTTTAAGTTCTGAAAATTGGGGAAAAATTGGTGGGCTGCCTTGAAATGTGGGTGAGGCTGCCCTGGGCACTGCAGCATCCCAACCCCTCCCTGAGGGCACCTGCTAGGTGCTTGCTGTCACCCTGCCTATGTGACTGTGTCCCTCCCCCTCATCCCTTGGACCAGCCCCCCAGAGATATGGTACCCTCTGTCAGATGCATGCCCAAACTGCTGTGGATTCTCCTTGTAATGATCTCAATACCCTTCAGCCTGAACAATGCGCTCACCACAGTTCTTAAAGGTTGTCTCAGAAACCCCAAGGAACAAATTACTCATGGCACATAAACTCCAAAGCTGTAAATTTCTGGAAACAACATGATTCCATGAGGTTAGCTCTTAGGGTAATAATGAATACTGTGAAGTTTTATGGCAACTGTGCTAAATTTGTTAGTACTGCATGATAGAGGAAGTGGTTAGGTAGTTGTCCAAAGATTTTTACATGCTCGTAATAGAGCTTGTTCTCAGCTACCATCCAGTAGAGTCACCAGCACTGGTGGCAGATAGAGGGGGTGGCGGACAGGGGGAAGTTTCTGCAGTTGTGACAGGATTTGCTCTCACTGAAAATCACAGCTGCTGTGGGGATACAGCCCACAAGACATCTTGCTGCGTGGGATTGCTTTCAGTGGGTGATAAACTCTGTCCATCTTCACCATATTGGAAGGCTCTTTATGGAATTGCCTCATAAACTCTGATTCAGCTGCAGCATAAGGTCCTCACGTGATGCTTTCCCTACACAGATCCACAAGCACTTAACAGGGTTGGCTCTACAGGTCTTAGGAATCAGCTGAAAACTTTTTCCTTTGGTCCAAGAGGGTCAAAAAGAAAATAAGCCATGCTGGAATATTAGGCTGGTCTAAGCATTTAATTAAAATGCAAGTCTGCACCAAAATCCCTCCTCTCCTTCACTCTGCCCAGGCATTTGCACTGGGCTGCTGGCTGTGCTGTGTATGGATCTCTGTGTGCTTCTTCATAAAAAATTAAAAGTAATAATAAAAAAATAATAATGCTGATTTAGCCTCTGAGGCTAAATTTTGCAAAACAGCCTGAGCCTGTTGTTGGTGATGCCCTTGGTGCGGCACAGGCGGGGGGCAGCCCCCTTGTTTGGGGAAGCGGTTCGCCCAGCCAGCCAAGGGCAGACCTTGAACCCGAGTCCCGCCGGCCGTGCCGGCTGCCTGGGCACGGTGCCTGCCACCATCCTGCTCTGTTTGCCTTTCACAGGGTGAGAGCTCAGCCCTTTGCGCCCCTGGGGATGGCTTGGCTTTGCCTTGGGCAGGGCTGCGCGGTCCTGCCTGCCTGCGCTCCTCGGGCCGGGGGGAACAGGGTGGCACACTGGGGAAGGTCAAGCTCATCAAATGTGAGACTTCAAAGGGAAGTTTCTGCTCACAAAGCCGGATCTCTGCTGGCAGTAGTGTCTCAGAAGTGGTGAGAAATTCCATTTTCTTGCTCTGTTTCTACCTCCGTGGTCAGAGTCCAGCAAAGAGGTAGAAAAGTCATAAGGTAGTGTTATTTTCTTCTGATGAGTATAAATGACAGTGGAAGAGGAGTAGCAAGGATCCCTGTGTGCTAATATTCATATTAATGAACAAGAAAGGGCTCCTAGAGAAAAATTAAATTAACTGTGTTTGTAGTAGGCAAAGATAATTTCATTGTATTTTCTTTTTTTGCCCAAGAAATAATCTTCTGAAAATTTAAAGTGGTGATATTTTGCACATATTGACTACCAGCATATTACCGTTACCACCTTTAAGAAATAAACAAAGCACCTGCACATTTCAGAGACAAAACTCTGACAATATTGGACGCAATTTTAAGAGCAATAGGCCTTTCACATAGGTAACAAGAGGAACCAACAGGTCATGACCATCCTGATACCCTTGCTTGAAAAGGCATTGGGGTGAGGGAACCTCAATGCCCCGTTAGCATTCCCGTGGCATGTTGACAGTCCCTGTTGCGCTAACCTTTGGGACCACACACCATGCTTCAAAATTAGGGGCTTTCTCTGCCCACCTGCCTTCTCTTCTCCCTGCACATTCCTGCACCAAGTCAGCCCTTTTCCACCCCAGACGGCCTTGCCTATGGGTGTGTGGGGCACGCTCATAGCTTTTTCACCTTCTGGCAAGTTATTGCTTTCTTAGTTTTATACTATTTGATGACAACTCTAAGTGCAAAAGTATACCTTGCCACCTGAGCAGGCTTCTGTGGATCTCAAATGCATTTTTCTTTCTGCTGAAAAGAGATTTTATTTGTCTCAAGAAGAGTTTTGTGAGGGCGTTCCTGTGCTATTTGCAATGTACAGCTCAGCCAGGCAGGAATGACAGGGGGTTTTACTCTTCTTTTAGCCCAAGCACACGCCTTCTCAGCCTGGAATTCTATAGATTTCCTACCACTATCTATATGTAGATTTTTATTTTTTTAATAAATGAATTTATGTTACCAAGAGGTGACACTTTTTCAAAGCACTCAGTTTGGAAACACCTCTGCTTGATCACGGCTGTATAAGTGAATCCTCAGATGATTTGGGTATAGAAAAGCAGGAAAATAGCTTTTTGGAGTCAATAACATGAAGTTGGTTCAGTTAAAAAAAGCCACCTTAAGCAGAACATTTCAGATTTATTTAAAAGACTACCAAGAAAATAACTCAATTTCTAGACAGAATATGCTGCTAATTGTTTTAACATGAAAAAAAAAAAAGCAGGGTATTTTGACAAAATAAATCTAAGTATTTTATTTTTATTAGTTAATTTTATGGTGAAAAATTATATCTAACAAATTCACTCACTTTAATTCATGGATTTATCTCTTGGATTATGAGTTTTTTAAAAATATAACCTCTTTGAAATAAATATCGCAATTTTCATTTCAAGACAATGCTAAAAATGGCATCAAGGATCTTTATAAAGGTGGTATAAAAAATTACAATAAGCTACTGTAATGTGAAGTACAAAGAGATGTAAAATTAAAAGGAGGACGCTTCACTGCAGAACTAACAAGCATTCTGTTTAACCTAACACATCTTCTCTGTGCAGCCCGTGAGCTGAAAACTTGGTGACTACAAAGTGTAAGACCAGCAATGGCTACATCTTGCAAGGCATTTCTCAGCCGTTGACATAAAACACTTTACAAAGACCATAAGCACTGGTTTCGGGCAGGAATAACAGTAGGAGCTCCATGTTCCTGGCTGCAGGGACTGTTTGCAGGGCATTGGATGTGATGTGATGGCAGGGCAAGGCAAGGCAGGGGACATGGGGTGCCTGCGGGGACCTGTGCTGCCGAAAGGGCAGCGCATGGAGAGAGCGAGATCCATCTTTGCCTTTCTGTCTTTTTATCCTTCTCCATCTCCATTGACTAAAATCCCTACAAAAAATCTGATGTGTATTTGTCATTTGGGCCATTTCTGAGAAAAGCAGAATATTTCTAGGCATTACGTAAGTGACTAGATTTGAAAGAAGTTATCTCCTTGGAGAGACCTTAAATAAATATTAGTTTATTTTTCAACATATACACTGGCTTGGCGTACAGGCACCAGAACAAAAGCTTTGTATTTTTATTTGCTTATTGTGTAATAAAATGTGTCTTTGATATCATTCTTCTGTGTCTCAAAACTAGAGAAAAGATGAGACAAATACCTCCTTCCATCAAAATATCTAGAAGAACAATAATAACATTGGGCTCTCCTGCATGAAAAAAACAAATCTACTAATGGCCAAATCTAACAGCAGCCTACTATTTCAGAGAGGCCTGGGAGGGAATCTGTAGCATAACTGTTGGGGCTGATGGCTATTGTCCCTCTCCTGAGCTTTAGCTAGAACTGGAAAAGAAATGTCATTGTTTTACTGGATCTCTTTTGTGCTATACACACGTGCACACACATGCAGCACAGTAAGGGATGCCAGTACTACATGTAACCATGCACACAGACACACACACGCACACACGTTGCGTGTACTCAA
Organism: Falco punctatus; assembly: GCF_963210335.1. Lineage (NCBI taxonomy): Eukaryota > Metazoa > Chordata > Aves > Falconiformes > Falconidae > Falco > Falco punctatus. Next base: position 84,372,997 of record NC_137584.1, read on the forward strand.
CTACTTTCCATTCCTTTGCTATGGAGTGTAACAGCGAATGTTCAAGATGATGGTTTTAAACTATTCAAAGAGACAAAGTTCCTGGATCAGCGGTATTAGCCAGTCAAACATTTCCATACTAACAGAAAACATGTTTTTCAGCACCCATGGTAACAGGATTAATAGCATTTGAAATACTACCCAAACCCATACTTTTTTACCACTGGAAAGGAAGCTGACTTGAATGAATAAACATAAAATAATTGTACAAGTAGTCTTTTAAAAATCAAGTAATATATATTGTTAGCATTCCAAGCCAAAATGTTTTACATATTGCATTCCAATGGTCATATCATTCTAAGACACAAGATTAAGATTTATTAACCCACACTTGCATTAGTATGCATACTGCACATTGTTTTTACACTGGTTTTGCATGAAGTATTTAAGAACTGTGCAGTGTAATTCCTAGCAGGTTGTTATCTGAGACAACCAAAACCAAGGAGATAATATGTATATAAAAGGTCCTTTTAGAAAAAAGCTGCCTTTATTTTCATCTGTCATTGAGTGGAATGAACAGGGTATGCTACTCCAATATGATGACATGGTGAATATTCTTTTTTTCTGAATTTTTAAAATCAATTTTATTCTACGCTGTGTCTGAATCATGCTATGCATTTGCATGATTGGTATTCTAGAGGATTTAATGATATTGCAGGAAGTGTTATTAACTCGAAGTCCAGGTGTGTTTCTTTTTCAGAGGGACTTAGGCACTGAATACTCTCATGTCTGACATGTATGTGCTGGATTCCATTATGCACCCAGAGTCCTTGGAGCAGGAGCCCCAGAAGTCAGCTTGCTTAACAGGATGCTGTGCTTGAAACAGAGTTGCACTGTCAGTTTTCTAAATTTAGACTCAGGTGGCTCAATGCTCAAAGCTTCAAAGCCCCAGAAGCCGGTTCCATGAACCATCTTCGCAGCTTGACTTTTGCTAACTAGGTAGCAAAAAGGTTAGTGCAGCTGAAGGAGCCCTGGACTTCAGCCGGGTGAGCAAAGTGTCCATGGAGAGCTCAGCGCAGTCCCTGTGGCTGGAACGATGGCTGGATGCCTCAGCCTTCGCTCGTCAGCTAGAGAAAGGCGATAGGTGTTTCGGTCTTTCATTTTAAAACCCCTAGGTAGGAGAGACATTGATTTGAGCCAGAAGAGGAAAACAGGGAATCCTAAAGATACTTACAGACTTTTATTTAAAAAAAATTACATCTTCTTCATGTTCCTGAAATAAATATTAAGGAAAAAAAAAATATCTTTCCTAAAACCAAAGTTTTCTTCTGCAGACAGCAATTGATACCATCTATAACCTAATACTTTCAGTAACCATCTTCCAGGAATACTTTCACAGATGGAGGTATTTGCTCTCCTATTCTACTAAATAACAGAAACAGGGGCTAATGACTGTCGGTCAAGACACACACTAAGACTAGCTCTGTCCAGAATGGACTGCTCCTTCCACTTCCTCCTAGGTTTCTTCTGGTGCTCTGTGGCCCTAAACCAGAACCGTTACTTTTGTTTGTTGGTGAGGAATGAAGCTGGGTTAATTAACAGCCAGCTGTGGGCTGGCTTCAGGGGCGGTGGGTTGGCTGATGTGGATAAGGTGCAGCTGTGCCTGGTTCCTGCAGAGTAGTTAAATAGCCCTAAGGGGTAAGGGAGAGGAGTGGCCAATGAAGTGAGATGTGGGAGAAGCAGAGGGAGGAGAGTGAGTGCCCTGGAGGTAGGAGAGACAAGGAGGAGGATGCAGCAGAGGGACTGCTCTGAAGAGTATGAGGAAACAGCACGGACAGTAGATGAACCTTAGAAACCTTGTGGGGGATTGGTGGCTGTGCTAGGGCAAGGCATGGGAACTACTTATTGAAGTTAACCTAGTATGGGTAGGTAAAAGCCTTGTTGCCACCTACTAGTTTTGATAGTGCTGCAACAGTTTGTAAGATGTCTGAGGTGACACTGAAGCCCACCTGGGGTCTGGTGTGAAGGTACGGCAGGCTCCAAAGCTTCCTGGAGAAGTGCTGTAGGAGTCTAGGGAACCAAACCAAGCTCAGTCCTAGGAACACTTGGAATCCATCCTTGGAGCTACTACCTTCAGTTTCTCCTGGGAGAGAGAAAGTTAATGTGAACCTGCAGGAGAAGAGGAGAATAAGCTTATACTGAGGTCAGGCAAGCAGGGGCCCAGTACAAAAGCTCTCTCCAGCCTTTTTTTTTTTATTTTGCAGTACAAAACTACTCTGGAGTCATTTAAAAGCATAACTTCATCACAATTACCCATGAAGTGTGCAGCCACAGCTGTGCTCAGGAGTCACAGTTGCACTGGGATGGGATACATGCGGTAAAAAATTCCCCTGCCTTGCAAAAAGCAAGCATGACACCTACAAACGGTTTATACCCCAGTCGCTCTTACTCTGACCTGAATGCAAGTGAGATTATAGACCTTGAGTTGCTAGGGCAAGGTTTTTGGTTCAACAGTGAAACTAAATTCAAGGAGGAGAAAAGCTGTATCATATGGCTGAGAAATTCCGAGGCTTCCGGTAAGTATCTATCCAAAACCGGGTAGGTGTAGCACGAGCTCTTAATCTGACCCTCTCCTCTCTTCACCAGCGGCACTAAATGCTGATCTGGAAGTGATGGCTCTCATGCTTCTTGCTGCTGAAGGCAGTTACAGCCACTCACCAGTAGTACAGCTCCTAAGAGTTAACTGTGGTGGCTCAGGGAGTACCTCTGCTGCAGTGTTGCATGTCACGGCTTTGACAGTGGCTAATGGTTTTGCTATTACTTATTTTATTTTGGGATGACAATGACAGATCTTTGTTTTAAATATAGATGTACTCATTCCAGTTAGCTGAAATGTAATGTCTAAACTACTTGGAAGTATCTCTTAAAACACATATGTAAGGGCAAAAGGCTTCTGCATTGTAAAGGAGCAAATTCTGGTACGTGAAGAGAAACACAGGGCAAAGAAAATATATTTAATTGGTTCTAGTAATGGATTCTGACACCACACAAGATGAATATATTTTCACTCCTCTATAAAATCCAGATAATTATCTCTTAAAACAGAAATGTGATTCTGGATTTCGGACAACAGCACATTCAGTCTTGGTCCTGGTTTGACCACTCTGCCAAAGCCCACGCCCGTGTTGCCATCCTCATGTGCCTTTCCAGCCACCATCCCCTCCCCGAGGCTCGAGGTGACAGTTAGTGGAAATGGGTTTGGGAGGAGTCTGGTGCTACAGAGACCTTACCCTCACCGTGCCCCCTGCCCACCTTCCTGTCTTACCGATGTCACCCCACGCGTGGCTCTGTGCGGTTTCTAAGCTTCTTCCATGGAGAGCTCTACGTGCCACCCTTCTGCCTTGAGGGCCACGGTGGTGGCTGGGTGCAGCGCAGATATGCTCAGCAGTACGTGTAAGGCCAAAGGCTCCTTTCTGCCATTGTGCGGTTAATTTATAAAGGACGTGGAGAAAGAGATTGCTTTACAAAACACATTTTTACTAAAATCCCTGGGATGAGGAATTGCCATCAGTATGAACAGACACAGAATAATTGGGTACTAAATGTACAGCATAATTGACTTCCTCTAAAAATGGGGCTTTGAAGGATAATTGCTGATATCTTTTTCTTATATAAAAAATGGTTTGGAGATAATGAATAAATAAAATGGAGGGAATTGAACCTTTTTAAAAATAAAAAGTTCACTAGCACAAAATGTCTTTGAGAACCATAAGTAACTACATGAATAAAGACCATTATTTAACAAGATAATTTATTGTAAGGATATGTTAAATTAGACGTTAAATGACGTGTTACTATACCTAATACTTAAAGTTAGAGCCATGGTATTCTAGATGCTGCCACAAGCCTCAGGAAATGAAGCCGAAACTATTGCTGAGATGGTGAAAACCTCCGTGGGTCTCTCTTTGAGCATGCCGCTCTCAATCACCCTGCTGATAGCAAGGAGACTTGTGGGGAGACTCCAACCCATCTACCTGCTCCCCACTCTGGCCAGGCACAGGTCAGCTCTGGTTCCAGAGCTACAGACCTGAGGCAGGGTGGTGCTGAGCATGGGCTTTGCTCACCCAGGCAGCTGGATCGGGTTGAAGCAATTTAAAATGCAGAAGCGAAGTAAGTCCATGTCCACCTTCTGACACGTGTGCAGGGATGCCCACGGAGTCTCAGCATTTCCCTTCTCTGACTGGAGAATAAAATCCTTTGGAGGTCTGTTTTTCCACGGTAGGGTGTGGTGTAAATCAGCTCCTGTTTCTTTGTATTCAGGAGCTGCTGAAAGAAAAACACGTGACAGGTCCCTTAGATCGTATTTTCCTGCATGTCACAATCACCCGCATTGTTTTGGGGTCTTTGGACTCTGAAAGGAGCACCTAAATATAACTCAAGTCTCCACCACGTAAGCAGCAAACAGATCACTTAAGGGACCAGAACAACACATATTCTTTAGTTGATCCTACAAGTAGCTGTAAATTTGATTCCAATAAGACCCCCAAAATGGCAATAGGTATTAGTGCAAACCCAACACAGACCTTAAATATTTTTTAAAATTTATTTGGTTTGTATTCTACTAAATTTCTTACTTCCCAAAGTGAAGAAATCTATCTAACATCATTTAAACTGGAATAATACTGGTAAAGTTTTCAGTGCACATAACAGTGAGATTTTGTGGTTTACAATTAATTTGACATTAAAAACTGTATTGAATGTCAAATCCAAATGACCTGTGTTATATTGCCAAGCCTGTCCAGTAAAGCTTGTTAGGAATTTTTCAATTAAACATTTTTTTAATACAAAGCCTTTCCTGGAAAAGGTTCAGTCTGGAATTCCAATCAAATGAAAAAGAAAAACAGCGAAAAAGATGTATGGAAAATAGCCAAGGAGTAAGCAGTCATGGCACTTTTCAGGACAAGGGACACTGGTTCATGTTCCTCCTGTATTCCTGAGCTCATTTCTCAGCAATGCTGCTGTAAGAATTAAAAAAAAAAAAAAAAAAAAAAATATTTTAAACATCATCATTATTTATGACAGGGAAATTATTACCTACTCTTCAGCCTCAGTAGCCACGACCACCTGCAACACTGATAGTGTAGTCACAGCGCACATGTGGTACTGCAAATTTCTTTTTATGGAATAAGACTAAACATCAGGCTTGCAGAACAAATCTGGGTCAATTAGGTCTGTGCCCATCATCATTTCATTCCTTTCAAGCACTGCTTTTATGCAGCAGCAAAACAATTCTGCTGTAGTTTCATACTGGTAGCTAATACTCATTTGAATTGTACAACTTCAGATAGAAATCATAGCAGCAGCAAAGCAAATTATGGTAGCAAAGCAGTGGCAAAGTGGTTAATCTTTGCTTATCCACTGTGTCCTTAGAAGATTATATGTGGAGAAGATGAATTTTTTTATTGGTGGTTCCCAAAAGAACCACAGGATAAATACTCGGCTATCTCCAAAGTCTTGCATATTTAATTTAGGGTCAAATCCTTCCACAGCAAGCAGGAACTTAGTATTTGCCTAAATGGAATAACAGATATGAAACAAAAATTATGTTTGATGATTAGATGTAATGATTATCAGCGTGACCAGAACTTGTATGGTTATGTGACTTCAAGAAATAAACATCCAACAGAAATATTTATTTTCAGTCTTCAGTGGCGTGAAAAATATCACCCTTACCTGGGAGAAGCAGGCTTCGCCATAGCAACTCACACTTTTTTCCCCAGCTCAGATCATTCCTCAGGATAAACTTGAGCTGTCTGCAAATGCCACCAAGAATGACCTGAGAGTGTCTCTGGCCACTTTCTCCAACGCAGCATCAAAGGGCAAGAGCAAACCGTGCCTGTGAGTCAGGGAGCGCTGCTCGGAGGAGTTGCTTAAGACGTAAATAATTTGGGCGAGAGACATTCCAGACACCTCACCCTCTCCTGCTACTGCTGCCAAGAGGCCACGTTCTTAAAAATTCAAAGCCACTATTCATATGTTTTGGCTCAATCGTATCAGAGGACAAGGTAGAAAACACAATACATTTCCGAAGCTTAGCAGGAGAAATGTTAAAAGCCTGAGATGCTTTCAGTGGCACGATGTGGTACAGAGCGCCTCAGCACCTGCTGCTGTTGACAAAAGAAATGAAGAAACTCTCTGTATTCTCCAAGTGGGATCATAGCCTGGATGTTTCCCAGAAAGAAAAATCACAGAAAATACAGGGGTAGGGGTAGCCTGTTACGCCCCCGTCCCTGCTGCAGGGAAGGATAAACTATACCTAAACCATTCTTAGTAGAGAAATATCTATTAAATCAAAGCCAGATGCGTTCCCTCTTCGATGTCTATCCCACAGGCTTCCCAGTCGGGGTGGGATGCTGTTGGATATCTCTGCGCCTGACGACAGGGAGAGGGAAGGGGCTGATCTGGCAAGGCTTTTCTTCTCGGCACTGAAGGGAAAGCCTGGGTAGGGGGGCAGAAACAGCTCCTGCCATGCAGGCAGCCTCCCCGGCAGCAACAGCGCAATCCCTTTGCAGCCCCCTCCTGTTTCCTTCATCCCAGCTTTTTCTTTTCCCATTGTAGGAGGATGAGACACTGACACTGGTTTTGGCATTGTGGCACCTGTAAACACTGCCAGAAGCCAGGAAAATCTGGGCATGGCGGGGGTGGGGGCTTTTGGAAGGGCAACTCCAGCTCTCCAACACCTCTTCCAGCACCTCAAAACACCCCTGAGCTCCTCCACCCCCAGGAGCCCACCACAAATTGCCCTTCTTTGTCCCTTGCAGCCCTCCAGTGACATCCTTCCTCACTGCAGGCTCCTGCGTGTGAGCTCCAGCCTGGCATCCTTGTCCATCCGGGAATGCCCGGTGCATCCCGCAGCACCCCTTCCTCCCCCCGCAGCCCAGCTCACCGCCTTCCAAACGCTGCGATGCCCAGTCCTCACCCGGCAAGGTCTTTAGTCTGACCATGTCTCGTACGAGTACCCAGGGCTGTGCTCTGAGCATGGTACATTTATTTCCCTATCAGACTTGTACAAAAAGCCCATTAACAGAGACATATGTCTGCACTTCCATAACACCTTATCTAACAGAGACAATCTTTTCTCTTAATAAAGTGTGCATGGCACAGCCATTAATAGTGAAGGCTCTGCAGCACCACTATTTGTTTTCAGAATGCGTTAACACTTACTTCTACATTTCCAGTGTTTGCTCCTCTATCCACTCTACCTTGTGTTTGAGCTTTGGCTGAGCACAGGAAACGGTTCAAACGATTATTCATCTATTTGGACAATCATGGGGAGCCTCTCCATAGCTACAACTGAAACCAGTCTGTCTTATTTTTCACTTCTATAATTTCGATCCCACACAATGAGTTCAACGTGGAGTTTTAATCCAATATTACCTCCAGATTCAGAGAGAGAAATAATTCAGCTGTCTTTAAGCTATGTTTAAATAGCACAAAGGAAAAGGCAGCAAAAACTGGTTTAAGGTTTGCATTTCCAAGTAACATTCCTTTATCTACCTCAAGCTTCTTAAAAATTCATGCTCAAGGTATACTTGGCAGTGGTTTTATAATTACAAAGCTATTAAGTTTTTGTAGGAAAAAAAGTGAAACTTTTTTTCCTAATTAGCTAATCATAAATTTTTCAGGAAAATAGTCTTCTGCTAGAAAATGATGGTCTGAAGAGGTGAAGTCTTCAGCAGGAGTATGTTGATTATATTATATTTTCTTACAAAAATCACTATATCTCCCCAGTTAATTAAGTCTGTCCTTTCGTAGCAAATCCACTTCTGTGTGTGGGTAACTCACATCCTTCCGCCTACCACCACCTTTGTAGATGCCGCACACTGGGTGCCAGGAAATCAAGAAGTTAAAAATACTCATGGCCCCATCAATCCCATTCTGAAAAGTTGAGAAAAACTTCTGTATCATTATTTCTCAATGAAATATCTGAATTCAGTGGAAAATGTTTCTTTATAAGGGAATCTTTATCAGCTTGGAGAAATTCTTATGAAACAGATTCCTGACCTCTCCAGCTAATGCGATATAACCGTAGTTTAGACTTGTGATGCATTTTCCCAAAAACTAACTAGAACCTGTCAATATTAGCCACCTATTGCAGACATGAGAAGGCCAAACTGAGGATACATTTATAATAATGACAGCTCTTCACTGCAAAGGAGGTACTCATATTTGGACCCACGATTATACTGTTGTGTTACAAAAAAACCCCAGAGTCACAAGCAAACTGGTGAAGTAATTTACTGCTTAACAGCAAAGTCATCATTGGGTATGTTTTCCTCAGTGCACACAAGCCATGCCTTCTGCTTGCAAAACCCATCGTAAAGATACAAAATTATTTTTCTCAAGCTGTTTTATAATTCCACATGAGATGCATATGTTCCAGGTGGGTTTTAGACATTAAAGGGAAATAAAAGGCTTAGCAAAAAGAACAAAGCGGCTGTATTCAATGTACAGAACAAACAAAAGCCTTTCCACACCCATTCAGTCACACAGCCCCATACACACATGCATCGACAGCAACTAAATTTCCTGTCACAAGGTGTTTCTACCTGCTTTTGCAAGCTGTTATGAGGACTCTTACTTAAAATTGATATTTGATATCTGATATCAAGCTGGCAAAAGGCTCCTCCAGCTTTTAGATTCAAAGAAAAATCCTTTATGCAGCCATCAAGGGTGAGAGCAGAGTCTACAGGTCTGCGTTATCTAAGTTGACTTAGTGAGCTTATTAGCAAGAACCTGAATGATTCTTGAATACCTGAAGCACAGCAATAGCTGTCTTCCTCCCTGACCTCTACAACCACAGTGTGACAGGCAGGGAGGGAAAAGGGAGTAAGACAAGAAATTGGTGAATCTCCAGTGGGAAAGGTTTTCATTGCTAAATAAGAGTGAGAAACTGGAAACTTGGAAGTAAAGACAGGAGACCTTACAAGATAAGATGATCTTCTACCTTCCCAATGAGCAGAGAGCTTTGTCTACCATTCCCTATACCCATAACAGATGCCTTAGCGCACTTCTTAAGGGGATTTGCTCCCAATTTGCTCTCTATCCTTTCACATGTTCCTGAAATAAAACTTTAAAACAGACACCCCATGTCCTTTGCTTAGCAGTACTCATAAAGGAGTCGTTTCCAAGGAAGTTTCAACAGAGACCCATTGCTCCTCCATTCTAATGCTGTATTATCCATTGCGTCTCAGTCACTGTTTCTGGAAAGTGTGAACATAACCTTGGTAGTGTAAAATTAAAAAATAAAAAAATTTGCATATCTATATTTAAAAACACTATTAATTTTGTGTTAGATTCTGAAGATGTTCTTGGGCACCTTTTGTGTGCGCCAAGGCTGCACCTTTACTATATACTGTTATTCCCACACTTCCCTCTGGACTCTGAAGCTCAGAGATGGACAGGAGTTGCAGTCTTGAATTTTTATATCAAGGGACTACAGGGGGAAGCACATGTGAATAACGACACAAAACAGGAATGCAAGGAGAAAGGAGTCTGCAGCACATTCCCATTTTTCTGTCTGCCTTTGAGGCATCTGTTGTTTTAAGAGCACAGTTGCCTCGAGCTCCCAGTGGAGTCAAGAGAGAGTGAGGGGCACTCCTGAGCAGGGACACCCCATATCTGAGCTGCCCCGTCTCCCTTCTCCAACAATGCACTCCGTGCCTACAATGTCATTTGGTTCAGTGCAGTGTACAGCTGTAAAGCAAACCCTCAGGGTTTGTTTATGCTGTGTGGTTTGATTCTCAGAGCAGTTTTGGTGTATGCGAGTTGGGTTCATTTGGGAACTGGACCCAACAGCACTCCCCAAAGCTTTTTACTGGAGCACTGCTCCAGCTCCCACTTTCTCCGCCTTTGGTCCTGCTCCCCAGCACCTGCCATCTCTCCTTGCAAAGACCACAGGGGCATCTCTGGTTGCTGAGGTCCTTCATGGTGTGGGAAGGACACTTTTGGTGGGAATGGTGATCTTTGAAGGGGACGCAGCCCTCTGCCTGCTGTCCTGTGTGGGGCAGTGGAAGCCATTTCTGCAGCTCTCCTGGAGACACTGCAGGCTGCAGTGTGCTGGTGTCCCATCGTGAAGCTCGAGGAGTGCAGAATTTTAATAGTGTTTTAGGATAGACGGGTGATTTCTTCCAAAGGGTGAAAAGAGGAGTGAGGCAGATGGGACTTGCAAGAGGGCACAAAGCAAGCCCGTTGCTTGTGAGACTCATTCCCTGCTCCCAGAGCCTGAACAGCTTTACAACACCCTCTGTCTTTCTGTTCCTGGCCAGGTTTCCCATCACCAGCCCTTTCTCCTGCCACCTCCATGCAGCCCAGCAGGCAAGTGCCCTTCTGTGTCCCACACACGTGGGATCACCCAAGCAGCCCCTGCTAATTGCATTCCCCTAAACAATCCATTTCACCGAGGCCCAGGAAGGGCATCACAGGACTGAGCATAAAGATGTGGGCTTGCAAAAGGGTGGAGTAGGTAATGTGGGCTTACTGAGGTGGCTTCTCTAAAATGAGTGAGAAATACTTGGGGATGTAATTCAGTCCTCTCACATCTTTATGTGAAAAAGCCTGGGGATGAGCATTCAAAAGCTGCAAAGAGATGCCCTCAGGTTCAAGGGAAAATACGAGGCGTGAAGATAGGTAGAGAAATTCTGCAACTCTGATGAGGGAAAAGCCGTCGCCTAAGGAGTAATAGCCACAGGATGATAAGATTATGTTGGGTTCTGTCATTTTCCTTAGGAAGAATCTTACTCTGTGAAGGATGGTAAGTTCAAAGTTGTGAAAAAATGTCTTCTTCAATGAAGCATCAAAATACGAGTTTCCTTAGTTATAGGAGATTAAAATCAAGAGGACCCAAAAGATTCCTTTCCTTGGAGAATAATAAAAAAAGAAAAACAGTTCTGCAGGAAAATATTTGGCACTCCTACGACTGTACTGTTAATATTACAGATTATATAAATAATTTATTATGTAAATAGCTATTTAAACTAAATAAAAAATCATTGTAATTTATTATGAACACTGTATGTGTAACCATAGATATGCTGCCAGTTTCACTCTGTTTGAATAACCAAGGCCTGAATTAATAAACGATCGTAAGCGATATTGTTGACTGATGCGCCTTCCATTTTGGAGGCTGGCATTAGCCAATTTGGCCTTAAATGAAAGAGAAATAATTTTCAATCTACATATCCGTTCTGTTTTGTTAGCAGATTGTCTACTTGTGTTTGCAGATCAGCACGAGTTCCCGATGACAGCTGACTCACACATACTGTAAACCAAGAAATATCAAGTAAAATGGTGTTTGGCAGCAAAGTAACTAAAACATATAACCATTTAAATATTGACACTTGACTTTTGTCATATGAGCAGCCACATATTTTTTTATGGGTCTTTTTCTTTTAATGATAAATCTAGATTGCTGAAGGTCTTATCAGTGAGCAGTACTTTGTCTACCATGGAGATGCCTTCAACGCTCTAGATGTCAAAAGTGTCGTGGAAATGATACAGATATTTTTTGCTGAAGTTGTTAAAACTGAAGTAGAAGCAAGGCGTCCTCACTGCATGCACCGCAGTGATACTGTTTGGCTTCTGCAGGCTCTGTTAGAGGCTACAAGCTCCTGCTGTGGGCAAAAGCAGGGGCACAAAGTGGGGCACTGCGGGCACTTGCTGAAGGCTGAAGACAGCAGGAGGTGCCCCTGCAGCATGGCATCCCAACAGCGGCAAAGGAGACGCTGGCTCGTCATGTAGAGGGGTGAGCTCTCCAGTTCCTACCAGGTGCTGTACCAGCTTACCAGAGCTGCCCAGCATCACAAAGCCGCTCAGGCTTTGCTGGCCCTTCCCTTGTGCTGAGCACCCATGGTGTGCTTTCCAGAAGTACAGCACCAGTGCTCTCAGTCCAGGTTTTTCAAAGCTTGATGGTGCAACCAGAACAGCAGCATCCACGTTAGGGGGAACTGAGGGGAGCCTGCAGCTGCTCGGACTGGCCACCAGACCAGTGGGGTTCTCTAACAAATGATCTGCTTTTACTTCAGAGGTGGAAAACATAAGCAGAAAGAATAAAGTATTACATAGGGCCTCCGAGTTCAATAGGACCTGTTATTCAGATACAGCTAATGTATGTAAGGTCATGCTTCCAAAGCAGGGGTAATTAAATACCCGTTATGAGCATTATGCTTTTACAGATTGCATTTATTCTTATATCTTGTTAATTTATTAACATTTTTGCAAAGAAGTTATTCAAGATAGTTTTATGCATAAAGAAAAGTTTCATACTCCATTAAACAAAAAGATTTTCTGAACTCTATTTTTGGTTCAAAAGCAGGGAAAGTGGATACACAAATTTGAACTGAGTTGTCAAGCCTCTTAAGATGCCTAAGAAAATATTTCTGACTTGAATGTGTTATAGGAAAATGATTTTAACTAAACTGTTTTCTGATGGGAGTTAGATTCCGTGACATGGAAAATTAGTTAATTTATTTTAGTTTTTCTGGATTATTCATTGTGGTATTCTAATGTTTTCTCCTGACATTTCAAAGAAATTGACATTTCTTTCAATTTAATGTAAAAACTTTTAATAAAGCTAATGCCCAAATCCAAAATAATATTTGTGATTTGTCAAAAAGTTTCTTCCTTGGTTTTGAGTCGGTGAGAGCTGAAATTTTGCCAGCCAAGCAACCAATCAACCAACTAAAGAAAGCAATTATTTTCACATCCTTAACTTGGAAGAGTAACAGGAAAACCATTAGCTATGTAGCTCAGTGGTAAAGAATAAATGCTAATCAATCTGGTGAAGTTTATCACTTCTCACATGCTTCACATATGTTTGTTGACATTTTTCTGTTACACCAATGACATTTCTTGCCATTCCAGAAATTAGAAGGTATCATACTCCATTAAAACTGTACATCAGTTAGGCATCCCAGGCATCCTCTTCTGAATTTACCTTTTCTTTTCCTGTAAAATATCACTCTGTGGCTGTAACAGTGTAACCACAACCACCAAAACAATGTCACATTAAGTCAACCTTGAGTCTAAATCATTCAGTACTGTATTAAGATAATTGTCTCAAAAGATGGAGGCTTTGAAGAGCTACTAATAAAAATGAAAGACCTGTTGCTGTTCTGAGCCAGAACTACTGTTGTTTCATTTCCTAATAGGGCTTAGTAGTAGCTCTTCTGATTAAATGGATCTTAATAATTAGAACTTTATTGATGATAGCTCAAAAGGCTTCACTGAGAGGTGGAGATCAACCAGTGAAAACAACTTGCAGAAAAAAACCTGTATTCAACTATTTTCCTAACTGCTGCAGATTCTAGGCTACTGTATGTTTAAGTTTAAAAATTATTTTCAAGTACAATATTGACTTCCAAAACACTAAAAAAAGTGCACTTTCTATACTCTTCGCATTTTTGTTTTTCTCAGTCTGTGTAAAAGGTTTATACAGAAGGATTTTGTTTAAGTTTTACAGTCTCAGGCAATTCTAAAATACCTGGTGGGCATATCATGCTTTTCTGGTTGTCATTACTGCTGACCCACACAGGCTTTTATCACATTTCAGAGCTATGCTTTGGGCTGTCCTGTGCTTCTGGCCTCCTACAAGAAGCAGAGTAGACATAAACGTCCTTGAGGAAGAACACTGGCATGTCTCAAATAGGTGCTATTTTTCTTCTTATTTTTTGTTTATGCTTGGAGATAGAAAATAGCAGCGTCCCTTTGCAAGGCAGCACTGTTTTGCTCGGACTGAGCGAGCAGGCTACCAGTTGCTCTGTGGTGCAAAGCTGCCACGACCTCACAGGCTCTTCAGTCTCTGTCATCCTCAGGTATCACATAGCCTGAGCACACCAGGAACAGAAACAGGAGCAAGAGTAGATCAGAAATCATGTTTGTCAGAGTTAGGCTCATCTGTAAATGCTACTTTTTCTGAGAATGTATCTACAGTGTGTACAACATGTAGTTAAATGAAAGACAAGGGTTTAGTCATTGCTTCTAATAGGATTATTTTTTTTGCCCAGCTGCCAAGGAAACTGAACTTTGCTGCAACTGCTTTTTGTTTCCATGAAAACTATAGCACGGTCATCTTCACATGGTTTAGGAAGATATGATAAGGGATGTATATGAAAACACTGTTTTCTTTTTCTCATGCCTCTAATGTCAATATGCTGTGTGAGGGAGGAAGTTGAGAGGAAATTGAAGTTTTCCTCTGAAAGATCATAAATCTAGATCTGTTACTTATTAATGAACTCCATATAGCTCTAAATTGCTACTAGATTTTCTGCGTAGAAAAGAGCATGGTAGGGAGTCAGGAAAGCATGCGGGCAGCAGGCGATCACAGACGTGACCAGTGCACTCTCTCCTTTGGCTTGCTAAGGTGCCTGGTAGACCTATTGAAAGAGCAGAAAATTTTGGTGGACCCAAAACTACTTGGTCTACATTCATTACCACATTGGTAGCAAAACCAGAAATGTTTTCCACTTAGGGCATTTCCTCAGAGGAAAAAATATTCTCTGCCTGCAACAGGCTGCCCAGAGCAGCTGTGGATGCCCCATCCCTGGCAGTGTCCAAGGCCAGGCTGGATGGGGCTTTGAGCACCCTGGTCTAGTGGAAGGTGTCCCTTGGGATGGGGTTTGGAACTAGATGACTGTTAAGGTCACTTTCAAGCACACCCATTCTATGATTCTATGAAGATCGGTTTGCTGTATCAGCTGCTGGATTTCTGAGTGCTGGCACTTAGCCCATGGTCCTCTTTGTGGAAGCTGTTGAAAGAAATCGTTGTAAAGACAAAGCAATTTTGTACAGATTCGCACATCCTAGCCAAAAAAACCCAGAGTTTCAGGCCATAAGTAGCTATTTAAATAAGCTGTATAATATCCACAATTGTATAACCCCAGTATGTCCTATTACTGGGAATTACAGCCTTGGTGCCTGTGAGAAATTTGTCTGGAATGGCTGAAATGCAATAGGATGATCTTACCTGGGATGTAGATGGAGAAACTGCATTTTTGTGTTTTGGTAAGAGGTACTGAAATCAGAGGCTTAATGCTGGGTCATACAATGACTATTTGAGTGCCTAAAGCATAGATTTGGTTGATGAAGAGAGCCACACAGAAAAGATGAAACAGTCAAATACTGTGAAGCATCTTGCAACCTGGACCGTGGGAGGTTCCCAGCTCTCTCCTGCTGGCCAGGGATGGCCTTAGTTGTTCTGGAGTTACTAAATGAGTAAGCTGCCTTGAAGTGTCAACATTTTGTTATTTTCTTTTCTTTTGTCCATACTTAAAACACACTATAT
This sequence comes from Falco punctatus, assembly GCF_963210335.1. Taxonomy (NCBI): domain Eukaryota; kingdom Metazoa; phylum Chordata; class Aves; order Falconiformes; family Falconidae; genus Falco; species Falco punctatus. The sequence goes on from NC_137584.1 coordinate 84,388,316, forward strand.
TCACCCACCTGACCAATTTGGTTAAGAAGCTGGAGCTGGTATGACCACCCCTTCAGGACAAAGAACCGTGTCTGGTTTATCTGAATGGTATTGATTTAATTGCTTAGTAGCAGGACAGGATGTCCAGGTGTTACTAAGGAAATTAACATCTTGAATGTATGGTGTGCCTCCTTCTTGCTTTTGCAGTGCAGATGTAGCCTTTGATTTTTGCTTCTAGCTCAGCTGTGATCATCTTGGTTTCATCCTCTTCTTCCCACTCACCATCCTGCTATCCCTTTCTTCCACCATCAGTCTCGGACAGAAAGCTGAGCTGAAGTATTGTTTTAGTCTTGGTTTACAGTTTTAGTCTTTGATTCTGCTTCTTATTTCCTTGACTTCCAGAATTTTATACTCTCTTTTGTAATTTCTAATTCATCTAGATTTTTCTTTTTCTCAGTTGACCCTAATACATCTTGACATCTAAGTCCCAACCATTTGCCAACAATCCTTTTTCTGCTCCTTAGGCTCTCTTCTTAGATCTCACATCTGTTTTAGGGGAGAAGAGAATGAAGGGAACAGGAATGAAGGTAGAGGAGAGGAAGATCTCAGGCTTTACCAAAATGTTTCTTCCTTTTGCTTCACATGCAGGTTAATTCTGTACTGATCAATGTAGGTAGTTGACTAAAATGGATTAAAACAGAAAGCAACCAAGAGGCACCAAACAAACAAAACAAAAAAACCTATGAGAATAGCAAACTGTGTGATTACTGGTTGCTCAGTTCTGCTTTATACCTGGTTACAATAGTGAATTTACATTTAAAGTGGCATTACATGTTGTCAGTCACATTTTTTAGACTGTACATCTTGCATTTAGTGATTTTACATAGATTCTTTATCAGAATTGTTTCTTAAATATATCTCTCTTCCTTTGGATGGTTTTTACTATTTTTCCAGATCTGCCCTCATTTTAAAGAAAATTAAAAGTGAAGGAAAAAAATAAAATAAAATCTGAACTTTCGTTGTTAGATAGTCAAGCTATCTGGAAACAAACTTCTTTGCAAGGATTGCTTTCAGACAGTTGAATACTGCTGTCTTTTGGAATTATCCATTAAAACTTAATTACTCCAACTGACCTTATATCTCAAAGATGGTTAACGCTTTTGTATTTAAACAGTTTATTGCAAAATAAGATGGTATAATCCACGATGTGTGAAAAGCAACCTTGCCACTTGTATCGAAATACTCAAAAATACTAGCTGAATAAAATCAGACATCTGTATTAATTCGTGTAGCTTTTGTACATGGACTGGTCTTTCATGCAAACTACTGTTCTGAATCCCAGTCAGCAAAGCAACAGATTTATTTTTCCATAGGTGAAAGCTAGGTGATATCTGATGAAATGCATAATTAGCCTGGCAGTATCTCATCCATGCTGAATAATCAAAGGCATAGTATCTTAAGCCATGCATGTGTGTGAAAAATATTTTATTGCTCAGCCCCCTTAGTACCTCCTAAGGTGATAAAATCAATTTTGCTCTGCTGTGGTTGAGATGTACACAGGTTTCTAAACGATTTCATTTTCTAGGACTCTACAGCACTCATTCTCTTTTCGTTGCATAGAATTCATTCTAGTAAATTTGATCAGCAGGCTTCATCCTACCTCTTCACTCAAGAGCTTTTGCTGTGTCATCCAAATATCGTAAGATGAATAGTCATCGTTTGCTCCAGTAGTAGGGAATTTGCTGGAGAGTTTTCAAACAGCTCAGAAAAAATACCTCTGACTTCACTCACTTTTAGGAGGAGAAAACCACAGCAGGAACCCTAGCAAAGATCACTGTAGAAAGTATGTAAGTTTTTCAGCTGGGGAAACTGTAACACAAAAAAGCTTAAGTGACTGCACAGCAAAGGGGGAGATAAATATAGAAGAAAAAGGAAATTCTACTATTGATAATCTAAGTCCAGTGTTTTAGTGATTCCACTTCTCTCTTAAAACTGAAAAAACTGGGGTTAAAAATTAACTGTCCACTAAGATGAATAAGAGAGGATCATGTACTATGTCACACTTTTTTTTTTGTTCTCCTTAAAGATTTAATAAGACATCATGAGAAAATTCATTTTCTCCTGCTGTAAAATTATATAGCACTTGATACAGTTAACTATAGAGCAACATCACAACTAGGCCAGTACACAAATGTTAAAAATATGTATTTGTTTACAGGTTCTTAACACCATTTCCTAATTCACTGGCCTTGTTTTCTTAAACCATTTCAGCCTCAGCTCCTCCTCTTGCCAACATTGCTGATAAACTCGGAGACTCGGGGGTTTTTACAGGTCTTTATTGAGTTATGTAGAAGAATTGAAAAACTGGGATAGAATTCTCAGCCTTCTTACCATTTTAGCTTGTTGAGGACTAAGATTTATATTCAGATTGATTTTCAGTTATAACAGATCTACAAGTCAATAATGAGGCTGATAAAGTACGGTTTCAGACCAGTAGGATACAAAGAAGCCTGTGTTAGTGAGCAATTTGGATCCAAGTGTCAGGCTGTGCTTTTGAAAAGAGAAGAGAGAATCACTGCAATCAAGTGAACGAAGCTTTTACAGTTACTCTCTTAATTACCACAGAATTAATTAGCAATGACTACCTGGTTTATTAGTTTGTTTTTCTCATTTGGAAACAAACACATGCGTTTGGTTGCGGGTTGTGAAATTTTATTTGTGCTGGTACATGAAAGAAATTTTAAACTTCGGCTTTGTAAAGTGTATGATCCTTTGGAAAAATTCTTCTAAGCTTTGTAAGCAAAACTCCTGAAAAACTAAGCTCTAGCAAAATACAACATGTGATAAATGTTTGAGTGACACGTGATTAAATTAGCAAATTGGTACTGGGTTCTGAAGATGCTTCTGGACCAGGCAGAAATGAGTGTGGCCACACACTTACATGTTTCAGATCCATCGGGCAGCAGTGAAGCACCTGATGTCAGGCTGTTGTGCGCAGTATAGGCTCCTGTCTGTCTATACGTATATCGGGCAAGCGGGCCCTCCCATCCCCCCGCCATTTCTCGGTCTGATGCCAGTGATCCTCATGGACAACCATCACAATATCTGAAATGAGAGAAAGGTCTTTCCTGTTTGATTTGCAAAAAGTACATCTTAGTAGTTTATCTCCTATGTGCCACTTAAATGCAGAAAGAAGTGGACTAAGAGAAGCCTGTAGAAGACCATAGAATCCAGCCCTCTTTTTTTTGGATATAGGATCAAATACCCACATACTGCCTTGGTCAGAAGCATGTCTAACTTCAGTGTAGTAGGAAAGGTGAAGGGAAAATGGGCAGTACGCAGTACCCTAATAACTGATTTCAGCATTTCACATTTTATGCATTTTTGAACACACATTTTAAAAATACTAGTAAAAGTGCTACCCTTTTTTTTTTTTTTTAATAATGGTATGCAAGTAAATACACTTCAAAATATATGAGTTAATTTTCTTTCACTGCACCTTAAAGTATATACGTGTGTATATATATATATATATATGTGTATACCATTTACTTAGGTTACACAACTTTGACTAGGTTTTCTTACTCCTGTAGAAACTCAGCCTCGTTCCATCTTTGTCAGTGTATAAACAGATCCTACATTCACCAGCCAACTAGGCAATCTTCAGAATAAAACTCATAAACTGACTGCGATGGCATAGACCTCTCATATACTGAAGCAAAAAAGCAATCACATCTGTCTGGGTAAGTCAAGCAAATGAAGACCTGAAAACCATTGAAAAATAGTCACTTGTTAGTCTCCTTGCGAGTCATCCCATCTCATTTACTTATTTTCTTTTCCTTCTATAGCTCAGTTTTTCTAGGCCCTTTCAGCAAGGGCTGACATATTTCCTCATTCTAAAGCTTCCTTTTAGAGTATCATGTAATTCTGTGGTTACAAAACCCCCACAGGTATACCTGCTTGGTTTTTTAAGATTTATCTTTAATTGTCAAAAATGTAAATTAATTTTCAAGGGTCACGATGCTACTGAATCGAATTCCACTTTCGTTAATTTTTGAATGTACACTGTACTATGTACACTGGTGGGGATTAAGTCCGTTTTTGTTTGTTTCTAAAAACTTAAACTTTCTGGCTGCTCTGAATATATAAATAGCAAAAGAAAAAGAAGGGGGTGAAATTAAAAAAAAAAATACTGTCAGAGGATGGAATTAATGCCTTTTACAGGGTCACCCAACAGTTACAGGCTCAGCAGAGGACACAGGTCCTTCATCAGGTGTGTGCCTAAACATCTCGCTAACTGTTCAAGTGCACAGGCCTGTCTATATGTTCCAGTTCCCTATTGGGAAGTGCTCCTAGTGCACTTCCTGCAGAATTACACAGATGCCACAATGGAAATGTACAAAGACACGTTATGAGGTTAATTGGCCACAGGCATTATGTAGGGTTTTCTAGGGAAAATAATTCTTGAGATATTGAATAGTGAAGAAAGTGATTAATTCCTAGAGGATATCCCTATTTTCCATGTAAAATTTCCTGTGGGAAGACTGTTTCACATACATTTTTGTCTTTGAAATAAAAATCAATTTGATAAATGTTATCTTTCCTTTTCCTGTATTTTTTTAATATTCCCTTTCTCCCCTTCCAATGTTTCATACTGTGTACTATGGTACTGTAAGGGTACTCTTTACTTCCTTTTAAATTTTCCTACTTTCAACTAATTCTTCATCTATAGAAAAGTTGCAGAATGCTACAGAGAATGAAAGGGTGGAAGGGAAAAGCATTTTTTTCATCATTTTTTTTATATTTAGCCCATGTTGATGCACAACCCACTTTGTACAGTTGTTACTTCCTCCCCTGCCATACACTAATACATGCACAAAATGCTTTAAAAGGCATTTCAAACAGTGCTTATAGGGAACTGGTATTTAATATCTAAGCTGTGATTTTTAAAACTAGAATTTTTTCATTCAGTCCTGGCATCTGATTTACAGACATTTGTACTATACAGGTCTTGCATTAATTGCAACCACTCACAAATACAAGAAAACATGAACTTTCTAGATTGTGATTAAATTCAAGTTTAGAGCAGAAAAAAAGGTGATGTGATAGCTCTCTTTACTGTGTGATAACAGCACAGACAGTTTTCCCTTTTGTACCTAGTGGTAACTTAATTTCACGGTCTACTGTGTAACTACACTGTACAGACTACTAGAAAGCAAGTGAAAGATTAAATTATCGATGTCAGCATGTTCCTCATACAGATATTTAGAGAGAAAGAATTACTTGAGAAAACAATTATTCCCTACTAATATCATGAAGGCAAATTTATTCTCTAAGGCATAACTTTGGAAGCACAATAATTCTGAAGTTACATGAGAAGCATGCACCCTAATTTTTTCACTTGCTTGAAGGAAAGTATGTCTCTCACTTGCCTTACTCAGGGAACCTCTAGGCTACAAATGGGATCCCAAAATCACAGAAAGGGTGAGGCTGGAAGGGATCTTTGGAGGTCATCTGGTCCATCTCCACTACTCAAGCAAGACCACCTAGAGCAGGCTGCCCAGGACCATGTCCAGATGGTTTTTTAATATCTCCAAGGATGGAGACTCCACAACCTCTCTGGGCAACCTGTGCCAGTGCTCAGTCACCCTCACATTAATAAAGCGTTTCCTGATGTTCAAACAGAACCTCCTGTGTTTCAGTTTGTGCCCATTGCTTCTCAGCCTGTCACTGGGCACCACTGGGAAGAGCCTGGCTCTGTCCTTTTTGTGCCCTCCCAGCAGGTATTTAATTGCATTGATGAGATCTCTTCTGAGCTTTCTCTTCTCCAAGCTAAAGAGTGCCAGCTCAGCTTTTCTTCATAGCAGAGATGCTCTAGTCCCTTCATCAACTTGATGGCCCTTCATTGGACTCTGTCTAGTACATCCACGTTTCTCTTGTACTGGGGAGTCCAGGACTGGACACAGTCCTCCAGATATGGCTTCACCAGTGCTGAGCAGCAGGGAAGGATCACCTCCCTTATCCTGGTGGCAATACTCTTCCTAACACATCCCAGGATACCATTAGCCTTTCCTTGGTGCTAGGGCATGTTGCTGAGGCAAAGGCGGCATTCGGTACTTCTGCCTTTTCCATGTTCTGTGTACCCAGGTCCCACATCTTGTAGAGCAATGAGTCCACATTGTCCCTCATTTACCTTTTGTCACCTATGTACTAGTAGAAGTCCTGTGTGGGATGTGAGCTAAACCAGACTAAATTCCTTCTGCAGTATTTTGGGCTTTATTGCAAAACACTGCTTCCAAAATTCCATCCCCCCCCCAAATGATTTACCATATTTGAAAAACAAATCTAAGTTCTACTGCCTTTTTGTTGCATGCTTCCAACAGGGGATGTAATAAATACCAGAGCAAAATTCATCCTCTTCTGTACCTCTTATTGTGTAAACACAGAGATTGGGAAAATCTCACCACTAGCTATGTAAAAATGCCTTTACAACTTTCATTATGGTTTATACAGAGGTGCCCTAGCTCAGAAGGCCACTAAAAAAATAAACGGATCTTGGTAGAAAAAATTCATTCAGCTGAAACCTGGTGTGTTTTTAATTCAGCTCTGCCTAGGACTGTTTATTTGCCAGGTCATGATCAAGTTCGTCAAGGAAGTCCTAGCTGAATGGAGGCGAGCAGGTTGCTGTTAGCTACCATTTAGCAGGATGGCTCCAGCTGAAGCATGTCCTTGGCTTCCTCCTTCCAAATCCAGGTGAACAGTTTCAATTATCCATGTTGCAAGTTTTTAGCAATGTTTGCTATACAAGGGAATGTGTGTAAAATGAGATGCATCCTAGTTAGCTAAGAAATTGATTTCAGTAATGGAATATATGTTTGTTTAAAAAATTGAATAAATATTTGTTTGCTGGCAGGTATTTCTGTTGTTTGCTAAGAAGGTAGGGAACTTTCTGTCTCATTAACTTTGTGCGTAAGAAGATCATGAACACAATTGCATAACCTTGGAGTTTCTAACTGAAACGTGAGTTTTCAGTGGTGTAGATCTCTATCTGAAGTATGAGCCAAAAAATAAACTTCAGCTTTATCTACTAGAACTCCCCCAGTTTCAGTCTTACTGGGGAAGATGAGACATTGGTGGCCTGTTTGTTTTTCATGGCAAGGTTTCTGAAATCTGGGGTCCGTAGGTCTTTATTCCTAGGTAGGACTAAGCTACATCTGGAGTTGTATTTGGTAGAGTAAGAGTCTGAATATGCAGCAGCCTTAGGGATCCACCTCCCTTGATCATGGAAATTAAAACATAAATTACCTAGCAATGGACCATGACAGAAAATCTGGACCAGCAGCAGATGACCTGGACCCCACCCACTGCTTTTTCTCATCATGACAACTGCCACTGTCAGAGGAACAGAGAGACCATTATAAAAAAAAAAATGCATTTGGGTGTAAAAGAGAATGTTTATTGCCCTTAACAAGAAGCAAAGAATAAAATGACCCATTTAGTCATAAGCACAAAGAATGCTGGACTTCAAGGTGTGAACAATCCTGCACAGTTTTATAATGTTTAATATCTGATGAACTGAGAGCCAAAACCAGCTGGATGGTTGTAGAGAGACTTTATAGACATTGACTCTCATAATACCATGGTATTAGTTGATGGTAACAGTGACAGTGCATTCTAAGATTAAAGTACAGGACAATGTAAATGTAATGTCCCATAAAGTCATTATGGAAATACTGTATTGCATAGACAATGAACTCAACATAATCACATCTGGGTGCTGCTTAATTACACCACAACAACTTTAAACATCTAAGTGCTATATGGTGACTTTTCCTTTCATGATTTCTTTTGTCTTTTCTAATTTCTGTTTTCTTTTTTTTCCCCTTAAGTGTCTGTTGAATTCTGAATGAAGGTTAAGGAAACTCCAGCACCTATGGGCTACCTTTGGCATCAGTTCCCTCACTCTGACATGGCTTTTGCAAAGCCTAAATTGGATGAAACAAACACCAGAGAAGACACCTGTCACAGGTAAGCCAGTTTTACCTTTTTTCGCTGTTATAATTTCATTTAAAAAAGGCAAAACCTGTTCTTTTTCCTTTTCTCTCTTATTCTAAGTAATGGTTCAAATGCCAACTAAAAGCACTTAGCTAACCGTAGCCTAAACAACAGGTATGATTTTGTTTTTCTTTTTAAGTCCCTGAATGCATAGTGAGTTTATTCCTACCCTATGGAATAACTGAGCAGCATGCAGTCTGTTGTTTTGTGGATTTTCATATGCCAGCCTGAAAAATGACATCCCTTGCAATTACTGCGTGAAGATACTGTGGTATTTGCTGTAAGTAAAGGATTTGTTCCCGTGCCTTTGTGGAAAGTTTCTTTATTCCTTTGAGGAGTTCTAAGCTGGCAGGTTTTCCAAAACTGACTGCCTCACAGCTGCGTTATAAATGTTTCCCTACACCCAAGGAACCAAACCACCACTGTGCAGTCTAGATACTCTAATGATAATACTTGCTATAAGAGCATGTTTTAGTTATCACAACATTTACCGCATTTCTAACAATATTAATGATTTAAAATCTTGACATGTTCTGAACATATATTACAACATATTACAAAACTACTAACTGGAAAACATAAAGACCTGTTTTGTGACATGGTAGATCTAATACCATACTGTTCTGCAGCCAAATCTCACTTCTTTATCAAGAAAACTTAAGCAAAGTGATGTCAAACATTATCAAATATGAGCTCTGGTAAAATGCAGGTGGCAGAATCGTCTTGCTGTTTTGCTGTCTTGCTGTCTTGCTATTTCAGCTGGTCAGAAATGTCCTGGCAGAAAGCTTTTAATTTAAAAATGTGGTCAACAAATACAACACTTTCTGCAACCATACATGCACTTTATGTATGGATGTGCCTACACATGCATGCAAAACTGTCCAGAGCCGGGCAGGGGGCTGGGGCACCAGCCTTGTGAGGGGCGGCTGAGGGACCTGGGGGGGTTGGCCTGGAGAGGAGGGGGCTCAGGGGGGACCTGATCGGTCTCCGCAGCCACCGGACAGGGGCCGTAGGCGGGGGGGGTCGGTCTCTTCTCCCGGATAACGAGCGACAGGACAAGAGGAAACGGCCTCACGTTGCGCCAGGGGAGGTTTACATTGGGTATCAGGAGAGATTTCTTCACAGGAAGGGTGGTGAAGCGTTGGAACAGGCTGCTCATGGAAGTGATTGAGTCACCATCCCTGGAGGTATTTATAAGACCTGTGACGTGGCACTTGAGGAGATGGATTAGTGATGGGTTTGGCCATGCTGCCTTAATGGTTGGACTTGATGATCTCAAAGTTCTTTTCCAACCCAAACAATTCTGTGATGCTATATATTTCAACTTCAATATAACTACTTCTTGGTAAGTTTTCTGGCCTTCAGAATACAGTCTGTGAGGATAATATCCTGTCTTTCACAGCAGATAACCACTCTGGCAGTCAGAGCATCCATCCGTGATATAAGAGAGCTGGATTTCTTCTTGAGCACATACTAGACACCTTAGGTCATCAATAATGGAGTTGTTAATCCCATTAATTAGTCACCCTAAGAGTTATTTTGGTAGAAGCTTCATATCTCTCAGTTTCTTTTATTAAAGCTGATTTACTTTATATCAATAAACTAAATATTCATCTGTCTAAATGGAGAAAGCATGATTTGCTCTGTTATCTGGCAGTTATATCACTCACCAGGAACACAGGCAAGCAAAGTTCAATTCCTTGCTCTGGTTAACACACATGTGTTAAACTGCTTTTGGACCAAAAGTGGAACCTGTAATCCTTAAAAGACATAGTAAATCTTCATGCAGACAGTCAAGTCCATTGCTGGTTTGATACCGTATTGCTCTCTACAGCCTCAGCACAAGCCCTTGGACAAAGGACAAAGGGCACACTATAAATGTCGCCACGCTGACACTGCTGTGTGCTGCAGTAATCCACCCTCCACTTACTGAATGCTGCCTTTCCCCCTGAAAGTTAAACTGTTGACTTATTACCCACCTCCAGCCCCTTCTGCAATGAAACAGTTGGTTTTTTTCCCAGTGTGAAATATGAATAATTAGACCAGTGCAGTGCTCATAGCAGCAAATTAACAAAAAATTTTATGTTGAATTTAATAAGTCTTCCAACCATCACTCTCTCCTTTCCTTGAACATAAGCAAACCAAAAAAAGGAGGCATTTCAATATGTTCATATCACCTATTTTCAAATATTCACATTTGCATTCAAATCATGATACCAACTTTAGAACCACGTACTTAATATTTTGTTTTGATTTTGACGCTCTAGATTTCAGATTGGAAGTCTTGCCTTTGAAAATATGGACTTAGAAAAGAAAACGAAGGATGTAGGAAGGGTAAGATTTACAGACAGGCAATTGAGACTTCCTGAAAAATCACTGATGCTGTCAGGTTTGTGCTAAAGTTATCAGACTTCATCAGTTTCATGGATTCTAAGCAACAGAATTCTGAGGTCAAAAAAATAAAAATCTTACAGATTTATCACAAATGTAACTTAAGAATTCATCTGAGGATTTTTTAAACGTTTGCTTACTGGAATTGAATGAGGCTCAAAATAAAGGTGTTGGGAGGGGGAAAAACACAAACATGCTGAAGCAACACGGAGATTAAACATTATTCACAGCTTTCACAAATCAAGCAGTGAAGTTTTACCTAGGTCATACTTCTAAGATTAAGCACAGTAAAACTTTATTGGGTTGCAGAACTCGGATAGGTGTATCATTGCAGGTGTATCAGTGTGTTACCGTACCTTTCCGAACTGCCCCATCTAATCTTCCCTTTTTCTAATACTGAGCTGGAGCCTAGGTCTGACGGGCTCTCCCTCCTGGCATAGTGGGATGGTATAAAAATGCCAAGTAAAAGATAAGCAAAAGATTGCTTGTATGTAAGTGAAACCTTACACAATACCTTCCAAAGAAAACAAGGTAACAAAGGTTGGAATGCAAAATTATAGGTGGGAGCTCAGATGTGCTGCAGAAAATTTCTCCTATAGGTACAGCTCTAGCATGTTACAGATCCAGAAAGGTCTAAAATCAAGAAATTGTAGCACACTCTTGTAAAACACTCCTTAGCTCATGTCTGCTGCAAACTATTTGTTTCAGGCCTTTCAGAAACTGTATATCCCTTGCTGGTCTAGTGCCTATAAGGAGGTGGCAGCTCCCAAAATTGTGAATTCAAAAGCCCTTTTACACCTGGAAACTCTGGAAATAAAGGTGAGGCAAACCAGCTTAGAGAAACCACCAGTATCCCAGGGAACACAGAGAGCATAAACCAACAGTAGCTTTCCCAAATAATTATCGGTGTTATTCTTTTACTACATGTTTAGGTGAAATTACGAGCAGGTCAAAACCTAAACTGTTCAAGAACATTTCCCTAGGAGAGGATAATACCTCTCTGCTATAAATGAAAAAAAATCACTTTTGCTTTTTCCTGAGGAAATTGCAATTTCTGAAAATCAGGGTTTGCTCAAACATGCAAAACAAGAAAATAGCCTTTGCAAGCCCCTTTGCTCTCTCTGAAACGGAATTCAAAGCACTGAAATAATGACATGCTAAGCAATAGGAGAGGCATTTTTCTCCACCACTACACCTTGCAGGCTATAATTTTCAGTCTGCTCAGGGACTCTTGATCATGCAAACCAAATTGAACAATTGTATGAACGATTTAGAAGGTATGGATGCTTTTATCCAGGACTGAGTACTCTAGCTGAAACACCCCAAAATTAGATCATGTTGCTGTTGCCATCCTGTCTACTTGTAAAACTACATGGGTATTTGCATTCCCAAGTAAAACAGGGATTATACTGGAAAAGTCTGGGGTAAAAGATGGAAATAAAACAGACTCCGCACTACTCTATAATTTGCCAAAAAGTGTATCTAAGGGGAGATCTCCCTGGCTGAAAGTGTGGAACACACCAAGAGCTACCAGAGGACATCTGAAGGCACAGTGGCTCACTCACTGAACCAAGAGCCTTCTCTTACACCCCGACTGGCTGACAAAATCCAGCAAGATAATATCACTGACAATCATCTTCCTTTATTCCTGTTCCCATTCACCACATACAATACAGCTAGGAAAAGCAACCAAAACCAAAGCCAAACATGAAAACCAAACCACAACCCACATTTGTCAGTCACCTGTATTTGGACACAAAGGAAGTAAAGCAAGGGTTGGATGTTTGCCACCTGGTACCCATTTACCTTTGCTGCCTTTGTTTCTGTCCTGGTTTCATGAGTGCTACTGTACTTATAATTTGGGAAAGCTTCTATGTGTTTGTGTCCATGGACTATCAACACCATGCCCCAGCCTGGGAGGATGCTTTCTTGATGTTTGAGCAAAATGACCATAACTGAGTGTTGGAAAGTATGAAGTGGACTCCCTATGTAACTGATCTTAAACAACCACCTAATGGACAAACCCTTTCATTTAGTAGGAGAGTCATCTCTATTGTAGGTCAGAAAAAAACGTCAGAAACGATGGGAGTACTTCAAAGACCCTGAGCAACACAGTCTTCTAAGATTAAACTCTTCGTCTTCTTGCCATATTTTTTGATGCAAATAAACAATATCTGGTACTATTTCAGAAAGTACAGGATTTCATTGCCCATGAATATTTTAGTTATGCAAGAATGAGAACTGAACTAAAGGTACGTAATTTATGTCTGTAAAAGAGAAGGAGGAAATGCAGCCACCTGAGTACGTACTGCACTGACTCATGGAAATGGAGAATGGTGTATGTTCCATCAGCATGTAGAACAGAAGAATGATTCTCTGTCTGGTACAATTTTTTATTTTCCCTCAATTCCACTGCTGAACTGACCCTTAATTCCACTGCTGAAACAAAAAAACTGCAGAATTCTGGCCAGGAATACTATATTAAACTAGCAAAAGCTTTTCTTACTACGAAGTTAGCCTCAGTCCTATAACACAGCCTGATGATATGTGATCTGCCTTGAACATCTTTCTAAGTCTGTCTGTCGCTCAGTTAAAGGCAATGGCATACTAAATCCAGAGCCCACAAAATCTGTCCACCACCCTGCCTATATGCATTTATAAATTGTTGGAGAGAGTGACATGAATGTCATATAGGCAGAATGACATATTTTGTATTTCAGAATCAAAGCCTAAATTAAGTCTCAGGAGGTGAAAGACTCATACATTTAATCTACCACATACTCTGGCACTGGATTTACCTTTTCAGCCCCTCATGCCTTCCCAGAAGATGTGATTTAGTCAAAAAAAGTACCAAGCTCAAGGCAGAGCCAGCATGGGGAGATTCTGTGGTCTGTGGTAGGCAATCAGGAGAGGCCAGCTCATGGCTCCTGCCATTAGTGAATCTGTATTTCTAAAAAATATATTATAATTTGACTACACCTGTTGATATGAGGGAGAATCCAGAGATAAAAACAAAACTATGCGAAATAAACCACCTTTAATAAGTTCATTAAAACATCTTTAGCTCATACACCAATGCATTCTTGACTCCTAAATAAAAGTCCTAAGCAGACCTTTGGGCTGGCAAATAGCCCCAGTTTGTAAGGAATCTGGTTGATACAGTTGTGGAAATTAAACATGCTTCAAAGTAACGCATAGAGGAGCACGTCGTGGCTTGGAGCAAAAAGTAAACACAGTAATGTTTACATGGCCAGAGCACCGATATATGGCTAAATTCAGCAGAGTATTCCATGCAAAACTAAAACTTTGGATGTTGCTAAACATCCCCTGCTGCTTTTCAGAGAGTAGTTTAACTCAACACATTTGCATTCTGCTTGGATCTCCCAAGTCAGCCCGAGGGCAGCCCAAGGATCGTGCCCTCAGGGATTCGGGGCACAGGGAGGAGTGGGCTCCTCTTCTACTTTGTTGCCATGACACCCAGAAAATAATTGGCTCAGCACCACGAACGGTGGTTTTCAGCAGCTGTGGTGTGTGAGGATTATAGCCTTGGCAGAAATATCAGTTCCCCAACTGACATTTTCCAGAGGGCTTCACGGTGGATGAGCAATATTGAAATGTGGGCTGAGGGATGAGAGAGAAGCTTCGTGTTTTCGTCTGGAGTGACAAAACTAATTCTGACATGTAAGGGAGCAGCGAGTGGGCTTTCAGATCGCTTCTTTTTCCTGAAGTAAGATACCCAGTGGTCACCACTGACATCTTCGATGAGTTCAGCTGTTCAAGTGAATACAAAATCTATTAGTGGACCTGCTTTGTAAAAGAATATTTTGCTGCCTTTTCCACAGTTGTTCTCGAGAAACTGTTTTGTGTGAACTCATGCTGCTTCAGCTTGACTGTCTGTGTAAAAACTCTACCAAAACCATCTCTACCAGAGCCGGAGAATCCTGAAACAGTTACTACTCTGATCCAATTTGGGTAATTATCCAAAACTCAGCTATCAACCTAAAATAAACAGGGGCTTCTTGGCTTCTTGGAACTGATACATTTCATTTTAACAGATTTTTCACTGTGAAAAGTATAAGCTCCCTAGATAAAGCCTGGATAAGAACTTAATGCAAATAATCATTCAACTCATATGTCCATTTTATTCTCCGGTCTTTTAGTTTAGGTTTTGAGGTGGTTTTTTTTTTTAATTGTAAATTCTTTGGAACTGGGATCACGTTATGTGTGTACATATTCTGACGCTATTTTCATAGTAATGAAACCTGAATTTTAGCCTCAGCTATTCAGGAAAACCTATCAGCCCCAATTTCTCTGTTACAGAGTTCTGCCTCCCCATTAGAAAAGCAATCAAGACTGTAATAAGCATGTAGTCTGAAGCACATTAGTGATCACACTTCAAAATGTAATTTCATATCTTCCCACCTCTCTGTCCTACTTCTCAGGCTCAGAGCAGAGCGATTGCAGAAGAATGGCAGGGAGGTAGGAGGGAATTAATCAACTCTTGTCTGCCTCTATTGTGCCATTTTAATGACAGGTTCACCTTCCGTGTTCCTCTGGGAAACAGAGCAAGATGCCAGAGGATCAAGTGAAATAAACTGGTAGTGGAATGTAAAATAAGTTAGAATAAGGTAATGTATGGACAAGGACAACAGCTAGAATAGACGAAATGAGTGAGGAATGGGAAGGTGGAATTGGAGGGAAAATAGAAAAGTGGACCAGATAAAAGTTAGTGCAACATGAGAAAGTGAACAGCAGATTTAAAGGGGCAGCAATTGGGATGGAAAAAAGTCATTAAAAAGGAGAAAAAGAAGCAGAAAATGAAATTGTGTCTAAGACAATGTAAGAGAAAGATTCAGCAAACAAGAGAGGGGGGAGCACAGGAGTAAGAAAAATAACAAAAATATAGGGAATTAAGAAAATCATTCAAGAAATGGAAAGCAAAATAAAAGATGCCAGAGAACTGGAGACAAGAAACAAGATAGAATCAAGAAGCAAATGAGAGTACAGGCAATGAAGAAGATGGCATTTCATAAACAGAAAACCCACATATGGAATAAATAAAAGATATAAGCACACACATAAAGAATGACCATAAAAGATGACCTTGTGCCATGTGAGTTAAGTTTGCCCTAAGAATAGCTAGTAGTTTTCCCACTGCTGGTTTTGCCTTTGTTGGATAAAAATATTTATATATTATACCAGAGAAAACATATTTCACAGTGAAAAGCTATCTATTCATATTCGAAATGGCCTTGATGTCAAAATAGTCTGAGGAGAGAGGTTCAGACAGTTTGTTTTCTGTGCTTCCTTGTACTCCTTTATGTAAAAAAGGGCACCTACATTTTCATTCTAGCATTCTGGTATGTGCCAAGTGGTACCATGCCCTGCAAGTGACTGCAGTAAAATCAATAGGACTGCTTGCTGGGCAAGGACTTGACTGCTGCTTTGCCTAGGGTCAACAGCAGAATTCCCATTGCTTCCAGTGCAAAAAGATCAGGCAGTAAGGTAATACTGGTGAGGAAGAACGACAGAATCGCATACTATACATATGTACATGCACTGGGATGGGTGCATGGCAAGATACTGTGTTATATATGAAGGCAAAATATGAACCGCTTTTAGGAATGTTTCCTATTTCCACCACAAAGTGCAGATGAAAACCATCACAAAACAAACTGGTATCAAATGAATGCTTTTGCTTTTAAAAATATTTGCATTGATAAACACCAGCTAGACACTGTGTCCAAAAGGCATAATACGGTCTTTTGCACGTCATATTTATAATCCAATGTTAGATAAATTAAATTCACTTTGAAAGTTATGATGAATTTTTATGAGAAACATGTATTACATAGTCAGTAGATTTTGGATGGATAGCAAACACATGCTCTTTGTTTTAATACAGCATAAAAAGGATTGGTACTGAGGGTCAAGGATCAGCAGCCATAATGTGTTTAATTACATTCTCTTCTATATGTAGCTAATAGGCTCCCATCACCTTGAAATTCTTAGATGACCCAACATCCATACAATAATGTATGGACCTTTTTTCACTAAATCAGCAAAACTTTTAAGTAGGTAAGTAATGTAAGCAATAGCCCATTGCCAAACCTTTTACAGTTTTGACCCTTCTGGACTTTGGATATCTTCTGGTTTACATAGGTAAAAAGGAAATAGGCTCTCTACTAATGCCCTTAAAAAAAATAATATAAAACTCTCAGAACTGGTTTCACTGCCTTGGACTGCATGAGGATATTCATTTGATTAATCTGTAACTTCCTCTCCACTTGATTCAATAAGTTGAATACAAAGAGAGGAAAGGGAATTTTTCTTTTTTACCTGAAGCTCTCTTTTTATCATACTTTGCCCTCAGTGTCTTAATATTTCAGAGGTTCATTTCTGAGTACAGAAACTCACTAATGGCTTGAACTTTTGATAGGGAATTACCAAATTAAATTTGTACCCAAAAGATACATTTGTTAAACCTAACTTTCAGACTACACCTCTAGAGGAAAAAAAATCCCTGGAGGTTACTCAAGAAACAAAGCAAATAGATACACACTGGTGGAACCAAACGGTTCAAATTGCACAATTAAACAACCAAAGGAGACTGGGAAGAGTAGCTAAAGATATGAGTAGGCTTACAACAGCTGGTAGCTTTCTGATTCTATTCAAATGAATTGTCTTTTAGTATCCACAGTATTAAATACTGAAGCTTATGGGGTTTGGTAGTGTGACTAGAAAATCACACAAAAGGAAACATTTGGAACAATGAAGCAAGGGGAAGATAATGAGAACCAGTAGCAAGAAGATACATTCTATTATGATTCTACCTGTTCCTTTCACAAAACGTCTCCTACTGAACTCCATGCTACTGGAAATCCATCCAAGCTCATGTTGGCTAACTGACAAAAAATATCACACAAGGATCCTCTTTCCAGACAGATCTTTGCTAAATGGGTCTCCTAGGTCTATGAATAATTTTATGTTACAGTTGTTTTGCTTGCAATGAGCCAACACACTATGGAGATATATCCATAAGTGAAAATAAGTTCATATATCTTCATATATGACTACAGTCATGCAGAAAATAGCAATCAGTCACAATAAATCTAATAAAATAAATAATGTTAGAAATGAATGTAGTGTTATGAATTTTGTCACACTGTCTGGGTTTGTGATTCAGTAGGATTTCACAAATTAAACAAACTGGGGCCTTGTATAATAAAGTTGTGTGCTTACATACAGATTCATTTACCAGATCCATCCTACAGGCATCTCATGAGCCAGGTCTGGCCCCTAGCCCTGCCATCCAAAAGCCACCAGCCTCTCAAGCATACAGGGATCTAGTTAGCTGCATACAGCTGGTGATACACTCTTGTCTTCTCTGTAATCCAGCTACTGTCAGAAAAGATGAAGCAAAAGGTTCAACCAAGTCTTCACTGCCCAGAGAGGCTGTGGAATCTCCTTCTCTGGAGACATTCAAAACCAGCCTGGACATGATCCTCTGCAACCTGCTCTAGGCGAACCTGCTTTAGCAGGGGACTGGTACTAGGACCTCCAGAGATGCCTTCCAGCCCCAACCATTCTGTGATTCTGATTCTGTGATTCATTAAATTCTGATTTTTTTTTTATTTTTTTTTTTAAGAAGGGGTATAAGTGGAGGTAAAGCTGTTTTCTGTTTATCAAAAAAGCGCTGCTGTCACACTGGCTGCAAGAGAGGGCGGTTACAGTGATGTCCTGGCTACTCAGGTCACCAGATCCCTGGAGCACTCCCACCACAATCACTGGCATTTAACACAAACCCTCACTTCAGTGTCCACCTGGGAAACAACATTGGGTGTCCCTAAACTTTGCAGCAGGAATTAGGTAATTCTTGCTTCAGGCCAACTACTAGATGTGATATCCCAATGCAGAATAGTTGCATGGACTCAGTCAACCTTATTCTGTATGAAACCAAAACAGATAGCCTTTCAGTGGTTCAGACTGTCCTTCCATCTATCCACCGCCAGCTTTCACGTGTATCTTGAAATTGTTCCAGCGCCATCAACTGAGAAAGCCTGTAGCTCTCATCTTCTGCCTCTTCCCAACAAGGACACACTTTTGTCTCTCTAAGAGAAATCGGAACAAGCATCTTAAGTACTGTTAGTCTTCTCAATTTTTAGATCCCTAACGATATATTTTTTACAAGAGTAGCTCATTTTTTGTAGCCTTGCAGTATCTCACACACTGTACTGAAGCTGCGTAAGTCCTGCAGACTGTTTCTGTGTTATAAATAAAATATTCATGGTAGGATTATAGAAGAAAAGAAAACCCAGTATTTATTAACACCTCTTCCACAAGGTCCTCAAAGATACTTAAGTATGCAAGTCCTGTTATAAACACACTACATTTAATACAAAGAATAGAAAAGCTACAGGGAAAATACGAAGGTCAAAAAATCAGAGTACATTTAAAACAAACGGTCATTTAGGTTGATGCATTTGCACTGTGTTGGCTTACAGCCCACAGTGGGATGCTACAAAGGACAGAGCATGCTGAGGGGAGTTTTAATAATTTCCAAATGTGTCTTCAGCTCTTCTCGGCTCACTCCAAAACTCAGACATACAAGGCTGTTACTAGCAGACCTGGTGCCCTTTGTGACTGGGGCTATTCCTAATGCTCCGTATAGCTATCAAAATATTTGCTTTAGATGTGCTTTACCTAAAGAGAAGAATCATTTTAGAGAGAAAAAAACCCCAAACAAACCACAAACCCAACTTTAGGAACCAGCTTTATAAATCAAACCCAACCCCAAAACTTCATAGGGTATTTTATAAATCACATGACAATGTTCAAATCATAGTGTCTATTTTTGGAAATTAAAAACAATTGTGTGGCAAAAGTTAATTATCTTTTGCAGTAACACCAGCTGACCTCAGTTAAAACAATGATGTCTAATAGTTACCATTCATTGTGCAGGGATGAAATTCAATATATAGTGAGATACCATGATGATGTACTTGAACCATTGGAGGCTATTAGTTGTATCTTTGTCTCCAAAGCCCGATACCTCTGTAAATACACATCTCTGCACTTTGTCATGCATGTTGGGTCAACATGGAGATGGGCTGCTTCTAAAAAAGTAGTCCATTTGCTTCTGGAAGAGATTCAGAAATCATCATTAGTCCACTCTGCACTACAATCACATGGTGCTCCAATATGCACTGAAGCTACTATACCTCAAAGAGACAGAAGAAATTAAGGTTGCTCTCCCTTGGGAGCATTACAGGTCACAGAGTGGAAGTTCTTTTTAGCATGCTGTGCTATCCACAGATTCTCCCAGTTTTCATTTACTATACTGTCTGTTATTTCTCCATGATATGATATTATCCAACATCCTAGATCTTTGTTTGAGATGCTCTAGAACAAACCATAACAGTAGGAGACGTCCCATTGAATTCAGTGGAAATATTTACATTATTTGAAGACTGCCTGGGTTTGTTGCTGCAGTTTTAGTATCACTGAAGCATTTTTTCTGCCAAAGAACAGACACATTTCACTTCTAAATGTCTACCTTTTAGGACCAAGGTGTTTCCAATACTGATATAAATTTATGATTAACTCATACATATGTTGCAGATATTCTTATTTAGATACTGTAATATGACAAACTTCATTTCTACCCTTGTGTGATGCCTTTAATCACTCTGTTACATCATTTCACATTGTAAAGGCATTAAAACAAACAAACAACAAACCAACCACAAACAACCCTGAAGAACTTGTCTTCAAATGTTTCAAGATTCAGTAAATCACAGCAATCCAATCAGGGATATTAGCCAACTGCCAGATCAGTAGCCCTCATTGTTTTTAATGACAACCTTGCAGCAACTTGACTATCATATCATTAAAAAAATCTCCCTGCCCTCTTGAAACAATTTCATGTGCCTTTAACAGGAGGTCTGGATCTACCTGTGGCTTTTCTAACCAAGGCTGACCTTTGCTATTCCATTCCCCTGAAAAATGGAAATGCATCCCTCTCTCCTCTGTATCCCTACAATTTACTGTGCTCACCAATTAGAAACCTCTGAATGAAATCGTGAAAATGGAGACAGGCTACGTGTATATGGAAAAACTAATAATGCAAACTTGAGTGTATTCCAGAAACAGAACAAGAAAATTAAAAACTCACTGTCCAAGAAAAGAGTTCCATTTTTTATAGTTTTGGTGTGCTGTCCTCACATCAGCATGGATGCACGGATTTTGCATATGACTCTTCCAGAAGACAGCGCCACCAGGGGTTACTCCACACCTATGTTGGGGGAAAACAGTTGACTGAAAGATGAGAGAGATTGCCTTCACGTGGCTTGGGGGGTTATTTTGCTAATATTAAAAGGCAGCTAAAAGAGGAGGTTCATCCAGCAGCTGAGCTGTCATTCAGACAGTGGACACCCCTCCCCAGCCCAAGGTGAGTCCCCTTTGGGGTTGGGCACCCCGTCCTTCCAGAGGCTCCAGAACTAGCCACCTCCTTCAAAAGCGGCACCGGCTTCCTCACTCCTGCTAGTGCCCTTGGTAACCAAAGGGGCTTTCACATTTAAGAACAGAGTGTCCCATTGATTAGGGTTATCACATGAAGCCCCTAATGAATGAAAGTAATAGCAGTCATGCAGGCTGCTGTGCGAGCTCAGACACAGGTTGTCTCTTAGAGCTCTCTGCCCATCTCATGTCCTCAGTGTCACTGTTACTGCTCTTGGGGTGCAAGGTGGAGGCTAACTCCTGTTTTCACAAGAAAAGCGTTAGAGCTACGTTTTGGTTAGGTATTTTCTTTTTTCTTTTCTTTATCTTTGGAGAAACAAAGACACTTGAATTGGTCATACACCAACTTTATTTTGCTTTGCATTCTGTGCCATGGTCTTCCGTAAAGTCACTCCTGAACAGGACTTTGTAAGTGAAGAGAAAATTGGGGCAACTGGCTTTAGGGAACAGGAAACTGAAACTCTAATAGACCATAAGCAGGGATTTATCAGAGCATCTTATGACGCAGACAACCGGTATGTATATACTGGTTTTCACTGGGATAGAGTTAATTTTCCTCACGGTAGCTCGCATGGTGCTGTTCTGGATTTGTGACCAAACCAGTGCTGATAACACACTGATGTTTCAGTTATTACTGAGAAGCATTTGCATAGTGTCAAGGCCTTTTATAACTGTTTCTCACACTGCCCCGCCAGCAAGTAGGCTGGGGGTGCACGAGACCTTGGGAGCGAGACCTTGGGAGGGGACATATCCAGGAGAGCTGACCCCAACTGACCCCAGAGATATCCCGTACCACATGACATGCTGCCTAGCAGTAAAACTGGAGAGGGAAGGAAGGAGGCTGGCCGTGGCTGCCACTGATGGGGGACTGGTGGGCATCAGCTGCTTGGTGGTGAGTAACTGGGGGATTTTTGCATCACCTGGTTTTCTCATTTTCTTTTTTCCTTTTATTTGTTTTTGTTTGGTTGGCTGTTTGGGGGGGTGGGGGGGTGTTGTTTTTAATCTATCTATTAAACTGTGTTTATCTCAACCCATGAGTTTTCTCACTTTCACTCTTCCCATTCTCTCTTCTGATCCCCTGGGGGGGGTGGGAAGTGAGCAAGCAGCTGTGTGGGGCTGAGCTGCTTACTGGGCTTAAAACCTCATACCTATATATTAGCCAGGTACACAGACTCAAGGGTTTTTCTCCAAAGTATTTTTAGGACAGGGGCTTGAAAATAGAGATGATAATTCTGCAAAACTGAGTTTTCACCAGCTTCTGTACCTAAAAGTGGCAGAACTGTGCTAATTACGCTAAACTTTAAAGGGTTGTCTTGCAGTCATTTTGTGTGCTAACAGCAGCTGTTTATCACTGTTGAACAATTTTGTTACCTGACTTGTCACACTAGAAAAAACAACATAACTGATCATGTTGGACTTTTCACTGTACATTTTTCCCCTTTTCATATGCACCTAAATTGCTGTATCATAGATTAATTAAGAGAATTTTTTTTCCTGGATACATTATTGATGAGAAATTCAGCAGTTACTGCCTGCTAAAGGTCATGGTAGCATGGTGGATTTTTTCATTCTTGATCCACTCTTTAAGTCAACACGGCAGAAACAAATTTTATAAGACCATTAGCAAGTTGAGAAACACAGCAATATCTGCACTTCCATTTAATTGGCATTTGGTTCTTTCTAGATTAAAAAGTATGCCTTGGAGCCCAAATGTATTACTTACACATATTTCATGATTTTTATACTAGTGTTTCTAAGAACAAAATAACAATTGCTGTCACTTCCCACAGCATGTGTGTATGCACTCTGCATCATCCATGTGTCCCAGGTGGAAGACAAAATACTAAGGAAAATAAATGTGTTTAAAACCTAAGCTTTTCTCTTCTTTTAGCCTTCAGTTCAGTGTAAGGTTGCAGATAATGCCTGACAGACTCCTCCTTTGTGATCCATTTGAAAACACACTTTTTTTTTTTTTCTTTTAAGTTGCAGTTAAATATTACAGATTTTCAAAACTGAGTATCATTTGAAGGAAAGACCCTGCATTTTCTAACTGAAAGTCAAAGAGACCGATGGAACAGGACAGAAGGAAAGGATGCAGAGTGGGAAGAAAGTGACTTTTTCAATAAAGAACTGTTCTTGTCTGAAATTTTTCTGTGACTCATTTGTTTGGAGACACAATAAAGTAGGACAGTGGGATGCTGAGATGCTGTTCGGGAATAGAGACTGTTCTTCCCCGCACACTGCAGTGTCACTGCAGTTCTCCTCTCATCTCTGAAATTCAGTCCTCAAGACATACATTCATTTGAGTGATATAAAAATAAGTCTTAAATTATAGCTTTTACCATGGCAATTGTCCTTTTTTTTTTTTTTTTTTCTTCTTAAGTTTTACACTTTGGTGCTCTTCTTCCTTCTCTATGCATATCTAGCACTGTCTGTTCTCACTGTGACATGGGGGGCAGAATTATCCCCAGATAAAGGAGCAGTTAAATGGTCCCAGTTGTTTTAGTATTCCCCACTCACCATCAATTGTTTTATTCTCAGGCCTAATAACGTCTCTTCAACCACTGCTGTGCTATGATGGGATGTGACCCAGGATCAATCTTTTATCTGCCGTCTAGGAACCGACAAAGTGTTACAGTGGTACCTGGTATCACACAGGCTTTATAATTCCCAAATATATCCAGCTTTCCCTATCCTACTTACAGTGATTTTGGTACCAAGTGTCTCTTCTATTATCTCTTTATTCATTAGTTTTTAATTTAAACGTTTTTCTCCAAGAGCAGTACTGAGTGTTGTTCATTTTGCCTTCCATCTCATTATTTTATGTCACAGGTCACGTTTTCATTATGTCCTTTTGCTTACACAGATGATGGGGAACTTCAATAATAAATACCAGGTACTCCTTCAACAGTTGTAACCAGCGCGGCTTGAGTGGTGACTGACTCTAAAATACTATACAGTAAAGATCAAAGGACAATCAGCATGCAGAACAAATTGAGCAGAATTTGTTTGTATTTCCACACAAGTAATTCCTTACACCAGCTGCCTGTCTGGCAAACTTATGTGCTGTATATGGCAAAATCAAACTGAGTAGGTGTCAGAAATCACACAGTAGAAAAAGCTGTTCTGACTTTAAAGTTGATCTCCGCAAAATCTGGCATGTGCACTACTTAAATATAAAACAAATGATTGTCATATCTAGCAAAGAAAAGGTTGATGGATAAGTGAAAGGTCCAAACTGTCCTGGACATTGAAGTTCACATCTGTCATTCACTGATCTTCCATTCTGGCTGCTCCTTGAATACTGGACCATTTCCTTTTTGCCCAAACCCCAAAGCCTGGTGGAGGTGGGCTCGGAAGGGCAATAACTGCATGAGAAGGTGGTGCTGGGCACTTCTCCCGGAGCGTGGGTACCTGACCTGATGCTCAGTACGAAAAGAGCCTGGGAGAAGGCTGGGAAGATGCCGAGTTCTGAGCTCCCAAGTATTTTGCTAAATAGCATGGCTTTGTTCTAGAAAAGGGAACTATGAATTTGAGGGAAAACTAGAAACTAGCCATGGTGCTCTGATCATAACTCTTTAGTGCCGGTCCTGTGAAATTTTCCCGGATGAAGTTTATGGTTTGGGACTAGTCTAAGGGTTTATCTGGACATTTACAGTATCTCAGATGGCGGGTTTCTCCACGAGATCCATATTTCTGACTGCTTCCCACACTCTGGGGCAGCAGCTGCGCCATGCTGCCATAGTCCCCTCACAAGACCATCAGTAAGAATGAGACCTCTCAGTCAAAGTCAGCTTTGAAGCTATGAAGCAGGAGAAATGACTTTTCCTCTGAAACCTGTACGATTTTTGTGGCTTGACTTGTAACAGCCCACAGTTGCCACTTGAAGGAGTGGATGAACAGTGGGGTGGGACGGATGGTGCTGTGAAGGACACCAGAGCTATTCTGTATGCAAGAAATGTCACTGTTGTATCCTTATCAATTATTTAAGTAGGGACAGTGAGTCAGTTAGTGATGTCCTAAAAACTTCCTTCATCGCTTCACCTTTAGTTACTACCGTGACCAAATGTGTGCTATAGGATTCTGCAGCTGAAACTTGTACCACCAGCCACATGGTGCATTGCACTGGCAACCACGGGAGCAGATCCTCGTGGCGTTGATGGAGATAATGTCTTTCATTCATAATACAACGGTTTTGGCAGACCAAACAGTGTGAATTATGGAGTCCTCTCAGACCATAAACCACAATTAAAATTTGTGAATGCAAGATTATCTATACTATCATCCCTAGGATATTTTGGGGGAGCTCTTTTCAGAAATGTGTTTCCCAAGTGGGAAAAGATGCTTCCTGAAGGTGCCGAAAGAGATTGGAAAGCACTGATTTTCCAACTGCTGATGCAAAGCTTCTTCGTTGCTCATATTACTACCCCACAGTTAACCCAGCAACTGTATAGCAGGAAGGAGGCTGGAGGCAATCAATTAACGTTGATTCTTATGCAGCATAAGCCTAGCAAATAGTACATGTTGGATTTGCTATTGTATTTGTATTTGTCTATTGCAGAGGAAACACTTAATCAAGGCTGTAAATAATATTATTTTTCAATTATTTCTTTTATCTAGGAAAAAAATCTCATTGAAAAAATGTTAACAAATTCTCAAAGAGTTCTAGGTATCTGTCACTTCACCTATCAGTCAGTTGAGAGGAAGTGCTTATATGAAATTCAGTTAAAACAGCTACAAGTCTGACATTGCTGTTATAAATCATGCAGTAAATAATGCTACTACATTGTCACGTTTCCTGTCAAAATTTCCTATCAATCAACCCTTTTCTTTTTAAAAGAAATTTTTGACATAGTGAACCATTTTATGGAATACTTCATAGAAAAATATGGACGTGTCATTAGGAGACTGAACCACTCCAAATAAAAACTTCCTGGATCAAAAAAATAAATTCTCCCAGCTTTTGTTTTGTGACAAATAAACAGCAGGGAAAAGAATAAACCTTTCTTTCTAGACTAGCCAAATTAGACTTTTATTATGTCGCTTTCATTTGGGCAGGCAATCTGTCTAACTGTGCTCTGGAAATCCTATTTGCAAATGTGTCATCAAAATATATCTGATTTTCAAAGCTGCAGATATCTATCATTAATTATTTGAAGTTCGTAATCAGTAGATTCCATACAACATCTTTTTTCCACATTTCTTCCAACAGAATAGTGAATTTATCTAGAAAACCCAACTCCTTTCTCAGGAAATGTCCAAATATTTTCCATTTTAAAATATTCTTTATATTTCTAGCAAGAAAAAATTTCCTTTTGTTTTGCTGTCTTCAGTAGGAAAGCAGTAGTTGTAAGTCTGAAGAAAATTCACTGTTAAACAGGCTATCATAGACTAGCTGAAATATAAAGAGCAAGAGCTTTGGTGCTTCTAATAAAACCATCATCTAACAAATAACTACATATGCTCCCCATAACAACATAATTACTTCTACTTTCAGAAGTAAAAATGTATCCATGCAATAAATGACTGTGCAGATGCACCCTTGGGTGTGAAATTTTAGAACCTGTTTACTTCCTTCAACCTGCAATCATGATTTTTAGTTTTATTTTTTTAAAATTTCTGTGCATTTAAATGTACTTTAGTGTATAAGTGCATGCATAATGATGCGGAGATGAAATTATTCTTTCTTTATTTTTTAACTGCTGCAAGTTATCTTGAAGAGAATAACTATAATATAATTCAGCCCAAATGGTGTTTTATTTTTCAAAAGTTGCTGAATTTCCCAAATAAGATCTAGAATAAAACACATTTATTTTCTCTCTTCTGCAAGACCAGCATTGCACTAGCATTGCTGCTATACTGACAGGGTCACTATCTGACAGGGTCGTTTATCTTTCCTTGCCAAAATTTGCAGGTTTGATGTTTCTTCTATGCAACTACAACCGAGCTTTCCCATCTGTCCTGCAAAGCAAAAGCTTGGAAGTTGACTCTTAACTTTTCTGAGCTCTCTGCAGTTACCGAGGAACGGTTCCACTGGAATCCCTATGTTATCCGTGAAAAACCTGCATGGAAGGTACTTCACTGGTTTTCCTTCTTTTTTCCTCACGGGGCTCAGAGTTTTGCCAAGGCATTGAGTCAGGGCTGCCCCCTGGGCTTGCCTCTTCGGGCCAGCCCCACAGGGCGGGTGGTAGCCCAGCCTTCCCCTCAACGCACGGGGACGGCAGCTTTGCCGATCTTGTTTTCTCGCTGTACCTCTGCAGCTGCATCCAGCTTCTTGACCTTCACTTGATTTTCAGCAAAAATTCCAACATGAAATGGTGCAAAGCTAAGACAAGTAGGTAGCGTTCATGCTGGCCTGTGCTAAACCTGAAAATTACAAAGTTTGCAAGGCAAATTAACCTGAATGCCATAAAGTACATTGGGCTTTTGCAGGTTGGTACCTGTCAAATTGTAAAGACAAAATTGATATTGACCTGATTGTGAAGGGGATTGAATATTGACAAGATTCCCTGTGGAGTCAGTGGGATTTCAGCAGTGTTGAAGATGAAAACATGATGTGGTGATCTGATCAAGACAATGTCTGACCAGAACAATTCCTAAGACTAAACATTTTCATGACAAGAAGACAAAGAAATCACTGTTCTGACCAAATTAATTATGTCAAAGCTGTGAGCATAGTCAACCTATTCCTACACATTTTTCCCACACATGATATTTATTATTGATTCCTAATTAAAGTGGAATTAATGTAAAACTTGGCTCAGAGAGCCCACGGAAGGCTTGTAACAGCAGTGCCTAGTAGTAGGCTTTCCTTGTTTTTCCTAGCTTTGAAAGTCAACTTTCAGTTGCTTTAAACATTTCACAAGGAACAGTTTATTGGACAGATGGAAGCATCAAATAGGCAATTTTTGCACTTTGAGAGCTAAAAAAAAATCTTAGTTAAAAATGAATGAAGCTGTTCTGGGAAGTGTGTTTTCATTGTCCATCCTGAGTACTTCAAAATGGCCATAAATTCTTCTAAAAAATATTGGGTTTCTATTCTCTGAAAACCCTTAAGCCCTTCCTTGGAGTGTGATCCTATGTCATGATTCCTGGCGTCTAGGGTTTACTTTCTGTTTGTTTTTTTTTTTTTTTAAGGTCTGCTTGACAAACATAAGACTAGTACGCCATGACAGAGAAAAAATAGATGTCAAAGTTTGATCCATAGGCTGAAGAGCTCTTGGAAATGTATACAACAGTAAGAGTGGTTTAATAATATCAGAGTCATATGTTTGTTTAAAGAGTTTTAGGTGTTTGGTTTTTGTTTTTTTTTTGTTTTTTTTTTTTTTAACTTAGATTGGTCTAAGGTTTAGGAATTTTTAAAAAATGTTCAGATACAACACTGATAAAAATCTGTTCTAGCACTTAACTCCAGCCAGTAGAAGCTGGGTCTGTATCTCTTCGGCATGGCTTTAGCTTACCTGACATAGTGGAGGAGCTGAATCATAGCATCATACTTTGAGATACGTCTAAGTAAGGACATCTGTCCAGCAAATTCAAAATATTGTAAGTCAAGAGGTGTAAGACTAGAGATTTATTTGTTCAGGGCAGCCCCACTGAAGGAGGAACTGAAATATCACTGGGCACAGCTCAGCCATAGAGATGTTGGAAAAGGACTGGAGTTTACATTTTATGTAGAGTGTAAGTTTCAGTAGTTGGGTAACAGTGGACCCATAGGGGTGATAAGATGGATTCACTTTGTTACGTTGTTTTGAAAACAAAACAATACTGAAAAATTGTTCAGTAAAGAGGGCATTCATATTTTAAATAGGCTAATAGTAGCAGAATAATAGGAGACAAAGTGGAAAATTAAATACTAAGGGGGTTTTGCTTGGTTGGTGGGGTTTTTTGTTTTTGATTGTGGTGGTTGTTTTTTTTTTAAAGTGAAACATGACGCTGCTTGTATGTGTATGTGCTCAAACAGCTGTACAAAGAACAAATCCGGTGAGGGTATGCCCTCTCTTTACTGCTTTCTATGTGATTACAAGTTATTTTTTTTTATTTTTCAAGTATCTACCACTGGTCGATTGTGGACCTTGACCACAAACACTTTAAAAGTTTATGAATCATGCATTTAAATTAACCGCAAATGGATTTTGTGCTGAAAACTCTTTTCATTCATCACAGATTACCAATGCAAATTTTGTACTTTCCATTGATTATCTGCTGCTTTGGTGACTAAGTGGCTGTAGTTCATATCTTGCAATAAACATTTATTGTTTCCTACATCCATTTGACTTTTGCTCTGTTTCTCTGATTAAAAAAGTTAATGGATATCAAATGAAAATGCAGCTAATGAAATAAGGCAAACAATACATGCATCAATACATTGGCATTGTGCATTTCCAAACCAAGGAAAGGTCTCAATGTTGTTCAAACTGTTATATGACAGATTTTCTGGAATTTGGTACTGTGATGCACACACCTGAACATGCTGCATGTGCTGCGCAGGGCACTGTGGGGCTGTCCCCAGCCACCTCGGAGGGGGACTGCTGCTGCGTAGCATACCTGTTGATGGAAAATCTTGCTCCGCTCTTCCTTCACGGCAGAAAACACAACTTGAGTGCTATGTGATTTCACCGTTATGTCCCACCTGGCAATAATCTGGTGCTCTTATTGTGTTGTTTATGAAGGATGACATGCCCTTTGACCAAGAAATGGAGGTAGCAGAAGTATCCCACAGACTTTTTTCATCTCACAGCCCTACAGGGACTCTTAGGGATTCACTGTGGCTAGTTGGGCTCATACGGTTTAGTGCCATCTCTAACTAAATTTAAACAAGTTAAATCAGAGCCTTTCATGTACCCTCAAGTGCATCTATTTAATTTTGTTCTGGGCTTTTCTAACAGTTTTTGAATCAAATTGATTTTTACTTTTAATCTTCATCTGCGTAGTTACATGAATAAGTTAAAAGTGAGGTAGTGCTGTGAGCTGGTTTAGAAATGTATTTTATACGGTTTCTGGAACTAGACTGAAAAATGCTCATCACCTCCAGGGAAAGGTTTTCAAAACTAAAAGGAAGCAAAAGAGCTTGCTTTATTGTTGTGTCCAATCTCTCTGCTCTTACAGGCAGCCGTAGTATGTGTGGCCTCTTTTCCTATTTAACCAAAACAACTGGCCAGATTTTCAGACCAAACTACTGTATTGGGAGCCATTCAGCACAGGTTTGCCTCTGGAAGCAGAGGGATCAGTGACTCAGTTAACTCAATGAGATGTGGCCTGTGACAGAAAATTATAACTGATATTTAGAGAACTTAGAATTAGAACCAGGTCTTTCAGGCAAACACAGAGATCAAAAATGTTATGAAAAAGAATCAGGACAGTGGCGGAAGAGACATGGATGTACTCAGGGGAGGAAAGGACAAAGGATTTATTTTTTTTTTTTTTTACAAAGAATCATTGAAAAGAGGTTTAGTGTACTTCTTCTTTTGTGTGGCTTAAATTTCCTGCAAACTTAAAGCAGCATCATGCACTTCTTAGTAGTCAGTGCATTCATTAAAGACCAATTGTCAAGTAAAACTGTAGCAGCTCTGGGCATGTAATTGAGTTGGGCTCCAGGCAGCTGTTGTGGAAGTTTTGATGAAAAGCCCTTACCAAGACTGAAATGAGGGTGTTGTTTTCATTATGCATGTCAAAATGTCCCTGCACGAAATACTTGTAGTGAATGTTATAATCCCTTAGTTCAACCCCAAGTTTAAGTCAAGATACATAAATCAATGAAGGACTACTTTTTGGTTGTTTTGGAATCTAAATTCCCTCCTAGCTTACTTAACTGTTTGGTAGAAAAATATCTCTTATTAATGTTTTCTGCATTTGATGTAGAGAAGTAAGGTGTGTGAAAATGGCTTGTCTTCAAGTCCTGATAGTTTGGGGGAGTGTCAAACATTATGCTTCCCTTGCTTCAGCCTCTCTACCACTCTTGGTGAAAGCAGTAGAAAATTTGACTTTAATAGGAAAGAAAGAGAGATCAATATTTCAAATTATTTACTTATATAATTTACTGTCTTGAAATAAATCAAGCTGTAGTTCCAAAAAGCTTCATATTTCTTTCTGACAGCTGATCAGATACTTGCAGTGAAAGCCATTAGCAAATCCCACATGCAGTATTCACCATTTGTGTGTTGTATTTACAGTTCTTTGCAAAGCAAGTGGTGGAAGGGTAAATAATTTGCCTTATGGAGCGATCTGAGAGACTGTTTTTCATTAAATGTGGAATTACATGATCTACTTACAGAAGGAAGACAAGCTGGAAATGGAGTTCAGTCTCCAGGGAGAAAGTCACAGCTCCAGCAGGAGTGACATTTTGAAAAGTTTTCTAAAACACGAACATGAAAACCTCGACGCCCCAGATGCATCTACTGTCAGTTGCCACACGGGTTGCTTATTGAGTTCACCACAACCTGGATTTTAGAGAGGTGTGAACAAGTGTGGCCAATGGTTGGACAATAAAATGCTGCTAAAGGCTCCACTAGCACCGATCCAAACTCCCGAGCTGAGCTACAGCTAAAAAGTCCCCCGTGCCAGGGTAAGGGCCGCATGCAGCAAGTGGGAAACGTCTTCTGTCCAAGTTAAATGCACCTCCTCGACCAGGTGAACCCCACACATCCCCCATCAGCACAAGATCAAGAGTGCAGTGTTATCTGAGTGGGGAAGTGTCCTTCTAGACTCTTTTCTTCCTTTTACAGTGACCCTCTGCCTGGCATCTGGTAGATATTCGGTGACAGCTTTCATCTACGAGCAGCACTGCAAAAACCTAAGGTGTGGGTGAGGCATCCAAGGTCACCAGTGTGAAATAATGTGAAAAAAGGCTGTGTCTAAATCCTCTTGAGGAGAGATTTAAAGGACAGAGACCCATGTGGACCAGTGAGAGAGGAGAGTGTTCAATATGTGGGAAACATCCTGGAAGAAAGCAGAAAGAGGTTTACAAAGGAGAGGGGAAGGCACTGAAGGGCAGTGCCACCGGCATGGCAGCGTCGACTTTCTGACTCAGTATAGAAGTGCAGTTTGCTTCCTATGTGGAGCAATCCATGAAACAGTAGCGAAGAAAGCCTCACTGCTACCACCCAGGTCATAGGCTTTGGGCTTGCACATATAAGAAAAAAACCCAAAATGGGGTATATTTGCAGTTCTGTATACCTGCTGGCTTTAGGGCACAGAAGCAGCACATAGCCTGTGTGCTCTGTTACCCTCCCTTACACAGTCCCGCACAGCTCCAGCTGGGACATGGGCTCTCTGCGCTGGGAAGGGACATCAGCACAGATGGCACTGAACCATCACCTCTCCAAGTATTGCCTGTCGCACAGGACAAAGCAGAACTAGCCGCACGCAAAATATTGCCAGAGGAAGGAATCTGCCAAATTATTAGGTGCACAAAACCTAATTAGGTGCAGTATCTTTGAGCATTTCCATCCAAGCATCCAACCCTAGATACAAATTACCAGGTTCTCCCTGGATAAACTAATGGTGACATCTACCTAATTGCTAAGTGCTTGGTCAAGTCAGATTTAAAATTACACTGAGTTCTGAAGACAATTCAGTTCATATGATCAAGCAAATGATGGCATAGCGTTTTTTAAAGTATTATTTGGGGGGGGGGGGGGGGGGGGGAGCGTTACAGTTTATAAACAGTATTGTGGCAAATAAACCAAGAGCCAGAATGAATTCTGGTAATGCTGGAAAACATGTGTGTGTGTGTGTATATCTATATATCTATATATCTATATATCTATATATCTATATATGTGGAATTTGTTCATTTACATGAGAGAAAAATTGCTGCAAAAAATATTACCAATGATCTCTGTGTACAGACTGAAGTTTCAATAAGAAGAATCTTGATCACTTGTGACACTTCAATACATCTACTATTCATGTTTTCAGACTTGTGTCTGCAACTCAAATGGTGAGGCAAAGTTGAGAATGTGATAAGACCAGAAGGCAAAGTGCCTCATAACTCATCCACAGGAATGCCTCCTCTGACACTGAAATCCCTGGAGGGAAAACAGGAGAAAAAGAGGGTAAGCAACAATTGTTATCAATTCAAAATAAATAGTGGCTTTTATGCAGCATATAATTAGTAATATTTTAACATTTATGATGACAAAGGATGAAGTATTTTTACTGTGATTATGAGCTTTTAATGACTCTTATTCTTTAACTGGATGAACAGTCTGATTTCCCAACAAAGGCAGCTGGAAGAATGGGAACAAGAAAGTGTGAGCTTTTTCACATCAGAGTCTAGGAGTCTTTAAAAGAAGGAAACAGCAAATTATTACAACACACAGGATGATGTAACTAGAAGCCTGCAGATGATTTTAAGGGGAAAAAACCCACAACACACCAAACGCTAAAGCATGAAAAGAACCTAGTCATGTAAATCCTTCTGAACTGCTGATACTGAGGTTCTTTATATTTGTTAGCAGAGTTTGTTTTGTAGCTTAACTAGATTTAGTTGCTTAGTTGCTTTCCTGCTCAGGGTGAGAGCAATATAACATTTGCCCCCTTTATATTACTTGCCCCCGTCTATATTTTCTTATGGCATACCTTTATGGGATATCTCCTCTTACTCATTTTCTCTCTAAATGAAACAATATTTCAATTTCCTTCCATAAAGTACCCTTTCTATAATTCTAATAACACCGCTTGTCTGTTTGTGGACCTCTTTTATTGCTGTCATATCCTTTTATGAGATAGAATGATAAGAAGCGAGCCAAATATTCCAAAGAAGAGCCTATAATTGATCCTTATAATGATGGTATAATATTTTTTGTGCTGCTTTCTAGCTCATTTTTCACATCTCATTCTTTCCAGTAATGTTTTGGTCTTGAACAATTATTAAAACAGAAGACATGAGCAGCTCAGATTTCGCTTCCATTGTACAATAGCCTAATATTTTCCATAATTCAATTAACTGACAGCTGTATTCCTTTCCTCCAAGCCTTCTGACCTCTCTGAAGGTGCTCAGAGCTTTCTCTAGTTATTTACAGCTCAAATGTTTGTTCCTCAACTAGCCATGCTAGTCCATGCTAGTGTCCATGCTGCATCACAAGATGCAGGTAAATCTCTTTCCCAGCAGCTCTCATGCAGACAGTTGTTTCTCATAACTTCCCAGGAAGAATTAAGAACAAAACCAAAAGCTGAGAACAAAACCAAGATCTTGTGAGATCTCAGGTTGACTTTCCATTACAGTTCTCTGAGGGGCTGCAAACACATCTCAGATTAACTTTTCACTAACTTCTTTCACCAGCTGTGAGACAAAAGTTCCCATCAAATATTTTCAAAGACATGAAATATTATTTATACATAATAACAGAAGACAGTTTTTGAAAGCAATGGTCCCAACTATAAGAGACTGGAAGCCAGGACCCAGAGACTGACAGCATCTACACCAAGGGACAGCCCATGTGCCTGACTCGTGCCATGCCTTCCCACCTCCCAGCCTCTGACAGTTTTCCCTGGCACCTAACCAAGTCCTCTCCTGAGGTGTCAGTGCTTTATATTGTGACGCTGCTCCTCTCCTTTCCTCTCTTCCCTTCTCACTCCTGCATTCTCTTTCCCCTTCAGTAGCCCTCAGCATCTCGTTCCCACCTCTCTGCTCCCACTGCAGGTCCTCCGCCCCCTCCTGCAGCAAGTGCGCTGCCTCCTGTCCCCTTGGTCCCTGGGGATGGGAGGAGAATGGCTGGGGAAGGGGAGCATGCCTACACCCCATCCCCTCCATCACTCCTACTGACCAGGTTCAGGCTGGCTTGCTCTTAGCCTAAGCCTACCTGCTGATGTCCCCCCCACCCCCAAAGAATGTAGCCTTTTCATTTGTGCAAACTCTTGAGCCTTTTGTTCTGCCAATAATTTCTTATGCAGAGAGTGCACCCGGTTAACACACTTAGCAATGCTTTGCTGTAGCCTTTTGCAATTCATTGCATACACAGACTTTTCAAAAGTCTTGTGGTATAATAATTTCTTTCTTCAGGCAGGACTTTTACAATTCTCTTAAAAGCAATAAGGACAAATTTATGCTGCTTATTGCTTATGCCTTTATCATTCTCTGTATATATTGAAGGGCTTTTCTCTTGCCATTTTCCTTATAGACTGGAATTTTATAGATGCATAAATACATGAAATATGTTTGTTGTAAAATGTTGCTTACATTCCCTCACATGCTGGTGCACCTCTTGATTAAATGACTCATACAGATCAATGACTCAAAGGCACTTTATATGCAGATATATTCTATGTTTATCCTGCAGACCACCCACTGCCAGCAAATACAATTATAATTTTATAATTGGAGGAGAGCTGGAGGGATACAGGAGTGTGCGTGCGCATGTGCATGCATGCGTGTGTGTTGCTTGCTATGTGTGTGTGTGCATATATGTGCATATGCACATATAAAATGCATATGTGGATGCTCACTAAGGGTGGAAAAAGAAAGGAAATCAAGTGAATTAAAATGTCCTGGGTAATATGATTGCAGCACACTCGAAATGTAGCATACTGGCACCAAGTACGCTGCAAATGAGTGTGAAGGTCTGCATTAAGTGCAAGACTAATGGTACTCCAAACCTCCTGCCCAGCCTGGCTTTGGTAGGGTGTTTAAAACGCAGCAGTCAAGGAATGGGATGGGGGAAGGGTATTGCAATGGCTCTTCCTTGCCCACAACCACACTTCATATCTTTTATGCAATTAGGATTAATTAAGGAAATAATTGCAGGAGATTAAATAATCAAATTATATTCTGTGGGAATGTCTTTTATCGAGGCTTTAAAGAGAAAGGAAATACAAGAGCAGCAAAACCTGGAAATAGCAGTTTTGAAAGAAGGCACCTTGCTGTGATGTGATTTGTAGCAACAGCTATGATACAGTCACAATGACTAAGTGTTTGCAGTGCTAATAGGTGTTTACTCCCATACAGAGATGGCTGGGAATTTTTCATCAAAACAGGTTTTGAACTATCATGCTGGCTTTCTCTGAATTCTCAAATTTAATTCTCTTGAAAAAAATTAAATATGGCATAATATTTCTGCCCTTTGTGAAAGGTCATAATAACTTACTAGTCAAAGTACTTTTCTTTGTATTTGGGGATCTTATTTTTTTAAATCAGAAGTAGTTCTTGTTTGCATTTCAATTAAAACCAAACAGTGGATTATCTGAGAGAACAAAAAGGAAGGGTTTGGTCTGAAAAATAAGATAAAACGTTTCAGTGAGGTAGCAGCTCTCTTTAACCATGTTAAGAATAAAATCAAAGTAGGACATCTCAACAGTGTTAACACACACTAGTGTTATGCTATTGACTTCCATTTCTGACAGTGAAAAACAAAAAATGAAATAAGAGATGTAACTTTGAAGCATGGAAACAATTTTGAATTTTTCCAAGCAACTCAAAATCTAAACAATCCAAAATCCAGTCTCTTTATAAAAGAATGCTTTTGTAGTGTCAGAAGCAGAAAGATATTTGACAAGAGTGGTAATGAAAACTAAAAGAATTAATTTCACAATTTATTTTACATATATATTTTTAGACAGGCATTGCACAATGGAGACCGACGTATTGCATAAAGCAGGCAACTACAGCTCCCACATGAGCAGAAGAGACTGCAACGTTTTTCCAGGCTTCACCGCAAAGCTATCATAGGGAAGAGGAATGGATTGCATGGAGCTGAGAAGCAGAGAACAGTTTTGACAACCAAGACCTTGAGTGCCTGGGGAGACCAGAGGGGCAGCCCTATGGTTCTTTCCTTCCATGGGGATAGCACAGGTGTAGGTGCAAAATCCCAGCCAGCCGGTGTAGCACCGTGGGGCTGAGGGCAGTAATGCAGTGAGATGTGACAACTCTGAAAACTTAAAACACCGGGGGTACGTAAGTGTCTGTGTATATCTCTGCCCTTCTCTTTTATAGAAGGATTTTTCCGTGACCTTTCAAAAACTGTTAGTAAAGCCAAAGGAAGTTCAGTCAACTGCTTGGTACTCATAACATATAACTCCGCTGTGTAGCTGCTTGTATGTGTACTTCAGGCCATATATTAAGGGTGGGGTTTTTAATATTTTTTAATACAAAATTTCTTTAATGCACCTATCATTTAGCCATCTCACCAGTTTATTCCAGTGGCAGCAGCCATTCCCCCCATCCCATGTGGGACTAGAGGCAGTCATTTAGCAAGGAAACGCTGTTTGAATTTTTTCTCCTAATGAGCTTTAGGCAGTGAGTTGTTTGAGTTTTCAGTTCATATGATTTGGATAATCATTTTCCCTTTTTTCCTAACTAATCACTTTTTAAGTGATTAGTCTGCTTTTAAGTGATTTAAGGTCTGCTCTGGATTTATGTGGTCTGTGCCCAGGAGGGGACACTGTGATGTGTACATGCCACACCAGTGCAGAGCCTCACTTGGTGTCTTAGGTCTGGAGGTTTTGTTTCTTTCTCATTGGCCTTTCCATTTTCATCCAGTTGCCTACTTAAATTGGGTGCTGATGCTACAAAACAACCCCAAGCACTTCTTTTCTTACCAAAAGTTCCCCTAATAAAGAACAGCTAATGCAGTACATGCGATGGATTTTACATGATGGGATTTTTGTGGTCACTTCTCATTCATTCTCAGCTACTTGAAAATGCAATGCAGAGATGATGACTGTGGTTTTAGAACAACCAAACTGATTTTTATAAGAGGATGAAAAAGTGAGTGAATGTGCTTTCATATTCATGAAGACTGCTGTCTTAATTTTATGAATGCCAGAATAACTATCCAAGATTAAGATTTCGGACAAATGAGGTTAAAAGAAACTTTCTAAAGTACTTAAGATAATTTAAATTTAAATACTCTGTGAAAAAAAAGCAGTTTCTGCAAACAGCCTGTTAACATGGGAGTTCTAGTGCCTGCCAAACTCCAGCAGCTTCTTTTTTTTCCTTATTTAAGTAAAGATAGAACACCACTTGCTCATTTGAGTCATTTATGTCAGTGCCTGGAGAAGGTGAAACACAACGATTCCAGTGCAATCCTGTGCACTGTGTCAAATCTACAGCCTAATGCTGCTCATCATCCACAGCACACATTTCACATCTTATGCATTGTGTGATCAGAAAAGGAAAATATTTTCTCTTCTGTTCCCCCAGCTTATAGTGCCAGTGCATTACTGTATCACTCAGAGTATGACACAGACTCCTCTCCAGCAAAGGTAATGAAGTGAGATCACCCACATCATAGTTTTCATGAGTTGAAATCCATACGCCTTAGTAATAAGTCAAGCCTGCCAGCAATTTGCCAGCAACATTATTTAAACGCCATTTAACACCTTACAAGGGTCCTGCCAACAGGGCAGTCAAAATATAAATGAGCATCTTGAACTGAGAGAATTCCTGGGGATGGGCAATTAAAACCTGCAGTCCTGGTAAAAGGAACAGCATAGGTGGTGGTGGCAGAGCATCCTCTCCGCTACGTTGAACTGGTGTGTTTCAGCCTTGGACTGCATGGATCACCCACAGGGGTGCAAGAAGTCATTTTTCATGCTTATCTGGCAAGTCCTGACTGTGATCATGGGTCCCAATTAATGTAGGGCACTGGAAATAGTTTATTTACACAGGTGTCCCTTCTGATAAGCTATCTCCATCTTTTTCATCTATTTGTTGCACCATGTTGAGGCAAAACATTGAAAAGTCTAAAGAGAATTAGTTGCTGCAGAAAGAGCTCTTGACAATGACCTGTGTGGGGAAATGCACTTATGTTGAAATTCCCAAGGAAAGGACTAATTTGTCCCATTAATACTAATTATTTGTTCATTTTCTCTTACTTTTGTGTCTTTAAACCTTGCCGAAGCATAGCAAAACCCCAACTGGTCAATTATGGTCATGCATGATGCCTTTCAAATAACTTTCTTGCACCCCTGACTAGCTTCATTTAGATATAAATAGGATGCTGCAAGCAAGAAATTACAGACTATATTTAGTCAGGCTCCTGAAACATCTAGTCCTGTTCAAGAACTTCCTTCACATGCAGTTATTAGAACATGGTGGGGAGTAAAAATCTACCCTTCCTACGTGACAGCCCACACCATGAGGCTACCAAGGAATTTTCCGAATGTCTTCCCTCCACACAGAGCCACTTTTCACTTTGGCAAGAGCTGCTGAGCACTTCACCCAGAACAATCTGTGGCCCAAAAAGGCTGACGGCTGCTGCTTGCTTTGGTGAAAGAAAAGATCATAATTTTCCAGATTAAGAGTAAACTAGAAAGTTCATAGGGAAGGTGAACCAAGCAGCTCCTTCCCCATTTTAACTTATTTTTACTGTCTTTGTTGAGTTTAGCTGTGCTGCAGCCCCACAGCCAGGTTCTTCACTCCCATCAGCTTCAGTTTAGTTTTTTTCTCTTTTGTTCCTCTGATGTCCAAATCAATTGCAATGAAGAAAACAGATAAATTAGTTTAACTAGACATGTTTTGTGTCCACCTCTATTCCGTTTCATGCTTTTTGACTCGTTCACTAGGTACAGGCATCCTTGGCCTGGAAAAACAAATCAAACCAAAATTTTTCCCTGATAAACCTGTTGTTTGTTTGTTTGTTTGTTTTTTACAATGAAGTAGAGGGGGGAAAGAAGCTTGCAATTACATTGATCTCTCTTGACCTTCTGTGCAATTTATTTGCACATTCTTGACTTCCAGCGTTCCTACATCTGCAAAAGCTTCCTCCAGCACATTCCTGCATTGTACTGACTGGCTCCCCAGCCAGGCTCATTTGTTACACAGTGCTGTGCTTGACTGTACTTGCCCTCAAATTTCAATTTGCAACCTTCAGTTAAGTTTTAGATACACTGAAGGGTTAGAAAAACTCTCTTTAATTAAACTTTTCTTCTGCCTTCTTTGTAGGTAAGCAGTGATGACAATGATTCAGGAACATTACTAGAAATCATATAATGATGGTTATGATGATTTTAACTGCTTGTGCTGGTTTTAGCTGGGGTAGAGATAATTTCCTTCATAGCAGCTAGGATGGGGCTGTGTTTTGGGTTTGTGCTGGAAACAGTGTTGATAATGCAGGGATGCTTTGGTTGCTGCTTAGCAGGGCTGACACAGCTGCTCCTCACCCCACCCCACCAGCGAGTGGGCTGGGGGGCACAGGGAGCTGGGAGGGGACACAGCTGGGACAGCTGACCACAGCTGACCCCAGGGGTATCCCCTACCAAATGATGTCACGCTCAGCATATAAAGCTGGGGGCAGAAGAAGAAAGGGGGACACACACACACACATTCAGAGTGATGGCGTTTGTCTTCCCAAGCCATCATTAGGCGTGACGGAGCCCTGCTGTCCTGGGGATGGCTGAATACCTGCCTGCCGATGGGGAGGGGTGAATGAATTCCTTATTTTCTTTTGCTTGTGTGCATGGCTTTTGCTTTCCCAACTAAATTGTCTTCATCTGAACCCATGAGTTTTCTTACTTTTCCAATTCTCTCTCCCATCCCACCAGGGCGGAGTGAGCGAGCAGCTGCATGGCACTCAGCTGCCGGCTGGAATAAACCACGACAGTGCTTCTTAAGATAGCTACATTTTAAAGTAGAAACACAAAATGAATCTTTATTTATGGCATTAAGCAGTCTTGAACTGTCCCCAAGATGAAATGCACTTTTCATTTTGGATGTATAGTTTCCTCCAAAGCATTAGTGCTTTTGGCTAGCTAACCACTACATCCCTTCTACCAAATTATTAATTATACCATCTATCAAAGCAAGTAGTCAGAAAAATGGTTTGTCCTGCCTTCTTTGCCTTTTTGCTGTCTCAAATCATCTTCCCACTTATGTGGAATAATGAACACAGGAACAGATCCTCCTTCATCCTTAACCTGAAAGAATTTGGGGTTTGGTGTTTGTGACTGAAGGGTGGGAGGAAAGAGGGAGCTCTGGGGGCAGGCAAGGGGAGAACTGCTCTCCCCTGTGGACCCGGGCTGACTCTGCAACCTTTACATGGAAAGATAATTCAGGCTAAAGTGCAGTTACCTATCCTAAACCTAAATTTTCTGATAGGAGGAAAGCCTGTAGGGAGCCTGGGAGGGAGCCATACTTGATCATAATTGTTTCTGTACTTTCGTGATACCTTTTTCTCTTTGACTCCCAACTCATTTGACTCCACTGAACTGGTGGAATAAGTTTTGTAGTAATTAGCATATTAACAAATTTTAAATAAAAATTTAAATTTCTGTTCTAGTTCAGCAGTCAGAAAACCATCCTTCTAAAATGAAGTGACCTAGTACCTGGCAATTCGTATTTCATAGTTCTTGCTTGAATAGTACACCCTTGTCCTCTACAACTCTGCAGAACTCTTTTGAGTCTCCATTATTAATTACACTCTTCCAGACTTAATTTTGTCTTAAATTCTTTTGTTATTTGTTCAAAATCATGCAAACCATACACAACTCAAAGGTAAGTTTAAATCTTTGCTGGCCTCCTTGTATATGGCCACCAGCTACTGAATTTGATCAACTTGCATAGAGGAAATAAAGAATTATTCATCTTATTTGCTATTCTTATTTTCAGTATTCTCCTTAGAAAATTATGATTTCCCTGTGGCCTCCAAAAAAATCTGAATTTAATTCCATGATTTCTGCAGAAATTCAACTCTTAATAGTTCCTTCTGAGCCAAGGAATAAGTAATGAGTTTACTTCTGCTACACCTCTCCCTTATTAAGAGTGTGTTTTGGAAAATGAAAAATACAGCCTGTCTTGCTTGAAATACTCTGATCCCACACCAGCTCAGGGTTTTAATTTGATTTTCTGAGTACTGTAAAAAATGCATCCCAGTAAGTGAGGAATTTTCCAAGTGCTTTCTCTTCTTACACTGGGAGAAGCCCAAAGTAACTTTTCCAGCCCTGTGTCCTGCTGTGCCTGAAGCTCAGCCCTGAAGAGGTGACCACCTCCAGCTACCCAACACGTAGGCTTCACCTAATGAATCTGGCTCCTCAGTCCTGACAATAAAGCTGATATAACTGTGTGCCTCATCACTCCTTAACTCTTCTCCATCAAAATGATTTGGTCTAGAAGAGACCTACTGGTGGAAATGTCTAGGATAGCCATGTCTCCTTGGAAGGCACCTGGCTGTTAACTTTTGCCATTGAGCAGTAGAGCCCCAAATTTTGATGTTTCTTTAGCTTTAATTCCCTTCTGGCACATGAGCTGTATCAATCTAGCATCATCACCTCAAATTTCTGAAGTGAGAAAATGAAGCGCTTGCTGTGTCTCCAAAAGCTGCGATGAGATGTGATAATGGTGTTTCTACAGAACAGCTGATGACTTTCCCCTGCCACAGTAAAAGTTGTGACAATGTATGAAATCATCTCTGTAGCTGTCAGTTCAAAACATATCC
Organism: Falco punctatus; assembly: GCF_963210335.1. NCBI lineage: Eukaryota > Metazoa > Chordata > Aves > Falconiformes > Falconidae > Falco > Falco punctatus. The sequence continues at coordinate 84,430,630 of NC_137584.1, forward strand.
AAAAATGCTAGCGGAACATAGATAGGTGTTCCTTGTGATCAAACTTTCTAGATGGGAGTTTTCAATGTAATTTTTCAGGGAAACAATAAAACCAAATTAAGGGTCAGGAAGAACCTGGAGTGTGTTAGAATAAATCATACAGGATTTTGATATTATGCAACACTTCTTGATGACCCAAATTTTACAAAAAGAATTTTTTTTAAAATAATATGTTCATATTGATTGCAATGAGATGATGCAGGCAGCTTATATTTTACTTACATACTTTTGTTATCAGTTAGCCCTGCATTAGGGCACCATTTTTGTGTACTGATGACATTGAAGCTTCTAAGAGGTGTGAATTTAGGTTTCAAAGCCTTGAAAAGCTCTGTAAAGCTGTCTCTACACTAAAACAAAGTAATATCTCAGCCACTGCACTATCAGTGTTTTCTAGTGGCTAATGGAAGCTGTTCAACATGCAAACTGATGTGAGTCTTTCTTCTGTGTGGAAGATCACTATGTATTTTTCTAGAGAAGCAGTAGGTCTAACCTAGGACAGTGGGTTCCAGTTCTAGCTGCAGACACATAGATGTAGGAGTGATGACTTTTGCTATACATCTCCAGATAAACAGTAGTCAAGGCTGTATAGCCTTTGCTGAGCTATTTTAAGAGGGAAGTGTTGGCTTTCAAGTGGAGTTACAGTCCGCATGACATCTGCTTTCTGTCTTCAGAGAGAGCGTGTTTGTGAAGACTTATAAAAAAAAGTATACTCACATAATGATTTTGTCAGGTTAATTTGATCCATCCCGACGTGAGATTTCTAATTTCAGTTTAGATTCTATTATTTTGACAAAGATGCTGCATATGTAGGGCAAAAATAATAACTACATTATACTACTACCTACCAGGGTGAAACGATGGAAGTGATGGATTCTGAGTTTGAAGCCACTATAACTTTAATTAAAATTAGGAAGTCTGATGCTCTGTCTGGCCACATGACCAAATTCAATGTCTTATTGTTAAAAATGATTTTTGCTATTAAAAGATAAGGAGTTTGCCATATGCATTTGTTGCATTTTGGTATGCTTTCAAATCTGTTGGTAGCATTCAAGTGTTGTCCTTAAATATGTAAGTTGTTTCAAAGTTAGGGTAATTTAAATTTTAAAAGTCTATACTCGTTATTACTCATTTTATTATTTTCTTGCTGCTGCTGGAAGAACTGATTGCTTTCTTCAGTCAAATATTGACCAGAAGAGCATCTGCAATTATAATCACCCAATATCCTTTCTCCAGAATTAATATTTATAAGTTTAAATAAAATAATGCTATTCCTGTTGCACAGTTGGTCTAACTTCATGGACTCATCTACAGCCCTTTTCATTCCTTTACTGTCACAGCGGAAGCCTAATAGCCTGTGCCTAGTAATAGCGGTTTACATTGTTCCTGCACTGTGTCTTTTGGTTCAAGCAGATGAGTAAAGTCCTACTGCCACTGAGAGGTACTGCCTAAAAAGAGTGCTGGAGCAGTGCAGAGAGACTTGGTTTCTTCCAGTACAAGGCCTTTAGAAGTATTTTTATGTAGTGCCCTTTGGAAATGGAATCGTGGCAGCTTTTGGTTGATTCAGAGGGATCAGAACAGGACCAGAAGCAGCTCAAGATTGTAATTCCTTTTGTTCATTTCTAATCTTTACCTTCACATGGTGCTCACTGGTGAGCCTGGGTTCAGGTCTTCCTTGCTGAGCCAGTGTTTGTAAGGATGAGGAGCTGAAGCAAGCAAGGGACCCCCAGGTGGGGATGCGCAACTGTCAGGGGCTTTTCAGAGCTCAAGGGAAAGGTGCGACTTCATATGTACCTGTGGTGCCACAGATTCCTGCTGACTTATGTCAACTCGCAGGTCACATTTAGGTATTACAATTGTCCCAGTTCTCCACAATATACCACAGCTCCTGGAATAGGCCATAGCCATTAAGTCATAAAGCAAAAGTGGTCAGAAACCAACCCACCAGCTCTTTTTTCCATCCTGACCTCTCTGGTTCAGTTTAAATACTTCACAGAGTTCAATTTTGATGAATATTAGAAAGAAAACAAGCAGGTCTCTGACGTAGCAGGCAGATAAAGATTTGAGAAGGATGGACCTACTCACCAAATGCCTGTTCCACCCTACCCTGAGCTGCCAGGGTCTGGCATTCTGGGATGAGGATCTAACACCTCAGGGTTTAACAGCAGATCCTGAAGCATGGGGCACAGAAGGGACCTCTCCAAAAACACCCATGCAACAACATTTGAATTTCAATGGATTTATTCTCTGTGGAAGCAGAACTACATTGCTTTACCATGAAGTGGATTTAATTCGTTTCTTTTCTGAGTTTTTCACACCTGCTTTTGTTGTGCTTCTGTGTGCTTGCTTGCTTACTTGCTAAAGATATTGGCCAGTTGGGGAAAAAGAAAGGATGGAATGAAACAAAAGTCCTAAAGTATACGCCTTGATTAACAGATGGCTGAGAAGAGTGGGATGGCAAAAGCATGTTGGTCTATAAATAGCTGAAGGATGGAGTGAAAAGATAGTGTTGGACTAACAGGAGACATCTTTTATGAAATATCAAGATTTTATCATAAAAATATCAAGATATGTTACGTAAATATTTTAAAAGAATGGTTTATTGGGTGACTTTCTGGCTCACCTTATCTTCCATATTTCCAAAATGCCAAAAAGAAATAAGCCATCCTTTTCTGCGGATGATGTAATGACATGCTAACACATTATTTGAAAATATTACAGTTAATACCCAAAGAAACTGCTCTTAGATGAAAAATGTGTCCAGATAAGGAAGGTGATCATGTTCAGAACTATGGTGGCAAAGTCATGATCAGTCATCCCACCATTGTTGATATCAAGACATCTCAAAAAAAAAAAAAAACCCACCCAAAAAATAAACAAAAAAGTAAAACAAAAGAAGTGCATTTAAAGGTTAAATTCCTTATTTTTATTCATTGTGTTTGGTTTTGGTTGGGGTGTGTCTGATTAAATTTCGAGGCAGATGAGAAAAAATTCCTTTTTCACAATAAATGTTAAAAAAGGTTTTGATTTACCTGTTTTAGGGGGAAATGCCCAAAACAACACCACGGATTTCCCAAGGACTATGCAGACCAAACTCTTCAAATGTTAAATCCCATGTGGGATGCTAACCCTAAAAGAATCAGCAATAGCCTTTTTTTCAACGGAAGATAATAAAATACGCTGCAGATTTGTTACATGCCCCTTTCCTTCCCCCACCCCCCCTCCTTTCTTTCCTGTTTTGTGTCTTAAATCCTTCTGATTCCATTTGTTGTAACCCAATGTCTCCTCAAAATTTGTCTGAAAGGTCACTGTGGCCAGCTCTATGGATTTAAACACCACTAAAGCTGTTGCCTGTATAAAGTTGAAGGCAAGACCTAAAAAAGGACATATTTTGCACAAATTTTAGTAAAATTCAGATGCATAAATTCAGAATTGCAGTCTGAATTAATTTGCTATTAATTTTTAAAACATCCGTATTTTATTTATGCATCCCGCATTGAGAAATTAGCCAAACATCTAAACTTTTGCTCCTCTAAACACCTGCTGCAATTTGAACATCTCTGTGTCTAGCTTCTAGGTAATACCTGGACCAATTTAGAAGCAAGTATGTCCATACTCAAGGTGTATTGACACTCACATATTAGTTCAGATCAAGAAAAGTGAATTTCCTGATTTTCTCCATCTACCAAGGTTTGGCCTGCCATCATAAAGTAGTCTTACAGCATGTGAACTGGGGGATGAAACTAAGTTCGAAGATGTTCCCACTAATGGGCTTTCAGCTCAGACTCTCATAAAATATAGACACAGTTTCTGCTAGCGGTTAGAAAATTTATACAGACCTGCATATGGAATGCCCTTCTCAGGGAGCGGTTGGACATGACCACTACCCCTCCTAGAAGGGATGGTTCAAGAGGGAACATGGATCCATGAATTCACATCTAAGGTGTGCTCCTTGGAAGAAGTTCACAGAAGTTAGGTGTGAGTTTTTAAGTAATTTCTAGAGAAAAAACAGTTTCAGTATTTGTTCCCAGAACTACTTCTGATCTGCAACCAATGCAGCCAAGCCTATCGGCTGGGCTTGCACAGCCATATTCCCTCTCATACTTTCAGGTTTTAGTGCTGCAAATCTTTCCTTGCTCTCTGAATCTTTCCTTGCTCTCTGAATCTTTCATTGCTTTCTACACTGTGTCACGGTTCCAGCAGGAGGGACTGATAAGACACGCTACAAAGCCTGTGACTTGGACTGAGAGCCTGGCAGTCCTTACAGCACAGTCAATAAGCTCCTTGAAGATGGTCTTTGTCTTAGTTTTGCCCAGGACACCAGTCTGTGTGCTTCCAAGCTGTTCCACACTGGAATCCAAAGCATAACAAAGGGTGATGAGGACATTTGCTTTGAAGGTGCACTCTTGGCCCAAATGAAGCCATTAACACAGGTGTACCCTGTCAAAATCCTCTTAAAAATAGGATACATTGGCTGGGCACCCTGAGGGTGAAAACAGTACCAAACTTCAATCCCTAGCATTCTGCAAAAATGTTTTGGCATTGTGCTCTGGCACAAAAAAGGATAAATAATCACTTTTCCTGCAACAACTCTCTTCTAGGTCTCTGCAAGTTTGGGGTTGCTGCTCTGTCTATTGAGATAGCAGCTCTCAGGGCAGGAGTCACCGCTGATGTTCCTGTTGACAGCAGTACCTCCATGAATCCCTGAGTCAGGGGGCTTTAATGTCCTTTCTGGATAGCTCTTGATGTTGCCTTACTTAACTGAAGAAAGTTTTTTAGATCAGAGTTTAGCATTCCCCCTGGAGACCAATGACCTGCTTTGGGGATTGGGTATCTGGAAGGTGGGTACTACAGCATCCAACGAATAGTAAAATAAAAATAATAATAAAAAAAAAAAACACAGAAGAAACAACCAACCTAAAAACATTAGGGCTGTCTTCTAGAAAACAGAATTTCATAGAAGCTAACAGCCTCAGGATCAGAATATACAGATTTCATATTTCAGGTTTAGGAATAAACAGGCAGTATTTTCATTTTCATGACATTTTTTGCTGACTTACTGGGCATCACTGACTCCTGTCTGCTGGTGGCAGTGCTTAATTGGCTACTTCTGACTCTTGTGCCTGCTTTCCTTCTCTCACACAAACACAGCAAATCCCTAGCAGTAGCCTTTTACAGATAATTTCAAATGTTTATTCTTTTGGCCAAGAGCAGGTGAAACTCGTGCATTCACTTCTCCACAGTTTATCAAGCTGTCATATTAAAAAATACTTTAAAAAAATAACCCACAGAAATTTAAGCACCAAAATTACATTCCTGAAATAAATAAGTACAATGCACCCAACTCTGCAAATATAAATAAAATGAAAACAGCATACCATATGGGACTCTGTCAAGCTCTATGCCTGTGGGTGTAGCCTAACCATCACAAAACACCTCTTTGCATCTGAATGTTTTTATATTTAAAAGTTATAAAGGCAAAACTACAACAACAATAATAATAACAAAAGGAATACCTCAGTATTTTTCACATTTAGTGCTTCCTATGCAGCAGGTACATACAGAACCCCAGAGCGATACAGACAAGAGTGCATACCCCCTCCTTCTGTCCACCCACATATACAAGGGCAATTATAGCCCAAATGACAAGATCAGTTTAAAAGATTTTTCTCCCAGCTTTCGTGATTTTTATTACAGAACTTCACCTAGTCTGACTAATAAGGACCGGAGAAGATCCTTGATAATTTACATATACAGACCATAACTTCTGTTTAAGCTGTGGCATGTCTTGTGGACAGGACTACCTTTTGGACAGAAGGCTTTAAAGGATGGAGAATCCTGTATTTTTCTAGGTAAATTGGTACAGTGTTTTTTACTCTTACTACTAAATTGCATATAATTTCTACTCTGAATTTGTCTAAATTCAATTTCCAGGCATTGGATTTCATTATCCTTATTTTACCAAATTAAAGAAGTCAATATAGGAAGTCTTCTCTCCACAGAGGTACTTCTGAAGGCCATGATCACATCACGTGTTAGACTAATTAACTGCCCTGAGTCTCTTAATTCTCTCTAGACCTCAAATCAATTTTGTAGTTCTTTCCTGAACTTTTCTAATCTTTCAGCATTCTTTTCCGAGGCGTGGGTAAAATCAAACATAACTAAAATCCCACCCTGTAGGAGCCTCACCATGATGACACAGGATTGTCATGTCCTAACCCTTCCTGGCAATTCTCAGCTCAAACATCCAAGGACTGTGTTCACCTTTGTGGCTTCAACACTGCAATAGGAATTTGTATGCAAATTATTTGGCTCCTAGATGTCTGACTTTTTACTTATATATGCCAAAAGGCATTTCTCTCTGATAAACCTGTTTGGTGTTTGGCTTTTGGGGTTTTGTTTTGTTTTGTTTTGTTGGTTGGTTATTGTTTTGTTGCTTTGTCCTTAGGAACATATAGCATTTTACCAGTTTTTGTAATCTACTATTTTTTCTGATAAGGACATCTTATATTTTCTCCAGGTCATGCTTAGGGTTACCGAAAAACACTAATATAATGAGCCCAATAAATACATATGCATAAAAGGATTATACTATTTGAACATGTTGTGGTTTACCCCAGCTGGCAACTTGGGATGGCAGGGAGAATCAGAAGAGTAAAAGTAAGAAAACTTGTGGATTGAGATAAAGGCAGTTTAATAGGTAAATCAAAAGCCACGCACACAAGCAAAAGAAAATAAGGAATTCATTCACCCCTCCCCATCGGCAGGCAGGTATTCAGCCATCCCCAGGACAGCAGGGCTCCGTCACGCCTAATGATGGCTTGGGAAGACAAACGCCATCACTCTGAATGTGTGTGTGTGTGTCCCCCTTTCTTCTTCTGCCCCCAGCTTTATATGCTGAGCGTGACATCATTTGGTAGGGGATACCCCTGGGGTCAGCTGTGGTCAGCTGTCCCAGCTGTGTCCCCTCCCAGCTCCCTGTGCCCCCCAGCCCACTCACTGGTGGGGTGGGGTGAGGAGCAGCTGTGTCAGCCCTGCTCAGCAGCAACCAAAGCATCCCTGCATTATCAACACTGTTTCCAGCACAAACCCAAAACACAGCCCCATCCTAGCTGCTATGAAGAAAATTAACTCTATCCCAGCTAAAACCAGCACAGAACATAATGAAGCAATTTTTATATTGTGCAATGAAGACTGTCAGCTCTTTTGCTTTGTGAAATAAAATAACATAGAAGACCAAACTATTTGAAGATGTTTAAAGTCAATATGATACACTGTTATTAAACAAACTTCTAATTTCCATTGATAACAGAACCTATTTTGTTTGGCAACAGTACGTTCCCTCAACACTCATACCCATGTGAACGTGCATGAGCTGTACTTTCACCTTTTGGGTTACCTCAAGGAACACTCCTACAAAGCACATACACAGCTCGGCTTGCACATCATGCCACATAGTCAAGGTTGAGTCTTGACTAGTCTTTGTTCCCAAATTTCTACCATTTTCCTGCAAATCCTTCTTTACCAGTGAGCCTGAAATGTTCAGATACTTTCATTCCCCTGCCTGTGTCTGGATTTTACTCGTGTTGTTTATTTCACTGCTATATTTTAACTTCCTGTACCTGTAAAACAAGTTGTCCTGCAAACTTTATCAAGAAACCTAACTCCCACACAAACAGCAAATGCAAAGCTTACAATGGACCCCACTTTGCACTGGTTTTGACTCACATGTCCAGTTTTAAATATGTTCAATGTTCACTCAAAACAATGACTTAAGTGGATGAAAAGCCATTATTTCAAAATTCATTTTGTCTGAAAGTATCCCTGTAGATTTGTATGGTTTCTGCTCTGAAGACCTAGTGCCTAAAAGCAGTCAATTAAATATCAGAAACCCAATAGGAATGGGGTTTGGTTCTCCTTTGGGAAGGGCAGTGTACTGAAAGTGCCAGCAAACATATCTGGGGCTGAGCTGTATCCCAGTCTTTCCTCCGTATCAGTCCTTCCTCCGGGCTCTCATTGCAGAAGTTGAGGCTGGAGACCAGGGAGTCAGAAAGAGCCCAGTCTGATTTCAGTATTCATTTGGGGGTTGTTGAACAGGACATTGAGAAAGAAGGTTACTCTCTCCTTGTAAATGGAAACTAAATTTTATCTGCAAATCTCAGAGAGAAAATGATAGTGGAATCTGCAATTCCACTTCCACAGTCATTTCTTGGAATACAGTTGGCTTTAAGAGCATTTAAGAGGGTACTTTGACTGCTAATTTGAGGATTCAACATAGTTACTTTGACTATAAAAACAATGCATTTGAAAAATATGTGTGACAGATTTTCTGTAGATTAATGAATATAATCATGAAGAACAAATCAAATGAAGAAGACTTCCAGAGAGAGTAAATTCACTTAAAAATCTGTAGAAAGGGTAATTTATATCTAAATAAAGCTCTGCTAAGGATGAGCATCCATGAACCCACAGCTTTTTTCATGTTCTGGGAGAGAGTTTCCTCCCATTCAGATTTCTTTGAGGTTTTGTTTTTCCTTCACAGAACAGAAAACAGATGAAAAATGTTACAAAAGGAGTTTTTAAGACTGTCAAGATGACAGGTTTCCTCCTTCAGTCTACTGACCTAATTCCTGGCTAAGAAATAAGCACTCTCAATCACACTTAAAAGGGTTCCATCAGAAGGAAGGTACAATACCTTTATCTGATACAATAGAAGTTAAATTGGGTCCTGGTCTCAGCTAATGGAGGTTGTATACACTGAGGAAGCAGCTGAATGCTTGGTCAGGGCAAATAGATTATTTTCTTACATTCACAGTGCATAACTGGAGAGACAACCTGCTCAGACGTTACTCTGCACACACATGTAGTCCAAATTTCAGGAGCGTTCTTTCTAACAGGGAAATGCTATAGCTTCCTGATTCCTGACAAATCAAAGGGCAGGCTGAAATATCCTTCCTGAAAAATCTTTTTTGTGGTGAGCTTTGCTGGTTTGGGTTTTTTTGTTGTTGGGGTTTTTTTGTTGTTTTTTTTAAACAATTAAACATTTCTGCTCAGGTAGACTAGAAAGAGTCTTGAGATTATTGGAGAATTTCCCAGGCTAGGGACACAGTCTCCTATCCTAAGCCTTATTAGAAACATAAGTCATCATTTCCTTTGACCTTAATGAAAGCAGCATAGTTAAAGCCAGACTAATAATTTTATGAGACAGAACTACATCTCTCCAGAATACTTGCATAATAATCAAGTGAAGCAGATTTTCAGTAACATCAGGGCAGCAGAAACAGAGCTGCAGAACATACCAAAGCCACAGCAGATAGGCTGGTATGCTTATTTGTCACGTTTATCTAACTAACTAGCTCAATTGCTTCAACTGAAGATGTCTGAAACAGGAAAATCACTTGATTTTTAGAAAAAAGTTATTCTTACAGCTTTTCTTACTCTGAAGCACTGTTTGACTAATATTATATCGATATAATGGTAAATATGAACTTAGTCCTGCAACAGTTACCAGGAAAGCGCTCCTTATTTACTCAGCTGTGAAAATAAATTCAGATATTCTCTTGATAATTATTACAAATATACACTTACGTTAATGACTTCTATTGAAGATGAGCTACAAAACTGAAGTTTACTTGGGAATATTTCTAGCCACATACATAATTGCAGATTTCAGAAAATATCTTCTTTCAACAGCGCACACTACTTCTATGATGCTATCATCAGTCTTGTGTGTAATTTGCTTTTTAATAGTTTCTTTAGAAAGCTGATAGGTCTAATCAAAGCTTGCATAATTTCTGTTTATCATTTAGGGAAGTTAGCAAGTCATCAGCAAAGGAAAACATCTCTGGCAAATAGTACACCTCATCTCATTACTGAAGGATGTGGGCTGGTTCTGTGATGCAATTGCAAACAGTATTAGCCACAACTAGAAAGTTATTTGCACCCATAAACAAATATTAAAGGTTTATAAAAATTTCATCTGATTTTATAACTATAGTAACAGTACTATTACTAAAGTAATTGATATAGAATTAGTAATTATTGTTCCTAATAACACTGCAGCCAGTAACTACTGAAGCATTTTTGTACTTTGGTGAGAAGAAGTAACCAAAAAATATGAATGTATCACTGAAAGTTTTCTTTTTTAGGTAAAATTCAAGTTGTGTTTAATCAAACTAAATTTGACTATGGGAAGTTTGGAGATTTGCAAAATTCTGAAAGAAATATAAGTATTCCTAAATATGAAATATGCAGGAACTGGTGTTCTTGCCAGCAGACAGACGTAATCATCTGTCTAATCAGCAAGAACATTCATTAGAAATAAACAGTCTTTGCTTAATGGCTCCATCCCTTTGCTCTTCAGCTGGTGCAGGTCCAGAGGCAGTCCTGCACAGGGACAGCCGCGGACCCGTGCTCTCCTACCAAAATGTAGCTGGGCACTCAAGCTGCTGTAGCAACAGCCGTCTAGTTTTGTCATTGTTTGTGAGTTTTATGGAATAGCAGACTTCCTATTTTGCTTACTGTTACAACGATTACTCCTTAGAAATGCTTTTGTTATACTCAGCTGACTTTAGCTTTATGAAGGCAAAAGTGCCCTTTTCTATTAAATGCAAAGCCTGCACCTCTCTTGTTCCACCTGCATTGCTCTTACTATCACAACTCCTGATAATACACAGTATTCACAGTCGATGGTTTGACTAATTCCTTTCCTGAATCTTATCTTACACAAGGAGATAACCTAGCTCACCACTATATGTGAATACAGATTATTTTGTGATTTCTGCCCTCATTAACTGTACCAAAATGCTCTTAAGATGAATATGCAGATGGATATTTATTGAATGTAGTTTCAGCACGATAAACAAACACAGGTTTTCAAAGCATTTTGGTGAGCAAAGGAGTATAACCAAACAAATGTTATGTGTTCAGTAATGGGCAAGAGACTGTTTCACGTCCACTCACTCTTTTAAAAGAAAAAACACCAAATTTAATTTTAAATGCTATCTGCATCTGACATTTTATTGCAGACTAGATTGTTGAGACACTGTGGAAAACAAGACTGAAAAGAGTTAAGAAGCAAGGCACAGCACTATCCAGCTTCTTGTGGTGTGTGTGTGGGGCTTTAGAACATTTTCTTGATCTTTAAACTACAGCAGAACTTTACAGGTCTCCAACTTATGGCTAGAAACACTTCTTCTAAATGGTAATGCCTGACTTTAGTAAGAACTAGAACGCAGAAGACATTTTTTTCTTGTTAACACAGAAAAAAAAAGATGGCTTTCTAGTTAGGATGGAGTGGTGAAATTCACCGACCCCAGGACACATCCTCCTTGGTATTGTATTCTGGTGCGTCGCTTATGCTGACATAAAGGCTGCCATCAAAACCATCCCATCTGAAAGTTAGTGTTTTCAGGGAGAAAAGAACTGTGTGATAAACTAAAACGTATCCCTGCAATCATGCCTATTTCGAATTCTGGAGAGATGACAGGAAATCATGCAATATCTCTGTCTGTTCCTATAAGTGTAATATTTCACAGAACTCTGTAAGGCTGCAACTTTCCCTATACACTCTATTAAGTGCAGTGTTGGTAAAATACAATTGCAGCACCGATATACTATAACTTCATATATGGTCTGCACAAAATGTATATAATATTCATGTATACATGTGTGCTTGTGAGCATGTGTGTCTGTGTGCGCACCCATGAAGAGAAAAGCTGTATATAACTGTGCTGTGCTCCCCAGAACAATTTGTGCAACAAACGTTGTCTGTTCGGCTGTGTCTGCCTGTAGAACAGACGCTCTGTCTGAGCAAAGACACTCTCTGAGCATGAATTAAGTTACCCTCAGTATGAAAAGCAATTTATTGGTCCAGTCCCTGATAGATTTCCTTTTCACTCAATTTTTACCTACTGTTAGCAAACCATAGAGCTTTAAAGGGAAAATTCAATAACTGCTTTTCTTATTGGGTACTGTGTACGTGGAAGACCTAGAGCTTTAAAAGCATCTGAACTTGTAAGAGGACTCCTATTCTGAACCAGAAAAAAAAGAGGGGAAAAAAACTATCAAAACCCCCCCAACATTCCAAAGCAAAAAAAGAAACAGAGAGAAAGCCATAGCTTGCTTCTTTGGGGAGATCAGGAGAGCTAGACTTAAATCCTTACTTTTTCTGAGCCAAATCAAAGAGACAAATTCAAGTATCATCCCAATTCTTCACTATCAGGCTGTAAGCCAATTATTTCTCACACTTCATAAAAAAAGGACCTGCTTTAGTCTCTGGACAAAACACAATAAAAGCTGAAATCTCAGACATATTTCCATCTGTAGTTCTTTGAGATGTATAACTACTATTGGCATTTTTCTTTGGAAGTATTCTTCAAAAGAACATATTCTTCAAATGAACAATGCCCTGATTTATTACAACAACTTGTTTATGAAGTTTTTATTACACCAGGAAGATTTCTGCTTTTCTGTTTGCTTTTAAAATGAAGCTAATGCACTTTTGAAAGCTTTTGTTTCATCCTAGTGAGGCGGATTAGCCGGGGTTTGGGAGAAGAGTCTCACTTCTCCTTTATACAACTTCCTTTTCCTCCTTCTCCCCTATGTCCAGGTGTAATTTTTTTCAGCACTCTAGGTTTTTTCCTGTTGATTCTTGATTTTTATTCTAACATGGGCAAGTTAGATGAGTGGTTCAAACTCCTAATCTTTGCCTAATATGTGTGACAGGTTAGACTCAGGCCTTGGTTTTGCAGTTGGCTCGGACAACATGCATGCCCCTCTGCGAGGACTTGCTTTGGTGCTCCCAGCGTCAGCCGTACACGCTGCCTCCTGTATTACTCGTAAGTAACCATTTGGCCTCCCTCCATGTAGCTTGCTTTGTTTTCATGCCGGTAAAGCAAATAGCAATTTTCTTCCTTTATTTATTTTCTTTTTATTTATTTATTTTCTTTTCTAATTTTTCTTTATTTCTTCCTTATTGCTTTATTGTTATATTGCTGCCTTAGTAATACCAGGTAAGTGATATTGGCAGCCGTCTTCCCACAAATGTTAAAATACTAATTGCTTGCTGCCACAGGACAGTTCAGCATTCAAATTCCCAGGACTCATCACTTTCATTCCAAAGGTGAGGACCTCTATTAAGACCAACACAGCTTATTATTAAAAAAGACCAGCCATTAATGATAAATGGCTCCAAGTGTACATTAGGCATTGTATAACTTATACAGAGAGATATGCAGGGTTTTGTGACCTCAAATACTCAGATGCACTCCATATTTACAATGACTTAAATTCTTCCACAATAGCAGTAATACAAGGAAGTTTATTTTGTCATGCTCAGATTTCATAAAATAACATCTTCAAGTATAACTTCCCTATTCTCAGTGAAACAAGCAAGCTTTTGTGTGTTCCAGTACTAACACAGAATGCAGATCCTGAAGAGCATCTTAAATATATTCACGGGAATAAATGATTGTATGATTTTAATATGATTTGGTACAGGATACAGCAAAAGATATCAAGCAGCATTTCCCAGAATTTCTTCAGTGAGGTCAGAGTGACCAGAGGAGACACTATGAAAATTGTACTATAGCCTACAGCGAATGGCAAATTGTGAAGATAAATTATGTGAGTTCACAAAAAACTGGGAACAGAGTATGTGTGTTGGATTCCAAACAGGACTTGAAGTTATAAAATGACACATAGGTGGAAGGAAAGATTTCAGAGTACCTGGAAATGAAAAGCTCATATTTAGAGGAATAGATTGATAGGTAGGAATTTTATTCCCAGTTCTGCCCTTGACCTACAACATGACCTTCAGTTAGTGTCTTGACTTCTCTGTTGGGTTTGGCATAATAATGTACTGTTTTTTTTGTGGAAAATGCCTATAAAAAAGATTCCTTCCATTGAATTGTTTTGGAAACAAACACCAAACCACAAAACATTTTAAGTAAAAAAAAATGCTGAAAACTTATAAAAAAAAAAAAAAAAGTTAAACATTCCAAATGAAGTTATTAATTTGCATTTCCTGTCAAGGATTTTCAAGAAATATTTTCAAGGAAGACAAGCACTTTCCACAGCAACCTTTGTCAAGATACACATCTTCCCATCAAAATTAAGTTTCAGTAGAAAAGCACAGAGCAAATTTGGCCAACAACATCATTATGTTGGCTACTCATATGACTACTCATCTATATATAATGAAACAAGAGTATCAGTGCCCAGAAGGATGTGGCTTTCAGCTGCCCAGGTGGGCTGAATGAGACAGACCCAGCAATTTTGGAGTACGTGACATGCTCCTGCTGAAAGTTCCTTCTGTTTCTCTGCAGTCTCTCCTCCATAGCATGGCAATACACTCAGATGCATCCTTAACATACCTTCTAAGAATATACAGTGCTAAAATAGTTTCCTCTTAGCAGCAAGTCAATCCATGATTCCTTCAATAACATTAATTTATCTTAATCCCTTTCCTTTTAATTATTCCAAATAATTGTTCATTGCTTTCTCACACAGCTCCTACTATCTCATTTATAAACTGACAAGGTAGTGATGGAGTATGTCTGCTCAGCTGACAACAAGATGGAATTATTCCTGGATTTGTTCAGGCTGTAGCACATATAATGACATGCATCTGATAAGGACCTGTTGAATACTCCACAGTATCCATAGGGTTAACTGGCACAGCTTGGAACAAAATGCATACAAGGCATAGACAGAGACCTCCGGAGCCTGAGATGGAATCCTTTACCATAAAGAACATAAAACTGGCTAAGATGTCTAAGATGTCACAGTCATAGGATAAGTACAGAGTAAACACTAAAGGTCTGTGAACAGGATTAGTTTTGTCCAACACATAATTCACAGCATTTCCAGAGTTTCTCTGAAATACCTTTCTTACTCCATGATTTCCTGATGAAGGCAATAAGATGTTACCGATTTCTCAGTTTCAACACACATTTATTTCCCCTCCAAAGCTAAGTCCTTGGTTCTTTCACTTTCCAGTTTCCTGGATGTTCACATGGCAATGAATTGGTTTCATTTTATTAATATAAGATGAGATGGTTTTTGGTGCTAGCTGTTCACGCATCCCTCCTGAGGGCACATGTCATTTTCAAGCAGCTGATTTGGCTTTGACAGAGCTACATTGCAGTTGCCTTAATATTTTCCCAGTTTCACTAAGATGGAGCTTAGATCTTGAGAAAGAGAAGGTTCCCAGCTTTCACTCTGCTTTTACACCCTTGACACATAAAAACCCCACAGACAGTAATTTATAACACCTCTAAAGTAATTCTGCTTGTTGTCTCACTGTGCTCGTCATCACTTCTACTGGATTCAGCCTAGGTCAGCTGTAATTTCATGGCCACATCTACACCTTTCTCATGTAGAGAAAATCCTAGATGACTGAGCTTGATGCCTGCCTGTCTTGTGTAGTCATGTACAGGTAAGTGGATATGATTTGTTGCTTTTCTAATTTAATATTTTACACTTACTTTGGGAAGATATAAACAGAAGAAAGGACAAAGCAGTGAAGAAAGATTAAGTTATTGGAGAAGAGGATAAATCTTCAATAGTTCTATATAAACTATGTAAATTAACTTATCTAGAGCAATTACATTCATTAGAAATAACACAGGTCTGTGCTGTTGGTTTCTTAAATGTCTTCTCTTTATTTGTCATTAAATGTTACCTTTGATTATTGAATAATAAACTTTTGAAATTGAAAGGACACAAGCCCAATCAGGCATCTGTGACCCCACCAATTATCTCTGCTATTTGAAATAGTATGTCTCTTCCCCAAGCTGCTACTTTTAAAACCCTGCATGACAAATAGGTCAAGAGTTCCATATTCTGTGATGTACAAAAATAATGAATCATGTGTTCATTAAAAAAATTGTTTATTATAAAAATTATTAACCTTTCAGTTGAGCTTTTTCTGAACAGTCTTGACGTTGAGAATATTACTTGGCCATTTCTATGCACAATAGATTAAGGCTTGGCATAGTTTAGATGAAACTTCATATTATTATTGTTATTACTGCAGTTATAATGATGTAAATGAGTAATTATTTAGATAATAAAACCAATAGACTTTTTAGGAGAAGGCATTATTTAAAAGAGTAAAGAAAAACTTTTACATACTTGCAATTGGATACTCAAGTTATTTGAACACACTTTTTCGGCATGAGGATTCTAGCCTTGAAATGGATGTTGCTGAGTTTTCAAAAGTAGCCCTTCACAATGTTTGTTAACAAAAATGAACACCTTGTTTCAACACTGGATGTTTTCCTTATGAATTGCAAACTGATGTCCATAGGAGAGTTGTTGGGAGGCTTTTTTAGTATCTATTTACAGGTGGTCACTTAATGGCTGTCCAAGAATCTTAAATGCTGTGATGACATCTCTGAACTTGCTTGTCTGCTTGCTAGCCAACAAATGTGCTCCAACATTACCTGCCTGGCCCATGCCCAGCACAGACAGCACTGAATGACAACATACGAATTCCTGGCCACACAAGCTTTTGTGCTTTTTTCACAATTCCTTGGTATATAAAGATATGAAAAATTATGGTATTTTTTCAAGACCAGACTCAAGGGGGTTTTGGGGTTATTTGGTTGGTTTGGGATATTTTTTTTTCTAAATCTGTCTGTCTGTCTATCCATCCATCCATTTTGGTATAGTATAAAGTTAAGAAATTGAAGGAAAGCACTCGTGATAACATTTCTGAGCTTTGATTTCTGTTCTGAGTGCCAAGCTTAATCCTAAGATTCAGCCTATCACTACTGATACTTCTCTTTAATTTCAGTAAGAGACTGTAAAGTAACATTTCAGAAAAAAAAAAAAAAAGTAAATAACTGCTTTATGATACACTCTGTCCTGTATTAGACATTCTTTAACCCATTTAAAGATGGTTAACTCACGTAATATGGCTTCTATTGGGTCCTGGGATACAAGTCAGGAGGAAAATCCAAGAATAGTTTCCCAATAAAGTCAGATAAATCTCTGCATTTATAATGTGATGGGTAGTGCTGAGCATCAGCTGGATGCATGACATAAAATTACTATATGACTTAAAAACGTAATGTAGCAAATAAAGAACAGCATAACAAGCAAAGATATAATAAAGGTGACTTACAAAATTTACGAGTATGTAAATTATAAATAAGAAGGAAACATGTAAAAAGTTTTACATTTAAAATTAGATATTTTTTCCAAAGAATGTAAAAAATATTACTATCCCATGAAAGAAAGAAAACTTTATCTATGTTCAGAGGTTAGACTACAAAGGTTTGGGGGTATGTACAGATGGAAAAATCTCAGAAAAATCTTAGTTTGAACATAGCTTCAAGGCCAGAGAGACACCATACTACAATAAGAATTTCATAGCTACTAAAATAAAATTAATCTTTTTAGAGTAAATAAATCCCTATCTTTAATATAAAAAGATAACCGTATGTATATAAAGATAAGATCCTTAAACTACCTTTGTGGTTTCTATCCTCGCTCATTTCTTACATCTGAAACATGTCATGTTTGATGTTTCCCTATCATGTAATTTCCTATAATGGTAACTAAAATGAAGTGTATGCTGCCTGTAATTGTTTCTCACATTTGCTAAGCTTTTAATTATTGATATTCTCACTGAAGGATATTTTATACTATATTTATATAATCTTATACTGTTTACCTATAGGCTGACTAAATGAATGAACATTAAATAATATGGTAGCAGTAGAAGTACAGCTGGGACAAATGCCACGAGTGCAGCCTGCTCTGAACATCTGCTCATGAAACTCTGTATTAAGGCCGTTGATATAAAAATGCTGCCCTTCATAGGCTCATCCTTTTGTAGTTGCTTCCTTTATGTTTTCTGTGGGATCTGCACCTTGATCTTTAGCAGGCTTACAGGTTTTCAGAAGTACTTTCATAGACCTATGGAACTACACAGTGCACAACGTACAGCACTAATACATTGCTCTTAAATCGGATTGATTTGGGTGTGTTTGTGGGGTATAACTTGTACTGACAGAAGCTCTTTGGATGTGCTACAAAGTCAGAGGTTGTCCAGTCTTTTTTCACTTAAGTGAATACACAATATTCTTGCTGTGCCAAAAGATAAGAGGCTATATTACACTAAATCCTAATGTTTCCATTTACAGTTAAGGCCATAATATTGCAGTGGCAGAACTACAGGCTAAAAGGTACAGAGTCCTTGAAAATAATTTTTCTACAAACAGTAAAATTTCATTATTCCTGCTACTACCTCAGGATCCAGGATTTGCTTTCCTGAGGGCCTTCTCAAATGTTTCTGAAAGGGTCTGTGTTTCCTTTTTTATAAAAATTCTGAACACAAAAGAGAAGGAAGTTAATCAAAGCAGTTAATCCAATAACTTCATGTTTTGACTTTTTCTATTAGCTTTCCATATCTAGCAATCACAGTCTACTAATATGTAAATCTGTAGTTTGTTCCTTGCTCTTTAACTGATCATGATCTCTATGAACATATGCATGCTTATCAGTATAAATATGTACATTTTAGGCCTTGGCTTCACACAATGATGAAACCCAATATTTACAAAATATATATAATAGAATCCTCCATGTTAGTATGATTCATGTATAACACTAGCATGGAATAAATCCATTTCAGTGTTGGCATAATCATTTGCTTGCAATTTTAAAATGCTCAGGAGTTAAAAAAAAAAAAGAGGAAATAAACTCTTCTCTTGTACCTACCTGTATTACCTTGCCATAAATAATTTCCAGAAAAAGTTGCACATCCAACTTTGAGAAGATGTCACCATGAGGAAAAGTGTGGGAAGATGGAAGTTAGGTTCAGTCATAATCATAACGTGCAGAGTGAGCTAAAAAAAAAAAAAAAAAAAAAAAAAAAGAAAGAGAGAGAGAAAATTCCAGCTTAATTTGTTTTTTTATTATACAATGTGCTGCACCCTCTACCTGAATCTTATTCTGCATTAGTGCAAAGTGCTTTTTAAATTTCTGAGTTGCTTGATCAATTATCCTAACTGACTAAAATATCTTCTGGAATACCCCAGAAGAATATATTTTTTTTATGGGCATGACTTTTGCATATGGATATGAATATGAACATAGCAAAAATATGGAAAATCTACTACTGACTCTGAAGCAGATAATTAGCCTCATGTTGAAAGCTGTTTTAAAAAAACCCAACAACTTGATTTGTGAACCTTTTGACTGCATAATTCCCATAAAATTAATTATACCTCAAATTCAGAAGAGTGGAACATGGGCACTTGCAGGTTGTTAATGTTGCCTTTTTTATTCAGAGCCCTCAAAATAGATCACAAATAGTAATACATTACAATCCAGGGTATCACGGGAAAAAAATGGCCTCCCCTGTCCCTGCATCTTTCCATCTTACCTTTCAAGAGACTGGTGTTTCTCCTGACAGCCCAAACCCAGGAGCAAGCATTTTGCAGAGGCCCTTGGAAACAATTTCAGCTGTACAGATCAACCTTTCCCTATGGATAATTTCCACTTGAATGTAAGGATTTTGGGGAAGCTGCCAAATGCTTTTCCTACACTGCTGAACTGCAGGGATTTTGCTGCAGAGATGGCACCTAACTACACTTCAGGGGACTTCTGTGAGAATTTGTTAGACCTCTGATGATGAAGGTTAACCATTATTGTCTTCATTTGTTTCTGATCTCAGCAGGACTGTACTTATTGCTCTCTAGTCTGCAGCATGACATGCTCTATTGAAGTGATATGGCACAGAAATACACATTTTCCTGTATTGAGTGAATTGGAAAATCATGTGTTTTTAATTAGCTGTAAAAGGACACTACAGCAGCTGGTACTACAAAGCATATGAAAAGATTTGCCTTGCTTTGGCTTTGCACTTGGAGAATCAAACAGTTAAGTGCCTGCTTTTCTACAGTGAGTGATGAATGTGAATTATGTGGATTGGAGAAGGCTTGGGGTTTTAAACAGGCTCTTCCCACTTCACTTTGGTGCTGCCGGGTGGCTGCTAATTTACTCCTGCTCTATTGCCTGTTTCTGGATCGTTACTGAAACTGTGTTAGTCATAGACTCCCTGAGATGTTTTACAACATTTCTTGAATAACAGACAGCTGGTGTACAGTGAAAGCACACCATACAGGCTCCAGTCCTCCTTATACGCTCACTTGTATGCTCCTGGGCAGGGGAGGGCAAAACACAGGAGCCTGCAGAAAGCCTCTGGGGGAAAGAAAGAGGCATCCCCAGATTGGGATTTCTGCCTCCCAGTTTGTTTTGCAAACTGCTCTGCTCTGAAAGAAAGAGAACAGGAATTGCAGGTGGCCAGGTGGTACATTTCTCTTCCTTGAATCTCTGCTTTGGCTTCTGTGATGGAGAAGCTAAGATGCAGTGCCAGATGTACTCCGTTAATATTTCTTGAAACTATGAATTTGTCTCACGCATTCCACGGTACTCATTTTAGAAGGGCACAAACTTCCACTCAGGCCTCAGCTTCCCAGCAATCAGCAATATACTCACTGATTTGAAAGGGATACTGCACAAGAGCATTGAATATTGGGAAGGGCAAGCAATGAACATTAACAGCCAATTAATATTTCCTGTGTTTTGCCACAGCTTGGCCTCAGGCTTTGGAAATATATACAAGCAACTTTCCCATCACTCTCTACTTAATTCATGGATACATGGATTAAACCAGGTTTGCACTTTTCTACATTCTTTTCCCTTCCTCACTATCACTCTCAGATTCTCATCTACTCATAACTGGTAGTATTTACCAAAGCTTACTTACTAAAGTCAGACTTGAGTCCCCTTCAGAGTCCAGCATCACCACTCACAGCACTACCATGCTATTATGATACCACGGAAATATATATGAGTGCTAAATAGCCGGTATTATTTATTGTTATCAAAATTATATACCCTTCAAGATCTGTGCATATCAACCTTAAGGCTTTGGAAATGAGTCACTTTTTAAAAATCATATTTATATACTTTCATGTACCATGTTCTGGGTACTTATGTGAAGAGTTTCCATATTTTGATAACTAATCTGATGTTATTACAGAACACTTTGCCAAAGTGTTGAAATACTGGCTAACACTGCAGCCACATAACCACAGACTTGCTATGCTTACACTTACTTTGCTACACCTTCCAAACTGATTTCTCTAAAGTCTTTTCTCCTCCTCCCAATTTCTGTTCAAGTCACTACACTTTCAAAACACTTCTATAGGTTTTTTCATTGTTTCTAACAAAAATAATGGAAAGTCAGTTATTTCTTATAAGGAGTAGCAAACACATACTCTCTGAAAAATTTCCAGGTCAATGATCAAAAAACATTACCTGCAGCCTAAAGGTGGAGTTGCATGAATTGGCACAGTGCTGATCTGTCTCTGTAGCAATGTGAAGAAGTATCTTTTCCAGCTCATTTGATACTCCATTGAAGAATTTCCTCAGTGTTCTCTATATGAGAACTGGACTCAATCAATTTCCATTAGTGAGAAAGCTATCTCTGGGAAAAAAACAAAACAAAACCAAAAAACCAACCAAACACAAAACCCTTTTAACTCACCATAGCAGAAACACCATTTCATGTTTTTAAAACCTGTCAAAAATTAAATTCATGTTGGCTTAAACAGAAGAAGTAACTTGGGTGTGGAGATACTAAGGATAGGTGAACGGGTCTCTACTCATGATCAGACAACTTCTGGTCTCCCCCAAACTAATGAACTTCATTCTGTCAAGGTGTTTTCCAAAACAGCATCAAACAAGCCAGTAGATGTGCTGGCTTTTCCCCATATAGTACGTACACAATATCACAGGTGGCTGTCCACATAGATCCCCAGCAGCATGTGTAAGTTCACCTATAGAGACATGATGGGTTAGCCTTGGTCAGCTGCCAGACACCCACCCAGCTGCTCTCAGTCCCACTCCTCAAGGAGGAGTAAATAAAACAAAAAGCTTGCAGGTCAGGACAGAGATCACTCACCAATCACCCTCACAGGCAAAACAGACTTGACTTGGTGAAAATGAATTTTATTTAACATTAGGGACAGAGTTGGATGGTGAGAAAAAAAGCCCCAAACTAAAACACCTTCCCCCCACCCCTAATCCCTTTTTCATGGGCCCAGCTTCACTCCCATTCCAGCTCCTCTGCCTTCTCCGCAACCCCGGGCAGTGCAGGGGGATGGGGATGGGGAGTTCAGCCCATGGCAGCTCCCCTGTGCCGCCCCGTCCCCCTGGCGCTGCTGCCTGCCCTGCTGTGGGGCCTCCATGGGCGGCCGCCCTGCCCTGCCCCGTGACCCTGCTCCAGCCTGGGCCCTGCGCGGGCCGCAGCTCCTGCAGGGCACGTCCTGTGGCTGTGACCCCCCCGGGGCTGCGGGGTGACCCTGCTCACCCTGGGCTGTTCACGCTGTTGCGTCTCACAATTTTTTAAAAGTTATAAAGCGTGTTGCCCGTCCTGAGCTGCCCTTCCCGTGAGGCAGGCGGGCGCGGCTGCGGGCCCCGCCATGCCCTGCGGTGGCACCTCAGAGCCGCTGGAGCGGGGGCAGCCCCCGCCGCTCCTCACAGAGCCCCCGCTGGCACCTGGGCACGCACACCTGACACAACAGGTAAACAGAGTCCTAAATGTACAAGTCTGACACATTTTACAAGCGTGTACCTGAAGTACATTAAACAGATTTTAGGGAGATGTGGCTATCTAGGTACTCTGAGGTAACGGAACTTGGCCTACACATTTCCGATGCGCTTTGGATGTTCTGCTGGAACAATACTTACCTAATGTCTGTTCTTACAACTTAGAAGCAATTAAAATATGTCCTTCAAGACTTGAACCTTACCAACCTGAATAATGGGAAAGATTTTTATCAGTTTAAAATATTTGGTCATAAATGCTTAGAAAATGACGCCAAGCAACATGATCTGCCTCTGATTTTGGCCCAGCCAACCCTGTCCCGATTTCTCCGTTGTTGTGTCACCATCCACGTCTGATTGATGGTGCCTCAGCACTTCAAAGTCTGAGATTAATGAGCAAGTGCCCATGTTTTGGTCACCTGATTCTGAAAGAAGGAGTGGGATTTGAATTGTAGAGGTTAAAAAAAGAAAATATTTTTCTTGTCTTGTGATGGCTGAAAGGTCATTCTTGAACACAAGCAGTTTAAATAATTTATCGTGAACTACTGAGTCATAACAGAGTTACTGATCTGTCTTTTACTACGGTGACATTCTATTTTTTCAACTCTGTATTTTTTTATTCTGCAGCAGGATTAAATTGCTCTCAATCTGCAGTAACCAGAAATGTTTAAGCACGCTCCAACTGATAATGATGCATCAGATCTGTACCTTTTATAGTCTGACTAACAGAGAAGTGCCTTGATGAGACTACATGCTAAAAAGAAGTGTTTTGCTTGGGAACAGCAAGCCTTTGTCAGCTTTGAGCGCATAATTTATTTTGTAAGTAGCCTGTGTATACTCACTTTGCAACAGGAGATGATTTGGGACTCTAGCGCTGATCTGCTTTTTGCATTTCTACATTGGCGCTGAGAGTCTTCCTACCTTGTTAAACCTGTCATCTTTATTTTGTGTGCTTCATTGTTCTGTGCAGTCTAGGAGGTTTGATATATCCCTTATTATCTCTTTAGCAACTCTGAAAAGTTTCCTAGAAGTTAAAATAATTACAGCTGCTAGCATTTCAGAAATTTCATTTTGTCTCCAAGGCAAATATCAAATATCAAACCATTTTTGTTTTCCCCTCCTAACTTCAAATATTTATATGTACTGAAGATGTTCCGAATCATATTCCCTGAGAGAATATGAAGTTTGGCCCCTTGAAAAGTGTATCTATCAAAATGTCTTTCCGGTTGCTGATTGCTACTTTGATTGCAAAACTTTCCTTCACCGTACCTGCAAATGCTTCTAGTTGCTGTGTAAAACAATCACAACACCTTTCCTCAAGAAAGTCTTCACAATCCTCTTCACTATGCTTCTTTTTCCTTGTCTTTTCTTTTGACCCCGAACAATAATTACAGACAGGAGCTAAGGCCTCTGCAGGGATATGGGTGTCATTATGAGAAAAAGGTCCACTTAGCAGAATTTCTGTAATTCAAGAAATGAGCAGCAGTGTAAAACCGTCATGGAAAATTAAAAGTAGAGGAGAAAAAACCCCAAACACACACACATAAAAAAAGAAAAGGAAACACTGGATCCTGTTGTAAAGCTGTTGGGCTCCATGCAGAGCTAGCCTCTGTGTTGGTTTGTGTTTTGGTGACATAGCCTGCCTGAGAACAGCAGCTCTTGCGGGTCCCTCTGCTTGGGCAAGGAGCCCACTGGCTGCCACAGATTTCCCCACTTCCAGCTCTACAGCCCAACCACCCCTTTGAGCCCACTGGAGTCTCTTGTCATGCGGTTCCCCTCAGCTGTCCTGCACAGTGTCCTGCCCAGGCTGAGCCAGGGCACCCTTAGGAGGCTGTTCCCTCAGCACAGAAAGAGGTGGAAGCTAAAAACAAGCAAGGTAAAAGCATATGGGAAATCATAACACAGAAAATGACCTATAGAAAAAATCTGGCTTTAAAAGAGACAAGCTGCTGTTACAGGGAGCGTACACTCAATCTATACTTATGCTGGGCACTAGCAGGCACTGGAGGATGAAGGTGGTGTATATATGTTGCTGTTGTATTACATTAAGAAAGACAACTTCATTTCTATATACCTCATTGTTAGATCTGCTATTGCTATTGCATCCGTTTCAAAATTTGAGAAGAATGATATTAAGTTTACAAAGGTCTTGAAAGGATTGATTGTTTCAGAAGAGTTCCCCATTATGTGAAATCAAAATGTTACAAAAATCAAATTGTTATGTTAAGAAATAATAGGCCTAGAACTTGAATTTCAGTCTTGACTAGGCCAGTTTCATGTAGAAAAGGCTCCATGTGAACACACTTTTCTGCTTGTATATGCTTTCTCACAAACAGACATTACATCAAATGCTGTTTGAAATAATCTATCACTTTGGAAAATTGTGAACCACTGTCATCCTTGTTGGACATTCTCTGAAACCATTATGAAACTTGGATGAAATCATACTCTTTTAGAAATATTCAACAGTAGAAAACGCCACAAATTGTGTCTTGTTTTTTCAAATGTGCTTAGTGGTTGGCTGTAGTGCAAGCATGACCATCAGCCATTAACAGGATTTTGATTTTGCTTGCACTACAAGGATCATCTGACTTGATGGAGTGGTGTGTGGTTTGCATGGATTTACATGATAGGAAATCAGATAAAATGCAGTGTGAGTAGATTGTGCCAGACCAACTTGATCCCTTTTTTTAGACAAGATAAATGATTTTCTTGACAAGGGTAATTCTGCAGATTTGATCTATTTGGAGCTCAGTAAAGCTTTTGGCACAGTGACACATGGGGAATTGTTAGTTAAGCTGAAGAGGATGAGGATTAGTACAAGAATGTCAATACAGTAAGGCACGGGCCAAAAGGGAGACAATGAGATGTGTTGTGCTGACAAACCATTGGGCCAGATGCATGCTGCTGGTGAAATTCCTCAGGGAGCAGCAGTTGCTCAGCCTTGGCCAAAGGGAGGGGGATCTGCCAGCTGAGGCTATTGGTGAGACGATCTTCAGAGGTGCTGCCCATACTGACTGACAAGTATCTGGTATCAGAAGAAAAAAAATGGAGTAACCGTAAGGTCACAATAAGGCATAAAGTGAGAAATACAGTGAGGCAAAATAGGATAATACACGTAGGAGCTAAATACAGGAATTTCTGCCATGAGCTGGGAGTTATCACCTGGAAACAAAAGCAGCAAAAGAAATACTTGTCTATACTGTTTGGCCAGAGGGTAACTACTAGCCAGCAATGTGATGAGGTGGTGAAACAGCTTACAGTCCAGAGCACTCACCACTTCTGAGCTCTTTCTAACTGGTCGTATTCAGCACATTGTGTAAAATATAGATTTCACCCATATTAAAAGAAACAACTCAAAAATAAAGATGATGCACAAATGCAGCTTGGATAAGCAGAAGAGAAGAGATGAGGACCCATGTTAAAAAACAGGAGTAGAAAGGCACAGGTTTAGCCTAGCAAAACTTGGGGGGGGGAGACACATCATAAAGATCTTAAAACAGGAGAACGGTGAGCTAGCTCACGACGAGGTCACACAAGACAAATGGGTATAAAGCATTCAGAAAAAAAAAATGGCTTAAAAATAGAAGTTCCTAACTATTACAGACATGTTCTGCTGTTCCAGAGGAGCAAAAATGGAAAGAGCAAAATATAAAAAATTATCTTAATCATCTGAACTTCTGAATGAAACTATGTGATTCCTGATTCCATGTGATAAATGACGCCAAGGCTGAGGAAGTGGTGTTGCCCAAGAAGGTCCTGCAAGGATAACTTCAAGGAGTGCTCAACATAGATAACTGAGTTGATTTCTTAATGAGCTTGTTTGGATCTTACCTGCAAATACACAACCACAGAGCATCCAGAGGATGACTGCACAGATTCTGGGAATAGCAGTGGCATTCACACAGGTATGAAAATCACAGGAGGCAAGGGATGCAGTCTCAGCATCAACAAGGACGAGGTTGCAGGCTCAGTGGTCCTCAACAAAAAGTGTGTGTTGTGCATCAGTTTGTCCAGTCTTCCAACTGCATGTTGCTCAATTCAATGTCCCCACCTTTCTCACAGTGCTGTCCTCTGTGAGGGCTGGCATGTTCCTGGTGACTTGGTCGTGATCCTCCATGGCATCCTACTCAGCAGTTAAGTTTTATGCCATTCATTGAGAGAAGAAACAAATCAAGACAACGAGAGATGTGCAACTTCTGATGCCAGATTTGCTTCCTATTCCCTTAGATACCTCATGAGAGATAATCAAGTAATTTTCCTACTTAAAAAATCAAATAAAACAAGTCTTCTTATTAATCTTCACGTCTGTCCCTTCTTCAGAATATATTGGTAAAGACCCTAGAGGCTTATACATAGGAGCTGTACTATGCAGGTTTGAACCTCTGGTCTCTGCTCAGCTATCTTGTTAAATTCAATGCATATTTTACATAAAGGGTATTATTTAGCAGTGTCACTGCAAAATTTATTCTCCTACATCGGGCTTCCCTAAACAGTTCCTTGGCTGCCCTGAAACTTAACTTCTTTATATAAGGCATTATCCAATATGTGTTTTCTAGGATCAATGATTTTAATGTGTATACACTTGCGTTAAAGGCTCATTTTGCATGACTCAAGGTTAAATGTATTTATGGTACACAATTGTACTAGACAACTGGCCCCTGATTTATAAAGTATTGATACATGTCTTAAATTAAGGGAAATTCAAAGCCAAGCAGATCTTAAGCTTGCTTTGGATCTTTAAAAAAAAAAAAAAAAAAAAAAAAAAAAGTTTTCTGAAATACATTCTGCATAAATGCAGTTACGGTAGATACAAAGCTATACATTTTGATCCTGGTCTAATCATGCTGTGATTTACCATTTGGGAATTCCTCCACCCCCCCACCCCCCGATACGAATGGTCTGTGGGTTAGTATATTATCCACCTCAGCCAGAGATCATCATGGCCGTATTTTGTGTGCTCGCAACTGGGAAGCCCTTAAGAACTGTAACAGCTAATACGAGAGACAAAGGGGAAAATTCAGTCAAAGTAGCTAGGATTTTTTTTTTTTCATATTTTTTTAGTTACAGCTTCAATGGCATAAAAAGAAATGCACTACTACTACTACTACTACTAGTATAATCTTAAAACCCAAGCGTGCGTCCTGTGACCTCATCCCTGACACGCAGGGGTGCTGAGCCGCTGAGCCTGTGGCAGCTGGGGTGCAGGAACTCCAAGGACAACCGCACCCTGAAGGGTCACCGGAGACAGCTCAGTCACGGGGGCTCTCAGCTGCTCTGAAACCCCAGCCTAGTGTTAACAGGGAGCAGCTCTTTCTGACGCTATTTTTAGATGCAAGGTAAAAGGAAGAGCATAGATGGGCAGTAAAGCAAACATATGCAGAGCTCCAGAACAGAGGAATCTTTGCACACCAAAAACTCTTGATCTTTTCACATATGTTTTTTTTCTTTTTCATCCCACAGGTATTTTTAGTGTTATGAATTACTTATTAGATTAATTGAAACCCTGTAGATTTGTAATTTTTCTTGTTTAAGCACTGAAAATATAGTACTCCAAATTTTATGTATTCTTTCACAGGCTCTGCTCATGACTACTTGTCACTAAAGAACCTGAGGGATCTTCTGTGAAAATCCTGGCATCAGAGTGTAGGACGCAGCACCCTGTGTGAGTGACTGTGGTACCTGGCTGGCACCAGTGGTGCGGAGCGTGAAGAACTGCCACCCAGGGCTGGCCGTGTTTCGGTAGCAGGACCTCCAACAAGCAGGTAATCCTTCTTTACTGAATGTATAAGGTGCGAGACGGACCCCAAGTTTTTACAATTTCTTTCTGAAGGCAGTAGGTAATTGAAATAATATTACTTTATGAAATTAATAGAGAATCAGAGCCTTCCAAAGTGTAGACTGTTGTTTTGTTCATATTTTCCGGAGCACCAGCCTGTGAACTTTTCTCTTACATGTAACCAAGAAATACACTCACAGGCAAACAGAACACACCCTGCTCCCTCACACCACAGCAACTTTACAGCAAGCAACACGGACTGCAAAAGCAAGTGCTAAAATTGAACTTTCTCTGTGTTGAATGACTTCAACTTAAATTTATTTGTCTTTTATAACTGAAAAAACATGGAAGTAAGAAACATGGAAGTGTGAGGCACCTCGGTTTACTGGAATAATTTATCTCATACATTTATAGGTTCTTTTAAAAGGCAAAACTTTTCCTACATTCTTCTGGTTCAACCTGTTTTAATTGTGCATAAGCATGCATTAATACATTACTTGGCTTTCTGTCAGTTCATAGCATAGCCTGATGAGCTGATAGGGGAGAATATCTTAAGCAGGTCTTTTGAAAGATTGCTAGTAATGAATCAATACCAAATTAACATATATTACGGAGCTATATGATGATATGTGACTTGGTTGATGCTATATGCCCCATGAAGAGGCACATTCAATATACAACGGAAAATTATTTACTTTCCACAAACAGGACCGCAATCTGCAAGCAATAGCTGCTCATACGTCTCAATTAAGAGCAATACAAATAAACACACACACACACCCCAAACCAAAAAAAAAAAAAAAAGAAAAAAGAAAAGAGAGAAAGAAGCAGCCGTGGCAGGCTAATGGAAGCCTTCCCCGCGTAACCTCGTTTTCCGTGAGTCCTTCCTACTCGGCGGGCAGTTTGCGAGGGCAGGGGGTGTTTACTGCAAACCGCTGCTGCGACCCCGCTGCCCCACCGAGGCCAGGGCCGCCGCCCGCCCGCGCCCCGCCGCCCCCCGCAGCAGGCCCCCGGGGCAGGGGCGCGCCGGGCCGCCCGGCATCGCGCCTCCGAGGTGCCGCTGCCGCCCGCTGCCGCCCGCTGCCGCCACGCTCCCCGCGGGGCCGCCCCGGGGCACCCGCTCGGGCCGGGGGCGGAGGGGGCGGGGGGGGGGAGGGGCGGGGCCGGGCCCCGTGAGGTCAGCGGCCGGCGGGCCAATGAGCGGCGCGGCGCGGCGGGCGGCGGAGGCCGGGTGCCCCTCGTGCGGCGGCTGCATGGGGAGGGCGGCGGCGGGCGCGGGGCGAGGGGTGCGGGTGCGCCCCCGCCCGCCCAGGGGGCGAGACTGAAGGAGGCGGCGCCGCTGCCCGGGCACAGGTGTGGCGGCGGCGGTGCGGGCGGGTGCGGAGCGCCCTCCTCCCGGCGGCGCCCGGCGGGTGATGTGCCGGCCGCCGGGGGCGCGCCGCCCGTGGGAAGCGCGCTCCTAACGCCACCTGGGCGCCGCGGGGAGCGCTCGGCGCGGAGCGGAGCGGGCGGTGCGTGGTCGCCGGGCAGCGGGCAGGTAGGAAGGGGAAGCGCCGGGTCCTTGGGGCTTTTGTTTGGCTTTGCTCGCTTGTGCGTGGGGTGCCGGCGGCGGGGAGCGACGTGCGGGACCGCCCGGTCCGGCAGCGCAGCGGGGATCCCCGCGGGGAAAGTTGCGGGGACGGTCTCTGTGGTGGGGCGGCTTGAGGAGCCGCGGGGCCCCCCGCCTGCCGCTCCCCGTCCGCCCGGGGCGGGGGGCTGCGCTTGGGGCGGCGGCCGCCGGGGGGCTCCGCGGACCGCGGCGGGGCCGTCCCTCTCTCCGCGGGACTCGGAGGAGCGGCCGCTGCCGGCGGCTGCTGCGCCCCTGGAGCGGCGAGGGACCGGCCGCCCCGCCGTGCGCGCCCGGGGGCTCGCCCCTCTGTGGGGCCGGTGGGAGCGGGCACCGCGCAGCACGGCGCGCCCCGGGAGACCCGGAGCGCGGCTCGACGTGCCGCCGGCTGCCGGGCTTGTCCTGCCGGGCGGTGCGGGAGGGCACAGCAGTGCGCGGTGCTCCCCGGCCGGCCGCTGCCCCCGGATCGTCCCCGGGCACCGGCGCGGTGTCTCCTCCGTTCGGGATCAAGCGAGGTTCCTCGGGGCGGTGTGCCGGGGTGCGGACTGTCGTGCAGCTGGAGTTTGGGAAGGAGTCCGCGGGCTGGCGCACCCACCGGGCTGTCTGAAGCAGCAGAGCCCAAGAATTTACTTAAAACCAGAGCGAGCTGTGTGCCCTTCGCTGTGTTGGAAAGTCTCGGGGCAGCGAGACTTAGATGGGCTCAGGCGTGCAGGGCGATGGATCAGCTGCTGTGGGTTTTCTTACTGATTAACAGGCTTCTGATTGTCTGGGATTACTTTATGGAAAAATGCAAAACCCAGCAAATATCTGCGCTGACCATATATAGAAGCAGCCACAGACAGAAGAACTGTAACATTGCTGACACACGTCGAGAAACTTCAAAAAAAAAAAAGGCAAACAAAAGCTGGGATATGTCCTGAGGATGTTTTTGCCCAAGCGATATATTTTTCCTGTGCTTATACCCTACATTGACTGAAATGTTTATACTTTTTTTTTTATTTGCATACCTATACACCTCAAAGTTGGTGAATGACGTATTGATTTTATTTCATCTGCTTCTGTATATTTAATCTGTCAGTGTTTTTTGCTTGCTTGTGTTGGACCAGGACTGTAGTAGGTTAACAGTGCGTTTTCCAGAATGGAAGCCTGGTTTGGTGGCTTTCAGAAATGTGTGTCAGCATGGAAGCAAGCCGGTCACTCTTACAGCAGCAGTTCTTCATGGCATGGAAGAAGCATTGCAGGGTTTTCTGATGTTTTGTGGCCTAAAAAGTTTTCATGTTTTATGTGCTTTTTAAAATTTTAATTTCCCTTTATTTTTTAATAGATCTGTTTTTTACCGGGAGCTTTTACATTTATCTTACTGCCCCGTAGAGCAATATGACGATTAGATTTGCCAGTGCTGAATCTCATTCAAAGTACCATGTTTTTACTTTGGTGCCATGTGCGTGTTAACAGGGTAACTTCAGCTTTAGGGAACAAGACTTGAACTGAAACACTGAAAACCATTCTCTTGGACTCTTTTGGATGTAGCAGTTTTGCTAGATTTTAATAGCAAGCAGTGAAATCCTCCAGGGATAATCTAGTATGAAATTCACCTGACTTGCTGCCAGCTATATCAAAACAGGTTGCAAGTTTTCCTCTTTCGTTCTATGAGCTGCGCTTTGCCGCCAAATCCAGAAATTGAGTTTGGTATCTTTTTGAATGAAATGTGAAAGGAAATAGAACCTCATTTATTACAGAAACTGTTGTGAGGTGCAGATTCAAGTCCTTTTGAAGAAGATGAATAGTAACTTTCTGGAGGGAGCCGAATGCATACTTTATATTGTACATCTGTGTATCGTCAAGTACAATCCATTTTTATTTCTATTACTGAAAGAAATTTAAATTTAATCTTGTAGTAATATAGTCTACATCAAACATCTTACCAGTATCTTTCAGAGCAGCAGTCTCAGAAGTAGGTTTTCATGGTGAAAGCCAACTGTGACCTTATGAAACTTCACAAGCATAGTGCTCAATGGTCTCTTAACTGACAGTTCTGAGTGTTACTGTTAGGGATTACAATGTCTTGGTTAATTTGTAAGCTGGTCTAAAGAATTGTCACACTTACGGCACTCTTCATTCTAAAGCTAAAGTTGCTGCTTTCAAACTATTCAACCTTCCTTTCTTGCATTAGTATTTGGATTTTAGTCTTAGTGCTATGAATGTTTTCAGGGTCCTCAAATGTTAAAGAAAAATCTTGTGATGACTAAGGTGGAAATCTTTCCTACATAAATACTACAACGTTATAGTTCTTGTTTTCATACCTTCCCTCCTCCCTCAGTCTTGATTTTAGCACACAGAAAGCCTAAATGCGTACTTTGTCCTGGCAGTTACTGTGCTTATGCAGTGTTATGTGACTCGAAAAGGAAGGGGAAGGAGTGCAAAAGGTGCTTGACACTAGAAGAAAGTTTGAAGTGATCTGGATGACCTTAATTAATTTTCCCCACTATCATATTATGGCTGGTTTGCCATTAAGGAGAAGTATACTCTGAGGATGAGATAAAGCGTCTACAAGATATTTGAAGGCAGTGAAAGCTCTGCTCAGTGTGTGTAAATGCATGGTTGTTGAGTTTAGTACGTAAGATGATAGAACAGTTTACTAATATTATTAGTGTCCCTTACTGTAGTGGCAACTTTTCATTTAGTGAAGACGTATAATTAGGCTTTAAAATAAGGAGCAATATGGACAAGAATATGTGGGAGAGGATATGCAATACCATTTCTATCATATTTAAGTACCTTAGTTTGTGAATATGTAACAGATGTTTAAATGGATCTGTAAGCTTGGAATGAAAATGGAAAAGTCTGTGTAACACTAAAAGCAGTCTGTTTTGCAAATTCATTCAACAGTGTTGCTGCATCCCCCGTGACTTCATTCTGTGTCTTTCTTCAATAGAAAAACATCAGTTTTGCTAGACTGCACGGCTGCTGCAATGTGTGAAACTGTCGCTTAGAGATGCTGGGAGTGTGTGTATGAACTACACCTCTAAACCCATGAACTATGCCTTTCAGTCTGTCTGACAAAGCGTTCTAGAATATACATAGGGGTATGTTTCTGATGGTGTTGGGGTGCAGAACAGAAGAAATGAATCTAGTGTAAGCCTGACATGCTATATTTAGTTTGGGACTTCATGCTCAGGAGTTCTTTGTCTTGTTTTTGTTTTAAGAGAGGACAAGAGCGTGCTGCGACACTTTCTACTCCTTGTACCTTGGTTGTGTGCCATCGGAACACAGTCTTCTGTGTGCAAGCCTGGCTAAGAGATTCAGTGAGGGCAAGGAAAAGCCATTATCCTGAATGTAAATTATTGAAATTACTGCGTGTAAAATAGAAGAGCATGGAAGATTAACCCTTTTGCCTATTCAGAGTATGTGGCTTCATGGTGGAGGCATCAATTAGTTTAAAGGAAGGTAGGCTTAAGTGAATTTTCTCATGAAAAGTTTGCAAACTGAAGGCAAGGTCTTTTCTATGGTTGGGAAAGTTTTGGAAAAACAAACCTGAAAGATTTAATTTGTATTATGAATGATAAATACTCAGTTGCTCAAATAAGAGCTAGAGGCAGTTTGATACTTCTGTAAATTAATCTTGATTAAGATCGTTACAGAGAAATATTTAATAATACAGCTAGAGTATGGATTGTGGGAAAATGTTTTCCTGGCTATGATTCGAAAATGCAGTCAATGCTATTACTCCAGCTTTAGAATGAAAGCAGAGAAACAGAGGAGGAAAGGTAAACAAAACCCTCACTGTTTAATTTAGAAAACTTCCCTGCAAGCAAATTCAGGTTTTTGTTCATTTAGCTGGATGTAATACAGCAGTGTAGTCACAGTATCACAGAGCTCTCTGCAGACCAACCATCTGATAATTTGCCCCCTCTCTGTTCTGAGTGTTAGGTCTGGTATTGATCTCCAGGAGTTTGGGGCTGCTCTGCAAGTTTGTATCGAGCTCTTGTCAGGGTAGTGAAAGTGATTGGGGGGGGGGGGGGGGGGGGGCACAGGGATTCAGGATTATTACATTCAACAGTTGATGGCGTTGTGCTCTATAATGAGTATTTCTGATTGATTTTTTTTTTCTTTCTCCCTCTGAATGAGATGGCAGTGTGATGACGTGTAAGGATAATCTCTCAGTGTGTGTAGATGATAATCTGTCCTTCTGCATTCTCAGTATATCCCCATGGAACAAGGTTAACCATGACATGCAAAAGCTTATAATACAGAAAGTCAGACATTTCCCTCTTACATATAAGTTCATAGAGGACTGAGAGCTTTAGGGGGGATGGGATTAACATAGAAATGCTTGGAGTTTTTAGGGCAAGCCTCTGATGTGCCTCACTTATGTTAAAGAAAATGATGTAATCTCAGTGCCTGTGGTTGGCTGGGGTGTCTTGTGTGACGTTGCTTGCCTGCTTAGCTCTGTGTTCATGTGTACTGTTAACAGTTCTGTCCATTACTACCTTATCTGAACAACATTACGTGTACTGGAGCCCAAGGGCTTTTCATGGGCCTTAGAGCTTCATGTGAGATGTAAAGGGACCACTTTCCAGGTCAAGTCTATAGTGTAGTGACAACATGCATTGTCCTGCAGCCACATCATTCCTGCCTCTCCTTCTCTTAAGCAGGAAAAAGCCCCTCCAGCATCTAGGATTCATGTGTTTTGATAAATCTTCCCAATGTTCCTGCACGAGGGTCTGACGTATTATCTGTAGCATCTAACGGAAATAACCCTGACAGTTTTGAAGGGGAAAAAATGCTATGTATCATCCACAAGGTTTTATAAAATAGCTCTGAGGGGCAATCTGCCACTAGCCTACAACTCCATCACTTCATTATGAAATAAGTAAATTTATTGCCTTCAGTAATTGCTCAGGTTTCTAATAGCAGAAAATACGTCATTAAGGCTGTCAAAGCATACTTTTAAAAAATCTTACTAAGTACCTAGTGAAGAAGGAAAGCATTTCCGTTTCTTCCGCCTTGCGTTATAAAGTTATGTGCAGCAATGCTATTCTTCATAGGATTGAAATAGAATGGTCTTGACTTACTTTCTAAAACCTTAAATGTTTTGTAGAAGGTACTGGGCTGCAACAAACCCAAATAATTTGGTGAGATAATAGCAGTCCTAGTGGTAGAATATTAATTACTACTTTGGGTTTCATATGACCTGGAAAACACTTACTGGCTTCATGGCTGTTACTCAGGAATGAGAGCAAGCAGGTCATTATCTTGAAGCGACATACGTGCATTCACTAAAAATGCAAAAGAAAGGTCTGCAAAACCCTGAAATAAGTGTCAAGTCTATAGGGAAAAATTAAATTCCCTTTCCTTAGACTAACGTAGGGGAGCTTGTCCCACAGGGTGCTGTTATGTATGAAAGGAGACACAGCCCTGTGCTCGCGTAGGACTTCCTGAAACACAACAGAGGCTGGGTCTGTCTCGGGATATTAAGGCAGCAACATTCATGCTGCACATACTGAAGCATGAAATATCCATTATGATTGGTTTTTATAGCTGCAAACTCTGTATTGGTCACCTATGCAAAATCTTACTGCTTTCTTTGGCCAGCAGCCTTTTAGCACTCTCCCATGTTTCTCTAGTAAAAATTAATAGTACTAATTGTCACTTCTTTTATCATTAATTTCTGAATCAACATGAGGTATTGCTATAGCAACAAATCCTTTTGAACTTCACTGCAGACAATTAGTAGGAGAATTCAATCTCGATGTGTAATAAGCACAATAGTAAGAACTATTCAAAGGATTAAGGAACTTTCTTTTAAAAAGAAGGGGAGTAATGCACACACTCAAAACTGTCATGGAAGAACAGAAGTTTAACATTTTCAGAATTATCTCTTTATTAATCCTCTCCAGTTGCTGAACAAAGGTGCATACTTGCTTCTAACAAAATAATTGCAGTACACTGTCTCCTCAGAGATAAAATACATCACCCTGTGGAACACTGCAGATTTTTATCTCTGATAATGATATTTCAATATAAACTGCTACATCTTCTCTCATAGTATGTCTGTTCTTCGGCACTGACAGTGGATGTGCAGGAAAAACCCAAATAGGCTTTGGGATTAGCTGGACAACAAACAGTCCAAATTAATGAAGTCAGAATTAGGTAGTGCTTTATCTCTACTTTTTTTTCAGCTTAAGCATCCTTCTCTCTTTCATCAAAATGGATTGCTGTTTGCATTTTACCTTGCCATCTTTCTTGATAACAGGGAGACAAGGAAAGTTATCCGTATATACGCACACAAATCAGGACATGTAACAGATGTGCATATGCCAAATATCTGAGGAACAGTGCAATGAAATGCAGCTGCCTTGGACTATGAGTCCATGATTGGCATTCTTGTCTGTGGTAGAATTTGAGGTAGTGAAAACATATGTTTTTAGGGGGAGCTAAGTTTCTGAGGTTGTTGATTGCAGTGGAGGAAGGCTGTGTGAGAAGGGAGCATAAGGACAGGTGAAGGGTAAGAACAAGATAACTGTAAATTAAGGAAACTAAGAGGATAGTCAAAGGCATAGTGCTTCACTGGGTGTCAAGACTGGCTCTTTTGGGTGTTATTAATGTATGTTTCTGTATACATAGTGCCCCCACCATCCAACACACTGTTAACTTTGCAAATAATAATTGGTAGAAGGCAAATATTGAAAATGCAATTGCATGCAAGGCCACAGCTCTGCAGCTTTCTCTTGTCACAACACCTCTTTTTGGAGAGCCCTCTGGAGCCCTTTGTATAATGTCAAGGTTATAATTTTCAAGCAATCAAAGCTAGAAATCTCTCTTAAAGTTGTAGCTCTTGGTTGTTCCTTTTATTGGCATAGTGATTTGGCTTTGTTAACTGGGAAATCTTAAAGAAAATTTTGTAATAAAACCTAAAAGAGCATTACAAAAGCCTCTAGTGAAGAAATGCTGAGTGTGTTTTACTTTCAGGATTCTTGGAAGAGAAATGATCCCTGGAATATTTATGAAGTAAATATCTTTCTAAAATACCTATTGCAGAAAGCATCTCCCAATAAATAGAGAACAAGCAAAGTAAAGTCACTTTAACAAAGTGCCTCTTAAAGAGGACTGGAAAAAAAGAATTGGAGTCCCATCTTGGATCTAGAGCTGCCGAGGTAAATCCAGGGGGGGTTAAATTTAGTAAGGAGGCTTGGTGGAGGATAGTGTTGCTTACTTCAGATGTCTTTGTGTTCTTTTTCTGGGTACTTTTTTGTATAAAATTATTTTGGATTTCCTGTGGAACGAGACGGAAAAGTTCACTTTAAGAGAAAGGACACAGATTTTCTCTGGAAGACAGAAAAAAAAATGATCTCTAGTGTCTGGATGCAGTGTAAAAAAGCTAACAAATAATGACTTTAGAACAAATCTAAAGAAATTGAACAAATTGAAAGAAAGGAGGTCTACATTGAAGCAGACAGTTGAATGGGCTAACCTTTGTGTGTGTGGAAGAGAAACTTGTAGGACTACAGCTGTAGGGGTAAAGGGTTGTGCAGTAGCAAATAGTTTTTAAAAATGCTGTACAATGCAAAGAGAACTAATACAAATAGAAAAGCAATGAGAATTGTAGCTCCGTTTCTGGAAACTGCAGGTCAGTAGCTACTGGCTAGTGATGATGTGGTGGGCAAATGTATTAGTTCTTTTCCTTTATCTTAAACTGCAGTGTGATAAGGGAATATATCAACAAAACTTAAGATGGTGGTTGACTTTGTTATTGATAGACAGGCATATGTGTGTCAGATTGGCAGGTTTTCCCTTTTCAGTAATACATTCATCTTTCACTTAAATAGCATAGTGCCTACCAGGACTCTTAAATAAAAATATGAGTGACTATTAGTTTTCCTCCCATTCCATATCGCCACTTAAAAAAAAACCAAGCCAGTAGTTTTGTGAAAGCAATTACATGGAAGGCGAAGATGAACTGTACTTCTCAGAAGCAGCAGACGGTGTTTATACTGTTCACTACTGAGTCAGTAATTTTCATTCTCACTCAACTCAATGAAAGCTGTGTTTGTTTGCCAAAGGGAATGCTTAAGAGGCACAAATGTGCAAGCAAGATTAAAAAAGGTGTATTGGGTTTATGTGGCAAGGTTTTGGTAGTGGCGGGGTTACAGGGGTGGCATCTGTGAGAAGCTGCTAGAAGCTTCCCCTTTGGCTGATAGAGACAGTGCCAGCTGGCTCCAAGTCAGACCCACCGCTGGCCGAGGACAAGCCAACCAGCAGCCATGGCAGAACCTCTGGAACAGCATATTGAAGAAGGGGAAGCAGTTACTGTGCCATACAGCAATAGCAGCTGAAGAGTGGCATGAGAATATGTGAGAGCAACAACTCTGCAGATGCCAAGGGCAGTGCAGAAGGAGGGCAGGAGGTGCTTGAGGGGCCAGAGCAGATATTCCCATGAAGACTATGGTGAGACAGGCTGTGCCACTGCAGCCCATGGAGGTTAATGATGGAGCAGATAGCACCTGCAGCCTGTGGAGGACCAGAGCAGGTGGATGTGCCCAAAGGAGGCTGTGTCCCCATGGGAAGCCTGTGCTGGAACTGGCTCCTGGCAGGAGCAATCCATGGGGAGAGGGGTCCAGGCTGGAGCAGGTTTGCTGGCAGAGGTTGTGACCCTGTTGGGACGCACACTGGAGCAGTCTGTTCCTGAAGGACTGCACGCCATGGAAAGGACCCACGCTGGAGCAGTTAGTGAAGCACTGCAGCCTGTGACAGGGACCTCAGGGAGTAGGGGAAGAGTGTGAGGCGTCCTCCCACTGCAGAGGAAGTAGTGGCGGAGACAATGTGTGATAAACTGACTGCAAACCCCGTTCCTCATCCCTCTGTGTTACTGTGGTGGAGGAGGCAGAGAAAATCAGGACGAAAGTTTAGCCTAGGAAGAAGGGAAGGGTAGGGGGAAGGTGTTTTTAAAATTCGGTTGGTGGTTTGTGTGTGTGTGTTTGTTTGTTTTTTGCATTATCCTACTCTGATTTGATTGGGAATAAATTAAATGAATTCTTCCCCAACTTGAGTCTGTTTTGTCTGTGATGGTAATTGGCATGTGATCTCCCCCTGTCCTTATGTCCATTCATGAGCCCTTCCTTACATTTTTTTACTTCCCTGTCCAGTTGAGGAGGAGTAGGAGTAATAGAGTGGCTTTGGTGAACACCTGGCATCCAGCCAGGGGCAACCCATCACAGAAGGTTTATAAAAAGAACAATATATTTGCTCATCCTTGAAAAATGGTAGGGCATCAAATCCACTTTTGGTGTTTTTTTCTTTAATGCATAGAAACCTTTCAGTTGGTCTTTAAAGACTGCCCAAGACATGATCGCTTTCTGCTGCAGTCTGTCCAGAAATTTCTGATTTTCTTTTGCAATTATGTTAGTTTGAATGCTTCCAGCTTGAGCTAGATCTCATGGATAGAACTTTAAGCTACAAATTTGTATGAATTCAGACACAAAACTGCTGTGATTCTTTCTTTAATGTCCAAACTCTTTGGGAACTGATAAGTTTTTTTTTTGGTGCTGCTATCAAAGTTTTAGTTTCATACCCAGTGCTGAAAGATTTTTTGATGTTTATTTTACTGCTAAAAAGTTAATGAAAGTGTTCATTCAAATCTGATTTTCATTACTATGATTCTGAAGATCATATTTTATATAAGCTATGTTTCTCATAAGCACAACCCAAGTGATCCATCATTAAAAGCACATTTTTACAAGCAGCAAGGAGAGTTTTAAAGCTATTTACATTTCCACCCAGTTTAGGGAAGAAAAATGTCATTTGTCATATCAACTTCTGCATTCAGCATAATGTATTGCCATCTGTGAATAAAATATTGAAGCTGAATGGATAGTGTGATTCTTACTACTGTATGTTGTTGTTTGGGGAGGAGACAGGGAAGCAGACAATGTTAAGTTCTAAAATGAAAATCGTAATTCTGGAAAGACTTTCTCTTCAGGAATGCTAAGTGAGCATGGATTTAGTTTTGTAGATTTGTACTAAACACTTTCTTGAATCAGGTTGGAAAAAAAAGAATGTAGGACTTTCAGCTGCTCATTTAAGTAAGTGTATGTTGAGTCCGTCATCTGTAAATGTGGTTCAGTGAATAGCTACTTGGAGTCCAGGACCTTTGTGAAACATTACGTGCTGAAGCTTTTCAGGGAACTTGTGATCAAATCTGTTGCTGATGTGAGCTTCCAGGAGCAGCTCCTGAATTATGAGTTTGGTAAAATCAAACTTTTAAATGCCTGAAACAGGAGACTGAAGGTTATGTGACTCTTGTAGGCTGACAGCAATGATCAGGGGATCCATTAAGATCCAGGATACAGCTGAAGATGTTCAGGCCTAAAAAATTTCAGTGTAATTTATTTACCACAACATTATCACACATACACAATTCTAACTCGCTGTTATATTTGCAAGTTAAGAAAATGGAGGTTCAAAAATAAATGTGATCAGATATTTTTGTTTCCAAGAAGAAAGTATTGAAATCAAAAAAAATTATAACATACAGATTACTTTTTAATGTAGCTAAAAAACCTAGCAATCTGCCAATATTAGCATGCAGAGATCTTATCCTTGTTATAGCAGTTTGAAACTTTCCATGGTACAATGAGTCATGTGGGTGACCATTATCTTTCTCTGTGTCAGATCTCATCAACTTATTTCACTTGATATGTTGGTTTGCTTCTAGGAATAAGGCACTCATTTTCCATCAGCTGTACAGTTTTGCTTCTGTTTCTCTTAACATTTCATTGTCATAACTATTCTTATAGCTATTATGGAGAGCAAAAGTTCCTTTAAAAAACCAAAAAAACAAACAACAAAACCCACAAAACCTCATCCTTTTGGGTTTTTTTAAAGGTGGGAATATTTCCTTGATATGGCTCATGTAATGGGATGGGTGGGAATTTATTTGCATTATGTATTGATTTATATGACAGGTACAGTTGAATACTGAGAACGCTTGTGTTGTAGCCTTTTGTGGTTGTGTGACTTGTATGACTTTGATCCTGCTTTCTGTATTGGAGTTGGAATTGGGCATTGCAATGTCATAAGAAGAGTGTTTCTGAATCTTAATGTTAATAATACCAAAAAAACCTCCATTTCAAGATTGTTCCTTTCAATTATTGAGATTTTTTTTTTTAATTGACTGTGTGTTTGAAACTGTGGTGGTGTTAGCTTTTGGTTTAGCCCCTATTTTCCTTCATTATGCGTTTATTTTTTTACTATATAAAAAAAATAACTTTTGGTGCCCTTTTGCTGGGTTTTTCCAATGATAATGCTGCTGCTCCTGACCTCACTGAGAACAAGTGCAAGGCTTTGTGGTTTCATTGGCAACTGGATTGAATTTACATATTAAATTGTTAATTTAATTTCTGTATGGATTATAGAAAGTCATGCACCAAACTCATGGCTAGTTCCAGGTTAGTATTGACAGTTTAGGGAATGGAATTTAGTTACTGTACTGTTTTCAAAAATAGTCCTATAAAAAGAAGCATTTCTGTGAGAAATTTGAGAATTCTAGTGGTTCAGCTGGTAAGTTATGCTAGAGCCTGACCGTATGTACTAGAAAACTTTAGTGCCAACACTTCCTCACTCCCTCGAACTCTGATGCCAACTGTCTTGGATTATTAATGATTAAGAGTAATGAATAGGTGCAGGAAACATTCACTCATCATGCCTGGTTAGCTCATGCAGAAAGTTAAACCTGAAAAGGTAAAACATTAAGAGGAGGCAATATAGAAGAAGTGTTCATAAATTTGATGACTGCATGTATACATCATCTGGCTGTGTTTCTGTCTTCCTTAATGGTGTGGTGTGACACCTAGCACTATTAAGCTAAAGGCTGGTTGGTTTTTTTGGTTTGTTTTGGATTTGGGCAAATTTTCAGTTTGGTCTGTATTTCACT
This sequence comes from Falco punctatus, assembly GCF_963210335.1. Lineage (NCBI taxonomy): Eukaryota > Metazoa > Chordata > Aves > Falconiformes > Falconidae > Falco > Falco punctatus. Next base: position 84,472,612 of record NC_137584.1, read on the forward strand.
TTCCTTCCCTGCCCCCCCCCCCCGCTTTTTTTTTTTTTAAGTTTGGACAAGGAAAAGTATAGAGTTTTTTCTGCACAGTTTTACCCATGGATTTTATTTATAAAATTTTTCTGTAGTTTTCCGGTAGCAGTGGTTCAAAAATCCTCCCATTTTCTTCTACCAAAGGTATTGCCCTCCCCTAGTTAAAATGAAACAGAAATACAAAGTCTGGAAATTCTTGGCCAGTTGCTCTTGTTTGGGTAGCGGTGTGGAGTGTACGTGTACAAGACATACTTCAAGGACTGTCCTAATCAACTTAAGCAAAATAAATTGAAATAAATATCCCTAAACTATTTGCAGCAGTTAAATAACATTAATTTAAATGAGATTAAAGATATAATATGCATAGTTATTTTCACATGACGATATGCTTAATACTCTTCCTCTTATCCTAGTTCAGAGTAACAGACAGCCTAGAACCCATTATTTGAGGATTATTATTTCCCTTCTGAATTTCTATTCTCCTTTTTTCCCCTCTGCTGGCTAGCTATATAATTATTCCAAATATTCTTGTTTGCATGTTATTTACAAGTTTGGTTCTATTGCAGTGGTATGTGTGTGTATATATATCTATATGTGTTAAAAAAGACTTTCAGTTTTGAGCTGGAAGTAGTTCCATGGAACTGAAACAAATATTCTAAATAGCTAATTAAGGTCAAAATCATAAGAATAGAGGTTGTTATCCACAGCTTCAGGTAGGAATTTTTGGTTTTGATTGTGCATGTTAATAGATCTCAGGTGTGCAAAACACATGACTCCTTGAGGAAACTTGAGTGAAACAGCATGTGGAACAGAGTTGAAGTTTTACATATTAAACCCCAATTGTATTGTGTGTGTGAAGGCAAGAAAGTTCCATTCTGAGTCTGAAGAGTGAAAAGTCCTTGATCCAGTATTGCTGTAATAGGAATGTGATTGATTATAGATTTGTGATGTTTTGCCATTTTGTCTTTTCAGCAAAATGTAGACAGAAAGAATGCTGACTGAGAGCTGAATGTCTATATTGGAGCAAAAAGATGAGCATCTAGTGATTTTTATCAGTCAAACAGTTTTCAATGGCTTTAACTTGGTGTTTCAATGGTATTAATAGATTGCTAGACTGCACTATTTATTAGCAAGTCTTTACCTTGCTTGCTAAATCTTCATTGTCTGGATGTAGTGAAATGTTACATGCACTTGAGCTGTTATCATGGATGTCACTGGGATATCACGTAAATATGTGAAAATGGCATCAGCAGTAATGTAGTGCAGAATGCTTTAAACTGGATAAATGATTGTATGTTAAAGCTTTGCACGGTCAGCTATGTTTGCAAAATAGTTACTGAGTATTTCTTAATCTTCTGAACTTTATCTAAAGTGATGGTCTTATAAATTTAACTAAAATGTCTAATTTGGGCAAAGAAAAGGTCATTAAAATGTGGAAATTATTCATGAGTCTGCTGGAGGATATAAGGTTGAATGTGCATTGTACGTTTGACTGAAAGGCTAGTTTTACTTTTGTAATTTCAAATATGGTGTGCAAACAGCTGTAGAAATGATGTATTGCAACGTTTTATCCTGAAGAACATAGTAAAGAAACATGGGCTAACATCTGGGTGGGTATGAATTAGCAACGTTCCATTAGCTCCGATTTACTTATGCCAGTTCGTAGCTCCTCTAAAGTCATCTCCAGCTTTGCACGGAACACCTACTATGTGCACTCTATGTTCTGCAAGCCCTGAGGATTTAAAATACCTGTAGCTGAAGCTTTTTTAGGCCTCTTGGTGGGGGGGTGGGGGGAGGAATAATATAAAAATGCACTATGTAGACAGACTGTGTACCATCTGCTTTGTTTTCCTTTTGCACACCTTTGGTGTCTTAAAAGTTTGTGTTGCTTCTGTATTGTTTGTTGATCTTTCTGAGATGAAAGTTACAGAAAATGTCAGCTGGGTGTTGCAGTTTCCATACTGGGGGTGGGGTGGGGGTGAGGGTGGAAAGTGTAAGTAGTGATTTGTGAATTCCCATGGTGATATGTAAAAGCTTTTAGTGCCAATCTTATATTTCAGGAGTTCCTTGAAATTGTAATGAGAGTTGAGCTTAAATGCACAAAAGTTTATATGCTACAAAGCAACTTTACTGCATAATAACTTCAGTACAAAAACTTGAGAGAAATAACTCTGGACTGAGGAATAAGTTTTCTGACAAAGCCTGTAAAAATTAGTCAGCTAGCTACAGTCAAGGTAACTTGACTTTTTTTCAGGCATGACCAATGGGTCTCTGCAGTTCCAAAACAGCTATATTACCGTCTCAGAAAACTTTTAAACCCTTCAGCTTAGACAGCAGATGGACACAATACTGTCTAATTTTCACTGAGTTAGTGCTATGGGAGTTCCCTTTTGCTGTTCGTGTTATTTCTGTTTAGTCAAAATTCAGAGAAGGGTGATGGGGACAGTTACCTGATTGCAGAAACAGGCTGGCCACCCAGAAGGGTTTAAAGCTTAATAATAACTCTAGTTAATGGGGAGGAGTTGGGAAAGGTTGTTTCTGTCATTCATGGATTTGAAGCAGCCAATGCTTTAAAACTTCAGCATTACTATTACAGCTTGAAAGTCTAGGTAGATACTTCTTGTTTCCAGGAGAATGTAGAAGTTGCCTCGAAGTGAGGGACTGGGAGCCTGGAGGCTATGGCAGGCATGAGATAATGGAAGTGGTGGTGAAATAGTTTATTACAATGTATTCCTTCTTGAACATACATAAGCATTCACACAGACACCTCGCCATGAGGGAGAAATGTCAAGGTTTGGCTTTTGGAAGTCTTTGTATATAATTTTAACGTGACTCCATCATGGTAGGATGCACTTGAATCTTGATATGCTTGTGAGTTTGTAAACTGCTGTTTGCTAATGACTCATTTATGCAAAGGGTTTTATTTTTTGCCCTCTGAAAAATGGAGCTGCTAATCTGCTTTAATAAAAAGCTTCTCTGTCCCACCCCCCCAGAAATTGCTTTATTCAGTGTTGGTTAATTCCATGGGATATTTGCCACAGGATGGGACAAATTATGATGTTTTTTCCAGGTGTTCAGCTAGAGGAAGTAGTTTGGAAGTGGGTTTCCAGTTTCCCAGCCATCTGTTAAAGCTTTTGTGCTTGATGCTCTTTTTTTTTTTTTATTTCTAAGGCTGCAGTATATTTCTCACTAAACTATAAGGCTGTGGTAGGCAACAGTTTCCCTGAAGTGGGTTGCTGAAAAATTCTTCAATGACAAATGTAAGCCAGTACTGTTATGTGTCAGTGTTAGCAGGTGCTTCACCATTAATGTGAACTGCAATCAGAACCATCAGTATGTCACAGGAGAGAAGCAACTAATGTATGTTGGAGGAAAAAAAAAAAAAAGTGAGCATGCGTGATTGTGGATTAAGGCATTTGGGAGCTCTTGTACAGGGGAAGAAAGGCAGAATTAGGGTCAATACTGGAAGACTGTAGGCTTTCTTTATACAAAGACATGGTGTTTTAAATCAAATAGATCAGAAGTGAAATGTTTTCTCCCTTACTCAAGGATAATGTATCAGCAGACAATTTTCTAGCTCATTTTGATCATAGAGACAATAGGGCAGTTTTGAATTAGGTAGATTAGTCAGTGGTCTTCTGCCAAACAGTTTATGCTGTAAGCAGTGTGGAAAGAATTCCTGTGTATGCTCAAACAAGTTGAGTCCGTTTTTTTTTTTTTTTGTCTGTTTATGAGTCTGCCTGTGCAAAAGGGATTCCTGTGCTCGGCCTCAGTTGCAGAAGAGTTCATCACCAGAAGTGCGGTAGTCTGGCAAGCCAACAGAAAAGGTGAGAACATGGACATCAGTTGCCAGACCATCACAGGCCATTAATTTTACCTTAATTACGCTTTGGCCCATGATTAATATAGGTCATTGCTGCATGGTCACATTGTAGATCATGCTGAATATTGTACAATGACAAGTACAACTCCTCTGAGTCATTTTGACTCTGGCTTAAACAGTCATTGTTTAAACAGGGTAAGGAAACTGTTTATTTTAAAAATATTTCCAAGAAGTCCTAATCCCCTTTTGGGGCAAATGGAAGAGTTTCTGCTATGAGATTACTTTAAATTGTAGAAAGCAGTCAGGTTGAATACTGAAAAGGAAACAGAACAGATACTTTAAGAGCTGTTATGCTTTCTCCGCAAGTGAAGTGACAGATTTTCTTTGGGTTGTGTAGATTTGCTCTTTAGCCCAAGGGCAGTGTGGAACATCTTTGCAGGTCAAGAGATGAGCTGATCAGGCAAAAAAAGCGTTCTCAAGAGAAGACTTTGGACCAAAAGTGCTTAAAGCAGCCTAGCTCAATGCCTGTACATCCACAGAACTCATTACTGTAGTAGGAGCATCATTGGGTAAGAAGGGGGAGTTCATTATCTTAGCATAGGTCATTCATTCACCATACAAGATAGCATTATGTCGTTTGTTCTAAGGAGTTTTGAACATCTAGTTCTTCTGGTTTTCATTGCTTGCAGGTCATGGTTACATCTTGTGTAGCCCAGGTAGCATCCACTTGAGCAAGAACTGCAGCCTTGCTGTCACATTCCTCTTCCTTAGCACACACCACTCTTTCTGTCCTAATTCCAAGTCAGATGTTTTCTTTCTCCATATGTTTCATATCACATGCTATAGCTTCAGTGGGAGGGGCCAGTGCCTGTGTCTCACAAAGGGAAGAGTTGCATCTGAGTGGCTTGTGAGATGGCTGTCCTGTAGCCCTGCTGTCACCATGCAGGCCATTGAGCAGCCCTCCAAGCGTCATGCTTTGTCCTGGTGTTTTCAGGGGATCTGAAGTTACCATCACTTTGCCTGAAAGCATTTAACTATCAAATGCAGAAATCCTGGAGCTACCTCAGGAGTAGCTGGGTGGTCTGTGCAGCAAGGGCAGGAGCACAGCTGGGACTGACGGTCTCTGTGTACCATGTTCCTGTTAATCATTCAAAGCCTTTGGAAGAAGCCCTGCCAAGGACAATAGTATAGTCTCAAACTTAAATGTGTTCTTGAGAAGTCAGAAGTGTGTGTTTGAACCCACAAGTTTGATTCTTTGCTGCCCCTGAGAATCCTGTTTGGCCTGAGTGACAATTGTAAATCCTGCGCATGGGCTCTTATTTCAAACCTAAGCCTGTATTTACATGCCTTTTCTGAGCTGGTTGGGTGTAACGTATTTGTTTGACAGAATATGATTCAATTTGGTCTCTGTTTTGCCAGAAAAAAATTTTGAATAGTAGTAATTCAGGTTTAATCCCCCCAAATTAATTAAATCTGTTGGCTTCACAGTTTTATTTAAAGGCAAAAGATTTATAATTCTGAGTTTCTTGTGTGTTTATATAAGAAACAATGTGAGAGGATTAAAAGTTGAGTCACTTCAAGGCGTAAACTAAATTATTTGCTGACAAACTCACATAAAAAAATAATAAAAAAACCCACCACAAACAACCCCAACCCCAAACCCTTCACGTGTTATCTTAGTAGAGGTTATATTCTTGGAAGTTGTTTGTTTACTGGTACCTTCTTTCAGGAGTAATGGCTAAATACATAAACATACATGTATGTAAGTTCAGTCCTGCAATGCATGCTTCTTGTTCCAGGATTGCAGGAGTCTGACAGGAGCTTCCATAAATGACGACTGCTCTTTTCTGCAGTTTTAATTACATGTGCATAGATGTAGTATGTCTTCAGAAGCTTGAGATTCCCTTCTTGTTGTCACAGACAGTTATGTGAGAGGTTTTTTGCTCATAGGACCAGATGATAGCTTTCTTGCAGTGACGAGCACATGGGAGTAGGAAGAAGAGAGCTCTTTTCACCGAGTCCTACATAATTACGTTTAAAATGATGGAATGAGTCAAGACTAAGTAGTCTGGGCATGCATGCGTACTTACAGGTTAATTTAAGTACAGTTCTTACATTTCTTAGATAATTTCCTTATTTTTTTATATGTTTGCAAGAATATGAAATTTGCATTCATTAAGGCGAAAATGTAACAGAAAACTTTCCCTGCTATACCTTATTCCATATACAAAGTACTTGAATAATTTGATCGCAGTAGTTGTTCAGCACTCTCATGTACATATATTCTTCATTGCCTTGATATCTTACGGAATTTGTTCTTGTGTGGAAGTAAACAAAAATGTTCCGTCTTTGCTATTTTAAGCAACAAGTGGAAACTTTCGTGGGTGAAACAGTTTAAATGTAAACTGAAACAGCTTTCAAGTTGAAGTTCAATTTTGGGGTTACAAACTGCTTTTGTAAGACTTCATTGCTTCTTTCAGATATGAGTATGACTGCAAGACACCGTTAGGATTTCCTTGAGGTAGCAGGAGGGGGTAAATGTCTGAGAAGACTGAGGAGCTGGAAACCTTTACTCTTTCATTCAAAGTCTCTGTGGGCTTCTGTGGTAGGAACCCAATAATGAGAAAAGCATTTGACTAAAAAATGGTAACTGCCTACGGTGTTTTGCCTCATCTTTCCTTCACCTGCCTTTTGGTCTCCTCTAGATACTTCGTACATCTAGGGTGTAGAAAAACTGTAGTCTCACCCAAAGCTCTCTTTAGGTGCTATTATGTTATAAACATATCCTTTTGTTTATATTTTCAAATTTGTGTAGTATGTTGCTTTTGTACTCACTGTCAAAATATCAATTGTAACTACTGGTATGCCTCTTCTCAACTCCTATTTTTGATTTGCATTTAACTGAAGATAAGGTACCTGCAATTGCATGTCAAGTTTGGTATGCTGCTCAGCTACAGAGATAACAGCCAACTAGAGATACTAATCAATGGTAAGAGAGTTGTAAAAACAATCATATGGAGCTCATAACGATCCCAATTTGTTCACTTCGGATACTGGATAACCTTTTCTGGGGTCCCAGTGTAGATCTGTGAGAAGTAAGTTGAACATGGTTTTGACCATCAGGTGCTTAACCAAAATGAATTAAGCTGGAATAGATTCAAATATTGTGCCCAGTCCTTTCCCAGCAGCATGCTAAAGGAAAATATGCTGAATTCTTCCTCTGTAAGAACCAATAGGAATTAATGAGTTCACCTCTATAGAAACAGTTAAATTTATGATGTCGGACTGAATCTTCCTGATACTTGTATAAAAAACACCGTGAGAGGTAAAGCTAGTGGTTCTTACTATCCAGGTGTATGAGCATTGTTAGTGCAGCTCCAACTGCTTAAATCTTTCAGTTTTGCACATCTGCACAAGAACTGAGAGGAATGGTGTGGTGTTTGGTTTTGGTTTTGGGTTTTTTTTGGTGGGTTTTTTAGTTCTGTCTTAACATCATGCTAAATTAGCCTCAGAGAAGTGTTTATCTTTTCAAAAGTCACCTTTTTACTTTGCTGTGTTGATCTCTGAAGCCATAATGGACTACAAGGCAAGAATACCTGGATTAAAGTTTAGTATGTTTTGAGCCTAGGGCTGTACTATCAGTACTAGAACAGCCTGAATCAAAATACTCCATTTTTGGAAGGTACTCCCACCTTAACATGGTTTGAATTTTCTGTAGCATGGAGCTTTTCTCCTTCATTCTCTTGTTTCTTCCAAGTTCTAATTTAATTACCATTTAGAAAAGTGAAAAGTAGCACCAGGTGAGCTAAAGATTTATTGGCTTAAATTATTTTTGTGAACAGTAGAATGATTCTTTTGTTTTGCATAGCTGGTTTAAACAATGTTTATTTTCATCCTTAACAGAAACCAATTTGAGTTGGAGCAAAAATGAAGCACCATGTAATCTGAGCAATATACTTACTGTGCAGAACATGTCTCAACAAATACTGTCAAATATTGACAAATATTGTGTACTGATACATACTTGAGAAATTATTGATAGTATTGTCATTGCAATAAGGTTTGTCTATGAAACAAATGGCATGGGTAATCCTGTGTTTCTGTACCTCGTTGTATTTCCCAAACTGGGCTAAATTATAGTATAAGCGTATTTATGCTAGTTTAGTAATAAGTTGAGATGAAATGGTAGCAGGTAGGAGGAATGCTGTTGCTGTGAGCAGACTGGCTATGGTTGAAGCATAAAGCTTTCTGCTAGAGCTGAACCTTTAAAGACTACAAGGATCACCTCACTTGCTCCTGAGGCACAGCATTCTCTGAGGCAATACATAGGACATGTAAAAATCTACACATATGGTATATGACAGTTTAGGATAGGTGGCAATGCATTTAAACTGCAGGCATGGTACAGTTGTCTAAAATGAAGTTTTGCTGCTAGTCCAGGGTTAAGGCTGGTCTCTGCAAATGACATCAGATATCTGGTTACAAATAACTCAAAGTTTCCACCTGTGTGATGGTTCTTACTAACAGGCTCATGGGGTTTTGGTGTGGTACTGACATCGACGAGTGCCGATTTCCATAAAGATACCATTACGTGTACACTGCTTGCTTCCACTCAAATATCTACCTAGTGCAACCTGTATTTTCTTGTTGCCCTACCAAAGCTTATGTCTATGACATCTGAGAACTTGTTGCATCTTTTTGCATGGTGTGAAGTACCTAGCTTATTTTTACTGTACAACTTCTTGCATATCTATATGAATTTATTAAACACTCTGGAATGCTATAAAAGCATTAAAGTTTTCATATATCTTAAAAAAAAATATGCTGGTTTAAAAAAATAATTCACAGGTGAGGTAAAGTCCGTGAGATATTTCTGTCCAATTTATATATGCTATTATCTTTCTTCTTAAGACTAGATGAAACTGGCTTTGGATAGGTGGTATCATTTCTTAATGCACACTAGAAAAGACCTTGAGGTTTTTGCTCAACATTCCCTCACCTGTACCCATCTCCCTTGTTTTGTTACTTTATATTGATAGTTGTTTTGCTAGAAGATGTTTTTAATTGATGAGTGCCATTGTTTTTCCTCCTTGGCTATGGTAGGCTATTTTTGTTTGTTCTATTGAAAGCATAAACAAAGGTTACATCGCCATATGGTAATCTGCTCATATGTACACACATCTAAAATAAATTGTTAGTGTACTTTGTTCTTAATTTTCAATGTTTTTTCTTGAAAAGGTGGTTAGTTTCAAACCGAATATTTAATTTAAAATATATATTCCCATTACTAGAAAAGCTGAATGTAATTTTTGACAAATAGAATACAATAAGTTTAAAAGACATATTTTTCTCTATATTTGAAAAATAAGAACAAAAATATTTTAGAAAGTTATGCTTTTAGCTTATTGGCTTAATTAACTTTGAAATATTAAATCATTATGCCAGTTTCAGATATTCATTGGAAAACTTGAAAATACTGATTAGAAGCGAAGCCTTCACTAATACTATAGCCAACATCTAGAACTACCTCTGAAGGTGCTTGTATCAAAAGATAGCAAGTTTGCTTGAAAATATGTTGAAATTCAGTGCTTCTAGAAGTAATTTTTGAAGCGATATTTTCAATTTGTGGGTGATCTTTTAAAGATACATTTAGAAGAGGTTTCATTTATTGGGTAGAAGGGAAAGGAGTTACTTTTAATTTTTACTTGTTTCTTTAGTGTCTCCAGTTGTGTTCATTGTGTAATAGAAATCTAGTCAGCTTTCTTGGTCTGAAATACTTCTTGGAATAAACTAAATTTGTAACTTATTCTGAAATTTTGTAGAGGAAGAAATAAGCATGTTTGGTCAGGAAAAACTGAAATGAATGAGGTCGGTTTAGTTGAGATTAACATTTTAATCGCTGTCCGAATAATTGTGGTACATTGTAAGAGCTGCTGCGTTTTTTCATACTGGCTTTTATCTGTATAATGCGTGGCCACTGTTAGCATGTGTTGACTCCTGCCTTGTTCAGATATTAAAGCTGACCCAAAGTCAAACATCTCTGCCATCTTCTATAAAACTGCTTATTTTGCAGAAGCTAGTTCTTCTTTTTTTTTGGTTTTTAAATTCATACTGGAATTAATTCAACTGTAACTAGTTAAATTAGTCCACTCTGCCTTTGTAGAGTACTTAAGGCACGCTAATAGAAAGTCTGCAAGATATGGGGCTTAGCTTTCAGCTTGGAGGGGGTGGGGTGGGTGTGCAGACCCTCACACACCCAGATGTATTTTAATGTTACTGCTCATTTGAATAATTCTGCTTTATGTCAACATTTTCAGTCTTCAGTGAGAAACTGTATGTGTCAGAAGAAATGAGCACCTAAAGTGCAGCTCGGACAGAATTCAGGATCTCTGTCTAAACAAATTTATACCTTGCTTGTTAAGTGGCAGACGCTTAAAATATCTTGATAATCTAATTTTTTTTTCACCATGATACAGGGGAAAGTGAAACATGTGGAAGGCTGTGTACTTGCTTAGTACTAAGTGGTTTAGCAAGGGAGGAATAAAAACAAAAAAATGTCTGCAGTGAATGAGTATGAACTGGAGGGAAAACAAAAGCACTAGGAAGGTTTCTGATTGTTGGCCTTTCAAGTAGAGCATTTCTTCCTTTCGCTCCTTTAGACTCATGAAAGCTTTACATGGCCCTGGTCACCCCTGAGATTTCTGACTGCCCTGATAAGGGCTCAGAAAGAGCTGGCTGAGGCTGGCGCTGGGAAGTCAGCCCAGAAAGGAAGGAAGGTCACACAAAGGGAAACCATGTGAGGAGCCTGAGGATCACATCACCTGCTTGAGGAAGACAGATGTAAGATCAGTCCCCTGTAACAGCCTGAAACGTTGAAAGCTGTTCCTTTGCTGGGAGGTACCTTACCTGTACCGACTGGAAGGCAGCAGAAGCAGCACAGCTTTTGCAGTCCCTTGGCCCTTGTTGAGAAGGGAGAGAACGGTTTCTGTTCCTTGCTTCCAGGACAGGTTATGCATTATTTCTAGTGAGTCCTAATATAAAATACTTAAGCAGTCCCGGAATGGAAGAATGGAAGTTGGGAATGTGCTCATCACTTTATTGCACTAACTTGCGTTATCAGCAAAGCATATACTAAATTTATTAAGAATAGGCTGCCATCTCAAAAGTGGCTCTTCAAAAAGAAGCCTGTCCATCTTTTCAGAGCTTAAAATAATTTTTGTTAATGATCTAAAAACAAAGGTGAAATCATTGGCAATTGTGCTGTATACATGCTTTATCAAAACAGTGAACAACTATGACTGAAATCAAAGGAGTTAGATGAAGCAACCACTTCCTAAAATCGAGCAAGTCAGACCCCGGTCATAGGGCTGGGAATCACAGGCTGAAACAGTTGGACTTCAAAAAGGCCAATACCTGAGATCATGTCCCCTAGGTGGTGCTGTAGAAGAAAATGCTTGTGATATGCTTATTTTCATTATATATATGTGAGAGTATGCAAATATATATATATATATAGGAATATATACACAGCAGTGTGTGTATATATTTATATATGAAAACTGGTGCAAATTGTTGAGGCTGACCCTAGGCAGCATAGCCTTTTGGTATTTGCATTGAAAAGAAGTGTTAGGGAAAGAGGAAGAAAAAGGATTGAAAAGAACATGTGAACAAGGAGTTAGGAGAAATGCCTCTGAAAAAAAAAAAAAAATTCAGAGCTCAGTTTGCTAACCAAATCAAAGATTGGAAGTTAACACCATAATAGCACAAAGGAATTTTGAGGATAGAAAGCCAAGGACTAAAGCATTCTCTGCTCAAATGCTACAGACAGATGCAGGATGACTGAGATCAAGGTCCTGATTTTAGCATGAGCAGGGACAAGTTACCAGAATCTGTGAATGTTCTCCAACCCCCAGCACTCCTTCATCACGCCTCCGTGCTGTGCTGGCAACTGTGCTCTGGCAAGTTAGCACTGGCAGAGTTAAATACAGCAGATTAAATTATTAAAATGAGATTTACAAGCTACAGGTCAGAAAAAAAATATTTCTGTGAAGATACAGTATCTTCTGACCTTAAGTTTGATTAAGTGCTCTTATACCTCAAAGGGACATTCTTGATGTTTTACAGTTAAATTGACTATTCTTGTGGTAGGACAAGGGGTAATGGTTTTAAATTAAAAGAGGGTATATTCAATCTAGATTTAAAGAATATATTTTTTACGATGAGGGTGGTGAAACATTGGAACAAGTTGGCCAGAGAGGTGGTAGATGCCCCATCCCTTGAAAAGTTCAAGGTCAGATTGGATGGGGCTCTGAGCAACTTGATCTAGTTGACGATCTCCCTGCTCATTGCAGGGGGGAGTGAACAGATGACCTTTAAAGGTCCTTTCCAACCCAAACCATTCTTCGATTGATTTGTCTACAGAGAGGTTGTATGATGGCCTTACAAGGTAGTTGGGGTTAAAATGTAGTCTAGTTGCAGTGCATTGGTTAGCATCAGTATTGGACACACTAAAAGATAGTGCCTCCAGTATCTGTCTGGTCACAGACCACTTACATTCTGATTATGTCCTCATGACACATGGTTGAATTCTATAGAACAATTGCTACTGTTGTCACAAAATAGAAAAAATAATACACCCTCATCTGGAAAACTTTGATTCAGTTTAAGTCTGTATTTCTTTTTTGCCTTGGCTTTATACCTTGAAAATGATACTAAAAATCCTCCTATTGGAGCATTTTTAAAAAGCGTTTTTCAGAGACGGTAAAAATGTGCATTTTTGTCTGCACAATATGCATTGAGATGTTTCTAAAAAGTGACATTCACTATTGTTTAATAAGCCTTTTGAGTACTTCTCATTAAAGGGAATTACTCAGAGTATTTCTTATAAAGTAATATCTCCTGGAAATTATGCTCTCAGAATTTACTTTGTAGTGCATTTTGGTTTTGTGCTAACTTCAACTGTTAGAACAGAAACCTGAAAAGTGCCATTTAATGTGAGGAAATATTTTTCAGATGACATTTCAAACCAATAAAATGCATCTTCCGAAATTCGTGTGCCCTTTTTTCTCCTATTTTAACAAATTGTGTTGCAGAAATACCTCTCTATAGTGTTTGATTTTTTTTTTTTTATTGAATGGTAATACAAAGGAAGACTTAATGAAGACACTAGTCTAAATGCCTGTTGCTGCTGTTCAGAAGAGTTGAAGGTAATGGCACATTAACCTTGGTATGCTAGTTGTTTGGGAGAGCTCTGGGGGAATCACTCTTTCAGCTTACACTAAATTAAACATCTTCTGGTTATTAAAGTTTCATTCCAAGAAACTATGATTGATTTGTATAGTAATGCTTAAGTAAGGATTTAAGTTGGTAAGGCTTAAATTTCTGTTCACTTAAAGATGATTCAGTAAAGAACCCTTGTGCTTTAAGACCACAAAAAAAATATATATGTATAAAAACAACAAACAACTAATGAGTTTTAATTAAAAATGCTGATGTTTCAGTTGCTTCTGGTATTACCCTAGCAGTAAACTACATGCCTAAAGATTCTTTCAATAATGTTGGTTATTAGTGGTAGTTGTGTGGGGTTTTGCGTTGGTTTTCATAGTTAAACTTTCCAAACCACTGCTGGTCCTTCTCCTCATCACAACAACCTTAAATGGGAGCCGCAGAGTAGAGGGAGATCTGTCTTCATCTGTATCCCCAAGTGATACCTTTATTTTCCCCACTGCATGTGCACAAATGCTGCCAGGGACTCTTCATTCAACCCTGAACAGGTGGGAAGGGCCACCTCCTTACAATTTCTCTGAGAGAGATTGAGCTCTTCAAGAGGAAAACCTCTCTTTACCTGCATCAGTGTCCCATTCAGCAGAATAGATCGGTGGCCTCTGGACAACTGAAAACACCAAAATGCAGCTGTCAGTTTTGTCTCCGTTAAATCATTCAAGTTATTTTCTAAAACTAAGGAATCAAAAATTAATTCAGGTAACATTAATTCAGTAGCTGTTTTGAATGTCTTAGTACAATAGAAATCCTGTTACGTTAAAAGACAGACGATTGAGGCTGTTAACATTTAGCACTGATCACACAGCAGTATTATTAGTACTCTTCTTTTTTATACCCTTCCACCCTGTGGAAGGGAGGGTTTGTGTGCCAGTGTGCACATCATGGTTTGTTCTACCACTGTCCTGTTAATCTCTGTGAGCTGTTTGTTTGGCTGGCTTTAGTCCAGGAAAATCTTTATTTATTGAAAGTAGTCTTCCACTGGATTTTGAAATTTAGAATATTTTTTTTCTCTTCTACCTCACATACAGTGCATTTCCTGAGGTCAGTACATGTGTGTGGACAAAGAACTTATTTTTGTATTATCTTCTGTTAAATCTTTTCCTGCTAACCATTGTCTTGGGTCTTTTATGTGCTTTTTTTTGTTGCTTGCTTTTTTTTTTTTTTCTTTTTCTTCTGGCTGACTGACTGTTTGACTGTACCATGAATTTCTTAAAGTTCTTGCATGGTGAGATGTTGAACAAAATTTTGTGTCATGGATTTGGATGGTAGTAAGGCAGAATATCAAAAGTCTCAGAACTTTCTGAAGTACTCTGCATTCCTCCTAAGTAAAACAGCTTTGAAACTAAAGTTTCTACTTGAGTTCTGTGAAGGTGCTTTGAACTGCAGGATGCTCCCACCTCCCAAACATTTGCTACTCCCATGAACTTCTTAGAACCCAGTTGATCTGTACTTGACTGTCTCTGCAAATCTTCTATTTGTGACTTCAAAATCTTGAGGTCTGTGGTGCTGCTGCAGCTGCTATCAACTCTTTATTTTCCCGTATTTGTTGCATACCTGCAGGTGGCATCTCTGCTGTTGCTTTCTCACTTATTCTGTCCTTGGTTCCAAACCAAAAAGTAACAAAATATTGTTGGCCTGGTTGTTATGCTAAGTGTCACTTATCTATGGTGATATACTGTCATTTAAAAAAATGGGGGGAGGTAATTCATTCCCTCCTTAGCATAAAAGCTTTTAGTAAATAGAAGGTGGGATGGGCTGGGAGCCAGGAGACTGGGTGCTCTTGTCTCTCTTCTGAAAACTGTGGTTGCTTGGTCTAGGCAGTTCACAATCCCTGTTGATCCAAGCCTCTGGTGTCGTTTTTAATGTGGACATAACTAGCATTTTGTATATATTTAATGCTATACTCAGTCGTTTTAGCGAGTGTTTGAAATGGTTCAGATCTCAGCTGTTTATCACACTTTGATCTCATAATACTTCGGGCATGAATGTGCAAAATATGTATTCAGCAGAATCTGTTTACATCTGACATCCTTAGTAGGGCACACTTTTGCTTCAGAGGCAAGCAAGTAACTTGGGAAGTACGATATTGAGGCTGCCATTGTCCTGGGGTAATACAAACAATGTTACAAATATTTTCTGTGGCACAGCAAAGTGTGGGCAGAAAGGTTGTCTTAAGGGGAAGAAAAAAAAAAATCCTATGCTAGCTGCTAACTATGAGCATCTTCAGGAGTCCATGGTACAGCCAGCCGCACTGTCTATTCCTCTTGCAGCTTCTCCATTACCATGGAGGCAGAGAGAGATGTAAAAGATTGTGTGTTCATGTCCTACTGATCCACCATATGAAACGAACAGTGTGGGATGAGCATTTATTATGAATATGCATGAATATGAATATGAATAGCATATGCAGTAGTCCTGCCCCTGTGCACTAAGCATTTTCTTATTAGAACTTTGTGGGCATGTCTCCCCTCTCCTCCTCATCCTGCTTGCTATATTAAAGAATTCTTAGTAATAGAAGTGCTGAAAAAAACCAGGCGGCTCTATCTATAAACAGAATAGTAATGGATTTCAGTAAAAAAATAATAACTTTTTTGAAACTTTAGCCCTACTCTTTCATCACATAGTGCTTTCAGCCATATGCTGCTTCATAAAGACAAGTAGAATTACTGAAAGGGAACATCTTCAGGAAGGTGGTATCTATTTGTGTTTTGTAAGCCAATAGCTGTTTGCTTGTGTGCAATTAAGGAGAGAACAACAAATAATATGTCAGTTTATTACAGAAATAAGAGTAAAATAGCAGTCAAAATATTTGTGCTATTAGCTTCACGTAAGCCTTGGAGATCTGCTTGACTTTGTGTATTTGAAACTGATGAAAAATGGGATAGCAAAGCATCAGAGTACAACCTTTGTGGTGATGCCTGAATGTGGTGATGTCCGAGAACCAGTCTGAAAAAAGGAAATCCCAGTCTCCATTTAGGGGGAGAGTACAGTAAGAATATTCTAGATTTCTGACAACAACGATAGATTTCTGACATAATGGCATTATCTGACTTCAAATCCAAAACATATATAGCATCTAACTCAAAGAAACAAATGGAAGCAAGGCAAGGGAAAAAGTCTTCAGAGGAATCTCCACGATGCAAACAGTTTGCTTGTAAGGAGCAGTGCAAAGCATGGAGCAGAGAGGCACGCCTACTGGCATAAGCAGTATTTTTCTCTTTTGACAGAGAGACTGAATTTGTAGGATGGTTATGCTTCTCACAAAACTGAACAGGAAAGAACATAATGTACCAGGGGAGGAAAAAAAAAAAGAAACAGAAGTATATATATCCTGCAAAACTATTTGTTTAATAAACTACTACATCCCCTAGCTGGACTAATTTCCTTGAGCATGATGGAACATGGATGTTGCTTGTATATTTGACACTGAAATTGTTAGATAGCCAAAATTGTAACAATTGAAGGTAAAACCTACTCATATGTGAGCATAAGTAAAAGCTAGGTGGTGTAGTAGCTAAATCACATTTGTAGTTGACAGAGAAAGCAGTATACTTGGTAGCTGAAAGCAGGTGGAGGCAACAATAGTGTGAATATATACAGCAGTTTAATGCTGAAGAAAACATCAGAAGCCTACCTAGTCCCTTCTCTATTTTCATAAATCATAGACCAGTCTGGGTTGCAAAGGACCTTTAAAGACCATCTAGTTCCAACCCCGCTGCCATGGGCAGGGACACCTGCCACTAGACCAGGTTGCTCCAAGCCCCATCCAGCCTGGCCTTGGACACTGCCAGGGATGGGGCTGCCAGAACTTCTCTGGGCAGCCTGTTAATAGGGTCTCGCCACCCTCACAGTAAAGAACTTCTTCCTAATGTCTACTCTAAATCTACCTTCTTTCAGTTTAAAGGCATTACCCCTTGTCCTATCATTACATGCCCTTGTAAAAAGTCCCTCTCCAGCATTCTTGTAGGGCCCCCTTTAAGTATCGGAAGACTACTATCTGGTGACATCTGATTCTGAAAGGAAGAATGTTTCATATAAAAGTAAATTTTAAAACAAAGAAACAAAAAAAACCCAACCCAATTGAATGAATTCAGTGCCATTGCACCACAGAGAAAAAGTAAAATAATAAATGTACCGTGACCAAAGATCCATTCGGTTAAACGTTCATAGCTACAAACGATATGCATGTAATGGTGAAAGGACTATTTCAAAATCCAGCAGTCCTAGACCATAGGAAGGGGTGGGGGGATAACAGGGCAGCCAAGCAGAAAAAGTATTAAATCTCTTCAGCTTCACTGTAGACACTGTAGAGGGAAATCTGGATGCATTAGGATAGTGCTCTGATCAGGAAAAGTTGTGTATAAGGTCACGTGTGTTTTTTTGGTGTGGTTTGTTTGTTTGTTTGTTTGTTTGTTTGTTTGTTTTTGTGTGTGTGACCAGAGGTTTTCCAGAGTCAGTCCCTGCTGTGCTGCTGCTGTGAGGCTGTCTGCAGGCTGAGTTCTCAGCAGTGCACACAGGACCCGTTCCCTCCTTCATGAGGTCCACCTTCCTGTGCCTGTGGTTTGACAGCGGCATTGCAGTTTCATCCCAGGGTGTCTATCTCTGCATTACTCTGTCACCACTTACTAAAAGTGCTGTCTGAGGCATGCAAATATAAGACACAAAGCTATGAATACAGTTGCAGCACCAGAAACAATGTGTATCTAAATTGTTTGGTAAAAGATGATGTATACCTCCATTGGTATGAATCACAGAAGCACCAATAATTTTCCAGCTCTCCAGTAGGAGAAAAAGTATTGGAACTTTGCCACACCATCCAACTTTCACAAGTTCACATTTGTGTTATCTGGGAAAAGGGCAAGAGGCAAACTGGAAGTTCCTTCTGCTCTCCTGAAGTAGCAGGGAAGATGTTGGCTACATTGGCTGTGTTCCAAAAATCACCAGCAGAAGTCAACAGAAAAATAAGGTATTGATGAATTTCATTACTACTTATATCATTACCACTGAAATTTCACCCTAGGTATGAGGAAAGGAGGTTGCATTTACTATTTCATTTTTAGAAAAGGCCAAACCAAAGCAATAGTAAGAATGTCTTGTAATGACTGCAGCAGGCAAACAGGGTAGGAGTTGGTGGTGCTGTGTGCCCAGAAGTGCTTATTGCAAGGTAACTCTGCAGCTGATCTGTGCCTCTTGACAATAAAATTAATAATTCCATGTAGATTTCTCCTGGCTTCTTACTGAGTTTTGTGAAGAAGGCTTCTGACCTACATTTGCTTTAAATAATAGCTGTTGTTTCAAAATTATCTCCCAATTGTAGAAACTGAAATTTATTACAAAATCGTGATGTTTTATAGCTTAATAATGTCTTATTAATAAAAAAAATTGGAATTCTTAATATGGATCTTATTTTAGCCTTGTTAAAGGAAAGGGAAATAAAATGTTTTGACCTCAGTTTGTGCATGCTGGCTATTGGGGCTTCTGGGTAGGTTCTAAGTTTTTGGACATGTGTGCATGTCCTGCTTTCCAGAGGATCACAAAACCAAACAGTTGCTTAACAGACTCTTGAGCCTGCATTTCTGAATGTCTGATAAGAGAAGCCTGATCATCTGTTGGGGCTGGGTAGAAGGATACAGACTTAATCTCCAGGAATAGCAAGGTCTGTCTGTGTTGGAGAGGGTAAGCAGAACCAAACAAAAAGCAAACTCTGGATTGTTGTGTTAAAAACATGACTAGTGCTTAATATTGATTTTTAAAAATAGCCTGAAGGGTATTCATTAATTCATTAGTGTTGGCGATTACATCTCCCTAAACCTTTCCATCCAGTCATGCTTCCTGGCAAGAGTGAGGAACTTTTATTTTCTTGTTGGTCTTCTGATCTAATTGAGCAGGTGGCAAAATAACAATGTTTATTAAACAAAAAAATAAATTAGATTTTACTGCTTTGTAGGACCCAAATATTTGGCCCAAGTACTGTGTCTTAGTGAGTTACTATAGTTCAGCTGAGCTTTTTTTTTTTTTTTTTTTTCCCTTGAGTATGGAAGGAGCGGAAAACATGCACTTGGTTGGTGACTGTGTGTTACCAGACATGCAGCATCTGAGTAAGCTATGAGAAGGCAAATTTATGTCAAACGTCTTTTGGAATTGCTTTTGGACTTCAAATAACTTTTTTGTTGTGTGGGGTTTTTTTTTTTTGTTTGTTTGTTTTAAACTCTGTCATGCAGAGTGTTTCTACCTTGGAGAACATGTTGATCTCCTGAGTCACTGATCTTGGATGATTAGAAAATAAAGCTTTGTGTACTTGATTTAAATAGTTGGAGTGGCCTGTGTCGGTAAGGAAACTTTGTTTAAGATTAAATTTTTAAATCTTTACTTTTGCATGGCTTAAAGTGCATCTTGTTAGACTAAATACAGTCCTAAACTGTAGGTAGATGTGTGTGTGCAGGTGATGCCAAAAATTTAATTCAAACCAGTTTTAATTCATATTTTCACTAAAAGGATTTGACGGTCTTTTATTGATGAGTCTCATGTGTTTATGACATGGAAGCAGCTGTTGGCTTGTTTGGAAATAGGTGGGTACTTCTGTTGTGGTACAAGTAATGATTGGAGGTTTTTGCATTCTTCAAACTTTGTAGCTGAAATTAAATTTTAAAGACCCTCAAACCTTTCCATCCTACACTGGAATGGAAGTAGCAGCTGTTGAGATCTTGAGAGTAAGACTTCTGTAATTAGGAGCAGGCAAGCATTTGATTGAGCCCCTCAGTGTGCTTACATATAGGAGAAAGGGGAAAGCTTGGTACCCATCCCTGCCTGAGGGACCCTCATGTAGTGTCAGGCAATTCCTTTAGTTGGGATGGGGTATCACTCTATCACCTCTCTTCTCTGTCTCCATCCAACCTGCGCTTTCTTTTTTCTTCACCAACCCTCAACCCCCACCCCAATTAAAAGAAGCATGTAGGTGCTTGTAAAGTATTGGGAGAACTCAGTCTGGTGGACAGTTTGAAGATCTGTGAGGAGTTAAGACAGGAGACTCTCTTGACGTTAAAGGACAAATAAGTCATGTAGGGAATCACAGGTCTGGCATTTAAGGACACTTGTGAAAATCTAAACCCCATTGGGACTCAGGGACGAGGCAGGATATTTGAAGGCTGCTGCTCTCAGCCTGTGTAACTGAATTTCTTCTAGCCCATTTGTTGATCTGGGCCTAACTGCCACAACGGACCGAGCATACAAATCTTTGCTAAATGATAGGAAAAAACAGATTGGTTAAGCATCTTGCTTAAAATAGGTGTCCCCTGTGGAGGAACTCTATTGCAAACCCATATATCATTATATTTTTAAGTGTGCTTCAGGGTGCAATAATCATGCATATTTCAGTAAAAACAAAAATATGATGGGTTGCAGAAGTCTGATATAACTGTATAATTTGTGAAGGACTTCATAAGGCTTCACTGTCTGTCTTCCTTACAGCCAGTTCAGTTTGTATCTATAGAAAAAAATAACTAGGGGGGGTGGAGGGGGCCCCCCCGGGGATTAGTAAAACTTACTATAGTAGTTAGATTTCCAAAGGCTGTTTTTCAGAAAAATTAATGATCTACAGAGGCAGAAAAAAAAAATTACAATATTTAGTGTGAATTCAGGTTACATAGTATTTTTAGAAAGAATGTAAAATAAAAAGCCACTAACTCTAACCTGGGGAATAGGGCTTAATTCAACATCAAGTTCTTTGGATTCATCAGTGTGTTAAATTTAATGAACAATTTCCTAATATATAGTGAAAATATTTTAAAGCTTATTAAGAATAGTTTTAATTAAATATAAAGATACACACTGACTTTAGAGGAGTCATATCAAGTTAAAATCATAGAATCACTTAGGTTGGAAAAGACCTTTAAGATCACTGAATTAAACTGTTAACCCACTTGTTATCTAGGAGAAGAGACTGCCCCCCCCTGCCTACGGCCCCTGTCAGGTGGCTGCGGAGAGCGATCAGGTCCCCCCTGAGCCCCCTCCTCTCCAGGCCAACCCCCCCAGGTCCCTCAGCCGCCCCTCACAAGGCTGGTGCCCCAGCCCCTGCCCCAGCCCCCTGCCCGGCTCTGGACACGCTCCAGCCCCTCCACGTCCCCCTGCAGTGAGGGGCCCAAAGCTGAACACAGGGGTCCAGGGGCGGCCTCACCGGTGCCCAGCGCAGGGGGACGGGCACTGCCCTGGTCCTGCTGGCCACGCTGTGTCTGCTACAAGCCAGGATGCTGTTGGCCGCCTTGGCCACCTGGGCACGCTGCTGGCTCCTGTTCAGATGTCCATCAACCAGCACCCCCAGGCCCTTTCCCACCAGGCAGCTTCCCAGCCCCCTGCCCCAGCCTGTAGCGCTGTGTGGGGTTGCTGTGACCCACGTGCAGGACCCGGCACTGAGCCTGGTTGACCCTCATACAACTGGCCTTGTCCCATCAGTCCAGCCTGCCCAGCTCCCCCTGCAGAGCCTCCTGCCCTCAGGCAGATCAACATTCCTGCCAGCTTGGCATCATCTGAAAACTTCTGAGGGTGCACTTGATTTCCTCTTCCAGATTGTTGATAAAGAGATTAAACAGGTCTGGCCCCAGCACTGAGCCCTGGGGAAGACCACTTGTGAGTGGCCACCAGCGGGATGTAACTCCATTCACCACCACTCTTCAGACTTGGCCATCCAGCCAGGTTTTTGCCCAGCATAGATAACACCCATCCGAGCCATGAGCAGCCATTTTCTACCAGGAGAATGCTGTGGGTAACAGTGTCTAAGGTCCAACAGACAACATCCACAGCCTTTCCCTCATCCACTAAGTGGGTCATCTTGTCATAGAAGGGGATCAGGCTTTTCAAGCAGGACCTGCCTTTCATAGCCCCATGCTGGCTGGGCCTGATCTCCCGGTTGTCCTGCACATGCCACGTGATGGCTCAGGCTGATCTGCTCCTGGCACCGAGGTCAGGCTGACAGGCCTACAGTTCCCCAGCTCCTCCTTCCTGCCCTTCCTGTAGATGGGCATCACGTTGGCTAACATCCATTCTTCTGGGACCTCTCCAGTTTGCCAGGCCTGCTGATAAACAAGGGAGTGGTTTGTCCAGCTCCCTCAGTACCCTCAGTGGATCCCATCCAGTCCCACAGACTTCTGCATGTTTAAGTGGAGCAGCAGGTCACTAACTGTTTCCTCCTGGACTGTGGGGACTCCATTCTGCTCCTCCTCGTCCCTGGCTTCCAGCTGAGGGAGCTGAGTGCCCTGAGAGTAACGGCTCTTGCTATTAAAGACTGAGGCAAAGAAAGCGTTAAAGTACCTCAGCCTTTTCCTCATCCTTTGTGGCAAGGTTCCCCACCACATCCAATAAAGGATGGAGGTTATTCTTGGGCATCCGTTTGTTTCTAATATATTTGTAAAAACATTTGTTGTTATCTTTTATGGTAGTGGTCAAAAGCCCAGCTAGAACTCAGGCTGGCTTTCTAATCTTCGCCCTGCATAACCTTATGACATCCTTGTAGTCCTCCAGAGTTGCCTGCCCCTTCTTCCAAAGCTGGTAAACTCTCCTTTTTCCCCTGAGTTCCAGCCAAAGCTCTCTGTTCAGCCAGGCCGGTCTTCTTGCCCACCAGCTCGTCTTTCAGCACATGGGGACAGCCTGCTCCTGCACCCTTTTAAGACTACCTTCTTGAAGAATGTCCAGCCTTCCTGGACCCCTTGGCCCTTCAGGGCTATCTCCCAAGGGACTCTGTCAACCAGGCTCTTAAACAGGCCAAAGTCAGTTCTTTGGAAGTCCAAGGTAGCAGTTCTGGTGACCCCTCTCCTTACCTCTCCAAAACCAGAAAACTCGTTATCATCTCATGATTGCTATGCCCAAGACATCCTCTGACCACCACATCACCCACCAGTCCTTTGCTGTTTGAAAACAGCAGGTCCAGCAGGACATCTCCCCTGGCTGGCTCACCGACCAGCTGTGCCAGGGAATTATCTTCCACGCAGTCTAGGAACCTCCCAGACTGTTTCCTCTCTGCTGTGTTGTGTTTCCAGCGGACATCTGGTAGATTGAAGTCCCCCAGGAGGACAAAGGCTAGCAATCTTGAGACTTCTCCCAGCTGCTTGTAGAATGTTTCATCTGTCTCTTCATCCAGGTTGGATGAACGGACTCCCACCAGGATATCTGCCTTGTTGGCCCTCCCCTTGATTCCTACTCAAAGTTGTGGCAGCATGTAATTGAAAATTTTGTTGTTAACGCTTAAAGTTT
The DNA here is from genome assembly GCF_963210335.1 of Falco punctatus. Taxonomy (NCBI): domain Eukaryota; kingdom Metazoa; phylum Chordata; class Aves; order Falconiformes; family Falconidae; genus Falco; species Falco punctatus. The sequence goes on from NC_137584.1 coordinate 84,495,980, forward strand.
AAGTATTTTATGTGTTCAGATTGTAAAGAACTTTATTCAAAAGTTACTTTGGAAGAAAAAAGGTTTTAAAGGAAAGTTAAAAGTTTTTGAGTAAAAATTTCCCAAGTATATAATGCATATCAGTATTTAAAAAATAAATATTAGAAATAAAAGCCATTTTATGGAGTACTTTGAAATATTGGGTGGGGTTTTTTTTCTTTTTTTTTTTTAATTCAGATTACAAATGAACCCACACACACACTTAAAAAACTGTCAAAAAAGAAATCTTTTGAAATCAAATGCCAGCACGGTGAATGTGATTTTTGCAAAGCATTTTGATTTCAATAAAACAGCATTCTCTGGTGCATAATTGCTTGATTGTAGTTTTTTTCCAACTAGCTCTAGTATAAAGTGGCTTATTTATGCACTTTTTATTTGTGCATGTTTTATTTTGTATGGCACACTTCCATTTCATCTTAGGAGCTTTATAAAGATTAACCTTTATAGAGCCCTTTTCTGCAGATATTATCCCCATTACACAGGAAGGTAAGCAAATACAGAGGAAGGTTAATTGAATTGCCCTGCTGCAGAATGTGAGTATTGGAGCTGGAACCACAATTTGGGAATGATTGTTCCCAAGTCAGTACTTTAATATAGCACAGGAGTCTTTCCTCTGGTATTGTAACCATAGAAAAAAGAAGGGCAGGAAGCACAAAGTTAGCAAGATCTTAAAATTAAGCTCTAAGTCATTGCTTTTCATCTTGTTAAGACTCTGTTTTCTTCCGCATATGTTATTTCCAGTAACAGCCACCTTCCCTTCATGCCATAGCAGGTAAGATAAATGGGACTGACTGTGGCCAATAGGAGCCCTGCTGTTCATTTTAGGGACCATAGTTTTAGTTGATTGTACATTTTGGTTACGTTCTTCTACGTATTTGAGTAAGTGGTAAGGCACAGATTTTTAAGGGCCTTTAGAAACTGAACAATGAAGACTGGTTTAAAATTGTTTGTGTGACTAACAAAGGAGATTGCCTTGTAGTCATAGCAACAACTTCGTGGTGTTGACTGTTTAAACAAAATAGGTACAGTCACTATCCTGATAAAAGTAAATCCTTGAACCTGAAAAGCTGTATAAGTGATCTGTGACCTGTATGGTTGGCTGACTTTTTCCAAACTAGTGTGTGTGTTTGGTGTTCTTGTTTCACTTAAATCAGGATTGAAAGTCGAAAACTGATCACAAAGTATATTGTATGGTTTTCTGATTTTGGGAGAATTGTTTAGTTAAAACCTTTACTTTCTTACTTTAACTTGAGTTTCTGTGAATAGCTTAGTTTGGCGATCCTGTTGGGCATGTAGTGGAAATTGAGGTAAGCAAGGCTGGCATGGGGCTTGTTTTAGGCCAAACTCCTTGCATGACCTTGTATTTGAGGAGAACGGGGCAGCACAACAGGGAAGGGGGGCTTTGATCCTTCCCTGGAAAGGAACCTCATGAACGCGCTGTAGAAGCACCAGCCACAGATACAGTGCGTCTTTCACAGAGCCTCTTTAAGGGCAGCCTTTGGGTTTCAGCGAGGCACGGAAAAGCTTGTTAGTGGTTGCAAAAAGGATTTGCTTGTTTTGCTTTCTCCCTGTACTCTTGGAGCTGCACAGCACCCTCCCTGAGAAACAAGGCTATGGATGCATTGCACCCTTTGCAGGACTAATTCTGTTGTAATTATGTTTCAGCTGCTCATTGTCCCAAGCATTTAGCACAAATGTGTTTATGGAAAATATAAGACTTTTATGTGATAGTGGAAGGGCAACAATCAGTCTTCCTTTAGGAGGGTGTTTTAAGAAGCAGCATTTTTTTTTTGTCAAAGCAAATGTCTAACTCCTTTATTACTTTTCTGGGGCTGTTGTTAGGTTAGCATAGCTTCATTTTTAAACTGCATGTCAAAAAATGATTTACCACATCATCTGTAAAATGTTCTGGGGACCTTTGCAAATACCTGATAGTTGAGGTCCATGTCCAGATACTGGGTCCTATCCCAAAAATAGTTTTGTTATAAATGGATGAAAAGTGCTGGCAGGTGAGCATGCAAAGAAAAAAGGAATTAAAGATTAATTGGTTTTGTTATTTTGGGGAAGTGTCTTTTCAGTAGATTTTTTTTTTTTTTATGAAAGATGTTGTCAGAGCTCCTGTTGCAGATAAACTTCATTACTTGGGACTGCAGTTCTAATGCAAGAGCAAAATTTAAGTGCTTCCTTTTTCATGCTGAAACTTACAGAGATATAACAAACTTGTAATATTTTGCCCTTTCTCTAAAAAGCTGGAGACAACAGCGTCCAAATGCGTTTGATTACCTGAATTATGATAAAGGAGGCTAACTTCTCTCCACAAGAGCAAGTTATCTAGGGCTCCTTGCCTTGCCTCCTAGGAAAAAATAAGGAAAGCATCTTTCTATACAAACATGGTGACTGTATGTACTAGACAATAAGGGAGTATACTTTTCTGTTGACAGGCTGCAAGTTCAGGATCTTATTTGCCCAGTGGTATGGTGTTTGTATCTGTAATTACCCACTAGTCCCAGTGTCTCTTGAAAGTTTGACTTTTTTTTTGCACAAAGTTTTGCAATATCTGCAACCAAGAGCAGTTCTGTTATTCCCTGGCAACGGGGATACTGGAACTCTATGATACTTTTTTTTTCTAGTTTTGCATGCCTCTATGGCAACAATGTACAATACTGGTTGAATGTTCACTGTTAAGGATATAGAAAAACAAAAGTGTATTGAGACAGTATGAAACACTCTAGGAAGTACTGACTTAAAATCAGTTTATCGAAACTCCACAGGTTATTCTCAACAAGCGCTGTTAACTGTTTTTGAGGTCTGTGGTACAGCTGGGCCACTATGTGAGACCATAGCTATTAGGCTGTTTTGCTACTTTGTAATACTGCTAACTTTTTCCCCTCTTTAAAAACCACCTGTGTAGCCATACTCTGTTTTTTGAGAAGCTTCAAGTAAAGGATTGCTGTGACAATTCCCTGCTCTCCTGCAACATGAGTTTTATTGACATACACTGACAGAGGCGGGGTAAGCAACCTGCTTGGTGCTTATCAACCGTTTCTGGAGTAAAAGCAAGCACTAGTGTTGGTTGTCCTGGGCACTGCAAGCTGAAGCTGTACCACTGCACCTGCTGTATGTTGATCTCTCTGTAGCAGCTGGTGAACTTTTCTGGTTCAGAGAAAGTTGGTTGCAGAGAAGAGTGATAAAAAGATAATTATTTTTATCATTAAGCTTAATAAGACATAGCCAGTTTTCTGAAAGTCCAAGGTGGCATTCATTATATTGTCCATGTTATATAATTAACATGATTAATTTAAAGTTTTCCCTTGCTTCTGCTTTTTCCACACAGTGACTCCAGTGACACGTGTAAACTGCTTCAAAGAGAGGGAGAGAGCTGCCCTGAGAGATATAGGGACCGTTTGTGTCCTGGGCTGTTTCCCCAAGAAAAAACATATCTGTCCTGTACATACTGTACAATACATAGAAACAGGATTTGTGTTACAACCATCTTTGATTTGCTGGTCAGCACTTCCTGTAAATACTTCACAGAAAATTAGGAGAGGTATACGTTCCCTCTTGATGAGAAAGCGATCACTAACAACTTTTATTTTTGTCTGATTACGGACTAAAATTTTGCAGTTCCCTCTGAAGAAATATATTATTTGGAAAAAAATATCAATTGAAAACTCCAAAACAAGCCTGTCTGACTTTAAAGAATGAGGCTTTCTTCTGCACCAGGCTATGTGCAATAACCAGGTGTGCATGAACCATACATTCTCTCTACTAAAAAGGTGTTATCTGCTGTCAAGAAAGCCATCATATTTTGAGAATGAAACCGTGAAATAGTTGAAAAACACAAGACAAATATAAACAAGATAATTGGCTCTGTTTTGCTATTTGTGAGATAATACTTGAGAGGTATGCGGCTGTGCAGTTAAAACTGTGTCTTCATAGATGGTGTTGGAGAAGGGACGCTTTAATTTCCTTCTGCCAGCCCCAGGCGAGGGCTGAGCCGCTGATCTCTACCTGGTGCTCTGGCTCAGCCCTGGCTGCAAACTGCTGCAGGGTGCCTGGGCAGGGGGGAGGTGGCTGGGGTATGGGGAAACCCATCAGGTGGCTGGTCCTCTCCTCCATCTGTCCACCTCTGCTGCAGCCGCGATCTTTACTCATTCACATGGTTTTGGTTAGTTGGCTGTCTCTCCTGTAACCCAGAGGGCTGGAGTTACTCTTCACTTTTGGGGCAGCTTGCTTTCTGCACCACCCCCCACCAAGGTGTTATCAGTGGTGCCCTGATCTGCTGCAATCACCTTCAGGCATATCCAGAGTATGGTGAGAGCAGCCAGGGGAGAGGGGGAAGGGCCTGGGAAAAGCTCTGTTGAGCCCTATGGGAAGGGTGGGAGGGAGGGACATGCCAGCACATGAGCCCCTGCCTGGTGCAGTGTTGCTCATTTGTGGTCTCCAGGGCTGGTAATTTGTAAGTAATACCTACAGTTGAAGGGTTTGGACGTTTTCATTCAAGCCAGGGTCTGTTAGGCTGTAGTGGTCACTCTGGTTCCCTGGTGAAAACTCCCTTTTGGCTGCACCTGTGTGTAAATGCTGACCCACCACCTGTGTTGGGGTGGCTGGGGGGGGTGCCTGCAGGAGCAGAGCTGTGCTGATCGGTGATCGCACCTGAGATGTGTTTACTAAGCAGGCTGGGCATGGCAGGTGGTTAGTGGTTCCTCCTGGTGATGACACCTGGCAGCAGATGGCAGGGCAGCCACTTGACACCTTGGGGTGCCCAGCTCTGGCGCCTCCCCATCTGCTCAGCCTTCCCCTGCCCAGGCAGCCTGTAGGTCCCTGCCCGCAGCCGCTGCCTTTCTTGGTGTGATGGCTGATATTGCTATTTGCTTCATTGCTTTTCCTGCCCACCCTGGATTAAACTGAACTATTAGTATAGATAAACTAAATTATCATTTCCAATAACCAAAATAATTCTAATTTTAGTAAGTAAAACTACAAAGTAAAGAGCTAAACAATATGTAACATTTGAATAAGATCAGAGCTGCTACTTTGTATTGGATTTTAACACAAGGGTTCTGTTTATTGTAACAGTTTGTTACCATAGAAGTATAAACTGAAGGTAGCGATGATGACTTAGTGTAATATGTTGTATTAAATAAACTTGTCTTGCTTGTTAACGCTGCATGCAAGGCTTTGTTTATATTACAGTAAGCTGTTTTCTGCTGCATTTACAATTCTGCTATACAAATAAATTAAGGGAACTCATGACAGTATGATTTACTTTCTCCTTGCAGACTGAAAAACGTTAATATTTTTAAGCATATTTGCTTGAAGTGGTTACATTAAATTTTTTGTTGGTGCACCATCAAACCTACCATCTAAGAAAGGAAGTAGATGAAAGTCAGTCTTATCTTCTTGTTCCTATACTTAATGGATGGACAAATATTAAATATTGTATTTAGAATTCAGTGCTATTGCAAACAATGTTGAATAACCCTGTAAAATATACTCCTGTCCTGCAATAACAGATGAACAGCCACAAAATGAAATAAATTAAGAGAGTCAGTACAATCTCACACACAGCTTTGAGTGTTTAATCTTCTACGTTGTACAAACGTACTGTGTCGGAAGTCAGTGAATTTATGCTTCAGCTTTGGTCAGGCTGAACAGGTGCAGCTGAGTGAATGATTTGGCCTGTAGTATTGGTGGCTTTGGTGGTGATAGGTAAGCTGTGAAGGAAAAACTGAGTCTGAACTTCCAGTCCCAGGATAATTTGCAGTGCTGATAAATTGGGGGGTGAGGGCAGGGAAGAAGTATTTCTGTTTAAATAAAGGAACAGATGTTGTCTGCACTCCAGCTACAAAAGCCGTAGAACATCACAATCCAGTCTGTTTTTATATAATATTTTCATTAAGATATATACTTCCGACATGATACGGGTATAACTCCTGTGAACATCTGTTCCTTTAAAAAAAAAAAAAAAGTGTCAAGTATAATTTCATTTCATATAAGCATAGAGCAGGTAGAATCAATTTGAAACATCTGATGTAAGTATTTGGAGTTAAGCTTTTCCTCTTTCTACCTTATTTTTCACTGAAAGCTGTTTGACAAAACACAGGGTAACCTCTTCTTTTTTAAAACATTTCCTCCTTTGGTTGCTCAACCTGATGCATTTCCTATTCATTACGAGCTCTCAGCCCAGATCTTGGGAGGAGAGGGATGCTACACTTGCACGCAGCTGACTTCTTGTGCTGGACACCATATGGCAAAGTGCTCCCCATGAGGGCACACACCATCAGGTATTCTGGGCCACCAAATTCAGCATAATTTGAAGTTATAAACTATTTAGCTAAAACACTTACCGACTTAATTCATCTCATAAATGAAAAAAAAAAAAGATATTTGTAAGTAGTGTAGCCCTTTTGTCTGTAGAAGCTCCCCTCACTTACAGCAAATGGTATTAAACACTCATGCTTTTATTTCGAGTATATGTAGGAGCACAAGAGAAATGCCAGCTCTGCTATGCGGAGTTGATTGTACTATGATCCACACTTTGCGTTTTCTGTTCTTCCCAGCTGGCTGCGTTTCTTGGTTACAACTTTGTGTTTTGTGCGTCTGTGGTGTGATGGCATCGGTTTCAAGGTCCTGTGTGCTGTGCAGTCTGTTTTCAAAGAATTTCCTGCAGTGTTCAGGTTTGGTTTAACGCCTGTAGAAGGCACTAAAGTGGGTGGGAATAATGCCCGTGGAAACTAAGTGCTGGCATTTGGAAAAGTCTAGATAGTGCTATAGTTCTAAATAAGTGGGGAAGTAGGAGCAGGAGGAGGCACTACTCTTAAGCCTGCTAGCATATAGCAGTGCAAATGTTACTCTTATTAACTATTTACTTACATTTTTCCTTCTTCTGTTTTTCATATCTTTTTCCCTCTTCTTTTCCTGAAGCAGCAGCATGGAGCAATTGCACTTGCAATTCTGTAAACTTTTCTCAACTGTATACCCTATTTAACACTTAAATGCTAATCCAATCCTATGCTTTCTTTATTTCCAGAATGAGCCTCCTATTAGTTTTCAACGGAACAAAAAGTTGCAGAGAATACTGATACAAAAAATAAATGTCACACGAAAACTTAGAAATTACCATAATAAGATTTAAACATTTCTAACCTAGTGGATCTACTTTGTCTGAAAGCATGTTAGATTTACGATGTTTTTTTTGATTACTGTAGCAAAGTTATAGTAGTACTGCAAACTGTTTTTAAAAGAAATATTTTCTAGTTTATAGAGAGGCTCTTACATAATTAAAAATGGACTATTTAGCTATGGTAACACATTGTCTTATATTAATTCAGTAGTTATTAATATTACATTGAAGGTTTTTTGCATGAAAAGTTATGCAAAGTCCCTAGTGCTGAATATCAGGTAATAATCAGGGAAACCAACCCACCAAAAAACCCCAAACAACCAACAAAAGAAAATAGCAAGCAATGATGTGTAATTGAGAAAGCTGCTACTCTTTAGTGTTTGGAGCTGGGCACAGTGATGAATTATCTGGGAAATTGCAAGTTATCTGAGAGCAATCACTGCTGATTTGAAGTTTCATTAGAAAATACTACTATTTTGCTATTTCTGGTGAAGGTTAGCTGAAATGATTTGTACAATGTGTCTGCGGCTCTTTAAGCTGTAATTCAGATATAAATTGATACTACTTGACCTCTCTTCGTAGCTTCTCTGTCAGTGGAAGACTGAACTGAAAGGCCGGCTTGATGCTTTATTGCTATTTGGCAAAATACTAATGAGCCTTGTAGAAAGGCTTTATGCATTTATCACATAATGCTTACAAAAACCTCTGAATCTGACAAACGTGGAAGACTAAAAGACTTTGAAAGCGTAATGTAGATAGATTGGCTTTCTGGTATTGAGTCTGTCTGTCTTTATGTCTGTGTGTCCATAGGAGGGTGTGAGGCTGCCTGTGATCCAGACCATCGCTGAAAGCCCTGAAAGTTGTTTCACTTGCCTTAGGATGTGTTAGGTAATACCACATACCAACAGTTAGGCAACAGAAATGGCTTTTCAATATCTATTTTATTTAACATACCTATAGACACCTAAGTATAGGTGTGGAGATCTCAAAGTGGACTTTGCTGTAAGAGCTTGACATTTTTTATTACAGTATAAAGCAAGAATATCTTGGGTTTTCTTCTCCTTAAAAACTGTTGCACAAGGTCAAGTTTACTGTCGGTGTTTCTGAATGTGAATACATTTTGTAGATTTATCACTGACTTCCATTCCTGCCCTCTCCCCTGCCTTGTTCTGACAAAAGTTTGGACTGCAGTTTGTGTCTTCAATGTGGAAACACTGAGGAACTGACCCAGGGCATCTGCCATCTAGTTCGGAATCCCCCTTATGTACTGTACTTTGACATATACATGCATAAAGTTTGGTTTTTTCACTGCTTATCTTATGATTTTATCCTTTCAGAAGAATTAAGGAAAAGAAACCCCATCTTTTTTTATTACTTTGTTTTATCTCGTTATCATCAGTATTAAACCAACGGTACTTAAATGAAAAGTTTTCTTCTTGCACTGAGATGACTTTAGGATATGTTTACGTTTGTCTAAGCTGGCATATTTCTGTGCATGTGTAATTTTTTTTTTGAAAGCAAATTCTCCCATCGTTTTGCTCATTTTTTTTGCTCTGACCTCTCTGTAGGAGTTTTCCAGCCACATCTCTAGTGGAGACGAGCTTCAGCTATGCTAGCATGGGTGGGATGGAAATATACTTATTTATGTATGGTTCCATTTTTATACTTAATGATGCTTTTATTTGGTTTACAATGATATTGGCTGTTCTGTAGTCCTATTGCATAACATTCAGGTTTCAAATTAATTTCCCCAAGGGTTCTTATTCCTCTTGCATTTCAGCTTCTCCCTGTATACTAAATTATTATGAAGACCCTCAGGTAAGAAAGGCCTGGTAGTGCTAGAAAACAAGGGAGCAGGGAAACAGAGTGCCTTACGTGGGGAGCAAGAAAAGGGTTAAGGCACTAGGGAGCTGTTAAAACTCTTGACACACAGGCCTGGCAAGCAAGGGTTTTTTGCCATTGCTGTAGTTTCTTTCATATCTAAATCACTATTTAAAGGCATTATTGTTAAGGAGGTCTGGGTTTGTAACATTGCCTTTAAGTGTTGCAAAATTACTGAATATGTACACACACCCAACCCCCACCCCAACCACCCCCACCCCCTGGGAAAGGCCAAACACGAGTACTAGGAAATGTAATTACTTCCCCACCCCCCCCACCCCCATATTAGCCAGTGGACTTTTTCAGTCCAAACAGTATATATAAAAAAAATAATCTGTTATAATATGTAGCTTGTTGACATAGTAAAGATGTGTCAGTGTCTGGACAAATACCTATAAAATTTTTATGGTGTCTATAGATAATGTTAAGATTAAGTGAGATGGTGAGGGATTTACCAGACCTTCATTTCACTGTATGAAGGAAATAAGGAATTTTTTTTAATTGGTTTTGTTTTGTGGGGTTTTTAGGTGTGGCTGGTGGTATTTTTTTTTTGTTTGTTTCAATTGTTTGGTTGGTTGGTGATTTTTTTTATAATTCTTAGAAAGTATAAACATTTATTTGTAATATTTTACCTATAAAAGAGATTTTTGGTGAATACCCTGGGGAGATGCCTATTATCTGACTACTTTTCTAACTTCTTAACCCTTTCCCCTAGCTGTTAATTCTGGTACAGTATCAGTACCTAATGAAAAGGCAAAACAGCCAATCTATGTGAAGCTATAAAACTATGTTTATGACAAAATATCTAATGTAGTCCATCTCTACATCACAGAAGTGATTATAATTTATAAAGGTGGCTTTTACTTTGTTGTTTACCATTGAATTTAGTGTTGCGGATGGTGGTAGAATCATACAATCATTTAGGTTGGAAAAGACCTCTAAGATCATCAGGTTCAGCTGTCAGCCCCCTCCTCTCCAGGCCAACCCCCCCAGGTCCCTCAGCCGCCCCTCACAAGGCTGGTGCCCCAGCCCCTGCCCCAGCTCCTGTGCAGAAAGCATAAGGTGATATAAGGACATGATCTAAAGTGGGAATTAGGCAGGGAGAAAACAAACCAAAAATGAGTTCATCCATAACATTCCTTGATGGATACTGCAGAGGTTTTGATGTGACTGACTTAAAAATTGCTCCTGTGGTAGCAGCTCAGCAGAGACAGCCTTTGTGCATATGTGCTGGGAGGGGGCTGGGGCATGCTTCCCCCCCCCCCCCCCGTTTATTCACTGCTGTGAGGAAAGTTTACCTTGTGCACTGCATTTGAATCACATACAGGCACCAAGAAGAAATTTCCTCTGTGGCTTAAGCAGCCTTTTAGATGGTGTCATCAAGCCCTGCCTGGGCCAGCGATAAACTCTTGTTTCTCTTAATTCTGGCTTTGGTGTAAAAATACAACTTGTTGAGAATATTAGTAAGAATTAAAAGTGAACATGCATCCAAAATCTTTAGAGGATGCTATTACCGAAAATAATTTTAACTTGTCAATGTATGTCTGATTTTATAAGAAACTTCCTTCTTACCTAGAGGCTTTGTTTATCACCACTGTCAACATCAGGCTCGACAGTTCACCTAGATACTTTCTTTTTTATTTTTATTTAAAAAGTCACCTTTCCCATTTCTCCTCAACTGATCATGTGAAATGCTTTTCAGGAAGGTGCTGTGTGTGGGTGCGATCACCCACAAAGCGCTGGGAGGAACTGTGGGTGGCTGCACTGCCATCATCCCTGCCTTTCGCCTCCCCCGAGGACATGGGGCCGCTGCTGCGGTTACGGATGGTATGCTTCAGGGTTAAGTGGCAAATGCCTGTAAATTTTAATGGGATTTGGCTGCCAGAATCTCTTAGGCCAGTTTTAAAATTTTCAGGCATGATTGACTGTTTCTTGGGAAGAGACTTGCCCTAAATATTCATTTCTCTGGCTGAAAAAGTGGGTTTTCATTGTGCTGGTTTTTAAAGCTGAAAGAATCAGACTTCACGGAACCATTTGCGTAATCGTATAATTCTGAAAGAAGATGCTGCCTGTGTACTATATATGCATTTGTAAAAAATTGTTTCTGTTGATGTATGGCCTGTTCGTAAAGACGTTATTTTTTAATTGTATCAAGTGCCCCAGTGTATTACTTCTTATACCTCATACTTCACGTAATATTAGCCTGAAGCATTTACCATAAATTTTTGATCTGATGCAACAGCATATACTCCTATTATTTTCTCTACGTATTCTTTTTTTTTCTTTACATTTTATTCTAGGAAATTGCAGGTTGCATGGAAGCAAGCTCTCCTGTTCATCGCCATGTGTAAAGAGCTAGCAGATAGGCTTTGATATCTGGGTGCAAATCTAATTTTGCAACACCACCACCAACCAGCTTTAATCCAAGGTTTCAGGCAGGATGGGCAGGCGCTGCAGGGAAAGGTGTGTGTCAGACTCAGGGGCTTGTAGGAGGCAGGGTAGTGTTCAGGAAGGGGAAGTCCCTCCTGCTCATCCTATTAAGTCCACCAATGTTTCAACATAATGGATAAGTAAATACCAAAGCTATATAATGACACTCTTCCTATGAATAAACCAAACACACTCAGTTTGGAAGAGGTCAAATTTCAAAATTACTGCTGGAAAAAATGTCAAATATGACATTCATCTGAAGAAGAGGAATTAGGGTCGGGTGTTTGTTTTTTTTTTTAATAGTTATATAAATAATATATATTATAAAAGTGGTGAAACAGGGAAGGAACAAAGTGGCTGGGTACCTCTTTTGATGATACGCTAAACTGTTAGCCTGCTGATGGGGGTGATCTTGCTAGCCTTAGTAGACTCAGATTCAACTCACTTTTTTTATCGAAGGACACTTGAACACATATCTCCCCTCTCTGAAGAAAATGCTTTGTTAACCAGGCTAGAAATAACTCAGAAATAGGGTCTGTTGTGCTGCTCTGTATACAAAATTAAACATTCAGGGGAGCAGGGACTGGAACCAGATGTCTCATTTCCCAAGTGACTAATCCAGCCACCAGGCTAAAGTGTTGCATTTTCTCATTACCCCTCCTTTCCTCCATTACATACAGTTAGTTTATACACGGGAGACAGTTCCAATTGGTCTGTAGCATCAGTCATTATCACACTGGCATATAATTTTCCACAGGGTATAGCTGGACCATGCCTAATTCAAGTGCAGGTGGGAGTGAGTAGCCAAAAGATATTTTGGTAGGTCAAGTACCAAGACCTGTATGGTCCATTACAGAGACAAAATCTTTTTATTTTTGTTTGCTTTATCTGAGGAACTTTTGAGCCCTTGTGGTTGGTCTCAAGGAGCCAGGAGACCTTCAGTTCTAGTCTGAACTGAATAGAATATGAGGAAATGGCTTCCTAAGCTGCGTGAAGAGAAGTGTTGCCTGTGGGTTGAGGGAGGTGATTCTTCCCCTCTGCTTGGTACTGTTGAGTCCACACCAGCAGTGTTGGGTTCATTTCTGAGTTCCCCACTACGAGAGATGTGGACATATTGGAGCAAGTCCAGCACAGGGCCACAAAGACAATGAGGGGGCTGGAGCATCCCCTCTATGAAGAGAGGCTGAGAGAGCTGGGTCTGTTTAGCCTGGAGAGGAGAAGGCTCAGGGGGATCTTATCAATGTGGACAAGTACCTGAATGGAGGGAATGAAGAAGATGGAGCCTTTTCAGTGGTGCCCTGTGACAGGGCAAGAGACAATGGGCACAAACTACAACACTGGAGCTCCTGTCTGAACATCAAGAAACATTACTGTGATGGTGGCTGGCCCCTCCATCCCTGGAGATATTCAAAACCTTACTGGACATGGTCCTGGACTATCTGCTTTAGCTGACCTTACTTGAGAGGGGAGGGTGGACTAGGCATCTCCAGAGGCCTCTTCTGACTTCAGTTTCTCTGTTCTGTTATGTTCCCTTATTCACAGGTACTCATTGACTATATAAACATCATGTACCTAGGTTTCTTACTCTGTCAGATTAAAATGTGAAATCTGTATTTTAAAAAAAACACAAAACCAAACACCAAGCGACAAACCAAACCCAAAAGTAAACCCGAGAAGTTAAAACAAAAATGCAGTCTTCCCTTAAATTTGTAGGTAACAGAAGCCAATTAGACTGATGGTATTAGTGTGATTACATAACACACAAGAAACTTTCAGAGTTTAGATAAACTCTGAACATTTGTTTGAAATGAAGTTTCCTTAATGAATGCTGATTTTTACCGTGTGTTGACCTGTGTACTTGGTTTTGGGATAGGGGATTAGATGGCAGAAGAATCTACCCTTTAAGTCTGAACACCATACGCAGGTGACTTGAAACATGGTTTTCCTTCTATAGACAGAGTAATTCTTGGAGGGAAAAAAATAAAAAAAAAGTTTTTTGAGAAAAGCTTAAAAAAAAATGTGGAAGAAGTGAGTTCCTTTCAGTATTACCCTGATGACTTTTGAGTCCCAGAATGCCGCAGCAGTAAGGAGAAGCATGTGCAGATGTGAGTCCTCACTCCCAGCACACAACCACTGGAAATTGTGGTATGTAATTTGAAGAGGAGAAGCTGTAGTAACGTTTGTTTTCTTTTCCTGAATCCACTTATCTCCCTGATGTTTGGTGTCATTAAAGTGGCAATTATAAATGAGGCTTCAACAGAGAAAAATGTAAATGAATTTTCATTAATATATTCAAGGAAAGAATACTTTTGTAGGTTCTATTCAAAAATGTAAATTTAAAACACATCTTGCTGATTTTTTGCTTATGTTCAGTTCTCCATGATCTGGTCTTCCACGGCTAGTGTAAAATGTGACAGGTCTCAATGGAGAAGTACTTGTTTACTTTCAGCTGGAGCTGGCTAGTGTCCCTAATGGTGGCAGGCTTTGCCTGGGAAATGGTAGTACATACGATATTTCCGTGTGCTACTATCTGGTTGTGATGGTTTGAGCCCTCTGCCACTGCAGGCTTTTTCTCTGTAGTCAAAGGCAGGCAGGCTGGGACTCTGTGTGTGTTGTCTGTGAGTGAAAGGTTTGGGGTCATTCCTCTCGGAAGTTCCTTGATGGCTCACCTGGCACTTACCGCATCCTGCTTGTCCCCATGCACGGCCACCTCGGTGGTGATGCAGAATGGCTGGCAGGACTGTGCAATGGCCTACAATAAGGCACGGCTGGAGGCTAAGAATAGACATTTTTACAGAGATGTTGTCAACATTTATTACTTCCCTGCCCCGGATCACTGCCTGCCCCCCACCCCCTGCCAGCCCCAGATGCTTGAATTGGCTCAAGCGCTGTGGCGGCCGAGTGGCAGGCAGGGCTGCCTCGTGCCTGCGCTGCTGTCGGGGGAAAAGGCTCTACAGCCCACGTATGGAAATGTAGACACGAAGTGTTGTATGCCATAGGGAATAGAGTGAAGAAATACTGTTGTATTTCTGAATGCAGTTTGCAAGTTGCATGTATCTATTAACTCTATGATCAGCAACCATATTTCTAAAAGTTGTCATCTTACTCATTTGTGCAAAATTTAAGTGTCATGATTTGGAGTCCTGGGTTTGTTGTGACTCTGAATATGTTCCAGTGCCTTTCTGTGTAACTAAGTGTTTATTTTTGCCTTTCACAATTGTATTTTCTATTCTTCCAGTGAAGACTTCTGTAGTTCCTAATACAGCAGGCTGTGGGATTCACACCAACAACACAGCAAGGTGTGAGTCCTGAACATCATCTTTCAAATGCCTGCCTTCGAAAATATCCTTCTCCTCCCATTTTATTAAACTGAATTGCTTTCTATTATTAGGAAATACAGCCCGGGTAAACTTCACATCATAACTTAAAGACTAAGTCATCAGTCACGAAGACAAACCTTGAAGGGGGCTGGTTAATATTTGATTATAGCAGACAGTGTTTGTAAGTTTATTGACTCAGTTTGTTAGCCGATTTGCTAGTAAATGAGATAACACATCCGTAAGATTAGAGTGGCAAGTTCTGTCACTTTTTAAAGTGTTTTATGACATTTAATATTAATTGTAAAAAGAAAAAGCTAAAGCCTCACTTATACTACATTCCACAAAAGGAATATCCTTATGGCTTTTCATTTTACCTCCTTTCAATGAATCTGTTCCTTCATTTATCTTGATTGAAGGAAATGAATTGTGTCATTTTAGCAGCTGTCAAGAAGCAGGCTGGGACAGCGTAGTTGCTGCTTGTTTACACTTGGTGCTTTCATAAGTTCATTAATGAGGAACGTAATGAGAAGTTTTTTTTTTTAAAGATGAACTGAGAAAGGAAAAATCTATGTTTTATGTATTTTATTACAAGGAGGTTAGAAACAGGTGGAAGACGTGAATGTATATATAGGAAGAAAGGGAGCGCAGGTGCTAAACTGAAGAAAATTACGATTTTCAGCTATTAAATTCAAAGGACTACTTAGGCTACCTGGAAGCTGGGTACTGAGGGACTCCTAAGGTTTTAAGTATCAGAGTAAGCAATATTGATTGCCAACAAATACTTTTTTTGTCAACCTTTCTTAATACTTGTATAAAGCAACCAAGTAAAAAAAGGGAACGTTCAAGAGCTGTATTATGTTAGACAAGTTAGTTTATATTGCCTCAATATGTATCATAATTTTACTTTGTAGTAATAGAAAATAGTGGGCAACAGCTGAACAAGCAGTATAAGCAGAGTAGAGCTTCTTGATGCTTGTATTATCTGTCAGTTGCAAATTATAATAGAATGAATAAAATCAGTAAAAATAGCAACATTGAATTACTGAAGTTTCTCTTTGTAGATTAAGGGAATTGGAAATGATGGCCCTGTTTGACATCAGTTTGAGTCAATGTCAGCTAATTTCATTTCAGTGGTTGAAAATAGTTTAAGACAATTCCATGTTTTCCTTGAAGTATTTCTTTTTCCTTTTGTGGTTGATTTTCCTGCCTTTGTGCTCTTGGGAGCTGTTTAATTCTTTCCACTGAAATAATTTATGGCTGAACGTTATTTCCTGTTTTTTTTTGATTGCTATGTTTCAACTTTGCTGGAAAGTGTAGATGAAAAAGTGAAAATTAATTTCTGCCTAACCTAATTCAAGATAGTTCCTTCTTTGAATATGGCTATGAATTTTATTATAGTTCAATAACATGTTTGATGATGGCCTCCCAAGATTAATTTCAACTTCCTTGAACTGCATTTTCCGTAACACAATATAGCTTGATTTTTATTTTATTTTATTTTTTAGTTAATTTTCAAGAGGAGGTCCTTTCAAACTTGTCAGTTAGTTTAATAAATGAAAATTAAACAGTTTATCTGAAATATCAAGCAATATTTATTATTTCAATCAAAAAATTCAAGTTATTTAAATGTTTCTAAACTATCTTATTTCTGTTGCACAAAATTTTTTTTTAACATACAGAAATGTTACCACATTAGAAACAGGAATAGTAATAACTTAATTCTGCAGCCTTGAATAACTTTACAGTAGCAATCTGGCTGATTTATTTTCTAACATTTCTTTTCCTGGTAGGCTGCTTTTAACATGTTTCTTCAGTGATTTGGATTCTCCCTTAGCAATTGTTAGTACCTTAACTCTTCAAGTTGTTCACATGTATGTTTTATTCTCCCTAAGGAGAAAAAACTGTGCAAGAAGTGTCTGATGTTAGTAAATCTTGGTTTTGATATATCCTGAAATATTTAGAAAATTAGTGTCTGCAACTTGTTGGTCCTCCCAAGGAAAGAAATCTTGGAGTCTCTTAACAACTTGTCTCTCCAGCTTCCTTTTCAAACCTCTGCTGCTTTTTATCCCTTGGTGAGGCTGTTGGACTGTCTGTTAGGTGTTATTGGCAGTGATCATTGCACTGGTGGGGTGTGTTGCTTATCTGACAGCAGGGGAGCCGGGCAGCAGCAAACTTCTTAAATCCACAGAGCCTCGTGGAGCTTCTCCTCAATGCAAGGTGTGGTCTGACCCCCTGAAATGCTTTGCCTTACTGTTTCTCCCTGAAGTCACTTTCAGTCTCTTCTTTGGCATAGTCTATGAGCATACAGATAATTTAAGTGAGTAATTCCATTAGCTTTAGTAGGATAACTTGAATATGTAAAGCTAGACATACTTGAACACTTTATTGAATCAGGGACCAGATTTTTCATAATCTTCTCTTTATTTTTAATCTGAATGAGTGTGTCAGTCTCAGGAACCAGATGTCTTACTTTCAGAGCTCTGCACTTTGTCAGTTGTGATCAGCCCATAATTTTTTTTTTTTTTTAAAAAACCAACATTTATGTGACATTTTTTCCACTCTACAGAAAACAATGAGATTCTCTACCATATTAAAACCTCTTTTAAACAAGGTGTAAGTAATAAACCCATAGAATGAACAATAGCTGTATCTCTGTAGAACAGCTTTGGGAAGTTGCAAAGTAATTGTTAAATTTCCTTTGAGATATAAACAACTTATTTTGAGGCTCTTCTTTGTACATGTATCTGACCTGGTGAGGTTAAATTACAATAAGCTAGCAAGGCATTTAACATGACTTTTCTATGTTGTGCATGTCAGGGCTCCTGGCATTACTGGAAAATGTCATCTGGCCGAGTTAAGTGTTGTATAAAGTATTGAAGAAACTCTTCTTAAGCTTGGAGAGTGGAAGATTGTTAGTGTGCATGTTTCCCTGACCTAAGAGATGTCTAAATTGGAATTACAGGGAAATGTCCGCCAAATGGCATTATTTCCAATTGTATTAAAATTTTGTTTCCTTTCATACCTTTTCAGAAATTTTTAGAAGCTTTTATATTGTTAGCATTTTGAGGAGACGTAAGTGTATCCTGGAGTAAAGCACATGCTTTCATTCACTTTGTGTTACATGCATCCTACAGGATGCTAACATTCAGAATCCAACCGATCATGTAAAATTCTTAATACTTAGTTTTCTGTATCAGAAGGGTTGGTTAGAAGCTCTTAAGGGTAAAGTAATTAATTGCCTGACTTTTATAACATTAGGCTCCATTAAGGCTGCCCTGGTAAGTTGGCCAGTATTGCATAACCACAATATTTGTATTTAGAAGAAACATTCACTTTAAAAAAGTTAGAACAAAAGTTGATCAAAGTGGAGCAGTAGCCAGTAGTTCCACTTGTAGTCTTTAATGTGTTTATTTTCATAGTGGTATTGGGACATCACAAATCCAAGTAGGACTCCACCTGTAACATGGATACGAGGTAGAGAGACTATGGCAAAAGTTTAAAGATTAATAGGTGCTTAAAACCTATTTCAAGAGATGAATACTTCTGAAATCAAGAAGTACCTCATCATGATCTACTATTTTATAACACTTTATTTTTCTCCTCTTAGTCATTAAGCAAGTGGCAAAAACCTGGCTTCTTATGGCTGACAAAGCAAGTTGGAAAAGAAAACAGTGAAATGGAAACTTCCGAATACCTATTAGGACTAATTGTAGCATATTTTCTGAATTCAGGTATATAAGTAATTCAGTGAAAGTGATGCTTTTTTTATGTTGCATTAGTTTCTTAATCAAGATGCTGTGTTGTACCAGGTCTCAATAAAAGCAAAGTTACAGTGGCAATATACTTAACCAAGTCTATAATCTTATAAGTATGTTTGACAAAAGTAATGTTCCAAAACCTCATCGTGAGTAAACACCAACTGTATTCACTACCGTTAACACTTTTGATTGTTATCACTGTTTCTGTTGTAAATTCATAATAACTGCAGTTTTTTAGTTTGCTCATTACCCTTGACAAACATAACGTAGCTTGCTTTCAGTCTTCTGAAAGTGTTGCTGAATTTCAAGTGATAGAGTACTTCTTGAACAGACCTTGTAATGTTTTTTTAAAGGTAGTTGTTGGAATTTGCTAGCGAGAAGTACCAGTTTGTAGCTGCTGTTAGCATTCTTTTTACGTATTATCATACTAGCAAATTCATATGAAATAAATATTGCCTGACTTTGAAGCCACATATTGGCAACTTTTCTTGTCTATTAATACTTGCTAAAGTACTAACATTTTACTAAAAATTAGGTTTTCTTCCACTCTGTAAAGAATGATGGATCATGTGTTGTCAGAGGTTTCTCAGTATGTATATATAGTAGCCCGTATGTACTTCCTGGAGCAGCAGCCCATCATTTGAAAGATTTTTTTCAATTATGAATAAAGTACTTGATTAAATGTGATCCTTTTTAGTAGAATTACTTTAACTCTTAAAATTGGACATCAAATTGATCACATTCTCAAAGATAAAAATACCCGCAAACACATTCTCCTTCACATCTGCATGAAGACAACCAGGTGGTAACTATTATTTTATCATTTGATTGTATTCTTAGTATCGCATTCCACAGATTTTCAGGAACATGTTGTAATGGACAGTTTTCCCAGTTTAATTAACTCATAAATATACCAGCTTATCATATATTTATTTCCTCCTTAACTAGTTAAAATTTCACATCTAAGTTTTGTGGAAGAATGGAAAAATCAATTTTTTTGTGCAACTTTCTTACATTGCTTCTCTTAGGAGATTTCTTATAAGACCACCCAGGGGTTTAGCCATGTAACTAGGTAGTCACATGCCTTTTTAAAAGTGTTTCTAAGAAATAGGCCTGCTGTTCAACCTAATCTTTCCTTTATATTTCTATAAAGGACCTCTGAGTGTTCCTTAAGCTTAAAATGCTCGATCCCATGTGCTGACCTTTTCTGTCCTTTATGTATCTTTCCAGGGATTCTGATTCTTCAAGTATCAATATATCTTTCCATGGCATTTCTTCATTTTTGAAATAATTTTTGAATGCAGTTGTTTGCTGTATCTCTAATTCATGGTCTTCCTTCATGTTGTCCGTCATTTTAATAGGAATTTCTCCTAGAGTCATCTTTTCATTAGATTTGTTTTAAGGCACTGTGATCAATGAATAAATTACATTTTTAGAGAACTTTCCACTTTGAGTGCCTGTCATACATTCACAAAATTATCTAAGATATTCTTGCTTATACATAAACTATACAATTCTTATTTGTATTTGCAATTCTAATAACCTTGTCATTGTCCTTTTTGTCACCGTTTGGGAGTTTTGCTGAAAGGGTATATTCATGTACTGAATCTTCTGTCTCTAAAATCTGCATTCAAGTCCATTATGAGGCAGGCTTAAAATAATTTTGGCAGTCTTAGCTAGGTCTTTTCTTAAATTTCTGTCCCATAATAAAGCATAATGCAGAATAATTGTCCTTTTCTGCTTCAGTTGGTATGAGTGTCAGGGATATTGCAGGTCAAGGCTGAAGTACATAAAAGCTTGCTCAGCACATCACTACCGTTTGTCCTACCACATTAAATTTGTTTTAATGTATTTCTTGAGATTGTTTGAAGTAAAAAGAAAATACTAAGCTGAACTCTTCATGAGGAGAAATACAGGCACAAATCATCCCATTTTTGTGCCACCATTTGAATCCCTGGAGCCATGAAAAACAGCATTTTCATCAGCCTTTCCTGAGTTTCCACTATGTATTCATCTTTTTGGACTGGATCCTTTAAAGTATAACGTTAAACTTGGGTAACTCATTTTGGTTGGTACATGGCCTATTAACGAATGCATTGTTTCACAGTTGCTCACATTACTCAGGGCTTATAAAATATAGATACTTTCTCATAATATTAAATACTTAGCATTATTTACTAAATCTGCATTGCAACGCAGTCGTCTTGTTTGAATGCCATCATCTAGGGTAAATACAAAATGTTTACTCTTGTATTGTCAATTCATTTAGTTTTACAGCTTTATTATGCACATCTATGTAATGAACCAGTTAAGCATGGATTGCTATCTGAACTCGCAAAGCAAAACAGATCAGCCTTTCGTTTGTTGGTGACGGATCCTGATGCTTTCTCACTTATACTGTACTTGTAACATTGTTTTCTAATGATGCAAAGTATAATTATAGATATCAGAAAATGCTGAAGCCAGCTGCAGCTGTTAATGATGGAGACATTGAAGTCTTGCTAACGAGACAAGCATCTACAAATTTACGAAGAGAGAAAAGGAAGAGCCAAGAGGGTAGATGGCATCTCGCAGGTCCTTCCTGTAAGAGTAGCTGGTGCTGGTGAGCTGATTACTTAAAAGAGGAAATGTTACAAGCAGTATGATGGTGTAAATTGCACCAGTTGTCTTCCCAGTTAAAATACACAGGAAGGAAGTGACACCTGTGCAGAGGACAGACTTTTAAAAGCTTCTCTGTCTTATCTCAGGTGGCAGTGTCTCATCGGGGGGGGGGGGGGGGGGGGGTCATTCTTGCATCACTGTTCTGTGCCCTGCCATTTTTCAGCCCACCTGATTTACCACTTTTGCTCATATGGGTTAGAATGCTTCACTGCATGCACTTCATGCAGTTCTCTCTCTTCATCTGAAGTGTGGGTTTAGGGTTGTTTTTCTGGGGAAAGGTTTTGTATTTGCTGCCCCTCCCCCCAGTAAATTCCAGAGACTGCCCATGCAGTTGGGCAATTCAGAAATTTCAATAGCTGAATATTTAGACTGTTGTGTTTTCTTCTGTGATAGAAGGCACTAAAGAGTTTTGTTACCATTACGTCCAAAATTATCCTTTTGTTAATGCAAATAGGTAAATTTATATGACTAAATAGAAATTAAGTTTGAATTTTCTCCATAATGAAATCTCTTGGTGACAAATATTTCTGACAAAGGAATATCGTCATCCAAAGACTGATTTAAATGGGTGGCTGTAGGTGGTTATGAACATTATGGTCATTATTATAGTATTATTAAAAAAGAGTAGTGTTAAATGGCTTTCTGGTCGTAAACTTTGTTTTCTGGATATATTTTTCTGTTATCATTAAATGAGATATTTGAAAGGGCCTGTGCCATGGCTGGCAACCTTAACCTTTCACTAACAAGACTTTCAGTAGTTTATTTCCTTGCTGGTTTTGCTTTTATTCAGAAAGAAAAATATTCATTTTTTTGTACTAAAATTAGCAGCTATGATTAATATTTTAACTTGCTGTGCCTAAGAACAAGTAAAGAGTAACCTGTGACTAAGTAACCCTTTTCCTTTTTGTATAATGAAAGGAGTTTTATGGTCAGTCATGGGGAATGTTTTATGACAGAGATGTATTTTAAATGCACATTGATTATTCTAATGTTAAGCAAAGAAGGAAGACCTAGTGTATGCTCTGTGGTTGCCTTTCCCCCATCTACAACCAAGCTGTTGTCTCTTTAAGGAAGCCATTGATATTTTAGAAGAGCTTTATAAAGCTAATGTGAATAATTATCTTTCTGGTTACAAAAAAAGCAACAGAAAAGGAAGGATGTGTTAAGAAAACTGCCACAGATTAAGTAATTGTCTTCTTTTTATAAAATAATTCTGTAATTTGGGCTCAGTTCCTTCCTCTGCCTGAAAGGTATTTCCTCCCTGGGACAGTGCAGTGAGTGCAAGGCTATAGGAAATTCAGGTGCTTTTAAAGGCTGATTACAGTTGGCAGCCCTCTTAATTTCTGCAGGTCATACTGTTCCTGTTATTGCACTCTTTGCAAAGGGGGTGGCGGTGGGGTTGCGTAGGTGGGTATGCAAATGGGAGGAGCGGTTCCAAGGACATTTGGGCAGGTGTCTCTTGTCTCCTGTGATGGTGAGCAAAGCCTGGATGCTCACAGAGAGCCAGTTCCTTATCCCTCTTCCTTAGTGTCAGCGCACGTTTTACAGCAGAGGTGCGCAGGGGTTTGGCAGGCAGCCCTGCTCCGGTTCCTTCCACTGCGTGACCAGGTTGCATGCTGCCCCCCCTACTTTTTTTCTCTCTTTCCTGCTCCCCATCCCTTTACTCTTTGTTTCTTTTCTTCCTGAGTTTGCCATTTTTTCTTTTGGCTTTTATAGGAATTATTTTTTTTCCCATTTAGAGGGCTTCTTGGTTTTAATTCTAGCTTGGCTTAGGTTTCAGCCAGACCCTAGTTTATTATTTTTTTTTTTTGGGCTGTGAGGGAATCCTGACAACCCCTGGTATAGACAGGGCTGACAGCATGCCAGCTCCCCATTCTGCCTGCCTGCCTGCTGGTGATCCCTGTGGCCTGGGGATAAGACCTGCCTCTCCCTGGAGAAAACCAGTGCTTTTCACATCCCAGGGTGTCAACTTCAAGGTGTTCCAAGGCAGGACTGCATTCTAGAGTCTGTACAATTGAAAGACATTAACTGGATTTGTCAGTCTTAAGCAGTACCTTTTAATTTGCAGGGCTATGTTTTGGTAATAAAAACCTTCATATATGAAACACTGCAGCTCCGTTGCACTCTGGTGAGGCAGGGGAGCTGTCATACAAGGTGGCTAAATATTGTGGGGTTTGGAGCATCTAAGTCTGTCGTTACTTATGGCAGAGATTCACTGTAAACAGTGTAGATGAATTAATCTTGCAGTCAAAGATGAGAAAAATTATGTCCAGTTGGGCAGGTACCCTAAATTATTATTATTACATTTAAAATAAATTACATATATATATATGAAATACACATATTCTCAGCTCAAACCTGCAGTTTCAGGATTGTGGTGGTGACATCACTGCAGTAGATAATGTCTAGGAAAAAATGGCTCAAGTGACTAAAGGCATATGATTTCAGATACTTATAAAGAAAGGAAGAAAAAGGAAACATACTATTTAGACTAAAATAATATAAATTTGGACAGCATCATGTGGATACATTCCTCCAGACAGCTGGGACAGACATGATTTTTTTATTCTCAAAGAGATACCACAGCCAAAAATGGGAACAGTTACATTTTTTTTCCCCCTCAGAAAAAGAAAAAAAACAATTTTTTTTTTCTCTCTTGGTCAGATTGTTTTCTTTTACATACTCCAAATGGTATTCTTAATATAATATTTATATTCTTAATATATATGATGCCAGAACACATACAATATTTAAGTAGGATACCAGGACTGATTGCATCATTATTGAGAATTATCACCTGTAGGAGATGTGGGTGATAATCCGGCATGGATTTGAACGCATGAATCGGTGCCATTCTGTAAGTGTACTTACTATGTGAACCCGGGTGTAAATATGATAATGCATCTAACCCTTTGTGGCTGTTAGTGTTGTACAGACATATGTGAAAATGAAGTTAGGTCAGAAGTATTGTGGTATTAGTAGAAACAGTGAGTTTAAGTCTGAATGTAGATGCATTAATCATTTGAGGTTTCTTATTCTGTGCACAATGCATATGCAGAGACTGGGCTTGAAGTTATGTTTCACCCACACTATCTGTAATAACATTATTTTCATTCTCTTTATCAAGGGTCTTATTTCAGAAAAAGTTAATTCTTAGATGCTCTTCCAAAGAGAGCTGATCAGTCTTTGTTGTTCTCTGAAAATACAAATGGAGCAGGAAGCCATACATGGTGCTTATTTAGCTGGTGTGGGGTTTTAATTTAAAAGACACAAATTTTAGCCGTAGATCACTGGTGTGTGTTTTTTTTTTTTTTAATGTTTGAAATAAGAAACTGTGAGTGTCACTCATAAAAGCAACAGTTCTTTGTGTTTTTGCCATTCACAACAATAAACTAAGTACTAAAAGATACCACAGTTCTTATTTAGAGCATTAGCAGCTACTGTAAACATCCTCTTTGCCTTCCATATGTCTTTTTTCTTCTCAAATATGAGAAGTTTCCTTTTGCAGGAATGGCCATCTCATTTTACCCCAGGACAATCCCATTCATCCATTTGCTTATCCCTTTGAACTGTTTTCCACAGCAAAGTGTCTAACAAACCTTTGCACTTTGAATGGTTTATTAGTTTGTGTGTTGTTTCTCCCCCGGCCCCCCCAATTTTTCCTTTTGTCTGAGGAAAATTAGATCTAGGGTAACCCTTTTCTGTCACCTAGTAATGCACAAGATATGTCACGTCAAGTGGGACCCACACTCGTGTCAAGTGGGACCCACACTCGTGTCTGGCTCTCTTTTTTTTTTTTTTTTTTTTTTTTTCCTAGAAAGTGTTTTTGCAGTGATGCTGAGGCTAGTACTTTTGGGGTACAGGTATACCCGTTGTTATATTTTTAACAGGTGTTTCAGTCTCTTGTTCTGGCCACCAAAGGGATTGGAGTTTATACAGTATCTGAGAAACTTACCTTGGAGAAAGTAGTGTCAAATTGGAAGCATTCTTTCCAAATATCCATGCCAACAAATGGATATTTCTGGTTAGAAAGACTTTGACTATTTATGATTGACAGCTGTCTCTTTCTTTTTTAATTACAGTTCTGTATCTTTGAGTGCTGTAGAAAGGGATTGATTTACCTTTTGTTTCCCTTCTATGATCACAGTATGTTCTTGGCACATAAAATCTAGCTGAATTTCATTTGCAAGATGGGCATATGTGTGAGGAAGGACGTGGACTAGTGTGCGATACACTCTGCAAAATGTCTGCTGTGATTTTCAGTCTTGCTGTGCGTCAGCTTCATCATTTCCAAAAATCTTGTCTCCCAGATACATTATTGAAAGAAGTTTTTCTGACTCAATTGTATTTATGTCCCTACTTTATTGTTATGTAACTTATTCAGATGATACTCAACTCTGCTTAGATTTCTGTGACTTTCTTGTACAGATTACCTTTATCTTATTTTTTTTTTAATTAAGTAACAAGGAAAAGAAAAAAAATATTTCTGGGCAAGATGATTTCCAAACTCAGTTTGGTACTTCTGCTGCAAATTCTTAGTTAACATTCACTCTGGGTTTTGTTTTAGTATGTTGCCACTTTTCTTTAGATAAAAAAGGGTTGCCTCGCTGCAGTCGGTTAGCACACCCCCATCAGTTGTGAAACTGTGGGCTATTTGAAAGAAAATTTGTGAGAAGTGGTGCCGTATGCTGAATGAGCTCTGTCCCATCTCCATCTGGAGCAGCACCATCCTGCTACCCAGTCAGCACCAGTGAACCGGCCGTCCCTCGGGAGAGGGTCTGGAAACGAATCCCTTCTATTCTGCTGGGGAAGTGGGAAGTGGCTGCTGGCCTGGCTGCCTTTGCTTCCTCAGCAGCTTCCTGCAAGAGCTCAAAACTTTCTGTTCCAGTATGCGCGAGATGCAGCTGCCAGCACTCTCCCGTGGAGCATAAATGTGCAAACAGGAATCCTGAAAATAGTACTTCTGCTTCTGTGTAATAGGGTTCTTTTGATTTGGTTTAAGAAACCTTTTTCCCCTCTGCTTTCTTTTTGCGCTTCTCTGTATCTCTGTTCTCAATGGCATATACTTCTGCAGGTTGAAATGGGGGGTGTCCCCCTCCCTTCTAACTTCTTTTGTATGTAATGCCTCATCAAATTGATTTCCTAGTGAAATTTCTTTCCAAATATGACTTGAAAAAACATGTCTTCTTTGCCTTTCATCTTAATACTTCTTCCTAGCTTTGATGTATTATTTAATTCCCTAATTTTATTATTTAACACCTGACATCATGCTCGAGTACAGTTTGAGGAGCCCACTGTATAGACATGCACACTGTTTAAAGCTGGTTAGAGATTTGCCTGAAAACAGGCAAACTGTGAGAATCTTTGGAAAGTGGAAACTGACTGAGCCTAAATGTTTTGTTTTAAACACCTGGGCTGAGAGAACTTTGCCAGTTTGAAGGGAGCAGTCTGACAAGAGCGCAGCAGTGTCAGGAGCTGTGGCTTTCTTCAGAAAGACTAAAGCAAAGGTTGGGACAAGAATTAAAAAGAAAAAAAAAAGCATACTTTCATTATTGAACAGTCAATAAGACAAAGAGAAAAAGAAATCACCATTTCTAGCTCCTTGCTCCTGGTTCCTCAGAAAAACCATAAACCCGATGAGAAATGCACTCTCAGTTCTAATTCCACAGGCTTGGGTTCTTCTAAGCAAATAGCTCAAGTGACTCAAAGTCTAATTTTGTATACGCAAGGCAACTCACACATGAGACAGAAGAGTGAAATGAACGCTGTTAAATAAGGATTAGTGTTTGGCGCTGAGCCTGTACTCCTCAAAGCACCATTTGCCTGATCCCTCTGGGACCAATGGTGAGTACCATCCTAAAGCAGTGGCAAAATATCAATTTAGTCCTAAGATTTTTCCAAGCCCACAGCAAGGTCTCCAGGAGGGGAGATACGGCTTACGGCTGGCTGAATTTTATTCTTAGAGTTTCTGTACATCAGAACAGATTAGTGTTCATTGCAAATGGGTTCCTTGCTTCTGGAAAATGCCAGCAAATGGTATTTTTTCTATTTATCGGTTTAGCTGGGCTATCTTTTACCTTGATTGTCTACTAAACATCAGGACTAAAGAGAAAAATAATTTACAATATAGTTATAGGAAGTGACATGTGACTTTCTCAAAGACAGGTAGTAAAAATACTATTGTTACAGCCGCCTCCCTTTTCTGCAGCACTCCTGGTACATCTATATATGCGCGGTGTTCTGCCATGTGAAATAATTGAGTTAACCTTGAATAAGCAGTGTAGCCTTGTCAGATGTGTGCTCTGTGCAGGTTAAATGCTGTTTCTCAGCAGTGCTAATTGGAGTGTTGCACTAATATTAACTAAACTGCCGCCTTCACATTAGTGACCTGGCGCTTTCGATTCAACTCAATTTCAGCGACTTCGGGCCTTTGGATTTCCATACAGTTCAGGACACTTTCCAGTTATCATTCTGTGAGAAATAATTAAGCATTCAAAATTGTTCTCTGTATTTTTTTTTATTTTTTTTTTTTTTTTGTATCCTTAAGAGCATGTGCATATACATCAGTGGGTTTTTGGAAGTGTGCAACAGTACTGTGTGCCTGAAAGTAAACCAAACAAAAACACCTTAGTAATTGTACCTTTTCCTAGTTTTCTTCTTCTGTGTTTCTTGCTATCTACTTAAAATCCTGCTTTAAGATATCTTTTCGACCAGCATAAGAAACAGCTGAGGGGCCATCAGTCAAATCGTATTTCTTACTCTGATAGAAGAGACTAAAAGGTAAATTCAAATACGTAGTTCTACATATTACATTTTCTAGGAGACGTGTAAGTGTGTATTTGACTGGATAAAGCTACGAATGTTTTTGACACTATATGGATTTTTTAATATATTTACATTGTGTTAATCCTAGATTTATGATCTAGAACCGGAACCAAGAGACCAAAGGCTAAAATTATCATTATCATCCTCAAGAAGATCCACAACACTGAGAAAATGTAACACACATTTTATGTGGCTTTGGGCCAGCTTCTTAGAAAAGTAGACTAAAATCTTGAGGGTTTTTTCCCTTTTATTTTAAATTTCAGATTTCTTGTAATGTTTCATTAACTTGATATACTTGTGAATATTTCTTTAAAAATGCAAAATCAATTCTTTCAAGATTCTTCATGATTTAGGTTTAATCAGATTTGCCTTCTAGCCATAACTTCAGATGAGAAACCCATCTTTCCTTTCTCAAAACTTACATTTAATTTTAGCCCTTAACATTTAGAAAAGTTGCTAGACAGTTCCAGCTGGCACGATTTGATGTCATGGTGCAGCTCAGGAAAATAGATCCAGGATTTATCGACCTGATAATCTGCTGTTTAAGTATTGAAAAACTTCCTAACTTAAGCCATGTGCAAATGTTTATGTATTATGTGACAGCCCCATGGTGCCATAAAGTGGCATTCTACATGTGGCAGCAAGCAGCGTATCTCTTATTATAACGGGTGTGTGGTTGAGACAGTGTAGGCTGCCTAATAATCCCTTGTCAATGTGCCAGTTGGGGCGATTGTGATCAGGTGCCCTGATAATCTTCATGTGCTGCCAAACTGCAGGGTCAGATAATGTTTTTCTCAGTATTTCCTTCTCTGTTATGGTCCAAAGTTGCTTAGGGATGGCCTATCTGGAGGAACAGAGGAAATCTGCTGATCATTCAGATTGTGGCATTGTAGTGGGCAAAGGACACCTTCTCA
This sequence comes from Falco punctatus, assembly GCF_963210335.1. Classification (NCBI taxonomy): domain Eukaryota; kingdom Metazoa; phylum Chordata; class Aves; order Falconiformes; family Falconidae; genus Falco; species Falco punctatus. The sequence continues at coordinate 84,524,934 of NC_137584.1, forward strand.
ATGTGAAGCAAAACATGTTGGGTAAGCCAGAGATAGTAGGAAACGATATTTTGGGTGTCTTTTCAATGTACTGAGGAGTGAGCAAGAGCCGTATTTTCTAACTTGACAGCAACTAGAAGTAACAAACTTAAAGCAAGATAACTGTTTTCCTAAAAGTAGTAGAGGCTTGATATCACACCCATGCTCATACCAAAGAATCTTTCATCCTAAGGAATGTATTGGAGAAACGTTGATAACGGTCATGCTATGTATGCAGGGCCCAATGGCAGTAGTCTGTGTGCATCCCCTGGGAAGGTATATGATGTATATGATGGAGACCGAAACAGCTCAAGCCAGGCCATAAAAAGGGTGGTAGATCATAAGTCTTGCCTTTCCAAATGCTGTATTAAGGGCAGACTAATTTATGGCATGTAGCATTATCTAATGGTTCTGCTCATAAATGCAAATCTTTATTATAGTTTCAGTAGCTTCATCGTTTTAGACACTAGCTTCTGCCTCTTTTTAATGCAGCCAGATAATTTGAATTATACCATTAGCAGGAGAAAATTTTTTCATGCCAAAATCTCTTGCCAATCAGCATCTCTTATATCACCCGTCTACTTTACTGCAGTTCTACATGACATTTCTGTATGTACTTCTGGTGAATCTCTTCAACTTTCTACCTTTGTAATGACTTACCACTTAATTAAGCTAGCTGGCTGAGTATAAAGAGAGCCAGCATTGATGGATAGCATCTATACATACGTTAAAAATATTTTTATCATAAGTCATTAGAGCAGCTGCTTAAGTTCATGTTAAGTGTAAGGGGAGTGTGGGTGGGAAGGACCATGGAAACTGGGATGGCTTTCAGGATGGGATGAAATTGTTATTCCTCTTCAGAGAAGAACAGTTCCTGTAAAGACTACCGTTTGGGGCAATTTAGGGAATTTTTGTAATGAAATTCATTTGGAGAAGGAGAGAAAAAGTATTGAAATACTTTTATTTACTGAAGATGTAGATGTGTATTAAAAGTTCCAAGGCTGCTGAAATAATTAGGAAAAAGTAGTGTTTGATGTCAAACTTGGCATTGCCCAGTGGATGTACTTTAGCAGGGTTCACCTTCTCGAGGTCAGTTCTGGTAAAGTTAAATTTAACTTTAGTGCTGCCTTTGTCACATAGAGCTTCCCTTGATCAATACAGCGAGGGCTGGACCAGTGTGGAAGTGCCTCTTCAAAATAAAATTCACAGTGCTTTGGGTATTTGTGCTACAGAACTTTTTTTTTTTTTTCCTTTTCTGTGAACACTTGACATAAAAATTATGTGATCCGTACTTCATCTAGCTTTAGGTCATTACTGATCTGACTTAATTTTGAAACTAATGAGTTTAGTAGAGAATACAGTATTTCATAGTTGATCTCTAAAGCTATTCAATGTCAAAAAGTTTTGGTTGTTTTGGTTTTGATTTAATATATGACAATTAACATTTACCAGAAAACTGAAATAGGAGAGTTCTCTTGTGGAAGTTTCTTCAGTTACTGTGGAATGGTGGACAGCAGGATTTGTGTTATGTGCCCACCTGAGAGAGAATTAAAATTCTAATGATCATCAGATTTTGGTAAAATTGTTTTAATGAGAGGAAAAACAGGAAAAAAGTATTAGTTGTAGTGTTTCTATAAATTTGCTCAAACCAGCAGAACTTTCTTATTCCCACATAACTACTTTTAAGAGGCTCTTCTGTGTTTAAAATAACATTTATTTTTAAAAGAATGTTAAGTATTAGACTTTGTAAACACGTGGCATATTTTCCATCTCCTTGCTGTAGTAAACTACTGTAGTAGTACCGTTTAGTGTTTAGCCTTTACTCAGTTTGGATTAATATTACGACTTTGAAAGCTGTGATAATTATGAGTCCTTTCTTCCAAATTGCAGTTCAGACAAAGATGGTTCATAAATCTTCATGTGTCCTGAATGGGAGAAGGATGGCAATTGTTCATATGCCAGGAAAATTAAAAATAATGTATTTTCAACAATTTACCTCCATGTATTCAGTTAAACCCATTCTCTATGAAATTTAAATTGCAAAGCTTCTAGAAGAACTGTATACCAAAAGAAGGCAATCCCTCTAATCTTCCTTTAATTATCAAAGACGGAACAGAAAGATCATTGAGTCACAAACATAAGTGTGGAGATTAAAGAGTGCTTTGCTCTGATTAATAAAGTGTCAAGTTGAGCACTAGTTGCAATGTTATCAATTTTATGAAACAGGAATTATAGCAGGTTGACAAAGCTGAAAAGATGTAACAAAGTTAAGAAAAAAAAAACAAGTTCAAAGGATGATGCAAGCTCTTCTACACACAACTTTGATGTTTGATATTGTTTCCCTGTGGGAGTGTTCAAAGCCAGTAGCCTTGGGATTGACTTGCTTAAGCCTCACTCTTTGTCAGCTCTTCTTTTTTTTTTTTTTTTTTCTTTTTTCTTTTTACCCTCAAGGAACAATATTTTGGCTTTGCAAAATATGTTGGCTTAAAATAATCGGTTATATCTTAAAACTTTTGTAGTAACTAGCAACTTTGCTGAGAATCAAGGCATCTCTAAGGAGCGCAGCTACCTTAGAAATCTGACTGCTTAGGTAGATTGACAAAATAGTCATTTTTAGATGCTGTTCTTCATTGATAGCAGGCAGATTCTACGTTGATAAAATCTAGTAACAGGTAAAAAGCTAAAAGCTGCCCCTATCCAGGTTATATATTTGAATTTCTATGAATTTCGATCTGAATAAAATAAAAATCGAATTGTTAATGACTCTTTGATATTTCTGTCATTAAGAGATCTACTCTTGGTCCCACACCTTCCGCTGTTCTACAAAACCAGTCATGCAGCAGGATTTGTGGCATGGTATTTCCAATTTTCCTCCTCTGCGCAGAGAAGTGGTATTTAGTTAGAAGGCAGTGAGCGCAGTGCCAGTCATCTAGCTCCTCTTCAAATGCAACTAAAAGAAAATAAATAATAAAGCTAATTTGATTCTATGTAAATCAGTTTCTTTAAAGAACAAAAGAGCATCTGTTACTTCTTACATGGCTTTAGTGTTTTCTTTGAATGAAAGAATAATTTTGTTCTGCTTCGGTGTTTCAGTTCTTTTATTCACCTCTGGCTGCATATGCATTGGTGTTTGTTTCTGATCGGTGGCGTGGTTTTAAGGCAAATTCCCTGTTGGTTCCTACTTACTGCCTACTTAGGGCATGTTGCTTCATTATCTGTTTTTGACAAGCATGAACTGGCAGCTTCTCAGAGGAAATTAACCTAGAAGTTCCATTTCAGATCCACACCAATAGAGTTTATCCTGGTCTTTTATATACATAGGGTAATTACATGACTTGGATTATAAAATTGTTTGAAAACATAAATCTGGCTTATCAAAAATTTTAAGGCAGGTAAACCAGAAAACAGTGAACTGTGCTTCATAATTTTCTTTTTTCCACGTTTGGTAGTTTGCTTTTAAATCTGTATTTAAATTAATTGCTTTTTTTTCCCCCCTGTTGGACAACTTTATCTTTTGATTCTTACAGCATTTTCCTAGCACTGAGTTTTGAGATATTCCCTCTATATGGAAAGTACTTCTAAAGAGAATAAAGCTTTCTGTAGAATTCAAAATGGTACAGGCAACTATTTATATTTTTAAAATAGTATATATAATCAGTGGGTTGTTTGAAAGTATTCTAAATGATATTTTTTTTCTGCCTATCTATTTTGAAATTTGGAAACTAAAGTTTCAATTTATAGTGGTTCAGAAATAACATACATATTTAATCTTTAGCGTTTGGTTAGTTGTAAGGCACATTTAAATGGGAAAATTAATTGGTAGGCTAATTGTAGAAGTAAAACAATAACACAGCCATAAAAGAAATCTTTTAAGAAGATAAAGAAGCATCATTCTTTCCTTTGATTTATGAAAACAGTTGAAACATGCTGCAGTATTATCCTCAACACTTACTTTATCTAATGGACAATTAATTTAAGTTTATTTAAGAAAGAGCAGGGGAGAAACGAAAGGGTTGGGCTATAATTAAGAGGGGATGTGAACATTGAGCATGGTGGGTCAGGAATGAATCAGCAATTTGCCATTTAAAGGCAAACATCTGATATGATCTACAGCTTTCAAATGCTTGGAGCTGACACTTGGTATAAATGTTGTAAGGGATTATTGCTAGCACCGGGTGAAAACCAAAAAGATTGCTTTTAAGAAAGCACTTTCAAAATTGTGGTTTTGTTCCAGTGAGGAAACAAAAGATTAAAAGTCTTCATTTGGTCTTGATAGAAGATGGATGCACTTTCTCAGTCCTTCTGCCCTTCGGTGGAGTCCTTGTTCTGGGCTTTGTGCAGCCGGTCTCACCCTTACCTGCTTTGCCAAGCCTATGTGCTTTGTCTTTTGGGAAACATTCTGCAAGAAAATATGAGTATAGGGACGCTTTCCAGTGAGGGATGTATGGGTTCAAAACTTTCTTCTTATCCTTATGCATCCAGTCACGTGCTTCCTGTCCTGCTCTGCCTTATGTCGGTGTACGCGGTGGTGGCTTGTGTGAATTACAGATTTCAGAGTCTTCTCAAAGTTCCTAGCAGACAAATACCTACATCAGGAAAAGAAAATGTAATTTTAAAGATGTTTCTGGTAGGAATTATTAGGACGTGGGGTTTTTTGTTGTTTGGTTGTGGGGCTTTTGGGGGGATGGGGGTGGTTGCACTTAAACCTCTTTTCATCTTCTCTTCTGTCCTCCCTGCACTTTGTGTGGAAGAAGCAGTTAGAAACCTTCCACAAGTACCGAAGCAGGAGGGGGTATGGCTTTAATACATTTGATGGGCTGAGCTGGTCTAGTAGTATAAACCAAGCAATCACAAGTGTGGTTTGGGACAGTATGCACATTTAATGTGAAATCAAGCGATAGTAAAATGAAAGACTTTCTGAATGCATTGCAACGGTGTGTTTGATGGGCAATGTTCTAAAGAAATGAATAGATAAATGTCAGTTCCTTTTGGGAGGAGGTGGGGAAAGTCCATACTGTTTCTTCAGAAAGGACACGTAAGGTAAGGGTCACCTTGTGGTCAGAGCGGGTGGGCAGCCTCTCTGCAGCAGCGCTCTGTGCATGCGTTATGCTTCGGTTGCTGTGAACTGACAGCTGAAATGTCATCATAAAGAAACTGTTCCAGTTCCGACCCGTCTGCTATCTGTTGAGCGGTGGCATTTTCTAGCAGATGAGTAAGTCTCTGGGCAATGGCTAGTTTACTGCAAGATGCTTTTAGGGCTTTTACCTGTCGTGGCTTGTCAGAAGGGAGACAGCACCATTTATTTCAATAAGTGTGGCGGGCTTTTCTCTCTCTGCTTTGCAAATATTTTTAAACTGGCTTTGCTAATGTTGCTTATGTCTTTAACACTGACATATCCCCTGACATACCCCCATATTTTTAACTGGCTGCTTGTTAGTTCTGTTTTTCCCATCAGCGTGCTCTACTAAGTGTATTTTGTGGCCATATCCCATCTGTATGGCCAGCCGGCCTTTCCTGTGTCACGGGGGTACCACGTGGCTATTGCTAAAGAAGCCCCCTACTCCGGCTGCTTCTGTGGCTTCTAGTCCCCTCCTGCCCCATCAGGCAGCTTCTCCAGTTTTCTTTCAAAAGCAGCTAACTGTGAGTATTCGTTGGTAAGACAGATACAGCCTTACGCTGTAGGACCTGGGAGAAATTGTTAGTTTCTGGGTCCGCATGTCACCCTAGCCACATCCACGCACTTCATGCACCTCTTTTCCCCAGGTGCTCAGGCCTAAAGACAAGGACAAAACTTTCTGAGTGGACCCCTGGCTGGGTGATGAGGTGCCTGGGTGTTTAGGTGTGATGCTGGGGGTGCCTTGCAGATCTGGGATGACCAAGGCTGGCAGAGCTCACTGGGTGGAAGCCATGGGCAGGGCATGGTCCTGGGGAAGGCACTACAAAACAAAAGATCCCTCTTTGGATGTTTTTTCATGCTGGGTGCTTTGCTGTCATCTGCAGTGTCAGTGGGGGCTCACCCCCACAGCTGCTGCTCCAGAGCCACGGTTTATGTTCACAAAGGCTAACATAAACCTGGAGTGAAATGCATGTTGAAGGTCCGAAACAAAGAGTATATTTTTAGTCCTTATCTGAAGACTTGGTTTAGGAATGAGAGACATGGAGGGCTTTCTTCTGCTACGAATCCCTCCATTAATAATAGTCCTGTTACGCTTTTACCACATACCAGTCTCTTTCTGCATTAAAAGCAAAAAAACCCCACCCAAAAACCCTATGAATTCTGAGCGGTACCAATAACAGTAGTCATAGTAATCCTGAGGATTCTGAGTTTTATGTGTAAGCTGCACAGTGTGTTGTAACAATGTCCTTTATTTAGTTTCGTGGTCGCTCCATGCCTCAGTAACATGTACTATAACAAGAATACAAGTACAGAATAATTTAAGACACTGATTGGTGTAGTCCAAGTGATTGGCACCAGATTGAGAGGGGGAAGCTCCCTGTATCCCTACCTCTGCCACCAACTGGTAAGGGGATTTTGAGGAAGCTAATTAATATTTGATCCTCATTCCCTGCCTGAGATTCATTCCTGAAGATATTCGGAAAGTGCAATGTAATTTATAGTGGTTTTTTTCTTTTTTTTTTTTTTTTTTTTCATATATATATATATATATATTTAAAGGGAAACCTTGCTTTTGGACTTCACATTGTAACTTCTAGGAAGCAAATAATTTTTGTTGCATGGGATATTGACAGTATCCCTTTATTGAATGGTTAGTGGTTCAAAGAACAAGTTTTAGAGACTGGTGTAGTTGATTTATGCCTGTCAGTAGATTATTTAGAAAACTTCCGACAAATTTAGATTCTTTTCCTATTACTAATACTTTTATATTGCAGTATAGAGACAAGTCTAATGGCATAAATCTGTGCAAGAAGAATTGTAATTTATTACACACAACAGAAAATGGGGGAGAAAATAGACGAGGACAAAAGAAGAAAAGGTTTCTACAAAGCAAGATGCTTCAAAATAAAATAGATATGAAATGCAGCATTAAACAGCAAAAACACAGAAAGCTCCATCTGTTATCCTGTGGTTGTAAGGCTGAACCCCCTGTTGTGTACCGCCAATAACTGTACCCCAAAGATTATTGGTGGCTGTAGCTGTTTTCAAGAATGAGCGAAAATGGATTCACTATGTTTAATTCCTGCTTTACAAATAGCAGAGTACAAAGTAGTAATAAAAATGCTGGTCAGATAATGCAGCAATTAATATGATACGTGGGATTTTTGCAAATGAGATCCACCTTTAGGTTTTTATTTTCTTTTAAGATTTAGGATCTGTTCTTTTTTAATAAGCATTTTTAAAAGTAATTATGGATTGTCACATCACTTATACAAATTTGGAGGAATATACATGCCTTGGAGCACCTTTCTGCCTTGGTAGGCAGAGACACAGGTTCACTGAATGAACTTTTCCCCAAACTCATTGTTTTCTATTGCAAAATAAGTTTGCAAATAAGATTGCAAAATATAATTTTTACCCTTACTTTTAGTCTTTGAATTCTTAACTGTGACTTCAGCTCCTCCACCCTAAATTGCCATGGTTATGCAAAGGCACCAGGAAGCTCCATAAGTTCCTGTACTGGAATGGAGCACAGCACTCTTAAGTTTTCTTGACTTTCTGTCCCTGGAGCTCAGGTCTCCTTCCTGTGGCTTTGTGGCAAAATCATGGAAAGTTAAAGATGATTTGATATGTGAAGGCTTCCTGTCCCTCTAACATCCATCTGCATTTCTGAGACGGAAGTGTTGGGTCCCTTTGCTCCCCTCCTTTGCCCATTTTTTGCTTCATTTCCTTTAGTTCTTTCTGCATTCTCAACCTAGTTTATTCCAGTTGGACATCAAAGTAATAAAGCAGAAATGAATCATCCATGCATCTGATGAGATAAAGACATCTTAACATGAAGTTTTATTTTAATTGCCTTTTATGGAGCACAAGGGAATTCAAAATAGCCACATGAGCTTTCTGTAGATATCTGTGATTAGTAAAACTGGCCATTCCCAGAAAATGATAAACCATAGAAAACCTGCATTTTGACAATTGAGAAAGGAAAAATACATAAATGAAGTCTCACTTTTCATATTATTTGGCTACATGCCAAAGCATTTTAAGTACTTCAGAACTGACCAACATATTTACAGCATGAAGCAGTAATAAACATTTAAAAATATTAATTTAAATTTTCACCTTTCTCAGAAGCCAAAATACATGTTTTAAAAAAAAATGGGGTTCCCTTTTAGAGAGATTTGATGAATCTGAATCTGGGTGCAACTTGATTAAATGAGGTTCTCGATATAATTTCTATAACCTATATGGTGTTCACACACCTGAATCCTCTTCAAGGCTGGAGCATGAAATGGTTAAGGCACTTTCTCAAGCCCTTGCAGGAATGGTGTGTTGAAACAAGGAGTAGACCATCTTCCTGGTGAAAGTCACTCTGGTACCATAATCACAACAGCATCTGCTGACACTGCTATCCTTGGAAGCAGATCTGTTCCTTACACTCTCCTGGTATAAACAGGTGACTCCAAGGGCGTGACATGTCCAAATTTAATTTGGGTATCTCTAGCCAAGCAATGAACTGAAGCTAAGTTACCTGTGAGATGTTAGTTAGCACACTTCATAGGAAATTGTACGGCTGTAGCTCCCTACCGGGCACAAATTGTAAGGAAAATTTTTGCCTTTGAATTATTCATAGGATAAAATCATCCTTCAAAAGACTCACTTTCTCACATGTTATTGAAGGTGGCTTTGTACGTGGATACCTGGTAGGTCCTCTTTGTACCTTAAAATCAAAGTTTAAAGGATTTTATAGACTTTTTGATTCTTTTAGTAAACACAGATTACTTTTTTTTATTATCATTGTTGATTTATGGGTATGTACAACTGGAGTTGTCTGTCCAGCCATTTATTTCGTAAAGCCCTTTATGATATACAGGATCATTTAAATACTTTTATCTGGAAACCTGGAGTATTTGTAATAATTGAAGAAGATGCTTTTTTCAGTGCTCACTATGATGCTACACTTTAGAAAGTACTTATCTTTTAGGGAAGAAAGATTGTAAAAGCTCTGCAATGGAGAAGACAGACATTAGTCATTCAGGCCTAAGAATGATGAGCAATGCTTAAACTGAAAATATGTCTGAGACTCAGTCTCTCTTTAAAAGGCATTATTCTTCTTGCCTGGACTGCATCTTAGATTTGTTTCTTCTCTCTGTGACCCTTTCCTTTACCCTTTTCCATATGTGATACCCATGCTCATACCACTCCTGCCTTCCCTCTGCCTGTATCCTCTTCAGAGCCAGCATTTCGGAGCAGAGAAATATACAAACCATTTATTCATTCATTCATCCCTTTCCTGCCTCCTCCTTGGTTGCAAAACGAGCAGGAAACTGTTTGTGCCTGGTGACTCACCATCAGATTTTACGAGGGGATTACGCTGAACATCACTGATTCACACACTCTCGGCTTTGTCGGAGGTCAATGTCTTGGCAGCATTCCCCTGTAAATACCGTACAAGTAGTGAGGTGTTGATCTCCAGAGCTTTAAGTCATTTCTACCTTCCATGGTAGTGCTGTGTGTCTTGTTCAAAACAGTTGCCAACAGGGGGATGAGGTGACCGTTTCTGTCTCTGTGTCGAACAGAGAATGACATTCCATTTCAGTAGCAGCCTCCTCTCCTTCCCTTCACCCTGAAGCGTGCACTGGTTTTTACTTTCCTGAATTCAAAGAGCTGTTGAGATGAACACAAAATGTGATTAGATATTGTTCACGGCCTTTCTCTTTGTAATTCTCCTTCCCTCTTACCGCGCCGTTGCTTCCTGTGCCTTTGTATCCATGCTTGCATTTTCTGTGGCCTTCCTTCAGGGTGCTAATCTTTTGGGTCCCTTAGTTTGAGGAGATATTAGCTCTTTAGAAATCAGGGAGATTCCTATGAATTAAAAAGTTAGGCTACAGAATCCCAGCTGGGGATTTGGCATTTATTTGTTTGTATTCCTCTTAACTCTTTCTGCGTATTTATGGGCACATGGACATGATGCAGCTGTAGTAAGCTGTGTATTCAGTAGCTTATGGTGAGGTCCAAGAGGCAGTTCTGCAAGAAGTAACACAACTGCCTAATTAATTTTGTTTTCCTATTGTGCCGAAACAGGAGTTAATTTCTTGCAGAATGAGCCACTGTAGAGGTTGTACACGGTATCTTGAAAAGCAGGTCAGCTGAAGGTTTACCAACCCTGGAAAACAAGAAGTGTCCTATACAATATCCAATATGCATTGATACAAGTTTGAAGATGTTCTTTTTTGTGTTGCAATAATTTTCAGATTTTAAGAAAGTTAACTTGCTTATTTCAGTTCTCAAATGCTTTGTTCTCCTTGAAATATTAAAGTAGAAGAGCTGAGAAAAACTTCCAGACATGGATAAAGGTTTCTGCCATCTGACACCCCCAGTCAGTCCTACTCCTTCCTGATGCCCGTGTGTGACTCTGCTCCTGCAGGACATTTGCTTGGAGCCATTCTTCCTCCACTGGAAATACAAAATTTCTCCAGATCTCACTGGGAAGGCGAAGATCATCTGGCTTGGGAAGGCTGTCACATGGATGAGCTCTGCTACCACCAGACATGCCACTGGATGCTTTGTTTAGATTGCTGACAGAGACTGCCAGGATGGCTGTGATGGGGTAAGATGAAGAGCATTCTGCAAGTCATCCATCCAGCCCTGGGGACTCGTAGTTTTGGGTAGAGCTTAGTGTAGAGATAGATCTTCCCCTCTCTCAATATCTAATATCTAGTCAATAAACTCTCTGTACATAGGAGAATAGTAACAGACCATTCTTCTTCCTTCACAGCAATGTTCTTTTTCTTTTGTGACTTGTTTTCTTACAGAAGAATAAAAATGTGCTTTTTAAGCTCAGTTGCATACCTTTCTCACATCCTTGCACATAAAAAATCATCCATTACTAAAATACTGCTATTCCCTTTGGCTGCTTTATAGACTAAGTGTATAAAACATCTCGCCCCCCCCCCCCCAAAATAAGGATGTTAAATTAGATCTGGAATTTAAAACAGTTTGCTCTGTAAGCAAAGAAAGTAGGCTTTATTTCTTGGGGATTTCTTTCCTGTTTTATGCCGTCTCCATCTTCCTATCCTCTCTCAGGATGGACACGATTCAAAAAGGGCAGTGCTAGAACAGAACTGCAGATGTGCCTGGTGCCAGCAGGTGGGATGGATACAAGGCAAAACAGATAAATGCTGAGTGTTTCCCAGCTTTCTCTAGGCATTCTTTCATTACCAGTGTCTGTTTACCTATTCATCCTGAAACTCATGGAAACCTCACAACTTGGGTATTCATATCTGCATTCCATTTTGGAGAGTTTTTACTGAAAACTGGGGAAAAAAACCCGCCACCGTGTAAAGAGGGTGTTTCTTCATTTTGTATTATGACAACTTCATTGTATCTGATATTACAAAAATTGATTAAACTGACATTAGAACTGCTCATTCAGGTGAACATACTTAATCAAATCCTCTGAGTGGCAAAGTTTGCTGATAGTGTAAACTTATTTGGGATAGTGAGGGGAACTGTAAAGAATTGCAGAGGGATTTTAGGAGATGGAGATAATACCATACACAGAAGCCACCACCACATGGGGCTCAGTGATTTTGTCAGGTGTCTGGAGGCTGGGAAGAAGGTGGGGTATGCTTGGTGGTGGCTTGTGTTGCTGCCTGAACATTTGCTTTTGGCCACTGTTGGAAGTGACAGGCTGAGGTCACTGGACTCATTTCTGAGGCCGTGCAGTACCCTTATGTTCCTACAAGTTTCTGAAAAGGCAATGCGTTTAAAAAGCCAGAAAAGCTGTTTCAAGCATGAGAAAGAACTAAGGAAGGGAAAAGCCTGAAAACAAAACAAACAAACCACCCATGTGTAAATTTTACTGGGGGAGAAACAACTACAATATGGAGAAGTTATGATGTAGTTCATATTTTCTATGCAATAAAATGTATAAGCCTCTATTTCTTATTAGTAGGTCTTCAGCTGTCTTAGTTTGGTGGCCTGTGCCCTGTTTTATAAAGGAAGATGTTAGCATCTTTGGGAGAATTAAATGTTTTCAGGTCACTGGGCAGGAAAATCTTTAGTTTGGCTAGATGTACAAAGTGAACTTAAGCACAAATTCCACAAGATGAGATTAAAATCATACATTTACATTTATTGTCTTTTAGAAACTTCTTGAGAAACGAAATCTGTTACAAAAATAGTTTGTTTTGCCTGGACAGAGATGGTCGTTAATGTTTGTTGATTTATCATGGTCATTATCTAAAATATAAGCACGGTTCCTTGTTACCAGAGTGTCTGAGGAACTGCTGGTTAACCCTGCTTGGAGGGAGAAGTCAGTGTGTTCCAGAGCTCACCCTGTCAGAATTGTCAAGTACTGTTGGAATTACAGGTGTGGATGGTATTGATCTTTATTGATTACATCCAGGTATCTTGCAACTAAACTCCACATAGGCAATATATATTTCCCCCTCTCTTTTTGTCTTTTGCTTTTTTTACCTGGAGAAGCCAGTCTCAGACATCACCCCAGGGTTGTTAGGGTTTCGGTATCTACTTCCTCATCAGCTTTGTTCAGGATGGTTGAGCATCTCACTGTTTTCATTGATTCATGGCTGATTTGCTTTAAAAACAAACGATTTTGGTTTGTTGTTGGGTTTGGGGTGTTGTGTGGGTTTGTTTTTGTTTTTGTTTTAAAGGAACATACAATCTTCAGCTCCTCTGTTTCTCTGTATAACTGGTACATTGTTTGATGAAGATACTGGTGCAACTAAGAAATCTACCTCTTCAAATTAGGAGTTTTCTACTGTAGAATACTCCTTGCGTTTGTGGGTTGGTTTTTTTTTTTGTTTGTTTGTTTTGTGGTTTTGTGGTTGTTTCTTTCTTTTAAATACAGCCAAATAGTCCCTTCTGAGGCATCAATTGTGTCACTCAAGACTCGTTTTACTCTATCTCTCATATACTTTAATCTGTCTGATTTTGAACTACAGGTTTTAAAACTAAAAAAAACCCTGTCCAGTGAAGTCATGATCGCTGTCAGTAAAAAGTATTAAGCCTACCCTTAAACTTATTTTACCATAACGTAATCTACATTTTCTCTCATTTTGTCATAGTTTTGTCACATTTGTAGTATATGCAAATAAGATTTGGATGGAGAAATCAGAAGATTTGAACTCAGTCAGTGCTTTAATTTCTTGCAGCTATGCATTGCACATTTTGGTTAAAAGCTTGCTAAGCTTAGTGCAGTGTTTCTATTATTTTAAATGTTTGAAATTTGCTACTGAACTCAAATTTTGACACCATAGCAATGGACGTTCTGTGAGTACCTAGAAGATTAATAGGAATTTAAGATATATGTTTCTAATCATTTACAGTGGAGAATAGGGTTGAATTTGATGCCCCCTTTCTATGTTGTTTTATTTTTGCATTATAGATGTATCGTATGGAATGCTGTAGTATTTGAAATCTTGATTTCCTGTAGTTTACATGAGTTTTTTTTTTTTAAAGCAAATTGCAAAGTGAATGAACACAGGCTTTCTGTGAAGATTGCCTGGGAATAACATAATCTTTTTATTAAAAACAATAGTGGTAGTAAAATACTAATGAAAATGAAACACTTATAAGGCATTCTTGGTTATCAGAATTATTTTTTTTAACAAGGCCTCCACTCTTTCTTAACGACAAATGCTACAAAACACAAACCTGAGTAAAATACATGTCCCCCCATCCTCCCTTATAACTTACACTGTGGAAACAAACTTACAAATCTGTTTTGAGTGTGTTCAAAACCCAGACTAGTTTTTCAAAAGCCTCTAATATTTTAAAAAGCTTAGATCTGAGAAAGCAATATGGTTAAGCATCTTCTGTGTGAAAAGGATGGCTTTTAAGCAAAAAACATGTCTTAAAATTTTGAAGTTTTTTAGAAGTTGCAAGTTCCAGGATGCCATGTGCTCTGGAATGTGCCTGAATGAAATAGAGATCGCATGTTACACACAATCTGATCTATAAAAAAAGAGAGAGAGGGGGAGAGAAAATAAATTGTATTTGTTGAAATGAAATAAATACTTCCTAACATTCCACCAGGGTAAAACAATCATAGCTGCTTCCCCCCTCCCCCCCTTTACCCTTTTGCTACCAGTTGCAATACAGGATCACAGTTTTGTACTCTTGTAGGATTTGTTAAGATCACAATTATCCTGTTATTTTGTATGAAGCAGAGTTATAAAGCTGCATGGTTCTGTGGGTAGTGTGGGATAATGGTCATGAATAAGAAGGACAGAGGGATAAAGTTGTGGCCGTAGAAGAGTATTGTGTTTTAATGAAAACATCTATCTTTCTTTACGTTCTATTGAATAATTCTGATTGTTTCATTATGAGATGTTGAAACAGAAAGCAGAAAAAGTGTAATCTGTCTTTTAAGCCTTAACCAGCCTTGAAATTATTCTCCTCTGAGTTAACTGTTAGCTGACAGCAAGTGTTGAATGTTTCTGCTCTTCCCCTTCAACAGTCGCCTGTTTCAGAGGGTAGAGGGAAAGGCAGGATAGTGTGGGTGAATACGTGTGACAGCACGTAGCAATGCTTACTGTTCAAACAGATTTCTTCCCACACTGCCTGACATCCTTGATGCAGGTGGAAATCTGCCGGCCCGTCCATAGCAGGAGGAGCGAGGCTTTGCTGCTGCGCTCACAGGGATGGTACGGAGCATGTGGGCCACATGCTGAACTCTTCAAGCCTGGTTACTGCGGAAATAAAGTCAGCATTTGGGCTGGGTTTTTTAGGGTTTCCTCAAAGTATAAATTTGCAATGACTAAAGCATTCTTTCTGGATCTTTGGATGCAGAAAAGGTCCTTTGGCATAGAAGCCTACCAACTGGTTGAATTAGCAAAGTTACCCACTGAGAAGAGAGGTACAGGAGTTATTTTGTTCTGACTGTACTTATATTGCTGTCTCTTACAGACAAGCATTTGTACTTGCTTCATCTACAGAAAAGGTACAGGATAAAGCAGAGGAAGGTGTTTTACAGAAGTTTATCAGGACTGAAAACTATGATTTCTCTTTCCATTTGTATGTCTAATTCCTATTCTAATGAAGCACAAGAAGAATGATACGGTTCTTCAGACATCTACTTGAAGTTTATGAAGTGATTATCCCTCCGTGTATAGCTTGTCCTTGCTTGCCTTTTGGAAGCTTTTCTAATATCTGATGGTTAGCCTTTAGCTCATAGTTTTTATAGGTTTAGCATAAGCCTTTAATCTCTCTTTAATGATTTTTGTGTGTAACATAATTATTACCAATAAAGCTACCACATAGCAAAGTACAGTACATCCTTGTAGTATCAGAATTCTTTATCTTATTTTTTCTGTTAATAAGATATAAACAAAGAGTGCCTGTCTCTTTTTATTTCCCCCCCCCCCCAAAAGAACCTTCCTAAGCACTATAATAGCACAGAGCAGGAGTAATATAGAGAAAGAATATTCAGATTTGGCTGACATCTTGGTCAGGGAAGCAGTGTTAATTTTGAGGGAAAAGGTTGCTGAGCTGGGAGTTTTTTCCTCCTCTTTTTTTGTTGCCTAGGGTTAAGTTACAGTAAGAATTATACTAAAACAGTAGTAAAAATAGGTTTTTAAACGTTGAGGTTTATCACCTGTATAAAAATCAGTAATATAACTTGGCTCTCTGGGGTTTGTACAATATGTACTTATGCTGTAATAACAGAAGACATCTGCTGAACTAATTTGCTTCACAATTTAAAGAGCTGCATATATTGTGAACTGAATATTCTGTTACCTCAAAGCCTTCTGAACATTGTTCGTCTTATTCATTATAGCAAAATTACTTGTTACTTAGAGATCTTGCTATACAGGTTTTTTTTACAGAAAAATAAATGTAATGAAACTTTCTAACTCTACTTTCTTCCCCTCTTTTGTGATTTTCCTCCTACTTCTAGGATGCTACCTCCAATACAATTCTTCTTGCAATTTGCTGACTATGCCTCTGGTATCTCCATTAGTTTTTTGGCCCCTCAGAGGAAAAAGCTCTGACAAATGGGCCAACTGACTCCTTTCCCCAAGAGGCAGAGAGTAATTTTCCTGGTTCCTATAATTCCTGATTTGAGGTTCTAACCTTTACTCTCCCCAAACCTGCCACTGCAAACAGGCAGTCTGTGAATCACTTAGAGCATCACTAGCAAGATTCAGGGTAAAGCAACACTTCAAATGTTCAGTAACTCATCCAGGTACAAGGTGGGTGAGGTAGAGCATTGACACTTTTCAAGCTCTTTCCAATCGTGTTTTAAAAAATATTTTTTCTGGTGCTGTCTTCTGCATCCTTTGAGAAGTGCCCGTATGTTTCTAGTGTGGACCTCTCTCTGCCTGTAAGGTTCCCTGAGGGGTTTTGGCTGATGCTTGACTCTACCACTGTAAGTGCATCAATGCTGGCTGTGCTTTACCTGCTGGTATGGCTCAGCAGAAAACAGCACCAATGCCCAGACTTGAGAGCTTAGTACCTGTTTTATTGTCAGTCAGCAGAGCAGGATGTGAAGTTTTGGGAACATATTTGACTATCTTCTGTGTTTTGGAAAGGAAAAATACCAGGGGAGTTTGTCTTGTCAGTAGTCCTCAAATTTTTCTGTTTTGCAATAAGCTGCTTTCTTATGCCACCCCTACTGCGTTTTCTTGAGTTTCAGTGACGCAGATGAGTTATTTTCCATTCTGAAGTGCAACTTTTCTTTCCTTCTCATTGTATTTTTTGGGAGGTTGGGGGCGGGGGTTAGGAATTAGCATTTCACACCTACATATGTAGAAGAAAACACCAAGTGAGATCAGGGGGCCCAGAGGAAGGCTTTAGAGCACCCAAGTATATGACCATAAGGGAATCGGAACTAATGAACACCAGACAGACACGTAGCATCAGAAGTTGCTAGGTGAAGACAACCTGCACAACTAATATGAAGGCCATGAATGGAAAGACAGTTGAACAGTTTTATTTATAAGGTCATGATTAACATCAGTCTGTGCACTGCATAATGGCCAGCTACTGACTGCTTTAATTACCTTGTATAGTGGGACTTCATCCTGAAATCCACAGACTCCGAAATGGCTGCTTTCTTTTCTCTACATCTTAAATTTTATCATTACTCCCAAAAAACCTGGATTGTTTTTTTTTTATTTTTAATCCTAATAAGCGTGTTCGGTGCGTATTTGCTGCACCAAGTTGCATGTCCTGCCTACCAGTGATAAGGAGGGCGAATGACCTTTCTGAGGAGGTAAAAGCAGTCTGTCACCCCCCTCGCTCCTGGGTCCACGTCCACATTGCTGGTGTTGACGTGTGTTTAGGAAGAGGTGCCATGAAGCTGTTCCAACCTCATTTCTCTTAGGCAGGTTTTATTACAATATAATATAGGTGATATTTCAAGCTTTATTTATTTTTTCCACGAGTGATGATATGGCTGGCATATTTAGTTTTATTGTTAATTAACACCAGTTCATTAAAGGAGTAGTTCTGCGGGCATATGCTAAGCACAACCACATGGCTGCTGTGTGAGGGTAAGCAGGCCAAGGCAACCGTGTTCTGCTCTCAGGCCCCATCCACAGTCAGTCCCGGATAAGGATTCTTAGAGAAGGATTTCTTAGAGAAAGAGTAATTTTCTTTTGTTCTTAGCATGGTGGTTTGTTGTTGGGTGTGTGGTTTTTTGTGTGTGGTTTTTTTTTTTTTTTTTTTTTTTGTTTGTTTGTTTGTTTGTGGTTTTTTTGAAGTGTTATTGCTAGATGGTAGAATATCTGCTCAAACCATCAGTTCTACTTTACTCATTGCCCTCCTTCTCTATTCATATCTCACACAGGCGAAAGGTGATAAAATAACAGTACAGAAAATGTTGGGTTTGGTTTTAACTGTTGTGTAGCACAACAGACTGCGCAGGAACTTCTGTAGTTCCCCAAAATATTATTTGTTTTATAGGATATGAAGATACAAACACTTACTTTGCCAAGCACTATCAACGGCAGTTCAGAGAATCTAAATGTGTTGAGAAGTAGTATTTTGACATGTGACACTTCCTTTCTGTTTCTCATATGGTAAAAGTATTCTGGTGGGTCAACCATTTTTATGCAAGGTGGAAAAGAAATCTAACGCTATTCCTCTAGTGTAAAAAGAAAAAATAGGTAAGTTGACAGGGGAAGAGCACGGGTTTTCCTGATGGCTGTTGGTCAAGAATCTGTGAGAGTCTGTATATTGCCGTGAAAGTTAATCTTGCATCATAGGAAGGACGTGCACCACAGCGCTGGAAAGCGAGTGACCGTCACGTCCTCATTAGGTATTTGCTCAGAACAGAGCTCTCGCAGGAAACGCATTAGCCCTGGTTCTTTGCCTGATGTCCTGCTAATGGAAGAGAGTGAGTGACAAGGGAAGTTCATGGACTGATTTAGGAGGGAAGTCTTTTTAATATTACACAGCTCTTAAAAATTATACTCAGATGGTATTAAATGCACAGTTTATTTCCGTGCATACAAGAAGTGATATGCAGAACCTCTTAATATAAACTGACATGTTAATTTCTCTGTTCTGTTCTTTTACAGCAGCAAAATGGTATTTTTCCCCACAAGCATCTTAAAATAAGTATGCAGACAAATATGGACATAGGTTTGCAAGGCTTCATGCAGATATGAAATAAATAGCCTAAATGAAGACCATGGTTTGAATGGGAAATCAAGAGCAAAATATTAACCCAAGTACTCCTTGAAAGTACGCAAAAGAAAAAACAGATACCACTGTGTATGTAGTGACTACATGGAGTCCTACCTAAATTTCAAACCAAATTGACACTGGTCATCGGTAATTTGTTACTAGAATTTTTAGTTTAAATTATGATAAAATCATAAATAATTTTACATACAGCATTGCAAGCACTGGATGAGGATTTAGTAAGGTGGGGGTTCATTACAGAGAAAAAAGTAAAGAAAGATGGAAGTGTAAATTATGTTTCACAGTTCAACTTGCTCTACTAGGAACAGTATTCACTGTTCAGAGATTGCAGGTAAACAGTCCTTCCTTCCTGAGACTGAAAATATGTTGTTTGAAAAGTTAGTATGAGCCACTTATTTGTGAAAATTCAGGTTTGGTGTTTGTTTTTGTGGGATTTTTTTTTTTTTTTTGAACACTACATGCTGCCAGATGCACTTTTAATTAACTGTGCTCTGAATGCAGCTTCATTAGGTTTATTTTTTTTGACATCTTTTTCTCTTTGGAAAATTGCATTTTAGTGGAAAATAGTATTCTTCAGCTGAGTAGTAGATTTTTTTTTGTTGTAAGTGTAAGTTGAATTGGTTACACTTTGAAAATAGGTCAGTGGCTAGTAGAGTTTTTATAAGGACTAAAAAGCACTTTATCAGTACTCATTAGACACTGTGGTTATAAGGTCTAACTGTTGAAACAAACAAGAGTTTCAAGCAATAATATGTTACTCCATAATTTTAAAATATTGCGTATTCATAACATTAAACAAAGTTTGATTAAAACAACAGTTACAATAGTTGCCAGGGGTCAAAATGTTTGGCCGTTTGGATATGATCCAGTTTTGTTCATTATAAGGGGACAAATGCATCCAGTTTCTCTTCCTGCTGTAAACAATATATTGTTATTCTTCAGTGTGTTATAATAATCAACTGACATTTAGCATGTCACTGGTGCAAATGTTAGCATAACCAAACCTAATGGGAGGTTTTAATTCAAATACACCCCACCCTCCCACCCCCTGAACATATATATATAAATAATAATCAGCCTGAATATAGTAAATTATTTAAAACAAGCTGTACGTTGAGTGTTTTCTCATGAAAGCTCTTTAGCGCTTGTATGCATTCACAGTGTGTCTGTGCTGGTTTGCACAATGTGTAGCTGGCAGCTACTTTTTCGTTGGGGTTTCGTGTTTTCTTTTTGTTACGTTGTACCAGGTAGTAACTGTGGGATTGACTCATTGAAAAAAAGCAAGAATGAGGATCAAGAACTGAGTTTAGAATTCGAGGTACACAGAATGTTCTCCTCTGTGAAACACTTTGATGAGCAAAAAGTTAGGTATCCAACAACTACATACGTATTGAATAGTAAATAGGTATTTTGTCTCTGAGGATGCACGCATTGTAGCAGAGGCAGTCATGGAGTGAATGACCATGTGCCACTCTGCCCTTGCAGGTGAGCAAGGCTGGGACAGGCTTGTGTAACCTGACTGTAAAGGGTGTGCAAGTGACTCTGGGTTTTGTCTGTACAAGCTGAGCCATTTGCAGTTAGCAATTCAAAATGAGTCTTTCAGCGCCTGTGCAATATGCAAAATACTTGTAGTTTCTAATTAGCTTTCAGTGCAGGTTGCTTGTTTGGAAAAAAATAACCAACACAAAACAACTTTGACTTTATTTAAATGACAGCTTAGGTTTTGATAGAGAACAATAATTGCAAACTACTACTGTCAACAATGTTCACTTCCTTCAAAGCAACTTTTCTAATTAATGAAATCAGTTGCTGGTTCATGTGCCACCTGGACACATGTATCTCTGCACAGGACCCTCATGAAATTGTGATTTTTTAGACTGGCTTTTTCGGAGATGGTAGAGACATACAGTCTAAAAACATATCCACGTTTCTGAGGTGTGAATCCGGGATAAATTTTAACTTCATCCTCAGAGATCATCCAAGTCTTTTTGTATCCTACTGACCTTAGAACCTCTCAGAGCAGGCTGCCCTTCATATTGGAGGTGGTTGCTGGTGCCCATCCCTGGGCCCGTACTGGGACACTGGTGACCTTGTGAGGGCTGGCTGCAGGGATATGTGGTCCCAGTATCACGGGGATGCACAGGGGCCACTCTTTTTCATGTAGTTGTACGTGTGACTGTAATTTCAACCAGATTTTTGTGTCCAGCAGTAAAGTCATAAATGAACTCTTAACTGTCTACTTGTGCCACTGGAGTGCTGGGAAAGATCAAGGCTCTGGCTACGATGAGCAGATTCTTAGTTGTTTGCATTTCAGGTGTTTTGTAACTTTCACTAATATTTAGTAGCTTCCTTAAAAAGCCTCTGTAATGTGAATACTACTTTATTTGGTTTTGTGTGTACTCGAAAAAAATATAAGGATGTTAATCCTTGCAAGGTTTATTGTTCTTTTATATTCTTAAAGTATTTGAAAACATCAAAGTATTTTTATGGCTTTTGATTTTATGGGCAGTCAAAATACCACAGGAAGGCCAAAACTTGTATTGTTTTGGCTCTGCAGATATCGTCTTGAGGGATTAAGACAGTCAGCAGAATGTGTAAACACCATTTCCAGCTTCTTAAGTTGGTCACTAAAGCATCCTTAAGAGCAGCTAGGGAATCTAGTCCTGCAAGGCAGAGCCCTCAGTTGCATTATCGAGTGACGGTCAGGGACTTCGGCTAAAACCTTTTCGTAACTTCGCACTTCGCAGCAGTGAGTCAATTCTCTTGCATTTGAGACCCAGTGATTGATCATGTGTATGTAACTAGTCTATTGACATATTAAATAGAGTGCATTTGCTTTAACCACAAGTTTACCTTGAGTTAAGACAGTGTAATTACTTAAATAAAGGTGTAGTTATTCAGAAATTATAATGTGACTGCAGCAGTTACTTGCCCAGGCCCTGCTGATGACTTGATGACTCTACATTCTGCAGCTTCTCACACTGCAAAGAAGAATATTGGAAGTCTATGAAAATTTTGGGGAAGATCCTGCTTTAGTGGAAAGGGGAATATATGCCAATATAAAAAACCAAAACAAAACAACACTCTTGGAGTTCTCACATTAATTTTGTATTTTTAAAGGAAAGAACTGGAAGAGTGGAAAATTTTCTCCTTACGGTTTCCTTAAATATATAACACCCCCCCCCCCTAAAACTCTAACTTTTTTTCCCTATACTTTTTGTTGGGGTTTTTTTTTGTTGGTTTGGGGTTTTTTGTGTGTGTGGGGGTTTTTTGCTGTGTGGTTGGTTTGGTGGTTCCCCCCCGGGTTGGTTTTGTGTTTGTGGTTTTTTTTGGTGTTTTTTTTTTTTTTTTTTTCACCTGGAAGGAAATAATTTAATGAAGTCTAAACCTGTTCAAGGAGCAAGTAGGGAAAAAAGTAATTATCTGATTACCCACCTCACTGTCTTGGCAGGGCCAGACTGATGCCCTTTCATAAGTTCAGAGCTGGAAATGATGAAAAGAAAGTAATTTGAATAAAACAAGAAATCGATCACTTTAAATAATTTACTGGAAGAGCTTATCATAAAGATGTTTGTTCTTGCAGACTGTGGGGAAAAGAAAAGAGAATATCCTGTAAAAGATCCCAAATATCATGTCAATTCTGTCTGATTTTTTTCACGTTTTATTTGAATTTAATTTTGTCTTTAAAAAGCCTTAAATTTTAGAAGTTTGTACTGCATAATACATTGACATACCAAAGCTGTAAACTTGCAATATGGTGTTAAAATATTAATGTATTAATCTAAATACTGTCTTCACTGATAAAATATTTTTCAAAACAAGGGCGTAGTTTGACATGCATTTCAGTAGTAGCAGTGGCAGGTTAAGCAGTTTATCTTCTCTCTGTGCCTATACGTGCGCTACCCCATTCATTACACCAGCGTTGTGGGTTTTGTAGGCAAGTGGTGAACCTAGTGTGGAAAACAAACCTACCTTTTTTTTTTTTTTTAATTAAAAAAAAAATAATTTTACAAGTTATTTTTGAATTGGACCAATTCCCCACTCCTGTTCCCTTGCGCTGATAGTGGAGACATGAGTTGTAGCAGTAGCAAGCAGCCTGGTGTAGGATCTCTTGAACGTTGCAGATTGTCTGAACAAAGCCCGATTATACTTGAAAATGGGTAATTTTTGTCCTTCGAAAGGGCATTAGAAAATGAGTACAAAAGTATTTAGAAGAACACACATCAAAAACTATTGTACCTGAGTAGAGTGCATTTTCCTAAGCATATTTGTTTTGACTTTCATGCAAGTCTCCACCATGATAAAATATTCTAATGTTGAAGACAATTAAGAATTTATTTTCCCTGTAAAATTAACCTGGGTAAGAGTTGATTGTAGCAGATTTGTGTGATGACATTTTTCTACCCATCCAGTTTTCATAAACTCATGTATCACTTGGCTGAGCCTGTAATTCAGCATTTCTAATGGGTTTTTAGAGAAGAAATGCAGAACAGAAAGGTTAAAGGCTTGCAAGGGTCATGTAGCTGCACATAAGCTATTAACTGAGTTTAGATGTAGGATTTCAACAGAAGGTGGCAAAAGAGTGTGATTGATGCAGGCAAAGATAGTCTGTGGGAAATGGTCAGAAAATTTTATTCATTTTACCTAAGCTTTGCTCATTAAAGGTGAAAAGAAAATCAATTGCGTAGCTTTTAAGGTCTGTGCAGTTCTATGAAAAATGTAAAATGTCACTTCGGAGAGATCTTTGAAATCTCAGTCTTTATCTGATGAAAAGCATGGGTTGGAACTCCCCACCTTTAAAACCTTTCATGAGAAAGGAACCACCATGCTCGTATCATGCTTTCACTTTCGTCCTGACTTTCTTTTAACTTAAGATTTGACATTAAATATAACTGAGATAAAAAAAGACTCTTTTGAGAGGAGATACTTGAATACAAAACTATTGAAATGGCATGTTTCAAAAATGGTAGAACTCTCCCATCTCTTTTTTGCTTTGAGAAAAGAAAAAAAAAAAACAAAAAAAACCAAACCACCTAAACAAAACCTAAAAAAAAAACCACCCAAAGACAAATTTCTCAAATTTTCAGTTTGAGCCAGTGTTTCAGTTTTTTTGCTGCATTTTCTAGGAATTTGGAGGAACCACGAGAGAACAGTTGTCTAAAAAAAATAAAAAAATAAAAAAAATTAAAAAAAAAAAATTGAGAAGCCCCACTTAGGATTATCAAGGAAAAAACAAGATTACTGATAATTGCTGACATCATATATTATTCAGTTAGACTTCATTGACTTTTACCTCAGTGCTCTACAGGCACTTGGCCTGGCGCCCACCTCTTTTGCCTTTCTGCCCATCGCCTGTGTTTAAAAAGACAACTTTGAGATCAGATCCTCAAATGAGCTTTGTATAGAACCAACAAATTGGTAGGAATACCTTGCTGGTTGGTGTGATGATGGGTGTTCCCTGTGCTGTGTGTGCTCCTAACCCCAGTTAAGCAGCGTCCTTCTGTTAGAGGTGTTGGCATGGTCAGCTGCCTGCTGACACGTGTGCCAGGCTGCACTGGCAGCCAGCTGCCCGCTCACACGTGTGCTCTTCCCCGGTGTGCAACTTGGGCGTTAATTTTGGTGTGTGGGTGTTACACACTGGTGCAATGTGCACTGGAAAGTCCTGCATAAAAGAAACAATAAAAAGGAGTATATATATGTAGTGCTTGAAAATTTTGGGTAGAATGCTGATGCATAAATCTATTAAATTATCTATTAAATCTATAAAGCTATCATAATTAAATGATGATAAATTTTAAAAAAAAATCTGAATCCTGAAAATCCAGCTAAAAGCCAATAAAAACCGGCAAAAAGTACTCAAATGAAGTATCTGAGCAAAATGCATTGCAGTGGTTGTAAGAGAAGCTCTTGCTGCATGGCAATGATGTGCAAAAGTCTTTTCTAACTGTCTTTTTAAAAGTATGCTTTAAAGAGGAGTGAAATTGTATTTTAAATAAGGAACACTCAGGTTTTACTGTTTCAATGTCTGATTATCTTTTGTGTGTTTTGTTTTTTGTTTGTTTCTTTGAAGATCTTGATGGTTATGGCAAAGTCTTTCATCGGCATATGGTATAGTGGGCTACCGGTTGGATGATTTACAGTCATTTGAAACATGATATGTACTTCTCTTCCTTGTCCATGGTAAGTTTTGTTCCTGTACATACCTATTAAATGCTTGACTTCAGAGAAGGAACTAAAAGTTTGCAGTGACCTGCATTGGATGTCGTTCCTGATGTTTTTCCGTAAGGACTAGCCTAGAGCTCTTTTACTGAATACATTAAACCCAATGCTTTTTCGTAAGCTGAGGATTTTCACAAAACTTAAGTTCAAAAAAATAACTGTAATAAACTTTTGTCTCTTTTGGGTGATTTTAGAGCTGTGCAAAAATCCTGATAACGTAGCTTGAAATGTTATCTTTTCTTTCAGCTTGAAAGCATCCTCATCTCCTTGCAGAGTGTCTTAGTTCCAATTAGATTCCAGCCAAATGTTCTTTTTGGTATGACACACACCACAACATATTTAAGAACAAAATAACTATAACTATGTTACAAATAGAATTCAAAATGCAGGGGAAAGAAATATTGGAGGAAATATTTAGAAAGTTTTCGGTTTTATTTTTGCACTGCTGCTATGTTTTGTGCCTACAATTAATCTAATTATAGTATCCGTGAGCAATGTTAAGAATTGTATAAACAATAATATTAACAGCAAGGCTCCTCATAGTGTAACTGAACTATCACTTCTGATTTACAGTCTCCAGACATGCAATAATGAGATCCAAAGAACTAGTTGTTCATTTGGCTAAACACATTGACAAACCAAATTTGGATATCAAAATGTTCCACTGACTGCTCTTTAAGACACCAGAAATAGCAGCCCAGTCTCCTGTCCAAATATCAGGTTAAGCATTTGAGGTTAAAATCCTCACTCTCTCATTCTTTTGCTTTTTAAGGATTTTTGAGGTGGATTGCTCTTACACAAAAGTTTGTTTATGAATGGTACTGAGTTTTTTCTGGAATAGTTGCTAAGCTGTTGTTTAAGTCTGTCTCTAAATGTTTGTTACCTTAAGTCTGTGTCTCGGGTTCAAGTTAGAAAGGATATGAGGTGACAGCATGGAAGGTATCCTTCCTTTTCTATTCCTGTTCCAGATTTTGGAGTCCTTAGAGGTACACAGGAGTAGTGAGAAAAAATGGGATGCAAGCACTGAGAATAGAAGAGGCAAATTAATGACGTTAGTCAAAGCCATTCTTATGATATGCTTAACTAGTGTGATGAACTAAGACAGAGGCAATACAGTTTCCAGAAGTGCGTTTGCCCTTGGTAATGGAAAGATATGTTTAAATATCCCATGTAAATACATAGAGATATTTATCAGCAAAACTGGCTACTATTATTTTTGGTGAAAGTAGGTATTTACACAGTGAAATGCACAGACATAAGCACATCTTTTTCATCCTTCAGAGGGCATCTTCTGCCTGTCTCTCTGTTACCAATTTCAGCTAGCTTTGCCTTTCAAATACTGTGTCTCCCAGGTACTAACCATTCAATCCTGAAATAAGGGAGCCAGATAAATAGCAAAGAAAACATCATCTCACTTGTTTCCACTAGCAAATTATTGAGAAAAAAAATAAACAAAATATTGTTTGATGGGTTATCTAGCACCTGTTGATTCTGTGAGGCAGTTCCCCGGGTATTCATAGAGTTCTGCGTTGTTCCCTAACCAGGCTTTATATTTGCTGAATTAGCCGACCTGCTTCAAAGACTTGACCTTTTCTTTTCTCCTCATCCTTATCAGCAATGTGCCATACATTTCTGAGCCTGGTTTTGCATCCTGAATGTGCATGATTCATGATGAAATAAGGGCTTTGTGACAGGTCTGGTGGAAGAACTAACTTCTTTAAACAGGGAAAAGAATGTCTGTCCCAAATGTGTAAACACTGCAGGAGTTTGTCTGCTTTTCCAGAGGTCTGCCACACCACATTTTACTGCAATTATTCCCTGTGTCTACCAGGCTGAGAACAGGATCCAGGCCAGTGTTTCCTTTGTGACCAAAACCAAAAAAAAACAACAAAAAAACCCCAAAACCCACCCCCCCCAAAAAGTAGGGGGAAAAAAAACGGTCACATCTGAAATTGTTTAAGATATGTCGTTTTATGTTGCCCTGATAATTCAAAACCCACTCTGCTTGCTTTGGCAGTCTTTATTTGTCAGAATTGTTCCTCTTTGCGGTCAAACTCTTCAAGCAAAGATGATGTTTATGTGGAAGGGCATCTTTATCCCCCCTTCACTATTGTATCCGGTCAAGACTGGCATAGGCTCTCAAACCCCAGTGATTTACCCCACTGCTGCTTTCTAACCAGATTAAAGCTGAGGTGAACATCAGGAAGTAAACTGAATGTCACCATGCATGATGTGAAACCTAGAGGATTTTCTACCCTTGCTACAGAAAGTAGTTGATTTTCTCAACTCAAAACTATCAAACCCCATGTACTGACCCTGCTGTACTGACACTAGGTAATGGAAAGCTTGCTTTTTGGATGCTTCTGCTTCTCAACTCTTGTTTCAGCCTCTTTGGGTTAATGGCTCACCGCAGTGTGGAGATGGTAACTGAAGTGCTCCATTTTAACTGGAAATCATTGCTAATAAGTGTTAAAAACAATACCTTTTTTTTTTGTTTGTACTGCTTTCTCCTTATATTGTGGAAATTCAGGGTTCTCTAGACTGCTACTGATTTTGCTTAGGGCATTGCTCCGTCAGAGTTCACACAGATATTGCAGTGAATCTGGGTCCATCCCGCTTTGCCACCTGCTAGCAAGGCTTTCTGAAACGCATCGTCAGCTCCGTTTGGGAGCCCGAATTAATGGCATAGCAGGTACACTGAAAGAATCAAAACGAAGCATGGATTCTTTATGGAAGTAATCACAATCCTGCTGAGAGAGATCCTGAACTGAGATGCCTGCAGCTAATAAACAGAAACAAAAGAATAACGGTTAGTGTTTTTCTTGAAAATTTCTGGTTTGGGTGAATTTAAACGAGGTTTTTAATGGTGCCTCAATACATTCAAATAAAATAAGAGCTCCCCTTTGCCCTTTTACTTTCATTTCCACGCACTTCTCTGTACTTCATTTTCAAGCTTATATTGTGATCTAGAAGGGCAGCACTATGTCAATTCTTGAATAAATTATGCCACAAAAGCTTCAGAAGGTGCAGAGAAACTAGCTTCAGAGTTAGACATTGGCTAAAAGAGGGTTCAGTAACTTAAGAGGCATTACTGCTGATTTGCTGCCTACTAATCATTTTCTATTAGTAGGGAATCTTGACTAATGATTCTCTATCAGTGTGTCCTGATTGATGTGCTAGTCAATGGATCAGTGCCTCGTTTTATTTCCTCTTAAAGAGCGTCCTTCTAACGTGAGTGTGATAGGATTTGGCTTCAAATCAACTGCTGCAAGCAATTTTTTTATTTGAATGGAGACAGGAATGTATTTTCACTTTCTATAGGTTTGAATTTGTGCATAGTTTTCTTCTGAGTTGTTAAATTATTTGAGCCATGTAACTACCTCTCTGGGCTTTTTTGCATTTTTTAAAAATATAGTGATTGAGTAAAGATGCTTGGAATGAGAAGAGGCTCCGTGGTAACATTATTGTTGTGGTTAAATTCTATACTCTTTAGCTGCACCGGTTTCTTAAAGTGCTGGGTTTAAAGCTCCAGCAAACTTGGTTGAAAATATATTCAGTGAATTAATATTTAATTTTTAGCCTTTCTACTGTGCTACTATAAAAAAGCAATGGCAGCCATTTTCTACAAACAGCTAAAGGCTTGGGTTTTACTAGGGTGAAAAAAAAAAAAAAAGCAACATGCAAATACTAGTAAACTATTTGGTTTTGTCCTTAGAATGTTAATCTAGTTTGTTTTGTTAGTTTTTCTCAATAACAATTAGTGGTATAAGAATATACTGCAAGTGCTTCAGATCTGGGTTTTTTAGTTTTGTTTTTTTTTGTTTGTTTGTGTTTCTATTGTCCTGTTATGAAGGTAAAGTTTCAAATGGAAAACCAAGATGCAGGGCAGAACTATCCAACCCTTCACCATTTTGATAGGGGGAGATCCTGGAAAGCTGGAAGGGTTTAAATGTTGTGAAGTCTAGGAGAGACATCCCAGTAATCAACTGCCTCTGGTGCCCCTGTAGCACCAGCTTCTCCCCTCAAAGGTAGACCTTGTTGAGCTGCAGGAAATTAGTGCAGGTAACTCAGTGAGAGGTCTTTCTGAAGGGAAAGGTGGCTCTATTTTTAGATAATCCATAATCAAGCTGATTTTGCCTGTTTCTGTTCTCACACTGGCATGCTCATAGCACTGAAATATATGTCCAGGTGGTCTGGCCAGCATCACTGGTGTACCAGTCTGTAGGTGAGGAGATGCAGCAGTTATGTCCTCACGGCTCCTCTTGGTTGGTGGTGACAGGTGAGTTTTGGGGAAGCTCTTTTCTGTGACATAGGACACGACGATTGCTGTATTTTGATTCTTCACCTCAGAATTTTGGTTACTTTAGCATCTGTAAGTGTTAGACCTGCTGCCAGGTGTTCTCATAGTTCTCAGGGTGGCTGGGCTGGCAGGAGGTGGCATTGTCATCACTGCCTGTGGTGTCACCTCTCCTGCCTGCTTACACTGCACCCTGCTTTACAGTGTAATTAATTACACAGTTTTAATTCTGGATACCTAGCCTGAGAAAATATGTGAAATGCTTCCTATTCAAATAAGATCAGTCACCCAAAAATATGCTTAGAAAAGGGAACTTTGTTTCTTTTTAAGAAAAACTGAATATGTCTATCTCCTGTTTGGTGGACGTTGGCTGCTGGAGTCAGGTGGTATGTCCTGTATCCCTGAGAAGCCTGAGATTGATAACTCCCAGAGTTTCTCACAGAAAGGATTCAACAGGGTCTTCTGGGGGAAAAAGAAAAAAAAAAAAAAAAAAAAAGAAAAAAAAAAAAAGAGAGAGAGAGAAGAAAAAAATGCTGCTTTGAGTGATCTGTAATGTTTTCTTTGTCCTTTCATAGTAAGCCAGCAAAGTTCCTTTCTGAATGCTTATTATTTTGGAGCTTTTGGAGGTTTATGTTACATAAATATATATGTTGGAACTAAGTTTTTATGTGAGTATAATTCTGAAATAAACAAGATAATATTAAGATATTTAAAAGCTACGTAGGCCCAACTGTGGGAGAGGAAAGAAAGCCTTTGATAGAGTAAATAATATTTTTCTAAAAAGCAGTTTAACAAAGACTGAATTACTCCCTCCCCCCAATCACCTAAGTAATTGGAATACCCATGAGTATTTATGAAGCCCAGGGACATGTTGGCTGTAAGGCCCTCGTGTTCCTCCCCCTCGAGGCAGGACCATCACCCGGACAAGCCAGCTGCAGCTCTGCCCTTGCCCATCCCCACTGCTTCTGGTCCCTACTCACACCAGGGCTTATTCTGCACCGCAAACCCACCTTGGCACCTGGGGAACGTCATGAGGTTTCTGTTGGCCCAAACATCAAGAGGATAAAGGTCTTTCCAGCTAGAGTGACTGTCATCAGCCGTATCAGCACTCCCCTTAATTTACTATCAGTTGCGTATTTGCCAGTGGGACCTCTTTGGCAACGAGCAGGTCAACAGATGAAACTGTTGAACAATACAGACCACTGAAATTTATCTTTACATTGAAGTATGAATAAATTTTTCATTTTATTTTTAATTATTTTCAAGATACCAATGTTACTGTGTAATTCACCTAAATAGCAGAGGATTGTTATGAGAACACGTGGCGTAATTAAGCATATCATTTTAAGACTAATTTGAAAAGTAGCTTCACAAAACGTAATCTAGAAAACAGGTAAGAATCACTGTGGTTCGGTGATTTCCAGCTGATCAGATGCATACAGTATCTGTATCTCCGCTAACTTTGATTATTCTTGTAGGCAGCATCAGCAATAGGAAAAATGGGAGAATGAGGAGACTAGGAGAAAAGATATAGCTTCTGAAAAGCAATTTACATTTCTCAGTTCAGGGAAACAAAATCTGGGCTTTTTAAAGGACTAATGAAGTGTTTAGAAGGGGAGGAATGAGATTCATAAGTTTAATTCGTGCTGTTACAGCAGGCATCCACAGTTCAATTCTGCATTCATTGCTTTTAGATGAGTTCTGTATTAAATCCCAGTGAATTTATTCAGAAATGTAGATAAGATTTTTTTTGTCTTTTTTAAAAGCTTCTAGTTATTGGCAGTTTGTTAGCTTGGATAGAATTATCTCATTGAGATCAGACCTGTTGCTAGAAAACTGGAGCAGTGCAGATTTTTATAAGTAGATCTGTCATACTTTCTGCTAGAGTAACTACTGTTTGTAGATAATGTTCAGCTTTTCAGACGCTCTGGTTAGGCTGAAATGGTATTTGATACCCTTTTTTACCAGAAAAATAACAAAGTTTGAGTAAACCAGCACAAAATCCTCAAAACTTCAAGGAACGTCTTCTGTGGAGTTGCTTTTGACAACAGCTACTTAATCTTTAATATCCTTCCCTGTTAGGTTTAACATCTGCTTTTCGTAAAACCAGGTAACACTTCCCCTTATCAGCTTTCCTCTCATTTTTTTCTCTTTGTATTATACTGTTTTCTACAGCTTTACATAAACATGTCTTCTGGCTGCATTTTATGTGAATTGAGTGCATTTTACAGTGGTTTGTAGCACTAATTTGGACTATAAATTTCTGTTGGTAAGCATTTCTCTCAGCAAATTTTAATTTCTTCTGCTATATTATTTGCTTAAATATTGTAGTGAATAGATTTAGTATCAAAAGGAGTGATTTTCCGTGCTAATATTAAGGAAATAATAATTTAGGTAAATCAGAATACTGATTTTGAATAATTGGTACTTCTGGCTTAGTGAGACACGATATTTATTATTCTAAGAATTTTAGTATATGCTGTTATATCTCAATGTTAATTTGCCCTATGTCATTAACTGATGTCTTTTTTTGTGTGGTGTATGCATATAGACATAACATGCACATACATAAAAAGGTGAAATAATAGTTTAAATTATCCAGAGACACTCAAAAGAAGTCGTTTGGGGGAAAAAAAAAAAAAAAGAGGATCGTCCTCGTGTGAGAGATAAGCAAACTTGGAAAGTAATTTATTTCCTTTAAAATAAAACTTAAACTTTTTTTTTTTTTTTTGTAAATTGCATGCTTTATCAGTGTTCTGAAACCATTACTGTGCATCTCTTATTACACAGATCTTTATAGTAAAGATAGGATTCATCTGGTGTTTCTCAGTTGTCAATGGGAAGATGCAGGCATCTCCAGAATGCAATTCCTCTCCCACATTGATCTTGGATACTTATCTTAGAAGGGGATATATTACCCTCTGAAGTTGGCTGTGTATGTAATACTGTTTTTATATAGAGAACAGACTGTTAACTTCATTAAAATTAGGAGTTTGGGAAAAAAAAAAGGTCAGGACAAGCGAGATGGTTTTGAACCATTTTCTACTTTTTCTATTTGTTACTGGAAGAGTAATGTCTGTCAATAATACTCATTTAACTGGTTTGTGCAACTTCTCTATATTGACTCCTGCGTCACCTCTTTTTTTCAAAAATCTTAGTCCATCTTACTGTGTTTTTGTGGGTTTTTTTAATTTGTTTTTACTGTTTTTTCTATTTTGGACAAGCTTGTGCTCTCGTTGCCTTCCATGTTGCCTGTACTAACTGAACTACTGAAAATCTCTGCCTCTGTTAGACTATTTTGCCCAACACAGGATCAACTATGGAAATACAGGGATGCTTCAGCATGGCGTCAAACTAGCGTCTTGCCTATGTTTACTCATTACAGTAGCTTTTATCCAAATACTTTATAATTCTACTGTCTTTGCTATGTCCTCTCTTTGGCAAGAGCTTTACCAGTTTAACATGTTTACATGTGTAGTTTTCCACAGATCGGACAGTATTCATTTTCTGTCCAAAGTGAAATGAGTATCGTGGTGCTCTGTTATAGTTAGCATTTCACCACAGTAATGTGGACGTTTTAGTGGTGTGGAAATTAATTCCCACTGGAGAATATATAGCTTTATTCAGGACTTAATACTTACAGTCTGAGTTTCATCTTCAGCCATGTGAAGTTAATGGCTTGACTCTGTGTTACACAACACCTTTTTGTATAGTGATAATTAATCAATGCCATGCATTAAAGCTGAAAACTTTTGGATAAAAAATAACAGCAAGGTTTCAACCATTTCTACTAATAGAAAACGTGCCATTTGGGGTTATGCTGACCAGATTTCAGCTTGTTTTACATCTTGCATAATAACCTTCTTGCTACATTTCAGTTATATAGTCTGCTGTTCTCTAATTCTTCCTCTAAGCTGTTTTGTTGCTTGGCACAGTTGAGCAGCTGCTGTGTTCCCTCCTCCAGGTGATTTCGCTTCAAATGTCTGGAAAAAAAAAATATTCCTCTTAGAAACAGGTGACACCACAGTAACATGTAAGAAGTATTTAAATATCTCATGGTTCACTTTTTCTGCCTGAAAGACTGTTGATATTTTGGCTTTACTACATTAGAAAATAGAGGGAGCATTTTTCATGTTAGGAAAATAATTTAATTGCTTTATAGGCTGCCTAGCTATATAGCTATCAAAGAGCAGCCAAAGACTGTTGAGAGACAGGATTTGTGGGTGTGACTGCACTCAGGGGAGTGAAAGGACTTGAAGGATCTGCCTCAAAATGGTGAATCCTGTGAGAACTGAGGCATCAAATAACCTTTCCAACAAGAACCTAAAGCAACACATTAGTATCTACAACAGGTGATGCCAATGAGTTTGAAAAGCTCAGATTAAATGAATGCAGGTGTTGGTGTTAGAAAATCAGGTCTCTAAAGAATGGTGCTAGTTACTGTCAAGGGATTGTTCTTGCCAAAAGAAGTTTGGAGGTAACTGAAATTGCAGTGCAACTCAGCTTTGTGTTAACTCCAGGTAAGGTTGTAAAATAGCAGTGCACATGATGTAGTTCTGAATGTGAGTCAGCCATGGGCAGGAATACTCTTATGTTGCATTTGTTTGGAAAATTTACATACCTCATCTGATTCAAGCGCAAGCTCGCCATGTTTGTTAAAGATCTAATACAGAGTTTTAAAATCAGAAGAACTAGAACCTGAGAATAAACAATTCAAAATAGATTTTTTTTTTTTTTTTTACAAGAAGTTCCTTTGCATGGTAAGGAAGAACTTTTTCAAATAAACCCATAAATAGAGCCTTGGACTGTATGTAGAGGACACTATTTAAGTCCTTTTAAAGGATATTAACTTTGTAGATAATCTTATTAAAAAAGAAAGGAAGAAACAGTGTTCTTGCACAAGTAGGAACTTTTGTTCATTGTGTTTGGGTGTAACCCAGCTGGACAAGAGGGACAGAGAACCTTTGGCCGTTTATAAAAGGATGTGGCTTTAGGAAGGGGTGACTCAATTTCTGTGGGCAGAATGGACGTGATGACTCCACGTGGGGTGACGCCGTCCAGTGCTCCTAGCCTTTTCTGGGTGACAGATGAAAGAAAGAAAGAGCTTGTAACTGACGTTATCCATGGGAGGCTGCATGCATCCTCTGCCATTATGTATGTCTATAATCCTGAGCTGTTTATAAGATAAGAGCTAATTCAGCTGCTCCTGAAGAGTCATTGTTATTTCAGAGGATAAATAATGCTGTCATATTATCGTCACTTCACTGAGTATTATGAGACTGCTAACATTGATTTCCTCTCTATTTGGTTTGTTTAAAGAAAGCTATAAACCTTGCTTGTAAATTGTATTTTGCACAACTGCTTTTATACTACATTTCTGTGAGCCATATAGTTGTTGACAGAGTTCTTGATTATGTTTGACTTTTATTTTTGCTTCTAGTGTTCTATGAACTTTGGGTTGATTTCATGATTATAAGGTGTCTGATTACTGATAAGTTCCTAACTATCAAAAGGACTGGAATAAAGCACTCTCGCTTTTCTTCTTCCTCTCCTCTCCCTTTAGTTGTGTAGAAGAAAGCCAAAGACACCAATATTAACGTACACAATGTTTGTCATAATCGGGTTATGCTGTTGCTAAGAGTGCTTTAACTTGTTGAACATGTGTGATACAATGCACTTAAAAAGCTGTCTGTGCTCAGTCTGAATAAATTGTTGGAACAATTGGACACTTCTCAAACTTGATGAACTATATATTATTTTTTCAAATACATTAGTTAATCCTTAAGATTTTAGTTTCATGATGTGATACGTGAAAAATCAACTAAATGAAGAAATGTTTTTGTGATGGCATGGTTGGCCATGCCGGCCAGGAACAGCACTGGACCATCAACTTGAGAAGGGCTCATTCTGCACTGAAGCTGAACGTGCTCCCCCTTTCCCTTCTCCCAGTCTCTGATCCCCAGGCAGCATAGGTGCACCAACTTCCAGTAATATTTTGCCTGTCCCCACTAGTTCTTAGGAACTGGGAGATTCTAAGAAATTTTTGAAAATTGAGGGTTTTTTGTGAGTTTCCTGACCTCATGTTAACATTTTCCGGCATCCCAAAATAAGGTTAAATTCTGTGAATATTTTGTCCCCCCACTAACTAAATCCATGCTGCTTTTCCAATAAATTAATTTTAAAAACTATGTTGTTTTTTGCCAAAGGGGAATTTTGTGTTATGCCAATTAAAAACAATAAACCTTCACTTTTCCCTGCCATTTAATGTAGGGGTAGGGATCCCAGTGTCACTACCCCATTATCCATGACTACTGTTACCTGTGGGTCTTCATGGATGGCCACCCAGTTTATGTGAGGAATTGCACTAAGCATAAGAAGTTAGAGCTTCAAAATTCATTTACTGTGACAAAAGAATTTTGCTCCCAAATACATGAGCATCTCTTGGCTGGAACCCACTTCATTTCTGCAGAGATCATACTCCCCTGACTCAACTGAGAGGACGGTGGTAGCTGTGCCCCAGCAGAAGCTCATTAGGAAAGGGCTGTCGTCATTTCAGAGGGTTTCAAGTGGAGGAAAATGGAAGGGACAGGCATTCAGGGAAACGAAAGGCAAGGCTAAAACACAACTGGCCATCTTAAAACTGTAGTTGCATAGGCATAGCTAACATTGAGATTTCAAAAGGATGCCCCATGGCAGAGTGTTGTTTTATGACTTTAGGAATTGCTGTTTAGAAGTAAAATAGTGCAGTTAAGAAAACTATTTACAAGTTAGAGAAGCAGACTTTTCCAGTAGGTTACTTCACTTCTCTGATATCCACATAAAGTTTGTCAGAGCTCTTTTGCTGTCCCTTAAAGTTCCACAGATCCCTGAGCATCTGGGGAAACCATTATCTTGTGGTGTACCATGATGAGTGATAAACCAGCGTTATCTTTTCAGTGAATCTATGGGGCTTGTCCTCTACTTATAGAGTATATGGATAAATTAAAAGTCGTAATCCAGGAAAAGAACAGGTGAGGTTAATTTAAGAGATCTGTGACATTGTGGGAATAGACCAGCAAGTCAGTTTAGTACCTAGTTGGTATGCTCTTACATATATTGGAGTTATAAAGAATATACATATATAAAATAATATATATTATTTTTATATATGTATATTCTTTATATACAATCTATTTTATATATTATAAACATATATACTATTATATATGGTATATATGCAATATATATTATAAATAATATATAATAAAGACATAACAGCAGAAAACTGGAATAATGGGGGGTGGGGGGGGTGGAGGTGGAAGGACATTGCAAAGAGAGAAACAAAAAGTGCATATGTACTTTGAAATAAATTAACCTTTGTTTGGAAGTCGGACAGTTTCTGCCGTTCAAGGCTTTCTGTTACTTGTCTCTGAGGGTGGGAGTGCCTCGTTGGAAATCTCGTCCTCAGAAAGTAGGTCAAGCAGCTTCTGTCACCGTGGTGTTTCATTTATGAGGGAAAGGGCAAAATGAAAATTATTTACTAGCAATGCTTGAGAACTTTCCCCATCTACTCCTTGATGGAGTGCAGACGACAGTAAGTGGTGTGTTAAGGTACAAGTTAAATTAGCAGTATTAATTAGCTGTCTGAGCACTCTGTTTATTGTTTTTCGGGCTGTGAGTCTTTTCTAGACACATCTTGTGGGTCATACAGAACACAATCAAAGCAGTTGACTATGCATATTTACTTATCTCTGTTTTATAATCTACTTGTTCCAATGCGCAGACTGCTCTGATTAACTCTGCTTAGTTAATCTGGCCCAGAGTGGTGGTGTTTTTATCAATTTTTTTGTGCTTCACCATGGATTCCAGGTAATTTGAACAGTAAAAAGTATGTGGAGTAATATTGAGAGGTACAGGAGTGATTTTCAGGACTAAATGGGAGAAACTGGCTGTGTGTCAAATTTACAATCTGTAAATTTGTCAAATATAGATCAAGTGGAATGTGGAGATGTTTTTGAATTATGCAGCTATTCAGCTTTTTCTTTAGTAAAAATCTGTAAATATGTTCCTTATGATTTGGTTTTCAGACCATGCCTACTCTGATTTAGGATAGTGATCTTTTGCTATGGTCAGGAGAGCAATGATTAACCTTAGGTAAGGTCTTTTGGACTGTTGGTCGGTTGAAAATCGGTTTGGATGTGTCCTTTATTTCTGGAAATGAACTGTTCTCATATTACTTGCAGAAGGAAATACAGCAACGTGTAGTGGAAGGTATGATACGATATATCTAGCATTTACTTGTGTCCGCATGCACTAAAATCTCTGCCTGTCCCAGCACTAGCAAAACAAAACTTCTTGGTTTCACTGTGCATCTGCTATGAAGCTGACATGGTCGTTTTTCCTTAGCCCACCATCTCCTTGCTTTTCTTCCGAGGTCAGGATTAGCTGTCTGCAGGCGTGCCTGCCCAAAATCTGTCCCCAGGCTGCCGTGCAGTGGCAGGTACAGCTGTGCCACCCAGCAGGCATAGCAGGACATGGAGAACAAGTCCTGAGCCCAGCAATGCCAGTGTAGCTGAATGCAGTGCTCCAACAAAAGAGGTTAAAGGGTGCTTTGAAGGCATGATTTGTATCCTGGCTTTCTGCACCAGGTGCCTGGGCTAGTTTCCCAGGCAGGTGTAGTGCAGAGGGGATGTTGTCCAGGCTTGGCACTGCTTTGCAGTGCGGCTCCCGTCCCCCTGTTTGCTAGCAGCCCCTGAGGGCTTGTCGCTCGCTCCTCAGTTCATTCAGAGTCCTACATTTTTGGTGGGAAAGGGGCAAAATTTTCAGTGGTACCAGTGGATAGTTACTTTAAATATGCTTTGTCGATTCTGATTGGGCTTGGTTTGTTTGCTATTTTTATTTAGCGATTTGGAAAAATAGTGATTGAATTAATGTCCAAATGAGGTTTACAGTGGGCTTGAATAAAACACAAAGTTACCCATTTTTTTGGTTTTGGTTTTGTTGTTGCTTTGTTTGCTTTGTTGTTTTGTTTTGGTTTTTGTTTGTTTGTGTGGTGGTTGTTGTTTTTTTGTTGTTTTTTGTTTGTTTGTTTGTTTGTTTTTTATGGACCTATTCAGTATATACTTAGTTCTGTAGGACTGCATGAATTAAATCTAATTACTTATGTCTCTCCTTTATCTGTTTCTCTGCTTTTATACAGGCTGTTTTGGTCACTACTGCACTTGTTTCTACTTGCCTGTGAAAGAGATTGCAGGATGTGTTATTTCCCCTGCTTTACTGATGGATTTATTTATGGATTCAAAGTGATTATTGCTTTCTTTGTTGCCACCAGTTGCTTCTCAAAGTGTTTTTTTGCTTTTATTGAGGTGCTGGTACTGTTCTGGGGTGGGGTTTTTGTTTTGTTTTTCTCTCATTGTCATTATCCTTGAAAAAGAATAACGAAGACCAACCCTCGTTAAATGGAAGAGTAACTTTTACACAAGACCAAATGGTATAAACTATGTATAAATGTAGTCGAGGAGTTAGAAGGGAAACTCTTATAGGGCTGTTGGACTGTGCAACTCTGAAATATAAATAATGAGTTTGATAAATATATTAAATGGATCATATTACCCTTTGCTGTTGAGCACCTTGGTAGCTGAAGCTCAACTTGAATCCATACATACGCATCCATATATATCCATACATATACAACCAGTGGTTCACAGGCTGGCTTTTAGAAGTGTAACTGCTTCAGGAATTTATCAGACATCAGTGAGACATGGCGGCATAGCGATATAACAGGACTGATTTATTGTCAGCTCAATCTAATCATGGCTGAAGAATGGTGTTTATCCATATGGGATCCCCCTTAAAACAAGCAAATACGAACTTCCTAGCTGCAGCTTTTTTATTTTTACAGAGCAGCTACTGGCATCAGGAAGAGCAGAACCGATAGCGTGGTACCTCGAACCAAGTCTTTTTCTACAGGCTATCAGTGCTCAGTAATCTAATTTGTTGTGTTGATGATAACTGATAGAGTTAAGCACTACGGGGTAGGGCCAGAAAGGAGGTTATAAACAGAGGTCTCGCAGCACTGGGGAAATATATTGAAATCATCCTCCTGAACAGTGTGCATTGCAACTGCCGGAGTCACGGGAATGGCTGGGAATGTTTCAGCACCTCAGAGGTACGTTACAAGAGTCTTAGCACAAAAAGATGAACAAATCTAGATGTTTAAATCAAGATGTTAAAATATATTTTTTAAAACATGCCTCTTATTGCAGCTTTGAACCACTCTTGCATCTAACAAAAACCTTCTTGGGTTGACAAGCATCCCCTTCTTGCTCATGCCTGTCCTTTCTTGTGCAGACAGTTCGCTTCTCCTGAGCTATTCCTGCATTTAATCGTTCAGCTGAACACATGAAGAAGTTGTTCTCTTTCTCTTCATTTTTTGACTGTGTCTTGTCTTTAAGTCCTCCCTTCCTCCTCCCATTATTTTCTCAGACTCTGGAACATTTAAAACTCATTTTTATCCTGAAGTCTGTTCTCCCACTCAGAGATTTGTCAGC
This sequence comes from Falco punctatus, assembly GCF_963210335.1. NCBI lineage: Eukaryota > Metazoa > Chordata > Aves > Falconiformes > Falconidae > Falco > Falco punctatus. The sequence goes on from NC_137584.1 coordinate 84,564,793, forward strand.
TTTCTGAACTCCAGCCACTCCTACAGCCACGGCAAAAGATGATTCCTCTGTAGCATGAGACTGCCAGCTGAATGCAATCCATAGACACAATTCATTAATTTACTCATTAGCTTTTCTTTTATGTTGATGGGGCACAAACAAATTATTCCCTCTGACTTTGCTGTGTTCTTTCTCAGATCTGGAGGCTGTACTTAGATGCCCTGAGGTTACTTTATGGCAGCTCTTTCTTTCCCAGCAGGTCAGGCAATGCAGAGCTTACCCTCAGTAAGTTTGCAGACACCACCATGTTGGGCAGGAGTGTTGATCTGCCTGAGGGCAGGAGGCTCTGCAGGGGGAGCTGGGCAGGCTGGACTGATGGGACAAGGCACACTGCATGAGGGTCAACCAGGCTCAGTGCCGGGTCCTGCATGTGGGTCACAGCAACCCCACACAGCGCTACAGGCTGGGGCAGGGGGCTGGGAACTGCCTGGTGGGAAAGGGCCTGGGGGTGCTGGTCAGGAGCCGGCTGAACAGGAGCCAGCAGTGTGCCCAGGTGGCCGAGGCGGCCAACAGCATCCTGGCTTGTAGCAGACACGGCGTGGCCAGCAGGAGCAGGGCAGTGCCCGTCCCCCTGCGCTGGGCACCGGTGAGGCCGCCCCTGGACCCCTGTGTTCAGCTTTGGGCCCCTCACTGCAGGGGGACGTGGAGGGGCTGGAGCGTGTCCAGAGCCGGGCAGGGGGCTGGGGCAGGGGCTGGGGCACCAGCCTTGTGAGGGGCGGCTGAGGGACCTGGGGGGGTTGGCCTGGAGAGGAGGGGGCTCAGGGGGGACCTGATCGCTCTCCGCAGCCACCTGACAGGGGCCGTAGGCAGCGGGGGTCGGTCTCTTCTCCTGGATAATGAGCGACAGGACAACAGGAGATGGCCTCACGTTGCGCCAGGGGAGGTTTAGTTTGGGTATTGGGAAAATTTCTTCACGGGAAGGGTGGTGAAGCGTTGGAGCAGGCTGCCCAGGGAGGTGGTGCAATTGCCGTCCCTGGAGGTGTTTAAAGGACACATGGATGCAGTGCTCAGGGACATGGCTTAGTGGTGAGCTTGGCAATCCTGGGTTAACAGTTGAACCTGATGATCTTAGAGGTCTTTTCCAACCTAAATGCTTGTATGAATCTGTGATTGTTTTTCCTGCCTTCTGCCCGATCCTGGGACAGTGGGTCTGCCCCCCAACTCCAGCTCGGCTAGGTGGGAGAATTGCTGTCCCAAGGACCGGCATGAACTGCCGTCTGGAGCTTTCTTCTCAGGTTCCTGTCCCAACCTTTCATCTCGGCTGCAAAGCTTTAGGCTCCACTGTGCAGATCCAAGTGGTCTGTGCAACCTGTGGCTCAGATGCATGTTACTTGGTACTTTCATCCAGGAGCCCAAAGCCTTGAACCAAGTTTCTTAATCACTGTTTCCCACCACACCTGGTAAAACAAATGAGAATTTTGGTCAGGGACAAGGTAGGGATATTGTGTGCACTAGCAGTGACTGAAACCAGTGAAAGAATTCTCTCGGCTGCAGTGATGGAGGCATTACAGTTTAATGTGCTGAAAATCAAGATCAATATGTTGTTGATCTCTTAGCTTAAAGTTCCTTTTCTCTAAAGTTTTAAAATGTCATTGGTAAGCGTTGAGTAAGGTACGCTAGCACTGCTTTACAGAGCTGTGACATTTTGCATTATGAAATACTTCTTGAAGCACGGGGGTTATTTATTATCTCATGCATCTAGGCTGATAACCAGTGTGGAGGTTGTCATTCAAGATACAGATTAGAGTATGGAACCAAAATTAAGTTGTTTCACATGTATTTGAGCAAGAGGTATAAAATATGCTAACGTTAATTTCTGATCTTGAAATTAATACTTATTTTCAAATAAAATTGGTGTGTTAATGGAAGGTTCATGTTTCAGAATATCTGATCATAATAGGATACAATAAAACTTTTTTCTCATTTGAAAGGTAAATTAATATTTAGGCACACATAGAAGTGATCTTGACCTTTTTTTTATAATCCTGTGCTACAACACAGTCTACAGAAATTTTCCAGACTCTGGAAATGCACTTTTTTTTTTTTTTTTTTTTTTTTTTTTTTGTCTGCAGCTTGACAGAGTGCAATTTTAACGCTGAAATGTTAATAGCATTTTCAGGGAAATAATTCATGTGGTTCTATTGCTTGTGTCACTGTCAAAATGGAAAGGAATTTGCCAGACCTGGGTAGCTGTTAAAAGGCATTGTAAGCTTGAACAACTTCATGAAGGGTGCACAAGTCCTTCATGGCGTAGAACCCTGTCCGCCGGACGAGATTTGAGGGCATCCTTCGGGTTTCGCTTTCTGCCGCGCTTTTTGGTTTTGGTGGCAGTGAATGATGTTGCTGAACTTCCCTCCCAATGCTCGCAGTACTTCCCGTGAAATCATTTTCTCATGCTTGGCCCATTTCAGAGCGTACCTGAGCCGTGAGCGGGCTGAGAGACCTCCCTGACCCTGTTAATGTGCTGTAGAACAACTTGTCTGCTCGGATAGATTTACCTGACATAGTGACATGATTGCGTTGGTTTTAAATTGTGCTTTCCTTTTGTTTTTAATATAGCTTCACATTTTCAGGGCGTAATCTGGCTCTTTCCATATTGTGACTTTCTCTCTGAATTTCAGCGGAACTGCTCGTGTGTTTAAAATAAAACATGTGCCTAAGTGCTCTGGTGGCTGGGGGCCAGAGCACTCAACACGTTGCAGGGCTGAGCCCTAAGTGCGTGCTGCTTTAATGTATAGTCTTCTCCTGCCTGGGATAAATCAGGATTAACTCTATAGGAAGTGTTGCAGTGCTGTAAGGATTTGGAAAATACCTTCCTTTCATGGAGGGTGGCTCAAGCTCCTAGCAAATACAAGTGCAAAAGAAGCAGCACCCGTGGTGTGATGCTTTTTTAGGTGGTCTTCAAACATGTGGCGTTTTGTGGCTAATGAATTGGTCAGTTAATTTGCTCATCACTGTGTTCAAACTTGTTCCTGCTGCTCTTGTCTTTTCACACGTCATTGAAGATGGCGTTAACTTAACCTTCTTTCCCATTATAAGGGCTTTAAACGCCTTCACGCTAATGTAAAATAAATGGAAATTGTGGTTTAATCTGCTCATAGAGTACATTATTGCTGCTGAGGAAGCAGAGGCAGGCAGGTAGGAGATCTCCATTGTCTTTTTTTTTATTCTCATCAGACCACAGAGGCATTCCAGGGTCCTTGTTAGCGAAGCAGTTTATGTGGGTTTTTTTCCATGGTTATAGTGACATAAAGTGTGATATAGTTCAGACATGCATTTTGACAGTTCTTATTTAGTAAATAAGACTTCAACATGTAATTGGATGTGTATTCTATTTTTCTATCAATTTCTGTGACAGAACTTCTTCCTTTTGGAGATAATTGAAATACACTTTTTAAAAATTGTTTTCATTTGAATTAAGATCTGGGTTATTTTGCTTTGGATAAGGTACCGAGAGACAGAAAAGTGAAGTTAACTAGTGTATGGTTAATTTTTTTTCATTGATTGCTGAACTCTGGATGGCTGGTTCTGTTGCTGCGTTGTCTGATGTACTCCTGCTCTCCCCCCCTCCCCCCCCCCCCCCCCCCCTTCCCAAACAGTCAGCTAGTTTTACATAAATTGTTACACACATTTGGTTTCCAGAGGATATTTTTTCCCTTATGCTTGCCAGTGCTGGCCTCTTTCAAGTCTGACTGGGCTGAACAAGTTCGCTCTGGTGCTCAGGAATCTTGGGGCTGGGGGGGGGGCGGGGATCATTTAAAATGCTGCACAAGCAAAATTCAGGAATTGTGTTTACTGGGTCAATAAAGCATGGAAGAGGGGCAAGTGGCTTTCCAGTCCCCTGAGGGGAATCTCTTGGCTTGATGACAGAAGGTGAAATAATGGGTGTAGGATAAAAATAAAATGGAATGTATGGAGCTAGTAAAGCTTACAAATATGAAAGCCAAAACGTGTAAACAAAAGGTCTGGGAGTTGCAGAATGCAGCATGGTAGAGGGCCACAGCTGAACGTCTAGAGTGCTGGGGATTTTCTTAAAAACACCCTCAACCAAACAAAAAAAAATAATCTGCAGTCTCAACTGTTGTGATGGAGAGGTATAAATAATACTGAAAATACAGGAGCAATTCAGAGGGCTTGCAGCGGGTTCTCTGTATAAGAATCACAGATGGGTTTTGTTCTGTGATGGGGGCTGTTTTCCCCCCTTTCACAGTAATAGCTCAGTCCTCAAATGAACTTCCATACAAACCTTTTGCTTTGCTTTCCTAAACTTGCCTTGGCTACTATAGCTGATAGATTGCCCTGCTGGGTGGCTCCGCTGCCTGTGAGCTAGCGTGAAGGGGCTCGACACTGTTTATTCCCCTACGTACTGCAGTTGGTTATTTCTAAGCAAGTTTAATTGTGTGTTTCTAGTGAAAACATATGCTGGCATCTGCTAAGTGCAAAGTGCTTACGGTGAATGAAAATAAACAGAGCATACAGTTTGCCTCTCTTCAGATATTGTAGGTAGTGAAATAAAAACTGTTAAGCCAGGTTTTGTGGGTTTTTTTTCCTATCCCCTGCAACATTATGTACTTGCCAATCGTACTTATTTCTCCAAAGTAATTCTGAAGCCTGTTACTTGTCTTCCCCCCCGCCCCGTTCCTTTTTTCAGCAGAGATCAAATCCTTTCTCTCTACATTTTTTTTTATTTTCACTGATTTAGGGGAAAAAAAAAAAGTCATGTATGTGAACTCCAGTGATCTTGCAGGAAAACTTTTATTGTAGAGTGCCAATAAAAATAAAGGATGATGAAAAGTGGTCCAAAATCTAAAATAGGCAAAAGGTCCCAAAAGGTATTTATTGGACATTATGCTGCTTGATAGATATATGGGACTTCTGTGCTTGCCAAAATCTACAGGTTAGGAGGTAACAGCGAAACACATTCTTGTGTCTAGGGAGATCTTCCTGTATGCTGTTGAGACAATATTTAAATAGTCCTTAAAAGCTATTACACTCAGCATGAAGAGAAGTTGACATAGGAGTATGCAGAAAACAAAAAGAGCTGATATTATGCTCAGACCTTTGCACTTTGAGAGGAAAGAAAAAAAAAAAACCAACCCACACAAAACAAACAAGCAAAACAAAAAAACCCACAAAAATACAGCAAAGGCAACTTTATGGTGGAAAGGGCCTCTGGAGGTACCTTCTTCAGTCCACTGCTTAAATCAGGGCTGACTTCATGGTTTGACTGGGCTGTGTACCCTGAGCCTTGGGCACTAAGATTTTGAAAATGTCCAAGGGTGAGGCCCCCCACCCTCCCTGGCTTCTGGCATTGCCTCTGCTCAGCATCCTGGTCCCAGCCGGGTGTTGCTGGGTTCCTCTGGCTACCAGCACCTCCAGGAGGCAGGCAGATGAGGCATGTCCTACTTGTGGAGGACCACATGAAACCTGTGAGATGGAGAGACAAAGACCTCAGAGCTAAGAGAACAAAAATCCTCCCTTAAGATTTGAAAAGCAAAATAGTCGATTAAATCAGCAGGTTTCTTCCACTTCTGGTAGCAAGTGCTGTTGCTTTGATTAAAATCTGGAAGGTATACACTGCTACCTTGGTAGAAAGCAAAGCTCACATATTTCAAAGAGGAAACAAAGTTTCATGTTTAATTGTGATGGAGATTAAGAGCTTTCTAAACAGCAAAATCCTTGCAGAATAGTGATGTAATGTAGTGATGTGGAATAGTGTGCAAAGTGATGTCTTTCAAGGTAGCAATGAAGTGTGACTACGTAGAGCATAGCTCTGTCTTCACTAGTAGTATGTGTTTGCTAAGTGGGTTTATCGCTGCCCGTAGTCAAAAGCCGCTCTGTGTTGCAAGCCATTGTAACTCACTCTGGTACTGTGGTACTAACATATTTTTAATTTTTTTTTTTTTTACTGAACTACCCTCGAACACCCTACAAGGTATTTCAGGATACATGGTACTGCAATAGTGATTTTAGATAATATAAGGAAATAATCACCTTTTTCTTGTTGTATTGATGTTTATGATTTGAAAAGTTAAGATTTATTACCATTAAAGGGTATGCTTTTGAGAGAGTAAGCCGATGTTTGTGGATGTAAGTAATCCTACACAAGACTGATTGGGAGGATTGCCAATTGCCTTCTTTTTATGGAGCATAATGACAGGCTTCAGATGTGTTTTCCACTGAGCTCCCTCTGAAGGAGCTCAGCAACCACGGAATTATGATGTCAGAAAGCAGTTTGTGCTTCCGCTCGATTAGCTTGTGTCACTTCTGTCTCTTTTCTGAATTTGCTTTAAAATCCAGCTAAATCCTTCCATTGCTCCATACATGCCTCAACCTGTGCTGCCAGATCGGAGGGGACGATGCTTATGAAAGCATCTTGCTGAATCATCTGGAGCATCTCTGGGGTTTCTCTGGCCATAGCAGGACAGCGTGCTGAGCCCAGGGAGGATGGGGCTGATGGCAGGGAAAGGGCTGTCCCTCGGAGGGAAGAGGGCTGCCCCCAGGGGACATCCTTCCTTGGTGACCACTGGGCAAAGCCTCTAGTCCGGTAGGAGCAGATTATCATACTGTGTGGCCATCTAAATGCATGGTCATAGCCAGGGTCCCCTTGTGCCTGTCCTGGAAAGATAGCCCCGAGGCTGCTTGTGACGCTGGGTGCTTTGGGAAGGATATTTGGCTAACTCTTCCCAGCAAATTGCATCATGAACTGTCTCCTGTGCTTAGAATAACTTATTTGGAAATGGTCTGTGCAAATGCTCCTTGATAGCCACCCAGATGTGATGGCGAGGAGGTACCTCAGTGAAGCTGGAGAGCCTGACCAAATGCAAACCTTTGAGAAGTAGTTCTGTATTTGTTCAAGTCCTTGTGCTGCAGTTATTTTACAGGGCTTTAAGGTTTTTTTTTTCCTTTTGTTCAATAAAATAGCACTAAAATCTAAACCAAAAGTAAGCCCAACCAAAGGAGAAAATAAAATCTATAATTATAACATTGTTCTAGGCAGCACAAAAAGGACAGACAGCATTAAGTAGTGGCATTGAAAGTTTCCTTTGTTTTCTGCAGGATTGTGTGGTTTTATATCTTCCATTGCACGCACTTATGAGAATAACAGGCGTACAAGGTTTCTAACAATGTATCAGCAGCTTGTTCTGATTTCTGTATACTGAGGATGTGTCCTCTACCAGGTGTTGAGGAGGGAGGGGAGAGAAAGTAATTTTAATAATCTGTGTAATATCTCTCATAATAAATCACTTTGAAGACAGGCAAAATCTCTAATACAGAGAAATATCTCTAATACCAGTTAGAGTCTAACAACATCTAGAATTAAACTATTTTATCCTTTGATAAGTTCCCTGTAATTGTTCACAAAGTGCTGTATCCTAGTTTGTCATTTTCTGCTGCAGAAGAATAAGTATTGATGAAGTGGTGAATGCTTATAAAGCCTTTTCATGGCATGCTATCTTTAATGAGAATCTTGCAGTCTGCAGCTCCGATCAGGATAATATATTGCCTGTGACTAAGCATTATGGAAACTTTCAGGCTTGCTTAGGATCAAAGAGTTCAAAACTTCTAGCTCTGTGCATAATTGTTACCTTAATTGATTATAGACATGTGTACACATTCACATTACATAGAGCTGAGTTCATAGATCTCACTTAAATGAGGTACTGAGCAGGAACTTGGGCATCCAGCACAAAAACGTCTTAATTCCGTGGTGGAGGATTGCTCAGAAACGGAGAGCTGGTGCAGTAGTTGTCTGGAAGGAGGCATGGCAGGACTCCAGTCTCCTGCCTGAACTTTCCATCGCTGTCAAGCAATGCAGAACATGGCCCAGGTCTCTTACAAGTCAGTGTTACAGCAGAGAGGCTGTATAGGAAATACTTGATACCTGGGAACTAATTACAGAGCAATTCTGCAGCCTGTTCTGGAAAACACCGAGAAGGAGAAGTGTCCGTATGATTAGGGTACACATGAAAAAGAGTGAGGAGGAAAGAATATTCAGCTCTGTGAAACTCCTGCAGGTGACAAGTCCCTGTCCTTCCGTACTGATTTGGATATAAAACAACAGTCCGTAACAATAATTCTCAAAAGCAAAGTTGGAGGAACTCAGTCGACCATTTCTACAATAGAGCAAGGGAAACTACGAGGGAGATGCAAAAATGCTGTACCAGGACAGAGAAGAAGTCTGGATACAAACCCTGGCTTAAAATTTGTCCTACCCTGAGATGCATGGGGCCAGCCATGGTTTGGTTTTCACCTCCTGGGGCTCTGCAGCCCCTGCCTCGGGCAGCCACACACTGCCCTGGGGCACCCACTGCCTCTCCCCCAAAGCCCTGGGAGATGCCTTCCTCAGGCACAGCTGCTTGGTGCCATATGCTGAAGGTATCCAGGAGAGGGCAAGGGAGCTACAACGAATTAAGTCAATCTCAGACGGAGGCATGGAGCCTGCTATCACATTCTTGTAGCAAAAACCAGTAGCTCCTTTGGCCTTCCTACCGCCGAAGGGTTGGGCTGATGAGTACAAATGATGCTCTCTCTCACCTTTTCCTGATCCCTCACCTCTGCTGCAGTCCTGTTCATCTGTCAAAGGTAATCCTGCAACCACACACTACAAAATCAACCCCCAAATTATCTTTTAACTCCTCTTCAGTCTCCCTGGTCCAGCTTTTTTATAAGATGTATGAAAGCAAATGGTCTCTTCCATGCCAGTTTTTCCTTTCCCTCCTGCTGTGTTTGCTTGTGTGTGTGTGTGTAACTTCTCTCCCAAGCCTAGCTCTGATCTTCAGCAGGCTCCCTCTGGAATCCCAGAGATGAAAAGCATATGCCAGGCAGCCAAGCACCACCTTTCCTTTCAGAAATTATTTCCTTTGAAAAGGGGCAGTGGCTTTTCTCCTATTGCCTGTGTATCAGCTCTAACACCACATCCTTCTCGAGGCCTTTGCCTTTCTTGTCATTGAGGTTATTAATTGATTTCTGGTGTCTATTCTGTTAATCCAGGCACCTTGTCAGTGTTGTGGTGGCACCTGGGCACTTCTCTCCAGGCTGTGACATCCAAGCTGACTTTCAGCTGGATGCCATCCCTAACTTTCATCTTCCTCTCTGGATGCTTGAAGAGCTATGCCATACAGGACAGATATTTTTATTGTAATATAAGTATAGAAGGGAGTACCCTTCTGTAGGATAGATCTAGAATAAGATTTGTGGCAATTTATTCAGACATCCAGACACACACTGGTCCTGGATGTATCTTGAAATAGTTTTGAGTTAGTTTTAAAAATAAAAGCTTATTTTGTTTTTCATTTGAAGCATTGCCTATTTTTATTCCTTTCTAGGCAATAAAGCACTAGATTTTGAGTTGACTTTATCATCATATCAGTATTTTACTGGTGTTTATTTGGTTCTTACTAATTACATACAGTTTGGTTTGCTAGCGTAACAAGCTCTGAAAGTACTATTCAATAGATGATCAGTAAGATTTGCCCTTACAATTACTCATCTTGACCATGTTTACAAATCTTGTGTAATAAAGTGGCTGCAGTAACAGGGAACCCCGGTCAGCAGCTCAGGGAATACTTTCTGATCCTGCAAAGCTGGTGGCTTCAATACTATTTTCTGTATTGCACTGATAAAATGTGTCAAGATTCTCTCTACGAAAAGAAAAATATGTTGACTTGTCATGTGGCAAAGATAATCCCAGAAATACCTAAGCATATTCATCTTTTGTCTTTGAGATTGCTCCCTATCCTCCTCAGTGTGGCTGTCAGGAGAAATAATTCACCAAAATTTTCACATTAGGCAATGACAATGACTTACAGCATTGGACTGTTCAAAGTATTAATCTCCAATCCCAAAATGAGTGCACAGACGAGTCAATAAACTGCTGGATCATATTAATAATTTATTGTAGGGATAATTATGCAGGAAATAAAAGGGACAGAGAAGTCCATCATCTACTTGCATCATTTCTGAACACTGAGACATGTATTGTATGCCTGATGTAGGTTTGTAATGCTGCTTAAGAAACATTGGCCTGTAACTATGCAGAACACCTTAGAGAACTATTAACACAGCTCATAAAATACTGAGAGACTAGTTACTTATTAAAGGTATGAACATCAGGGAGAAATAGTGCAGCTTTAAAAGTTTTAGCTGGGATGAACAGTAAACTTTTAATAATAATAATAAAAATAATTAATTTAGTGTTAACAATCAGCCTTGTTAATATCATTTATGCTTTTTCACCAGTGTAATTCTCATGCCTAAATATGACTTCTGAAGGATCAGAATAACAAGCCCAGAACAAGATCCTGGTTTTTGGAAAGGTGGGATAGCTCTCTATTAGCTTCCACCAATCCAGGCTTCATTCTGGCATCTTCCTGGACACTGAAAAAACGGTGCATTAATCAATAAAAAGTCCTGTTGCACATATAAAATATCCTTATTTGCATTCTAAATGAATATGAGGATCATTCATAGATAGAAGCCAGGAGGGAGTATTGAAATCATACAAATTCTCAGGCTGTAGCAATATCCTCATTTCATTTCAGCTGAACCAGAGGTACTTTCCCCACCCTCACTGGAAAACATTTTAGACACCACTCACACACACACAGGGCCAATTCTGATTTTTAAACTTGGTCACCACTCACTCACACACAGGGCCAATTTTGATTTTTAAACTTGGTGGTGGTGAATGTATATTAATTTTATTGAAGCATCATATTGCCCAACTGGTTTGAAGACAAACCACCTTGCACATCGTGTCTACGTTAAATGCTGTTACTGAGATGACAAGACTGGTGGGTTTTTTTGGTGAGGGTTGTTTTTGTGGTTTTTTTTGGTTGTGTGTGTTGGTGGTTTTTGTTTTGGTGGGTTTTTTTTTGGTTTTTTTTTTTTTTTTTTTTTATAAGAACAAACAGTACAAACTAATCACTCTCTTAATCTTATTTCTTACTGAACTTGGAAGATTGGGTTGACTGAGACAGGTGGGAATGGTCTAGTTGACTACATAATTTTAGATGCTTGGTCTCTTTTGATTGCCTATACAGTGAGAATAATTTATCTAGAGAAATTACCCATGCTTACCAAAATTAAGCTGATGTGGCAAGTCCCAGTCAATGAATCTGATCTCTCTCATTTCAGGCCAGAAAAGCAGGTAGGTTAGTATCACTCATTTTTCATATCAATTATAGCTCATGTTTCCCAGTGGTCTGTGTCATATTTTAAAACCAGTCACTGGAAGCAACATGCCCTCATTTCTTCAAGCCTTGCTGAAGCCCTGAGACCAAACTTATGTTCTTGTTGTGTGGAACTGAACTTTTTCCAACAACGGGAGCCAACAGGCTCTGCAGGCACATTTTACTTCCAAGATCTCACTGGAGACCTGGTAATGAATTACTGGGGCGACTCTCCATCCTGCGGGCAAAGGAGAGCAAGGATGCATGATTACCTTCTCCCATTCCCCCGATCACACACATGCTCCTTTTCTTCAGGCTCCCTTACCCTCTCCCGGGTACCTTCAACACTTCCCAGCAAGAAGCTGTGCCGTGTGTGGCTCCTGAGGCTGGTGGCTGCAGAGTCTGGGGAGGTGAAGTGCTCATCGCTGGCCTGTAAATTGTGATTGGTCCTGTGCATCTCAGGATGCTGAAGGATGAATTCTAACCCGGAGTTTGTATCCAGACTTTGTCTCTGTCCTGGGACAGTGATTTTGCATCTTCCTTGTAATGTTCCTTACACCATACTAGGAATTCTCTATTCGTTTCCTCAGAATTTTCTTTGCAGAATTAATGCATATGAAGTGTCATTAAATATGTAAAGTAGTACACAACAAAGCTTTTTGTTACTTCCATTGCGTGCCATCGCCAGCCTGTTAATAGGTAATTTAAGCTATTTTCATTTGAGTGTATTTTATTTGTTGAAGAAGAAAGTTCATTGTATCTCCCCCGAAGAGATTAGGGAATTAGTGTAATTGCCTCTAACTTTTGTTTTAATTTTTGACTTAAAGGAGAAAAGTTTCATTCAGCGTAGAGATATTTTAATGCAGATAAGCAGACTTTTGAAGCACAATACACATTTAAACTGTGATTTAAAAAATAGTTTGCCATTATAAAGAGGGGATCTGATGGAACCATGGAAATATGTGTGTGTGTGGGAAATCCCTCCTGTTTCGTCTAATATAGCTAGACTGACAGATGTACCTGCATTTTATAAGAAATAGTTAGCCACTGTAGAGGGTGTTCCCTTAGACATGTTATAATAAAGCATTCTCTTTGAAGAACGAGAATCAAAGTTGGTTTGAAGCACCGTAGTCTCTGTGCTCAGCGACATAAATGCTGACTTACGCCTCGTTTAGATCAGGCTGAATGGGCTCCTCTTAGCTGGGCAGCGTGGCAGGAGGGGGGGTTTGCTGGGGCGGGGAGGAGTACCTTTGCCTTTTAAAATTCCCCAAACCCAAACTTCTCTTTCAAATGGACATCTCTTTACTCTCAGTGCTCATGGCTGAGTTTTTGTTTACATGGACAGGGCTCACCCCTCTTCGCAGCTCTGAACAAAAGTCTCTCTTAGCCCTTAAAATAATGTTTTCTAAGAACTACTCCCTCTTAGGATGTATTTTGGCGGCTCTTGCTTTGTGTTTGTGGGCAGAGCTGGCAGCACACCCTCTCCTGAAGGAGGGTAGAGGCTGCTGGGGTGGCTGCAGGAGCAAGGTGGCTTGGGCAGGGGCAGGTGGGCAGCAGGGGCCCTGGTGCCTGCAGGTGCCCACTCGCTGTGCTGCTACTCATGCCAGCCGTTGTGTGCCAGCCACTTAGTGATGTCGACATCGACTCTGATTGCTCTCTGGAGACAGGTGCATTCAAACACCAGGAGATAAAGAGCATTTCTAAGGGTATGGGGGGGGGGGGGGATATTTTTTGTTTGTTTGTTTTTTCTCCTTTTTTTCCTAGGAAGCTGAAAAGTGAGTGTGAAGCACTTAGAGTCAAATGCTACTGGATGTAAATCCAAATATATGCAGGACCAGCTTTCGAGCAGATGAGAGCTTCCCTAATACGTTAAGTAGTCCGGGTCATTTTGAGGGAGTGACAGTTCCCTTTGATGTCCTAGGCTCCAAATATTTAAGGACAGTGTTGCAGGAAAGGAATAGAAGGCCAGTAGCGTGCTACTTCGTTCTGAAGCCATAAATGTGGAAAGAAAGCCTTGAAACTAAGATTTAAGAGAGACACACTCGTGCCGCAGGAGAGACATTGAGTCCTAAGAAGCGGAAAATCAGGTAATTCTGTGGTTTGATACTTTCATCTGCATATAATTTTATCCTTTGTGCTAATTCACTCAAGCACGTGTGGGCTTTGGGTTGCTGGGAAGATTTTAATTAGAAACATGCTGAACAGATTAACAGTAGTTGTAAATATATGAAAACTATGTTTTTACAGTGATTTCCAAAGAAGGCAAGATGTTTATTGTTACGGTCCCTCTTCCCTTCCCTTTACAACTGGTGTTTGCTGAAAAGTTAGCGCTGATAGCTAGTGTTTCAAATCTAGCGTTGTGCACTTCATCGCAATGTGTTGTAATCCTGAGAGTACATTATAGTCGATAATTTCATTGTGGGTAATTTAGGAAGACATACGTTGAATGCAGGTGATGATTTCATCTCAGGTCTGACTGTTCCAGGCTGCGTTGCCAGGGAATGGAAGGAATACTACAGTTCCTGCTTTGATACCAAAACTGTAGCAGTTTTCAAATTGTCCATTTCTGTAATGGTATCATAGCTCAAGTCTATCACTCCAGCTGATAAGAGGAAGAATTCAAATTAAAGCATGGTGTGCTCTTTGAAGTAACTGATATTTTATTCCTTTATTTTCTTTAAGAAGCCCTCATTTTGCACATGTTACGACTATTAACACTTCTTTTCACTTCAGGAAAAGTGTTCTGCTAAATTTTTTCCTCCTCTTTAGAAAGACTGAGGAAGTGGCTTAAAATATTTCAGAACTACCAGGTTTTCCAGACCTCTCAGCCTGGCAGTGCAGCTATGCATGCATTCCCAGTGAAATGCTCTTTTCAACAGTGATAGCATAGGGCATGCAAGACATAGAAGTCCTCTTAAACTATCAACATGAGTCTTGCTAGGACTTGGTAATTTTTGTGCTGCCTTGATGGGAAAGAAAAAATTTTCATCTTAGATCACTCACCAGTAGCTCTATAAAAGAAATACAGGGTGACAAGGCTAGCTGAGAGTTAAAGACAACCATGACCATCTCTACTCTGTTTAACACAGTCTTATTTCAGTGGAGTCATACAGGTGTAATTCTGGGGTAGTGGAGAATCTGTCCCCAAGCACATTTGGTTGTTCTGAGCGTACACGTAGCTGTCTTCTGGTTTATTACAAGAAAAGTGTACTGTAACATCTACGCGGTGACGATGCTAATCGGAGACTTTATCAGTACCCTTCAGGGGCTCTGCGTAGCAGTCTGAAATTGTATTTGTCACATGAAAGGCCAAATCTTTATCAGGGCAGGCAACGTATGGGTGCACGTAGGATTATTTCCTACAGATCACAATCACAGAATGGTTAGGGTTGGAAGGGTCATTTAAAAGGTCACCTAGTGCAACCCCCCTGCTATGGGCAGGGACATCCTTCACTAGATCAGGTTGCTCTAAGCTCCATCCAACCTGATCTTGAACACTTCCAGTGATGTCTGATCCAAGAGCCTCTCAGGACAGCAGCTGGTGGAAGGACCCCCTTGCCTGCTAGACATCCTTGGGGTGGGCAGAAAAGGGGGAGTTAAATGTAAAAGGATACAGTGAAATCGAAACACCTCACTGTAGATTGGGTGTTCGTTGTGATCATCAGGCTACGGGCTATTCTGAGGTGCCTCCCTGTTGTTTTGACTTGTAATTTGATTTGGGAGAGTGTCTGAGTAAGAACTCTGTACTGATCCAGCAGACGTCTTCATTCATCATAATAGTACCCAGGAGATGCAGCTGAGTCACCAAGCTGGTTTATTTTTTCTAACTTGCATCTGTGTTTTATTTGATTATAAAGTCCAGATCCTCCTGCTTTCTGTTACAGGGTTTTTATCTTACTCTGCTTACATCAAAATCAATTTGTAATTGTGTTGTACACATGAAAGTAGTTTTAATTTGCTACGTGTTTCCAAGGGTGACTGACATTTAATATTTTGTTCTAAGGGTCTCATTAGTACCGTGTACCTGTAATCTATTCTATGGGTATAATGACAGAGGGTAAGTGAGCTATTGAACAGCATCCATCTGTCCACTTAGTGAATGGCCAGAGGGAAGTACGGAGGAAAAACAGGTGGATGATTGTGAACATTTCTGTATTTTGTAGTTTAGAAAAGTCAAGTAAAATACTGTGGATTTGCTGTGAGCTTCAAGGGGTTTGGCCCTCCATGACCCAGAAGACGTTTCCTAGTAGTAATTCATACACACCAAGCAAAGAGAAAATCATGGCACAATCTATAGAGTCAGAGCTGATTTTCAAGTGTGAGAGCAGTTGCTACACTGTGAAAGGAGCAGTGCCTTCTGTGTCCCTAACCTCAGTATTCAGAGGCAAGTTACTTTAATCTATAACTGTGAGCCTGTCCCTTCTCTGTGTTGTAGTCAAGATGTGTGTGGGTGCCCACCACTTAGGGCCATTGGTCGGCTTTATTTTTGCTGTCCTGTGAGTGACTTGTCTCAGGGGTTTTGAAGATCTGTTTGGTTCTGTAAACCTGGTGTCAACTGAAGTTATGGAAGAAAGATTATTTTTTTTTTCTTCTGTTGTGTGGCCGTTGAAGTAGCTGTCTGCTTTGTCTCTAGACTTTAATGAGCTTGGAGGAAGGGGCTAAGAGGATAACAAGAAATGTCCAGAAGGCAGAGCAAAAGGAGAAGAGGACAGGATAGTACACAGGAGAAGCAGCAAAAGGTGGTCGTGACCAGGAAAAACACAGAATGCAGCAGTAGTAGTGGTGCAATGAGCACAAAGAAAGGTCGACTGAAAGTTAAATTTGTGCGTGCCACCAGAAGTATTCTTAAAAAAAGTTCTCTAAAGTCTTTGAGAAACCTGCCCATCACTCTTCGGCAGGGTCTTTGCCCTTGTTCTCACCCTGCAAAGACACTGTTAGTATTTCCAGTGCACTTTGAATTAATAGAGAAGAAATAGAGCTCTATAGCAGTAATTGGTGAAGAAAAGAAAAATACTAGATTTGGTATTTAAGGAATCGTGGAGGAGTTTGTATTTGTCTCCAATTGGTATGAAACTTCCCTGTATTTGTTAGCTATAAGTAAATGTGGCCACCTTCTCTGCAGCTGATGGAGTGTTTTGACTAAAACATTGAAGCTGATAGGTTGGAAAGATGCTTGATGCTTTAACTTCATTTAATTTGTTCAAGGAATTGCTACCACCTTCTTATATTATGCGTATTTATAGTGTACTGCACAGTGGGATCCCCACTGTTACCTTAGCACATTGTGATAAAAAACAAACAAACAAACAAAAATCAGTACTGAGAGCTTATTAACTTTGCTAAAATTTCATCATATATGACTGCATACTACTTGAGTATTTTTCAGTAAGTTTTATTAATAAGTTGTAGTAAGTTGACTGATACTTTTAATATCTGCAATTTACTTCATTAAGGTATTTTGAAAAGCTTTGCTTTTCTATGTAGTGACTAAGATTGGCTGGAGATTTTTCCCTAGAAGGAAAGTTTATTTTGTATTGGTTAGCTTATATTTTTTATTAAATATACACTAACTTGTTTGTATTCATCTGGCAATGTTAATGACTGTTCAGTAAAATAATAGTGATTTCTACTAAAATTTGGATAGAATGCATTAGAAAAAGCCTTTAATCCTGTCAACATAGATCTTAACTTTAAAATATTTTGGGATGTTTTCAATAATGGATTTTTGAACTGTGGACGATAAGAATTTAATCTGAGCATATAACTGTATTTTTAAAAGTATATATAAACTATTGGCTATTGTTTAATTACAAAGAAAATGTCCTTAATGGAATAACTCATGTAAACCTAATAAGTTGAATTGCATACTAGAGGTTGCTTGTCTAGTTAGTATTGATTGATGTATGAGTTTTAAGGTAGTTTTGGTTTCCATGAGAAGTTCATCTCAAGTTGAGATGAAAAACAGTGTAAACCCAATTATATTAATTGTATAACAGCTACTCGTAGAAGTAAAATTACATGATCTCATGGCTACTTTAGCAGTCGGTTTGAAAGGGTAAGTTGACTAAATTCCTGATCTAGAAGGAGAAGCATCTCGAAAATAGAGCAATGATGTTGTAATAGTGAGATATTACGTATAAGACATGCCACTACTGATTAGTGTTACGGTGCTGAGGCTTCTTCCCACTTCTGGTCTTTTTGCACTCTACAGCCTTATACACCACTAACTTCCTGTGAGTGTGACCTACAGATAAAATGGGAGTGAGACTGCGACTTTCAGAAACCTTGTATGTTTTCTACAAACTTCTGTCAAACTTAACCTGAAAAGATATCTTTATATCTGGGATATTTTAGATATCTGTGATATCTTTAGAGATCCTCACTGTGTTTAACAAAAAGTACTGATTCACAGAAAAGCCTTCCACTTTAAACTTCTTTGTTTCTTAAATGTCAAAAGAAGGTAAACATATTTTTTTATTTTTTTTACACATAAGATGTTTGGAGAATTTTGTGTTGCCAGAACCAAACTTCACTGTCTTGGCTTTTTAGCAAGATTAACCTATAACTCAAGTAAGCAAACCCAGTAGTAGCAAGTATAATCAGCATAAAAAACATAAGAAAAGAAGCAAAGAAAGAAAAATGCAATGAAGTGATTCTAAGATAACAGAAACCTGTGTGAAAGTAAGCAAGGAGAATAATCATTTATTGTAAAGCACAGTATTTCAAACCTCTTTTGTCCTGGAAAATGCTTGAGATTTATTCCAGGACATTAACTTTTCTTGCACTGCAACATAATTCATGTGAATTGTCTTGGTGGTTTTGGTTCTGTTTGTTTCTTTGGGGGGGGGGGGGGGGGGGGGAAGCCAACCTGCAATTTTTTTCCTCTGACCTTTCTTTAGATTCCTTTTTAAAATCTGTTTTGCTTTTCATGTTGTTCTTTGCCTCTGTTCAATAAAAATTTCCCCTACCTCACCCATCAGAGCTGAGGTGCCTATCATGGTTATGCAAGAGCAGAACAAACGGTAAGGGCAGAAGAAAGAGCAGATTGTACTGTTAGTTTGCAGAGTTATTTACGCCAGGGCAAAGGACACACAAAGGCTTGCTTTCCAGAACAACTGCTCTTATCTAGACTTTTTATAGTGCTTTTGAAGTTTTGCCTGGTGCTTATAGTGTCTGTCATCACTGAGCCTTTGACTTTCAGCAGTCCATGTGACCTGCTGTAGTACATTTGCTCTTTTGGGGAAACATTATTCTGCACTGCAGAGTTTTCTTTGTTTTCCTTATATTTGATCCTGCTACGAATTCTTGCTTTTGTGACATACATATATTTAGATATATCTATATATTTACATATTCTGTAGAAAACTTATTTGGATATGTAATAAATAACTAGTGATAGTTGCATGCAGTATTTACCCTCAGAAAATTTTATAGCATTATATTAATTAACCAGCTGTAGTAAAACAGTTGTATCCATGGAAATCTCAAAAGAAACAAAATGGAAAAAAAGTCCCCATACTTTCATTTGACAATTTTTAGCAAGCAGTGGGAAATGCAAGCATCTGCCATAACTGCATGCATCTTGCTGTTAACTTTCTCCAATATGCTTCTAATTTCTACTTCATTTTTATAGATACTAGTTATACAAAATTATAAAGCTACACTATGTCTTTATATTATAAAGATATTAACTTTATATTCATATATAAAGTAAATTATATACAATTTACATAGTTTTACAGTTATAATTCATAACCTTTGTATTGTAAGGCTATAGTAGGTCTTTATTTTAGGAATTGACTTTATTAGGAGATTATTACAAAGAGAGAGAAAGAACAATTCAAAGTATGTGTCCAGCTAGTCTGAAACAAGCCAGTTTTATTCCTTTCCAGGTGCCTGCAAAAAAATATGAGGACTCCTGTGTCTCTTCCTTTTCTTACCTTAAAGAATAGGCTAGGCTTTTTGACCTGTCTCATTTGCTAATCAGTCAATCAGCTCCTTTCATGACCCATATAGGAAAATTGTATGGAGCTACAAAGTTCAGTATTGTATTAGAATCATTTTCTAGTTGAGAAATCACATTGTGAAGCTGGTTTGGTTGCATGTAGGAATTTGCCATCCTTCTATGTAGACATCCCCCATTTATGTTAATGGCATGTGAAAATAGAAAAGATAAACAACAAAGATTATATTCCTGACATTCATAAGTTAAGACTTTCCTTTCCTTATGGATGTGCACTCATTTTGTTAGAAAGTGTTATCTCCAAAAGACAAGAAATGCCAATGTTGGTGTCAGCATTTTTTCCATATAGATTTTCTTTATAGATTTTAGCCTTTTAAATGGCTGTTCAAATTTATTCTTCCAAAGGGCCTAACCACTTAGAAAAAAGTGTGAAGGCATGAGAAAATGGAAAGGAGAGGTTTCTCTCCAAAGTTTGCTTTCCATACAGAGGAGGGAAATGCCATGGACAGGCTATCAGTTACAAGAGAGCATGCTTTAGCTTTTATGCTCCTGAACCCCTCTCACGCCTGAGCTGACTTTAATATAGTTTGGTCACTTATACCTAGAGATCCTGGCCTGAAGCAAGGCTGCTTACTGCGTTTTAGCCTATCGCAGCAATTATATCGGTTCAGAGTTCAGCTAAGCTTGTCAAGCTTGTCTGCTTGATTTACGCAGAAGAAAAGGACAGGAGAGAGGAAAACATGGGAACGAGGATCAAGTGCTGCATGAACAACAACAAAAAAAACCCAAAACAAAACTTGAAGATTTAAGACTCTTAAATCTGTGCTTAACATACTCAGAGTATTAGCCCATATTGAACATGTTTAACATTGCCTTCCTGACAGGGTACCAGGCTGTTTTTACAGTTTCCTTCCTTTGGACTCCAGAGACAATGTGTTTTTTGTTGCAGATTCAGGGGATCTTGCCTCTTCCAGAATTGTATACCTGCTGGTTAGATATCTCCTTCTTCAAGAGAAAAATCAAACGTCACTGTCCTATCCAGCTGAAGAATCAACATTTTTGTGTTTTGTTTCTTACTTCAATGTTTTAAGCCATCAGTACGCTAGCTTGTAACTTCAGTTCATATGAGCCAGTGTCACCATAAAAGTCTTATAGTGAACAAAGACTGAACATCTGCCTAATTATTAAATATATACCTTGAATACGGGGCTTTAACAGAGCATAGTTAAGATATAATTCCTATTTTCTCATGCACCTAGAGAGATGCGTTAACATTTATTGTTCCAAGAATGCATAGATCTAAACCAAAGACACAGGTTCTGCCTTTTTAGCTTAGAATACATTGTTCGTTTTTTTTCTTCCAAGTTTTAGAAAGAAATGAAGAAGACATGGAATGTAACTGTGCTGTCTTGCCAAAAAAGAAACCCTGTTTCATTTGAACTGTCTTCAGTTGAAGTAGCTATCGTTCTTTTCTCATTGTTCCTCAAGTAGCTTTCAGTGAGCGAGTTTATACAAATATAAATTATATTCTTATAGTCACATAACAGCAAGGATTTTGACTCTGCAGTTCAGCAGAGTCAAAAGCAAATATTAAATCTCACACACTCTATTATAGTAACTGTCTAATGTGACTATATATACAGCTAGCTTGTTTACAATTTCCATAATCCAAGAATAATTGTAGGAGGAAGGTGTTTGACAGAAACAAACTGTGTCCTTTTGGTGACTCTTGCTCTACCAAGAGTTTTAGTTCAGTTCAGAATTCACCCTTGGAGCAAATCTCCTGATCTGCAGTTTGTGTTTCAAAGCCATCTTGGTGCATGCAAAGTAGATGCATGTGGTTGAACTAAACTGGAAGAAAAATACAGTTTAGAAGCCAAAATTGTAAGTAAAGGACTTTGGAGATTCTGTATCTTTCATGGGGTTTAATTCACTGTAACCTCTTTCTCAAAATGCTCCACTTGTGACTTTGAATCTCTCCACTGAGCAATGAAGCAGAAAGCACCTGATAGGAAGTTAGTCCAAAATCAAATGTAGCATATTTTCGATATTGCTAGCTGATGATCAGCATGCAAAATACAGAGATTAAAAATCCAACCAAACAAAAGGCAAACTAAACAAATTTAAAATAAAATAATAATAAAAAAAAACAAAACCAAAAAACAACCCACCCCTAAACCACAGAAGCATTGGTATTAATCTAGGCTTACTTACCTCTTTTTTACTTTGTTCTTTTATATTGCTCCACGATATTTTGTTTTAGGCTAATGTAGTAGAGAACGGAATTAGCTTTTCTCTGTCTCCAACTCTTTAACTCTTTGATGAATGACTTTAGCAATTGATTTTGTTAGAGAAAACAAAAGGTGTTTTATGTAATTTTTTGATTGATAGATTCATTTCCTATTAAAATTAAGAATGTCTCATTATGAAGCCTTTCATTTTAGAAATATTCTGAAGCTAATATTAAAAATCTATATGATTCCTAGTCTTTATTTCTGTGGCTTCAGAGGAGTGTTGTCTTGAAAACAAGAAATTATGATGCATTTTGAAATCTTAAATGTTCTTTTATTCCTTTTGTCCATTGTCTTTGGTTTGAAATTTTGGATTTATCTGAAAACCAATAATGGGAGCAATTGTTTCAAGCCTTGTTGTAAGACAAATTAAAATTGTAATCAGTCTTGAAATATCTGTATGTATTTGGAGACAACAAAAACTCTTATCTAACTTTCAAGATATGCAGGATTAAAGACTATAAAACCTCTTATCAGAGTTTTGATATAATAGATGTAGGATTAGAAATATTTGTTGCGGTGCTTTGTGGCCTGTTTATCAGCATTTGCAAAGGATGCATTGTTAGGATACAAGTCCACACTCTGGGCTTATTTTCAGACTACAGATTTAAAGTGCAAAAAGATAATTCCTGCAGTATTTAGATGTATTAAATGTAAAGAAGAGGACTTGACAAGGCAGATGAAATTCAGCAGATCACTTCCTTCTATGATCTAAATTTTTCTTTATTTGTAAACACCGCTATGTGTTTGGAAAAGGAAGAAGTCCAAATACTTAAAGGAAGACTCAATGTAGAAGCTATGGGGCCTTTTTTTTCCCTCATTTCTAATAAGGAAATTAAGTAGGCTAGTAAATAAGGAGTGTGAAAATATTTGGCGCTTTTTACTTTTTTAAGTTTTGGTTGGAAAAATGGGTATCGCCACTGAGGACTGGTGAGAACATGTGTCTGCGTTAAACATTGTCTCAGGGGCATCTTATTTATATTACGGACCAAAGACAACATTCTCTATCTGGTATTTTTGCAGAATACCTGTAAACGGGGCAGGCAGAATGTATGTGCTTCTGCTTATCAGTTTTGACCTTTCTAAAAACTTAAGGCTGCTGAAATTACACAAAAAGTATTTAAATGAACATTCTGGGTGATGTTTGTATGAACGAAAAGTGACATTTAGATACAACATGCTAAATGATGGTATTAGCAAAAAAAACTTAAGTTGAAAGCCTGTGCAGCAAGCCCTCAGCAGGTGACACGAAGCCGGGGGGAGCGGCCGATACACCCGCAGGCTGCGCTGCCCTTCAGCGAGGCCTGGGCAGGCTGGAGAGCTGGCGGAGAGGAACCTCGTGGGGTTCAGCACAGGCAAGAGCAGGGTCCTGCCCCTGGGGAGGAGCAGCCCCACGCACCGGTACGGGCTGGGGCTGCCCTGCTGGGGGACAGCTCTGCGGAGGGGACCTGGGGGTTCTGGTGGGCAGCAAGTCGCCCGTGAGCCAGCAGTGAGCCCTGGTGGCCGAGGGGCCAGCGGGACCCCGGGGTGCGTGAGGGGGAGCGTGGCCAGCAGGTGCAGGGAGGTGATCCTGCCCCTCGGCTCTGCCCTGGGGAGGCCGCACCTGGGGCGCCGTGTCCAGGGCTGGGCTCCCCAGGTCAAGGGAGACTGGGAACTGCTGGGCAGGGTCCGGCGGAGGGCTACGGAGGTGATGAGGGGGCTGGAGCATCTGCCTCATGAGGAGAGGCTGAGGGAGCTGGGCCTGTTCAGCCTGGAGAGGAGAAGGCTGAGGGGGATCTTATCAAGGTCTAGAAATACCTTAAGGGTGAGTGCTAAGACCACAGGGCCAGGCTCTTTTCACTGATGCCAAGCAACAGGACAAAGGGCAATGGGCACAAACTGCAACACAGGCAGTTCCACCTGAATATGAGGAAGAACTTCTTTACCCTGAGGGTGCCAGAGCCCCGGCACAGGCTGCCCAGGGAGGCTGTGCAGTCTCCTTCTCTGCAGACATTCGAAACCCTCCTGGACATAATTCTGCACCACCTGCTCTAGGAGGCCCTGCTTTAGCAGGAAGGATGGACTAGATGATCTCCAGAGGTGCCTTCCAACCCTGACCATTCTGTGATACTCATTTCTGTCTCCATAGCCAGTGCAGGAAGATCCTGAAATAGGTTTCTAGTCTGTGTTATGCCGATATATATATTTATTCAGTGGGCTTCCTCAGAATTTACACTGGTCTGATATTAGCCAGAGTGAATTTCAGTCTTAAAAAAATACCAGGCAGGACTCCAAACTCTTCCTTTTGAACTCTTGAGATGATGTAAGCTCACTGACTGCCCTGAAGTTGGTATGAATTTATGTTCTGTCTTTTTGCCTTCTGAGTGATTTTTTTTTTTTTTTCTCCTTCTTTGTACGTAAGAGTATTAACATGTCACATCTAGCTGTTGGGTGTAAGTATACAATATATGCTGCGGAGCCTTTCATGTTAATTCCTTGTAGTCAGCAGTGGGTGTGACAGTGAGGTGTGACTAATGTCAAGAGATCAAAAAGTAAACTGCACCGACTCACCACGGGATTAATTTGCTATGGTGTGGCAGCAGCGGCAGTGGGGACTGCTCTGGCATCCCCAGGCTCCTCATCTGCTGGTTCTTCCCCAGCACCCTCTGGCTCACTGCAGGGGCTCCTGCTGGCTTTGCTAAACGTGAAGCACAGGTTACCTGAGTTTTATTAGAGTGCTCTTTCTGGCCAATGGGAATAAAATTAAAGTGAGTGAAAGTGGCGGAAAAGAGGAAGGGGCAAAGTAAACGGAAGTCATGCCGTAAGGGAAGGTCAGCTGTCATTGTCAAGCAGGTTACTCTGTTTCGGTAAAGCAATGCCGATATTAAAGATGACAAGTGGTGACATCTGATTTATACTGTAACTTTTATGGTATCTTTAGGTCCTATGTGTATATATATAAAGAGATATAAAATACATGAACTCCCTGTTTTAGTTCATTGAAAGTTCAGGCAGATGGAAGAGCTGTCATTTCAAAGCATGGCGGTCCTGAGGTGCACCGAGAGTACAGCGTACATCCGTCAAAGGGGTAGTCCCACATACTATTCTCTGTGTTTCCAAATATAATTGACTTCCGCAGCTGTTCCCGAAACTCATAGCTCTTCCTAGCTCGTCTGTTTTTCCTCTTGCACAACCAAACCTGAGCACTGGGTGGACAGAAGGGGGACCAGTGACAGCACAGGGGTAATTGGTCAGGTGCCTCATTTAGGAGGTCAGGGAGGGATGTCAACAGCAAAACAGCATCAAGGTGGGGAATGATACTTTTGAGTCTTACTTGTGCTTACAGCTTCAGGGTTTTCCCAGCTCTAACAAAATGGAAAATTGCTTCTAGGAAGCATTTTGGATGGCGATGATTTTTGGATAATTCTCTTTTGCCGAGTTTTCTCTTTGCCGAGATTACTGTTGGGGAATTCTTCACATCTTTGACTGTTTTCATCATTAATAGTAATTTGCACATTGTCACAGATATGTAACCTTTTAGAATGTTTTCATCGTTAACAGGGATTTGCACATTGTTAGAGATATGTAACCTTGCAGTACAATTACACATGAAGAAATATTAGAGCAGCATTAAGAGCTTGAAATATAACCACCACTACGTGGAAAATCAGAGATAAGTGTGAAGAGTAGTTAGTAAATTCCTTACCCAAACAGAATTGCGTAAATAATGAGGTGTTTTCAAACTAAGCCTTCAATTTCTATTAGATAGAAGAAATCCATTGTCTAGTTTTAAGGAGTTATTCTGTCACCTTTTGGTTAAGGCACCCTTTCCTCACGTCCTCCTGCCAACAAATAGAAAGTGGAAGCTATTCAATATAGTTTGGGGTTTTTGTTCTTTTCTTACAGAGCATTTCTCTCCCATTATCCACTCTGTTGGCACAGCCAGCATATAAGCAGTCAAGATTGAAAAGAAAAGGGGGGAAAAAAAAAAAAAAAGAGGCTTAGCTACTCTCCAAATCTTTATCTAATTGAAATGATACATGGCAGATTTAAAATTTCAGTAACTTAGCTGCAGTCAAAGATTTTTTGCTAAGCATGGCTGATATAAAAATATTTAATAGACCAGTTTTATTTTGTCTATCAGAAATGTGTGTTTTGCTCCAACAGAAGGCTCAAAAGAATTTTGCCAGGATATAGTCATGTGAATAAATGTTGTTCTCTTTTTAATACGTGAGCAGTTCTTGGTGCCATATTTTTTGGTTTTGCTTTGAATCTTGCCAAGACTTGACAAGGCAGAATACACCAACTTGGAATGCTCAAATTTCAATTTAGTTAAAGCGTAAAATGATGGCTTTTGGATTTGAGGAATTTAGCAGATATTTTTAATGATCTATGTTAATTTACTGAGTTTGCAATTTAGTATGTTTCATTTCATAGAAACTGAAAGAAGACAGTCAAGTTAATTAGAACCTTGATAGATTTTCAAGTATACCCTTTTTGTTTAATTGCACTGAAAGGGAGAATGAATAGTTTTCTTATTAAAAAAAATGCTGTGATCTGACATACTTTTTTACCAACATATAAAGTATAGTCTTATGTGTGAGTTATGTCCATAATATGTATTATGTTTCACAGTTGTAGCAAGGGTTAAGGTAACCATTGAATGCAACAATAATCAGTGAAACATTGAATATTAATTAGGTTTTATATAGATCAAACCAGTAGGACAAGAGTGACTTACTGAACTGCAATCGTTCACAACTGTTGAAAGTTATTAAAAAGATGTATTTAGAATGCATTCTGTTTTTTAGGTAATGTATGCTATTAAATAGGCTGTTCTGAGGGTAATGCTGCATTATTAAATACTTGTATCTAGTACAATTGGATAGATTCAAATTATTTCAGCAACTGTGCTACCTGTGAACATATTACACAAGCCATGTAGTTGATGTTTTTAAATGCTTAATCCAGAGGTGTGTATGAGATTTGCTGCAACACTGAGGGGACGTACGTAAGTACTTTCCATCCGTAGTTATGCTCAGAAGCAGCCAAGACCCAATTCAGCTCTTAGACCAGGCCTCTGACTTGCTTTGATTTATTCTGGCTGATGTAATAGTTATGCTAGTTTCAAGTTCAAAGAGTAAAATATGAACTAGAAATTTCCTAACCAGCTATTAAGGAAAGTTTTGGGATATTTCTGGTTGGGGGTGGGGGGAAACATATATAGCACAGTATTACTGCTAGAGTAACCATTACTGTTCATTCTTTTTAAAATGAGGAGGCAAAGGCAAAGAAAATGACCATGGAATTTAAGGTGATGTAAAGAGCTGAATGTACTTTTTGATGTGATTCTCATCATTCCTGCGATATTTTTCCATCAGCAAGTGATGCATGCAGTCCAATCTCATGGCAATAAAAGCTTTTAACTCAACAATCTGTCATAATCTTTCATACATAATATGTGCAGGACGATTCTGTTAGATTAGTTTTGAACAGAGTAGATGTTTTTTTCATCCCCTCTCAGCTATTGAGCTTACTTGTCATTATCTATGTGTATGAAACTCAGAGAAAAGCTTCTAAAACTCTTCTCAAAATGACTATTTCTTTGCTTTGTGCATGTATATGGCATTCAGTGTTTGCACTCAACAAGTGAACAGGGCTGAGCCTGGCATGTAGTGTCCAGTAAAAGTGATCAAGACAAGAAAAACAGACTCACTAATCATTTGGGAAATATCCTGCGTAAATTTTCAGAATTAATGTTCATGATGGTTTTCAGATACCATCTTT
Organism: Falco punctatus; assembly: GCF_963210335.1. NCBI lineage: Eukaryota > Metazoa > Chordata > Aves > Falconiformes > Falconidae > Falco > Falco punctatus. The sequence continues at coordinate 84,592,026 of NC_137584.1, forward strand.
CTAAATTTCCACAGGGCACTGTATCAAATGCAGTGCTTCACAATTTAGCTCAAAAAATCTTTTGCCTTGTGGCAAAGGTGTGAAGTTTGTGGTGTTCGTTGATTAAACAAGAGTATTGGCTTATTCCTTCTGGTTTAAAAGGAAAAGTTGATTTACATTAGATTCATCCAGAAAGCATCATGCACAAATTATTTTCCTAGTTGTAAAAAATTGTCTATCATGCTTCTTCTGGAAATTCTCCTGGTGAAGCCCACATAAACTCAGGTGTTTAATAATTCTAGTGAAATATATCTATGGTTTCTTAAAATAGAGATCTCTTCCAACTGATGTTATGTCTACCTCATCCTGGGATTTAAGAGTTTAAATTGGATTCTCTTCTGTATCTAATCATGAACAACAATTAGGCAGTTGCTAACTATTTCCTATCCATTTCCATCTTCTGTGGATATGATGGTTCTGCAGTGTCAATATGACTTATTAACACTAGTTAATAACTGTGCTAATAGTAATACTGCTTCTACAGTAAACAAAGGATAGATCTGAGTGAGAAGGTTCTGCGTTGTTTCTTAATTGTGCGGTCTCCGTTTCTGCAGAGATAGATGGTGAACTTTAAGAACTGTGAATAATTCATTTGTCTCCAGTAATGTCACGTGAAGGCAAGGATACTCTGCGGTCTCAGCAGCACCAACGACTTCAAAGAAGTATTAATCTTGGGTTTCACAGTACAGATATCCAGCTATGCTGAAGTCTGGTATTTTCTGCCTGTCACACGTTCCTGTGTTACCGCAGAACTGTTTGTGCAGCTATGTGGTGAAACAGATTGGAAAACTGATCCATCTTTTTTTTTCTTGAGAGAGATAAAAAAAGGAAGGAAGGAGATTGCAAAGAGGTTGTCTAATGTTTTACATCACAAGCTGTACTTTAAATCTTTCTGCACATATCCAGAGAGATTGCTTACCTGTTATAACCTCCATGTGACAAAAGCAAAATAAGTCACAAGATTTAAAGCATCATTCAGAAGCATTTTGTAGTTCACTCTAGAATAGTGTGTATGAATTTAAAAACTGGTTAAATGCTCTGAGTACGTTTCTCCTGATAAAAGATGTAGCTGTCACATTGTAAATGACTCTGCTGCTGCCATTTAATGGTAAAGTGGCTCTTAATCCAAACTGACAGAAAACTGGCTTCAGGTGTGGAACAGTACCAGCAAAAGTGGAAGTGAATGATACACTTCAGAGCTTTGCAGTGCTCATAAAAATGTTAATACCTTAAGTACCAGGAATTAGCACTTTCTTATCTATAAATTCTATTATTGTATTGAGGTGTTTCTGAATTCAGCATCTCAGGTTGTACTTTCATAGTCATTAATAATAGATTTGTGCCTTTCAGGATCACCCAGAAATACAAGTATAATCTGCACCAAGAGGCAAAACTCTTTTTGTTCATTCTGTTCAAACTTACTAACCCGTGTGATAGGGAGTTTCTACCATTGTTATCCTTCTGTATATCACAGTACATCAGAACAGTATAGCCAGCGTGTAAAAGCAAAGAGACACACACGGAATTGAAAGCAGAAGGTTAAACACATTAGCCTAAGACAGTTCTAGTCCAGTAATAAGCGTGTCACAATTTGTGCAGTTGGTTGCGTAGCAAGTCAGCATCAAACACAAAGCTCAGAAAGCCAAGTAACAGTCTTGCATGAAATATAAAAGAGAAAAATAGTTTATGACTGTTGCAGGGAGTAATGGCTGGGTGCTAATGCAAGTTGTGTCAGTGCCATGTATTTCTTAGGTTCATTTCAATATTTTGCTGTCTACTTGTATCTATTACAGCTGACATTTTTTTGTTGATCCCACTTCAGAAAACAAGTTACCATCATACCTTTTTCCTGCAAAGTTCAATGGTTACTGTTATTCTGTGGAAAAATGGAGAAGCTGCTACTTGTCACGTTCTGCGTTCTGGAGAACTGGAATTAGACCAAATGGTGTGCACTGCCAGCATCTGTAACTGAGCATGCATTTCACCTTTATAAAATCTTGTAAAAGGAGATGGTAATTGTCTAGCGTGCTTCTTGACATGCATAGTGCTGTGGAACATAGAGAGACTTAATATGAGCCAGTCAGGCACTGGTGGAAGTAATCTCTTTTCCATAATATTTGAAATGGTTTGAAAAGCTGATGCTAGGAATTAAAAATCAAGTAATTTTCATCAAAAAACAGTTGTTGCAATAGTATCAACTGAAGTGCTCAGTAACATCATATCAGTTTCCAATAGAAATCAGTCATGTCATTGGTATCTTCTGGTTAAGTGCTTTAGTTTGCTTTAAATGCAAACAATTCAGTCCACTGATATCAGAAGTAGACTTGTTTGTGTCAAAACAAAATTTCTGACATTTCTTATGCTTGAAGTGTCTTAATTTACATTTACTTTGAAATTGCGGAGTTTGAATGTTGGTTTCTTCTGGAAATAGCATTTGAGATAAATGTGAATTACAAGCATTATTGCACAGGATTTGCCTTGCTGCTTACTCAGGATTTGACTGGAAAAAGTTTTGGTTTGGTTTTTACAAGAGACTTAATTATCTAGACTAGAAGAAAATTCACAAGAGTGATGGTGAGAGAGTACTGACAGTAGTCTAGTTCAGATGCTGAAAGGTCTTTGGGAAGGAGGAGTTTGTCAGAAAGTTTATTCTGGCTTAACTTTGTTGATGAGTTTTATTTTGCAGCCATTCAGATATGGAGTGTACTGCATTGAAGCTACCTGAAATATTCATCATCTAACCTGACCACTTAGAGCAGATCAGAGTGCCTAAATCTTAAGTAAAATATGAAGAAAAACCCAAACCCAAAACAAAATAAAACCAAACAAGGTTATAGATAATTGATGCTTCTGTAGACATTCTTCTGCTTGATAGTTACCAAATCCTAGTCATCTTTATAGTGGTGTGGAGCTTCCAGCTCTAATAGGCGTCTCTCAATGGAAGTAACACTAAAGTTGCACAAAGAATAATGCATTTTTTTCTTTAGTCTGTTTGCAGAAAAAAAATGTATTTTTGCTTTCCAGCAGTGCTATCACCCAAAAGGCTGGCAATAGCTAAAACAGAACTGAGTAGGCTTAACATACTTTTCCAGTTTTGTTCCTTAACCTCACCATGGTTGTTAGCAATTACTAAAGGTGTTACCTTGCTGTCCATGTAAGCACTGTTCCTATCAGCAGACATGCTTTTCAGGATGGGATGTAAGATGTTCTTTTCTATGTTTATCCTCTGTTTAGAAGCAGATTCTTCCTTCCTCTAGCCAAGTCAGGCTTCAAACAGTTTTCCTTTCACTGGTGGTTTTCTTTCTGTGAACTCCTTAAAGTGTGTTACCTTAAATCTTCCAGGATTGCCCAAGTCTAATCAGAATGATGAAGTAGCCCCCCCCCCCTCCCAAAAAATCACGGAGCTGGCTTTGAAAATGAGAAAATAGAAAATGAGATGTAACATTATCTTTTTATGTGTTGGACTGCTGTTCATCTATAGCTATGAGGCTTAGATTTATTTTATTTTCATGTTTGTAAATAAAACTGTAAATACTTAGCCAAGGGCATGGTTGTATAAATCTGTGGCCTAAAACAAGAAGAGAAATGTCAGAAGACTAAGGAAGAGCATCAGCTAGGTGATTGGCTTGTTCAGAGCTTTCTACTTATCTCGGATTCTTCAGTAACCTTTTTTTTCAGACCAACGCATTTGATTTTTGTAACTTTCTTTAGAAAGAAATCTCCTTAGATGTTTTAGTGACACCTGGTAGTTTTTTCTGATCCACTTGGGTGTTTTGCTTTTGCTGAAAGAGCCTTTCCTGGCTAAGATATAGTAACTTTCATTTTTTTGTGAATATATGAGTATTCTTGGAAAGTTAAATATCTCCTCATAATTTGTTATTAACTGAGGAAGTAGATACGTTACTTGTAACTTGAATTGTATTCCCTTGTCTTTATTATATATTTCCCAAGCAAGGCTGAAAAAAAATTAACCCAGGAATCGAGTGTTTGGGTTGTTTTAGTTTCCTTTCTTCATTGTTGTTTTTGTTTTTTTTTTTTAATTATTTTTTTAAAGTGTGTGAAAGCAAATAACATACCTAATTTTCTATTCTACTGTTATATTATAAAATATTACTAATCTGTAAATATCCTTGAATAAATTCCACAGTTCTTGGACTTGCTTTTCTCTTTCCTGTGCTTCAATTAACACTGATTCACATGTTTTTTCTTTACAGGTTTTCATAGTTGAAGGTCACAACTTACTGTGCCTCATCACCAGGTTCATGTCCTCCTTACCATACTTTTCAGCTTTATATCATACTTTATAATAACTGGAAAAGTAAATTAGAGCACAGTTGGTGCATTTATTTCTCTCTGTCTCTCTCTCTCTGGTACTGATAGGGCATCTTTTTGAAATAGGTCCAGATTCTAAGTGTCCTTTCTACTCCCTACCTGAAGTCAAAGGAGAGCTCTGCTCTGCCCTTGCTCCCTTGGACACCATGGTGGTGGGTCTCCATACCGTGACCTGGTTAGAGGCCACCTCTTGCCCTTCTGAGGGCACCTGGCAGTGGAAGCTGTCTGGGAATGAAAGTAATATGTTTGGTTTTTCTTGTTCTGAGATTGCTGTTTGCAAACTGTCTCCAGCTTTTTTATGGTGTTTACTTGTCTCTGCTCCCACATCATTCAACCTCCAAAATCCCCATGCAAAGCCCTGTTCAGAATACAAAATTTAAAGTATAAAGCAACAAAATAAACTGTGCCAAAAGATTTCAGAACACAACATTTAAACATCTGAAACTTCCAAACTACTGTGATGCTGATGTAGCAGTTCGGTTACTACTTGTTGTGAAAAAAAGATCATCAAGAGGGGTATCAAGACACACACACCCCCCTCCTAAATGTAGCATGAAATCTGATATAGTGGGATTCAGACTGCTGCTTGCTTTTCTTTTCAAAGTGTTCTTTGAATATTATATCCTATGTAATTTTGGGAGGAAAAGGGGAGTGTTTTGCCACTTTACCACAATGGGGTAGTCAGCAGCCAGATTGGTCATGGGTTTAGTGTAAGCATCCTCACAGGAGAGACCTACTTGCTCAAGTGTGCTACAAAACATAATGAGAGGGAAGAAAAACCAAAGAACTGCAGTGAGGAAATGTTGGATCTGAAGCCAAAACACATTTCTCAGCAAAGGCTGAGGTAGCTTGTAATACTGCAAGCAAACACCTATAGAACCTGGGGTGGGAGGGCAGGAGGCTGGGGGGTGTTGTGTTTTTTTTTTTTTTGTTTTTTTTTTTTTTTTTTTTTTTTTTTTTAAGGTGGTGGTGGTTCTTTTGAGAATAAAAGCCAGGTTTTGGTAATCAGTTACAGTGCATGTAGAAGTCACCTATGTTTTGTGTTGACTCTTGTAAAAAAAACTGGAGAGGCATGGTTTTTTTTTTCCTCCAATGCACTTTATAATATTCCTTTTTGTTCATATAGCTACTGGACCATTGCAGCTGTCTTTTTAGAAAACATTGCCCTCTTCCATTTACTTACAGTGTTTTATGACTTCTTATCCTACTTTAAGGAGGGAAAAAAAAAAGAAAAAAGAACGAAACCCACAACAACAGCATGAAAAATCACTCAAAATTCTATTTAGAATAAAATAAAATTCTGTCATCAAGTTAAGTGCACTGCATTTGAAACTGCCATAACTTTTGAGCCTGGCTAGTAATGCTATCCTTTCATCTTATCCTGTAGGAGCTGGAGTAGGATTTGATAAATACGTAGAGGTAGTCTTTAAACTGCCAAGGTTTAATGATCATCCCAGGGATGCTTGGGACAGGAAAGATTCCAAAGAAATTGTCATCCCTTATAGGAGAATACTTTGTAAATCATCCTGTGTGCTACTTTTTATTAGGTTAAGTATATAATCAGAAAACTTTTTTGGATCCAAAACTTTGATTGCTTTGAAGTCACAATTCAAAGGGAAAGTTATCTGATTGTTTTAGGGATGAGGAGTAAAATACTGAATGGGAATGCTGGTTCAAGAAGAGTGCATGGGTTATGGACTGTCTCTTCCTCAGAGTTCCATATATATTTCTGGGAACTTATAACAAGACAAATTACCCAAGGCAAAGTGTGGTCAGGCTACTGGCTTTTCTTATAACTGCCTGTCTCCATTTCTCCATTCATCTCTACTACCCTTTGAGGCAATGACCTTTCTTTGGTCTGCATCTGCTAGAGGTAATACACAGCAGATACTGTGTAAGAGTAGCTAACAGAGGATGCTTCTGCTTTAGTGATGCTCCGAGGACAGATAATACGCTGTGCTTAGCTTCTTTGTGATTACTGTCTCTCATTTGATGATGTTCAGGGCAGTTACAGAGGCAAGAAGAGCAGACCAGAGATTACAGCCAGAGTAGTATTAAGATCCAGTTAGTACAATCTCCTATAGAAGTTTAGTTCAATTTAATTTGTCCAGTTTGGAACTTACTTGGTGAGACAAACAAACAAAAAGTAAAAAAAAAAAGTACCATTTCCACACAGGGTAGACAATAATTTACTCATTACTCTGGGATATTTTCTTACTCTAAGCTTTGCTTTCTGCAGTAGATGCTCCTGTCAGAAACATGAATGTATGAGGGGCTCACGTGGTTAATGAATTTAAAGTAATTTTATGCCAGCTGCTTATTTTGGATCTATGAACCGTAGAATTCAGAAGCAGCTCCCTAGAAAAACATACTTTTATTAGGTTTCAACAAACCTTATAAAGTACACAAAATAACCTGAATATAATATAGTTTATGAAGTGTCCTTTAATGTATCTGCACATTTATAGTTATTATTTCTGATAGTTGAACAAAAAGTTGTCTTGAGTTTTTAAATTACATTGTTGATCTGTCCATTTCACTATTCATTTATTATCTACTTGTAAACCACGTAATGGATCTTGTGAACCATACAGGTATGTATCCCCAGGCACAAATGAAAGAAAAAAACCCCAACTGTTAATTTTGCAAAATAAAATACAAGACTAATGCAAATGAAAAATAAATTACTCCCATCACATTTGCCATCCAAGCTATTCATAACGTCCCAGAATTTAGCTATGTGTATCTTGCTGTGGTAACAAGCAAGTTAAATTTATGTTATTGCAAAACTGTGTAACTAATTGGCAAGATTAAATAAATAACTCAATCTGTATCTTCCTGGCTAAAAATGTTTATGTTTTGTTAGCAAACATGCTGTCCATCATTAGTTACCCGTTAATACTCATCTGTTCCTTCAAACACTCCTGTAAATCATTTGATCAGGATACAGCTCTGCAGGGGTTGCCAGCTATGCTGTCACATCAGATGGTTCCTCCACCTTTTTTCCTTCTTGGATGGCAATCACAGGATGCAAATGGCAAGTGCTTATGAGATATTTTGTAACATCTGGTTCTTGATGGGCTCCTCAGGCAGCTGGGCTAGACACACTGGAAGAACTTCTGAGCTGTTCTCATAATGAAGTGGCTTCCTGGCCTCTTAAATGTGGTGTCCCCTCCAAGTGCCCTTCAGATGTGAAATGATCTGCACGTTATATCTTGCCACAGAGTCCAAAGATGCAGATTATTATACAGTTAGAAAGTACAAACATATGGTGTAAATTGAATGTGCTGCATAATCATAAGGCAAGTGGACAGCTGTGGGTAGTCTGTTGTGATGGCTGCTGTGTTTCACATCAGCATGTGAAAAGCCAAAACAGCTGAGTTGTGGCAAATAATTTCACAGAGTTTGGGAGCTACAAGGCACAAAGTGGAGGCAAAGGGAAAGAACAAGTAGATATTTTGATTTTAAATTGGAAACAAAAATATGCTTTATGTGACTTTTGTCTATATGATTTTTTTTTTTTTTTTTGGTAGGTGTTCTTAGGCTGCAGGTTCTATTTTACAAATAGGTAATCAGGGGCTCTTTATAGCCTAGTGGGCTTTCAGGCATTACGGAAAATGTTTACCGCTAAGTACAACTCAAGAGTATTTTCTCAATGATATGGAGTTTCAGCTTCAGGTAAATATAATGCTTAATATTCAAGATTGCAAAACATGTACCAGCCTAGTATGTTAACAATGGTAACAGGAAACCTAAAAATAGAGAGCATATATTTTGACAATTAAATTAAATTGTTGTTATCTAACCACACAAGTGGACTTGACAGTTATTTGTAAAATACATGGTTTCTGGTTTATGTCATTGATTATTGTCATAGATAATCAAGATTGTTGTCTTGATAACTATTTGTCAGGAAAAAAAGAAAACCAGAACATAAAATTTGAGGAAGTTTAGATATCACATTTTTTTTTTTAAAAAAAAAAAAAGAAAAAAAGAAAAAAAGTGTAAAAATATGGAGATGAAACCAAAACCACATCACACTTCAACAAGTATTTTCCAAAAGGCTTTTACTTTTTTTCACAATGTAGTATGTTTCTGCATGAATTGATACGTGATTATAGCTAAATCTCTGAAAGCTAAAAAATAAATCATTCCAATTTGAGTAAGCATATAAAACTGGAATACTTTTAACATCTACTTGGAGTCTCTTTGAAGAAATAACCTGAATCGAACAGGCTGCATCTGCTGGATTCTTTGAATTGCTTTGGCAATAAAAAGAACTTCAAGTAATCTTGAAAATGTCAACATTAACAGTACATTGATGTAAGAATACCTTCTTTTAAAGAGGAACTTGGGATTTATTGTTACAAGTAAAAAGATGAAATAAGAGAAATTACAGATATTGCATTAGGAGGAATTAGACCATTTTCTAATTGTCCTTTTTTCGTTTCCTTGCTATAATGTATTTGAAGATATGTCAACCTCAGGTAGGAATTTGCTATTTTTCAAATTTCTGAAAGTAAAAGAACTTCTGTGTTACAGCAAATAAGGCTTTTCATTATTAAAATTCTTACAAGATTTCAGTTAGACTTTTCTCTGGTGAGTGGAAAAAACAGTCCTCAGCATCTCTTGAGGTGTTGTAACAAATTAGAATTTAATAGTCTTTTTTTTGGTGTGTTTTGTTTTATCACTAGATCTGTATCTGTATTTTACTCTTGATGTATTTGCTAAAAGGTTTTTTGAACCTTTTTGTATTTTGATTTGAATTCTTACAGATACAGAATTGCGAAGTAGCTGATCTTCTGATCCTGTGGCTGGAAAATTAAAGTAGATACAAATTAATCTGGGTATAAGAAATTGTAGTGGTTCCCTGGAAGAAGAAAAATTTCATTTCCTTTTAGTGAATGAGCTACAGCTCAACATGTTTTTCTGATATGACTTGCAGTGCAATGTTCTGGAATGTGCTTCCATGGAGCATGTAGTAATCTTGTCATTTTATCAATTCTTGTAGGAGAATTCGGCAAACTAATTTCTTAAACAGAGAGATAGATGTATATAGATCGTGTGCTATAAGTTACGGGAAAACTGTGTCTATATTTAAGAAAGGCAAGAAAAGGGAAATAAAGAAAATTGTAGCTGGAAATTTCTCTTTGAGGCTTTGGTTTGGAGCCACCTGTGTGGTTCCTTTGTTACTTAGGGATTAATCCTGGCATGAGATTCGCTGGTCTGTGTGAGGAGCCCAGGGGAACTGCTGTGCTCTACAAACTGGTTGGCACTGAGGCTAGCGGGGTGCTTGGTGCAGCAGCATTAGTTCAGCAAAGCATACAAATTCCTTCCAAAAGTGCAATGCAAATTCGGGATCACCCTAAAATCTTGGCTCCTGGCAATACTTGGTTGGTTTTTTTAGTTGAGTTGGGTGTTTATTTGTTTTGGGTTTTTTTTCTTCTCCTAAAAACTTTAGTGTCTAAGAGTGAATTAGTATAAATGCTGTGCATAGATTTTTTGAGAAATTATACCAGCATCATGGATTCTTCATCTTGAGCAAGATGCATTTAAAAGTGGAGTGACTTCTTTCCTTGTATCTCTTCCTTTTGAGTTGAGAATTCAGTTGAGTAGTGTAGTCGTGTTGGAGCAGCTTTAATTACTAATTGGGATTACTGGCAGGCAAGGATATGGGCAATAACCTATCACTGCAGAGCAACAGAGTATGTTGGTGATAGGCTATTTTTCTAATAACTTCATGTGTATTTAAGAGGTTTTGTAGAATTTCACACTTGGGAGAAAGAACTAGGGTAAAGCTCAGCAAATTTGCCCTATCACTTAGTAAGTACTGTTGCACCATTAAAAAGACCAGAAACAAACTACTTGTTCAGAGCGGAATTTCCTCCTTACCGCAAAACAAGGTACATGCTGCTTCTCCATTAAAGTATAAAAACTTAGAGAAAGGGTTATATTTAAATGGACACAGATTGGTTGTACATTGATTTACTGAGGAGAGTATCATGAGTTTACCAAGTCATTTGAATGCTAGACAGCTGTGAAAAGATAAGCTTCTTTTAAGTTAAAGCAATTGTCAGAGTCATTTCCATTATAAAATTCTAGTCTCTGCACCAGAGCAAATCTCTGTTTCAGCTAACATTGCTTTGAAAAGCATCTCATTGAAATCTGCAAGTAAACAAGCAACAGCCACTCTTTCTGCCTGAAAAAAGGCAACAATTCCACGTGGTTGAAGGCTTACCTGACACGGGAGCTTGCATTGTTGGGCCTTTACTCTTAAGCATCACGTTTCCTTACTCTGCTTTCTTCTCTTTCAGAGCACAGAGTGGTATATTTTTTAATAAGTGACATTTTTACATCTAATGCATATATAATAGTGTTTGAGGCATCAACACACTTTTCATCATTTCACACTGCTTTTTGAATTTACAGGCTTATTAAAATGTTCCCATCCCAGCTGTTCCTTGTGTTTGCTGGGCTGAGAAAGAGCTACTCTGTGTAACCATACAGATAGCAGGGCTTTGAAAAGTTCACTTTTTTGAAGTTATGCGGTAGGGAAAAAAGTTTTGTAGATGAAATTTATTTATCTGCTGCAAGGTAGAAAGACTGTCCTTGAAAATGACTAAAGTATAACCATCCGATTGTTTGAACTGATACTCCTGTTAAATTAGCTCCCCATAAGAAAACTGTACTACTCAAATGAATAGATGACATCAGAAGCAGTTTCATTAGTGCTTGGCCAAGCTTTTCTTCCAGAATAGGACCAATATTGAGCAACTAGGAATGCTTGCTTCTCTTTTTACATTATATTTGCTTCATGCAGGTTGACGCTAGATTTCTTTTATTGATTTAATGCTGAGTGAGATTATGACCTGATTCCTAAACTGAAAAAAGCACATACAGACAATTTCTTTTCTAAAGAGATGAATAACTATAGGAATATGATAACATTCAGAGTTGGAACAGCTAGTGTTGCTGTCTGTAAGCAATATATTTGCTTGGCTGACAGCACTTTTTAAAAAAAAATAAAATAGGAGGGAATGAAGTACTGCCTTAATGCCTGTTGGAGCTGAACTATGCTGTACCAGGGTGTACAGAGGAGGGGAAGATGTCTGCAGGACCACCAAGACCCTTATGCTGAAAGAGTGGTGCTGAATGGGTGGTAGCGTAGCTTTGTGTGCTCAGAATAATCCGTTCAATACAAGGTCAGTCTTTTTCCCATGGATAAGGATGGTTAAGAGATGCATTATCTTTGAAACAAGGAGGGAATTTGGAGCAGATGTGTAGAGTAATGCCTTGCTCTCAACTCAGCTTTGGGGCTCAGTTCAACAACATGCTGCCCTTGGTAGAGATCATGGCAAAGCCAAACTTTAGTTATGAATCATGAAGCCAACTGATTTCTCCATTGACATATGTTTAGAAAGGTTAGGGGTGTTATGATAGAAAACCATAAAATGTCACACAGAGGAATAATTAACATCAAACTCATTTTCTCATTGTATGTCCTTAATGCTTGCATTTCTGAGCAGAAATGTTGCTAACTAAACCATAGACAAACAAACCAAGTAGAAATATAGGAATTACTGAGTAAGCCATGTTGCTCTGACAGACCTTCATACAAGCTTTAGCAGTTTAGTTTAGCAATCAATGGTTTTCAGACCACTTTCATATGGCTGTAAAGAGGGTGATATGTGCTGGCTTGGAAAATCTTCAGATCTTCACTGTATCACTACTTTATAAGAAGGAAAATGCGGGATTTTTATTCAGACTCTTGACTTAGTTTTGGGTGGAATCCACGCCCGTTAATTCAGAAGTTACCCATACAGGCACATTTTCTGCAAGAAAAAGCCCAACACAGTAAGTTCTGTTCGGTATTCTGCATTGGCATTTTATTATGCTAGTGCAAGACTGTTACCTGAGCTCAGACTTTGGGGGGTTTAACTCTGCCTTTGACATAATTCCTCTTACTGCATTTAGAAAAATAGCTGAGCTTTCTGTCTCATTTTCTGTGTTGTCAGCAAGATACATAATTTCTGTAATTTCATTGTTAGCTTGTAATAAATCAGGACTTTTTTTGACTCATGAACCCCATGAAGATGATCATAGAATTTTTGTTATGAAGTAATTTTAAAATCTTGTCCGAGTGAGAGCCCTTCTTTGGGCTGATTGTATGCTAACATGTTGTCTTCCAGAGGCAGCAACTGTCATAAGGCAATGCTGCTAAAGATCTTTAATTGTCTCAATACATCTTAGTGTGCTTTAATGCTTCTAAATTAATTAGGCAATTTAATACTGTTATTAAGTCTGGAATTGCATTACTTCAGCAGAAACATAAAGGTAATGTGATTGTGTGCCAGAGGAATGGAAGCACCTGTGTTTTTAAGGATTATCCCCAAACATTGCAATTATTTAGTGAATGTGTAGTTCAGAAGGTTCACAGTACATCTTGCTCTTATGCTCCGGGGGGCCACTTAAAACCTTACATGTAACTTATGACTTACAATAAAAGGTCAAAAACCACAATTATAGGATGTCTCAGAAACAGAGTATAAGAAATGAAGGCTATTGCCAAGAGCCTAAGTGCCTGTAGAAGCAGAAAATACATTAAATAAAACATATTTGTAGGGAATACACAGCATCCTGTATTCCAGGGAAAGGCAATAATAAAATAAAAACTAACAGTCCCTGCCAGTCTAACCTGGGGACTTTTCTTCTTACCTTCAGATTTGTTTATTGGCTTAAAGATCGTTTTGGTTTTGTTTGGGGTTTTTTTTGTGTGTGTTTGTTTGTCTGGTTTTGTTTTGTTTGTTTGTTTGTTTTACACAGAACCTAGCTAGGTTCCTGAAAACTTTCGTATTGCTGGCAGCATTGGTTCACATCACTTTGAGATTGGTCTGATATAGTTAACCTTTCCTCGAGGAGGAAAAGGGGCTTTCGCTATAATTTCACCTCTGCCTGTAATGGGAAAGAAAAGATAATGAATCCTCTTCCCAGTTTCTGAGGTGTCTTAGTTTTCTTAAATATTTAAAAATCTAGAGTCATCTCCGCTCTTATCATCTATCAAAAAACCCCCCATTGTTTTCTTTGCTTCCCAAAACATCACTGTGAAAACTGTATATACAGGAAAACCAGAATTATTATGCTTTGGGGCACATCACTTCTACTGTGAAGGTATAGAAACAATACTACTGCTCATTGATTTAAATTGCAATAGAGAAGGAAATGTGTATAGGCAAAAACCCCATGGTTATCCCAGCTAGAAAATGCCACTGGGTTGCTCTCAGTTCTCAAGGGAAATGTTTACTTCTACATTTTGTCTAGATGACAGCACTTCCATTACTTTAATCACCTGAAAAATCACAGAATAGCCAAGCAGCACTGCAACACAGGAGTGTTCTTATGCCTGTTCTTATGATACTGACTGTGGAAGTCAGAGCCTACATACAGTGCACACAACTTCTGGTCCTCACCTACTCTCTGTCCTGGTAGGATATATGTGATTCTGTTCCTTTCATAGATAACATCTCAATTAGAGCTTAATCTCATATACCACCAACTGAGTTTATATACTTCCAGAGTTATTTACAGTATTTTTTCTCACATTAGCCCACCTGAGCAAACATATATCACCAACAAATGTTGATTACTACTGCCCTCAGGAGTAATCAGTTGCAAGCTTTTTCCGATACTCAGAGTTAAATAAATCCTGTGCAAAGTCAAACCTGTATTATCTGAGCAGAAGAGTTAAATGGTGATAGGAACCCATTGGCTCATTTCTCCTGGGCCATCTGTCTAGTTTTAGTAAAGTATTGGCATTGGGGTGACATAATATACTTTGTAATTTTAGGAGTCTGATTTGTTGATTAAATTGTCAATTTAATGACAGAATGTGGCATGACATAAGGGTTTCATGTCAGAGTTGTTCTCCTTCCAGATATAATTTGTTTCTTTTTTTTTTTTTTTTTTCTTTCCTCGCTTCCTTGTCCCTTCTCCCCACCAGCCGAAACTGGTTATCTTTTAGTTTGTATAAACATTCAAACAAAATTCAAGATACTGATAGGGTAGAAATGGCTGAGCTGCTTTTTCCAATACTGAAGTTCTGTATGGAAATTAGATAAAAAAAAATTAGTAACAGATGTTTAACTTCAGTTGCACAGAAAGCCATACTGCAGGTGATCTACAGAGGTTAGCAGATTTTCAGACATGGGCAAAGGCACCTTGCAGTTCCAGAGCTTCCTTGTGATGCTCACCCATAGGGGATCAGTAGTATGTCCCTGCAGTGAGCACTTCTCTGCGTTTTTGCTCCTCAGCCCTGATGCCTCATTGCTGTTCACACCACCACAAAAAAGCAGCGACCGATAAGTTGCATTCCTTAGCAATGAGAAATTTTACTTAAAAGTCAAAATCAGCAGCTTTTCCTACACTGGTTTGTGTTATGTTAGATGTTGCTGTCATCTGTAAATGGTACTTTACTAGATATATATACAGTCCTGGGGCTTACGTAGAGTTAGGCTGTGATATACAGAAGTGCAGATCTCCCTGTTGTGCACCAGCATCCAAAATGGGCAACCTGTGTCTTTGGACATGGGCATCAGAGAGCGCAGTGGCTGCCAGGCCATGCAGAACTCCCTTTGCAAGGCAGCAGAAGCATCCTGCTAAAGCCTGAGGTTGTTGCCCACAACAACTTGGACATTTCACACTGTATGGAGCTGTAGCCTGTGGGAGTTTGTTTCGATCCTAGTTCACCCAAAAGAGCAACCCTTCAGGGCTCCCTTCTGCAGACCAGAATGGCTGAGCTGCTGCAGCCACCTCTGTGGTGCTGCTGGGGGACGGGGACAAGGCCTGTGCTCAGCCCCTGGTGGGCCGCCCTGCTCTCCCCTGTGACCCTGCTCCAGCCTGGGCCCTGCGCGGGCCGCAGCTCCTGCAGGGCACGTCCTGTGGCTGTGACCCCCCCGGGGCTGCGGGGTGACCCTGCTCACCCTGGGCTGTTCACGCTGTTGCGTCTCACAATTTTTTAAAAGTTATAAAGCGTGTTGCCCGTCCTGAGCTGCCCTTCCCGTGAGGCAGGCGGGCGCGGCTGCGGACCCCGCCATGCCCTGCGGTGGCACCTCAGAGCCGCTGGAGCGGGGGCAGCCCCCGCCGCTCCTCACAGAGCCCCCGCTGGCACCTGGGCACGCACACCCACAGCAGAGGTAAACCCAAGCCCTGTTCGCTCAATTTATTTCATATTCGAAGTGAGATTTGTACGTGGCTCACGCCACTGCTACCACGTTTGCTGGTGTCCCCGAGGTGTGCAGGAAGGTCTCTCCCCTTCTCGGGGACGCCATTTGCGCCTCTCCTTTGGGGTGCCAGGGGATAGCCACAGTGGCAGGAGATGGTGCAGATGCCTCCATCGAGTGTGCCAGGGTCCTGCCCTGGGCCCAGGAAGCCACCCACTGTACAGGGAACTGGGATTCAGGCTGGAGCTGATGGCCGCCGGCCGGGCTGCCAGTCTCGCAGGGCTGTCGGGCCTGGCCAGTGTGTGGGCAAGGTGGCCCTGGCCGCAGGTCATGCCCTCACCCTGTGGCGGTTTTACAATGATCAGTTCCTTTCTGAGCTGTAAGGATTTAAAATTGCTCTTTAATTTAAAATACATTTTAAAACTAAAAGTGATTTCTTCAGGTCCACAAATAGATTCAGTAAAACTTCTTGGATACAGAAGTCTAATTCCAGCAGATGCAAATGCAGCTGTTGTGTCTGTAGCTCTTGGGTGTGGAAGGAGCTGAACATTTAATATTTCATGACCTTTTTTGTTTGCTCAGAGACATAGTTTTATATGTTTGAATATAAAAGCTGCATTGCAGCCACTGTCTGGGTTCATTTAGGGGGTGGTTTATGGTTTGCGTGTACATATTGTTAACTTTTTTGACGTAGGAGAGTAGATTTTGGTAGGTGAGTGTGGGAGATTATTGCCTCTTGCCAACAATTTCTCTCTTCTCTGTGCTTATAAACATCTTTATCAACCCCATAATTTCTCATAAGAAGTTTCATTAAGACAATTGTTGGGTAATTTTGTGTATACTTCGTACAAAATGGAGTTTGAGAAGGAATTCATTATTATTGAGATTTTCCTCTTTGCCTAGAAGGCATAGTTGGGAAGGAGCAAGTTATGGGGCATCTCCTACTTGGGTACCCCACTGCACAGGCAGCACATTTCCATTAACAGACTTGCCATCCCTTTTCAGGAATGTCCATCTGCTTCCAACTGATAAAGCAGCATATTACTCGCACTGCATTCCACCGCCTCATATGATAATTCAAAACTTTACTTATGCTTTTCTACTCTCTCAGACTTAACGCACCAGACATGTATCTTGTGCACATGTCACAGCCAAATGTTTCCTGAAATATTGAAATTTCTTTTGTTTTATGAGATTTTTTTGTTATTGTTGTGGTTTAGAGAAATCGGTGACACTGAAAACCATGAGAGGGTGAAACATCTTTCTCAGTTTCAGTGATAGGTGGAGAAAAGGCTGTCCGTAAAGGACTCATGAATAGCTTAAAACTTTTGACTAACTGTTATCAGTGAAACTCTGTATGGAAGAAACAGAGTGGTATGTTTGCTCAGGACGGGTTTTTTTTTTCAGATAAGGTTGACTTCTGTGAGAAAGAGTATGTGGTTTTTTTCCATGTGTATATATCTTTAGTGGAGCCTGAATGGCTGGATGGATCAGAATATTTATAGTCTGAACAGTGGATGAAAGGGATTTCAAGAAACAGTTATTACAGTTACTGATTTATGATCGTGAGAAGCGAACAATTGGGATGGATTCATCAAACCAGATTTAAATGTGCTGTGTAATGGATGGAAGTCATGAGCTACTCCTAAGGCTTACTTCATCGCATCCTCGAGCCAACAACTGAAATACATCAGTTCTGTTGAATCATCCTTTGATGGCAGCTTTTCCTGTCTTGACTGCACAGTCTGTACAGCTCAGAGATACATGCCTCTAACTGTGAAGACATCTATAGTTAGTGGGATCACTTCCTAGATTATTGATGCTGATAACTGTAAATTTGGTAAAATAAGTGAGCTTCCTGATTTCATCTGTTTAGCCATGATAATCTTGCAACGTCATGTAAATTTATACATGACATTTAACAAACTGGTTTAAAAAAAAATAATCTTTGTTTTCTTAAAAACAGATGTGCTAGAAGTCAGGCGTTCAGTAGGCACCCAGAGGAATCAAAATCTAAGAGAGATTCTAATCATTTCTCAGATTTTAAAAAGCCCTTGTATTTACGTATCAGATACATAGAATATGTAAGTGATAAAGAGCAATTAAACTGAAGTACTCTTCTAGTCATTGTGCTTTCCTGATGTTTTCCTTTTTCCTAACTGCTTGTGCTACTGTATTCAGACACTGTAGTACACTTATGAGATGCTTTGTATATGAGCTGAACTGAGTTGAACACTTTTACACTGAGCAGATCTATTTCCAAAATAGCCACTCAATTTGCCAATAAAACACTGAAGTCACGATTCTAGAGTCAAACAAATGTGATATGTCTAGGCTGAACAATTTTTGAGCTATAAGACTACCAAATTAAAATCATACCTGAAATATCCTGATTTTGTTTTACCATACTCCTCAGAATTTCAAAATACAGTTAAACCTTCTAGTTATTCAGCAGCTGAAACAGATTTGGCTGAGCCAGTACTATGAATTGACACCTCTTCTTTGAGAACATTGTCTAAATTCAATATGTTAATAATTAATTTTTATCTCAGTTAAACTGGATTATTTTTATAATTATAATTTTCAGTCATCCTCAAAAAATACAAGTTGAATAAATTGAACAAACTGTTGTCTGACACTAAATTTGTCCTTTTATTTTGGCCTTATGGAATTTCTGCTACAACCTCAGAAACGCAGAAGATGATACAGTTCAGTGGTGACTTAGTTGACATTTGCACAATATAGGAAGAACTTTCTTTGTCGCTACTGTTTAGAGCAGACACAGGGCATCAATTTGTCTTTTAAGTCCAAGTTCCTAGAATGAGACTGTGCCTTCTTCTTCCATTTAATGTATAGGGTATTCTAGAACCGTTCTTTCTTAATGTAGCCTTTTGAAGCAGTTCAACATGAAATGCAATATTAACATGTTTATTGGGCTATAGATGGTGATCCCATCATTTCAGGTTGTGTGAAGGGGACCATTGATAGCCAGTGATTGCAATGAGGTCTTTGAGCACATCAAGCGATTCAGCATTTTAAATATTACTTCCATAACAAACATGGAACTTAAATTGATCTTGTGCTTCTTTTAAACTCCATTTGACAGGTCTAGCCTCCAAACTTCAAGAAGTGAGTTCACAAAGATATTGGAAAAAAAAAAAAAAAAAAACCAAAAACAAAAAAAAAAAAAACCACCAACCAAAAAACCCTGAAAATACTTCTCCAGTACATTTCCAGAAAAATTGTAAACAATTTTGTTTCACTTTTGTTTTTTTTTAAAAAGAGAGTTCTATTTTTAATGTGGTTTTTTTATTCTACCATATATTCTTCTAAATGCATGAGCCATGATTACTATACTGATAGTGCTAATTTTTGAGCTATCTAATCAGAAAGCTGTACAGTTCTGTAGTACCTCAACTTTGCAGATCTCTTACCTACTTTTGACCTGTGCTGGCTTGAGTTGGCAGCTTGTGCTTGGAAACTGGCTTGATTCTTTTTGTCAGTCGTACAAGAAAAATCTCTTTTTATGAATGGACTCTTTCCTTAAGGTAAAAAACGAACTCTTAAGAATGTGAAAATAAATAAACAACAAAAAACATGTTCCCAGCAAGCAATGCTGTTTTGAACTAGGTGTGGCATATTTTCCTCATATCAGCGCAGGGGTGCTTTTCAAGTGTATATACATTGCAGTTGCAGTCTCTTACCATCCAGCTTTGATCTTGTCTTGGTCCAGAATGATTTTAACCTCTGTCTAATGAGATCTAGTGAAAGACATGCAAGGCAGAGACACCTCTTTCAGCTTGCAGCCTTTTTTGTACCTGAAACTCAAGAATCAAAAGATTCTCTGCCCTTTAAAGTCCATTGGAAATAGAAACTGCAAGGCTGATATTACAATATGCCTTTTATCTGATTTTGTGAAGTCATCAGGGTTATAGCCATAAAACTATTAAAATGCCTTTCATCTGTGTAGGTAAACCTATAGACGTTTTTGAGGATGATAAGCGTGATTTGTACAGTGTTGATTTAATTTTGGCATGTATCATTTTGGCAAGAAAGTACGAATATGTAACTACGTCTCTCCGATTTTTTTTTTTCCTCAGGGCAAGACCAAAATTGCCCAAAGTTCATTTAAAAAAAAAAGGTCCCATAAAGTCACCTTGACCTGTTGATAAACACTCAGGTGAAATATCCATCTTATCATACACATAGTTTTACTAGTCTGTGAAATTTATTTCTGATTGTGAGAAACCTACTTCATGATATACAGGAACTCAATTTCCAAGTGCAGGTTCATCTTCAGCCTGGGTTTTTTGGGTTTTGGTTTTGGTTTTTTTTTTTTTTTGGACAAGTGTCCCTGAAAGAATAGAGGAATAATGAACTGTATCAACTCAGAATGGTTCAAACCATTGTTTTCCAGGTGTAAAATCCAAATCAACCTTCCCTGATTTTATCCTGGGTATTTAAGATGTTAGCAACCACATTTTATGATGTGTATTACAGGTCCACCCTCTTATTAACATATAAGCATCTACCTCCAAATGCTTTCTGTCAGATAACAATCTTTCTTTCTTTTCTGAAAGAATCAAATTGGACCAAGATGGAAAGATGTGTGGGGATAAAACTTTTGACATGTTTGCTTCAAATGGACCTTGATGTTCTGCACAAGCTGAATTGCCAACAGATTTTGATTGCTTTTCATAGAGAGTAGAGTTTATTAGTTTTGTAGCTGAATATACAAACAGCACAAGCTTATTTGAGGAGTCTTTGTTTATTGTAAATTAGGGCAATGAATTCCAAAGTTATGAGTCACAACCTGCGTTGTTGGGGGAGTAAAACTGGATTCTTGATAGTAATGCCATAAAATTAAAATATAGTAGAAAATTACTGGGAAAAAAATTATTTATTGAGAATAGCTTGAAAAGCTAATTTAATAATGAGTTAGTTTATTTCAAGCTAAAAACATAATAACTTGATAAGAGGGAAATTATTAAATGTTATTAAAATTCCAGTTTTAATTGTCAGAAGCTGTAATTCCTCAACTAAAAGGAGGAATTTGCAGTCTTAAAAGTGACTTAAAACTGGCTTTGGCAATGAAGCAGATTTTTTAAAATTATTTTTCTGCATTGATAGTGTGAATGAGTAATGCTTTTCATCCTTTATATTTTCTATATAAAAAATAATTGAACTATTAATTTTTGAAGTGTTTCTAAGTCTAATTCTCATTGTTGTTTCATGGGTGATCGTACATAAGATTTCCACCAAGGACCTTTTAGGACCTCAATTCAACAATAGCCAGCACATGCTGTGCAAGTTGTAGTTTAATAGATGAGTGAATGACTAAGGTGTAGATTCACTGCCACATCACTGAAGTATTGAAACCAGAGCTGCTATTTTGAAAAGTCTGGAACCATCTTTCCTGATCCACAAGATTGAGCTCTGCCACCAAAGGCTCCACAACACCTGTACAGACCTGCATCACTTTCGAGTGAAAGCTCTTTCCATGTGGGAGGTGGTTAAATGATGCACCTGAGTTCCGTGGCTGCTCCTTGCCTCTGAGTTTTGCTTTCTTTGCTGGTGACCTTCGGTGCAGACATGTTTCCTTGTGCTGCACTTCCTCTGCATTGTGGGTCTGGGAGCAGTGGCAGAAACAGAGTTTGAGTAGCAGTGTAATGGCTCAGCAAAGAAATGCCTAGCGAAAAAAAACGCTTCAGGAACTGGGTTTGGAGTGATTGTATCTCACCTAAATGTTGGCCTGGGTGGAGAAGGGTATCAATGTCTGCTCTTATGACAGTTTGCCACACTGATGTGTCCAGGCTCCTTCCAGTTAAGAACTGCATGGCACTCTTTCTAAAACAAATAATCTGTATTCCTTCCTTCCTGGCTGTATTTCATCTGATCTTGTTTCCATTCCACTCATTCTTGCAAATACAGCCTCTCTTGTCTTCATTTGGTGTAAGGTTTGCCTCTGCTCTGATGCACTGTGTTTCTTGGCTGTGCAGGGTTAGCGGAGGGCATGGCTGTCTTCCAAGAGAGCGTTTTACCAGAGGAGGGAGAGACTTTCCTGCTTAATGATGTATCAGAGCTGTCTTACAAGTAGTAATGGGTAGTAAATGTGTATTTTCTTCTGTTCTGCAAATGAACTGGAATATAATCTCAGTCTAGTTCTGCTAATAATCTCAGGCTTGTTGTTGTTGTGGGTTTGGGTTTTTCAGTTTCAGGGTTTTTTGTGTGTGTTTGTTGGTTGGGTTTTGGTTGGGTTTTTTTGTTTGTTTGTTTGTTTGTTTTGTTGGGGGTTTTTTGTCCCCCAAGAAACTGTGCATCCAGAATAGCCAGTCAGTTCCCTTCTCGGGTCAGCTGCTTCTTGTTATAACACCTGGGAGTGAAATCCTTCCGCATGCTGATAAAGGCTGAGACACTGAGCAAACACATGGAGCATCTGTTGATTCAGCATCACTCTTCTGCGTTTGTTATTCAGAGGGGTCTTGAAGCCTTAGGCTGCAATGGCAGGCAATAAATGAGTGGGCACATGGTTCCACTTGGCTCTAATTATATATAATGAAAGGGAACATGGTAGTCAGTGGTTAATCCGTCTCCTACACTTCTGACTTTAGTAGTTTACAATTTTTGCAGAGGAAAGTGTGTTGTTTAGGTTTTAATTATTATTTTTGCTTCCTCTGTAGTTGTGTCAACTTTTAAAAGCAACAGTATATTAAATGCAGCTGAAAATATAATGTATGGAATACGTTAGGGGTTTTTATTTTTCTAGCTTTTTACATTTTTTATATGACAATTAATATTCCAAACCAGCTTTCTAAATTGGTTAGCTTGAGAGACTGTCGAGCTGCTTCTGGTGTCTGGGCAAACTCAGCATCCCATCTCTCTCTGTGCCCAGAGGTGCCAATTTCCAGGCACAAGCCAGCAAAGCTCCCTTGCTGACTCAGCTGCAGACTTGTGTGCTGTCTTGGAGAAACTGTTACCCTCATTCCAATTTGGTCACTGGGTTTGAAAAATCATGTGTAGCCCTTTGGGGGTAGGTGTGAGCAGCCCAAAGGCTTGTCAGTACCACTTCTCCAGATTTGTGATACATGCACAGTTTAATTGTTCTATTTTCGGCAGGGTCTCTAAGATTAAAAATAATAAAATATTTAGCAATAGAAAATATTATTAGTTTTTGCCTTCTCTTGGTCCAAAGGAGGCCTTTGGCTTGTATGGCTGTTCCTCCCCCGTGTGTCCATAACCTATTTTAATAGTTTTTCTTCTCTCTTTTGTTTTGTTCACAGCCTACATGCTGACATACTACCAGTTTTGTTTCCAAAAGAGAAGTTCACAGAGCTACCCAGTGCCTGATCCAACTAGCCACTTTGATGTTCCTCACTGGACCATGTAGGTAAACTTCAAAGAAACATATATAGTCGCTTACATCTTTCCAAGCATAAAAGGGAACAGCTGATTTTTGGCAACAGTGCTCACTTTGCGAAGTCATGGCCTTTTGTAATTCATGGACTACAAAATCATTTATTAAGGCCCTCCAACTTTGCAATGTGTTTTATCATCAACAGGCACACAAGTGTAGACCATCATATGTCACGATGTGTTTGGTCTCCTTGTCACATTGATTTTAAGTTTTTGAGGGTTCTGGGAACACTGTGATGCCTGTCATTCCTGTAGGTGTACCTGAGCTAACTCTTAACAGCAGCTGCAGCGGCGCACATTTCAGCTGAGACACAAAACGTAGCAGAAATATTGAATAAATTCTCAAGCAGTTGGCAAATCTTGAGCTTTTTTGTTATTACAGCTACGCAGCCAGCAGAATAAGACCTACCCTGTAAGAGGTAGGCTGAACAGGTTTACGTGAATGAACCCCTATGCTTGTCTTTAAGAAGAGTAGTGCAGTGGCATAGTACTGGTAATCGGGAGAAAGATGCCTTCAGGTTATTCTTGTTGATTACCACGAGCTTCTGCACAGACCTTCAAGTTTTCTACGAGTTTCAGAAAAAATAAAAAAATGCAGCCAATATTCTACCTCCAGGATTTCCCTGCAGAATAATTCAGTCTTTCTATAGCAGAAGTGAGAATCCAACAATTTGAATTCAATTTCTTGAAAAGTGTGGTTTCCCTTCTGAGTTTGATATGCTAGCTGGGTTTAGTTTCAACAAGTCATTTCCCTCTGTGAGAGTAAACCTAGGGAAAGAACTAAATTGTTCTGATTAAATTGCCAGCATTCATTATCCTTTTACTACTTTCTCCCTTGTATGTTATGCTGGTTTATGTCTCAGTTGCAGTGGCATTTAAAATAATTTATGAGTCGGTAGGCTGCAGCGTTTATGTCTGTGTTACAGTTGTTCTTTCTTTTATGTTCCTCACACATTTCTGTAAAACTTCCACCTTGGTTTGCATTTCTAATTTTGTGGAAGTGAACTATAAACATGGAAATATAGCAGTGGTTTAAATGACCTGTATTTACACATGCTGACATACTCTCCTTACACAGAAAACAGCTCTCCTCACATACTTGCTTTAGGGACTGTGGCGCTGACAGCTTATTGTGATTGTTTCTGGAGTGCCCTAAGATTTCAGTCACTCGGTTCTATCTGGAGAAAGCTTCTAACCAAGCCATCTCAGGAAATCATTTTCATGTTGGCTGGATCTTTATGGCTTCAATACTACCAACAGGCGCCTCAGATGAATCCTGAAACAATGCTGACTCCTGCTTTCATATCCTGAAATTAGGACATGGTATCTTGCGTGCTGTTACACAGCTGGCCATATTCAGTCACAGTTGGTGTTGCCTTTCATGTTGTGTTGGCCATATTCCAACTTAGATTTTTTTTCAGGTATTTTGTATAAGGTGAAAGGTTGTGGGTTGTTTGGGGTTTTGTTTGTTGGGTTTTTTTTCAGATGACAGATTTTCTATTAATAAAATACTGGAAACAGTTAAATTTTCTGGTTTAGTAGTTAAAAGCAAACTGTCACAATTCAGAAGTGGGTTACTAGCTCTAAACTGGAGAAAAAAATCATGTTCCCTGTTTTATCAAAAGTCTTCCCCAGTCGTAACTGATGGGCAGGAAAGCAATCCCAAAAGACATTTATCATGCTGGAGACGGTATCAAGTCTGAGGAGAATCCTTTTCTGCAGATACCAGTGGCACAGCTATTCCTTGGCAGGACATTTTTAAATTAGTGCCAAAATTCAGAGTACCCCAAAGGTATTGGAAGTGAACTGTATTCAGTTTTGGCCTAAAAGGAAAAAAAAATTACATTAATTCATATGATTAACTTCTGCAAATTTTATTACAGTCCACATCTCTTTCCTTATATAAACATTTGCCATTTAGACCCTGATGTGACAGTGGGGAAACAGTGAGCAAAAAAGTAAAAGGTTAAAGCACCAAAACCTATAATCCTTGCAATATAGTAACAAAGTTTTCAGAAAGCCAGAAATTAAATTATCTTTTTTTTTCTTTTGTCTTCTTGATACCAAGTTAACAAGAACAAAGCCATTCATGCAAGTAAATCTAATGGTTTGCTTTAGATTTACACTGCACTGTCATGCTACCTCTTAAGGGATTATGTGTATGAAGAAATAATAATGTGCTTTACTGCCCACAAATGTTCAGTGCATTAAACAGAATTTGTCAGTTCATCTGAACACATTACATTAGTCAAGAAGAACATCATCATTTTGCATAGCAAAGGTACATTAGCTAGGTTGTTCGGGCTGTCAGAATCTTAAAATCTTTCCTCTTTAAAATGCAAGAGCAATGGTCACTATGACATGCATTTGTCATTTAACACAAGTAATGCTTTTGCTTTAGTAGCTTTTAGCAAAATATAGAAGTTTGCAAAGGTTGTGGTACAGGTCGGCTCTCTAGTACAAAACGCAAATTCTAACACAATTGCTGTAACTTTCAAGCAGGAACTAGATGATGTCTGATCTAAGAGCCAGAGGAAATGTCCATTCTTAGAATGTTTTACAGCGGTATATTTATGTTGATTATTTATTTTTTAAAAAGTGTTAAAATTTATTTGTATTTTTTAAATAGTCATAAATGTGATTTTTTTTTTCTTTTTTTTTTTCTGCGTTTAAGTATCCATCTGAAGCTGTGATATTGACAGAATCTACTATCTCAAACAGAAGTTTAACTCCAGGGCACTGGTGGTTTTTTTATACAGTAGTGACGCAGAAATATTTGCTCCTATACATTATCTCTTGAAAAATTATTCAAGCTCTTAATCCAAAGCTAATAAGAACTTGCATTTTTATTTATTTATCTGTTCTTTTATTTATAGATTTTGGTAGTAGGTTAGAGTAGAAGAGTAGCTTTGACAAAAAGAACAACCAGTTCAAAGCATACGTAATTAGTGACTGCGGCTGTCATGACTTCATGGTGTAAGCAGTTGCACAATCAGCCAAATCTTACAGTGCTTACTTTCCTAGTCCCTTTGAAGTGACCTGGCCTGACATTATTTCAGAAACATCACAGCTTAGACGATTGTATATCTGTGGCTGGTTTGTTGAGTTATTGGTTCATCCATGAAGATAGGGTACTATCGTGCTTTAAAAATAAGATTAATAACGACAATTAATTTTCTAGAGACAATTTCCTCTTGTTTCTACTTATTTAACTGAGTCTATGCAGTATCTATTGATGGTAAGGAGACCACATAGACTGGGGTTCAATTTATTCATTCATAGTTTCTTACATATTTGTAAATAGACTAATTACTTGGAGGATAAAAGGTGACACAAACTGGTCATTTGTAACTCGCATCCTGAAAAAAAGTGTACTTTTTGTACTAGAATTAATTTTTTGGAGGATTTGTGATTTAAATGAAAGATGGAAATATTTACATACTTAAATTTAAGTTTACAAAATATACTTATTCTCAGCTGAAACTCCCTCTAGGGTATAGTGTACAAATTTCTTCTTTCATTAGATACATTGAAAACCCAAGTGGAGTGATTATGGCTGAGTTCCATTCCCTCTGAAAAAAAAACATTTTTTTTTTAATCAACAAAGATCTTTCAATACCTTTTTATGGAGGGAAAGCTATCAGGTTTTGGAATTACAAATTTGTATTTCCTCTGGCATTTTAAAAAAATCTTGGGGTTTCATGTACTGTACTTCACAAGACTGATCATGTCTAACTTTTGAGGACTGACTATTTTGCAGCAGTAGGTGGTATGTGAGATACAGACTTCAGGAAGAACATGATTTCCATAACCACTTCAAAGGAAATACATTATAAATAAAATACATTTCTCTGGGGGCTTACAAAACCATTCTGTTTATAATTTAAATTGGATTAAGCTAAATAATATAGTACAGTAAAACCCTCAAGGGAAAAATACTTCATTTAAGTTTCAACATTACATTACTTCCATTAATTGGACGTATTTTACTCTGTCTTTTAATAGTTTATTTTTCACTGAATATGTATAATTAAAAGTATTGTCATTATAACAAGAGTAATTTTTTCCCATTTTGCGTTCCAAGCCCTTCTGTTCAGTAGATCAGTATAGTTTTATTTGTCTACCTTCCTTCATTTCTGACTGCTTTATTCCTGGTGACTAACTCTCTGAGCATCAGTGTATTACAGAAGATTACCATCGCTGTGTCACGCATGTTCAACTTAATCAAACTCATAGTCGACCTGAGACTCTTAACCAGCCTGTTGTTTTGCATCAAAACCAGTTAGCGTGAGGCTTTCTTCTGTTGGAATATTTTAGAGTCTGCTCATCCAAACCGTGCAGCTTGCTTCTTCCAGTATGTTCACAGGGGTAACTTGAGTAGGAGCTGCAACACAAGCAAGAGAACCATTAATCTCCTTACTTTATAAATGTAACTTGGAGGCAAGGAGGATATGCTGTACATGCATGCATACATGCGTACATGCATGTGTGTGTGTATTTTGTGTATCTACAGATTTAAGGTCATACTTGTTTGTGCATGTGTGTGCATGTGATTTGCTGGTGTACATGTTTTCCTTTCTTTTCTTGCCATAAATTTATGCCTATTCAGTTTCATATGGGAACCTGATATGACATTCCACTTTAAGTCATATGAAGATGACTTCCAGGAGAAGGGTGACTAGGATAATATTGGAAAACCTCAGTGAACGACCTAATTGTAAGGGTGATTTATTCCACTTCCTTTTTCACTCCATGACAAGAGACCATCCAGGCTGAACTAAATCAGGTTATTGTTCTTAACAGCATGGAAGGCAGTAAATCTGTAGTGTCAAGCTCCTCTAATATTGACAGCTTTGCAATAAGGGTTTCTGTAGAAACAGTCAGCACATATAAGCTTACAGAAGCTGAAGCAGGTTTTATAATAGAAGCAGGTCAGTCCCATGTGCAATATTTATTTCTACTTTAAACTCAGCTTTAAACCAGTCACTAACTTCAAATTAATCCCCATTTAAGGGGATTATATGAAGCACAAGCTTTGTGTTTCATACAAATTAATTTCAAGTGATAGAGTATTTTTTCCATGAGGAAAAAAAAAATCTTTACAGCTAAATGTTAACAATATTGAAATATGAAAAAGAAAGAAGGCATGCACAAATTTCCCCCTAATTTATAATTATTTTTTTTTTTTAAAGAGTACTTTCAAAAGGCAATAGTAATTAAAAATAATGCTGCATTGAATAAAAACTTTGTTGACCCGAGAGTTTCACGCTAGACTGAATAAACCTTGAGGGGGAAAAAAGTAGTACAAAATCAAAGCTGAGACTCAGAATCTAAATTTTATATGAAAAAAGTAAGAATGCTTAGTCAAAAAAGTCTAAAGAAATTACTTCTTCTGTATTTTCTAAAATTTTCATTAAGGCTTAACTAAGTTTACAGTTTCATTATGAAACATTTCTTTTTCCTTTCTGCTTTATAAGAATTTTTCCCCTCTAGTATTATTTGTCTATGTTATAAAACTAGCTTTTCTTCCTACTGTAAATGGTGATTAAATAATAGAGGTAATAAACTCTGTAATGAAGTACCAAATGTACTGTACTGTGGCAAGTAGGAACTGATCGGAGTTTTTCTGTACTGTTTTTCACTTTCTCCAAATGGGAGTACTGGTGGATGAAAAGCTGGAAATGAGCCAGCGGTGTGCAGCCCAGAAAGCCAACTGTATCCTGGGCTGCATCAACAGCAGCGTGACCAGCAGGTTGAGGGAGGTGGTTCTGCCCCTCTGCTCTGGTGAGACCCCACCTGGAGTGCTGCGTCCAGCTCTGGGGCCACCAACGTAAGGATACAGATCTGTTGGAGCAAGTCCAGCAGAGAGCCACAAAAGTGATCAGAGGGTTGAATCACCTCTGCTGTGGAGACAGGCTGAGAGAGTTGGGGTTGTTCAGCCTGGAGAAGAAAAGGCTTCAGGGGACCTTATAGCAGCCTGCCAGTACCTACAGGGGCCAACAGGAAAGCAGGAGAGGGACTTTTGACAAGGCCAGGTAGTGATATGACAAGGGGGTAATTGTTTTAAACTAAAAGAAGGTAGATTGAGACTAGATGTTAGGAAGAAATTTGTTACGATGAGGGTGATGAAACACAGGACCAGCTTGCCCAGAGAGGTGGTAGGTGCCCCATCCCTGGATCTATTCAAGGCCAGGCTGGATGGGGCTCTGAGCAACCTGATCTATTTGAAGATATCCCTGCTCTTTGCAGGGGGCTTTCACTGCATGACCTTTAAAGGTCTCTTCCAGCCCAGCTGTTTTCTATGACTCTGAAATTTATTCAGAATAATGAGGGTAAGGAATTGGCCATGAAGATGATCAGAGGGCTGGAGCACCTTTTCTATGAAGACAGGCTGGCAGTGTTGGAGTTGTTCAGCCTGGAGAAGGCTCCAGGGAGGCAGGGGGACCTTAAAGCATCCTTCGGGTGGGGGGGAATCAAGAAAGCTAAGAGAAGAGCTTTTTATAAGGGTATGTAATGGTAGGACAAAGAGTAATGGCTTTAAACTGAAAAAGGGTAGATTTAGATTAGATATCAGGAAGAAATTTTTTACTGTGAAAGTGGTGAGACACTGTTAACAGGCTGCCCAGAGAAGTTCTGGCAGCCCCATCCCTGGCAGTGTCCAAGGCCAGGCTGGATGGGGCTGTGAGCAACCTGGTCTAGTGGCAGGTGTCCCTGCCCATGGCAGGGGGTTGGAACTAGATGATCTTTAAGGTCTCTTCCAACCCAAACTGTTGTATGATTCTGCAATTAAATTACACCATGATTGTTTTTTTTCTTTCTTTCTTGTCTCCTATCCCTTTCCACCAACTTTAAAGTTAATAGAGAATAATTTTATGATTTTAATAAATATAAATACATATAACACCATGTATGTTGTTTAGCTCTCTGGCTGGGATGGTGTTGTGGTTCATCTGGGATAGAGTTAATTTTCTTCCTAGTAGCTGGTATAGTGCTGTATTTTCAATTTAATATGAAAGTAATATTGGTAACACACTGATGGTTTAGCTGTTGCCAAGCCGTGCTTACCCCAAGTCAAGGACTTTCCAGTTTCCCAGGCTCTACCAGTGAGCAGTTGCACAAGGAGATGGGAGGCAGCAGGGCCAGGACAGGTGATCTGAACTAACCAAAGGGCTATGCCATACCATAGAGTGTCATGCCCAGTATATAGACTGGGGGAAGCTGGCCAGGAGTGGCTGATCGCTGCTCAGGGACTGGGGACTGACTGGGTGTTGGTCAGCAGGTGGTGAGCAATTGTATAGTGCATCCCTTGTCTTTCTTGGCTTTTATTCCCCTCTCTCTTTCTTTGTTATCTCCCTTTTCATTAGTAGTAGTAGTAGTAATATATTTTACTTTGTTTCAGTTATTAAACTGTTATCTCAACCCATGGGTTTTACCTTTTTCTTCCCCATTCTCCTCCTTATCCCACTGGGGGAGTGGGGCAGTGACCAAATTGCTGTGTCTTGCTTAGTTGCTGCCTGGGGTTAAACCATGACAGATGGTTTGTGGTAGGCTGAGCAAAAAGGTAGTTCCTCATTAAAAATGTGAAAGTGGTGTGCAACGGAAGTCCATCTGTCTGTAGGTAAATGTATGCTTGTATTTTGTATATTGCAACATGCTAAGGTAGTTCAGGTCCTACTCTTAAGACTGACTGCTTAGTCATAACAAAGGAAAAAAAATCCCTTGGAGTAGTTCAGGTTGGTAGCACACAGTAGAGAGGAGGGCTGGGAGGGCAGCAGTCGCTTGGTCCCTTTTCCCAGCTCTTCCTGCAGCTGTGTCACCCTCACAGTGCCTACGCTTCTCCAGAGCCACGGTAATAGGAGGTGATGGTTATGTTCTCTTTGTAACCTCTCACGTGCAAGGACTTAAGGAGGACTTTCTAGTCATTATTGTAGTGGTATAATCTGAGGATCTTGCTGAGGTGTCCAGATATAGTTGTCATAGAGGTTCATAGCTAAAGCTGTGAGCTAACTGGAGTTTAACAAGGAACCGCAAGGTTTTGAGATGAGGCTTTGTTCTGAGTTTGCAAATTTGTCTGTTTGACTAGTTGTGCACTTACCGTGCTCTGTCTTCAAACACCCAGAGTTGCCACCCAGCCATGCTCTGAATGACACCAAGGCACTAGATTCACATGTTTTATTCAGAGTACAAGTCACAGGAGAACATAGTTGCAAGTCCACCGTACCTGTTGTTTCAATGTAATTTATAAAATCACCTTTCAAATGGACAGTTAATGTGGAAATGAAAATCTTTTCATTCTGAAAGGTCCAAAAGTTTCATTACGGAGCATTTTTGACCTTTTTTACATATGATAACATCTTGCTTGGTCTGCTTTTTCAGTTGCATTGCTCTGAGCAACAATCTTATCTCACATTTGTGCTTTTCGTATTCTATAGCATCTCATGATGCTATAGCACTGTTTTGAAATATCTCCTTTTTTATTATTATTGTCTTGAGCACTGTAGTGAATAAGTGAAAGATTGCAGTACTAAAGTCAGGTATACTTCAAGGTTTAAACATATAAAATTGTTTTTAACACACATACGTAATGTAAAACATACTGTATTTTATAAATATGTTAGGTATCTCTTTCTTGTTTTCTTACTTAGCCTGGGAGTTTTCTGGGGAGTGTATTGTGTCTGATGTGTTTGTGGCTGCTATCAAAATACAAGTAATAAAAGCTTTCATAGTGGAGGTGTCAGTCCAGCTGCAGTAGTAATCAATGTTGCTTTGAAGCAGAGAGTGTAGGAGGAAAAGAAATGGTCCAAACAAAAAAGCTGCATTTATACTTTTTCCCTAGGATTTTTCAACCTTTTTCTATTTTAGACATCAGAAGAGTAAGTTATGATAAAACTGAGCTTTATATTCAGTTCTTGGGCACAGTGTATCGCTTGTGCATGAAAGCTAGAGGCGTTCACAGTTAGCTCTAGCAAGATGATCACTGCTGATTTGCCTGGTGCTGGGTGAATTGAAAGGTTATGCTTTCATGCCAGTGGATATCTTCTGAAAAATGCCCATGGTTTTTTTTGGATACTATTGCAGAGCTGATCCTACCAAGTAAGGTGCCAAGGGCTGATTCCCTAAGGTATAGCGACTCTTAACGTCAGTCCCTGTATTGATTTAAATCTAACTTAATACAGTGGTTTGTATGTGACAAAAAAAAAGATTCCTCGATGTTCAAAGCATTTTAAAGTCTTTCTTGGATCTCTGTTCAGTGAGGATTTTGAATAGGTGACCTTGAATGAATCTCGTTGTTTCAGAACAAATGAAGCAGGTCCTAACGTAGGCTTGCAGCATGCACTGGTACAGTGTGCATGGGAGAAGAGTTAGAGTCACATTCACTGCAACCTGTAATTACATTGTTGATGCATTTGTAAAACTTATCCTAGTGATTAATAGAAAAGCAGAAATTCATAGTATGCCTCTATAGTCTTTTGTGGAAGATATTCCATCCCTTATGTTATTTATATTAACAGGTTGACTATGTTGACAGTCTGATACTAAGGAGTGGAGCTTATGAGTGATTTTTTCCTAGGTGTAAAATGAATGATTCACCATGAATTCTTCAATTTCAGTTTTCTCAAAAGTAATTAATTAAAGAATTCATTTGATTATTTAAAAGAATTGTTGTTGCTTTAATGCTTATCTTAAAGTGAACTGAAAAGTATTTTCAACAACAGCACAGAAAATCTGCAGTGTCACACTGTGGGCCAAGGGATGCCCAAGATGGTATTGCAGCTCTTGGGAAAGATAGAGAAGTACAACTGAAAGCAGAGCATACTGTGGCATGGTGACAAGGACTTGGACTCAGTAACCCCCATGCCCTGTATTTCTGTTTGTAACTGGCAGTTTTCCCAAGCATTTTCAAGATTTGTTTCAGTTTGTGCTCGCTTTTTAACATTTGCCTCATAGATTTTTCCACTGCTATGCGATAGCTGTGGGGTCTGACGACCATGGTCTCAAAGTCTGGTGTGTAATCATTGACCATCTCCTACGTGATCGCTAGGTGACAGAGCTGCAGGCAACACAGCTTGCAAGAGAGGACTTTTCAGCATGATTTCTGATTTTCAGGGGAGCTCTAGGCACCATCCTGTACTACTCATCTAAGGTTATTGCAGCCCCGGTGTGACTGTGCGAAGGGTTTTGAAGAGGCTCAAGCAGGCTGAAAAAGATGTATTGGGCTACTCGTTGGGTGGCATTTACCAGCTTGAGTAACTTGTAAAAGCAAACTTGAGAAGCAACGTTTTGACATGCAAATTGTCAGTGGCATTTGTATTAAATGGATATAATTTCTGCCATCAAAAGTACTGAGCTAGATCTTCAGGCTGTGTTACTCTGAATAAATTTTAAAACTGTTTCTTCCTTTCTGAAACATTAGTGGACATTGCATGGTTAATAAGAACTAGGTGTACCAAAAGGCCCTTGAGGAAAGAAACAACAGGTGCTTTGTGTCAGTTGTGTTTTTTTCATATGGGGAACACCAAGCTGAAGATTGACTGTAATATACTATATCATTTTATTTCTCTCTCCATCGAAGATGTTGCATTCTATATACCCAAGTATTACCTAGTGTGTCTCAGGGAGAGGATGTGGACCTTTAGGTTTCTGGTCTTTTGTTTGTGTGAGCCAGTGACTTGTAGATGAGCTGCATTTTTGCTTCAGATCCATGCATGCATCTGTAGAGATCCCTTTTCCTCTAAATGGCAGCCGAGGTTGACTAGTCATTATTATCCATCTTCTTTATGCATCTGTCTTTTGGGGACTATTTGGATTATATGCCTAAAACACAGTCACGATTAAGAAAGTTTAAAGTACTGACAAATCCATTTTCTTACTACTCTTCTTTTTAATTGGGGAAAACTCAGAAACCTAAGGAGTACCAATCCATATATCCCTTTTTCTCTCTAGCCAACATGTGTTGCATGAACAGTGGTTCTATTAGCGATTTTTTGGTTATCTGTAATTGCTGAGGAGGCCTTTGGGACAAACTTTACCAAGTAGCTACCAAAAATATATAGGGTTGTGCAATGCATTAGTTGTCATTAAATACCTGAATTAGATCTCTAGTGCACTCATGTACAATGATTACTGCTTTTAATATGTATCGAAAGTTTTAACTCTAAAAATCTAAGCTCAAGCTCTGTAGTAGCCACTGTCATTAATTTGCTTGACCATTTCTCAGTACATATAGGGATTCATTGAAGGTGGTCAATAATTAGTGGAATATTTGCTGAAGTTTCTTCCTCTTTTTAAAGATGGTTTAAAAATTTTATTTCAGTTATTTCAGTGAGTCTGATTAGCCTTGGCAATGTAAATGAAGGAAAAGAGCACATATTGAACTGGGAAGAAATGCCTGCATTCTTCTGGGCCCTGATTTCTGCTAACGCTGCCCATGGAGTCGAGCAATTCTACAGGAGAGTATCTATCACTTATACTAAAGTAGAGAATCAAGGAAATAAAGCTTCAAAACCTTCAAGACAAGAAGGTAGGGAGCTGCCTAGAGAAGAGGAATATCTTTAGAAAAATGATTTGAAGTTGCTGCGACTTATTTCTAGGAGGTGGGGTGGGGAGGGAGAGAAAAGATGTTATATTTAACAACACAGAGGATATAGGACTTCATCTTTTAAAAGTCCTGTGGAGGACCCCTATATGCTAAACTACGCAGAATTTAATCTGCCTCTGAAAGATGAAAGGATGAGGTGAGCCTGCCAGAATTTAAGCCTCTGCTTCTAGGGAGTCTGGGTTTTTCTACCTTAGTGATCCGATCTCAAACTTACTTTCACTGTCTATAAATCCCTCTAAGTCATTACTTTAAAGAATTGTATACAAACTGACTGTATCTTCATGAGGTAGCGAGGAGTCTCCATTATTTCAGTGCAAGGACCGAGAGGATTGTGAGTCAGGTATTTGAGAAAAACAGACTATTCTTGGTTGGTTTCTTCTTACTCAGTCCTTTTCCATTTAGGATACTTGCAGTATACACAAATAATACAGCTTCGATTTTCCAGTTCAGTTTCTCCTGTAAAGATCCCAAATTTGGGGGTTATATATTTCTTACGTATCAGATTTAGAAAGTTCCCTGCAGATTAAGCCAAAGGGATTTCTTTCCTGATCTGTATGTTTATGTATGTATGCATTTGTTTCTTTTATTTGTTTTACTTGCCTTCATGACTACAAGTTTAAAACTAGTGGAATTCTATTGTTCCACTTTTGTGAGGCTTAAATAAGCATAAGATAATGAAAACACAGAAAACCAGGTGACTTCTTTCCTATTATCTTAATAATTAAAAAAGCCTGGACATTGTATTCAGAGTTTTATATGTACATGCAGTATGTTTTGTTTGTTTGTTTTTAGTTTAATAGTATTGTATACAATTAATATGAATGGAAACATCTTTTTTTTCTTGAGATTTATGATGAAATGTAATAGCACATATTTTCATTTTAGTGATAATCTGTGCATTCTCTATCATCACAAACTGACTTTTAAAGTTAAATATAATCAGAATATAATTTTTTGCAATTTTTTTAAGTTTTAAAATGCTTTTGGTTTTTTAATTATTATTATTATTTACTCTGAATTTTTCATATAGTGTGATATAAATAAACTAGTGACTTCTTTTATCTAGGAATGAATTGTTCTGTGAGCTATCTAGTTACATCAATTTTCAGAAGAATAGCAAACATTCTTCTGCATAACAGCAGATAGAATAAATGAGACTTTAATGTTTTGGTTTCTGTACTGCTTTCTCTTCAGCATTTTTTGGTGGTCTGGCTGTTGGTGAGCTATACACATAGATTTATATTTCCCACCTTTATGTGCTTGTTGTCATAGATGGAAAGCACATGCCAAATAGTAGCCAGGTCTTTACTTTTCATTCATTAAATTTTAAAATGATTAAAATGATTAAAAAAATTAATATTGATTAATGCCTTTTTTTTATAAGGCAGATGTAATAACACTATCTTAATGACAATTGTTTGAAAGAGTCATTAGTTTATGGGTTTCTGGAAGTGTCTGAAGATTAAACATTCAACAAGAAGTTTTAGATATTTCTTTTTTAGAATACATTAACCTATTTCTGAGAAGTTTCCTTCTTCAGAATACCAAACTAACTAGTTGTTGGTAATGGCTGTAAATTCAGTTTTAAGTGAGGATTGGGTCAGAGCGAAGTACATGATTTCTAAGATGTGCACCCATGGGAGGGATGTGAAACCAGGATTTTTCTGCCCCGTTTAAAGGGAGCTGAGTAGCAGCAGCAGTATTACACTAGGAAAATCTGTACATTCCTTCATTTCTCACCTTTGTGCAGATGTATGAAAAGCAGGGGTGTCACAATAGTCCATCTTATCTATTTTTGATCCAAAAATACTAAGCACAAACAGTGCTTTTATGTATGCAAACACACCTCAGAAAAACATGGGCATCTGGCTGACAGGGACTGAATGGGCTTATACCTTGCTTCACAAATTAATAGACCAGGGAAGCAGAACATTTATATGATATTGTTAATCTCAGAACAGTACAGGTGACTATCATCTACAGCTTCTGATAATGACTGGATAGGAAGCATGGATAAACTGTGGGAGACTGCTAGCTCAGATTGGAGTTCAGCAGGCAAGGACTTGAGAGCGCAGCTGTCTGAAGGCAAGCACGGTGCTCTCTTATCCACAGGTGCAGATGTCTGTATCAAGGTATCTGTTGCTATGCTTAGCCCTCCACAGAGGTATATGACATGCAGGAGGAGTGGATATGCTCTAAGCTTCAATATGATTTTAAAGGAGTTTAATAATTGTCATAGAT
This sequence comes from Falco punctatus, assembly GCF_963210335.1. Lineage (NCBI taxonomy): Eukaryota > Metazoa > Chordata > Aves > Falconiformes > Falconidae > Falco > Falco punctatus. The sequence continues at coordinate 84,628,866 of NC_137584.1, forward strand.
GAGTATTGCAAGGAAGAAATTCTACAAAATCAACAGGACGGATGCGTGATCTGTTCGGAGTATGACTTCTTACAGCAGATTGCATCAGAGCAAGTTAGCAGCTAATACAGGAGAGATTGCTATAGCTCAAAAATCCTGTAACATGAAAGTACAGAGATGTAATGACAATATGATTTCATTATTCCATTTTAATAGTTGAGAAGTAAATTCTGGTGTAACATTAAACCCCAAACAGTAACAATACTATGGTCAGGGTCCTTCCTGATCTCTACAATCAGGATTGGTCTTTCTAAATGTATGATTTATTTAGTTTTTAATAAACTATTTCCTGTTACAAAGGCTGAAATAGTATAACAGTAGAACATACATCAAAACTCTTAATCAGGCATTGTTTAGAGACTTTTCTAAATATGGATCATAATACACACTCTATCTAGTAAACAATAGGGTTTGCAAACACAAAGCACTTCTTGTTTTATTGTAGACATGTTGATTGATTGCTAGATGCTGTTCTCTATCACTTCTAGTGCTGCCTTTCCCATAGCAATATTGTAATATTTTTTGGCTATGAACTGATCACTTATCACATAAGTAAAGAAACATGTCCAGTATTGTGTTCTGTTGTAGAAGGGGGTCCTGAAGCACCGACACTCCTGAGGAAGGACGAAAAGTGTTGAGGCAAGGGATTGTGCTTGTTCTTTGTTTCTGTGAGAATTAATTCCTTATGTTCCGACTAATTTCTAGGAAAAGTTTTTTACTTCCCATATAATCATTATCCTCATAGAAATTTCTATTATGCTGAAGAAGCCATATGTTTGTAAAAAGACCAAGTCCCTAGAGGACAACTTGAAATATTACTCCCAGATGGATCAGCCTGAACAATGTATTGCCAAAATGTTGCCATGTTTAGAGACCTGCCCATTAAGCGATACTGCCAGTAGTGTTTATGACATATTTGTTGTGCAGCTGCAAATAGCATGTGGTATTCTTTTCTGTTCACTCCTGCATGCCTTGTAACACTGAAGTAGTCTCTTTTGTTCTGCATGAAGTTTCCTCTGTAAATTGCTTTCCTTTAAAAACAAAGCTTATGCCATACTGTGGGTCCCTTCCTAGTCAGTCTGAAAGGGAACAAATTAAGGGAATTCGTCACAGTGGAACCAGATGAAGAGCTTCAGGAAACTGGTGAGCAGATAGATGAACTCTCATTGAGCTCAGCTGCTGCTCATGAGCATGCAGGAGGGAGATACTTTGAATGATGGAGAAAGTTGCTTGGTTTTCACCCATTGAGAGGCATCAGAAACCTCCACCCTACTCAAAATTTCTTATATGTCTGGAAAAAATCTCTGATATGCTGCAAATGCTGTTGCCAGTCACTCAGCCATTAAGAAGTCTTCTTCCACCAGATTTTAATCTTTGATGAGGTGGAGAAGAAATGTAATATTTTTGCAAAAATAAATAATTAAACAAGGGATATTTTACATTTATATCAGTTCTATTTCTTGCTGTTTCTGTTGGAGTAAGGTCACCTTTTAAATAAGCAAAATACTAACTGTGGCTTCCCATCTCTTAAAAGTGAAACAATATCTAAAACGTACCTTTATAAATGTATCATCAACATGATATTGTAGTTGTTACCTTGTCAATCTGCACAACACATTTATTCAGTCTGCCAAAAGACTATTGCTATCTCTTAGTCCGCTAACTTTCTTCAGGTAGTGAAAGTAAGCTCCTTCCATCTTCCATGCTTTTATCTTCCATGCTTTATCACCTGTACTTGAGACTCTTTGAACTTACTGTCAATCCATTATTATTCATTCTCTACTTATGCGGTCTTCAATTATACCTATGATTTTCACTAGGGCTACCAAAGAATTCTTAATATAATGTGTTTCAGAGCTGGCTTGGGCTAAATACCTTCAAATGCTAAGAATCTTTTATAAAAGTTCAGAACCTTATTCAGCCTAAATATGCATACAGATATATATATATATATTTAAGTAAAGAAGGAAATCAATCTGAACGATTTTAATTCTATGTAGGCAGTGTATCAAAGATTAGAGATAGTGAATGGATGGCTATGTTGTACTTAAAAAAAAAAAAAAGAATAAACTGGTTTCAATGAAATTTTCGGGGGCGAGGGGGGAGGGGGGGAAGCAGGGGGAGGGAGGGAGAACACAGATGCAGAAAGTACCAACAGGAATCCGAAGAAGTTGGTCCACCTCATAAGGAAATAAAATAAAATAAGGCATTCATACCGGGGTGGTTTAGCCTCGAGAAGAGAAGGCTTCAGGGAAACTTCATTGTGATGTTTCAGTACTTAAGGGGAGTGTATAGGAAAGATGGAGAGTGACTTTTTCCCAGGGCTTATAATGATAGGACAAGGGGTAATGGTTTAAAATGAAAATAGATTTTCATTAGATATAAGGAAGAAATCCTTAACTAAAAGGGATGGTGAGACACTGGAACAAGATTCCCAGAGAAACTGTCGATGCTCCATCCTTGGAAGTGTGCAAGGTCAGATTGGATGGGCCTTTGGGCAACCTGATCTAGTGAAAGATGTCCCTGCCCATGACAGGGGACTTGGATTATATGACCTTTATAGGTCCCTTCCAACCCAAACTGTTCTGCGATTCATCTTATGATTCTATGTAGGAGACAGTCTTTGCTTTAAACCAGCCAAGCAATGGTTTGAATTGATTGTATTCTCACATAAAACCTCCAGATCTTGAGTTAGTAGATATTCTGGTAAATATGTGTCGGTGTATCCTATTTATAATGTTTAAAAAATAAATTCCACTTCTTTGCTAATGAAGAACAGAAAAATGCAGCCATGACCTCAAATGTTTTTGGGCGTGTGGGGACGTTTTCCAATAAGATCTACTTCCATATGCATTTTTGTTTTCAAAGGTGATCTCAGCACAGGAAAGAACATTTCACTATCTTTTCCCAGTTTTCTGATTTGAAGGGTGGACACAGTAATAACATTTATGAACTCCCAGAGAACTCCAGAGAATGTTGAGTCATATACTGCTACATTTGCTCGTATTACCCTAATTCTCATTAGGAAATGCATTCTCAGATCTGTGTAATGATTTTTACATCTATCCCATTTTATCTTTTGAGACAATCACTATTCACCAGTCTGCTTTACCCCCACTCTAAGGTAGTTTCATAGACCCTCTGTGAGGGCTTAATATGAAACTGTATCCCCCGGTTGCTCCATTTCTGTGAGAGCCGTTTTCAGGCTCTCCTCACAGACCAAGGATGCTGCACTTACATGATGCAACAAACCCTCCTAATCTACGAGATTTTAAGACCAAGCCCTTCAGTTTCTCCAGAAATTTTCAGAGATGGGCTCAAGATAAAGTTATAAATCTATATTGTTATGCCCATTTAAAGCACAGCTCTGCCTTTTACGCTAAGGAAAAACACTGGCTGCCTTTCAAAGTTCAAAGCATTTCTTAGCTTTACTATTCCTGTTCCTACTTTTCTTTTTTATCATTTGAATGTAGATGTGCTAAATGGATTAACATGTGCTCAATCAAAACATTTGCAACAGGGACCCTGCATCTGTTGACCTTTGTGAGGAATATTGATATCCGTGTTTTCAGCTGTATTTTCCATCTTTTCCATTCTGTCAGCCACAGAGATAACTGGGTAATACAGTTAACGCAGTCATTGGTATCTTATTCCTAAATCACCACCCTGCTTTGGTTTTGGCTGTTTGGTTTTTTGGGGTGTTTGTTGTTGAGTTCTTTTAATCTTACACACAGTAACCTATCCTAACTTGAATATTCTGTGTGCAACACAGACCAAAAAAAAGTAAAATATCAGATTTTTTTTTTAAAAAAAAAAAATATAAGTAAGGGAAACTTTTGTTTTTGTTTTTCCTTTGGGATCAATAGCTGTAATCTTTAAAATATAATTTTCATTATATCCTAATCCCTGGGACTGTTAAGACATTTGCTTCTGATGATTTGTAAGTTGTTACTAGAGTTTGGGTTTTTTAATATAAATTAAGCCATTTGAAAGGTATTGTCAGTTTCTATCTTTCTATGCTTGCAGAGATATTCCAGGAACAAGAAGACAGTTCCCAAAAGAGCATATCTCTATTTAACCGGAGTTAAGGCTAGTTGCACCAGTGATTAGATTAGTCTGTCACACATACTTTTCTTTCCAGATTAATTTCTTGCGGTATTTTCATCTGCTTTAGATAGCAGTTAAATTATATTTGTGGACCTTCTGATCCGTTACTATGATATTTTTTTTCCTAAATAAAACATTATGGCAGCACCTAATCAAAGTAGCTGAGCCAAAGACATCCAATGACATTGGAGGAGTAGGGAAGAAAGTGGGGAACTGTCTTGATTTTCCTCCTGCTTAGCATAAACAGGCGCTGAAAGGGTCAATGATCTGATATTCTGGGTGACATAACCTCTTGCAGATTTTGCAGAAATTAAGAAAACTCAATCATAAATTTTATGCAGATTTTACTCCAGACAAAGCCGGAGCCCCCAGAGAGTGCTGGGTTCCTCCTCATACCTGGTTCCCACTGTATCTACTCATCCATTTTTGTCTCCTCTCAGCAATGTGCATTTCTGTTTTTTCTTGGCCCACCAAGAACGATTCTCCCATTCTGCCACCTGCAAACACATCTTAAGAGGAACATAAACTCCTGCAGCACTGTCGTCAGGTCTGGAGGTGGGACAGTAAGGGGCAGCGTCTGCTGGTACTGCAGATAATGCAGAACTGCAAAGTGCATAAAGCCAACCTGCATTTCCAAGGGGTCATTGGGACCTCAGGTACTTAGACTTGTTTTCAGCCTTGTTTCCTACTTGAGTTCATTGAATCAACAATTCCCTGCCATGCTCTTTGTGTGAAGCTCCTTGGAGGAATAAAAGCTATCCTGGAGAGCAATCGTGAAAGCCTGGGTGGCAGCAGTACAGTGGCCTCCTCAGAGGTGCCATCCTCTCAGAAACTATTGATAATTACAGCCAGCGTTGTTCCTGCCTAGGTGAGGACATCCTTATGTCTCATCTTTTTTTAGAGATGAGCTGGTTCCATTTTGCCAAGCTTCTTTGTTGGTACCACTAATATTTAAGGTAAAGAGAACTAAAGAATTGATTAAAAAATTACATGTATAGTTCATCTGAAAGATCAACTTTAAATTTTTGAATTGCTAATTTTTCCTTCTTAGCTTTCAATTAGCAAGGTGGAAATAAACACGGTGGCATCATGAAGAATCCTGTAAAATGCATATTGGTCTATTTTCAAAATTAGCTGTGGAGTTTTTATCTACCAGACTATGACAAACTGATGGCTATATCTACAGTATAATCACTTGAGATAATGTGCCTCATATAAACATCTCATTGCTGGCTTAGAACTGCTGAATCTGGGATAATTAGAGAGTTCAGTCCAGGTTAGCAGCCTACCTATCTACCCAACTTCTTAGACAGGCTGTGCAGTTGGTGTGTTAACTGACCTTGAGGTTTGTGTTGTCACAGCAATCTTTAACCTTCAGTACCATCAAACTGAAGTCTCTTTGCACGTAGAATGATAGAATCGTTGTGGTTGAAAAAGATCTTTAAGATCATCAAGTCCAACCATTAACATGTAACTATTAAAGCTGCTGGATTTTTAGTTGAACAAGGAACGCAAAATGGACTGTCAGCTTTGGTCTTTGCATTGATTTTATGGGGCATGTGCACTTACCGTTCCACCAATGGATTTTTGGCCAAATGAAATCAGATAGCTATTGTTCAGCTTAGACATTAGAACTGAAAAAGGTAATAAAATACTTTTGCATACCTTGGTTAATCTCAAACTTTACAGCTATGCTTAAAGGTAGATGCAAGATGAATAAACATCCCTTAAGAGTCTTTAGTGTGGTAATACACCGGATTCCTTTTAATTTAAAGCAGCGTGCTCTGCAAACCATGCTGACATTAGCCATATTGGATTTTAAATTACGCCAATTACTCGGCACTGCCTTAATCCATGGAAGTATTTGCAAGCTTCTCTTACAATTTCTTTGGCTCTGAAAAGCCAAGTCAAGGGAATATATAACAAGGCCTGATTTTTATCATTCATATAATACACCTACATTCTGAGCATAGCCAGAATGCATTTTTAATTAGGGTCTGCCACCTCAAACTACAAAAGGTGAACGATGTTGTTATCCGTGTCCAGAGAGCACATCTGAGTTATTCCAGCAGGAAGCCCAGGCTGAGTAGAAGATGACTCTCTTGGAGTTTTCAAGCTTCAGAGACTGGATTTTGCCAGCTAATCAACTAAATAGCAATCACAGAAACACTGCACCCACTAACACGATTCAGAGTTGTGCTGCAGCAGGAGGTTGGTCTGTGATCTTACGCACCCCTGGAGACATTTATTTTCCTGCCTTTTGGTCTGTATGTCTGGCTGCTGTGGGTTGGTACATGGGTGGTGTGTGCAAGTTGCAGCCTTGCATCTTCACTACCCCTGCTTAGTCCCCTTCAGAAGAAGCTGTCCCTTCATGATACATGCAGTGCTTTATGTACAGTTGCTTGGACAAGTAAATTCTCTGTTAGTTCCCCTCGTAATCCTATGCCATGATACGGTTAAGCAGAATTAATAACAAAACATGTGCTGAACTCAGCTTCAGCATAAGGGGGAATTCCTGTGTAACCCTTTTCAAATTAGAAGAGCATCTATGTTTGATTTATTTGGACATTTTATTTGTTTGGTTTTGGTTTTGTTTTTTTTTAGGTTTTGGGGCATTTTTTAAGCATTCTCACTGAAAACCACTTAACTCTTCTAGGTCCATGTTTTGCATATGTGTCATCAAGACAGCCGATTTATTTTCTGCTTCTGTTGATACAACAGCAATTGATACCAAATAACCTCTCACTTTACAAATTCAATTTCTGAGGAACATATTTACCCCTTTCACTCTCATTAAATGGGAATAAAACAACTGCATGCTTCTCCCTGGGTGCAAATAAGGGAAAACTGGGGTCTTAAAACAAAATTGATATATAAAACTCTCTTCTTTCTACTGATCTTTCCTGCTCTCCCCTATCAAATTGCAAATTAAAAATTCGCTAACTCAGATGTGTTTATATAACATTACAACATTTTTAAACTTAAACTAAGCCACTGTTTTGCTGGACTTTGATGAAGGATGAACTTGGCCTAAATATTGCCTCTGGGGCAGGTTTTGGTTTTTTTCGTTGTTTGATTTTATTTGTTAGGACTTATTATGTGCTGATATTACATAAACACATCTAAGTTATTGCATTATTTTATTTGTAACTGGAGAGCAAAAGGAATCAGGGGGCAGAAAACATCTCTGGGATGAGAAACACTACAGAGGACTCAGGTGTCAGTAGCGGGTGTCAGCAGGGCACTGGGCATGAGCATGACATTCCAATTCTGCTCTTGCAGGACCGAGCTGGTACATCGTGATGTTGCTGTATCCACAGTTGTGCAAAACTCTGGCATTTTTCATTCCCTTAGATATCATTCATAACAGCCTACTCTGGATTAAAAAAACCACAGAAATATAAATAGGAAATTAGACTTTACCAGACTCTGTGATGTGCCTGCAGAACTCGCTGTCAGAATGTATGTCAAGATACAAAGTAAAGTTACATTTTCCGGGATTTTACATGTTACAGACAACATGTTGAAACAAATTTATAGAATAAATGAGCCATTTACAGTAAGGTTGTTCCTAGTTCTAATAATAACACCACTTTTTTTATAAATACTTTGAGGCTTACAATTGACATGACCTCCTACCACTCTTGCTTTTGTTTATGGGCATTAATTTTATACTGTTATCACTTTTTTTTTTTTTTTTTTTTTTTTTTTTGGGGGGGGGAAGCTTAAAAGACAACACAGTGCAAGAAATTAATATTGTAACCAACAATCACTAGTTTCCTATTTTTTATTCATTCATCTTACCTAGTATGGCAAATTCATTTCTCCTTCTGCCTAGAAAATTCAGGACACGATTAAAGTACATATATGCAGTAAAGATAGTAATCTATGGTAGATATCTCAAGTAATACTTACGGTTATAAATGAAAGTTTATTTCACTGAAACTGAACAGGTATTGCTTTATAAGAACACAGAGAAAGCCAAAACTTAACTCATGAAATTATATGTTGTCTATAATAAGAAAGGTTTTGAATTCCCTAATCTCAGAATTTATCAGGTTATATTTAATTTATTCCAGATGCTACAATTAATCTTAAAAAAAAAAAAAAAAAAAAGGAAGATTTCTGTCTTCTCTAAACCCATTTATTTCTGTCTTTTCAGTTACGATGAGCTGCTTTGGATCGTTGTATATATTTTCAGTTACATGTTTTCAAGGTAGCTTATTTAGGGATTATTCATAGCTAATTCTATCTTTTGATCAATCACTGGGGGAAAATTATATAATTATCAGGAGAAAATTATTGTCAGATGAACTATTTTATAATACTTCACTGTTTTAAATGCCATGAGATACAAATAATTTTTATTTTTTTACTATTCCACCAAATACAATATATCCAATATATGTATTTAAAATATTTCCTGGCTCAGAGTGCTTAAAGTCATATTAAATAGTTACTTTTGACTTTTCATTCAGGCTGTATTCATAATCTTTTGGCAAGGGCATGAGCCCTAGACATATCAAGTCTTTACCAGCACTTCACTGCAGAACACTGACTATTGCAGAACTGCAATTTTGGATGCTGTATTTCCTTGTGTGAGCTTAAACTGTGAATCTAGTGTCTTCTGCAGTATATAGGAAATGGCACCTAGAACGGCATCACACTGCATGGCAGTCTGCCTAAAGGAGTTACCAGGAAATGCTGAGGAGGGAGATGGGGGCTGCAGCACACCTTTCATGCAGGGTAAAGTGAAACATCATCTTGCACTCATGAATTTTCTGCTGTAGGCAGTCAGCAGCCTTTGGCATACGCTGCAGTTGGAGCAAAAAAGTATCTTTTGCTTGTTGGTTAAAGTATTCACGAAGGTTTGAGGAAAATCGTTTGCTCGAAGGGAACTCATGCATCCTGCTCCCAGAGAGTGTCCCACCAAGGGGGGTGAAGTGCTGTGGTTGGGACCCCCCCAGCAGTGCTGCCAGCAGAGCCCTCCTTTGCCCAAAGCACCGATGCTCAGCGATGCCTGCAAATCTAGAGCATTGTAGCCCTCAAGGAGCACGGGGCTCCCCTCCCCCCTGAACAACTTGAATATTTTCATCTCAATGTGGAGATTTCCAGTTCTTATCATCTCTGATATATTCTTCATTATATTCTTCAGCCAGTTTGGTGAGTCCTCCAAAATCCTGACCCCAGGACAAGGGGTCAGAGAAAGCCAAAGCCAGGCCTGTGGGCTACTCTCTGTCTTTACGTTTGAGAAGGGGGTTGTGGGTTTTTTTGGGTTGTTTTTGTTGTGGTTCCCCCCACCCCCCCCCCCTTTAGAGCATCATTTTGAACTAAGCACATAAAGTTACTGAATTCTGCATAGTATCTCTGTAACTCAGTGTTACGAAGAAAACCTTCAGTCAGACATGGTTTTAATAACTGCAAACTGATTCCAAAAGATTAATGCGTTTAAAGGACTTCATCCTCTCTCGTCCTCAGGAGTGTAATTTAAAGTTGGGGTTTTGTTTTTTTTTTTAAAGCTTTTCATTTTCAAGTATCAGTGTGTTTCCTACTTTTGATACATTTGAAGAGGTTTTATGCTTTGCCAGCTCTCAGTAAAAATGAGGGTTTTTTCAAATGACCTGATTACCCCTATACAATACACGGAAGGAAGAGGAGTGGGAATGACAGCAATTTAACAGCTGAGAGAGGAGACAGACAGGGCTGAAAGATGTAGGTTAAAATCCTTACAATTAAGGCTCCATGATAACTGAGGTTGAATTGTTTCAATAAGCATGTCTGTACATAATTCAAAACCTCAGAAAATGGGAGTTTTGTTTAGGGAACGGTCAGTATTTCACTTATTTGACTTCCCCCCAAAAAATCTCTTGTTTCTTTGGAGTTTTAAGATGGATGATACCTTTGTATGTTGAATCCCCAGGGAGTGTTACAGAAGTAGATGCTGTCTCCTTGCCACCTGCCTGTGGCAGAGGGGCTTTAGCTCTGGCCTGAGGGAGGTGACTGTGCCTCCTGGCACTTATCAGTCATTGACACTCACAGCTTGGTTGGAAATGCATCTTTTTTTATGAGTAGCCCAAGTTGGCTCCCAGTTGCAAGGATTTTGTCTGCACACTATTGGTGTTGCCACCTTCCTGAGAAATAAGGTGCCTCCCACCTCTCAGAGTAGCTTGAAATCACTTTCTCTATGTTTCACCAAAAATTGTACTGTCTGTAGAAAATCAAGGGCTCCTTCCTAATTGCTGTAGGTAGCTTGTAAATGTGATGAGGGTGACCCTACCCCAGAGCTGGTCTGCCCCAGCAGCTCTCCTGGACAGAGCAGTGTCAGCAGGGGAGCAGAGGCAGGACCAGTGTCCCTGTCCCTGGGCTGTGGTCCCTGCTCTTGCCCTGGCCCTGCCATTTGTGAGACCGTAGGAGGCTGCAACAGTCTGACCAGGCTGAACACGAACCCCTGCAGGCCTGGGGAGTGGGGGGTGGGGGTGGCTGCACCAACGTACTCTATTCCATAATTCGGGCTATAGCTGCTCATGTGAAAGGGCACTCCCTCTCCTCTCCCACGTGTGTTTCTTGAAGACTCTTCTTGGTCCTTTCATGCCTGAGAGGTGAATTCGACTATAGCTGTGCCTGTGGTATTTACTCTTCCACCTACTTGTGCTCCCTAAACTGGGTTATAAAATCAGGAGCTTTCCCTTTTCCAGGAGGTTGTCTCTATATTTACATTGTTACTATATTCTAAAGCAATATTTTTTTATTGTTGTTTACTTTAAGTGAATTCTGGTTGCTACAGTGTTTACATGAATGCCAGAGTATTTTATGAGTCACAGGCCATAAAATGTGCATAATGTGCAAGGACTAGTTCTTAAGCCACCCTAAGATCATCCGTGACATACTGTTGGGATCTCGGGGTGCTTTTCCCCTGGTTCTACTCTTTCACCTTCAGGAATATGTCACATTATGCTCAGAGACCACATTTCAACTTCAAGAGGGTGCTGCTTTTACAGTCCCTGTGCAATCAACTCCTCTACGTGAGCCCATGGCTTTTTCCCCCCTGCGTTAAAACTTAATGATCAAATCTTTAATACTTAAACTATGTTTAATGCCAGCCTCCAAAAGTAAGCTGGGAATTATTTTACATTCAAGTGGAAATAGTGCAGTTCTACAAACAATGATATTTCTGGTTTCACAGGGGTGCTGGTACAGTGAGAGAGCTAGAGAATGTGGCTAGTGACTTGAGGAACAGCAAGCCTGTGGTTGCCTTGATTTAAATAAATTGTTGCTGCTCTGCATCCACGTTGGAAATTTATATTCTGAAGTCACAGAAAGCTGACAGGCCATGCAATCTGCTGCTGAAGAGAAGCCCCTTTTCTGCTTCCCTATTTCCAAGATTCAAAGCAATGTGCCATAATTTGTGCCCTGCCTTATGTCTAAAGAGAGTATCTAAGAGATAGATTTCCCTTGCACAGGACATATCACAGAGCACAGCGATAAAGCGGTGTGTCACCATTTCTTTTTTACACTCCAGAAAGAATGAAGCATCCCTTGTTCCTGATAAATCCTGAGTGCTGAGGCTGAATGAATGACTGAATGAAGCTCTGGGCTGAGTGCAGATCTGGGCTTTCACTGAGGACTGTTAGTAGTATGGCTGCAGAGGTTCCAGAGGCAAATGTTGGTTTACATGTGAATATAGAGTAAAAGTGATGGTACCTATACTGCAAGTGTCTGTGTCAATTCAAAGTATTTATACGACTCTGGGAATGTGTGTAACTCTGCAGTTTGTTGTGTTTGATTTGCAGCCTGACTTGTATATACAAAATCTGTGGGAAAATTTAAATTGTCTTCATTTTCTATGTAAAAGAAGACTTTGTGCCAGAACAGAATTTCATCACCATTTTTGTATTGGTTGATAAATATCTGCAGAACCACTTCATGTTATAAGATTGCTAATACAAAATAGTAAAGATTCCACAGCAGAGACTGAATATTAGCCAGATTTCTCAGCAGAGACCATGAGAGGATATTCCGTCTTCATTTTGTCTCTCTGCCAGCGAAGTGATGCAGCTTATCTGTTTACCACAGAGAACTTGCTGTTGTGTGCTGTTGCTTGTTGTCATAAGATGTGTGTGTGTGTGCGCGTGTGTATATAGGTAAGTATGTTTCATTAGTACCAGCCCTACTGTTTTGTATCATTGGCTAGCAAAGTTTCCAGAGATAGACATCAGTTTAGTCTTCAACGTGTAGTAAAAGCAATAGTACCCACGTTTAATGCATGTGACTGAGAATTTAGATAGAGCTTATGCTGGTTGAATTTGTAGTCGTGTTCAGGTTGGCAGAAAGAAGTTCAATCTTTCATGACCTCCTGGCTGTTCCAGAAAGAGCCTACTTAATGAAACACTTTATTGTGGTATTTGCTGTGTTCTGAATTTATTCCTTGTACTTAGCAGAGAGATTACTTCTCAGATAAAGGTAAATGCATCTATTTACCCCTAACTACTGATCTTAGCAATGCTACAAGTGGTAATAAAGAGCAACCATAAACTCACTTGTGCTTCTACATCAATGCCAGGGTAATTTATTTTACTGCTGCACCTTAGTACTTATCACAAGGATTCAACTCTACGCAAACATGGCAGATGATTTAGCTGTATTGCAGTGTATGTTATTTATCTCCTAAACTTTATTTCTCATGAGACAATGGCAATATGTTTATTTTATTTTTGTTGATGTTATATTTCCGTAAATGTTGGCACTCAAATCCTATGCTTGTATATCCAAAAGCTTTATTTTAATTTTGTGAAATACTGGTCAGCATTACTACTTTTTTAAAAAGATTTTTTTTTTTCTGCGGCTACTTTTCCTGACTTAAAGGTAATGCACTTAATATAGTCTGAAAAAAACCATTGTCTCAGTTACTGATTGCTGCAACAGGATATGAAGGTAATATTAGATATGTTTTTTTTTTTCCCTAGTGTAGTATTAATGGTTCCTAAAATGCAAACCTTTCCCAAATGCAATAGGTGATGCAAAATGGTACAGTTCAAAAAGGGAAGCTGTCCAAAAGGTCAAAACAGGCATGGCTACATTCAGAAGCAGAAGCTTCATGACTTTGCAGGAAAGTGCAGAAGGCAGGACTAGGTGCTTTGGTTGATTGTATACATAATTCTTGCAAAATAAAACTTGGAGTTTTGCTGGATCCATCTGCTCTTGATCCAGAGTTTTTGCTGACTGTCCACAAGACTCAAATGGGCATGGATGGAATTTCCTGTAGGATGTCATTATTTCACTCATCTGAGAAATCTTGATGTTTATTCATTGAGATTTCTAAGGTTTTCACTGATTCATAGGCTAAATGACAGAGGTATTTCTTAGTGTTCCTTTTCATGGACGGTGTTTTCATTATTTTAATAAATTTAAGAGGTGGGAAAATGGCAAACAGTAAATGGATTTTGTTTTCATTTTAAGAATTTGATGTCCATTTGGGAGATTTCTGTCATGAGAGAATGTTTGAGAAGTTATGCCAATCCTTTCATAATAACTTGAATTACACTTGCATACACATTATGCTTTTATAGAATTGTTCAAATGAAAACTCTGGATGTTTTAAATGTCATAGTACTCATTTATATGGCTCAGAAACAGTAACATTACTTTTCCTATACTAGTAAAGATAGGCTTGTTCCTCCGTTGTCCTTTTTGTCTTGTAATATTTGTCATTTCTCTAACACATAGCTGTCTGTATGCGGTCTCTAGATTAGATCTGAAGTAAGCTGATTTTTATCAAGCCACTGGGTAATTCTGACCACTTCATCTGTCAATTTTAGTACTGTGCCGTGCCAAATGAACTATGTAAGTCAGGGATTCCTCTGTCACCAGCGTACTGAAAAATGTCTTGCAACATTCTTTCGGCACATGCCTGTTAAAGGTAAGAGAAGGACACACTTGCTTTCTGCGTATGAAAAATGTAACAACTGTTACATGGAATTAAGGGATGAGCTCTGCTTACATTCTGGGTTTGTCAAGGCTTTGAAGGAGGCATCCATGTGGGTCTGTCGTGGCATCACATTGTTTTTGTGTAGAAAACATGCTATTGTCATTGCACTGTTCTTCTTCGATCCAGACAACAAAATTGTGACACGTTCTTTCTGAAATCTGTTATGCTACTGTGAATGTAATGTTTTAGTGGGACAGAACTGTGAATTCCTTGTATTAAGGGGTTTTGTCTGTACAAAATACTTAGCAGCAGTGGTGCTCAGTATGTTCTTGGTGCTTTTATTTCAGCTTAGACTAGCATTTTCTCTTAGTATGAGTGCTGAAGCAAGGCAGTATGTTTTTCTTTGTCATACTTCGTGTTGCGTGAGGAATAGGTAATCCTTAATTCAGGTCGATAAGCCTGAAAGGGATTTCAGCTGCTTGTCTTTAGCAAAAGAATCTTTTCTTTGCTCCACCTGTTTTCTTTTTTGGTTTTAGTATTCTTTTCCATAAACAGTTTGTACTATCAGTACAACAGAAGGGTATTTTTTGTCTAGCATGACAGACATTCTGGTTGGCTGACCTGTCAGTTAGGTGTAAGATACAGCAAGAAAAACAGTAAGTTCTGATCAAGGCAACAATGTGATTATGAATCATTCTCCTCCTGTGAAAAAATAATGTCCTCTGTAGGAAGCATCATTTCGTAAGGAAAACCAGATTGTTGAAAACTGCTCTGGCACAAACGTATGCTCTTAAATAGGCATTGCATCATCCAGGAAAATCACAATGGCTATCCTTTCCAATTAGAGACTAAGGTAGTAAGTTAATCAGTTGGCTTTTGCATTAGAGATCTCCTTACTGTATGCCTTGGTAAAGATGTAAGTAAAAAATAGGATTCAAAACTTAAGATACAGTTTGTTTAAATGATTGTTGTTCTTGGGATACTCCTCTCTCAGGAAAAAAGGCACTCATTTCCACAAAACAGGACACTTAGTTTTACAAATTCTAGACATTTTTTTGTAAGCTCTGTAGCCTGGCAAATGCAGAGCATATTGGGAATACTTTGAAATATTCACAGTAACCCTCATACCTCATTCTGAGTTCATTAGAGCCTTTAGCTTTTGGTCTTTTCTGAGTAGCCTTCTGAAAGAATAAGGTGAAATAAAATTTCTTCCTCTACCTGAGAGCCAAGTTCGCTGCACAGTTCAGCAAGGAGAAAGTGTAAGTGGTACTGAAATTGCCAGCTCACTAGTTCAGCTACCTCAGTGTTTGTCTTCAGTGCCTGATGGCCTTGATAACAACAGCTGACAGGCTTTGGGTCCATTCTAAAACTTGTATTTTAGGCCAAGCATTTGTAGGTACTTGGTATTTAAAAAAAAAAAAATAAAAAAATCACTTCTCTCTGTTATGAAGATACGCCATATTAAGCTCTTTTACATAAAAGATTTTCAAAGATCCAAATTTTCCTTTCATTTACGTTTGTTAAAGCATAGGCAGAAGTCTCTGGTGAAAGCAGACTAAGACAGGCTTTTACATTAGGAGCATTATAAGGAACATTGCGTAATGCCATTTGTGCTGATATGATTTTGTTAGACGAGTAAGACTGAGGAGAGGGAAAGACAAATTCATATTCAGTCAGAAATGCTAATGCCTAAGGGAATTGTTCCATGCACTGCATATTAAAAGAATAAATGATTTTTCATATAAAGAGCACTGTATGTTTTAAGTTTTAGAACTCCCACTTACATGAGCAGTGCTTTTCCTTTTGTAAAGAAAGATTTAATGTTTTAAATAGTGGTATTGAAGAGAAGATGAATAAAGATCTTCCTGCAAGGTATTTAATTTGAGAAAGGCAAAAAGAAAGGGAATATGTTTGTTAGTTTGGGGTTTTTTCCTCCTCGTTAGATGTCTACAGGTTTAATTGCATTACTGCATTATTATTTTAAAATAAAATACTTCAAAAGCAAAACAAGTGCAATTCCTTTACTGCCCTATCCACCAAGGGAATGATCTGTTATTTTTTACCTCCAGAAACTGAGCAAGATACCTCCTGTCTGGACCAAAACACCTGAATGGTACTTGAGTTTAACTACTCCGCTCCAAACCCAGCACCTCCCCTTCACCCTGGCAGCATATGATGCATAGGCTCGTGCCGTAAGCTGGTTCAGGAAATGCAAATTCTAATCAATTTTTTTTCCTCCTTCGCTGGAATGATTTATGATGTGCATTCTCTAATATTAAAATGTATGGTCACTATGAAGCACAGTTCAGAGCCTCTTTGTCATAGTGCCTATGAATGACGATATTACCAGCCAAAATTATGGCCCTAGGAATTCTTGCAAAGATCCGATCCATTTCAAAAAAAATAAACTGCAGTTGTGTCAGTAACCCAGCCACCCTGGCCACCAAATCTTCTTGATACTTCTATGTCTGAGCCAAGATTTGGAAGGGAGATGACACAGGGAAAGAATAGAGAGGGATGGATGGTGAAACATGTTCCTGCCTCTGTGGCATGCTAGAAAATGGCTAAAAGAGTCTTCCAAATAATATAATGTTATTAAAATACATAGGAAATAAAATTGCCTAAACTCCTAAGCTTATGTGCTGTGGAGGAGCGCAGTGCAGTAACAAAACACCTAGTACCATAGCTTCATTCATTTGTTCTTGTGCTCACAGTGAAGCTGGGGGACCTGCAGATTTATAGAATCTATAGAATATCCTCATGGCTTGAACTGGAAGACTGGTCAGAGCTTCCTAGTCCCTGTCTCAGTTCCTCTTGGCTCTGAGTGTATGCTCACTCAGCACTATTTTCTCATCCCTCTGAAGCTTCTCTCATTGGTTACCGCTCACAGCTTACTATTCCTGCTAATTAGGTGACAATTTAATAATTGATTTGTAGGTGTTTGCTAATTAAAGTTAATCATGAATGCACACTTGTAATCTTATCTCATTTCAAAGGAGTGTGATCACAGCCAATGGAAGGAGGGCAGGAGGGAATGATTCAATGTGTGTGCATAATTTTCTTAAAAAACATGTAAATGCCTTTCAGATTTTTTAAATGCTGTAGATTCATCTACCAGTTGAGCTGAAAATACTGCCAGTAACGGAACAGACAATCAGGTTTTTTTAATCTAATGAAAATGCTGCCTGAATGGCTAAAAGCCTCAGAGAAATCTCCAGGAGTATCAAGCACATATCATGTGACCTGTGGTGACATAGGTGAGAGCTGGGCTGTTCAAAATTTGTCAGCATCAGCCTTCATAGTTCATACATTTCTGTATCAATGTTCCTTATCCTTCCACCTACAGTTTGTCCTGTAGGTTTAAAATGTTGGAGAGTTTTAGTCTAACTTTACGCCGTGGGTGTCTGCGGAGGTCCTCTTGTGAGTTAAAGTGTTAGCTGGTAAATATATCAAAGGTGTTTTTTGCAAATTATCCACTTGAGTGAGCAGCGAGTATCACCTGAGTGGATGTCTTCCTTGTCCTTATGCCAGTGCATTTGAACTCTTTCTTTATGTGGGTTTCTAGGCCATCATTTGCATCTAAATCTTAGGAATAATACACAGTGGTGCAATTACAGGTGAACTTTGATTAACAATATATTTGTCCACACCTTTTTGTCTCCCCTGGACTCTCCTAGGAATGGAACTTTCGTGGTGGTCTTTTGGAAATAAAAGGGATAAAACATATACAAAGCATTTCCTGCTTTTCCCTGCATATCAGGAAAAGATGAATTTTAATTCATTTGATATCAGGAATTAAACTGATTGGGTACTGGGAAAAAAAAATCATCTTAGTGTAAGGAAATGTGGGCTTTGCAGTTCCACCGTGGACATGGCCATGAACAGCAGTGCCAAAACAGAGAGAGGGTGGTGAGACCCGGGGTGTGAAAGGGGTGTGAGCTGGTGAAAGTGCAGAGCTGCAGTGGGGGAGGCCACCTTGTTATCTCCTGACCTGGATAACAGGTCCTAAGTTATTTCTCTGTTCTAAAGGAAATGAATGGGTAAGGAAGTTCACTTTCACTTCCCACCTCTGAAGTGGGCTGGCAGCCAGCCAGGCACCAGTATAGCATGGGAAACCACTTGCATGCCACTGAGCAGCTGTGGATTAGTTTCTCACAGGTGAAAGGAGTCTGAAGTGTGTTTAGCACCTTTGCTATGCTCCCACCACCTTTGCTGCCTGTCCTGCTTTTCTCACCCTGGGTGCAGAGTGCTGAAGTGGATGCCCCTTTCTCACCACCCAGGAACGGTCATGAAGTTTTTTGTAAGAAGTATTTCATCTGAAACCCAAGTGTGCTGAAGTGCTGCAGAGAACTCCAGCTTCAGCGATGGCAGTGTAAGTGCTTTGCTAAGCAGTATTTTACAAATTGCAGCTATGCATCATGGGCCCATTTGTTTTCCAGAGTTTTTGTATTTTGTTTTGGTGGGGTTTCCCCCCCCCCTTTGTTACAGCTCTTGGTAACACTTCATTAGATTTGTTTATCTGTTTGTACAGCTTATATTCGCAGATCCCAGTCCTGCCTGGGCTCTGTGCTGGATTGCAGCCAGGCGCTGTTGTAGGACAGGAGTCGGGGTTAGTGATCATCTTTGCTGCACACCAGCTTTATGTTGTGGAGTAGCTTCAGGGGTGAGTAACAACATGAAAGTAATGGTATATAGGCTTTAAGTACAGGATGGGTCAAAGGAGCAGAAGGGCAACTAGTGAGCTTAATCCAGTGAAATTGCCAGGGGAGATTGTGTGCCTGCCTACAGTCAATCTACAGCTGCTCCTCCAGTGGGTTTGTTCAGATGCCTACCTCAAGCTAATTTTCACAAAATGCACCTAAACAATGGCTCAAAGACCAGAGAGGACAGAGATATGAAGAATAGGAGGAGTTTTTTTCAAAGTAGTTTGTGCTACATGTCTGTGATGAGTTGCTCTGTGTCACTTTGGTGATGCAGAACAGCTGTAAAGCTGGTTTAACAACATGTTTTTTCTGGATTTACTGCTTCACCAGAGCAGTACGAAACAACTGGAGTTTAATGATATAGCAGTCCTGTTTGTTTAATTTTGTTTTGCATACTTGAGCTTTACAGCAACATTATTAATGGCTAAAACTTGAGAAACATTCATCTTTGTTTATAGCGGAAGCTAGAATAATTTGAGAAAAAAGATGTTTTCCTCTCATCATCTTCAACTTTTTCAATTAAACTACATTTGAATTGTGAATCTCTTGAGACTCATTCCTCGTTATCGTTTCTCAGGGTAGTGTGTGTGTCATTTCCCCTGAGCTGTACTCCCTAGGGCTAAAAGTCACTTTACATACTCCTTAAAGATGAGGCAGTAAAGAACAAATGCATTAAACAAAAAGAAAGGAAGAACAATGCAGTAGAAGTACTCATCACCATGTGCAGTTATAATTACTGTGTGTTGTCTTCTTTTGTATCTCCGCTTTACCTTGGATATCCTCTACATATTTTTCTGTGTGTACACTGAACTGTAACTTAGCATAGCATATCGGATCAGTTCTTCAGCAGACAGACTCTGCTGATGACAGAGAAACTTAGGGTTAACAGTGTTGTGAATCCTGCCAAAAACTAGATTTTTCATTGAGTTCAAAGGTGACTTTAGCAATTTTAACTCTGGAAATGAAATCTTAAAGTGTGGTGAAAATTATTAGTTGGATTCTTGAGTAGCTTCTTAGAAAGTTTTGGTTCAGTGCAGATCTTCTCTTGGGCCAAAGAGTTTGGCATTTTCCTTTTTATTACATTTATTGCTCCACTACTTCTTTTAGCAAAAATGGCAGCTAAATCTAGAGCATCTCTCTCCTTGATTGTATTTGATTAGTAGTTTTCAAAGGCAGTAGCTTTACAAGCGAAAAGTTTAAAGATGGGCTTCACATGTTTGTGTTCAAATGGAAACACTTTGTCTCTACCCCCTGACAATTTACAGTGGCTATGTTTATTCATTTTCAGCCAGTTTTAAAGGAAAAACTTAGAATCATAAGCACCTAAAACTGAAATGCAAAGAAATTTGGTAAAATACTATTTCTGATGATATAGCAAGTATTTTTTTCCCTAGAGACAGTTTCACAATCCCAATGAAATTCAAGGAAGGGTCTGTCTTCATCATTTCTCTTAAAACTTACAGCCAGAGCCAGTCTCCCTTTATTGCCAAAGAAAGGTCCATAGACATTACCCTGCAGTGTTATGAACCATTCTCCCATCCAACAAAGAGAACTCGACGTATATCTGTCTTTCAAGGTCTTTCCACAAAACAGAGTGGCCAGCTCAGGGGCTCTTGTATGGCGGCTGCTTTACTCCAATGCACCGTGCTCCAGAATGCACAGACTGATGGATATGCAGTGTTTGCAGGGGGAACAGAGCAGAAATCACATAGCTCAAAAAAAAAGCCATATATTCTTTGCCAGAAATCAAGTTGCACTGATTTTTTTCAGAACAGCTAAAGGAAGTTGTACCCTGTTTATTGCCTGTGGATTTTTAAAATGTGATTTTCATTTAAATAGAGCTTATTCATATTGAAAACATTGACCTTAAATTGAAATTTGGATTTCCTGGCTTTTGGTGTCTGTGGTTATCAATTTAGTTATTTAGAGCAAATTCTAATGGGAAATAAGCCCATTGTTACATTCTGACATTGAAACAGTAATCCCGTCGCTTCATTAAGCAGGTACCAATAAGTTCTATTTTCTCATGTGAAGTATTTTTTCTAAGTCATATTATTGCAAACATCTGAAATAAATCCACCCAGCAAATCTGATTTTTCTTAAAACTGCCAGTGAATAAACACATCTGGAGAAACATCCTAATACCATTCCATTTTTATCATGTGCTCCTGCTTAGAGTGTCATTAAAGTTTGTTTTAAAGAACGCATCATTTTGAGTCCTTAGAGAAAAGGCACCCTTGATGACTTTAGAAGAATCCGTGCAAATTTTAGAATGTGTTTGTGTATTGCGGCCTTGCAATTTCATGTCATTTTCTGTAAGTTAGTGCCAGTCATTTTATAGTAAAGTTTATTAGTTTGTACCCATGGACACAGAAATATCACTTTATTTGTAGTAATAAAGTTTAGCTCAGTTTAGCTTGCTTACAAGCAACAAGTTTCTTATTTGCTTAAAGAAAAGTAAGGAGGCTTTAGAGATAGCCGGTGTGGGTTTTGCCCCCCTACTTCTTTGAAGCTGGAATATCCCCTTCTGTTTTGCTTTTCAGTTCCCTCCTCAGTGAACTTGCTCTGCCTCTGGGTTCTCGGCATCAGCTTTTCCACATTGCCCATCCCAGGAGTGGGTGCTGGCCATCTCTCCTGGCTCTGCCCTGGGGAAGCCTCAGCACCTGCATTTCACTGGGTCTCACCGGCGTGGTTTGGGGGGTGTTGTGAAGGTGAGAGGGTTGCATGGCTGCCAGTGAGCCCCCAGCGCTGCCAGGCCAGTGGGCTGGGAAGGGGGGTGTTGTGTGGCCGCTCCGAGGCTGAGAGTGTGCCACTGGGTTTTAAGCAAAATCCTTTCAGCCTGAGCATTACTGACACAAAGCCTTCCAGGTTTGCTTTAGAGCCAGGTTTGAGTGTGTGGGTGGAATTTTTAAGCATATTTATTCAATAAAGCTGCAGTCTCTGGGTACAGAAAGCACCCATTCATTGACAGCTCCTGCTTTCCCTCACGGCGAAGCGGCTGGCCTGCTAGGAAGCGCCGTGCTGGCAGGTGGCTGCAGAGGCACCGGCCTGTGCCACTGCTTTCACCCAGGCTGTCAAGACACTTTGCAGTTGAGTGTTCACTTAACAGCTCCAGGACATGTGTGGAATTGGCATAAAGCTGCCCTGGTATCTCCTTCTCTGTGTGAGGTACAGCACCCAGTGCTGCAAGGTGAAATCCAAGCTCCTTACTGGTGCGGGAAAGGGTCCTGATCCACTAAGCCAACACAAAGCAGTCTAATTTGCACTGAGCAGAGATATTAAGGCAGTGGCAGCTTGTTTATGGTATTTATTTTAATTTCCATTTTCAATTCTAGTTCTCCAGGTGCCAGCCTCGAAACCTAGTGAAGCCCCTTGGAGGCTTTGTGGGTTTAGGCTGAAGTAAAATAAGCAATATCATGCTTTTCTGGAGGAAAAATGTTCTGGAGGAAGGAATGACTGCCAAAATACACCTTTTAAAAGAATAACTTCTGAAGTTGAAAAGTTGCCTGGTTTATCATGTATGACCCTTTCTACTTGCTCTGGTATTGTGAATTGTTTACATTTCGTCAGGTAAATCTGAAGAGATGTTGGTTTTTTTCCCTTGATGTTTATTGCAGGACTTGCACTGTAAACCGTGAAGATACTTTGATAGGTAGTTCAGTTTGTGGCTCTGCATTAACAGGATCATAATGAGCTCATTTTTTATTTGGAGTCAAAGTTGTCACAGGTGGTTACCACCCCTAAGGTCTCTAAAGGTAGAGAAGCAGTCCTAAATTTGCTGTACGACTCTGTGGATTTCATAGAGTTTAAACAAGCTGATAAAATGAATATCTGCTATTTTCTATGAAAATGTTTTTTTAATCCTTGATAATAGTTTTATTCAAGAGCTTGAGTCCAAGAACATTCTTTGAACACAGCTATAATTGCTTATGAATATTCCAATTATGGAGAAGGCAGTGGTAAATCATCTTGTCTTTCCAAAGAAAGAGGAGTGTCGTTGTGTGATGAAGACTGTGGGTGGGTAATCAGGACTGTAGAATTTGCAATACTTTTTTTTTTTTGCCATGACTTTCTGTTTGACTTTCAGCAGTCATTGCTACTTTTCTTGCTTCAGTTCTTCTAAATATGTCAATAATAGAAACAGTCAACAAGATACTTAATATTTGCAAAATGCTTTTCAGTTTTTAGCAGAAAAATGCAAAAAGATAACAAAATTAATTTATTAACTTGCTAATTATTATTTTTCTTCTTTTAGTTGTCATATTCTAAAATCATAGTCACAGAATCATATAGGTTGGAAAAGACCTTTAAGATCATTGACTTCAACTATTATCCCAGGACTGTGAAGTCCACCACTAAACCATGCCCCTAAGCAATGCATCCATGCGTTTTTTAAACACCTCCAGGGGTTATTCCACCACCTCCCTGGGCAGTCTGTTCCAACCCTTCACCACCCTTTCCTAATTTTTCCCAATACCCAACCTAAACCTCCCCTGGCGCAACGTGAGGCCGTTTCCTCTCGTCCTGTCGCTCGTTATCCGGGAGAAGAGACCGACCCCCGCTGCCTACGGCCCCTGTCAGGTGGCTGCGGAGAGCGATCAGGTCCCCCCTGAGCCCCCTCCTCTCCAGGCCAAACCCCCCCAGGTCCCTCAGCCGCCCCTCACAAGGCTGGTGCCCCAGCCCCTGCCCCAGCCCCCTGCCCGGCTCTGGACACGCTCCAGCCCCTCCACGTCCCCCTGCAGTGAGGGGCCCAAAGCTGAACACAGGGGTCCAGGGGCGGCCTCACCGGTGCCCAGCGCAGGGGGACGGGCACTGCCCTGGTCCTGCTGGCCACGCCGTGTCTGCTACAAGCCAGGATGCTGTTGGCCGCCTCGGCCACCTGGGCACACTGCTGGCTCCTGTTCAGCCGGCTCCTGACCAGCACCCCCAGGCCCTTTCCCACCAGGCAGTTCCCAGCCCCCTGCCCCAGCCTGTAGCGCTGTGTGGGGTTGCTGTGACCCACGTGCAGGACCCGGCACTGAGCCTGGTTGAACCTCATACAACTGGACTGAAAATGAAGTTATTATTCAATGGTTTCTTGGTGTAAAATTGCTAATGATAGAGGTATTTGGATGATCTTTTAGATATGCAGATACCGACACAACAACAATACACAAAAAATACAGCATTTTCTTTTAATTATGAAGTTCTGGATTCTTCCTTCTTTTTGAAGAGTCCATTTTGGTTACTGGTGAAGTAAGAGTAAAGTTAGTTCAATTATCCATTGCCTTCTGTAGAGCATTCAATAACATCAAAATTAGAGCAGCAGAAATTTTGGGTGTTTTCAGTAAATTATTCAAAAATAATTGAGTACTCTGTGACCGGTGGAGTTTTGAAAGGTTTTTTTGGCAGCTGCCTTTTTGTTTTCCTCAGTTATATATGATTGGATATATCTTACATTTCTGTAGGTTTTGCTGAAATTTATGCTTCGTTTAATTATTTGTAAGGCTTCAAATGGAAACACAGAGTTTAGGTAGTGTTGAGAAGAAAAAAAAAAAAATTACACGGAATATCCACAGTAAGCACATTAGAACTACACAGAAGTCCAGTGAAGCTTGAAATACACCTTGGTTTACTGTTTGTTTGTGGTTTGTTTTTTTTTAATGTAAGCTGTGTGACAGTCACCAGTTCAGAGGAAGAATGGCTAAACAGCACTGATTGCTAGTTATGTCAGTCTTATTAGGGGTATTCTGATGGGATATTCTGACCTCCTAACATGAGAAAGAGATGGAGAAGAAAAAAAAACAAAAACATACAGCTCTCACAACCCTGAGTGCAGTGCATGAACTTCTTTCCAAAGAAGTAGAAGTTTTTGAAATTTGGGTCCTTAAGTTCTTTCCATCTTCTTTTTTAATCTCTTTATAATTGTTAGATTGATGCAATCGATATTTCTTCTGTACATTTTCTAAGATAGATACGTTTTTAAATAATGCCACATAGTATTTTCAGGACTGGAAGCTCCTGGATTAATCTATCTATTAAAATGTGAGGCTCACTTGGTATTCAGAAGAGTACAGGTTGAATTTATGTTAGATACTCCTCTCTGATACACACAACCAACAATAAAAATCTTCCTTATGTTTTGTTTTCTAATCACAGTATACTTTGTGCTTAGTGCGTGGGTGTCTTGTACACGTTATCCCCACCTCTTCAACTCTTGCTGCCTGAAGTTCACTGTTAGCGTCTGAAGTGAATTTAGTCCTTCGAGTGAATTAAGTTTGTTCACTGATGTGTGACTTTATCTCTTGGTATATCAAAACACCCTGCAAAAAACTGATGAGGTAATTGCAGGTGAAGCAGTGCAAAACACCCTCCCAAGACATTGGCTGGATTATTAAAGGCAATGCTTAAATGACAGTTTAGTTCTCTTTTAGAGTAATAAAAACACTTACGACAAGATCTGCAATGTACTTCCTTTGTATGACATTTTGAGGAAGGACTATCTTATGTGTCTTCAGGTCGAGCGTTACGGCTAATATCAGTTGTGGTATGATTATATAAACCATGCAATATCACTTAGAGCTCCAGAAAGTAAAATGCCCTAGATCCTTTAGCCTGAGAGAGAGGAAAAAATCATTAATCATCTAGGAGCTTTCTTAAGATACAGAAGCACACTATGTATGAGAGTGAAATAGATGTCAATTAACTGTATTTAGTGTATTTTTATGATGGATTGTTACTTACTGAATTGCATTGAAGCAGTGATTAAACATAAAAATGGTGAGATCACTTCCAAACCCCTTTATTATACATTTCTTTGGTTGTAGCCATGTGTTTCAGCTGACATCCACTTGATAAAATGTGCTGCTCCTTTCCCTTGTATCCCAAGATGTAAGCTCAGCACCACTTTGTGAAACACAGTTTGTGAGACAAATGTACATTTACTATGTAAGAACTATTGATGTGTCTCTGAAAGTAGGATTTTTGACTTTGGGCTCTATCAGACAAGAGGAGGAGACATGTCCTGAGCACTTTCACCCAAAGACAGAAGGCATTCGCGAGGCCGGTGGTTACAGCTGAGAGACTTGGAAAGAAAATGCCAGAGCACATAGCTTGCAGTGATGGCATTTTAGCATTTAACGTGCACACAGTGGCAAAAAGAAATCAGTAACCATGTGCAAAGGTTTCTGGCAACCCCTGGGAGGACATGGCCATCGTATCTATGCAGTGCTGTGTCTGTGATAGGTGTGTGGCACTCCTCGTCCTCCCAGGACTCTGGGCTGCTGATGGGGGAAGCATTACTGCCTTCCTCTCGGCATGGACCGCTGTGCCAGATGGGCATGCAGTCATCTTGGAGGAGGTTTTGTTCTCAGAGTCTCTAATAAAGGCAACTAATGGGAAAATTGTTTCTTCTATCCGTCTAGAAAAATAAAAAGGTTACCTCTGAGTGTTAACCTGTATTGTGGGAAGATACACTCCCAAAATATATGGACTCGGAGGCAAAAAGTACAGATCCTATACATAACAATTTATAAAAAATATAAACCCTAATTTTTTATCATATAGTAGACACATAACTTCACAAAGGTTCAAATAATGAAATTTTCATGCATTCCTTTGTTTATTGTTAATCAATGAAATAATGAAGTTATTGATACTGCTGTAATTTGAAATTGGTGACCCGAGATGAACATGTTTAACAGTGTAGCTTCAGGGTTTGTTTTTTTTTCCCCAAAAGATAATGCCTTTCTTTTATGTGCAATAAAGGGATAACATTTAATACTTCTTTAGTTATAGTTGCCATAAAAAGTTAGAATTTTTAACATCAAATGGCCAAGAGAGCTGCTTTTGCTACCCATTACTCCTGCTTCAGTTTCTGCTTTTTCTTCCTAAGTCTGTACATTTTTGGTTACAGACAGACACCCTGAGTCTTAGCAAGTTGTGCTACTGGTAGATCTCTGTGCAGCAATGAAATATAAACAAACTTATCAGCCAATTTCCTTATAGTGTATACATATATATATATATGTATATATACGTGTGCATTTTAGTATTTTGCTAAAATAAAATGCTGTTTCTATTAAAGCTTTGCATTCAGAACTGATGGCTATTGTAACGCTTTCTTTTGTTTCGATGGAGTACAGTTAGTGATATTTCATTCTGCTGAAACTATTAAGGTACAAGAAATCTGCTGACAAAAAACAGAATTGGGAAAATGTCTCCACATTATGATCCATTTTAAAATGCCTTGAATTAGCTCCTTCAGGGCAATGCAAATTACTCTGGCTCTATTCTTAAGAACATTTTTTGAAAATAAGTTCCAAAGGAACTTACTTAGAGTGATTGAGTTAACAACAAAAACAAATTAGGATTTTGGTAGAAAAATAGAAACTGTGGGAACAATAAACAATAATGGCGCTGCCACCCTAATCACTGTGGACAGAAGAAAGTGCTTTAAGGAAAACGTGTTTCACGCTAACATAATACATATTCAATTTCCCTTATTTGATGTGAATAAAATGAGATAAATTGATGCAATCTGTAAATCCAAAATTAAAACCACATGTGTAAAATTCAGACAATTTATCTGTTGGACTAAGTGTGCTTTTCTCTAAAAAGGGTATGAATAAACCCAGTACATAGCCTTTTGTATATGCAATAGATGTTTTGTTGAAACTATCCCCTGTGGGCTTTGTTTCACAGTTAAATCCATGACCTGTTTGTCATTTTTCGTATGTCCTAAGTTCACGTTGTTTAGCTTTATCAAATCAAATGTGAGACTATGGATTCTTCCTAGCTTTTCTAGTGTCTGGTGCAGAGGACTTGCTTGTCAAACTATCCAGCGGACAACCGGGTGATATTCAGCACCTGTGAAAACAAGGGAAAATGAAGTTAGTAGCAGAGGAATTGCAGGGACAGCAAAGGATCTCCAGGTTCAGATGAAGAGCTGTTCAAGCAAGCCTTCATAACTACATCTTCCTGATACCGGGCAAAACTGTTGAAGTAAATACACATATAGTTACATGAGTTTGCAGCAGTTTAGGACCCTTCTTAACTTACCTGAATTCATGCTTCAAAATCCCAACTCTTTCGCACAAACAGAATTAATATAGGTAGGAAAATAAGCACATTTTAAGCACCTCTTGTTCTCTCCCAGCTGTTTTCCTTATAACTGTAACCTAGATGCAGATTAGTTTTAATATTTTCTCTCTTGATGAAGCCCATGTTTCTGAAGCCAAGTTTTGCCCACTTGTCGTGGAGAGCAGAATGCTGCTTGCCCACTGATGTGATTCAGAGTTCATCAGTGAAGTAGCCACGGGGTATGCACTGTCACCTGTGAAGCCCGGCCAGAGCAGCACTTCCAATAGGTCAAAACATCTTCTATCCAGAAGATAAATGTGTGCTGCTTGACTGTGAGATAAGCAATGCTTCTCAGTCCACTGGGGGGGCAAATAGCATGTCTTTTAGACCAAATGAAAAATTCAGGTTGTTATTGCAGGAGGAAAGGCAGTTGGTATTATCAGAGCTGTACTACGGAGCAGAAGATGGGAGGTACGGGTACAGCAGAACTATTATGGTAGGAGGAATCGGTGGGAAGAGAATGGAGTAGGAAAAATAAATACTATTTTATTTTGATAATGCCCTCTCTATGACCTGACCAAGGGATGTTTGTCCTAGGTCCTCAGTCCTGAAGAGTATATTTATTTAGTGGCAGTTTCTCTAGTACCACATTATTGATATAATGAAGTCAAGCCTTTCAAAAGTATTGATTTTGAAGGTAAACATTACAGAAATATAATACCAGTAAACAGTGACGTTGTGTACCGTTCATCTATAGCCAGCCTGAGGCGTTGCTAAGCCTACATAGATGGGACCTGCATCTCTCCAGGACTCCCTGTGTGTGTTCCCTGTGAACTCCCTGTTTGGAGGATTTCCAAGAAAACAGGAACCGAGTTTCTCTCTCTTTGCACTTAGGAACTTTTAGTTTGGAGGTTGAAAATGTACCTAATACTCCATTCCCATAGAAATGCTTCTCAGGCAGTCCTTAGAACTTAACCTGGTTTCCTCCACCCCTTTCTGAAGAGTTTTGTGATAGAGCCTTTATCCATGTGTTTTTTCCTCGTGTTGTTTAAACGGAATGATCCTGTTTTTTCACTACAAGCTTTTTCATTCTGAAATACTGCGATCAGCAAGTCAATCCCAGTCACTCTGGAAAGGATCATTACTTATTCATTAATTATGAATTATTCATAATTCATTACTTATTACTTAACCTTCCAAAGGAAGCAGAAGGTCACACCACAGTAGGACTTTGTGCATGTGAATTATTTGCAAAAGCTGGTAAGAAAATATAAGTTCCCCCCAAGTTTATTAGCTCCATATATGACAAGGAGAAAAGACCTCTCCTGCTTTCAGACTCCCTGCATTATCCCTGGTCACGCTGACAGTTGTTGCTATCATTGCCCTGGAAGCCTTGAACTCTTCACTATGCTGCTGGCTCCACCAGTTTCCAAAAGCCCCAAAAGATTTAATATTTCCTCATCTCTCTGTACTCTAACTTGGCACTTATGTCATGGACTGGAGAGGGCCAAGGAGCTGTTCCTATGTGGCTCTTGGATTGGCATTTATTATTTGCCTGGGTGCTCCTAAGCACCTTCATTGCTTTTCTTTCTTTGTCTGAAAACCTGTCACATTTAATTCCACAGCAGTTTACTTTGATTGCAAAAACACAGAGGTTTGCACCAAATTCAGAAAATAAGCCATGCATTTTTGTAGCTAGGCAGTGTTTCCTTGTTCAGCTTGGTGTTACACCCTGCCTCGATAGAAGAAAGGTAAATTTGAAGATGGCCATGAAGGTATTGTTAACAAAGAACAGAGAGGAAGAAAGAAAGAAACACTCCTATCTAGGTAGGAGGATTGTCTTCTACCAAAACAGTCAGGTGAATGGCAATGAGAGAAGACTCCTCAGTTCTGGCTATGGTTTACTGAGATTGTTAAATAACTATATGCCAGTCATTTTAGAAGAAACTCCTTTAAAAAAGCTAAAAAAAAAAAAATAAAAAAATGTGGAGGATGAACTGAAAGGGAAGGTCAGTGAAAAGCTGAGAAGCTGGAAAGTCTCAGGGAGATAGCTGCAAGGAGCTGGAGTTCCTTCATCGCTCAGAGCCAAACCTTCGTCCGCTGTGAGAGAAGTTAGTCGTGTACAGCTGTGTCTTCTTTGTTTCTTTTTGTACCTAGTACAGATATGTCCTCATTTAACATTCAGAAATCATCAAATTTCACCAAGTTATTCTTGTGTTCATCTAGAACACTTCAAATTAAAGAGTAAGTGATTTTCTGAATGATGTAGAAGACACCAAGTGATAGAAGATCTGTTGCTTCTTTCAATGGTTTTCCTAGAGGATTATTATATTCCGTGACACTTTGTGCATTTTGGTTGTTTCCAGACATTTATTTCAGCTTCAGACCATTAACTCCAGTGCTCTCCTTTGACAGAATGAAGACCCTTGTAGTATTTTCTCTTTTTGATGGCACATATACACTAAATAGATTACAGGTCAGTTTTCTTTTGAGTAAAGTAGAGATAACAGAGTTTGGAAAAAAACCCCTAACTCTCTATTCTGCAGCTACTTTTAATTTTCTATTTCTTTTACATAATTTCCACCAGAACTGTATGTATTTATTTATTACAAGTTGTCCCAATTTTATCTGCAGAGATGAAATTACCTCCTCCCTATATATGTGTGTATGCACATCCCTTGTTCATATGGCTTATTGGTCTTATAACCCTTTTATGAAAGCATTGCTCTAGGACCATCTCTTAGTCTGCTGGAACCAATAGGTCTTCTTCATATTCACTACTTTCTAGGTTGGATACCTGCCCACTAAATAAAGACCACCTTTAAAATAATTTGTCATGCAGATTGTGAAATCAGAGCTTTCCAGACCATATGCTCCACCAGAGGAGTTCCACAGACTTCTGTGGATTTACTGTGGGGTCATGGATTTCCCTTCATGCAGCTGATTACAGGAACATGTCGTGTCCTAGGAAAATGTACCCATGTGTTCTTTACCATTAATTTGCATGCAGTCCTATGTACAATATGTCTCTTTTGCTTCTCTGCTGTGAAATTCATCTGGTGACATCAACAAAAAAAAAACAACAACAAAAAAAAATCAAACCCACTAATGCTTTTTTTTTAAAAAATTTTGCATTGTCAGTTGTCATTGGTGTTTGTTAAAAAGATTTTATGTGCAGCCTGATTTTCACTGCCTCCTCACTCTGTGCTCAGGGCAGAAAAAATGTGTCAGTAAATATTGAACAGCAAAGCTGTATTATGACTGACAGTTTTCCTAATTCTTTGAGATACACTGGTATCAGTAAAGTAATGTCTGTTCAAGAATGAAGTGCCTAATTTCACTTTGTTTTGATGGCAGAGCTGATTTGGTTCAATCAAAGAGTGATGGCTGGTATCATTTTTAAGGCAGGTGTCTTATGTGCTTTATTTTTTGGTTCTATGGTCTAAAATTGCCAACGAGTGCTTTTCTGTGGCATGGTCATTTCTAAATATAATGGTGTAAGAACACAAATACAAGAACAAATCACTGGGTTATCTGTCTCAGATGCATCCAGCAGAACCTGGTCACAAAGGCCTGTTGAGGAAGCTCCCACCAGCTCCAGGGCAGTCCTGTGGGCAAACAGAGGGTCTGGGAGCCCAACCAGGTGTAGCAGGCTACTTGTGGTCTCTAGCTATCTCCGCGCTGTTGGCAGGCTTCTCTCTACCCCTCTACTTAGTGGACGTCCACTCGAAATCTGTCACCACCCTTCCACATCTGTCCCAAGTGTTTCTAGACTGGTCATGCTCGCCTACATTTCTTTTCGCTTTTCTGCTTGAGTTGTCCCTTTCCTAGTGCCTTCTTTTCCCCCGTGTCCCATCTCAGCCTCTTGTTCTCTCTTTGCCATTGCAAAATGAACATTTGCCATGATTGCATTGCTCATGCCACTCATTTTTTGTGTGACTTTCCCCTCTGGTACCTATATTGTTTACCTCCTCTATAAACTCTTCAGGATAGCTGTGGGCTTTTGCTGTGTGTCTCTGCATACTACAGAATCCTCGGAGGCTCATCTTTTGCATGGTTTTAGGCACTACTGTAGTAAACATGATTAATAATACTAACACCTACTGTAATGTACTTCATTTATAACTGTACCATAAAGGAAAGTGACTTCCTCACCCAGCTACTTTGTATTTTGTCTGTTGCAACTGTAGATATAGGTCTCCATCTATAATATAGTTTAATAGCCTAATTTTTTCTGGACTCAAATTCTAACACTGATCTATTTCTTAGATCTTTTAAGCCCAGTGAGTCCAGCTAGTTTTACCTCACTGAAGTTCATCAGTTGGTCCCTGAATCAGGTAGAATAACTTGTCTGATCATAAGAATGTTATTTAATGGTTAGTATTGCGACAATGCCTGGGAGCTTTCCTGCATAAAACACAATAAAAATACTGAAAAGAAAAAGAAAAGAAGATAAACTGTCCCACTGGCTTAAAATTGAATACAGGTAAATAATGAAAAGTTACTCACTATGCCCACACCAGAGGCATAATCTATGTACATTGTCTGGTGGTTTTGGAAGTCATCATGGTGGAGGAAAACTTTAAGGAGACATTTCAAGGAGCCTTAGCAGGGGTGTTTTTATGATTTCTTTTATGCTGTCCTAAGCGTTTGATGACTTGATCTATCAGGGTACTAGACTGGCTTCAGAAACCTTAAGAAATTGTAATGTTAGCTAGAAAAAAATGTTTTGTGCTCCTTTCCAAAGAGTTGTGGGCTTGCACAGACTGTATGATATAGCACATCTTTGTGCTCTAAATTATAATGAAAGAAGGTCCAGCATAAACCCAACCCAAAACTAAGGGAGCTAGCATGGCTCCCTTTCAAGATACCTCAGCAGTTGCCTGTACCTCTCGTTGAGAACAAGGCTGCAGAATCTATGCACTAATACCGTTACTAGCATTGTAGACATACCACCCACACCTGCGTACCTCTGCAAATGCTGGGGAATGTAACGTGTCGTGGTAACCTATCTTTTATATGCTGAATTAGCAGTCCTAGTTATGTCTGTTCCCCACACGAATGATCCTCTTGCATCAGGATAGTCTCACACATTCACTTACTGCATTTTTGGTCTTTAATTGTTAAAATTACTTGGTTGTGGGTTTGTGCAACAAGCCATTACAGAACTAATTTCTTATATTACTCTGGAGGGGTTTTTTTGAGAAAAGTAGGGAAAATATTAATTTCCTTTAAGCTGATACACTGCCGTGTTGTCATAATGAAAATACTGAAATTAATATTTAACAAAAATCCCACCTTTATACTGTCTAAGCTAATAAAGCAAATGATACACCATACCTCACAAGGCTTACTCATAAAATGTCATCTAGAACTCCCTTAAAACCAGGTTAGGGAGTTCAGTTGTCTTCTGTGGCTAATATATTTGAGAAGATAAATTTAGGTAGCCCGGTAAATGATAGGTATAGCCAAGATATTTGCATCATGTTTGTTCTGACATACATTTAGTCTAGAGTTTACATCCCCAGGGTTTTCCCATATAAAAGTTAGGCAACTTGTCTTAACTAGTAGACAACCTAGAGGGAAGTGCTTCAGGAACTGGTGGTTCATCCAGCAATGGGTGGTGGTGAAGGCAGGTGAGGTGAATAACTTTCCAGAAAAAGGTTTTGTCTGTGAGCCATTTCCTTCTGAGGCTGAAGGCCAGACATTAGCAGTCTCACTGGATTCCTATTAATAGTATTTATGTCTGTTGCAGTGTCCTGCTCTATTTGTACTTAAATACATTCTTCCATAATTTCAGTTAGGGAAAATTATCTTTCTGCTCTGAAGCTACTATGCTTGTGTTGTCTTGTACAATTAACTATCACAACACTATGTATAAACTATTGTGTTTTCACCTGATTTATATCAGTTTGCAAAACTGAAGAAAGTCCCTGGCTCTAATTTCAGCGATAAGGCACCTGAAGTGTAGATGTGAAGATTTTCCCAAGTAATGCAGATGGTTACTGGCTTAAGAAAAGCAACCTGTGTATGTTCAGTCTCAGTTTAGTCCTGTAATCATGAGGGGGAAGATACGCTTTATAATATTCAATAGTTTAAAACCCTCGCCCTGTAAGTTTCTAAATACTTCCTGTATTAACTTTGACACATAGAAGTAATCACACCAATTTAATCAGATTTAGAAACATTTATAGGCTTAAAGTACGTTCTTGTATGCAGCTGTACTTAAATGTTGTAGATAATTCAGGTAAAACTTTTTATTTTTTTGACAATGCTGATTACCATTGTTGTTTGCCGGGACACTTTTAAAAAACGATCAAATTTTATTCTAACCTTTTAAACACAAATAGTGTGAAATACCTTGAAAAAGATACAAAACTTTTGCTGCAGATTTCTTTGACAGCAGCAAATAATGTCCCTATTGTCCTGAGAATAAACCCCCTTCCAGGCAGAACATACAGAATGGGGCAGGGGGGAAGCAGGGAAGGAGACAGCTTTGTTGCATCTTTTAAATGAAGTAGCCAGCACTTTGCTCTTAGAACTGTGGTGGGATGAAGATGGAAAAACCCCTCACAGTTATTTTCCATTACAATAATGCAGGAAAAATTAAATTGTTTGATATCTTATGGAAATGTTCTGAAATGAAAAATGTTGTGAGCTGAAATGTGAGAGACCTATGTCCTCTAATTCCTGCCTTTGGATATCATTAAACTCTGCGAGTCTTAACACTCACAAACATGTCGTCAATCACACTAAATGACGGCTGTAGAAGAACAAGATTATGGAAAGTCACAGGCACAACTGCAGTGTTCAGGTACCTTAATTAGTCTGCCCCATGACAAATGTATTGCTTCTTGTAGCATTTGATGGATTAAAATTGTACAGGCATCACCAGAATGTGCTAATTATTGTGTAAAAAAAGAGATCTGTCTCTGATTATTCAGTAGGTTTGGGGTGATGTTCAGTGTTAATGAGAGGATAAAATAAACATTAAATAGTTCACAGGCATTTTACAATTACTTAAGAAAACTGGAATTGTTAGGATAGGCATCCTTCTCCTTATGTAAGAAAGCACTCTGGCAACTAAGCTTTTTAACAAATAGGCTATCGTATTCTTTTCAAGTTGACATGCTTGTTACTACATTTTGTATGTTTTCTCAAAAGAACTGAAGTACCTTTCTGGCAGATGGTCCTCCTATTGGCTTACCTGTTCTGAACTAAATATGCTTCCTTCAATGAACGTGTCATACCTGTCTGGCTGATTAGACCATGGATCCATTCCTTAATATCCTTTTCTGCTGAACCTCTATTTATACTCTATGGGAAGACAACATTTTTTTTACCCTCAGAGCTGTGTATCATACTGTGGGGTAATAGAAATTTCCCTGCAATCTATCTGTTGAGAAATAACCCTTTCCAGTGCAGCCTGAAACTGTGTCTCTGGCATATTGCTAACTTCCATCTGTGCGGATATACTGACAGTCACAGCTTCTGAAAAAGGATCTGCCTGGGGTGCTTTTGAGAACCCCTGACTGGCTGTACACAGAACAGCTTAAAGGGGTCTTGCTTCTTGCAGCAGCGCTATTGTGGTTAATGAGAAATGTTCTGAACTACAGCAAGTGCTAGAATAAAGGCGTTTCAGCAAAATAAAAGTACATACTCTGTTCAAAGCCTTAACTTGGCTTCACACGTTCTAAAGGGTGAGTGATTTGCCTTTATCTATAAAAGAGGAATGCAAGATCACACTCTGATGGCAAAATTGTAAAGAAATATTGGCATGCTAAAATAAATCACTGCCACCAGTGCTTAAGAACCATCTCTCTGTTTAGCTTGGTTTAGACCTGTCAACTATTTTCCTTGGTAGATAGCAGACAATGTTTCAGTATGCCATGCGATCTGAAATGACAGCTCAATTAGCATTTCATTTCTAATGTGTGTTTTCTGAAAGACCTTTAGGACCAAATTCTGTCCCACACAGTCTTTCTGATTTAAAAGGTCATTAGAATCTGACTGAACACCTCCTTCTGCTATTATTCTCTCAGGCCTGGAAAAGGTTAAGAGGCATTTATTGGCTCACTGAGGCAGATGACTCATAACTTCTGGATATAAGAGGGGGAAGTGGCTGCCCGAAAAGATAGAATCTAGGGTGTGGGCTCAGAAGTCCCACAGTAGTCATCCTAGCAACAGGCTCAATAAAATGAAACAGCATCAACAGAAATTTTGAGCTGAAGTTTATCTTACTTTCTTTGTTCATAAAGGCAAATCTCTGAAAGGCACTGCAATAGGAGTTTATGTAACGTGGACTCAGTGGAGAGCGAGTGACAAAGGTACCTGCTCACAGACGGAAGCACCAAGAGCTAACAGAAAAGGTTTATGCCAGATGAGCAGAGCAAGAGCAGAATACTGAACTAAGTGGTTATACCAGTAAACCTGCATAACTCAGTTTGTATCCGTCTCTTAATTGCTGTAGGTTTTCTTGCAAATATTTTGTTGAAATTTCTTTTTCCTCTGTATCAACTGACAGCTGTGTTTTACCTTGACCTCCCTGAGACAGGTACATAGCAAGCAGCATGCCTAGAAATAGAAATAAAATTTTGAGGTTTTTTTCTGTGTGAGGTACAAAAGAAATGCATTCAAAGTGAATGTAAAGAGAAAAATAAGAGAAAAGTAAACTGAAATCATCTAGCTGTGTTTTCCCTCTGACATTCTGATTTCCCGCATGGAAAAACATCATGGAAAAACAACTTGAAAATATCATAAAAATAATCTCTTATATGATTATCTCCATGCCACTGCTAAATTCAATTTACCCTTCTTTAAAGCTTCTAGCTGCTGAGCAGACTTTTCTTTGTTTCTGAGCTCAAATCGTCTCTTCTGTCTGCAATCCACATCAGGTTGAATTTTTCTCCCATTCCATCATAACACTTTTGATGAGATTCTGATTCTCATTATCTTCAGAGGACCAAGCCTAACAGTGTGCCTCCTTTTATAAAGTTCATATGTTCCTGCAATCTCATCTCCTCAAGAGACACTGGTTTCTGTTGTATTCAACTGATTATGTTTACCTGACCACAGCTGAAATCCATGTCTGTCTTTAGCAACTGCTGTCTTTGCTATAGATGGATTTTTATTTTGCTAACAAAATTGGAATGTGTGTTTTGCAGTAACAGGAATTGCTTCTAATCCTTTGTTTTGTTTTGGGGTTGGGTTTTGTGTAGTTTTTTGTTTGTTTGTTTTGTTGTTGTTGCTTATTGTTTCAAATGGTTTCTTTGAAATTAAGGCATATGTAAATCTTCCACAGCAATCATCCTCAGCAACATTAGCATTAGGACCTAAGATTTGGGGAATGGAGGCAATGGGACATTGTTTTGCAAGCTCTTCCCCGTTGTAGTAGTTCAAAGCCAAAACAATATGGATACAGGGTCTCTGGGCTTTTTATCAATTTAAATATTTGTTAGCAGATAACAGCAGTGGATGTGTAGCCAGAGCTTGTTGTATTCCACTAATACCTATTTGCCACAACATTTATGGGTCATTGGAATCGGAATATATTCTAAGGGAGTAGGAATATATTCGAAGAGAGAAAACAAATCTTGCCTTGAACTCGCCTGGGGTTTACCGGCAAGTTTTGTGGTACTCTAATTTGAGATACAACTCAAGCTCACAATCTGCCATTATCATATTTTCTTTCTTCTCTCTGCTTTTACAGACCCTGAAAATGATTGATTTCTCTAGGCATACTAGCCCATCTCCTTGTGTTACCATGTACAGTCCATATTCACACATATATCATTTTAGAAATTAATTTTCTGCAGCCTGTTTCTGTTTTTTAATTCAGTGAGCTTTCATGTTAAACTTCGAATTTTATGTAGCTTCTGATGTCTTAAAGAGTTTATATTCACAACCTCCATCTGCCAGGCTAACCTAAGGGTGCCATTCCTTCAGTCCTCTTTTTCAAAATCGATTTATTTTTTTTCTTCAAGAAATAGCTCAAATTGCCCTCAGTTGAGTAGTTCTAATTAAGAAATACGCATTTCATATAGCCATCTCTTTGGTAAAAAAGGATGGAAATTTACACCTAAGCAATCAGTACATTGCATAATTCTTGCTTAATGTTCCCCTTACAAATGTTGTAAATGAGACAGTGGCAAACAGGTGCAGTCGCTAAAGGGTATGGTTCATACGAGTGATCTTTGTCAAGCACAGAATTCCTTCTCTAACATTTTCTGAGTGCTTCAGAGTCTTAGAGTCGACAACAGGAGGAGCTCATTGGTTTTATAAAGGCTAAACATTGAAAACCAAGTGCCAGTGACCTCTCAAGCCATTTTTCATTAATGTGACACAATTAGCTCAGTGTTAAGCCATCTTTGATTTGCATTACAGTGAGAATGGAATCTGTGAGACAGTATTTTCTTATGTAGAAAGCTAAATAATATCTGAATGCTGGTTTTTGCCCTCATCTCCACATATTTAATGCTATGGTATTTCCATAGCATTCAGTGCCACACAGAACTATGTAGACATAAGACATGACTATTACATTTACCGCTTTTTTGGATAGTTGACTAAAGCACTCAGTGAAAAAAAAAAAATCCTTAGCACAAGATCTGGGAAAATCTACTAGAATATCCAGTCCATTATTTGCCAAGCCTCAGGTGCACTGCTTTTCACCTTATCTCTGCCCTCTTCACTGTATTTTATTACAAACACACCAAACAAACTCTCACCCTTCCTTGGAGCTGCGCTGGATGGGAGCCTTTTCCCTGACAAAAGAGTTTATTCCCTTCAAAAAATCACTTTAATGTCTGCTAAATTGTATAGCTTCTAAACCTTCTCATCCAGTCCCTTGCCTCTTATGCACATAATGTCACTTAACGCTCTACTTCTCCTGTTCGGACTAAATGCATCTCTTGTATGTCTGCTAAGAAACCTCCTGCTGAAGCATCTGTCCTGTACTGTCTGCATAACAGTACTGAAAAGACACATCCAGCACCATAAATCTTTTTTGTCACTACACTGAGGTCATGCCCAGGCCTCACTCAGGTACGTCCTCCCACCAAGTGTTATGTGTCCCACTATTTGTCAGCACAGCCTGGTCCACAGCTCAGCCTTGCCTGTGCACCGTTCGGTACACCCGTACCATCCAGCTCACGTGGTGGCATCCTCCCAGGTAATCCATCTGTATCGGTCTGGCCGAGGCCCATTTGGGAAGGAAAGCTGGATGGACAAGTCTTACTAAGCTATGAGTTCTAAAAGGTCAGGCAGGATTTGTCTGAGATGAATAACATGATATGTCAACACTTTCTTCTATATCCTAAATAAAGATACTGCTTGTAAGAATTAGTGAGCATTTGGATAACTGTAGTTGTCCTGCTTTTTTTCATTCAGTCGAATGTATGATACATGCGGTAAATATAAACTTGCTTCTCAGCTCCCAGTCA
This sequence comes from Falco punctatus, assembly GCF_963210335.1. Classification (NCBI taxonomy): domain Eukaryota; kingdom Metazoa; phylum Chordata; class Aves; order Falconiformes; family Falconidae; genus Falco; species Falco punctatus. Next base: position 84,668,141 of record NC_137584.1, read on the forward strand.
GTAGTAATGGAATGAAAGTTTCCCATCACTGGAATATTTTAAGTGTGATGTTACAAACACAGCCAGAGAAATCAGATAAAATCTGTCCCCTACATTGTTGACTATCCGTTAAGTAGTAGCACAGGAACTTTTAACATAAGAGAAGAAATAATATATGAATTCTTCTCTCTCTTCTTATTTCTCAATCTCCTTCAGGATTCAATGCTGTCCACCACAAATCTCATAATTTAACTTCATCAGCATGAACAAAATTGCTCTCTGTTTGCTATTGTCTCCTGCTTTATACCTGTTTTTATCACAGGCACTTCTGCTTGAAAGTACACATCTTTCCTTGGTTGCAGTACCTGGCATACACTGATATTCAGCCTCCTGGTCTCTCACATCCAGTTGTTCAGTCATTTTTAACAAGTCACTCCCTCTGGCAAATGCTCTCAATTCAGGTAGTTTTGAGGTGATCTGTAAAGGCTTTCCAGGATCCTTTTAAAATTCAGTTTGCCTAAGTCCAGAAAGACAAATTCAGGCTAAAGAAGGAAACTTGGCCTTGCAAGTGAACCTTGTGCAGTCTTTGCACATATGTGAGGGGGACAAAATAAACCTCAAGAGCACCACAGTTTCTGGATCCTACAGGTGTGTGGGCTTAGGCACAAACAGAGAGGCAGAGAAGCGTTACCTCCGGAGCTTTACTTTGTCCTGGATATGCTGATTAAGATTACATAAAGTGGCAGGAGGATGCTTTGAAAAAACTGGGTGAATTTCCAGTTGCTGAGAATATTCAGCCTGTGATGGGGGTCATGCTGTTATTCCCTGCTGTGCATGAAAGAACGTTTTAATATTTGCCAGCTTGCTGGGTGATTTATAGATGAGTATTCTGGCTAGAGTGACTGAAGTTCGGTGTCTTTATTATGTTCTGTTTGATCAGGAGAGACACCAAATCTGAATGTGTACTTTGGAGAACCTTGCAGTAGCAAGTAGAACTGCTGACCTTTAAAATAACATGATTCACACTATTGAGGGCAGTAGAGATAGTGTTCCATATATTAAAAGTTATGATGAAAAGCTGTGTGAGGTTTTTTTTCCCTACCTGATTTCTGTAACTGTGGTTCAACACTCAGAAAATCCCCATGGAGCAGCAGTGACTTGAACATGGGCACTGAGCTGACCTGACTGAATTCTTGTGAGATCTTGGGAAAGAATCTTGGCAGGCAGAAGGCTTTGAAGTAGGGCATCATTAATGCCCGTTACTGTCAAGGCTGCATTATACCGCATTTCAGACTGAGATTTTTTGTTTGTTTTCTAGTACAGCCTATTTTAACTTGTTTGTTATAGTGAAGGTGAACACAATAAAAGTTATTATATAAATGTTATAAATAATATTATTTATATAATAAGACATCAAGGAAGGAAACTTGCTGGCTGAAAGACTTTTGCTGAGTGACCGTTATGGTCAGCCTTTAAGGAGGGAAAAACAGTCTGAACTTGCCATGCCATCCTGGAAAATCTGAGCCTTGAAGTTACTGTGGACAGTCATTCACTGAAGAAATAGTGAAAAAGTACACAATTTCTGTTATCCAGCCCACAAATAATCTTTGGAGTCTGTGTAACCCACCTATATCAGCTACCCATCACTTCAGCTACCTGGCCATCACTACCAAAGTGCTACTAGTGCTGAAAAAAGAGGTTTAGAAATACGCAGTAGAAATAACTCTACTCCTGCCAGAGATGTGCTTGAATAGGTATTCCTAATAAATTGTCTTTACAATGTTTCCTCAGTCGATAGGAACAGAACTCTTCTGAGAGCTCTAATGAGATTGGCTAAAGATGCAATGAAAACAACACCCGGAGGGATTGCAAGGCATTGCGGTTACACAAGTGTCTATTCCTTTTAAGCAACATAGGGATCACTGTTCTTTCCCCAAAACATTTTAGAACAACGTGGAAGAGTCCCCACAGGCTCAGACTCACAACTAGTGATTTTCCTGCTGACATCGGGGCACTGTGGCAAAGTGACAGCCTAAAACACAGCTCTGCCCAATTGTGTGCAAGCCTATGAACCCAACAGACTGAGAGAGCACCCAAATCCCGCGTACTGTTCTTTCACTGCCACGTTTACTGCTGCCCAACCTGTGCACAGCTGGGCTGGGGTCACTGCACATGAACTGCCCTCGCTGTGGTCACTTTAGTGACAGCTTTATCCATTTGGGGGACATATCCATTTGTACCACAAATGTACCACATGTACCAAAATGCGCCAAATGTACCACAAAAAAAAAGGGGCAGAAGTGGTAGTTCTTCTTGCCCTGCCAATAAGATTAAAATGCTGCTTCATTCTCCTGCGCTTAAATGGAATTGAGGGCTACAGTCACTGACCAATGAAGTGTTCCAAGCAGTCTTGGCAACAACGATAACATCCAAAAAACAATGACTTTCTGTTCCAAATTTGTGGTTGCCATAGGTTGTCTTGCTTCATCTCAGTAACTTGGAATACTCTAGATGTTTTATACCCCTCATTTGTGTGAACCAGGACATGCTGCCTCATTTACAGTCATGGAAAGAATGTGCTCAAGATCGCAGTTATGATTGTCCTGCAACTCTGCAAAGAGCTCTTAAAGTCAAACCTTTTGTAATAGTTCATTTTCCACTTCTGTGGTGCCAGTAGTGTTGTCTCTGTGAGTGCCTGTTGTGGTAACCAGCACAGTAATAGAGCTCAAAACTCCTGTAACAGTTTTACACTTTGATTCTGTATAGGATCCTACACTGAAGAGCAAGCAGCACACGAGTCATGCTGAGGAGAGTACATCTCTTGACAGTGTGTTCATTTGTATTTATATTTATCTGGTATTTTGCTTTCAGTGATTTAAAAGCAATCTAAAGTGTAAATCATATTCTCTTCCCAGTAAACCAGACCACTCTGAAGGAGGTTGAAAGCACCGGGAGATAAACAGGGGGAGCAACACTGTTGGTGTGGGCCACAGCTCACTTGCAGGGTTCTGCCGCGGTAGTGGGCATGGCCCCATGGTCCTTCTCCCACCCACTTGCACAATGCAAAGGCCAGGCAGAGCAGCAGGTTGGGGAAAATGCAGCCTAAGCATCGCAATTAGTGCCATAGTCTTCACATTTGCTGCATCTCTTCTGATGAGGCTTGTATTATGTCCTAATATGTTGTGCATTAGCAATTAGCATTTTTTTTCTCTGCTTCTCTCCCCATGCTTTCCCAAGAGAAAACTTACTTGATTTTTTTTTAAAAATCTCTCTTTTGGAACCATGGTTAGAATTGGATAAAAATCAATTACACTCATTTAAAAAGGGCTAAGAGAGGGAAGTAAACCTGATGTAAGACTCCAGCAAGGTCTAGGGATTGTCAGTGAAGTCTTAATTTAATTCTCCTAAAAACTTAACTCCCTATTCAGGAAATAGGACCAGGAATCCACTGTATAGTGTATAATTTTGTAAAGATATTATGCTTGAAAAACTGCAGTTGCTAAGACCACAGTTACGTAGTGAAATACAGTTAGGTGTGTATGAAGTAACAATATCTTTAAGAAAATCACCCTCAGGATCTCTGCTCACCGTGTTGTAGATACAGACTCTGATCTGAGCCCTCTACCGTTCCTGCAGAGCTCATTTCAAAGGATCTTGGACTGCACCTGTGAGTGGCTGAGGACTGGCACAGTCCATCTCTTACACTGTACAGGTAAGATGAAAACATTCTGGTCAGGAATCATTTTTGGTTACTTGAAGCTTATAATTTCCACTCCATTTGAAAAGGGGTGGTGAGTCTTATTAGTTGGTTTACACATCAGTGTTTCCATAAAAATGTTCCTTCTTCCTTTGCTTTGTGTGTTCAGTAAAGCAATCACTTCCTGCCACGGATACTCAGGGAACTTCCTTGCGCTACTTCATAAATGAAAATACTTTTTTTTTTTTTTTTTTTTTTTAACCATTTTAATGCATTTGTTCTGATTGGAAGCATATCTGTTGCATCTGAAAAAAACAGAAATGCTTGTTCTAAGTTGAAAATATTTATGCTAGGGTAGCTATTGTTTTATGGAATTACTAAAGAAAGATATTTCTGAAACATAAATTTTACAAGTGATTATTTCCTGTGTATGTTACACCTATTTTTCTGTGTTGAAAGGGCCAAAATCTTGACTTGTTCTGTTTAGATTGGGCAGTACAACCTGTCTCTGAATGGCTCTGCCTGGACGTGGCAGTGGAATGTATCCATCACTGTATGCCTATTACAAACAAGGTTGGAATCTGGCTCATTAAAAGCAGAAAAAGAAAAAAAAAAAAAAGAAGTCACCAAGTAAGAATAACAGTGTCAGTTGTAGCTATTGTATTCATCTTCCTGTGAAGATAAGTCTCTGTGCTCTGGCAAGTTGGCTGTTGCATGGACTTCTCAAACAAAGGAACTGAGGCCAAGGTGGTGACAGCACTGCTTTTGGGCACCAGGTAAGGGGGCTTTGCATGGGAGTTAGCCGTGTAAAAGTATACTGGGAGAAGATCATGTGCTAAAAACTTGACTGTGGCTTTGAATAAATCACAAGGAAGGAGCAGAATTTTGCTCTCTTACCCTGTGAGCAGCCAAAGAGATCATGCCTGTGTGAGCCACGAGAGGCATGTACGTGCAGTCAGAAGGGGAATTATTTTCCTGGCCCAAAATTATTTCACATCTGTTTGACATGGCTTGCATATCAGAGGCTAGAACGAGAGAGGCTAAACTACACCTCACTTTCCCCTGCCAGAGCATCTTGTTGGTTAGGTCCTTCTGAAGGAAGCCTTGGGTAGCTCAGTATGATTTTTGGAAAACTGAATCTGCATGAAACACTGTAAAACATTATCACTGTGAAATAAGTATAGACATTTCTAAGTATAGACACATCCTTGTCATGGGTGTTTCTCAACCTAGGGTATTCATGGAAAGCAGGTAATAGCAGGAGCAATATTGTGCACTGTGGTAGGCTTGGGAAATGTAATATGATAGAAATGTGCCAAGTCTTTTTGCTGGGGAAAAAACGTTAGTATGGACAATCGAAAAGAAAACTTACTAAACCTTGATTCAGAAAATAATGACATATTTTAAAGTTTTTTGTTCTTATCTACACATTCGCAAAGGAGACGCTAAGTATCACTCAGGTTACTTAAAATGTTCCAGTACATGTTCATTTGTTGGGTTAAGATCACAAAAATTATAAACACAAGGATTCAGGCAATAATTTGATGGAAACATCTTTCTTCTCTGGCCTAAGTACTGTTCTGAACATATCACTAACTAATGTTTATGTAGTTTAGGTTCTTAATTGTATTGTTTTGTGTTTCCATGTAGTATTTCTATGCTCTGCTTTCAAAATACTTGTTAAAATTTAACATTTATATACAATTTTATTTAGGTTGGTGATACAGTGTCAAAAATCAGTTCCTTTCCTTTGAACTCAGTCTGTGTTTAATTTGTATTCATCCCATGAATATGTCGGCTTAGTGTGTAGTGAGGTAAAACAAGTAGGTTCAAAGCAAAGCTGTTTCTGAGAGAACCCTGGAGAGCTGATAGTATTCTAGGAAAGAAGAGGAAAAGATTCAAGAAAACACGAGTTTAAATAACCAGGCAGAGGTAAAGGAAAGTTCTCACAGTCAAAAGACTGGTTAATCTTCTGGTGGATGTGCGTGGGGAAGTTACTTCTACGTAAATGTGTGTTTATATATGTACTATATCTGCTGTTCACATGTGACTTTGAAAGTGAAGATCCACCTGTATTTTGACTAGCCCTGACAGAGTAGAAAACAACTGACGTGTTGTGGTTCAGAGCCTTGCCCGAGAGCAGGGTATTGCAAAGCTTCACCTCACAGCAGGCGGGCAATACAGATGTATTTGGACCTTTGGCAGCTTTGAAGTTCTCTGTGATGGAGTGCATGCTCGTTTTTACTCGAGATGAATAAATGTGTTACTTTCATGACTCTTAGATTCAATACAATGTTTAGTTGGTAAAGGTAGTAATAGTGGAATGATGGTCATATTTTAGAAAACAGTAAAATTCACAGGAACTAGGTTGTTCCCGGGAAGCTGTGAACGTTCAGCGGTGGAAAATCAAACATGCTATTATGTAAACTATCATTTATCTTAAAGAAATGAAATAACACATCTGTTTCATTAGAAAAAAAATGCTTTATGGATATCTTTATATATCTTCAAATATCTTTAATAAAAATATCTAAATAGATACCTTTAAATATCTTTAAAGAAATCAAAAACTATAGTGATCCAATAGTTTAATTTTCAGAGTGCTTTTGTTACTTCACAGTACAAAGGTTCATTAATATCTCCTTAGGGAGAGGAAGAGATGGGATTACCTCATTTAAGCAAAAAACCAAAGACATTTGACTGATCAGAAAGTGAAAGCCTTACCCATAACTTTAAAGAATATTCTCCTTTCATAGATAGAATTTCAAATTTCATTAAAAGTATCCCTGTGAATTCAGTGCATTCACTTATTTTATCTTTAAATATTTGATTCTTGCTTGCATATTCTTTAAAGAAGAATAAGTTATACAGTAGAATTTTTTAATTAGCTACCTGGACAGTTTTGCTCACTTCAGACTTTTTAGCAATATATTAATTTATAAGATGAAAAATATTAATGGAAGTGATTCATTGCCCCAGAAAAAAGTCTGCTTTAAACAATGGCAGGGTTGTTTTTTTTTTTTTTATTTTGTATTATTTCAACAGCTTTGAAATGCATCACTTTATAGAATTACTTGTTTTCATCTCTACCAGTACCCAGTACTAAGTTTTTTGTGTGCTTGACTTTAGTAAAGCCTCTGTTTATAGTTTTGTGGGTGGAAAAAAAAATAAATTTAAAGCTGTACAGTCTCAAGATATTAAGAACATAGGGGCACAATCCAACAAATACAACTTACTTTTAAGAAAAGCTGAATTAATCCTTTCAGTGAAATGCTCAGTTTGACTTCATGTAAGAAGCTGTGAGGACGTGGAGCTTTTCGTATTGCTCAGGAGGTATTCTGAGTGTGACGACTGAGAAATACGCAGGGATTTCAAAGGGAAACTGCTCCTATTAAGTTCAAAAGGAGTTTACTTGACCTTAAGATTAATCAAATTGAACCTTGTATTATTTTTGTAACATGTTTACAGAGAAACTCATTCTGCCTGCAGCACAGTGCTGTCCGTGGTACATTAGTTTCACTTTCGTCTTGCTGGAGCTCTTAAACTTTTTTTCCTGCCCACTGCACCTTGGGAATGGAATGGGAAGCAGAACCTCCTTTCATAGCAGTGGCGGTAATTTTCATCTTTTATTTAAAATTAATTACAGATTAAAAATGCAACAAATTTGTGTGGTGCCTGCACACTCTGGACTGTTTCTTTAGCTAGCATGTGGGTGATGTTGCAGAAGTCCTTCTGCAGAGGTGGCTGGTGCAGCAGGGGCTGCTTCAGAAGGGGGCTGTGCACATGAAGGATTTCCAGGGTGCTGGAACTAGATGGAAGACCATTCTATAGCTGGCAAACATGAAGGGCTTTAGTGTAGCCTTCCTTTTGGAGTGGGAGGGGAGGGGGGAATTAGATGGGGTTGGAGCTTGATAAGTTTATGAATTACATTATTTGATTTCTCAACATTGCCTTCATGATGCAGAAGATGTGTTATAGTTCTGTGTTCCTAAAATAAAGTTGCACTATATCTAGAAATTAGAACAACTGTAATGGGGAAATTCTAGCAAATAAATACTGTAAGTAGGTAGATCAAATGTACTCTTTCTAAAAAAGAGCAAAAAGAATCCCCACAAATGCATTCATAACCCCCCTTCACATTTCCTTGAGAGGCCACTGAAATTTGAGAATGAAGGTTACATGCAAGAGCATTGCAATTCTTAATCTCTCTTCTAATTCACAGAAATCCCAAATATCAAATCAAGAAGCTAATTAAAGACGCGTTTCCAATTAAAATGAGGGTTTTTACTGAAGCAAACTCAAAAATTGCATAATGAGCCTCCATTATCTCTCAGTGATTTCAGAACAAAAGTAACTAGTCTATCAGGAAAAGATAAACTTCCTCCTGTAAAGCCTCACTCTGCAATACAAGCCTGTGATTTAAAAATGAAGTTTGAAAGCTCATACGTACTTTGGTTGCTTGCTAGTCCTTCCCAGAATGGCACAGTGGGTCGTTCTGTTCCCCGGGTTACAGCTGCACATTATGTCAGTTTGACAGGCATGAGAATGAGTGAAGTTTTTTCATCATCCCTCAAGTGTTTTTATCCTGCCGGCTGCCTGCCTGCAAGTACGTGCAGAGCTGAATCGGTAGCCTGTGGTCTCCTCACCACTACATGGTGCTCTGGGAGTGTCTCAGATGTTCAGTGTCCAGTCTGGTGGGCTCCAGTTGTGCAGTCCTTCTCCAAGAGGCATGCCCATTCATGCTTTAAGACAATAACGCTTATAATGATAACAAAAAGCACGCTTAATATGCACATTATGCATGATTTCTGTAAGATTCAGTTTAAGAATTTAGGTGCCTGTGGGTAGGTGTTTTCGTATGAATGAAGCAGGTAATCTTCTACTATGGCCAATGCTGATATTGCCAGTAGTCAGTGAAGTCTAAAGAATGATGTAAGTTAGCTGCTTAATTTGTTTACATAGTGAATTAAACTACCAGAGCCATAACACAAAATCTGTGAATGCATATGCTCCCTACAAAGGAACGTTTAAAATCTGTGGATCCTATGAATGCTCAAGACAAAGTGATGACACGATATCTAGCATATTCTATGCCCTCTTGGAGATTTTAGAAAAACAGCAACTGTGACCACCTATGGTCTTGTACAGACAATTGACTTACACAGACAACCGATAAAGGATAGAAACACTAAGCTGCTGTTGAAGGCTCATTCCCCCCAGATAAACACCTTTATTGAGGTTAAACCCAACCGTCATCGCTATGGGATACATAGGGAAAGTATTTAGTAGAAGAGCCTGTGAAGTGAAATTCAACATTTCCCAGGTAGCCAAAAATAATGGAGTCAGCAGAGACCCCGGGTTCATGTCTTCTTACAATCATTCTGCTGCTACATCTTTTAACGTCCAATACTTAAAACTCTCCTTTCTGTGTCCCAAAGTCTCCTAGCCTGTCAGTTTTTATGGCCTTATGTTGTGCTACCTACCTGTTTTAGCTCAGTAACTGAAGAACACCGTAAATTCAAGCTAAGGATTCCTGTGCCTGACCTGTGCCAACCTGGCATTTTCCTTCATAACAGCTTCGATGAGGGAACTGCAAAACTGCATTTCCACAAGGGAACAGCCTCAGCTGCTGAAGTGTTCCTGCTCACTCATTCCTGCCCCAGCACCGTATTCTGCCATCCTCTCACCTTTTCTGATACAGCTGCTTACAATGTCTTAACCGTATTAGTGAATCGGTAACACACACAACAAAAACAAAAACAAAAACAAAAAAAAAAGAAATAAACCCAAAACCAACAAAAACCCTACTACCACCTTTCCTAAAAAGAGATTATTTTTACCTGGATTACACCAATGATAAAATTCATCATGTGGCCCATTACCATTTGCATTGCAGCAGTGGTGGTGTGAGAAGCTGCAATATAGGGATAGCGTATCTTTCGTGCTGGCTTCCTTGACAAAGAAAATGTATCATATAACCCTGAATCTAAAAGTTGTCTTCTTTTCCTAATTATCACAATTTGTCTAACAGAAGATTAGGAGGTTAGTAGATTACCTATGCCTTCAGGCTGTTTTCCTTTTGTATTTATACCATCACAGCTGCAGAAAAGCTATTTTAAAGAACAAAATTAAAACTTATGTTTTAAAATGAATAGGTCTTTGAATAGCAAAACCCCAGACCTGCTGAATAAAAAGCTGGAAATTTTACAAATCCATATTTTCTTGTACAGAAGGAATATTCAGTCTCAATCCAAATTAGAAACATCAGTGTTATATTTTAGTTCTAGCCTCAAAACACAATTTTTCATGTGGCTTGAGATGTACAGATACAAAATCTGTTGTGCTTTCCTTCAGTAGTACCTTACCCGTTACCGATCTGCATGTATAAAGGTGTGCAGATACACTAAATCTGTCTTGCAAACTCTTAGTTTCAAAATGTGTTGTGCTTACTCATAATCCTTATTTGTATTTCTCATCACAAATAAACTCACAGGAGGTTGGAGCTGTGATCCCATATTGTGGATATTTAACTTGGTAGTAGGTACATTTGGTGCAGTTTACTTTGTGTTAGGATTGGTTCAGTTCTTAATGTAAGGTTAATAATATGAAATTAATTAGTTTTCCTATCAGCAGTCACTAATCAAATTCTGTTATTGATGCATTTTTGGGTGTCTGGTCTATGATTTATTTGTCTCTTTTTTTTTTTTTTTCTATTAGAATTAGAGACACAGCAAATACAGCAGGGACTGAGTAGAAGGCAAAGTTTAGGTTAGACTGCTGAGCACCATCCGGGTGGCAGGCAGGGGAGCAGCTGGGGCTCCTTGCTGTGCGGCTCCACATGAAGGCTGGTTCCCCTTTCCCCCCCGAGCTGCAGCTGTCCCTGTCTGGCAGATTATCTGGTATATGCAGATATGTAGAAACCAAATCTGATTTCCACATGCACTACCCTCAGTGGTGTCAGCCCCCTTTCCTTAAAGATTATGCAAGGGTAAATTAAATTATTTTGTTATCACAATGCTTAAAAAAAAAACAGTTAATAAAAATGAAAATGTTTTTTAATTGCTCTCATTAGTTACAAAAATAGCTTAGTCATTGAGTTCTTTTATTTTGGACTTGACTTTTAAAAATGAACAATTTTGAAAATCCCACTTAAATTCCATTTCTACATTGTCCTTCATTTGTTTCCATTGATGTCCTTTCCTCATGCTCCATATCATTCTCCATTTCTTTTCCTTTCCTGATTCATAGTTCTTCCTTTTAAATAGTCATTTGAAACCAACATTTGTTTGGTAAGACAGTTCATATTTATACATACTAGAATTCTAAAAATTTAGCTGTGATTGAACACTAGTCCAAAGACGACTGCAAAGTTTAAATACCGCTATGTGAAAGGCATAAAAAATATGTTTCTGAAGAATTCTGAGTGCTTTGAAATGTAGTTTCATTTTCTATCAGAACTGAGCCTCTAAATTCTTCATATAACCTAGTAAAAATAAAATCTGCTTTGAAATGATTCAGCAAATTATCTGAAATTTTTGGTTGAGTCTCTGATGTTTCTACTTTAGCATGTAATGAAAATGTCAAAACCAGATATAAGGCCAAATAGAGGATCACTGCATTTAATTCACGTTATGTTATAACTGCATGTTTCAGTACTTTCCATGCATTTTTCTTAGTATTAATTGGAAATGTTGGTAACAGTGGAATGCATTCAGAAACATTTTTGAAAATTCATTTAGTAGATCTGATAGATCTGTATGAAATGTAATTTGATAGATTTTTTCAGTTGATGAAAATGGTTTCTTTAGCATTTCTAACTGTTCTTTTTGCTTGAAACTTTGGGAGCCCTCATGTCTTCATGATCTATGTACTCTGTACACAACACGTGTCTTAGGTATTAATTTACATCCAGGATCCTTACTTTTCTTACTCGGTGTAACTATATTTTAGTCCACATCTATCAGACATGCAAAATTAGGGAGGTTTCCCTTCAGACAAGTGTATGGAGTCCCTCAGCTATACACAGAGATATTACAGAAAATCTGAAACTTCAGAAGGAGCAATGAGGAAGAAAATGGTTTCATTTTCTTATGGCAATGCTATTACTGGGGACTTCTCCAGGTTTTTTTAAATGTGAAGTCATATTTTTATTTTATTATAGTGTCTTTCATGAGGCCTGTGCTCCGAAGTATAGTATACTCCCTGAATTGAATGATTGGAACAGGGGTGTTTGAGGTTTGGGGCTTTCCTCTGGCAGTATCTGCTTTATGCTTTACATACAAAAGAGTGAAGGGTGTCACTTTTTATTAAAAGCGGTGTTTGAGTGTTACTGCCTGCTGGAGAAACCCACGGTAAAGGGAGAAGCCAAGCCAGGAGGAGTGTTTGCACTTGTGGTGATGAGGGAGATGCTTCATCCACTGAGTGAGGAAGGGCGGAGGGTTTCCAACGCATGGGGTGGGAAGCCAGGGACAGAAGGACCGAAGGAAAATGCTGCTACCCATTTCCCAAAGCCTGCAAACCCAAAGGGGAGTCAGGTGTTTCTCCTGTGCCCTTTTTGCTTCACACCTGTGGGGAACTCAGCAAAAGAGGCAATGTGTCAGTCCCTGGCGGAAAAAGGCTTCGTGAGCTCTGTGTGAGGAACCAGAGGGGATGGATTTGATTCAAAACCTGCTCTAGCAAAGTGTACTTTAATCAGTATAAAATCTCGTAGTACCATCCTAAGATCCACGATTAAAGGAGAACTGAGGTTCTGTTAATTTTAGCTTTGCCCAGCTTTCTTGTTGGCAGGTTGCAGACAACAGCGAGAACCATATAAGACCTGAAAAATAAAAATAGTTCACAAATGGTTTCATGTCAAGAGCCTTTTACTTTTGAAAATGCAACCAATAATCAGATCCTTGAAACGTTCCTGTGACATATAGATAAGCATATGCTTAAATGAAATATACTTAAATGAAAAAAATCTAATTTATGATTGTCCTTCAGGAATTATATATTCAGAGAAAGAATAGAACCCCTCTAATTTCTTTCTCAGGTTCTTTTTTAAGTGTTAGGATCCTTGCCAGTGTGTCTATGTTTTTCTGACCTTTCTTTAATTGCCCTGGCATTTCCATTACAGCATTTGAAAATTGCCATTAGTTTATTTGCTGAGTTGCCAATGCTTGTATTATGTTTGCCACCTACAGAGAACCGCAGTAGTACTTGCTGATAATATCACACATTATTCTTGGGTGTACCTTGGCTCAAAGAGTAGAGGGGGTCTGCGTGTCTTTTCCCCAGCTTCAGTGTTCTGTTTTTTTTCTAGAGGAAATAATTTTACTGAGATACAGTGTCTCTTTCCACCCAGCAGACCAGTTTAAAAGGCTCATCTCTCAACTCATTTTTTTCAGTTTAGAGGATAACAATAGCAACTTTGAGTATCATACGTGTAAACTGATAGATGCTGCACTGCATGAATAAAAAATTAATCTCAAGCATATTTTTACAGTTTATTTTCATATTTGTGAATTTTAAAAATATCTTAAGCATCATGGTAGTTGAATTCCTGTCACACACAGCAAAGCAACTCGCAGATGTTAAGTGGTCTTCTGAAAGTCCCTGTCTGATGATTTTATATAGAAGAAATGTATTTTGCAAAAGTAAAATTCTTGTTAAAACTGAAATTTCCATAAAACTGAGCAGATGAAGTCATCTAACAAAAATGCTGTAATAGAACAGAGCTTTGTAGATGATGATAGACGCACTTCCCACGTGCCTATATTCAGATTGTTTTTCCTCAGCTGTGTATACTTGCTTTTCTAAAAATGTAGACATTATGTGTCTCTGTTTTGCAGGTTTTTTTCCTAACTATACATGTTTTCTTTCTGTTTCAATCTGACATTATTTGCTATCTATTTACGTTTTGGTTTGTATCACTATTTCATCGGATACCGATGTCTTAAATATTTTACCAACACCAACTTTCTAGAGGTATTTAGTAATCAAAATCACAATAATTAAAGGGGGATTACCAACCTGTGGTATTTATCTCCAATTTAAATATTTATTTAAGTAGAATCATGGAAATACTTTGTGCCATGGAGGCACCCACAGTTGATAACTTCCTATTTTCTGTCAATATCCATCAGTCATATACAGCAGGTACAGAGTATGAATCATCGACTAAGGACTTTCTCACATTTATCAGGGTGTTTGGAATACCACTTCCACCACTCTTTGTATTAACCTTAATTTTCCACATTTTTTTTTTTTTTTTTTTTTTCCCGTTCACACTTTGGTGACCTCCCAGTCAGGGAGGATCTTTCCTTTCATATGTAACCCTTTCTAAAAAATGAAGATGTGAAATCTACTTATCATTTGAAATTATAGACATGGCACATATATTTAAGGTCAGTAAAGTTAATATACTATGCTTTTGTGTCAGTAGCAATACTCTGCACATCACCTGCTCCTTCAAAACACTGTTTCTGGTGATGATGCTAGTTACCTGTTCCTTGCAACCCTCAAAAAGCATACCAAAAGGTCACACTTCATACTAAGTTAAGGACCTCAAACAAAAAGATGGATTTAGGTATTGAAAATTTATTTTATAGGGGAAAACTGAAATCTATGATTTTGCTATAGGGTATTGGAGGCAAACACAACAATGAAAATTATCTTGAACACAGACTATTTTTTTTTTCTATTTCTGTGTCATTTAGGACTCTTTGACACTTAAGCACCTGGACCAATTTGTTCCAGCTGCTTTACAAAATACAGAACAAAAGAAAGGTGCTGGCACCAAATATGGGAATTAACACTGAAACAAATTAATAGAAAAAGCACTAGTGATGTGAGTTTGCAAAGATGTAGCGTGACTTGCTTGTGTGCAGACTTTTAACATAACAGGAATACTGTGAATCTACACCTGAAGCTTGAATCTGGATGACTGGATGTTCCAAGTGCTGACAACACTGGGAACATCCAAGTAAGGCATTGGGAAAGGGTAACAAAAGAACCAATACAACTGGGGCACCAAGGAACTGGTTTACAAAGATTAAAATCACAGATCTGCTTTCTAAGAGGAAGATCTGCAAGCCTTTGAGGTATGTAAGCAGAAAAAGAACTGATTAGAATACTCTAGATGGATGTAGCTAGATAAGATGGGTTATATGAAAAGGACTGGAATTTGACAGGGAAGGGAAGTTTGGTAGCTTTGAGATCTTTCAGCTGTTTAACAGCCTGCTTATACAAATAATAGGAGCTTTGTCATGTAAGTTTTAAATCAAAGTAAAAAACACATGTTAGGGGATTAATTTTATATAGGCAGAGGAGAAATGAGATTATTTTCTAATAGTATTACATCCCTGATTAATTAACTCCTGCATAATCAGAATATAATTTTCCTTATGAGAGCTCATGACCTGTGCCTGGAGGTGCTAGAACAGCCCTGTGAGTTCAGAGGAGTCAAAATAAAGGAGATTTAGGTCCGAACCATGTAAGCATGAGAAGGATCCAGAGCCCAGTTCTCCTTGTCCCTGAATCAGCACCAGGACACTGTGGAAAAACAAGGTGCACAGCTGTTACCTTGGTTCACCTGAAAAAGCCTGGGTCTCCATGTTGTGTTAGGATAGAGACAGGCAGGCATTTATCCATGTAAGTGTATTTTAATTTTTTAATTAACTAAATATCTGTCTGAAGTTAAAATCCAAGAGAGCTCTGAGCTCAGAGAGGGCACTTGTAGGTACTTTCAAGGTTGGACAAAAATTGAGGTTAAGAGAGCTGACTCACTGACTAATAACCTCTTGTTCATCATTTACACTTACAGCATTTTAATTTTCTTGAGATTGTCATATTCCATCCTCACTTATTCTGATACAAGTTAATGGAGAGTCAGACAATTTCCTTTTTCTGAGGAAAAAGGGAAAATAATAATTACAGATGACATTGTTCCTTTGAAGTAGGCACTTAGTGCTAATATATTTAATATTGAGTGTATATATATATAATATATATATATAAATATATTAAAATTGAACAAACTCATTATTTGTTATTTGTTCTTATTGCCAAAGCATGCCTTCCTGTATCATATTAAGTCAGTGAGACAGCTTTTCCACTGTGGCAGATTTTTGAGTTTTTTCAGATCTTTCTATGAAAATTTATTCTGACAGCTCCATGTTTGGTCCATCACATTTGCTAACTGTTCTCAAGTTGCTAAGCAGTCTTTTGCATTTCCTCCCCCTGATTTTAAAATTAATACTTTTGATTCTTCAAGACTTCAGGTTTATTAATGCTTTATGATCACTTTTCACAATATCTCTGTACAATGGAATATTAAAAATGCAAAGCAAAGTTTTATACTTGACTGCCTTCTTCCTTGAGATTGTATCTGTACCTCAGCATAGTACCAAATAATACCAAATTAAAATGAGCCCCACTATTGTATATGAGTCTGATTTTAAATTTCTGGGGATCTGGGAACTGATACTGCATGGTAAATGCATGCTTTACTTGTAGTTACACACTATCCAACTGAACAAAGAGACTATGGTATATAGTATTAGCAAGAAAAGGGGAAAAAAATATATGAGAAGTGAAATGAATGAAGCTTTTACCCAACTTATCTATGTGTTCAGATGAGATTCTGTGGCCTTTAATAAGATAGAGATTCTGATGCTTTTCCTACAGTTGAGATATTTTTAGCACCTCTTTGCTATCAAAGTTTAGGGTCATATTTCCCCAGACTACCATGTAGATAGAGTCTCTCTCTTTCACACAGACACTAATGTTTCATGAAACTTGTAGGCTTTTCATATTTCTGTGGTCTTATCTTCCATATCAAATGTGAATTACGTTGGCAGATAACTCAAAGTCTTGTAAGAGAAGGACATAAAAAGTGCATATACATACACATAGATACAGTTTGATACTTAAGCCATGTCTGTGCCGGAAGGAAGGCTAGAAATGACACTACAAAACCTCCAAACAATTCTTAAGTGCCTTTGATCCTTGCAAATCTAGTTCTCTCCTCAACGTATTTATTTTTCCTATGTGCTTAGAGAAAAATGTTAAAGAGACGTAAGAAAAACAAGTGGAATACTTAACTACAAATGATTGTCATATCTGTTCATTACTGAGGCAAGAGTAAGTACCTTGAGAAACTACAGATGGCATCTAAATGATGCAGGCATTGTTATTTCATCACTGCAAAGTTGCGTGTATTACAGTATTCAGCCCAAACATAACTAGAAAACAAGCCCAGAGAGGTTAATTTTTATAAAATCCTTTTCAATCCCCAACTGTTGGTTATGCCTATTAAGCACGAAGTCCAGAAATTAGAAGAACTATGGAAATGATGTGATGCTTCTATTTGTCTAATCAATTAAGGCATTGTGTCACTCAGGCTTTGGTCTCAGGCCTGCATCCTTACTCAGCAGGGTGTAGCCGCAGTGCAGGGTGGCGGTGCAATAAGCCAGCTTCCTTACCCTCACACACAAGGGTCCTTACATCCATCGGACCTCTGTTATTCGTTCAGCTCCACTGTATCACCTAGCCCTTACTGTCACCCATGTTCCTCACCCGCCCGCCGCGCACACATCTCTGCCACAGTGCAGGGGAAGGCCGGCAGTGAGGTCTTTAAAGTCAAATCTTTCTTTCTGTCTTTCTCCAGTCACTCCTAAAACAAAAAAAATGGGCTTAGGAAGCAGGAAAATTAACATCTCAATCTTAATTGAAATGTTTTTCTTTCGGGACTTGCTTCCTCAATATAGTGGCAGCTCTTTCCACTGCAAAAATTCTGAGCTTGTGTTATTAAGACAATAATTTCAGTTTCTGTAGTGTTTTCGTTCTGGTGAAACCAAAGTGAAAATGAAAACTGAAATTCAATATCTAAAATTAAAGTGGAATTGAAAGACAGCCTGATGCTTCACATCGAAGACTCAGCAGCCATATGCTGAATGGGTGTTGATATCTACTGACATGAAGGCAAAATGTACATTGTTCCAGACAGTCACTGAGACGTCCTGTGGTAGCTTGATGTGCAATGTTATATCCCCCAGAGGCACAGTGGCTTCTTCCAAGAGAGAGTTTACTTGAAAAGGCTTATTTTGGATTAACTTACCTGGGTTTGAGGACGGGGACCATCAAGTCCTACCTCAGAAACTCCCTCTGCCCCACTGGTACCCCACTTCTCATGTGGCTCCAGCGCAGGGGTGCAGGATGCACACTGACCAAGAGCCACTGAGAGCTGGTAGGGTGTGAGGTTCAGCTATAAAGCCTCACAGGCTTCAGCTCTCAAACGAGCCGTGGGTCATTCCCACCTCCTCTTTCCTTCCCCTCCTCTCCTTTGGAAATTTGAGCTCTCAAGTCAAGGGGAAGCCAGAGGTACTACCTGTCAGGTCTTGCGTTCTCAGAGGAACTGTTAGGCAAATATGATTTCTGGGAGTCTGGTATTTTGATATTTGGCTTCCATATCTAAAAAAACAAAACCTGCATGAAATTATTTTATTGCATGAGATTAATGTGGCCTTACTGTAATATGCAACTTTAATAAATAATAACATACATAGAACATATAAATTATAGGTATATCATATATATACTTTATCACATATATCAGTTGAATGCAAGTGTGATCAAAAGGAAATACTGTATGTTGGAACAGAATTGTTTTGAAATGTTTTCAATGATGTAATCAAAGAGTTATATTCCAGCAAAACATTTCAAGTCTGACATAACATTTTCTAATGAAAAAGTCTTCCATCAATTATTTTCTCTCTAACCAGCTCTGGCTATTAAGCATTGTTTCTTGTAAGGAGAACATGACATTTGTTTCGCATAATTCATCCTGATTTCCAGGGGATACAATACCAAGAGATAACTTCAATTAATGTGTGATGCCTCCGCTATGAACTGCATACTGTAATGTTTGCCTCTGTCAGTGTGACGCTTTGCGGTAATTTTACTTGCAAATACATTACAAGGCAGGAGCTCTTTAGCTAATACAGAAAGAACATGGTAGTAGAAAGTTCTTTGGAAAGGAGTGACCATTTTTCTCTAGTTCACCAAACCCAAGCTTCAGACCACCAACCATATTTCTCATTTGAGGCTTTTTCCTGTGTTGAGGATTGAATAGAGGGGCATGTCTGTGATAAAATTGCAACTTTGAACATCAATTTTTCAGACTTATGCATGTGATTTTGCATGCAAGCTAAGAGTCTTTATTGGTTGTCTTTTTAATAACTTTTATTGGCTATATTTTGAATAGATATTAGTTGATGTGTTGAATTAGCAGAGGAAGGCTGAAGGGTAGGGTTACTCAACAGATTTTTAGCTATTCCTCTTGCCAATTTCTAGCAAAGTCTAATGGACATTTTTGCCAAGAGCTGTTCTGCATGAAGCAGAGTACTGGCCCCAACTGTGGAGCAAACCAGGCACAGCAAACCACTTTCATAGTTGGCAAGCGTGATGGCAAGCCATAGCTGCTCTTAGACAGACTGGGAAAATGGCAACATCTCCCTTAGAAACACAGGAGCCATCACATACACGTGGCCTTGGCCAGATCAAAGTTTACTTGTGGCCTAGATCCAAGTCGGAGTCCTCCATCTGAGTAATTCTGGATAAAGAGAGGAGTCAGGGCTTCCTTCCTCCATTGTGAGTTTTGATACCACCCCAGCACAGTGGGAAAATAATGTGCAGTTCTAATTTTCAGAAAGAGGCACTCTTTAAAAGAAGCTTCAGCATTTATAGAAAGGCAGTTCCAGGGGCTATTGATTATTCACCTAAAAGAAGAGATTGCTTTTTTCTCAACTAATTCTCTTCACTAAATTATAATTTAGCGTCAATATTTGCAACGTTTTTTGCATTTCTGTGATCAGTCATCAAAAGATCCTGAAAAGCACCCCAGAGCATCGGTTGCATGTGTCTGTGTATTTGTTTATACGTAAACATATACGCACAAAATTGCTGTGCGACTGGTGTCCTGCCCTAACATTGTGTGCTCGATCCTGCACTGAGACAGGATGCTAGGACATGCCTCCAGAGCACAGCCAAAGGCATCTTTAATTTTTTTGATAGTTCTGCCATTTTAGTTGTGGTTTTTGTTTACTGCCCTTGTCAGCCTGGAGTGGAAATTGTCCGATATCTCAAATAGTTAAATACCATTAAAAGGATTTACAGCTTTAAATGAAGTGTAACCTCTGTCCTTGTGGGTGTGAATTAACTCAGTTCCAAGCTACTGAGGTTTCAAAGCATTTTTAAAGTATGACATGATAAGACTTCAAAC
This sequence comes from Falco punctatus, assembly GCF_963210335.1. NCBI lineage: Eukaryota > Metazoa > Chordata > Aves > Falconiformes > Falconidae > Falco > Falco punctatus. The sequence goes on from NC_137584.1 coordinate 84,688,081, forward strand.
ATCATAAGACCTTTCTCATCTCCCTAGATGGTCACATTTTACAAATTGTCAGATTCATCTTGGTTTACTAGCAGAGGATAAAGTCCTAGCTGCTTTATTTCAGTTCTGCAGTTTTATAGCCCTTTTATATGCCTGAAATTCTGGAGATTAAGAGAAAGAGTCTGAGAAAGGCAAGATTCAGAACATAATTTTCAACAGTTATTTAATTGATTGTCTCCCAGGGAAAACAGTTAGCTAGTCAAGTGACGTAAGTAATAGAAATGTCCAGGTTATCTTTGTGCTTCTATCCTACCCCTATATGTTTCCATATGAATTCATACATGCTTAGCTGTGTTTTGTTTTACAAGCTGCAGTATTGCACATGGAAAATAGGATGAAAGGTGCAGCTTAGAGTCCTCCTCCTACTTAACAAGAGATACAGCTACAGGGAAATACCCATGAGGAAATGTTAACGACGGTATCATATTCCTTCCTGCACTTTATCCTATGCTGTTGCAGAGCACCGTTATGTGCCATTCAACAGTTGCTGTGTTTCACCCCAGAAACACACTTCGTTTTGCTGAATGAAAATCCGTCAAGATAGCAGAGACCCTGTCAGGGTAAGAGTGCAGGGCTGCACCGGCATCTGCGCTGGGTGCAGAATGTTCACCCGTATGCTCACATGCTGTGGACACGACTGCCTGGACAAGCATCATGAGACAAAACCTTGACTGAATATTAACTCTTCTTTCCCATTGTAATTACAGGACATTTGCGAACTAAAATTATATTCTCCTACATTGCTGTATTATTTGTAAACAGGATAGTGGTTTTAATGGATAGCCACACTGATTTTCAACTGCTTTCAACTCGAGGGCGTTTCATGCTTTTTTTTTATCTTAAAAGAGCACATCATTGCATGTATTCATGGTAGGCAGTTGATGCTTCTTCACTCTGAAGTTCCAACTCCTTTAACTAAGAATGTAAATCTAGTACAATGCATGTTGAGAAACTCAAGTGAAATGTACCATGCAAAACAGGCAGCAACAAATTAAGTCATGTCCCATTTTCCATCTGTCTTTGGCTGTAGTTAAACTGCATTTTGACCTCTTTACAGTTACATTCAAATCCTACTGTAACTCCCTTTACACCTGTCTTTACACTATTGCACTGTGCATTTGCTTTTGTTCATAGCTACCCTCCCTTTTCGGGGAAGGGGAACAAGTTGTCTGTTGCTACATTTATTAGCAGAATTCATGTTCCTCAGCCTCCAGCATGACTCCACCTCCAGGATGAGTCCCCCTTGTTCTCCTCATAGGTCATCTCTGCTCCTGCTGTGGTCTGTGGTTCCTCCTGCTTGAGCACAGGAGGCCAGAATGGCACTAGGTATTCCAGACCATCTGGGCTAGAATCGTAGCATCCTTTAGGTTGGAAAAGACCTTTAAGATCATTGAGTTCAACTGTTAACCCAGCACTGCCTAGTCCACCACTAAACTATGCCCCTAAGCAATGCAACTATGTGTTTTTTAAACACCTCCAAGTATGGTGATTGCACCACCTCCCTGGGCAGCCTGTTCCAACTCTTCACCATCCTTCCCTTGAAGAAATCTCTCCTGATACCCAATGTAAACCTCCCCTGGCATAACTTGAGGCTGTTTCCTCTTGTCCTGTGGCTCGCTCGTTATCCGGGAGAAGAGACCGACCCCCGCTGCCTACGGCCCCTGTCAGGTGGCTGCGGAGAGCGATCAGGTCCCCCCTGAGCCCCCTCCTCTCCAGGCCAACCCCCCCAGGTCCCTCAGCCGCCCCTCACAAGGCTGGTGCCCCAGCCCCTGCCCCAGCCCCCTGCCCGGCTCTGGACACGCTCCAGCCCCTCCACGTCCCCCTGCAGAGAGGGGCCCAAAGCTGAACACAGGTTCGAGGTGCAGCCTCATAGAGATGTCTTGCTTAGCAAAAATACAGCTACTTCTTCTGTTGTATAGGTATAACCTTACTTCAGTTTTGAGCATATTTTCTATCTTTAATATCACATCTTTTCTTGACCATCCCCTCGATTTCTTTTAAACTTTATTTCTATTTCAGATGTTAGATTTTTCCTTTTAACTTTTTTTTCCCTGGAAAACAGTCTGCTCCCATCAGCTTCCACATGTCACATAGCTGCAGCACCCCTTCATTTCCCTCCGTCCTGGCCGTATGCACTTCTGCAACTGTATCATTGCTGATGTCTTCAGGGAAAATGTCACCCTGTGTGACACAAAGCTGCCACTATTCTGTCTAGTCTTTCCCGAAGGGAACGTTTTACAGCTGAAAAATCCTGGTATGCATGTCGTCTTATGTAATAAAGTAAATGGACAAGCAGTGTTTAACGATGTAGTTACGCTACTTTCTGTAGTGTGGGCTACTCTACATAGTGTAGACTACGTAACATCTATGTTCTTTTTAAATCAAGAAACAGTCTGTTGCTATCGAAAGGAAAGTGAATAGACCCTTTATGGTCAACTGCCCATCAGCAGGGAAAGGGCAGCCAGAGTCTCTGGAAAACAGGAATGTGTGAGTAAGTTTTTGGAAGGGAAGGAGATGTTATATCCAGCGTACCTCTGCTGGGGCTTTTTGGCCTCTCTTCCTGTAGCAAAATATCTGAGAGTGGTGAACGATGCTGGCAGTACTTTTTTTCAACTGTTAAAAGTGAGTTCCTCTATCCCATTGAGTAGGGGAACAACTTGTAGGTTTACAACAACCAAAATCTTTATTATTTACACCTCTGCTCAGTGTCATACATCAATGTTTCCTAATAGGCACACAAATAATCCATTGTATTTTGTCCATGCTACAACATAAGAAAATACCTACTTAAGTTAGGGTTTCTACAGTCATTCCTAATTTCCTTAGGGGTTTTTTTGTTTGTTTTGTGGGGGATGTTTTTTTTGTGGTTTTGTTTGTTTGTTTTGCGGGGGTTGGGGGGCGGGCTTTAAATTTTTCTTTACAGTGGTGTTACTTTAATGATAGGAGTCTCCATGATACCATGAAAGGAATTTTGATTAATATTGTTTTTCTCCCTCTTCAAAAAAAGAAGGCATTATATGATGCATTCTTCTTCTATTTGGACAATGTTGGATCAGAAGAATTTTTTCTCCCATCTGGATTAAGCAAGCAATGCCTCTGTTCTGTTCTGGGTTCAACTCAACTTTGCTTAGTATTGTCTATGAAAGAGGTTGCTAGCCACATCCTTGGAGTTGTTGAAGAGAAAATAGTATGTATGGGTAGAAAAATTCATAAAGTTGCAACTTAAACAATGTCATACATTTATAAAGAAGCTGTGCAAAAACAATTACAGAAGATTGTTAGCCTCCAAAGCTCACAGCAAGTTGGTTGTTTTTTTTTTTTTCTGGTTGGGCCCAAGTTTCTTCCAGGAGGTCACTGAAATAAACACTGATATCCAAACCCAGGGATAAATCTGTGCTGTAGTCAGAGGGGTAGGTCTGTGCCCTAGTCAGTGCGCTACCGCAGGAGGCTCTGAACACTTAACTCCCTGTTCTGTTGTAAACGTGGTCATATAACCATCAGCAAACAATTTAATCCACCCCCCTTTGCTAACTGGGTGTATTAGCATTTCTCCATCTCACAAACAATTTTGTCTAGAAGAGGTTCAGAGGCTACACTCAAGGTCTCCATATAAACGCATAAGAAAGAAATCTGAAAATATTTTTAATCAAAATGCTGGGGAAATGTGTTGATTCTGTGCCTGGAGGGGTGAAATGAAGGTACATAAATTTACCAGACTTCCTAATTCTAATATTCAATTATTAAATTTCTTTAGGAAGGGATTTCTGTAAGTCATCTGCATGGTGGTAGGTGCCTTGGAGGTCTAACATCTTATTCTTGGATTATTCCATAGGGGCTTTTAAAATGGTGAAATGTTCTCTCTGTATAAGAATATTTACTCTTACTGTTCAGGAATTATTAGGACGGTTGCAGATTAGTCAACTAGATCCTTGTTATGTTTCCTAATATAGTTCCTAATTGGCTTAAAATCTGAAAATTATGGTTGTATAGTTAAACTGGTCATCTGCATGGGGTGAGGGAACATGTTACGAAAGCCTATAACTCCTAGAGAAGTCAGCTGTGTTATATTTTTTAAATCAACCATGCTTTTAAGTGACTGATGTATATTGCTGCTCAGTTTTGTCTAACTGAGCTGCTATTAAAGCTAAATAAGAAAAATGTAATTTTTTTTTTTTTTTTTTTTAAATTGGGAGACTGACCTATAAGTCAGCAAGTACATCCCTGCATAGGAACAAGGGTACATCATTTACATTTATTGTCTGAATTGCATATTGCATGAAAAGAAGACCAACCTGTCTAGTCAAAAAACAGAATGGACAGAGAGGATCTCTTCCTCTTACCCCTGCCCCAGGGAGACCAAGGGTGATGGGATTAACTATGTGACATTTTTCTGCAGTTCAAAGGGCAGCTCCTCTTTGTGCTGTGCCTTGCAGGAGGTTAAAAACAAAGCTGATATTCGACCCCTGATTATATAAGTGGTTAATAAATAAGAACATAAAAAAAGAAACAAGCAGTCATAAACATACTTACAGGGCTTTGTTTCAGAGTCTGTATTTCTTGTTGCTATTGCTAGGATCGATGTAGCTCAAGGAAATTCACATTTTGTTTTCTCTGTACATGAGTGGTTCTGACACTTCATGCTGCAAATGTGCATATAACAGCACCTTTATTTAGTGTTAATGTCAACACGTACAGCCTTGCAGCATCTGTGGGATGCCCCTAGAGTGCTTAGAAATAAGGCTTAAGGGAAAAAAGGATTCAAACTTCTTCTGTTTCTTTCAACTGGAGCATAGAACAATCAGACTTGTATGAATCAGATTTATATAGTCCCAGGCAGAAGGTATATCCTGCCCTCAATACTCCACTGATGTGATAAGTACATAGAAGAAACAACGCTGCATTTATCAAACCTGAATTGAAACTTTACTTTCAAAAAGAGCACCGAGACTGCCTGTTCACACATTTTAAGAAAAAGTGATAGTATTGTCAGCCACTATAGAATCCATTTCTAACATTTACCGAAATCAGAAGAGGCATTTTTCAATGCATGCTGCTTCTCGAACAGGTACAGAATGCAGCCAGCCTTCTGCTCATGGATAGAGGCAGCTGAGGGGCTTCTTCTAAAATTAAAGTTTTATGCTAAACTAAATTTTTCATGCAGAATTTCATTCTCTGTTAAGTTTTCAAATATAAAATATAAATAAGGAATTTTTAGTTTATAAATTAATAATTTTTCACACTTCATCGAGGTTCCTCAAATGTTTAGAACAATTTAAAACAATCCTTCTTAAATGTTTGTCTGGCACTCTTTTTTTTTTTTTTAATCCATATTTCTGAAAACAGTACTTTCAGCACTAACTGTTGGGGTTTTTTTCACTAGCAGAAGCTGGACAGCAGTTAGAAACTGTGGGAAATCTGGTTTCTGAATGCCTTCCAACTTTTGCCAGCTAGAAGGACAGTATAAAAAGAACAAGAATTGCAAAAATTATTTTATTCATCTGAAAAAACTGAACTAGAATCATAGCAAGAGGAATCTGTTAAGTTCAACTGTTAAGGAAATTCATGCTGACTTGCATGGACTCAAATTCCCACACAGTTTCTTTTAAACTATTCTATTTCTAGCGTTGTAAACAATTTCCCTTAGACAGTCATCCAAACTGCAGTTAGGATTAGATAATTGCTTAATGCAATGGTCTTTATGTGAGGGGTTGCAATTACTGCGGTGAGGTCCAGGGCAGAAGTTCTGGCTGAATTCCCTTCAAGGGTCTGGAGTGAGTACACACAGGAGAGGCAGCTGCACTGTCCTTTGGAAAGATGATCCTTTCTTCTCCATCTGTTCCACTCCCAGCCAACTCCACTTGGCCAGGTCCCTATCCTCACTGGGCAGGGAGCACAGATGGCAACCTGTGGATTTTCTCCAAATTAGCTGGAACTAGGGCACCCAGATTTCCTGGGACAGGACGTATTTTCCCACGTGTTTTCGAGTTTTTCATGTTTTCTCCCTAGCTTTTCTTTTGATTGAAAATGGTGGAAGTTCAGCATGAAGTTGTGAATATTTCAGCAGACTCAGAAGTTTGTTCTCCATTTTTTGGCTAAGTACTCTTCCCGAGCTTTAATACTAGAGATCATCTTGTACTGCATATACCCAAGAGAGATGGGTATATGATATGCATATGCATTATGCATACGATATGCACTAGAGAGTAAGAAATGCTTACTGTGTGTGTTGTCAGGTGACATCCAAAATAAATCTATGCACTTTGTACAATCCTCATTTTATAGGTCATAACACTTTATTTATTACTATAAACTTTCTCAGGTGGAGTGCAGCCTCAGCAGTAACCAGTGGTGAACAGAGCTGGTTGGAGCAACTGGAAACTATTCAGGTCCCTCTCTAACAGCTGGAGCTGCTGCAGGCTGCCTGGGCTGGGGTACAAAATGCTGAGAAAACAAGACTTTGTCTCACTTGTGTGGGTCAGTTGGGCCCATTTTGCTATCTGAATTGTGAGGCTTTTATTAAGAGTTTGAACACAATGGTTCCTAGCCTTTGGTTTCATTTTAAATGTAGGAAATGTTGTTCCTCTCTCAGAGCGCATTTGCCTTTAGCTGTCCGTCTTAGCAACAGGAGAAATTGTTTGTGTGGAGAAATTCCCACATGAAGTTAAACGGTGCAATGAAAAACGCCTGCTCCCATTCACACCTGCAATAGGGTCACGTCCCAGCACCGCCAACAGTCGATGCAGAAGGAGCTTCAGGGTTGTACAGAGATAAAAATGTCTGTGTACCTTCGGGGAAATTTCTGGTGCCGTGTAAAGGGGAATGGAGGAAGGAGAAACAAGGCCAATATGTAAAGTGCCATTAAGAATTTAATCATATGGACAATGACAGTTTTAATAGCCTGTTGGAAAACCAGAAAATGGATTTCTCACAAAATCAATAAGCTTCCTAGAAGATGGTTCCAAGAGGATAGAGCAGTACATATCAAAGTAATCAAAAAGCTGAAATAGAGGACTATTTAAGCTCTTAGATACAGGGGAACAAGCTGTTAAAAATCAAATGGTCTCCGCTGAGTTTTCTATATTACTGTACTTTATGAATCTATCCTATTTAACGTTGGATGAAAGGCTGACCATTTTTGAAATGGAAATGTGAGACTAAAATAGAATTTTCTGTAATGCTTGGTCATTGCCATTTCAGGAAAGTGTTTTAATTAGGGGGATGAATAGGCAATTAATAAAGGCCAGAGTAACCTGAGTACCAATCAAAGTGGTTTCTTGGAGGATTTCCTTAACTTGTCCTGTAGTTAATTTGCCACATTCTTCTTGCATTATCAGATTTTAAATTCACTTCCTTGATAAGGAAGATTTGGGAGTATATTTGGCTGCAGAATGGTCTTTTTCAAGCATTGAGCTGTTACCTTTCTGGAGGATCACAAAAGCTTTGAGATTGACTGAAAAACTTTAGGAAAAGCTTGGGAAATACTTTCTTCAAAGACAACTCAGGCCTTCTACAGGAGCAGTACAGACAACCAAGAAAAGAGGACTCAGTATTTCAAAAAGTCAGAGAAACACTTCTATAGATTATACCTTATTCTAAGACTATACCCTGAGAATTGTTTAAAAAACAAATTCAAACAAACAAAATTCCAGGAAAATAGACTGTGATGCAGGGGATGTGTGATCAAAACGAAGGAATAAATTATGAGGAGAAATATGCCACAGCACCCTTCTGATGCAGAAATCCCACAGCTTCTGTTGCCCGAGGGCTGCACGCAGTGTTCCAGCAGCCCCTGCCTGCCTGCTGGGGGGGGGGGGGGGGGGGGGGGAGGGCTAGCTGAGGGTGAAGTAAGCTAAGGATTTATTCTGTAATACAAGTACTTTTTGAAGGTGGAGGATTACTTGAGGAGTGAGCCATTGGTTCAATGTCGTTGATGTAAGGAAAAACTAAAGCAGTGGCATGTTCAGATGGAAGTGCCCATAGGAAAATGTGGAGTGAATCCATTAGGAGTAAGGAGGTAGAAGCACTCCAAAGAGCTGTGTAACGCCCTTAAAGCAACTAAGGAGAACTACATGGGCGAAAAATAAAACCGAAACTCCGCAAGTTTTAGGTTCCACTTTCCATACCTAAAGTTCTTTGCTGTGTCTGCAGGGTTAGGGAATGGCAAATCATAGCAGATCGGAAATGTGGTCATTAATTTTGTGCAGTATGGAAAGTCTTCTTAAAGAGAGATAGGGCATGTTCCAAACTTGCAAACCAAGTTGCAAAGAAGGACAAAGGCAGAACGTTTCCAGTTTCCATTATCCTGTAGTGACCTGTAGTCAAGCACAGGATAGTTTCTCACACTTCATTCTTCCTATAAAAAAAGCTGGAAAGCTTTTGTGCTTGCATTAGTATAGGATGAAGCAAATACGAAACCCCCAGATTTTTTCTGGGAACGGTCATTGTCTTGTCAGTGCTATTAGTAAGTGATGTACCACTGTGCCTCTGTGTAACCTTACCTTGCAGTACATTTTTTTGTCTTGCTGTTGTCATTGCTGTTGATACGACTTTGCTTTAGAAGTCTTCTAATCCTCACACTGGGCATCCTTCACTGGAGTCCCACTGTGGTTGTATTCAGGGTAAAGGAATAGGGAACAGTCACATCCAAGGGGAGAGACTACCACACCCGTGTCACCTTTGTGGCTGCGTCAGGCCCCTACTTATCTGTTGCAAGATAAATACATGGAAGAAGCCAAAGTTAATGTAATTCCTAACTTTACTGCTTGATGACTTAGCTACAAGTGTGCTTTTTGTCTCCTGCAGTACTTTAGAATTATGGTACCATCTTAATCTAACACCGTAAACTTGTAAGCATTTATTTTTAGGCTGGGGATTGAAGGTCCCAGCATCTAACCTTTAAAATTCTCTGACTATGATATCCTGAAGGACTCGCACAGAATGGAAGTTACAATAGCATGCATCTGATTTAGCTGCTTCTTACTGGAATTTCAGGTGCTGTCTTGTTTATGTATGTAATTGTCATATCACTGGTTTTCATCTCTCAGGAGCCTGGGAGTCTGCTAATGTAGCTGAATTTGGAAGAGCTGCTTTAGCGTATCTAACATCTCTAACCTTTGGACAGAAGTAGTCATCTCTCTTGTTTTACAGAGTATATTTAATTTTATTTTTCAGCTTGAAACAAGATAAATGATTTCAGGACTTTACCAAGTCCCTGATCTGGATGTTTCTTGAGGAGTTTGTTTTAAAGCAAATGCCGTGCACATAAGGCTTTAGGTAGATCGCATTATGACTGATCCACTGAAAGGCTTGAGAGAGAGCCTGCGTTGTGTTCCCTGCTACGTTCTACAGTTTTCTGTCAAGCACTGGCCTGCACTGTTCCTATTCTTTGATGGCAGGTAGCACTCCTACCTATGCCGTGATGCTGTTTGCTGAGGTGATCCCAGGGTCAGAGAAGCCCGTGCAGCAGGACAGAGCAGCCTGCAGGTCTCCACTCTCAGCACTGACACATTCAATGCTCGAAGTGTCAGATGGAGCTGCAAGGGGCAATACTGCCCTCCTAGCCCTGGCCATCCCTCCCTCTCCCTCCTGTGGCCAAACCCCAGTGGCTCAGCAAACCTGGTCCAGCCACAGATGCACCTCACAGGTAGATACATGGAGTTTATCTGCAACAGCTCCAACCCTAATGGTGGCACAAGGCGGAGGCTGAAGGCACAGCTGGGAGTGAAGGGGAAGGCTGTCAGCAGCTCACGCTTAGGCTGGCTGAAGCAACCGAGATCCCTCGGCCGCAGACTGAGATGCGCACAGACAGGCAGGTGGAGGAGCTCGTTCTGGGGCTGCACAACTGAAGGCTGGCTGGCTGCAACCTGCTGTCCGACAGCCAGCTTTCCACCTCGGTGGGACGCGTCCTCATGCAGGGACAAGTTCCTGCAGCCTCAGCACGCAGCCTGTTCTCCAGTCACAAGGCAGGCCCCGGTTTTACGGTGTGTACCCACCACGACAGTAGTATAGCTTAGTTTTCCAGACCAGCTCAGCCCAGTATAGTCAGTACAGTTGGAGCTAGTTAGTGGCTAGGACAAATGGATGAGTTTGGCAAATTCCACCCAGACAGTAGTTCTGGAAGGGGGCGTGGGGGGGTGGGGGAAGAGGAAATCTTCACGTTTTCCCATAAATCTGATAGATCAAACTGAAGAACAAGATTATTTGCTTCTCTTCCAGCTCTGACTTAACCATTTATTTTTTTAAGCACCGCAGCATGCCAATCAGCATTTGACAGGATTTTAGAACCACTCGTATGCTGCTCTGCTGCGGTTTTGTTTTAGCTGTGACTGTGAAGGCTTGTTCTTTCAAGTGCCTCACGTCCTGCATTCCCTCCTCAGGGTTCAGAAAATTAGCGTTATGCAGCCACCTCTGAAGGCTGCCGCAATGGGGCATGGCCTCCCCAGGGTTATGAATGCGGCCGTAATTCTTGCCTTGGTGGGTTGAAGTTTGACTCGGTGTTGTTTATGTAGGTTGCAGTGTTCGGATGCAAGGGAGGGGTTATTAACTTTGAGTGTGCCATTGAAGCTTGAAAGCACTAACTGTCCAGACACACGCTCGCACACAAAACTGAGGTGAAGTTGCAACTGAGTTGTCATTAACTTAGAACTTAGGATAAGAAGTAGAAAAATGTTCCAAGTCCAGGCTAAAAGTCATAAAGCCAAACATGTTAAGATATAGGTAATAACGGTTAGATCTTCCAGGAACTTTTACTGTGCTAATAAATGACAAAGTGCCAGAAGAAATAAAAAGGAAAATGGTAATGGACTTCCACAAGCAGTTTACTGAGTCTATAAGTACTGCAATAGTTTAATCATTAATAGTATATTTTAGCATGATCTCAGGCAAAGTTTATATTTGATGTTTTTAACTTTTTATTTTTTATTCTGATGTTTGTAATGCTTGCAGTATTGAACTAAGAAGTATTATCTACCTCGATAAAGACACTGGGTGGTAAAATGCAAGAGAATAAGGCCAGCAATACTTTCTGGGTAACATCGAGCAAAATTATTTTCCATTTTTGAATGAGCTTTTTTATACAGTTTCAGTACCTATGAATACAAAATGACAAAATGTGCACAACAGAGACTGAAATGAGGTGTGATGAATAAAAAGAGCCCCTTGCTGTCCTACCTAGTGTCTTAAGCCATCTGTCCTTAAGAAGGGCTAACTCTAATCATCCAGGTTTCTGGTTTTGGATGATTGTATGAGGGAGGTCAATGTCCTAAAGATAAGTGTGTTAGTCAGAGCCTTCTTTTTCCTTCAGTGTGCTGTGGGGTTCAGAGGGTACATCCCCAGGTCACCACTCCAGAGCCCCTGGGCAGTCCCAAGACTAGTTTGTTCATGGAGGCATAGGCTGAAAGAGCCTGGCCCGGGAGCAAGTGCTGTTGAGCTGCATAGCTGCACTGTGAGATTAAATGTCACGGGACGTCGTCTCAAGTTTGTTGTCGGAAGGAGTTGGGTGTGCTATGAAGTAAGCAGATACAAGGCAAATCTCAGTGCAAAATCAAGAAATGATAAAGGAATATACAGGAATGTCCAAAAGTAAAGTATATCAGCTTGATGGTGTTCTCTTTTGCATGAATGACCCTACTCTTCCTATGTGAACAGTTTTCAAATGCGGATTGCTCTGGACCCTTTTCCTGCCCCCAGCCTTTCAGGTTTCATCTTCTCTAGGACATCTAGGACATATCCTTCCAGATTGCTTCCTGTCCTTTTATTGTACTGACACTTCTCCTTCTTCTCTGTTTGCTCAATCCCCTTTCCACTATTTGAGTTTGCATCTAATGTCATGCTAAATCATGACTGTCCACCCTTCTGAGCAGCAGCTGTTTGTTTGTTAGTGGGTGGCCACTTGATGAGACTTAAGTGATACAAAACTCCCACCAAAGGCAGGATTGGTGATGTCTGAGTAAATTCAGATTAACTTTTGTTCATAGAATCAGTGAAGACTCAAAGGAAAGAACCGAATATATATATATTAAAAAAAAAAAAAAACACCAAACACAAAAACACAAACACAAAACCCACCTGTTTTTATCTCCCTTTTTAAACTATCTTGCAATACAAATTACATTATCATGTTTTGTGATATCCATTTATTTATTTCTAAACAAACACATTCTGAGAGGCAGATTCCTTCTGCAGATGGATGTGCTTTCTTTACCATTTCCTGTTTATTTTCCCACATTTAATTTCCTTGTAAATCTGAATTGTACAGTTTGTGCTATTAGATGAGAACTAAATATAAAACTTAAACATGGTGAGAACAGCTGAAAGCCAAAATGCGCTGACAGTAGATCCCTTAGCAAATCACTTATACGTTATGAAAGCCCATTTCAAAGCAGTTCTCTTTACATAAAATGCAAATATTTTTTTTTGCTTAGCTTTTCTGTTTTATTTACCAGCATACCTGTAAGAATGAGGCTTTTATTTTTCAGCGCAAGCCTCTGATTGCTATTTAAAAAACCAAACAAACAAACAAAACCAAACCAAAACAAAACCCAAAAACCAAACACACACACACACATATATATAAAATAAGTTTCTGAGAAAACAATAATGATAACATGGATAGTGCAGTATGTTACATTTGTATTACATTAACATATACATTTTCACTTTGAATGGATCTGTTTGTTGTTTTGAAGTGTGAAGTACTTTAGATGAGCACAGGCATGTGCCTTTTCGATAAAACATCAGAGGGTCCTCAGAGCTATTTATGTGTGATGGCAGAATTTAAGCAAGTGTCAATGTTGTGCCTGTTGAGCAAACCAACATAATTCTTCTGACTGTTGCTGGAAAACAGGTGAGTAAGGTCTTATTAATTTGGAGATAGGAGAGTTAGTGAATCTGAATACTTCCCTGAGCCAGAAAGAAATACTGCCAGGAAGTTAACAGTTCAGTGGAAATGTTGAAATGTTCAGCCAAAATTCATGTCGTAATTGTACTTCTAATTTATTTAAGTAGCAAAAGAATAAAATGATGGAAAGGAGTGAGATACAGCAATAGGATTTGTAGTTTAAGGAAAAAAATAATCACAATTTCACACTAAAATAAGCAAAACAGATTCTAACAAGCAAATTAGATTATCAAAATTGCCTGTTATGGGCAGCTTATAAATCTAGCAGTCACATCAGAAAAAATTATGCACAATTTTTGCATAGATCTTTAAAGGTAGAAGATGAACTTTTTCAGTCTATTTAAAAAATAATTTAGAACTTTCTTACCATTTTCAGGTTGTATTGTATTCTAAATGATCACCCCATATGTCATTACTTATGTGGTAATTTCAGTGATAAAAATGTATCACTTGGTGCAAGTTCTTTTATGATGTGCCCTGCCCACAAGTTATTTTGGAATTATATATATATACATATATATATATATATATTTGTATATAAAATCAATATATTTGGAACATATTATTGAGGAATTACAAAGATCAGCCATAGCAGGAGGACACTGACAATGCAGCACAGGTTGGTTATAGTTTCTGAATCCATGTTGTTGCAGTGACAAAAACTACAAGTGTCTTCAGCGTTACACGGTTCTTAACACGTTTTCTTAGCTTGCTACACCATTATTATTTCTTTAATAAAGATAATTTTCAAGCAGCAATTCATATAACAAGTTCTTAACTGGCAGGGTCCCTGAGCCCTGGGATTTCTGTCAGGAAAGCCAACCATGTCACATGTGGTGCCAAACAATTCAGATCGTATCCAAGATAATGTATAAGAAGAATACTGAGAGATTTCTTGGAAAGCTGCTTCTGTTTACTCTTTCCTTTGTCTTTCTGCTTTCAGGCTTTTTGTCATTTAATGTGTGGAATTGTGGGGCTAACTTGTCTTTTCTGAACTAGAACATTTTGCTTGATTTTACTTTATAAATTTCGCAGCCTAAGGACAACTGCAAACTAGGAAAGAAAGTTTAGCCAATAGTTTGTGAATTTGAAAAAAAAAATGTGGCATTTGAATGAAAAGGGAATTTGTGATAAATCTAGGTGAGTGGTATGGAGATTGTTCTTGAGGTAATACTGCATTCGGGCTTAACAAATTTCAGTATTTGCTTGTACCACGTATGTGACATCTTCCAAGCTGTGGAGTTCTGCCACAGCTTCTCGTTTCTGTTTTGTGCACAGTGCCAGGCGAGCAGGACCGAAGTCGCCCAGCACACAGCATTGCTGTGAATAATGACTCTTTTTTAAAAAGCTGCCTTTTCTTTGAGATAGATGGAAACAAATCCAGCTGCAAAGTAATGGCAACCTGAAAGGAAATCGTGCCGGGTTGAGAATCTGGGGTGTTAAATGACTGTCACCAGGCTGGAAGTAGGTGCCCTGAGGCTGTGTGGCAGAAGTACTGCAAAAAGAGATTGGGGTATTCCCATGAGATTTCCTGGGAATTCATGGGGAGGTACGTCCCCATCATGACGTATGCTGCTGCTACACGACAGGCAGCACCTTCAGCCCTGTTTCCCTGCAGGCAGAAGATACATCCAGAGTAGCCAGGGGACGCAGAGCTGGCAGAGAGGGCAGCAGTGTCTCTCGGCTGGGCTGGATGAAGAGGTCAGGTCCATGTGCTTTCTGTGTGCCCTGGGAGACCAGGAGATTAGGGACAGACTCAGGGCTGCTGAGAAAGCTGGAATTTATGCTCATACATTTCAGTACATGGGTTTAGGTATCCAGTTTTGGAGACGATGGCAGAGGGCTTTACTTCCTTAGCAAACAGGAGCACAGCAGCAGGTCTGCTGGTTTGCTTATGAAGTTTACATAAGTGGAGGTTCACGTTTCTGTTTTCCTGAAATGACTGCCATGAATTCATAGGGCTGGCTTACTTTAAACAGCAGCTAATGATCAAGGGTAACAACAACAAAAAGTAAACTGGAGTAAATAAGAATGAAGTAAATGAGTTCAATTGGAAAAGTGGCAAGAATTAATGTGCCTTGGGAAAACAACTAAAATGATCTATGGAGGATGACATTGTTGAGGAGCTATTGTAATTATGTAAAGTAGTCAGCAAATCCAGGGAGCTGTCACATGTTTTATCAAACTGGTTAATTTGCTCTGTCATTTTTAACAACATGTTCTTCATCTTACATGGTCAATACAGGCTTGCAATAATGCACATTTCCTTCATTTGGCAAAGATGTTTTCCTTTGCATTTAGAGCAACCATTATAATCCACCTCCTTCATTGTCAAAAGACTGCTGATAATTTAGAAATAATTAAAAGCTTGTACAAGAAACATTCATCCTACTGTTCATTTTCTGAAAAGATGACATTCCTGTTGAAGATTTTCATTTGCTTTTTGATTAGCACTGCCTGTCGCAGCAAGGTTTTGTGGAATCACTTCAGTACAATCAATACCAACTTCCAGCCAAATGTCAGTCTGAGAGATATTTTAATGCTATTACTGTTTATCAGATATCAGTATTCTGAGCATTGGTTTCTCACAGGCTTTTTGATCCCTGGAGTCCTTGACTCCCACTGTTTATTTATATATATATTTCTTTGTTGTCAATTAAGTTTGTGATTATGTTTACAGTAAATTAAAATCACAATGTATGACTATCTTGAGTCTAGCAAAACCGGAAAATAGGTCAATATGCTCAGACTAGCAGCATGTAGAAAATACAGCATATAAATGTAAATACATTTTAGTATGGACAAACCAGGAAAGAATCCTTAACGAAAGGATTCCTCGAAACAACACAGACTTCAGATCTTTGAAGAGCTAGAAATCAGAATTACATGCTGAACTCCATGTTAAAAGGTCCATTATTAGTGTTCCAATATCTAAAGCTCTGCAAAAATATGAAATGTCAAAACTGAGGTGACTTGCACATGTTGATATATAGCCTTGATCCTTGACAACCCCACTGCAAAGAACAGCTCGAGGAAGGGTGACAAGAATATTTCCTTTGAAATGTTAAACTCTTTCTCACCTTTTCTGCTCTCATTCCCTTTTTTCTCCTGTAGCCTCATCTTCCAGTGTGCCCTCTCCACATTGCTTCTTGTTCTGCTTTAACTTTTCAATTTGTTTTGAAAGAAAACAAAAAATTTCCTGTCAAGGTAATGTTTCAAGAGATGGAGGAGAGGAGCAGTCAGCTCAGACTGACAGTGCTTGTGCAACCGCGATGCAGTCTGCCAGGGTCACCCTGTAACACACTCACTTCCAAACTTCAGGATCGTTTCATTTTCCTACGTGATGCAGTCTGCCAGGGTCACCCTGTAACACACTCACTTCCAAACTTCAGGATCGTTTCATTTTCCTACGTGGTGCTCCAGCTAATCACAGTATGAAACTCTCTATTCTCCTGTTCAGAAGGATAAGACAGAAAATAAGTGTTGATTTTTACAGGACTTTTGCAACATTTGCATGTGAACCACATCACCCAAGCACTGAAGCAACACTGGCACTCTGTGTGGAGTGATTTTTTTTAAAAAACAAAATCTGGCTTTTATTTTAGGCATTTAAAAAGCAGCTGACTCTGCTTTCCAAATTTAGTGTTTATTCTGAGGGTGGTGACCATGAAAACCTGGCAACATACTTAAAATTGAGATCAATGCATCTGAGATAACAGATCAGCATTTGGTTATAGAGGCACCAGGCAGGTCCTGCAGTATCAGAGATGCAGGTTTCATCAGCTGTCATGCACCTTCAGAAGTGCAATGCTGCCAGGGTGCTCGTAAACTTCCCCCCACCTTCACCAGAAGGCTCTGGGGAAGAGGAGGGCAAGAAAAGAAGCAAGGCAGCAGCAGGGGAGGAGTGGTGCCTGCAGATCCTTCAGCTGATCTCCTCCTGGGGCATTCCAAAGAATTTACATGGCTGTTGGTGACAAACTAACCTACAAGTGTGGGTCCTTAGGACATTGTACGGGAATCTGGTAAACAGGGGCAAGGAGGTGGGAATCTCTGCAGCACAGTTAAATACGTCAAAGTCATCCATAGGGTCATTTTAGATTTCTTTTTTAGAAGCACAAAACCCATATTTGCACTAGAAAGTGACAGTCTGTTTCCAGAAGCAGTATTTGTACTGAACACTTCAGTACCATTGCCAGAAGAGGCAAGAGCTGCATGTGTCACGTCAGGAAACTTTTTGTTAATTTAACAGCCATTAATATATACTTTTTGTTAATTTAACAGCCATTAATATATCTATCAGTACAACTTTTAAATATGTTGTAAATGTCTCTTTTTGTGACCAGAAGTGCTATTGCCTAGGGTATGAATAATGAGATTAGTATTCTCTGTGTGGCAGACTCTTTGTGTGTAGCTTTTCCATTTAATAAATGCAAATTATATAAAAGTCTGGGCTGTCATTCTCAATTTTGTATATGACCCTTATGGAAATAAGGAAAAAACCAACAAAAAACCAACCAAATTTTCTATTGTGTTCCCAAGGAGAATTCATAACTAAAAGTGAAAAAATAACTCTTCTTGGAATAAGCCAGTGAAAATAACCATAGGACCTTTCTTTATTTGAACACCACTCCACCAGGTTTCTTTACAAAACTCAATTACAGTTGCTATATTCTATTCCGTTCACTTTGCCAACCTGTAGAAATAGCTGTCACAGTTTATGAAAGCTACACTATGACAGAAGGTCTGTGTATCGATAAAAATATCCAGCATATACTGCCTAGTTCTTTTTGCAGACAGAAAAGAAGAGAAAAATGTTAATACCAATCAGTCCTTCTTTATCACCAGATCTAGGAGTGGATCATTTTAGAAATGAAAGGAAGTCGTAACAATCCAAGGCCCATGTTCCTGGTTGTTATCTAGAGCCAGAAGAGTAGTTAAAAGCATCCATGTACCATATATTACTCAATGGTGATTGGATGACCCATTAAAATTAGGAAAGAAATGCTGTTTTATTTCAAACTTTATGTTTCACAAACTGTTGACATAAGTATATGACAAAAAGCTATTCACCTCCATATAGTAGCTTTACAATGTTGACTTCCCAGGACATTTGATATAACTGTGTGAGTGAGCGGAAGGAAGGGCATATGAAGAAGATGGTAGGGTTTGTATGGGTGTCCTTCCTTGCAAATCACTTCAATTAAAAGGATTTAGGAGTATGAGTCTGGAAAGCAAATTCTAGCATAATGCCAGGCAGGAGACTGTTTAGGATGTGGTTAGAGTGAAGGAGCTGTAGGCAGCAGTTGTACCTTAATAAATTACTGATGAATAATTCTGATAATGAAACAAAACTAATTATTGGTTTGTCATGGCAACTGTAAAATGTAGGTTTTTACTTGATGATGCAGACAAGGCTTGACACTGATGAAAATGAATTTAGACTGGAGGGAGCAGTGTTTTGAACTATTCAAAATAAATCAGAGCTGTTGCAAGTTGCAGTATTTGTACGGGAGATAGAAGTGAACATCTTATCACCCAACATGAACATCAAACCAGGCCACGCTAAGCAGGGTTATAGTCTTCTAGCTCCATCTTCCAAAATACCATATATGTGGATATATCCGCAGCTATACATATACACGTATGTCCTTAGTTGTGATTATTTATGGTTATCTGGAGAGTTCCAGGGCTGATAGCCTTAGAAAAATGTTTATTCTTCAGCTCCTAATAATCATCTTCTGAGTGATCTCTAGACAGATCAGAAAATTAACGGGAGCTCCCTTTCTTTTGAAAATGACATGTTTGCAGGGGTTTATGGGAATATCATCCACTGGATAATTTCTTTAGTTTCCTCTAGTTTTTGCTGCTCTTTAAGGGACAAATCAAGGAAAGGAAAGGTTAATGGGACTATATTTTACCCTAGTTCACATCAGCATACGCTTGGAGTGACTTCTTACTTTCTAGTGGGGTTCCTCTAAGTTGACACTGATATAAATGAGAAAATAAATTGATCTACACGATTTTCAATTCCTAAAAATTATTTTAATATTCCAGAGATTCTCTACGCATTACCCTGAAATGTAAAATGTAATTCAAAGCAATTAATGTGAATGTTACAATAGCTGCTTCTAGGTTTCCTTGAAGGTGATTTCAACTCTGTTTAGAAGTGCATTATTTTTTGGTTAGTTTTGTATTGCACTTTGGTTTTGGAATCACAATTTCAGCCCATGTTATTTCAATTTCAGTGATCAGGTACTAAGACTGCAGGGACCACTTTGCAGCAAACTAACCAGATGTTCTGTAAATCCAAATCCTAAATTTCTCTGAAAGCATGCAGTCAGTTCAACTGACAGTAGTCAAGAGAATATTAAATATTTTAAACATATTACTGGGCTTTGACCATCAAGCACAAGTGGATTGCGGATTGATATATGCCATTTACATTGGGACCACTGTGTTCATTGTGTACTTACTGTAGGTATACAGAAGACATCATTTTTTCATATAAAAACAACTTGCTGCTTTCTTCTAATGAAAAATGTCTTTGTGCCATGGCTATGAGATAGCCTAGGTCATGGTAGTTAAAGTAAGTGATGTATTTTAAGATCTGATTTATTGGAGGATCTGTTTGTGATTGCAAAGTAAGATTTGACATTGAATGGTAATAAAGGAACTTCTGGATTATTTAGCACATCCTGCTAATAACCAGATGAAGAGTAATGAAATAACAACTCTTACAGTAAAGTTTGAACTACCTGTTTCTGATTTAGAAAAAGACCTAAATGTTGTGGCCGTTAATAATTATAACCGATGGGAAATGAAGCCAGAACATAAATATTTTAATAGTTTTTTTAGAAAATTGGTTGCTTTTTTAATGTTCTGTTGCTTCTATAGAGGCATGGGAATCTCCTAGGGAGGAGAAGAGGGAGGGGGGATGTAGGCGGCAAGAGATGAAATAAGTGTTTCTCAGGAGGTTAAACTGATTAATTGGTTTTAATCACAGTTCAGGAGACTTGTTTTTCCACATCTGAAACCTGAACTCAGAAATGTGTAACTCTGCCTTCCCTGCACTTCAGACAAAAGCAGAGATGACAGGTTTGACCACCTTCTGTCTTGGAGAAGCACCAGGAGGATTCAGGAAGATTTTTTCTTTGACTAGAAGTGTTAGGTCAGTTGTACATTGAATGCATAACTGTGCCTGGAGTTACTGCAGACACCAGTGGTAGGGCAACCCGTCACTGTAGGGAGCTACTGTAGAAACACGAAAGGAAGGGATGGGATGGGATCTCACTACAACCTGGTTACAGTCAGAATACCTAATACAACAGCACTATCGTTCACATCTGTTCCTGCCCTTTTTTTATTTAATATACAGCAATTTAGCTGTGTGATCCAGTGTTTCTAAGATCATTTTCCCTGTCTTATGTAAATAATGAAAATCCTACAGAAAAGCTCAGACCAGTCAAATGCAATGAAGCTGTGAATTTCCAAGCAAACATGGCTGGATATGAAACAAACCAGTCTTATCAGTTAAGAGGAAACAATAACTACAGTTTCATGAAGCAAAATTCATAAAATGGTAGACATAATTTGGACACATAATTAAAAATCATAATTCATTAAAGTTACTACAGAAATTTCCGCTCCTAACAAAATTGAAGTATTACTCTCATTTTTAGCAATCATGTTTCTGATTATTTTCTTTTTTCTTGTTTTTCTTGTTTTGGTTTTCTTTTTTTATTTTTTTATTTCCAATTGCTCTTTATTACTGTAAGATAAAATATGTGGAAGCTGAGCAAAGTTTGGTAATTTTTTGCTTGTTTTTATTTCATCTTTTACAAGATTATAATGATACTTAGTTTGATTCTCTTTGTAACATATAGTAAATAAACTGCAGTTGCCTTGTATCACCCCCTGTATGCTCTGCAGACATACATAAACTGCCTAAATAGTGCCTAAGGTGAAGGCACTTCATAAAAGTAAAACCTGTTATTGGAAGGACTGATACTATTTTGGTACTTTTTTTAGTACTCTTTTAGATTAACTGCTTTTTCATTAACACATATTTGGGTAATGATTTTTAAAAAGTATTCATTTAGGATGAAATAGAGTTCTGTTGAGATTAATACAGCTTTAGGATGACATTTAAGTCAAAGTATGATGACCTTTGGGACCTAACTGCTGCATAAACTTTGTGATACCTTTCTGCATAGGAATGTTTTTCCAGTTTGAAAACATACCATAAAGTGCTTGAGTTTTAAAACTGAGTGTGAAAATGAAGAAAGCTTAAAATTGAAATTGTATGTATCTACTGCTGGTTTTCTTTTGTATTTTAAACTCAAGAAGTGGAGAAGTCCCTGATGTGTGGAATATCACTGTGTATACAAGATTTCTTGAATGTATTTTTTGCAAGGACAATCTTAGGTGTATAAAGTACATTATCTTTAATACCTTTGATGTATACCTTAGTATACTTCTACAGTTATTATTTTGCAATTAGCTTTACTGTGTTAGGACCTGCATGAGGCCTTAGGGAATAGAATTTGGCTGCTATCAGTTTCCACTTTTACCAAAATAGATGTTCTAGGTCTGCTGGAGCTCAGTTGCTCCTTACTGCTCTAGGCTCTACAGCCTCTTAAAGCCCATGGTCAGCACAGTGCTGAAAGACAACCACAGGCTTTGGGCTTCCTGAAGCTGTGACACTCACTTCCCCAACTCTACTCTCCACAGGTCACGAATTAATCTCACACTGGCTGCCTGGGGTATTTCAGCCATTTCTACAAGTCCCCTTGGCCATTTTTTCCTCCCTGACTTCAATACACAGACCTAGATTTAAAGGTGGATGGATGCGGAAGCATCTTCCCTCCTTCTCTTTTTAAGCGCCCTCCACGTCATAATACACCTTCTGTGCAGGTGGGATGCCCACCTCCGTGCTGCTTGTGGGAGCAGGCCCTGGTAAGCCCCTGATATGGTGCTCATGATTTATGTCACCTATTTGCAAAGTAGGGGAAAATTTAAGCCAGCCCATACCTTGTGGTAGAGTCTCAGCCACCTTGTGCCATAATATAGGCTAAAGTCCATAGGAAAAATCCGTGGGTCCCCACTGAGGTCAAATTAGCTTGAAGGGAGAAAGGTAGAGAAGTTTGCCCTGAAATCTTGCAACTGTTTCTGGCCCTCATCCCCAGCAGCTTTCTTCTCTTAACTTTATTTTGCTGACACTAATGAAAAGCCTTTAGCCTGGTTCTGAGTACAGACCTCACCCAGAAAATCCAGCAAGCCATACTAAATAACATGTACTACCATCAGTGATTCACTAAAATAGCCAGAAAAGAGATTCTGTGTTTGAATTCAAGTCCCTTTCAGGAAAACATATACAAAGAAACTTCATACCAAGCCAAATCCATCTGGAACTCTCAAATGAACAATTGCTAGTTTTATCTATTATAAAGAATAAGGTTTATGGTGCCCCATACAGAGGCTCTATATAAATTCAATACTAAGGCTGAAGACTGTGTCCAGTGTGGGTGTTTCCTGAATGTATATTTCATAACCACATAAATTACTATTTCATTAGGTCTAGAAGAAGCATTTCCCTTGGTTTGCTTTCACTCTTTAAGTTTCTCATATTTCTTTTTTTCCTGAAAATCCTGTCAAAGACTGACAAAATATATATCTATTGATATTTTAGAATTTTCATTTCATTCTGTCCATTTAATTATAGAATCCCATAATTCCTCACTTCTTCTGCATTTGCCAACTTTTGCAGATAAGATGCCAGTGACATCCAAAAGTGGCACCTCTGCTATGCTGTCTGTGTTCTGGCATTGGAGATGCATATATATATATATATGTATGTATGTATGCATGTCTGTATGTATGCTCTGAGCCAATATGAATCAGTGCAGAACATGTCTTTCTGAGACTGACTGGAGACTGTAAATGGACAGAAGTTCTGCAGCACTAACTTCTTTAGTTTCCATTGCTTTTGGGTAGGCACAATGTAGAGTTGGACCTGGATGCAAGGCTGGTAGCTGCTTGATCAACACCATTCACAGATGGAAAATTACCATTTGCTATGCGCAGTGTGGTGAAATCTGTTGCAGATGCCACATCCACTTGAAAGGCAACTGAGTGTCAGTTCAGTACATGGATTTGTGTTATTCTGAGGGATTGTGGACTTGTAAAACACAATATCCAGCCTTGGCTCACAAGAAGAGACTGTGTAGGGAGGGCAACGAGGCCTGAAGAAAAAGCAGAAAGCTTTCTTCAGGTGCTTGTAGCTCATGTTCAGGCCTAGCTTTCCAACGTGATACAAGGCTGGGTGGAGAGGACTGCAGGACAAAGCATGTGTGCTTGGTTTGTGAATGTTCAAAGCTATCAAAACCATGCCATACGTTCACGTGAGATGGTGAGGTGTTGTGGAGCAGACCCTCCAGCTAAGGCTGGAAGCTGTTTCCTAATACATTTCATATCCTGAAGGCCTCTTCCTGCTTTTCTAATACCTTGCTGTGATGAAACACCACTTTAAATCTTCTAGTAACTGTTTCAGCAATAAGTAGCATTTTGCAATATGTGTTTTTACCCTTTATTGTCAATGGCACTGGTTGTAAATTGCAGAAGAGTCACAGGGAAGAGAGGCACTCCTGCCGTGAGGCATCAATGGTTTCCAGCTTTTCTTTCTGAAAATTCAGTGAAGTTGTTGACCGTACTGTGGGAGATGTTGCAGATCCAGATCATATGTATTGCATTTGTACTCACAAATAATCAGCAGCTGCATTTAGAAACAGGCCGATCAATGTTCACATGCAGTTCACATCAATTTTTATCTCTTGGTAAATCTTTGGAAGTAAATGTCATTTAGTCAGTCTACTTGTCATGATTTTTTCCATTACAGGTTAGACTGCCCTGTGACAGTGCCAGCTGATTTCTTAGAAGTAATTTACTACCAATTTTTTTCACTCTTTCGGTCTTTGAGAAAAACAGACATAACCCTATAGACTAACCTGCATACGGTTTAACACCCTGCACTGTTAGTAGCAAACCAAATACATTCATCTTTCTTTGTTTCACAAATAAACTTTAAAATAAATAAATAATATATTTTAAGAAAGTCTGATTTAACAGAGAGGATTAGAAATGTAACAGCACTGAACGTTTTTTGTAACTATTATCCACAAGTGAATTCTACTGTTCTACAGCCATCACTATTTGCAGCAGGATCTTTCATTTTTTATTCTTCTTCTGTTTGTGAATAGCTTGCTCTTGTAATTGATTCCTGCAGGGATTTTGTATCTCAAACTTACTTTTTAAAATATTTTCCAGTTTGGCTGGCAGTTTGTTTAGATGCTAGGATAAAAGAAGCATGTCATTTTCAGTAGAATAAATCCATTTTTACTTTGTAAAGAAAATATGTCAAGGATGTCTAAGATCAAAGTTTTTAACCAAACTGACAACAAAGATTGTCACGAATGAAAAAAAATGTCTTTCTGCAGAAAAGAAAATCTTTGTAAGGTTTTGGTCATAAATACAAAGCCCTCAGTACACAGCCTCCAAAGTAAAAAATGGATCTGCAAATACATTTCTGATTATTGGTTTGTATATACTGAGAAGAAATGCAGCGTGAAAAGTAGGAATAATTGTTTTTGTTAGATGATACCAGCTATTTTACTGTGAAGAACCACAATTAAGGATACAATTATACACTGTAATGTCACACTTCTAATACTGGGGGGAAAGGCAGGTAGGAGTGAGGGGTAACAAAGATTACCAGACACTAAGAATTTTGTCTGTGGGTGTGCTAGTATAGTAAATCACTTGTTCATAGCGTTTTTTTAAGGATGAATGTATTTTGCTTAAAATGAGTCATTACTACAATCATCTATTTCCAGCATGTATATTTTTCACATAGAAAACACAATAGAGGCTTTACCTTGACACCCAACACATTTCCTTCTTAGTTTCCAAATTTAGCTCCGTAGTGTTTAGAAAAAGATGTACTGTGAGCAATTGTAGGTAATCCCTATGAGTAGACTGTTTTCTTTATTGTAATCAGTATGAACTCAAAAAAACCCCTTTGTATTTACTTACTGCAGTTGCTGACAGTTTTATTCAAATGTGATTTACAACAGAGTACCATAGTTCCTAAAGTTCTCACTAACGTGGTAGTTTCTTTCTTCACTGAATTTCCAAAGGTCATTTAAAGAACCATTCTCCAAAAGAAAATTCAAAAACTAGTAATTAAAATTAGTCTATAGTCTAAATCTTTGTCTTGACAGACTAACTGAAGTATAACTCAGGGTAAGAACATTTGATCTTATTGGATTGTTCCACAAGTTTGTTTTCAGATGTGGAATCACATCTCTGATGCACGTCCTACCCGCGTAGTCTGGATTTCCCATATTCACAGGAGACATTACAAGTGAGCTGCATCACCCAGAATTCTGGCCTTTATGTCTGTGTTCCACTGTGGCATGAGGGCTACGTTTGACTGAGCTGATGTAGAAGCAGAGTTTTCACCCTTCCGTAGTCAGTTAAAGGAATATATCTTTTCTGGTACTTTCCTAAAGTTTACACGGCAGTTTTGTTGTTTAGGGCCAGTTGAGATGAAAGGACAGACTCAGAATAAAAAATATGAGGGAGTGTGGGGTTAAAAGATCACTCAGCACAGATCTTCATCAGTAGACATAGTCTAAAATAATAGCACCTAAGTGTCCCTACTGCTGGTACAGGAGTGCTTTAGCTCCATTATCATTGTCGTTGAGCTCTTGTTTCAGCGTAGCTGCATGTTTCAGCCTGGTCATCCCATGGCTCAGGCTGCATCTGTAGCTTTCGAAGCAACAGGAATTTTTAGGCTGGATGGAATCCATGAGCAGTAAGTCATCATTGGTAGGAACAATTACTCAAATTACTGTTATTAGTACTTTTTGCATGAATGCTAGCAAACCATAATTGACTCAAAAAAAAAAAAAAAAAAAAAAAAAGTAGTTTTTTTCATGGGAACTGAAAACTGACAAGATCCTACAAGCACAAAAGGGCACAAAAAATGTGATCCATGTGTCAAAAGACATTGTAAACCTTTTTTTATTGTATATAAGAGACCTTCAGAAGATGAAAACTTTAAAACCTGTAATCACATTTTTATTGAATTTCAGGTTTGAATGTTGTGAAGTGAGCTTTTTCCGTTACAGTTCTTCCTGATGCACATTGCATTTGATCTGGAAAGGAAAATATGTTCTCAGAATCTATAATAGCAGAGAACAAAAGTTTTTCATTTCTCTAACTGGATTCTTCCATTGGAAAACATTTAGGTGCCAAATAAACTCTTCTCAGATTAAATTTTAAAAAATATATATTCACATTTTCATAGACTTATAAAAACTGTAGACAGCTAAAACTCATTGGACCCTGTAGCCCATCTCCCTGCTAATATGAGTTTCCTCCTTATGGTACTTTTTCTCTCACTTTGCCAGTTTAGTCTGTTCAGTTTTTTTGCAGTTTAGCATTTTAAGAACCTCCTTCATCGCTTCAGGCATATGCTAAAGGCTGATAGTTCATAGTGCCAGGAAATCTTCCCTCCTGTTCGTACAAAATTGTGTACCCTTCTTATAACACCATATAAAATCCTCCCTTTTTTGGAGCTATGCTGTGATTTTTTTGCCCCCACTGTCAGACTGTGTGTTAGTTAATGAACACTTGGACTTCATTGCTGGGAGTAATTTCATTGAAGATATAGGCACAACCTGTGAGAATAAGAATGTCACACTGGTTCTGATATGATTACCAAAATTACTTGGTGCCCTTCAGCATTTTAAGTGTTTCGCCTGTACTTGTCATTTTGCTTAAACAGTATGTTTCCTCACTCTCTTCGTATAAATCAAGGCCTCCTATTCTTCAAAATTTTATATTTTCCTTTAGTTTGTAAATATCTAGTACAGATCAAGTTGGCTGGAACAAAACTCTGTGGTCTGACTGTCGTGTCTTTCAGCCTTCTGTCTTCTCAATATGAAGTATGACAGAAATCCACATAAGGCTGTGGGTCATGAAGATGTCTAAGATAAACCAAAATTCTTTTTTAACTAAAGGATAAAAACATACTTGTATGAAAAAAAAATCTTTGAATCATGTATTTTTTTTTCTTTTGTTCAGATGGCAAAACTTCAGAACCTTGGAAGAGCTTTGTACCTTTGCTGCAGCATAGAGTATTACTGCTGCTGAAGTAGTGTGAGGCATATAGGTCCCAAGTAGGCTTACAGTGTTAAGGATATCAACTGCTATAGAATCAGTTATGAAACCTCAAGCCTGAGATCTGTTCCTGCTTGAGAAGTTTTCAGTTCACCTGTTAAACAACTACTCAAATAAGATTAAATCAAGATTAAAGGAAAGACATCAAAAGATGTCTGTCAAAAGCAATTTATTTCTGTAACTTGTCCAAAATTCAGAGTTAATATTATGAACTCACAAGTTAATTTGGATAGTTAATATTTCAAATGAATATAAAGTTGAAATATAACAATATTGTAAAAATAAGTGTCTCAGAAGGATGATGTTTATAATTCTTAACTACTTTATTCCACTAATTTTCTTTTTATATATACCCTGATTCTTTAGGCTCAGATTAGCAAGTGATATTTTATTAGGGAAGTCAAAATCAATTGCATAGACAATTGCAATGTACTTGCATAGTAAATTTTTCTGATCAGCACCATTAGTTTTTCCAAAAGATGCTACTGGAAAGCAGTTTGGTAGTGCGCAGGGACTCCCTGTTGTTTCTGCACAAATATGGTAGAGGGCAGCCAATAAGTGTCCATTGGCAATGGTTCAATATCCATTTTTTCCCATTATTTTAGCTCTTGCCCATAATTCACTTGCTCTCTGGCCTTGAGGATATTGATTTATTAACAAATGGGACAAAAGAACCTTAATATTTCTAGTGAACCATGTTTTGCTATGAAATTCAGTTCCAGGTTATCTGTCAAAACTAGATCTGATGCATTTTTATAAGTGTCTGCATTTTATATATGAAATATGCAAGAATACCTGTTTGGATTGAAGAGGTTTCTAATTCAAATACATAATATCTGGGGTTGTGTTCTGACTGGCTGGAAACTTAGATGCAGAAATTTTACTTATTTTTTTTTCTGAACACATACAATTTCAAAGGAGTAGAAATATCTGCATTAAAACTTTCCGTAGCAGTATTCTCTTGGCAAAAATCAGTATGAATTTTTCAGGTAGGCTTTACAGGCAGTGAGTTAATTTCATTTTCACCTGGACTCGGTATGTTCTGGAAGTTTCTTGCCTCTGAATATTGAGACAGCTGTACTTAGCCAGAAATTAATAATAAATGGAAAATAAAAGAAATTAAGAAATAAAAAAAGAACTAGCAGAGACAACGCATGGCTTAACACTCTCCTCTATAGATGCTAAGAGTTGTAAGTCATTGCAGTCCACTTCTAAAGGTGGGCCAGAATTAAGGATTAAAATGTCAGAAGCTCCTGCAGGACAGGAGAGTTCACATTTTACTTACCTTTGGGTTTTGGTTGCTTAATCAACATTGTTTGATACAAGTAGGATTTGCAGGCTAAGTTAAATCATATATGCTACTGTGATCAAAATATAAACCTATGTCGAAAGAACTTTTTCCTAGAATATTGTGAAACATCAGTAACTCTTTTCAGCCCAACCAACCATTTCACTTACGCGTACATCACTCTGACAGTTATGTGTGTAAAAGAGAACAGTTAGCAGGAAAAAGACAGCTGATCCTGCTACACATGACTGGTTCCCTTTTGTGCTATGGAATCCTGTGTCCAAGTCCACGTGGTTGGAAAAGATCTGAGAATCTTCAGGCGTTCTGCTGAGGAGCCCTTGGGGATCTCAGATGGAGATACAGAGGCAGAGGAAAAAGTAAACGGGATTGGCAGCAAACCAAGAGGAGCGTTCACATGGAGGGGGCAAGCCACCCTCAGCACTTCTGTTGTTGCTTGGTTTATGTGTGTGTTTCCAGCAAACATGCTTGGCGTTTGGCACTCTAAAAGCAACAAGAAGCTGCTAGCCTTTGTATATGGGTACTCCAGTACCACCTAGAAAATCCTCATCAGTTAAATTAGTATCCATGAAAGAAGATGGTTGGAAATCAACCCCAGCCTAACTCCTAGGTTTATTCAGAGTAGTAGGTGTTTGGGAATTACAGGTACTTCTTAGTGTAGTACAGCTGGTGCGATAAAAAGAGGCAACTCAGGCAACTGCAAGCATAAATGTGAAGGGGGAACTTGGGGATGTAAATTCCTCAGAGCTGTGCTGAAGTTGTGGTCAGTGTTAGATTATTATTAATCTTGTGCAGGTGCTCAAAGCAGAAAGGAAGAAACTGCAAAAATCTGCTGCTGCCTCCCTGTTTGTGCAGAGGGATGTGGTTCCAGCTGCTGCTCTGAGACAGATGTGTGCGACACCGGTGCTGAGAGTGGTACCAGTCGCTTGAAAAGTCACCTGAGCAAAGCCAGTTATTGCTCAACAGCCAGTGCACCTCTTGTGCTCTGGGATAATTTTTCAGGGAGCAAATAAGGAATCTCAGTGCCGCTTGCCTCCTCGGGAGGGGAAGCAGCTAACTGTGTGCTACAGGAAAACACATTTCAAAGACTTTGTCTCATTTAAAGACACAAAAAAACCTAATAAACGTTGTAGTAGGAACTCGCTGATAGGGGTATATATATGTGTGTATATATATATCTATATCTTGTGTTGCTCACAGAGTTGTAGTTGGATGACTACATGTAGTAGATCTTTGGAGTACTTGATTCCTCTTCATAGTTATTTCCTATTTGACTCATTTCTTACAAAAAATGGCTGTGAAAAAACAAAATCTGGTGTGTATAAATAGTATAAGAAAACTATGCCAGGCATAAAAAAATTGATAATCATTCTGTTCTGGTTTCATGAATATTGCATAATCACTAAGGAGACATTCTAGAAGAGTTGTATAACTATGTGTGCCTGTGAATACACATACTCTCACAACTTCTTCACTCCTAACTGATACACCCAGCCTTGATTAACCTATCCCTGATAATAAACTGCCATCAGCAGGAGTTGAAGACATAGTCTGAGAGAAAAGAGGCAATCTTGCCAGCAGTCTCTGCAAATGCATATACACGTTATAGTAGCATCAGTAGTAACAATGCCCATAATCAATATATTAAGCTGTCTTCTCTTTCTTCCTGTTATGATGTACTTTTAACTTTCCCAATCCTATTTGTTTTAGTTAAGTTGGAGTGTGTGTATGTGTTTGTATAAACACATAAATGCACAATATATTGGTCCCTGGCAAGGCTCAAGCTACTGATCTGTTTTGTAGATATCTACTGCCAAATTGGAAAAGTGAAAGATAAAGTTTGGCAGAGGGGTAGGTCTTACTGAGGAATTATGTCTTTCACTGCTTAGGAACAAGCTGGTTTAGACTTAAGCAAGTTTGTTTTTTTTAAAAACTATGGACTGACAGTGTACCAAAGTTTGTTTCATGAAGGCCATGAACTAAGACAGTGGGTACAATGAGGGGATTTAATACTAGATCTGCAGTTCCTGGAGATGGACTGGCACTTTTTAAAACTTAAATGTGTAAAAATAAGGCTTCAAAATAAATTGCTAGGTGAGTAATACATGTTCAAATTTTTGAACGTGCTAAGTACATTTGTTCCCATTTATTTAAACTTAGAAAGTAAACCTAAACCCAAAGATTTAAGGGGGGGAAAAAAAAAAAAAAAACAAAAAAGGTATGTGGGCACATATCTAACCACAGTCAGTTGTAACTGACTCTCTGCTCTGACCTTCCGAAAGTGCCATTTGGACTGGACCCACATCCTACCTGCATATAAGGCTGCCCAAATCTGATGCTTTCCCATCAAATTAGTCTGGGTGATGGAAACGGGGCCAGGCACTGCTGCCATGAGTGTGGCTGTGGTTGTCCCACTTACGCCCCTTCCCACCTGCAAAGACTCATGTCGCTTCAGCGCTAGCATCTGCAGAACCATGCTTAGAGGTCCATGATACGTTCCAGAACATGCTGGAGTTACACCTTTATCCTTTAGGTGAAAATATGCCTGTTTCACTTCAAGTCCTTATTTCTGCAACTCAGCAGCCATAAGGGAGCAACTTTGGGCTGTCTGCCTGCCACCAGCAGCGGTGGCCAGCCACCAGCACAGGGTTGCCTTGCAGCAGTGGGGTAACAGATGTGGCACTCTGAGGGAAAGGTTTCCTCCTGGATATAAAGCAGGGCTCCAACACCGTAAGCTATCAAGCTGGCAAGGTTGCCAAGGATGGGTGACTAGAGAATTCAAGGACCTTGGTAGGAAATGTATTCTGTAAAAAAAAAATAAAAAAACACCCACAGAACAACTGTGCCACAATATTTGCAGCATTAACTTACTTTATGCAGCATTAACTTACTTTAAAAGGTTAGCCATGTCATGCCTTGTTTCATTACAAAAGGTGATCCATGACTTCTATGATGGTGCTTGTTATAACTCTGCTGGATTCTATAATAAGATGTATGGAACTATTTTTTTTTATTTTATTTTTTTTTATGTTTGCTTGGAAATAATAGTTTGCAGTGTTTAGAGCCATCTTTGGTTTTGAATTTCTGGACTTCTAAGCACTTTTCATATATGACAGTCAGTAGCTCAGGGTGAAAACCAGCTGTAGCACCTTTTACAATTATATCATGAGGAACTTGATTTCAAAGTCATATAATCACTGTCAGAACTAGAGAGAAAATAAAAATGTTGACTGCTAGACTAAATGATTGACCTGAGCCTCAGCAGTGCTGGGGATGTCGGCTGAGACCACTCCCTCCCTTCTCAAAAGGTCGTGTGGCAGAATCACATCTTTTGAAGTATTGTAAGCTTAGCCCTAAAATTATCATTGCAATTTCTTTCTCCTTAAAAGTTGATGAACTCATTTCCCCAAAACCTGAGACTTTGGAGGAGCTTCAGCTCCAACTAGTTATCTGATATTTGAAAGCTTTGGGTTTAATTATAATCCAAATGAGAATGATGTGAGTATGAATTATGGTTGTAGGACAATACTTGAATGACATTTACCACATGTTAATGGTTTCTAAAGACAAACCTGTATAATTCACATAACCTTCTATCTGAATCTGGCACTGGACAGCATCCTGATACTGTCTCTAATGGTTTAATCCTGTATATCATGTCAGAGGTTTATTTCACATCTTTGGAGTGCCGATGCTTTAATTCCTTTGGAAATGGTTCTAATTCTTCAGATGGATCAAAAATGAGTGCTATTGGATCAATCCTTCACTTTGTGCATGTATACCATTTAGAGGACCAAGGGATACCCACTGTCTTCTTGTAAGGCCGTTTGTTCTGCTGAGCCTCGTGCAAAGCCTTTTAGGTCAATACTGCAATAGTGGTTGATGGAAAAATCTCTGATGCTTCATAAAAAGCCTTTTAAAAAAGAAACTCAGAAAAACTCTTACTTTGAACTTTTCTAATGAGATTATGTCTGCACCTTGGCAGAGTAACAGATAACTTCACATCTATAAGCATTACGGATAGACCTGGCCAGAAAGCGTTAGGTACAGCAATTTCTACAGCTAAACACATTTTTGAGGAAATGGAATACTTTCCCTGGAATATAGCAATCCTACTGACATTTTAGATGCGAAAAGGCCTGAATGTATTATGTAGACTACTAATTAATTAACTAGTTATATTTTTAAAATTTAAATATTTAAACCCCTTTATGGCATTGTCAAAGCAAAATATTTTGATGCTGAAATGATTTTTCTACATTGCCAAAAGGAAGACCTGCTTGTATTCCAAATAATGGTGATGATAATGATAATAATGATGATTATGATGATGATAATAGTAATAATAATAATAATAATAATA
The DNA here is from genome assembly GCF_963210335.1 of Falco punctatus. Classification (NCBI taxonomy): domain Eukaryota; kingdom Metazoa; phylum Chordata; class Aves; order Falconiformes; family Falconidae; genus Falco; species Falco punctatus. The sequence goes on from NC_137584.1 coordinate 84,720,928, forward strand.
ATAGTAGTAGTAGTAATAGTAATAATAGTAATAATGATGATCACAACCAAAAATCCCCTTCTGAATCTGAACTATTGTCTTTTCATTCCAATGGAAAAAAAGGAACAGTTCCTCTGAACAGAAATTGAGATCTTCACATGCCCAGTTTTGCCCATGGTCTGTGCGGAGCTGCTCCAACCATTTGTTGTGGTTTAACGCCAGCCAGTAACTAAGCACCACAGTCTCTTCTCGCCCCCACCCAGCCCCGGTGGGATAGGGAGGAGAATCAGATAAAGGTAAAGCCCATGGGTTGAGATAAGAACAGTTATGTAATTGAAATAAAGTAATAACAATAATTGTAATAAAGAGGAGAGGGTGAGAAAGGAATAAAACTTAAGGGAAAAAAAAAATAACACAAGTGATGTGCAATACAGTTGTTCACCGCCTGCTGACTGATGCCCAGCCAGCCCCTGAGCAGCAAAGGGCCCCTCCCAGCCAGCCACCCCCAGTTTATATACTGGGCATGATGCTCTATGGTATGGCATAGCCCTTTGGCTAGTTGGGGTCAGCTGTCCTGGCCCTGCTCCCTCCCGGCTCCTTGTGCACCTGCTCACTGGCAGAGCCTGGGAAACTGGAGGGTCCTTGAGGTAGGGTCAGCACAGCTTGGCAACAGCTAAATCATTGGTGTGTTAACATTAATTCTCATACTAAATCCAAAACACAGCAGCGTACCAGCTTCTAGGAAGAAAATTAACTCTATCCCAGCCTAAACCAAGACACCATTCTAACAAATGAGTCTTCTTCAAAGCTTTCTCTGCTTAAAATAATGGTTTTCATACCATTTTTTACACTGATAAGTCCATACACTTTTTTGCAGTTTCATGAAGAGTAGTGGGGAAAACTCTGCAACTGGAAAGTTGTTTGCTGAACTACAGTTTCAGAAGTCCAGATGCATTTTACCATCCCTTTGCCTGAAGACATTTGTTTTAATTATGGCCTCAGGGATACCTGGAAACCAAATCTGCTTTCAGTGAGCTAAGAAAATGACAACTGTCTTTAGATGTAGCCAGCATTTTTTCTGTAGTTCATAGAGCACCATTTCGAAACTCTGCCATCAATCACAAAATTGTATGTAAGTTAGATTGTAGGTTAAAAAAAGCTTCAGTAGAAACCGGCGATACTGAAAGTCAGAGAGAAAACATTTTGCACGGTGAAGTTCTGGAAGCAGTGGGACTTCCTGTAAGTTCAAGGGATTTATTGCATCGGAGACATCAATTACATGGGAGATGTGGGAGCAATACCTTTCAGATAAGCTACTGAAATGATGAGGGAGAGGTCTTTTTGTGGTATTCAAGGAAGCAATCATTGACTTAATATGATTTGTTGAATTCTCTGTTCAGTGTATCTTGTTATCCTGCGACCACGTGATGGCCCAGGAGTCTGAAGGACCTCCACCAGGATTTGTGCAGTGGGTGTATAAGCAGCAGCTGTATTTGGCTCCTGCCATTTGCTTTTTTTGAGCAAACTACCGTCAGATAGTCAGGAAAGGATGTGGCGCAGAGGAATGGCTCCTTGATGTGCACATATTGGCTGGCCATTCACAGAGCTGAAAGGGCAAAGTGATCCACGGGACGTATTTGCTGTCAGGGCACAGTTTGCTTCTCAGCAAAAAGAAGTACTTTTTTCAATTCTTTTTTCAGCGGTTACCTTTTCCTCTAGTACTCTTTTCCAGTCCCTAATCAACTACAGGAGAGGTTAAGAAAGAAAAACATAAAATCTAATGAATGAGATTAGGATCAGTTGTGCCATAGGCTGGTGGATGTTATGTGGATGGATATGTGATGTTATGAATGATAAACGTTATTATTTCACTGGGGTTTTTTACCGTTTGAGGGGTGGGAGGTATAGTGTTTCTGTAGTTAGGCAAAAAATCCAAATATTGGTTGATAGTGAAAAAATGTATATGTTACACCCCACTGTTGGGATCTTTATATAATAAATTTCCAATAATTTATTAAGAACAATGTTTTAAACACACTCTGATGGACGTCAACAGTAAAATATAGTATCAGCAGGATTTATTTCCTTGGACTCTTAAAAGCACCTGTGTAAAAACAACATGTCAATCAAAGTAACTTCTGTTTAGTTTTAAAATTGCGTAACATTACATTCAGGTTTCTTTATTTTTCAGGCCTATTAGTCATGACTCTGTGTGTGGTCTCTACACTCTCTACAAACACAGTAGATTTAGGCACGTTAAATCTATAGCAGGCCTAACTAGATTTAAGAACATGCGTGGACTGAGAATTTAAATGTTTTTTCTGAGTGAAGACCATTTTTTAATTAAGATCACAAGTCTGAAGGTCACATCATGGATTATCTAATCCACATTCCTGTTTCCATCAGAGAATTCTCTTCAGGAATGCATTGTGCTCCCCTCTGAAGTTTTAAAGGCTTTATGGTGGTATCACTGCAGCTCTGGTTTGGACAGTGATTTGATTTGGTTTGGTTTGCCATGATGTGGTTTGGTTTGATCTCCAGTGAAACCTTATTCTTGGCCAACCTACAGCAATATATAACATTGGGTGATAATTTGAATAAGAATTCAGCAGATCAGTTGGCAATAGTAATTTTGTACAACTGTTGCTGAAGGAAGACATATCAAAATCTTGGAAGAGGACTATTAAACATGACTACAGAAACAAAAATATGTGTTAATCCTGCATATAGGCAAAAACATGTAGGAAACACCTGTCAAGCCGTACACCAGAATTTATTTGTTAACAATACTTGAAATACCTGGCAGGTCTGGGCAAGAAACAAGTCAACCTCTGGTTTGCTTTTTTATCTATCTATCTATCTATCTATCTGTTTGTTTGTTTGTTTATGGTATAGCTGTGTAACAGACCTCCATGCAAACTTCTGCTTGCAAATGACTTACACATTCTATAAAAAATAATAAAGGAATTATGAGTTTTAACAGATCGAACAAAATCCTGCTGACCCCCGGAGGATGTATAAATAGCAGTGAAGATGCAACTACCTGAGCCCACAGGCCAGTGCAGAAGGTGTGTGTAGGGCTGAGCCACAGAGCACTGAGGAGCTAAATGTTTCCCAGTGGCCCAGCTGGTGTCATCCATCCACTCCCTGACTGCTACACATAGTTCAGGATTAAACCATCTCTATTTGTCCAGTGGTGAATTGCTACATGACTGGTTGTCCTTTTCCTTCTCTGATTGCAAAAAAGCTAATGGAGATATGCGGCTGGTTCTTTTAAGGAAAAGAAAATAATTTTTTTATGTATATGACACATTCACTCATATATTGGCTTGCACAGAAGGTCAAATATCAATCAAGCATATAGAAAATAACAAACTTTGCAACATTATGTTCCTGCTGGGCAGTTAAATTGTTGAAAATATAGCAAACCTTTTTGATGCATTATATATTTTGTGCCGTTTTGGTTGAGTTTATTAATGATTTTTTCAGAATCCATTCCGTAAGCTACAATTCTAAACTGGTAGGGAAGCAAACACTTCTACATAAGCAAGCATATTTGAAAATGATTGTTTCCTGTTGAGTGCATTTTGAATGAAGACATAAATGCTGTCCTTCATTTACTATGAGTCAGGCTTAATATCATTTTTGCAGAAAAGAAACAATTGAAAAATAATCCCCCTTTGCCACTTTACGCTTTATGAACATGCTTGCATCTGTGTGCTATTGGAATAAGTCACAAATAAGAACAGTAGGGTTTTATTCCTGTTTTGTGTGGATGGAAATGAGCGGAAAGAGAAATGAGGGGTTGATACGAATTTGCAGAAAAATCATATTAACACAGCTATAAGGAAGCTCCCAAGTTTGTGTATGTTTGTAAGAGATTAGGGTGAAGATCTTACAGCAAACAGAAGAAGAAAATGATTGCGAAGAAACCAGGATTGTTTGGTTTTTAAAAGGCTAAATCCAAATATTAAGAGCATGATAGTGCGTAGCAGCCTGGAAGTGGAGAACTTGAGTTGTCTAACAGAAGCCTGATGAGGACAGGAGGGTCAGTCCCGACAGCCTTTGAAGACAGGGGACTGACTGTCTGCACTCAGAGCCCATGGGAGTCTCCATGCAACACCCCTTGCAGATTAAATTTGAGGCTGTATCAGTTAACAGCAGGCACATATAGAGACATCTTGAAATGAAACTGAGCTGATAACTAGCAATTTATTAATCCAGCTGATGGCAACTTTTCACAACCCTGAATGATCTGGATTTCCCCATTAAGTTTGCTTGCACTCTCCATGTCCGCGGCACTGAACATGAGCAAAGGGAGCAGAACTGGGGTCCTGTGGGGTGGCTGTTCTAATCAGGTGGGAGAACATCATTCAAGAGTCATGAAAGTATCGCTATTCCACCTGGATTTCTCAAGTCAGATTTCATCTAGACATGCAAAGTAAGGTTTGATATTTACCTGGCTTTAGGGAAAAGGTCAAATTATATTAGCTATTTCCTATAAGCTCTAAGGAGTTTTCTTTCGAAGGCATGAATATGTCTTACAGAGTAATTCAGTTGGGACTTGGACATCACAATTAGGTAAATGGATTTTATACCCATTTATAAAAATGAGGGATTAATGTGACTTACAGAATGACACACCAGTGACTTCCATTAGGAACAGAGCCCAGAGCAGCATATTGACTTCTCTAACCACACAGCACTGAATCTGTCTGTGTGTACATGCACACACAAGGGGCTCTGTGCTTAAATATGTACAGGGAAAGATGTTCCAACAGGTCTTTTTATTGGGAAGTGTTGGGGGTTTTTGCAAGTTCAAGGAAACCAAAATGGTTTGTTGAGTTATTTGGAAATTTCTTTACATGTTAGAAGAAAAAAAGTAACTTCTAGAGAAAGAACCGTTGCCACCCACTTATAATATGCACCTACTAGACAGTTAAGTAATATGAATTTGCTTGCATTTCACGTGTTTCAATTAAAGTGAATATTACTTGATGGAAAAATCTGCCTTGAAGAGACCTTCTGCTAGAGGTTGTTTTTTTTTTTTAAACTCCCTAGGTTTGCAATAAGACATTTTTATTTGATACTGATGTATCTGCTTTTTTTGAAAAACAGTTTTGAGTGAAGATTATAGTATTGATACAGATCAGATTGGAGAGGATCAAGTACTTGATGCAGCCAGGAAAATGAATGATGTATATTAAAGGGAAAGGGTAGTAAAGGGAAAGACACATGCAATTTTTCTCCAGTTATGGCTGAAATGAGGCATCCCAGAACCCTGCTCCGTGTGCGTGCATATCCGTTACCCCCCTGTGCTTTTTTAGCAGTGCTGGTTTTCTCTGCACCTATGGCTTTAGGCTATCTGGTGCTCCCTGCCTCCGACCAGATTAAGACACTCTAAGTGCAATCAGCTGAGATGTGGTTACTCAGATTCGTGGCTTCCAGGTCTCATCTCCTGTTCTTCTGGTTGCCTTGATTTCTGCCCAGAAGTTTCAGTGAATAAATAAAAAAACCCTAGCAAACATCTCTGACAGTCTCGAGTGAATTCTGACCCGCCGTATCGTGAGGCCCGTTGCTGGAAGTTCCTTTGTGACAATTACCGCACAGCATCCCCCCCAGCAGTGCAGCCAGCTGAAAGCAGTGACGTTAGCACCCGGGAGTTCAGACTGCACACCTGAGACCCTGCCACGCTGGCTTGTCATACCTGGTTCTTTTTGGCAGGAGCAAAGAGTAAAATCCCAGCCTTTCGTCTCCTTGGGGTAACAAGGGCTCACAAACGGCGTATTACCTCTAGACATTTTGTGCACTGTATAAGGCACAATATTCCTGAATCTCTGATGGTGAGCGCCCTGTAAGCCACATCCCCGTCATTCCCTCGAACTCTGCTGTATTAGAGACTATTATGGCTGGCTGTTTAAATGCCTTCCGTTTCCCTTCTCTGATACTGGTAACTTCTTTCTTCCTTTTTATCTCAGGGGTTAGGTGTGCACCCTGTTTCCAGCTGACCTTCTCTTTGCCCGTGCCAGCAAACTTGCATGTGCATTCATGTCTCCAGTTTGTCTTTGCAGTCTAAATAATATTTAGGTTTGTTTCAATCTTACTTTTTTATTATTTTTTTTAATTATTTTTTGCATTACAAAATAAGAGAGGCAAGAAGCATTTCAAATGTGCTAAATTACTCAAATGGAAAAAAAAAGTTGAAATTATAAAGTGTGTTGAAATAAACTGAGTGTGAAATCTTGCAGCGTTGGAATTAAGGACAGTACTTCCAATTACATCAGCATTTATTATTGCCCAGCTCTCACATTTTTACAAGTAGAACATGCATTTTTATTTCTACTTCTCAGAAAAGCTTTTCCTCTGCTTTATGAAAGGAAAAACAAGTGTTGATGAGTAGAGAGGCTCTAGTGAAACAGTAATTCATCTAGGTCCTATAATTTGAAAATTATTTCTAATAGCAAAAAGCATGTGGTTTATTATGCCATTTTGAATAAGGTCATGGGAGTGAAACAGTAGAAGCCCTGATTTCTGCTGACACTTTGCATCTCAGAAATTGTTTCCTCTGGTACACTAATGAATCTTTTTCCTTTTTTGCCCTCGTCTGACACAATTTACCTCTACCTTGGCAGGAAAAGTCACTTCCTCCTGTGAGTAAATGAGTGATAAAGGACAGATGAAAGGGCAGAAATGTGCAAGTGCCATCAAACCCCTCATTTTTTAGTTTTAATACGCTGCAGCTGCAGACGTAGAACATTTCTCCTGCAGCTGAAAGCACAGCCAGCCTGGGAATATTGATAGGTTTACGTGGAACCTAAAGAGTTGCAGCTTAGTTGTATTCACTAATAAACTGGAGCTTGGAGGATACTGACTCTATGCGTAAGTTTTCAGCTGAAACCGTCATGAAACAGCAATAAAGGTTAATGAGAGGGATAGGTGGGGAAACAGAGACATTTGGAAAAGCAAGCTCAGATCAAAACAGGCTACATTGAATGTTCTCCATTTCAAAAGCGAAGGTAAATGTTAATACATAGCAGAGTGACTGCGATCCAGAACTGTCCCTTGTGGACACATTTTGCCTTTTGAAACTCTTACCAGTTCTCTGGCGACAATTAGTATTGTTAAGTGTCAATAATTAAGTTAGTGTTACTTCCTTCAAGATCTTGGAATTCCTGTATGCATTCATAATTTCTTACTACAGTAGGAATGCAGATAATCTGAATCTCAGAAACTGGGCCATGTTTTGTGATTAAGGGTAGGATTTTTTAAAAAGCTACAGACACTGGATGCTAAATGCCTGTTCAAATCAATAGATAGTTTTCAGTGATGGCTAGGTACCCCAATGCTTTAATTTTCATTAAGCATTTAGGTAGAAATTATATTTTTTGGCACATACTGTTGAGAATGGCTGGGAAATCCAGCATTTTGATGATAAGTACAACAAAAAATCCAGAAAATCCTGCTGTGTGCTATATTGATGATAGAGCATTTCAATTAAATCCTTCAGTGGTGCAGACACAAAGTAAATTATAAAAGCTCCCTCATATGCCGTTACACCTGGGCTGATCCCCCTTACTTTTTCCCCCGATAATGTTTCAAATCTGATATGATGGAGTTTGTCACTACTGGAGTGCCCATACACATGATAGCTGGTTCTGACCTAATGTAGACCAAATGCACCTTTAAAACATAAATAAATCAATAAATAATGCATGCTTTAATGATGCTAAGTAATGTACATTATTGTTTTAAAACAATTGTATTCAGGGACCAGAGCAGTGTTGTTTGTTCTCTCTCTGCTCAGAGTTGCTACCCGTTTGATGCAAATTTAGTTTTATGTCTCCCCAAAACATTATTTTGGCTGTGCAGACTTAAGAAGCAGAGGTCCATCTGGTGTAAGTACTTGGTCTCTGAAGGGAGCCAGCAGCCAGTGGTTATGGATCCACCTACAAGCAGGACAGGAATACCGAGCTGCCTCAACTTTGAAAACCTCTTAAACATGACTTTCAGCTGTCACACCACCGCACCACCGTGTCGTTGTTTGCCCTCTCTGGTCAGACTATACTACAGTGATGTGGGTCCTGCATTCCTATTCACAGCTACAGTTCAGTTTACGGTTACAAATTCAAACTAGTTACCTTGTGCTACAGGGAAAACGATCCATCCTCCTCATGTGAGTGAACTTGTCCTAATATGTCTTCTTTGAAAGCTCATACTGTTGAAACAGTCTGAACAGAGTTGAACTGGCAATATAACCAATATTGAAGAGGAGACAAGCCTTTAGGGCAGAGGCAGGTTGGACACCATGTTTACACTGTTATTTATTTCGGTGGAGCTTGAGCATCATGTTGTATTTTATGCCCTCAAATATCTCCTTAACGTTTTTAGAAAGAAATACCAAGAGCTCTCTTGGACCATAAACCTAAAATGCTAAGAACTACTTCCTTCCTGGGAGACTAGGGGTACGTGTTGTTTTAACTGGCCACTGATGTGAAATATCTCATGATCTGTAGAGTCATGAGGGATTTATGACATAGACGTTTTTGTATATAAGCAATGTTGAGCTCTGCTGCGGCACTACCAAAGGAAGCAAAGCAGGGAAAGGTGTATTTTATTTTTTTTTTTGTACATCTGAGAACAATACATTGAAGTGCACAGAAGAGCTCAGGGTGCAGAATCCTTGTAGCTACAAGGATTATAAAAAAATCAAAACCTACTTTGCTGGAAACACTGTGCATAAATATAGCGGCTCCAGCACATTCCGACACTGTTCAGTCTTGCCCGGCTATTGCTGGAAATAATCATACGATGCAACAGTGTTTGACTTCTTGAAGTCCAAGGTTTTTGTAAATGTAACACAATAGCCACATGTTCTCTTTCATAATAACATGGTTTATGCCTTGCACATCACTTCTGGGCTGACCCATGAAAATTACTAGTTATTACTAAAATATGAATGTCACTTAAAGAGTAAAGATAAAGAAGCCAGTCAGGATGTGAACTCTAGTCTCATACATGTCAGCACAGAGCCACTTGAGGAGCCAGCTCCAGTTTTCCTTCCACATGCCCTCTCCCGCTGTATTTCATGCACATACGGATAAATCCAGGCGGTGCATTTTCCTGGTGCCCATGGGTTTCAGATACTGTACACTCGCTCCCTTTCTGCAACAGCTGCTCCCCAAGCAGCAAGGAGCCACCAGGGCTCCCAGCTGAGCCGGCACCAGAGCCGGTCCCTTAGCTGCCTCTTGCTATCACTGGGGGAGATCGTTTTATCAGATGGGCCACTGCTTATCTGTGCCTTTCTTCTGCTACAGCAATTCACTGTGAGAGAATAGGCATGGGAACAAGTTGCTTTTCTTCTTCTCATCTGTCGTTTTTAATGTCTTCTTGCTTTGTGGAAACTGAGTTTTCCCCGTCTCCTTTGTTTCATAAAACAATACTGTATCAAAGAGGTCCCATGCAATGAGTATTTCAGGAGCAAGCATGGTGGATTTGCTGGGATACTTGCAGCAGCCGGAGGGGCAAGAAGAAGGACTTGACTCAGAGGCTCACATGTTTGTCTGCCTTCACCTGGCCTCAGCTCGCAGTGCCAAGTCACTGGCTCCTCCATAACGCCTGGTCTCTTTGGGAACCTGATTCTCTTTTTAGCTCTGTTCTTCATTCTATTGTACCAAGCATCTGTGATTAAATCTCAGTCTCAGCTGAAATGGTGTAAAACTGAAGTAACTGGGTGAGGGATTTTGAAAAAAATGCATTTTTTTTTAACAGAAGGTGTGGGTTTCCTGAAAGTCTGGGTGGCTGTGTGGCTTCTAACTTGTCTTCACCAAGGTTATTGCTGGTATTTTTGCTGTCACACATATGAGAGATAAACATTGATCTGTTTATAATGTATGCCAAAACAACTCTGTGCACTCATCTTGCTCTGTAAAATTCTGGTATTATTGACAGAAACCTTGTTCTTCCCTTCCTACTCTTTGAATTTGTATTTCTGCTGTGTCAAACTTAGGTTCCTTAGGATGGAGGCATTTTTTTTTCCAGCAGCTCTCAAACAATTCTTTTTTCTTGCTTAATTTTGAATAATTAATTATTGAACACGCTTATTTCTGTAGAAGAGGGTTACGAGCCCTAGCTGTTCTTGACTTATTCATTCCATTATACCTGGACTCCTAACTATAGCTGTGGTTATACCAGCCTCACTTTCTTCAAGAGTAAGCTGCGAGGGCTACCATAGGAAGAGGGAAGACTGATGACAGAGAATCACTGCTCCAACAAATGGAAATGTCTTTTTATTCAAGTGATTTTGTTGCTACTTTTAGATATGGGAATCCTTATCCCAAAAGAAATGATTGCCTGCATGCCCTTCCTGCCTTCCATGCTAACTTCAGGTTCCCATAAAGCGTTATCAAATTGCATCTTAATAAGCTTTTTACCATGCCCTGCCTATCCAGTTGTTTTACCTTCTGTCATTCCTTCCTCTGTATTTTATAATCTGTGTTCCTTTTATCTTTATCCAGATTGTTGTTGTTTGTACAGTGAAATTTCGTGCAGGGCTGCGGGAGCTTTTAACACACAAGCATTCACCGGCACGTGCAGTTTACACTGATCATTTGGTTTTCCCGTTTTCAGTACACCAGCCCTGGATACAAACCCTAGCTGCACCTCTTCCCCTCCAACCCTTGCCCCACAGGGCAGGTTTTTTAGAAGAACACAGTGGCACTGCAGTACCAGCTCCTTTCTGAACACAACACAGGGAACCAGCTCACAAGTCTTGCAAACTGGGATGGGAATAATGAATTGAAACCAGCACTGGGAGCTGTTGCTCAGGTCACGTAGGCAAGCAAGAGGCAGAGCCTACACTGGCCCTGCTACAGCAAACCTCCCGTCCTGCAAGAAATGGGAGGGGAAGGTACCAAGAGCAGCAACTGACGTTTCCATTTGTCCTTTGCTGTGATGTCCACCAGCAGAACTCCCAAATCCATTTACCTCATCTGAAGTCTGTCTGGGGTTTGCTGCAGATACTTAACTAATTAAGACTTCTGAGTCCTAGGAGCTTTTACCCACGTGGATCACTGTAGGGCTGCCAAGAAAGGTTAAAAAAACAACAAACAAAATAACTTCCTGAATGGTAACCAAATAGGAATAGGTGGCCAGATAGACCCACAGCAACCTGGAAGTACAGACCACTGGCAAACAAAAACATAAAACTGGGTCAGCTGGAAGATAAAGGCAGGTGAATGAAGGAAATACTTAATGAATCATTAATAATTCTTTTTTTAGGGCAATGGGACTCAGTGAAACCACAGAAAGCATGCATCCCTGTTCATAGTTCAAGCATTAAAATTCCTTTGACCTTTCAGGGCAGGAGGCATTTTTTCTAGGTGCAGATTCTTCTCTTTCTACTAGCTCTCCACTTCTTTTGTGGAAGTAACGTATTCAATACTTGCCATTTGAGCAACCCTGTCAAAGCTGGGAGAAATATTTTCCTTCTAATTTATCTGGGACTCCTGATTTTAAGCTTTTTGTTGATTATCCTGGACCCTAATGTGTTTGCAAAATGCAGGTTTTACAGGCTTGAAAGAGCAAATGCAAATAATCGTGAGTCCACTTTACCTTCTTATTTTAGAAGCAAAATCCTGTTACTTAGATAGCAACCTTTACAGCTAATGTAATTGTATCTCCATGTCTTTCTATTTGCCATGTCATAATGCATGAATTCTCAGAAGCAGCAACAAAGAGGGAGTGCAGAGTATCATGAGTGTGTTAGCTAGATAGCGAGAAGAAAACTTGTAGTGTAGTAGATGAATATATAGTGGCTGAATTTAAAAATGGCTTTTTTTTGTTGGTGGAATTATTTTAATTAGAAGCATTGAGATGAAAACTTGCAAAGATACAGTTCAAGAGTGTTCATTTTGCAAAACTGCAGATATATAAAGTTGAGGAATGCCTGTGAGTTACTAAATTCAGCTTTGCAGTATCTTTTTAAGGTAAGGTGATATTATTTTAAAGATCTGCATAAGTCACTCCTCCTCCAGTGTGTGGAAACCCTGCAATAGAATTAGGAATACACTTGAGTACCTCATTTAACTTACTTAACTGACCTTCCTTTTTCTTCCTCAGCCTTGTGCCCCCTTTACCACATAACTACTACAGCCGTAAGGCAGGAGGTGTTACAGAAACGCATGCACTGCTGTGCAACTGTGATTAACCGCTGGGGCAGGTCCATGCTGGACACTGAATAAAATCACTGCTTTGTTAATGTGTGTTCTTTATATTAGAATGGCTTTTTTAAGACTGTAGCTTCAAACTCTTGGGATATATTTCAAGTGGGCAGAAAAGGCAGATATTCAAGCAAATAAATACAGAGCAACCTAGTGAAGTGCTGGTAGGAAGAGGGCACTGTCACGGGGGTTGCCAACAGGCATTTGGGTAGAATAACTTAAAATATTTTTTTCATTACCGCCTCCTCCCTCTCTGTCAGGACTGTTTTCATTGCGCATGTCTCCATTTATCTTGCTGTATAACTCTAGACAAGCAAACAACAAAAAAAAAGAAAAGAAAAGAACAAATCCTGAAAAAAAACCCTAAAAAATATTATAACATTGGAGCATACTTACTTGTATTGGAGTGAAAAGCAATTGCTTGCAGGCATTAAAATCTGCAGTGCCTTCTACCACTGATTTCCCAGAGACTTTACAAATTCCTGGCAACATACCTACAGGAGGTCGCAGTTTGGAATGGGCCGTTTTGATTAAGTTACAGAATTCCCCCAGGACTTTCAGATATGTCTAGTCCAGGGGGAAAAAAAACAAAAAAAAACCCCAAAAAAAACCAAAAAAACCCCAAGAAGATATGTTAAGCTACAGCACAAAACAGTTTTTGGTAATTTGGCTACTATTTTGATTCAGACCAATATTTGGATGATTGCATTGCTTTTAGCTGTTATCCCTATCAAGGAATAGATATAAATTGGTCGGTTATAATTTCCATGTATAAGACACAGGATTTATGGAAGACTGGTTAAGCTTTTGTTACAGTCCAGACTTTTGCTTCTGAATAACCCTTGTGCCACCTAGTGGGGATTAAAATCCACCTTTAGACAGATGGGAAGGGACTTAAAATACACCAGTGAGTAATGAAACAGTATTTGCGCAAATATTTCCAGTGACACGTTGAAACAAACAATTTTCCCTTTTTAAAATAATATTTACCAAGGTGTTCCATTGAGGTAAAAAATATTCCATTTCAATTATATCATAGCATTTTGTTTATAACTATTAAAGGAATGTAATCTATAAAAAGGGCACACACAGACCTCTTTACTTCCCTGGCAATAGCTTCATTCCTTAATAAATTACTAGCACATATGCTTTGATTAAATTGTCAGTATGAAAGGATATCCCCAAATCCCAGACGTTAGGAATTTCTATTCAGTAAAACAATTGAATAAATATATACAATGAAAATATTATTTTCTGACCAACTGTGCCAATCTTCATTTGACACCAAACAAAAATGCTTTAAAAGCATTATTATGATTGCATGATTTAAAGCATTATGTAGAAAAAAAATAGTAATGTGATTAAAAATGTAGTATTCTGACACAAAGTTTCTCTCATAAAATTTTCTTTTCAGTATAAATAGTTCCAGTGTCCAAATATATATATAGATTTAATTAGCTAATAGCTATTTCTGATCAGTTTTTCTCTTCTAGCTGAAACCTCTCAGCAGGTTGGTGTGTTGTTTTGTGGTTTTTTTCTTTCAGCTTTTTAAGTAAACCATCTGTCCAGTGTGGGAGTGTTGGTTTTGCCACAGTAGATAGCAATAATATTTCAGTCACCAGAGCCAATAACAATAAATTTCCCTTAATAAGTGTTTCCTAACAGTGTTCAAGTCACTTTATTGCATCTTATGTAAAATTGCCAAACTATCCATCACCAACAGCTATAGTAAGTGGTCTGCATTTATAGCACCTGCATGCAAAGCCTTAGTTACGGTAGAAAACGCAGTGGTCAGCGATAGTATAATTTAGAACCTTTTAGGATTCACCTAGACTCAAGAGAACTTTCAACTCATGATATTTAATACATTTAAATTATGTAAATTAGAGAACTTTCATATAATGGGACCTGACTGCAGATGAACATGACATCTGGACCAGAGGCTTTGATAGCTCTTTCCCAGACCTTGATGAAATGACAAATATTTTTTATTATTTTCCCTAAATAAATAACAAAGCAGAGTTCATCTGCTTTCAGCAGTTTGTCAAAATATGTCTGAGATTCGGCTTGAAGTTGACGGAAAATGAAATGACCTTCCAAAAGAAAAAAACCCCTATTTTTGAAAAGGTAGAAAATCAAAACTGTGGTTTGAGGTTTTATTTATGTTTTTTAGTTTGGGCTGTTTGTTTTCCCTCCATGGAAAGGATTTCCAGAAAGAGGATATTTTCCATTTTCAGGTTTCAAGGCTTGACAACATTTTGTCATTTCCTTTTCTTCTTGCAGACAAATGAAATCGAGAAGAGTGTTCCAGGTGAACCTCTTTAAAGCTCAGTGTCCGGGCTCTCTGTCTTCTTTGATACTTGAGAAATGTTTGTACTGTTTTCCATTTTACCCTGGTGGTATATTGTGTCAGTGAGCAAACAGTAAAAGCAAAAATGTGTCAATTTCATAGCATAAACAATTAATTACTTTCTCTTAAAGCAGTTTAGTTAAAGATAGTGAAGAGGTCTTCTGATGAGGGCTGTTGTTCCCTGTAAAGGTTCTTAAAGGCAAATATCCACATTAAATATGGATTTTAAATGCATGCAAGGATTACTGAAAGTAAGGCTGGATTACAAAGATAGTTAAAATTTTCTTGGTTTATCTAGCATTGGTTACAAGCTCTTCTTGATATTAATTTTCTCAAACATGATTAATTTTTTAGTGAAGGATGCCATTTTAGTAAAAGAGGATAAATTCATTTAGAGGGCTTGAAATCTTTTTCTCTCTATCTAGGCACATATTTTTCCATGTCTACTCAAGGTGTTCTGGCATTTATCAATATCTAGGAAGACAACATAGTTAAGTGTAAGAATTCCCATTATTTCACATGATCAACATTTTAATGTGATTTTGAAATGCCTCATTGGGAGGATTATCTGTGGAGTCAATGGACAGTATTTCATACAGAGATAGCAGAGTGCACGGTGAAATTTTAGATCGTGACTTCAATGCAACATTGTAATATATAACAAAATATGAAGTAGTATTATGTTGAAAAGTGTATATATAATAAAAAATTGAAATGATGTCTTTAAGATGGGTAGGTTTTAATCAAAGGATAAATTATGCACCCCTCATGCATAAACAAGATTATTCAATGGCTGGTGTTGTTCTTCCATCTCAGTCTAATATCATGTTTAAATTCAATGTAGCAACCAACCCTTCAGCCCAGCCTCCCACAGCAGAGCCAGTGGGTTGCTCAACGTGGGTGAAACTCTCCAGAACTGTTTGGAATTCCCACTACATTTCAGAGCACATGTCCATTTCCTCCAGTGTCAGTTGGACAAATGTGATGTAATTCTAATAAAGCTCTCTGAAAGAGAAACCGCCTGGAATTTAAATAATCTCTTCATAAGAACACACCTCGTAGATTTAACTGTTCTAGGTGATAGTATTTACTGTAATCAGCAGGACCTGATTTGCTCTGCTTTTCAAGCATTCAAAAATTGTAGAAGCATCCAAGCTCAGGCTTTTGAAGGTTTCACTTTGTTCTGTGTGAGATGTTCAGACAATAACCGCCCAGCACACGTGCCCGAGCGAAAAAAGTGCTGTTCCTTCAGCAACTCTGCTGTTCCTACACGTGATAAACCTTCGCTGCCCTTAGGCCATATCACTACTGAGATTAGTAGCTCATTTTGGAAACTTCTCCCTGGAATCATTTTAGAGGATTTCAAGACAGGATTATTTTGAAACTGAAAGCCATGGAGTGAATGAGTATCGGGTCACTGAAGCTAAAGAAGTAAATCATAAATAGCACAAAAGAACTTTACTTGGTAAATGTGGATATCTGTTAAAGTCACTGTCCTTTTAACTGTGCAGCCTAGGATGTATGTCATATACGGCATGTTTGGAAAAATTATGCAAGAGAGTTTTACCGTTCATGTAACAAATTCAGTCTTAAATGGGAGTCTTACGTGCAAGGGATCAGCATTACGCATCTGGATTTTTGAACAGATGCAGCGTGTCTGAGATTTTTTTGCTTTTCTGGTCCCAGTGGTAACAGTATTTATTCTTTCTTTTGTAGCTGTGTAAATAAGCAGATCTTTCCACTGAAATCACCGGCCATTAGAGCACGTTAGTATTCAAAGCTACATTTCTGTCATAATGTAAAAACCCTCAGTGAAGGGTTAATACCACATAAGTAAGGTGTTTGGAAGAGCAAATGTTGTAAAAGCAAATTCAGTGTAAGCAAGCCAGGTCTGCCATGGGTGCTGCAGGTACAGCTGGGCACTGTCTCAGTCCAGGTAAAGGAGATGGTAGATATTTGGCAAAAGCTACCTGGCAAATTAAGGCATAAAAGAGGCTCGTTGCATGGCCCAGCTTTAGATACCGAACTTGCTGGCTGTGTCAGGTGGGCAGTCACAGGTGCTCCCAGTGTGCCATCCTTATGCCTCCCAGTAGGAACACCTGAGTTACCATCCCCCTGCCTCTCCTCCCGGAGGGATGCTCCCTTCTGCTGACTGCAGGGCAGCAAGGGAGACAGGGCACAGAGCTTGGTGCTGTTCATTAGGTGCTCTAGACCCCCTCCAAAGTAACAAAAACAGCACGTAAGATTAAAGAAACAAGTTCCTAGTTTGCCCATGCTAGACTTCACACGCTAACAGCAGCGACACAGTAAGAAAATATTAAGCAAATCTAATTCATTAACTACAAAAGCGATTTTAAAGCACAGACATTAGATCTTAAGTAATTTTAGTAAGCATAAGCAAAACATCTTTATGCATGGAAAATGGAAGAGCTTGGGTTGAAGTGTTAGTGGGGTATGTTTGACTGAGCTTTATCTATATCGAGTTGGTATCTAATTAGTGAAAGATACAGTCTTTCCTTATAACAGTGTCTGGAATAATGTGACAAAAGTATGTGTATATATTTGCGCAGATATATTTGTGTGTGTGTGTATATACACATATATCTATATATACATATACTTTCATCTGCAACTATATATATGCATACTTTTTCACATTATGTGATAAATATATATTTTATGTATATATTCTTATGTGTATATGTACATACATATAAAAGTATAAAAGTGTATCAGTTACTTGTGTGTATCTAATGTGAATGTGTAAGACAATGGCCAGGAATTTCATAATGGGATTGATTTCTGTGCCTCAGGACTCTCATTCTGCAAAGATGCAAAACTGCATTCAGTGTAATATATTTAATCTTCAGTATAAGTAAGTCATGATAAATCTGAGCTGCTGTTCACCGATAATAACACTGTGCTTGCTGTTATCACATACACATTAATAAGGAATCCTGTATCTTGTGCTACACTAGCTGCAACTGATGTGATCTGCTATATAATAAATGTAAAACCATGAAGGCTAGCGTGTATACTTGCATCTTCTTTTCTTTGTTTGAAGTTTTTAGAATTCTTTATTGTATTTAAAAAAAACCAAACACAAAAACTGTTATTTGAAAATTCATTATATGTAATCTTGGGAATAATTTCAGCAGAACTTTAAAATTCATATATATTTTTATTTTACCAAATACTACTTTTGGAACAAAGCACATGTGCTAGTTTAGGTAAAGGCTTGGATTCTTTATGTTAGAAAACATTTTAATAATTCACTGCATGGAGTTCTCTGATGTTCAGGCTAATGTGTATGCAATAGCAGTGCAGAGGAAAATGGAAAAATTGGAAGTATAAGGTAAGCCATTTTCTTGTCTGTGCAAATGGATGGGGTGCGAAATTCTTCAGTTGTAAAGAGTTACTGCATTTGAGCCCACCTGTAGCCAAGCCTGTAGTGTGCCATCTGACTTCCTGGAAAACACGTCTGGGAAGTCTTTAAAGACAGCAAGAAAATGGATTTTTCTGCAAAAATGGAGGTTGAGGGTTTGTGAATAGGAAGGTTTAAGGAAAGGAAAAGAACTGATAAACAGAAATGTGAGGTATTCACAAAACTGCTGAAATGTATATGCAGAGAGAAAGGAAATGCTTTTCCTACTTTCTATTTATCATTACTTTCTATTTAGAGCAATATGCAATGAATTAGACTATTGCAAAAATTCAGGCTTTCAAATCTGTGGTTTATCCATGTATTGAAATTAGTGACCATTCTGCAGCTTCTTTCTCCTTCCTTTCCAATGGGTCTCAGTGGGATGCCTAATATCTCGGACCCTCCAGTGAGGCAGGGGGCAGAGGTACATCAGGCGGGGTGTATGTGGAAGTTTGTACAGCCATTCCCTCGTCTGTACCTTTCATAAGCTCTTGCTATAAAGCAGAAACAAGAACCAAAATACCCGCAAACCACAGTTTAGTAGCATAGCAGTAATCTTAGGTAAGTAATTATATATTCTTGGGCTAAAAAAATTCTCCTTTGTTACTTCCTGGCTTGAAATTGTAATGTAGTGTATCATACCAGTGATTTGTAAACTCTTATCCTGGTATATAAACCTATAATCATCTCACAGTTTGGCTTGTTTGCCTCGCTCAGGCTGTGCTGCACTGTTTGCTTTACTGAGACGTTTGTGGCTGCTCTCCCACTCGCCCGCGTGTCATTCTGCCGCTGCGCGTGGTGGGCTGGGCAGGTGCTGGCCGGCTGCACTGCAGGTCACGCTGTCCTCGTCTTGAACTCAGGACACTTTCCCTGTAGCACTCATTAGAGAGAGAGCAGAAAATGCACAGAGTCACAGAAACATTTTGGTTGGAAAAGACCTCGAAGATCGTCAAGTCCAACCGTTAACCCAGGGCTGCCAGTCCACCACTGAACCATGCCTCTAAGCACCGCATCTACGCATTTTTTGGCATGGCAGTTTTGGAGATGATGGATAACTTTGTTTGCTTTGGCTTCCTAAATGAAAGAAAATCTAGTTGCGCTGCTCTGGTGTGTTAGGATGGTGGCAGTGTTTGTTTTTTTTTTTTTTTTTTACATGGAGATGAACGTATGGAGGACACTTTTTACAGGGGCTTGTAGAAGAGCCAGAATAACAAAGACTGGTCTCTTCATCCTGCTAGCACTTCTGTTTTATCAGATTCTCCAGCCAATGCAGGTTCAGGGGTCCCTTTAATGCCTGAATTGTTTCAAAAGCGGAGTTCCAGCTTTGCAGGATGGTGCTGGGCAGCAGGGAGCTGTTGGTGGGTTGCTCTCAGTCTCTCCTCTTCCTCAGTTACCGGACTACTAAGGACTGTGCAGGTTTTCCTTGAAACATTGGCTTTCAGAGGAGTTCCTTTGAAGTCCAGGAATGGGAGAACTGACCTGAGAAATAAAAGTTTAGTTCCAGCACTTGCTCGGCATCTGAAAGATTGCGGCTGAAGTACTGCTTGCCCAGGCTCCCTCATGATAAGTCTTTTGAAGCACAGCTTTTCTGAAAGGATTTATTGGTTAATTTACATTGAAACTCCATTTCAAAGTCTGCAATTAAACAGAATTCACAATTGTTTTATGGACATAGCGATAGATGTGCAGCATTTACATATTAATTTTGCAAGAATATTTCTGTCTTTTATGCGGTAGGTTTTTTTGGACTTGCAAGGCTAACAGGTTAGTTTATGGTTGTGTTATGCAATGAAAATGAGATGTACTACCAGATTGTCAACTATTTATATTCCTTAGTAATACTGTTATTTGTACCATCACTTCAAAGTGATACTTTTTTTTTTTTTTTATTCTGTGTCCTGTAGTGAAAATTTCATTGCCTTCATCAGTATCTTCTGCCTGGTACTTTCTTGTGTATTAGAAGATACCAGCTTGCCTTTTTTTATGAAAAAGCAGCATTTTGATATCATCGCCATTTAAACTTACCTGGCAGACTTCTCATTCCATGCTTGACTATGGTGGCTGTTACCTTGTAGGGGTTTTACAAGTTTTACATGTCAGTGGAGGAGTTGCTTCCTGAATTTCATCCTCTGTTCTCTGTCCCTAACATCAGTGAAGGAAGGCCTGCACCCTATAACATTAATCATTTACAGCATATATTTAACAAATATAATTATTTCAGATTTCTTTCATACTCTTCTGGTTTTGACCTCCTTCTGTGTGACAGCTCTGGAGAAGATGCCAGTAAGACAGTAAAACATTGCAAGACAATGGTTTCCAGCAATCCTGTTTGGGTCAAAGATTTTTTCCCGGGTGTGAGTAACCACCCTGGCCCATGAAGAGCTGGCAAGAGCGTTGTCCACATTTGCTTGTGTGGTTGCTCACAAGCCACCTGTGTGTTTGTTTCACCCATGCATTGGAAGGGGCAAGCCAAAATTGAATACTGCTGTACTATCTTTGTCAAAGGAGAACATTATTGTTTCCAGGGGCCTTCATTTATAGTATTTGAGTATGTGGGATCTCCATTTTTGTAGGCGTTTTTATAGTCATCTTTGGTCAAGTCAAGGGAGTGAGCTGTAGGAGTGTGCTGGAGGGGGTGTGAATAAAAAACCAAGTGACTGTGCTGGCTGCCAGCATCCAGACCTCTGCTGCCTTGTTGCAAACGGCTTTCTGCAGACTTTCATTTTGTATGGTGTGGGCGGGATGAGCCTCCCTCTCTCACGCAGTGCAGGTTTGACCTCTTCAGCTTCTTTGAAACAGTAAGGTAGGGAACAGTGAAGGCATGTTGCTGTATGCTGGGTAACCTGAGCTACACCGGCACCATAGTCAAAAGTAGTATATCTTGAGGAAGAAAAAAAATAAAAATGCTGTGTCCCACAGCTTCTCTAATAGATGGCAAGGACTGAAATTCTGTCAGAAAAGTTCATTTAGGTTTTCTTGGGAAAGGAACAATTAAAATGGTAATAAATATGAAGCATCTTAGAGGAGCAGCTTGACAAATTTTCAGAATGTCTTTTTTGCCCAAAATTTTATGCAAAACTGCACATTTCTGTCATATGAACTTTGCAAAGAAAGGAAAACTTGGAGTGTCAAAAGTTTTTTTTTCATAAAAGGTAGTTTTAATTTCAACCTACTTGAATTTTAAGAAAATAAAAATTTCATTTTTAAGAAAATCAAACTTATCAGTGTTGGTTTGCAGTTTACTTACCATTTGTCTTTTTATAAATGGTTTGAGTTGCTCCAAATTTTCCATCTTTCTATAAGGAAAAGAGTTAAATTTAACTGTGTGATTTCCCAGAGCTATATTTACTGTTGTCATTATTATGTTATTATTATGTTCATATCCTGTGTGATATGATGATGAATGCAATAAAATTGAATTAGATTACAATAAGGCAGCATCATTGTAACCCTGTCTTCCTATTAATAAATAGAAAAAATAATATCTCATTTATGCTAGATATCAAAATATGGGAGGGGGTTGTGTTAGTTTCTGTGCGCGAGCTAAGGGAAGAGATTGTTGGTCTGTTTACTGCACACGCCAAAGGCACTGCTCCATTTAAAATCACATAGTGTCTTATGGCTTACTAACAAAGCCAAGTACAGTTCAAGGGAAAACAGAATCTAGAATTTAATTAAGGAGTCAAACCCAAACCCTCCTCTTTTGAATAAATATTTTGTGTAACACCAGTGCATTTTGATCCTTGTTATTATTTCATGCCATAACAGATTGACTCCTGAAGGATTCACAGTTACAAAACAAATGTACGTTTCTTTGACAGCATCAAAATTTACAGTCAGTGATGGACTTTTTAATTAGAATTCTTGCATCCTGATGATATAATAGGTTTATTACAATGAATCTACTCAGTTGACCACCAATATTAATAAAATAAGGGAAATGCAAAATTCTCTAAGCATGTCTTCATTTTACATAAGTACTTGGGGAAAAGTATGAAGGCTTAATCATGAATCTTTTTCACACTTCTTTCCTCTTTTCCTGAAGTGTTTAATGATTGCTTTGACATACATCAGCCAAACATTTTTTCCTGACTCTAGAGACTGTGTTTTCAAAGGAAATTTTAACGTGTTGCCTCAAAGACATTTTGAAGTAATTAGATGCACAGAATCTTTAGTCCAAGTATAAAAATGTGCATGAAAAATGAATAGTGGCATGTGCAAAAAAGTGCTAATGAGAACTTTTAGTACCTTTATCAGGTAGCCAAAATGTAGATTAAAATGTGAAGATCTTTGCAGCCTCACAGGTTATAGTAGCTTGACCCATGAAACGATGCTTTTGTTTGAGAAAAAAAAAAAAAAAAACCCACAACCCGATGCTATAGTATGAGAGAAGAGAGAATATTTTTTGTCACTGACTGTAGCTAGAAGCAGCAGAGGCTGGGGCTTTGTTCTGCTAGTGCCAGGGTGGCACTGGGGACCAGCATCAAATCGAACTTGGAGGATGCGTGGCTGTATGTGTCTGGCATTTAGCTTTTGAATGCTCCAGGATAGTGGCCTGTTGAGATTTAAAGTTCAGGGCAGATCCATCAGGGAGTGTTTTAATTAAGAATTAGAGTTACTGGGTATTTAATATACTGCAGGTTCAAATTCTTCTGGGCTTTTGGCTCTTCTCTGACTGCATGTTTTTAAGGAAACACTATGTGATGACTACAAAGAGCTCAGATTAATCACAGCTGTAAGCTGAGTCCTACCACGTACGTATTTGACTTGGAATGTGTCACAAACAACTTGGCTTTTAAAGACCACTTTCAAAGTGCTAAAGGGATTTTGTGTGTGCGTATGAGGGTGATTATATATGTACCATCTTCACCCGTTCACTTGATTTTTGTTTGTTTTTTGCCTGCTGCAGACTATGTCAGAGAGCCACAATGATCATGCAAAACAACAGTTCAGCCTCGCCCCTGTTTTCAAATGTGAGCTCCTTCTGGAAGAGAGATTCGCATGGACCGAGACTCCTTGATGAAGCAGCGTCCCTCATTGGCAGCTATGATTTCCCTCAGACCACAGAGAGTTTTCCCTTCTCCACTGTGGACTCAACAAACATGTCCCTAAATGCCACAAGCAAAGACCCTCTGGGCGGACACGCTGTCTGGCAAGTAGTTTTGATTGCTTTCCTCACTGGGATCCTTGCACTGGTGACCATCATAGGAAACATCCTAGTGATTGTTGCATTTAAGGTCAACAAACAACTGAAAACAGTCAACAACTACTTCTTATTGAGTCTTGCTTGTGCAGATTTGATCATTGGTGTTATTTCCATGAATCTTTTCACCACATACATCATCATGGACCACTGGGCTTTAGGAAATTTGGCCTGTGATCTTTGGCTCTCCATTGACTACGTCGCCAGTAATGCCTCTGTCATGAATCTCCTTGTCATAAGTTTTGACAGGTATTTTTCCATCACTAGGCCACTAACGTACAGAGCCAAACGAACAACCAAAAGGGCTGGGGTGATGATTGGTTTAGCGTGGATCATCTCTTTTGTTCTTTGGGCCCCTGCCATCTTGTTCTGGCAGTATTTCGTTGGGGAGAGGACTGTGCCTCCTGGTGAATGTTTCATCCAGTTTCTAAGTGAACCTGTCATCACTTTTGGCACTGCCATAGCTGCCTTTTACTTGCCAGTCACCATTATGAGTATTTTGTATTGGAGGATCTACAAGGAGACCGAGAAACGCACCAAAGAGTTAGCAGGGCTACAGGCTTCGGGCAGTGAAGCAGAGGCAGCTCGCTTCGTACACCAGACAGGCAGCTCCCGGAGCTGCAGCAGCTACGAGCTGCAACGGCAGAGTATGAAACGCTCCACCCGAAGGAAATACAGACGCTGTCACTTCTGGCTCACAATGAAGAGCTGGGAACCCAACACAGACCAAGGGGACCAAGAGCACAGCAGCAGCGACAGCTGGAACAACAATGATGCTGCTGCCTCCCTTGAAAATTCCGCCTCCTCTGATGAAGAAGACATTGCTGCAGAGACCAGAGCCATCTATTCAATTGTGCTGAAGCTCCCTGGTCACAGCGCTATCCTCAATTCGACTAAACTACCCTCCTCGGAAGATCTGCATGAGTCAGGGGATGAACTGCAGAAATCCGACACAGAATCGAAGGAAAAGAAACCTAAAAAATTACATCCTCCCAAAAGTGTTCAGGATGATGGAAATTTCCAAAAGAGCTTTCCTAAGCTTCCAGTTCAGCCAGGGTCAGCAGAGACAACCACAGCTTCTGATGGCATCTCATCAGTGACCAAGACATCTGCAGCCCTGCCCTTGTCCTTCAAGGAAGCAACCCTCGCAAAAAAGTTTGCCTTGAAGACCAGAAGTCAGATCACAAAGCGAAAACGAATGTCACTTATCAAAGAAAAGAAAGCGGCACAGACACTCAGTGCCATTTTGTTTGCCTTCATCATTACCTGGACCCCATATAACATCATGGTTCTGGTGAACACCTTTTGCAAATGTATCCCCAAGACTTTCTGGAACCTGGGGTACTGGCTTTGCTACATCAATAGCACGGTGAACCCCATGTGCTATGCACTGTGTAACAAAACATTCAGAAACACTTTCAAGATGCTACTGCTGTGCCAGTGTGACAAACGAAAACGACGTAAACAGCAGTATCAGCAAAGGCAGTCCGTCATTTTTCATAAGCGGATCCCTAGGGAGGCTTCATAGAATAGTATTTTTTAACCAATTAAAAAAAAAAAAAAAACAACAAGGCGGGGATGGGATGGGGTGGGATGAGACAGGGTGTGATGGGATGGGATGGGACAGGGTAGGATGGCACAGGATGGCACAGGACGGGACGGGATGGGATGGGATGGGATGGGATGAGATGGGATGGGATGGGATGGGGTGGGGTGGGGTGGGATGGGACAAGATGGGACGGGATGGGGTGGGGTGGGGTGGGGTGGGGTGGGGTGGAGTGGGAGGGTGGTTCCAGGGTGCTGATTCAAATATTTAAACATCAAGACATGAAAAGCAGCTGCCAGGCTTATGTATCCTTTTAATAAATCCAGTTTATTATAAAACTCAAGTCTTGCATTCAGCAAAAACTAACAAACTTCAATGTTTTTACTAAGGAATGAAAGACTTAATAAAGTTTTCCTACAAATTTGCAAGAAGCTGTATAGCAATTATAAACCCATTACTGATCTGCCCAGCTCTTTGATTATAATCAGCTCTGGGATCTCAGGTAAGCACATCTAGCTAGCCCAATTCTTCTGTTTCCGAGGAGTCCAACAGCTTTCAATTTGTCACATACAGATGTAGCAAGCTAGCAAAACAGGATTATGAAATTATTTGAGACACTGTATAAGTTGCAAAATTGCTTCTTGTTGTCCAGGTAGAGCTTCCTGTCTACTCTTCTGGTGTGTTGTTACTTGTACCCCTGATTCCTGATTGCTGAGTGTCTACGTGTGCAGCTCATGTTATGCTTATGTGTGTGTGTGAGTGTGTATGTATGCATAACATACATTCACGCTTCTAAAATACACACATACCAGGAAAGAGGTGATCTATTGTTACAGGGCCCCCCATCACGATTACATGTGAGTGGAAAAAAAAAAAACATAATCAGAAAATCGTATTATAAATGTATGTCTTTTTTATTTGCCACCTGAAGTTCAAATTCATCTTTGATACCAAAACATAATGTCCACATTTCAAACGGAGAGAACCAAAGCATAGCCTGGGAACCTAACAGTCTTCAGAGTTTCATAATGGGGCACACACCCAGTAAAACCTTAATCTTGAGCACAGTAACTCTCCCCAAAGGGATCACGCCTCTTTAAAAGATGCGAAGGTGAAAGGAAGGCTACCTTCAGGGTAGAGTATGAAGCTAACCTGGTAGGGTGCAGGATGACGAGAGCCCACGTCTGGGCTGTCAGGGCTGATGCTCAAAGGGAGTTGCTCAGGCACTAGGTGGGCAGAAGCATTAGCAGAAATCCTGTTTCACACTCGGGAGGCTACGCTGCTGTCGGCGCACGCACAGCTGCTGCAACACCTTGGTCTGAGTTGCACCATGTGGATGCAGCACCCTTCTCAGAGCCAGCTCAGATCCGATGCGTAGCATTGGGCACAGGTTCCAATGAGAGTTTTTGTTGTAATTTTCTGTCTAAACTCAGCGAAGCTCCCCCCACCCCCCCACCCCCCCGCTTGCACTGTCTGCCCAAGTGATCTTCAGATGCAAAAGATACTTGTGTAAAAGAAATGCTTGATTTTTGCACATGAAGGATGCTCACTAAAAAGCGTTTCTTTTCCAGAACCTGTTTTAAAAATCATCAGGAGAAGTGCACCTAAATCTATTGAATGCCAGGTTATTTGGTGTTGCGAAAAACTTGATATTGCCAATTTATAACCTGGCAGGTTTTGATAAAGAAAAATTTAAAAGGGCTTTAATATTTATAGCTTAGACATGACCAGTATTTCCTGGTATTTGTGACATGGTCTACACCAAACGTGATTTATAAAAGTCAGAGATCCCCTGGGGAAAGGATTGTACTTTAGACTATTGTTCTAGATCTGATTTAGTTACATGTTGAAAGATAATTTTGTATTCTCCTTTGAACTGACCAAAACTTTTTTTATTGCTTAGACTCTTATTTTGCTGAAAATAAAACAAATACCTTCTTTTACAAAGGGGCATCAGTGTTGTGAACACAGAACTGATGTTAAAGCTGCTTTTGTATTCAGTGTGAGATGGTGTTTACAGATGATTTTGACAACAGTGGAAATATATTAAATGGTGTCTGTGTATCTGAACTATTTAATTTTGTGTTATGTTCATATGAAGAAATATTTATACATACTTCACCAAATGTTTTATTTAATGTTGATAAATATTGCTCTTCAGTCTTCAGCGGTAGTGTCCTTCTAAAGTGATTCATAAAGGTCTGCTTGAGAAATGAATAGAGTATACCTAGCCTTCTTGTCACTAAAACAAATATTCTTTCTTTCGTATGAGTTGTTCAAAATGTATACCTAAAGGTAATCTTGTAAATTATATTGCAAGTTTACTGCAAATACGAGTTCAGTATAAAACACAAAAAAGTTAAAGCTTCATCTATAAGTCGCAAGTGCATTTGGAGCTAAAGATAACCAGAATCGGTTTACCAGTTTGGTAACAACATACAACCAAAGTCTTATAAAGCACCCAGGTTGCAAAGAAAATTAATGACCTTTATTTATAGAAAGAAGCATATATTAGAAATACATTCATTACTCAAGTTGACCTAGCATTTTAACATTTAAATATATATCTATATCTATATATATTGCCATATTATTATCTTCTGATATCTAGATTAGTGCTGTGCCCCTAATACACAAAATGTGAGAGCATGTAAGGAAGCCAGAGTCATCAGGGGGATTTATGATATATTAGTATTGATTTTAGAATGGGAAACTATTATTTTTAATGAAGTTAAGCTTCCTTGAAAGCGGCTGTCACCACTGTTTACATAATAGGAAGAGTTAAACCGTTGGATTGTTTAAACAGACAAATAAACAACCTGTCTTTTGATGCGTGAACAGGCTTTACAATATTATTTACAGGCATCATGAAATGTGTACGTATACACATATTGTAGCATAGATCAATTTAGTTATTTATTTAATGGAATATGCACTGTAAAATATTAAGAACTTGACTGTGTTACAAGTACAGTGGGGATCAAATTGATTTGTATTTTACATGTCTATGTGTTTGCTTTAAACCCATGCACACACAGAAATGTTAGGTATATGCATAAGTGGATATATTATTTATGAACACAGGCGCACACGATAGGTTGCTGAAGAACAATGCCAGACCAAAAGGTACAATCTGACACAGCACTACTTTTAAGAAGTACAAATGATGTAATATTTCATCTGTTTTGGGAAAGATTAAGTCAGAAACATGATAGAAAACAGCATCCTGAGGGCAGACAAACTGCTCAGCCCCATTAGCACGCCTCACATGGGAAGCTGGCTTTTCAGAGACCAGGCATCATCCCCGTTAATTGCAATAATACAAGATTAGACTCCATAGAAAGAGGATCAAAAAATCAGAAGCAATAGCCAGACGGGAGCCATTGGGTGGTCTGGAGAAAGCTTTGTAGAAGGCCCCAGTCACTGTCAGCCTCTGAATGGCTCTAAGACAACAAAATACATTATAACATATATGCCTGGCTTTCTGGATGTAAAGTTGTAATAGAATTTTATTGGTTCTGCACCAATGTAGGCTGTGAGGAATGTCTGATCCAACGATCCAGGGCCAGTTGTCACGGCGCATGAAGTACTTTATCCTACCCCAGCATAACCCACTTCCTACAAACGCAAACTGCAGGTCCGTGTGCTGCTGTTCTACAGCCAAACAGATGTGGGAAAGGCCTGAGCAGTTCCCAGGATCTAAACCTGTGGATCGATATATCCTGAACAATGAATGACCTAAGGGAATCTGGCAGTTTTGTGAGGATATCCAGACATGTCCTGAGACAGCGGGTGACCTTTCTCAGTTATGTACAACTTCACTTTCTGATTTTGTTGTCTTGATTGTTGTATTTCCTTACTTCTTCTGCAAGAATATTCTAAAAAGTCTTGGCTCATTAGCAAACTTCTTTATATAAGAAGTGAATACAAGTCCCAAAGTGTGCTCGGTTTGCCTCTACAGAATGCAAACATCAAATTAATCTTTTTTTCCCTGATCAGCAGCATCAGTGATTTTGAATACGCAGTTATCATCATGCTGCTATATATGCAGTGGGGATGGTCACGGAGTGTCATGCTAAGCTATTTATAAACTGCATTTCACTTGTCCCTGTGACAATCTGACTATGTACGCATCCTTACTCAAATTTATATTTGAGATTCCAAACCCTCATTCTCCTCCAAACGGCTCCCAGATTCTTTTCATAAAATGTACTTTACCAGCCTGTCTTGGTATCAGGCTTTATCTTTCCTTTCAAAATGTTCCATTGCAAAGTTAATCTGCTCTTAGACTGTCAGAAGGCGCATTACTACCTCCAGCAGTTGTATTGCTGAGGCCTGATACTTTCTTTTCTAAAGGCTTATCAAAAGGAACTGAAGCAGGATCCACGTATTCCAGGTCCTTACAGGCAGAAGCAGTCGCTCCCACAAGCTGGCTGTTCACCAAGCCTGACCCTTGGGGCATTTGGGCATGACCTGCCCTGAAGGACATTCTGCCAAGCCTCCACTAGCTTGACCTTCATCCAGTTCATGAATCATCACCTATTTTAATGCATCTGAAAAATTCTAAAAACATACATATTCATTGTGGTAACTCTGAATATTCTTTGACCCATGTAAACCATCGCTTTTCACAACTTGCTTCCAACTTCTGTCATTTTCTATTTTTTATATTCCTTTTATGTATTTGCCCATGCAAATACCACTGCACTTGCTTCTGGGAGCAGGTCAAAGTGATACATATTTGTAGATTGCTTCACGATGTCCCAAAGGGTACGTACAGACGTCTGGTAGAGCTGAGGCATTCATAATAACGCTGTCTTTTCTGTCTCACATACTGGACTCTCGTGATACCCAAGCACTTCTATTTGGAAGATTAGCTAAAGCATGTATGACATTCAGGTTTTCATAGTATTAAAAACCGTACTTAATTAGGATTTTCTTCCTTGTATCGGGCATAGATCATTTGTAGGTTCTGCACTTTCCTCCTTCTACTTTTAGGAGCGGCCAGACAGATATTAGGGAAAATACTAATTTGTAATGTCTGATCTTTGAGTATTCTTGTGCTTCAGCTTTTAAAGTAAGCAGGCAGAGGGTAGCTAATCCAACCATGCTATTTGTTGGAAAGATGTTCAGTATGAATAGGGATGTTTGGAACTATACGCTATGTTTAGTCTGTTTCATACATTGTGGCATCACAGTTGGCTGAGATTGGCCATCACAGTATTTGATGTCACTGATGGGTCTTCACCGTCTCGTTGGCAAACTCATGAAGTGTGGCAATTGGCATTCAGGACTTTGACTACATTTCACCACCCACATTGCATGTTCAAAATATAACATAGATTGTAAATTCTTTTCTCAAGCAAGATTATGGTAGTTCTTTTCAAAAACCTTCCTAGATGCGCTTGAGGATTTTTAGCTTAATTTTAAATATTCAAATGGCTCAGGGGAGTTTCAGTTAGCCCTGACAGAGATTGTTTGATGGAAGGAGTACAGGTAACACAGGAAAACATTAAGACAAGTGCTACTTACTACATGGCGTATTCCAACATGTAGAGGTATGCATATTGTACCTATACATCTCTATGCACTACGTATATCTCAGAAGGATAACATATGTATAATGTAGTACTGTGCATGTACATAAAGAGAGATGCACGCACATCTAGAGCAATGTATACAGATGTATATACAAATATATGCTGAAACTGTCAGCCATGGTAAACATTGCCTTTGATGCCTCATCAGTTGTAACTAGACAGTGAAACTGCGTTTGTCTGTTCTGCTTAGCTGCAAGAAAAGTTTCCACATCTTTCCTTAGTGCGTACTTTTCCAATTGCATTTTTGTTTCTGAATGTGGTGTTTGCAGTGTATTGTGCTGGCTTTTCAGACATTACCCAAAAGTTAGAAATGCATGACCAGATTCTGCTTATTCAGCTATTGCATCAATACTGCACTAGGTTTAACTCTGTTAGCTTAACCAAAATCACTCTGGCTTTGCCAATAGGAAAATAAAGGTCTTTATTTCTAACATTTCTAACTTCTATATCTAAACTCACCTAAGAGAAACTACTATGTTCATGTGAACATCACTGTCGGTTTCTCCACATAGGTACAGGAAGCCAGCCACTATTAAAACAGTATGAGGCAAATGTCACAAATATATAAAGTCAAAATAAAGCAAGTCACCACTGCAAATTATTTAAGGTAACAAGAAAAGCACTCATCCCATTATAAATGAGGAAAAAAAAATTATCTTTCTCCCTCACCCCATCCTATTGCTCTGCCCTTTCTGTTGCATGGAATAATACTTTTCATTTGCCAGTCCCATCAGTGGAATTGTGCAAACTTTAAAAACCTCGTTTGCCTGGTGGGACTGAGAAATGCATGGTATACCTAGATCATTCACCCTTTTTCTGGTTTTGGAAGCAATAAAACCTTGACTGAGTTTAACTGGGATGTATGATGTTGGCCTCAGGGAAGGTCTTCCAAAAATGGTGATAAAACAATTCAGCTCAACTGTGGTGAGGAGAGCTAACTTTTTTCCAAGCTAGTGAAGCTATTAGAATTTATTTAACTTAGCAGAAACTGTGGGAAAAAAACCACCAAGATATTTAAAGTTTTTATAGATGTGAACATCCTCCTCGCATAAGGGTGAATAAACACATGTAAACAGTGCCCAAAAACGTTCAGCATATGAATGACTCTGCAAGCCAAAAGCTTGCGTCACCATCAGCTACACCGCTGGCATAGCAGCCTGACACCCCACGCAAGCCTCTGTGAAGACATCCTTAATACAGCAGCCTAGGACTAAATAACTAGGCATTAATGTGGAAACAGGATTTGCTTGCCTGACTACATATGCATTTTCCAGGAATTCAATGGGAAATTTTTACCATCCCTAGGACAGAAGTTATTTACTGCAGTATCTGGAATGAAAGACTGCTTGAAATGCTCTGGTAATCACTGTTTGACCATGGCTAATAATCAGAAGAGCACAGGATATTATTGTACAGAGAGGAGTTAAATTCATTTTTTAAATCATTCGTATAGCTAATTTATTTAAAATACTCAAAAGATCTGAACAATTCTACACTATCATGGAAATAAAGTCTCTGGGCAAAAATCTGATTCCTTATGTGACTTCAAAATGTCCAGTCCTCTTGAGACTGTTTTTCTTCTGGGCTGAAATCTTTGCTTAGCAAAGTAGCTGTAGGCACCCCACAAATACTACCAGGTCTAGAGATGTCAAAGGCATGAGAAAATGACCTTCATTAATTTGTCTTTAATGAGCCCACTTTAAGAATTACTATTGTTGTGGCGTAGACCAATTAACACCATGAGGATAAAAGATATAACCCAATTTACTTTGGACCCTGCGCAGTGTTGCCCTCTGCCTTCACAAGAACTAGACCTGTGCAGCATTTCCCGATGCTCAGTACTTTTCTCCACTCCTTTTATTTTTCATAGGGATGCAGGCCTCTCCTATTGAATATACCTGTCAAACACTCCTATTGGAGTAATGCCTATACAATACCTCCTTATTGAATATGCATGCCTATTCAATACCCTTTACCATTAATTTAGAAGTATGCCATTTTTTAGCATCTGCAACGTTATATGAAATCAGATGTAGCTGAAGGTAAGCAGCTTTTTTCCTCCAGTGGTGTGATTTTTTTTTTTTCTGAATCAGAAATATATTCCATTTGCTTGCTATGTTCCTTTATGATGTTTACTTTACAACTGATACTAAGACAAAACTTTTCCGCTGTTCAGGCTGTGGAAGTATCTCTCAGTAAATATTTGGTACCTTTAGTCAAAATGAATGGGGTTGCTGGCCCATAGGCTAATCTGAACAAAAACTTCTGTGTGTAAGGCCAGAACAGGCTTTATCTCCTGCTCTGCCCATCCACTTCAGTGAATATGATGGCAGGTCCTTTCAGACTTGTTTTCAAAATGGTATAGCTACATTAAGAGCTGCACATCTCCCCAGCTACCGGTACTGTCTGAGGAGCCAAGCTGTGCGTTGTGCTCCCTGCTGTGAGATAGGAATTATCAGCATAAAGAAATACTACGCCACTGAATGCAAGAGAAACGTAAATGTGCACGTGCCGTTTGTTTGGTACTCAGTGCGACACAGATTGACTGACACACCATCCATCGCTAGGGGTGAAATATAAAGACGAGTTTTGCAGCTGCTCACAGAACCAAGCTGCACAGGGAAGGATCACTGAAATCCATACGCTCGGCACACAAAAGTGCATATTCAAACTTTCAAACTTAAAAAAGCATGAATTGCCATTCATTGCTTTCTGAAAAAAAAAAAAAAAAAAAAAACAAAACCAAAAAAAACTAAACCCTAAGAAAATGCTAAATATGATGTGAAGTTTGGCAGTTGTAAGCTGTAGATGTTAGAACATGTCAGTCAAGGAGACGTAGTCTTTTTGACACGAATTATCCCTGGGTTACCAGAGGTGTCCCCTCTCCCAGTTGACTCTTACCCCAATTTTTCCCACCCGACTGCTGACTGGCAGCTGTGGGACTCCTGCCCAACATGAAACTGGAAGCGAGCTCCTGCCCCTTCCACCCTGCTGCGGGAAGGGTGGGGACCACACCAGGCAAGACAAGCTGTTACAGGAGAGAGTTGTAAGCTTCCTGCTTCTATTTGGAGACAGCGGGTATTTTGGTGATAGAAACAGAGATAACATTACAGGAATCTGAAGAACATATTTTATATGTTTCCTGATATGTTCTCATGCTCCCGCTACTTGAAAGTTTTCTGGTCTTTTGATTATGGAGCAAAACAAGTTCCAGGGACAGTATCTGAATATATACTTTCAAGGCTTGAATATTTAAAATAAATTGACATTTTCCTGGTTCTTTCTGATTTTGAAATATGTGGGAAAATTACACACAGTAATTAAGTGGCTCAGAAATCGCTTTCATAAGACGGGATTTGCAGTTTTACCTCTTTATCAAGTGCTGATTTTCTTCAGCCAAAACCAGTGAGATGAACTTACTGTAAACTGATGAAATAATTAGGAGGCAGTAGAAAGGAGACCCTCACGTTCTGCTACGTAAAAAGACAGTTTGTGAGCATTCACTCCAAGTCTGGTGTCTATTGATATAGTTGTAGCCATTCTGATACTCTACAAAATATTAGCATTTTTTAAATTATTGTCCAAGTTGCCCTTTTTTGCTAATAGCTGCCTTGCTGCACAGCAGTCCTTCTGCTGACTAATTAAATTCTGTGTCTTGGTAAACTCTCAGAAAGAATAATCGGTCCTAGCTCATATTGATGGCGGTTTGCAAAATACTAGCACATTAATTGGAAGGGTAGAGGTGGATAGTGTTGGAAAGTAATTGTTATCCTTGGTAGCAGTGTTTAAAGGAACCTTCCCTTTGGCAGCTAATAAAAAACAAGATTAAAAGAAGATATACTGAGACAGATTCAAATGCTTTTGTAGACGTCCTCCCCTCTGGAGTGACCACCAGTGCTGCAGTCCTAAGGGCAGAAGGTGGATGTCCATGTGTTGGTCAGATGTCCTACAAGGGTTCATATTTCTCCTTTCACTGCATGGGTGTCAGCCCAAAATGTGCTGTCAAAACTTGGCTCTCGCTGAACTATCACAGTGGAACATTGTGCTCTTAAACGGTTTTCTCCTGCCAAGATGCTTTACCTTTTTTTTTTTTTTTTTTTTTTTTACCCCTCCACATAAACCTAATCAGGTGGCACCTTCCCATGTGGAACTTTCCTTGCAAATATATTATTGTAGTCTACAAATGACTTTTACCCTGTGTGCTCCTGATAACAACTGCATTAGTATAAGCTGATAAACTCATTTCTTTAGTTGCTGCTCGTAGAGTGGCTTGCTAGTTAAGATAAAAAGTAAATGATGTGATATAAAAGTCCTATCTGATCGTACAATAATACGCTGTGTGCCAAGCAGTTGGTGAGGTAAGGTTTACATAACCACTAGATGTTGCTTGAACTTTTGAGATAGATTTCCATGTTCTCTTTTCCTCTCTGAAATCCAACGCAGGGGCAGAACACCGAACAAGCAATTAAGAAAAAATGTAATTTTTTTCATTAAAGTAATTTGAGATTAGAAGTTACAGGAGGGGTAAATAACCTAGAGAAAGTGTTTGGAAGTCTTCATTGTGTAGATCCTTTCCTTTGGGGAAACTGTCATTCCCCCCAGCCTGGGAGGACTCTCTTTACATGCGGATTTGTAGGAGGAAATTCTGACTCCGTTCACATGCCACAATATTCTTTGGCTGCTGCTAATCCACTTAATGACACAGTCAGTGGCTCAGTGAAATTGCTGTGCGCCCTCTCAGCAGCGCCGAATGCCAGCCTTTTCTGGGGGCTGATCCAAGCCCAGCTCCAGCTGTTGGACAGCCTCCGGCTGTGCTCCTGAAAGGCACATATCCCCCCGAGCCGAGCCGGGCAGGGGGCGGCCAGGCCCCTGTGCCACGTGTGGGCCTGTGCTGCATCCCAGGCCTCCGCCCGCACACCCACAGCCTCCCCTCACCGGGCACCAGCCGGCGATGGAATTCTCTGGGAGAGCCTAGAGCGAGCCCAGCAAGCCAGTGGTGGCTGTGTGTCTCCTTCCAGTTCCCTTCCCCCTTCCTGCTGCCCAATGGCAGTGCAGTCACACAGCAAAAACAGTGGCTTCTAAAATCATTTCCAGCTCCATTGTCAACTGCAGTGGCCTTTATTCCCAATAGCATTAGAGAAAAATGGAAATGAGGAATTGCTCTGGCCCATTTAGGACTTTTTTTTTTTTTTTTTTTTTCTTCATTCTCATTTAAATGGTGTACATGCAACGTTTATTTGTTTGGAGGAAAGCTTGCAGGTTACTCGTGCAGCATTCTGATTGGCATTTTAGCATATTCAGAGAAGAGAAAATTTAGTCGCACAAATAGACATCGTGGATTTCTTTTTCCTTTCTTACCAGATTCATCACAGGCAGTTTAAGACTCACCTCTGGCTGCACGAGTGTCTTCCTGCATTTTGGACAATTGAGCAATTTTCTCACATGCACCAGTTTGTTCAAATTACTTCCTTACTCTGTTTCCTCGCTAATGGTTTCTGCATTAGCGAGCCTTTGCCCTTTTGACGGTGCACAGAGGCTGTTTGCTCCGGCTTTAGATTAACTAGGCGGTCTGAGGCACTGGGAGCAATCCAGCTGTTGGGGGATGAATCTCCTCTACCTTACCTTATTTTACGGCTTGATTTAGACCCTCAGCATTCTCAATTATCATGTGCTCACAGATAAGGGGTTTGGCCCAGTGCTTTTAATCTTCATAGCATTTAATAAAATAATTAAGTGCATATAATTGAGGTGTTAAAAATACCAGTCCATAACCTGTCCTATTATTTTAAAGTACCATATCAAATATATTTTCCTATTAGTAGTGGAAGCAAATATCTCAGTGCATAGCCATGACTAGCTATGTAGCCTATAATGAGTTCTAATACAAAACAGATATTCTTCAAATATTTCATTAAATAATGTGACCTAATTCATCCTGGCTGAACAGACTTAATTTAGCTCAATCCTGCTGTTAAGCCTTCTTCAAAATTCTCATTAGCATCAATGGAAATTCTAGCAAGAGCAAATAAATCAGTCTCTCTTTATAGGACAGATAAATAATGCTTTGGGTTTGTATTTCTAGTTAATAAATTTAATCAAATTACTTAAAATATAAACACTCAAAGCCTGTTCTGTGCCCTCAGGGAACCCCTTTTGCTATCCCAGTGCAGTAAAGCTGCATATAGCAGGATGTATTCCACTAACACAGTCAAAAATATATGGGTGTATAAGACTAAACAGCTTAAAAAAAATCATACTGTAAATGATGTGATCGAGTGAAATTGTATGTATATTTTTCAAGTCTTCAGGATAGTTGAAGTTTTAACTTATTTCAAATTTTTAAGTTGAAATCTATTCATATTTGGAAATTTTGTACAACCTTGTAAAGTTAATACTATGTCACTGTAATTTATTTTTGTTGTCATATATTGACACATGCTCATTTATATATGAAGTGTAATGTTTATCAATTGCTTCTGAGGCAGCAATAAAAACATGAAAGTTGTTCTCATTTTCCTGTCACAGCTGTCATTTATATCCAGTATACTTTTTTACTTTATTTTAATACATTTAATTCTGCTCCTTACTGAAAGAGATAGCATGCTGAGCTTTTAACTCTGTGTCTTCCAGTGCCCTACCAAGACATGGGCTAGTCTTCTCAGTGCCACCAGAAGAAACTGGGGACAGACACACTGTGCAGAAGCCTTGGGAAGAGATTTCCACTTGAGTGCATCACCCCAAGAGGCGGTCAGAAAGTGAATGGGAACAAAAAGTCAGAATTCCTTCTCTTTTCCTTCCACTTCTGGGTTTACTTTTTAACTGAGAGGTTTCCACATCACACCACAAGTCCTTTCAGGCTCTGTAATGTGCAGGGCATTCAGGCCTCTTATGAAAATCAGGGTGAGTAGAAGTTACAGAGCGCCTTAGAAAATCAGTCCCACTGTTGAGATTTGATTCATTAAAACAGCTCTTCTGCAATTTCCCTTGATCCTGAAGGAAATTCTTGAAAACTTTCCTCCACAAGCACAAACTGGGGGGGCTGAAGTACTTTCCCCACCTCGCGCACCACAGGATGTACCCACACATGCCTGGCCATACGGAGCGGTTGCGCATCTCCAGCTTTTCCCTCGGCCCAACCCAAAGGCTAGCCGTGTAACAGAGGGCAAATGCATTTTCCATACGTCGAGGAGCACTTGTTGTTATGTAATGTGATCACCTACAGATTTCTGAGTGTCATATCTACAGCCACTTTAAAACAGAAGGCATGTGAGCAATGGGTGTAGCTGGAGGAGTTTCCTGCAGTGATTCAATTTCTTTTCCTTCTTGCTGAACTGAGAACATAAATGTAAAGGTAGCTTTGATAGCAAAGGGAGCTAGAAACAATATTTTTTGCTTTATATGATGGTCTCTGCAGTAAAGTACTAGAGGAAATACACAAAATCTTAAAAAACAAAAGGAAGACCCTGGATATTGACCACACATAAATTAAAAGGAAAACAAATGTACGTTGTAAAGTGGGGTGTTTTGCTTTGTGTAGTTACTACAAAGGTAAACTGTTTTCTTGCTGTATGTCCTTCACTATCTGCTTGTGTCATGAGCCTTTCTTTTTGATCACCATCAAATTTCACCTGTCCGTCCATCGCCCTTCCTTTCATTCCAGGATGGAATAGATTTATTGTCACCCTTTCAGGAATGAATGTGAGCTGTGGATCATAGAATAACTCAAGCAGCTGGAGCACAGCTGGATGCAGCAAACGGCTGAGTACCACTCCTCCAGCCCCGGGCAGCTGAATTACACTGAGCTGCTGGTGCCAGGCTCTGGGGGGAGATGGGAGGCAACACACAGAAGCAGTTGTAACTGGTCACCTGAAAGCAGTAACTCTCCACCCAGATTAGGAATGCCTTCTCAGCTGATATAAACTCACCTATTTACACCATAAAAGAGGAAAGAAAGGGGTAGGGAGGAGGACAGGAAGAAAGAAACTGGTACAGCTAATGGAAGTGTCAGCTGAGGTGGAAGTTGCTGCTGTTTGCTGTTTCTGGTGACTCTGGGACCCTCTCACAGTGGTTTGTGTGGCTGAAATGGGCTGGGAGGTTTGCTTGGCCCAAATGTCCAGCATAGTCTTAACCAAGGTCTTGTTACAGGGATGCCAGCAACAAAAACCTTATGTCTTGGAAATTATTGGTGCTGCCTTCAAACATCAGTTGCTTCAAGTAAGGCTAAAACAAATGGCTATAGATTAAAAACCTGGATTAAAGTTTTAAAGATGCTTTTAAGCAATTCAAAAGTTTGGGACTAAAGCAAGCTCCTAATGCAGGTACCTCAAAACTGTATATCCAGCTCCAGTTCAGAAGCCCTAATATAATTTCTTTAAAAACTACTCATTCCTGATTCTCTGAATGCCCTCAGCTGCCTTCTTAATGCAAAGGGTTCTGTGCTGCACTCATTATAAATATCATTCAGACTGCTTTATTAAATAAAACAATAAGCTCTCCCTATGACTTGTAACCAGAGTAATGTCTGCCACTTTGGCAGCTAAATACATCTGCCTGATGCAAGAAGAAAATGTAAAAGCACAAATCCTTTTCTCCAGCCAGCAAGCTGCTTCCTGATGAGGCTTTCAAAATGGAAATTTACTTCTGCTTTATTGTACAAATACCCATATGCTGAGTTTTTCAGCATTTCTTCCAGCCAGCTGGTACAACCCTTCACAGCTTTTGGGGTGTGCTACTTAATGCAACTAGATGTGGAATCCTGTGAGTTGTTTGTGTCTCTGCTGAAGCCATTTATTCTGCCCATGAAGTCAATGGGGAAGTATGGGAAAATGTTGGCTTATTGGAAATGTTTCCCGGCAATTTTTGTGTGTGTGTGTCATTCAGTTAGGATCAAAGGAAAAGTAATGCTGCTTGAACAAAACCTGAGGGTATGTTACTCAGTCTGTTCCTCAAAGCTTCCACCCGCTTTCTTGCAGTTACTTCAACAAGAGTTTGCACTATCGCTTAACTACACTGACCTGTGGCTCTGAAACATAGTGGATAACTATTTTTTTGTAACTATGAAGTATGGCTGTTTGGCAGACTTCTACATGGCTTAAATTAAAACACGCTTATCTCAGAGAAAGAAAGATGGGATTTATTTTTTTTCTCCAAAATGTCCATTGGGGATACAGAGCAAGAGCAGCATCAAAATGTCCAACTAACATGATGCAATCAAAACCCTTGACTTGACTTTAGCTGCTTTTTGCAGATTTAAGGATTTATCACCCCAGTTGTAGCCAGTCTGAATGATAATTACATTAAAGCTGGCAGTCACACTCAAAACAAACAAGGAGGAATCTTGCACAGAATGTATGTGCCTGGCTTTTGAATTATTTTAAGAAAGTATAAGAACACTTGCAGGAGTCCCTTGAACTTATTATGTTATCAACAGATTTTAGAAATGAGGAAATACTTGCCTCTTGCCTTTCCTGTCTATAACAATAAAAGGCTACAAACTGTGGAAACAGTATTTTTTCTCCTTTTTTTTTTTTTTTTTTTTTTTTTTCCCCTTCCCACTATATGTGCCGGGCTGTCAAGATTATGTTCTTGGAAAATACCTTTTTCTTTTGACATACATGAGGATTGAGGGCAAGACAGGAGCCCCCAGACATAAATCCAGCCTATACAAATGAAAAATTCTGTACGCTGCTCCAACCACAGTGGTGTTCCCTGTAGAAACATAGCAGTAGAAAGACAGGAGAAAATGAGAAGTGGATATATCTGTTAACAAGAAAGATCTACTGAGTGCAGAGAAAGTTGACGTGAGGCAGCTATGGGTTGATGCGTAATTATGGTTTTATTATGGATATCCATAATTATTCTGAATACGTAATACATAAATGTGGCTGAGCACACTGCTTGGTTTGTGAAGCTGTGCGCGTTTTTTGCCAGCGTCTTCCCCTCTGAGAATAAGCATCAGCATTTTCTTGAAATGGGAGGGAGGGGGGAAAGAAGACAGAAACCGTACATGGAAGAAAATAACCTGTGACTTCCACATATTTCACTTTAAGAATTAGCATCAGATTCACCAGCTGTTTTTGACTCGTGTAATGAAATGAAGTTGTCCTAATTCTCAAGCCTAAGTACGATTTCTCTCTCCTGAATAGAGACATATTTTGCTTGAGTGATCTGCAACAGTAACAGGGCATGTAGAATGTGCCGCCCTTCCCCTATATGTTGTTTGTAGGAAAATAAGGAGAATGACTGGACTGGCAGGTGATATGAAATATCTCCAATGGTAAGAACTATCAAATTGTAATAAAAATGAACTGCAAAGGTGGCTGCAAAAATATATGAAGCATACATAGAGAGTAGTCTTAACACAGAAAGCAAGAGAGAGTAACATCATGTCATCTTCTAAACTTTCCTCATAAATTTCTATTTGAGTGGCTTGACTTTTCTATCTGTCAATACAGGGTGGTGTTAGCCTTGTTATTATTGCTCTTTCCAAAGAAGAAAGGAGCTGCAAAAGCCATCAGACAACTACCCCTTCCCCACTGCAGAGGACAGGTCCTTGTAGGTGAGTTTCTCAGCTGCTGCTGAGTGCTACTTAGAAAACCACCCAGGCTCAGTGACCAGGTCTAACACCAGTGTAACTATCAGTTACTGGTAGCTACTATCAGGAGACTTGGAGCTACCGGACTGCCACATCTATTCTGTATGTGATCGCTTTCTTCAAGAATTCCTTCATATTGCAGTTGCTCGCCACTTTAATGAAACAATTTAAAAAAAAAAAAAAAAGTTACTTCAATAATCCTTCCAGCTATTTGGTAATCTGGTAGAATTGGATAAACTAAATTATGGCACAGCGAGAGCACTGTTATGAATCAATACAGGTAAATTAGGATTGAGAACACCTAGAAACAAGGGAATTTCCAAACATAGATCAAGACTTTACGAAATATGTTATTAAATAGAAGGTTTTATCATATAATTTTATTACAAAACTGACGTTTCTCATTCCCTTGTCTAACAGCATCCTTTCTAATCACCTCCAGGTTTTTTGGTAGTCCATGCTATTTCTCCTTAGGAGATTCCTGTGCCGATCACCGCTTTCTCCCCAAGCATTGCTGGGTAAGCATGTGCAAGGTGCACCACTGCTGAATGTCCTGCCTCACTTTATCTAACCAAGCCGACTAGATGTGAGTGAGGTCTGATTTGAAGGCAAGTATGTCATCAACAAGGCAGATGGATTTGTTTGAGCACATGGATACCTTAACGAAGCCATTTAGCTTTCAATCTAGAGCTTGCCTGGAGCAAGCAACCACTGACCTGCCTA
This sequence comes from Falco punctatus, assembly GCF_963210335.1. Lineage (NCBI taxonomy): Eukaryota > Metazoa > Chordata > Aves > Falconiformes > Falconidae > Falco > Falco punctatus. The sequence continues at coordinate 84,762,565 of NC_137584.1, forward strand.
ATGTGCAGTGCCAGGCTTATTTGTGTCTATAGAATATTGGAAACTCCAATCTAAGAACACAAACCGATGGAAAAAAGTGTCCATTTTGTGTATGCAGTCATTTTTCCCGTCTACAACAGATGGCAAGATGAATCCTGACTTTTGACTTGAAATATCTGTAGCAGAGGTATTAATCTGAGCTAGCTGTAGAGATGCCTCTTATAGTCAATTGTGACAGCTTCTTTCATGAGGGCCTCTGTTAAGTGTCCCCATTAGATGAGTCATTCTGCCACAGTTCAGGTGAAGTTCACCTGAAGTGTAAACCAACTAGCTTTATCAGCAAATTACAGAATCACAGAAAGGTCAGGGTTGGAAGGGACCTCTGGAGATCACCTAGTCCAACCCCCAACTAAAGCAGGTTCTCCAAGGGCAGGTTGTACAGAGTTGTGTCCAGGTGGGTTTTGAATGTCTGCAGAGAAGGAGACTGCACAGCCTCCCTGGGCAGCCTGTGCCGGGGCTCTGGCACCCTCAGAGTAAAGAAGTTCTTCCTCATATTCAGGTGGAACTGCCTGTGTGGCAGTTTGTGCCCGTTGCCCCTTGTCCTGTTACTGGCCATCTCAGAAAAAAGCCTGGCCCCATCATCTTGACACTCACCCTCTCAACCTTCTCTTCTCCAGGCTGAACAGGCCCAGCTCCCTCAGCCTCTCCTCATGAGGCAGATGCTCCAGCCCCCTCATCACCTCCGTAGCCCTCCGCCGGACCCTGCCCAGCAGTTCCCAGTCTCCCTTGACCTGGGGAGCCCAGCCCTGGACACGGCGCCCCAGGTGTGGCCTCCCCAGGGCAGAGCCGAGGGGCAGGATCACCTCCCTGCACCTGCTGGCCACGCTCCCCCTCACGCACCCCGGGGTCCCGCTGGCCCCTCGGCCACCAGGGCTCACTGCTGGCTCACGGGCGACTTGCTGCCCACCAGAACCCCCAGGTCCCCTCCGCAGAGCTGCCCCCCAGCAGGGCAGCCCCAGCCCGTACCGGTGCGTGGGGCTGCTCCTCCCCAGGGGCAGGACCCTGCTCTTGCCTGTGCTGAACCCCACGAGGTTCCTCTCCGCCAGCTCTCCAGCCTGCCCAGGCCTCGCTGAAGGGCAGCGCAGCCTGCGGGTGTATCGGCCGCTCCCCCCGGCTTCGTGTCACCTGCTGAGGGCTGAGGGCACGCTCTGTCCCCGCGTCCCGGTCACTGATGGGCAAGTTGAACAGGACCGGACCCAGCACTGACCCCTGGGGAACACTGTGGGCCACAGGCCTCCAGCTGGACCCTGCGCCGCTGGTCACAACCCTCTGGGCTCTGCCCTTCAGCCCGGTCTCAGTCCACCTCGCTGTCCCCTCATCCAGCCCACGCTGCCTGAGCTTACCTACGAGGATGTTATGGGAGACAGTGTCAAGAGCCTTGCTGAGGTCAAGGTAGGCACCATCCACTGCTCCCCCCTCGTGTACCCAGCCAGTCATTCCATCACAGAAGGCTGTCAGGTTCGTCAGGTATGATTTCCCCTTGGTGAATCTGTTGACTACTTCTGATGACCTTTTCTTCTACATGCTTAGACATGACCTCCAGGATGAGCTTTTCACCACTTTTACAGGAATGGATGGGAGATTGACCGGCCTGTAGTTTCCTGGGTCCATATTCCTGCCCTTTTTGAAGGCTGGAGTGACATTGGCTTCCATCCAGCCCTCAGACACCTCTCCTGTTCTCCTTGACCTTTCAAAGATGGAGAGCAGCTTTGTAATAACTTCTGCCAGCTCCCTTAGCACTCGGGGGTGCACCCCATCAGGGTCCATGGATCTGTGGGTGTCAGGTTTGCTTAAGTAATCTGTGACCCAATCCTCCTCAACCAGGGGAAAGTGTTCCTTTCTCCAGGCTTCCTCTCTTGTCTCCAGGTTTCTCAGGCTCTGAAGGCTGCCCTTGGCAGTAAAGACTGAAGCAAAGAAGGCATTCAGTAATCTGCCTTCCCCGTATCCCTCGTCACAAGGGCACCCTCTTCATTCAGCAGCGGGCTCTCATTTTCCTTAGTCATCCTTTTCCTACTGATGTACTTGAAAAAGCCCTTCTTGCTGTCCTTGACCTCCTTTACTAGATTTAATTCCAAACAGACCTTAGCCTTCCTAATTGCAATCCTACGTGTCTTGGCAATGTTCTTATAATCTTCCCAAGTGGCCTGTCCCTTTTTCCACATCCCATAAACTTCCTCTTTCTGTTTGAGTTTTGCCAGAAGCTCCTTGCTCATCCATGCAGGCCTCCTGCCCCTTTTTTGTTTGCATTCTAGGGATGCACCTATCTTGACCTTTGAGAAAGTGATGCCTGAATATTAGCCAGCTCTCTTGGACCCCTCCCTCCATACCTTCTAGAGCCTAACCCATGGGATTCCTCCAAGCAGGTCCTTGAAAAGGCTGAAGTTAGCTGTCCTGAAGACGAGGGTTGCAATCCTACTTATGGCTCTGCTTCCTCCATGCAGGATCCTGAACTCCACCTCCACACCTAATGCATCACTGAATATCTCAACACATACTCAGTGCTTTGCACATCCTAGTGGATTTTAGTTAGAATTGACTGGTGTGCGCTCAGTGGAATCAAAGGCTACATCATGGTGCCAAACAACATCATCTGTACTGCCAGCTAAACTGTTTGATTTGGTGATCTTCAAGCCTTACTCACTGGTAATAGAAGAAATCAATGCTACTAACACCCACTCCTACCGATGCTCTCTTCAACATCAGCTGGAGCTCCAAACCCCTTGCTGCAATCCTTAAGACTGTCTTGAATGGTTTATTACTTACCTCCTCTCTTTGGATAATTCTTGACTCCGGGATGACATGACCCCCTGAACTATAAGCAACAAGCCATTTACCAGTGATAATCCTTCTAGAGCATGCAGGAAGAACTGCAACTGCTGTGCTGCACTGAATAAGAGGGTGCTCATATGGAATGCTCTGTCGCCAGGTGTTGCACACAGATTTACCAGTCAGGATGCTATTTCTGCATGTATTGTTTCTTATGACAGAATAATAGTCAGCATAGTCTAGATATGTACATAAATATGATGCCCTCTTATAGCATCTAATCCTCCTCCAATCTGACACACTTGTTGCTGATAACAAATTCCAACCTAACCCAGTCCCCCGCTTGTGAGGGAACAGGTACAGCAGAAGAGCCAGGTCTTTTTGCACAGTGTGCCACCTGAGCTGGCAGGTGTCCCCGCGCAGCAAAGCACCATACCTTCTGATTCTTGGGTGCTAATTTTACCCTGCATTTAGAGTCACTGTTCTAGGTGGAAAGCAGCTTCATGCTCCACTGAGAGTCTCCCCAGGCATGTTCAGAAAGCAAAAAAGAAGTCAGAACTTTTCAGGATTAATTCATTTTGGTGAAGTTTCATTCTGTGCCACCCCCAACTTTTAACTGCCCTGCCTTTGGCTCATCAGCCCCTAACATCCCAGGTTTATACAAGATTTTTGTCCTGTTTCTATCACTTTACAAAAAAGGTAACTGAGAGCAAATTTAACTTGCCCATAATTTGTGTAATGCATAGGTTTATCCATTCTGTGGCCAGTATTGGGCTGTTGTATAATATATTCAATTTATGTATTTGTCTACTAGTAGTGACTGTCATGATCTATAAATCCAAGAGCTACATAGAGATCTTATTGAGGAAAAAAAATAAAGTAAGTGATTGAACTATTGAACTTATAACTATTAGAACTAATTTTCTGCTTGACTTGTAACATTTTCATGAAGGGACTGCTTCATGAAAATATTTAATTTTGGCTGCTTTTTAAGCAACTTCTGGTGGAACAGTCATTAAAAGTGTTAATATGTTTCTTAAGCAAATACATTTTTCACTCTTTCTGATATATTCTCCACAATAGTTTTCCTGATGGGGTTAAATTGTAATGCCAAAAATTGCTTGTATGATAAGGGTGTTTGCTCTCTACAATACTTGTAAATATCTCCAGTTTAAAATCACTTGCTTTGCCAGGCATTTACTGGCAGATTTGAAGTGTGCAGGCATCTCAGGTTTACTGGGATTAGGCTGTGTGTTCCCCTGTTGTAATGCTTTGCATATGTTTCTCTGGAAACTCCCCTGCCACATTCATCATCCTTGTGTTAAGGGAAACTCATACATTCAAGCTTATATTACCATTTTCAGTGTAATCCAAAAGGATTGCACAAGTTTACAAACTGTTTTCAGTTACACCACTGAGATACAACTCTGATAATTTCCAAAGTTTGGATCATACTAAACTCTGGGGCTTTGGTGTGAGACTAATTGTAAGAAGAGGATAAGGCTAATAGCAACAGAGTAAACTGATGCTAAAAGAAACCAGATCCTTTAATCCCATAAACATACAGATCAGTTAACAACTACTGTGTCAGCAGTTATGCAGGGGGTGGCAGAGGGCTCTGTGGTCTCAAAGACCATTCCAGTTTACTAGACGACATCTCACCGAAGTGAAGCAGGTTGCCCAGAGTCCTAAATCAAGGAGGTGGCTATAGCCCTGCATGCCAGGTCAGCGGGAACCCAAGGAGGCACAGGCTGCAGCTCTCTGTGGGTTTTACAATAGGTGTTTTGTGAAGGATGAAATGAGAGCACCTGGCCCTTGCTGGGGACAAATGTGCAGGTTAAGGAGGTTTTCCCTGGTAAGAACCATACTGAGCAAAACTATCTTGGGGTTCCTGCTAATCCTAAAACCAAAAATAATAATCCTGAGCAGGGATATAGCTATCTGTACCAAGCAGTCTGTATTGATTAGTTACAGGAAAACCCTAGAAAGAAACAGAAAATCAAAGGACAGAGCTGGGTAGCTGTGCAACTGGAGAAGGCAGTGCTCAGTTTCCTGGGCTTCTGGACCTGGAGGACAGTGTGGTCCCAACAGCAGCTTCAGCCTGCAGAGATGGTGTATAGCAAAGTTCAAGAAGTCGGTGTTTTGACCTTCTGAGAAAAAAAAGAGAACAAGGGAAAAACGTGTATTGATTTTCACAAAGAAGGTGAAAGACCGCCTTTAAAAAAGCTGTAGGTCTTGGACTCTTGCTTATACCAGAAGGCAAGAACTTGCAGTGTGTCCAGAACACACAAAAATTATAAATTGGTTGGAATTACCGTCTATAGTATTGAGCTCAGGAGGGCTATCAGGCAGATCAGCTCAGCCTTCCCCTTAACTTATGCATACATCACTTTCAACAATTCCATCCTTTCCGTACATGTTTATTTTTACCTTTGTAATGTTTAGTTATAATGCATTCTTTGGGCTTAGGTATTATGAATTTCTCTGTGTTGATATTACCACAACAGTGACAGGCAGCACATTTTTCTGTTTTGTTTTCCCTCTGATTAACAGACAGCTGCAAAGTAAAAACCAAAAGAAAAATATTTTAATCAATTTTTAATCATAGTTGGAAAATTATTTTTTTTACACAAATATACATATGTATTTCTTGTGCAGGATGACTCAATATAATACCATCTAGTGCATATCTGTGTCTATTAGGGCTAGGCACTCCTACTCACAAAGCATTAACCACCTCATTACACATGCATTAAGAGAACACATTTTGGTAACAGGCAACATCACACTCCTTCCTTGATAAATGGCATGTGCCTGGGGAAAAGTGCTGTCAGATGTGGGAAATGTATGGCAGATGTCTGCGAGCAGCCTGGTGGCACTGATTAAAACTCCACTAAATTCTATTAGCCAGTAGGTTTGCTATTGCCAAAAAGAAATGAAATCTGTCAGAATCAGACACCTATGACAATATCCAGAGCAGCAGTGTTTATACGTGACGTGGCAGAGGAGCTATTGCATTTCCAAAAGGAAGCGTCGTGGAAGCCAAGGTTTGACCTTACAGAAACCCTCTGCTGTGCAGTAATGTAAGCAGGCTTCCTCTGAACATTTGGGGGAAGAATGGTAGCAAGTGACAGCAAGCTGTGCAGCTTGTGCACCCTACTTGTAGTTCTGCCTGTGCACCACAGGGAAAGTGTTTGCTTATTGACAGCGCATTTGAGGTGAGAATTTGGCTGAGGGAATTGAGTGGAGACCTCTGGGAGCAGCTATAGGGGGAGGATGACGTGACAAGGACAGCACTCTGAGTTTTCCAAAAGCTTCCCAACGGCCATGAGCAAAGTGGTGGGGACTGTCTGCCTTGTGTGATAAGGCATGATGCCTCATGCAAACTTAAATAAAAATAATATTCTTGTCAGTCTATAGCTGTACTAGCTTTATAGAACTCAGTAGTGAGAGAATTAAAAATCTGTGCTATTTCTTTTCAGTCCCTGAGGCTGGAAGCGTTGGCTCAAAGCAGAGTCATCTACTGGTAAGCACAGTTATTCTGAGGTTACATTTAAAAACGTATCATTTTAATTGTATTGCTAAAGCTGAATCTCTCTGTGTATAATGGAGTTACACCATAGACTCTGTCCCCACTGCCCATGCTACTTACATCTTGAAATATTTGGTCTTCATAAATTAAGCAGTCTCAGACCCTTCTGCATTGAAAAGTACAAAAATTCTGGGGGAGATTTTCCTTTGCAGGATAGTGAGGAGAGACGCTGATTCATTGTATATTTCAAGGTTTCAGCGCTGCTTACTGTGCCAGCAGTGACCAGCTGTGAGCTCGGTTGTTGACTGGATGGACTCAATATATTCCAGCTTCAAATCTGTGGGAATAAAACTGGAGATTTAGACATGATTCTGGTAATTAAAAATTGTTTGAAATACTAAAACATGTCAGGTGCAAAAAAACTACTTTTCACATACACAGAACGAATATGATATTTCCTTACTCTGAAAGAGATTTTATTTATTCATTATTTTCCAGAGTATGGATACTGTAGCCATGACAACAGTGGGTGCCTAGAAGAAGTGTGGAGATGCAGCAGACATGCCAGAAATACATTATCTGTCAGGATAAAAAATTGCCTTAAGACCTTTGAGTCACAAACCCAAAATCCCTTAGAAGGTATTTTAACTTTGTATTGTTTTTAATCCAAGTAAGGTAGGGTGAACTATTCAGCAAGACAAGAGAATTAAAAAAAAAAAAAAACAAACAAAAAACAACCAAACCAAAAAACCCATCTTTCCTCAGTTCCTGTCTTCATTCCACTTTCCAGGACTTTGATAAATTAAGAGTTACAGTGCTCAGTTTAAAAAACAAGGTGGTTTTTCTCTTTTCTTCTATCTTAAAATGGCAAATATTTTAAACATTTGTTTCAATGAAGTGTAACAACATGAATGACTTCGCAGAAATCTTAATATGGAGAACTGAAGGAAGGAAGGAGGTTCTGTTCCCTCTGCCCCTAGCAGATATTCATGGACATGGCTCCCCTTCTGTCCCAGCTGAATTTAGGACCGAGGACAAAGGCACCCTATCAAATTCAGTGGGAATCTTTCTCTTGTGTTCAGTGCATGCTAGTTCAGGCCCTCGGGTTCTATTTCCCTTATACCCAGAATCATAATGCAGGTAGTGTACTAAAGTCGTCTGGGAGCCTTAGCAGGCTTTCTGACTTAGCTCCACGTAGCCTCACGTGTATATTGAGGTGGGATGCCTGCAGTGCCACTTTGCCAGAATGATGAGGTGAGTCTTGGTTTACTTACAACCTTTTAATAACATTGCTGTGTTACGTGGGGTCTCACCCTGGAGAGGATCCCTTGGCTGACTTGACTGCAAGCCATGCTGTAAAGCCCACAGCGCTGGCACAAGGTACTTAGGTGTACCACGTGCCTGGTCTCTCTGCCACACAGAGGTGGGGGTCTTCATCCTTCCCCTTTTGGGAAGGAAGCTTGCCACCAGCCTACAAGGCAGTATCCACAGTGTCAGTTCAAATTAAGTTTGACATTGAGACTGGGTTTTGGGTTGTGTTCAAAGCATAAGTTTGACCTTAAACTATACTTATTTTTAATAGAATTAACCCCATTGTGAAAGAAGCAAACCTCAGCCTGTATACCTAGGGCAAAAGTACCTGGCAATTCCTTATCCCTCTGCCTAAGCATACAATCTGCAGAAGAAAGAACTGCAGGATCCCACCTCCCTACTGCACGCAGCCCCAGAGCTGCAGCACAGAATAAATGCTGCCAAGCATTAAAGTAGCTTGGTGTGCTGTGCTCCAGTGAAGATTATTGCCTTGTCACTGGCCTCTCCGTACACCCTACCACGTTACATTTTTCCAGCAATGTTGTTTTCTCTGGCTTACCTTGTTTCAAAGACGCGCGGAGTGTTCAAGGGTTCTCAGGGAACTTGTGGTCAGCTGAGACAAAGTCGTCAAAGCCTGAATGAGAAAGTCTCTGAAATACCCTATAGAGGGAAAGTGTATCATTTGTACGATATTTCAGTAAGCCAAGTCCTCATGCTATGTGTTTATGGACTAAAGAGGTAAAAGCAGACTATTTGTTGGTGTTCCCAGACCTAGAAAGTTCCTTGCAGTGACTGCAGGGGTGACTTTTATCAGGCTAATATTTGCATCCAAACACTTTCTATTGCAAGTGAGCCAACAAATGTCAGAATTAAATAACCTTCAGTTTTGATGGTTTCAGCATGATTATAGACTTTTTTTTTTTTAAGAAAGATAGATTTGCTTAAATATAGCAAATTCTGCAGTGCTAGGCAAACGTAAATCCATATACAGCTAACCTTAAAATCTGTATATATTTCATGTTAGATGATTCTCTACCTGTAAGCCAACAGTGCCATCCACTGATTTTTGTATGTTTTCACACAGATATTACTCAAGTTGTTCTAAAAAAACCAGGTGATCCTAAAAGTGTTCTTAAGGATGCTTGTATGTTGCTTAAGAGAACAAAATCCTTTTAAACAGACCAACAAATAATAAAGAAAGAATATATTTGATAGTCTAGTAGGGTTTTTAATGGATTTGATCCTCACATCTGCAGAGAGCTCCTCTGCTTTTGCAGGAAGCTGACCTGTATTGGTCAAATTCTTATCCTCACTGTCCAAAAATTCTAATGTCAAACAGAAATTCAAAGATCAGATGGAAGTGAAGATTCTAGTTATAAAATATGAACCCTTATACATTTATCAAAGGACCTGAATTTGTGCTGATATCATACATCACTGTTTTAACCTGTTACGTGCTATAGAGGGCACTCAGAGACCTGTAAAAAATCACTCCTCTGCCAAAGGCTGTATATATAAACTGTCTTTCTCTCTGAAGGAAAGTGCTTTGAACTAAGATATACAATCAGTTTCCACACTACAAATTGAAATGTCATGCATGAGTACTCCCAGAATTAGGGCTGCTTGTTTATTTACATATTTATTTATTTTTAAAGGAATCCAGGAGGTATGAGGAATTATGTAATCAAGACTTTGTTTTTTAAGCCTTTAATGTTTGTGTTTTCAATTTGTGTTCTGCAGCTGTAAGTGCTAGAATAATATTTATTTTTGTTTGGCTTTGGTTTGATTACATGAAAGTGCAGATTGCTGCGTAAGTACCTGACATACAGATCTACGGAAAGAAAGCAAGATTTTCATACAACTGTGGGAAGCCACACTGTAATTTTAATTCTCAAAAAGCCACCATTCAAGCTACTTCTAGGTTACTTCATACCTGCATAGTTACGTAGAGGCTGACCATACTGCCACTTCGTTCTGCAATCTGGTTATGAACTGTAGGGTGTCCTTCTATTACCTGTGGGAGCAGCCCCACTGAGCAAGGCTGCATTACTGCTGCAGGCTCTGATGTGCACGCTTACACTCTTGTATTTTCCTGGGGCTGAAATGTTAGCTACATCTTGCTCTTATTTCCATTAGATCTTGTCATGTGTAGGGGGAATTTTTTATTTTTTTTTCTGGTTAATTACATTTTATGTAGTAACTTTATGTAAAAGAATAGTAATTGTTCTTCTCAAGCATCGCTTCTAATTGCCTGTTAGAAGTTTGGTAGCTTTGTATGTTGTCCAGATAAACGTTTTGTACATCATAGTAATAAATGTGGCCCTTCTAAATTTGAAATGAAATAGTTACATGTTGAAATATTCTATACACAAGTGATGCTGCAATAACATATTGGGGAGAGGGTGGAGGATGACAACACGACCCTTCGACCCTTCTTCCTCCCAACAAACCAAGCAAATCACTTCTCTGATAACCTGTTGGAGAAGTAGTTGGTTTCAGCTGTACTATTTTTCTGCAAACCTCAGCAGTACAAGCAGGTGGCACTGCATGACCAGTTGAGAGACTGCAGTGTGCCGTGGAGTGCTGTGCTCATTTCCTCACAACTTCCTCACAACATCCTCACAACTGCATGAGCAGCAAAGTGCTGTCCAGTCCTCAGGCTGATGTCAGAAACAGTTTAGCTCCAAAAAGAACGCTGTAAGTAAGTATGAAAATACATCAAGGTAGTTGATATCTCAATTTGTTAAAGTTTAGATTCTTAAAATTGGATTAAATATGTTCTTTTGCTAAATTTGCTTGTTGTCTTTTACATTAAATGTATAGCTATATCAGTACCTGCATCTATAGATCTATATATACCTACACCATGCACAGCATCCACAAAATGTGCATGATGTTAAATAGAACTTGTTCCTAAATTCTAATTTCTGGATGAGCAAAACCCAAGAAAGTAGCTCTTTGGTAAAATAGTTATTGCTCATGGTTCTTGAATCATTGTTCTTGACATGTAATTAAACATTACATATCACAAGGAAAAGGAAAACCTGTGACAGAACTACCTAAATTGTTCCTCTGGTGTTTTCTTCAAAGGCAGAACTTCCTGGAGCTAATCAGGAGGGTTCACTGTCATCTCAGGATTTTTGTCTCTAAGCAAATACATCCATCTTATTACATCCTCCTCCATCACCTTGCCAACTCTCAGGGCACCCTTTCAGGCAAATAACCAAGGCACACACCTTGGAGTAAGGAAGGCAACATCTGAATACCTGCTCCATAGAATGTCTCCCTTTCCAGAGACCACGTAACTCAAAGCACATACAGGCTGCTGGATGCAAGGACTGAAAGGTGAGGTTCACCTTTGCAGCCATGTACTGTGTACCTTACAATGTTGACTGGCCATGGCCAAGGCTCAGCAAGTGGACAGGGGCTGCTTCCCACCTCCCCCAGCTCGTGCCCTTCTTTAGCCCCTGGTAACTGGGATGTGGACCCTCACCAGGTTTCCTGCATCTGTAATCAATTCCTGTGCTGCAAAATCACTGTACCACTGCTAACTCTTGTGTTTACACAAGGGCATGCCCTCATTGATTAGAAAGCTGCCCTCAGGGCAGAGGACATGATACTGTGAACCCCAAGTACATGGATACACCTGTCTCAGAAACTAGAAACTGTTGAGATATTATCTCAGGCTTTAGATTTTCTGCTTGTTGGATGTAGGCAGGTTTCATTTAACATTGAAGTACAGTAAACTACCTTTTGCAGGAGCCTTCATTTCACCACAGGCTCTGTGCACAACTAAACTGAGTTCCCTGAAAAACACTGCTGTGCTTGGGGTCTCTAAGGCTTTGCATCATTTACATGGGCCACTGACATCGGGAAAGATAATTTCCCCTCCCTAGTACAAACTCTTTAATTCCAAAAATATTTGCCTTGATATATTGCTGTCATTCAGGTTCTACTTACCCAAAACCTAATAGCCTCTAGCCTATATAATCTGCTTTTTTCTGCCCTGTCAGTAAATTATTGTCATTTTTTTCACAGTCTTCTTCCCCTGTTAAACCCAAATGACAGATGAAAGCACTGTAACTTCTCAACGCTCCCACCATCATACCTGGAGGTTTTTCACATTCATTTCTAGGTGTGAATTGTTTAATATCATTTTAATGGAAAAAGAAAACACTTTTAAAATAAGAGCAAGAGCCAAGAAGTGGAAGAACAAATAACTGGGGTTTGAGGAAAGAGAGCAATTTCAGGATATACGAAAAGAGGGATCAGAGAAGGAACCTAGGAAAGGAAAACTTGGGAACAGAAAGAGAAAAATGGTAATTGTTAAAAGCTGCAGCACTGACAGCTTCTGTGGGTTCGGTGTTACACTGTGGTGTTTTCCTTAATGCTCACTTTCTGGAGTTGCATGGTTTAGGGAAGAAAAACTTGATTCCAAATCTGTAAGGTATATTTGGATAATAGCATTTTTTCTAAATAAATTGCTAGCTTAGCCATACTCATTTATTTAGATGCAGAAGAAAAGAATGTAACACAGAATAGTAAAGCAGGCCTATATACCCTTACATAAGTACCATCCTGCTGACGTCACTGGCAATATTAACAGGGATATTGATTCCCAATTTCAGAATTAGATTCTTAATTTGGTATCTAAGCCTAGCTCCACTTAATTAGTTTGCTCCATCAATAAACATTAATGAAAACCTATGCCTGTGAACTGTGTTGATTTTGTTGGGTTTTTTTTCCCCCCTAGATGTTATTTTGCTGAACAAACTATGCAGAGATGCCTAACAAATACACGTGAAAATAAAATGAAACAGCTAGGCACGTTATGATCACAAACACACAAACTTCCACGAAGTTTTTCACAGCTTAACTCCAACTGCTTCCTTCTGAAAGCCTAGCTGATAGACTGATTGTCCTGGTTCCACCTGGGACAGAGTTAATTTTCTTCTCAGTAGCTGGTACAATGCCTTGGTTTGGGTTCAGTATGAGAATAATGTTGATAACAAGCTGATGTTTTAGTTGTTGCTAAGTCATGTTTACTCTAAATGAAGGACTTTTCAAGTTTCCCAGGCTCTGCCAGTGAGCAGGTGCACAAGCTGCTGGGAGGGGACAGAGCCAGGACAGCTGACCTGAACTAGCCGCATGAAACATCAAGTTTAGTATATAAAGTGGAGAGAAGAAGAAGGAAGGGGAGGATGTTTGGAGTTACAGTGTTTGCCTTCCCAAGTCACTGTTAGGCTTGACGGAGCCCTGCTTTCCTGGGGGTGGCCAAACACCTGCCTGCCGATGGGAAGGGGTGAACGAATTCCTTATTTTGCTTTGCTTGTGTGCACAGTTTTTGCTTTACCTATTAAACTGCCTTTATCTCAACCCATGAGTTTTATCACTTTTCCTTTTCCAGTCCTCTCCCCTGTCCCACTGTGCAGGCAGTGAGTGAGCAGCTGTGTGGTGCTTAGCTGCCAGCCAGGGTTAAACCAAGACAGTCATGACCGGTGGTATCCAACTTACAGCTTTTTTTGCTGTTCAACCAGCTATTCAGATGCTTGCCTATACAGAAATAGTTAAACCTTATTTGATTAAAAGGTAAGTCTAGGAACTTATATATATATTTTCATACTGGGGTCGTCACCCTCAGTCTCATGGCTGAGTTAAATGCTCTGTAATGATTTCAGTTAACTGATACAAAAATGGACTTTGCACAGGTGGAAAAGCCTGCTATGTGTGTGCTCATTTATATTGCATTTTGGGACAAAAATCTGAAATTATTAGCTTAGTGTAGTAAAATATTCACCAAATTGAATTTAGAAATTATTGAACAATCTGTAGCACTGCTGTTGATTGAAATGAAGTGAGTGCCTAAATAGAGATTTTCCTGGGGACTAATCTCAATTTACACTCTAATTACTGTGTTGTGCCACAGGTGTCTCCTGTTTTCATTACCCTGCATGCATCTAGCTCTCTATCCAGGCAGCACCTTCTCTGGCTCATAGCTGTGAGTTTGCTGAACCTCGCCGAGTGTAGCTCTAGCACTACAGAATATGCACCAGATGTTATTGCGTATGAGACAAATTTTTATCAGCCCAGTGGAGCCAGACCAGCCCACGGTAAATTCTGTAGTGATGATTTAAAAGACTGTATGCATGGGGGAAAACTGGTGTTGCTTACCAGTGTTAATGCCAAAAGACTGGGGATAATACAGCTATCATCCTAGCTGGCTTCCCAGCCTATAGCGTATGGCTCTGGACTGCGAAGCCATGTTACATCTGCTCTGCCTAAAACAGGTCCAGAGGAATTCAGCGCCAGCCCTCACAGTTTTGTATGTTACTGTGCAGGCGGAGCAGAGAGGATCTGCTACCAGCGAGGAGGCAAAAAAGAACCCTTCTGCTCTGCCAGCAGGACTGCTAATCTTATGGGAAGGAGTTCAACAGCTCGCTCTTTCTGGAAAGAGTGTGGTTGTTCCCCACAGCCCCTTCTTTTAGCAGCATGCTGAGGCGTCTCTCCTGCTGCACAGCCCTGTTGGCCACGCTAAGCCCTGACTCCCCACCAGCCACAGCAGACGCATGGCTGGTCCAGGGCTGGGGAGAAGCTCCTGCTGCCATAGCTTAAAGCAGCCCACTGGGACCCTCCTCTCAAGGGAACCAGGCTGATGGTTGTGCTCTTAGTGAATGCCCGCTACTCCGGGTCTTTCCTGATATGTGATGTGATGCAAATAAGTGGAGGAAAAGAAAAAAAGTTTATCCCATATTCTTTCTACCTAATCTCTTTTTGACTTCTATTCTAGTTTCTCTCTTGCCTGTTTATCTTTCTTTTCACCTTATTTTATTTCTGCTGTTTTCTCCTTTGTCTCATTCTATTCTCTGCCACAACATTCATCCACCTTCATCCAGAGGTAAGAGGTGTGTATGCTCAGTTTTATCTGCTCATTTAAAGGTATAAACAGAGATTACCTTAATATCTGTGCATCGTATAAGTTGTTATGCTAATAGTCATTAGCCGAATAGAGGCTTTCAATTTAATGCTCTTCAGGGAGCTCTTTCTTTCCCCCTTTCCCATATTTTCACATCTTTATTGTTTTCTGGTTCCTCCCTGTAGAGTCATAGTACAGCCCACAGAGAAGGACACATGTAAATCCTTTGCTGACAGCATTAATACAGCACTGGGACACCTGTGGCAGAGGCAGGAGGGATGGTAAAGAGTCAGAGGTGCAGTTCCACAACCCTGCAGAAATGCTGTTCTTAATCATCTATGAAAAGAGCAAGAAGTAGGTCTGACTACGCTGACTGTGCTCAAACAAGATACCTAGGCAAAGCATCTTAAAGCTGATACTTTTTTTATCAAGTGGGTTCTTCACCCTGAAATCCATAGGAAAATGTAATTTTCTCCCTCTACACTTGGAATTACATTTTTTTAAAACAAAACTTGAATCGTATAAATTTTTTTCCCTCTGATATTCAGCAGTCTGTTCTTAATTGTTATCTGCTTGACAATATCGTCTGGTACATGTATTTCTCTGGAAAGAAAAAAAAAATGTTCCTTTCTCTCTTGTAAAGAAGTATTATCTAAATGCTTCCTGGCAGCTGATGATAAGAACACAGCCTGTAATACACTTCTCCAATTAATTTCAGGCAAAAAGCCAGATGTTAGTGCTGTCCAGTTTGCCAAACCTATAGGAGTGCTTAGATATTTTTTTATTTTTTTTTTTTTTTTTTACTACAGAGGTGGAGGGAGTCAGCATTAAGTTGTGCTATAAGCATTTGATCAAGTACAAGGTGAAAAAGAAACGAAAGCCTCCAAGCTGATTCTTCAGAAGGTAAGTCTTCTGCCATTTTAGTGAATTCATCAGACTTCTACTGGATCTTAAGACTTAAGTAATGTATCTTTATGTATTCATTTAAATCAGAATTGCTTAAATGTTTGGGGAGTTATTTTTATTATTTTTACCTCTGTTACAAGTTATAGTTATATTTACACCATAAAGCTGTCTTGCAAGAAGACTTCTGCAAACAGAATTGTTGGGTTGGAAGGGACCTTAAAAATCATCTATTCTAACCCCCCTGCCATGGGTAGGGACACCTTCCACTAGACCAGCTTGCTCAAAACGCCAAGCAGCTTGGCCTTGAACACTTCCAGGGATGGAAGTTTTTGTTTTAAACATGTTGTTTATAGAGCTAATGTTTTACATCTTCAGGGTTGGAAGCAAAATGTAACTTGCTTTATTTCAAACTAAAACGTAGAAAGGTTACTAAGTTCAAGAATAGGAGTATTATGCCAAAACTTCATTCATGTGTATACCTCAAAATATCCACAGGTTGCTGGAAGGGAGGAAAATGTTCATAGGAATTTTATAATTTTTTTTATAAGAAACTGAGCGCTGAGTGAAGAAAAAGAAATGAATAGGCAGGGAGTGGCATATAAACCATGCAAACTGCAGCAAAACACTGTGCTTTTATCAGTAGCAAACTTCAGGTTTGATGAGTTGGTTCGAAAGGCAATGTGAGAAAATCCAGCACCACACTTGTAGCTTCAGCTTTAGGCAGAGTATGTTTTTGCAACAAATGTTAGAGAATATATCTTGATGTGGCTCCTGATACACAGTATTTCCTTTCCATCTCTTACCTGAGGAGCAGTTAAAACAAGAGGGTTGGATTTATAGCCAGATCTTCCTCTCTTTGTTTTTAAACAGAGTGCCTGCCTTATTCAGTGCGACTTGCATTACCAAGCAGGTACGGCTTTAGACCTTCCTGAGAAGTGAAGTCTAAGGACTGGCTGGGGGACCCAAAACAGAGACAGAGCTTTAGTTAAACTGGTGGCTTCTTTTAAGGATTGTGGTCTTCAGTGACATGGGCTCGAGGCAGTTCTGTTCCCCAACTACTATACAGCTTTTGGCAAGGTGCATTGTCTGTCCATACTCCCACACTTGTAAAAGGGATGTAACAGTACCAAGGCACCTGTGAGCCTTCTGTTGCTGGGCCCCTCTTGATTTATGTGTTTGCTGAGCAGGCAAAGTGTTACAGGTTCAGCTGTGCGAATTACCCATGATCAGCTCAGAAAATGACAGATGCTAGAATGGACTTTCAATTTGAACTGTGGAACACTCCCAGTCCTTGGAAAACAACTCTACAGTTTCCTATAAGTGAAGTCAACAACTTTATTTACTTAATGATCAGTCTAGCTTTTATCTTTGTCTGCTTGCTAGCTTTTTCTTATCACGCTGATTCTTCTCTTTTAGAGGCTGCATGATAGACCCAGTAGGCAGTGTTAAAACTGAGAGTACTTTCACTGACATGCACCTGATTTGTGAGGCAATATACTATATCCCATATACTGGGATTATGATTCTCCTCAGGCCCACATACATGGAAAAGCCACAGGAAATCCTGCCTGATGCTGTTTCAGGCAGCTGACAACAGCTAGCTGGGCAATGAGGTTGCTGTTTTGAGCTGAGAGTAAGAATTGCATGTTTCTCAGTAGTATAGTTACCGTAGACATATTCTTTACTATTTCTGGCCTTTTCTTTATCCAGTGGGATTTTATTTTTTTTTTAAGGTAATAATATACCTTTTCAACAGTAGTTCTGTCTGTCCCAAAAATATAGGACTTTTCTGGAAATTCTGCCTTAGCCTTTGAAATGCAGGATGTGATATAAAGACTAAGTTGATACTCTAATTGCTTTATTACTCTCTCTGTCTCCATAAAATGAATGCTATCTCTGTACGGGATATCATAAAATTTAATAATATCCATCTGGTGTTCTGAGGATGCTTTGTAGTGTATAAAAAAGCTGCTTATGCAAAATAGCTACCTTAACTTCCTCTACACAGCACTCTGCAGGAGCTCTGATGAAGTAATATGTTCAGCAGTATTTCAGTGAGTGGATTTGAAATAATAACTGGAAGGTAAAATAAAGGCTAAAAACTAAAGACAAATTTATAGAGATGTTACATATATATACATTATATTATATATATATAAAACCAATGTTGTTCCATAATCTGGCTTTTTTCATGTGTCCTTTAAGTATCTCTGCTTGATACTCTTCTATCTTGCTCAGCAGCTCAGTTTAAAATACTGATTTTTTTTCTATATGCAAGAACTTCAGTACTTGGATTATTAGAAATGCTGACACATCACACATCTAGCAGAACCAAGAAATCAGACCAAATATTATATCATAGGATTTGAAAGCTGCGAAAGAGCTTGCTCTGTGCTGAATGTTCAAGCAAAGGAAAGTGTACTTACAGAAACCATTTCCTTTATTAAAACTACCTTGTTTACTGCTCTGCATTTCTCAAACAGTGATGTGCTGCAAGTTACAGTTCTTAAATTTCATATTGTGTGGCTGTCAATCTTAAAGCCCCATTTTGGGAATTGCAGTAGGATTAGAATTTGTGGACACTTTCAAAACCTAATGTAACTTCTCATTTACAGCCTATGAAGGGCCAATATCAAGGCTATTACAATGTACTTGGCTGTAAAAATTGCCTCCTTTGAGGAGATTGCATCACATAAAGAAAGCAGAGTTCTGACTACTTGGTATAGAACCCCAGTAAGCATTTTCTTCACAAAAGCTTTTGTACCTAGTGACTCAATTTCAAAGAAATAACATTTGTAGCTTGCCTTCAACAGCTTGTAAGGGGAGAGTGCAATTACTCTCATTTCATCTCATTCTAGATACTGCTTCGGACACTGGAAAAAATATTTCTAGCCCATTATATTTCTACCCTAGACATGACTTTTGGCAAGGCAGTGATTTGAATGCATATTATCTTCTATTTACATTTCACCAAAGCTGGGTTTGTATTTCTGTCCTGCACTAAAAAAAAAAACAAACCAAAATAAAACCCCAAACCAATCAAGAAAACAAACAAACCCACGTCCTCTGGCTTGCTCTTCCATTGTAGCAATTTCCTAGACACTCCTACAAATATATGGCAACTTCACTATATGTTTTTTTCCTTGACAGGTAGAAACAACAAATTAAGATCCACTTTACCCTCCTGACTGACTAGAACTGTTGGAGACATGTTGTAGCAAAACACCTCCATACAGGCGTTTTCCTTGTAGACCATCAGTTCTGATTGACCTTAACATCAGTTTTGATTGACCTTAACATTAAGATAGGATGATTTGATAATTGGAGAAAAACAGGTTTGGGAGCAGTTTCTCTGACTTGCACCTGCAGTTAAACTAGCTTATGTGGTGGTAAAGACACAAAATCCACACATACAGGTGACTCTGTAAATGATCAGTGCATTCCCTCCTTGGGGGATTGAAAACTGGATCATAAGTTCAGGGGGTCCCACACACAGTTTGATAACTGGAGGGAGCCCTGTAGGCTGTTGAGTTGGAACATGTTCAGTCTCAGTTGAAGTTACTGCTGTGACTGTTCTACAGACAAAATAAATTCAAAGGGAAATTTTCCCATTCAATTTTTCAAGCAATCTTACCAGGTAGGTTTTTTGTTTTTTTTTTTTTTTTTCTTTTTTTTTTTTTTTTTTGTGGGTGTGGGTGTGTGTGTTTGATTGTTTTTTTAAACAAAAGATAGTTTTTTGCACTTCCATAGCTTCTTGTATGTTGTATACATACAAGTACAACATATCTTGCTTGTACTGTTGTCCTTCCTCCGAATATCTTCTCATAATTCATTACTTCACAATCTGACTTCATGAAATGGTCTCAAATTATGTCTTCATGATAACCTTGCTAACCCACACAGGCAAGATAAATCACCCTCTTTTGGACTGTGGAGTTTTCAGATGATAAAGATATTGTTCTGTCTAATTCAGTGTCTAAATGATGATGATGCAGGCAGAGGAGAAAATTGTAAGATACCTAATCTCCTTTAGGTCTATTCCTTTAAAGGTAGGGGAGGAGATCTTACAAAGCAGGAATACTGTGATGTTCTCACAGCTGTATGTGAAGTCTGCTGAAATTCTTGCTTCTACAGAATTGAAATTTCACACCTTTTGGCTAAAACTATGTTTCTTTGCTAGTGGTTTGGGTTTTTGGGGGGGGTTTATTGGTTTTTTTGAGAGGAACACTTAATTCTTTAAGTATAATCTAGGCTGAAAATATGACAAAGAAACAGCAACATCTTGTTCTAACAAACTAAATGAAACAAGTCTTCTGCTAGCTGCCTTACTATACCTAGCTTTTGAGATGTGTATACAAGATTAGGACTGATCTAGCTTTCCCCAAGAATTATAGCTCTTTCAGTAGAATTGGCAAAGGAAATGACAAGATTACATCTATTCTCAGTTATTTGCAGGCGTCAGACAAATCTGCCAGTGTGGATGCTACATCACATGGATAGTAGCTTTTACTGCAACACTACCTACCACATACCCTATCTATTTCGGGGAAGCACAAACACTGGCCATGTAGCTCATGCTTATTCGGTCTATATGCTTATTGTATCTGAAATGCATATGAAGGGGGAGTTTCCTGACATTAATTAATCTCTGAGGGATATGATCACCAAATTAGATCACCATTAGCTTCTGAACAACAACAAAAAAAAATCCAGTTAAGATTATCCCTTAGTAAATGGCTTTGCTTCTTTTCTTTGATCACCTATACCAAACATACAAAATCAGCCCCTTTCTGGCAAGCGTTGGATTAACTTAACGTACAAGTATGATACGGGTGATTTGTACATGGGAAGTCTGACACCCACAAAAGGTGTCTAACCTTTCCCTGCAAAGCATACATTAGACAGCAGCTATTTACCAGCTGTGTTAGAACAACTACTCTGCACCACTGCACACCTATCCTTTTCTTCTTCCTCCTGTGCATAGAATGGAATCTTGCTTTAGCAGTGGGCACCTCTTTGGCTGAAGGTGTAAGAGCTGTGGCAACCATGCTAATGGAGAAAGAGGAAAGGGCTCTGTGACTTTTTTTTTTTTTTTTTTAATTCCTCCCTCCTCTGTTTCTCTTTAGAAAAATGCCAATATTATGCTCCTAGAACCATGCAAAGATTATAAAGGGACAATGTCTGTGTATTGCTTTAATCTTTCTGCTTTAACTGGGTGTGAGTTGTGGGTGGTTGTTTTTTTTTTTTTTTTTTTTGGTTCTCTCACTGATCTCGAGAGGCAAAAGATTTTGACAATTCTAAATGCTCCTTCTAGGCTTCATGAAGCCTTCATTTTTATTCCCCCCTCCCCATTTGCTTTAGAAGACCAGAGACTGCAGAAATGAAGTACCTCTTGGGTGGATGAAGGCTTAAAGTAATCCACATGACTTTCATTTACACAGAGAAGAGTAAGAGTTTGTCAGATGCTTGGATCCAGCTACCTCTTATCCTGTAATACAGTGATTCAGGGACATTGCTATGCCCCTTGAGGTCACCTTCTGAGCATGAGACTTCCTCAAAGAATTACATGAATTGGGAAAAACAAGAACTACAGTCTGAGTGTCTCCCCATTACTGCAGTCCTGTGAAATGTAAACTACAAATCTGTTGTCTTCCCTGTCCCTAAACCTCTAATGTTGCAAACCTGATGGAGAACTTCTGATCTAAGACAATAAAATTAAATCCTTTTACAAAACTGAAAAATATTTTAAAATAAATGGAGAGGGAAGGGAGTTTACTGGAAGCTTATATGCCAGTCACAAATTTATTCCAATTCATCACTTTTGTCATCCAGAGGTGGAACTCATCCCATTCAATTTCTCAAACTCTGACATCCGTTTAAAATCAAGTGTCAGATTCTTCCCTGATTTTCATGCAAGTCCTACTTCAGTGAGCTTATGAAGACATGAAAGCCAGGACAGAATTTTATTCAATATGGTTAATTTCTTAACATACCACATGGCTACGTGTTGTGTTACAGTAAACACTTATATTATGCTACTCTTCCTGACAAATAACATGCATATCGTATTTTCAATAACCTTTGTGATAAGTCTTTTAAACAGTGAAATTTCTCAAGGCATTTATAATTTTTTTTTTTTTTTAAACAACATTCCTGCAAATGTCAGTGACTGTTAACATCTGAATCAAGCTGTTCCCAGTTCATGTGACTGGAAATGGTGCCCAGAGCAAAAAAGCCAGACAGTCTGACTCTC
This sequence comes from Falco punctatus, assembly GCF_963210335.1. NCBI lineage: Eukaryota > Metazoa > Chordata > Aves > Falconiformes > Falconidae > Falco > Falco punctatus. The sequence continues at coordinate 84,784,285 of NC_137584.1, forward strand.
ACATAAGTATAGTCTGTGTGGAAATGTTACTACTGAACACAAGTAGAAGTTGCTGAATCCAAATCAGAATACATTTTGGCAGGAAACAAGGTAAGGCTGCATTATGAACATTTTATTATTATTATTATTATTACTTTCATTAAAGGTATATTATAGAAATGGTCTAAAAGCTGAGGAAAAAACACAATAAGCTGCTAAATAAGGATTCTGGCTGGACACAAGGCTAACTGGCTCACATGTTGCTGGCAGTATCTGGAACTCTTCTGGGAATATATTGGAATTATCTCACAGAAAAGAAGGCTGAATTTGGGGGTTTAGCTTATAGCCACCCCCAGGGAGCAGTTATGAACTCTCTTATGTTCTTGAGAGGTTCTCCACCCTCTGAGTAGAAGGAATGCCATGTAGTAACCAGCTGTGCATAAGGGTAAAGGACATTTATATCAAGGAAGAGTGAAAGAGGTGACCTGAACTGTATACACGTGTGAATGAGACTTATTTGAAGTGTCGCATGGATGGCACCAAAGACAGAAAAGTGTGCCAGCCAGAGATGGCTGAACTAGGAGCAGCTGCAGAGATACACTTGCATTTTACCTCCAAAAGTGTTAATGTAGCTAAATATATTTCAGTCATAACACACTGACATATGCACATACTTTCAGAGAAATTGGAAGATCTAAAAAGTTAGCAGAAAATACGTAACTGAATTTCCAACTGCCTATAAAGCTCCCAGTGCATAAGAGAAATTTCTTTTGTTGTTAGAAAGTAGATCATACTTACAGGCTGAGACGACTACTCTAAACTTCATCTGCCATTTAGGAATAACTCTATTTTTAAGATCAGGCACTGGATGGCTTATGGCAGGTAGTTAGGGTGCATACAACGTTAAGAGACTACTTTACTGAAAGGAAAGAAAAGAAGAGGGAACTAGCTCCTTCTCTCCAACCTCCAGCTACCTTCACTTATTGTCACCTGATGCTGTTTGCATGCTCCTGGCTATGTGGAATATATGGAATATGCTCAAAGCAAGCAGTAGCTACAGAATATGACAGCTGTGGTCCTTTGTTTCCCTTCTCTTTCTTCCATAGCCTGCTTATATTGTGTGCTTATGTAGGCAAGAGGAACAGAACAGAGAAATAGCTATGCCATACCTCCACCATAGTTGCAAGAGCCTTGCTGCCTTAGCAGCACAACATTTGTGCTCCTATGTGCCTACAGGGCAGGGTCATCAGCTTGCTCCTATAATGCTTGACTAACTTATATTCATGGGACCCAGGATACCTGCTTGAATGGATGGATTGGGTTGGGTGGTTGGTTTTTTTTCTTTCCTTGCAAAAGTTCTTTTCTTTCCTGCACACTGCCAAGAGGGGACATGGTAGGGGAACTGAGAAAAATAGGTACTCGATTAATTTTTAAAAAAAGGCTTATATCATGTTTCCAAAATAGCCTGGTTGTCGCGTCAAAAAATTTGTAATTGCCCTAACTACGCTGGATGTGGATTTTGATTTAAACACAAATCCTACAAGAAAACGAGTACATTAATAAATAGCAGGTAATGAGGTGTTACAGCAGCTCATGTTCAGTCTTCCAAGATCTGCAACTGATCTGCTGAAGCTGGATCCTTATTGTTTCTAACTGATGCAAAGTTATGAGTTGTCTAAAGATGCTGGAGTGGGGAGATAATCTGATGAAAGACATGAAGCTGTACCCTTACTGTTTAAAAATTACCAGCCAAGTAGGTGGCTTAGTACATCAAGACCCATTTAATCTGGTTTGGGATGATAGATGGGGTAACAACATCAGTTTCTGTGCATATTTCTAGCAACAGACACAGTCTGAAATATGTGCAAAAGCCACAAACTGTTGAGATAACTAATACCACATAGTCCAGTTACATACAGTCCAGTATACAGTAAAGAAGCCAGTTGTGCTCAAGAATGCAGAAGAATTCAGAAGCACTTTGTATTTGAGGTTTTACTAACAAATTGTTTTAACAGAAGAAAGTGAGGTTGAACGCACTTTCAGGTAGTTGTTAAACAAATGGGCCTATAAAACAAAAATTGAGATGTGCTAGGTAAAAGACATTTAAGTAGTGAGAACTTTAGACAGCTCTGAAAGTCTTGTAACCAGTTCCAGTTACTGAAATTTTTGATGTCTACATGTCTGTAATGTATCTCAATTTTAGTCATCAGATGACAACTCAAAAATACCCCAAACCCCAGCAGTTTTCTAAGTTGATCATACTAAACATTTACAAGGATTTTTGCAGTTTGCATTAATACACTCCCCTGACCTGCATCAAACTTCTTTTGCATTTTGCAGAATAAGAGAATTCTTTGTTCCATCCAAAGTTAATAATTGTTTACATGTTCAAAATTGTAATCCTTACTGATGCTAAATAATTTCCTATGATGATGTCTTCACATTTGAACATAAGAAAACTCAGTTTCATTGTGTTTGAATTAATTTCTCTCCAACACTTTAATCATTATATTCTGATCTGGAGGTTTCCCTGCTTCATGCAACAGCCTGGGTCTTTATTTCTTTTCCATTCAAACTTTATGACTGTGTCTTTAATGTTCTACTCTGTAGCACAGCAGTTTACATACAGGCTGCCTTTTTAATGGGATCTTTAAGGTTGTGTTCTCTAAAGATGCCTTTGCCTATACTCATAAATATTTCAAGGGTTACTTCTCTGCACTTATTTTCATAATAGAACCAGAAGTGAATGTGGAATAAAACATAATCTACAGAGAAAAAGAATAGCTCACAGCACACCCTATAATTAAAGGAATTTTTAAGTAACCTGACATTCTATCTCTTTGAAACATAGGCTATACTGCATGTTATTATTTGTGTAAGGAAGTTTTCTAGACCATGAACAAGGTCTTGCTGTCTTTTCTCTGTATGCCTCCTTCAGAAATCAGCAGGCAAGATCTATTCATTTCAAGCTACACCAACTGGAGTATCAAGGGTTCTAGAACACAACTGGACCAGATCCTAATTGAAGGAACAAGGCAGCCGTGTCAAGATACATGTATATTTATAAATAAAAGTAACTTTTGTGTGGGTTTTGCCTTAAGGTCTCAGAAATCTTTCATGCAGTTAGGGTTTAACTCACAATAAAAGCCACCCGATTAATAAATGATTTGGGCTGATGCCGGTTTAAGGATCTGTAACTGTGCTGAGGAGTCGAAACAAAAATATCTTTACAATTTATATATATATATATATGGAAATTGTTTGACTTCTAATTTCAGAAAAATCTTAGAACCTGCATGCCATTAAACTTCCTCTCTGGGACACAGCTGGACTTTCACGTCAGAGGGTGAAATGCCAGGCTGCCAATAATGCAAAATTTCAAGCAGAAACATTAGACTGCTTAGAACCCTCTTAAGGCACTTGAGATATTTTAGATCAGTATTGAGTTACAGGGGACAGAAGAAGCATATTTGTGTCTAATCAGATATTGACATGACGCTGGAAGAAAAACGATAGCATCATGAATAGTCCATAACGGAAGTGAATAACAGTAAATTCAGTGGAGTGGAACAGAAAAAGCAAGATAAAAACAAAACAACCCCCCCAAAAAAACCAAGAGTTCTTAGTGGACAGAAAGGCCCTGATCTAGATGTGGGCTAAATGTCAATATGGATCCTGTGACAAGAGTTGCTTTCACCTTTGAATACTCACATTTGGCCATGGTACCTTGCCACAAAAGCTGCATTGGTAACAGCAAGGGTTGAAAACAAAGCTTAGCATGTCAATGTGAGTAATTATGTGTTCCTGCAACAGGGCTGGAAAAGTCCAGCATTTTGGTATCTGTGGGGCAGTGAAGGTGTTCTTGCTCTTTCAGTGCTTGAGAGTTTGTGTATTTGGGTGAAATGAAAATGCTAATGCCTAGGCCCACAGCTGAGCCACCCAGGAGCCAGAGAGTTCAAGGCAATAATCCTTTATGATGTGTTACAGAAAAGATCTTCCATCTGTCTTCAGTTTTCCTCCTCCAATTCTTCCTTTATCTTCCTTCACTTCCTTATAATACTACATTGTGATTGAGCTTTTCATGTCCATTTTCATCCCATGTTAGTGATGCATATGCTCTGTATTGTCCTGAGCCTTTCTGTAGCTTATTGACCTTTGCTTTGAAAGTGCTGACAAATTTACCCTTTCCCACCTTTACATGTACTTGTGTGGTGCTGTACACATGAAATGACCACTTGATTTTACTAAGCCAGGATGTCTATCCTTTCTCTATCCAGAATCTTTCTCAAATTCATAATTTCTGGAAAGCCACTAATATTTATCTATCAAATGCCTCTTCACTGCACTGTGGTGCAAAAACAACAGCAGTGAAAGGCAGAGGGAAGTAAACAAATGTAATCGAGTTAATCAGGTTGTATACATTAGTCTACTTGGACTTTAAGCTTTCTGGGGTTGGAACAGTAGTAATGTTCTGCTTAGTGTTTGGTGCAACTGGCCCCAGCTTTGACTGACATGTCTGTGAGTGCAAAATGCAGCTAATACAATAGCAAGAACACCCTAAATTACAGCACAAGATTGTTTGGAGTTTTAAGAAAAAAAAAAAAAAAAAAAAAAATCAAACCAACCTCCTTGTCTAAGGACTTAACGTCAACCTGGATGATAGACTTGGGGAATAAAATTTCCCATTTCTTACCTCTAAGGTGTTTCCTGCAACCTTGTACTAACCACTGCTAGAGGTATGATGTTGAACCAGATGTATCAACAGTCCAAATCCCAATTTTTTATTTTTTTAAGATGATACATACAGAAATATTTCAGGACCTGTAGATATTGGGAAGATTTCTGGCACAGAGGCAAATAAACCAAGTCCCAGATGACAATGTGAATCGCCTATTTATAAGCCATGAATTTTCTCATGACTAATTTTTTTTCCCTCTTTCTTTAGGCTACACTAAGGTAGCTTAACACTACTTTAGTAAAGCAAACACTTCCTGTAATAACGCCCCAGGTAAGACTAAGCTGGTTCAGAAAAGACTGTCAGAATTTTGTTAATTGAACATTTGATCTTTTTCCCCAGGTGGTGTTTTTTTTCTCAGGGCTGAATACATCTTGTAAAGAATAAAATGATGAATTATGCCCTAAGAAGTTTTGTCTTTCTTATTGTACACACATACAAAAATATGCTATATTGGCAGTTCACACAAAGTCTCTTCAAGTTAAATTTAGGACTATTACTGAGCATTTCAATCTTGCTTACTTGAATATCTTCGCTGAACACAAGTGAAATAGGAATAATAGATCTCATGTCATTTGATGAGTGAGGCTGACCAGCTTTGATGTTAGGAAGGACTCTATTTTCTAAATAATTTTATGTAAGGTCTTAATATGATGACATTGGCAAGGCTGGGGACAGAGCATAATAAAACATTTGCTTGAAAGTTTTATTGCCAATGGTTGCATAAATCAATGCTTTGGTATTACTTGAGGTTCCATAACTAATTTCCTAAAGTGCTGTAGGCTGTGACATTTTAAACTGAAATGATTATGAGAAATTAAGACCTTGAGAGGTGGTGCAAGCATTTTCTGAATTATAACTCTCCATGCTGTTTGCCATTCTTTCTCAGAATTGAAACTTGTAATAGTTAAAAGTAATTGTTCTTAATCTCTTTTCTACATGTTTTCTCAGTGGAAACTCTGTAAAAAGATAGGGAGGCAAGTCTTTAATTCTTTCTTTTCTGTTTCTAACCAGATCTGTTTGGATTGTGACACAGAAGATGACTGGAACCCAGTTCAGGGTTCCCACAGAGGTGAAATGAATCTGCTGTATAAAGCTAAAGGAAATTGTATAAGAATTACAGATAAAATAGATGATGAATACAGAATGTTCAGTCGTGTCTTGACAGTATTTGAGACAGGGGCATTAACATTTAATAGTGTTAACAGAGAGCTAGGATATGGGAGGGAAAAGTAAAAGTAATGATAATACCCAAGCTCTAAACCTGTGAGATAGTTTTGTTGTACTCCTTACCCACAGTAATGGGTGAAAGAAAGAGATGTTTAGTCCTATGAAATTCATGGACTTACTACTGGCTATCTATCAAGAGATGGAAGTAGTTCCTTCCATCATAGCCACAGATGCGAATGTAGGTAGAGTGAAGAAGATTTTGGATTAAAAGATAAAAAAAGTGTTGTGATGATACCCAGTTTAAGGACAAAGCAGTTAACACATATAGGATAGAATGGGGATGGATCACAGAAGGATGAAATGGCACTGCAAGGGAAAGTGCAATAGAAACTGGCAAAGTAATGTAGGTCTTCGAAGTAAAAACCAATTTCAGACAAAGAAATGAAGACAAACATGTACAGCAGAAGACATGACATTTTGTAGCTAGAAGCAGCTTACCCAGCATATTGGAATGTTCTTGGTCAGTGGATGACCATGGGGAAATCATGAAACAAGATGTGACGTCACAGAGTTCTTGCATACAGTGGTAGAGATGAAGTCAAAGGAGAGTTGTTCAGGACAAAGAATTCAGTAGGACAGTTGATATTAGATACCTGGTGAGATTAAGATGTTAAAGTTGAGGAGGAAAAAAATATAAGACCTTGGGTATAGTGAGTGGAAACAGTGATCTGGTAACATTTTAACTTGCCATTGCTCATGAGAGGGACTTTTTATTCCCTAACTGGATCACACTAGTTGCTGTGTGTATTTAGCCCTACCAAAGCTGTATTTCAGTGGTGGCCTCTGTGTGTGGCATAATCCTTTTGATACAAAAACATCATCATCCTAATTAAACTTCCCGACGTTTATCTGGGCATCTAGGTTATTCAGCTGCACCATGATTCTTTTGTTTTGCTCTAGTCAAATAGATTTCCAGCTGTTCACCTGCAACATATTTGCTTTCTAAGGACAATCAGCACCAGAACTCAGCTTGTTGTGATAACTATTCAGCTCACAAAAGAAAAGCCATTTACTACAAAAACAGTGGGAATTCACTGTGTGAATCAGGCTTTGGGTTCCTCATGCTAAGGCCTAGCCAAGGACATAAAACGTAAGTTATGAATTGAGCCCACTTTACACAGCCACACGTCTCTAAGCGTGGGTAAGTCCTTCCTGAGCTAGTTCAGCCTAGTCAGGCAGTCAGGACTGCTTGGACGTTACCAAATACTGTATTTAGGTGGATTTGTAGCCCAGCCAACGTCCTGTGATGCTGTGGCTGATCAACTGCTGCTGTCTCCCAAGACAGCTGCTTTACTACACTGCAGAGTTAAAAGGCAAATGACAAAATTCTTGAATACAGATGAAATTAATTGCAGCAATAACAACATCCAATTCTGGAGTACTTTGAGGGGTATAAAGCTGCTCTGCTTGTGTCCTTTATACAGGAACTTAGTGAAAAGGACTAGTGTTCAGTAGAAATGATTAATTTCAGGAAATTACACTTAAGTGTACTAAATAGTACTACAGCTAGCCTTATTTTCTGCATACGAAGTCCAGCAAGAGTAGATCTCAAGGTCTTGAATCAGGTTTCATTAATTCCTCTCACTTTCCTGGTCTCTCTTTCCCCTCTTATGAAATTAGATAAAACCCTAAAATAACAGTATTGGGCCAGGTAAGGCTGCACCTGTATAGACAAGGCAAAGAGTTTACTGAGGAGAGGACTCCTTAAAGTGGAGAATACTATTCCCTGTGCATCAGCAGCTCTTAGCAGTATATATGCTAGAGATTGCACCTATCCAGGTTATTCACCACAATAGCTTTCCCCAATCTCTGCTTATGGCATAAACTTGAATATGTAATTGTTATAGTAATTTCAGTTTGAGCTGTACTGTGGAGATAAGTAAAGGCAGAAATCTGAAGACAGGAGTTACGAACCTCCATATGGATGACTCTTGCTGATCATCATGTGACAACATGGATCACAGTACAAGGAAGTAAAACCATGTGACACTAATATTAAATAAGTGATACATACTGCTTCAGGTTTCCTTTGGATTCCTCAGAGTTCCTTTCCTTTCTGGCTTCTCAGTGCTTATCTTTCTCTGCATTTGTTGCTGGTTTATAATTTCATTTTCAGTACACTTTATTCACTCTACTTGCAAAGACCATTATCCTATGAACTCTTTAAGAGACAGGGACATTCACACTTGTTCATTGCTACAAGTAGTGTTCCCTTGCTAATAATCCACACTAAAGTAACACAAAGGCGAGGAAAGAGATAGTTCTTCCCTATTTTGCCAATTTGGGTTTGTTTAATCCCAAATCTGATTATGGAAATCCTATTAAAAAATGCATTTCGTTTACTAAATGTATTTGAGACAATGCAACAAATTTGTACAAAAATATTACCTTATCTTCAAAACCATCCCATTTTGTAAACTTCCCCAGGTGGTTTACAAAGTGAGCTTGCCCCAGGGTTGTTCTCTCTAGGGGGAATGTATTTCTGGCGATTGGTAGGAGGTTGCTTGTTGTTTTAAAAAGCACTGAAAGCTGATCAATAGCTTTTTATTAATTTATTTATTTGACTCAAACTCTGTACATCCACATGTGTGTGAGTGTCTGCAATGGAACAGAAACTGATGCCTAAAGGAGGAGGGTAAAATAGGATTTTATTTTTTCCTTTCCACATATTTTTAAAAACAATCCATGTCACTGGTTGAGATCTTTAAAAATTTAGGGAAGAATCCCAGGAAAAAAACTTGATTTTTGTCAGCTTTTCCTTCACTCTAGTAGATACTTGTTGCAGTAGAAAAGATAAAATTAGATCCCTAAATACTTAAGTTAATCCCTTGCCTCCTACAGAAAAGGACTAGGCTCAAATATCTGCCATTGTTTCATGGCATTTTGGGCTCTCTGCAGGCAAAATGTCCACTGATATGATCAAAGTCCACATTTTTCAGCCCTGTCATTAAGTACTCTGGGAGTGTTCCAAGAAAACCAAAAAGACAATATGTAATTTTCTGCTTGATTTAACAGAATATGTTCTTCTCTAAAGAATGAAAATGAGGCGGCCCAGTTTCCTACAGATTTGTATTCTTTGTTCTTTTCTCAATCCTCTAGTACAATAAATCTCATCTGCTCTCATTTTTCCCTGTGAAATGCTTGCTTCTGGTGGGTAGTCCTAAATCATGTGAATCATGTTTGATCAACTGACACAGTCAGTTCTGCTTATCTTTCCCTTCCTCTACCCAAATACTGGTTCTGTATGTGTGTGAATTTTGCAGGGGTTTAATGATCATCTTAAAAGTTTGGTTGATGTTCCCCGTTGTACTCAAAAGCTATTAAGAGGTCTGAAGAAACACCCTTATTGCACAAATTTCACTCCCTTAGAAAATAAAATTTATAACTTAGACTCTTGCTCTGATTTTGACTGTAGTTTACAATGGTTTAAATGATGGAAATTGTCTCATCTGTGCTTCTTTGATAGCCTGATCAGCAGATACTTTACTAATTATTTTTTTCATGATGCAGGCTACATTGTGTTACATTGAATTTGCTTAGCGTATATTAGCAAACAACTGCTGGCTATCTGCATTTGAAATAAAATTAGTCTGAAATTAACTTTGTGCAATGAAAAGCAGGAGCTGTGCCGCAATATAGCTCGCTTTTTAGTCTGCAATAGGGAATAAAACTTTCATACTTCCCTATTTCTTGAGTTCTGTTACAATACTAGCATAGCATCTTGTTGACCAAATACAAGAGTCCCTGGCTGCAGTATTTGAGGAGGCCTGGATTTTTGGAGACTGTTTCTGTGACCTGACCCTGACCTGCAATGCATATATTGCTGGAATTCAAGCAGTGTTTTGTGTGCAGCTGTTCTGCCAGCCCCTCCTATATAAGTAGCTATGAAAGGTTCTATATAGCTTTTATGCTTAAAAGTATATTTTACAATAAGCAGCAGCAAGAATATGGAAATGCTGGGGAAAAACAATAAAAAGGGTTGTTGGGATGGGTATGGTTTTTGCTATGTTGAGCTGATCCTATTTTTAAACAAAAAAAGCTCTGTTTCACAATGCATAAATGTATTATTGCATTTAGGTGAGAAATCCAGGAGGTTAAGCACTTCACAAAGATTTTGGCTCCTAACCAGTGACCATTCTGCAGCACAGTAGTTGGCAAACATTGCATTGCTGGAGACCCTGTTTAGATACATTAATTTTAAATGTTAGTTGTCACTGGCTAGAAATTATGCGGGAGAAAGTCCAGCACTATGTAGCAGGCGTACACTCACCTAGGATCACTGCTTGCTGGGTTCAAGCTCCTTATAAAAGAAATCTTTCAATAAGTAAAACAGATTTCTCATTAGCTTCATCACCTCAACATAATATAAATACAAAGCGTGAGGTGTGATTTCATGCTGCTCAGACAAGTATTAAAAGAAAAAGCAGAATCTCACATCCACCAGAAACTAAATGATGCAAGGGCACGACCAACTTCATCCCTAGCCACTGTGGGCTCTTCATCCACAATATATTTTTCTGGTCACCTAACTTGGCCCTTGCCGGTCAGATAGGGAAATGATTCTTAGAGATTGTCAAGTCATAAAAGATAATTTTCCTTATAGCTGAAAAAGGGAGCAGGAAATGATTTTCAGCTGCTCAGAGCATGGCTTTGGCAGTCTAAGGTAGTATTTAATGGCAGTCAGTGCTTTCTGGGGAGATAACTTTTCCAGCACGCTCAGCATGGCAGCTGGGGGAGGCTTCCCACTGCCACAGGATGGCAGGAGCAGAGACCTGGCTCCAGCACCGGACTGAACGGGAATGAGCCCTCACCTTGCTTAGCAAAATCAAGCTTCAATAACACATAGATGGCTGGGAATATTATCCTGGTCTGCTTAAATAAACTGTTCTTCATAGGGCTTGCATGATGATAACCCTATCAGTAACGTGACACCAGAGTACTTTAAAACAGTCCCATTAATTTATGTGCCTTTATCTCTGACCCAAACCCATGCACATGGAGCCGCTATTTAAAAACTAGATCTCTACAGGCTGTGTAAGGTAGAGGTGAGGATTCCCTGGCTGTCCCTGTTTTTCCTCTCCGAGCAGTTGCCCTGTCCCCTCAAGGAGCGGGGTGAAGGGAGACTGGAGCAGCCGCAGTGCCGGGGGAGCAGATCCCAGCTCCCAGCGCACTGCCATGGCACCCATGCTCTGCCCTACAGTGCCACAGCTCTTGGGGGGCTGCCGCCGCACCCTCAGACCTCCTCTGTGCCAAGGAGAGGCAGAGGGTCTGCCCGTGGCAACCAAGGCCTTGCCTGTGGCCTTGAAGAATGAGATTCAGCCTCTTCCAGCAGGCCTCCACCCTGGGCCGCCATGTTGTGGCTCACCCTCAGGAGACCATCTGCCCTGGGCTGCAGTAGCTTCCCCCCACCCCAGCTACTGAGCCTGTCCAGCAGGGAAGGGGGGCGTATGGTTTTTGTGTACGTAAAAGATATGTGTACGTAGCCTGGCCAGCTGCTTTGGGCTGCTGGCAGAGCTGGTTAATAGCCCATGTACAGCACCTGCTCCCAGTCAACGTGCAGGGCAGTACTGGGGTACGTGCAGGGCACATGGCGCAGTTCATTCTGGAGGTGCGTTTGCTTTACCCCCCATGACCTTTACTGCATGGTGGCACTGGTGTTTCTGTGCTGGTAGCCACAGCGTTACTGCCAGGGTGCTGTTTTGGGGTACTCTGTGTGCTGCCAGCACTCCTGTAGTTTAAACCCTTCCCCGGGACCGTACCTGTGAAGCCGAACCCTGCCCCAGAGGCTTGGCCCCCAGCAGGCATGGCCTGCAGCACTGCCATGTCAATGGCAGTCATGGGCTGTTCTTCACTCTGCAGGGACTTGCTCGGTGGCTACTATTGAGAGCAGAATGAAATACCACAGTAAATAAATCATGGGGAAAACTCATTCACCCCAAGAAAGCTGTGCCTCCTCAATGCAGGCTCCCCTAGGCACCCCTCTCTCCCCTCAGGCACCCCGTGTTTATGACATACTAGGGTGTCAAACCCCAGCCTTTTGGTGAGGAATCTGAGGGGGAACACTCCCACCATGGTCCCAGCCCTGACCAGGGGCAGTACCCTGCAGCCAGGTGTGGGCAATCCGTGCTGCCGGCAGCCCTTCCCCTCAGGGCAGGTGGGCAGGCGGTGCTGGGGGATCTGCCCACCCTCCCACAGAGGCTGCAGTAGATCTAACAGTCCTCTGAAAATAACTGCGGTCTCCCAACAGGGGCTTACTTTTCTAATAGGAACGTGTTAATGTGGAAGTCTCCAGGTATGCAAGGACAAGGCATCTTGACTGTAAGTTTTGACTCTCCTCTGTGTGTTGCCACTCATGTCTCCTGAGCTGCGGAGGGCATGAGGGGTGTGGGGGATCTCAGGCCTGTGCCTGCCACCTCACCCCTTGGTGTTTTTGACTGACCCCCGGCAAATATTAAATGAGGTAGGCAGGCTCACAGATTAGTCTCTCTTGACAATTTGTAGCAAGCTAAAAATGAATTATAGTTATTCTTAAAAATTAGTTTTCCTTCTTGACCACCTCAAACCCCCTTTTTTCCCTGTTTACTTTCTGATGTAAGTCTCTCTTTTTGGTGTAGAATATTGGATACATTCTTAGCTTCTAAAATGTAGCTTATGCTGATGCTGAAATTTTCTGGTTTCTTGCTGACTTATTAGTAACATATTTTTCTTCAGGTTCCTGAGAATAAACAAACTCTAAAATATTAACATTTATTTTTATGTTTGGCTAATTTCAACCTTTTGTACTTTCCCGCAAATGCTGATTGAGAGTTGTGTCTATCACTGCCACTTTGGGGTAACTTGTGTCCTGCCCCTGCATTTTTTTTTTTTAATGTTTTTTTCTACGCCTTATGTGGAATAACCAGAGCAAATTCTTTGATGTTCATATGCATGCCTCGGTTCACATAAGTATGCTCATTTTGGTGATGTTCTTTTCCTATATAGATCAGAAATCCTGGTTAGAATCCATGATGATTAGAATATTATACTCAGAGGGACTATCTAGAAAATGGTTTGGCTTTTTTTAGGATTACAGCTGCAGATTGGAAAAACAGAATAATTTTTACTGTGATATAATTAAACTCGTATTATACATTTAAGTGTTTGTTTTTTTAAAGAACTCACCAGGATGTGCTGTGTGAAAAATTCTAGGAAGTGGTGCAGATATATAATTTAATTACAAGTTTCTAGTTTCTAATTAAAAAATGAAGATCAGATTTGACTGTTTTATAACCCCAGCTTTGTTGATGGCTTGGGTTTGCAGCATAATTTGCAGTGTAAATACTTCTGGTGAGTTATCATTTCTTGAAACGGAAGTGTGTTGAGTTTGTAATACAAGTTTACAGAGATGGAAGGAAAGGGAGTGTTTCAGATCACACTACTTCTACATTTCCTTTACACGTTCATTCCACAGTATCTTTACATTACTTCTGCCCTATGTTAATTTCTGGCAGATTTTAGTGGGAAAAGAGCTTTTAAATGGGGTTGGAAGCTACATGTGCTCCATTTGTAATCAAGGGTTAGATCCTTGTCAGTTCTAGTCAGTGAAAATACCCATCAAGACAGTATTCTACTAATACAGTTTCCTCAAACTGTGCCTAAAGTGATTCTTATTGTGTATCTTCAGATGGACTAAAATTACCTGAGCTTTCAAAAGCCTTTTGCAAGTATGTAATAATGCTGTAAAATACTGCAACAAATTAGAAACTAAGTAGGATAGCAGAAAGCAAAAGCAGGAATAGAATAAAAAAACAAAAATCACTCAATATGCTTTTGCAGGTTTTGCTATACTACCTCTTGCTATTATATTTATGAATGCTGAATGCTAAAAAGGAAAACTAAAAAAAAAAGTGTCAGTGCTTCATCAGATAAGTGAAAACTAAAAAAAACCAACCAAAAACAAAAAACCCACTGAGTGTACAAAGTCATCTGATCCAATTCAAACACTTGGGTCCTTGTAGAAAGAAGGCTTCTGGTGCCTGAGCCACAGGCCCCTCAGGACAGGACTTACATCAGAGCAGTAAGTGACCAGGAAGCACAAGGAAAAAATTATGATAGTTCAAAATAATTTCAAAATAACAGTATTATTGAAACTGCTGTTTTTTTTCCAAACTGAATTAACAGTGATTATTTAACAATGACCCCAGCCCAGATTTGTAAAGGTATTTGACATCCCTTAAAAAAACCCAAACTTGTGTGTGTGGAGTGTGCCTGCCTAGTTTATAAAGTGTAAATGATAATCTTTTTATATTTTATCTTTAATGTGTATTAAGGCAGAGGAAAGCAAGGGAGACCTCTTGTAGGAAGAGACTGATATTAAAAGTAAGAGTTAGGTAAACCAATAGGATGTGTTTTGCTGGAATGTTGTATTGCTAGTAAAGAAGCTCAGAGGTGTGAAAAATAGGTAAAGACTTTCACAGAAATGGGACCTAATGGACCAGGTAGTTAAGAGATGATAAATCATAAACAGGAATCTAATTAATTCTTGGCTAGTGTTGAACCATGATATTGAACTGCTGAACTGATCCAGCTTGGCAATTTGGCATTCTTATGCCTTTTTGTTCCTATTCCAGTTATTTTAAATCTAAATTTTCAAAGGGGAAGGGAGTGCCTGTCTGGAAGTTCAGGAAATGCGTTTATGAAGTATTAATGCTTATACATCTAAACCAAAACCAGAGAATAAGCAACTGGTTAAAACTGTTCCACAAGTTTCCAAAACTGTTAGCAATGTGACGGTGTCCAAATCAATTATTAAATATATAGGGTGAAATAGAGGAATACTTTACTGTATCCTTTTCCTTAGTAGCATTTAAATACTGCTATTTTTCTTGTTTGTTTTATCTTGTTTCATGCCAGATGTTCTTATCAGGGAAAACAATGGTGGTATGTTTTAATATTGATGAGTTGATTCTCTGGGGAATAATAGTATATCTGCCTTCTCAGAATACAAATTGTGGGAGTTTTTTTATAGTGTAATTACCATAATGCATTGAATTTTAAGTGCAAGTCTTTAAAACTGTGGAAAGAACTTTTTGTTTATTATCTTTCTTCTATCTACTTTCAGAGTGTCTTTCATTTTAATGTTAACTATCATGTTTTTGTGGCCTTTAAAAGGTAAACATGTAAATCACCAGAGGTACTGTGTAATCTGTCAAAGTAGCATATGCTTAAGCACCTTATAAACTATTAAATAATCATAATATTTCTCTTTCCAAGGTTATTAGTTTATTCTTTTAAACAACTGCAGAGTAATTAAAGTAGCTTGCTTTAACTTTTTTTTTCTTTTTTCTTTCCCCCCTCCTTTTCCCTCCAGGAACCTGAACATTGAAATTCTGAAATTATAAATGATTTGGTGACGAGCTGAGCTTGCAATGCAGGCAATAAAAACCGTGGAAAAAGAAGTCACTTTTATAAAGGAAATACTTTTTAAAGAGTCCTTCCTAAAGGAAGAAGAGTACAGCAGAAGCCCGGAGAGCAAGCAGCAGCTCTGTGAGCAGCAGCCATTGGAAGGAGCTGTCTGCAGCTCTCAGTGCTGTACTGAGCATGTCCCAGCGGAGCCCAGTGCAAGCAGCACATTATGCAAAAAGGCAGCTCTAGCAGATGGGAGAGAGGCACAGCAAGCATTTGCTTCACTTGCATCACCACCGCTTGAAAACAAACCTGGATCGCTAGAGGGGATATCGCCGGCAGGCCAAAGGAATGAAATCCGGGAGCATGGCTTGATTGCCGAAGGTGTTGCACTGCGAAAAATCATGGGGAATCAAGATGGGAAGCTAAAGAAAAATACAGGTGATGTGCATGAAGGAGGAGAGGATGCTTCTGGGCCCAAGGATACAGATGGCACAAAGAAGGTATCGGGAAGCAGAAGGGGACTGGGGAAGCATGCAAAAGGAAGTGAATCCGGTAAGAAGAAGGGTAAGTCAGACTCGAGGGCCTCAGTGTTTTCAAATCTGAGGATCAGAAAAAATCTGTCCAAGGCTAAAGATGGGAATAGTAGTTCACGGGAGGATGTTTTGGAAAGCCAGGCCTTGCAGGCTGGAGAGCTGGACAGTACTCATTCAATTGTTACGAAAACTCCAGATATAAGCATCTCTGCGGATGAAGGGGGTCTCTCAGACACAGATGTTGAACATTTTGAAATCAGAAATGAAACTGTCCCAGCTGCGGCGGAGACACAGGATGGACAAAGGACCAGTTCTGGCTCTGATACGGATATATACAGTTTCCATTCAGCCACAGAACAAGAGGATTTGCTTTCTGATATCCAGCAAGCTATTAGACTGCAGCAGCAGCAGCAGGGGGCAATTAACATTGGAACTGAGGATCTTGTCACCAAAACAATGGGCCGACACATGGCTAATTCTCAAGCAGCCCCCTTAGATTTTGAACGGTTTCTTTCAGTAACTACCACTGACAAAGAGAGGAGCCCAGACAGTGAGGGGGCTTTTCCAGCGGTATCTGAAACTGCGGAAAACATTCCTGTCTCCTGTGCAACTGAACGTGAACTGAAAGAAACGGCAAATGGCTCAGGCTCTCCTGGTAACGGCTTGTTTGAAACACAAGAACGTAAGCTATTGATTGAGGAAAAGGAACAGCTCAGTGCTGGAATGGATGCTGTAGCTAGTGAACTAGAAGAAGATTTAAATAGAACTGCGGTAGAAAACGGGTCTCAGACACACAGCTCCACACAACCCTTCCCAACCTCGGTAGCAGACGCTGAGACTAAAATTGCTGAAGTGCAGGCTGTTGATTTGCAGGGCTCAGTAACAGAGGATGGTGTTTCAGATGCAGTCTGTGATCATGCTGCTGACACTCAGGAAGGGAAACACACTCCGTCAGCCGGTCAAGAGGACCTGCATAATGGTTTATCCACGGAAGTGAAAAATGGCATTATGTCCTCCGAGGGGACAGCAGGCAGTCCGATGCTTGGTTCCCGATGCTTTAAGCCCTATCTAATTAATCCTTGTTACATCAAAACCACAACTAGGCAACTGAGTTCTCCCAACCATTCACCTTCTCCTTCCCCATCCCAGAGTCCACTTTTTTCAAGGAGGCAGGAGTCCTTTCACAAAAAAGAAAAGGTCTCAGTCAAGAAGCAGAGGTCTGCTAGTTTGGCAGGTTTATTTAGTCGTTCCGCAGACTGGACAGAAGAGGTATCTAATCACAAATGCGAGATAACGCAGAAGGTGGGCTCTGCAGGCTACTTGGAGCACAAGGGGTTTAGAGAGAAATTTCAAACGGAAAGAGTGCCTTTGACTCATTCAAGAAAGTCCTCAGGGGTGCAGGCTTCTACAGAGACATTTCCCAATGTCTTTTCAGGTGAGTGACATGTATTAAGGTTTTTCTCCCCAGAATGTCTTTGAAAATATATTTAAAACACTTGAATTCAGCCTTTTGTATGTATTATTGTCTTTACTTGTGCTGACAGTTTTAAAATCGAAGGCCTGATCTTGCAAACACAGTCACATTTCATTAGCAAGCATAGCCTCTCTATTCAGTGTCAGCCTGGCAGTACTGCCAGCGAAGGAAGTGCATAACTCCTTTTAAGTTTTTCTTTCTGCTTCTCTCCTTTATCTAAATCCCGTAGGAAAAAGCTGGATGCCTTAAATTATTCCTGTTGAAAAACGCTAAGAGCTGCACTGTTGTAGGCAGACCAGCTCTCTGCATAAATAAATGCTTCAGATGTGAGGCTTTCTGTAACTGTGATCCTGTTGGGGGTTTTCTTGTGCTAGGCACTTTTCTGATGTGCTGTAAATATTTGAAAGCTGCACCTGGTGTTAGACTGAGGCAGCAACGAGGATTTGCTTAGTACAAAAAGGAAAAAGCCATGCAAGCACAGATGGACAGCACTACAGAAAGGAACCAATTTCCCCTTCAGAAGGGGGAAAGTAGAGAAAAAAAAAACGTTAATGACTTGAAAAGGCAGCATAAAATGGAGAAGGGAAGGGGAAGGAAACTGTGGGTAGTACAATTTGGTAGCTGTGGCAGGCTGCTGCTCAGGCTACATAAGGTGACTCATTCAGGAAAGCATTCTTTTATTTTGCTTGTTAGGCAGCTTGCATCCTTCCTCAAAGGCATAGGAATATAGAGTTTACAAATTAAATGGTGGATATAGGTAGTTATATTTTCCTGCACTTTGAGGTTTTTTTTTCCCCTTTCTCTTCCCTCCCGCCCCATTCAAAGTTTCAATCTAAAGCTAATGTGTTCACAAATAGAGAAGGCCTCTGCCACGTAGGAGGTATGTATACAGCAGAAACTCAGGAACATATTCCATTTATTTTTCACTTAAGAAAACTGTAGAACTAAGAGAATACAGAGAACATGCCCTGCGAGCATCCGTTACAAGATTAAAACAGTTGCATTTATAATTGGGTATGTTTTGAATGGAAGTCTGTTCTAGATGCAAGAGCACAGTCACCGCATATGTACTTGAGCTATTTGCAAAACAAGCAGCAAGAATTTTTTTTGTGCTTTTATGAAAACTAAACAAAATCATATGGTTTAGGAAGGGAACAATGACATGATTTACAAGTCACATGTAAGAGAACAGTTAAGCTATCAACAACTTTTGCATAAGGCGACTATCTTGGTTTATACTGTGGATTTTAAAAAAATTATATAACTTATAATCACCTGCATTTATAGTTGCTTTCTTTATGCACGTTCTACTTTGTTTGACATCACAGTAATATTGGTGAATGAACCTGTCTAGAAACAGCAATTAAAATTAGTGGCTTTTTTGCACAGCAGGAGTTTGAAGTATTCAGGTAAAGCATTAAGATTATTGTCCAGGTTCAAATCACAAAAACACTTTCATTCTTCAGTAGTCTTCAACAGAAATCCCCAATTTCAGTCTTGAAAATTAGAATTCAAGTTTTTAACACAAAAAAGGCCACCCCCCTGTGAAATGAGCTGAATCTTTTTGTGTGTGTTTTAAATCCCTTCCACCTGTTTTCATGGATTTATTTCCGGGCACCTCTATGTAAAGTTTCACAGTTTGAGGTGATCATTACGTTCAGATTTATAGCATATAAAAAGCACATTTTTTTGTTTTGTTTGGTTTTTACTATGGACATGAGGCAGATCATAAACAACTCTAAGAGCAAAACTTTATCATCAGCAATTAGACTTCTTTAATGGTGATGCTATGGTGGAAATAAATTTTATGTGGCAAGCTTCAACAACACGGAATTACTTTTTAGAGACCTGTTTTCCAGGAAACAGACTTTTTTCACATTTCTTCACAAGGTTTTGATTTACTTATTAATAATTTTTGTTTTATCATGTTTTCCCACCAACATTTTAGATTGTTATTGTGAAGGGACCAACGTCCAATGCAACAGTAGTTCTGTCTCTTATGGAAATTACGGTGACCCTTATTTGCATGTACATACCAGCTGTCTTTACAGGCACAGGACAATTATACCTTTCAGTTCATGCAGAAAAGCTTGTACTGAGGGAACTGGAAATGACGTGATAATGCTTCATCTCTTTTTGATAATTCTTATTTTTAAAACCATACTTTCAAGCTGAAAATTATCAAGCATATAAAAATAACAGCTAGTGTATATAAAATGGGCACAAAATGTAACATTAGCACTTCCATAGATTGACTGCCATTGCTGTAAGAGCAGAAAAACCTCTTTATTTAAACCAGCCTGCACAGGAACAATTACAGAAATAATTTCCTTGTAATTTGAATACTGCTTCTGAAAAATGTTTTATTTTAATTGCGTGCATGAGATACATCAATTTGGGAACTACCATCAGGCTTTTAGAAATAACATGCTTTGTAGTGGCTCATTTCTATCATAAAATAAATAAATAAATAAATATCAGCTTCTTGCCTAGAGCATTAAATCCCATCTTGCTGTGCAGTGACTGCAGTGTTGTTCTGCATTTCTAACTAGAATCAAGTAAAATATTCCACAACACTGTAGTCATCTATGTTAATGACAGCAGGTTCTATGCAGATGACTGGCCTACTTTTGCCCTATGTTGTGGCTTGGCTGTGTGCCATTTGGTTTTCACAATGATCCATATGAACTCTTCTAAGGCTGTTTTAATGTAAAATGTAGATGGAGGACAACAACTGGAATGGTAGAGACTGTGTATTTTAATTTTGTTTTATATAAGAAATAAGTAAAATATGGCATTTCAGATTTGATGCATTGGCTAAAAAAGTAGTGTGGACAATTTTACAGGTATTCCGTAATTCAGGGATCAGATCTATTTCTTTTATGATGAAGACAGCTGTATTTGAAATTGCAGTGACAGTAATTACAAGTTCTAGATTACCTGATGCACAGTGGAGCCATGGCTTTTATGTTGTGGTCCCTGGAGGACAAGAGCTGAACCTGAATGAATAGGGTTGGCACTCTCACTTCAGTATGTGGCAATGAATGATTTGTACTAACATTAAGAGAGGATCTTGTTGGGAAAATGAAGTTGATGTTTCCAAACATTAACCTAACTGAAACGGAAGAGCTAACAGATTGATTGAACAAGGAGTTTATCCTCGCATTAATTTGAGGTGCAGTGATTGCAGAGGAGCTAGTAAGGGTGTCTGTTACATAAACTGAATGTAAGAGTCCCATCAGCTGCCCCAGATGGTAATTAAACTTGACCCAGGCAAACCTATGCCCTTTCTAATCTCTGTTGGCTGGCTGTAACGCACTTGCTGCATAATGTCTTTCAAGGAGATCATTTATCTTCAGATTTCTCTTCAGAGATTTACATTTGGCCTGCTTTAGCTGCAAACAGGAGACAAACAAACAAAAGTCCTGGTTGCCATAAAACAAAACCTGAAGTCACTCCCATGCTTGTGTGCTCACAGTCACTTTCTGATTTCCATGGCCTGCTGACTTGCTTCTCACAAAGGCCACTTTATCTCACTTCTCCACTGTGCTAATGTCATCTGCACCCACTTGCAGTTCCAGTGCTGTGTCTGCAGGCATATACAAAGGTCTTAGTATAGATAAATATGTGAAAACTTGAAAAATCAGGGTGAAAGTTTGTTTCTGAGACATAAATTACGTTGTCTTAGATAATTTTTCAAGGTGGTGTTTTGTTTTTCATTCTGATTCAGGTGACAATGCACACAATATAGATTTGTATCTCTTGGCATCCTGTGGAGGCTATTTATCACGCAACTATTATTTAAGACTACTTATGGTTTACGGTTTCACTGATGATGTTTGTTAGCAGTAATACAAATATCTTTTATCAGATGGTAGGGCAGTGTAGCCTCCTCTTAACTAATGGAGCTACCCAACAGCAACCCTTCATGTGATACAGGATCACACACTACACTGAAAGTTGCTAGTAAGCACCTGTAGGGAAAGGTCTCCTCTGTTTGCCTAGAAAACCCAAACCTGAGGTGGAGGGAGTGGGAAGGGCTGCAGTACTGCACTGCAACTACAGTAAAATGTATTTGAAAATGGACTGCCATATGTTATTGAAAGGCTGCTGAATGCTAATAAGCTGATTTAATGTTACACTGAAATATGGGAATCCCAGTGACACGAGTAATGTCACCGGAATGCAGTCCTACCACAGACTTGTTTTGAAGTGATCTCATGATTAATGCTTTTATCTTTATCTAGAACTTCATTGGGAGCAGGAGGTTTTGGTTAAGGGGTTGAGTGCTGCTTCTCTTGGACAAGCTCTTTCTGAGCAGCAACCTGGTTCTGAAGTCTGACTGGCAGCCTGACTCTAGTCTGGAGTAGAAATCTCTTGTCTCAGTTGCCTGTTGGTCTCTTTTGGGATGCAAAGAGGGAAGGGAAAATGGACAGTTTATAGCTGGAGGTCCATGCAGGTCTGCTTGGATCTGAGACACAGTACCAGTATAACAACCATCACATATGGGATCTAGCTAGAACTGGCCATTAAAAAGGGCATTGTGTGCTTCAGTGATTTCTGTGAAAAGATCAGTGGATTATTCCAGGGGGAACAGTTATGTGGAATTGAAGCTTGAATATATTTCTTGGATCTAATTGAGCTTTATTATTTTTTAAATTATTTATAAATTATTTAATAGCTTGAGGGGTGGTTTGTTCATTAAAAAAAACCCCACAAAACAACTGTGTAGGTGTCTGCACTAAAAAGAATCGATTTCTTGAAGCAGGCCTTGCTTTTTTCTGTATGCTCTAATATGCATAGAAAAATAAACCTGGAAGTGAAAAGCATCTCTAGGAATATTTTAGGCTGCCTGCATATAAGGGATAAAGTTCTAATGTGAATCATAGTGATAGAAAATGCAAAAATGCTAATTACCCAAGATATTTTGTTTGTGCTGTAGTTTAAGCTCAGGATATGGCCAAGTGTATTGCTTATAAACTACTGCCAAAATTTGGATTTACATAAGGAATAGTGGTGATGAAGCATATATGTGTAGGCGTTTCTGTGGCTGTGGCTTTGATTATTTTTAGGTACATTTAAAAACATCCTTCTGTAGCAGTTAGGGATAATACAACAGTTTCTGGAAACTTACTTTTATGCACACAGTTTATCTTAGGGGACGAGGCGCGTTGATACAAGGGGAGCAGGGCAGAAGCAGTGAGAAGCTGTGAAAGGAAAGCAATGGAAGGATGTGAGAACTTAACATGGTGTCACCTCATTCCTGCCTCTTCATATGATAATACAAGGCCAGTTGCATTTCATTAAGTGCTTTAGAAAAGGCCAAAGTGGGATCGGGAGCTGTGTCACTATTTCCTTTAAACAGCAGCAACTTTCTGTATTCCTACATTGCATTTCCTATAATGGAAGTTAGGGACAAGGAGATGGTCTGTGTCGCCTTGAGTACAAAATGACTGTTCCTCATTTTATTTCCATATTGCTGCTGTCCAGAATAACTTTTCTTCATACTGATGGAAACAGCTAGGATTTCTGACAATGACTAGGAAGTGAGTTCTGTTTTCTGATGCAAAACTTTGTTTTATTCTCAGTTAAATACACAACAAGACTTCTTTCATCTGTAGATGTATGGATGATAAAACCATAAAGTCAGTTAGCAGTTCTGCAACAGTAAGAGACAGTGGTTATGAGATTGTGTGTGTGCATGTGTGTAAACAACATCAGAGTTATAAAAATAAATGCTAATATACATAAAATTAAATATAAATTTATAAACACAAAAAAATACAAAAATGCTTGAGAATTTAATCTTTTCAGTGTTTTGACATATGCAGACAAACAGTGGCAGGAAAGCCTAGTCACAAATGAAATTTATTATCGAGATGTTATTATTTGTCAGTAAAAGTATCAATTGGTTTCAGGATCCATAGGAAATTTATCAGGAGTGCCAGAGCTCTGAACCAGTTGTGAACTTGAATCAGGAGGAAGCATAGATGACTTTACTGTGGAACTAATTACAGGAGGCAGCTTTAATTCTAGAGTTTATTTGATGACAAAATCTGGCTCAGATGTCCCTTGAAGATGCACAATAGGCAGTATGTACCAGGGGAAAAGTAACTCATATGCTTTCCTCGCACTGATAAGGAAAAAATCACTGTACAAAAGAAGTTAACACTGCAGTAACACTATAATTAACTACATTAACATCTGCGAACAGTCATGACATAAAAGTTGGTTTTCATTAAAAAAAAAAAAACAAAAAACCAAAAACAAAACAACAAAACCAAATCAAAACCAAAACATTGCTTTCATAATAGAGGGTGTGTATCTAAACACTATTTTGTCATGCAGAGTCAAGACAATGCAGTATGCTGAGAAATAGCTGAGGGAAATATTTGATTCCATCAATGAAAGAACATGAAGATCCAGTTACAGCAAAGGAGGGGTGTTTTGGTTTTGTTCAGATGGTCTAGAAGAATATCTGTGCAAATATGTGCAATTGTATGCGTATGTTTTTCATGGAACATAGTTCTAATTTTCTGCTTTTCCCCTTTCTTCATCTTTTTTTTTTTTTTTTTTTTTTTTTTTTGTAATGGATACAAAGAAGAAAATCTTTTGTACATTGTGATATATATTAAAAAGTTAGCAGTTATTAAAGTTGGAGCAGAGTGCACAGGTCTCGGAGAGGAAAGAAAGCTAAGGCATGCTAGGGGCTCTAATGAGTGGGTTGAAAGAAATTTGCTATTTTTGTCCGACTTCAGAGGCTTGCTAATTTAGTTCAGTCATGTTTTGTGACCTGTGGCTGCTTAAGCAAATACTTGGATTTACTTCTAAGGTAGAGACAGGCCAGACTGCATTAAATGGCAAATGAAATGTAGAACCATTGGGAATAAAAAAGTCTTACAAAATCGGGTTATAAAGAACAGTGTGTATCAGTTTGGATTGACAAAAGACTCTGTTAGTAATAGTTGCCCAAAAAGACATTAAAGGAGCTTCTTACTTTAAAGAGCTAGACAGAAAAATTGTGGCTTTCCAGCAGTCTGTGAGAACCTGGCACAGAATATTGCTTTCACATTGCAAATCACCACAGAAACTGAAAGGGTAAAGATGGACAGAATTAAATACTTGCTGAGAGGAACCTAAGCACCTGGAAAACACAACATGAAAGTTGCCAAAGATGCATATGGTGCCTAAAAGATTCGGTAGACAGACACATATTGGTTCTCTTTTAGATAAACCACTATAATTAGGGAAGCTTTAGCAAATATACCTCTGTAATCTACAGTAACACTGCGTTAGAAGCTGAAGAGAGAACAAGGTGAAAGGAGACGTGTCATATAATGTTGTGGGAGGGTGAACCTAGTTTATATTTTTAGAAAGGTGTTTTGTACTGTGTACCACTGCTGTATCATAGTTGGGGAATTGTTTGGTATTTAAAAACTTCAGCTTCTGAAAGATATTTAGTGACATATAAGATATATTCTTACCTTTCACTATATATGTGATATATGTAGTGAAAGGTAGGGATAAAAGCATAGTTTAATACTTTGTCTCAGTTTATCCTGTTATACGTATGTCATATATCAAAAAAATCAGTGTGGGGGAAAGGTGTAAAACCTTAGTCACTGTGCAAACAAAATTTCAGGGAACTTAATGTTCAAGCTAGGGAGGCAGAATGCTTCAGAGACTTGCTAATCTGCAAGAATTCTGAAAGCACTGTCACAAGCCATCACAAATACTTTAATATCTTTTGAAGCTCTGGTGATAGCAAAGTTGTTATACCTGTTTTTAGAAAGAGTACTATATTGTTGTTGTTGCAAATGATTGAGGCAATTTCAATCATCTTAAAATTGACTGCAGCAACAAACAAGGCTTTGGAACAAATCCTGAAGGAGGAAATTATAAGATATAATTAGCTATTGGGTATATGATAAAAGGGTAAAGAAAAGCAAAACTAAATGCAGCGTGGTTTTAGCAAAGATCAATAAGACTACACTGATAACTTTTTTATGTGCAGCTGCTTTCTAGACAATGCAAAAGTGGTAGGAAGAAATTCATCTGAGTTTCCGTACAAAATGGCAACACTGCAGACCACTTACCTGAAGGAAATTACTGGCGGTTTTGATGAGCGACTCTGCCATGTTACTTCACTGCCACTGGAGAGAAACAGCTTTGCTTTGGCCTACTGCTGCCTAGTGTTGTGATAGATAGGCTTGGCCAGGCTGCTGAAGTTTATTGCATAATTAACAGAGGAGTGCAGCTAGGCCCTAACCTTTGGGTGCAGGACTTGATGTTTTCATTACCAAGTAAAATTTTTGGTAAATTTTTGTGTTGCTGTATTGTAACACAAATTTCAAAATTAGGAACTGTGCTGTCATTGGAAGTTCATTCATCAGGATGAAGGTCTGCATTAGCTAGGTTTTGACTTGACTGCTTTAGCTCCTTCAAGCACAATTTGTGCAAATATGGAATATGTTAAGTAATCTTTATACAAACCATTGAGGGATATGTTGAAATTGGTGTTGTTGCCATGTCTCATAGTCAGCCCAAGTTGAAAAAACTGTTTCAAATATGGCTTTGGTTCAATCAAGGGACACTACGAATAAACAGTGAGTAGGGTTTTTTTTGAAAACTCTTTGTAACATCCTTTCAAGGGTGGCTTTTAATTTCATTAAACTGGGACCTTTCCTTGTCATCTTTATTTTTGGAGAATCCCGCTTTCAAATTTTACCAGACCTCCACTTTTTCCATCAAGGCATTCCTGGAAGAATTTCAGGGGCATTTGTATGAGATGCCGCTTTTGACCTGTGTGTACTGTGGTGGCCCTGGGGACAGCAGCAGGATTCTTTTGCTAGTGGCAGCTTGTTCCTTTGCTTCCAAAAAGGAGCACACACACATGTGTTCCCTGGCTTTTTTTTGGGATGTCTCAAACACTTGAAGCTGTTAGCATTATGTGATTCTCTTTCTGTAACTGCGTAATGGGTGGCTTGTTCTAGCTGAGTGAGTTGAAATCTCGATACAGTTATTCAAGCTGTCTTGCACAATCTGGAATCCGTTTAAATGATTAGTGGTAATTGTGGGGCTAAAATAAGGGAGGGAAAATTGCTTGAGTTACACAGGGGTTGGTATCTTGTGGTTCTAACTTAGAACTACTCAGGAGTTTTCATGGAAAATTTTTGACAGTTAAGAAAGGGTACTAAGAGACGGGATAGTGTAAAAGAGATTCAGACAGCTTGGCAAAAGTAAAACATGGTTACTGTGATAATCAGGTGCAGGACTGAGATGTGAAATTATTAAATGATAGTTTTGTTCTAGTTGTTTGAAGAGTCTATGAATGTAATCAATCAATCGATACATTCTTCACTGGAATGTAATAAATACATATTTTTTTTCTTTGAAATTGCATTGAACTGCATGTAGGCAGGCATAGAAAATTGGGGGAATGGGGGAGATAATGTTGATATATATCTTTTTCTTAATTCTCTTGTTTAGACAGAGTTTCTGCTTTTGACTACTGCCTTTAAAGATGATATGCAGGTTCACTTCATACCATCCATGTGAACAGAGCCAGGAAATCTGGAAGCAGAACATCAGAGAAGCACAGTCCTCTCAGTCATTTCCACACATGCCTAACTTTAGTAATGCTCTAAATACTAAAATATAAGATATAAATATATATTCATATAACACATTAATATATAGTGTATATATATTATAGTAATATATAATGTAAATATATAACTAAATCTCTATATAAGCTCTATTCTTTTTTTCCCTTAGAAGCCTATGTTTGTATACAAGCAGTGAATGCAGGTATTGGCTATTACGCTGATAATAAGAATAAAAGGAGGTATCTTCATGACAGAACTATATTGATTTATATCATAATGCTAAACCTTGAAAAGTTTTGTTACTTTTAAGGTTTATGTTACCTGGAAATTAAGTTTGCAACATATTTGTGTTTATTCGTAGTGGAAGGATTAGATTTATTTTTTTTCTTTTTGTTATGAAACCATGTTGTGTGTACAGGCCTGTTGCTTGGTGGGTTTTCCATGTTTTATGTAACAGGCTATGAGAAAACTGTCACATGGTTTTAGGAAAGTATCTGTCAATGAAAATTCAATCTCTCAAAAAAACCCAAACAAAACCAACAACAAAACAAACAAACCCAAAACCAAAAAATAGAACAACAAAAACACACACATCCCCCCACCCCCCAAAACAACAGCAACAAACCCCAGCCAAAACAGACCCACAGCATGAGAGATCTGGAACAGTTTCCCAATCTAAGTCAGCAGAGGATTAGAAGATCTGCAGTGAAAAAGAATAATAAATGAAGTCTCTAATCCTGGAATACTGGGCGTAATCTCCCAGGTCAGTCTTCAGGCAAGAAAGATGCTAAATTAATTTTTACTTTTTAGTGCAAATGTATATTTAATATGTACTTATGCAGGACTTGGACATATTATTTGAAGAGAAGAGATGGCTAGAATGATTTCCAGTGCTGTTTCATTGCCCAGATTCCATGTGCACCTTTGAAAACCTCTTTTTTTCTCAGCAGTCCTGTGTTGCACATTATATCTAGGCTGTCTGGTACAGGTTAGCTGAAGAACATGAAATTTGAGAAGATTAGGAAATTAAAGGAAAATACTAAAGAAATGTAATACTTTTGATCCGTCAAGGAAGGTATTAATTTTATATATGAAATACTAGTCACTCAGCACTTTATGTATTTGAGACCTAGGAAAGTACATTAAACAGAAAGGTGAAAATGAAGTGTGATTGATTCGCCCCTAGTAAATGATTCAGCAAGTTTTGCTGTGTAGTTTGGGAGAATATGAATGAGTAAAACTTGCACTGCAAAGTATTTAAGAAATTACATGTAGTTGCAGTTACTAGCTCATCTACAGCTATGGAAATCTTTGCAGTATTTCTGTCTATTGGACGTGTTTGTCCTCTTCCCGCATTCTGGGGAATGTTTGGTGCTGCACAGTTCAGGTGCTTTGCCAGATTGTTTAGGTCTGTCTTAGTTATGACCTTGATGATAAGATATGTGGAAAAGGAGACAGACAAATACTGGAAGGAAGGAATGCTTTAGATATATATGGGGTAGCAGATATCTGAAGTATAGTATTTCCTAACTTTTCAATGATGTGGAAATGGGCCTTTTCTTTTACTATTGTCTGTTCTGTCTATTTTTTTAATTTATTGAACTATGTTCATAATTGGAGTCCTTTCTAAATGAAAAACCCTAAGAAGGCTACATTTATTTTTTTATATATATTGTAGGACTAATAGAAAACTGTTAGCTCTAATATTCTAAATGAAAATTCACTATTTTTTCCATCTCTTCTTCCTTTTTATTTTTTCTTTCTTCTGTATTATCTCCCAAAAATAGAGCAAGGCCTATGGTACTTTTGTCTTCAAAGCTTATGAAATCTTTTTGCTGTGTAAGCATTTCTGATCTCACTAAACTGGAAATAATAATTTTTTAAAAAAAAAAAAAAGAGTAAACTGGGGAAAAAGAAGGCAAACTGATTTCAGCTTTTGAAGATGTAAGCAATACGTGCATGAATGAAGTTAACCCTTGATGTAACTCTCAATAGGGCGTTCAGAACTGGTGTTACACTGAAGCTGTTCACTCTGCTTTAGGAAAAACTAAACCAGAATGACCATCTCTGGTCAGGTTAAGATGTGCTGATGCAGCTGCTGTGCTAATGGTGAAAGTGTGGTGTGGTGCTCTGGTTGCTAGAAGAAAAAATCATGGGAGACCAGCAGAAGGGGGAGCCTTTGGAATATAACTCATCTTGATCATTAGTCTCAACTTGTGTTCATGACAGTTGTGCTCCTGGGCTTTTGCAAATGCAATGTAAGGAGAATAAGAGACACATCTTTAAAGATAAATGTGAGGTTATAACAGCACAATCCTCAGGGAAACATTATTGCAAGCTCTGCTGTAGTGCAGTGCCTCAGTGTGTGTGTGTGCCTCAGACACCTCTCCAGGCCAAGGGAGAATTTGTGGCTGTGTCAGTACTGAGTGGGATTATTATATGAAATTATCATATGCATTTTATATAGCATACATAATGATATTTTACAATGCTTCATTATCATACAAAATAATATTTGATATTATGAATGAATTTTGGTGGGGGTAGGTTCCTTTTTCCCTCCATCTTGCATTTGAGTAAATATGGTTGCAGTAAATCTGAAGTTGAAAATGATTATTCAAGAATACAATTACCTGCATTTTTCAGAAAGGGAGACAGCATAAATGGAAACCATACTAGAACTTTTGAATTTTCATTCTGCAGTGAATAGCTTACATGTTCCACAGAAGTGGTTTTGATGAACAGTTTTATTCAAGTCTTGGTCATAGGGAAGGGATGAAGACCTGTAACGTCATATAGGAGGTGACAAGATCATAGTGCTGCCTCTTCATGGGAACGAGAGGAAGCAGCAGATGACATGGAGGTGGCGAGCATGGAGTCTGGAAGCTGAACCAGAAGACCCAGGTTCAGCTGTGGCAGCAAATGTATCACAAAATATCCAAAGAAGGCCAGAGTACCTGATACTTAAAACTTTAATTTTGTGTTCTCATTCTTTTACTTAATTAGTTCTGTAATCCTTTGTAAGAAAATAAAAAAAGCCTTTTCATCCCTTACTGGGATTTAATAAGTCATTCTAAGCTCCTAAAAAATAACTTACAAGTTTATAGTTATCTCATTTGCTGAAGGGTTTTGGCAAGATCCTCAAAATACTGATTTAAGTTTTAAACTTAGCTGCAGTTCTCTAATTCAAAACTTAGTATGCCTCTCATCTCTCACCAAAGTAATATTTAAGGGAAAGGTAAGAATAAGCTTCAGAAAATTCATCACCTGGGATATCTGGGAAGAAAATTTTGTTTAAAATACAAAAAATAGGAACTTAGATCTCTTTCTTTTTTTCTTTTTCTCTAAAAGGTTGAGACATGTTGCTGCTTTAGTATTTTCATGACATGTAAATGCAACCAGGACAAATTGATTTACCATTCCACGTAACCCTGTAAAAGAAATCAGATGATCGCTTAATAATTATGAAAATATTAATCATCTAATTACTCCATGTTATTTGCAACCATCTTCACTTATAGAAAGTATCATTTCATGGAAGTTACAAATATGAGGTGATTAAATATGTCTGAGGAGAAAGGCTATTGTTGCTGCATTTTATTTATAAACCAAAGATGAAAAATTGTACCTCAAAATCTTGCAGTTGAAGTTGACAGGAATTTAGCCTATACATTAAATATGGCTGTGATTTTGGTTTTGCTGTTTAACTAATAGATGCAAGGACTAACATTGTACAGTCAATTTCATGCATATAGACACAAAGTCATTTTAATTTAAATTAACTCCACGGATGTGTAGTGCTGATCAATAGTACGTTGGCAAGCTATTTCTGGTTCCAAACAGAAGCAGTTAAAAGCCTGTGGAGTACAGTGCTAAAGAGATATTTTGCTATACCTAAACAAAAATATAATCCTCGTCTTGCCCTGAATCAAAATCATAAATGTGATTCCAGTTGCTCCTCGAATCTCTCTTGCTTTGGCACCAGTACAGGCACTGGTAGGGCCAGAGGGCAGCTAGGCAGGGGCAGATTAGGCACCAGCCTACCCAGGCTGCAGAGGATGTTGGAGCTGGGATGCTTCCATTGTAGTGACAACTGGCTTGTAGCTGAAAGTATGTGAAAGAGAAATATCAGGTGCCCTTAACAAGGGAGGAACTACTTCTTGGTAAGCAGAGACGTTCAGATGCTCTCCCATGTAAAAGTTTCAGCTCTGGAGCTCAGTGCTGCAGCGACTCCATCCATTGGGCGGTGACGCACGGTGTGGTGGTGTCTAGAGGAAACGAGTGACATTCTCAGGTATTAACGCACTTTCCTTTGGTAGGGATTACTTCCTCGCTGGCCTTTAAGGAGAATATGCATTGTCCTTTTTATAACTTTCACTGGGTTTTATGTCTGACAGGGGGTGGCTTGTTCTGACACTCGTAATGACCATTTAATTTGATGACAAGTCCTAGCTGGTTAGGCACAAAATTTCAGTGGTTTAACAGTCTGTTATTTTCCTCAGTGCTTTAAACATATAACCCATTCATTGTTGATGCAGACTTTTTTTCACAGCTGTTTGCAGTGAAACTATGCTCTATGCATTGAAAATTGAGCTTTCTTTCAACTTGCATTTGGTAAAATGTTAACTGGCAAAATGTATTTCTGTAATTCAAATTTCTGTGTCTGTCCTCAGATCTCCATAGCAATTCTAAGGAACACACAAGCTGCGTTAGAGCACAGCAATATCCGAACGTCGTTACCTTGGTGTTGAGAACCTTTGGTTTTTTGCTTCAACGGGCATTTCATGCAATGGACAGCTTAATAGCACTGAATCTAGAGTTAAATGATTGATTCCTTTAGGTTAAAAAGCACTGACTAATATAATTAAGTATTTTTTATTACCCTATTTATTCAAAGAGTACTAATACACTGGAGAGAATGCTTCAAGTTCAGATGAGCAAAATAGCATAAGTAATACAGAGTACAGTAAAAGAAATTAAGTTCATTAATGACTTTTTTTACATATATGCTTATTCTGTATTGTAAGAAAGCTAAAGTATGTTTAAGCAATATTTAAGAATAACTAAGCAACAGTAGTTGATAACTGCTATACAAATTAAACAGCAACTGAATGGTGACTAGGATTCTGAAGGAAGTATTTGATCTTGAGGGAGACTGTTAAGAAGTGTTACAGAAATTAGCAAATGAATGGGTGGATTAAAGAAAAAAACCTGCCTCATTTCCTGTTTTGTCATTTACGGATGTTATTCCTGTTAATTAGGTTCAAGCAAAAGGGGGGTGGGGTGGGGGTGGGCAGGGCAGAGCGGAAAGAGAGCTTTTCTGCTTCTGGATGTGCAGAAGAAGACTATAAACATGACTAGATTATTTACATGTTGAAACATTCAGACAAAAAAAGTATCAGGTCTGACGTTCAAAAGTCATGAATAACATTTGAATATTTAATATGGCAAGAAGAATGTGTCATTTTCTCACATAGTCCTATTTTTTTGTGTGTGCAGAGTGTTCTGGTGTTGATTTTTTTTTTTCTTCTGGTAAGTGTAAGGCATTGGCTTCCTCATTCATCTTCATTACTTGCAGTTTCCTATAGCTTGACAACTTTCCATGCTGTTGAACTTTACTCAGTGCTAAAAGGGGATACTGTGGTAATATGATGTGCTTTACCCCAGGAATGCTACCAGAAATGCTAGCTGTTGGTGCTTTGGTGCTAGTGTGATGCAAGTCTTGTATTCTAATTCTT
The DNA here is from genome assembly GCF_963210335.1 of Falco punctatus. Classification (NCBI taxonomy): domain Eukaryota; kingdom Metazoa; phylum Chordata; class Aves; order Falconiformes; family Falconidae; genus Falco; species Falco punctatus. The sequence goes on from NC_137584.1 coordinate 84,816,969, forward strand.
TTCTAGAACTTGTTTATATAGCTCAACCTCAGTATTTAAAGCCAGGAGAACCCATTTATTGCAGTAAGAGGGCAGTAGCAAGGGTATTTTTTAGTGGTCTTTTACAGCACCGCTGAGCATTGGCAACTACAACCCCAAATTAAAATTACTAAACCAAATCAGAAACATGTCTGGCAGCAGCTCCCTATTTGCGCTTTGATTCCATGGCTTCATACTATTGCCTTTCTTTACATAGGGGGTTGCTGTACATTGCTGCAATGTTGTTAAAATCACAGTGCATATCAGTCAGTAAGAAAGCCAGTCTTCAATTAATTAACAACTTTGAAGATTTAACAACTGAACTGTACCTTTAGATAAATAGATGGGTAAGTTGAATAAGCAGTTATGTTGCTATCACCTTATAAGTGGTGAAATCAGGGAACAGAGGAAGACTAATCAGCAAACATAACAAAACTTGTGTCTTTTACCAATTTATCCTGTAGCTTATCCCATTAAATGTATTGTATTTTGTCGAATAAAAGGCTAGGAAACCTGGACTAATAATTCAGAATTAACAGATCTTTAGATGCGGAGAGGAAAATCGTAGGAAGAACTTGCAACATTTTAATCTATTGTTTACTTTAGTCTTAGCATTGCCACATAAAGTTAAAATAATACAGAAACTTTGGGCTAAATGTCACTTGCAATACCCTTTTTAAATTGCATCCAGATGTTTAAAAGAAAAATATTTTTGGTAAGTTCAGAAAGCCTGAGAAATTTTACATTTTTAATCAACATTCAGACAGAAATCTTGCATTCCTATGTAAAAAAATAACAGTAGTATTGATATTATTGTTGTTGTTATTATTGATACTTAAAATGATAATAAAATACTTTCTTAATGCAGTATGGTTTTTTTCTGGAGAGTACCTTTGGCTTCCAGTGAGTGAATGGAAAAATCATACTATAGAAACTGATTTAGGTACAAATTGTATTCAGTTATTTAATATTAAAACATTAAATTAACTTTATTACTCCATCTGCCTTTTCTCTTCCAGTAGATCTATTTCATCTCTATCTATATCCTGTAAATCTGAACTTTGGCATCTTTTGACATTTTAGAGCTTAATCAAGCAATTTAATATTCTTACAATATAGATTTTACTGCAGCCTGCGTATGTAACTAATTTTTGTAGGTTTTTTTTCTGGCTAGCTGCACATAGCATCATGGTCTTTCAAACCTCTGGCATACTCTCTTGCAATATACTTTATAACATATGCCCTCCTTTCATGCTCTGTGGTGAGATAACAAAGAAAACACTTTGATCGTGAAATCTGGTCCTATAATAGGAATAAGTTTCTTCTCACTTTTCAAAAGTTTTACTTCTCTGTTGTTGCTTGTGGTACTGCATCTTAGTTTGGAGCTGCACTGGAGCTGTATTAAATACAATTTTTAAACTGAAAAGTTATCAGGGTGTGTTTTGTTTGGTTGATTGGTTGGGTTTGGGTTTTTTGTTGTTATTCTTTTATTGAGAGTTTCCTCAAAGAAATAGAGCAATATCTTTTAAAGGCTATGATCCTTTTATCATTCAAAATACAAAAGTTCACTCTAAGAGTTGGGGGATTTGATTCTGTTATAACTTTGTGTGTCACTCTTGGAAAAATTTACTTCATTTCTTGGTAATATCTTGGTTTTCCCATCAGGACAATGACATAATGCAAATAAATAGGAGACTTGTGCTACAATAGCATCTCATGGCATTTTTTCCTACTCCATAGTGCAGCCAACATAACGTATATTTTCTTGAATATCCTAATTAATCAGGCTACAGATCAGTTAAAATTATTATATAGGAGTATTCTATATTAAAGACTTTTTATCAGATACTTTTTTCAATAATTCTTTTTTCGTTTCATTATTTTAGTTCTGATCGTTGAGATTTTCATAGACATTGTAATTCCTTAATCTTTGTGTCCTATAGATAGCTACAAATTCTTATTGATCTGTGTCATCACCTTGACAGGACGAACTCTGCTGGAAAAGCTCTTCAGCCAGCAGGAAAATGCACCACAAGAAGAAGCTGAAAAACTGTGTTCTCGCATTATTGCAATGGGTCTTTTGCTTCCATTCACTGACTGCTTCAGAGAACCATGTAATCAGGGTGCCCAGCAAAGTACACCCACGTTTGATGTAAGTACTGAGAAGTTATCTTTGACTTTGTTGTTGGGTTTTGTTTTTTGGGTTTGTTTTTGGGGTTTTTTTTTGTTTGTTTGTTTGTTTTGGTTTTTTTGCCAAGCAGGACATGATTTATCAATGACTTACCAGTCCTGAGAATTCTGTTAGTCCTTCTAATGAAAATTGCCTTTATGAGAGTGGTAAGCTATTTTTCTGTGCTTATACACTGTTGTATCGGGTAAGCATTAAGTTTAAAAAGATGCTCTCGTTACTTGATTTCTTACCTTTTTAACTCATACCTTAGTCTGCTAGACTGTTCTTTACCTGTTGTTTCCTTTAAGTCTTTTTCTTTGAATCAAAGCGCTCTATAGGACTACTGAAATTTCAGTCCAATAGCTGCTTCACCAAATAAATTAAAGGAACAACAGAAAACAGCATGTCACAAAACTTTACAGAACCCAAACTGGGATGTCTGTGCTACATAATTTTGTCCCACTGAAAAGACTTCTGGTACAAGATAGTGTAGGGTTGAGGGCAAATTTGCTGGCATTCCAGTAACAGTATCATGCCTTTGCGCTATCTGGCCAGGGTGCTGTTATTGGCCATGTTTGCATACCATCACAAAACTGTGACATAGACATGGTCTAACATATTTTCCTTTCTCTTGCCTAATGGATTTGACATTAGGATGTCTTTCTACTGTATGACACTTTTCAACCCATGAAGTTTTACAGTGGAGTTATTTTTATGAACCTTGCCATTAAATGTTATCTTTGACACTTCTTTTTACTGGTTTCCGTGACTGAAGATAATCAGGGTTTTTCGCTTCACTAATTAAATTCAAAATAGTGTACAAATATTAACTTATCTACTTAATACTTACTGGTATAGTTAAGACCATCCCTGGTTTACACATTGAACTGAAGATTGGTTAGAAATACTCAAAAAATTATTGACATCTATATGAGAGAACATGAGTCTTTTAAACTCTTTAGATCTTTCTCATCTTTCCTGAAGAATAGTTTAACACAACTGATGAAGGGAAAATGGTTGTAATAAATTTGTTCAAATAATTCTTAAAACAAACACGCTTTCCAAGATAATACAGCTTATCTACAAAATCACTCCATGGTCCCTCTAATAATAGTCAAAGTTTGTGTGGTGGTTTTGGTTTTTTGTAGTTGTTTGATTGGTTTTGTTGGGGTTTTTTTGTTGTTTTAAAAGTTCAAAACATTTTCAAACTGTTTTTTGAAATTAATTGAAAAATGGAGTGTGACTATAAAACTAGGGTTATTCAGGCAACTTATAATCACACACCATCTGAAAGTGTTTATGGTTAAATACACTTAATAAAGTTACTGGAAAAGACACATCTTTTATTTTTCAGGTTGTTAAAGCAGTCTGGCAGTAGTTTCAGTTCTCTTGGTTTTATTATATATTCAGCTAATATCTTCTTTTTTAGAGTATTGAATACAATATAATTTTTCAAAAATTTTTTCCTCACAAGCAGATTTTATCAAATAAAAATTTTGGAAAGAAACAGAAGAGGCTTTTTTGTTAACTGGTATACCATACTTTGTCTGAGTAAGATAATTATTCTGCTTATTTTTCATTGACCTTATCCAACTGGATGGACTTTCTGAAAACAAACCATAGCCTAGCCTAGTGCCGTGTGAACAGTGTGTCAGGGTCAGTAATTTAAGATGTTGCTATTTTAGCAGCGATCTTAATTTGAACTGGATTATCAGTAAACCACAAATATTCTGGTACTATTTTTTGAATTATTTGTAAGTCCTCTACTAGGTCATGGACCTGTAAAACATTGTCAGAGGCAGTGTAAAGCCTGTGTATGCAACTAATAGTGCATCCTACTTCAAAGGAGTATAAATCTGTTTTGAACACTAGGATCTCAGCAACTGAATTTCACACGGCACAAAGGTGAGAGCTGCTGCTATTGAGTTTGGGAATATGTTTCTGCTTCAGCCTTGGTGACCATAGTACAGGAACACTTGCCTATTACATGCCTTATGAGGGTGAAAAAGTTTAGAACTTACACTATAAACTCTAGTGACTGACATCTTGAAAATCAGGCTTCTCCTAGCTGATTTTGCTTCTAGAATGAGCAAATAAAATATCTTACAGAAAATAAATGTTAATAGTTATGTAAGGAAATGAAACCATTAAGAATTAGTGTGAAAAGACTTATGGTGATGCTGTATATTACGTAAAAAAGGACATGTATATTTGTTACTCGTGTCCCCTCTTGCATCTCTCTCCATGTCTGTACTTTGATTTTATTCTTATTTACATTTTCTTTTCTTTTCTTTTCTTTTCTTTTCTTTTTTTAAAATTCATTAGAACAAGATTTTAATGTTGATCTATACATTAATTTCAAAGACAGAGGAATCAGAGTATCCTTAAGTAATACCTAAATATCACTCGTCTAGAATTGAGAGATACATCATCTTTGACCTTAGGCCAAAATTGGGAGCACAGCCAGTCCCATATTCTTCCTTCATCTCAGAGTTCATCAGATGTGCTTCCAGTTCAGTCCTGGATTGCCTCCAGTTGGCTTCTGTCCTTTTCAATCAGCTGAAACTGCCATCAACAAAAATCCTGTAACCCTGTCCTGGTCCCTGCTGGGTCTGTTTGCCGCCTTGTTGTCCTTCCTCCCTGCTACAACCAGCTCTGGTGCTTATTTGTTTGTTAATGTTACTCATTTGGCTGTTTCCATTTTTGTTTTAGTCTGGTTCTTATAAAGTCCCTTAGGTCACTCCTTTAGCATGTTTTTTTGCAGAATTGCCAATGTTTTTTCTACTGAAATCCTTCCTTGAATCCCTCCTTTTCTCCTTTTGTGACTGATCCTATGTATTTGAGACTTAATTTACTTTTTCTTTTTTGTGTTGAATAAAATCCATGATTCCTCTTTTGATTAAGTATGGTCCCACAGGCTTTGTTTTTTGAAGATGTTAGGTTACAGTTTATGAAAATAATTCAGTAAGTTTTGTTCACTGTATGATCTATGGCTCATGGCTTGAGATGAATATAAACAGATCATTTTAAAGTCTTATTCTCTTACTCTGATCTCCTTTTCTGGATGTCCTCCAGTGTATTTAATTTAATATGGCTAATGCTGAACTCTCTGCTGTCTTGAAATGTTTGTAATTGCACACTCTGATTATATTCTCGTCTTTATTACTCATACCCGGTGGTCACCTCTAGTTCTTCCTGTCTTACAACTGTATATCCAAATCTTGTGTCTGTTTTCTCAGTAACACACAAGAGATCTGTTTTTTAATTTCTCTCAATATATTCCAGGCTTCAGTGTGGACTTCTGCCTCACCTTGTTAAATAATTGTCCACAACTTCTTTAACTTTTCTACTTCTTTCTCTTTCACACTGTCTGACTGCAGTTAGGCAATGCCTTAATAGTAAAGAAAACTTTCACAGCTCTTAGTTTCTTGGGCTAGTATTATCATGGTTTCTGGAAGCCAGTTTAAATTAAATTCTTAGCCCTTGTACTTCTGGTGTAGATTACGCTTTGTGGATGTGGTGCTTACTCCTTTGTTAGTATATGACAAACATGAAGGACCATTGAATACCCAATGAAAGCACACATCTTCAGAGAACTAGCAGCTGTTATCACATTTATGTGAGGACAATGCCCAGTTTTCAGAGGCTTATAACTTGGTCAGATCTTGGCTGGATTTTAATGGTGATTGGAAATGGCATGTTCCTGGCATGTTCTGAACTTTCTGTCAAATTTCAAGTCATAGTCCAAAGGACAGAAACTTTAAAACTGTTTTAAGAACTTATGAGAAAACTTTCATGTTCTATCTTGGCCCATTTTATCAGTTATTTCTTTCAAAACATATTATGGCAGATGCCCAGAATAAAAGATTAGCCTGAAAAATAAAAGTTGAGCAAAGCTCTAAAAGTAACAGAAGTAGACAGGGCTGGGGTTTTTAAAGATGTTTGCTGTTGAGAACCAGTGGAAGATTTCACTATAGCTCTTCCTACCTACTCTTCTAACAACGTAAAGAGTATCAGTAAATGTACAATAGATTTGCTGTCTAGAAATATGATGCCCTTTTTGCTAGTTTCCTCTCTTCTGGAGAGGCTGCTAGTCATTGCCTCATGGACATCATGACTTCTTACTTGTCAGGCTAGCTTTACAGTCTTTCATTTGTCTGCTAGTACTTTATGAAAGACAGTTTTTTAAAAAAAAATCAAAACCAAACCCAACCAACCAACCAACAAAAAAAAGGCCAAGCAAGTGGGCAAGTTACAGAAAGACAGGTTAGCAAAACCTTACTCAAAGAATGTTCTCTGGAAATTTTCTTGCCTTTTGAGTAAGTATTGCTTGCTTACCTTTTAAATATTTCCCTTTTTAATAGTTGTGACTTGTTCAAAAGGGCTTCTAAAGTTTAAAATTAAAATAAAATGAAATATCCTCTGACTGAATGATCTGTAAGAAATTAATGCTTTGTGAAAAACTGTCAGTCCCGAATGGCTGTGTCATGGTATGAAACAATTGTATTTCTGTAGTGTGGGTGTACTCCTAAGATTTTTAGCATGTTACCTCATTATATTGTCCTACTAGAGTAAAATAAACACAGGGCTGTGCTGGCTAAACAGTGCATCCTTGGCAAGAACATAACCACAGGATGTTTTGAAGCCACCTGTTGGAGGATCACAATTTTCAACAAAGAGAGATCTCATTTCCGGCTTAGCTCCTCTGTAAATGATGTATCACAGAAGCTAAAAGATGGATATCTTCGGAGAGCCATCAGTAATGTATATAAATTATACACATTCGCATTAGAATTTGAACTGTTCTCACGCCAAAATAAAGAGGCTGGCATTTTCCTATCGATTCAAGGCAACTTTATTTAGTTTCACTGTGCTATTAAAAAATATTGACTGTACTGGGTGTTTGCATTTTATCCAGGGTTGCAATTATTACACATTGTGGATGTTTAGTTCTTAACTATGACTTCCTATTCCAGATTTTCCAGTTCACACTGTGCAGTCTTAAGTTATGGGCATTTTTCCTTTCATAGCAGATTTCTGCTTTTTTTTTTTTCTTCTTGGAAAGTTTTTTTAATAAGCTTTCCAAGCAGTTTTGTGTGTTGTTTCTGTATATTAGGTTTAAACCACTTCAATTCTTAGTGAAAACTTAAATGATTTTGTGATAAAGGCTCTCTATTATCATTTTGTAAGTGCTTTTGCAAAGAAAGCTGAGCATACCTTTGTATCCATACACCTTGTTTGGGGAACTTAATCTCTATTGCACACTCTATTGAAGGGTCCAACAATAACTCTTTTCATGTGGCACTAACAAGAAATATCTTCTTCCAGATGTGTCTGAAATGCATACCAAGCTTTCATCTTTCTATATTTCTAGTGTCATTTTATTTGGGCTTGCTCTCTTTATATCTTTTTCAGCTCTTTTTTTGAATGCAGTTACTGTGTTGAGTACTGCTGTTAATGCCTTCTTGATTTATAAGTTATTTCAGCATATTCTATAATGAGCTAAATGAACATCACCTGAAGGGCGTCCTTCTTTACTGTGTTATGATGTGATTTTATACATAGGCCTGTTTGACTGGGATGGGGACTGCCCCGGTGATATTCATAGTTATGATGCCTAACTAGCTTATCAGTTTCCACAAGGAAGCAGAGAGACAGACACCATGAATGGGAAATGCTGTAAAAATGGCTGTTTTCCTGTTATCTCCTGGCCACCTGTGGTGGTGCAAATGCTTTTTAAGGAAACAAAGACACTGCTTTACTGCTTTCTTGCTGTTGACTACTAGCACATTGTGGGACTTTGCAGGTCAGATGGAAGTGGATTCAGTGTCATGAAGGCTTTATTTAATTTTAACTTATTTCCACTGTTTACACCAGTCTGAAAATTAGTAGGTAAACAGAATGCAGACAGACTCCTTTCTCAGAAGTCACAGAGCTGAAACAGCAGTGATCAGTTTCCAGAGAGCAACTTTCCCAAGAATTGACTTCAGTTTGGAGAACTTCTCTTCCAAACTGCAATACAAACCTGGCAACCAATGCAGCATTTCTTCAAGCTTGCTTTCAACACCCAGGAATTAAATGGGTAAGGCTGAATTAGTCCTGGTTTATGAAATTTGTCACGGCAGGATATTGGGGGTCAGTAGTAAATAAAACTTTAAAAGTTAAAAAGTGAAAACTGTGGAATAGAGCAAAGAAAACAGATTGTTAATCTGCTGTCTGAATCTTTTTGTCATGTAGGTTACCATGGCAGTTGAGTTTGGCTAAATCAAAGTCCCCATGTCTCCTTTTCCATTGCCCACTCACACTGTGTGAATACTGTCTTTTGTGATGAGCAACTCCGAATATTACTGAGTAGTAAAATGGAAACAGCTGGACGATCACTGGGCCGAAGTATTCCTGCTATGCTGTTTCCCTGCTTCCTTTTTTATAATTTTAATTGCATGTTTATTTTATAGTTGTTACATCTGGCTCTGCAGTCTTCTAGCTTTATCTTTTCCTTCTTTCTTTTCTCCTTTCCACTTACTGGTGGTGATGCTACTGTACGTACACTTCCAACTGAGGTATTTTATATGTAGGATGTTGCTAGGTTTTCATGCTGGTTTTTGCAGAGAGCATTGCTTATCTGCTTGTTATTATGAAGAACTGCTTTAAGAGGAACATACTGGATGTTAAGTTTAAACTGTTTAAGAACCTTTTAAAATTTTCAGAATCATTGTGCACAGGGTGAAGGTGATGTTTCCCCTGTCACTTCAAGAGACCTTTATATTTTATGATTTTCTGTATGTTAGTTCACTTTCTTAAGAATGACAGTCACAACACAATGTCTTTTTTCTAGCTTATAATTAAGAATACAGCAAGAGTTGTATTGGTGTATGTTGCATGTCTCTGTTTTCAACAGGACATTCTTACAGTATGTTTAATCACCTTTTCAAATGGAAGAGAGGTGAAAGGAATTTTCTAATGAAACAGATTTATTTGAAAAACTCAAATTTGCCAGAATCCAAACATTGAACAACTGTGTCAGTGTAAATTCAAACAAGTACCTATTGGAGAAGTGTCTTGCCTCAACTGAGAGTTTCTGGAGATTGAATGAGAAAGGACATGCTGGGATGTGATCTTCCAGGTGGGAGTTCAAGTCAGATTTGTAAAAAGGCAAGATCTTGAGGTTCTTCTGTTTTATGGAAGGCTAGCCGGTGTTCCAAGGGAAGTTTGTGGTAAGCTAACCAGTTCAACCTATTCAGCTGTATTAAATGTAGAAGTTACTGGGGAATGGGAAGACCAAGACAGTGACATTGGAATAGAATGAGAATAGATATGGAAATTTGAAATTTAATTCCCTGATTTCCTTTCCTGTGAGGGTCCTAACTACAGTGCTATTGGGTCTCTTGGCCTCTCATATTCCCAGGATATGATACTGAATTCTGAGAAAAATTTCATGGGATCAAGCAAGTTGGTTCTGTTTTGTTGAAGAGGTTGAAGTCGTTTCATGGGAAAGAAATGTTTCCTGGTTTTTTTGACACTTGAAGTGTTTTTAAATTAATTGTGGAAGCGCATCAGTTTTCTGAAAAGAAGATATATCACTCAGCAAAATGCTCATGCATCAAATTTAGTTCATGAGGCTAAAGTGCTACTTCAGCTATATATGACAGTATTATGACTGACTTGCTGGTTTTCAGCCTTGGAAGGTGTCTGCATGCACTAGCACAGGCAAAGGTAGTACAATCCCAGAGCCATGTTTAATCACTGCACTGGTTCTTTCAGTGATCAGGCAGAGCTTTGTTACCGAGCCTCTCCTGAAAAAATAAACCACTTTCCTTGTTCTTGATAGTATTGATTTCTTGATTTTAAAAGCTGCTTAAAATAAATCAGTCTCCTGCTGATAAGAGCATTTTGAGGTAGTTCAGCTCTAATTTCTTGAACTAAAATCTTGCTGGTCCAATTAACTATTTATATGTAGTGGTAACATGGAGTTGGCTTTCTTTCATTTTAGAGGTTGCATATTTGGTATATTAGAATGATTAAACTTTGTGAATGGGAAAAAAATATTCCTTCCATGCACTTGAAATACTCTAGATCACAAGCAGTTACATACAAACATGGAACAAGCTTTTTTGAGCTCTTGGCCTGGAGAACAGCTTCTGAGTCATGGAGTCTGGCCCCTGCTTCTCCAAAGTACTATAAAACGTAATTTGTCTATGAGTTTATCCTGTTCCCTCTTAAATACAGTTGTACCTTTTCCTCTCCCCAGTCCTCCAGCTCTTACCATTGGAAGGCTGTCCACATCCAGACTGATTTGATAAGTAAGAACTTTCTTGTAACTACCACTCTGTGTTTACTCCTGGCCCATTTATACCTGCTTAAGACATGCCAAGCCTTTTGTCCTGTCCTCCTTCAGGATAACTTGGAATGTTTGGGGTTCTAGTGAAGAACTGATCAAATTTACTATTTGTAAGTAAATGCCCTGCAAGATAGGGCTTGATTCCTTCATGGCTTAACACAGGAGCAATCAGGGGCGTTAGTACCAATTCACTCTAGTGTAAGAAAGTTTAGAGATGCTGCAAATGCACTTGTCACATTTACTTCTTGCTGAGCTGAAGAGCAGAGGCTACTTTTGATAGCAGTGTGCTTCTGTACTGCCTCACCTTTCGCATCTCACCATGCATGATCTAATTGCACTTAGTTTTTACTCTCTTTTTTTTTTTTTTTTTGTAGGTGAAAATACTTCCGGTCAAACTTCCCCCCCCCCCCCCCCCCATGATTCTCACATTGCTAATTCATGCTTTTGCAAGTGGCTGGGACAGATGTGTATACGTTCATTGCTATTTCAACTCCATCTCTTGTACCTCTTGTAAGCATTTTTCACAATGGTTGTCTTTGTCCTTTGAACTGAAAGCAGGTGAACAGTTGGTTAAAAACTGAAGAAGTGTGGAGCAGAAGGTCATATTAACTGCATATTTCCAGGAGCAACACAGCTGCCAAAAGCATAGGTTTAAACTTGCACCTTATATTCCTACAGTGGGGGATATGCTAATTTCAAATCCAAGCTGTGGCCTGGGGAACAAACCTGGTCTCTTTGTGTGAAAAATGTGTGACCCCTTTTCTGAAAGCTCAGGGTACACTAGGACACTGCCTGATGTTTGTGGCAGGTCTAGCTCATGGCCCCAGATTCTGGGTCCATCAGCCTCCTTCTATAAGCCGTTTGCTAGAGGCCCTTCTTTTGAGTAGCTTAAAGCATTGGCTTCTATATTTAAAGATCTGCAGGAAAGCATCTTTAGTTCAAGCAGTGAAGGAGCATAATTAATATTTAATATTATGTACCTGAAGTGTAACACTGTGGTACCAGAGAATGAAAATTTGTTACAAAAAGCCATTCTTTGTGTCTACTAAAAGCTGGCTGGGAAGTGAGCGAGTTAAACTACAGACCTGACTCTGTGACTCTATTCTAAACACCAACATCTATAAGTGGTAAAATGTCTATTGATTAGGTACCATCAGATCCTGCAGGCAGTTTGCCTCTCCCATGTGCGAATGCTCTGCAGTTTTAAGAACCGTGGAAAGTGCTGTGTAAGGATGTGTGGAAATGAGAACTCTTCTTGACATCATGTTTAGTGCGCTGGACTCAGACAGCTTTAAGCTTTCAATGTCTGCCCAGAAATGAGTTTGAATAAATACGACTGGGATTGTTCATTACAAGGAGATATATATTTCTCACCCCCACCCCCGAAAAAAAGAGAAGTGTTTTAAACACTAAATAGTGGAGTCTTAGCAAGATGAAGAGGAAATTCTGGATGTATTCAAAGCTTGATCACGGTAAGAATATTTACTGGTTGTACTTAGAATGATACATAGCAAAACTTGCCTCTGAAATGAGAAGATTAAAGGATAAAAGGTTGGATGTGGAAGTGCAGGTTTCAGGAGGTTTGTATTACATTTATTAATGACAAAAGCAAATCTTTTTTTTTTTTTTTTAAATTTGGATTATTTTGTTTCTTTTGCTTGAATAACACTTCAGCATGAAATTGGATGTATATATCTTTCTTCAAAAATGTTCTAATAATCATGCACATTTATGGCATAATCATATTTGGAAAAGGAGAAATGAGATGGGTTAGTATGTTAACTGACGAGAAGCTAAAGACAAAAGATAAAGAGGATTTGATTTTTGATGGTAGTTTGAGTGAGTAGGAATTAGGACATTCAAATGATTCATCTCTTTTGAAGGGCATGAAAGTGGAGACACAGTTAATCTTTTCCCATTTTAAGTGTCGTTTAAGGACTATTAGCTTGATGTCCAGACCTTCAGACTACTTTTCTGTCATGCGGGTTATTCATATTTTAAGTTATAAGTCTGCAAGTAATCTGAATATAGCTGTAGTTAAATGCCTTATTTATATGTTGAACATGGATGCATTTTAGTTGTAGGGCAAGTCCATTCAAGGCATTTTTGCAAGCTGACGTTTTCCTCTGTAAATTTCTATTACATGATGAGTCTATTCTGTCATCCTTCTCTGTCTTGAATAGTGAATGAAAAGAATCCCAAAATAAAAAACAACACAGACCAAAAAGTATTTTTATATTTGCAAATGAAGCTCCCATGCTAGGTTGGGAGTAGGTTATGGATTTCTGTGATGTCTTAATTTATAACTGTTCATAGTTTATATGCTGTAAATTCTATCAGCAAGAACATAGGTACTTTGTATTTTATTACCCTCATAATGTATCCCATCTGTACAATAATTGAGACATACCATGATTATTTTTTGATGCATCTTAATTCAGAGTCATATTTTAAAATTCTGTTGTTAAATGGTTATGTTACGTCTTTCAAGAACTGCTGTGGTGAAATATCATGTCCAGGAACAGTTTAACTGTTTGTCTTCCTCGTTCATATTATGTCAATATTATCTACAGTCTGCTGTCTTCCGTTTTATTGCCCTATAACCTTACATGTATCCCCATCTAAAACTGGCTGTGCTTACCCAGCTAACCCTCTGTAGACCTTGTTCTTCCCTGTGTTCCACAGACTGTGTAATTCGGTAAAGTGGGCAAAAAAATTTTCTTCTCTTTTGCCTCTGACTTTTTAAAAAAATCTAATTCTCTTCTGCATTTTTTGAGATTTGAATGGTGCAGAAACTAGAGAATTAGCCAAATCCAGCAGCTTTTCTTTTTCTTTACACAGTATGCACAGGTATTATGACTCCTCTCCTTTTTACTCCCACAGTACTGGAAATTAGGCTGAAACCCAGAAATACATAGCCTCTACAACGCTGGAATTAGAGGAAAGTAGTAAGTTCCTGAAAGAACTGCATTAATCAAGCCTGTTTGGATGTTCAAATGCAGCAGCATAGTAATGGGAAAAGGGTAGGCTTTTCAAGGAACATAGAGCTCAGGGCTATGTAAAGAACCTGATGTCAATTTGTATTAAGCTTTTTATCCATTAATTCTAACCTTTATCTAAGGTTTGTGTATCTAGCTGGATTTTTGCTGTATTTTTCATGATGGAGAGATCTAAGGAGCTTCCTTTGACCCTTACTGTTTGAGAAGCCCCCTGTAAACCAAGAATTTTTACTTTATAATCAGCATTTGTTTGTTCTAAATAAGTTTTTCTCAATAGAATATCATCGGTCTTATCACAACTTATTTTTAGGCAAGTAGAAGCTTAGTCACATGGAATAACAATTATCCTAAAAAAAGTCTTAAATTAGTTGTTCTTCCCCCTGCATGTCTCTTCAATATTTAGTATCTGTATAAAATAAAAATAAAAAATAATAAAAAAAGGTTTGTATCTAAAAATGAAATATTCAGGACAAATATATGCTACCAGTGTTTTACTCAGACTATGAATAGTGTGAATGAAGTGTTATGAACACAATCTTTGTAAGAAGATATTACTGTGTGATATGACTATATTTTCATCCTGTGATTTTATTTTTTTTCCCAGTTACATATCACAATATTTTGTGTATCTCTAGATTATTTATTAGGATACTCATACAGTTTACAGTATTATAAAGATTTAATCACAAGATGTGCATGTTGATGCATACTGGGAGTCACAAGAACAACTACTTCTATTGTGCTCATCTAAAATCTTTCTATTGGCTTAAAGCATAAGTTTGCCCTAGTTTTCATCAGACAGTCTGGATGCCTCCTACTTTTAATAAGTGAATCAAACTCAAAATTAAGTAATAAGGATATAATATGATTTGAGCCCAGAGGATTGAGAATACTTTTAGCTGTTTGGTTTTTGGTGTTTTTTTTTTTTTTGTTTAGGGTTTTTTTTGTGGGTTGCTTTTGTTTTTGTTGTTGTTGTTGGGGTTTTTATTTTATTTTATTCTAAAATCGAACCCATCTTTTTAGCTGCCTTTCTATGAATATGGAAATGTAAATGACAAAAACATGTTCGCAAAGAGTAAATGCCTCAGTTTAATTTATGCTGAAATAATGCTGCTGCTTTTTTTTTTTTTTGCTTGTGTATTTGGTGTAAAAAGATTAAATAGACTGTGAACTGAAATATTTTTCTCTAACCTGTGAACTAGCCATGTGTAAAGTATGGTCATGATGGACAGAACCTGTTATCTCTCTAAGGAAAGAAGTGGCAAAGAGTTCTTCATACTCAAAAAAAGTTCTGAACTGAATTCTAGCATTTCATTGTGCAGTAGAAAACTAAAAGATTGTATTTTCTATTGTTAATAGAAGTAATTACAAAACTGAAATATTGAATTGTTTTTATATAGTTTTATGTTCAGTCTTTGTCAGAAGATGAAGAGCATAAAAACAAGTGTGCCTTGATATATGGGTGGATATTGAACTATTTGTGTTGGAAACAAAAGCTTTGATATTTTGAGTTTATCTTTCTATATGAACTTCTCAACTTTTTTCTTTTTTATTTTTTTTTTTTTTAATAACCACAGCAAGACCAGCTTTATACTTGGGCTGCAGTTAGCCAACCCACACATTCATCAGATTACATTGAAGGAAGCTTTCCAAGGAGAATTCCATCTGCGTGGCCGCCACCCAAACCTCCAGATGAAGAACAAAAGCTCAACATTACAGAAGAAGGTATAGTTCTTGGACACATACGAGATATATGTATGGCATGGGGTAGAGTTACTGTCTTTTAGAATCCAGGATATAAACTTAATATCTTAATTTCCAACAAATACCAGGTTTTTAAGATCTTGGATTAGCATCAGAAATAATATTAGCTAGTATGAATCTAATAAAATATATTCAGCAAAAATGCATGCCTTTTTGTTAACAGCCAAGATGGGCACCTGGCATCTGCTGACTAATGGATTTTATCAGGTGTTCTAACCTCTGTTCTTCTCCAGTTTACATACATTCAAAGCCATGGTGCTTTTCCCTTCTTAAAAATAAGAAAAACTTCAGAAGCCCACTGGTGGTATACTGAAAGTTATTAGAGTGTTGTAACATATTCCTTTGTGGAGTCATCAGTCCCTTGCTGACAGAGAGGTAGGAAAAGTGCATCTGAAAACTGAATCGAGGTCTTGTTCACAAAGTCGGTTTATGTTAACATTTGTGACATTAGCAGCCAAACTTATGAAATCTGCATACTCATTAAAAGCTTTGTTGAAGCTGAGAATCAAAACAAAGCAAAAAAAAAAAGTAAGTTTCTGTAGCTGACAAAGAAATTTAGAAGAGAATTTCAACCCTGTTCTCTGTTAGTAGTGTTGATGGGCAAATACCACATGGAGGCTTAGCTTTGTGTTAGCATTTAATCGCTCTCAATGCTTTTAGGATACATTCATCCCCATGACCTTCATGGAGAGCCACCGGGTGTTCTCAAATTTTCCATTTCCTACCAACCATTTTATTGCATTTCTCAGATTTGAAGAATTAAGTCATTATTTCAAGAGGTCTCTTTATATTGATTGTAGGCTTTGGGTGGAGTTAATTTCAAATTTGCTTCTCTTTGGGACTTCTCTACCACTTCCCCTGGAATATGAGCAAAGTATTCTCTGCATGGACACCGTTTGTCATGGCAACAGTTCACTTTTACTGGTATCGCTTATTCCAGTATTCACAAGCAAAAGAAGTAATGCCAACAAAAATTCAGTACTGCTATATTATTCTGTTTATGTTGTGGCTTTTACCAAAGCAGCTCTATTAGAGGTCAAGGAAACATTTCTGCATCCATCTCACTGATGCAATTCAGGGTATGGAATGCAGCAGTGCTGCACTGTTGGGCTAGTCCAGTTTTTGACCAACAATCTGCTCTTCTATGCTGTTTTTAATGAAAGTGCTGTTATATGTGGTAGTAGAATTCATTGCCATGTGCCCTGAGAGGACAGGTTGTGTTTCTCAACGTGGAAGCTTAGCTAATGGTTGTGTGATCAGAGTATTTACGAACATACTCTGCACTGGAAAGACAAATAGGTGAATATCTTATTATTTTACTTTAAAGTTTTAGCCCGGTAGAGGCCATCAATTTTGTTGCTGTATAATTTAGAAGAATATTGATCACACAAAATATTTTGAAATGTAAAGATTTTTAGTATTTTTACCAATTTGGAAGAGTATTACTACCAAGAGGATAATACTAACTATTTTTAAATGCATTCATTTAATACATGATTTATTTCCATCCTATGTTTTTCTATTTAATATTATACCCACTGCATGGATATAGTGTGTACAGTACTCGTCTGTTGCTTATCTCAGTCACTGCTCTCTCAAAAACTGCAAAAATGTTAAGAAAATAGAATTAGAAGTAAAATGTAAAATTGTGTATTGTGACTATTTCTAAATGGAACATAAAAAGTTCTCAAAAAATTGAGGTGCTGACACTTGGGTTTTGGTGTGAATTTACAGTGTAGGGCATGGAGGGAAAAGAAAAAACCTGTAATTGTTCTGCATAAAATTCAGGTAGATAAATAATTTAACTTTTGGTTTCATTATTTGCATGCTTGCCATGTGGAAGAACCTGGAGGTGAGTGATGTCTCATGTGAAGCCTGTAATATAAATATCTTCCCTAAAGTTTCTAACTAAATTATTTTATGTATATGCCCCTTTTGTAAGGTGTAGGGGGCAAGCATTTTTGAAAGGGCTGAAATTATTGTGTGTGGAGTAGCTGCTTTTTTTTTTTTTTTTTTTTGCGTTATATATAATTTTGGCCATATGGATTAATCAGATACAATAATACCAGAGACAATGGTTTATAAACTAAAACATCCATTTTAGACAAAATTGTTGATCCAGGAAGAAAGTAGCAGGCTAATTTTATGTAGTTTATTTTTATTATACACATGTTAGTTTGAGGACACTACTAGGACTTCAAGTTTTAAGTAAGGCAAGAGGAAATTCTGTGAGGTCTTAGGTAATCTGTTCCTAAATTAGCCAAGTAATTAATCATCTGTTTAATACAGTTACATATTAAATAGTTTTACTGTGTGCTCTGTGTCATGTAGAGCACTGGTGGGTATGAAGAAAGGGCTGTTAAACTTGTCAGGGGATTTTGGTTTTTTTGTGTTCAGGTTGGTTGGGTTTTTTTAAAAAAATTAGTTTTGATTTTTTTGAATGGTCGGCTTTTTTGTGTTGTTGGGGATTTTTTAGTTGGCTATATATTAAAAAAAACTAAAGTTTGGAAACACCTAATATGACTTTGGGTTCAAGTCAACATATACTTATGCCAAAAAACATCTTTCAGTTCTGGATTCAGAAAAGGTTTTAGACAAAATGAGTCAATAGCACCAATAAGATCAGAGTGTATGCCACTAATTTTCCATCTGAATACCCAAAATCTTTTCCTGTCACATTTTAATGGTATTTAACTCTACCACACCCCAGCACATTGCCTGAATCTAAATACAACCAGGGTACTTGAAATTCAATAATTTTAGTGTTTTGCTGATGACATTATTTTACTTAACATACAGGAAAAGGCAAGTAGGCAGGCATTCTCCTGTCTCCCACGGGACTGGTCCTAACCGCCTGGGCGGAGACTCAAAGATTATACAACTTCTGCAAAATGAAACACTAAATCTCTCTGTGGGTTTACAACCTGAAATGGATGTTAGTCTCTTCAACAAAACCAAGCTTGTCCAGATATTTATTTCCTTTGTTTTATGAATAACTGGGGGTAGGGGGGGTGAGGGGGGTGCGGGGGGGAATTATTTGGGTTAAGAGGGAGGTTTCATTTGTCATATGGCGCTTTTTTCCTTTCCTTTCCTAAACTATTTTTTGTTGCAGTGGTGGTTGCTTTTGGGTTTTCACTTTTGCTTAACGAAGATAAAACCCTGTTTGCTGCAAATACAGTCTATTTGGTGAATTTTGGCAAACTAACCTTAAGATTAGCTGCTTTTATCACCCTGAACTCAGCTTATATTTAGAAACCTTTTTAGAACAAAGCCTGCTGAGGTAAAAATAAGCTAGACAATTCTGTCAAATTGCTTAATATTAACAAAAATTTAGAGCAGCCTGTTCCTATTTTTTTAAGAACTTTTGAGTAAGGGAGGTAGTTTATGACAGTTTGCATAACAGGATACCTTCTAAGTTGTGTGTGTACATGTCTAGCACTAGAACATTTAAACTTCTTAAAGTTTCTCTCAACCATACAGAAATCTAAAATCATGTATATAAGCCCTGGGGAGATGCCCAAGTACTAGTGAAGTTTTCCTGGTTTTGCAAATCAGTTGAGGTAGGGTTAGCCAAAAAATTATCTCTTCCAGATAATTTGTATAACAAGTATCTCACAATTGCTTCGTTTAAAAGTCTTAATACGCTTCCTTCAGAATAGACATTAATAACTTTTCCTAGAGTATAATATTTCACTGGTTTTGGTGGGGTTCTTTTGGTTGCGATGAGGAGTAAGTGCCCAATTCGTCAGTAGCATCCTGAATTTTCTTCAGTAAATGGACTTACCTAATAGCCAGCAACAAGGCTTGATTCATCCATACTAAAAATTTGTTAGTGAGAGATGATGAGTTATTTACTGTTAACAACAACCTATCCTCATCCCGCTTTTTATGACTAGGAACAATTCTGACAGGCAAGACTTTGAAATGCTGTTTTAGTAAATACTTAAAAAATTAAATTTTAAAAAGTTTGAAGATTGTTAAATTTAAAGGGTAGCCTTGCAGCATAACTGCAACTGGCAATTTATGTCTGGCCTCCCAACTGCCGGGATTGTCAGAATGCTGTGAGGAGGCCAAATGGCTAGGAATTATGAATCCAGAGTTTCTGGACGACAACTACAAGATTCTCTCTCTTCCATGAATAAATCAAGTCTCTGTTATTCTCTGCAATGGCTTACTGGAAGGCTTGAGGGTCCTGAATGTGTGTTGGGTTGTTACATGCTTGTGTCATTTCCAGCACAAAATCTGCTACTTCTTTTATCCAGCAGCTCATCAAAATACAGCATTGTAGAAACAACGTGGGAATGTACAGTACCTGTCTCTTACTAAAATAAATATTAGCACAATCAAGCTTTTAATGTAATTTCTTTTGTGCTTAGGTTTGGTTTAAATTGCAATGTTTTTATGAAAACAGAGAGATCAAAGACTAGTATTATAGTAGATATAATAATTGTTATCCAGGTTTTAAAACAAGAAAGTGAATCTAGTTTGGGGCATGTGTGTGGTATCTTATGTTTTGATTATCATTTTCCAAGTAAAATGCACAGATAAAAGTTCTTAGTCTCACTGCTATTTTATTTTTCACTGTCACAGTGATAGTTGGAGATATGTAGTTCCATTTAAAACCATCATTCTGGCACAAATACCCTCCCCCCGCCCCCCAAGACAGTAACTAAGTGAAGGAATGCTTATATATTCATTAGGATTCTCATTAGTTATTCCAAAGTGGAAAAAAAATGAGGAAGATACACTAGAATAAAGTACTTTTATTTCATTTTTTCAGTGCGGTCAAAATTTCAAGAGCTAAATTATGCTGGCTCTTTGCCCAAAAAAGAGTGTGTGGAATTCAGTACAAAGGTGAAGAATTAGTTTTGTGTGCTCAGTTTGAATGTTCCCAGTTGTGGGAAGCTCTGACTGTACACTTGCACAATCAGCGTATTGTCCCAAACTATCCCTTTGTAAGACTGAGATGATGTAGACAGTGAATAATAAAGCTAGGATGAAACTGAGATTTCTCAAAATGCATTTGCAATACTAAGACTGGTTCCATTCAAGCACACTTTTAAAGTGTGAGTTTAGAACTGTATCACTATCTACCTCATCATGGAGACTTCACATTTTGATGGCAGGGCAAAGGAGGGCCAGTGGAGGATATGAAAAAGATAACATAGCTGCCAACAGTCATCATTCTGCTCCCAGGTTCTTTTGGCCTTTTGTAAACAGACACAACCCCCAGGTGTTAAAGACAGAAATACTTCTTAATTAGGTTGGATGGGAAGAACAAGCATGAGAATCTTCCCCTTGACCTCCTGTGGAAGATGTAAAATAGAGTCATAAGTAACTGTTTGAATCAGAAGTTTTGACAATCAAAATAGATTTCTTTCAAGTTTCGGATGACAGTATTTAATGTTGAGTCAAAATACACATATTCCAAATTAAGATCAGGCTGACTTTATTTTGTGCATATAACCTGTTAGGTTAATTTTAGATGGATAATTTGGAACATGGGACAGTTAACATTTGTTTTCTTTTAAACTTTACCCTTTCTCATGAAATTATTAATGTGTATTTTGAAGGATCAATGGATTATTTTTATATAACTTTTTAAAAATCTGTATCTTCTTTTCAGAGTTGAAATCTACTGTCCTAGAAACAGAGAAACAATGCACAGAAGATGTTCAGCAGGCACAGGTAAGATTCTAATAGAAGTGTTTTATCTATAATTTTGTAAAAAGACCAGAAAAGCAGTACTTCAGAAATTTTTGCAATAGCTTTGTGTACTGAATGTTCTAAACAGAAACGTTTGGAATTGTGCATTTCTCAATTTTTATTTCAAGATACTTATATGCTCCATAGTGTATCCACGTGCAGAGACTGAAGGTTTCTGCCTGTCTAAGATGATTCTTGTAAAATGTTATTGTTCATTTCACTCAGAAGTAAGTTAAGACTTGGTTCTGGAGCTCTGATGGTGTTACTAAAGGAATAGTAATAGAAGATTTGGTTGTTTTAGCTAATCTACAAAAGTTCATGTCAGTAATAGTAGCAGAGATTCTTTTTGGCTTCTCCACTGAAAGCTTATAGCAGTAGTAGTAGGTGAACAGATTTAGGGTGCTATGCTGGACTTCAAAGGGAGACAATGTGATACTGGGATAGTGAAGATTTGGTCTGGGTTGGACTTGTTCAACATAAACACAGTGTATTTTATTATTTTTTTTTTTTACACATCACTCTTCATGTTATATTCTTCATTAAATGTGGTGCAGTTTGAATGAGTCGAGGAACTTCACATTTTGTTTCCTCAAAAGACTGTCCTATTTCCTGTGAAAACTCTCCGATGACAAGCATCAGACTTACCTTCCTAGTGAATAAAACTGTTCAATTGTTCTGGAAGTCATGAAGAGGAAGACAAAGTTCTGGCTTCCTTAAATCTTGGTTTGGATCAAGGAGTGGCCAGCTCCTCTTGATTATTATTTTTTTTTCTTTGTGGTGTTTGGTTTTTGTGGGGTTTTTGAGTAACATTTGTGAAAATGATGAGTGATTTGCTTTTGAGGGAGAAAATAAGGAATGCCTAGTGAAATGTGTGCCTCATCATTAGACTTGCAAATTTAATCCAGGTTCAATCGAGGATTTTATGCCTAGTTGCCCTACCATACTCATGTTACCCTAGTGGCTTTTGTCTTGCCAAACAACATTAAAGGAGTTCTAGTCAGTTACCTAAATTCTTCTACCTCCATAATTAGGAACGTTTAAAAACTAAACCCCGTTAATTAAAATAACATCACGGAACTATTCTACATTGCAATGCTTTAAGTTTAAACTAAAATGCATTTGTCCCATGTTATTTTTATAATTTGGTCACCCAAGTTTCATTAGCCATGCTTTGCAGTATTTCTTGTGAAAAAGAACTTTTTCCTATACTTCCAGAAAGATATTGCATGTAAGAAGCATATTTAATTTGTTTAGGATTTTAATTCATTACAAGAAACAACTTATATAAAAGACCTGTTTTATTGGAACTATTAATTAATGGGAATAGGTTCATGAATGCTTAGGTACTTTACCTAAAAAAAAACCCAAACCTGATTATTTTGCTAAGAGAATGAAGTTTAACCAACAGCACTAGAACACTGTTTGATGGCTGGAACAAATAACTTTTACTTCAAGTTGGTGTTTTTTATTATTTTTAAAAGTATCCTTTTATGTGGTCCAGTTACTGAACTGCATTTGTTGGTGGTGTTAAAGATCTCCATAAAAGATCAGCATTGAGCAAGAGGGATGAAGTCATGTGAATTTCCTTATTTCTGTACTATTATTGATCAATGAAGAGCAGAAATAACTGTTTTGAATGCACGCTGTATTAGGTCATCATACTTCTGGTTTCTTTTGAAAATGAGAGTGGAAGTTATTTAATTTGAGGAACTCTATGTGGATAAAATGTTTTAATGTGTTCAAAATGTTTCTGTACAGTCCCAAACAGTTGAGTATATTATATCTGTATCAATCTGTTAAAACATCTCAAAAGTACAATGGGCACACTAACTTTTTTCATAATTTTGTAGATAAATCCTCCGTTGCACTCGGATCATTCTTGGTGTAATTTGAACTTGTTTAAAGTGCTGAAATACTATGAAAAGTTTCTAGTAGAGATCTAGTCTCCTTTGTTCTTTGTCTAGCTTGTCCATAGTTTTTCTTTCTGAGAAAAGCAAGCACTGCCTGGAGTTAGCCAAGTAGGTGATTTTTCTCTTTTCTGTTGATACATGACAAAGGAAGAGAGCCCTAGTGTAAAATTTGAAACTGATCAACTAAGTCTACTTACAGGCTTCTTCCCTCTCCTTTCCCTGGGAAAAGATATTTTCCACATGTTATTAAAATAATTGGAGATAGTCAATATTGACATAAAAAAAAGGCTGATGCAACATGATGCTGATAATTTATCACTTTATCCTAAGTGTTAACTAAAAGTTTCAGAATAATTCTAAATTAAAAACATCAGTAACACAGACAGAGCCTGGATTCTATACTTTCTTGCCGCTGGAAGGGTTTTTTTTATATAAAATCCCTTTTATATAAAAGTACCTTTACAATGTTAGACATTTACCTGCATATTTTGCAGCATAATTTCCTAAAGTTTCTAAGACTGTTCTTTTGAGTCCAAAATAACTAATTATTAAAAATTACAATCAAAATAACAAGGGCATTGGGGTGTGCCTGTTTTTAGTGGAGGAATTGGTAAGCAGAGAAAAAATAAGAAAAATTGGCAGTCGTTGAAAGTCCCCATTTTGAATTGCCAGAGGAGCAACAATGTCTGCATAGTCTTCCCAGTGCAAACAGACACAGCTTTGTTAGGCCTAACTCATTTAGTGAAGGAAGAAAAGAAAAATTGAATGTCCCAATTTAGAAACTCCAGCTTCAAACCTGATGTTTAGATATTTCTGTGCAAAAGCCAATTTCCTTACAGTTTCACACCCCCAATCTTTTGTGTTACCCTTGCAAATTTTGCTGTTTTAACTTTGTTTTCAGGTTTGCTTGATTTTGCTATATGGCAGGTAAAAACAGAGTCTCACCAGAAAGCAAAAAGGAAAACAAAAAGCATCTTAGAATTGTAAAATGATTTAAAGAAAAAATAGGCTTGGGTTAGTAGCGGGACATCACAGAACAGAAATGTAACATTGTTTCAAAGTCACGTAAATTTATTGTTCTCTTATGCTTTATTATAAAAATATTTCAAATTTCTTAAATTTCTTCTTTTTTTTGATCATTTGTGATAAGTGTCTATTCTGAGTATCATAGAAGTTTAAAAAGAAAGCGCTCATTACGTTTATTTGAAAGTCAGAGTCCGGATGTAATGTATTCTTCATGCCACAGGTAATGGCTGGTCTCCCTCATACTGTCTCAGGAGATGAGGTTTTGCCAGACTATTCCAATTTCCAGCAGTTTGGTTATGAGATAGTTTACACTGAATATTTAAACTATATTTACAGTGGAACAGCTTGACATCAAAAAATTCTTATACCTGTAATGTTTCTGGCTCATTTGTTCACTTTGGTTTGGTTCACCCCATTTAAACTAACAAATAAACCCTCAACCAAAATTATACAACTTCTTGGAACACCATGTACTTCAACTGGTAGCAACAACCAGATAAAATTTTGGCAGTTCTCAGGCACTGAAGACAGATTTCTACTGCTTGATCTATTGGTGCACTTTCCAACAGTATTATAGGGAAACAATGCCAGCCTTAAAATCTTAAATCACAGGACACATTTTCCCACGTTGAATATACTTTCCTTTGAAAAATACTGTAAGCATATAAAAACATCGGTGTGTCTCTTTAGAGTATTGCTAACTAGCAGGGACCTTTTTCCTTATTCTAGTCTTTAACTACAAATTGTTATAACTCCCTAGGGTAATAACTTAGTGATACTTGAAATGTTCCAATTTTGACACTTAGTAATACAAGAAAAAAGGTTGTGAAATCTTTTGATCAGTCTATTTAGAAAATATAAAATATTGGGGGGGGTTGGGATTTACTTTTCATTATTATAAAATGTCACAGCTAGATTTTGTCTCAGAAATATGCATGCTGCTCAAAACTCTCTCTTAAATGAAATGTCATAAAGAAGATTCTTTACAGGTGAAGGTAAGATAAGGAAGGTAAATGTAAGATTTGTCTGAAATGATGACATTATTCTACTACACATACAAAAAGAAAAAATACAAATGGAAAGTTTCTAAAAGCCGCTTTATTTTGGTATTACATAGCTTTCATAAGGGTAGAGACAAACTGTAGGTGAGACTGTTTAACAGTTGTATTCAGCAGAAATTGGAGAAAACCTGGGAACTTACTTTATGAGCTCCCCAACCATTCTGTGGCTGTGACTCTTTCTACACTGATTCATTTTATGTTTTCTTTCTTGAGATATTAATTTAGAAGGATCCAGTGGCCTGGGAATGTGTGTCACTCCTGTCCATTCGCTACTTGCCAGATTACTTTTTGTAAGGGGGAGGAGAAGGCTTCAGAAGGCAATGAACAGATCTTCTAAAACAGTTCTTTTCCTACAAAAGTATCATAGCTAAAGTCTTAGGTTTCAGCAGGGGCTGGGGAGGAAGGTACACATTTGGGTTAAAAAAAACCAACAAAAATGTTTGACGTATTCACAAGGATCTAGTATACTCAGTTGTCTCACTGAGGAAAGAAAGGAGCGTGATAGAAGCAAACTTTTTTGGAATTTTTTGCTATGAATCAAATGATAGTGAAGGCTGTACCAGTTGTATTTCTCAAAGTAAATGCTATAGCTAACTGGTGGTCTCTGTCCTGACAAATAGAATTGGATATTTTGTTTTAAGGAGAACTGTATCAATGTAAACTTCCTGCAACATCATGCCAGCATAGTCCATTCTCAGAAAACAAAAAGCTAAAAAAAATCAGAGCTGTAAAACAGTTTTGTTCTTATCTTGCAAAAAATAGTCAGGCTTGCAATATGTCATGGTCAGGGACTTAGGTTCTAACTGTATGTCCAACATGTAATGTTAGAATTGGGATATGGTAGCTTAAAGTGGGTGAATATCAGGAAGCATATGTAGGCAGGTATTTTTTTCTTGTTAGCCTTGAGAACAAATTATGCTTTATCAAAAATGCACAGAAAGGAAACAAAGTCTGTGTGAAGCAAAAGATGATAGAACCCTGGCAGGAGGCTTTACTGCTGGGGTCAGAGGCACTGCTGAAGTGCCAAACACTTTGTTCAGGCAGTAAAGGGGAATCTAACCTTTGTTTGAACTTCACACCAGGACATAACGATTGCAGATCGGGTGTACTCTGTCTTTTATGCTCATGTTCATGAGATACAGTTTTTATGCAGAATTTTCAAATTGTAGTAATGGAGATCTGGTTTTGAGTCTTAATATTAGAACTTACTTTTCAGTTTAAATGTGCTGCATTTTTCAGATTTCTTTTTGGTTTCTTTTTAGAAAGCCTAATAAGAACTAATAGATTTTTCATGTTCTAAAACTAGCTGATCAATGAATTACTTTAAAAAAAAAAAAAAAAATGAAGTGAGGCGCTCTGAGTTGCCTCAATACAGTTTAAAGAGAGATTAGTTCTTTTCCCTATATGACTACTAGCTGAACTTTGTGATTCAAACGCTGTCCTCGGATACTCTTGCTGAAACTCCTTCTAAGAAAGCATTTCTTAGGCCCTGAACGAAGGATGAGAACACAAGCTGAAAAATTAGAAATGAAGGAAGAAGTGGCTAATTAGAGCCTGGAAGACACCATAAAGAAGTCGGCCTACTCAGCCACTAGATGGCAGCTAAGTATTTTTGAATGGGCTGTGCCAGGCACTCATAAGCCATTTTCAGGCGGTCCTGCAGATACCCTACAGTGAGTGAGAATATTATTTTTTTGTCTTTTATTTTATTTATTTTTAGTCAGAAAATGGTAGCTTTCTGGTGGTTAATAAGTTAGCCTGTAAAAAAGTATGCACACTTAACTGTGTTTAATCTCACCAAGGTATAGTAATCACAGCGTCTCTTGGTCTCTCAAAGGTAATAAAGCCATGTCCTAAAAATACTAACAGTCATCTTGAAAGATCAAATGTTTCGAAAGTTCTGTTCCATCACTGTTAAGTTTAGGTTTTTTTGGTTTGGTTTTTTGTTTGTTTGTTTGTTTTTGTTTTGTTTTTTTTTTTTTTTTTTTAAACCAGTGAAGGAAACACGTTTTATCTGGTCTACAAGACTTCTGGATGAATGTCTTTGTAGTGATAATTTAAGTGGTTTACTCCTGAATTACCATCGTTTAAATGAAGAGGTCAGTTTTCTGTTGGATATGAAACTCATTTCTTCAGCCATAATCCTGAATCTTTTCCGTTTAGTTCTGATGAGGGAAAATTTTTTAGAAAGGGAGGATAAAAGTGCATTGAACACCATTTTAAGTAAGTAATTGACATACATAGAATATAAATCCCAGGCTCCGTATTTAAATAAAAATAAATAAAGGAGTATAGTATGTCAAGCCTGTGGGGCAGAAAAATAAAAGCAGTTAATTCTCAGAACAAATGTTAGTATTCTGTATTATATCCAGACTTCACAATACTTGGATTGACTTCCATTGTTTTGCTTGAAGGCAGTGCTTGCTTCTTTAAAAGGAACAATACATTGGTATAATTTTCAGTGGACTGGCAATAGCACATTTTTTCACTCTTCCTCCCTGGCCATGGTGAGGCTAAAATTTGCTTTGTTCTGATTTGTATTCTTGTTCTTAATGTTAAGATGAAGTTTTACTTATATGTTCATTTCAATTTGAAAGGCTCTTTATTCTGTTTTTTCGGTTTGGTAAGTGACATGCTACCTCAATTATAGCTCTGAAATAATATAAAAATCATAGAATAATTCATGGATGAATACACATTAGGAAGTTATGCTGTTTAATCCTTTCCCTACCACCATCCTCCTCCAAGCAAGGCTAGCTTAGATGTTTAGTTGATTTTCTCGGGACTCTTTGCTCATCTCTGAGGAGGGGTATGTGGCAGTGCTGATATGTGCTTCCTGCTTTGTCTAGTCAGTGGTAAAGTGCTAAGTCTCACAACATTTATGATGTGTTGTTTTGATAACAGCTTAAGGAGATGAAAATGTGTGCTCTAAAAGCACATATATTTCCTGTGTGTTCAAATACTGTGTACTTTTAGGCATTGATTACAATTCTTCAGAAACTGCTGGTCAAGTTCAAGTGATTCATCTAGTTTCACTTCTATACCACAGACTCCTATGAGAATATGACAGGGCATAATGTAAATTTTGTGTCTTGTAATCAGAATGGGCATTCCACATTTTCCATTTTGACTACTCTTTATACTTAGACAAACCAGACAGACTTTTTTGTCATTTTAAATACAACTTCTTTGAAAACTAGCACCACCCTTAGGGTTCAGGCAACAA
Organism: Falco punctatus; assembly: GCF_963210335.1. Lineage (NCBI taxonomy): Eukaryota > Metazoa > Chordata > Aves > Falconiformes > Falconidae > Falco > Falco punctatus. The sequence goes on from NC_137584.1 coordinate 84,845,187, forward strand.
TAATGTCTAAACAGTGTGCCTGCATATTCTAGTCAATGGAAGGTAAAGAGGTTTTATAAACACCCTTTTCTTCTGTCATTGAGGGGAAAACAAGAAGAAAAGAGAGTAAAACTGGCAAACTCACTTATTTTAACCAAAATTACTTGGTGGTACTTAAAATCCTTGGATATAATGTGAGACATTTTCTCCTTCTTTCTCAAGAGATGAGAGTTCCCATTGTATGGGATAGGGTTTGGAGACAAAGAATTACCTCTTTTCTGTCTGCGTGAGTGTGATTCTGAGTACTATTATGTTTCTTCTCTTGCCTTTTAGAACAAACTTCTCGTAAAATTCTAGAAAAGCACTGTTACTTCTCTGTGGGAGCAGTGAATAGAAATGTGTGATAGGTATACACTTGTTCAAAATACAGTTTTAAGTTGTTTTCTATTTTTCTCCTTTACTCTTCGCTCTTTTTACTCATGAAAATAGGTACATTTAGGTAGTGTTCACTCTTATGCATTCCTGGTCAGAGTAAAATGTTTAGTAGAGCTGTACATATTAATTGTTAAAATACAATTTATTTTCTTTAATTAATTTTAAAAAATGAAAATCCTATTTCAGATGAAAATCCTGAAAGTCCTCTTCTCACAAATTTTGGTTTTAATTGAAAGTTGAAAGTTTGGTTAGTTATGTATGAAATTCCTCTTACCTTTTGGAGAGAAGTGAAAAGAAAGAGTTTTTTTTATATTCAGTGGTACGATACTGGTTTTGGATTACACAGAATATTTTAGGTACTGTAGTATTTACCAACCTTCCAAAGTTTTCTTAAAAGAACTCCACAGAAATTGAAGAGAACAGATGAAGAAATCTTATTAAGTACAAGAAAGCACCAAGACAGTGTGTGTGTATAAGTTCGCATGCATGTGTGTGTGTATGTGTACATACACACACAGATGCATGTTCCATAAAATGTGTCTCCAAAAAATATCTGGTCATTGAAAGAAAATTATTTCTTGTAACGTTCCTAGCAGGACAGACTGATCTCATTTGCCAAGTTGGCTTAACTATCTGAGACACGTCATCCACTCAAAAGTGAGCCATGTTCTCAGCATTAGGATAACCTGTTTCTCTCAGCATTAAAGATCAAGTGTTACCTTACAGTGGTGTCGATCCTGAGAATATCCACAGGACCCTATGCACAGAATAGAGATATGAAATGCTTTTCTTAGTAAAAATGAATATTTCTAGAATTTAGAAATATTTAAAATTATTTAAAAAAAAAAAAAAATGAAAGAAAAACCGACTGTAACTATGGTATATTGCTATATCTAAATGACAGCTTTACTTTTAAGTTGAGAAGAATTTCTACTCTTTGGATACAAAACAGACTAACTGGTATAACTTCTACTTATAGTCAGATCAAAAGATAGTTATCGTTAGGCTGTGCATTTTAGGTTGGTATAAGTTAAAACAGTAAGATCAATTTTTTCTTTTCTGTACTTTTAATACATATTTTTCTTTTTATTTGTTCTTTAAAGAATAAGTCCAAAACTATTGATGAAAATTGGCTTTATATTCTTGAACGTTTAATTACTTTGTTTTCAATATTCTACTTTTCCTGAAGAGAAAAAATATGTTTTTCTAATGTCCTTGATACTAAAATGTTTTTACTTAGCTTCTTAAAATATAAAGCTCGTACTTGATGATTTGTTTGTGATTGATTTTATTTAATGCTTTTTCACCCAAAATGGCACAGCTTTGCTTTTTAATATAGCCTTCACACTTTCAAAGAGTTAGGGAAGCTGACTGACCTCCAGCCTCCTGCCTTCAGCATGTTTGTGGATACAGTTGTGAAGGGTCTGATTCCTTTCCCCAAACTTTTTCTGTCATGAGGAGCGGGCTCGTATTTCAGGGTAGTGAAGACTATTCATCCCTTTCTACAAAGATTTATTCTTACTGCGGATATTTTTTGCTGCTTATTCCCTGCTGGAAGCCTGAAACAAAAGCAACATGTGAACCTCCCATTTTGCGGTCTGGCTGAACTCTTGGATAAAAAGGGCAAATGTGTAGAAGTATCATACTCGGGACAATTGCTTATCAGAATGTGGCAAAGTTCACCTGGAAAATCATAGCTTTCTTGATTCCTTGTACTGGACGTTAAAGGCGTTCTTAATCATTCAAATTTAGATTATTAATGTTCACATTTTGGGCAATAGTTGTGCAACTGTTATTTCTAGCATGAAAACTAGTACAGTTTCTGCCTGTAAGGAACACACAACTAATGATAGATGAGGTAGTTTACACAGTGACTACTTCCCAGGCTGCCAGTCAATCTCCAGTTGAACTGAAAATCACAAAAATGTCTGGTGTGAAACAGTTCAACTCCTTTCTCTAGTATGGCGGTGTACTAATGTTCAACGTATGCCAGGTTGTATTTTGTGTTTTAACAGACTGACATGGATGGTTGCCTTGGCCTGGGTTCACAGGAAAATCACCCAGACCTTTTAGAGTCATAATACTTTAGGACAAACACAAGCAATAGAAGAAAGGAAGTGATTCATCACGTGACAGTCATTTCAATAAAGCCTAAATATTGAGCAGAAAATAAATCCAAAACAGTTTCTATCCCAACTTTTAAGGAAATCTGTGACTCTTAAGGTACCTATTGGATTACTGGTGTAGGGGCCTAGGTTTTAGTTATCTCTTCATCTGCTGAAAGACCCAAGTGGAGCTAATTCTACTCCAGCAGTCTCTTTGTGATCGACAGTAGAACACCTAAAAAGACAGCAGAAATAGGCAAAAGGTTATATGAAAATTAACAAAGTTCAAGGTTGTGGGGTTTTTTTTTTGTTTTGTTTGTGGGTTTGTTTTTTTTTATTTCCCAGTTTTTTTATGCCCAGACTCATTTACATACTTGTTTTACACTGGCTGAGTGACAGAACAGTTAAACCCGTTTCTGGGCTAAATGAAGCTATGTGGAGGGGTAAGCCTTATCTGAAATATTTCTTGTTTACTGCTGTATAGTTTCATGCTTTTCTAATAATGATATTTCATGTATGCTAGGAAAGAAACCCTCAAGATTTGAGGCCAGGGGTGTTGGATTTTAGTTGATTTGTTTGGTATTTTAAAAATAAAGCAGGCCTAAAACTTTCTGGGCAATCAGACTGAAAAAGGCTATTTGTGCAGGCTAAAAGTAATATTATGTAAGACTACGGTAATTATACTTGACTGCTGCGTAGCTCCTAGGGTGGTCAGTGGTTCTGTGAGATTTTATTTTATCTTGTCTAGTCTGTAGTCTACAAAAATTATTTTGGAATTCCTATTGTAGCAGAACTTGGGGGTAACCTAAGGTTATATTTCAGCTTAGTTACGACTCTTACAACTTACAGTGAGAATACTCTTTCTGTCTTTGATGTATCTCCAGTTGGGTTTTGATTCTTCCGTTTTTTACTATTTACTAAAATGAGAACTGTAAAAACTGGGATCTTATCCTTTGAAATGCACTTGGCCCAGGGATAAGGAATTCAAACTCTTCATAAAGAGAAGCTTCAAGAAACAGAATCTGAAAAACTGTTTTATTGTGATTTCCAGCTTGTACAAGTTGGTATTGATAATGCATGCATCTTTCTTCAAAGGTCTGTGCTCCCTGCTGATCCTATCTTTGCTCATTTGAACTACAACAATTGCCGATTTCTGCATGTAATGCTTTGTGGGTTTGTTTGTTTGTTTTTTGTTTTTGGTTGTTTTTTTTTTTTTGTTACCCATGATAGGTTATGAGAAAACCTCTTTGTTGATTAGGCATGTCCTAGCCCTTTAGTTTAGGAATAGTCCCAATGCCAGCACAGTGCTGGTGTAATCCATGTGTTGCAATGCATCACCGAGTGGGAGGTTAGCTCACGTTCACTAGACAGTTTATCACTTTTGACAGCGCAGTGCACTACACCATTTCTATCTCAGGGCCTGTTTGTTCAATGCTATCTTGGGGAGCTGTGCATCGTGTTTCCTTGTGGTTGTAGGAAGAAACGTGGACTATTGTGAACATGTATATCCTTTGTCCCCATGTGTGCAGCTTAGTATAATAAGAGGTTCACAAAAAAATTTAATCTCCTACTTTGAGGAAGAAATTAGTATCTAATACTAATTATTCTTCTTCAGCAGCTGTCCCTGATGCTATGGGCAAGTTTGCCAGCTTTTGACTCAACTTCTACTGGTGTCAAACTAAGATGCTGCAATGGGCTTTGAGGATTAAGTGAAATGTGAAAATTCATTAGACAGATGCTATTTTGTTTGAATGTAAATCAAGTGTCCATTGGTACTTCTCATTTGACAATCGCTGTAGCACTAAAAATGCCTGTTATGATGTTCTGTCTACTTTTCTTAACATTGCCCTGCAGTTGCAAGAAGTAGCTTTGAAAATGAGACAGCTTTAAGGAGAGAAACATGAATAGAGATCACATTTCTCTGACTGAACTAAATTCTTACTGTGGCGCTACTTTTTGCCATTCAGTGAGTGTGTGTGTGTTTAAATTTTTCACTTTGTTTAGGAAAGGGGTATTTATTAACAGAGCAGTTGGAAAGAGCATCCTTCTGAGTAACTGGTACCACCAAGTTTTGACTCGCTGGAAGACCTGAAGGGGTCTTATTTTACCATCTTAATCCTCTTCACCTGTATGTTTCTATTCCCTGTGCATGCTTGCTGTCGTGTAGCAGCATAGACTGATTCATGAATTTTGATGTAAACTAAAAGGTAAAAGTTTTGGAAAAAAAAAAACAACCAAGAAGTATAATCCTATCATCTAAATATTAATTCCATCCAAAGAGGAAATTTCATTACACTAAGTGACAAATTACTGAAAATTATCAAACTGCTGATGCAACTTGTGGTCTTGTAATAGTATAAGTTAGTAACTTCTAAAACTAAACAATATGTCATTATTTTTCAAATAGTCCAGAATTACTTTTAAGAGCTGCCATTCTACTTTCAGAAGAAAAAGACACATTTTGGCTGTTCATAAAGTGTATCAGTGAATGCAAGTTGAAATCATTGGACATAGAGAAATATATGATATAGACATAGAGACACACATAGAGATGAGGGCTAATTTTCACATGTGTGTGTTTTTTTTTCTGCCTGGAAATTTAGTTATAGAAGGACCTGTATGTTTCATTCACTCATCTGAGAAGCTAGGATGTCAGACTCAGTAGTGAAGGCAGCTGCAATCTGAGCTTTTACATGCTTAAAGATCCTGGGCATGTTCTATCTATACAGATCAGCTTTGTACTGGACATCTGATGTGCACATGTGGAAAACATGACAAGATTGGAATGAACTGGATGTAATGTACAGGCTTTTGGTACACGTGCAGGTCCAAGTGCACAACCTATACCCAGTAAAGCCAGTATTCCCTGATCAGGTGGATACTGTACACACACAAGCCTATCGGTGCAACACAAGCACAGTCAGGCCAGCAGTCCCAGGCTGAGCATCCAACTAATTGCGCACGGAACATGTACAACCTGTTTGAGAAACACTCAAGTCACCTGGATAAAGCAAGGCTGAAGCTTCCACCTTTCTTTCTTTCTTTACAGAAAGAAGACTGTTCCACAGTACCTGGGTCCTGGGTAAGAACTCTAGGCAAGACAGAGTTCCCTCATATCTCTTTTAAACCCTGTAGGTTTCTGCTGTGGAATTGTCCTCTGGATTAGAAATGAAACTTTTTTCATTATATGTGGGTTTTTTACCTGGGTCTTCTGGTTCTTGTCAACAGCTTTAGAGCATCTTTTACGTGTATGAAAAAATAAGTCTTCCTTTGCTTATTCTTCTGAGAAAACTGCCTAATTTTCATTTCTGATTGGTCTTATATATATTTTAGATTTCCTTCCTTGTTGAGGATAGTAGAAACATACTGTGGCTTACGTTTGGTTGATGCAGTCCTTTCTGATCTAGAGGAAAACTTTAAATTTCTTGTTAGGGGAAAGGCAGAAATCTAATTAAACTAGCTTGAGGGCATCATAAAAGTCAAAACTAAAAATACCTCTATTTATCGAAAATAATTACTCAAACATGTAAATATTTGAGGGCTTTGTTTTGGCATGTTGATTGTTTTGGGTTTTTTTAACCAAGTAAATTTAAAGTATGTAATTTCCACTGGATAAATACCTCTTCATTCACACCAAGTCTTGTTTGTTCGTAATATGCTGTTTCTGTGAAAACCTGGATATGTTGTTGATTGATTGTCAAGGACAGCAAAAAAAAAAAAAAATGTTTCTTAGGGCATGGGGTAAAAATTCCCTTTAATTCATCAATACGTTTTTGTTTCTTTTCTGAATTGCTCAATCATCTCACTTGATTGCCCATTTTTTTAAAACTCTAAAAAATACTTCTTTTGAAAGAAATGTTATGGTCTGCAGAGTAAATGCTCTTGTAAAACAGTGAATTCTATTTTTTTTTTTTTTTTCCCTGTGTGTGTACTTCAGGTAGAATTTCAGGATCCGAGGATTGCATCTTTTTCGTGGGAAAAGTTTAATCCAATCTCCTGAGTAAATGAGTTTTTTAAAACAATGAACTGTTCTGAGATCAGCCATCATTAAGGCAAATCTCTTCAGAACCATTTAATATTGTGTCTAATCCTTTTGACTTCAGTTTGTCAATGAATTTTCCAAATCAGATAGAATGGGGAATCTGTATCTGTCATAAAACCCTTAGTGGAGTGTTCTTACAGTGTAAAATGGGAGCTTAGGAGAGTTACAGTCTGGGGAAACTGGATTTGTTCTCAAATAACTGGAAACTGGTGTGTGGCCTTATTAATCCTCAGAACACATTTCCTTTGATAATGTTGCCTTATGAAGAATTGACAGGCCTTATTGTATTTGCAGGTGACTGGTAGGGGGATAAGGGCAGAGGAAACAAAGAATTGTCTCCTTCTCCTTTATAATGAAGTTCTTCAGCAAAACTGTTGCTAGTACAAAGTATTGGGTTATTAAAGGAAATACTATATTGAAGCACCATGAGTAGTTTAATGGAAATGTCCTTTTCTGCCTTTTTTCCTTGTTATAACACTGTTAATATGTCTGCTATGTTCATTCCTTCTTTATTCATTGAAGAACTTTTTCCTTGTTCCTTTCTCTGTTTCACATTTGTTTTTAAATTTGGTAAGGAGACCTAGTTTTATCCATAACTTCTGGTTCAAACTACTATTCTAGAAATTTCAAACAGTGTAGAGGATTGTAAGTTTTTTATAAAGGTGCTTCAAAATCAAGCTATTTGGTTTAAATGTAATAGTTACTGTTTTATTTCTGGGATTGCTTTGGGACAGCTGGGAAACTCTAAGATAAACACAAACCTGAAATTTTATGTTTGAAAATCGATTCTGTGCAGAAACAATTTTTTACGTATTAATGAACATATATTCTATTAGCAGTCCCCAGCTGGAAGTTACAACTTCATTTTCCAGAAAGAAAAATTACTTTTAAATGTTTCATGTGTCAAAGGATGAGATTTAAAACATCACCTTCCTGAAACAAATCAAGGCAATTAGTATATCAGGTATTGTATGTTTATTTGTAGGCTTCTTTACAAGACCTATAAAATCTGAATATTTGAAAGATTTCCTATGAAGTAAGCCTACAGCCTCATCCATGAAACTTATGATCTTATAAAAGGGAACAAAAAGGCACTAAATAACTGTTTTGCTGTAAGCACTTGGGAAACCTGTTGGATGACAAACTTAATTTTAATTAAATGCTTGAAGTGCTGACCAATACTCCAAATTTAAAGAGGAAAAAAAAGAGTACTAAAAATAAATGCATGAAGCTAGAAAGTAATAAGTTCTTTATTAAAATATTTTGTGTTGTCAAGTCATGTCTCTTCTATCTCTGTTTAACTTTCCTGAATAAGCACAAATGGCTATTTCTGGACTAGGTTGCTTCTTTTAGTACTTTTTGATAAAAGCACACATCGATTAAATTTAGTACAGTTTGTTACTGGCATTTATTTTAAAATGTAGGAATTACTGTGCCATTTAAAGTTAACGATTCTTCTACTCAGTCTACAGCAGGATCAGATGCTTCAGAGAAAGATCTAAATAATGTGGAAACTGTCAAATGCGGAGTAACCATCCCAGACAGGAAGCTTTTTGAATGTTACTCACAGTCTGTCCCTTGGCAGAGGAGCTACAAATTCTGGGTGGGAGGAACATTCTCCCTTAGTTTTGTCGTCTTTTCCTTCCCAAGCATGCTGGATGGAGAAAGGCATAATTACTCTGTTTGGAGATTAACTGTTTTCGCGAAATTAACATTTGTTATATTCCACATTCCTAATCTGTATTGTATCATTAAGGTGTATATTGAAACCCAGCTGTCAGTAGTATGTTGAGTCTGTTTGAAGATGTTTCAAATCCCTTTGAAGAAATGCTAAATATATTTTCAGTTAACAGAAATAATGCAGCGCCCTTCCCACCGCCATGCCTGCGTATCCATGTGTACACAAACGCTTGCAGTACTTGTGTTCAGTGGTTGGTTGTTTCCTTGGTCAAGATCTGTGGAGGGAGGGAGAAGCTGCTGCTGCTATTTGGTTTTGTGACATATAATCGCAGTCTAAAACATACTCGTACTGATGAAGGTAGTTTCATACTGAAGCAAGTTATTTTCCTAAGCTATGTTTTTCCACTGTAAGATGCAGCTAGCTAAACTGATACCTCTCTTTTTAACAGCTTGTCATTACTGGCTTATTTCTCAACCTCTGGAATACCAATACTCTTGATCTAAATTCAAAATTTTTATATAGTGAAGAATTTTAACTGCTTTGTGCTTATTATTTATTTTCTTTCAAAGGATGATTTTAAGGTGAAATCTGAGGAGCGTGCCAGTGTCATCCAACAACTTGAACAAACTATTGAGGATCTGAGGACCAAAATTGCAGAACTAGAGAAGCAGTTCCCTGGTGCAGAGGTACAGACTGCTGGGAGGGAGCAGGAAAATAAGCACACACACACAGTCTGCAGGGAACTCAGCAGTGTGACTCTTCAAACGAATGAAGAAGAGACAGCACGCAGGACTGTGTCACAAGCAAGATCTGTACAAACATCACCAACGGAGGATTATTTAACACACACAATGCCTTCAGCCAATGCACTGCCACAGCCACCCCCACCACCGCACTTAGAAGGGGGCAAAAGTGAAGGGCCAACTCAGAAATTGCCAGCTCTAGAACTACAGCCCACGTTTTGTTCTGAAATATCCTTAATTCTGTCACCGAAGCTAATCTCAGTGCCACTGGATGCAAGCCAATCAGTGCAGAGTACGCAGCAGTCACCTCTTCCAGGACCCAAAGTTAATTTGTCCCTTGCATTTGAAGGAGAGACTGAAATGCCAGCTTCCCACCAGCCTCTAAGTACTGTAGATGTGACTTCTAGTGAACATCCCCCTTCTTTGCCCCCGGAGCCCACATGTAGCATTCCCCCATCACTGCCAGCCACTGAACCAGCTGCTCCCCTGTCTGGAGCACAGGGCCCTTCCCTTGCCACTCCTATGGCCATGGCAGGAGTAACACCTCCACCACCCCCACCTGGCTCAGGACTCCCTCCTTCTGCTGGCTCAGCAGTGCCACACCTGGACCACTCCTTGTCAGGCATCATGATGCCACCACCACCCCCTCCTCCACCTCTGCCAAGTGGGGAGACACCGGTGTTGCCTCCAGCCCCTCCTCTCCTATGTGCTGGAGCCCCACTGCCACCTCTACCACCACCTTTGCCTGAAGCAGGAGTCCCACCCCTTCTGCCCAGTTGGGGCATCCCACCTCCCCCTCCACCACCACCACCTTTACCTGGGGCCAGTGTCCCTCCCCCACCTCCTCCTTTGCCTGGCCTGGGAATGCCACCCCCATCTCCAGCACCACCTCTGCCTGGAGCAGGACTGCAACCACCTCATCTGCCTCTGCCAGGAGGGGGTATCATGCCCCCCCCTCCACCGCCTTTGCCTGGTGCAGGTGTCCCCCCTCCACCACCCTTGCCTGGTGCAGGTGTCCCCCCTCCACCTCCTCCACCGCCCTTGCCTGGTGCAGGTGTCCCCCCTCCACCTCCTCCACCGCCCTTGCCTGGTGCAGGTGTCCCCCCTCCACCTCCTCCACCGCCCTTGCCTGGTGCAGGTGTCCCCCCTCCACCTCCTCCACCGCCCTTGCCTGGTGCAGGTGTCCCCCCTCCACCTCCTCCACCGCCCTTGCCTGGTGCAGGTGTCCCCCCTCCACCTCCTCCACCGCCCTTGCCTGGTGCAGGTGTCCCCCCTCCACCTCCTCCACCGCCCTTGCCTGGTGCAGGTGTCCCCCCTCCACCTCCTCCACCGCCCTTGCCTGGTGCAGGTGTCCCCCCTCCACCTCCTCCACCGCCTTTGCCTGGTGCAGGTGTCCCTCCACCACCTCCTCCTTTGCCTGGGTTGGGGATGCCAACTCCAGCCCCACCACCTTTGCCTGGAGAAGCACCACCCCTTCCAGCACCAGCCCAAGGCAGCACCTACCCAGCAGTCCCACAGGGCTGTGGGTTTCTTCCTCCTCCCTTACCATCTGGTTTATTTGCAATGGGGATGAATCAGGAGAAGGGGAGCAGGAAACATGTGATAGAGCCTTCTCGGCCAATGAAGCCTCTTTACTGGACAAGAATTCAGCTCCACAGTAAAAGGTAAGTTGTAGAGTTGTGTAGATAGTGGTGCTTTCACTTTACAACTGTCTTGATAGTGTTGTATGTTACGAGCAAAAGTATTTACTACTAGGCAGGTCTTTCAGAGAACCTCAGTGCAAGCAGGATTTTATTTGTAGCTGGATATCTAAATGGGATGCCCATTTTCTTTAAAGCGCACAAATTCTGAGTAATGCTATTTGCACATGACAGGGTAGTGTTTGCAGCTGGCTTTTGGGGTTACAGACCAGAGCCAATACGACTATATGCTAACAAGTGTTCTGTGAGATGGTTTTTAAAATGTTGTATTTGTGCTTCCCCTCAACTTTCAAGATAGCATTGGTCTCTCTCTGGAGCAGCTTGTGAGTTTTAGTAGTGTCTTCCCTCTAGATAGATGTATGCCGAATGCATTTTATCCTCTTTCCTTTCTCTAGTGACCTAGAAATCCTTTTATTTCACCTTATACACTCAGCAGGCAGATTCAAACTGCAATTTATTTGCATGGTAGCATAAAGCTATTCTGGTAGCCCTTCCTTTGATATGACTTTGATACACTTGTGTTTGGTTGTTTATGGTTTTTGTTTGTTTGTGAATTATCATTCGTGGTCCTTACAAGAAGTTTCCTTAGTAATCTTTTCTTTATGTCTCTGAGTACTGATTGTAAAACTCTTCTACTGTTATTTAATGATGAATTTCTTCTTTCTTTTCAAGTGCTTGCCACTGTCACACAGGTGGTCTGCTGATAACTGTCTATTTCTACTTCTCTTTCTGTCCATGTCTGTATGTTTTATAACCTGTATACAGCCTGTTTATATTCCTGTGTATGTAAAGTGGGTAAATATAAAATAGCCTGACAATTCTCGTGCATGAACAAAGAAGCAAGCAAAGAAGTATGGGGGAGAATCTTACCAAAATGCTGCTAGTAGAAGTTAGGCAACAACTTTTGAATCGCTACTATTTTATTTTCTTCATTCCTCCATTTATGACCTTATTTAGTTTGACATTGCCCTACATAGGTCTTTTGCTTAACTTTAGAGATTCTAGTGCTTCACTTGTGTGGGAAAAAATTGAAGAGCCTTCCATAGATTATCATGAGTTTGAAGAACTGTTTTCTAAAACAGCTGTTAAAGAGAGGAAGAAACCCATTTCGGACACCATTACAAAAACAAAGACTAAACAAGTGAGTACCCATTTAATTTCAGATCTTTTCTAGGCTGGTTTTTACATAAAAGGCAGATTTTTGCATGCAGCGGAAATAAATTTTGCCTGGTGTGAAATTGTTACCATATATATACACATATATGTTCTATGTAGAAATATGATGAAAAAACAGAATGTAGGATGGGGTTCAAAACTGTGCGTGTTAAAGACTAAAGATCCCCTTTTTATAAATTATTCTTCAAGTATTTCCTTAAAAATATATTAACTTTATCCACTTTAAAATTAACAAAAATAAACCTAAAATAATCAGGTGCTTATATGATGCTTTGAAATTGACTGCACATGTGCAATTAGTAGAATATAAATTATTCTGATTAATTTTATAAGTTAAATAATGAGTTTTATATGAATTACCATGATTTCAGAGACAAATTATGTTTAATAATATAAGTACTAATGTTATACCAATCATAACAGTTCTAAGTTTGTGTTGTGTAGAATACGAAGTTTGCGCATACAATAAATGACAAGCACAGTTGGGAAAATTCAACATTAATCAGTCTGGTTTCTTAAAATGGAATTGTGTACAATAAAATAAAAATAAGAAGCATATTTTAAATATAGAAATTTAAGCCCTTGGTAAAAGAGTAGAATCTGAATGTTTAAATTACTAGAGAGCTGTAATCTTGGTATCTGTGTGAAAATTGAATTGTGGAGGTATTATAACTAATTTGCAGTAAGACTTTCAGGCTATGGAGGAGAATGTTATGTAGAATGCTTAACAGCAGTTACAATTCTTGTTTTATCTCATCTTTACATTCTGGTACTTAATTCAAGACTAGGCTATTCTTTCCATCATCGTTTAACATACAGGGTAAAGCTGTACAAGATTTTTTTTCCACATTGTATATACAGTAGGGCTCTTAAAAATCTCCATGCTATAGATCTTACGTTTGAATAGGACCTCTCCACTTTGTAGTTTGGGAGAACTTGCCCCCACACTTTGATCAGGAATACAAATGTGCAGGTGCTCGTTACTGTGCTGATGACCTGCTGCAGGCAACAGAATTGGTAGTGAAGTTATGACAATTATCCCAAGGTGCTGGATAAAAGCTTTATCTGGACAGAAGGGAAGGATAGTACAGCCACACTGTGTGGCTGTTCCCCATGTACCTGCGTGCTGCACTAGGCTGTATGTGGGATGGGAGGAAAAGTGATGGTGCTGCTCCTGCCACGCTGTCCTGCAATAAATACCCAAAGCACAAGATCTCTGATTTTCTTCCCTGATTCCAGAAAAAGCCCCTTTTAATGGGAATTCTTAGCTAAAGTAGTCTGGTAGCTCTTTAAGGGGGGGGGGAAGCAAGGACTGCAAGTGTATACCTAGTGCTTTGCCTACGAACTGTCAGTCCCTTCACATTTCATGAGGTTTGAGGATACAAATCTCTAAACAGCAAAAATGGCAACTGTTTAATTCTGTAACATAAACAGTGGTTAAAGAGAGACAGTGATTAGGAATAAACATTGCATGTGGATTTTAATGTTGAGTATTTATTTTTCTTGCAATGTCAAAAATCTAGATATGTTCTCAATAAATAAAGAAAACGTAGATAAAACTAAATGGAAATGACTAATTGTTCTTAACTACTTTGAAAAGAGCAAGTTGTTTATGACACAAATTTCGACACAGAAGTTTAAGGCAGTCTGAGTAGGTGCCGTCATCTAGAATGAGCATTCCTGTGGGCGACCTAAATTGACAGAAGAGAATCCCCTGTGTGTTTCTTTTCCTTTGGTGATCAAACAAATGTACTGCTTTCCAAAAGAGAGAGAAATTGCCTAATGGATTTGTTGAACTGTAGTATCTGGGGGAACAAGATCAACAATTGAAATTGCCTAAACTCTGATTTGTTGAACTGTAGTATCTGGGGGAACAAGATCAACCAAACAGATAATTACGGGCTTTCATTAGACTGCAATTAGAGCTATCATTTATTGCAGATGTCAAAGTTAAATGTTCATGTTTGCAAATTCAGTTTAGGTTTTTCTTAGTATTGACACGAGACAACTGAAGTAGAACAGCTTTGCAAATATATTCTACGTATGCCCTCTCAGTGGTTTGGAATGCAGGCCTTCATTTTTGAAATTCTCTTTATTTATACCGCAGTAAACACTTCGATAATGAAGTCCATCCATGTTTAGCAGAAGAAACAGTTATTTGGGGAAAGCATGGCTGTAATTCCACAAGTATGTTTTTATAGGAAACACCAAGTGCTGTTTAAGTGGTTACTGACTTACATGGCTTCTATGATAGTTACGGGTGTTGTAAAGATCTTACAAATGGTGTTTCTGTAGTGATTTTTACAGGGATGTGTTATGCAAAGCAGATGTGTTCTGTCACCTGTTGAGCTACGGAGAAGCATTGTACAGAACAGAACCAGGATCCACAAAGCTCATGCTGCTGCTTTCCAGAAACGCTCTAGTCTGGCAATTGGTTTTCCTCCTTGCATTGATGTGCGGGTGTGCTGAATGGATGTATTGCTTAGGTAGATTGGATGTAAAATACTAGCTACACTGGAAATAGTAGTCACGAAAAAATGCACGGATACCTTTCAAATGCATAAAGTATTTGGTACGCTACATAAATATCTGATTTTAATAAAGAAATGTTTTTATTTTAAGCTGAAATAAAAATGCATTTACAGAGGAGGCCACGTGGCAGAGTGGGGGGGGGGGGGGGGGGGGAATACTAGCTAATCTGAAGAAAGATTTGATGGTTTGGGCATGTTTTAGTAGGTGAAAGTTTCATTATTTTGGAGTATGCTGCTGTTCTGCAGAAGAGGTATTTATGCTGTATGTCAGAGCATGTTTGCACATGTTTGCTTGTGTATGTCTATACATATGCATGATATACTTATTTCTGTAACAGTGACCCCTTTTAAAGTGGTAAACTATCTGTGGTGGTTTGGGTTTTTTGAGTTAACAACTGAGTTAATTTCACCTTACCTAAGTATTGGTTCCAATTGTTTTTTCCTTGGCATGATCATCTGCAAATAACCTAATACAAAATAAATAAATAACGTTATAAAAAATCAATATTACACCTAGCACTGAATGAAGGCTGCATTAAAATCCATCCAAGAACTTTAAAGAAAGAGCAAAAATGAAGTGTTAATATTTATTTGTGATTTTATTCTTACTGTCTCTCATTTGGTGCTATGGGAAAAGCTGTGATTTATTTTGCTCTGTTAAAATGTATATGTCAAATTCTCAGCTGCTGTAAATGTGTGCAGGCTCACTCAATGCGAATGCCTACTAAATCTTCAAAGAAAGTCCTTTATGGGCTGTATTATAGGTGGGGCTGCCATTGCTACCTATTAACGTGGTCTGGCTTTCATTATAGGTCCCTGTTGCTATAACTTTGCCAAAATTTAGCTCTTTAGGCAGCAAGTTTTGTTGGGTTGGTTCCCCCCCACACACACACATTGGGTGTCTCCTTCATTTTGCCAGTGTTAAGAAGAAAACAAAGTCTATTTTCTCGTTTCCATGTAGTTTCATAGAATTGATATATGCAAAAAATGTATCAGATACATGTTTTGTTAGTTGTAGAAAGGATTTCTTAAATTTGCCACTCTACAGGCTATATCTCAGTTCCTTTTGCTCAAGAGACTTCAGGTATAATTCTGAAGGTTTTTTCCTAACCTTGTACTGGCAGGTTGGAAAACAGGGGCCAAGAGGAGAGAGGAAAGGAAGATTAAGATGATTAACTGGGGAGGGAGTTGAAGAACTGAGGAGATCTGACAGGTGGAAATATAGAGTATAATAGGTTTGACTGTGTTACCTCTTACTCTGTTTAATTTCTCTCAGAAACTTGTTGTGAGCCTGGGGTATTCTTGACCTGGATGTTCCTTTTGGCAAATAGTGGATCTTATCAAACCTGTGGTGTTTAACTCAAAGGGTAAAAACTTGCTCTTGGAGTGTCTTGTTCAGCCATGCCATGCAGTTAGAACACTAATTTTGGTTACATAGTAATTTTCTTAGGGCTCTTTCCATAGCTAGCATGGACTGTATGGAATGAGCACAGTTCATAATGATTATGTAGGAAATTCAGCTGTAACCTGAGTAAAAAATGGTTTTGCCTGTTGTTGCAGCACTTAAAAACCATGTAATTATTGAAGCAGGAGGAAAAAGGATAGCCTCATGACTCCGAGGTCACATACATACTCAAGAATAATGGCAAATGTACTTACATTCAAAATGTACTTACATGGCAAACATCTGCCAGTGTGCACTGGATGGGTTCAGTGGGCAAATGGTACATAATGAGAAAATCTTGATGTCACTGCCAGCATAATAAATATAAAGAAGGGGCTGAGCTGACTTGCATAGATTGCTTCCCTAACTCTTGAACAGTCATCGTAGAAGCTTTACTGATAAACCTCTAACCGTATTTTTGGAAAATAATATACATGTAACTGCAATGAACTTTTCAAGAGTGGACCATGTGTTTATAATAAATCATGTAAATGAAATAAAAATGTTGAAGATATTCTCATATGGAAAGTCCGCTATTACTCTATTGACATTAAAATCTTAATCTCCTCCTTCCAACCCAGAAAATAAATAATAGGTTACTAAAGTTTCATTCTTTTTCAAAAGCCTTAGATGCAAACAAGATGTATCAGTAAAGCCGTTTAGCTAATGTTTTCAGCTTTTTTAAATTTTTAAGTTGAATATAAAGAATCTGTGGTAATTGAGTACCCCTAGAATAAAGTGCCATATAAAATAAGTATTGGTAAATAAGGTAAATGCCATATTTAGTTAACAGATGAAATTATTCATGTTTATTCATGAACAAGGAATGACATAAAGGGAAAAATAATTTTCTGAAACAGAGGGTTTATACCCTTTGCAAACAGTGGAGGCACTGTCCTAAGAAGCTTTCTGTATCCACACTTACTGATCTATTAATTACCTGTGTCAATGGCACAGACATTCACTGCCATTTTATGTACTCTCCAGAGATACAGTTGGGGTTCTGCTACCCCCACAAACAGGAATTTTAGAGGACTTGATCGATGCATCCTTGTTATTTATACAAGCAAATAATCAATGATGTCATGAAGTTATTTATGAAATTTAAATGTCTCACTTATTTGGCTTGTAAGAATAATTTCTTTTATGAGATGCTGTATGAATGTGATCTCTGTTTCTACCTCTCATTCTCTTCTTTATATGGCTTATTGCATGTTTTGTTGTTATATTATTTGTTTCATAACTGTATCTACAAAGTTCACGTGGTTGCAAGCACAGTTTTACCTGACTGCATCTACAGATCAAATATCTCTACCTGTTAAAGGCTTCCCAGGTTGATGTCCTCTATTAACCACATGCATTTCTCATTCTTTTTTCCTTCCTACTTGTTTTTCTTTGGATCATATATTTGCAAGTTTAAAAATGAAGATGTGAGCTTCGCGTCTGACAATCTTGTGAACTCATCATGTAAAAGCTCTGTGGCTTTCTGTATTTTGTCTGTGTATCCTTCCCAGCACTGAAAGGTTCTGCTGATGTAATGGCCTGTTTTAGATGCTGCTTCTGCTTACAGATTCTGTATGGGCAAGAAAGGTTATGTATGTTTCTTAACCAGAGAAACTGTGTAGAGTATCTGACAGTGGCCCTATTGTGTTTGTGATCTGGAAGACCTCTGCAGGGGAAGATCTTACTGAAAGTTTCTTCAAATAAAGAGAAGAAGAGGCTTTGGGTTGGACTGAGCAAGCTGCAGCTGTTCTGTGAGACTAAAAGCTGTATATCTAAAAAGCACAACTCATATATTGAATTTCAGCAGAAAGATAGCTGCCACCCTGGGCTGTGTATGCTGTACCTGATACTGTCAAGTAGAGGCATCTTAGTTACAGCTGTCTTTCCAGGGAGGTTGTCCACCTCACATTCCATAGCCAGTAGCTCTACACCTTTCAGATACTTTCTTCTCCATCTCCCCACAGTGCTTCTGACTCTCAGTGCAGTGGATATTGTAATATTGGGTGACATCAAGGGAAGAAGAATAATACAAAGATAGCAATGCGCATTTCTTCTCTCATCTTTCTGTCCACATTGATATTGCCAAGGAGACAAAAAACAATGCTTTATAGTACGATAATTTTTAAATCTCATCAAGAAAATTCAAATTGCTTCAGAATTAAATGTGCATATGGAATGAATATCTTGCACCTTGAAATTAAGAGTTTAGTACAGTGGCCATGATTTAGTTAAAAAAAAAAATCACTGTTCACCTTAAGTGTGAATATACTTGTCTGTATGACTATGGGACCCTAGCTGACTTAATCAAGCAGATTTTTATGATAAGAATGAAAATCAAGGTTTTAGAGATTAAGGGTTTTTTTTTAATTATTATTTGTGAAGAAGTACTGATATCACAGATTTTTACTTCTGGCTATATTTTGTTACTTAGTGGTGAATTTTCTAAAAGCAGCAAGAACAAAAAAAGTTGTTATATATATATTTGGAGTACGTAGAGTGAACAATGTCACACTTTTGACTGTAACCATATGTCCCCCTTTAAAAGTGGGAACACTGAAGCTTTCACAGCATGGGGTTTTGTTTATTTTTTTCTTGTTGATATCTCCTACTAGATATCATAGTGGATACTTACATCTCTTTGGGATTTTTTTTTTTTTTTTTTTTAGTTTGGGGGAGGGTGTGTTGCATTCTTCAACCTTTCCTACATCCCACCCCACCCCCCCTTTCTTCCATGTCTCTCTACCTGATTTGATGTGTTAACTTTTTATAAAATAATTAAGACTGTTAATTTCAAATGTGTTTGGGCATGCAGTATGTTTTGCACGAGTTTGCAAAACATGTGTGTAATTGCATGCCTAATTTGACTACACTGTGACAAGGTTGTTCATAGCAGTTGGGTTGATCACCTGCAAAAGCCGCCTGCTGAGTGCATTGTCTGCATCACAGACCAGAGTTTCTAAGGAAGTTTTAGCGTTTGGAGGTTTATTTTCTTTTAAAGAGTTTATACTGTAACATCTGAACATGCGTTTCCATTACTAACCCACAGAGACATTTTGAGTTGTTAAATGTAAGATCTAATAATATAGAAACTAAACTTTAGGTACCCTGGTCCTTTAGCTGATGAAAGAAGGAATCACTATAATTGTGGTATGTAATAATGAGCTAAACTCTAAAGAGGAGATTTAGGTATGGAAAACTAAACCCCTTGTGATCTATTTCTAAACAAAAGATTTAAAACTTTTGTATTTAACTCCAACCCCTACTTGAGTCCTTAACATTAGAATATTATTAAGGGACATTTTACTATTTTCAGCCTTCTGTTGAGGAACATGATGCTTATCTAACTTACTACTGTGTATCTGAAACAGGGCAAGCTAAGTATTTTTTCATTTAATGTCATAAGTGAGGGATATTAACTGGGGTATCAATCTCTTAGTAAAAGATTACTTCTACAGTAACAGTTTTATGATATTCATTTCAAACAAAAATTATTTAGTGATAAAACTGCATAAAAGGACATGAACCATTTCTTAGATGTATCGTTAAAAGCTTTATTTATGAAAGTACAGGAGGGTAATAGATAAAATGAATGAAAAGTAAATATTACATTTAATCTTTACCCTCAAGCATAAATTTACATCATCCACGAACTGGCAGACACGGTTGCTTGGCTGTCTTAATTTGCATAACATGTCAACAACTTGCATCTGGGAGTACAGTACAAAGAGTATTTTGAAACTTAGCTGTCTCCTTACAGATTATGAGACTCCTCAGCATGGAAAGTAACCAGTTAGTTTGCAGAGAGGATTCCAGGTTTCATTAGGGTAGGAGACAAAGAGGTGCTCAAAATATACACTTCATGATGGATATTCTGTGGTAAAAGTTGAGTTCAGTTAATTTGCTGTGTGCCATCAGCATGGATATGCCCTTACGACAGCCTGGACCGGGTGTTGGTTGGGAGAGTTTGGGTCTCTTTTTGTAAGTATTATATAGGAAAGTTTGATCTCCTACTGTACAAAAATGACCTTGTTGCTTGAAGTAGTCCCTGTTTCCATTCTCATAATTGACTTGGGGCTAGTAATGGCACTTCTGGATTTACCTTTAAAAAAAACCCAGAACAAACCAGACACCATCCCCACCCCACCCCTCCCACCCCTCCTTCCTCATAAAAGCATAATATTATTCTGTTGTATCTGAATATAACGTGAAAGTTATGATATGGGTCCAGTTCTGTGATGGACAGCTTTATGTTTGGAATACATTTGAATTCACAGAAAAGATCTGTTGTCGCAATGCCCAGCAAGGTGACTGCTTTACTGCCCTGATTCAGTCTCTTAACATCTTGCTTGGAACTTTGGGGTTTCTGCATCCTCTGTGATGGTTAGAAGCTATAGGCCCTTGTACAGTGGAGTTTCTTGCATGTGCCCTTTTCCTAACGTACAGTAGTTTTTCTTAACCAGTGAAATCCTTGCAATAATTTCCCTTAGTGCTGGTGGTCAAACCAGAACCAGAAAGCAAGAATCATTGCAAAATTCTATGCATTAACTGCATGTTATTCTGGGGAAAGGGAATCTTCCTATTTTTGCTTCAGGATGCTCATCAGACATGTGTCTCACATTACCTTTCACTAAATAGCTCTTTGTTTTTGCTTGTGTTAAAGAGTCAGGAACAAATTTGGCATGTAGTTTGTTTACTGCTTAACAACGAGGACCACTCAACAATTAGAAAGTTTGTCCTAGACTTCAGGCTGCAGATAATATCTCTAGCTTCCTTTTTATTTATTTAAAAAAAAAAAAAATATGTTTGAAGCAGAGTTCCAGAATCCAAACTAAAAAGGAGCTGTGTATTGTGTCTGAGGCTTTAGACCTTGTAGAGATTGGATTTATCAAGCTTTTGTTGTTCCGCCTTTAAATGGCGTCACTCGTCTGTAGCCTGTAGGCCCAGACTATGCAGCTGATTTATTGTATTGTTTTATTTTTAAAAGTGGGAATTGCTTTAGGCTTTTATGCTAATATTCATGTTTTCTGAATTAGTGCTGTATTGTATTGTTACAGCTATTCTGTTGGAGGAAACTATAGTATTCATGCAATTGACTGAAATGGGTATGAAATGCATAATAGAGATTAGTATAAAAGTTGACAGAAAACTTACATTTTAAATAAAGCCAGACAAAACTGGTAGCTAGTACATAAAAGTGCTTTATCTGTTGTTGTTCTGCACCTATTCACCTGACAGCCATGCTCTTTGGCACTCTTTCGATATCATGGTTCAGAACTTTGGCACCAAAGACAACCTATTCTTTATTGAAGACTGTTTTCCCTGCACCCTCCCCTCACACCCCCTACCCCCCCTCAATCATTGGCAAAATGTGGCACTCAGTAAATAGTTATTCTCCTGTCCATCAGCTTACTTTCAGAAAAAAACCAACAACTTATTTTTCCTGTGTTTAAGTCAGTTTTCTTTTAGAGCACAGGACTTGAAGGGATTTACTAGGCCATTAAATCTGGTCCTATCGCATTGATGGGAACCGTGCCTCCTAAGAAATTGTGCTCTAGCCTGCATCATAGCAATGTAGTTAATTTATTTGGTTCTTTTTTCTCTAGTGTTTGTCCCCTTGCTGTGTTTGTAGACCTAAACTCAGTAGTTCTTTGAACTTTTAGATTGCTGATAGGTGGTAGAAAGAGCGATTTCACAATTTGAAGCCAATATAGTAGTAAATGGGTACTGACACCATTAGAAATGGGAGATCACTAGCAACAGGCTCCACATCATCCTTGCTCTTTGAGCCTCCAAGAAAGAACAGTGTGGTTTGGCTTCCTTTGGAAATGTCAAGTTGTGAACCCTTCCCTGGGTACACCTGAATACAGTTGGAACATTGTTTTGGGGAAGACCATTAAGCCAAGCTCTTTTACTCTCAGTTTTCTTCTTTTGTTTTGTTTTACTCCTGCCAACATAGCAGCCTGCACCAATGCCATTTCTACTTCATATTTGAAGAATATGAGTGACAAGAAACATACATATTTAGTCCAGATGAGCTCTTGCCACTTTGTGTGACTGTTATTTCCTTATAGAATTCTTGGAACAGGTTTGCATTCATTTCTTAATTCACAATTTTTGTTAGCTTTGGGCAAGTTTTCTTGTTCAAAATACAGGCAACAAAGGACTCCCTCTATATGCCGATGACAGCAACAAGCTTAAATTATTATATTATTATGAGATGTTTCAGACTTGAGCAAAAGCAATAATGATGGGAGCTGGAATCAGTCGTTTCCACAGCATCTTCCATACTAAATTCCTTCTTGTCAGCTTTAAGAATTTTTGAATTTTTATATAATGCACCACATTGTTTCTTCACATTGCTCTGTCTTTTCTGGAAATAAGCCTTGGTAGCAACACAAGTTGATGAATTTCTGTTCTTTTTGAAATTTTGTATCCATTTTGTTTTTCTCTTAGAATCCAAGATACTTGTTTGGTTATTATTAGAGATTTACATTGCAGCATAGTTGTGAGAAAGAGTCGATCTGCACCTTGCTACCCAAGATCTATTTTATTTTGTAAACCTTTTTTAGCTGCAAAGAAATAGATAGATAATAGCTTCTTTTTACCACAAGAAAATCTCATGTTATTTGTCCCAGCTGTATCTCAGTTCAAGGTTTAAATGAGATTTATGCTTCATTTAAAAAAAAACATTTAGAGTTATTATAGCATATTAGAAGGATAGTGTGGGATATTCTGTTTTTTTCTGAAATCTGTTAGTTTTCCCTTTTGAATTCAGAAAATCTATCACATCAAATTCCAGTCCATTTGACTTCAGTTTTAAATTCCTAATAATATATTACATGGATTAGACAATTGCATAAGAATTTCTTGCTAACTTCTGACAGATGAAGTCAATAGTTATGCCTTGAATTTAGGTCCTTAACCATGTGAGTGATAGCTATGACATACTTGGTTTCTAATGTTCAAATTTTGAGTTCATGAGCAGAATGTTGTGTTTTCACTTCATTGCAACTAGTTAGGCATCTATGAGGAAAGGAGGATGAAACATGTCATAAATGATGGTTATGAAGTTTTAAGGGGGAAGAAAAGAAGTAATAAAACAATTGGCCAGCCAACCATATCCTCAGAAAAGCCTATACTGCGAGCATCGTGAGTTTCTCGTTCCCTCTCCTAAGCAGTCCCAGTGGCAGAGGTCTGGGTCAGACTTTCACTTTTCTTCAGCTACTGCTCAAACATCAATACGCAAACCCGTGTCTGAACACTTAAACAAATCAAAGCTGGCCACAGGGCAAACATCTTGTGGGTACTTTTATGTTTTGTTTTGTTTTTATAAAATGTGAATTGGATCACGCATTCTTTATTCTAGCTAAATTAATTCTACTTTTCTAATCTCATTTCTACTAATTAATTTCTAAATAATTGTGCCAGTGAGACTGTAGATGATACAGCACTTTGGTCCTGAGGTAGGAACTGTATAACTTAAAAAAATCATCTGTATGCTTCCTAACTGCAATGTAAAATGAACTTGAACTTACAGTTGTAATTATCTGGCTTTTATTCTTTCCTCCAAGAGATTTGCAAAGGTCTTCTTCAGTGTGTTTAGTACAGTGTAAAACTCAGCAAACTGAGTAGTTTAAATATTAACCTCTTCCATCTACATAATGGCTGTAGTCCTGCATTGATAAGTACTTCGACTAGAATCACAACATTTTACAGATAAGTGTCCTTCCCTGGCATTACTTGCTTCTCATACAGATGGCATAAAATTTACAGTAAGTTGAATTCAGACAGCTTAGAACCCTCTGGAAGAAAGTCTGTGGATTACTTCTTGCTTTTATGCTTGCAAAGCAACTATGTACAAAGTGTATTTTAGTGACTAATTTTAACCCCCTGAAGCAAGACATTGTGATGGCTTCATTTTATTCTTTTGTTTATTTTAAAAACAAACAAAAAAAGCTTTGAGACCTTTTATATTCCCTAAAAGTGATTAAAGAAAACCCCAATATGTACATGGTTATTTTGCTTTTTAAATAAAATTCATATTGGCATCTACTACGTCAAAGACTCAAATAAAATACAAATTCTCACAGTTTTAGCTTACATCAAAGATGGAAATCATTGTGTGGTTTCGGAAACTAAAGCAATTCCAAGATAGACACAGTTGGAATTTTTTTTATATGACAGCCTGTTTCATACACTTAGTAACATCAGTGTGAAGTTGAAAGTGTACATCTGATGGAGGAGGAAGTCTAGGGGAACTTTTATAGTGACTCTTTTAGGATTAATATTCAACTAGGTGACATAGTTACACTTGTGATGAATTTATGCAGCAGAAGCAAACTTAAAAATAAAAAAAAATATTTATTTTTATGTGTGTATAGACTACAAGGTACTATTTCTTGAATTTGTCATTAATAATGCAAAATATCTTATACATTTTCCTTCAGATTAATACTAATAGTTGGGTTTCTTTTGGCAGGTTGTCAAGTTGTTAAGTAACAAAAGATCTCAAGCTGTTGGAATATTGATGTCTAGCCTTCATTTAGACATGAAGGACATTCAACATGGTAAGTGAAATAAGTATTGTTGATTCTAGCTAAGGTCACATCATTAATAATCTGGAAATCCTAATTATTTCTATCTTTTGAGATGTACAGTAAATTAATAAGAAGTTTTTTTTTTTTCACACTACTTCTCTGAAAATAGCTTGTTCTGACATTTATTTTCCCCTTTCTAGTAACATACTCCGTTGTTCTGTATAGAAAATAAAACTATTTATTTGGAGAATTGCCATCTGCAGGTTTTGTCACCTAATGGTATAAAATATAGACACTTTGATTTTGGTCTTTCTGAGGAAGAAATTTTGAGGCATTGTTCATTTTAATTCATATAGCCTCAGGACATATCCAGAAAAGTAAATTGCAACATTTAATTGATTTGCTATATAAAATAGTTCCTGTATTTGGATTAGCACAAGCTGGAGTTCTTTCATCTGCAGCAGCATTTTTTATAAAGGGAGATCTTTCGGGTGAGTGTAATACTTTTCACATTTATGTTAAGAGACAGTAGTGCAAAAAGGTGAAAAGTGGAATTGCATTTATATTCAGAGCATCCCTTATGTTTCCCAAAGGCTTTGGATAGATTTGAAGCAGATTGAATTATCCTGTGAAGTGCCAGCCTATCTATTAAATAAATGTGGTTTCAAGTATAACGCAGACTTCATAAATCACAAAAACATCTTGTGAACTTTCTAGGCTACGTAGTTACAGCCATGCATTCAGTTTACTATGATTTGCTTATTTTGTGAAATTATTCACAAATAGAACAAATTTCAGAGTGCTCTGTCAGCTAGTGAGTAACTCTTAATCACAATTTTAAGTTTTTATTAAACTGTTTTGATGGTTACTAGACTTCCTTAAGCTGATGCACTTAAGATGGTAGTCATAGAGCAAGGCGCCAGTACTGGCGCCAAGAAGTACTTGGTATTTCCAAAGCTGGCAGATGTAGTTCAGTTAAGTCATAGAGCAAAATCTGAAAACAATGATATGGTCCTTTCCTTCAGTCAAATATTCAACTTGGTTTCAGTTAATAATGAGAACCTTATGAACAAAGGAGTCCGCCTAACATCTGTGTCTGTGGTAAAGCCAACACAAGTTCATTGAAAATTTGCTTGCTTAACATGCAACACTAACAATAACATGGCATGAATGTCAGTAGTTGAAGGGGTCAAACAATATTATACTTAACCTTTATCCCATTACAATATTAAGCACACATGATCATCTAAGAGCTGTGTGCAGATTTTGTATATTCCTCTTTCAATAGCTGTTTTCTAAAACCAAGTCTTTGCAAAGGGGAATTTAGGAGCGCTCTTATTCCCTTGCTGTGCAGAAATGATTGAACAAACATGAAAGAACTTTTGTCTGATGGGGGACTTTGTGGAAATGGTTGGAAGATCCTGGTGTTAATTTTTTTTTTTTTTTTTTTTTAATGAACATAAAATAGGCGTGGAGGAAAAGTGGTGGGGAGCAGGAAAGAAATTTGCATGGTCGGGGGCAAGGAAAATAGAGGAGACATCTCACCAAGAAGTATTTCTGGCATCAGTCACTCCATGCAGAGTTCTCCGAGTGATGTAACCATAGAGCCTGTGGAGAAATTATAAAATCACAAGCCCAAGTATTTAGCTTCACCTTCATGTATGCACTATTTTTACTTGATTGTTAAAAAGTAAGGGGTTTACATGTCTTTTGGGTTTAAAGGTTACTGCTTTACCTGCTGTGTCTTGAATATACTAACGAGGCAGTCCTATCAAAAATTAAAATAATGTTAAAGAGTGGCTGCATGAGCAAAATAAGCAAGTGATATGTTTGCTCTTTATACATGAATTTTAAGATGTACAACAATAACTGCCACAAAACCTGTGACCAGTGCTCTTAGTTTCCTGGCCCAGGGTTTTAGTGGTGGTCTTAAGTTTTTACTATGTTTAATGTACAGTGCCATGTACATTTACCCATATCTCAAGCAATGATTTTTTGTGAATTTGAAAGCCAGGCAAATGAAACTATGCTCGCCCCAACAATCTGTGGTACTAGGCAACTCTTTGTAGGCTTTCTTGTAAATATTCCCTATATTGCTTTAAAGTATAACTATGGGATGCGGTGTTCATGCAGACTGCAGGAAAATTTTAATTTATTCCTTTTCTTTTTTTCTTCTTTTTTTTTTTTTTTTTTTTTTTTTTTTTTTTTTTTTTTTTTTTGCCACAAAACAGCACCCAGAGAGAGAGAAACTTCCACTGCAATGTGGTATTCAGTATATTTCTTGGTTTGCATACTATAGCGTTTTACTTTTATTGATTTAGACAAATTTCAAAGTGTTACAGGAACAGAAGGGAAAACAATTGTGCTGGGTATTAATTCACCTAATAAATTTATAATTTGAAGTTTTGATTCATATTGTGTTTAACTGAAGAGCTTAAAATAACTTGAAACCTAGGCAAATGTTCTATCAATGTCTTGTAATTTTTTGTTGTTTCATTGATTTTTTTGTTGTTTTTTATTTTTGTTTGCTTTTTAAGATACAAAACAATGTTGAAGTATTGTCTGCAAGAAACAATCCTTGAGGAAAGATTGTTTTGGAAACTTGAAAGTTTGAGAATTATTTATGGTATTTTGTTAACTAATCTTGAACACTTAGCTACTTTTTCATGCATGTGTGACCAGATGGGATTTAATGGAAGATCTTAGAATATTCTAACATATGCTAAATAGCTTTTCTTGATGATGATGAAATCAGTGTTAAGAGTCTGTTGGTAGAATTGCATTTGTCTGCTCCTGACTCTGAGGTAGGTTTGCGAAGAAAAACTCCCAAACCCTAGCTGCTTTGAAAGAATTTTTACAGTGTGGAAGGAATAGTTGTAATAATCAGAGCACATTTGTACTGAACTCTAGTACGTCTTTCTAGTAGTGCTTTAAAGTAGGGTAGATTGATTTTTGTTGTTGTTACGGGGTGTTTTGTTTTTTTTTTAGTGGATTCTAATTGTTAACAGAAATTCCCAGCTATTTTATGAAGTCTAGGCTAGAACTATAAGAAATACTGGTCTCTTTAGTCACAGTGGCATTTCTCTATGTTATTAGTACAAAAATGAGTCCTTTTCTCATGGTTTCTCTGGTTTCACACAAGGTTTTACCGATGCCTGTTTTTTACAATCAACTATGCAAAACGCTTTATCCAGGCATTTTGCTTGCTTTTTTATTTTTGCTGTACCACAAATATCCTTTATCCAGGATTATGTTCCTACTGGAAATATAGCTGTATTTGGCTGCATGATTCAGACAAAGCCTGAGAAATGCCAAACAAGCACTTCTTACATATTTTTCCTTTATAGCTCAGATTTTATTCCTAGAGAAATGACTTTGGTTTCAACAGTAGTCATTTGGGTTTTTTTCTTGATATTTCAGAGGTGCAGCATGTGCTTAAATTGGAGATTCAGCAAGGTTCCATTTAACTGCATATAGTATTCTATGATGAGCACCCTGTACATTAGTATATAATTCCATGTTAAGTCTGAGTTTGCATTTAGGGACTATGTCTCTTAATTTAAGAGCACTCTTGTTAACAAAGTTGTCTGTCATCACCTGAACAACTGTTTGAAATTGTAACTATGTTGCAGAGAACATGCTTGTCAGTGCCTTCCCCAATCTTATAAAGATTCACTGTACTCTCCTCCAAGTTTGAGCTTTTATGGCTGTTAACAAGTGCAGAAAGAACAGCAAAAAATTCCGCCTCTGTAAAAGTAGAAGCAAAAATTAAACTGAATATGTCAGCCAGATGAAAAGCAATTTTTTATACTTCATGCAGACAAATATTACATTTACTGCACAGTCAGGTTTTTTTACCTGGTATTTATTTCCAAAATGGAACGTAATCTTTTATTCACCAAGACCATCTTAGTCTGAGAATGCCTTGTAAATGTTGAAAGTAGAAGTCTGGCAAAAATGGCATATGCAGTTCTCTGGCTTTTGAAGTTGTCTGTAATCTTCTCCAACTCCGTAAGTTTCCCTTAAGAGGGTTTATTATTGCAGGCAAGGTGTTACCTCTGGCATGGCTGCGATACTCTAAATACAGTTAATTTCTGTAAGGTTTTGCATAGCACTTTGTGGTTGCCCTGGCTCTGTTGGGAGTAGTTTGGAGATTTCTGCCTCTGTATTTTGGACCACCTTTCTTATATCCTCATTTAAGAAGTCATTTCCATCACCCCACCCCCGAGACACTGGTAATCTACAGAATTTGATGGAGGTCCCATTCTGTAGGTCTGATGGACCTGTCCCATTTTGATAACTGGGGGGCAACAGGACAGGACGGGATGACAAAAAAACCCAAACCTACAGACACACACACACACACCCCCAAAAAAAAAAAAAGAAAAAAAAAAAGAAAAAAAAACAACAACAAAACCCCACACACACACAAAAAAAAAAACTAAACAAAACCAAACAAAACAAAATTAAAAAAAAAACCAAATGAACAAACTTGTGGAAAAACGTATGGAAGACCAAGGCTTTAATTTTTAATTACAGCCTTCAGCATGTTGCTCAGTGCTGCTAGAAACAGATCTTATATAAAATAATGTAATAGGAAAAATAGTTATGGAAAGGGCAGGCAGATTCACCTAACAGCCAGTAAAGCCCAACCTTTTAATCTGGATTTGAGATTATTTTAGTGAGAGTTGTATTTGCAGCAGAGCTTGCTCTGCTAACAGAAGTACAACTTTGAACAACAGATGTATCTTCTGCCTGAATTCAAGACAGATGTGCAGGAAGTGAATGTACTTTAAATGTTAGTGACCAAAATAAATGTTTATTCTTTAGTATTTGTCTATTAGTGACAAAGAAACATGAGGAAATCTTGGTTTTCTTTTCTGACTTGACTGCTCACACTAGCACATAGAAATTATGAGCTAGGAGAGACTGTCAAAGCTTAATAAAATTATTTCATTGGAGGTGGAGGATAGAATGTCTCTTGCGCTACATTATTTTGATGTTCTCTGCAGGAATTCTTCATGCATTGAAGTATCACATAGTCTCAGTGGTCATAGGTCCAAGAGATGCTCTAAATGGAAAGCAATCAGAAAAGAATGAATTAACATCTGAATAATAAGACTCATGATTAGTTTATCTAAGGTGCAGAGGTGATCTGAGCACTATTTACCCTAATAACAATGTATGTGTAAGAGGAAAATAATTTGAAACTCTTAACATAGTACTGAAATATTTGTCAAGAATGTGTATCTTCACAAAAGACATTTTACTTTTTAAAGAAGCAATGACAACAAAACAATACATGATTGGAACATGTTCTTTGGACATTGTTATACTGGATGGTAGATCAGCTGCCCAAAATTTTTATTTCTGTCCATTTAAGTTATGAAAAAAAAATATCCTGGATGTAAGAAAATGTATAGAACATTTTTTTGTTCAGGTGGCAAGCCTGTATTTCTTAATTAAAGGAGTTATCCATCAAGTGATTGCAGTCAGTGCACACAAATTATAAAGTTTGAAACTTTGCCTGTTTCTTCTGGTTTATTAGTTGAAAACTGAATTTTTTTGAAACATTTTTCTTGTAATCAAATATTGTGCATTTAGATGCCTAAAACCTTAAAAGATTGTGGCTTAAACTCCCCCTCTGATATCCTTTCCAACATGTGTTAGATTCTTCTGAGATACTACCAAGAAAAGATTTGTTGGTCCAGAATTTTCCTGTCCTGTGAACTAGCACTTCCTCGAAACTTCACACCATAATCCTGTCTTATTCCTCTATTTCTTCTTAGCTTTATGCTACCATATTCGTTACGTTATGCCTGCTGTTAGCAAGCTTACACATTTTATTTGCTTATATAATTACTTTACAAGCTCCTATTGTGAAATTATTGGTAAGGAAAACAATGGGATACACAAAATGACTTTTTATAAAAGACAGACTAGACTTAGAGTGACACACACATATGTATCGCTGCAAATGTTTCTATTGCTTTGAGCTATTAGTATGCCCACACTGTGATGTACCAAGCAGCCAAAAGTAATTCTGGAGCCCTTGTCTGGCCACTCCTGCCAGAGGCAGCAAGTGAGGGAGGACAACAAAGGCCCTTGGAGATAGCTGGGGGTTCTAATGGATGTGCCATAAACACCTGAGCTGTGGCTGAAGCCCATGAAAGCCAGTTGTGAGTAGTGAAAGCATGCCTCAAGTCTCATTTCCATCCTCTGAGATTTTCTGAAACTTAATTCATAGTGATCAGAGGCCAATAAAGTAATAGCAGCAGTTATTAAGGAAAAAAAAACAACCTTGTTTATAATTTCCTTTAAGTAGGCATGCAACACATCAAGATAATGGACAGAAACACTCATATCACCAAGAAAGGAACTGAATGTTTTATGTGATACATCCTCGGAATTTACAATTAAAAATAAATGTATAGAATTAAACCAGTTTTCTATAATGCAAAATACATTTTACAGTTAGTTTTTTTAAATGAGGAAAATCATATTGAGTTTTTTCATGATATTTGAATCAGCAGACACTAATTACTGCCACATTGGATAGTTTGGATAATTAAAGATTTTTGTTGTTGTTAAGAACATATGAATGTAATTTAATAGAGAAGTTTTGTAAGAAACTGTAACTGCATTGTTTGTCTGTTGTTTCAGTTGAAACAGTTTATTTTTTTTTTCTTGGAAGTCTGATTAACTTTGAAAGTTTGAGAGAAAAGTTTCAGGAAAGTTCTGTTCTCCCAAAAGAAAAAAAAGTGGTACTGTTATTTCTCATTCATGTACCATGTAGTCACTTATAAGAGGGATGATTGCAAAATTCTAAGCATAAAAGCAACAAAATGTATGTTATTAGCATTGGTACCATGCAAAAATTCAGGGGAGGGATGGAGAAAAAGAGCACCTGGTCTTCCCACAGCAGAAAAAAATTCCAGTGGTCATACTTTTATACATTGCTACACTACACAGAGATTTTAGCATTATGAAAATTAAGAAATTCTTATTAATTGACTAAGACCTTCCAGTAATAATGTCACACATTTTTTCATTAAGTCACAAGTTTAGGGGAAAAAGGATGTTTACCAAAACAGTCTGTTTGTGATCTTTTCATGTGGGTGTTATACTTGAATATATTTATACACACAAAAATTGTATAAAAAAATTAACGCCACTCACATGTACATAGTTGTTAAAATCTAATTAAACATAAGGTATTTAAAATGAGGATTTAGTAAAACTTGCAAGGTGAGTACCTTTTTTTTTTTTACATTCAGTGTACCTATTTTTACTGTATATTCCTTATAATTCCTCTTTTAAGGAAGTAATTAAAATTATATGCCATATTAGGTCAAACAGAGACGTACCTAGCTTAGTACCTGATCTCCTGTGTGGATAAACTGGGGGTGGGGGTCGGGATAGGTGAGGGGCACTGTTCATTCATTACATAATTTTAATAGATCTGTATTTTATCTTTTTTGCAGTAGTATTCTTTCTCCAAATTGAAAAGTTATTTTGGAATTACTTTCATACACATTATCTTTTCTATTGATTTTTTTTTTTTCCTTGTCACCAGTCTATGATCTATAGTTTTCTTTCCTCTCTTTGCAAATGGGGTGACTATCTCTGTCTACTATTAAGATTCACATGCACCATATCATATGCCTATGCCATGGTATTGCATCATCTTCTATTTCTGCCTTCATTTTTTCTGTGTTGCTACTGACATTCTGTTTGCCCTTTAAATGTTGCTGATTATTGAGCTTAAGTTTTCAGAAAGCTATGAAGAAAATCTGTCTTTTTTGCTGGGGCAATAGTTGCTAATTTTGTACCCATCGCATTTTACAGTTTGGGTTATTTTTTTCCCCATCTACGTTCAATGTATTGACACTAAATATTTGAGACGTCCTTTTGTACATGTGTGTGGTTAGTTTTTAAATGGCTGGCTTTTATTATCTGCCGACATTACCACCTTATGTTCTTTAACCAGCATGGGAACCTGCAGACATCCTAGTAAGACTCCACTACTACAACTCTGTACTTTGAAAACAGATTCATTTTTGTAATTGTTTTCCTATTTCTTGAGCAGTTTTTCTTTTTAATCAGAGTAGGCCTTTCCTTTTATCCCATAATGGTATAATTTTTCTGAAGCCTTAGGTAAGCATTGTGAGAAGCTTTTTGCAAATCGGGTATCAGTCTGTTCAGCCTTACCTTTGCCTTAATTGATTCCATTACAGCAGTACTATTTAATTTGTTCCTCACCAGTGTCTACTACAAAATGACATGCTACCTCTCTTTCTCATTACATCCATTTATCTGTATATTCTTTAAAAGAGCTGTTCTGCTGTATAATACATAGACACTTCCCAGGCACAGAAGTCAGACAGACTGCTTTGTAGTTTCCAGCATCATCTCAGGAATCCTCTTAAAATTTGCATTTGTATGTTCTGAAAGTTGTTCAGTTTTGAGATGGTGCTCAAAATGTATCGGTCAAGAAGCGCAGAACTTGTCTGAGAACCTCTTTGACCTTTTCTGTTTCTTGAATCCTAACACAAATACTTTGTTTAACCTTTTCTGAGTCTTTCTTTTGTGCTCTTTTTACAGCTAGATTATCTGCACGCCAAACTGTTTCCTGTCAGGCTTCATACATCTGATGTGTTTGAAAGCAGTTTTATGAGTAGCATTATGCATTTGGCAAGTCAGTTTTAGACCCTTTTGTTCTTGTCCAATTTACATTGAACTTACAAGGCAGCTTTTCTGTTTTCTTTGGCTGATTTCCACCTTTTGAAGAACATATTTTAATTACAGGTGTCACCCATGCTCTTACTTTTAATTATGTGTGTGGTTTGGGGAAGCAGGAATATTAGGGATATAAAGAGACTAGGGGAAAAAAAGGGGTGCTTTTGAATTTTTCAGGTGATGATTTATTTTTTTTCTCTGAACCTCTAATGTAGCACCTGGAAGCTTCCTCTGACCTCCAAGCTTTTTTACCTTTTTAACTGACTTCTCATTTTAATGTCATTCCTCCTTGGAAAGTCCAATTTTATGTAATACTTAAAAAAAAACCCAACCTTTTTCCCCTGTCCTGTAAAGAAATTTAATTTAAGATGGTTATGGTTCCTCTAACTGTTTTGTACTTTATTCGGAAGTAAATCAAGTGTTGCTTTGCCTCTTTTGGCATTTCTACCTAGTTGCTTTGAGTAATAATTGTAATACCCTGAAATTTAGACTGCATAATGTCTCAAAAATGTACTTAACAGATTAAACCTTCTGCTATTATGTTTTCTATGTTGCATTGTGCAGCTTTTACTGTTTAGAAATCATTATTAATGTGCTTGTTGAGTGATCTGTAATAGGGTACTTACTGTGGTTTTTCTGTGTAGGCATGAACTCCCTCTGCAGGGAACATTAGATCTGTTAAAATTGCATTGACTAACTCATCTTTCCTTCAGTATTCCTTGCCACTCTTCTACAGTAAGCAATTAGGGCACCATATACAACCTCATATTGTTAAGTGTCACACTGATTATCTTCCTTCGGTTACATTTGGATCAGCCATTAGATCCATCTGTAAATATAAATTTGGCCATTGCAAAGGTTAGATGCCCAGAAACTATATGGAAACACATCATGTGTGCAGCCTGGATTTTGTCTGTTGAGCTCTGCTTATCTAGCTCAGTTTTCTCACTCCTCTCTCTCAGTTTATACCTGGAGTTCCCTCCTCCCTGCTGCACCACCTTCTCCTCCGGCCACGCTCGCCAGGCATGCTGCCCGCTGCGACCACCAGCCCTGGTCCCCACTCCCAGCAGCAGGTGGCAACTGCAGCCCACCTTGCTGCTGGTGACAGTCCTGGACAGAGCCCACCACCCCAGCTCTGTCGGGCGAGGTGCTCGACCCTGTGGCTTCACCCTGCTTTCCAGATCTGAGCAAAGCACTGCTGCTTGGCATGCTGCTCACCCAGTGAACATCTGCGTTGGGAAAAGGTTTGGAGTGCAAGGAAGGAAAAGAGTGTTGGAAAGGTGGGAGAGTGATTTATTTGCTCTTTCCATCCATCATCCACCGTTGGTAGGGTAAGAAACAGTACAGGGGAAAGTAGGGTTTTCTACTGCAAAAATTGTGAAATGTAGCCTGGGAGCCTGCGGCTTCTCATGCTGGAGCTGTTGCATTGGTGCTCTGGTACCTGCCACTTGATGAGGTACCTGGGTTTATCCTGCTCTTTTCTTTCTCTTCTTCTGTTGTGGTCTCTAGACAATGAGAGATCAAGGTTATTTTTGTCGTTCTGCTGCTTCTTAGAAAACATCCTCAAGCAATGTGTTGTGTTCTCTGATTTTAGTGAAGCTGCGTTTGGCTTTAGCTACCTGGACACAAAGTGTAGCTCAATGGCATTGAACCGAAGCAACTTACAGTGTCTCTTGTAATCTTAAAGACCTCAGTAGGGCAAATCCAGTCATGACACTGAAATAAATACACGTAGGTGATTCCGAATATAATTTTAATTTATTTTTATTTTTATAATTTATTTTTTTTTAGAATGTAGGTATTTTGGTTTTCCACATATCTAGATATCTAGATATTTGGTTTTATTGCACTCCCAGCCTTTATTTCCTTGAGTTATTAATACCAGCTTTTGAGAAACACTTTGGAGCGTGAAAAAAGATGGAACTTAAACCATAAACACACATCCTTCTGCCCTCAGTTATCACAGTATTGTGATTTGAATTAGTAAAGCTGTGTCATCTGTCATCTACATAGCCAAAAGTCTTTTTGCATTATTTTCATAATCCCACCACACTTAGAACATGGACTAAATATCACAAGATCATTACATCATTTTCTTAGCATCTGTAGCTCTTTAATACTGTAACTCCAGAATATTTGGTGAAAGGCTTAACGTGCATTAGTACGATGAAATCCCTGGTGTTTATCCAGACATCAGACTGGGAAGACATGTAGAATAGCAAGCTACATCAAAACTGCTCTTTGCTGTGCCAAAAATAATTTTTTTAATTTTATTCAGAGCACAAATTCAGAGTGTGTAATTTTATTTTGGTAAGATGCTACCATCTGACAAAGAGAAAGGCAAATTTGCTTTTGAAATGAAACTCTTGAATGTTTTGTGATTGTAATTCTTGAGCAAGAAAATTTATATTTTGACTTGTAACTGCAACAGCTGACTGTACAGCAATTACAGATAAACGAGAACTAACTTTGCCTGATTTCTGAATCCCTGTAAGTTTTCATGTAGGGTTTTCTAACTAGCTCTGCTACTACAGATACTGGTATTATCATACACAACTGGCTAGCTTGAACCACAAGCAGGGAAAGTTTGTTTCTGAATGATTGTGCATGTCATCATGGCTAAAAGGACTTGCAGTACTTTCTATTGCAGATCATCAAAAGGTAGCAACATTCCACGTAGTCTAGGTAAAATGATTTAGGCTTGTTGATGTTAGAGAAGACTAGTAGAGACCTTCCGAGTGACCTAGCAAAGGGCAAACATGCAGCTCAACTCTAGGTTTTTAGAAAGATCATTCTAAGCATTTAGTCTGGCTGCTAATTAATAAAAGTCATGTAATATTGCCTGCTAATTTCTGCCTCAAGGTATTAGTCTGTATAAATATGAACATTTTAGCAGTATAAATGATCTTCAGTTCCAGCTGAAATTCTGACCCTTCAACCTTTTGCTTTCTTTGAAGTCACTAATAGTTTTGCCATTGACTTCAGTGAGTCTAGGATTTCATACAAATACCTTGAGTGATGGAGAAGTCAATATATCCCATGAAAAATTGTTCAAAAGGTTAATTTCCCCTCACTTTTAACACTTAAAATATTCTTTCCGTAAGGAATTTGTCAGATTAATTTACAGACATCATTCCTTCCTGCTTTTGCTCTGTGAAATAACAGGGCCATCTACTTTCAGATATCTTCACATGCAGGTATGCATAAGAACTGTAGTCAAGTTGCTTCTTAACTTTCTTCTGTATAAACTAAATAGATCAAGCAATTCAACAGGAGGACAAATTCTTGAGGTTATCCTGCTGTTGCCTTTGGTCTCTTTGATATTCGTCCAGCGATAGCTGTAGTCCAAAGGTTGTTTTGACTTCTAGTCACTCCTTGAGAGACAAGGAGTCTTATGTAGTCATTGATTGTGATTACTGAGTGTAATCCAGACAGTTTTTTGCTGAATTTGGGTCTGCTCAGGGAATAGCAGCTGTCCCGTTAGCATTGTCACGTGGAATTCACTGAGGATTAATAATATTTCTAATATCTTTCTTTTTTCTGTTGGTAAAGGTATGTTTAGTTGCAGTAAGCTGAAAGCAGATTCCTGTGGAAGCCTAAGATACTCTCCTTGCTGGTAGTGTTTTATGAGCCATTAAATTTTCAGATCTATGAGTTAGGCAGTTGTTAACTCATTTAGTGTTGACGCTTAAGTAATTTAATATAAGTATTCTAAATTGCCCGCTGAACACACCAGGAGCTCCATTAACTGTGCATTAACTGTGGGTAAATTGAAAGCACAAAAGCTAAGATCTAAGTAAGCTGCTTAATGTAGAGAATATATTTTTGGGAAAAAACATACATTAGTTAACTACACTGCTAACTTTATTAAATTTGCCAAGTGCTATATAACTGATAAAACTGGTATACACTTGCCATTATTATGAGGGATGAATTGTGATCATATAATCTCAAAAAAATATAATAACAAAAAATCAAGAGCTTCAATGATAGATTAGAATAATGATTGTAGTGGAATGTGCATAAGGAACATGGAAATATTTGGGACTGTTAGAGCTGTTCATGGTCACAGAGTAAGGCAGGAAATACAGAGATCCCATACAAAAAAATTAGTGTACTTCTAGTGACTATGATGTTAGAATAAGTAATAAATTATTCTTCCCATAGCTGGAATAGTTTTAATCTAAATTTATTCTTCACTTTGGACTACTTTAAACCTACATTTCATCCTTGTCAGTGAATTCCAAACAAATTTCCTTCTCCTCCTCCTGCATTTTCTTTTCATTTAGAATGAGCTCCTTAAAGCATGAAAGAAAAAGCTGGACCCTTTGCTTATGGTCTGGAGTTCTCAGAGCTGGCCATGACTTTGTTTACTTTTAGTTACTCTAATGTTAAAAGATAAGGTGGAATTAAACTGAAAGCCAGCAAATTTGAATTCTGAAAAAAATCTACATGTAATTAAAAGTCTCGATTACTTGGAAGCCTGAAGGCTTGTTTGTATTCCAAACAAGTCTCTCTAACTCCTTCCAGCTGCACTCAGTAAGAGATGCTACCTTGTTCTGCAAAGTTTGACTTACATATATCCTTTGACTGTCACAGTTATACCATCACTGGTACCACAATTAGCCTTGGAGCTCCCAGATATAATGTCATTGAAATAGAGACCAAAAAGCATTAGAGCCTATGTGGATCTAAAAGAAAAGTCAAACACTAACACACAGAAAACCCAAATTTTATTTCAGTTAACTCTTGAATGCAAAGCTATAAATCATAGCTGTCTGCAGATTGATACACAATGTCAGATCTATTGCATATGTGCCTTGTAGCTGATGTGTTTGTGCAGTTTGTTTTAATAACATGCACTGTAAACACATACAGTCACATAAACATCCCAAAAATATATTCCTCAAATATTCTGTTCTAGTAGTCTCACCACCAAAAGTGATAGAGTTGATAGATATGACAAGTTTCCTTTTGAGAACCTCTAAACGAAATGCCTGTGCCATGCTATGGCTACCTTAACCAGGAAGTAAAAAAGCTTAGTACAAGCTGATAATGAAGTAAAAACCAATAACATTGTAGGGGTTTTATAGTAGAAATTTTATTTTTTGTAACAGAATTTCATAAATGTAAAATATATCCATATGTCAGTGATTAATTTTACATTAAAATCTTGTTCTTGAAATGTTTTTTAAAATACATTTGAGGACAGGAAGGTTGCCTAGAGAACAGCAACCCCCCTACTATAAGCATGAAGTACATTTAAAAAAAAAAAAAAAAAAAAACCAACCACAAACCAGCCACCAATGTATTTAAATGTCTTACATTATTTGCATTTGTGTGCTATGCTAAGCCTTAAGCTGTGTTTTGGGAGTTATAGTGGTAGTCTTTTCCAGTTTGTTGAAATTGTTGAACCCTACCAGTCAATCTTGTGCTTCAAATTCACTCCCAAGCGACCAGACCCTGGCAGGTTCATGGAGATTGTTTGCTTCTCTACACACTATAGTTTAAAATAAGCGTAATCTGGTAAAAAACTAGTCTTTTGTCAACCTTCCTATACCCTATACCCATGGTTTTTCACCTGCCAAATTCAAACAAATCTTATCTAAACAATTAAGATAAGCATTGAAGTACTCTCTATAGTCAAATAGGCAAACCTCTCAAAACTAGAACTGAAATACAATCTCTCTAAATTAAACAGTCTACAATGGCAATCATGTTTGTATTTAAACATTTTATTCTGAAAGGATTACAGCATTGGTCTC
Organism: Falco punctatus; assembly: GCF_963210335.1. Classification (NCBI taxonomy): domain Eukaryota; kingdom Metazoa; phylum Chordata; class Aves; order Falconiformes; family Falconidae; genus Falco; species Falco punctatus. Next base: position 84,884,067 of record NC_137584.1, read on the forward strand.
CGTTTTTTTTCCTGCCTAGACAAGAAGGCGACATACTGAGTCAAACAAAATATATTTGTTCTCTAAGAACTGAACTTGCGCACTTTTTATAAACAAAGTGTATAGGTGTATGAATTTAGGCTTCACATAATCAATAACTGCTGTCCTTAACATAGTAGACAACTGTTTGAAATGTACGTAATGTAACTGTTTATATTAACTATGTATAGCTATATATAAAATCTAGTTATGTATTTTGTTGTATGTCTGTATGCATAGTTTTATGTATGTAAAAAAGCTCTGTCAATACAATTTTATTGCTATATATTAGGAATACAACATTAGGGAATAGGAATGCTAAGGACAAATGTCTAAGAAATTGAACTACGTTTATAAGAGAAGAATCTGTGCAAAAAGTGATAGTAAAGATTCACTCTTTTGGATAAGGTCTCCTACTTCTGTTAAGGCAAATTTTGTAAATGCATATTCTTGCTGAATTGATTCTTATTTTATTGCTTCCCAGAAATGTGAGTGCATGTTCTTGAAGGTATTTAAAATTTGTAAGTCCTTTAAAAACAATCTGAAGCAACAGTTAAGCTTAATCCATGGCTGCTGCTTGGAAATTTTCTATACTGTTCTGGTTTCTTACACAAGCTTTAGATCAAGGTGAATTACTGCCACAGTAAAACTGTGTGCAAGCAATTCTAAAGTGCTGCTTCTTGCCTCTGATCCATGCCATACGTACTTGTGTTGAAGATCCAATCTCCATTGTGCTTTGTGCACTTATTTAAAGTATTTGCTAATAGATAAACATACCACAAAGATACTGAGGGCAAGCAGGTAGGTGGTAATATGAAATTTTTCTCATTCATGTTAACTCTACCCAGAGCAGCCATCCCCTATCTAACCATTATCAATAATTTTTTTTCTGTAGGTTGTGCAACTCCAGGTACTTATATTTTACATATTCTTTTATTTCACTTATTTTCTGAGAATCTTTAAAAACTACATAGTCATGATCCTTGTACGTTTTGCTGCAGCTCCCATTAGCATAGGGACATTTGGGTTTACCACTGTATTTTCCATATTTATGTAAACATAACTTTTATTTCAGAGGCCCATTTGGGATTTAACTTTCTGCATTAAGAGATTCACATTTCTATCATTTGAGATAAAAAAGAATCCCAAAGGAATAGCAGTAGTTGCCAATTTGTTGGAAGTATTACAGACAAGAACACATCCTTGTGCAGTGGGGCTGTTTTAGATGAACAATGCTAATAAGATGACATGGGGGTGGGGTGGGTGGAGGGGAAGAGCAAAGGACAGTAATTTTTGAAGTTGTGGTTTACTATGTAACCAATAAAAATGGCAAGAAAAGACCTCACATTTTGCAGTTCGGTTGATTTTTAAATACAAATAATAAGTTGGATTTAAATCTGGGTTTACTTTGCAAGTAGCTTGATATTTCATCGAACTATAGTCTTTACAGCAGAAAAGGAAGCTGCTGTGCTTTGGTCTTCTAAGGCTTTCTTGGCTCTTTTGATGATCAGAATGTTGAGACACATGGGGTTCTTTCTACTCCTGAATTGAGCAGTTCAGCTGTCAGTTGTTCCAAGGAACCTGATTAAATTGTCTCCACTGAGACTTTTTTTCCCCTGGTTTGCTTATATTTGCATGTATGCTGTTCTTGCATTTTCTTCCAGAGATGTCTGTCAGTGAAGGCTTCCATTCTGTATTGAGTGAACAAAGAAGTTTATTTGTTCTTTTTCTCTAATTTGTTGTCAGAAACATTTCATAAGCTGACCAGGCTATATACTGTCTGACTTGTGTTTCTTGTATCAGAGCTCTCCGTTGCCTAAGGCTTTCTTTGCCCATATTTTCTAATGATGGTGGGTTTTGACCATTCAAAGTTTACTACCTGTATGGTATCCTTGGAGGAGCTTTTTTTTTTTTTTTTTTTTTTTCCTTTTAATTAACTCAGAAGTAATCATCAAGGAAGTTAATATAATATGACGACGCACTAACCTACTCATCTACTCACGTGCCTTTTTTTTTCTTCTGAATATCCTTTTTAGATATTTGAAAATTAATATCTCATCAAATTTTCAAGTACAATTACTTAAAAAAATTTATAAGGTTGAATGAATTTTAATGCTACAGTTGTGCATCAAAATTTTGTAGTAATTTGGAGTCTTTATTTCTGTACAGCTTGTGGGTCATATATAGTATAGATACAGGTTCTTAATAAGAACAAAGTCCATTGTTGTTTTAAAACTGGTTAATGCCTTTTCTGTTTCTCTGACTCTTCAGCAATACTCCTGGGGTGTAGATGGCTTAACAGTTAACATAAAGTAGAATTACCTGGAGATGAAAGTTAGGAAAAAGTACCATGGAAGCTGAAACCTCTCATGATCCTGTAAGTGTGCACGTTAGTTGCAGATGGGCAGAACAGCTGTGAAACCCCCAGATCTGTGGCCCACAGAGAACTGTGTGATACCGTGATTTATCTGCTGTAGAAGTAGGAGGTCTTCCATTCAGGGAAGAAGAATCAGTCTGCCTTGGTAATTTGCTGAAGTGACTGTCTGTTGCTGCCATTTGACAGTGGAGATGTGAAGTCTTGCAGAGACTCTTGGTGCTCTTTTGAAGAAAGAGAGCAGATGTGAAAGTAAAGATGCAAATAAGTGCAGGAGGAAAAAAGGGAATGACCTCTTGGAGTGATACTGCTTGGTTTTTGGAGAGTCATGGAGAAATCAGTTGTGGTCAAGTCAGTGTGAAGAACTGGGGTTTGCTCATTTACCTCCCTGAAGCATGGATCTGAGCATAGCAGGATTGGTTCAGAATTCTTTTTGCAAATGTTAGGTGGTTTTGCTTCAGTTACTGCTTCTTTTGGAGGAGTTAAACTGTAATCTGTTACCAATCCAATAGGATTTGGAGATTGCTGTCAGTTTTTGGAGAGACAGCAGTGCTGCTAGGAGGGCTTGAGTAGAGGACACTCACTTTTAGAGTCCTGAGACAGAAAAGCGTAGGAAGCATACTTGGAAAAGCAAGAGAAATGGACTGTGATTTGAAACCTGTCCTGGGAAAAGGGAAGACAATAAGGCCAAGATTTGGACTGAATACCAGTCTTCTGATAGTCATCTATAAGTGAGAACTGTGCTAATGAGACTTTTATGACATAAAAGACCGATCCGCAGGATCGGTTTGATAATTCTTTTTCTTCTTCCTGAAATTCTACTCTGTGGGAAATTTTGAATTTTGGCCTTTTTATTTTAAAAGAAAATTCCTGAGTTTTGCACTTACAAACAGAACAGAGTTTCCAAGCACTGGGCAGCTGTAGGACTTTGTGTTTTCTGTAACAGTTTATGTGAGTGATACTCTTGGTGGATGTAGATTCACAGCTTCACGCGAGTGTAGGTTTGTTGTGTCTATACTGCCTATCAAATTTTAGTGGTAGATGGTATTTCAAATGCTTCTAGATATATGAATAATCAACAGTAATGCTTACAATAATAATAATTAAAAAAAACCCAACAAGAAAACAAACCACACACATTTCCTTTTATAGTCTTCATGAGAATACACTGTGCATCCTCCAGCTTCCAGCTGGTGTGTTCTCATGCCTTTCTTCTTCAGGATTGTATTTGCTTGGCAAAAAAATTTGCTCCCATTGGTGGCCCGGTTACATACTGTGCTTCCCTGGAAACATGTGGGTGGTGATTATTCATTGTGTTGATTTGATGTGGATTTTGTGTTGTTTATTTTTTAAATTATGTCTGTTCAAAATCAGCTTCTATGTATATGGGAGAAGGTCCATCTGTTCTCAGAGTTCAAGTACGCCTTTGAATGTAGCTGTGTGCTTTACACTAATCTTGCTTTTTTTTAAGCAGCAATATTCTCCTTCTCTCAGGTGAAGTGTCTTCTAAGGTGCCTAGGCAGACTTGCAAATTAATTGCTATTACTAAGAACAGTAAGTCTTTGTCTTTTTGCGTATATTTTATTGTCCTTTCAGTTTGAAACTAGTATCTAAATTGGGTTTGTTATTTTAAGTCTGCATAATTTATTTTTGACTCAATTTATATTATAAAATGCATAATGGTATGGATACTCCTCTTCCATTCTGCTAAAACTTCTATATTCTGCAGCTGCATAAGAAAATCCCAGTGATACTGGTTGGAAAACAATTAGAGTATCAGGAAAGTTTAAGACAGCTGAAAGATTCCTGAAGCCTTTATTTTGGCTCCAAATGCTTTGAAATCTCTTTCTCCTCCTCTGTCCTTGATAGTGTCAAGCAACACTTTGCAATTGTTCTTCAACCTCTCTTTTTACTGGGTGGATTTTCTGTAATCATCTGTTGACCAGTGCTTGCATTGGAAAACAAAAACCAAAGAAAAGTCGTTGGGTTGTAGTTCCTTTTATTTTCAGTTGTGCATATTTTTGTGTGTATCTGGACGTACTTGGTTCAAATTTGATTTGATCACATCTGTATATGTGTGTATATATACACAATTATATACATGTACATTGAGTAATTTTAAAGTATTGGGGCTTTAAACTGGTGCTGGCTTGCTGGTTTTATTTGTGACAACAGGAATGTAGGAAAACAGTAGAACTATGAAAACTTTGAGGTAAGAACTAAATGCCTGAGTCTGATGTGATTAAAACAAAGTTGTTTCTATTAGAGTAAAAGCCTTCAGATATTCTTCACTGCTGTCTTATGAGTGTATCAGAAAGGCTGGATGATAGATTGGCTATTAAAGGTCCCTTCATAGTAGTCAAGACCAGGAAACAACAATGTCAACTGTGAAACAAAAAAAAATCACTTTCTAAAATAGTGACATGGGTAGAAATATGCAGTGTCTGCAAGACTGTTATAAACCCTTCTCCAGATGTTTGCATCGAAGTATAATGGAATTGTAGCATTAAGTCAGGAGATTTTCATAGAGCATATTAGTTTCTCTATATTTTGCATTGTTATTTTGCCACTGCTTATGGAATCCTTCAGTTACATATTTGTGTAGTCATGCTGATTGTTGAGAGGGGGCATGTTTAGCTAGTAAGGTTGGCTGCAGAAGGAAACATCATTGTTTTTATTAGGTCAAATTGTCTAGATAATGGAATTAAATATGCAACAGTTATGACTTATTTTGCCAACTATCATTTTCTGCATGACAGTGCTGCAGTACCACCAAGGAACAGCTCATCTCCTGATTCCTCAGAGTAGGGGGAGCAAACCTATGGTGAACACTGAAAAATCCCAGCAGGATGCTAGGGCGCTATTTATGAGGACATATGTCTTCAGATGAAATATATAGAAATCTATTTGTCTTGGGAGGAGGGGTATTTGAAACATATATACTAATTTCTCCAAGTTCTTGTCTCGGAGTGATTTGTTTTAAGCAGCTCCCTGAAGTATGTACACTCTTCTGCATACCTGTTTTGTTGAAAGTACACAGACCTGGCACCATCGTGTTTGCCAGGCGTTCTCTTATCTCCCACAAGCATTCAAACAAAAGTGTTCTATTGCTCCCTGAGTAATCCGTGGGTGATCTTAACATTGAGCAAAAGTCAGCGCAGGAACTTATGTTATATTTCTTAATGCAGGGGCAGACAGTCTCTGGAAGGAAGGGGAGGGGTTGGAGCGGGGAGAAGTCAGCCACAACTCAAAATAAATAGTTGGAGGGTTGGGAATGTGTTCATATATGAAACCATTGCGTAAGTGTAAGAATGCTGAAACATAGTGATAATACAAATGGAGTTTCATAATATATCCTGGTTTTAATAAAGCTGTTTGTATATAGGCTTTGACATACGTGTTTTCTTAAAGTAAAACTGCCAAACCAATATAGATCCACTTTCTATCTGCATGTTAATTTGAGTTTCCAGTTCTACAAGGCAGATCTGGCATGTTTTTAAGCATGCAGATAGTCCTATTGAGCAACAGGGATTATTAAATACAACATATGTTACAGTACCTTGTTGAGGGGGCATCTTTAAGTCTCTGTTGCAACAATTATTATACTTGGGGCAGGGGGAGGAGTTTTAAAATATCCCAAATAATTAGTAGCAGATTTTTTGCATGTGCCCTTTCCCCCAAAACAAAACAAGAAACATGTTTCTTCCTAAATTTTTAACTTTGATATTGCCATTATCTTTAAGATTCTCTTGATTTCTGGTAAAGGGAAAAATGGAAAAAATCCCTATTTTTTAATATTACTTCCAAAAACTAAAAAAAAAATCCTAATTATTTTTTGTTTCAGTCCTAAAAGTCAGCTTTGTGCCGTGCCTAGAGATACGGTGTAGCCTGCTTAGTTTAATCAAGATGAACACTTCTTTGTTTATAATTTTCTTATACTGTAACTGAAACTGTCTCAGGCATGGAAAGGGGAAACATGATGAGTCCCAGACTCAGAGTGGTATCTCTAAATGCTTTAGAGCAATAGGAAACCCATGGGCTTGAATTATACTGTCTGTAGTCTTTCGGTGTATACACAGGATGTCTCTGTGACAGTTAAGGACATGGATTTATAGGACATAAAGTGACCTAGTGCTGGGTTTCTATCACTGATCAATGTTGCACTTTATAGATTAATCTTGCCTAGGGAATTATTCCACCTATTGTACCAGTGCACATGCAGAGCCCGTTTTAAAAAAGGGTACAAATCAATGAAGTGCAAAATAGGGTACAGACCAGTATGGTGCAATTAAAAATGATTCATTACCATCAGATATGTTCTAATGCAACGTTCTGCATTTCTGTAAAGATTTGAAAACTGGGTGAGGAATGTTGGATTTATCTGCCTTTTAAATGAATGCTCAGTGTACTTGCAAAAAATATGTAAGAGGAAGACTGAAAAGTATTATCTTTAAAATAATTTGTTGTATTAGCTGAGAACAATTCTTCACTAATTTTCACAAATATTTCCTATGCCTCATGAGGTGTTCCTAATAGAAGAGGGGAGTCAGGGTTGTGTTCCTAAAAGTGTGCCACTTTTTTTTTTTTTGTCCAGGTTAGGTAGGTGGAAATCACTGTCTCATCACTGTCTCTGTGCTGTTGAACTGGCTTTTTGATGCTGAAAAAATACAGTATGTGTGTGGCACTAGAATTGGTTGGGAACAGGAAAGGCATATTTTGTATCTGTACTAAACGTGTCGGCTTAGTGCATAGAAGACTTGACCCTTGTCAGGTGTTTTGAAGTTAACTAGCTGACTTATGGATTAATCAGTTTAACACTGAAGCCAACCAGTGACAGGAATGAGCTTTGTGTTGTGAGTGTGTGTGTGTGGCCGTGGTGCAGATTTACAAATTTTTATAATGCTTTCAGTTGGACCATGAAAGTCTGATGTAAAGCTTATCTCTGATCTCTGGCTACGGCCATACTCGTGGGATCCTGTTTGTGTGTTTGGGGGGAGGGAGGTGAATTCTTTAACGCTTGACACCTGGCTCTACCAGGTTTCTAGCCCATAGTCTTAGGAACAGCACTATTCAAGGCATTAATAAAGCTAAACCCCTTAAGCTGTATGACCAGTAGGTCATAAAAACGATTGCTGGGTATTGGGCTCAGTCTTTATTTTGCAGCTGGATTATCATCCTGACAATTAATTCTTTTGTCTTTTTTTTATAGCTGTTGTGAACTTGGACAACACTGTGGTTGACCTAGAGACCCTTCAAGCCCTATATGAGAATGTGAGTACTCAGAGAAAGTCCATATAATGTAGGAATACTGAGGCCCGTGTGAAGATATTTTTGTTTTGCATCAGCAATGTTCAGAAAGCTTGTAGAACATGTCCTATTTTGAAGTGACTTTATTTTCCCCAAAGCAACCAAAATACTAAGCATTTAATATGTATTAACTGCCATTGTGTGTTTTATATAGTGCATATATTTTTATGTTACGCAATCAACTTCTAAATTACTAAACAGAAATTGGTTTTGCTCCTTTCTTTTTGTCTTGGGTGGGGCAGTCTTTGATCAATAGATACCAGACCTCACACTCCAGGTCTTTGGCTTTGTTTTGCAATTTCATTAATATGACAATGATGTTAAATTAAAAAGAAATATGTTTTAGAAACAGTTATCATTCCATTTGTGGAACTGTAGCTTTTCATTATTATTATTTCGGGATTTCTTCCAAATTAATTTTAACTCTTCCAAAGGAAAAAGATTACTCTAAGTCAAAGTAATAAAAAGCAGTATAAACTGCCGGAGGCTTCAGAAATGTCTGGTACTAATCATCAGAGAGCGTTTGACCACTAGGTATACAAAATCAGGGGTTCAGAATATACTTAGGCACAGTCTAAAGCTTTACAAAGCCAGTCACATGCAAAATTCAAAAAAAGTAGATCTCAGAAGCATGTTTCTGCCTTCAGCTGCAGCCAGTGAGTGTTACCCTTTCTCTGAGCACGTTGCCTGAATGCATGAAGGTCTGGCTGGGCACCTCTGGAACGAGCAAAGAGACTTTCTGTTGACCCTCCAAAGAACCTGAAAACATGAAACAAAACTGTGTGCCACAGAATGGCATTGAAGGCCAACCTATGCTTTTGTATTGGATTTTATTTCCCTGATAAAGTTTTGAAAATATATTAATTGCTTTTACACCTTTCAGATTTTTGGGTTTTAGACTCTAGTTTTTTACAGCCTACATTGCAATTATTTGTTGATGTATGAAATTTCTCATAAATAATCCACTTTGGTGTCTGAAGAGAGAAATAGTGAACTCTCATCTGCTTTATAGAAAATCCAAAAAGCTAAACAAAACTAAAACCAGAAATCTGACAAGAACTAGGGAGCAATTCTACTCATACCTTATCCCTGAAGAATTAACTTGCTCAACACTGCTTAGGAAGGTAATGGTCAAATGGGAAACCTATTCTAACTACCCCCAAATCTTTAAAGACTTCTTGCCCTTATAGCGTAGCTTTTCTTGTTTGGCCTGTATTATTTTCATTTTACATTATTTTAAAACTGCTTATTTACACAGCACAGCTATATCCCATTCCATACATTCCTTAGCATGTAAAAAAATTAATTTTATATATTACACATGAGTGATTTTGAGAGACTGTGTGGTGAGAAGTACAGAATAGATATTGCCCTCATGATCAGTTTTGCATCCTTCCCTCTTTTATATTGCATAAGACTTTTTTATTTTGGTTATAAAAAATAGTCCTCCCATGTGGCTAATGTACTAATAGGATATTTTTCAAATGTTGTTTTAATGTCATCTCCAATATGCTTCAGAGTTCCAGTATAATAGATTACCTGTAAACTTGCAGTTTGTTGAAGTAACCAAATGCCATTGTATTCCTTTTGTCATTACCTTCACTAATTACAGGAAACGCTAGGAAATATTGTCCTGATTAAGGAAAACATCATATGTTAATCTTAGGCAAGACTCAAAAAGTTGGAATGACTACAATATATTTCTTTGCTTTGAATAGAAGACACATCAGCCCGATTCTATCACTATAATTGCTTGGGTACAAGACAGAAAGAAAACCAACAACCTCCCAGCAAACAAACAACCAAACAACAAAATAAAAACCCCAGTTTATTTGGATGGTATCATAAGGGGGCCTGAATTTTAATTCTGGATCTTCTGTTTGATAGAGCTGTATCTTGAAAGAAGCATTTTTTAAAATTGAATTTTACTTTCTGTTTTTACTTTCAGTCTTTGGTCAAAATATTTCCTTCCCTTGACAGCTTGACTAATTATATGAATATTGTTCAATAAAAAAGTGTAAGCAGTGGGTGGTACCAGAAAGCCTGGCACATTTGACTCCTCCCTTATTTCTCAGCCTCATCCTGTGTTGTAATTGGGGATAATTTTGCCTCATGTGGCTACTTTGTAGCCATTAAATTTATTTCTTAGGGTTTGTTTATGTATTGGATTGGGATTTTTTTTTTTTTCTGGATATTTAAATACCACTGCACTAGTTCTCGGCCTTTCTATTTGATCTGTATGGAACATATGGTAGCATTTGGTTTACAATCTTCCCTCAGAATGTAATCACTTTTTCTGATTGCATATGTCTGGCATGGTGCTTTCCCTTCTTAAATGTGAATGAAATTTGGGCAGTCTCCAAACCTAAACACACCCTAATTTCAAAAGCCACAGTCCCGAGGGCTCAATTCCTGTTTACTGAGGAATTAAAGTCTTGTTAAACCACAAAGTTACTGTATACATCTTAGTGAGTTTTTATAAACGAAGAAACCCACACCCCATCAAAGACCCAAGCCCTCGATAATTTACCAGTATTAAAAGGTATTGCATCAAGTGAGGACTTTGTTACTGCAGCTTTGTGTAGTGCGGTCACGTAGTTCTTATGCATGATTGTGTAGTTTGCTTTATAAAATGTTGTTTAAATATGTATTGATAATCAACTATGTTTTAAGATCTAGACAATTTTAATAAGAGGGTCTTAATAGATGAAACTAGGTGTGGAATGCTTACTTTAATTGTGCTTTTACAAACTCTAATAGCAATGCCTTCAGGTGGCAGCTGTAATTAGAGAGGGAGAAGGTAGATAAAATTCAGTGGAGTTGACAATTTGCTGTATGTGGTTAGGCCATATTGGTTGTGATGAGAAAGTTACTTATTTGCAAATAAGTGAATGTTTACTTTGAAAACAGCATCCTAGCAGCTGAGATTGTAACTAAAGTATCACAAACAAGATAAGCCTTTTCCTGCTTCTGTCTTTACTATATTGTGAAAACAACTATATAAAAAATGGGTCAAAAATTGTATCAAAGGATTATCTTTGATCTGTGCATTTGCCCTTTTCAAATCTTGTTACATCACAAAATGAAATGTATATACTTTCTTAATTTGACTACTGGTAAATTGACTACCCTGTCTCTATCTTTTGAAGACTTGGGTCAATGCTTTCAAAAACCTCAAAATTCCATTTGCAAGTGAAAGGCACCCAGAAGTCTGAAGTGCATGCCTCTGCCCTGCCACTGAAATACAAACATTCTCCTCAATTATTCCTCGTGGGGGTATTTTTGTTTGGTTGTTGTTTGTTTTGTTTTGTTTTAAAAAAGGCATTTACAATGCAATGTCTTAATATGTTTTCTGCAAAGACTATAGATTGGACCTGACTTCTGACACATGACCCAGCTTCAAAGGGTTATGATAATTGTTATTAACCTGTGTATCTCTGTATATCCTTGTTGTTGCAGTTATTTTTGGCAACATTCTTTAGACAAGTCAATTGATGTTTTTGAAGGATGAAAATCAAATTGACAAAAAAAAAATAATTCCACATCAAAATTAGAAAAATGTACACGTATTTCAACTGATCTAAACTCAGAGCTAAGGTTCTGTTGCAAGGGGAAAAAAAACTAACCAGGAAATCTAAGATTTATGTTGTGAAATGGAAAAAATAGATCTTATGAACTTTGATAAGACAAAATATAGAGTAAGTTTATACTCTGACAAAAGTAGGAAAGAGTTAAAGTAAAGCAGTATATTTTTTTGCAGTAATTTCTATCCGATTAATGCTGTTTGATTTTTAGATATAGTTAATATAAAATTCTGGTATGTTATGCTATTTTGTTCCATTTAGGATTCTATATAATAGCTAAAATTCAAGGAAATAAATGTCAGTGACATTCAAAGAGGTACTAATGCCATCAGATTAATGACTTTTCTGAGAATTATCTATTGAATGTGTTCTCCCTTGACACAAAGGCTGAGGACAATATAAAAGTTTGTGTGGGTTTTTTTATTATTATTTTTTTAATTATCTGTCTGCAAGTTAGCGAATAGATATATATTTAACAGTAAAGTTAACTAGTAACAATTCTGAGAAATATTTTAAAAATAATACCTGTGCAGAAAGCGTGCCAGCCTTATTCCTTGTGTATTGTAATTTAAAATACACATAAATCAGAATTCTGGATACCAGAGCCAAAACTAGTTGCTTGAAACTTGGGTTTGATTCTGAACTTGCACCACATACTTGGACCTCTTAATTTGGGTGAAGAGTGAACCATATTTCCTGAGTTTTGCTCAGGCCCACCCATGAGTGGATCGTGCTTAGCCTTTGTATCTTTGCCAGTTGTTATTTCTTTGCATACACAATCTGAGAATAATGGCTTAAATAAGGAATAGGGAGTCTGCCTAACATTTTGCCTGTGGGATTTGGTGGAGAAACATTAACAGCTTGAATATGGGCGTATATAATACAGTGCTGTGATAAGCCCTCTAATACTTCACTGTGTGCACAAGGCCAGAAGAGAGAGTGCTCTCGCTATGTATTCTAAAGAATTTGCACATAACCATTTAGCTTTTCCTCTCCTTGCTAAAATATTTTCTTCTCTTTACTATGAAAAAATTTTTAGTGGTCTCCTGTCAGTTTAATAGTAGATAATATACCTTATAGATTGGCCAGAAACAATATAACTTAATTCAAATCCTTTTAGTACAAAACCTTGTTTACTTTTACAGAAAACTCATTCTCAATTACCAAGTTGAAATTGAATACATATTTTTTTTTAAGTGTAGGTTGAATAAATTAAATAGATCTTCCTACAAAGTCACATCATTTGCATAACTAGACCACCATGGGTCTGACAACGTGACTAGTGGGACAATGCCAGCTCTCTTGGCATCCTTCTGATTTCTAGAATCTGAAGATTTCAAATGTTGCCAAGAGAGTTTTTACTGATTTGAAAAGAAATGGAAGCTTTCTTTTTCTCTTAACTTTTTATTGGGTAAGCACGTTCTAGATGAAGTGAAGAAATGTTCCGTCTACACCTGCTCCCTAACACAAACTCAAAAGCAAGTCCTTCTTAACAGCATCTGCAATACTTAAGTGGAAACCTCTGCAGTTAGTTGCATCTTTCCTAGTCCTCACTCTGTGTCCTGATTAATCTTCTAAGATTAAAAATTGATACATTTTTTTATATTAGTAGCTTGAAAATTTCCTCCCTCTTAGAACAGAACTATACAAACAAGATGTGTTGTTATAATTTCTTGTGTATGCCCTATGCCTGCCTTGACAGAAATGTAGAAAAGTAGGATGAATTCCCAAGGTGTTTTGGTTTTGTTTCTTTTTTTTCCTTATACAGAAGTGATACTGGGGTAGGGAATTTAGGAAACTAGGTGTTATGGATGGGCCACTGCCATTATGCTAAAATTAAAACCTGGTAAATTAGTGTCAGCCTACCCCTTGTTATCTGAGAAAGACACAATACAGTGTTCATAGATCAAGGAAGGACCATGAAAGTCAAGGGGAGTGATTAGTCTCCTCTTCTCAGCATCGGTGAGACCACATCCAGGGTGCTGTGTCCAATTCTGGCCTCCCCAGTGCAAGAAACATGAATGTATTGGAGCAATCTAGCAAAGGGCCACGACAATGATTAAAGGCCTGGAGAATATATCATATAAGGACAGGCTGAGAGAACTGGGATTGTTCAGCCTGGAGAAGAGAAAGCTCAGGGTACTCTTATCAGCATGTAGAAATACTTGATTGGGGAGGGGGAGTAAAGAACACACAGGTAGACTCAATGATGCCCAGCATCAAGACAAGAGGTAGAGGGCCTCCTGAAAGTGATATACTGGAAATTCCATTTAATACTAGAAACACCATTTTTCATTGCAAGGATGTCCAACAGTAGAACAGGCTGCCTAGAGAGGTCATGAGGTCTCCATCCTTAGACATATTCAAAACCTGGCTGGACTTGATACTGAGCAACCTGCTGTTGCTGCCTCTGCTTTGTGCCAGAGGGTTTGGTTAGACGATCTCCAGAGGTCCCTTCAAACCTCAAATATTCTATTAATCTGTGATACAGGTGCTACCACCATTATAATTCCTTAGCCAAGAACAAAGTTTATTGCTGGGGGAGGGGAAATGAAGTTGTCTGCAATATTTCCTATCTGTTGGAGTATTTCATAGGTAAGATCAGGCTACTTTAGAGAAGATGGGCTTTGAAGAACATCCACAGAGGTGTTGGCTAAATACTAGCACATGTAGTATTCTAGACAGATGGCCTTGCAGTCATTTCCAGGCTTCTTGAAGTAATCAGAGAAACTCTGAAGTGCTTTTGCTCTGAGTAACTCTTCAATCTCTTCATCTTTCTGTTTCACATGGAAAGATGTTAAGCAACCTCAGAAGAGCTGTCCAAACCTGACTTTCTGATTTCAGATTGCTGGTGGAGTCAGTATGATTTGAGATAGTTTCATGCCTCTTCTGCTGATCATGCAAACACATGCAAGAAAGAATGCAGATGCAGCGTATCTTTTGCTTTGCCATTATTTAAGTACTTAAAATATAATTTTCCACTATTGTCTTCAAGTTCTGTGATGGAGTAAGCTAAAAAAATAATAAAAATGACTGTGATGTTTTCTTAAAGGAATAAAGGTAGATATATTTACTTCTTTTTTCACTCCTGCACAGATTCATGTTTTGAATCTAATTTGAAACCACCATGAATGTCAAAAGAAGGGTCAGAAGGAGAAATTTCCATTCCATTTTATTCCTTTCCATGCGGTTCAATTTTCCAGTACTGCAGTAGGAAAAAATAATTTCATTGTAGCATGGAGCTCAAAGAAGTGAGGCTGTTTCTTTTGATTGGAATATTGAAGAAAAGACCGCACAATGTGCCACAGGGTTCTCCAAGAAACTAGGCAATTTACATGTAATTGTTTTGGCTTATTAAGATAAAAATGAAAATCATTTTACTTCAAAGTAGCATGCAGTAGTTCTCATGTATTATGATATGTATGATAGTTCCACTATAAATCAGTTATTTTTGTTGTTCCATAGTGTTTTCCAAATGCCAATTAAAATTTAAATTGCAGTAAACAATAAGAACTTATTTTCATTTAGTTTAAAATAAGATATTATTTAAGCATATATTTAAAGATCAGATTGCATTCAAATGCAACCCAACAGATTTGGAAAGAGAAATACAACTGAAGAAGAGAGTTTTTTTTGATCCAAAGACCTTATAAACAGCCAAAGAAAAGGGATTGGCAATGAAGATTATTGTCTCAGTTGAACGAATAAATCCTTTGTACACTACTAGTATCAATATTATATGCAAGATGTTCTGTTTTCCATCAGATGTATTTATACTTAAAATCAATCTGTGGACTAAGTAGTTCTACCATACAGATGCTAGAAGGAAAAGGAAAATCTGAGAACATGATTTGTTACAAGGGCATCTTTATCTGTGTTTTTTTTGACTAGGTTTTTAATTAAACCTTTTTAATTATTTTGTTTCCTTTATTCCAGAGAGCACAGTCAGATGAATTAGAAAAAATAGAAAAGCATAGCAAGACATCCAAGGAAAAAGAAAACGCCAAGTCCTTGGATAAGCCAGAACAGTAAGAACATACTTGTGAAAGAAGTTTTGCTCACTTCAGAAATTTTTTCCTCCTATAGTAATCTATTTAGAGATGTTATAAAAGAAAATAAACCACTGTTCCTACTGACAGTGACTCCTATAATTATTTTTCATCACTTCTACAGGTTCCTCTATGAACTCTCACTAATTCCCAACTTTTCAGAACGTGTATTTTGCATCCTGTTCCAATCAACGTTTTCAGAAAGCATTTGTTCAATCCGTCGCAAACTTGAATTGTTACAGAAACTGTGTGAGGTAGGTTGTGCTGTGTGGAAAGGTAGAGCTAAATTTCTGATATTTAATCTTGTAAAGCTGTACTCATATTTCAAAAGTTTTTGCTTTGTTTACTTTAAGTACTCATTAAATCTGAAGGATAGCAGAATAGAATGTTTTATGATTGTACTTCGACATCAAAGCGAACTTTAAGATTAGCTTTTGGTACTGAACTATATAATGTTTTGGCCATCAATGTGTATCAGTCTCTGGAAAACAGTGGACATTCCTCTCTTGTTAAAGCAAAATCCTCCGTCTTCATAGTGACCATATCCCTCCTTTCCAGATGAATGCCTGTTCAGCCCACCTTGCGTCTGCTTCGATTTTGGAAGTGTGAAACTAAATAATATCACTGGGATTAAAAATTAGTTAGAGATGGCAATGTTGGCTCTAGCTAGAAAAGATTACTGGAATTTCATAGTCCCATACAAAACAACATGGTTTTAAAATGCAGGTTTCATTAGTATTTTCATAACAGTATTAATTGAAATATTTTCTGTAATTGTTTCACCATTTAACAGTTTTATTTGATTAATTGTTTTAATTGTTCCATATGGGTTTTTTTATGAACTTCCTGCAGAATTCTCTCCTAAATTAAATATACCATTCATAATATCATCATCAGTTAAGGAATACCTATTTTTTTTCTCACCAGATCACCTCTGGTAATATTGCATAGATTTCCTATTAGGCTTTTTTTCTAAGTACCTATTTTGGAAATAACATTCTTCATCCACAAGAGATTACATATTGAAATTATTGTACTTCTACATGTTGCAGTAGAAGGTTGTTAATTCCCTATATTTGAGCTTTTATGTAAATAGTATTTCTAATCACAGTATCAACAAATCTACTTGTCAGTAATACTATGAACTGTAAATTTTGTGGAGAGTATGAACAGATAATTGTTTCTCTTTCTGTTTTGTAGACATTGAAAAATGGGTCAGGTGTTATGCAGGTCCTGGGTTTGGTTCTTGCCTTTGGAAATTACATGAATGGTGGAAACAGGACACGAGGACAGGCTGATGGGTTTGGACTAGATATCCTGCCAAAACTGAAAGATGTCAAGAGCAGTGTAAGTTGATTCTAGACTTCCTGTAAGCCTGAAATTATTAAATTCTCAGAAATTTACTTTGTCTCCATTTCCAATTAAGACTTGTCAAAGGGAATTCGTTTGTTAATATATTTAGCTGTTCACACTTCAAGGATTAGATGCATTTCTGTAGAAATCCAAAGACAAACCATCTCTTTTCATTACTGTACGAACAAAGATATGTTAAATTATGTCTTAGATCCTAATCTGATATGTATTTGACTTTTGTCGCAGTTCATAGTTTTAACTATTCAGAAGCAATATTCCGATCCTTACACTTTAATGGTGTATTACAAAAGTGTATTTACAGTTGTAAAAGGAAAGTTAACTGTGATTCAATGCTGATTCAAAATATTTGTGAAAGGAAAAAAAAAAAAAAAAAAAAAAAGGCTCTCCTGAAAATGACTGAATAGGCATCCTGGGCATTTGGGATAACCCAAAATTAACCTTTTATATAAATCATGATTTCAGAGTATACATTTAACATTGGAGCATGGAACCACCAGCATAAAGAGTAATCACAGCAAGTACTTATTGATTTAAGATTTGTCTGATATTGTCATCTGAGTAAAGAGAATAATAAGTGGTCTTATTTCTTGCTTAGTGCTAAACTGGAGCTTGTGTGTTACCAGCACTTTTTTTGGCTTTGGTTATTCACCTTCGAGTTGTATTCAGTATCTGCTTATGTCTACAAAGAAACAATAATCTTTGAGTCTCTAGGGCTATGATGAAAAGACACATCTGAATGTAGAGAATGGTAAGAGAAAGACTATAGCAATAATTCTCAAGGCTTTAAAGTGGCCTCTACATCTACCTAGTTGAGTCATTGTCAAGATCTGCTGTTCTGAAAGCATCAGAAAAGGAAGAGCTTTTTTCCCTCCTTCCTCACTCGTTAATATGCGTGCTTTAGCTGCTGGGTTAGGGAATGTGAGCAGGATGATGTTTGCCCTGGATTGGAGACCATGTCAGCCATTTGCCTTTAACAGGGTTGAGGAACTTCATTCTGGCCTGCTGGTTTCTTTGTAAGCCAAGGGAGTGGTGATGTGAATGAAGCCTTAGTACCATGTGTTTAGGGCAGCTTGCTTTAGCTGAACCTTCTGGTTGACTCTAGATACACCACCAAGTTTAGAATTTGGCTCCGCAGAACATTTAAGTACACTAAATTTGGGTTGGTGACTCAGGTCTGCAGCATGTAATTTGCTGGAAATACTATGACCATTAACCTTGCAATTGCAAGATACATCTGCAGTTTATTTACTATTGATGAATCAGAAAAGTCCTTAAGAAATAGTTTTCTGAAAACATATGAAAATGTCATTTTTTCAAAAATACTCTTCAAATCAAGGACTTTCTGCTGAAGTATCGTTAAAGAATAGCAGAGGGGAAGCAATGAGAGAGTTCCCCCAAAGACCCCCAAAAGTGCCAAAACGTCATTTAGAAAAATAACTTCCTTTATTTGCTTTGGTTATAGTTATAGATTAATAAAATAATATGAATGTTGCGATACATGTTGATGCATCAACCCAGAAAGGAATTCTATTTTCATTCTTTGGAAATTTCAAAATGGAAGGGTTCAGTTTACAGTCATGTAAATTTCCAGAATCAGGAGTGGTTTTACACAAGTGTTATAACATCTATTACTTCAATTAATAAATTGTATTTCACTGTATTGAGGGTTTTTTTGTAGTGAAGGCAACAAATCAGCAAAGTATTTTTCTGTGCTTTACACAGAATATTTCATTTACTTGAATTATCATTTTTGAATTTGTGTTTTTCAGTAACAGCAAACTTTATTCTCCTCTATACAGGACAACAGCAGAAGTCTTCTGTCTTACATTGTCTCATACTATCTGCGTAATTTTGATGAGGTGAGAATTAATTTTGCTCTTTTAAATTCAAGTTAAAAAAAATCAACTCACTAAATTTGCTCTTCGACTGGCCAAGATGAGGAAATGTGCACAAATATTCTTTGTGCTTTCAGTTATATATTTTAGTATATGAAGAAGTAATGAGCACTATGTAACTAACTGTTCATTTCTGGTTTTGTCAGGATGCTGGAAAAGAACAATGCATCTTTCCTCTTCCAGACCCACAAGATCTCTTCCAGGCTTCACAAATGAAGTTTGAAGACTTTCAGAAAGATCTCCGCAAAATGAAGAAAGATTTGCGAGGTACTGAACCTAGATTAAAGCTAGCTATATGTTATCAACATGTCCCTGCTATCACTATTTGTATAATTTTGAGAAGTCTGATGATAGTATAAAAATAATTGGGTGGGTTTGACTCCTCAATTACTGTTTTGTTTCCTTAATTTGCTTTTTTATGACCATTTAAGCAATAGTTCATAATTTTCTGTAGATAACCTGGTAGAGCTTATTAACACAAATAACATCAAACCAGTTAGGTTAAACCTTTTCTTTCAAAACCAAACAATATTTTTTTTCAAACTAATTTCAACAGTCTTTCACTACAGAAAGAATTGCAAAGTGTTGGACCATGTCTATGACAAAAAAATGTTGAGAATCAGGCCCGAATGCTATCTAGCAGCTAATTCATATTATGGTGATAAAGAAAGTTGAAATAGCCTGACTTTACTAAAAACTAATATACAAAGGAAGAATTTCTTTCTCCTGCTTGTGGAATGAGTTCTTTAAATGAACTCAGCAAGTTTAATATAAGATGTATTTGCCAGACTTTAATAAGGAACATGTATCACATATAATACATTTCTTATCAACTTTGGGAACTAAGCACTTTAATACATTTCTTACTAACATTGGGAACTAAGCACTAATTTTAAGTTAAGCAAGAGTAGTTTGGACGAATGACAGCTAATATCCATGATCTTCAATATTTTTGCTAAGTCTCTGCTAGATAGGCCATTTATGTATCATTATGCTAAATCTTGGAGTGAAGGATTCAAATCAAGGAGTGATGTGATCTTTATATTTCTCTTGCCTTGCTGATTCGAACGCTGTGTGTCTAGAGACCAAGGATGATTTGGTAAACAATTAGTCCTTGAACAACCTAGGATGGAAGGTTCTCTATCAAAACAAAAACATAACATGGTTACCAAATGATATCTGACCTTACCTTCTTGCCCCATCAACCTTTCAGTCTGAGTGTTTTAAAATTTATTTAAACATTCAGAGGTAATCTTTGAAGTTGTATCAATGTCACTTAGTGTGATACTGAGGAGTGAACTTCAGCACCATCCAGTTTGCTGCCCTGAACAATCTAGGAGGGCAAAAATCCCACAGTTCAGCCATGAAAACTTATCTCTATTCTTCTTGCAACTGTCAAATAATCTGAGGGATGATCTCAAACTTGCACGTAGAGAAGAAAGATGCTTAGGTCTGGCTGAAAAAAGGTACTTGAATTCAGGGCATTTTCATGAAAATCCTTGGGGGCAGATGTTATTCTTTGCAGGTTCACCAAAAATATAGAAGAAAAGTTAAATATTTTTAGATCAAGATTGAAATTTGCACACAGGCATATAAATCTCTTATGGAATAAATCCACGCTGTGCAGTGATCAAAGCAGGGGATCTGTAAAAATGGAAATTACACTCTGTAATTATTCAGTAAGTAAAAATTCACTCTGCCATCCGACTGCAGTTGAATTCTTTCTGTGCTTCCAGTTCCACCCTTAGGCTGGAGTCTCTGTTGTCAGTCGATTCTGTAGTTAATGAAACTGATGAATAACTGCAGACACCAGCACTCTTTCCCTATTCCCTTTGGTATAAACTCTTTTGGGGACAGCATCGACCCCCTTCTGCATCCTCTCCTAGACATGAAGTGACAGTTTCAATACCAGTCTGCAATCTTATTCATGACTCCTTATCAGCCCTGAGTGATGCAAAATGCTTTGTTATCTCTTTTTTCCAAAGACAAGTGTAACTCTGAAAATATTTTGTGCTAAAAAAAAATTATGACTGCAAGAGCATTCACTAAAATTTCTGGCTATTCCAATAGCTTAATTGTTGTAGTGCCTTTGGTGAGACAGATAAGCAAGTTTAATGACAGTCTTTTTAAAAATGAAATACAAGTTTTAGCTGAATGGATAAAGTTGCTCCAAAGTAGTTTTCCTCTGCATTTTTTTTAAAGTATGCTACCAGATTTGCTAATGCGCATCTGGAACCTTATGAGTTACTAGAGCTAGCAAATGCGTCATTACATGACTGAGATGTAAGAAGACTGTAAGATGCTGGGCAAATTCTGACAAAACCTTAAATATGATCCTTTCCTTTTGAAGTCAGTGAGAGTAAATGAGTATTGAGTATTCCTGGGGAAATACTGACTTTAAAGCCATAGAAGTAGATGCCTATGAATGCATTCCAGTTTTATACTGAGGTGCAGACTGTAACCTTGGATCTGTTTTCATCAGTAATTAGGTGGAAGATTTCATGAGATGATTTCACCGTTTATAGAAGGTGTGTGTGTTCACTTTGTTCTTTTATCACTGAAAATCTGGAAATTGCACAAAACATCGATGCAGGCAGCATCACCAGTTTAAGGATATTCTGCCCAGGTTAGTTTCAAATCCCCTGCAAACAAAGCACAGGGAGATCACACTTAGCACAATGAAGGAAGGGTGTATTGGTTCACCCAGGAGCAAAAGCTTTTGCAGATCCTTTATTTCTGACTTTAAAAAATTCCCATGATTGTTATTCAAAAGTAAATTTCAACCCAGAAGGATCTTTTCACAAAATTATGGGGCCACATAGAAAACAACACAAACCCACAAAGTAAAGTTAAATGAAAAAAAAAAAAAATTAACCATAAGAATAGCAGCTCATTCTAGTAATGCTGTATTTTTCCATCTAAATGCATCAGTATTTATGTACCACACAGAGGAATGTGCAGATATAAATAATTTTTCTGGTTCTGTAAAATAATGTCATTGTCATGCTCTTTCACAGTTCTGAGCTTGGGCTTATATCTGTATTAAAGGAGTAGTTATGCTGATTGCTTAAAAAGAAAACACACTCATGATATTCAAACTTGTATGCTTTCTTCCTTTTTGATTGCGGAGGGTTTTGCCTGTTTTCATGAACTGTATGCCTTGTAGTTTGTACATGTTAGAAAAGAAAGTCTCTTTTAAGATTTCAGATTAAAAGTGTAAGTCCAAAAGACCTTCAGAAAGCATGCTGTGTGCCTGTTCCAAGATTAATAAGACAGAAATTTATAATTTTTTTTTAATTAGAAAAAAAAAAAAAAGTCCTCTAAAATATAGTAGAAGCTACACTAACCGTGTAATATCAACCTTCCAAATTCTGCAGGGTTTTTGTTTTGTTTTTTAAAAAAATATAGATCCCAGAGATAAAGTTTTTATAGATAGAAGACCAAACAACAGGTAGATCTCTTTACTAACAAACCAAGCAAGTTTGGCTCCATCTGTTGCTCCCAGATTTCACAGCTCTCCAGGATTCTCACTTTAGCCTTTTTGACTTCAGTGACATATAGTTTGTTAAGCAACTTGATCTGCTTTTGATCTCTCTTGGCTGTCAGCAACGTTCCTTGATGCAGTCATGCCAAGCAATGACTTCTGTTCCTATGTCATTCCACAGAAGAAACTTTAGCACTTGCCACATGACTTAAATCAACTCACCATGTAAAGAAAATTGGGCATCCAGGGTCACAAGAGCAGTGTGTGACTCTCACTGATTAGGACCTGTGTTGTGTATTTATTATTAGTAGTATATTTTTCTAGGCACTTCAGAATGCCAGAGCTGGGGCAGAAATATGTGGAAAACATGTATTGCTTTAGTTAATGTTTTAATCCTCTCTGCTCTGACACCGTTGGCACTATTGTAGTTTAGGAAAATGTTAGATTTTTGGCCCATGAACTTTTTCAAGACGTATTCCATTTAGGAAAAACTATAACACTAAAATGGCAGTGAGAGTTACGGTATTTATGAAACACTTAGAGCAAGTTAAAACCATTTGGAAACTTTCTTTGGCTACACGGTAACATTTTAGCCTTATAATTGTAAGTTTATTCTTGCAAATCAAAAACTAATTCATCAGTTGTCACTTATTGCAAAACTTTTGCTCAGGGTCAGCTAAAAGGGAATTAGAAACAATGTCAGGCAGAAAATAAATCTGACTAGCAGAATTTTGAAAAGATGAATAATACTGTATAATGAAGACTGTTATAAAATTGAGTTGAAGTCAGTACTTGTTTACATGTCATAATATTGTCATATTCAATATCTTTGAAAACTGATTACAAGTAATAATTATGATAATTATATATTATTTTTGTGGTGGTGTGCTTTTTTTTTTTCCTACTGTGAGTGTTCGCAAGTCATTGAAAAGTCTCCACTGATAAGAAGCTAGGCTGTGTGGCCCAGTACATCTCTGATTTGGAATAAATCTGACAGAGAACGTTTATAAAGTGTTAAGCATTTGCTGAGCACTTTGTATTTTAAAAAAATATGTGCCAGGAAAAGTCCCACAGTAACTTGAAAAAAATACACATTCCTTATTTTTTCTGTGCTTCTTACGGTCGCCTAGAATTAGCTATTCAGCTTGGATGTGCTGGTTGTATAGCTGGTATGTGCGCTTGAGTTTAATACCTGCTGTGTGACTCAGAGCATTGCAAGTGCCATATTGTGCAACAGAAAAGACTTTTAAAAGTTGTATTTGGGGTGGTATCAATGCTGCACTGAGAGAGCTGGAGTAGTGGTAGGCGTGCTATGCTTTGACCCCTTGCTGTTTCTTTCCCACACAGTGATCTCTATTTAGCTTGTGACAAATCATTCCTCTTGCCTCAGCAATGGTCACCCCCGCACCTAGGAAGAGGCCCCAACCCTCAGAGTGCAGCCAAGCTGTAGTTTGAGATGTAATTTTTTCACTTTGTGGCCAACTCTATGTCTGGGGCACATGGATTGCTTTGCAAAATAAGTTTACATCCACTGTTAATTCTTTCATAGGTAATATTAACATTAGGAGGCAAAAATGCAAAAAGTGCACCATTCTATTTGCACGTCATCCCCTCTCACACATACCTCATATCTTTTCATATTCACAAGACGTTCTGTTTCCATCACAGTTCTGATTATGGGGCTAAGACTTTGGCAACATTTCAGTGCCACTTCGTGATCAAGAAAAGAAGCAATATTAATTTCAGCCTCAATTAACAAAGTTAGGCAACCTAAAGCCATTTCGGGACCCACTACAGATAACAGAAAAGGAAGGGATTGCTCTCCTAAAACTGAGTGCTAAGGAAAAGGTCTTGAGTCTAGTCTGGTGATCTATATTTTAAACAGATAAAGTTTGATGAAATTAAGTCCGGTTTTTCAAAAACCTATTTTTTCTAAAAAAAATGTGCTTATACACTGGTATTCCAAGTTGTTTCAAGAGATGACAGGGAGCTGGAGAACAGAGAAATGAAATGGAGAAAAAATTGTATTCTGGAAGAGTTTGGATCAAAAACTTTCTGTCTTAAGACATCTTGAAGTGTTTGTGTTTCTGTTATTCTCTATCAATAGTTTTGATATAAATGGGAATGAAGATTTTTCAGAATAAAGGAATGGATCTTTCCTTATACAATCTATAGATGCATATCCTGATGAAAAGATGCCTTCAGTCTTTTATGACAAAATGCCAAATCTCTCAAGGTAATTATTAACAAAATAATATAGCAACATTAGTCAGTTTGGTCAATGCTACAGCTATCCATCAAGTTTACCTTTACAGAAACAGCTATTGTTTTAACCAAATTAAATCTTTAATTTTGCCTACTCACTGACAGCTGTGCATCCACCAACTCTAGCTGTTTGTTCAGGTATCACTGAAAGGGTTAATTGCTGCAGCTATGCAGCATGCAGACTCCTAAACCTAAACCAGATGTAAACTAAAGCCAGGCTTTCAGTCAATCTGTGAGTCATATTTTACTGTCCTTAAAACTCCAAACAAGGAGCTGTCTATTGGAGCCCTTGAAGACTCAGCAGTTTTTAGTGTAAGTCTTTACAATTCAAAAAAATATATAAATAAAAGAAAATTAAGAGCTCTTTCTGTTCTTGTGGCCAAGTTCATCAGAGTTTGTCTTTTGCTGAGGCCAGTATTGTTTCCTTTAGATAAAGTCTAGGTTTTCTTTTAAAGTCACAGGTTGCAGTGGTAAGGCATCCAGAAAGCACTGAGGAAGCTGTGAAAACCGTGGTTGTGCTGTTATATACTTCTCAGGCAAGTAGGACACAGGCATATCTATGGGAGCCAGGGTACTCACACCCTCTGAAAATTAAAGGACATAATTTTGAAACTCCATTAAAGAATAAATAAAAAAAATAATCTCACTGCAACTTGTGCTTTGAAGTACCTTAAACAGTCTTGAAAATCCACCTAAAGTCTATAGGACTTCTATAGACCAGTATGTGGTTTCAGAAATTGTAACCAAACCAGCCCAATGGACCTGTTAATTGCT
The DNA here is from genome assembly GCF_963210335.1 of Falco punctatus. Taxonomy (NCBI): domain Eukaryota; kingdom Metazoa; phylum Chordata; class Aves; order Falconiformes; family Falconidae; genus Falco; species Falco punctatus. The sequence goes on from NC_137584.1 coordinate 84,909,191, forward strand.
TATCCAAGATAATCCACAGTTCTGCTTGCTTTCTTACCAGGTTTTTTGGTGGGTTGTGATGATGGTGGTGGTGGTGGTGTTTGCTCTTTGTTTTTATGTTTTGAGGGTGTTGAAAGCAAAATCATGCTGCCCATCATTATCCTGACCAAAGACAATACAGTAAGCCTGAAGAGCATCTGAGCATCTGGTCACACAAGTTGTAAAAACCCACGTATTTTAGAAGAGATCTGTACTTCTGAGCGCTAAAATTTAGTACTCAGAAATAGGTGGAAAACACTCATTAAGAATTCTGAATCTTGAAAACTTTTCTCGTTTTTTAACAGGTAAAGCAACTATTTTTGATAATGAGACTGCACACATTTTAGAGGGCTTACCAGAATCTTTTACTGAGAGTGTTAGTACAAGGCAGAGAATGTTTTTGTGACTTTATTCCTTTTTTGTATAGATGTCTCTTAATCAATAGTGGCTGTTGTGAAACTTTATATAGTTTTAGTATATTGATCTAAAAGAATAATAATAAAAAAAGGATGAGCAAGATAACACAGTACCTTGAATAATGGCAATTAATGGTATTTTAACATAGAAATAGAGAGTGAGATGAGATTCATGAGATACTGGATACAGTTGGAATTGAAATTTTTTTAAATCTCTAAACCGGTTTTGAACACAGATTTTCACAGCCAGTTCCAGTTCAGAAGCATTTGCACTATCTGTGTATGTATGGGCAAAGGGCTACCAGTTTTAATTTCCCAAAATTTAGATCACACAAAAATCCATTTATATGGCTTCTCTGGAAAATCACACACAGTCCTCTGCAGCATATGATGTTAGAGAGGTGATGAAATTAGATGGACTATTGGCCTTTCAAATGACTGAGACACTGTTTATATGTTTTAAATTGATTTAGAGGGTCAGAGAAGAGGTGTGTCTGCCCATGCCAACTTCTGCTCAGGATCTGAGCTCTTTAGAAGGTCTGAGATCATTGCATGAGGACTGGATATGCAGGACTACAGGGAACTGAAACCTTCACCTTGCTGCCAAGCAATACAAACAAGTTTTTATCTCTCTTTATTCCTGTTCAGGCAATTCCATGTTGTGAGATAAGCTTCTACTGACTGCTTGGGTTTTATAACTGCCTACATGGTTCTCATTTGTGGTGCCTTTCAATTCTTGCATTATAGGGAAATTTTAGAATCTGCTTAAAGTAAACCCAGTTTAGGGATACACTAGATTTGTCCAAGTTTTCCAGTTGTGTAAACATCTCGCAAGATGAGAGAATAACTTAACCTGTGAGATTAGGGATGGTAACAGCAAGTTTTGTGTCTGTTATTTAAAAAAAAAAAAAGACAAACTTTTGTTTCAGACAAAACTTCTACAAACTGTGTCACAGCAAAGCCCCTTTACCAACCTACTGCTTTGATATCTGGGATGTTTAGCTGGGCTGTTTCATGGAAAGAAACGTGTCTGAGTATGAAGCTGAGGAAAAAGAAAAATCAAGTATAAAACCACCCCAAAAACCAAGTGTTGATATTCTCACATTATTTTTTTTTCATGTTTCACCTCCACATTGCTTAGAAGTTATCAAATACTCTTCTGACACATTTTTACAGTATCCTATTCCTTCACTTGGCAGAAAAACCGATATCTGTCTACTGCTTTGTATTCCTTTTCATATGATTAGCACTTTAATTTCTTCAGTTACATAAAGGAATAACAGTATTTCATCCAAATAGCAGGGCTTTATACGCTGGTGACAAATTAAAGAACATGATAAATGAGTGATATATCCCAGCAGGTTGTGCAGGAGACCGCAGTTCTGCTATTAATGCTCTTGCAGAACCGAGAAACTTAGTAAGAGCTAACAGTCCTGTTAATTCTCTAATGAAGAAAGCATCTGATGAAGTAGTTTAAGCATCAAATTACTGAAATTAGTATGGTAATAATGACAGAAATTTTCCTATTTTTAAAAGCTGGATGCTACATATGCTATCTTACAATTTACATGAAGCAGGAAAGAGATAATTTTTTCCCCCGTGTTTTCTTTTGGATCTTAACTTACTTAAAACACCTTTTTTTCAGGATTAGGGTAAAAAATGAACCTGACCTGTAAATCTTCTGAATATCACTGATTTTAGCCTTTTAACGACAGGAAGGAGGGAACAAACAAACAAACTCCACCAAAAACTGGAGAAACAAAATGATCATCAGCTGCACTCCCTTTTGCCCACATACACACACAAACAAATCAGCCATGGAAGAGCTTCCAGTATCTGAATGGTTAAAGAACAGACATATTTTCGGACAATATTACATGTTTTTCTTTTCTATAGAGAGTAATATAAAGATAGTATATCCCTGCATTTCCTTGTAGTCTTTCAAAATAGCTTCAGGCTATTGGCATGGGTATGGACTATGATTTTTGGCAGGTATATATCTCCATAAGATTGATACTTCTGTCAAATCAGCTGAGAGATCAGGAGTTCATCGTGAGCTGCAGACATTAATTCAAGAGAGTATAATGTACTGCTGTAAAGAATATTCAATCCATATTCTGGAAAAAGGTATGGCATTTTGGTAATATTAAATGTTATGGGAGGTTCTATAGCATCTTTCAGCTCTGCCTCTTATTTCTGAATAGGAGAGAAAAGATTAATAGAAATTCTATATGCCGTCACCAGAATGTCTTCCTTTACAGAATAGTACATAACTTCTCTTTTTTTTTTTTTTTTTTTTTTTTTTTTTTTTTTTTTTTTTTGTCTAACATATGCTGTAAGAAAATTCACGCTCATTTGGATCCTCTCCCCTTTTTCAGATGTGTTGACTAAGATTTGTTTAAAAATTATAGGCTTGTCCATTTGACTGTATTTTTGGGGGTTTTCAGGTTGTTTTGTTAGGTTTTTTTAATATTGCTTCATAAACAGGGTTACCTTTCTAATTAAATATACTCATGTTAGGTTTCCCCTCCCCTCCCCAAATATCAGCTGGTATTTATTTCAGTTTTCCTCTAAGCTTAAACAAAAGGTATTTTAAAACCTGGCATTTTTATTGTCACTTCACTTGTGTGGAGTTAGCAATTATTTGGGTTAGTTTGCTTTTCTGTATATGTGCATGTAAAAAATTGGTATCTCTAATTCTTTTTGGTATATTCACAACTATGAGAAAAAAATTATTAACCAGTGTTTATGAGATCGAAAGCTGCATTGTCCAAAAATTTGCCCCAGATATAGCAGACCAGATGAGTAGTACGGTAAAGGTGAATCAATTTACACAGCTGATAGATTACAAAGACTTGACTACCATGGCATATATTTACTTTCTTGGCACTCTAGCTTAAATGACTAGGTACAGATCTGTAGTGGGTTGGCGAACCAGTGCTGGCCAAAATGAATGAACCTTTGGATCTTCGTCTGCTTTTTATTTTTTTATTATAAAATTATGTTATCTTTAATTGCTCTACCATGATTTTTGTATATGTCATTCATTTTTTGCTGTAAACTAGAGACTGGTATTATTCAACAGATTATAAATTCGTGCTCTCTGAAGTAAGAACAAGTTGACAACTGGTTGATTTGTTGGGGTTTTTTTTCTCCTTTAAGAACCTTTTCAAATATTACAGAACCACAAAGCATATAATGGTGAAACAACTGCCTTTATTTCCAGTCTTCAAAAGCAGACTACAATTCTCATCTGTAGATATTTGGATTGATGCAATTGTAGACATCATTTATATTTGAAGTAGATAATTATGATAGTACTTTATGCTGCTTCAAAATCTGTTTTTCAAATGCCTAACCAGTCTTCTGTATTTAGAAATATAGTAACAGTCCTGTTTGGCTGAAAGAAGCCCTGGAGTGTAAACAAGGAAAATGCATATTTTTGCCTGTGTGCTCTTCTACTGGAAATTTTGAGGTAGAATCAAGCAGGGCTTGTTTCTATTGAATGATGGGAACTTAGCACAGTCTGAAGTTGGTGTTAGGTTTGCTTGGATAGTTGGTGAAAGCATGATAATACCACCTCACCGATGAATAATCTGTGTCAGGGCTTGTTTCAGGCTCCAGGTTCTCTGTTCTGGTCTCTGGTGAGACCAAGAACCAAGCTGTCCTCCTCCAAGGTCTCTGACAGAAAGCCCTGACTGTATCTTATCTTTCATTTTAATCATTTTGTACTATTACTTTTGAACAATGCAAGACACTTCACTGTGTCTCTGTTTCTATCATACATTAAGCCTTCATCTGGCTTTACTCATTAAATCAAGGTCTTTCCTACTACTTGGTGCAGGTTTTGCATCTGAACTTTTTTTTTTATTCAGGCACTGTCACCTGGGACCAGGTACATCAATGTGGCATGGGATCTGAGTTTGCAATTTTGTTCCCATACATTTCAGCCCTTTAAATTTGTCTTTCTCTTTAAAAAAAAATAAATGAGTGGTTTTGTAATTTTTGCTACAGTCATTTAAACTAACACACTGACCGCAAGTTATCTATATATTTTGGTCAAAAATATTTGACCAGGAACATAACTGCTTCTGAATATATTATTATAGTGTTTGTACTTGAAGTAGTGTGTTTGAGGCACACATTTGCAGCAATTTCACTGGCTATGTGGTAATTTAAGTGTGTCTTTTATTACAGTCTGCAGATCCATACTATGATGTGTCATCCTAAACTAATCTGTTACTTCAATTTCAGTATGTGAGACAGAAGCAGCAAAAGTTTATCAGCTATCACTAGAAGAGCACCTCCAGCCTTTCAAAGACAACATGGAGCAATTCATTAGTCAAGGTAAATAATGAAACGTCACTTAACCTTTTCATGACATTTCAAAGGAAAGTTATGGGAACAATGTTTATACATTGTGGGAAAGGAACTGTTTATTTTGGCATCATAGAAAGATGTGGATTAGTTTAATCAGATGCCACACAGATCTAAAAGATTTGCAAAATGATTCTGTTGTACTGTAGGTGACTCTTTCTGTTTTGCATGACGGCAAAGACAAATGCTATTGGCTTGAGTGGGTGATCTTCTGATAAATTCAACATTCCAGTAGAAAACAATTTTACAACCTTTGTTCCTTGCAAAATTATTGAAGCTGGATCTGTTCCATTAACTTCTTTCCAAAGAGATAATTCTTTTGTATGTGCCAAAAACATAGAACATAGCAAAAGTAGTTAAAAGTTTTCCAGATAGAAGGCAAACCCATATGAAGTACTTGGATGTGATTAGTGGAAAACACAGCAAGAGAAAATATATTAGAAATATCCATGATGAACTGCCATCCTGAGTGCTAGAAAGAAAACACTTTAAAAATGAATAGACTGTGCTTTCAGTGCTTTACTAGACCCTTCTTTGCAAGACTATAAGAGGTATAGATAACTTCAGTTTTCAACTAGTGGTATATAAAAGCATCTCTTGAAATACTGCTCCAAAAGGGTATACTCTGGATTGACCAGTTCACTTTTTGGTATGTTAGAATTCAATGCATCAGGCTGACAATGGCCTGATTGAGTACTTTTACCAAAATAATTACCAAAGTAATTTTAAATTTCTTGACCACTTTGCTGCTCTGTTTGCTTTGATATTGCATTTTATAGTAGAAAGCAGACCTCTTCTCTACCAAAAGGTAAGTTATGTGAAAAGTCTGTTTCTAGTGCGGATTCAATGGAGCTGTCAGTAATTTGTTAGCCTAGAGCTAACAATTTGTTAGTGAGCTATCGTATATAGAAATCATTATTAACAGAATGTGCACTGTTTGAAAGGCCAGTCAGATACACATTTATCTCTTCTTGGTTAGAATATCCAAGATGACCAATTATCTGAACATAAGTGGAGTACATATGTTCTGGTATATACTGATGCAACCTACAGAACTCTCAATTACAGTGAAAAAATTGAGAAAATCCACCATTATAAACCATCAAATGTGAACTTGTGTTTTCTAAGACATGTCTGTAAGCCAAACCTGGCAAACAGGGTGCTGTCTCCAGCAATTGTAGGTATGAACTGATTTATAACTGGGTTCTGATTATGTACATGACATACAAATGTTACAGTAGTGACATGATTAAACATGTAGCAAGTGTTTTCCATTAGGCTTATATATTTATTTATATTTAGATAGATAGGGGACAATCAAATCACAAGCTGTCTGAAAGAGATCACTAATGGTACACTGTAAATCATGCCATATGTTTGCATATTAACCTTAATAACAGAGTAGGAAATCAAACATGAGGATTGTATTTCATCAGATGTATATCTGTTAAATTTCTTTCACTTCTTTTAGAAACCATACTTTATAAAGTATCTGACTCTGCACTTTAGCTTACTTTATGATTTCTGACTGTGACTTCCAGAGCATAATTATATATAAGCTATATAGTAATCTGTTCTGGTTTTGCAGGGATATGCTATTTCCTTTCCTGATTACGTGTCTGTACTTTAGGAAAGTGAGGAAAAAAGGGTGGGAGGAGAAAAACAAATGTATCTTATCTGTTAAGAACTTTTTTCACTAGTTAACAGTGGGTATTGTCGGGTGGTTGACAAAAGGAGAAACCCATAATGTCAGTAAAATACCATTGTTGCATTTTAATGAAAATAATTGCAAATGTGTATTGAAAACAGTGGACTGTGACTAAACAGTTTCTACATTTATTTAAAACTGTAAGATACATTTTGCAGAATTCTGTCCCAGTGTAAGACAAAGGTTACCATATTGGAAAAAAAAGAATCCCTGGTTAAGTTCCAAAAATAAAGTAATTTTAAATACCTTTCATTATGAAATCCTTTGTTTTTACTTCATGGGATTGAATTCAGACTTGAAAGAGGCCATGTTTAAAGCAGGATTTCTCTTTCCTGTTCAGTGTTTGACAGGCTTTTGATCTAGATATTTTTTCTAAGGGCTTTTGTTGTTTATGTAGACATAATCGATGAGTCTTTTCAGCTAGACTGCACACATGATCATTTAGAAAAACAGAGGGACAATTCTTGGCACCTTTTGGGGATTTGTGTTTATATAACATATGCTCTGGGCAAAGAAAAATCAAGCTTTAAGTTTTTTTATCTTTTCAAGTTCCACTTTCTCTAAAGTAGAAAAAGTTTTAACTTACAATTCAGATGAAAAGCATTTTTCATAGGGTTGAATAATTTGGCATGTTTATATGATGCCTTTTCAGAGCAGATAACTTGTGTGCATAATAGGGCCCAAAAGTTCAAAGTAGCTAGTTATTTACAGCATATTCACTTATACTTGTTCCTAGCAGCTAAAATGGAAAATGGTTTTCCCATAGGCAAAAAAACTTGGACATCAAATTAAATATCCTTGGCAGGGGGTTAGAAAGGCACTGCTTTATAAGAATAGTTATTGTCAGGCACGGTTATATAACTTTGATTTAAGTCATTGTAACTAGTCTAGCTGACTGTTACTATTAATGTATTCATAGAAAATATTTTTTTAAAAACATTAATACTTTCATTAGATTCATCAGGGACAAGAAAAGGTTTGGTATTACTAGCTTACTTGTAAAGATCATTTCATTCAAAAGATAAATTAGAATAAAAAAGATTGGAGAAAAATTGTCAGAAAATACAAGGCTTTAAAAAATTATATTGTTTGTTACATATTTCTAAACATTTCTTTAAGTCTTTCCAGTATTTGAGTGATATAAGTGTGAAATGTAGGAGAACAGTCCTCTTCCAATGAAATATTATTCAGACCAAATGGCAGGAATTTTAAAAGTCCTATTTGAATCTCCCCAGTATAAGGTACACATTCACTGAAGTTTTCTGTCCTTGAGTTACTCCTAACAAGTTATCAGAATTTGAATAAGAGAGATTGCAAAAGAAAACTATTTGGGAACCCTGTTGGCTTTGTTCTGTATGTAGCTGTGGATAGATAAGGACACAAAAACATCAGAGATCACATCCACCAGTTCAAAAAGCTTCAGAAATTACTTCTTTTTCTGGGGTATATGTGTCTTGACACACGGGACAGTGGGGAAATCCTGAGGGTGCTAATTGTCATGCAGTTTGTAGAGAAATTTTGTTAGCAGTAATCCTTTCACCTTGTCCCCACTTGATATGATACCCAGCTCCTGTTGAAATAATTGGGTGTGCATGAACGAGAATCTGTGGTGAAACATGCAGCGAAAAGCACCTTCTGTGTGTTTGCTGTTGGGGCTACGGCTAGGCTGGGTGTTCCTGCCAGCCTGAGAAGCAGGAAGCTTGGGAAAGTAAGTCTGGTTTGGGAACTGGGAAGGGATATGTTGGAATCACAGCTCTTCCACTGAGATTCTATAGATCCTGCAAATGTCACAGACTTCAAATCTCAGCAAGTTGTCCGATATTGTATTCAGAAGCCAAAGCAATATAATTATTTTTAGAGTTTAGAAAAAGCATTATGGTGTAAGGGAATTGAACACTAGAATGCATTGTTTATAGAAGAAGGGAAAACATAATTTTCTGATGTTTAGCTAGTTCATCTAAAAACATTGGGAATAATTCCAGTATGATTGTAAGCTTGGGAATACAAGGTAGTCATTCAACCTTTTGGTTCCTCGAAGTCGTTTTATGCAAAATTCCACAGTTCTGCTCTTGCTAGTGAATGCCAGACCCAGGTTTTATTCTGCTGGACCCAAGAATACAGACTCTTCTCCAGGCCCAAATCCTAGACACATCCTCATGATCTTGCAGTATAAAGATGCTAAAATTGTCCTCCTGGGTGAACTGTCTGTAACCATCTCCCTCTTTTGCCAGGAAGAGCATTCAGGAATCCAGTTTCCAAACCGTTAGTAAATTAGTGTATAAATCAAAAGTGTGTTGTATTTACCGCTGTCGCTGCAACCAGATAGTTGGCTGTGACTTGCTCTTTTAGGTCAAGCAGCAAAAGGCTGTGCATCATCAAATGATGGATTGTGAATGAGACTAAAGCATCAGACTGAGTCTTGGATGGCTGGGTTCAGTTGCTGGCTCCAGAAGTACTGTGGATGATTGCGAAATGAATGCTGCTAGGGTAATCTTCATTCTGGCATTTTCTAACCCAGAATGATTGATTTTGCAGATTTAATATTCTTTAAATGTTGCTTTTATAATTTGATTAATATAAGGGACAACATAGCACTATTTGATAGTTTTTCTAAAAATAATTTGAGGAAAATATGACTAAAAGGCCGTTAGAAATATATATGAATAAATGTTTTTGTTTTTCTTTAAAAAAATAAATGCACAGAACATTAAGGGGTGGGAGATTGGTAGGTTTACGTGGAGATTATTACTTTAAGTATTAGTAATGAGTATTTTTGATAACAATATTAAAAACCCCCAGGGTTTTCTACATTTCAGAATAAAATATTGGAAGGATATGAAGAGCGAGCAACATAAAGTCACTAGAACAAAAGATCCAAGAATTCACACTTGAACAATTTAATTCCATGATTGTTTACATTTTTATGTTAGTATTCTTTTTGTTGGATTATTGAAAGAGCTTTTAAAACTTGTTCTTTGAGTGCTGAAAGTATTTTTTTAAATCTCACACTGACATCTTAATGCTAATAAATAGTTTAACATCAGTATTGTATAAACTTGTCCCTACTTCAGATGTCAGCACCTCCACTAGTGTGTGTTATTAGATAATAATCCTAATTCAGATTATATTGTATTTGCAGCACTAAAGAGGCTTCACTGAATTAGCCTTACCTTGCCTCAAAGTCCATGAAAGGCCAAACCTTTAGACTGGGGCTGGCAGCTGTTTGTGCTTTTGGCGTAGGACCTCATTTAATTGTTTTTGTAGGAATCGATAATGTGATTGCAGACAGCACAGGTGTGGTAGAGTATTTTGGCATCACTTGTGAACAGATCCATATGTGAGTGGAACAATAGCGTGGTACAAATCATCCACCCCAAAATATTCTGAAAAGTACAGCATATTACTGAAATTACCAGTCTGGGTTGGAAGGGACCTTAAGGATCCTCTAGTTCCAACCATGGCCAGGGACACCTTCCACTAGACCTAGTTTCTCAAAGCCCCATCCAGCCTGGCCTTGAACACTGCCAGGGATGAGGCATCCACAGCTTCAGCCCACTTCTCAAGCCTGTCAAGGTCCCTCTGGATGGCATCCCTGCCCTCCAGCGTGTCAACTGTACCACACAGCTTGGTGCCAGCAAACTCATTGAGGGTGCACTCAAGCCCAGTGTCCATGTTGCTGACCAAGATGTTAAACAGTGCTGCTCCCAGTAGGGACCCCTGAGGAATGCCACTTGTCACTGGTCTCCAGCTGGACATTAGGCCATTGACTGCAACTTTTTGAGTGTGACCCTCCAGCCAATACCTTATCCACCAAATGGTCCATCCATCAGATCCATGTCTCTCCAGTTTAGAGACAAGGATGTTGTGTGGGACATCATCAAATGCTTTGCACAAGTCCAGGTAGATGATGACAGTTGCTCTTCCCTCATTCACCAATGCTGTAACCTTGTCGTAGAAGGCCACCACATTTTTCAAGCATGATTTTCCCTTATTGAAACCATGCTGGCTGTCACCAATCACCTTCTTACTTTCCATGTGCCTCAGCATAGGTTCCAGCAGATTCTGCTCCATGATCTTGCACGGCACAGAGGTGAGATGGACCAGGCTGTAGTTTTCCAGGTCTTCCTTATTTCCCATTTTAAAAAACTGGTGGTTATATTTCCCCTTTTTCAGTCAGGGGGAACTTTACTGGGCTGCCACAGCTTCTCACATGTGGTGGATAGTGGCTTAGCCACTTCATCTGCCAGTTCCCTCAGGACCCACAGATGCATCTCATCAGGTCCCATGGACTTGTGCACCTTCAGGTTCCTTAGATGTTCTCAAACTTGATCTACAGCAGGTGATTCTTCATTCTGCCAGTCCCTGCCTTTGCCATCTGTGACTTGAGTGGTGTAGCTGGAGCACTTGCTGGTGAAAACTGAGGTAAAAATAACCTAGCTTCTTACCAGACTGCTGCCTGAGATGGATTAAAAGAGGACACAAATAGCAAAATGTGGAGAGTTCACACCTTGAAACACAGCATCTGTGAGGGGTAGATAGGATTTGTGCTGAGGATTTTTTTGGTTTGGTTATTAATTTGAAGAGTCAGTCTTCTTTTATAGAGTCTGTTGTTAAGTTTACATTTTTTTAACTTTCAACAAAGATCAACTTTCAGTGCTCATGTACTTACTGAGAGTTTAAGATGTAGTTCCATGGATCTTGGCCCTCATCTATGGGGCTAGCACATAATTTGTTGTTCCTGTTGTGTGAGACTATAAAGTCATAATGAAGTGCAATTGGTTGGAATCAATCTAAACGTTTATGTATATGTTTAACTTATCATAGGCTTTTCAATTTTCAACAGAAAAAACTGGAAAAACGTAATCACAAAAATGTCTAGCATATTAGATGCTCAGTCCCCAGTTATCTTCAAGAAATGGGAGTCTGAACGAAGTATTTAAATAATCTTTTTCATGTATGTATCTTAGAAAAGGGGAGAGACAAAGTGAGTATTCTTCATGCTCATAACCTCCTATGAATTTGTCATAGGAAACACAGAAGGATATAAGGCCTTGATAGGATTCCCAGAAGAAATCCTACTTTCTTCTCTTGCAAAGCCGCCTTAGCATGAATATACCTGGTAATAAAACATTCAAATGTACTTAGATTTTTGTGCAGTGTAAACAGAAATTCTCAAAACTATAGCAACGTAGCTCTAATGACTCACTGAGAAGGCATTGTATCTGTCAAAATAAAAAAAAAAAACCCAACCTAAAAAAAAAAGCCACCCAAAGAAACAAAAAACAACTGGCTTCACTTGAAAGTTACTGGCAAGCACATTCATAGCTAATTATAAACAAATACTAGTTAACACTTTAAATAAGAGGAAAAAACCAAAAGGATTTAGGACATGAGCAGATGAAAGGATTCTTGTTGCCTCCCATCTGAGATTACTCAGATTCATTCCTGTATTCAATTACCTGTGAAGATGTGATATTCCCTTAAGAGAGATCAGGAGATCTGAAGGGATGGCAGTTTCGTGCATCTTCTTACTCATAGCCCTTTGAAACTTGTTCAGCAGAAATAGCTTAAATTGCAACTGGGTTTGGGGCCAGACGGTGAGAACAGACAGTAATCACTGGGTCAAGACCATTCCACAAACTATCAGCAAAAAGTTCTGGTGGGACGAAAGCTCTGAGAGGGCATTTGAATGCTGTTTGAGTAGACCTACAAGGTCTACATGGAATAATTTCTGGAGTCAACTTGTTTTGTGACTATGGTTATCTCATACATTTGCACATAAACAACACTCATAGTTCTTATGAACTATTAGCTTTCAGTCTATTTTTCTTATGAAATTCCTGGATATTATTGCATATCCAATTTTAGAGCTTATGTTTTAATGCCTTTTTTCTTTTCTTTTCTTCTTTTTTTTTTTTTTTACAAAGCCACTAAGCACAATCCCCTGTCATCATTTAAAAGTTAATGATCATCTACAATCTTCCCTAAAACCCACTTCTTTTTTGATAGTTCCCATCTAAAATGGCTACTTAATTCTTCCCAATGCCACTCATGTCCCCAAACACATTAGTCTTATTAAATAAAATGTGCAAAGAAAACCAACAAAAAAAATCCAAAAATTGAGGCAAAACACATTTAGAAGTCTAAAGGGGGAAAGAAAGAGGGGTTTTTCTCATGAGCTTTCTACTGACCCTGGTGTCTTTGCTATTCTGCTTTGGTATTTCAAGGTATTTCAAAACACAGTGTTGAATATAATGCGAATTGCCACATAAACCAGCTGCATTATATTTTCTGGGGGCATTTAAAAGTACATGCTACAGAGGAGAATTGAGGTATTCTCTTAGGAACTCTCTTGGAGGTTTTGTAAATTTAAACCTTGCACCTTGATACTACTACCAGTGTAACTACATGCCTTTGCTTGTGGTGATTGTTCATCCAGTGTTTTCTCTCTGCTTCGCTTTGTTTCCCATGCACGAGATACCTACAGAAGGTATCCTTGTGGCCTCTGTCAGGAACTCATGGGATACACTTTTTAAGAAAGTCTATCCCTCAACTAACTTTTTAGTTTTGGTTTGTTGGGTTTTTACTGGCGTTTTTGACTCTGCCAGAGGAGATATTTGGTATGTTTTCAAAGTCCCAGCTGCTATTCATTCAGCACCACTGTGGAAAAAAACACAAATGTCCTCTTTAAAGATCCTGGTAAATCTGCGGCAAGGGTTTGTAGAAGTGTTAGCAGTAGTTTTCTTTTTTTCAGTGAAAAAGATTTTTACAAACTTTTCAGGAACACATATATAGCACAGGGGCAGAATAGTCTCAGTTTAAAATAGTAAGTCTTTGACCTCCCTGTTAGTGTTAGATAAAATATTTCTTAATACTCTTAAATCCTTTGGAAAAGACAATAAAGAGGGAAATGTAGCACTTTCAAACAAGAAATTGCAACAACTATTAATAGAGACAACAGACATTATATGTAATATCTGTCCATATAGACAGTAGTCTGTACGTGCAGAAAATTGCTATATTCGTGTAAATAATCTTTCTTAAAAATCAGATTTGATGCAGGAATTATAATGGTTAAATTTGGAGGAGACTAATATAGAAAGTTTATTGGACTAAAAATGAGGAGATACTTGGCAATGTTCTTAGTTTGCAGAGTGGATTGATTACTGCAGAGATTTTAGCATAATAGATCCAAAATGTCATTTGCCATTGACATCAGAGGGGACAATTTGTGATCAAAAAATGGCTTTTACGTCCTTATCTTTGAACTCCATTTAATCTTCAAGGCTTCTTAAAGCAAAGGAAAAGAAAAAAGGACTATGCAGAAAAGTAAATTACACTGTTCTATTAAATACCATTATTTTCTAGAATGTTTGTGTACACTTCTCACATTTAATTTTGTGAGGTGCTTCAGATTTTCATAAATGCATAGGTCACTTTAGTATGGCTATTCATATATGTGCCTTTGCAGAAATTTGCATGTAATCTTTGCAGGACTCTAATCTAAAAGATTTGGCAGAGCAAACAGACCAAACAGTGGCATGTATCATTCTGGAATGTGGGTATATGCTGATAATAGAGGTTTTGTGAATTAACTAGACTTTGTTTGTGAGCCCTTGTCAGTAACCTCATTTTGAATTGCATGAAATCAGGTTTTATGCCCCAACTATAAACTATCAAGCACTACGTTTAAGCAAATATGAAACGGGATAAGATAGAAATTAGAACATCTGATGTGAGTAAATTTTGAAGAAATACACATACCCTGTAGTTAGAAGAATTTATTGAAGGGTCTTGGATATAGCACAGTCCTCATTCTTAGTAAGGAATGACGTAGGGAGGAAGGAATGTACTTGAATTTTGACCAAATATATAAAGTATTTAGGAAGTATAGACTTTGTTCTAAAGGCAGACCATCTTTAAATAATCTGAAGGTATCTTAATGGAAAAAGCAGGAAAACAGTGGAACATCATCCAACAAGGCATTAAAGATGCTTTCAAAGGAAAAAGTTAAAAGATAACTAATTCAGTATATGCTGTAAATAGTAGATAAGGTAGCTTTGCTCCATGAGAGATCACTTTCACTCTAAAATGTTCTTTTTTTTTTTTTTTTTTTTTAATATGGCAGTTTTCAATATGAACTGAGCATATTTTTAACTATTTCCTTTTAAGTAGATTTTACAGAATATATATGTCTGCCTTCAGGATTACAAGAGCTGCATATAACGCCACACAACATACTGAGTGTGTGCAGGCAGAGATGTAAAACTGTTTTACCTCTGCTTACTGATGCATTACATGAAATATAGGGGCTAGTATCTCCTGGTATGATGTAGTCTAATAGATTTTGAACAGTGTATTTAGAGGTGGTTTAATAAATTAGTGTCAAGGATCAAGAAAATTACTCTTAGTAGGGAGCTGGGTAAAAGAAGAGTCAATAAAATATGAAATATTTTAATTTGGGAACTGACCCAAGAGTGGGAACTCCTCCGTGTCAGAAAAGGCAGTCGCTGCTGTGGTCAGCTGATGGATTCTGAACACATATGAAACAGATATGGCTACTGGACGACTACAAGACTTCTAATGTTTTCCAATGGAAATCCATAGGACTTTCTGAAGTAAGTTTGCTTCTTTAGGATGGAGATAAAGAGAAATTTTAGTGGCAGAACAGAGCACTCAGGCGCACTCAGATGCTGTGGTATCCCTGGAAATGACCCAATTTTCCTGTATCAGTCATTCCCATGGAAGAATCTCTGTGGAGCCGGTAGGGATTTTCTCCTTTTTTACTTCACCTGTTGTGTAATACAATAGAGAGAGGAGTTCTCTATTGTAAAAGTAAAGACACTTTTCTCCCAAGACTGTTGCCCCAAGGTGGCCACTTTGCAACTGGTACTGAGCACTTAATTGTATAGGGTGCCAAGAAGGAAGAATGCCAAACCAGTGCTTTTCAGGCACTATACAGTTGTGATGAACTGCTTTGAAGGAAGGAGTGACAGTAAGGATACATTATACTGAACGAAATGGTAAAATCTCATGCACTCAGGGACACTTTAACCAAATCTGTCATACCAGAATTTTTTTCCCCTCCCCTACTCAAACAGGAAAAATGAGTTGAAAGCAGTTTACCAACGGGGTGATTAGTACAGAGCAAAATACCAATAACCACTAATATCAGGTGATCATATTAGTGGCCAGTTCCAGAAAGTATAGGAATCTCCAGCTGCTTCAACATCTAATAGTTACTCCACAGTATCCAGGTGACAGTAAGAATTTTGTGGTTTAGAGGAGGCTTTCTTCCCTTGATGCTTAAATTTCAGTGCATGCCTTTGACCAGCCATTGCCCACAGCTCTCAGATGTTCACTATATACCACTACAAAAGCTGTCATCTAAATATTTTCTTTGGACAAGGACAGATCCCTGAGTGTGCATACTGTATTTTCTTCTCTTTCACTGGTGCCACCTGTCGTCTTGTGGGAGCAGAATTGTTTTCATACTGTTTTATGTTTGGAACAATGAGAAAGCAAATGGATTGCATGTCAAATTTACACTTGAATAATATCCTTCTGATAACATGCAAAAGGTTTAGAAGTGTCATCATGTATTTGGAACAGACTACAAGGCTATTCTCTTTTAGAGAGATTTCTTTCCTCGCAAGACTGTTTAATGCCAAGAGGTAATCTGATGCAGAATGAAATCTCCCTCTGTGGGTATAGTAGGTGCCTTATGCATATGTACTTATTACTTTTTAAAAAAGATGCTGTTACATGAACCTGCATCATTCAGGGATTCTCAAGATTCTTTTTTTTTTTTCTATAATACCCATTCTCTACAAAATTATTGAAAGTACAGATACCTGAAGGATTTTTCTCTTTCCTTCCTCTCTGGACCATAGTAACTTCCTTTTTTAATTGAAATAAAATTTGCTCCAGAATGGGGACACATCCTTTGATAAACCTAGTATATACGCTGTGCTTGCATTTTTGGAAAAAGTAAATTGTGGAATATTTGCTTCATTGTTGGTAGATAAATAATTGTTTGTAAACATGTGCAGAAGAGTTGAAATAAAAAGAAAAAACTGCAAACTAGACAGATTAGACAACGTTATAACCCAGCAATCCTGGAAATTATAACAAGAGTTATATCCTAGAGATATGATGCCTGTACTAAAAGACCGTCCTAGGCTGCAACATGCTTGACTCCATTTCCAAGCATTACTTAACTGAAAGGAGTCCAAATTACATTTTTCAGTATACAATTATTTATTTTAAAAGTTGTATCTGCAGATACTTAGTGAAAGTGTTAATGCAGGATGAGATATTGGATCTCCCTTCATCCAGTTTCTTCTCTCTTGCACCATATGGTTTTACAAGTCATACCTTGACTCTCAGGATTGAAGTATGAAGAGAAAAAAAATTCTTAATGAGATTCTGTCAAAGCTGCCAGGTTTCACCTGGTTTCATATCCAAAGCAAGGCAAGGCTTTCAAGAAAAACTCTGTCAGCCCAGATTCACTCAACACTGGGCCCAAGTTCACTCAAAAGAATTGTGAGCCCTCACAAACCTTTTGAAGAATCTGGGCCGAGTTTCAAGTCGGTATTGAAATCTGTAATCAGGCAGGCTTCACGTGCTCTTAAATTTCCTTGAGAACATTTACCCAGCTCTCCCTCAAGTTTTTTGTGGTTTGCTGGTGGGTTGTTTTTTTTTTTCACTTTCAGCGAAACAATGATTGAGCCTGAGTCTTCAAATAACGATTGCTAAATATAATGTTTGCTGCTACAAACATCCAGGCACTGCTCATCCTCCTCAGCAGACTATATTGCTACTAATAAAAAGCATTTGCAGCATCAGACAGCTCTGACCCTTGTTCTGACTAGGAAAAAAGAGGGAAAGTCCATCTGTGTATCTTTGCTACAGATTTTATATATCTATTCTAGTGTTAGTGTATTTTTGTTAAATGCTGTTGATTAAAACATTGTAACAGAAAAATAGTGGTTATCTTTGCTCCCAGATATTCCCATTGCCTTTCTCGATTTTGACAAATCTAAAATGAGGATTTCCTTTATCACAGGCAATGTATCTGCAATGTATCAAAGTGATTTTAATGAGTTATTATTTTAGAGCTATGTACAGAAAGTGGAATGATAAATAGCTTAAAGCTTTATTTTTTGTTTTTAGATTTCTATGTGAATTCTGTACCATCGACATTTATTTCCAGGACAGTTCAGAGCCTTCTTGTATCCCCAAACCCAGTGACTCTTGGGAAGCCTAAAATTCTCCTTGCAAATTAGCAGGCCGCGTTAGTCCAGCTGACTGAAAAGAAGAAACAACTTCCAAACTAAAAGGCTTTTGGTTAAAGCAGAGATCTTAAATGGGACTTGAGTTGTGCTACCTGGATGATTATAGAAGTACAAATCTCACCTAAGCACACATGCACAGAGCAGTTTGTGCTATCGCTTTGCACATCGGTGATGCCCAAATTACTACGCATGTTCCTGTAGATTCTGTGGATCAGAATACCCAAGTTAAGTGAAATGGGTACAAAATAAAATGCAAGACAACACATAGGAAATAGATCACACCAATGTGTGGCAATGGCAGTTTCATATTTTTAATTTCTGTCACATGATCACCAAATTACAATTTCCTTCTTATAAAAACATTCATGTTTTCAAGAGGTCTGCTATGCCTCTAGCACTTCACTAACTGATGTGAGCAGAGGGAGATGGTGTGTGCAGGGAAAGAGAAGAGAGCTAATAATATTTGTAACTATCAAGGAACATTTAGAAAAGCTCTAAGACTGAATCCTTCCTGCTTTTCACTCAGCTTTTCCTCCTTCTGGGGTGTGTGTGTGTGTATATATATATATATATATACCTGTTCCTATAGCTTTTCACTTTTCAGATTCATTCTTTAAGATCTGGTTTTAAGTCACTTTCATGACTTGTTGGTTGTTTATAGTACTGCAAGATTTTATTTTTTTTTTTTTTAATTTTCAAAACTTGCTTCAAGTTTGCAGGCTTTTTTTTTGTGGTTGTGGGTTTTCCTGGTTTGTTTTTTTTTTTTAATAAGGGTATCAAAATTCATGTGGCTTTGTTCGTGTGTGGGTTTTTTGGTTTTGTTTTTTTGTTTTTCTTTCAGAATTTAGGTACGAGTATATCTCCAGGTGGTTTCTATTCATTTTATACAACATACTTACGATGCACATTAATCTGAAACAATTTTATCTTTCACCTTGTAGCTAATAATTTTTTGATTGTATTTCTACAGCTAAAATAGACCAAGAAAATGAAGAGAAGTCACTGACAGAAGCACATAAAAGGTAAGAAAGAACAATTGCAGTAAAACCTGTCTTTGAAAAACGTGTTTTGGTACAAGTTGCTGTATTGGTAGCCAGCATTATGGCATTGTTGAATAGTGAAAGAAATGCACTTTGGAAACTAAGTAATATTTTTTAATTGTAAATTTTAATTTGACAATTAGGGGAAAAAATTGAAGGAAGATAGACACACAACCTTCCTTTAGAGAAATATTGCATATGACTCTTGTCTTTCAGAAAATGCATATACCTTATATAAAAATAAGAGAACTGTTCATGCCACACCAGAATCATAGTGATTTGACAGGCACGTAACATTCCCCAAACATTCCACTCATTAGGTACCACTTCCTGTGCTTATAAAATATCTGCTTTAAAATAAAGAACGGAAATCCAGTTTTTAATATACTAATGATATGTATAATTAAATGTGACTTCCTCTGTAGAACTGCGAATAGATCTTCAAATAATTTTTCTGTGGCAAAAAGCAAAATACCTCATTAAATTTCATTACAGATGTGTGCAGTTGACAGAGTTTTCAAAATTGGGAACTTCACTGCATTGCACAACTTGTGGTTTCTTTTGATTTTTTGGCAGTGTTCTCCAGAAGTTCTCCAGAAGCAGTGGTTAAACGGGACAGATTTTTATCTGTCCCAGCAAAAGACCAAACTATGACACACACCATTTATAGTCCAGATTTAGGGAAACTGACAGTCTGTGTTTGTTTTCCTTTCACTACAAACAGCATCTTCTTTTCGTACTTGCTATAACCTCCACCAAATATAAGCTAATGAAGAATATTCATTATTTATAGCTAGAGCTGGGAAGTCTCTCAACAGGTTTCCACTAAAATATACCACTGTAAAAAGTTCTAGTTTTTACTATGGTTTATTCGCCATTCTATGACCCTGCTGACCAAATTTGCTACCTGCTGTAATGCTGCCATGCAGTTAAGATCTTCCCTGGTACAGCACCGTACCTTGGGTCATGTACTAAAGATAGTACCTGAAAAGGAAGCCAAGGGAAGAGTAAATGTTCCTCTGCCACAAGAAGCTCCCCTCTTACTTGAGAGGAGGTCATAGGTCCTTGAGTAGCACATCAGTGATGTGGGATCGTGATGGAAAAACTGGAACAAAGGGAGTATTGCTTTGGCTTAGTATCGTACCTCTTGCTTAAGCGTATGAAAGGCATTCCTGACATTTCTTAATTTTGTTTAACTGCTGAGTTACATAATTCTTATCCTTAAAAATCTCCTTCACAATAAAACTTTGAGAGAAGAAACTGCTGTTAGAAGAAATTCTTGTGATCTCTCTCTGCTCTTTTAAGGAAACTGTTTCTCCTGTAGAAAATAGATTAGATTACATGTCCAAAGCTGACAGATATCTAAGGACAAGGGGAATCTTCAAGCTGTTCAGAAATCTTGTGACTTTTCACTGTCTTTCACTAATTCACTCTCCATTCTTATTTATTCCCCTAACTGCATTTGAACTATCATATCAAAAACTTCCTATCGGTGTAACTAGCATCCACAATACAGGGGAAGAAAGCAAACTGCACCCTGGTTTCTCATTCAGCTTGGTATGCTCCATCTGACTTGTCCTAATTCTTTTTTTCTCCCTCTATGTTGAGTGTAGCAGCTCCTCTTACATAGTTTGTCAAAGCAGAAATTTCAGGTTCATTGTTCCTCTTTACTATAAATATCTAGCAAGGATAACATCACATGCAAAACCTTTCGTGGAACACATGAGGAATTACACTAGGACAACATTAGGGCAAAGTTATTTTTTACTGTTATCTAGGCTACATTTCTCTTTCTTTCTTCCTTCCATTGTCGCACTGAAATTCTTCATCAGATTAGTGGTATTTGTTGAAACATTGAAGACAGCTTCATAGTATAGTTTTAGTATTATGTGTATTTGTTTCTCTAAGATCTTTAATTGGGCTCAGAAATAAAATGCTTGAAATCTTTTTTGTCCAGGGGTGGGTGAAAAAGAAGATGAGAACTTAAAATGCTAAATAGAAGATTAGTTACATTTGGTTAATCATAGGTAGAACAGTGATGCGCAGGATGACTAGGCAAGCAAGTACTGCAAGGAAAAGTGATGGATTAGATGGAGCAAAATTAATGTGATTAATGTGCTTGGATTTTCCTTTTTGAAGTGGGTAACTTCAGCCCGTGTGTAAGTTCAGGTCTACCCATGATAACATTTCTTTAGCTTTCAGTAAAAACTACAATTTTTCTTTCTTTTTTTTTTTTTTTTGTTTTTTTGGGCACAAAATATTAAAGCTGATATCTCCATAAAATAGAAAAGTCTAAAAGAACAGACTCTTGCAGCAATAACAACAAAAATGTTTCTAAAATGAATAATGATTTGGGGAAAATGCAGCAATGTGTATTTTAGAAAAGCTCAGTTGTGCAATAGATGAGCTGAAATGGAAAGTTAATCTTCCACACAAAATAAAGACAAAGAAAATGGAATGTCTGCTCCAGGGACTCCATACAGTGTATAGCTGTTCATTTGTCACAAGTGAGAAAATGTTTAATCGCTTTTGAAATGATGTATTCTCTCTTTATTTATCGTGTTTAGTGACTTTAAAAGTGTCAGTATGTAAAGTGTTTATCCAAGGAATGGATTTCTGGCACACGGATAAAATGAAAAGTGAAATGTTTAGCTCGCAATAGGCATATGTTCCAAGATCTCTCTAAGTATCCTGAGATGAGAAGAAAGCACACAGGTCTGTGTTTATCTAGCTTACGCAGGCAGACAAGGAAGGCTCCAGCCTGGTATTAACACTGAAGTGACATGGAATGTCTTCACCAAACCCCAAATAATTACATCATTCCCTTAAGAATATTGATAAAGTGTAATAAAAAAGAACCTGGCACTTTCCAATTAGATCCTCATTGCTAAATGCTTGAGAAACTGTGAAATACTTGACAAGTTAAAATAAAAACCACTGGTTTGGGGGGATAGGAAAGAAATAAAACAGGAGAAGGAGAGGAGGAGGGAAAGAGATGCTGCTATATTTTAGGAGCTCACAATTGGGCACTTTTTATTCTTATTTTAGATTATGCCATCTGTCCCAAGACACATAGCTATATGCTCAACTCATACAGCTATATATAACATTTAAACAAAATTTAACATCTTTGAAAGTTGGGAGATACAGCACACTTTGCACCACGCATCAAATGCATTGTTTTCTGCACTTTCATTTATTTAGGTCTAAATATCTCTGCCTTTTAAGACGTGATTTGCTTTAAGCTGTGAGAAAAAATGAGAAGCACTATTGTTTTCAGGGATACTTACAACAATTTTAAAATGAGACAGGGTTCAATCACAGCAAGCAGGAACCAAGATGACATCAAAGTTATTGTCAAATGTTACATGATAGCTGATGACTTGTTTTCTGTGCTGGGGTAAAAGGCAATAGCAACAGCAGCAATATAATCTTGCTGGTTATAATCAGAAATAAGCTAGTTACTCCTCTTCTTGCACTTCATTCTTTAAAAACAACAGCTAAACAACCTGACTAGAATTACCAGAAACAACATTTAGGGAAGCTGAAGGTCCTAATTCTCTGCCTTGCTACCTCTATATGCCTGAGTGTGAGGGAATAGCATGTAGCTTTATTACTTTCTTACATTACCTTACCCAGGACTGGCTTCTGATCTTGAAAGGTTTCTAGATTAGGGTCTTTTTATGAAGAAAACCAATCCAGAATGTAACACTCATCTCTCTTCCACTGAAATAGTTGAGATTTTCTTTTTCTTCCCCTCTATCCACAATGATTTGTCTCTTCTTGGACTAGCATCTTGAGAATCATTCACAAACTGAACTGGAGACAGTTGGTTTAGACCTGAGACACAGATGATCTTCATTTCTTCCTGCTCTCTCTCAGTCAAACAATGAAGCATCACATTCTGAATTCAGTGCAGTAAACTGAGCCATTTTCAGTGCTGTGTTTATTCATACTGAATTCATGGAAGAGGCAATGTGTACTGAGAACCTCTTAAGAACACTACAGATCCTTTTATTTCTAATATTTCAGATAGTATAACCCTGCTTGAAGTGATAACATAGGTCAGTAAGACAACAGCCCTGTATAATGGTGGCTTGATTTGGGGTGAAACTGTTCACCTGTTTTTCCTTCCGTGATGCCTAGCGAGGGCTGGATAGACTGAAACGTTGCTCACTATCATGGCTTGTGTACATCACTGATTTTAACAAATCTGAGAATTTAATCTGTTCTTTAGTAAATCTTAATGCATTAAGGGAATATGACTTCTTTTACAACAAATATAGACAGGACTTTCTGCATTCTGACCTACGTATTAACTAGGGAATGTAAGATGTGTGTGGCTGGGTATGGAACGGTCATCTTCCTGTGTCAGGCTATTTTTATTTGGTTTGTTTTATGATTTGCTCTCATTACTTGCACATTCCAGTGATTTCTAGGCTTTTAAGTGCTTCCTGAATGCAGCCTCCCAGGCACCTTTTGTGTTTTCAGGACTTTTAATAATCCATTTAGCAGTGTGGTGTTGCTTTCTTTGCTGTAGCAACAAATGACATAAATTTTGAAGAGAAATGTTTACCTTTAAACTCCCTGCAAAAAAAGTACTCCTGACACAACAATCTTCCCAGACTTCCATTGGCTTCACTGAACACAAGACTTAGGAACAAAGCTTTACACCTGCTTATGAGCTGACAAGTTGATGACACTTAGAGGAATAGCAGACAGTACGGTACAATGGCACTGCTGAAAAGCAACACCTAGAAATGTAGCACCTAAGTCTGGTAATCCTTTAAAAGAGTAAATGTTCCTCCCACCTCACTACCCTCTACACAATGGTTTTGATTGTTTCCAAAAGTGAACTGTAAAGTTAAAGTGAAAATTGAGTTAATGATTGAAATAAAGTGGTGAAAAGCCCAGAATGGAGAGAGGTATGTAGTTAAAAAAAACCACAAAAACACACACAAAAAAAGAAAAACCACAAAACCAGCACAATCCTTTTAACTGAAAGGCAAGACCCTACTGTTGGACCCCATTTTCACTGCTCTTTGGCCATTCATCCTTTGTTGGTTCCTTTACTGTTAGGTCTATTTTTCTTGCTGTGTGGCTCCCGGCATGCAGACTCAAATTCCTCACGGTAATACATTTCAGACTGTAGGTATACATTAGTTGGATCAGCAAAAAGTAAATACTTGGTGAGCAAAGGAAATGTGTATAGAAGAAGCTTACAGACTGTTAAACAGATCGGATCATTCTAGTTTAGTATCCTGTCTCTGACAAAATATCAGGGGCTGTAAATATGCAGTAATGGAAACTTTGCAGGCAGTTTAGTTATGTCAGAAAGTCTCTTCTGAAATACGGGTAATTGATCTTTCCCTGAAAGATGAAGTCTTTGCCCTTTTCTGAAAATATTTGCCAAATGACTGCAAGTTCGTAACCATTTGCATGATTGATTTTTGCCTGTAAGAGCATTATAGTTTCTTTTAAAGATGCCAAGCTGCTTGCTTAAAAAAATGGTTTTATTTTATTGGGTTGAAATTAGTTGGCATTTAATGACATTCAGCGCTAGTGTGAACAAATAGTAATATAACTTTCAACAGACTGGGTTACAATTCAGAGAACTAATATTCTGCAATGTAAACTCATCTTTATGTAACTTATTCTACAGTTTGTGTAGAGGACCTATTCTTAGATTGTACCGTAAAAGAGAAATTATATTAATTTAAGGTACAAATACAGGTACATAGCTGCGTGGCATCGATAACCATACAGCTAAGTAACACCCAGGTAACAATACAGTTATTTTAACTGGGGTCTGATCATACCCAAAACTAATGCTATAGCCTTAAATTCAGGATTAAAAATCACTAAGAGAAAAATCATGTAGCTAATAAATTAATTAGAAAGAACCAGAAATTAAAATATTTAAATGTGGCAGTATGCTTTGACCTCCAGTTTATGTCTACCAGGTGGTTTCACTGAGTAGTCCTCAAAAATTCAAGATACTTCTTTTGCGCTGCTACAGCCGAAGAAAATGCTTGTGTGTGTGTGTGTGATTTGGTCCAGTGCCTCTTCGTTGTGCATCAGCTTCTGGTCATGTTCAGTAGGTTTTTTCTTTCATGTTTTCATCTTTCATCATCTACCTGAGCTGATAAGTCAGATTACGCTGTGAAGGCCTTAGGAAGTAGTGCTCACACTTGCAGTACCTGTGACTTAAATGTGGATAACACTCTGCTTTTACTCTCTTTCATTGTTTTGCCACTACAGGTGTTGCTTTCTTCCTTGCTGTATTTTAAGATTTACTTTACGGATTATTATGGTACATTGCTGTTGTCATGTATGTGCAAATAGGAAAGCAGAACGTCAGGGATGTGGTTTCACTGGGTCACAATTTGCATTAACTCATATGGGAACTATCCAGTAATAACTTGTACAATAGGGGTCGTTCCCTCCATAGCACTTGCCAGCTGAGGGAAGGCTGGCATCAGCCCCTCCACAGTACAGGGCTTGCCTCAGCCTACTGCTGAAACCCCACTGTGCTTCTTGTATCTGGAGATGAAGTGACCAGGAAAAAAAAATAATATTGTTGCCTCTTTATTCTTCCTCATTTTCTTCCTCAGCCTTTTTGCCTTGTTGCTTGTCTTTGTTAACAATGTAGATTCAGAAACGGCTTTAGTGAGCCAGATCTCTTCTGCACTGTGTCTTAAATGAACACTTCTTACGGGATACCTTGCACCCGCTGCTTTTCTCAGCTGCTGCCTGATGGTTCTACCTTAATCAGTCTGTTGAGAGGGAAAAGTTCCTTCTCTGCTCCAGAGGAAACAACTAGGACAATGGTCACCCCAGACCAGAACCACCGTGAAACCTTTGTGTAATCCTTTGGAGGATGGTGACAGCTCCTCCAGACATGAGAAAGTATCCTAGGCCAAAGGAGTATAATTTATTTAGCTTTGCTTGGATGTGTCAGTATCGCTGATTCACATATCCAGAGCGATATGGTTATTTATTACAATCTTTCCATCAATTCCAACGGCTGCCACCTTTGCATTTAAACTCGATCCTTAAAGAAAACGCTACCCATTTTTCTCTGCTAATCTAAACAAAGATAATGTCACTGATGTGAGGAGAATGTATTGGGATAAGTCAGGAGTTTAATCATAAATGTCTAACATTTGAAAAATGCATGTAAAGACCTTTTCCATCTGACACTTCATCAACTCAGTTTTTGAAGTCTTTCAATTTACTTTCACGGGATTCTGTTGTAATTGACTCTAAGAATATGAAAGCCCCCATGTACATTTTTCTCCTGCAAAGGCTGGATTTCTTCCACTCATAGTTGTGCTGGCTTTTGATGATATTAGGGAATCTCATGTTCATGAATGTGGAGAGAGCTCCTGTACACTGAATGATGGAAGAATGCTTTTCAGAGCAACCCCAAAGGGGTAAGATGAAACTGCATCACAAAACATTTAAAATGTTAGGGGTTTCTATAATACCCAAGTATTTTAGAACATTTTTACTCTATAATTTTCAAAGAATAGAAACTGAAACCTAAGTTTGGCTTGACAGCAAAAATAGAAGCAGCACGTGACAATACTCCCAGTCAGACCTGTAGATTCATTTACTGGTTATTTTTGGAGTATACTTTTGTAAATGCACCTGTATAAAAATTAATCTATACCGAATCATGTTCTTAGAGCGTGGGTTAATATTATATGTACATGAAATCCAGTAAGGCATCTGTGTGGTTTCTGTCTAGATACCCAAATAATTCCCTCTGGGTTTAAAGCAAATTACTTCTTATTTTGTTTGATAACTCTGACCTTGACCCTGCATGAATTGCAGCTATAAAAGTGAGTCATACCACGGGAGCAGGCAGATTACAAGGCTGAGACTGACATCAATAAACTGAAGAAACAGTAAAACTTTTAACAATACTTAGTACACAACAGTTGCGCTACCTCCATATGTAATTATAACTTCTTACTGTTGTAATAATTGCCCAGAAAGCCTTCATTGCACTAGACAGTGAATACGAGGTATGTTAATAGAAAGATCTGGAGACAAGCTGGCTTTAACATGGGTCATTTTGCTATTTCTTACAGCACTGAGGCTAGCAGCTTGCGTGTCAGATCACTGCTATTGAAATTCATTCCACCACTGTATTTTGTGTCAACTGGCACCTCTTATTTCCTATTTCTTCAAGTTCAACTGGCCAAGGGCTATTTAACATTTGAAGCTCCTATGTTAGTCTTTTTAAGAGTGAAAAACAGTTTTCTCTTAATGTGTTGCATGACATTGCTTTACGCACGCTCATTTTTCATTTTGTATTTGCCCAGTTTAGCACAGAGCTGTCCATGTGCCTACGTAACAGCTAGCTGGCATGCACGGGCGTGATACCCACACTAACACAAAATTAAAAGCATTAAACTCTGAGAAAGAGAACCTACTTGTTCATGCAAAGTATGCAGATTACGGTAGATTGCAGCTAACACCAACGCATCTAGGGAACTGTAAATACCTCAGGCCAAGTTTTTGAGAGAAAGTTTGAACCTGTTTAAAATTGTCATTTTAAAATGACAGAAGAAAGCACATGCAAATTAAAAATGCGTTAGAAAGGTCTTGCTAAAAGTTTGCTTTTTTTTTTCCTGAGTGGCCTGTAAGAATACAATGGTCAGAGACAAAAAACCCCACAAGGTCAGCTCTGTGGGTTTTTTGTTTTATTTTTTTTTTTTTTATATTATGTTTTTAATGTATTATCTCAATTCATATTTTAATCTGAAATGTATTCACAGAGACATAACTTTAAATATGTGTAACAGAATTTGGGTTCACATAAACTCCAATTATGGGGTGAGCTGTGGCTGAGGAATACATTGTACCTGATATGTGACGGTAGCAAAAATACCTCTAACCTACATTTCCTGACCTTTTATTTTCAAAGGGCTGGAGCCTGACTGTGCAGAATGGCTTTTCAAACACTATTTTTTTGTCATCAGATAAGTTCTATCTGCTAAGATAGCTCCATCCTGCTTGTGACGTAATTTAACACCTAATCCTATGCCACCTCAGATGAAAAATGGTATTGTTATGTCAGCAAGCATTTGCTTACATCAGATGAAAAAAAAAAATAAAATCCCAAACCATAAGCAAACATATAAAGGGACCAGGATGTCACCTAATGTTTTAGAGAAGAATGAGAATTAAAATAGGAAGAATAATAGTAATAATAATAATAATACCAAACAAACACCCCCCCAAAAAAAAAACCCAAAAAAAACCAAAAAAAACCAAACAAGCAAAGGAGAATCTTGAAGAATACTTTTCAGATGTAGTGTTAACTACAATCCTTGATAACCACATGTTTCCAGAAGATATAAACAAGAAGTGATTTGGCAAATTTCTTCGTCGTGCCCAGCTAACATACCTTCATTTCAAGTTGTGAAAATCTCAAATTCACCTTTCAACAAAACTATAATTTAAATCAGTTATGGCCATATTATTTTGCTACTTTGCTACCCCTGTTATGAGGGACTTTGTTCCTGAAAGAGGACTAAAGCAAAACCCACCCATTGAATTAGGTAAATATAAGGGCCTGGAATAACAGTTTGAATTGAGGTTGAGGAGACAATCTAATATGTGAAGGTTTTATTCATTGCTAACTCCACGAGTTCATCAGTCCTCTAAGAATTTTAGTTTTTCTGAAATATTTAAGTGCAAGGTTATATTCATAATACCTACTGAATTTAACAATCTGTACCATAGTATATGCTCTGGTTCATTTACTGGGCCTGCTGCCTTCAGTATGTGACATAAAGTATAAAATATGTAAATTGTGTATTTGCATTACTAATAGATGCGTACAACTAATTGTATTGATCATTGTTGATGAACATTGAAGCTGTCAAGTATTCCTGGTATGGTGGGGTGGGGATCAAAACTCTCAGGCACGAGGCAGACCAGCCTGTCAAAACCCAATTTACTGTTCTTCGCGTTGGATGCTTTTTGGTGGGCTTTTGCTGGAGGGAAAAAACCAGTACCTCAAAGGTAGAGGGATTTTTTTGTTGTTGAAGCTGTTGATTTTCATCTAGTTGGAGCAATAAAACACTTTTCTGCTAAATATGAATTTATAGGAGACAAGGGACTAGAGATGAGGGAGATGACTTAGGATTCAAAACATTGCAAATGTTTGGCAGGTTTTTTTTAGAGGAAAGGAAAAATCTCTGGAGACCTTCGTTTTCTAAGGAACAATATTGCAAAATCCATAGTTACACAATATAAATTGGCAAATGAAAGAAGGTATTAATGATTCTGGCAGTAGACTTAAGCTGGCATGTTATCTCAACTTTCTTTTTAATACAAGAAAGATATTTTTCTTCTTTATAAAAAAAAAAGGGGGGGGGGGGGCAGGAGGACCCTAAGAAATTTCTCACCAGCACATTTGAGTACTAGGTGTTTTGAATGAAACTATGTTTTTATATTTTCTTAACTTTTAATTATGCAGTGTAAGGGACAGCACTGAGGAGAGGCAATGATACCTTAAAAAAAAAAAAAAAAAAAAAGGTGAAGAAAATGATGTTACAGTTACCTATAACTATAAAAGTTATACATATGCTTTCTACATATGGATATATATAGAGAACTATATATAACTATAGTTATATAGAACTGTAGAAGAAAGTGAAGTTATAGCACAGAGAGGACCCTCAACAAAATATGTCAATAGAAACTGAGAGGCTTTGTAGGATGCTGCGCATATTAACTTTCCTTACAATCTGGTGCTACCTCAATAACCAGGATGCTGGTTCTGTTTCACTTTATATAATTTTGTGTGACTTTGTTGAACTGCTCGGTATTCTGTCTTAAGACTAACTTTCATTAATGCTTTCAGATGTTGAAAACACACAGACAATACATACAAAGCCTTTTCCTCTTTATAAAATGAAACAAGAATTAAAATGACAATTCATATGATTAGCTTTTCCAGGAAGCAAGTGTCATTATCTATATATTGTATTCTTCTCCCCTATGTAGCCATCACTTCAGGATCAACACCCTGAACAGGTTTATATGCCTGCCAACTCAGTTTGTTTTTAAATATAACTCATGTCAGATTTAAAGTAGTAAGAGGCACATATGGTCTTTTCTGCCCTTTTTACTTTCTTTTGCTACACGATGCTTAGTTTGAAATTGCACTTGTGACTTTAATCAGGCTAAAATGTACCTTAGCAGCCCCTGCCTGGCTCAGAACTGCTTTTGAAAGCCAAATGCTTCACAAAACTAACACAGCACCACCACTAACGCTACCTGTTCTTAATCTCAAATGTACATAATTGATGCTTCATAATTTATAAAGGCAAACCCAAGTAGTGAAGAATATCCAGGTTCAAAGTTCCACCAAAATACATAATTCATTAAATGGTACCAAATGCCTCTTGCAGAATTGTAGAAACGTTCTTTTTTCTGCTTCTATATCCACATTGAAACTGATCTTTACTCTTGCAGGTGGTTTAGTATGCTGTATGGGGAAACCAGATGCAGGTGTGCTCATGTGTGTTCACTGTTTCTCAGGAAGGTCAGCCAGGGCATGTCTTTACTGATGGTTACTTTGCTATTTGTTTGGCCACTGAAGCCTGATCAAATGGTGCTGGGATACAACTACTGCTGTCTATTGCTTAGTGTTTGTGATTTGTCTCATTAGTGTTTGTGTTTTGTTGGTGGGGGTTTTTAAGCAAAAGAAGTATTTTTGTAGCTGCCAGCTGCTTTATGTCTTCTGCCTCTTTTTCTGCTTGATCTACTGCATACATTCACATACATATATGCATGTGTACAAACATGCGTTGTACATATTTATAAACTGACCAATGCATTGCACTCGGCAGACCAATCTGAATCATTGTCTGCAACTACTTGCTAACTGGCTTCAGAACGGAATGAAAAAAGACTGAATAATCCATAGCTGCTCTTTAAATATTCCTGACGGATCAGATCTATTAGCTAGAAATGCTGTCAATGAGCCATTTGCAATGTGAACGGCTTCTTTTCTTTCTCATATGATTAAATCTGGTTTGGCTGTTAGCACATCCATTCCTTCCTTCCTTCCCTCCAAATAGAAAAATAATTTACATAGTCTCATAGTTGTACACAAGGGAGCACACAGAAAAGTCCAGTGATTCATTCATCAAGTTTCCACATTTGAGTAAGCAGTGAGTTCAGTCATGTCAGTCTGCAGTGATTTTTCTGAATTACACAAACACTTGAACCAAGGAAACTAGAAGAGAAGAAAAGGAACTAACCATCTTTCTTGATCTTCGTTCCTTACTTGTCAGGGATCAGCAACTCTTCCATTGTTTTGGGAGAGCTGATGCTGTTTAATTCTCCTTCAGGTCCAGCATGAGGGATATGAAACTCAGTCTGAAATCTGTTTGAAGAATTCTGGCTTTTGCCATGTCAGGATAAGACAGTGGTATGAACATCACCACTGTATTTTCAATCATGCTTGAAAAGTCAGGCTGTTTGAAGCAAAGCCAGTGACCTCCTTTACTTCTTTTAATCCCTGAATGTAACTCGCACGCCTTTCCTTTCCTCTTCCATGACTGCTACCTCTTCTCTAATGCATGTTCTTTTAAGACACTTGCTAAGGGTTTGGTAGAGTAAGAACCTTTTCACTTCAAAAATGGACACTAAACCAGCTTTGCAATACCTGTTTGGTCATAAATGTTTATTTTGCAGACAGGTGAACTGGAAACCAGAGAGGTCAGATGGTTTTCCCAAGATTGTATAATACAGAAATTAATTTGAGTATAGGAACAAAATCCTTTTGAACTCTAATCCCTTATTTGATTCCAAATATCTGTGTTCCTGAATGTATAGTCAGGAACAGTATCAATGGCATATGCAGATGTTTTGCTTCAAAATCTGCTGAAGGATCAACAGGAAAATTTGAATGGGATGCCCCACTGCAAAGCACCAGAGAAAAGGTATTTGCTGCCTGGCTGAAGTCTGTAAGGATGATATCCAGCCTTGGGGTTATGGTGATGTCATCGAAATTTCTCTTTGTATTTAAAATGCATGTCCCCTCTTGGAATCAGCTTTGAGATATGTCTAGTTTGACATACGTAAACATTTCCAAATCAGATATTTAAAGAGCATGGTAATATAGAGGATTTATTGCTGTGCATGTTTTATTATTTATGCATTTGGATTCACTTTATGTGCTTCATCTTTCATGGATGAATGATGCCACTTTGTCTTGTACTACAAAAATGACAGCATCAAACATATAGCAAGCAGGTTTCCATATGTCTTTTAAACGTACTCTAAGAGACTTAAGTGCAAAATAAAGGTAGACCTCTCTGACTGGAAAAAAATACAGCAACTGTCTTGACTGTTTGGTCTGCATATATAGAAAAAATATTTGATTCAGAGAAATTTGTGCCCCGATGTCTTATGTGTTGCACCTGATGTCTTGTGTGTTTTTACCAGGCATGAGAAAGGTGTGAGGTATTAACGATGACAATGTGCTGCGCTTTCACATTTCACAAACAGCTTACGTCCCTCACCTCCCAAAGTAACTGCCAGGGAGGCAAGCAACCTGGCTGAAGGTCACTCTTCTTTCTATAAACCTAGAAATTAAGTTACAGCTGTTAGACACATCTGTATGCATGTGTGAGGTTGTACTGGTTATACAACCGGGTCTTCAGGGAGATTCTCAGTTACCGGAGAAAAAACCATTCGCCATCTCCGTCTACTCCCAGAGGAGGGCTGGAGTAATTGAAGACTAATGGAAGCTTTTGCACCTCCAGTAAATGTTGCAGTTGATCACTTTCTTGGAGCATTCTCCTGTACAGTATGGATTTGATTTTGTCTTGGCTTCCTGTTTCTTGAGATGTTTTCCTGTGAGGGAATTCTAGCTCGTTACCTCAATTTCAAAGCATTGTTTAGGATGGCCATTCACTATCAAATGCTTTTCACATTATTGTCATTTGCACATTGGTTTGAAAACACATTTCTCAAAACAAGGCTTCTTGTTTGAACTTGCGATCTTTCGATGTTCTGTAAATCATTAATGGCCTTCATTCAAAGACCTTCTTTAAAAATAAGCCAGTGAGTCAGCTTATGCCTCCAGATTTCTCTCTTTTCCTGTATTGCTCACGTTCCTTCAAAAATGTTGCAGGTTCATTCTGAAAAATCAAATGAGCCTTTTATATGACTTCCCCATTAGCTAGTTCCAGAGCTGTGAGTCTGCGGGAAGGGGCTGGGAGGAAAACCAAAAGACCTCCCTGACATGTTTGCAGTCTTGCAAAAGATTGAAAATATGTGAAAGTAGGCAGAAAAAATTAAATTATAGTGCAGCTGACTGATGAATGTGAGGGATATCCTTTTTGAGTGATTCCGTGGGATCACAGGGTAGTTGATAAATATTTTTCCCCACATAAAACTGTGGGGAAAATATGAATAGGTAAGTAAAATGGAACATTTTAGTTTAATCAGTACTATCACTCTTCCATAAATCACTTGGAAAAAAACCCAAAACAACAACAACAACAAAAGAGAAAAGAAAAAAACACCAAAAACCAGCAAAACCCAGTCACAAAAAAGACACCCTATTAACCAAGTACTGACTTGCAGAACAGAGGGTAGGCTGGCTGAGAGAGCTGAAGAGATGGTACACTCAGGTAAGGTGGCATTTGAGTATCAGACCAGTGAGTTAAACAGCAACAATGGTTTTGTCCCTTATATTTTTCTGTGCTGCATCTTTGTTGCTCAACAGCTTCGTTTGGCTTCAGCAGATGGAGAAATGAATGACAAATTAAAAGAAAATGTGTGTAGAATTTGATTGGTAAACTGATGTTAAATGTTTCAGCTGTAGGCTTAAGTAGAAATACATGATAATAGAAATAAACAGAAATAGGATAATTTATGTAGATATTTATTTTTCATTTTGGATAAAACAACTACAGTGTTGCATCCTGAGAACTAGGACAAACAGTTTCACAGAGCCTTTGTAAGATTGACCCTTCTGAGTGGTTGGATTTTTGTATATTATCTTTACCGTTAAATACTTTAAATTATAACAACTATCAAAGCACTCTTTCTCCAGATACAGTAGTTCATGAATGAAGATACAACTTCTGTAACTAAAATTACATTTCCACCCATTTAACTGGAATTGCATTTTTTCACCATAATTGAAGTGAATAAAACTGTGATTTGTTTCATAGAAAACTTATCATAGTAGTTGACCAGTAGTAATAGATCAGTGAGCAAAGCATCTACAACTACATTTCAAGAGACAGCTTTCCATAAAATAACCAATTCTTCATGGGCTTCCATGTTGAGCTTTAGATGAGAAAACTGTTCTTGAAAGCTCTAGTATTTACAAAACATTAATTAAAAAAAAAAAAAAAAACAAAACAAAAAAAAGAAAATGGGATAATAGTTCATCAAGCAATTAATTTTTGAATTAATTTTTCTGAGGTTTCCTATAACATTCCTACATATTTTTATATTTGAAACAAAATAGAAGCAATTCAAAATCAGAAAGCTGTTGAATGTAATTGCAGTCGCAGTCTTCACTCAGTTTGGGAAATACGACCTTTGCATTTCAGCAGCAGTTCTTACGCGAGGTGTAGTTTTTGTGTTTAATATGGTGTTGTACTTTTGTTGAGCTCAGAAGGGCTTGTTGGATCGTTCTGGTAGAGTATTGCTGGGCACCTGCTTTCTACCACCGTTGCTCCTGGCCCAGTTTTCTGTTGGTCACTTCTTGTTTAGTACACAGCAGGTTTGAGCTTTAACATCTCTGTGGAGGCTTCGACCTAACCTACCTACCTTCTTGTGTTGTTGTGTAGATCAAACAGAACGTGAAGAAGTCTGTTTACGGTCCTTTATGGGCTTTGACTTTGTGTTTTCAAAACAGCTTTAAGCACAACAGAAAAGCAGTATATGGGCAGGTGTGGATGTCTGGATTTGCCGGGCAGTGGATGGTGTGTTCATTTTAGCTTTTGAAATGGAAAATACTTTGGTCAAAACCAGAATCTATGATAAATGCCAGATACCAGCTTCGCTGAAGGATCATCTTATATTGTGCGTCTGCCTGTATACAAAGAGCTCAGAACTGTTAGGCTTTTATATTCTTTTATTTTAGATCTGCTAACAAGAGTAATGAAATACAATGTCAGT
The DNA here is from genome assembly GCF_963210335.1 of Falco punctatus. Classification (NCBI taxonomy): domain Eukaryota; kingdom Metazoa; phylum Chordata; class Aves; order Falconiformes; family Falconidae; genus Falco; species Falco punctatus. The sequence goes on from NC_137584.1 coordinate 84,944,223, forward strand.
GTTAAGTAAGAAAAAAATGCAGCAGTGGGTACTGAAACATTTGCTGGTTTTGTTTTCTTTGACAGTTTTTTGGAAACCGCAGCCTATTTCTGTATGAAACCAAAAATGGGAGAGAAAGAGGTGTCCCCACATTCTTTCTTCAGTATTTGGCACGAATTCAGTTCTGACTTCAAAGACTTCTGGAAAAAGGAAAACAAACTTATTCTTCAAGAAAGGTACATTTGTTTGTTTGTTCAAAGGCTTTTCTTAGAGAATGTTATTGGGAGCAACCACACAGAAACCAGTCAGCCTCACTTCATTAGTGAACTATCGAATGCCTTTCAGAGTTTTGTCTGTCTTTTGGGGCTTTTTCCAACAAATTTCCCACTCGTACCCGCCAATTGTCATAATCTTTGAATGGGACGTTAATATCACATTATGCTAAAAGTTTTTTGGGTCCATGACCTGAACAACTTTTTTGGCAGTTCATATAACAACTTTGCTACTATGAATCCAAGGAATGGGAGACTTTTTTCAGGTCTGAAAGTTGATTAAAGATTTCCTATTAGCATATTTAGTGAAAACAAGTCAAGGTATCGAGACATGACATATTGTAAATATTTGTCCAATGAAGCTGGGAAAAAGGAAAGGGAAGCAGGAAAACAGAAGGAACAAGTCAGTTGACCCTGTGTTAAGAAAAGATTCAGACTGAATCACGTTGTAAATCTCAGCCCATGGACATGACTACATGTGGTATATATGGCATAAGGAAATGAGACAGTAGTTTTGAAAAATTAGCCATAGTGCCTGGCTCATGTATTAGAAGAGCTATGAAGTTTGCTTTCCTCTGCAAGCAGGTCTTGCATTGTGGTCACCCTCTGTTTATAAAAATTATGCCAAGAACTAATTAGTTGTTTAGAAAGTAATAAATGCCATATAAGGACAAATTAAACAAATACAAACATGGAAACTGTAAACACTGTTGTATAATCTTGCATCTGTTAGCAACTTGAGTGACCTTGGTGTACAGATAATGAAGCTACTTCTGAGCCTGCATAGGTTTGAAGCTTTATGATCATTAAGTTATTGATTTGAGTACATTTGTAGGTAAATGGACAAGAACAGGCCTCTTTTTCAAGAGTGCTCACTCTATGCAATTGTCACAGACATCAGATTACTGGTTAAGGAAGCTATTGAAAACTTTCCTTAGGTGGCTATATGATTAATGCTCCGTATACTGTATATGTTTAGTATAAGTGGATACATTTTGGAACGAGCAGTCTCACAGTTAAGAAAACTGCATTCTTCCTCTATTGCAAGAGCGTGGTGCAAATGTTAGCACAGTACAGCAGCTCTCCAGGGATCTATTTCATTTTACTGACTATCTGACTTAATTTTATGTAATTAAGTATGTCTCTTTGGAATTGAGTTGACATTTAAATACTATGGTTTCCTATGAAGGGATTTAGCTGCCAACCTAATACAGGTTAATTTAATCCTGTATTTTTTTATAGAACAGGATATAAGAAAAATGTCCTTTCGTTTCCAAAATGCTAGGCTATTTTTCTAAAAACAAACAAACAAAATTACTCCAGAGGGTTCATGTTGCAAAATATTTTTCTTTAAAAGGCATTAACTAAATAAGCACAAAACCTCTTCCTCCGGCTTTTCCTATACATCTGAAGCTGAAGAGAAGAATGGGTTTGCGATACAATCATTTAATTCTCTTTCAGTTCAGCACATGTGTATGCTAAGAGGAAGTGTTGAAGCAGCAGAGGAAAAAAAGTGGCTGCCAGACGGCCCTTCCCAGGACAAGGGTGTTTTTAGCCAGAAAGGAACTGAACATGTACAACCTACAAAATGGCTCTAGGTGCAGGATGTGACGGGAGGGAAAGGACAATGACAAAGGACCTGCAGTGGGAGAGGGAACATGGAGACCCCCAGGAAGAACAGCAAAGAGACCCAAACTCAGACTTGGAGCTGATGGGTTGAAGGAGACATTCCCAGGGGGACAGACAGGACCCCATAACCACAGTCCAGGAAGTCCCTAGAGATTAAGACTGAAAATCATCCATCCCAAAAAACATGGGTAGATTTTTGTTTTGAATTTTAAATGTTACTTGTCTCATCAAGTTTAAACCTTCCTCTCTAGGTTTTGTTTGTTCAGCTGAGGCAGGGTTTAGGCTTTGGAAACCTTTGGTGTCTTGGTTTGTGCTCACCTCTCAGGAAGGTTTGGCACAGTGCTGTTTCAGATCTGACAAAGTCAAACTCTCTGCATTGCCTTTTAGGAATTAAAGTATTTTGGCCAAGTTGGCAGTAAGCGTAACAATTTCCTAAGAAAGACAAATTATCTTCCCCAAAATGAAGAATCTTTGGTAAAACAACTGTCTTATCAAGCCTTTACACAGAAAATATTTTGCTTCCAGTCATAGTTCAACCTAGTATCTGAAGTTGTCCTTCAGGCTTTTTTTCTTGTTTTTTACATTTCCCCTTTTCTTTAGTGCAAGACAAGATGATGTGATGTGAAAGTGTCTTGGTATCGAGAAATCAGAGAAACATCTTGATGTAAAAACGGGTGTTGCCCAAAAGTATAAGAATGTACAACATGATGGTTTCCAGAATCTCAATCTAGATCAACAGATCCGTAGGTGACAGAAACCTGAAATCTGTCTATTGCCACTGAAATAAAAAATATTATTTCAAGAAACCAGATCTTCCCCTCTAGCTGATGTTCTTGAAAGTTTTCCTGTTGCTAAAGTTGAAGAGTAGGCTAGAATGTTAGTGGTCGAAGTAACTTTCTGTATTTTTTCTTTGGTAGCAAAATCAAGTGACAGATACAGTGAGAGTTTTCTTTGTAAAGGATTGCAGCATGCCACCTTTGGTGAATTATTTACTAGGTTGCTGCCTCATGAACTATACCTTAATTATCATAATTAATTTATTAAATGTATAACTGTATTCCCTTTTCTTTTTTAGTTTGATCATCTTTCTTTCTCACCCCTTGGTGGTTTTAGAGGGTTTTTTTGCATCTTCTCCCTCCACTTCAGTGTTTAGTTTAATAAACTTTTATGCTGTGGGCAATGTTTCTAGAATATTTTATATCCCATTTTCCATATGGACTGTTAATAGAGGCTGTTCTTTATTTAGTCTCTGCAAATATGAGTCACACTGTTTTACAATAATTTACCCAAGGGCTTTTCATAGATGGTATTTCCTAACGTAGTACTACTTTTTGTTACCAATAGATTAAAAGTGTATGTTTTAAAGAAAGCAGTCAGCCAGTTCTTATTTTAAACACTTTTCACTTGGCATTTCAACTTGTATATTGGTTTGCCAGGCATTTATATGCAAAAGATAAACACTGAAGTGTCAGACTTCATATTTCCTTACAAGAAGATGAAGAAATAAAAAAAAATAAAAATGGTGCAACGTTAAAAACAAATTAATTTTTCTGAAGTTTTCTACTGCTTTCACTCAGTTCTCTCACTTGAAATAAAGCAGAACTGGAAAATGCCAGCTGTAGAGAAAATTATGCATGACAAACTGTTAAATTCAGTAGCAATAAAAAGAAAAATGCACCTGAAAATTACAGTGAAAGCACAGGTCTGCCAAAAGGTTTTCTGAACGGTACTGTTTTTGTGGTCACACTGTAGTCAGGGCCAATAGAAATTGTTATCTGGGTTTTTTTAAAGTTCTAAAATTTTGTGCAGGTTGAAATTTCTGAAGCTATGGCTATCCTTTTAAGTGTATGTATCCTTTTAAGTGAAAATTTTCAATGTAATAGAACATCTTTCTGATTAAGCAACTTTAAAAACAAACAAACAACAAAAAAGAAAGAAAAGGAAAACCATAACTAAACCTAAAGAGGGCATGTTTTGAGCTTTTAAATGTTGCTATCATTGTCCTTACATCATTTATTAAATGTATCCCTGGTAGTCTATGCTTTTCATTCATACTTTCAAAACTCTTGAAAGGCATCTGTCAGTGGGCTTGCACTTTGCATGTGATTGGCAAGAAAGCCAAGAAGAGCTGACATATTTCCCCTAATATTTTTTCAATGTTGTTTGAAAAAACAAGAGTATGATTTTGAACTTTGCAAGCTTCCTGTTCAGCATATTCATGGTCCAGACATGTATTTCAGGCACTGCGTACCCTGAGATGCACGTTGCTCTCTGAATACGTATTGTCAGATAATGCACAGCTGCAGTGACAGCTATGCAAAAGTCTCACCTTCTTAGTAAAACTCTTACAGTGTCACACCACCAATATTCAAATACCTTTTTTTTTCCCTTCTTAGTGAGAGCAAGTGTCTCATACAAACTGACTTGTAAATACATTAACTCTGTTCTCATTAGTTTGTCTTTATTTCACCCCCATCCCAGTTTCTTTATATTTCTGAGGTAGAGATATTCAATGTTAAGCGCAGTATTCCAGTCTAGCACTTCTGTTAGAACAAGAAGTATTCTAATTTTTCTTGACATCCAGCACAGGCCTTCAGAACTGTTGCCTAGAACCTACTGCTTTCCTAGGAACCAAGGAAAGATATCACGTCCTAGGAATGAAAAGGTAAAAGTGCTCATGAGGCAACACCTAATATAACCCTTCAGAGGGAAGTCTTGAAATGTTATGATAAATTAAAAAGGAAAAAAAAAAAAAAAAAAAAAAGGAAAAGCTAAGCAACTGCTGGCTGTGGCAATCAAATACAGAATTTGCAAATCCTTGGTAGCTAAAATTACAGTTATTTATCAGAAAACCTCATATTGATGTGGTCAGCAATGATCCATCTTTAGGACTAAAACTTCATCTTTTCTTTCCGGCCATGAAATACACCCTGGCTCGTTGCAGTAACAGAAAGATGCCAGTCCTTGCAGGTTTTTATGTTTTAAAGAAAAGTTCCATTGCTGTCAAAGGTTAATATCAATATCATTAGGCCTTAGATGCCGGTTCAGATCTTAGTGGAAACAGGTCATTAGTAAGGCAGAAAGATGTTTGTAGGGCCACAGTTCCACCTTCCCTTTCTCTGGGTACAAGTGAGCTGCTGACACTCCTTGCCCACTCCAGTTCTGGACATGTTTCTGTTTCTTCAGATAGTCTGCTGCAGCCTTGCAAAGATTTATCTAAACAGGGGAAAGAAAGTTGTGTTGGGAGGCAGGGGGCTGATGGGGAGGAAGGGACAGCTATAGGTGCCCTGTAAGTGTATACACAAGCTATATATTGCTCATAATCTCAGCCTGGCCCTTGGCTTTATGGAGAGGCATGTCACTGAACAGGGACTGACTGTGTCAGGGATGCCAGCAGAGGAGAGTTCATAGGCAGGATCAACACGATGGTAAAATTCTGTAAGTCCCTGGTATCTTGCATCATGCTAAACTTGAGAATTTCTTTTGGCTGACTTTATTCCACCCTTTAACTCCCACGATAAATCTTTGACACATTAAAAATAATCTATAAACTCAAAAAAATGCACTCATGTCTCAAATGTGAAAGTTGCCCGTTCCCCTAAGAATAGCAGTTAAGCTGGCACCTGGTGTGTCACACTGTGTATATCTAGATGAAAGGGAGATTCCTGGCCAGTGTGTCTCCACAGCTCATTGATCTCCCTCTGCAGAAAGACTGGTATGTCTCCCTACAGACTCCTCGGCAGGATGATTTAAAACTTGCTGTTGAGCAATTTACAGTCTGGCATTGGATATCTGTACGTTGCACAGTGAGGAGCATGTTGGTAAGCTGCCACTGCTGCTTGCAGAGGAGGGCATTAAATCCCATAGCACGAGCAACGTCCTCACAGAGTAATTTAAGGGATATTTTGTTAACGCTTATAATAGGAACCAGTGAGTCAGACTTGAGAGTGAGAAATCGGGGGACATGGGAATACACACTTGCAAAGAAACCTGGAGATTGGAAGGAAAGAGAAGAAAATTGTATATGGAGTGGCAACGTGAGAGGGAAATGATGAAAATGTGGAGTATGTTTAGCGGGGTCACTTTGCTTGGCATGCTGGTGTAATGCCAGCTAAGAGCTCCGAGCAGTATGTTAGTAAGTAGCTATGGGTAGATATATTTTCTGACTTAGGAACTTTAATCTGAATGTCTTTATTGCTCTTTAATAGACTGAATTGCATACCGGTAGGCTTAGTTTTACGGCTCTTAATGACATTTCAAAACAGAATGCAGCTTACTTGACTTTGAATTGAATAATTAGAAAGTTCTTCCATTTTTTGAGCATATTTCAAAATTTTAACTTAAATAGCTTTCTGATCGGAAAATACTGTTACAGGCGTTGGAAAAAATCTTCTTAAAAGAAGCCCAAACACACCAAAGGTTCAGAGCTAGGAACAGTCCTTTGAGGCAGTGCCTTAAAAGAGACACATTTCTGTCCAGCTGAGAGGGGTTGCTCAACATAGCAGTACTTTTCTCTTTTCTTCCCTGTGTACTTTCAGCAATTAGTCCTTTTTTCAATGAAAATACCATCATATTTTGGTTAGGAGAGGAGAGCAGTAACTTTCATTCTTAGCATTGCTTTTGAGGGAAAAGTTCGGGAAAAATAAAAGCATTTGGAGATAAGTTTCTCAATCCACATCTTTGGTGGAAATTACTTTTAAATACCTTAGTTTAACATTTTTAAGTAATAATGTGTTTTGTAAGGCAGGAACAAATAGTTCCATCTGCAACTGTTAGCCAGCTGGTATGTACAAATAGTAAACTTGAACAAAGTGAAGGATCTAGTAAAACTAATTCCAAATCTGTGGTCTTTCCTAGTTTTTGTGACTTGGATGACATCAGATTCCAGAATGCACCCACATAAACAGCAGAAGGGCTTTGCAGAAGTGTCTTCTTTACTTACCCAGTGATGGTGGTGTATTATACTGGTACATTACATTGCATCCTAGTATGTGTTGTGCAAAAAAGGAGATAGATACCAGTCATCATCTCATAATGAAGTTTGCAGCCTGTTCTCATGGCTGTAAAATCAAACTAGGTGTGACAGTTCAAGGTGTAGTGAGATGGGATATGGTGATTCCTACCATATAGAAGACTTAAGTCTCAAAGACTTAAAATCTGCTGTAACCCAGGCTGATCCCTAACTGCTGAAGACGTTAGATTCCTTGATTATTGAGAGTTTGCCAAACCAGTGCATAAAGTTGGCATAATAATGACAACATCCATTAAGTGTAAGTGCTCAGCTGTGTGCATGTTTTCTGGTATGAGTAAAGGGCACATGCTAACAGCGGGGGGGGGGGGGTTTCACATTTTTGGGAAAAAGCCTCACTGTGTCTGCAGTCATTCTGAGTCACTATGTAGTTATGTGTGGGCACCTTTTGATATGACTGTTTTCACCTAATGCAGCAAAGTTGAAGGCCTCTTATTTTCCCCATCTCCTGCACTGGAGTTCTCTAATTCTGTGGCTCTCCAGATGACTTCTACCTTTTTGTCTTTTCCTTCCAGCTGTCTCTTCTATTCACTCAATTCTCATTTTTGCTTGTACTGCCAGTCTTACAGTTTTCAATTATCCAAAGTAGTAGCCCCAGTATACCCAATGTAGCAACCCCTCTGTCCAGGGTAGGTGTCCATATCCACTTTAAAACAGTCTATTTCTCCATGTAGACTGTGTAGTGAGACTTTTCTCATTCTTTTTTACACGTTGCATTTTTTCCTCCTTTTATGCCATCTGCTGCTTAAAAATGTTTTACAGCTAACACATAGTTTCACATTTCCGTTCACTCACAAGTTTCCTTTCTTTTGCTTGCTGCTTATGTTGCTAGTTTTACCTCACCTCCAGTCTTGTTCCCGTCCCTTATCATTTCCTGTTGAATTTCCTAACCAAATAGCCCAGAATGCAGCCAGCTTCTTTGAGAGCAACCTGGCTTCAGTTCCAAGAAAAACAATGGAAGGTGATGACTATCTTTTCTTTGAGGAACCTCAATTTTCATATGTGGTCTGTAGGAAAGTGATTTCTATTTTGCCTGAAGGTAGCCAGGTATAGTCTGAAATACTGGCCACTTTGATGAGAAAAAGAAATATGAATTTGATGGCAGAAGTCAGGAAGTGGGTTTAAGTGGCTTATGCACGTTTGCATCTTATTAGAACCATAGCCATCCGTAACAGTTTCATTTTTTTACATTTTCAAGGTGAAATTTTCTTTAATGCTAAAGTTATAATCTTTAGAACATTTAAGCACAACATCCTTTTTTGTCCTTGGGCACATCTGCATATCTCCACGCAGATAAGAGCAGAATCCCTAGATCACCAAGAATATAATTGTCAGATAGAACCAAATACTTCTGAACTGGAATTCTTTCAGAATATTTTGAAGTGTGTTGTGGATTACAGTAGGACTCTGCAAATGGGAAGGTCTCGTTTTCATTTCAGTTGGCTTTGATTTCAATTGGCCTCAAAGCCTTATTTTAGGCCCATTTGACAGGATGCACATGAAGAAAATCTAAAATACATTCCCCAAAGTCTGCTCTAAACTGTTGACATAGGAGGGATCTTATTCAGGGTTCTGCTGCAGATCAGTCTCTGTGTTATAAGTGGCCAGATTAAAACATTTTAATCTATTTGTCCTTGGTCCTCCGAGCCAAGGTATGATTAATCTCTGTGTCTTTCAGCCAGCCATTGTCTGCCTTGTAGGCCTTGAAGCAACCATGCAAGGAGCTGGCAGGGATGTCAAGATAGTCTAATACCTAATCTCTTTGTTGGTTAGCAAAGGTTAGGTTTCATCAGTCAGCTTGACGGAACCAAGTACATTACAATGTGCTTCTTATCTGTATAAAGTCTTTGCAGTCAGTTGCTGAATCATATCTGTGTCATCGCTTTAACCCTATTGGCGGGATAAGCTCTACATTTTTTGCTCTACTTTTATGTTGGGAATTGCAATTTTCCGTTCTGTTTTTTTCACTAAAGAGAAACTCTTTAGCAAAAATTTATTTCAATATTTCAGTAACTGGGTTAAAGAATAAAACATAGCCACATGGTTCTAGAAGAATTTTCAAAGCAGGAGTTTTAAAGCTTTCTGCTTTTGAAGTCTTAAAGGTGTCTGGCACTTGCTATTTTTGCTGAGGTTTTTTCTATTTGTTTTGATTTGTAAAGGTACTATTATCAGTATACACAAGTTATCTCCAACCCAGACACATATGAGCCCTACATAAAATATTTTGGCAACACCCCTTTTATTTATCTGACAACAAGCACTTAGTAGTATACGGAGTATTGACCTCAGCTTTGTTTTATGTTAAAAATACAGAATCACTGCAGAAAATTATCTTTTGGGTTGCATGAACTATACTGTCACACTGTAAAAGTAATATCTAGGAGTTTATTGTGGAAGTTTTTGTGAGCAGCTTTAGTACCTAAGGCATATAACCTTCCAGCCGCCTCACCGTGCTTACATTTGTCATGTCGTAGTGCTCGCGAGTGAAGCGCAAGGCTAGCAAGCCTAGATGGAGCCGGTAGGAAATGAATCTGTCTGCCACAGATACTTCAGACAAAATTATTAATCTTTAGTGGCAGGGAAGTGGCTCCCCCCTGAGTGGATTGAATGATGACAGAAAGTCTCTAAGCCTTGATAAGGTTGTGTCCAGGTTGGCTTCTGGTCTGGAAGGTAGATAAAGATTCTCTGTCCTTCGGATTTGTAAGGATGGCTGCTTTCTTTTTCCTGTGTGTGAGCCAAACTGTAACTTGCTTATTCATCTTATGGACAGTCTTTCAACTTAAGCATAGCTTGTATATGTTTGTCAAACAATAAATATGAGGTAGAGGAGGTGAAAGGGCTGGAGAAGAGTTTTTATTATGATGGAGATAAGAAACTACCTCCTTTGTTATGGGTGAAAATTAGTAGACTCTCTGAATCTTTAGCAAATTTCTAGACCTTAATTCTTGGGCTCTGTAAGTGACCTGCTGTTCATTCACTTGTAGAGTATTTCTTTTTATAGCTGACCCATGGATTGCCCACTGTTTTAGGTTCCCTACATGTTTTCTTATTGTTGGGGCAGTTTCAAAGTATATTCTTTCTGAAAAAATTCAGGCTATGCTTTAGCTAAATTTATATATTTAAGGAGATAAGTTTGTCTCTTTAGTTCATTTTTGTCTGAACACTCTTAATAAGTGTTTATAAAATCGGCCCTGGGCCTGATGTTTGGTCCACTACTGTTAATACCTCTGCTCTTCAGATTACTACAGTAAGAGTTAAGCAACTTTTTGCTTCTCTAGGCTGAGACTATTTTTTGTAGGATTATGTTCTCATTGAGCCAAAATCAAGAAATTACTTGGGAAAGGTAGTAAGAGGCAAAAATTGCTAAAGGTAATGCTGTTGATGTTATCTTTTCTATCAAAATGATACGCTCACTTCAAGAACTGATATGAGATGAGACAGGGGTTGATAGCAAAAGAACAAAGTCAGTTTACTGAAAGAGAGTTTGAGAAGCACTTGAAAAGTGTGAAGTCAGATAGTTTGAGCATCAGTCTAGCAAAGAAGCTTACCACAGTGCAAGCCTGCAAATTTTTCCCATCACACTTACCAAGTTAACTGTACCACCTGGCTTCATCAAGAGCACACCATGTCCCTTGTCACCTCCATCCTAACCATTCTGAGATCATGCCTTGAGCATGTGTCCTGCTTCTGAGTATTTGGTTGTACTTGAGAGTAATGGCTCTATAAAGGGGCTGAAGAGCCTCTATAACAGAAAGTATTAGCATAGAATTAAATAGTTTAAGTGAAAACAGATCTTGAGAAATCAATCTATACACATGCCTGCCTTTGCCTAAGGGTCATAATTCTCAGGAGGTAAGGAATACCCACCTTCCTCAGACTCTTTTTCCACAGCCTCCCTGGTGGCATCCTATCTTTCTACATAGGACCTGACAACTGAATCCCTACTCCTTTGCTAGGAACTTTTTTTGTAACTGTTGGGAGGCTCACAGATTCATAGCCCTTGTCTTGTTTTCTCCAGACATCCTCTTCCTTCCTCCCAGTATTGAATTAGATCCATTAATTTCTTCATGGAGCTTTAAGAACTCACCACAGCTGGATAGTTAACCCAGTCTTCCCGATACAACCACTAGCGTTCATACAATTTTTGCACCTTTTGGTCTCAGGGTAGTATCTTGCGCCTCCACAGTGATCAGGGTCTCACTGAAGTTGGTGGGAAGTACTGCAGGAAAAGCCTGAGCAAGAGAAATGTATGGAGGAATGTATGGAGGAATTTGTCTCTGTGAGTATATGACTAGGCATGAGTTGACAGAACCAAGGTGATTTTGCCAAAACCTTTCTAGTTTCATGGATGGGAAGATGAAGACTCATTCAGGGCCAGTGGAGAAAACCCAAAGAATTTGTCAAAAAATTACCAGTGGCAATTAAGTTATTTTCAGACTGAATTAAAACTATTGCCCTTCCTTCAAAGGTAACCTTTTATCTGCTTTTCTAGACCTTGTAGTTTAAATAGTACTGATGTTCATATCAAAACATACCCTTTGGCTCTTCCAGTAGGATTAGGTTATTTTAATTTTATGTTTATTGAAATCCTAATTTAGTTGAATGATCTGTCTTCAGAAAACACACTTGTGCACTGTAGAAATTGATACCTCTTCTGCTGGTTTATGATTTAGCACTGGGGAAAGCCAATGATTGCCTTTGTCTCTATATTTCACCAGTCTGGCAACTTTTCTTTCATAGATAAGAGCTGTAGATTTGTAAGAGCTGTAGATTTATACAGTTCTCTGTGCTTCCAGTTTTAACACGGTCATAAACCAAGCCTCCTAACAACGAGCCTGTTGCATGCTATCTTTATATTTCTAAGGACATTTTTTGCTGAAGAAGCACACATATAGGTCATATCTGCTTCAGTGAGGCTCTATCCAACATCTTGAATCTTCCTGCACAGAGAGCAGGATGGGGGCCAAGAGACAACGAGCTGTCCCAAACCCACACAGTGAGTCAGTGATATGGTTGGAACTGGAACTGAGCGGCTGCTAGCTCTCGGCTTCATCTTAAGTGCATTAGGGAGTAATACTTCTCATCTTCTGCATTCCCGTTGGTATGAATAAATAGGCTCAAACTCCAAGGAATTTCACAAAAGCTCCCAGAAACTTGAGGACCGCAACCATGCTAGTGAGACCAGAACCTCTTACATAATCCCAGAAAAATGGGTAGCACAAGCCCGAGGTTGTCACTGAGCAGCCTGCAGGCTGCGGATCGCTTTTTCAAGCGCAATCAAAGGGACACAGAAGTTCTGACCTCCTCATGGAGTGGCGTTGGTATCAGCACGTTGCTGTTTGGAGCGGAGACAGCCTTTCTCCAAACAGCTATGTCTCTACCAGAAGCAGAACCCTGGGGGATGTGACGCTGGCAGTGACACTCAACGGGGCCTGCTTTTCAGAAAACAAGCCCTATTGCTGCCTCACCAACGGTGCCGTCCTGTAGGAGGATTTTTGTTTTGAATTAACGTGAGTCCCACAGAGAGCTGAGCTGTCTCATGGCCTGGTATGTTAGGCAAGCAGTGGGTAATCTATCCTGGAAGGGGGAGGTATTTAGATGGGACAAAGACTGGAACTAAAGATTCCCTGACATTTCCTGAGAATAACATCTGGACCTGTGTGAACTGGTTTGGTAAATATTTTTGTATGTTACATATGCTGTCATTTGCATGATGAGTAGTCAGAATACCTGCATATATTACATCGCTTCTATAAAAGTCATTTGGATAACCTCAACAGTACTTGTAGAGTCCTCAGGATTTTGATACTAATTTGCTTCTAAGTAACATTTCTTTTTTTTTTATTTAAATTATGCCTACCAGTGAAGGGAGCCAGCTATAGTTGTATTTGGAAAAAAAGGAAATTGTAGGATAGACAAGCTATTTTATATCTGACTTTGTAAAAGTGGCTTTTGATGGGCTGGAATGTGTCTGACTTTGGAAAAGACCGCGGGAAGATCAATGTCACAGATACTTTTCTTCCTTCAGATGTAAGTAGACACAAAGCAGAAGAAAAGGTGGTGTTTTAGGAAAAGGAAAATGTCTTTGAATTGTACTGCATTCTGTATCGCTCCCATAAGCTTCTATTTAAAGCTATCACCACGTTTTGGCTGCCACTTTTACTGAATCTATTTAAATATGTTTTAAAGGTGAATTGGCTGTGTGACATTTTTGTTCTATATTATGGCGCGGCAATCTATCTGATTTGCAGTCAGACAGAAAGTGTTACAGCTTGAAAAGAATAGGTTTCAAAGCCTTTTCACCCCCCACCTGTGCACGTAAATGTCCTCCTACGTTAATAAAATATAAGGCCATCAAATGAAGAGAGCAGCTTGTTGGAAGTGCTGGAAAAGAATGGACGTTTAAATTAATTTTTGAAAGTATAAATTTGAAACTTATGAAAAGAATGAGGTGTGTCTGGTGAAGCTGGATAAAGGAAAGATGAATGTGAAGGCGATTTTTTTTTAATGTGCTTAGCAGACCCAGCTGGAGTCTTATTTTCAAAATCTGGCCCTTACCACACACACAAAAAATATTTTAAAATAATAGTAACACGAAGTCTGATTCTCACATTGCCCTGTGTAGCCTCAGTGAAATAGCAGACGTGCAAGTGGTCTGGAGGTGAACTGCAAGGAACCAGCCAAGGATATATCATTTCTTCAATATCATTTTACTGTTGTTTCTTTTTTTTCACTGTTGGATAATGATGAAAAGGCAGAGTAAGTGCCATCTGAAGTCTATATTGTTGGCAAGAGCAAGCCAACATGGGATTTACATTTTTTATTTTCTGCTTTTTTATTTATAAATTATATTCTCATATCTCGTTAAAAAAATTACACCTCTCACACCATTTAATGCCATAATATACAAAGGTTTTATGTAAGCCTTTGAAGCTCAGAAAATTCATAACTTAAATGTGTATTATCAGTGTTTCAACCATGTGTGTTTGTAAGGTTGATCTACAAAACAAGTAAAAATGGTAAAGAAACATTTTACAGTGTGCCATTGAGCCCAGCAGACTGTTTCTGGCAGGCTCCCAGTCAGTATAGCCCTCTGCCTTTCACAGTTTGCTCCCTACCTGTGTGATAAAAAGGACATTTATGGCATTGAAAACGTGGTATTTGGTGGCATTTCACAAGGCGCTGATTTGGCCCTGCTGGCCAAGTCAGGAAGCCCTAAGAAGTGGACCCTCACTTTTGGAACCTCTTCCTCCCTTTACACACAAGCAGCCCCAGTGGGTTCACCCCAAGCGGTCACGCAAGCCTTGCTGCTCACCCTCAGCTTCGGGTAGAGACATGGGTGCAGTGACATGCAACATGTCACTTGGTAACATCACGTTCCATGGTAATCTTCCTTTTTTATTTTAAGTTAGAGTGTGAAGACTGGAAATCTAGGTTAATCTATTTTGCCATTTTAAATGCAAACAAAATTGGGTGAAAGAGAAGACAGGTTGGTGAGACAGTTTGTTCAAACTGTGGCTGAAGTACTGAGGTCAGGAACAGATTAAGAATGACTTTTTATTATTTTTTTTTAAACAGTCATAAAAAGAAAAGGAGCTTTCTTAGCAGCACTAGGTATGAGTGCTTGGAAAGGTACATTTCATGTAGTCCAGTGTATTTTAAATCCTGATACATCTGAATCTTCATCTACAGCAAGTCCTGATTGCTTTTGTAACTAGAATTGATGATACCATTGATGATGCCTGTCCTTGTAAGCGCCGGAGTCTGACAGCACGGCACACCAGCCACACGGAGCAAGTGCTATTTTGTGGAGCATGCTAAGGAAAATATGGGGAAGAATGTTATCCATGTTGTTTCCTTAGGCCTAAATTTCTAAGTTATATACTGCACTTTGGAAATGGCTTTGGCCTAAAGGTATATTTATAAATTTTGTCTCTTCAGAGTTAAAGAAGCAGAGGAGGTCTGCAGGCAGAAAAAGGGGAAGTCGCTATATAATATAAGACCAAAACATGACTCTGGAATTGTAAGTAAAAATTGTAGCAATATTTCTGTTCCCATCACTCATTCTACCTTTTCTTTTCTCTTTGCACTTTAAAGATATGTTATTATTGATCTAGGTTTTCGCTCTGTTTTATTGTGAATGTTTAACATTTCCACAAAAGGTGTTAGATGAACAAACTTGAATGCTGCCTATAAATATTGCTCGACAAAACAGATGTAGCACAAGCAACAGCAGCATCTGACTGCCCACCCTACCAAACTCCCTGCATCCCAGTTTTCCTGTGGGATGCACCTAGAAGGCAGAAAGGCGTTTCCAGTCTTCAAGTTTATTCAGTCTGTTTCCGCTCTCTTTTCTACAGTTACAAAATGTAAGGAAGAATTGTGATAGGTAGACATCTTTCAGGTTGGATCCTTGTACCCAATACTAATGGCTCCTGTTGCACTGATCTGGATTTGTTTGGAATAGAAACCCTAGAAAAAGATAATACTTGCCATTCTTCTGAAAACCGCTAAATAACTTCAGTGATAGTAGAGGAGTAATCCTCATTATTCAGTGAAACTTTTCCACTATAATTGTCTAAGCATTGCTAGGATCATGACTGATTTTACAGAAAATAAACACTCCTCTAGTGAAAAATTAGTCTGGCAGCTCACATTTAAATTATACATGTGGAAATTACCCATCGATTCTATTTGTAAAATACTATAACAGAAGATATTTTTCATGTGTCCATGTCCCTGTCTGCCCCCCACCAGCCATGATTTAATTCTTTTGTGCTTTGTAGTCACGGCTACGTTACTGTGACACACCCTTGAAATGAAGCAAGTGGTAATTTACTATATTCTAACTAGTATAATCTGACACAGGACAAAATAGCATTGCATTTATTGTTTCCTATTCTGAATATTTAGGGAGAGCTGGCTGTGATTAGTGCCATAAGAAATGTAAATGGAGTAACGGCTTGGTTAGGAATGATAAAGTAGGTTTTATTTTATCAATTTTATTTTAAACCAGAGCAAGATGTTATTTAAAAAACAAACAAACAAACAAACAAAAAATCACACCCAACTAACACTGATTTGAATTTCTCTGTCTCACCTATATCTTGCCAAATGTAAAGACAGTGATGGATTTTTGTAAATTTTTTTCTTTTTTAGAGAACCACCATAGGTTTAATTGTTCCTGTGTCATTTTCATTATTAGTTGCACTGAAACTGGGACTTTCAGTGTTACTGAAAATTTGATAGAGTGAAAAGGAAAGCGAACAAAACTACTTCAAAAGCATTGTGTAGCTGCAGTCTATTTCAGTTCAAGCTTCAAAGGAAATTTATTTCTGAAGTCAGTTCTGCAGTAAGTAGAACTGAGCGTTAGCCTACGTCTTTCTGTGCTTTTCATATTTCTGTGAGGGGGTTTAATATTTACTCAATTTTCTGCTTTCTTTTACTCATTTTATTTTTCAGAAAGCAAAGATAAGTATGAAAATCTGAGAGAAGAAAAGCAAAAGCCATTGTTACCAAAACTCAACACGCCTGTGGGTGGGGAGTGAGGAGGAAGGAAACTGCATCATCCTGATCATTTGCTTTCTTGACCTTTTTAAATTCGCTTTTTGTTCTCTAGAGTTTTCCACCAATTGATGTGTTATGGTACATTCATTCATGAATGTAATCACTTTAATGGAGTGCCCAGCAATAGACTAGGTATGGACTTGAAACACCTACCCTGTACTCTGCGTCCCCTTTGCCACTCCAAATGGTATTTTGTGAAGTGTACGGTATATTACAAATAGGCCAAGTCAGCATGCATAAACAGCGGCATCTGCATCAGTTCTGAACATGCAGCAAATTGCATTAAGTTGAACTTCATAAGAATGCTACTCGATACAGTAAAACATTTCCATTCCTACTGGCAACATCTGTCTAACACAAATACTTCATGGCACTGCACTTAGATTAGGGAAAGAAATGTTACTCCTAGTGAATTGTTTGTATCCGTTTCATGTTGGCATTTGTAGTTCGTATTTTGAATCGTTAAGTGCTGTTTATACAGTATAATCAATGCTTTCCCAACTTGTTTGGTTGCCCTCCATGACTAAATATTTGTGGAACAAGATGTTTACTGTAACTATCTTTAAAATCGATAAGGCAGCATACTTTTACTTCATCTTTTGCCAGACAGTGAATGCCAGGTGGTTTGGGGGTCAGAAATCCAGCATAAAAAAAAAAAAAAAAACACCAAAAAAGAGTAAGTGAAAATCAGGAAAATACAGAAAAGCACAGAAGTATGATAGAGTATGAGAGAGATTTGGCTATTATAGTTTGTTAATATATGAAGCAGCTAATACTTTTACATGAACTTTAAAAGGTATAGTATAGTTTTAACTGCTGATCACTTAAATCAGACAGGCTTTTGGCCACATGTACATGACTTCCCTTTTGGAATTAGCTTTACATTTAATTTAAAACTCCTTTAGAGAGCCATTAAAAGATGCACATGGGGATTGCCATTTACAGAAAACAGTAGCCAGTTCTAGTGACAGACCAGAGCCTACCAACTAATTGGCATCAAGTTCACACTTAACAGAATTGCAGACTTTTCCTCCGGGCTTTCAGTGTCCCTGACTAGGAGGTTAATGATTGAAACCTATGACTTAGGGCTTCCATTTTAGACCACATGCTTAATTCCTATTTGCAATCCAGAATTAATTCTATCAGTTTTGATCTGCTCAACCAATAACAGCCCCTTCCCCCAGTCCTAATTGAAGAGCCCCAAACCAATCAGCCCGATTGATAACATTTTTCTTTCAAAGCGCACTTTTCCTGAAGGCAGGCTGTGTGTGTGACTGAATTGGATGCACATGCTTACAGCCTTGGAGCCTGAAAGATACTGGGATGAGGCAAACAAGCTCTAACCTGCTGGGTTGCGTTATTCCCTGTCTAATCTAGCACATCAAGAG
This sequence comes from Falco punctatus, assembly GCF_963210335.1. Classification (NCBI taxonomy): domain Eukaryota; kingdom Metazoa; phylum Chordata; class Aves; order Falconiformes; family Falconidae; genus Falco; species Falco punctatus. The sequence goes on from NC_137584.1 coordinate 84,962,087, forward strand.
ACATTCCTAGCTGTCCAGAGGCTAATGTACCCTACAGAGTGTCATAAGTGGAAGTGCAAAATATGACCTCAAGAATCTGTTATTCTTCAGATACACCAAGCACTAGAAAAGATGGGTTTTTTCACTATGTGAAAAGCAAGTCTCCTGTTGCTGACAAACCTATGTGAAAATCTCTACTTGTAATAATTTCTGGCAGGGATATAAGTTACTGAGAATGGAGTTCTAAAATTTTGTGTTGACGGGAGTAACGTTACTATTTGGGAAAGTGAAAAGGAGAGATTATTAGCTGGTACATCTAACTTATGGAAAAAACTTTAAAAAATGAAGCTATTTTAATGGCACTGATTCAAATCCATGTTTGTATTTATGTAAACAATAGTCTTTTCCTCTTAACTTTGCTCCTAAGTGCAAGGATACAGTAGCATGTTTTCATTTGTAGCCTTCCTGTTCCCTTCAGTACCTACAGTATGTATATTACTATACTAAATGAAATAATAGATCATCTAACAAAGATCACTATGTGCAATACTGTATTTAGTGTTTCTATTTCAATTTTTTTAGAATGTTAATTTATATGAAAATAAAAGGAATAATAATGAAGTAACTGTTTTCTCTCTTCACTGTCAGGCTATGCTGCAGTTTGCTAGCAACCGTTTGCTCCCTAACCACCTTGTCCCATTCAGGCTCCCGTGACCAAGGATAAAAACTTTGTGAACAGATGGGTGGAAACGGGGCTTCTCTTTCCTTGCCTTTTGGAAGCACAGTGACAGTAATTCCCAGTTATGTGGATGTATTACCTTTTCCCCAGGTGGTGGTAGCGAGGAGCTTCAGAGTCCTTTACCCACCCTGCTGTCGCTCGCTCGGCTCTGTGGCTTGTGCACGCCTTCCAGTATTGTACCTGGCTCAGGCTTGTAACCTGTGCCTACTCACAATGCCTACGTAAGTCTCCAGAAATTGCTATTAGGACAAAAACACACATAAAAAAAGTATTATCTGCATATTATAATGTCTTTATATGTATATTTTATATCATTAAAGTGTTGTCTAGCAACCTGGTAGGACTGTCACATACGTACATCCCTACCCTTTTCACCGGATCTGCAGTGTGGATGCTGGAAGTTATTTGCAAACCTCTCTGAAGAACAGTGTCAAAGGCTGACCGCAGCTGGTGGTACCATGTTATGATCTTAAGATACAAGCTGCTGCACAGATTTTCCTCTTTGAACATGTCTTTTATGTAGCTTTCTCTCCAGCCTGTTTTCAAACACACATTCAAAGTAAAGTAGCCCACTATGTGCAGCACCAAAGTGGATCCACAACACTCCCAGGGGGGATTCCCAGCCTAAGTTTCACCACTGCCCTTTTTTTCAGTGGTACGTTCAGCTTTTTACAGCATTCTGGACTAAAGTTCTTTTGTTTGTTTGTGTGTGTGTGTGTTAAAGAGGTTGAACATCCCACTGATCCCCTCTCTCCCCATTTCCTGAAACATCAAGCATACCACGCTTTGAGTTGGCTGTTGTCCTACGAGAGTTCTCGTGGACAGAATTCTGAGCCTTTGCTGATCACTCACCGTTACTTCAATGCAGCAGCTAGATACTGACTTTCGTACCTGAGCAGCAGATGTGACCTACTGAGAATGTCTGGGTTTTTTTAAGAGGAACTAAGAAGATCCATGCTGTTTTGCTTGCAAATTAATGCCTTTCAGAAGCATGGTATTTTGCACGTGTCACCATGCAATAGTGCTCAGCTTTTTTTGTAGCACCTTTCATCATCCCGAAGCACTTCCAAAACTTAGTTAAATATTAACCAGCAGCGGCAGTGGGAATACAATTAGTGACATCTTCTAGACTGATATTTTTCTTGCCCAATTTTTCAGCTAAAAATGTTGGAAACAGTTGCTAATTTCATTGAGAGAAGATATAGCAAGTCTTTGCATTGCAATTATTTCATTGCATACTCTAGCTTAACAAGCAAAAGCCCAGTTTGTGCCAACCCCATTATATCAATTACTTAAGTTACATCTATTTTAAACCGCTGTGGACAGAATAAGTGAAAACTGATGGAGCTGAGTTTTTCTGAAGATTGTGTGATCAAGTCAGCAAAAAGAGGAGACGGAAACCCATGTCTCACACCTTTCAGGTCTGCCACTCACCAATCAAATGGGATTCACATCACAGAAAAGGTTTTCAAGCCATTACCTTGCTTATGACAGACCCATTGGTACCTGCGCTGTACCCGATGTCCATCCAACTTACTTTAAAGGGACCCAAGAGCAAGTCCATTGCCTCAAAAAAAAGGCATCTTTCTGAAGATAAAGGATCTTTACAGTGTCAGCACTTTTTTCTCATTTATTCCCAGCTGCAGGTCCAACTTATTGTCACTCAACCCCAAACTGGAGCCCTGCCAGGGTGACACTACCATGGGGTGGCAGAGCTTGACATTCACTGTCCCCCTCCTTCCCCTGTCCCACAGCATCACTAAGCAATACTGAATCTAGCTGATTTAAAGCTTTTTTTCATCTACCTCAGGAGACTTGCCTTGCTCTTGGATCATTTCCGCAAGTGGGAGTGTTTTGGATGGCAGCGTACGCCTGCGGTATGGCGGGTCAGCAGGTGGGCAATAAGGGGCTGGGTGAGCTGGACATGGGCTCTGGGCTGCACCACCAACAGTGGAGGTGCACATGGGTGCTGGGCAATGAAGCCACTGGCGAAGCAGGAGCATGGCAAAGAGGCAGGTGGAAACAAGAGAGGGGTATGGGAGGAGATGGCTGCCTGAGCTCCTTTTGAGCCGACTGGTAGAGGCACCTGCAAGTTCTGAGCAGAGGGCCCTGACCACACGCAGGTAGCTAAAGCACAGCGAAATATTAAGTCTTGGATTTAAAAGCTACTACAAGAAAGGAGAAAAAAAAAAAGAGGGGGGGGGGGGGAAAAGTCCTTAAATCCATGAAATTCCTGAACCCTGAGAGGATTCGGGCAAGAGATGGGGAAGGAGACAGCAAAGGGTTCATGCCGGTGTCATAGTGCCATAAAGGACAATAGCCTTCCCCTGCTCCTTGTGCGCTAGGTGCTCCTGCTGCTTTCAAGACCTGTGACAGGCATCTCTTCTGGTCATGTGGAGGCTCGTTCCTTAGTGTGAGAACTCCCTTTCCTCACTGAAGCTTTTCTTCAAGATTATTTTGCAAGTATTTTTTATCTGGGTAGGAAAGAAAAAAAAAAAAAGGGGGGGGGGGGTGGAACACAGAACACTATCCTACCTTTGGACAGACATACACTGTATTCATGCAAGAGCTGAAAGCCATCAATAAAATTCTCCTGTATCTTAAGATATACTTCATTATTTTTTTTTTTCCCTTCCCTTCCCTGAGTAGTTTGGTGCCTGTTACATAAGGATCTCGCTATATTTTAAGCAAAACCACTTTGGTCAGGGTAATAGTTACTTCTCTTACCGCAAATGATGCCAGCAGTTCAGCCAGTGGTGGAGCTTTGGTTGCCTTCCTGTCAGTTCACCAAAAAAAACCCCAGAATTTGTGCATGCAGAATCGACTCCAGGATCTAGGATTAGTGCAATTCATGCTTCCCTCTTGCCCTGCAGGTACTTTTGAGGGGGTGGGGGACAAGGGAAGAAGTAGCTAGGTCTTCCCAAGCTGTCAAGGTGAGCCTGTATCTGGTAGGGTCAAAAGGAAGCCGGAGAATATACTGACGAGAGAGCAGCTGGACACAAGGTGTTGAAGCAAAGCCGGGAAACCTGGATGCCATATAACCCTAGAGTAGCTTTATTATTTAATCTATAATTTAATAGTAGACCTATAAAATAATTACATTATACTTAAAGCATTTCTTCATTTTTGTTTTCATTTATAAAACAAGAATTAAATACAGTTTTAACCATTACAAGCTCAACTCAGTTTTTACATAAACACAGCTCCTAGAAGGAGCTTTAAGCTGCAGCATATTCATATTGCAAACTGGTGAAAAACCCAGGCAGGGCATAGCTTAAACATAAAGATTCTTGCACTTTTTTTTTTTTTTTTTTTTTTTTTAACTGAAGTTATTAGGGTGCTTTTCGTTCTCTAGTCCAAAATGCCAGACTTCCCATTCATTTCTTTCAAGTGGAGACTGAGATCCCAGGAGTCTTTGACTGTAGTTATTGCCGCCTTACCCCCCCGCCCAGCTCCCCGCAGCTACACCAGTGCTCGAGCTTGGCCTGACCGGTGCTGGCCTGGTGGCTGGCACGATGCTGGCAGGGCAGCAGCAAGCGCTGATAAAGCAATCCCCATGCGAGGAACCTCCCCGTGCCCTGCTGACACGCTGAAAGAGCACAGCAGCAAAGCCACAGCCGTTCACGTAATCAGGCTAACAGACCTGACCAACCTCACCCTGCCCACCCCGAGCCCCGTAAACCGCTTGGCGAGCTCTGGTGGAGCTCAGTCCCAAAAGCCTCTTAGAGCCGGCTGTCGCACAGAACAGCGACCTGTGGCACTGTACCCCTGGCTGGCAGCAGGGGCCAGGCACGTTAACCCGCTGAAGCGGCTGCATGTGAAGAGGCTGGTGGGGAAGGGCTCCCACCGCAAGCTGGTTTCACGAGATGCAGATGCTGAACTGCGAGACATGCATCAGGGAGTCGGCGTGTCATTTTTAATTTGTAAGCTTCAGACAATTGAGCACGCATGGGCTCCGGGTTGGGGGGAAGGGGCTGGTTTGTTTTGAGACATGGGGTTTTAATGCAGCTGGGACTAATACAGTTCTGATCTGTAACAAACAGATTATACAGGACATGCTAAACTCCATCAACTGAATAACAACACAGTATGATTTTAAATGAACTGCAAGTGTTCACCGACACTGATTACGTAGAACTCAAAACCCGCGCGGACCACCAGTACTGTAGCAATTACCACTTACTCTCTCCCTGCTCCTACAGCTGTGACCCATTCCAGCGGCACTGACTGATGGGCTTGTCCTTTAACACTAACACATTAACGTGGTTTCCAATCATGGGAGAGACACCACTCCCAAAACCTGATGACACTGATGTAGCTTTTGTATTCAGTCCAGCCATGACCAAATTTTATCCTTTGTGCGACAGTGCTTTTATACCTTAAGGGAAACATTGTTCCCTTAAGTGTTCTCAGCTCCTCTCCCACTACCCTCCCACCTACCCTGGTCTGAGCAGGCATAAATATAAGGTCATACATGGGTGTTGTCTTTCCTGGAGTAAGAAACACACACACACACATCTAACACACAAAAACCTACCGAAAGCCCAGTTAAACCATGTCCATTTTAAGCCAGGCAGCTGACCTAGCAACCGAGTCTCTTACTCAACGTATTTTAATCTCCGGCACATTCTGCCACAAGAAAAATATACATGGCTAGGTCTATAATACTTTAAACAGCTGTTTACTATAGCTAGGTTACAAAATAAACACTGCTGCAGAGACCACGTGTTGGATATACTCTTAAACACAACAGCATCAGAACCCACCCTCAGTCTGCTCCGCGGTGACGGTGGCTGACCCAGCGCCTCGCCCTCTTCCCCTCGCTCCTTATCTGCCTTCAGACAAGAAGCCCCGAACCGCTTGTCATTGCACAATTAAAGTTGTCTTGAGGAGATGAGCCTCGTCAGAGAGCCTCGCTTGCTTCTCGCAGGTTACTCGTCCCTCATCTGCGTCCCCCAGCCCTGGGCAGCGCCCCAGCACTTCCAAGTGGGAGTGGTGAGCTCCGGCCCAAAGCACGGGGAAGGCGTCCTCGTCTTGTGGAGGGGACTGGAGTGTAGGGCAGAGGGCTTTACTCCACACAGTGGAAACATTTAATGCTGGTTTCAGCCAACTGGTTACTTAGAGGATCGATCGCAACTCCTGGCAGCCTGCTCCACTCCAGCAGATTCAACCGCCAAATGACACTGGAAATACAATGAAACTTGATGGTGAAGTGCCTCACACAGCCCATTAAACAGCGTTATTCCAGTCGGCAAGCGGCAAGGAGCCTCTCCTTGCTCGAGAGATGCCTCCTGAAAGACAACAGAACACCGACAAAAAAAAAAAAAAAAAAAAAAAAAAAAGAAGGAAAAGAAGAAACAAAGTGACGAAATGGACAGTCTGCTCAGTGGGAGAGGGGAGGCAGCAGTAAATCTGATGGGGGCAACACCAAGCAGTAGCCACACGCCTGCTCTCACAGTTTGCCCGAGTTGTTAAGATTCACAGACATGCACCGGCACTGCTTGACCTTCTGGATTTTCTTGAGTCGGAAGGGTGGGTCCAGCTCTGGGCACTCCAGCTGCACGGTGGAAGAGGTGACCTTGTGCGGCTTGCAGAACGCGCAGGACTGGAAGGACTCCTCCTCCTTCTTCACGTGCCGCGGTATGTAGAAGGAGTTGCACTGCCCATAGCAAAAGCGGTTGATGATGGTGCGGCTTATGCAGCCCTCCTCGCTGACAGTCTGCCGCAGGGGCTGCGTCTTGCACCAGTCGCTCTTGAGGTATTTCCTCTCGGTGACCACCAAGGCCTCCTGGCTGGAGGCCAGCACCTCCTTATTCAGCTGCTGCCTCCGCTCCGAGTGGTTGCTGCTGCTGTCCTTGTAAGGGGAGGGAATGGCGCCCGCCGGACGGTTTTTCCTCGTGTCCGTGACTCGAACCAGCGCTGCCATCAGGAAAACGGACAAGGCGAATTTCCAAATCATCCTGCAAACAGCAACACAAGCAGCTGTTAGGAGAGACACGTTTTCAAACCACAGAACTGTAACGGCGGTGAACTCTTCTACGCCTGCTTTTAGAAGCAGCAGAGATCTTGCCACCTTTGTAGTCCCAACAGCTTTCCCCAGGAGATTAGCTCTATTCTCAGGTGATTACTTATCACGAAGTTGCTAAGCCCTGTGAAAGTCACATCGCTCCCCCCCAGCCTTGCGAGCTCTCCCACTACTTGCTTTCCCCCCACAGGGACAGTGCTGCTTCGATCGCTGAAGAAGTGACTTTACAGAAGCTCCAGCCAGAAAAGCTTCCTCCTCCTCTGTGAAATCCTGGGCCAAACAGCTGGGCAAAGTCCTGGCTAGCGAAGGCTCCAGAGACTCCTGCCAACACCGTGACAGCTGATTTGGGGACGGCGGGGGAGAAGGGAAGGGAATGCCCGGTTACACAAGGTGAACTCCCATCTGCCTCCCCAGCCCCCGAGTCCCCGCACAGCCTCATTCCACACAGAAGTAGCGAGAAGTGTCCAAAAGCCGATTTTTATTATCTTAAATTACTTCTGAAGTTTCTTGGGGCTTTTATGGAACTTACAGATTTGCATTTATTGCCTTTGTGGGAGGCCGAAAACTTGATGGATTTATTCTTCCAGTAAAAGGAAATGCTTAAACACAACTTTGACTTCATTAGCGCGATGCCTCTTAGGCAAATGGTTTAAGAAGGTTTGTAAACAGGAGAGAATTCAGTATTTATTTTAGATGTTAAGGAATAGGTTAGATCACAAGCCAGTTGCTAAGTTAAAATAGTCAGCCAGTTGGCAAAAATATTTTTTCCTATGGTTGTCTTTTAGGATTTCTTGTTCTGTGGAGCATCCCTTACCAACTCTTGGATTTTCATCAACCACTTGTCCAATTCATTTTAGTAATGTGTCTCGGTGCGATTCCAGGATATCAGAGTAGACATACTAAATTTCCTCATAAAGTCAGTTCTCACCAGTGCACTGCCACAACTCATTTTACAGTTCACTTCATGCCGCTCTCCCTGGGAAGGGGGAACAGGGGGTCTCTAGGGTGCCAGAAGTGGGTGCAGCCCAGAAGCTTCCTATTCGGAGGCAAGGACCCTTCAAGTCTTTCTGAAAGTGTTCTTAGTGAACTGTATTTTTATAATAGCATACAGATGAAAGACTCATCCCTCTCTTCCCAGTAAAGTTTCAAATCCTTCCAAGTAATGATTTATTTATTTTTCCTTTAGAGAGATGCCAAGATGAAAACAATACCATCATACCAGTAAATATAGGTATGTCTCACACTAGAGACACTTGAGATGGTGCATAGATACTCCTAACATGAAAACATGCCCGTTTCCAAACAAAGACACCAACAGATTGAAAGAGTCATTGCTGCAAAAGTGCAAGAGAAGATAACAACAGCAATAGCAAATAGGTCTTACCTAACAAAGCAGACCTAACACATTTAACCCCTATGGAGATAAAGTGAAGGAACTACTGTAGCAGACTAGGTGAGACAACATAATTTCAGGCGATTTTCTAAGTTTACGAGATCTCAATGTCAGGCTTTGACTAAATTTCTAAGGGGAGAAGCGCTGAAGGGAAAGAAAGTGCTAATCCTATAGCTGTGAATGAAGGATGTTCTGAGGCAGAGTTAAATTTCACCAGAGTGTGTGCTTGAAAGAGAATCGTCTTTAAAGGGAAGCCACTGTTTCTAAAACCCAGATCAGCCCATTCATCTGCAACCATGCCAGTTGCCCACTGACACCCACTGTAGCCATGGGTACTTTAAAGCACTGGCCTATTTTCACACTGCTTAGCATTCTGCATAAAAGTCCAGAAGTTTTGTCCAGAGTCTTTAAATGAAGCAAGACTAGACTTGGCTTTGCTCGCAAGTATTGTCGCCAAGACCATTGGATGTCAACCCACACGGCCAGGCCAAAACCTAATCAGGTAATTAGTTTCAGTTGAATATAGCGTTCCACGCTTCCTTTCAAACTGTTCTCGTGTTATTCTGCACCGATGGCTGCATTTCAGTAGTAGATAAAACAATTGATCCCCATTGCTTTGTGCTTTCTATAGAAAGAGGAGGAAAAGACATGGGAGTTACAAGACTATACCTTCTAGGGGTCTCCACAAGATGCCTTATGCCAACGCTACTCTTCTACTCTTCTCTTGAAACGCAAGCCCACAAAGCAATTGTGATAACTCTACTGTTCTTCAGGGAGGGAGGCTGGTCCTTTTCAGCAGGGATATCGCCTCTCGGGTCTCATTTCTCTGATCCTGGCGGGGAAAAGGACAACACAGGTCCTAAGCCACATCAGAAGGACAAAGACACTTTCCCCTACCCCTTCCTCTTTTCTACGGTAAACCCTGTCTTACCACACCCACCCTTTCCCATCACAAAATGCGAGCTGAAAACGTTTCCCTTTTGTGTCAGGGGTGGGGTCAAGTAGAAATCCTACGTAGGAATTCAGGAAAGCTGACAGAGGGCTCACAACTCAAACTCTACAATATAGAGAAATGTTATAGTAGTTTTCTAATTACTGGAATAGTTTTATGTAGGCATGGAGAGCCATTCAACAGAGTAAGTAGGATTTATTCAGTAAGTCTACATTTATAACTAATAAAGCATTATTAATCAAAGCCACTATTGTAAGGTTATAAACGAAACACTGCAGTACACGTTAGCAAGTACTTCTACAGACAGGTAGGAATGCACCACCTATTTCTGTCAATGATCCTTATCAAACCTGGACCTTAAAATGTTTACATAATAGAATAATAATCTATTTTACACTAGCAGGTCAAATGTGCATCCTGTCAGATCGTGGAATTTCTAATCACAGGGTTGCCCCTTACTAGCCTGCAAATCACCCCTTTCTAAGCCCTGGCACACAAACCCCCTATTCAAGCAAGTAAGGGTGCAAACAAGGTCACCTGGTGCCAGCAACATGCCAAGGACTACATATATTTTTCGGTGCTCACATGCAAAGAGAAAAGAAAACTCAGTATTCTCAGAGACACAGAACTTTTTGGTAAACACAGTCTGAATGCAAAGCAACATGGTGAACGCCGGCTGCAGACAGAGCGGGACGAGAAGGAAGACAAAACGTACTGGAGAAGAATCTGGCTTCTGGCAAGAACAGGGCAGTTCTGTCCTACTTAGATGTCACAGAACTGAACAGGGGGCTGAGCCCGAGCAAGCCAGAACTGCCTCGAGAGACCAGCGCCTCTGAAGCTTGCAGAAACGCCAGCCCGGGCCCACCGCCCCCGCTGCACCTGGGGGTGCCCATGGCCCAGCCAGCAGAAGCTCCCGTGGGACAGTTTTCAGCTTCCTTAAGGGTCGTTGCCAGCTGCTGCCAGTCCCCCCCCACCCCTTTTTCCAGTGTGTGAGGTGGTGCAGAAAATAACCTTAGACTAGACACCAAGCCAGCCCTAGCTGCATTTACATTTCACATGCTAAGTTTTTATCTCTTTGAGATAAGGAAATCAGCGTCAAGTATGAGCTCATAAACTCAACAAACCCATCATGCTGGGGCTGGGCTATCAGGTACTCGGGAGTGTAAAAAATCCTTGGCCAAGGAGGCAGGAACACCAGGACACAGCTCTGTAATTCAGGGACGTCAGGGCACCCATCTAGGAGGGGAGACCCAGGATCGCTGTGTCTGGCCTCAGCTTTATTTCGCCTTTGTATCCAATTACTGTGTAACATAAAATATCTACCAAGGCAGGCTCTCTCTTGCGTAGTGACCTTCTGGCCCTATAACTCACGCATTCCTGAAAGCAATCCAGCTCCGGAGCAGCACAGGCAGCAGTGTAGCCCCCGAAATAGCCTATAGTTTGGTCATTAGGGCACCTCTCTGGGAACTGAAGTGTTGGATTTAACCTCAGAAGTCAAGTGCACATTTTCTGGAGAAGTCTCCCAGCGCAGAAGCCGGCGCTATGGTCTGCAGGGTAGGGCAGGAGGTAACGGCACCATCCATCTGTGCCCAGCGACTGCTCCACCGCTTCCTCTGGTTTGCAAAGCTGTCACCAGTTTCTCAGCTCAGGGTGCAGTTTCTGACTGGGGATTCCTGTTTCACTATCGGCCTCCTTCAGGGTTGCAGGTGGATGTAAAGAGAGAGAGATGTAACTTAAAGATTTGTGATAGTTTTTTTCAGCATGCAGCACCTGCACAGAACCTGGCATTACCAGCACTCGTGGAAGCATCCAGTGCTCTGATACCGGTTTGATACAATCACCTCCCCTTCACCAGGTCTTCCTGGCAGGAGTTCAGAAAAAAAGCCCCAGCCAATAATTTAAAAAACTGAAAAGATACCTCCAAAACCTGTCTTTCCTACCATGGAACTTTCCTACCATGAAGCCTAGGATGGATTCAGCCTGTAAACGCACGTGGAAGAAGAGCCAGTACTATAAACCTATCCTACACCCATCAAAAGCACCGTGAGAGCCAACGACTGGAGAGACGATAAATTCAGAGCTACTTTCCTCTTTAAAAATTATTCATTTAATTAACAGCTGAAGAGTTTGCCTTGGAAAACGGTTTCTGGTCAACTACCAGCAAAGGGCAGACATTATAGGGTAGATTAAATCAGGTACAGTTCTGTGGCATGGTACACACACGGTCACATTTGACCATCTGCATCACTCTTTTCCAGTTTCTATCCTGCAAACTTCAGAGACACAAGAGATCTCCTTTGGGATCAGCTGTTCAGCTGACTGTGGGAATCCCTGTTACCAGAAGTTTTTCTGCTCCCCCCTTACTTTCCTGTTAGACCTAGTCAAAAAAGAATCCGTATAAACCAGCTGTATGTATATTACTGTAAGAACACGGTGTACATGGTCAGTTCTCAGCATTTAAGATGGGACACAAGAAGTGTTCCTTGAAGACAAGCCAGGCAATAACTTCTCAAAGAACTAAAACTTGGCTTTAGCAACAGACGTGGGAAGCCAGGAAATATCAGATTCTCTACCAGGAAGCCAAAAATGCTATTTATTTAATTTATTAATGGTTAGGCATGATTCTAATGGTACAATGTTTGCATAAAGTCTATACAAATCAGGCATCTTTGTGCAAGGGAGGCATTTGGTGAAAGCTTCTCCCTTTTAAGTATCCTTTGGAAACTATTTGTCCTGTGTCTCAACGTCAGCAGTAACAGAACACTGTACTGTATCTTTCTTTTCACAGAGCCATGGGCCTCTTAGTAAATCATTCCATCATTAATAGATTCTCATTATTAAATTGCCAAGACTGAAGCCAGCCACAACAACAAAACACATAGGAGGCGGGGGGGGGGGGGGGGGGGGGGTGTATGAAATGAAGAAAACAAAACAAAAGCCAGTAATGCAGCTAGAATGTGTTACTCTCGTATTCAGATACAAAATCTCTGCTTTTTAGCAGTAAAGAAGAGTTACCATGTACTAGGAATAGTAAGCAACACTTTAAAACCACTAAATGCAACACCGAAGGGAATAATTGTTTAAAAAACAGTAATTAATGCCATTACAACCAGAAGTTTTTCCATTCTTGCCCTCTAAGAACCTTCTATAGTGATTTGAGAGAAAGCTATTTCATTGCATCACAGCCCTAGCAGTAGGTGGTAGAGGCAGAAAACATTTCTTTTAGACTTAATGAACTCCTTGTACCCTCACTGGCTGGCTTGGATGAAGATCCTTCCTCCTCTCCATCCTTCCCGCTCCCCCCCACCAAGGAGATCCGTCCTTCTCGCTCCCTGCGCCGACACTTCTCCCCCAGAGAGGCCCAGGCATGCCCATGGGGCACACCAGGAAGCCTGAAGGGAATTAGGAAGGTTTTCCTGCACCCTGGACACTCCAGGGACCGTACCGTCCTGTCCAGGCTCTTGTTCGCGTTTTGAAAGGGGAAGCAGGCTGGGTTTCACCGATGCCTCAGGAGAGGACAACATTTCCCCCGTAATGCCAGGAATTATAAGTTCTCCTGGTCAAGACAGTTCCTGAAGACACCACATGTAAAATATTCAGAAATAGAGTACATCATCGACAAAACTGAAGTACACTGAGCAAAGGACAACCTGCGGGGACACTACGCTAAGATGAAGCTAGCTGAGAGCAGCTCAGGGGTGCTGCTTCATACTAATTTCAGCTCTCACTATAGATTTTCTACAACCCAGAGCTTTATCTTGAATTCTGCCTGAAGAGGCTGGAAGTTTAGAATTCCTGATCCATACACAAAAATGTAAGAGGAATCAAGGGCTCAACCAATTACTCCTGCCACATCCACCACCGTGTAATGTGTCAGATATGTTATTTTTAGGACAGGAGCAATTATAAAGAAAACCTGAAGGTAAACTCACCCTCGGCACCAAAACTAACCAGCTCGAATGTTTGGCTTTTCCTTCACATTTTGTCCTCTATCCTTCTTATCTACCTTTACTGCCTCCAGAAATTCATGTTTATACCCGCTGTACCGTTCCTTCCTCCAGAAACTTCAGACAAGCCCGTCTGACACAGGTTGGAACGCAGCTGCTCACTTCATCGGAGATCGCGTTACCCCACTGCTCCTCTTTGCACTGACGTCCTGCCAGGAAATATATTGATTTAAATACTGTATTACTGATCTATGGGATTAGGCTCTCCACAGGCTGAATCCTTCTTATCTTGCATAGCTTCTAAACCTGTGCTTCACTTTATTTTTTTAAGTAATACTAGTATTGGATGAATTGAGGTAAGTTTCTCATTTTTTAGAGCCAGGACAAGCAGTTTGTGAGGAGAGTCACTGAAAATTTCATTAGCTGAAATATCAGTTTTTATCCATTATATCCAAGATATGAACTGGAGTTCCAGAAGACTGGGTGGGGGTCCGGGGCAGGGGAAGCATTGGTGAAGCCAGCCATGGTAATTTTCTTTGAGATACAGTCACTAATACTTACATCCATGATAAATACCAATGCGTCCCAAAAAAACACAGACATATATAAGAAATACAATTACTAAGGCAATCACTCAACTAGAATAAAATAGTGAAGGAAACCATGCTCTGAGTTTGCTTGGTTTTTTTAAGGCTAAATGTTAGCCGATTAATACAGCGAAGCAAGACTCTATCAACTTCATACTGCCCTGTATTTATCAGTACATAACTGTGTCAGCATTATTCATTTTAACATAGGAAAAGTTAAATAAAGAGGAGGAAAAAAAGCTCCACGAAATGTAAAAGCTAAGCCATCCTACAGTAGTTCTGGTAACGCCGCAATGCCATTTTTTGGGGAACATGAATACGCAGAACTCCACTTGAACACTAACAGGTAACTGGACAAAGGCTTTTTGGAATACTATTCTGATTAAAACTCCTAAATTTTGTTGCAATTTCAGCTTCAGGAACTTGTGGTTTTAGAGCCAACCACAGACAAATGTCTGCCTGGTGAGCACATGTGAACTGTCCCAAGCAGAGTGAGATGTCCTACTCAGAAGTGTCTGGGTAGTCATCAGTACTGGCAGCACATGCAACACTGGGAAAAGAAGGGGGAGCGGGAGGAGGGAAAAACCCACAAAATAAAACCAGATTTCTGCTCTCTGTCCATAAGGTTGATTTTCTTTCTCCCAACCTGGTTCTGGAGAATGCTACAGTCAGGGGGTGGGGAGGAATAAATAAGAAAAAAACTCCTTGGATACAAGACTAGTTTTTTTTGGAAAGGGCTGAAAGTTAGTTCTTCTACGAATCTAAAAGATGTCTCTTTGCAAGAGTGAACCACGTTGAAAAGATACTTGTTCTCCTTCTCGGTGCTCCTCAGCTTTTCAGCACGAGATAGAGAGCCCCAAATAGGCAAGTCAGTTCTGTTTCCACACGAACGTTTTGTCCAGCAAGCAATAATAGCCTACTTTTAACTTTATTCTTCTGGGCAGAAGGCAGCTGGTACACTCCCATTTGGCAGTGTTTCATTCAGGAGAAAACAGCAGACTTCTGCCCTTGGGAAACGAAAAACTAAATCAGAAGGGAAGCGGTGGCTTCAGCAAATGTCTTCATTTGTGACCATCCCTCAGCCTGCTGGAAAGGAGGACAGTCAACACAAGAATGGGGAAAGTTCAGCATTTAAATACAATAGCTCATTTCATTGCTTCCTCACTGGAGAATCAATACTACAAAAGACTATTTTGCAATGAGTAGTCTCCATTATATTTTTGTTTTTTGCATTACAACAGAACATAGAAATCTCATCCAAGACCAGTGCCTGACTAAGCAACACAACTTCAAATGTTTGTAGACTCACTTGGTGAGCAACATATGGTGGGACCAGAACTGAGCACAGAGGGGAACTGACTTACTGGAGGTCAGAAACGAACTGAGAATGGACCATTTCCAACGTCTTTCAATTGCACCGCATGGCACCAATGCTCTTCTTTCTTCTGATCAATCCAGATTTGTTACCCTTCGGCAAGCTTTTCTTTAAACATGTTATAATTTTGTGTATGAAAATGGTTCTGTGTGAAAATTTTCAATATGCTTTCCCTGAGTTTTGATAGAAGGGAGATGGAGTTAGAAGCTTTATTGCTTTGTAGTGTCAAACAATGCACTACTTCCAGCGCAGCGCACACAGCTCATTTTCCAGCTCACAGGGGAAGACCATTAGTCTTCACTACATGTGCATTACTGTACTCACACCACTTGGGTTTGGATGAGATCTACTCTAGAAGAAAACAGAGGCCTGTACGTTAGAGGATCATAAAAGTGCTCAGAAGAATTTCTGCTTGCTTCTCTTAATGGGCAGAAGAATGCAATTACTTCTAAAAATCAATAGGTGGCATGTTGTCTTGTATATGAGAAACACTAGATAAATCAAGAGAAAAGGAACATTCACATTTTCCAGAGTTTCTGGTAGACTCAGTTACTTCTACTCATCAAGCTCTCTATTCAAGATTCTACCCTGTTACTACGTTAGGTCTCTCAAGTAGTCAAGTTCCCGTTTGAAAAATCTAAAATTTTATTGACTATCTAGTGTTTATATTACGGATTTCTGTAAGCTAACATCCTATTTATAGAGCTGAAAGACAGACGGTTCAAAGAAGAATCACTCTTTTCTCAGTATCCCAAGGCTAGTCTTCCTAACAGGCGGTATGCAAATTCCCCCACACCCCAAACTTCAGCTGCGTATCCCACTCTTTTCTAACACGCCACCTACCACAACCATTGCAGCTCTATTTCCATAAAGTTGTCCTAAAAATGGCATAGATTTACTGCTTCAAGAGCTTTTCATTTACATTTATCTCTGCTTACAAATCTGCCTGACAAAGCATTGGTCTCCTAACTAAAATGTACAGCAGTTGTGGGGACAGAGGGCAGACGACCTACGCTAAGGAGCAAATAAAACAAGTATTAAGCCCATTAGCCGCAACCAGGTCTATGCCACGCACATATGTACGTTGCCAGAATGATTAGTTTCACAGAAAAGCTTTTTCCTCCTCAGTGAAGCTAAACCTAGGGAATCCTCTCATCCTTCCCCGCCCCCCCCCCCCCCCCCTCCCCTTCGGTTAATAAGCAGCATGCTATTCCACATCTGATAGTTCCCAAAAATTACATTTTTTTTTTAATCCAGCAACCAAATTTCAAACAAGTTGGACAGCAAGGCAGTTTTGAAACCTCTACTGCATTACACTATGTGTGTTTTCTCCCAAGGTATACAGGAAAGCAAGAAAAGTCTTTCAGAAAACGGTAAGGGGGAGGACACAAGCGATGGATACGGCAGTTTGCTACCACAGGAGGTGAGAGTGGTAAAGAGGGTGTTTAGGGTTACTGCGGTGGACTGGCGCACCCAACACATCCATAGAAAACCAAAGTTCATGAGCTCTAATGTTCACCTGTAATACAAGACACCTTGAAACAACAGTGGGTCACCTCAAAGCTTTTAATATATTTTCTTGCTCAGGGTCTAAGATGGCCCAACAGTTGTAAAACTTATCTGTGCCAGCAATAGATGGAAGCCAGGCAGTACCAAGTCACTGCCACACACCACGCACAGTATTGCCCTTGGGCTGATCCTGTAATATTTTGCATCCCTTTCTGTTCTCAAACTTACTTGGAGAGTTACAAGATGTTTTCTTCTTTCCCTAAGAACACCAGGCTTCTACTCGGCTTCCTTCTGCAATTATTGTTTGTGGATTAACTAATGGTCCATCAGAATCCCCATGTAATTACCTTTGTTGCAAAGTTTAACTTGGCTGTGGGCTTTGTTCTGAAAGGAAGCCTGTTCACTCCAGGTCCCACATGAGAAAATTCAGGTATGCAACCGAAATGCAGTTTAAACCTGTGAGGGCTGAGAAGCACGGCAACCACATGCTCTGAGGGCTGGCTGTACATGCGCATCTGCAAGCTGTCCTGGTTTCAGCTGGGATGGAGTTAATTTTCCTCCTTGTAGCTGGTACAGGGCTGTGTGTTTGGATTTAGTATGAGTAATATTGGTAACACACTGATGGTTTAGCTGTTGCCAAGCCGTGCTTACCCCAAGTCAAGGACTTTCCAGTTTCCCAGGCTCTGCCAGTGAGCAGGCGCACAGGGAGCCGGGAGGCAGCAGGGCCAGGACAGCTGACCCCAACTAGCCAAAGGGATATTCCACACCACAGAGCGTCATGCCCAGTATATAAACTGGGGGCAGCTGGCCAGGGGATGCCAATCACTTGACTTTTCTTGGGTTTGTGTTTTATTTCTCTCTCTCTCTTTGTTGTCTCCCTTTCCCTTATATCATCATTATTATAGTTTATTTCAAATAATAAACTGTTCTTATCTCAACCCATGGGTTTTACCTTTTTTCCGGTTCTCCTCTCCATCCCACCAGGACCGGGTGTTGGGTTGAGGGGGGAATGAGCGGCTGTGTGGTACTTAGCTGCTGGCCAGGATTGAAGGGATTAAACCATGACACAAGTTTGTAGACAAAGGTGACATTTGGAGTTCTAAACCTTCAGAGCTATATGGCTTCTTGGCCACCCTAGTACTGCATCAATGGAAGTCTGGATGGAAGTTCATCAGTTTGGAACTACTCTGATCCTTGTTTTCAAGCTGTTTTGTGAGATAACCATAGGAATTTTAATTTATTTCACTATACGTCTATTGGTATTTCCAAATTGTTAGGTTCCAGTAATGTTTATGACTGCCACAGCTGTCAGATGGACTAAAATAAATCACAGCAGCTGATGCTCAACAACTATCAAAGGTACAGAACTTACCGGGTGCTGTAATGTCAGGAATACAAAAAAAATTTGTGATTAGGTATGCAATAGCAACATAAAATGCTAAATACCTAAACATTTCAGTAGCACTTTCTAGCTATACTGGGAAATGTATAGCGCACAGAACGAATGGATAAACTCCAGTTTACTCACTGTTATCAGCAGCGTGTGTCACTTCACCAAAAGATGAATTCTCAGTGAAATGCAGCAGGATGACCTGTACCACAGGAAATTTCACATCCAAATACTGGAAACTTACCCCAGCCCTCCCACTTCACACTGATGGCAACACGTGGCTGTCCCACATCTATGTTCTTGTGGCTTTGATTCATGCTCTGCTCAGTGATTCTCCTCCCGTCATTGCCTGAAGAATGTAAATATTTGTTCTGTCGGTATTCTGGTTTACAGACTTGGCCCATTATTGAATATGAAGGCTGTAATTCAATCATAGAAGGATCTGTTGCCATGCATAAATAGGGATTTTATGTTTTATGACTTAGGCTTTGCAGAGCAGCCGTCTTCCTACTCACCTCCCCCTCTCCTTGCCCAGGACTGAATTATAGTTCTGCCTCTAATTGCAACCCCGTATTATTCTATTTCTCTTCTGCTGAGAGGAAGACCAGAGCTATCATTCTGAACACACACCAAGCCACAGGAGCCTGGATGAGGTACTCTAATGACAGGTCCTCCTACACAGCACATTTACAGTCTTTCTGCTAATTAATTTGATTTGCTTTGTCTAGACTAACATAATACAGCAAGTTATGCTCGTTTAAAGGAGGACTGTTAGCCTTTTGGTTCACTCCAAATGAGGGAAGAAAGAAGAGTCAATGGACTGGAATCTGGGGGAGACTAACTTTGCCCTTGACTACACCATTGCTTATGTTTTCACTTGACCAAGACTTTGTCTCCAGGAGAACCCGAGACAGCACTATCATCAGAGGAGAGACTATAATCAAAATCAGATATCATCGGCATGCGCATGGCAAGGCAGTGGCAGTTACACAGAAGGACTCTGTCTACGATGCACCACAGTCAGCAGCTTTCTTCCTGGCAATCACCTGGCATCTACTGTTCACAGCTCCTGACATCCTCAGAGGGCTGAACAAACATGTAATTAAAACCACACACAAGCTGTTTTCTTCAGACTCCCTTCACAGAACGAGGGGAGATTCAGTAGCGTGCCACTGGACTAGTACATCAGAGGCAAAGCTGGTGATGGGAGTTAGAGTAACTCCTCACCATCTGGAAGTTGAGACCTTCGTTGAGTAGTTTTGACAATGACTGAAACTGTGGAGCTGAAGAGTCTCAGAGTTGAGCTGTCAGTCAAATATAGGACATGGGACATGGGAGTGATGCGCGAGAAACAGATGAACCAACTTGGATTTGAAAGTTCAGCCTTCTGAGTCAGGTGGGCAGATCCAGTTTTAATATCCAGAAAGAAAAGTGACAAGGAATCACACTCATCATATAGGTGCACCGTGGAGTGGAATGAGTCCATACATTTCTTAGGAATGGCAAATACCTTCCCCTGTGATGGAAGAAGAAGAAGAGGAAGGGAGGAAGCTTACAGAGGCAAACGCCAACCTCTTCTGCTCAGAAACCCACAGAAAAGTGCCAGAGCTCCCCTCCTGTAGGCAACTTTAGGATCATTTTTTTTTAGCCTTGGAACCTCAGTTGCATTTATCATTTTGCAGCATCAAAGAGGGGAAAGATTCCAACTTTGGGAGTTCCTGGCTCAGGGATTTCTATTTGACTGCTAGTAACTGGGGACCCTCTTTATATAAACACAAGTAAAAGACAAACAGCACCCAGAGGCTCTTTATTAACTTAAAGTGACTTTGGTTTTTTTAGTGATTGGCCATAAGCCATTCACACTGTGTCACCACAGTTAAGGTTAAAATATTTTTCCATTACTCACGCTTTCAGGCTCAGTAGAAGTAGACAATCAGTAAAAGGAAATCTGAAGATTCTTCTCTTTGGCTCTTTCAGCAAGCTATTCTCAGAAAGGTCAGGGAGGTATCTCGGAAAGTGTTAGCCAACATCTAGCTATAAATTTCAGTGTGAGATGGCAAGCTCCACTGCTCTTCCAAGTTTATTCAAAGCCTCTTCCCCAGCTCCAACTTAGGCAGCACTTCCTTGAATCTAGAGCAGACAGATGACACCTCTAGTAATCTTTGATGACCTCGTGTTACTACGTAAGACATCAAGGCTCCCTTTCATCCCAGTGCTTGACTTGATGGAGAGCAGTGACTCATCTAAGTGAAGTGGCCAATGGAGCTTCCCTTTTGACATGACTACAGCGTTAGCTACTGGCTAACATCTCCGTGTGTGACCATTAAATGCAAAACATTGTGAAAAGGAGGAACGAGTGATCAGAAAGCTTGCTCGTTCATGGTTTGGGGTGGGTTTTTTTTCTTATTGCAGAGCAGTCAGAGAACGTGTTGTGCATTACAGTTTATGCTGTTTTTACTAATCCTACCATTTCAGTGTGGTTTCAAGCATTTATATGGATCTTGCTGAAGCAGCAAGGGCGGTCGATCAGCTGAAAGGTTGGGCAAACTCCTTGTAACGGTTCTCCTAGCATTAACACAGCTTTGTGTTGGTGCTAGAACTATTACAAGTAGTTTAAACTTGTATATACAACTCCATAAACCATTCAGTTGGCTCAGCAACCGCATGCCACCTGTTCCACGTGCTAAGGCCCGCTGTAGTTGGTTAGACCAAATAAGATCTCCCCAAGGAAAATGCTCTGATCCATAGGGTTGCTCTGGTTCCCGCTGAGTGATCACACACACAACTCACACATTAATTTAGAAGTGACTTAGACCACAGGTACAAACAACTCTATGCACCCATGCAGATGGCTCTTTCTAGACTTCTTCCTATGTCTTGACTAAACAGTAGACTTTTTAAAGAAGTTATATGTAATATGGGATTAAGAGGACTGGAATCTCAAATAAGGCTAGGTGGAAAATATTTTCTGACACCACGAGAACTAGACATATTGAAAGCCTCATGCCCAAACTGGAGGAAAAAATACATCCTGACCATTGGCCTATGTTTCCACTTAACATCAGCTGAACTATTAGATTCTGAATTCTTCCTTATTTTCCTTTTGAAGAAGGTGGTGAAGTGAGCAAAAATTGGTTTTAAGATAATTTCAATGTAAAATTATTAAACTCTGAAAAGCCAAGAAGTCATTTGACACAGCTAACATGAAACACCTTTTTGTCTCAGTAATGGGAAAGCCCTAAAAAATACACATCAATTAAACTAGAACCTTCAGGTGCTTTCACCCTAAAGATGCTGAATTCTCTTCCTGTGAAAAATCAACTTTGAATAAAGAGTTTTGATCAACACTTCTCCTGAAATCTTTCATTCCCACTGTGTGGAGAGGAGAAAAAAAAAAAAAAAAAAAAAAAAAAGGTTTCAAATCTGAACCCTTAGGGCCAGCTACTACAATTTGTGTAGCATGATGGTCCTCAATAGGTCAAGAATAAGCACAGCCCCATGGGGGTTTTTATGCTTGTATTTTGAAAGGAGGCTCAGTAAAGAATTTGGCTTAGCAAAACAAGACTGCGCTTCCTCTCTTCCCTTACTTAGTTTCAGAACAACAGCTTTTGCTTTGAGTGATTATTTCAGCTTCCGTAATTTTTCTCCAGCACAATACTGTAAAGAAACTCTACACGGATCAGAAAAGTGATTTGGGCAGCATAAGAACACGGATAATGTCAGAGCATCAAACAGAAACACAAAAGCTATTAGGAAAAGCACTACCAAAAATGCACCTAGCAAAGACAAAGCTAAAAGTAGCTCACCTGTCTGAAAATCTGCTAACCTGGCAAAAAATGGTTTTCTTAGGGGACCCCAAGAAGCTCCTAATTAGCACAAAGACAAAGGAATACCAATTTCCAAAACTCTGCTCATTAAAACCACAGGGCACATTAGAATTTTTTTTCTTCCGTCTCACCCCCAAAATCAAACTTGCTTTACAACATGAAAGACATAAAAGACATCAGAGCAAGTGCATAATTCCATATCTACATATTTGTTGTAAGACCGAAGGGGAGGACTCTTAAGCTTATCTAAAAAGAAAAAAAGGAGTGAGAATTAAATCATTAAACTGTATGGTTTAAGCAAATGTACAACACAATGGCACTGCAGACTTGAACAGGAAAGGAAGCAAGAGAGGCACATTTGAATTAATAGAAACAGACTTGAAAATGCAAGCTACCGAGTGGATTTACAGCACAACTGGGCAGAAGACAAAGAACTCACCAAGACACCACGGTTTTATCGAGGTCCTCTCTATGCCTGTTCTCCGCCCTCCTTGGAAGAAAATAATTTATTTGTTTCACGCTGCTTGCCAAATCCACGGCAAAGCATCTAACAGAAACCAGAGATGAGATATGAAGACACTTTAGAAATAGGCGACAGGGAGATACATGCCACTTGAATCAACGTGAGCCATCCAGAAAACTCCTGTTCCCACACCTACAAAGCCTGCCATTTGATTTTGGGCTGCGCCATCGCTTACGTCTCTGTACACCGGCGTCTCTGGGGCTCCCAGACGCACACCTGGGTAGGTGACCATGCTGCCTGCTGCCACGCACACAGAGCCAGGCAAAGCTAGGGAGCCACTCGGCAGCTCCCTGACTGTCCTGCTTCGTCACGTGTGTTTCACATACACCCTACCAACACCACTGAGTGCAAGGTGAACAGCATTAACTACTACCAGTCATCCAACAATTTAGCCATTGGGCCATGCTGCTTCTCTTTCTCATAACCAGCTTTGCAACAAGATCTTCCCCATTTATGACCATACGCTCAGGGTTTCAGTAGCCACATGAACTGCAGAGAATCAGACTCACATCCCCCCCCCCACAAGAAACAATCACCTCTAAAAACTGCAGAAAAGGCTGGTGGGAAAGCAGGAAGGACAAAAAGGCATTAGCCATACTTTCTGGTAAAGCTGGCTTATTATGTAGGGAATAAACATAAAATTCCTGTGCCTAAAGGAAATTATAATACCATAGCCAATGTTATTTTTCTGTGACTAGGCTCTGTGATGTGGAGGGTGAAGTCCTGATTTAAGCTCCCCAAACTCTATCATCCTCCCCAACACTTTAATGTGGTCATTTATTCTAGTTTTTTGAATCCAAATGAAAATAATCACAGGCCAAAAAATAACCACACGCCTTTTCCCTCTCCATTTTACGTTCTGATAAGAATACTGCAAGTTGTGGGTTCAAACACATACAACCAGTTGTACCTACTTGCTGTAGAACAGTGCGATCCCGCTTTTCAGGCAGAGTAACGGCACAGAGAAAACCCTGTGTCTAACCTTGAGAAATAACCAAAGCAGCAATTCATGTCAGCTGGATGTATTTCTGACTGCAACCCATGCCCCTTGGCAATAAAGCTTAAACCACCTCGTGCTGTCACCCAGCCCAGGGTTCCGTGAGCCCCCCTGCTCCCGACGCCCCCCCAGCACACACACACACACTCCCTGCTCCCTCTGTGCCAGTACTAACAACCTTGCAGCCACACAGTCAGCAAGACAAGCTTGCTGATCCAGCCGAAAAGTTTTTTTTGTTGTTGTTGTTGTTGTGCCAGCTGCTTCCCAACCGCCTGCAGGATCAGTGGGGCCGCCGTGCCAGCGCCGGGCTGCTGTGCCCTGCCAGTACCAGCCTACAGGCAAGCTGCCTTCCACCAGCTGGGAAGCCACACCTCGATATTCCTTCCAAACCGGTGCCTGGGAATGCTGTCACCCAACTTACCTGTTTCAGGGTGGAGGAGGCTAATGTAACTGGAAAGGTGTGGCTGATAAAGGTGGCGTTGATTGACAGAGCTGCGTGCTTTTGCTTCCTATAGATGTATGGCCCTTGTATCTACAGGGCTTGGTGTCAGGACTACAGTCTGCACCACAGCAGTGAGAGGAAATAAAATAATAATAATAGAATGTGGTAAGTAGTATCATTTCAGATGCCCAAGGGCATCCCAGATGTCTGTATAGGCTGGCACATCAGAGACACCCCCTCTGGGAGATGCGTGCTCCTCCACAGCAGCCTCTGAGCCAGGTGAGAGACATGGGGTATCCCAACAGGCACCAGGCACGTCTGCTCAGGCAACCAACTCTCTGCCATAACCTCATTCTGCTCTAAAGGCACAAGGACTCGAGTTTTTGCAAGCATCTTAAACATTACAGCTCTTACTTACGACTAGACTTCCAAAAGAGGTGCGCACCATCTATCGCGACTCCTCAATGGATCAATGGATGGGGTACTTAAAAAGATCCTCTTTTTATCTTATCCTGAAAACATGCTCTGTGACTGTAGTGCAAAACTAAATACTAAACATGGAAAAAGAAGCACAAAAATGTACCCTAACTGCTGCATCCCACTGTCTGATTTTTGAGTGTCCTGACTAAACACAGCCACCGGTCAGACTGCATAGGGATAATCTACATGATGTATGAAGCACTGATGCCTTCTGCTTCACCCTTTCTCCATTAGTCACATGCCCCCTCATCCTCCCTGCCCTAACATCTACACTTGCTCGATCCCCCATACTTGATCCAGAATCTAGCACTGAAGATTGTGGCGAGGTGGCTCTTCCTCCCTTGTGTGAAGATGCTACATACTCATGCAATTAGTGCACTGCAAAATTAAGCAAACCTGAATTAAAGGAGAAACAAGTGATGTGGTTTGGTGAAAGCTGGAGAAAACAGTTTTGTGTTCTCTTTTCACATAACAGATGAGCCAAAAATGCTCATGAGACAGAACTAATCTGCTGGTTAATAACCTGGAGGAAACAAATATCTACCAGAAGTTATAACACAATTTGAATGCAAACACTTGTCCAACCTCCCTTTCAGAACAGAGCACTGAAACCCTAACAAAAGTTGGTCCCTTGTTCCTGCTGTTGAATCCATACGGATTTTCACCCTCACGAGGCAAAAGCACAAGTTGTGCGTGCACATGACATGGTAAGAAGTGGAGTGTTGATGCTAATACATGAAGGAGGAAAACAGGAGACAGGTTTCCATTCAGCAGAAGGCTGAAACAGCATCTGACCTGTCGGGGTCTGAGATGAAACCTTCAATGCCAAAGAGCACCAGCTCGTCTCTCTGCCAACCAGTCAAAGGGAACAACCACCACAGTGACCAGCCAGCCAGAGGGGACAGGCTCATCCACAGAATCTGTGCATTAAGCTTACACCTTGTTACTGAACGAAGGCATGTTTGTTCTCCAAAGCCCGGACCATTTTGAGTACCACGTGGGCTAACATCTTCCAGTTAACTCCAGCTGCATGCATGCATAAAAAGAATATACTTACTGATCAACAGGCAGGACTAAGCTCTCATACAGGTATGAGCTCACACCATTTTAGTAATTAAGACACTGATTAAGAGAGGACAGCTTTAAACTAACACTGTAGAAGTTAGGCAAACGCTTAATTGGCTTCCTGCATTCAGGTCCAAAAGCCTGTTGAAGTTACCAGACCTTAGAAGCAAGCATGATAATGGACCCTACACACCAGCAAGGCAAATGCATCAGGGAACACACCCTACCCGTTTGTAATTAAAGTTAAAAGATGGAAATTGTATTGAGGTTGAATAATTTGCAGTTTGGATCAGATGGTATTTAAACAGGTAAAGCTGTCTGCCATCTCAAATGTATAGCTCTTATTTTTAATCAACTGCCTCGAGTAATACTTATTCCTCCTAAAGGAAGCCTTAGGCTCTGTACTTCACCGACAGCTTTTTTTTAAGTCAGCTTCCATACACACACCCCAAATTTTATATTGTTTCTGTGTGCACTGATGTCTCCCACAATGGTCATCACAGTAACACGGCTGCCCAACGCATCCCACAGTAGGACAAGAGATTCCCAAGCACCTGGAAATTTAAAAAAGTTCCAAAAGCAGAAGCTAACCCAACTTATATGCAAATCTCAAACACCAAACCCCATCAGGTCTATGCCCACCACACTTTGTTGATCGTACGCTGAGGCCATGAAGGACAAATGAAGGTTCTATTTTTGGACTTGAAAACATGGCTGCACAAATACAGAAGGGGAAGCAGCAGCTGATGAGCCAATTCTGAGCACCACACTTCAGGAAAGCCATGAAAATTTCTAGAGAGGAGGCAAGAAAGAAAAATAATAACATTTATATACACAGAAACTATAACTCAGTGTGGCAAGACTGCAGAAACCAAGGATCTTTCATATAAAGAAGCAAAGACCAGAGGAGTGATGTTAATAGCTTTCAAATGCTATTGCAAAGAGCGAAACAGTATGTCTATACTCTTCATGGATGCAAATGCAATAATGTCAGCAAATAAGATTTCAGACAATATCCTTATTAGCAAGTGCCATGATACAGAGAGTGAGGCATTGGAATTGATTTGCCTGTGTTTGTAGACTCATCATCAGAATTACTAAGGAGAAAGTGATGCAAAAGGGAAAAACCCACACATCTGCCACACAAGACATCAGATAAAATGGACCCTAACAGGCAGATGAGCCAGATGACTTCTCAAAGTCCCTTTGATTCCCTTTTAAGTAGATGCGCCTATATATTATAAAGAACAATTACTGTCCTCCAAAGAACCATCTTTTTAATAGTTTTTTGCCCAGTTTTCTGTCATCTCTTCTCCCTTCCTAGGCTTTTAGGTTTTGTGCTAGCTGTCGCAAAAAAAAAGGCATCATTCTGCAGTACAGCTTAAGCTACATTTGCTATGGGGTCACTAAAGCACTACTCAAAGCCAGCCTTGTATGTAACACGCTGCAACCTGCTAATTGTGAACCTACCAGGCTTACAATGCAGATACTATCAGATACTTTCAGAACTTTAAAGACTCCATTTGACTTCTTTTGCTGTAGGCAGAACAGGTAACATTGGTTTAATGCTCCAGAACGTCTTGGGTTTTCCAAAATTTAAGTAATTTAAAGGAAATATTGCCTAGCTGATTTGTTGAAGAAGAATGCTATTTATAAGCAATTAGAAAACAAGTTAGGTTTCCTAAACCATATTTAAATACCCATAAGACACATACACAGTTTCCCACATAAGGCTAATTTGTGCACGGTTTTAAACTGCCTTTGAGGATTGAATCCAAGGCAGAAAATTAAAAACTGCTTAATTAGCCAGTGTGGGTAGACAATATCATGCTGATACCATGCCAATATCATGCCATATGATGCTTTTCCCTACTGGTTCCTTCGGAGCCAGAGGGACAGACACTTTGAACCAAAAGGTGGGCAATGGTGCTGCTGCACCGGCCGATGGAGCAACCAAAGTCCACAACCAGCAACTGAATGGGGCATCTGAGTGGCCTCAGGACGGCAGAACAGGCTCAGGAACAACCACCTCCTTGATGATCTGGGGAGTTGAAACTAGATCATCTTCAAGGTCCCTTCCAACCCAAACCGTTCTATGATCTGAGGCCAACCGCAGAGGTTTGCACAGACCAAAACATCTGTATCGTCCTTGTGACAGCAAACACCCAAATTCCTCTCTATTTGTAATACTTCTAATTAACAGGTGTGGAATAGTTTGTCAACAGCTGTCATCACAGAGCTATGGTATTTGTCCTACAAGCACAGCAATACCCTGTGAAGATGTACCCACTGTCCAACCCTCCCTCTGCCACAAAGCACAACAAATAAAAATAATTGAAATTGTCATCAAACAGAAACCGAACACACACTGGAATAAAACTCCAGTTTCCCATCTGCCTTCTTTATCCTCCTCAAATTGAGGTAAGTTTTGAAATGTGATGTATTTACTGTTTCTAATTCCCTAAAATTAGCCTACAGAGTAAAGGTGTCTCCTTGACATTTTCCCTGTGAGGAACTGCTCTCCTACCTAGATATAGTCTAATATTTCTGATCACATTAAAGAGGCGGGATGATATTGCAGTGTGTTATCTCCTAAAAGCCAGGAAAGTGTCACCCACCTGAGAGCAACGTACACCACCAATACAAGTTATTTATTTACTCTGATGTACTCTTATTATTACTTGTTTAATTTTATTTGGTAACTATAATCCAATTCCCCTTAGTACTGCTATTCCTGAGAGAAGCCAGTTGCTCTGGTATGTTTTTGAAACGAATGCTACAGTTACACTGCTGTAACCCAGGGCAAAGCCATGATGGAACACACATAGGTATGTTCAGGTTCTAATAAAAAGCGCATCACTCACTGCCAAAGAATTACCATAGGACTGAAACAAAAGGAAAGCTTAATACAAGACAGAATCCTGAAACAGGTTAGTACAGCGAAGAATGAGAAGATGCTGCAAGGCTTCGTGCACTAGACACTGCTGCAACGTTTTCTACCAACAAGAAGCTCCTCACACCTTTCCACTGTGTCCAGTAAGCTCTGGGGGAAAATAATAGGGAGGGAGGGAGGATTCTCTGAAAATATGGATTTAAAAGTTATGTCAGAGGATTTATTTGAGAAATAAATAAATTTCTTTTTCATTGCCATCATCATCACCAGCTTCATTAAAGTGAATAGAAAAAATTATATTTTAATTCAATGGAGCCAATAACTTTAACTGTGGGAATATCAATACAGTATCCTTAAGTTTTAAAATATACAGTCATTTAGACCAGGCAAGGATCTGTCTTCAGATAGACTGACTGGTACTTCACACAGTTCAGATGGACAAAAAAAGTACTGCCGTTAAAAGCACTTGATCAGTTTGAGGTAATCAGCAAATGCTTACAGATAAATTATTGTGACAGCTGGGGGAAGAAAAAAAAAAAAAAAAAACCACACCAA
Organism: Falco punctatus; assembly: GCF_963210335.1. Lineage (NCBI taxonomy): Eukaryota > Metazoa > Chordata > Aves > Falconiformes > Falconidae > Falco > Falco punctatus. Next base: position 84,990,765 of record NC_137584.1, read on the forward strand.
AAATGTTTACCACGAAGTAACTGAAAACAATAGATTAACAACATTTATACCCTTGGAATATCTTGTCATTCCAATACAAATTATTTTTCATCTCCATCATGCTCTTTAGTTATTTTGCATATTTTAAATTATATTTTACTTTTGATTAATTAAGCTTCAGCTGGCTATAAAGGTGGGGGGGAGGGGGGTGAGGACAAGGGAAAACTCCACAAATGCCTCTTTTCTACCTAGTGTATATCTAGCATATATATAGGTATATATAAATCTAGCCTGGTTAGTCCTATATCTAACCTACATATATGTATATATAAAACTAGCCTAGTTAGCCCTAACCTAGGCTACAGGAGCCCTTGGCTCTACAAGGGCACCAGTATCTGAACGGGTTCTATAAACTGTGGCTAAAAAGGCATCCCCCAAAGGTGTCCGTAAGGCTGAACAATTTCCCTTTTTAAAGATGTCCAGGCCAGCAACATGCTGTAAGCCAGTGGTAACCCCAACTTTTCTGCTTTTTCTTGCTTTTGCAATTTAGCAGGCTCACACGGGACATCCAAGAACAGAGCAGTCTCCCACTACCTGCCTTTCTAAGAAGTTTGCGCCTACAATAGTTAAGTATCAACACACCACAGTTAATGAGCTCCTCATGTTCTCTTTTTCACAACCTGAAGTATTAGCATCTAGTGAGAATGTAAGGAAGGAGCATTGTAGGCAAAACATTGAGGTCAGTGAAGAGGGAGAAGGAGCTGTAATACTTTTTGTCTTTTTTTGTTTTTTTTTTTGGGGGGGATGGGTGGGATGTAAAGAAATGAGAAGTTTTTCACTGCATGACTGCCATATATTCTAAAGGAAGACATATGGAAGTGTAATTGGAATCACCCCATACCCAACTGACTTACACTGCCGGCTTGAACCAAATTAAGATCTGATTAAGGTTTACTTCAGAGATACCAGACCATCTGAAGTCATCAGGTTCAGTTTCGGCGGCGGTGACAAAGAACTGTTTTTCTAAAACAAACGGTGGCTTTCCCCCAGCGTGTGCATTAATTGCAGGCTTCATAACACAAGTGTCTTGTTTGGTCCACCTCCTGGCTGGAAGCAGGGAGCTAGTGCCAGTTGGCTGTACCAGGCAAATCATTTAAGCAAAGAAGGGCTGATCCTAATCTCTCCTCATGCAATGCTAATACAGTATCAATGAAGAATTCCGTATCTGTGTTGCTTTGTGTGCTCGGCTCCCAGCTGAACTTTGGACTCGTAAAATTGGTTGTTATACAGGACTTTCTCATCTTAAAGTAAAATCATGTTCAGTGACCCTCAAAAGCATCCGGGAAATCCCAGCGGCCTCGGAAAGGCTCACCAGCTCTGAACTGTGACATTCTGGCTACTGGCACCAGGGGCCATTCCCTACGTAAGGGTTTGGCAGCACAGGGGAGGGGGTAAAATGTGCTAGCTGTACTTTGGATCTAATTACATCTTCTTATAGCTCTGAGGATTTTATCACCTTTAGTTCCAGAGTGTAACTTAACCTATGCATTCAACCCTCATAATGATCCTCCTCAGCCTTCAGCTGCACCTTTTTCCCTACAGAGGGAACATCTCAGCAGATACATCCAAAGACTAGAACACTAAGAAGCACCTCACAGCATTGCTTAACTTTCTTTCCCCTTTTTTACCCCCAGCACCTCTGTCAGAGCCTGCACTCATGTGAGGCAGGGGTCTGGAAACATTCATTTCTTCAGTATTACCTGAAGTTTAATAATTCCCCACCTTGCCACACTGACTGATGTACACCGTAAGCCTAAACCCCAAATTCTCCCTATTGACACCACAAGGAATACAGGTGCCTGCCTCACCTGTGGGAATCCCTGATGCCAGTCATCTAATTTTTATGTTCTTCAACAGCCCTTACGGTGACATTTCTACTGAATTATTTAGGTCGCTCATTTCCACACTTAAAACCAGCTGCTTTGGAAAATCAGAACTCGCACTTCCACAATACTTTGCAGCTCGGTCCACCCAGCACTTTCAGTTTGTTTGGAAGACATCTAGGCAGGTCACCACTAAACAGTTTACCTTAGCTAGTACTCTCCTGCTTCCCTGCAAGACTTAGCAAGTCCAGACTCCTGTCAGCTTAATCTCTCTTCACAGCTTCACACACTGAGCCAGGACCCTGCAACATTCTTTGTCTTTGTAATGCTAAGCAGAGGAAAGTCTAAGCACTCTTAAGACACAGGTTTCAGCTGAGTTGCCCACCATGAAACAAAAAGTTTGTGGCTCCATGTTCCCAAACGAGCACTCTAGACAGTGTTATTTGTAGAATTCATTTGACCTTCACAATAGGCCAGTCTTCTGCATAGTGAAAATAGGTGGAAGGAAAGAAGGCAAAGGCTACTTTTAACCTCCGTGTATTTAAGCAGCGCCAGAGGGGCCAGATACATTTCAATTCTTCTTAAGTTACTCAGAGATCATGCTGAAACATCTAGAGTAAAAGCAAAGTGCTCCTTTCGTTAACTTTTGCATTTGTCAAGGTTTTATTGCAAGTCACATGTAGATGCAAGGTTGGGCTAAGATGCATATTGTAAGTAAAGGGTAAGCTGATATGAGAAGGTGACCCTTCTCACGAGTGGCAATGTCACAGTGGTTCTTGATTTGTGATTTTTGTAGTGGGGCAAAACAACACAAACCTCTGGGCAAAAAGAGTGAAAGAAAAAAAAAAAAAAGCTTTTCGCTCCCTACACCCCTAGTATATCCCGCAGAGCAGCCCAATGAACACAAGCAAGCCAAAACTACAAAAGTACAACCCTCCTCTTCGCAGATACCAATAGCTGCTGCCTTAAGCTCAGACTCAAAAACATGCCAGTGTTTGCCTTTCTCCCTTTTCTCCAGCCCATTCCTTCTGCAGACCCCTGACTACAACGTTGCACCAGGCAACCAGCTGTGTGCCACAAGGTGATTTGGAAAGAGCCTGCTGTCTCAACATCTCATGAAGGTGGCTAAGTAGTGACGAAGTAAATCATCCCTCAAAGAGAAATCAATAGCGAATAAGTAATTGTATCTGAAGAGTTAAGATGCAATGAATACTTGCAAAGGTTGCACAATGTAAGATCTAGTAGCAGTTTGACATGGGTTCCCCCACACATGCTTCACCAAGGAAACCTATGGAGCAACAGAACCCATTTGACTGCTTAATGAAAAGCCTTAGGAACAGCAAGTTGTATGTAACTCCTAGAAAAGGATTATATCCTAAGAGATTGTTAGCTTACAGCCAGGCACCTTACAGTAAAGATGCACTTTGTAAGTATATCTTAGGAAATGGGTTACATTTCCAGTTTAAAAATATTTTTAAAGAACAGTGAAACAGCAAAAGAGTGAGGGGAAGAGTATGTACTGCATAAAAAATATCCTAAAGGTAATTAAAAAAAAAAAGAGTTGCTGAACACACCACCACCACCACACACACACACACACTCTGAAGCCACGAACAGTTTGGACTCTGATGTGTAGTTCAAGCTGACAGACCACAGAAAACCTTAACTCACTTTTCAGCTCCATCACTATTTGCATTTTTCTCTTTTTCAGTTACATAAAAGCATTAATCTGTTTGGATTGTCTTCTTGAATATACTTCATGGCATGGCATGATATCTGTCCTATAAACTCTTTGAAAATACAGCTTATGATGTTTAAAACCTTCTATTTCATTAAAAGAAATTAAGATAGCTCCTAAAATGTGCAAGCAGGAGTTGTATATTCTGAAATCCAGGCTGTAAGTATACATCCCTTAAATTTTCATAACTTCTTGAATAAATAGATCCTCTGAGGTTTCCCAGATCAGGTATATTTTAGAATACTTAGGCTATCCAAAGAATGTTTTTGCTGCTCTGTGCAATTAGAGCTGAAAGTGCATTTATCTTGCTATAAATAAGGTGACTCTTAAAGAATGAAGTTCAGAAGTGTTAATGTCAACTCTTCAGTGGACGTATCTTTGTATCTCAGTATCTCAAAGTACCTCAAATTTGCAATTAATTTTAACCTTTGTAATATATGCAAGTCAGAAAAACCGATGGAATAACTCCAGAAAAAATTACATTATTTTTATCATAAACGCTAAGTATTTACATAGCTGTTTTTAAAGTTACCATTTAAATATGATGTTAATTGAAAACACCCCCCAAAATTACATGAAGTATAAGTGAAATGTTCCAGAACAATCTATTTATGGAATAATTCAGTTCATCAGAAGCAAATCCTCTCCTCCCTACTTTGCAGTACTTGGGTTTAGATACACTGCTTTCAAAAGAGAAAAGTGCAAAGGCAATTAGCTGTTGTCATCCCTTTTCTTTTACAGCTGTAGATAACCTTGAGCAAAGCATAAATAAAAGCTTTGGATGTTCCAGGTTAGAAATGTTAAATAATGAAGATAGCAGAGCAATGTACAATGGGAAGAAATTCCCACTGTACAGAAGGCACAGTTAACACTACCTTTTTCTTTTTTTTTTTTTAAAGTATAAAAGTATTTTTACATTGCCTTGAAGTAATACGCTGTTCTACTCCTCTGTGCAGGAATTAATTTAATCCAGTGTGTGCAAATCTGCATTAGAATTCACATCCTTATAGGCTTTGCAGTAAAGCAAAACATCATTATTTTTTTTTTGGCATCTACACATAAGGCCATGGTCACCTCTTTTACATACTGTTTGTATTTGCTTACATACATGCGTATCGCACTGTAATAAGCATTTTATAATAGAAGCATTTTAGCCTTTAATGCTTTAAAAAAAAAAAAAAAAAAAAAAAACAGAAACAAACAAAAGAGTGTTCAATGACAGTAACAGTTTTTACAGCCCATAAAGCCACCCATAAGGTTCTGTTCAAACAAAGACAGCATTCATTATACAATCACAGAACCACGGAACGGTTTGAGTTGGAAGTCACCTTTAAAGACCACCCAGCCCAACCTCCTTGCAGGGACATTTTTCAACAGATGAGGTTGCTCAAAGCCCCGTCCAACCCAACCTTGAACACTTCCAGTCATAGGACATACACAGCTGCTCTGGACAACCTGTTCCAGTGTCTCAGCATCCCTATTAGCCCGTGTCATTGTCCAACCTGGGACTGCTGATCTTTGGGCTGCCTCTCACATTTAACAACCTGATTCAAAGATCTTCTACTCTTAGCAACTGAGCCTGCCCACCTACACTACTAAGGCCACGTGGTACTAACGAGGTTTTCAAGACGCCATGCAAGGAGTCCACACCTACGGACACTGTCAGCTGGAGGATATACAGCGTTCTGCACACTGATGTCAACATTCACACCGCACAATTTCTGAGCCGGTTTCCCACAGATGTCGAGTGTACCATTTTAGACGTGCCAGATGGCACAAAGAAAGCGTGTAACAGAAGTAAGACACAACCTAGTGGCCAGCAGCAGAGCCAAGGGCAGGATGACCCTTTCAGCACAAGTTCAGACCTATGCCTAGCTAATGTGACACCACCTGCAGTGCAACAAAGCAGGAATGCTGACTGAACCATTAACACTTCTAAGAGACTATTAGATTCTGTCATCTCAAAGACATTGGTCATGCAATGAAAGCAAAAGACTGCCACAGAAGCTTTAGGAAAGGTTTACAATTAGCAAGAACACAGTACTTATTCACAAGCAAAACTGAAGCATCACTCTCACCCCCAAAATCCCACCAGCGTTGCTATTCGACTCACTGCTATACATCAGTAGTTTGTATCATGCACCTAGAAGTTCAAAAGTTATAGTGCATTTGGTGCCCAAATTAAGGCATCAGCTTCAATCATGGTAAAATAAGCCAGTTGTCAAAAGTTCTTAAAAGAAAAATAAATATCTTGGGGGGGGGGGGGGAAATCCAATTTGGAGCACTTCATAACTAAAGCATCCTAAATTACAATTCACTTTTATTGAGAAATTAAGCCTCTCTTTAAATAATATAAATCTAACCATGCATATTCTAATAGGGCAATAAAAACCAACTAATTTTGCATTGTCCTGTAAACAGTAAAGATAAACCTAAACCCATGATAAATACAGTGACAAATCCATGTCAATATTCTCACCAAATACAACTAAATTTCGGTATGGGGAAAAAAATAACAAGCTCATCATTAGCATCTCAAGCTCCCTATATTTTACACAGTCAGAAAAAGTAACAGCTTAAGTCAATCACATTTGACTGTTACCCAGTTATTTATATGAGGAAATGAAGCTGGTGTCCGAGTGGGGAGATTAACTGGCAACTTGCCGCAGCCTTGAGCTAGTTTGTATACAACAGAGCTAACTGCCAGCACTCTATCTACGGGGATGAAGCTAAGCAAAAGAGTTCAGATAGGCATTATTCTGTTTTAATTAATGAAAAGCAAGAAAAAAAACCAAAAAATCCAATCTGCAGCTGAAGTTGCCAGGCCAGACCTGCAGAAGAACTCAGCCCCACCACGACCTGAAGCCTGGACTGCCAATGGAGCCAGACACACAGCAGTCTCCCTCAAGACGGGAAACCCTCGGTAGGGATTTCTCACCCATGCATTTGCAGTTCCACTGGCTGAACGGACCACCTAAAACCAAAGTGAAAATTCCCATGGTTGCTGGCAGTCTCGGAGACTCCACAACACGCTGGACAGTACTACGGGCTCAATTACAGTAGAGGCATGGACTGCAAGGAAATGATAACTAAGCTGGCTGGCAAAGGTCGTTCCCAGTGAGTCCACAGACCTTTAAAGATCATTTTGGGTAGGAGAGGAACACGGGAGAAATGAGATTATTCCTCCTCAGCACAAGTGTGTCGAACAGGACGAGACAGATTTCTTCAGACTTGCAATATCTCAAAGCAGATTAGCAGCTCACATTCACATCTTACATGAACAGCAGAAAAAAATGAGTATTTTGGGGCGAGTTCACAGATAGCACACGAGCCCATAAATTTCATACGAAGAGTGAACCTTGCTTTTTAGGCTCCTTTCTAAGACAGTTCAAAGCTGAGAGCAGCTTAGAAATCAACCAATTTCCCTAACCACCTATGTATCTAATAACTGTATCAGCATACACGGCATGAAGAGCTCCCAGCAGTAGCTTCCATAACCAATACTGACTCCTTCCTGCAGTTCCTACTAATCACCAACACATGGTGGGAACAGCCCACTGGCCCTTTCTGGCGCTCAGAAGGACACAGTGATTAGCTGCCTGCTTTTGTAAGGTACCTGCCATTTTGGAGGTGACGAAAACATTTACAATAGTAGCTTATTAATTGCACTGTGATTATGCATTCCCATCTACTCTTGATATGTACTAAAAAATAAAAATAAAAATAAAATCCTGCATGCATTTCACAGCAAAATTACTTTATTCTATCTTACTGATTTGTAAGCAGCATTTGAGTCCATGTAAAAATGACCTCTTAACATGTTCTCGGGAACGGAAAGTCATCCCTCTGGCCTTTTCCTTCTCCAGAATTCACTCTCTAGTTAAAACATTGGCCAAGGCACAAATAAACAAACATTAGTAAATACGAGTCTGGACTGCCATTGCATCTCAACAGCAGAGCCTGCCAATACCAGATATGGATCCAGAGACATTGCTGGGTTTGCCTCTTCCAGAATAACGTTTCCAAGGAGCTACACCCTTGTCTAGCTCGCTCAGATTCTGAAAATCACTGTTTATGACTGTGGCTATAATAGTTGACCTAACCAGGAGTGCCAGGAATCAAACCACAGGCTTTGGAAAGCAACGGGATCCATAAGCTACAGGCTCCTTCTTTTGAGAGCGTAAGGTATGAGAGTCCCAATCCCAAGCCGCATGAGATCACTATGCCAGGATAATAGTGCAGATTCCGCAAATCACATCCATAATGTTAAGTCTTTCAGCATCTGGCATAGTTCTAAATGGACAGCAAATCTATTTGTCGGATAAAGTCTGAACTGCTAAATAAATAGTGATAAATTTCCTAATACTACTGGGCAGAGTGTTCCTGCAAGTACAACGTGTGTTTATCAGTTTCCCACTGAGCTAGCGTTGACTTTCAAATTTCCTTTAATCTTACTATAGTAAACATAGTACAGCTCTCTGGCAAACAAGAGTAACATTCTTCCTGTAATATCATATCCTTCTTTTAAAGAAACCTTAGAGATGTCCAGAAAAGAACTAGGCTCAACTTGGAATGACAAAATAAACTTGTTTCCAAAGAAACTTCAGTTTTCTAAAATACTGGATTTTATACTGAAAAAAACAAGACTATTTATATAAGGAAAAGACTGGCAATTTCTGATAGGTACACCAAATCATGTTTACATGTATCACACTTTTCAAGTCAGCTATTGAAACACCAACATAAAAATATTGTTCTAGTTGGAACTAGTCTACCTGAGTTGAAGAATAAAGCAACTGGCATTTTGGATGTAGAATTCAGAAAATAGTAGACTGTAGCTCATGAAGGAGCTTTGTCAGTGTTCCTTCAAGAAGAAAAACATCAAGTGCAGACAACTTTTTTTCTGCTTAAAAAAAAAAAATAAGAAAACCAAATGGCATTTATTATGGTACAATTTGTATTTAAAACTTCTCTTCATTTGGGAGGAATTTATGGTAGACAAAAGTGGGGTTTGTCTTACATTTTAAAAAAAAATAATTTGGATTGAGCTGTTGAATACTTTCGTGTAAGTGACTGAAGGGACTTGGGGAACCTGAAAGCAAGACAGTCTCAGATGACAGAAACTAGCTCAGCTTCCAACTACGTGTATTTGTCTTGCTTGCTTCAGGGTTCCTATAGAAAAAGGGTTATTACATAAAACAAATTTTCACATATCTTCTGTGATTTTGTAATAATGTGATACATTTTCCTAAAAGTTTATGTGACATTTGAATCTTCAGCTTCAGATACCCTGAAGAAGTCACAAGTTCTGGGCTAAGACATCACTTAAGGCACAGTTTCAGTACCAAATGGAATATTAGAGAAGCAGATCAACAACCCTTCCCTACACAGATCCCAGGTTGCCTACAATTTGTTTCAGTTTCTAAATATTCACTTTTAAGACCATCTTGGGAAAAGCTGTTCTCACTGAAGGATCAGGCAAGGTTTCCATGGGCTTCATTAATGAAGAATATAGACCAATGTCAACAAACACGTTTATTATAAAGCCATCGTGTATAGTGATCTGAAAGGTGTCAGCCAGAGAACAAATTAAATGGAAATACAAGTGATAATCATCTCTCTCTTAATAAAGAGACTTTACTGGATGTATCCATTAAGTGATGCACCATGTTCATGTATTCCCCTTCCTCTTTGCCTGTCAACCTCCTCTTGCTCCTCACAAAGGACACGGAGCTCCAAATCACGTTGACAGAACGAGAACTGACAAACGATAGACAGATCATAACAAAAAACATGCCTAGAGCAAGGATGTCTCACATCTGAGAGCTGGGATGTTTTCATTTTGGATAGAAGCTCTGACCCACTATTTAAACCCTGTCCCAAGCTCTCCCACATATTTTTAAAGGACAACTTTCCAGATGTTATCTGTATGGAGACTGGCCAGATTTATGGGCACGATACCGCTTCACTGTAAGCCAAACTAGTGTTTTGGCCTGACTGGAAATGAGATTAGGTTTGAGATTTGCACCAGGAAAAATCCTGTAGTTTCATGCCAGAAACGGTCATGCAGAATTTTTACAATGCTGTTCATTTTTTTTTTTTGTTAGCACTACTGTAGAATATCAGGCTATTTAGCATCATCATACCAGCACTTAAGCAGAGTGATAGGGTAGACTAGACACAGCTGGGATCCACAAAACTGCACACAAACAAAGAAGGGCAGCTAGTTCACTTGTAGCACCAGCTCCATACAGTTTTCCAACTGTAGCAAGTGTTTGTACAAGACAAGGTCAACAACGCGTTCTGCATGAGCTGTACAAATGCTGTTCTCAAGTTTTAAGAGAAGTTAAAAATTCAGGAATTTTTTTAAGATTTATTGCTGTTAAATCCATGGCCTGCTGGTGCATTTGTGCATTGCCCATCACACTCAATAAAAACTAGTTCCAAAATGAAATTTGCAAGGTAAATAAGATATTTTCCTTTCCCAGTGTACTTTACTTCTCCCGCTTCCTTAGTGCGAAATAGGCAGAAATGAAATCTTTACGAGAGTTCTTGTATTTGAATGTATCGCAGTTTTAATTCCCTCTTAGCTTCATTACAAATTACAGTTTCTTAAAATACTCACTTCCTAAACAATAATGACTTTTAAACTGTCTGGAATGAGAGATAAATTTAGCTTTCCCTTTCTATAAAGGAGCTTTTACTAAAGACAGTAGCATGCATATTTCTATACACAACATATGTTTACAGTATAACTAATTCTAATATGGTAATGTAGCCCCTACGAAACACTGACCTTAGTAAATCCCCCTTGGTTTTATGACTAATCTAAAATACGCCACTATAACTCTTACAGATATTATGTAGACAGCGACAAAGAAAAAAAAAATAAAAATGCAGAATCTCATATGCCCAGAAGAAGAAAAAGCAAAACAGAATGTGAAAAGTAGATGCTGTAAGATGACTTTTTGACAAAAGTAACAACTGAAGTTGCCATGATTGTATCACACCAGATATTGAAAGACAGATTGCTCTCTGTTTTAACATCCCGCAGCAAGACAGATTCTTACGGTCTGTTTCCCTTTCTGCAATGGGTTTCAGAAATCTTCTCTAAAAATGATAACAAATGGCTTAATGCACTGAGAACAAGGAATACCACCGTTTCAGGTGACGTATCCATAATCTACACAATTCATATTAAAATCTACACTTCAGCCCACAAAGCAGCTATGCCTTGGAATGACGTTTGGAGTAGACAACCTCTAGCAATAAAAATACAGTCACCTGGGAAGGAGAAGCTCCCTCGTTTTTCAGTTTCTGTTGCTCCAAACAGCACAACATTTTCTGCGATCCAAAAGCAGTCTTGGAGCAGGCACAGTGTTGCGGACTAAGGAGGATCTTTGCATCTTTCATGCTATACACAAAACCCTACAATTTCCACCATGACCCTGGGGAAAATGTGTGTAAAACTCCAGAATCTGTGAGAAGCCCAGGTTTTGCAGCAATGACGACCACCTTCTGTTACTGAGTAAGAAGGATCTGATCCCTAACTGCTCCAATAATTTATTTTCCAGTTAGAAATGCTTTCATATAAAAGATAACCATTTATCATTAACTGAATCATTTTTCTATTTAAAATAGTTTTCCCCAAAGACGCAAACTGAAGAAAAAGCGTGGAACTGTAAAATGCCAGCCAAATCACCAAACAACAGAGAATGGAAAATTTATCCACTTTAAAGCAAAAACTGCAGAAAAAAAAAAGTGTTTTCACATGTTTTAATCAGAAGCTTCAAGTTTTAAGTGGATGTTTCACATCTCCTCGGGCATTGCACATTCCCACCTGCCTGGGCAACTGGACTCCAGGGCCAGCATGTGTTTCCCATCATATGCTGTGACCAGGACCTGCCACCACAGGCGGGACCTTCTCCAAAGCGCTCCTCCGGATGCCTCCCAGATCATCAGCCACCATGCTGCACCAGGGGAGCACGGCATTTCTAAATGACAGTTTTTAAGTTTCAGTCCAACATTTCTCTCCACTGCCAAACGCAATGAGGAACATACACACAGCCTTGCAAACCTTTACACGCGGAAGTGCTACAGCCAGTGAGAGGGAAACAACCAAGAAGCTCCAGTTGTCCCTTCCTAAACCCAGCCGCTGGGCTCCCACTCAGCAGACAAGCACAAGTCTGCAATAGCCAAAGCTCCCACTCAAAATGTAGGATGCCATCACATGCCAGACTATAAAAAATAAATACAAAATAGCCACCATCATTTAGAACTGAAGAGATCTCAGTATGTGTATATACACGGAGGGCAGCCAGAGTCTGGTGCAGGGTTGTGCTCTCCTGCTGAGCCAGGAGGGTTTTTTTTGGTAACACGTGTAGGCAGTGGTGCAAGCAGCAGGGACTAGCTCCCACCCCTGGGAAAAATGGTTAGTATTGGCTTCCAGTGGCGTGGTACATCGGTACTAGTCTGCTGCAAACAGACTGCGCCTATGTTAGCAGCCAGCACAGCCCGACTGCAGCACGCCGAGCAAAACACTGAAGCGTGGAAGACACTATATGCACTTTATAGCGTTTTACTTCAGCCTAGCTCTGGTCTCACGGATTTCCAGCAATGGACACAAGCACATCTTCCAGTTTAGAGTCATCCTAAAGGAATCCAGCTGGCCCACCGTGAGGTATATGGAGATGGAGTGGCAACAGCTGGAAGACTGGCATCAAAAGTACACTCCTGAGACAAATCACAACACTGATGTCAATGCACAACCACACCCATGAGCATCTGTGAATGTGGAGCAAAAGCCCTTTTTGTGCTGCTCTTCAAGAGACGCTCCGGATGTCAGTAAATCTGCAGTGACTTGAACTGATCATTGAAAAAATTGTAACTCAAGCATCAGAAACCAGTACATTCCAATTTACCAATTCCAAATTGGAATTTACCAGTTTCTGATGCCTGAGTTAGAATTATTTTGATGTGAATTCAGTAGTAGTGTATAGAACTATGAAATCGAGCAGCTGGAATTTACCAGGTACCAATTTTATCAAGCAAAACCACAGCAGGACTGAAGTATTTATTACAAAAGAGGATGATCTGGATCTGCGTGACTTATACTTTCATAAGTGTTGACAAATGGTCACTGAAACCAAGTATCTTCCAATTTATCAATATAGTTCAGCTGGCAATTCAGATACTAATGTTTACCCTGAACTGATACTACAGAACGAAACAAAAATCTCCGGAGTTTAATTCTTCAACTTCTCATACCTTTGTCCTATTCTACATTGAAAGCCATGTTTCATGACAGCAATTTGAAAGACAAACATAAAGCAAAAATGTCAGCTAAACCAATCCCCTAAAAAAATCTAGGGCTAATGGCATTTACTTTTGTGGTACCCTTCTAGGGCTCTTACTGATGCTTTCCACTGACACACCTGGCACTTACTTCTCATGCTGCAATGGAAGGCTGAGCAAACCTCGCTGCTACCAGACGCACCTCCTCCCTGCACACAAGAGCTCTGCACCAACAGCGGGCGGCAAGAGAGGCGAGAAGGCAGAATTCTACCTGCTAGGTTTCTCACTCATCAGACCACTGAGACTTAGCAAATCGGTCTGTTCTCTTCAGCTGCACAAATGTTTAGAACACAGGACTTCCCTGCAAACCTTGGATGATGGCAGCTCATGAGGACCACAAACGTGAGAGGAGAGAGGTCCCTTGCTCAGAGCCCAAATACAGAGAAAAAACGCTCATGTTCTGGCCATCCGTAACAAGGAGATTGCTGTTCCTTACTTCAATTATTTTCTCAGGGCATGTCTTTAAAATCTTTAGAACACTACTCTTCTTAACTTTTGGAAAGCAATCAGGAAAGGCCAGCCTGAGAACTAAGCACCAAGTTGAGCAAGCGAAGCATCTGCATTAAAACACATCAGGCATTTCTAAGCAAATATTTCAGGCGGTGCGTACTTCTTGGAGTTCAAGCAACAAACTAATCCCCTAAGGGAACACAGTATCTGTATTGTATTGGCACCAGTGGGAAGACGAGATGCTGACGCGATGTTGATTCCTCCCTGGTTTAGCAAGAAATAGCCTTGAAGCGGCCTGATAACCAGCTTGCTAATTGGGGCTGCGCACAGGCATCTCTTGGTCTTGCACCTGCTGCTTTGTGATTCCCAGGAGGACGGGGGGGATTCCTAACCTGCGGCTTTTCCTTAGAGAATCGCTGTCACGGTCACTTGTCAGGTTGACATTCACCTGACTCTAGTCATTTGGCTTTCATTCAGTTTATTTCTCCTCTTTTGGAGGAAAAAAAAAAAGGGGGGAGGGGGGGTAAATTCTTGTAAGCTGTTAATTTTGTCCTCAAAAAGGCGACTGAAAGTTATATAACCCCTTTCACAATAGTGTGCTAAAAATAAGAGCCGTTCAGCCAAATGCCACTGCAATTTTTTGTAAGACCTGTGACTCCGATTCTGCAAGACCTGTGAAAGTGCAAATATTTCCTTAGCTTTAGCAGAAAGTCAAGCAGGAGCTCCTTGTGAGACAGACACGGGTTTGTATTATTATAATCCTCATTTGCAACCAACACGCCACCAAACCCAAACCCCAAAGCCGCGTATATGCACACTGATAGATTTCTAACCCATGACTTAAAGTAATGACTTTAAGTAATCTGCAGCCGATTCCGTCTCGCAGCTGATCCCTCCTGGAGTTTCATAATCACAGACCATCATTAACCCAAAGCAAAGAGAGGAAGGTACAAAGGGGCACAGGTCCCATGCGCGAGGTGATTTCCCCCCCACCCCCCGGTTCTGTGTCGGGAGGCGGCCGGCAGCCGCGATGGGCGCCGCTCCGCACCCCGCGGGCTGTGCCACCCCGGTAACGCCCGAGGGCGCCCAGCACCGGCACCGGGCGCTGCCGCCAGCCGGTTCCCGCTCCGCTACTTACGCGGCCCGCGCAGCTCCCCGCGCGCACGGCCGGTCCCCGCCGCCAGCGCTGCGGCCGGGCAGCCCGGAGGGGAGCGGAGCCGGGAGGGGGGGGCAGGGGAGCCCGGCGCGGAGCGGGGCGCGGAGGGAACCGGGAGGGGAACCGGGAGGGGAACCGGGGCGGAGAAGATCGGAGCCGGGCGCGGAGGAGAGCCCGGCGGGGAGGGGGGCGCGGAAGGGAACGAAGCTCGGCGCGGAGAGGGCAGCGGACGGGAGCAGAGCCGGGCACGGAGGGGAGCGCGGAGGAGAGCCGGGCCCGGAGGGGAGCGGAGCCCGGCGCGGAGCGGGGAGCGCAGGGGAGCGGAGCCCGGCGCGGAGCGGGGCCCGGCGGACGGGCTCCCACGCGTGGCGCGGCCGCGGGCGGAGCTGCTGCGGGGCGACCCCGCGCTGTCACCGCCACCGCGCCCGCCCGCGGGCCCTGCGCGCCGCACCGCTGCCCGCGGAGGGGCGGCGGAGCGTAAGAGGAGGAGGAAGGGAGCCGCGGGAGCAGCGGGGCCGGGCGGAGCCGCCGGCCGCCCCGTACCTGCAGGGAGGCGGGGAAGGGTCTGCAGCTGCGTCCCGCCGGCCCTAGCTCCGCGGGGCTGATGAAGCGGGGTGGCGGTCGCCGCCCGCTGCCGCTGGTGCGAAGCCCTGGGCGGCCGCAGCTGCCCATAGGCGCCCCGTGGGCAGAGCGGGGCGCGGGCGAGCGCGGCGCGGCGCCGGGTGCGGGCGGGGGGAGCTGGGCGCTGTCTCCGCGCAGGCGGCGCTGCCCGGGGAGCGGCTCAAGCCGCAGCTCGCGATTGGCTCCGGGCCGCGGCGCTGCCCCAGCCCGCCCGCCCGCCGCCCCCGCCCGCCTCCCGCCGCGCCGCGCCGCGCCGCTCCGCTCCAGCCGGGCGGCCCCCGGCCCCGCAGCCCGCCGGGCAGAGCTGGCCCCCGGCCCTTCTCCCAGCCGCCTTCTCCCTGCCGCCAAGCCCCAGCCTTTTGTTTACGCAGGGACATTCCCACCCGGGATCTGACCCGGGATCGCATCTTCCTCCTCCGGCTGCAGGACGCGCGACTTTAGGCGGTCGTGACATGTCGTGTCACGCTCAATAGTCAGACGCGTTTGTTCTCTGGACGTTTAAAAAAAGAATAAAATATCCCTAGCTGGTAAAATCAAAAGCATGCAGCGCCTGATCACCTGAGGGCTCAGCCTGAGCTAGGACGCAGCATTCCTTCGGTGCTCAGCACCGTGCAGTTTGCTGTTTGCAGTTTGCCAGCCTGGCACTGTTTGGGTTCCCGGCCTGATAGGGTAACTGCACGTCAGATCACCGCACACATGGAAAATGAAACCGGGATGCTAAGCCGCTTCTTCCCAAATCTGGGGTTATTCCCTCTGTGATTGCCATTCCTCGGTGCATCTTTGATCTCGGTGTTCCTTTCGCTCAGGGTGACTTCAGTGGCCTTCGGAATAGGGTTCTCCCTCCTGCAGACCTGCCGGAGTCAAAGCCTTGGACCTGGCTCTGGGCAGAGAGGCAAGCTTTCAGTCGTGGTGTGACCCCCTGTTTGAACAAGAACACAGCTGAACCGAATAAATAAGCCCTATGGGTTTTTCTCAGCACGGGAAGATGTAATATTTCCAGTAAACATGTTGGCAAAATCCCTTATTAAAATTAGGGAGAGCAAAATGATCGCTTATAATAGATGCACTCTTAATTCATGCAATGACCTGCATTTAACTGACGCTGTTGAATTAAGTAGCGTCGATGCCTGTTGGTGCATCAGGTGCCATTAAAAACCACCATTTATCTGGATTTGGCAGACTGTAGCATTTGATACATAGAATGGAGTTGCACAGATACTTTCACGTGACGGCAGCATGTACATTTTTAAAGGGTAACCTCCATAACATTTTTAATTGATTCTGTATTTAAATTCCCACATAGACACAAAATTGAATGCTATTTTTCATTCTCTAGAAAGCATGAATATTTCTGTCTCTTTGGGCTTACAGAACTAGTTTAAAAATGTTTATGTTTTTGTTTTTTGTTCAAGCAAAAGTCAGAAAAATTAAAATAGAAATATTGAGAAATACATAAAACCAGACACATTTAGAAATATCCATACTTGGAGTATAATCCATCCCTCGTTTTAAAAGCTTTATTAGCAAAAATATCCCTTGGTGAATTCAGTGGAGCTACACCTCTGGAACACAAGAGTAACTAAAAAGAATAAATCATGTTTCTTTTTCATTGTATGTTTTTCCTTCTGCCTGTTTATTTTTTCCATGGAGAAACAAAATTACTAGTTTAGAAATCTAGCTACATCTCCAGCCATGGCCCAAGAGGCACAGCAGCCACTGCATCTCCAGCACCCCCTGACACCCCTACAGGGGGCACATTTCTCCCCACCCACTCCTGATCCAAATGACTGGCTGATTGCCCTCCAGTATTTCCCAATTCGGATGGTGGTGCCTTCCTGCACCCAGACGTTTTTCCTAGGAAGAATGCTAGCTCTTGAATGATGCTCCATTTTCAAGCCCTTTTGCCAGCCTCCCGTTTTTCTCCCTTGACAGATGGATAGCTGGGGCGGAGGAAGGGGTACGGCCCCCCAGCTGAGCGCTTGCTGCAGCAAGCACCATGGCAGGCTGCTCCCTTCGGTCTCTTTCTAGCTACTAGTTTTCAACTCTATTATCTTATCATCGTCACACAAATTTTACCTCCTGCTTTGTGTTATTTTGGGGGAAAAGCTCTGAACTTGCTACAGAAGTTTTCCTCTAAGAAATTCTTTGTGCTCCTCCTCATAACCCAAGAACGTTCTGTTGTACAGACGACTTGGGACATCATAAGATTTTGTATCTCCAGTGTTGCTACTTCTCATCAGCCATTCTCAACGTGGTGTTTGTTTCCTTCTGTGTTAGTTCAGATTCCTTTACAGCACTGGTAAGCTTCCCTCTAGTCATGTTCAATTTAATAGCTTTTAACCTGTCCGTTTTATTTATGTCTGCTTAAGTGCTTATTTAATCTTTTCCCTTATAACTATAATGACCTTCCATAGGTTACTATAATCCTAGAAGGTATGTGGGGAATTTAAAGATTTAAAAGTCGTTTGACTTCATAAATAATTTTTATTTTCTCATTACATGCCTGATGTTTAAAACAGGAATGTTACGTTTTCTATTTGGTTAGTGTTTGTTTTTCACACATATTCCTTCCACACATCTAGTAGTAAGGCTAGCTGGGATATTTTTGATTCAAAACAACTTTTTTTTTTTCTTTTTTTTTTTTTTTTTTTTTTACACTTTGGTTAATGAGAACTGCAAAGGGTGTTGATCTGTCATAGAAAATACATAGAAAGACACAGCATGTTTATCCTTTGCTCTGGTCTACAACTAGAATTTTATGCAAATAAAAATACTTTAGTTAGGTGGTGGGGTTTGTTTTAACTTTTTAAACGCCAATGGTTATATGCTGCAGATAGCAGTTACCTAGCAGTATCAGTATAAAGCAGATTCATGTTGTTATTGCTGCATCTTTCTGCTGGCGTGGGTGCCTGACTCCTATCGTATTCTGTACTTAAACTAGCAGCCTAACCTCCTAATGGCCCCTGGCAATTACAGAGCCATTAATTCAGCAAGCTGTTGAAGCATATACCTATTTTTAATCTACAGATTTCATGACTACGTTCTACTTCTGATGTGGCTACGCTTCAGGAATGGCTGTAATCCGTGCCTTTTGTCTCACACTGAGACGAAACACAAACAACTGGTGCCCATCTCCTTCACAGCAAGGACCGTATCTTTGTCACCGCCATCCCAGAAATTCGGTTCTGCTTTGCAGCCCTGAACACAGAGCTGTCTTCATCTGTGAACACATCTGGCAGGAGTGTCTGCAGAGCACGAAGGGCTGTAGCGCAGCCCCCGAGCCCAGGGAGGCCTGAGGGATGGTACAGTCGCCACACACCCCGGCATCATTCTGCCCCAAGACCCGATCCACAGAGTTTTGTAAGATGGAAAAAAAGAAACCAGAGAGAGCTGGTCATGCCGTTATATGGGTTTTCCCTGCTTGTAAACGGACGTATCCGCACTGATGAACAAACCGACCATCCGTGTGGGGTTAGCACGCACCCTCCCCTCTCAAGCCCCTGCTAAGCAGCCAAGCTCTGTAGGCAGGAGCTGGGCTTGATACCCTCCTAGGGGGTCGGTGTCCTGAAAAGCCGGACTGGCTGAGGGCTGGCATATCTTTCTGATTCAGGCACTGGGAGCAATCCCACAAACTGCTTTCACTGCCTTGCTTCCCCTTTGGCTCTGTACGGTTCCTACCTCTTGGCTAACCTGCCTGACCTCCTTCTAGTCCTAACACAGCTTTAACCAAGGCTTTTAGTACAAGCTCTTTGATTTCTTGATTTGCTTTTTGGTTTGGGATAGCCCTGGTTTCTCTGTTTTCCTGAGCATACTTTCCACCTGGAGCCTTGGATTGGTCTCTCCTTGGTGACTGCCTCCTGGTCTTGACTTCCCTCAGTCCCAGCAGCTGGACCCATGCCATAGTCACTCTGCACAAGTATTCCACTTGTGGCTTCTTAATAACTCCCCTTTAAAGCCATCTTGCCGAATGGGAGCCGTAAAACGTGATATCCCACTGGTGATGCAGAGCGTTTGGCACATAGCTTATCCGCGTGATAATTCAGCCACCTGTGGAATAGGTGGCAGCGGCAATACCTGGTCATGGCTTAGGAGAAGCTGCGAGTATGCAGGAGAGTGCCACCTCCCCTTAAGATTAATCACACTTGTCAAGGTCTTCAACAGCTTGTACTGTTTTCATAGACAATTAGGCACCTAAATGCCTCTGGACATAGTGCACCTGTTTTTTTAATTTGGAGTTCTTTCTAACATCATGGATTCAAGTCAGAAAAGCATTCTAAGCAGCGGTAATTTGGATCCTGCTTTTTCAGTACTTTATCTCTGCTGTGAAAAGCAACTCTAAGATACATCTCTACCTGAGACAGGGCAACATCCCATCCTGGGACACGAGTGAATACTCCATCCAACCCCCAGTAATGAACTTCATTCACGTGGATAACACTATTCCTTTCAAAAATGCCATCTTTGTGTTTCACAGCAGACATGAATGAAACTTTCCCAGTCTAGCCCAATTCTGACTTCAAGCCTAAGTTACTCTGTGTGCTCCTTAGAAGGAAAAGAAAGTGCTAGCACCTTTCTCCTTTATCTTCTTTTGCTTCACTGCCAGTAAAATTTCATTTGGGCCAAGCTGTATCCAGATGCCTTGAGCCCATCTGTGTGCTCCAGGAACCTGGGCTTTGGGTATCTGAAAGTCTCCTCTCCTTCATCTGTTTTCTTGGAGGGAATGATTGCTCCTCACACATCTACCTTTAAAAACTCTCCAGAAGGTTCACAAACTCATCTTACCAGATTAAAAAAGATGAGTCCACACAGGATCCAAAATAAACTTCTTGACTAGAAATTGTTTTCCAACTTGGGGATGATTCCTAACTAGAATGGTGAAGCCTTAGTGATACATGCTGCCATACTGGTTTTGAGGAGATCATGATGAGAAAAGGGGTAAGTAGCAAAGAACAGAAAAAAACAGAGGGAAAGAGGGTGCAAAATGTTAATGCTGTCATTCCCTTTGGAGACAGAATGGGTCTGTGGATATTCACTGGCCCTTTCTCAGAATACGGTAGTCCAATGCGCGCTTCTCCACACTGTTTTTAAAGCCGGTGTTTGTTAAGTCATGAACCCTTTACAAAATCCTTGAATTCTGAAAATTCAAGAGGCTTCAGGAACATGAGCCACCCAGAACCCTTCAAAAATTGCTCATCTAGAGTGAAACCAGTGATCTCATATGCCAAAGCATTGCAGATGTCTAGGCCCATGTTTTCTGTTCTGTACACTCCATGGCACAGAGCTGGATTTTTGTTTGGAGCTACTTTCAATGGCAATTAAAAAAAAATAAACTAATGGTAAGCTCTCTAAGGTCTGTCATTCCCCTTCTCTGAATTAACCTTAGATACTTGTTTTCCACCCTGTTTCAATGTTGGTCTAGTGGTTTTAGAGCAGGTGATCCTGCCTAAATCCAAGAGGAATTGCATGAATGAGGAGACCAGTTAACCTCCACTCCACCTCTGTTTCCTCTGGTTGGTTTTGAGAGCCTACCTAGCAGAAGAGAGATGAACAACAGAGAGCAGAAGTCCATTTGGGATGAGTTCTCTTCCTTCTTCACTGTCATGAGTGGTTGTGGGGACATCTGGATCTCTAGGGAACATCACTAAATAGGACCAGATAACCTCAAAATATTAGAGCCAGACCAGCTCTGTCATGTATGATTCACTTGCCGTATAACGACTAATAAAGGCAATATGTGTGGAACCAGGAAGGCAGCCAATACAGCTTCTTCCAAGAACTGTGAGTAATTAACTGGGTCCCTGGTTAATTTCTTTCATGAAAATGTGTTGAGTGAGATTCTTACAAGTGGTGCTTTTGTGTGACGTCTCCCTCGACTCCCAGACAGCATAAATCCATGCAACTGGAAAAGAAGAAAAAGTGAAATACAAAGTTTCAGAATGTTGGGGTACTTTCCTCCAGCTGTATCAGCTAACATTTCCTTCTTCCTCCTTAGTTCCCAAGCTCCTGGTGGTTTTCCTCTCAAAACGTGGTCTTTAGCCCAGCCATAGATATTGTATCCTTGTATAACATGCTCCAGCTTCTTGCTTTAGTCTGAGGGGTCTCACATCTCTTATGTTTCAGAGGAAAAATCATGCAAAACTTCCTAAGATGAAAGAAAATTAATTAGTTGCAGCATGTTCCAAAGAAGAAAAAACTCACCCAAAGCACCATGTTGCCCTTGTTTGTGGACCTCATGTGAGAGCAGCTACAAAGAGAAGGAAACAACGAATCTCAGCCTGCTAAGTCATGGTTGCACCTTGTTAGAAAAGCTCTGGCTCTTTTACTCTGTGTCCTTCAGGCTTTCCCCTGTTGCTGCCCTTGAGGCAACCTACTGCTGCCTATGCTCCTTTGAACTTAACAGGCGTTTTCTTCCTCGCTACGACAGAGCAAACGGGCTGCGGGAGACGTTTGAGTTGCCCAAGGCAAAGGGAGCCCCCCCACACCCCAAGCACCAGAGGATGATCCAAGCAAACAAATAAAATGATGGATGGTTCTTTCTGACAGCGGGACAGATTTTAAGTGACAAGAATCCTGCCAGAGATATCTTGAGGATGGAATACATATGACAACAATTTATTATGTACAGCACACAAGGGAGAAGAATATTAATATCACATGGCATAATTTAATTAGATACTTTAACTAGACCTAAATTTATCTCACTGATAGTGACTGGTAGTGGATGATTTGGGAAATACACAAGCGCATCACTGAAATCGATTTGGGAAATACACAAGCACGTCACTGAAATATTGGGTTTCAACAAAAGGATAGTAACTTCTTTCAGTATTTCAAGCATATTAGGAACATGTCAGCTAAATATTATGGAGAAATAATATGAAGCTGCTACTGTATGAGATAATGAGGTGACAGAGCACTGAGTATCCTGTAACGTAACATTTGCCATCTATGACTGTCTCTGCAAGGGTTGTTCTTTAGGAAGCCTCGTAAACATAATGTCTGGTCTACATCCCCTTATGTTATTTTCTTAAGACACTTTTTTTCCTAACTCTAGGAAATAAATAGATATGATCAGGGACCAGGAAAGCTGGACAACAAAGTTTGTATCACCACAAAAACATTCACATGTATTGCATGAACTAGAAGGGGATCAAGATTTGGCTAAAACAAGTGGAATCTATGATTTGTTGGGAATCTAGGGATATTTCCACCTTTTTTTTAAGTGACATGTACCAGTTTGAATAGCACCAGGTTGTTTTTATTGCATAATTTGACTCTGTGGATTGAATTATTTTTGCCGAGTTTTGTCAATCTGCCTGGCCTGTTTTCTACAACGCACATGAAGTTAATACATCATTCATCAACTCCGTGTAATTGATGGGATATTTTTTCCTTCTCTCTGCTCCTAGTGTCACACAACAATGTCTATCCAGTTTTGAATAAATTATGCAACCTTGATATATATATGTTTATTACATAACATAACATTTTGTTTCTTCATTCCTTCAGAGCCTTCTTTTTTTGTTATTAGTTAATAACAGATTGTTTCAGCTGTGAGTGGAAACACTATGTGGAGTCTTCTTTTAAATAACAAAATTATCCCAAATACTGCGTGTTATGCAATGAAAAGGATGCATTAATATCGAGAACATTTACACACAGAGTAAAAAAGAAGTAATTTGTCTTTTCCTCTTCTTGGAGAGGATAGGAATTTGAGCTGGCTATGTTCTTTCCCCCAGATTTAAGTTTCCAAACGATAAGAGAGCAGAACTACCAAATATTATATGTCCTAAGAGCAAATCTGGCATCTGAACAGCTCCATCACAAACGTGAGGAGCGAGGTGTGCCGCCTTCCCACCCCAGGCAGGGTGTCTGGGGGAGCCTGGGCAGTGGCCGCGGTTCTGCTGCCCTGACTCCCAGGAGGAGCCCTGGCTGCTCGCCTGCTGCCTCGTTGGAGGCTGAGCTGGAATTTAGATGAAGGCATATGTCTGTCCATTCTCAGAAAGCCACTAGCCTTTGTGAATATTCAAGCAAACTATTTAGGGAGTTTCTCAGTGATGGACTGGGATTATCGCCAGAGTATTAAACATCAAAGGGTAGGATGCTTCAGGCAGCTATACCTAACAACCAGTTAATACTCAGTTTTTAGATAATGAGATGTCACACTATTCATATAAATGCATAGCAAATACATGAGCCTAAGTGCATCAGTAAATCTGTTTTGATATCAGTAATACATAAAATATGCTATCTATTTTAATTCATGTTAAATCATGCAGGGACAAGGAGGGAATCATGCATACAGAACACAAAACAGTCAAAGCAGTGCAGGAGCATTTGTCATTTTACAGGGTCTGCAGGTGTCATGAGTACTTGACACTGCATTTGGAAAAGCATCATCCTTTCTCCAAGGGACATATCCGATTACTACCAGGTATTTATAAAGCCTTCAGCTCCAGAGTATCTGAGGACCTTCAGCAAGTTAAAAATGACAGCACTGCTGTGCTTACTTATCTCTCTTTTCACAACATGTTATATAGGGTCTGGATAATCCCTGTTTCTATATATGACAGTAAACTTGAGTAGGAATAAGGAGAAGTTTGCAGGCTAAGGAAACAAGATTAGATGGCTAAAATCATACTAGAAACAAGAAGGCAAGACCGGCCACAATTATCTTTCTTCGAGTCCTAGATCTGTATTTTCATTGATCAACTTTGTGAGTCATCTTGTTGAGAAGGGTGTGTGTGCATGTCTGATAGACTTGGACAGTTCATGCTGTTAACTCCTTTTAAGCCAATTTACATAAAAAAGCAGGCAAACTTCGAATACATGAGCACATCTTCAGCTCTGCTTTCAATATCGTCACTGCCTACTTAAATGCTGTGCAAGAAGACAGGCTCAGTGCCATTCCCTCTAACCATTAGGAAATGCAGAAACAAGCTTCTGGGGCTTGGTGCCCAGAGATAAGGGTTACGAATTCTGCAGCTCCTGGGGTGCTGTGGGTAACACAGAGCAGCAATATTGCTTCAGGTAAGGAAATACTAGGTACACGAAGTACCATATACTTCATTCAGGTGCCCTGGCCACCTGCAGTGGAAAAATGCACTGCAGATGAGCAGAACTTCACAGCGTAGCTACAGCAAGGTGGCTTGCATGTACGCCTCTGGTGGAGTGGAATAACCTGGAACCAAAGTGGTCAGGAGGGGAGGAAAACAGGCACGAGGAAGTTTGAGAAAGCACTGGTGACAGAAGGGTTTGATAGTTACAAATTTATACTGAAAGAAGAGATGGAGCAGCAATAGGTAACAGGGACAGGATACCACCTGGAAAAAAGCTGTATGAAATAGGAAGGAACATTGGAAGTCTCTGATGTATCATTCCACGTTCCTCTGAATTGCACTGATGCAAAGTATTCAGAATATTTTTAGGACTTTAAAAAGTTTCAGTTTTTCTTATGCATATTTTTATATTCTAGTTAAGTAATGAATTTTATTCAAGCAAACATTTGTGGATGCCACACTTGATCTGAATGTGTAAATATTTGCATTGGATGTGTTAGACCACTCGTCCACTCAGGCAGCATAACCAATACCAGTTAACCACTGCAATTAAGATAGCAAATATAAAAAAGAATATGAATGGTCTCAAGCATATTTACAGGCAATCCTTTTAATAAAAATATAGCTGAATGGCTCTAAATAGTGGCCAAATCTGATGAGCTTATGATTTGCAAGTGTATATTAAGTATGGAAAGAAAGAGTCCTAAAGTAAATTGTTTTCTATAGTTGTTTTTTTGCAGCGTAGCCTCTTCTCCAGCTCTTTGAAGATATATATATATATATATATAGATATATATATATATATAAAAGTTTGGATCAGAATTCACATCTCTACTACAAAAAAACAACCAAACAACAACAACAAAAAAGACACAATATACTTTTTATCTATAAGAACCCAAGATCATAGTTTAAAATAACCAATTACCAGAATTTATCTAAAGTTTGGCTCGGGTTTTCCATTCGGTACAGGACTATCGTACCAACTTTTATGTTGCTCAAAAGAACGCTCAAAAAATGCTCAGAAAGAGAAGACATGAGACATAAGGCTTGAAATTAAGTACCTTACTTTTCATTGACTTATTGCTTTCCAAGGCCCAAGGGGAATATGATGAATCTTGCTGATTCTAGCCTGAACTCCAGAGTTCTAGCTAAGC
This sequence comes from Falco punctatus, assembly GCF_963210335.1. NCBI lineage: Eukaryota > Metazoa > Chordata > Aves > Falconiformes > Falconidae > Falco > Falco punctatus. Next base: position 85,016,162 of record NC_137584.1, read on the forward strand.
AGAGGATGATCTTTTTTTACAGGAAAAGCCAGTCCAGATTCAAGGGTTTGCAGTGATGAAGAATCTAAGAAGTCCCTCCCTGCCTATGCAGTTTTCATACCCCTTATTTCTAATCCGAATATTTCAAAACACAGCTTTCTGATACTGGATCTTGTTATGCCTGTGTCTGCTGGATTAAAGAGTTCTCAAAGCATTCCTGAAGCAGTTTCCTGAGCGCTTTCCAATTCTTCAAAATCCTTTTGAAGGTGTGGATACTGGGGCTGGACATGGTATTCCAGCTGACAGTTGAGTTTCATTACCTTGAAATAAGGATTAACTAGAAGTCAAAACGACATAACTCGGTGTAGTGACATTTCACCTTTGGTGACCTGGGTTTAAATTGGTCTTTGGTCAGCAATGGAAATTGTTTTCCTAATCTTATCCTAGCCCCTTCTGACGTTTTTCCATATCAAAAAAAAAAAAGAATTGCTTTCATTGGCATAATTTTCCTTCCCGGTTAAGTGCAGCCCTGGAGCTGGGCTGGCTGCAAACAGGTTTGCACGGCAAGGACACACCGACAGAGCCGCTGGCTCCCGTGCTCCCAGGGCAAACACGTTCCGAGCAAACGCTGTGCGTACGTGACCTGCAGCCACTCGCTATCCCCTGCTCCAACCGCAGGCACAGCCCCTAGCAGGATCCTTTCTCCCCTTTGCTTGGTGGTCCTGCCTGAAGGATGGAGAAGGAAGCAATTTTCTTTACAGCCTTAGAATGAAATGATATTTCACAGCTGCAAAATTATATAAAGACTTGAGGCTTACAAGCTGAGCGACAGGAAGCAACCTAATTTTAAAACCACTTCTGCGCTATAGAATATTGCCAAGCAATATGCAATGAAGGGAGTGAGATGTTTCCAAATGCTTTTTCTTCAGTAAGTTAAAAAAAAAAACCCAATCCTATAACCGCATACCAAGCATTTAGGCAGTGATGTCTTCCAGACCATGAAGAGATAGAAAGGTAGGTCAGGAAGGATGAAGACACAAAGAAACCCTATCGTGAAATAAATGTAGTTGGTGCAAATTAGTAGAATGTAGTTGTACCTAAACGGGGGTTTAGATGGACTCATTAATATGTAATACACATGCATTAGTACAAATGTAGCTGCATTCCCAATACAGAGCTTTTTAGATGACGTAAAAACATTGTTTTTATTAGATGGTAAAGTTAAGACATAGCTGTTGGGATTCATCTGACCCAAATTTAGCATGGAAAAAATCAGTTACCTACTTTAAGCTAGTCACTTAAAGTTACACAAAGGTCCCCTTTTGTGACTGGCAGAGAGAGATAAGTATCTCTAGAGTTATTGTTGCCATAACTTTACACATTTTCAGCAGAAATTATTCGCCCTGTGAAAGTGCTTCTTTCTCTCCACTGAGTACCAAAAAAAGCTAGAGAAGTCCTTTCTATTTGATGCTTAATTTTTAGATTTACTGAATCTAAACTAAGACTAGATTAACTAATCTAAAACAGAAGTTGGGTAGTTGTGGGAGATCTCTCTACCCATGCAGATGAGAAATGTATCTGGCTATTAATAGCTACACTCAAAGTGTTTGATCAAAGCAACAAATAATTGTGAGCTCATTCGTAGCACATTTTTAATATGGTGGTGCTCAGTTTTGTGAAGAAAATGGGATGAGAAATTGTCAAAAGACGTATGAGAGCCCTGAAAGAAAATCTGTGTTAATTGCAAAAGCTGTTGACATACCTGATGTTCATAAGATGTGATTCTAAACTAACACTCCTGCAGGGATGTAAAGGAAGAGGGAGTTAATGCAATCATAAATTTATTAGCAAAAAAGGGTAAATAAACTATTCATTTTGGGGTGTCAAGAAGTCCTGTGGCATGCAGGAGAGCCTAGCTGAGCTCCTGTTTGGAAAGGTGTGATGCACGAGCTCCATCCAGCTTACATTTTCAGTAAGGAAAAGAATTTGGTTGCTGAGGGGTTCGTGCCCTTTGGTAGCAGAAGACAGGCGCCTCACCCACATACCCTGTAAATTCTGGCATGGCACTCTTGAACTGAGCCAAGTAAAGGAATTGTTAGTCAAAATCAGAGCTAATGGTAGGCCTGGGCAAGTTGCTTTGGCAGGATACTACCATGGAAGGGAGAGGGGAGAAAACCAGACACTGCCTATGCCAGAGGTCTAGCCGGGATGTTTCCATGCTTTGCTGAAGAAAGAGCTGGGATGTGGGAATTTGTCACGGTCCTGGGCTGGAAGCAGCCCAGCTGGGCTCAGTTTCCCTGTCCCACTGGAAGCATCAGGAGCAGCAAGCCTGAACTGCTGATGCTTTCCCTTGGCTCTTTCTTCATCCCTCTTAATGTTCCTGCCCACTCTTCCTCTCCTCTCCATGACAGGAATGCCTGGCTCTCGCCCAGCTCCACTAGCCTTGGAGCAGCAAAAATCAGCTTGGCTTGCACAACTGAGACCTCACAAGCCATCTCTGGGCACCAAAACCTGACAGTCTTGATGTGTGCAGGCACACCACGGGGCAGGGGGAGGGGTAAGCATCTCGCATGGGGAGCTCTGTAGGAGAGATTGCTTTTATTTCAAATTGATGTCCTCTATGCTGAAATGGCAACTTTCTTTGCTCTCCAGCTGACCTGTAATTTCCACTCGTCAGAAACAAAATGGTGTTTCAAGTCAAGAGATCAATTAATATAAGATATTAATTTTATATAAGATATAATCATATATTATATAAATTATAGACTAACATAAAATTTATAATTTCTTGGTTTGTTATAAACAGTAATTTCATTGCTTTCTAAAAAAAAAAAAAAATTGCAAAAATACCATAACAATATTTTAGTGGATACATCATTCTGATTCAAAGTTTCTATTTTTTCTCAAATCTGTTCAAAACTTCCTGGAAAAAATACAAGATTATTCTTCAAGCAGAAACATTCCTCAATAACATTTTCTTTTAAAGAGCTCTTGATGAGATGTATTTGGATTTCTGACCAGCTATTGCCTTAAATCATTTCATCACCGAGTACAGTAAAAAAGAGCCCCACTTGGTGGAAAAGAAATAACATCCAAGCAGCCTCATCTGGAAGAGTGTTAGTGCTAGCAGAGATCTGCAAGGCTTTCATTTGGTAAGCAGAAGACCTTCAAAGCTTGTGAAGTTGAAATGTTTCCTGCTTCAGAAGGAATAAAGGTAAAAAATAGCTTATCATTCAGATTCAAGGAAGAGTAGGAATGAATTGCTTACTTTCTTGCCAAGTAAGATGTGGCAGGAGATAAAGGTGCTCAGGATTGGAATAGACACCTCGAGGGTGGTCAAACACTGGAAAAGGCTTCCTAGCAAGGTCTGTGTTTAGGAGACATTTGGACAATGCCCTTAACAACGTGCTTTAACGTGAATTCGTCAGGCAGTTGGACTAGATGATCATTGCCTGTCCCTTCCAACCAAAATTATTCCCTTCCCTTCCCTTCCCTTCCCTTCCCTTCCCTTCCCTTCCCTTCCCTTCCCTTCCCTTCCCTTCCCTTCCCTTCCCTTCCCTTCCCTTCCCTTCCCTTCCCTTCCCTTCCCTTCCCTTCCCTTCCCTTCCCTTCCCCTCCGTTCCGTTCCGTTCCGTTCCGTTCCATTCTATTCTATTCTATTCTACTCAGGGAACCAAGCAAAACAGTATATAAATCACCTTTGGACTTTCTTTCAGAGGGTTCAGCAGTTTCACGTATATGCAGAATTGTCACGGTTACAAAACCAACAGTGTGATGAACTTTATATGTGTATGCTCAGTGCTCAAGCTGCACTGTACTCTTCAAAATACACATCTGTATGAGGTAGATTTTCAGAAGCCACAACTGTTGTCTTATTGTCAGCTGCCTTTTAAGGTGATAGTAAAACTGCCCTAGTTGGAAACAGAACGAGGGCAATGCTGAGCACATCTGGGAATGCCACCTGTGCTGTAAAAGCAGTGTAAGTGATAATTCGCCGCATCCCTGGAGAAATATTTAATGATGTCCCCGTGTATTATTAGCATATGGTTAGCTGAGCAGAGGATGGGGGTTGGATGCCCACATGGACAAGCACAGAAGGCATGACAACAGAGTGAAAGAGAAAGAGGGAAGACAGACTATCAATACTCCTGGAGGACTTTGGCACCATCAGATACTGATGACCTACCTCAGATGCCTAAAGATAGAACCCATGTACCTGTGCAGGCAGAGCACAGGGGCTGTGTCCGTAGTTTGTACTCTTTATTTACTTGTCTGAAATTGGGTGCTGGAAGACAAAGGTAGCCAGTCTTCTAAGAATTTGACTTCAGTTCTCCAATGTACAAACTGGAAAGTCCAAATGCCATGAATCCTTTAAGTGAACCCTACAAATCGCTGCAGCATGCTAACATAGACAGGGCTCTTTGAATCCATCTAGAGCCAGACAGGCTAAGGAAAAAAAAAACACAAACGCAACAAAAAACCCCCACAACCCACCAAAAAAAACCCACACCAAAAAACAACAGCAAACGACAAAACTACATAGGAAATGGATGCATTTCCACCGCAAAACTAATTAAATCTACAGTTTTGGCTTTACTCCATCTAGTGGCAACCGGGCAGAAATTTTCCTCCCTCTTTGCGCGCAGAAGCAACAGCGGGTGAGCTGCTGCTTCAAGTTGGTGTTGGATGCGGGTGGCGTCGCTTGGCCACGTTTGTAGTCAGCGAAGCGCCAAAGCAGCCGATGAATGGGCTTTGGTGTGTTGGACCTGCTGAACATGGGTGCCATTACACCACCCTACCCTGGGTCCAGAAGCCCAGGTGCTGTTAGAAGGCAGGAGAAAGCACCCGATGACGGTGGTAGTGAAGGTCTGCTGGGTGCGTGTAAACAAGGAGTGTTTCGATAGAAAGGTTTGAGAGAAATGCATTTGTATCTTCTGCTGAAGATTTCTTAGGCAATAGAAATGTGACAGGGAAGAGACAGATTCATTTATATTCAAACATGTCCTAGAGTCCTCAGTCAAAAATCTTGGGTCAAATCTGGTTTTCCTGTTTGTTTGCGGTTTTTTTGTGGGGGTTTTTTGTTTGTTTGTTTGGGGGTTTTGGGTTTTTTTGTTTGTTTGTTTGTTTTTCTGGTAGAAGACTTGCTCTGTGCAAAGTATTCTTACGTATTCATGTGTCAGTCCTTGCTTGAAATTAGTTTTTCTCTGATGCTTTACCTGAGCTTGCAACACTTGAGTCTCCAGGTGAGTTTCCAAACCGGACAGAAATCACAGGAAAGCAAGGCATGTCTCTGGCTGCACCCTGGTCTGCCCTCAGGAGCAAAGGAACCTGTCTGGGCACAGGAGCTTTCTCTAATACAGGGCTGGATTTTGTGTCAGATTCAGATACGTTTAGTCTTTTTTATATTTAGATTTAGATGAATTTAGTTTGTGCAAAATGTATCCAAATCCAACAGAAATGCAACACCTGCATTTTAGAAATGTTCAAATGTCATTAGGACCTGCAAGCTTTAATTAAAGTTTAAAAATTGGTTGTGTATGTGTGTGCGTGCACACACAAGACACACACATATATACACACTATGTACATTATGACCCGAATACATATACTTATGTAGCTGTTTCTTAGAGTCCTTAGCAAAGTCTCTGGGCCTTATTCTACTGTATTATGTAGAATGGAAAATTAAAAAGCAAACCTTTTGAGATTTTGGATGAAGGCAGATATAGGAGGTCATCTTATGTGACCCCTCTATCAGTCAGGGTAAGAAAAAAATTCTAAATATAGTGAGATAATTTCTGTAAAGCATCACTGAATCATGCCTCTGTTTTCATTCAAATCATATAGTAATTAGTGAGTGATGATCTGGTTTAGAAGAAAGAACATATTGTTTTTGTACACTGTGCTTTGTGTACTGTTTGGGCTAAATTAAAACAAATAACTAAGACAATATTTTGCTTTGATATCAGTAAATATTGGCATCAAGAAGCCCTTGCCCCATTATTTTTAATGGGAAGAATTCAGTCTAAACCTTTTTTTCATCAAGTTAAGGAGGTGATGTCATATGGTAAAGGCTAGATATTCCAAATAAATCACTAACAAGTCATTTTGGCCGAGCAGTATGTGTATCAGATATGCAATTGAACATGTCTGGAAGAAAATGCATTATTGTCATAAGACTTAGGAGTCAGAGCCTGATGAGTTTGTATATCTTGCAAACAGTTACACAAGTAACCAGACATTTCCTGCACAACTCAACGTTTTTCAGGGAGCGTCCTAGACTTCATAGCAAATAACCTCGGATTACACACTTAGACCCTGATTCAGCACCCACCACTGAGTGTTCCTCTCCCTGCAGAGCCCTGCATGACATGCTTGTCAAATGCGTCTTGTAAAATCCTTTGCAACATCCAAAGGGAGCCAGCGGCCGAGCATTATGCATTAGTGTGTTCCGGAGCTGCGTTCCTGGAGATGCGGCAGCAGCTAATAATTCCAGGCTGCCTCTTGTACTTCCCTCGGTCTCTGCCCATGAGTGTCCTGACTGATTTGGAGCCCAGGGAGCTGGATCACCACCCCCCACATCCCCCAGAGGCAGCTCCAGGCCCCCGTGCTCCTTCCCTCCACTGCGGATGCCTGCTCCGTGTGGGGATCGCTCCAGCTCCACACCCACGGCCAGCAGCAGCACGGGGGAGATGCTTTTTTGTCCACTGCCAGGCTTCAGTCCATGCACAGCAGGACATAGATGTATAGGTTTCTGGCTATAGGTACCTGGCTCCGAGGCAGATATCCTGGAGGATGAGTTAAGCTCCCCATGGGCAGGGAGCGTGTGGGAGATTTAAGTGCTTCGTAGGCAGCATGTGATAGCCGAAGGTTCTGAGGGTAATTACTAAAGTTCCTGCTAATTTGATCTGCCATAAATCCTATAAGGTTTTATCAGTGGGGGGTGTCTAAAAATAAGCTTATTGCTCTTTCTCACAAATCACCCATGATTTCCCCCCCCCCCCCCTCCCCCAATTTCACTACCTAGCCATTTGAATTGACAGAAAAGAGTATCAGTGGACAAGTCAAACCTTTTCCTGATGACAACGTAGCAGAGCTCCCCCCAGAAGAGGAGCTATGCCAGTATAAGTTTGGTTTATGTAAGGCTCAGTTTTTGCAGTAGTGTTACTGCGGCTCTACCCTGCCGAAAATCAGTGCAGATGTGCAGGGTCTGTGTGGGAACAGGAGCCTTCCTTTCTCACCAAGCCCACAGGGGTACCTCAGGCACAGATCAGGCCCCAGGCAGGGCATTTCTCATGCTATAAAGTCTGGAGGTAGGTGAATATTTTCACAATCAAAGCAAGGCTGGGGAAAAACATTAAAAAAAGAAAAAAAGAGAAAAAAAAGCTGGCACGTCTCCAGGATGCTCTGTTTTTCATTTCACCTGAACTGTTTAGAATTTTTACAACTGAAAATTGCTTCTTTCCATCTGTGAAGCATTTGCTGCTTGGAAAAGATGCACAAAGCCAAGACATGAAAGACATTTGAAATAAATAAATAAACTAATGCATTCTTTGGAGAATCCATGCTGTTTCCCTACTGCTCCCCATTTTCTTATGAAGACCTCTTCGCAGATGGAGGGCAGCCGCTGACTCCTCAGCAGTAACGAGGGATGGAAAATAATTCCAGTAAGTAGATTATAGTAGCTCACTTGTTTGCAGTCTTAATAAGTCCTGGTTTTGAAGTGTAGGCCACCAAGTAGTTTAGTGAGGGGAGGGCATCTCTCATATATGTGCATTCATAAACGTTATAATTTCCAAAGAACAGCTTGCCTAATATCATGAGCCATGGCTAGGACTGCCTGATGCCAGCAGGGCGGGCATGGAGGATGTCAGGTGAGGCTGCTGCAGCCACTTCAGGGTCAATTCACACTAAAATAGCTGAAGATTGGCTATTTTATATGGCTCGGTGGAGACAGAGATACATCACCACATTTCTCTGGTCTCTTGATAGCCTCACAGAGCTTACAAGTACCTGCAACAAGAATAAAATTACAGTGGTGGCTTACAGTCGGCTTCAGCCCTCCTCCCCCTGCTCTGTAACGACTATCAGCATCCCTCTCTGCAAGGCATCACATAAAAACTTACCCCAGAGACACTTCTGAACTGAAACCATGTCAGGTAATTGAAAATTTTCAGCTGCCCTTGGATGTGAAATGGTTGCAGTAAAGCAGAGAGCAGGGTCTGCAGGCAAGGAGAGCAGCGAGGGAGACACTGGCTCGGGAAGAAGCAAAGCCTTTCCGTACACCTCAGCGGAATGCTGCTGGCTTTGTCGGCTGCAAGCCTTACCCTGCACTGTTCTCCCTGGAAAGGAGTTTCTAAGTGTCCTTCCACACACTCCTGGAGGTGACAGAGGTCAGCTGGTGACAGCGAGCACAATCTGTCTGGGAGCTGTGCGGGCTGAGGGCTCTGCTGGACCTGGATTCAGAAAGCAAAAGTTGCATTAGCCAGCAAGAAAAAAAGTTCTCGGGCTGTCCTCACTTAAAGCGATTAATTATTCAATGGGACTAAAGTGATTAATTATTTAATGTGACTTTTCTTAATTGTTGCTTTGCAGCTCTGAAATAGTGGAGGGAGTTCTTTTGGAACACCGTTCTACTGCCAGGTAGGCTGATTTGCAGCTAGGTGGTGGCACCAGCCTCTGTGGTCCACCAAACTGGAGACCATGCTTCCTTCAGGAGATGTATTGCTGGAGCTATGGTTGTATTTGAGGAATGCAGGAGAGGAGCCAGGTCTGGTAAGGACCTAAGGAATCCGCTCGTTATTCGGGTTGAAATATGAAGAGCACACAGGAGGTTTGCTCGCTCCTCTGTGACTGCTCTGGAAAAGAGAAAGCATGGGAGCTGGTCTCCTTTTGAACCTCCTACACCGCTGTTAGAACAGACTCAGGAGTAACTCTGTGGTACTAAAACCTTTTCCTCAGCTCACAGGAATTTTGGAGACACAAACTCTCAAGCTTTGAGCAAAAAAACAAAGAGGAAAACCATAAAGGTCATGAATCTGATCCCAGGCCTCGCAGGGCGGCGGCGTGTAGATGAGTTTGCAAACCTCAGTTCTGTCACTCTGCAACAGCCAGAGCTATCAGGCGCTCCTTAATGTGTTACACAAAAGGGCTGCAGTACACAAAGCCTGGAACACATCAGTTTACAGATCCCAAGAGGGTCCTGCGGAGTCTATTACTTTGATGAAGTGGTATTTAAAATTGCATTACCCAGCAGTTGTTTAACCCTCCAGATGTTGCCCCTGTGGAGTGTTTAATACGACGTGAAGCGCTGGTAGGCTAGGCCATAACCTCATGTCATCTTTTCAGCAGGTCACATCAGGTCTTACTATCTTCTACTAAATCAATACAGGATGACCTGACATCGCAATTTTCCTCCGCTGCTGTCCTTTTTTTCCAATAGCCAGTAGAAAAAAACAGAAAGGGGGAATAAATAAATAAATAAATAATAAAAAGCAAAACACCAAACCAATCCAAAAGAACAGGAGAAAGGAAGGAGGTCTGAAAGCAAACTCCAAGAAACTGCTGTTCGGTAGGTTGGTATTTTTATTTTTTTCTGTTTGCTGCGACAGCCCAGATAAGGCAGCTTGGTGCTGCCATCTGCTGTTGCTCCTATTTTCGACGTTGCCCACCTTGAACGCGTCAGAAAGGAGCAACCATGAAGAAATCAGCATCACGAATAAATAAAACACTAATTCTAAAGGGAAACAGGCAAAGAACCGATAATAATAATAATAAAAAAAAATCCCTTATAATTTCTGGCAGCATTTTTAAATCTTTGTACAACACTAATAGTCATTCCTCTGGTCACCGAAAAGTGCTGAGGCATGTCTGTCAGTTCAGTTAATTTTCTTTCCTTATGAGCAAGTCAACTTTTAGAGGCATTTAGTGGGAATCTCGTAATGGCTTACAGGTCGAGCACCTGATGTCCTACAGTGGTTTTCATAGTTTAGCTATTTGGTGCCACAGGTACGTGTTTACAGAGCTGGCTTCCAAAGTCAATTAAACCCGGTGGACGGAGCTGCTTTGATTAGCAGAGGGCTTTTATTAGCTCAGGTCAGAAAAAAGGAAAATTTCTGCCTGAAGGCTGGATGTTCTCTACAGCCTGTCTGGTGCTGCAGGCGGCTTTTAAGAATATGAACCAAATCCCTGCATTGACCAGAAGGAATTCAGTTGGCATATGCCCCATGGCATCACCCACCACGATGCGATGCTGCCTGGTACCTAGCTGGGCTGTGGCCCTGCCAGCATCTGCATCAAAACACAGTCCTGCCAGGTGTTCTTTTCTGGAGGGAGAGATGGAAATGAGGAGTGAACTTTTATTTGTTTAATTTTAGCACAAACAAACTGAAACTTTTATAAAATAAGGGCATTGGCATCTGGGATATTGAAAACCAAAAGCATTTTACCATTATTACACAAAACTGTTTTTCCCTCTCTGACTTTTTTTTTTATTTTGTGTGAAAACCTATTTGCAATTCTCAGCCAAATCTTTACCAAAGATTTCAACAGGGCTGAGATTTCAGCCCCTGCTGGCCAGTGCCAGCGCAAATGTGATGGCTGTTACAATGATTACAGAGCAACGGTGCTTACAGAAAATAACAGTTTACTGGCATCTCTTTTGGTGAAGTTTATGAGATTCAAGTATCAAGGATGTAGACGTGGATTGAACTCACTGTGCCAGCACAAATAATTTCTTGACACATGACTGCAGCCACAGAACTCAATGCCAGCATCACTCTATCAAATCCGAAAGGATTGACCACTCCTCTGACAGTTTGAAAACCCTGTGTGCAGACACTACAGCACATGACAGCTCAGGAGTGGATGCCGGTCACACCAAACTCTTGACAAATGTGTTTTCCATCATCTGGCTTCACCTTCTGCTATTCTAATAAAGTCCGATGGAGTGAAAATTTTGGCTTGCAGCTACCTGTAGCATGCCCTTGCCTGAAAGTAATAGCAGCTCTAAAGCAGCACTAGAGGTGCCTTTGTGTAATTAATAAAGCTGGAGCTTGGGATCTTAACCAGAGTTGTGCTGTAATTTCTAGCTGTGAGGAATGCTCCTTCTCACCTTTGCAGGTCCATCTCCTCCACCACTTACCTTTTCCAAAAATGCAAGGTTTCGGGAGTCCTTTGGCAGCAAGAAGCACAGGCATCGTCACATCCTTTCAGAATGAAGTAGCTGGACTCAAAAGAAGCATTTTGTGTATGTGTGTGTGTGCGCTTAAGTGAAAAGAATTAAGCAGGCTAAATGAGCAGACCCGTGCTGCAGTTGTGGTTAGTGCCAGTGGGACAGAATGGGCTCCCATCCTGGGAACTGCCCAGTGCTGATGGGCAACCACTGCTCCAAGTTTGAGACTGAAAAGTTCTGTCAAAGACGCACTAGACCCAGACCAAAGCTTAGAGATGCTACTAATACACTCACACTTCATTTCAGTCTCTCCCCCACCCTCACTTCCCTCTCGTTCTTGTTGAGCCCAAATATCAACAGTTATGTAGGCACTTGGTGTGATGCAAAATATAAAGTGAATTTGGGATAACATAAATCTGAAATGCAGATATGCAGAGATATATTTAAAGAGAGAAAACTTCTTCGATATATTTGAGTCACAACTAGTACATGAGTGCATGGGGAAGAAATAATATTTTCAATTCATCTGACCAGACTCCCAGTCCTGGAGACAACTGTGCTGGCAACAGGACAGTAAACACCATCCTGGGCACGGAGGTTGTGTTCACAACTTTTGGGAACACCCAGGAAATAAAAATCACCTTTGTTGTGATGGTGTAGATGTAATTCATGTTATTTGTTTGGTAACATTCACATTGTCTTTTGTCAGTAGTTTGCAGGGGAGAGAGCAAGCACGCGTAGGGAGCAGGCAGCTGTAGGGCATATGGCAACTGTGACCCAAATAAGCATTCACCTTTTCAGGCCAGGCATACTCCAATAGCCAAAGCATCCACAAACAGGTGATCTGACCTTTTAAAACTAATAGCATCATTGTCCTCAAGTCTTTCTGGGGACACAGAGTATTTATAAAAACAGATTTAGCTGGACCATATTGCACAGTTCAGTTTACCTTTTGGCATCAAGCTCTTATTTAAATGATGTGTGTGTGTGTCTGTGTGTATATCTCAGTTAAAGAGAATTCAGTCATTACCACCAAACGTTGGTCTCATCTGATCTGACAATTCCAATTCTAAGACCTGTATTTTTGGTATAATTCCTATTACACTCTCATTTTCTGAACACAAAAGCTTCAAAAAGTTTAAACTGCTATTGCCACTGTCCTGTATCCAATAGAAAAAATATATTTTTACTGCAGAGGAAAATGACTTGTTTCATGCTTCTCACATATTATCTTTATTAAACATTTGGACAGATACGCATCCATTTATTATATGAATAATCTATGGCTTCTTAGTCGGCAAATATTGGTTCAAAGTTCACGAGAGCAGGCTTTCCTGTGAACTTTCTGTATGTGCAAGTTCAGTCACTGCAATAAATCCTGAGACTATTGCCTGCTTAGCAGCGTTTTGCACTGTACCCCAATGGCTAAAACAGGGAAGCTGGGAGCTCTACATCTGGATATTTCAAAACCTCTGAACAGCTTGATTGGAGTTTGATTTTCTTCTTAAATAACGCAAGTTGCTCTGAAGAGGATGCGTAATCACAATTATCTGATAGTTAAATCCCTGGTGGCTAACATACGAAGCTCCACTACCGCTAACAGAGGTTTCGTTTGAGCAAAGTTTATTGCAGCATTTTGTAGTCGCTAGCAAAAAAGTGTTCTTTGTGCGTGCTGTAGTTCAGAGCTGTGAGGTCTTTGTGAATGGTTACTCTCAAAGCGCTACAGAAGTTCCTGGGTTCAAGGTGGCTCCTGGCTCCTCGGAAAAATGAATGTGTGGTTCCAGCCTGGGAGGAGAGAAATAAGTGAAAAAGGCGCATCCCTGGGCTAGGCAGGACAGGTCTGCCTAGTGCAGCTCTGCAGCCGGGACCAGTCAGTGCTAAGCTGGATAAGGAGAAGGAAGAAAAGTGAGTGCTGGCCCCAGTGAACACCAGTATCCGGGAATCCAGATTCTCAACCACAGCAAAAGCTCTTCCAGCCCTATTTGTCAGAGCAAAAGGATTTTCAGATTATAAACCCACGAGTCACCATGTGGTCAACTAACCGCGTAATTCCAGACACAGAACATCCTTGAATTTGATCCAGTTTAAACTTAAATACATATTTTAGATTTAAAAAAAACCAACAAGAACATCTATTCTCAATTTAAAAATTGCTAATGGTAGGAAAGTGACAATAACCTATTGTGATCCATGCTGGTAGCTAAGTGACTCCTTGGTGAAAAGCACAGCCTTTTCCTCCTGCGCGCTCCTTCTGCTCCAGCCGCCAGATCTTTTTATATCTTTATTTGCTAGGTTGGAAAAATGTTAGTCCTAAAGTAGATACTTACCACCTGTAATAGGTAATCCTTTAACCTTTTCTTGATACCCTTAAGACTGCATACCTACAGCTTCTACCAGAAGGTGCTCTCTCCAGCCTTCTGGTTGCCCTCTTGTGGCCCACACCCTGTCTGGTTTCCAGGCAGTCTGTAGGAGATTCCTTCTAGAGTACAGAGGAAACAAGGCCTCCCTGCCAAAAATGCATATTCCCAGGGGTCACGTTAATTTTTGACCAGTTTTGACCAGCTGGACAGGACCTGTTGTGTCCTGTTTAAGCTTACTGCTCCCCTGCAGAGGGGACGCGCAGCCCCTACACCTTGTTTCTTCGCGTCTGCCTTCACTTTTGCCCATCGGATAAATGACTATTGCTCAGTCATGTGCCAACAAATGACCGAGCACTTCAGACTTTTCCTTCTAGAGTTCTTTTAATCCTCATCATATACGGTAACGTGAATCCTTGTAACATCTGCCAACGTTTGAAGTGACGATTTTATTCTCTTGCCGGCCTTTGATGCTACCTCTGTTACTAACAGTAAAATCAGTACTGCATTTTTGCAGGACACTATCAGAAGCAAAGCTGCTCAACTGTCCAGCTGTAGAAATGTTAGCTAGTATCAGCTTTACTCTGTGTACCTTCATTTCCCTGAAGTCAGACGTTATTATTCCCTTCACGTCTAACTATATAGAGTTACTATGCTGCGTTTTCAGCTGAGAGGTCTCTCTCAAGGGATGTAAGGAAGGCTGGCAAGTAGCAATCATTGCCTGTTTATATCATGCTTTTCAGGCGAGAGAGCCTAAGTTATTTATTAATTAATCAACTGCATGGCGTAATTGAAATAATATATTCTGCACGTACTAATTAAAATAACGTATTATACGTAGGTGGAATGAAAACCACAACAAAGATAAATAAAAGTTCTGCAAGAATTTAGTGGCAGATGACGAAGAGGACCCTGGCAGCAACAGGGACACAGTTCTCTGGTGCCTTGCTCTATTCAAAAAGGCAAATTCACTGTCTTTCTTTCTGAAACTGGTTCATACTCAGGCTAGGCTCTACATGCCAACTCCACCTGTTTTCCCTCTTTCAAATGCTGAGCATCTTTTGATATGTTTGATAAGTCTGTATTAAACCGTTCCTATCAGAGTGCCAAAAAGACTCACATGTAACATAGAAAATAAATCTCATGGCTCTTCTTCCGTATAAACTTCTGCAAAAATAACCAGCTACAAATAAGTGGGGATGTATATTTTCCATGATTCATGCTGCAGAACGCAGCATAGGCTGTGGGACTGTTGTACAGAATCTGAGCTTTCACCAAAAAAAAAAAAACAAATCCAAAACCCAAACCATTACCAGGCAGTCTGATGGCAAGGGAAGCCTTCCCAAACAAGAACTGAACATGAATCAAGTCAGGATGACTCAGATTGTTTTTGTGATTCTACAGAGAGACAATCTGAGATAATAGCTGGGTTGTGTGAACTATTGCTATAATTTATGACTATAAAAATTCAAAATACAATGACTTATATTCCTATTGCTGTTGCGAGCTGGGCTTTTATTTCTACTAAGTATACCAAGAACACTGTAAGATGTGTATTTCTAGCCCATCTGTGTGAAGAAACAAGTAGAAACGTATTTATAAAAGTCCTCTGTATGCTTCGTAGGCAATATTCAAAGTTTCATCCCGACAGACATAGCAGCATCCCTTTTGCAGGCTCGGGGAAGCACACTTTGGTAAGGAGACGGTACTGTCACAGCCGGACTGAGTTACTGAGGTAGGTAGCCAGCCTGAGGACACTCAAGAATTTATAACACAATTGTTACATGTTGAAGCTTGAAACTTATAACAGAACAACATTTCCTTTCCAGATGGAAAAATAAAAAAAAATAGAGAAAAATAACCCTGAGCCTTTGCTTAAATACACAAATTAAATTTGTACTGCTTTTGATAGAAAGAAACAAAGAAACCTGAGCTATTTCTGTTTTACCAAACAGAATTACTGCCCAGGTGTTGCAGCTAGCATAGCATAGGCAGCACAAAGCACCAGTACAGCAAAAGGACATCTCTGATGTTTGTGTGTTGTACGGGCAGGTTAAGGAAATGGTTTTAATTTAACCAAGCAGATTTCATGACTCAAGGTGAGAAAAATTCTTCTTTAGTGCTGTACTCCATCCTCTGCCAGAAAGCTGTTCCCAATCAAAACTATATTTATCCATTATTTACCAGTTTAGTCAACTGAGGACAAGTTGTTCTGAAAATATTTGTTTAAGTCAGCCAGCCAGGCAGCAAGAAGAATAAAGGGAGGAAAGAAAAAGCACAGCAGAAACACATCTAAAATACCAGGGAAAACCTTTCTGTTGACTTTTTTCAGGATTTGGCCAAGATCTGCAGCTGACAGTTGAGAATGATGGCTATTAAAATAAGGGAAGGAGAATAGAGGAACTAAAGAAAGAAGAGGCAGAGGCAGAAAAGCAGTGGGAACTTCCCAAGTTCCTGTTAAAATGGGCAACATGAAGGTCCAGCTGCAAACAAGCAACGGAAGGGAAAGAAAACTGAGAAAATGAAGTAAAAGATGAGTGACTCTTGATTTTAATGGATGGAGATGTCAGGCATTGGCCTTGCCTGCAGATTTTCCTGAATGGGTGCAAGAGCCACAGGCTGGCTGGGATATTGAAATAGCTGGGAAATGAGGAGAGATTATTCACGTCTGAAGCTTTGGGAAGATCCCATCTGGGTAAGCAGTAAAGAGAAAGATTTATCTTTCATTTTAAATTAAGTACAGTTTGGAAATGATTAGGGAATTTTTTGTTACAAAATTATATTTGGGGTCCTCCCTGTGAGAGAATATTTTGTTGGATTTTTTTACCCTGACAAAATGACTTTAGTAGAGCACAGTGCATGCAGGGGGTACGTACCCATAATGACCGTGAAAGGACAAGCACCGCACAACCAGCCTTATAGGATTCAGGAAGGACAGAACCTAAGTTTAACCACAAAGAAATCCAAACATGTTAAGAAATGTGTCTGAAGTGACTAGCAAATCCTCCAAAAATCAGTCTTTGCGGGGAGAGTAAATGTGGAAGGCATTTTGTCTTCTTAATCCATAACAGATTGACATGTCTTTTGAAGAACAAACTGCAATTCTTTCTAAACAACGAAGCCTTGAAGGAAGACCAGGCACAGATCTACCAGCCAGCATAAAGGTCCTTTAGCTGCTTTCCTCTTGCCCCAGTTCTTGAAACTTGTCTGTTTTTGAAATAATAACATCCAAATACATAGCTAGTAGAAAGACATTATAAACGATGGAATCACTCTGTCGATGCTCCAGCTAGAAGGACACAGGCCTCCAAACTTTGTAATGGTTTACAAAGGAAGACAACCTTGTTATCCCAGGCTTACAGACATGAACCAGGACAGAGATGACTCATCACAGTAAGTAGCTGTTACATGGCCCAGGTCTAATTTTTCATGGCCACCACTTTCCTACAGTGCACTGAGGTACCAGTGTCCTCTTGAGATCACCTCAGCAGCCTCCTCACTGCTGGGTGTTTGCATGTGCCATGATGTGCCTCCTCCAAGGCCCCTACACTGCTGCCAATGCTCTTCTTCTCAGGCTCGGGCCCCTCCACACACATGGCCACCATGGTCCAATTTTCCAGGTGAGCAGCGTATTGGTCTTTCCACCTCTGCGTACGTACAAAGGGATTATTTGAACAAAACCAAGGAATAATCTTACCAGAAATTCTCCACATTCTTGGGTAATGTGATTTGGAGACCCTGACTGACCAAAGCCGCCTTTGATGATGGACAAACTGTCACAAAGTTGTTCCTTTTTCTAGTGTGGAACTCCATCTGCTAGGACTCTACACCATGACCTCCCAGGCAGTGAAAGACACATATAGGATTGCACAAAATAAGCCTTACTACCGAGGGGAAAGAGAAGTTGGTAGCAATCTTCCCAACGGTTACGCTTCAAAAGCAGCAGCCTGTAGACGTCACAGTAACGTTCAAAACTCCAGCAGCTCCCTCGCTGTGATCTTCCTTTCTCCATCAGCAGCTGAGGCAGGTTTTGAGCCAGCAATGTTTCCACACAACTTAGTAGTGGAAATAGCAGTAGTAGCAGCAGCAGTAATAATAATAATATCATAACAGTAATAGTGCCTGCCCCTCCCCATCACTGCTCCACATGGAAGGTTTTGTAAAACAGCTTTCCAGCAGAGCTGTGCCACTTGCACACGCAGCGGGCAGATGCAGAGCACATCTGTTTCAAAGGACGTGCCATCAGCAGCGCAGGCACTGCCACGAGAAATGCCAGCCTATGAAAAGGCACCAGCAGACTTGCTGTCGGATCCTGTGTGGTGGGATCCTGTGTGTGGCGTCCCTCCTGTGAACCAGAGACAGGAGCGCCCAGCCTGTGTGACAGCAGTAGGCGATGTGCCGCCTCCATCCCGCTGCTCCCGCACGCTGCTCGGTACATGCTGTACCACACAACTGTACTTGCTCACCTCTACAAATATCAGGTTGCCAGTCATTAATACGAGCTTTTGTTTTCTTTATGGTAAACATTTTTACATTCCCAGAGAGGAATACAGTGTACCACAGTAGGTTTTCAACTGTCTTGTCTTGCTTCTATAAGGCTGGGAGGATGGTCCAAGAAAAATCCCTGGGGAGGATGAAGGGTTCTGACGAAGGACTCCCCATCCCCAGCTTTGAACCAGTTACTAATGCCGGATCAGTTGCCTGTACTAGCCAGTGAGGAGCGAAGCAGAAGTGAGCGTGTTCCCCTGCTCCAGGAGGTACCCTCGGCTCCCTCGGGCACTGCTGGCTCGGTGCGGCTGAAGCCCCAGCACCGGTGCAGATGGCGGCCGGGCACGGGCACGTTCCCCAGCCCAGCTGCATCGTGCAAGCTGGAGCCCAGCAGCCAGCTCAGCCCAGAGCTGCGCTGCACCGTCACAGCCCTCCTTGCTCCCCTGGGAAGCCAGCACTGCTCCCAGCTGCTGGAAAACTGTGACCAGACCCCATGGTTTTGGTTTCTACTGCCTGCCCAGCCACATCATCAGATGGTCTCATTTTTTATTTTTTTTTTCCGCAAATGATGTAGACATCAGTGAATTCTTTAGATATTAAAAGACTCTCCTTCAGTCTGCTATGCCACCTCTGAACGTGACCCCCCACCTAGACTGCAGCCCTTCAAGTTATCCTTCATTTGTTTGTTGGTGTGCTCCCTTAGATCTGCAGATCGCTTTGATTATTTGAACATCTGGAAGCTGTCACATGCTTTTTTTTGACCGTGACCATCTGAAATATTACCCAGCAGGACTCAGGGGGAGACACAGTAAGGAAACAAAAACATCCTACTCATAAGAACATGTGGCAGGAATTATCAAGTGACACCATCCCAAAGGGGAGTGCTATATATCCCAGCAAAGACAAACTTTCTCTCCATGCCCTAAAGATGGGACAACTGCTTTCCATAACATCCATTCCAGGCATAAAAAAAATTGCTACATACCAATATCTAATATTTTTTTCATTAAATATTACGTTAGGAAAGTTGGCCACCTATTACTAGTGGAGAAAAAGCATTTCTTTCATCTTCTGAGTCTCAAAGCCAAAGAGCAGCTCCCCACGTACATCATTCTCGATAGACAAGCCTTCCCAAAATAGTTCAGTGTCTCAGATCATGAGGGTGCATAGCCCTGGTTTGCCTGTTGTCCTCACTTGGTGAAACTGGAGTGGGATATGTAAAAAAAAAAAAATGAGGCAAAAAATGTTGGAATACAGAGGCAGAGTTTCTTGACAATCCCACCACATGGAGTAGAGGCTCTGGAGAAGAGGGGAAAGGCAGCCCAGAACAATGCAAATGAAACCCATGTATTTGCAGCACCCACAAAATGTAATTCAGCTGTGCAGGTGAAAGCTCACAAAATTCGGGCACAGTTTTTAGATTTGGTTTCTCATTCTCACCAAGATACAGAAAGCAAGTGAAGCTTGGAGAGCTGCAAAGACCAGACTGGTGCAGCCTGGCAGTGGTGAACTGGTTAGCCAGTGGTAGTTTAGCCTTTGCCAAGGGGTTCCCCCTAAAACCAGAGCTAGATGGGAGCGGGTTTTCTTCTGACCAGCCTGTTTGCTTACAGATCATGGGACCAAAATCCCATTGCCCGCGGTGGGATCAGGGGAACAAGCAGGAGCAGCATGCCCATGCATGACTTTGACTTCAGAGCCCCCTTCCAACAGGCCAGCAGCAGAGGGGCTCCCCGCCAGGAACCCCCCCGAGAAGTCGCAGGCAAATCCCAAATCCATACGACTCCTTCTTCCACCAGCCCTTAGCTTCTGCACCTCTGTGGGGTCAAACCAGGCACTGACGTCCTGGCTTTGCCTGGTGGCTGCTGCTGTTTCTTCTTCCTTTGGGGCTGCTGTTAAAGTCGGTGGCACAGCATCCGCTGGTCCCTTATTTCACACAGTCCCCGTAACTGGAGGCAGTTTGAGACAAGCCGTGTGTTTCTTCACACAGTCCCAGCAAGCCAGAAAGAATTCCTTGTGATGCTGTGACATCTGCTCCCAGGAGCTGTCTTAACAGGGATGCTCTCCTCTGGTATAACCTTATAAAAATATCCCATGCTCTTTTTATTGGGATAGGAAGAAGGGTGGGGTTGTGGTTTTCTTTTGTTGTTGCTATTGTTGGGGGGTGGGGGGTTGTTTGGCTGTTTTTTGTTGGTTTTGTGGGGTTGTTGTTGGTTTCATTGTTGTTTTTTTGTTTGTTTTTTTAATAGAAAAGTACTTCCAGCTGCGTCGTGCCTCTGTTTTACCTGCTGGCCATAGGATCAGCAAATCTGCATCGGTCTCACCGACTTCTCACGAGGCCCGGCAGTTCCATCCCGACCGCATCCCGCAGCGCATCTACACACACACACACACACACACACACACACCCCGCCACGCACGCTCCGTTCCCAGCTCCCGTCTGCCCCCACCTGCACTTTCCTCTCCCCCCCCCACCCCCCCACCCCCCCCCCCTTTTCCCACCCGGAGAGCAGTGACCGGGCCGCGGGGAGGACCCGGCGGGGGCAGCCCCGCTCCCCCCGCACCGTGGGGCCGCCCGACCCGGGCGCCGTTCCTGCGCGCACCCGCGAGGTGTCACCCCTGCCCCGGCAACGGGAACCGCACCGGGAACAGCCCCGGACACAGCCCGTGCCCCGGGAACGGCGACGGCAACCGGCCCGGGCACAGCCCCTGGAACCTCCCCGTCCCCGTCCCGGCCCCCCGCTCCCCGGCGCGGGCAGCCGTTCCGCGGACGCCGGTGCCACCCGCACCCGGCAGAGCGTTCGGCAGCCGCTGTTGGAGCGCAACTCGCAGCTGCTGCCCCGGGACTCTCAGCCACGGGGGTTGGAGGAGGAAAAGCAGTGCGGGGCTGGCTCCGCGAGCGCTGGTTCCCAGCACAGAAACAGCCAGAGAGAAAAAAAATAATCAAGAAGCAGCAGCATTAAAAGCACTTCAAAAATCACTTCAGAGCTATCTGGGGGGGCTCCACAAACTGATAACACCAAACTAGTTTTCTTCACTGCAGTAAAGAAAATTTTGACTCCCTTTGTTTCTGATTTTATGCTCTGTTTAGATTTCCCAAATAACGACCTATAATGAATACCAAAAATGTCCCATCCAATATATTTCTATAATAAATATTTTCCCCATTCTGCATTACACAAGTCCAGTAAGCAGCACCCTTCCAATTAGGCATTTTTCCTTTAGCAGAATTAAAATTTTGGCAGCACGGCCCCAGATAGGCACCGATACATCAGCCGTGCTGGTGCTGAGGTGTCAGTAGCAATAGAACAGAAAGGAAGTGTCCAGGGAAGAGAGCGGCTGAAGCGCCGTTCCCACATGACACGAGCACGCTGCCAGACAGCTTCGTTCTGGCCCAGCAAGAAGGAGCAGGCAGCTACTGCTGTCCCTGCATGCACAAGACTATGAGGCCTCGGTGATGAGGAGCACTGAGCTCCATCCTGCTGCAGGAGCCTTCAGGAACTGGGAAAGGATGCAGCTTCTACAAGCAACATTATTATTCATCACCATGTCGGGCATGGCAAGGCTTTTTCTTCCTTCTCATCTATTATTTTCTTTTTTTTATGCAATGCAATTGGAGCAGCACATTCCGAATCTTTATTTAGATGAATAATCAAAGCAGCAGGCTCTCCGTGGTTTGAAGGGTATGTAGATCAAAGTCCTCCTGTCTTCTCAGCGCTCAGCACTTTTGTTTCCTGGTGCTGACCCCCAGGTCAGGCAGTGCCATCACACACGTGCCCCGTGGTTGCTCAGTCCTCTTCTGCTTGCTCCTGACACTTCACTGGTCACAGCATCAAACACACCGAGCGGGACATCAGCCATCTGTGAGCACCCTCAGGGTACAGAAACTAAGCGACAGCCGTGGAAGCAGGGTGGTGGGCCTTGATGTCTCAACCCCAGCTGGGGTTTTAGGCTGGTTTTGCTTCTACCACTCCTTCCTTTTCCTCTTATTCCTCAAGCTCTTCTGGCCTCCAAAGCATTGCGCTTTTTTCCCCCCTCATTAAAAGACACAAAGTGCTCAAAGCCATCCTGTCTAGTCCACGCTGTTGGTGGAAAGAGGTTGCCTTCAAAAGCTTTCTAAAGACAGCAGTGCACTGCCAGCACATGGTGTGGTCTGGGGTAGGAGGAGTTTAAACCATTAAAAAAAACCCCACCAAACCAAAACCAAAACACCCACCCACTCATACTGAACAGGTCCCACAGCTGACAGCTGGCTAGCAAGCACAACCATGCCCACTGAGCAAAGGGTAAGTAGGCTGTAAAGTCAGCCTTACTGGTTTCAGTGGAAGTATGCTGGGAGTTTGCGGCAGGAAGAAATGGTGGGAGATGCCAGCAGAAGCCCCGAGCAGCTCAGTGCTCCTGGCAGATAGGAATCCTGAAGCGCAGTTTGAACACAGCAATGGGCTTTGAGCGGAGGTCAATTTGTTTGTTGTTCCATTCAGCTCTGATAAACAGCAAAAGAAACATCTAAAATTCAGATCTTCTGTGGTGTTTGGGGATGTGTGTGTGTTTGATTTTGTTATTTTTTTTCCCCAGTAAAATGCCTCAATGTTAATAACACACAAGTATATAGAAAAAAGTGGATGATAGGAGTCTGTGTGACTGGAATTGCACTGGGCAGAAGCCATTTGGAACAAAATGAAAGTCTGACATATCAAGTGTTCTCATTACAGAAGGAAAATAAAGATAGAAGTGAAAATCCCCCCTGCACACAAAGGGGATTTGTGTGCATTGTTGGGGGAGCAGCTGCAGTTACTGCCTCATGCCTGGGGTTTCCAACAGTGACAGAAAAGGATCAGGAGAACGATTGCGAAGGAAAGCAAGGGAAGAGAGATTAGCAAGGCATTACTAGCCAGGGACCCAGCAAGATTGCTGAAGTACTTCAGGTGGGGTGGATGAAGGAGAAATGGAGCAATTCAAATTGTCTTAGGCATTGCAAACTTAACTGTTCCCTAAAACCAACTTTCTGGAGACCAATTCCCTCATTAATTGAGCATTATTATCTAATTGTCTACTCTGTATCTTCCACAGTTTACTTTGCAGCTAGTATCTCCTTTTAAAACACCAGAATATTTAAAATAAAGTCTACCCATTGATGAAATTCCACATTTATGCCCACTCCTGCAAAAAGCTTTATCTGTGGTTTGGGTACAACACGAGCTTCCACAAGTCCGTTCATTGGCTTCACTGGAACTACCTCCCTGACCAGTACAGACCAGGACGTAAAAATATTTCCTGGTCTTGGGCTTTAACCTTCCTGCCTGCCTCCCACAGCCACTTTCTTTGGTAAGAGACCAAGATGCTCTGCATTGCTCTGTGCGCCCCCTCAGCTCACTGTTGCTGTGACAGAAACTCAAGCTCCCCATTTAGTTTGAATTGCAATGTCTGGACTGAATGACACCAGTACGTGCCCCTTTCCTCCCCCCAGCCCCTGGCAGCAGGGGAGTCACACAGCCAGGCTTCCTTTCACCCATCTCCATTCAGTGCACCTAAGGAAATAAATAACTGACCATCCTCCTGCCTCCTGAGGTGCCCAGCACCTCCTGACCAGGTGAGGAGGGACACGCTGCCGCATAGCGGCACCCTTGCACGGGCACCCCTCCTCCCCAGGGCATCAGCCCTGGCCTCTTCTCCATCAGGCTGGAGCTGCTCAGCAGTTGCAATTTGAGTTAAGATGGACAAAAAATATTGCAATACACCCATATCAATTAATTGTCAACAGCTCACCTCTCACTGCATCTGTTATGGGTCACCAGTTCTCCCACTTGTCTCAGTTACGTTGGGCACCAGTTGTCATAGTCAGAGTCCAGCTCAGTTGGCCTCACACAGGGCACCAATTGTTGCAACACAAACAAGCTATCAAGCTGCAACAAAGCTTTTGCCATCAGTCAGATTCTACTGCCCACACTGTCTCTCCTGCCTCCAGAAGTCAGACCACACTACTCCCCCTCCCACCATCCTCAGGGCTATTTAACCACTTAGCGGAATGAGCTACAGCTGCACATCATCCATGTCAATCAACCCGCTGCCTCTGCGGCAAGGCCACAGCTGCAAGTTATCAATGCTGATCAGCCCACTGCCTTCATGCCTCTACACTCAGCCACCTCTCACCACCCCCCGTGAGCCTGCCCTGGTCACATACGATATTCATTTGCTGTTTACCAATGTCAGCTTGGACACTGGGGCTAGGTTTGTTTAGGAGGGAAGAAAGGAAAGGTGAGATGCTCCAGGTGTCCATTACTCTTTTGGCAGGTTCATGCTCCTGCGCATAGAGCCCGGGGGGTCCCAGGAGGAGTGGGACCCTGGCTTTACGGAGAGACTCGGGGAACAGTTTAACCAAAGCTCCAACCTCACTAACAGCCACTCCGTGACCCGCTGCCACACGCGGCATGCCAGGCTAGCTTTTGAACGGCTGCTTAACCTGGCTGCCACAATCAAGGTTTTGTGAAGAGAGGGGCTGATGCGCAGAGGAGCTTCAGGAAGGACTTTAGGTGTTTAAAAATGCCTCGGTGGGGTTTTGTCTGAGTCCCCACCGCTATGTCAAAGAGATGGGAGTTTGGGGCAGCAGTGGCTGGAGGAGGAGCGGGGAGCTGGTGGGAGCAGGGAACGGGTGGATAAGGGGCACCCATCTTCTGCATATGCCTCAGCCCCAGCCCTAGCACTGGCCTGCCTCTCCTGCAATGCTTTCCCCTTTTTTCTCTTGCAATTTCCTTCCATTCTAGACAGATAAAACAGAGGAGGTAAGCGTGAAGAGCATTAGAGGGCACCGCAGGAACGCGCGGGAGGGATCAATGGAGCAAGGATCAGAGGAACAAAGGAAAAGTACTGGAAAAAATGGAGAATCTTAAAAAAAAGATTTTACTGGGGGTGAAGGGGGGAGAAGAAAGAGAGTCTAAAAGAAGAAAAGATGAGCTGTATAAAGAATAGTGCATCAGAAAAGATAAGCTCAAAAAAGGTCATAGATTCCAGGTTATACATTCCTCTCAACAAAAATGTAAAAAAGTAAGTCACAGTAAATATGCCATTGCCACACATCTTTTAAAAAGGAAAGGAGGAAAGGAATAAAGAGGTGGATAGAAAAGCTACATGCATAACGAAATGCCTCATCTATGTGATACATGTGTGAAGGAAGGAGCCGTGAGGTTAAGAGGAAGGGTGGTAAATAGTAACTCTTTCAAAAGCTGACATCTGCGATGAATCTAATGAGAGATTTCAAAATCTAGTCAAATCAAAAAGAGAGCCAATGAAGGTGACTGCAGCAGAATATATTTTGGGAATGAAGAAAAAGTACAATAAAAATTGTGCAAATGCCACTAACAAGGTAACATTTACAAATGTGTCTTAATATTGTTTGATATTTACTGTCCATGTCCACACTTGTAAATAAGGACTATCATCTAGCATTTGAGCAGGTTCTCAGAGTTTATTGTCGCGACAATTTCTCTGAACAATTTACACATACAGATCCCTTATGGCACATAGGGATAATGGCACTCACTCTCATTCATGCTTTTGTGTTAAAGAATCAGGCCAGCAGAATCCTCACTCTCACCCACACATATAGATACTCGCAGGTAAAAGGACTACAAGGATTTCACAGATTAGAATCAAAAAGGAAACCAACCTCAGGAAAAGAGAAAGATGGCTGAAAAACAAGGATGCTACTCAATGGAAAACTGAAGATGCCTCACTGGCCCAAGAAGAGTCAGATATTCACGCAGGGGAGCAACCATCTACATTTCATCGCAAAGGATCTGGGCATCACCGTGCCACCTAAGCTGGCACAGTTCAGTAGTGGCCATCCACTGGCGAAAGGGCGAGCCCCATAGCTGTGGGTACGGGCAGCAGTACAATAGTAATCCTCAGCTCTCCTCCTGTAAACCTGGGTGGGAGCCCTGCAGCCTGCTCTGGGCACTGTCCTCCGAGAAAGCTGTAACACCCCCCAGCCCGGGGGAGAGCCGTGAAGCCACTCAATGCTTCAGGAAACACCAGTAAGAAAGCCAAAGGAGGTTGTAGCATCGCAATGGCCATTTACGTTTTTGAGCAAAAAGGTAGGCGACATTTCATTATAGCGATTACAGCAGCCTAGTCAAAAATAAAGCGGTAAATTGAATCAAAGATGTAGTTTAGATATTAGGAAAAAAACATAGTAGTGGCAGAGATAATGACCGTCTGGACAAACTCTGCAGCCCTCAAGCTGATGTCTGTACAAAAAAAACCCCAACTATTTATTTGTACACACGTCACTTGAGGACTCCACAGCCTGGAAGAGCATGAGGAGGGGGAGCCTGGCCTCAGAGATCATCCTCTCTTCTCTGCCGCTTTGATATTGGGACTTCAGCCTATCTGCAATGCACAGCAGACAAAAACATTAATCTGTTCAGCACCGTCAGATCAAAAGGCAGATTGTTATAATTCACGACCACTTGGTAACGTGATTAAATGAATTGTGGACACAATGTGTTCAAAGAAATTGTCAATCATCTCCCTTGAACATCTTGGGATTAAAACCTTATTTTATATATGTCCCTATAGCTATCAACTTTCTTTTAGCAAAATTACTGTGTTTTATGCACCTAAGTTAATAGGTCCAGTGTTAGTTCTATGCACAACATCTCCAGCTAGCAGGGACATTAAAACTACGTTAATTTTAAAATCTAAATTCAAATAACTGTTAATCACTTGGCAGAAAGCTAAATAACTGGAAGAGCCACAAATAAATTACTGGTCATTCCTGGCTTCTCATTCTAGTTACCTAAAAAAAACAGCTTTCCTTCACTTTAGTTGTCAGCTTTGGCTTCTCTCTCTCTCTTTTTTAAAACAAACAAATAAATAAATGCTTTCCTATATGTCTTATTTTCTGGAACTGGCTTTTGACCTTCTATTTGTTATATCTCAGGGGACTATTTGCCATTTAGGTTTCAAGATTTCAAATGATACTAGAGGAGCAATATTTGGTATGAATTGCTTTCTAGCTGAAAAAAAAAAGGCATTGTTTGGTTTTAAAGACCCAGCCACAGCTGATCTCATCTGATTTTGGAGGTTTTTGATTCCAGCTCTGCACAGGTCATGGCCCACAGGCTGGCAATCCACCAGCTGCATTCAGCCTCCCTTGCTCATAATTACTCAGTTTCCCAGTTCTCCTCCCTTGTTGGTTCTGTTCTGGTCACCACAATTAATTCCCATTTCTTACTCCTGTGTTCACCTTCTGTTCATTAATTTTTGGCCAGTCTCCACTACTGTTTCAACTCAGCATTTTGCAGTTTCTGTTAGAGAAATTCTCTGCTTATTAGGCCTTTTTCCTTCCTCTTTGGTTTTTTTAGGGTTGAAGGACAGTTTTTAATTGCACCTTCCAGAAGAATGGGTGAATATTTTGCTGTTGTCAGGTAGGTGCCAGGGAAACTCCCGTCTCTCCCACCAGCCGTTTTCCTTCACAGGCTGGTTTGGGTGCACAAAACCATCTCAAGGGTGCAGCAGTACCAGCAATCCCTTCTCTTCCCTGTAGGCTTAAGAGCTGTTTTATCACAAGGATGCACGAGGAAAGGCACTGTCTGATGAACTCCATCTCTCAGATGGAAGTTCCCAGCTCCAAGTGGTTACTTTAACGACTATTACAATTAATATCCCCCAAACAGAGCATGTTTTCTGCTTCCTGGGCAGAGCCAGGAGGCACTGGTTGGTGGCTCTTCCCCAGCAGACACGAGATGCTGTCCCTTCAGATTGGGTTTCTCTCTCCGTCCTTTTTTCCTCAGCAAACTTGCGGCCTCCCTGAAATTTGCAACTCGTATATCATTGCATAACCAAAGTCATCCTTCAGCTGTCTGGTGATTGTACAAACATGCCTTAATCTGAGTTAATCTTAATTCTTGGAAACGGATCTTCATAGAATTTTGGAAGTAAACATTTAGCTTTTCTCTGGGGGTGGGGGGTGGGGGGGCGGAGTAAAAAGAAGCTTGTGCCTACTTGTACTTTCCAGACCCAGTATTGTATCCCTGGCAGATGGTAGTGATCAGGTCAAAAGATTGCAGACAAACCCTGCAAAAATCAGCTGGTTGTAGGACAGATTTTGTTTAGGCCAGATTCACTCAAGTGGAACAGTGGAGTTGCATCAGTTGAAACTAAGCTCAAATGAAACCTTAATAGAGCTCCTTGACTGTTTTGAAATCCTTATTAGTAATGCATATTTTTGCTTTACAGACATTGTGCTAAATCCTGTGCAAATACAGGGGAAGACAGCTACTCAATAGAGATTTCATATTTATTGAAAGGAAAGAACTAGAATAAGTACAAAATGGGTTCGGGAATACAAATGCTGCACATCCTTTTATTGGCCAGTTGGTGTTGCAAACCAATTTGCAGAAAAAAAACCCCAAAACATTTCTTAAGTAAAGTTGCAAGAAATACCTAATGCATGAATTTGAACTATCCGTTATTTGAAGGGAGTGATTCTTCAAAGCAGACACTGGTATCTAATCAGTTAACTCCTAAGGCAAAGCAGGCAATATACCAGCTGATGCAATTGGTGGCAGCAGGAGTTTGGAAATAAATATCTCTATTTGGCACTGAGAAGTGAAACAGAGCTCAAATTTCTGTGGATTGCCTGGCCCCAAGTTCATGCCTCAGAGCTCGCATTTCTGTGGTAAAGGAAAATTAAATCTCAGGGTTTAAGATCTGGGGTTCAGTGTGGCTGTTTATTAAAATTCATCCGGCCTCCCTAGACTGCGAATATTTTGAGTTGACCTAGATGGAGCTCTCGATAAAATCAAGCTCTCATGGGGCATTTACAGTGTTTTCTGATAAAAGCTTAGTTGAACTGTGCTAACAAAAACTGAGACACTTGAAAGCAGTGATTATCATCCTCGCTAGGAACCAGAAACACAGTGGCATGTGGAAACAAAGAACAAACAAAAATCCCAAACCTTCAGAAACCACAACTGAGCCATCCGCGGTGATTTATAATGCAGATTGTCCCGGGTTCATTCAGCCTGCCTCTTTAGAGATGCTGCCGTCAGGGCTACAGCAGGCTCCTGACAGAGCCAGGGGAGAAGCCAGCGCTCCCGGCAGCCGGCAGCTCAGCACCATCCTGCCCGCAGCTGCTCCCTGCGGGAGCCCTGGCCCTAGCGGCAACAGCTCAGGTGGGTACCCGTGTTTAATGAGATGACTCCAGCATTAACGCATTCAGATGTATTGTCTGATCGTGTCTATGACTGTCCTGCTTTGGGGGGGTGTGGGGGGGTGTGGGGGGATGCGCATTATTAGGTTTGGTAGTCCCTTTGAAACAAGATTCCCGTTTCTCGGTCTCGGCCCCAGGTCAGTATGGCAGATGGTGCTGGAGCTGGCTGTCCTGAGCCTGTCCTGGGCGTAGCTAAAGGGGCTTGTTTGTCCTATGCACCCTACCATGCCCTGGAGGTGTCAGCGTTTTGTCTGTTGACTTAATTCCCATCTTTGCTTTTCTACTCGGAGATTCTGTATCCTTACATCACCTCTATCAGCCCAAAGTGCTGTTTCTCAGGCCAAACAGCGAGTTCTGGTTCTGGCTCAGCCTAGCTTGAGAAGCTCCGTATCTGCTGTCTCACAGTCAACACCTACACGCTCTCTTAAACCTGTCAGTAGGTTGCTGTGTGAGTAACCTCAGCAGTCGACACATAACGGCACACCTGAATAGAGCCCTTGAATGAAAATGACAGCCTCCTGCATTCCTACCCACCGCTTGCTCTACAGACAGCATCCTTAGTGCTCCCAAACCGCTGCCTTTTCAGCTTAAAATGTTGCACTGGGTCACAAGCAACAGCAAGGAGAGAGAAACACTGTCCTTCCTACGTAGCGTGTCTGCAGTATATACATCTGTGCTTCCAGCCAGCTTAGGTCATGGCCATTTCTAAGGAAATTCAGTTCAATCCATGCGGTCTCAGGCAGCGACAGGATCGCTGCGCAGGCTGCACTATTACAGAACGGGTCTAGCTTAAAGAAAGGTTTGCTTATGTGATGATGAGCAAGCTGGAAAGGTCTCTCTGCTGCTAGCTTGATAAAAAGAAAAGAAAAAGTAAATGATTATCAGTAAAGTGTGTTTGATTAGGTGTCACTGAGAGAAAGAAAATGCCATCTCATGTCACTTTTTAGAAAGCACAAGGTGTGTAACTTTTGGGGATGATTTTGCTCTTGGCTAATCTTCAGATTCAATATTAAAATCTCAAACTTCCCAAAGGAAAGAGATTCTGCATCTTTTAATGAAAGATAAAACAACAATATAAACATACACAAATTTACAGAGAAAGGATCAACTTTAATACATCTGGAGTAAAAGGTGTTCTTTTTTAAATATGGTATAAAAATAAATGCAAGAAACATTAACAGAGAATATACAGACAACAGACAAAGACACAGGCTTTCTTTCTCAATGTGAATACATCAGTGAAATGAAACCTTCTGTGCTAATTTATTGTGCAATAAATGTGATGCCATATGTATATTTATTAATATATGCATTTTTTACATTTCTTCCAGTTTTTGATTGACGTATTTTTTTTAATAAACTGTGCCTAGCAGAAGCTTTTTTTTCACTGTACTTGAGCTTGCAGAAAATAAAAAGACACAGATCCAGCTTGATATGAAGGAGGAAGTGAGCAGACAGTTTTCGAAATGGAGGCATCGAAAGGCTAGAGAGTCCCTCGGAGTCTGTAATGCCTTAGTATACACAAAAGAAAACAAGTCAGGTCCTTGCTCATGCAACATCTTGTTCTACTGTCCTCTGAGTCAGGCAATCAGTGAGCTACAAAGTATGTATAATGATTTGAGTCTGCTTCCATGCTACAAGGTGATCCTTTTAGTAGGACTGCACTAGACTGGTTAACCTCTTTGATGTGAGCGATTTCCCCTGAGGAAAAGATAAAAACAAAAAACAAAAACAGAAAACAGAGGCATGATCACGGCAAACCTGTTCATCAGCAACCACTTAGCGTTGCCACATCACTGTCAAATAACTAGGGGCACCAACTGGAGTCTGTCAAATCTTAAATCACAGGAAGCCCTTACACTTAAACACCTACACTGCCAGCCAGCCAGATTGTTTCACAGAATAAGCCAGCAAATTTAAAGGCCATTTTTGAATGAGATTGGGTTTGGCTGAGGAGAAGCTAATGCTGAGGGGTTTGCTGTCAGTCATACCCAGAACTCAAAGAAGGCTACTACAAGCGAGAGTGCCTTGTGCTACGAAGAAGAACGTGCAAACTGTGACAGTACAGAAGAGAAAAAGCTGCTTTATAGTTAAGGTAAGAAGCTAAGAGGCAGATTGCACATAGGCGGGAAAGCTGCTTTTGCATCGACGCAGCTACGGGTTTGCTGAGACCATGTTTACTGTTTGTAAGGAACATTGGACGGGTCTGTTACATGAGACTGCATAACACTGCTTTGAAGGTGTTTGGATTTCCATGTTGTTGTTTTCCCCATCATTCCTCCTGCTGCAAGGATGCGATTTCAGTTCCTTTAGCAAGTTCTTTTAATAAGGTGTAATAACTGTCCCACAAGAGTTAGAGCTACGGCGTGAAAAGGCTGGTGTAGGGTATGTCACCACGGTATATTTCAGGCAGATTTGAGCTTTATCTGAGCCAGACAAAAGCCGTGAAGCCACATAACAGGAATTAGCTTTCCCAGGGCCACATAAAAGGAGTTAGCCCTCCTAGGGCCATCCTACCATGGCTCAGATCCAACAGAGGCAGAGCTGGCACAGCAAGCTTACATCACTCCTCAAAATACCACAGGCATACCCTGGTAAATGTAACACAAATAGATCATAAAACATTAAATAGAAGGTGGCTCTGTCTAACTCTCCAGTTAGATATTTAGTATTCACATTTATTTACATTATTGCATTGCTCTTTTTAAGTGCACAACTCAGAAGAATCATACTGGTTTCAAGGAGTCTGCAGTAAGAAATACTGTAACTATAGAGAGATGCTACATTTTCTGCAGTAAATGGTAAATGAACTTATTCTGCCATATCAATGAGTTGTTAAGTCATCTGCTGTATTATAACTCAGTGGAATTATGCAATTTAACATCTATTGCCATTATCAATTAAATTTATGCTCACAGGGATCTGCAAGTTGGTTTTGAGCATTTGCTCAAATGCAATGTATCAGAGTGGGTCTGCACAAAAGGAAAAATAACGGGTTTATTCTTTGTGCTCCAAAATACAAGTTGAACAAATTATGGTGAATACTTCACCTACAATAGGATTTTGAAGGGAACTCATGGTCTGCACTGTTGGGTTAGACTGCTCATCCATCAGGTTCACCGTATCACTCCTTGCTTCTTTGCAAGGCGAAAAGCATCCTTCCTGGCACGCTGTCTTCCCTGCATCCAACTGTAACTCTGCCGCTTTCTACCTACATTAAATTCACAGCTTCTTGACACTTTTTAAGCCTTAAATTACATTTTCTTCTAATGTAACAGGTAATCTGTTACAGTAAGATATCTTTTCTTTTTAAATAGTCAAGAAAGTCTCAACAGCTGTGTGGCACTGGAATAGAATTTAAAACAGCATGTCCAAAATTCAGTGTTTTGTGAGGCAATTCATGATCATCAGCCTTGGACATATTCTCAGAAAATATTGAGCATATGCTTATCTTTGCTTTTCATTAACTTATTTGTGCTTAATTATACAGGTCTACAGGCTTGGCTACTTTCCATAAATATGTATGAGTTCCCTTTAGTACTGAACTGCATAAACCAGTTAATTAAAACAATTAAACCAGGAGTTCTCTATTAGTTATTAAATCAATTTGCTGAATACCACACTGGAAGGCTGTGCAAGCTCTTGTTGTGGGAAAAAAATCGGTGAAATGTTTTTTTATTCTTATCTGCAACAGCTGTTTATTTAGGAATTGTAAATTTGTAGATGAACCATAACCAGATTCTAGAATCTTGGGAATTAATTGTGGTATCAAATAAATTAGGAAGTTTTGAGCTAAAAGCAGGCCAAAAACTGTTAGTTGATCTGACTTGTATAATCTTATTGCACACATTATTTCAATTCTCTCCTATAGAGCCAGTGAGCTGTCGTGGCAACTTTTCTGTGTTCCACATCACTTGTTCCGTGGATATTGCCTGTCTTTGGGTCATCTTTTTTCTCCTAAGCCCTACAGTGATCAGGATTTCTCTGGGTGGTCCTGCCCCTCCGCCTCCCCTCCCTGCCTTACAGAATATTACACTTCTTAGAGCTACAAAGTCTCCATGTGAACAACAACAAGGTAGGCGCTTTTCCCACGTATTAGAAGTTCTAATTGATCTTATTGTTGGAAAAGTGACATCTTAGAAGATACACCCTCTTAACAGATCTTCTTCCATATTTATTCTGAATCATACGTAGTTCTCTAATTGGGAAAATAAGCTTTTAATACACAGAATCCATAGCAGCCCCAAATACAGAATTACCCCGCCTTCTTATTCAGATCTGCAGGGATTTGTTATTTTCCCATTTACAGAATATTTATTTCAAACTCTGTTCCGGAGTATACTTTACTTTATCTCTGTATGGTAGGGTTTCATAATTATCACTTCTAGGAGATTTCCAGCTTTACAGACTGATGTAAGGATCATCCCTTGTGGGTCATAATTTAAGAGCTGAGCCTAGCTATTCCTTTCAGATACAGTGTTAATAGCATTTCCATGATTTGGGAAACTACATCTAACAGGCCAGTTTTGTTATGAGTCATCATACATAGGAAAATGTTTCCTGCACTAATGAGACTAAAAAAACAATTGGAAGAAAAGTCAGAAGAAGTAGTAGATGTTTGACTGAAGAATGAAAAGGAGATCCTCAATATTTTCAATATATTCTTCCTGTCAACATTTAGAAGAACACAGCCAAATTCTAAACAGCATTAGAATTTTTGGCTGTACTGGTGAACTTTGGACGTATGGATTGAAGCTGTCTAACAATTTTACTAATAATACACAGGCCAAAATGAAACCCTGTGCACATACCTGACCAGGGAGTCGGAGTAGGAGGAGGCAGTGCAGCAGCTGGAGCAAACAAGCACATCTAAGAATATTAAATCAATTGGCCTCTGTGTTCAATCCCTGCCTTAATGTATTAACTGTTTAATACAGAGTTGTCCTTCCAACTGTACTTTTAGAGAACTTAGGGGGAAAATTACAAAACCATGTGCAGACATCCGAGCTGCTAAATACAAACGTGCTGACTGACCTGTTTATGCGGCATGACACTAACACCTCAATAAGGCAAACAAGCCAGCAACAACCTCAGTACACGTGTGGCTTATACAAAATCATTATCAAATTTTTATAGGGGCTGGAGCTGAAACATATGGTAGAGGAAGATTAAATCTTTTCCTTTTAGAAGACTAATTCTCTAACTTTCTGCTAAGCAGCCTCAGTCGCTCCTTTCTCATGTTTGTTGCCCGTGCAGATGCTACTCCCCAGGTCTGATACCAGTAGAACTAGAAATGAGAACTCCATGCATCTGCCCAGGAAACAGAAACAGTGTGAACCCCACTGAGAGCAAAATGAGACACAGAGTGAGAATCGACCTTCCTTGCTCTCACTGTTCCCCATCTGCTCATGTGCGACACACCTGCCGCACGCCAGCAGCTCGGCCAGCACCAGCAGCTCCATGGCAGTGTACCACACACAGAGCCGGGACGTAAGCAGCTCCTGAAGAAGCACATCTGGAGAGGCACAGGAGCAGAAACATTAAGTCCCTTTCCAAGATTAGGCAGCCTTTGCTCCTCTAGCCCAGGGGAGCTGCTTTAGCCCCGCTCAGGGGGTCAGGACTCTGCTTCGATCTCCACAGCAGCAAAAGATGCTGCTGTCAGCCACTGCTGCAGGTGTATTTCTCTTTCAGACATGCGAGGAAGGGGAGGCAGTTAGCATTTACTGGATTTGAGGCATGAGTTGTCAGCACAGCTGCAGCGCTAAGTGGTTGCATGTGCAGGAAAATTCTTCTGCCTGTGGTGGGGATTTGCAGTGCTCTGTTCATTTCTTGTTAGGGCCGTACCGGTTCCTGGTGTGGTCCATAGGTGGGAGGCAGCTGCTGAGCGACTGCGTTCCTGCTTTGGCTCGTTCCAAATCAGGGGACACTCATGAATTCTTTCTCCTTTCATACTAATCTTTACATTTACCGATAAGCTGCTCTCATTTGTGATTAACCTACGAACTCTTGCCAGATAGGGTAGTTTGAACTTGAATAACCATGTGAAGTGTGAGGTAACACATAAGATTTTCTGAGACACCGATGCAGTAGACAAGTATTTTTTAGTATGTTTGTCCTAGCCCTGAAACCTCAAGTTTATATACCTCTCTGCAGTTCTCATTCCTGCAAGTAGCTTAAGACTCAGGTAAATGTTTGTCAGGACAGGACAAGGAGGCTAGCCCTCACTGGCATGTCCTAGAGATGCTGGTTTTGATTTTCCTCGTTAGCCTGGGCATCATTCTGGAAAAAAAAAAACAAAAACAACCAAACAAAAAACAAAAAAACAAAACCCAAAACCAGATTTTTGGACTAATTATTAGTCCAAATATTTTTTTTTTCAATTATTCCATCGTTTCTTTTTAGTCAACCATCAATAACCTTTCTCTTTCCTGAAATGGAAAAAGCCCTCATTTCTACAAATACTTATTATTTTCATTATTGTTTTGTATTTGTCAAATATGAAGCTTTGTGATTACTTTTTTTCTCTGACTAGCTATTTTTTGGTTTAAATTTTAGGAATAACCTGCAAGTAAATTCAAAAGTCTAATCAGGATTTCTTTGATGACTGTACATTGAACATGAGATCTCACAGTTGATACTGCATTGATGCTCCTTCACAGTGCTATGCTTGAGAAAAGTGGAGCCCTTGGCAGGATTTCAGGGCTAGATGGCCTTTGATCTGTCACAGCAGGGCCTTGCGTACATAAGTTTTACCTGTTCATATAGAAAAAATTCTTGATTAACAGATGAAATTGATATATTATCTTTTTTCTCAATAAAGGGACAGATTTTAACATGACAGGAGATTACAGTGGTTTAAGCATTTAGAAAGTCTATCCCCCACTGGCAAGAACTGAGGAAGCTATCTTTATGAGTTTAATTTCCATCTTTAGACAATAATTTGCTGTCATGTTAAGTGACATTGGACTGAGTCTCCGTGAAAATGTGCTGTGTTCAATGGCCTTCACACTTCACATCTCATGTACAAAATGACCTGATGTTAGTGGTTTGGAGGGGGAAAATATCAAAGGACTCTGGTCAGTAAGTTCTTCCAGCTAAGTGGGAGAAGGCAGCTGGAAAGATTATGGGTAATATAATGGTTTTAAACTCAGAGTTATTAGATGGGGTCTTGGTTATGAGTGAAGATCATTATCATCTGATGGCTCTCTGGTTTAATATATGAGCTGAGTTTCATCTGTTTTAATACATGAACTGAGTTTCATCTGTTTTGTACTG
The DNA here is from genome assembly GCF_963210335.1 of Falco punctatus. Classification (NCBI taxonomy): domain Eukaryota; kingdom Metazoa; phylum Chordata; class Aves; order Falconiformes; family Falconidae; genus Falco; species Falco punctatus. The sequence continues at coordinate 85,052,640 of NC_137584.1, forward strand.
GCTGTATTTCCATAAAATGTCACAAACTTGCAACAAGCATGAGTGGGTTTTTTTGGCCTTATCTACAATTGGGCAGCAGCAGATGAGACTGTAACACTGATGGTGGTGTCTGAAGCCATGACACCAACAGGTGAGGATGGAGTGTCTCCCCCCAGGCAGCTCTGAGGAGCAAGACTGCACCTTCTTGCCCTGCTAACTTGTTTCCTGGTGGGACAAGAAAATTTCCATGGGGTGAAAATGAAATTGGCCCACTCCCCTGTAAATGAGATCCCTTTGCTTCACAGCTGGTCACAGCTAAGCACCAGGTAGTGCTCACCAAGGTGTCCTGCTCAGACTCCCAGTCTGCCACTGTCACAAATCCTGCACCCACAGGAGAAATTAAAGACAAAAGTTTTCCTTAAAGGGCCTCTTTGTCCCCATCAACATTATTAGTGCATATTCAACGGGGTTTTTTTTCTCCGTAATGTAGATGTTAGTATTTGAGGCAAAGGAAGTTTCCTGGTTTGTTTGTTGTTTGGGTTTTTTTGTTGTTGTTGGTTTTTTTTTGTTTTTTTTTTTTTTAATATGGATTTCCCCCCCCTGTGAATTCCTCAAAATAATTTCAGTTTTGAAATGCCACAAAACCAGCTGATTTCCTTCTCTCTAGTACTGTAGCCAGCAATAAGATTATCCTGCTCCCTGACTTACATCTTTCCCTTCCCTACTCACTGACTTGGGGAGCTTCAGTATTCCCAAAGAGAAACCGGAGGGGCTGAGCTGGCCAGGGGCGAGCACAGGGCGCCCTGCCACCGTTCCTTGTGCCTCTGTGTCAGAGCTGGGACACTGGGGGTTGCTGCTGTTACTCCCAGGCAATGCACTTCTCCCACAGCATCATTCCAGTAGTGCCAAAGTGTACGTGCTCTCTGTTTTCACAAAATACCTGGCACCGTGAATAAGTGGGGCAAACCAAGAATAGCCGTGCTTGCTACTCAGAGGCAAACTATGAAGTGTCACATAACTATTACATATAGCAAATGCCAGTTTGCTATTACTTTATCTGTATTGTACCTGAATGCAGACCTGTTTTTAACACTATTCATATCATCTGTTGCAGACTGCCAAAGGCATTAGCAGTTTTGCGATATAAAATCTACAGAGCAAGCTAAGTAGCCAGTGTTTTTAAGCTGAGCATTTAGGGCTTTCATAAAGCACACCAACTTACTGAAAGTTTTCTGGAAAACAAACTCTCTAATGTCAAAGAAATGCAAAGCTGAGCTTAGGTTTTTTTGGTTTTAAGCTGAGCGTTTAGGGCTTTCATAAAGCATACCAACTTACTGAAAGTTTTCTGGAAAATAAACTCTCCAACGTCAAAGAAATGCAAAGCTGAGCTTAGAGTTTTTGTGTGTATATAGCTCCACTTTTATTTTTTCCCCATCAGACTAGAATAACAGCTCATTATATTGTTATTTCCACTTAAATCAAGGAATGGTACAGAGGCTTGCCCTTACAAAGTTTCTAAAGTTTCTAGTCTAACAAACGCTTTCTGTAGCAAGTATAACCCACTCCCAGTTATCACTGTTCAGGAGCCTCTTACAATCTCCATCTTAAAAAATCAGGTTATGAATACAAGGTCATCTTCTCACGTTCAGTCCCTAGACATAACCGAGGTTACTGGGTTTTTTTAAACCCTTCAAATGGAAAAAAATGAGGTCTAATTTAGCTCAATACAAACCCACTTTGATATAAAGTGAGAAAAAACCCAGTGAAAATTAGTCTAAATTTTCTAACTATCAGAGGAGAAGAGAAACTGTAATTTTCATCTTACTGGATCATTCAGAGATGATAGCATTTGTCCAGGTTGAAGACCTGTTTCACACCTATTTTCTGTATTAATCAGAAGAACAGATCTATACCACAGTCCCTCACTTCACAGCTGAACAAGTTAATCCGTACACTGTCAGAAATCCTGAGAAATGCTTCCCTCATCCCTGCTGGTTGGAACCACTGTACCAAGGTAGATAATTACATATTATGAACTCATCATAACCGAGAACAAGAATGGAAGAACAAAGACGCCTGTGGTAAGGGGTCCTGGGGCAGCGGGTGATGTGCATTCAAGTTGTCTTGGAGGAAAGGTTTGCACTTGAGCATCCTGACATTCTGGATTAATTTGCAAGCTCAGAGCTGCCGATCTAATAGAGAATATAGATCCAGCAGTGGCATGTTTTATTTTCATACCTGACCTGACTTGACAGACTCCACCCGGATTCACAGGTAGTAGTTTGAGGGAAAGCAAACCCACAGTTTTTATTTTATAGCTTGTTCCATGAAAAAATATTCGCCCTCTTCTACTGAAGAAGTGCTAATGCTTCACATCCAGAAATCCTCATTCCCATTTCTAGCTCACAGCTGGTTTATTGGGCCTGCCTTGCATCTCTGGCATCCTGCTATTCTGGTACTTCTGCCCTGAGATTAGCAGGATGAAAATCGGGCACGCCTGCAGGGCACAGTGCTCCAGTGTTTGTGCACAGAGCTGCTGGTTTATCAGTCACTGCGCTCAGGGGATTATCACAAGTCCTCTCTGTGCCTCCCAGGCTGTCTGCACTTTTTCCCCTTTTGTGCTGCATTCTTCTCACATCTGCCTGCAGCTTGCTATTTCTCTCCTTATAGCCACCTGTTTACATGTTCTTTACCATAACCGGTTCCTGATCTGTGGGCTGTTTAAAATCCCCTGAATAAATGTAGTTATTGCAGCTTGCCAGGCACTGCGACTGGGAAAAAGCCCGGCTCTCAGAGAGGTCCCAGATGCACTACCTACTCTTTACACTCGCCTTTACTAACATAGGCTCTTTCATTAACATGGAACTTCCTACAGAATTATTGTGGAATTATCATGTCAAATGTTATCATGTACAATGTGGGTTTGTAGATCAACCTGCTTAGACACCACACAAATCACACTGCAACATGCTATGGCAACACCACCATGCAAAATAGAGGGGTTTTTGTTTCAAACATTGGGATAGTTTCCTTTGTGGCTGTTTACTTTTTAGTGTCCTTTACTGACTGTCCCATTGAATCCGAATTTCTTCCTGATTACAGTGGATTCAAAACATATTACAGGAAGTCTTTACCTATAAGAAAGTAGTTAAAGAATTACAGTTTTGTTTTAACATGTGAGATATTCCCACAGCCTCAAAAAACGTTATTCTTTCACTGCATTTGTTTCTTTTCTTTTAATTACTGGAAAGTATACATATATATATATATGACTTTTAAATACTTGAGGAAATACTCTTGAGCCTCATTATACAGGAGGCAGTTTCTGAGAACTGCTCCTCTTTCCCTAGAAACTAAAAAAAACAAAAACCATGATCTTTGCTGAAAGCTGTCATATTTTTCATTTCAACGCACACAGCTCCACTAACCAGGTCACAGAAAAAGCCACGGACACACACACACACGCACAGCAGCATCACCTGCACAATTCAACAGACAATGCAGACAAACTTGAGTATAATCCAAGATCTTTCTACCTCTTTTCATAACAGGTTAGTGCTCGCCCTCAGTGTTGGCGTACAGTTTTTATGGCATGGGAAAATAGGGATGTTTCTGCCCTATAAAAATAAATGCGTTGAATGCTTTAGTTCGAACTTACACAATATTAAAAAAAAAGAATCCAAAGAAACTGGATAAGTAAAAAGAATCCCACATATCAGGAAATCAGTGGATCTTTTGGCAGGTGGCAAGAGAATGCCCACAGCAAATTTACCAGCCTTCATTTTTACCTTTGTGAAATAGCTTTTGAAAATTAGATATTAAAAAAATATCAGTTCTTGTAGTCCATTATCAAAACAAAATCCCAATCAAACCCTTGCACAACAACAGCATGAATTCTTTGGTCCCGAAGAAGCTGTACTAAACATTAAGGAAGATGGGGAAATTTATTTTTCCCTGTGCCCAATTAAAAAAAAAAATGGAACAAACTTTTTCATAAAATAAAAAGGAGGCAGGATGGAAAGCCAATGTATTCAAACTGTGTTAGACTTAGTATTTTGGGAGGCACAGAAAAAAGAACATCAAGCAGGTTTTCAAATTCTTTACTACAAGAAAAAAAAAAAAAAAGTGAATAATTTCATGCTTTCTAATGCAAAAAGCATGGCTCCCAAAGGTCCATTCCTCCATGTGTGACTATTGAGGTCAGTGGGAAAGGGACTAGGGAGAAGGGGTTGTAATGAAAGCACATTATAAAGCTATCATTCCTAGGAAAATTCTCAAACTGTGATGAATACACTTTTAACTGTCAGGTTAGAGAAGCAAAACGGGAAAGTAGGGATCAGTGAGGGGGAGGGGAGAAGGATGTCCCATCAGGTTTACTAGTCTTCCGAGGCAACAAACTTACCACATTGCGTGTGAATTTCTCAAAAGATGTTCGACGATCCAGAGTGTTTTCCAACTTAAATTTGAAATAATAATAATAATAATAAAAAAAAAAAAAAAAAAAAAAGGAAAAGGAGGGGGAAAAGAAAAGCAAGAAAAAATGGAGTAGAAAAGAAGGACTGATGAAACAATGGACTGCAAACCAAAGTTTGTATAAATCAGGAAGCAAACACAGGTATGAAGCTGTAATGGGACTCTGCAAAACAGGGGATTGGCAAAGCAGATATAGTATTCGACAAAAATAAATTTTCATGGAAATCAAACTGGTTTGATTTAAAAGAAAAACTGAAACCAAAAAGAAATAATGAAGTGCACATCTTGTGTTAATGAACTGACATTCACAAACTTAAGGACTTCACACGGACAGTTGTAGCTTTCTGGTATTTTCAACATCTCTCTCTCTCTATTGGATCTTCAGAAATCAATGTTTGAACAAAAAACAAAATCACACAGTACTTTCATATAATTTTAGGTTGTCATTATAAACAATAGAATGCTATGGTGTTAATAACTACCTTATTCCAGTAACGATCGGGGCCCTGATTCTTCAAGGTGCAGGGCTCCTGGCTGGAGATTACTGTTTAGAGCCCACGAGTAAAGTTATTTATCATTATAGAAATCTACATTGCACAAGCTGCTCCATGTACTCTGGGCTGTGTCTGTTCAGAACTCATTCCGTAATCTGGACTTTTCTAAGCAAATATTACATACCAAGACATGAGCCTCTGTTTGCCGAAGTGTGACATGATCATTCTTTCAATTCAGATTCCTAGCCTACTCAAAACTATTCATTAATAATAGGGAAAGAAACAGAATTAGGAAGCCCCTATATTTATAGTTGAAATTAGAAGTTATTCATATGAATAAGATTGTTTCTAAACACATTCTGTAGCTTTCATAGATGGAATAAAGAGAACAACAATTATTACATAAGCAAACTTGCAAACATGAAAGACTATTCTTCTGGGATTTTATTTTATTTTTTTAATGTATTCGGAAAGCACTTTGCAATTTAAGGTGCTTCATAACAGAGAAAACAGTACAATATGGGATGTAAAAATAAAAATAAGTTTTGCTAGATTAACTTATTGAAACATGCCCGCATGCAGGATATATACACATATATGTATATTGAACTCCTGTGTGTATGTGACCCTCGAAACACGCCAAGCTGGTCACCTACCAGATATCCAGTTGCACTGGCACAGGGGAGAGAAGACTGAGTATTGTTGCAAACATAACCACCGCTTTGCACAGTGGCAAGACAAAGGCAAGATGGACCAATACCTTTTTCTTGGCCTGTAGCAGCTCCTGGTAGGCACTGGATCGTATAAAACGAGGATAAGAATCACTTTTCATCAGTTTGTAAATGTGCTCCTGAAAGGGAAAGAAGGAGCTGTTAGTCCCATAAAAGAAGACGTATGTAAAATGGGAGGCACTCATATATGTTTTAGTTGTGGAACATATAGCAGCTAGCGCTTCTTGGAATAGGAAGCCTTATAGGATAGCAGGTTGCAGTTCTGAAGCTAAGGCTGAATTGCTCTCGGTTCTCAAAGCAGAAATCCCACCTATTTTATGTATAAAGGACACAACACACCTTTCTTAAATGTATAGTCCCTATTTCCACTATGTAACTCTTTTTCTAAGAATCTACAACCGAGACCTAGCTTAAAGCCCAGTTTCAAACCTGCCTTACATCAGTCAGTTTAGTTAAGTGATTAAATGAGGAGCTGCGGATCCTTCCTCATCAGATTTTTCAGAATTATTCTGGAGATGCTTTTCTAACTTCATAGCCTGGGAAATGGTACTAGGTTTCTAATTCAGGACCACAAATAAGTGCTTAAGTTAGGGAAGATTTTCCCTGGCTACGCTCGAAAACATTATTTGACAGATGTTTAGTCTCCTGTGCAGCTGACAATATAAACAGGAAAATATATATGCAAATTGAGAAACAGTTCCAGACTAATCTAATTTCCAAGATACTTATTCTTCAGAGGCATATGAAACTTTGGAAACCCTTATTCAGAAAACAAATGTCACAGGCAGTTTATGAAGCCTTTCTTTCTGGAGCATTCTCATTTCTGTAAAATATGAAAACTAAACATTTATGATGTATGACACTTTATAATTCTAATTATAATTATAATGTTAGTTAGGAAAGAGATTTGTGGAAAAATCCATCAGAATAGGAAATACTCTCAAAAAATATTTTTTTAAATCCACGGACTTGTCTTAGCTATTTTTTGTTTATTTTTTACTCAAACCCTACTTTTCACTCTAGGAAATTTGTAGCACAGAAACCAGGAAACAGCAAATAAACTGTAAAGTAAATACTGTTTCTCAGCTTGGTTCTGCATAAAATTAGTGAATAAAATAATAATTAAAAAAAAACAAACAACAAACCACCTTGCTTAAAAACTATGGCAAGGTAAAATTAAAGCTCATTATTTTTTTTTGTTGTATTACAAACTCTAGAAATGATTCTGAGTGCCTTTGATTGTATTTCTTGCACTAAGCAGAGAAATTCTGGTGTATATCCAGAACTTTGACTGGTACATTTTGGGAGTTTTTATTTCACTCAGTTTCTATGAAAGCAGCCGATTCAGCCAACAGAAAGCAGGAAGGACTCTGCTCCGGTTGTGCCCATCAATGGTGATAAAATGTTGGGTTTGTGCAAAAAACAGCCCTGTAAAAGCAAGGCTAAATTAGGCTGAATTAGTATTGTTAATGCACACATTAGTCAGGAACTGAGGCTGGAAATTATTTAGCAAAACTGGTCTATTTTTTCTTATGACTTGCATTTGACCCAGAGTTCTGTGGTGCCACCTTTCAAGCCCAGAAATGCTTTTCAACACATATTTAACCGCAATTAAATGACCTGCTGACCACGAGAATGACTTTGAAGTGGTTTCTTTCCCAAGTAGCTGGCCATAAAGAGCCTGTTGCAGAGGCAGAGCCCGACTCCCGACAAAACCCAGCCACTCCAGGTGGGGCACCTTGTAAAGGTCCTAAAGCTTCGAGGCAGAACTGGGCAGGTACAGACTGCCTCTTCCTAGAGAAACGGAGGCTCCCAGGCTCAACTTGAATGCTAAACTGGCTCAGATAAGCAGAGGTCTGACAGGAGGAAAAGTCCTACTTGCATAAAGATTGAATACTCTACGTCTTTCATAATGAAGAAAAAAAATAAGAGAGATCTAGAAGTAAAATGGGGCTGAAATTTTACATGTATTTTAATAAATAAAATAAATTCATTACTGGCAAGGAATTCAATTGTCCTTTACTGATTCAGCTGCAAAGAGATGTTTTTTTTTTAAACCTTTAATCTTGCTGGATTGTTTATTTGCATAATTTATGTCTTTGCTATACACTGCATTCCTAAATCTCCAGGGGATCAACCCATGCAAGGAAAAACTGCGTGTCTGGCTTAATGCAAAGTACTTCATAACAGTGGGTACGATACAGCGTCTAATGAAAACTTTATTGTTGCACCACAGATTGCTATTCTCATAATAGCAAAATGAAAAGGTGGTAGAATTACTCTCCCTCCTATTTAGGGCACAGGCGCTTTCCCGAAAGCAGAAAGCCTCGATTCAATTCCCTTCTCTCCTCTGTGAGACTTGCAGCAGCATCTCCTGACTCCCAGGATGATGACCTAATAATCAAGCTGTAGGAAATCCTGCAGGGATATGATCTCAATCTCTCCTTTTGACACCATTTCACTTTGCATTAATAATTAAATTTTCATCACTGGGCTGCTGATGAAAAAGGAGGGATGGTACTGATTCTACTACTTCTACTGCGAATCCAATTCTTTTCTATTGCTTCTCACAGAAGTCTACAAAGATGAAATATTAAGTTATAAGTGACATGAAGTGTTGCATTTAACACAGAAGTATTTGTTTTTTCTTCTGATAGAAAAGATTTGCATTTTACTATTTTGGTCTTTTAACTTTTACTTCCAATCTCAAAAATATAAATAGTTATACAAATCTAGCTCTTGTCAAAATTATCTTTTGATGATGGCATGCAAATTGTGATCAAATAAGACCCCCAAAAGCCAAATAAGACATTTACCTACTGTTCTTTACTGCAATACTGACTATTGAAAAGCAGATCTTTAGGACCTCTGCCCAATGTTCCGTAGATAGTAGTTTAATAAGGTATAGAATACACATCATAGAGGGAATATGATACTTCTATACAAGGTGTTACAAAATGTTATTTCTCATATGGGTCATATTCTTTTCATGATGGGAACCTATGACTCCTGTAAACGACAGCACAACACTTTTGGACAGGCATTGAGAGAATACATGTTGAGCCTGTATCAAGAGAAGCCTTACAGAGACACATCTTAAGAACTAAAAATCAACGTTTGTGTGGGGGCAACTTTTCTCCTACTGTAACTGAATAAGAAAATTAAGAACATGGGAACATGAAAATATCATTTTCACTGTACTATATGCTTTGCTCTATTTCAAGTCCACTTGTAATAATTTCAAGTCCACTTGTGTAAGCCACAAGTACCCCAGGCACAGAAGTTTCAGGAAGAGCTTTAGTAATGCACGGGTCTCATGAAAGAAAGATTGTTACCATTTGCGTTGCCAAAATGGCATTTTAGTCAACAAAGCATTATCATTTAATTCCCAAATATATGTCATTTTTTGTGTATAGATTTCACTACCCAATATTCTATTTCAAATGGACCTAAATAGCATTGTAAACTGACCTGAGCATCTTCAAATGTGTATCTTCCAGGGTCCTTTACATTCTGCGTGGTTTTGTCATAACTTTTTGAATCTAGATTGATAGCGCTGGGTGCACCTGGAGCAAGAAATTCTTGCCAGATTTCTTGGACGCGAGCAGGAACTTCACGGATAGGCCTCTTCTTCAGGTCTTCTACTGCTAACCAGAACCTACGGCACAATATAGCATCTTGATTTCCAGTTCAGAGCAATCATTAATGAAGTGCTTGCACTCTCCTTTGCTTTTAAAAACATATATGAAGCAACTGAAAGCCATGTAAATCATATTAAAATAAGTAAAATCTGTGATTTTATATTGGGATCAGCATTCTCATATACTGTCTCAGGTGATTGATCCAACTTAATAAGCAATTACTACAAGCCTTTTTATGAGATGGGTGGGAAATGCTTCATTTTTTTATGCATAGTAACTTGCTTACGGGAAGGTTTCCATTTACCTGGAATTAAACTGAAATTTCAGTTCACCTGAACCACGGGGGCTTATATTGCTTATAAACCCATTGCTTTTTGACATTCCTTCAAAAAATAGTAACTTACCTTCTTGCTATCTACAGGAATCTCTCGGAGTCCTGCTAAACTATAAACTTTGTAACTGTAATTTTGTGACTATTACTTCACAGATAATGTATAAACTGGAAAAAAACATTTGTTTTGCTTGCTATAATTTAATTTATCTCTCCAGCACTGCATTTCTATGCATTTTTTTACTAAAATGCTGAAGTACCCATTCTCTCTTCTTTGCTGCTGCATAGCCATACATATATATATATATATATATATACACATAGACAGCATACAGTGCAGGCCAGTTCACTGTATTCTTAGTCTTGGAGCAGGATCACTGAGGTCTTGAGCACTTTGTGATCACGGCTAGCGACCTATAAGCTTTGATAGTCACTTTTTATTTGCTATTATGATTATTACTTCTTCTATTGGTGTTCAGAATCTCTCACTGCACAACACAGTTCTAAATTCAGTTAGGATCCCATGATTAGACATGGTGCAGACCACTTAGTTCTCCATCCCTCCCAAGAGCCTAACTAAAGTTTGACTTTGTTAAATATGTAATATGTACCATCACAACTTTTCATTATTGTTTTGACACAGCTCTACTATGAAACAGATAAGCTAAACCCTGTAATATGTTAACTGAAGTAAGTTGGATTTTACAAGGCTGACAAATAATTTGGGTGCACCTTTAACATGTAGTTCTACCCTGCTTACACTGTGAGATCAAACTGAGCTCTTAGCTTAGTTAAACAAGGATGGGATAGGGGATAGGAACAGTGGAACTGCACTCAGACCCCCAAGAAAGCAAAATGATGCCTCCATCCATCCAAATTCTACTATAGTCATTGCAAAAACTCTTAAGAGAGGATAGTATAGCATAGCAAAAAAACCCCAACACTTTACCGTATTCTTCCTATAAGACATTCTTCACTTGACATGATTTACCTTCCAGGAAGCAATTAGTCCTTCATAGTCCTGTCTTGAAATTCCTTTGTAGCAGAGACGGAATGAGCCTGTGCTCGTCACTCGCAAGCCATTATGGTCAGCTTCACTCTACTGGAATGATTATTTTAGGTATTTCTACACCCTTCAGTTTCTATAGTACCTAAGCACAACCATTCTGTCTATTGATCTCTTAAGATTCTCCAAAAGACAGAGAAGTAGTATTGTCCCAGTTTTGCAAATATATTAATAATGTAATAATGTACAGTGGTTTCTCCAAGGTCACAAAGGGAGCCTGTGCCAACAGAACATCAGTTTTAAAAGTGCTGGGTAGTGTCACTTATCTCTATGAACTGCAATGTGAATTGAGAGTAGATCTGCACAGAGCCTGGGGATGTATCCTGAGAAGCTGATGGCACTGCAGTAAGGATAGAGGCCTCATAACTCAAGTTTAAAAACTGCACGGCTCACAAACTAATTCAGTTCAGTTTGTCAAATTTGGCCAACCTACTTCGATTTCCTTAAGCTGCTTTTGATATTTGCATTTAAAAGTGTATATCCTGCAGCGCTAACCCCTTCAAATGCATCTTCTGGGACTGACTGATTACTCATGTGTATCAAAGTCAGGTAAGGAACAGAAAAATGAAAGGAAAGGATGTTCTTTGTAAACACACATTTTTTGTCACCCTGCAGATATCCTGAGGATCTAGCTCAAAGCCGTCACATTCTTGTTTGTTCCATTATATCACTGCCAATGCTTCTGGAAGTCACCACAAAGATGCCTTAGGATGCTATTTTCTTTTGCAAGTAACCCCCTTCCATATAGTAGGCTATACTCAATTATGGGGAAAATAGATTGGAGATAGATACTTTGAGGAAACATTCAGCTTCCAGAATAGAATAGGCAGGTTGTGTAGAAACATCCTTACAGGCTGAACACCAGCTCTTTGATAGATTAATTTTATTTTACCTTTCTAATATTAACATTCAAAAACCCTGTTGAAAATGTGAGGTTCTAAATACAGAAACCTCTGTAAAAGTGGGAAGAAAATGCTGATTTCTGTGATGTGTTATGTCTAGGGTGCTTACTTCACAGTCAACACACATTTTAACATTTTAATCTACTTACTGATCTTTCAAGAAAAAATGCCTGCCCTCCTCCCACAGAGAGTTAAAGTCAAATATGCAAAGTTAGGAAATGCCAAAAATAAGGCTGCTACCTCTTGCATTCTCAAAAATAACTTTTCTGAATATCCCATGGGAACCAATAGCACAGATGAAGTTCAAATGAAGTCTGCAAGATCTCAGCACAGGACCTCAAGCCAGAAAAGCTCCCTGTCCCCTTTTACAGCTCTCTGCCTCGAGAGCTGTGCCCAGAGCAAGGGAAGACTGCAGCAAACAGCACGCAGTGTGCAACAGTAAATATGTGCAAGGGCAGGAGAAGGGAGAAGGAGAACCCGACCACATTTTCTGGACTATGATATACACAGACTTAATGCTACTTCGTGGAAGGGACTAGAGCTCAAACTCTCTGCCATTCCATAAAACATCCCATCTCCTGTTGGTGAAGCTTTGCTTTTGCCATGGAGACCTTCTCTGGAAGATGCTCAGTGCCCTTGGAACAGAGACTTGAGTAGCTGGGTGTAAACCTTACTGCTGCTTTCTGTCCCAGCATCTGGGCTGCCACATGCTGGGTCACATGCCAGACATACGGCTGAGAGTGTATGATAGTCATACATCCAGCCACATGACATGGTAAGACACATGTTGCAAGATATTTGGGGTTTACTTTCAAAGTGAGGATGGCCTTGCTAGCTAAATAGCACAGCTGCAACATGGCTTCTGTCCCATTAACTGACCTAAATGTCCGATGAAGCCGTCAGCAGATCCCAGAAGAAGCTAATCAGTTAAATTCAGCACAGAGGAACTCAGAGCGAGGGAAAGGCTGCAGTGATTCTCCACAAAATGTGTGAGGTTTAGGCAGTGTGGAGAATTAATGTGAGCTTTGCACCCAGTGCATGTACACAACAGTTTGGAGGACAGACCTTTCAGCGTTTTCAGCAAAAGCAAACAGAAACCTTAACAAACTCCATGAAGAAAATCACCTAACATTTGTCTAGGGGCAGGAAAGACTAGTCTCTGTTTCCTGGAGTCCACCCTCTTGCCAAATACAAGTTCAAGCTTCAAGACATAGTAGTGCTGAAGGTCTTCAAGAAAATGAAAGAGAAAATCACTGAATCTTGCAACTAATTTCTTCTCATCTAATAGACATGAATGGCAACATTGCTGGGACTTGTAGTTTTAGCTTGAGTCTGAATGAGAACTAAAGCACAGGCAATTCTGGTCTTGAGGATTAAATTTTGGTCAAGTTATTTGCCCACAAAACAGGGTGTCATAATCAAGTGTGAAGGATAAATATTACCAGTGCCCATCCTGTGTGGGAGCGTGTCATTACCAACATTTCTGTTCAGACTTGCAGGACAGACATCAAGGACAGTTAATCGGTCTTCATACTTTGTAATATGCAGAACGCACTCTTCCACCACCAGTGCAGAGAGAAATGCCTTGCATTTACAGTCATCAAGAGTGGAGATCAGTAATAAAGAGCAAAAAAATGAAAGTGAAGCAGGCTGGATTAAAAGGAAAACGTAACCTCTTGCACCATTTTCCCTCTTCTCTAGTAAAAGCACTGTTATGCAGTTATTAAAAGAATAAGCAGAAACACTGGAGGAAGTTAAACACAAAATTAAGCACTATGACTGAAACAGTTTTTAGGGAACACTGCAGATTTTTAGTAGTGTATATGTGGGGTTTTATTCATTTTTTCAACAGGAAATTATTGAAGTCTTTATCTCCAGTACAGAACATTTCTACAACTTAAATGGATGAATCCAAAATAAACACCTCACAAAATCTCAGTTTGCTGGAGGATGGTCAGAGAAAACGTATCAAGAACAAATGGCTAAATCTAGCTGAGTTCTCAGTCCTTCTCTTCTTTTTCTGGACAACCAGAACTCAAAACCCCTTTTCCCTATTTACTCACAGAAGCTAATAGGGCAGGAAGGAAGGGGCAAGGGGTCTACAAGCTTTTCCTTCTGTGCATCATGGAAGATGTCCAGTCACCACCTTCCCTTCACTAATCTAGAGGCTTTTGCAGCCTTAGCACTTGCCTTGGAGATCACACCTACTGCAATACTGCATAATGACTTGGACAGGCTTTCAGGTTGACCTGAAACCATCTAGATCTTTACAGGCTGCAATTCCTACAAAACAACCACTTGGGAGCAAACATACAGTCAGCATATGCATATTATTTTTCTAAAGAATTCTGCTGTACTACAGACAAAGGAAGGATATGAAGAGGAATAGGGATTTTCTTCAGAGGTGAAAGAAATTAGGTCTCCAGGTGCCACATTGCAATAAGATTCATTTCACTTTGAAAAGTCCTTTTTCAGTGCTTAGAAAGCCTTGTGACCAAGCTCAGTAGGACTGGATCATGCTCAAACTTAAGTCTTGTGAATTTTAAACAATGGCCACCATTTTTGTAGCAGGCAGTGGGAATTTTATAAATCTATTATCCAAATCATATGTTACTTTAGCTATTTGTTCTGTGTAGTGAGCAGCAAGCCAAGCGATCTTTCCAAAAAATCTGCATGGTAACAAGAGCTTACAAATCACAGCCTCCGTTAGGTGAATGCAGAATCCAGCTTGGGTGTTAGCAGACTGCAATCACACTGTAATGAAGCTACCACACTGACAGAACTGCTTAGACAGTTTTATTCCTTTGCTATGCTTTGCAACACCCCTTTAGAGAGTGAAATACTATTAATCCCAATTTACGAGCAAAGAAAAAAAATCAGAGAAAAAATACAGAGTAAAAAGGCGAAACCCGGTTGCATTCCTAATTGCACAGTTCTTGGTTTTAACTCTCGGCTCAAGTTTCTTCATCCCTGTTCTGCTTAAAACAGGACCTACATCCACCAAGAGTGAGATGCTCAGTCACCTTAGACAGTCTCGGTCCAGGTTGATGAAACACTAACACTGGGACTTTTAGCTACAAAAGATAATCTCATTTGAATAGGAATGGTGCATCTGGTAGAGTTATTTCACATTTTTAGTATTTCTTTCACCAAAGCAAGGTATAAGAATTCTAATCAACTAATACTGAATGTCTCTGCATTGTCTGCTCTCCCCTGCTGTATCCTGTGCACTGCACTTGGGAGCTAGAATCCAGGGTCCCAGCATCTATCCCACTGTAGGTTTGGTGGTGCTTGTTGTAAATTTTCTTAGTATTAGATCAGTAAATGAGCAAAAGCCAGCTACTGACTTACATTCGCTTTCTTGCAGTGGGAAGATGTGAATAGAAATAAATATTTTTCTCAAGGTGGCTTTCAAACACTACTACTACTAAAAAAAAAAACAAAAAACACTCCAAAAACCCAAATTGCCACAGTGGGGTTAACAGGTGAGCAAAGGAACTGCTGGTCTTTTAAACTTAAGGCTTATTCACCAGTAAGGCTTCAAATCAGGAAGCTTTTCATTTCAGTTACTGAGATCTATAGCATTTTGACTCCCATATGCAATGAGTGTTACAAATTCGTGCTTTCTATCCTGACTTTACTGTGTGAGCCTAATGGTGGATTGATTTCTTTACAGTTTGAGAATTCATAAACATAATTCTAAGCTTGTGAGACAGTTTTCCTTCAGTTAATCATCACAGAAAGCACCTTTTCATTTCAGTGCAAGTTTGATCCCCTGCCTGATCCTTCCCAGGGACAGCTTTTAAGCTCATAGTTGCCGTTGCTCAGATACTGTATTTTATAATGCCAATATAAGAATCTGGAGAGGGAGACAGAAAAGTAGATGGCATGTTAAGGAATCAGCTCTGAAAAAATTTCTCTAGGGAATTTTTCTGGATCAGTCACTTGCAGTTTGCCTGTGGTTAGTGTTGTAAATAGGATTAGAAGAAAGAGCTAGGGATTATGCGGGTAACAGTCTAGCTGGCCGAGAGACAAATTAATCACAGAAAAGCAGAGAAACTGCAGCACACACTGGGCTGGATAGGTTCGTATTTGAACAGCTGCTTTGCATAAGGAGTTACTAGGATGCTCTTTAAATAAAAAAAAAGAAAAAAACCACACCTTTCCTTTTCTTGATATTATTCAGATTTTAAAACCTGATTTTGCCACTATTTTTAATACAAGAAGTCTGTATCTGACACTAATGAACTTAGCAACATACACATACAGGTCAGGCCGTATTTACATGGGGGTAATGGCAAACAAATCGTTTGGAAAATATCATAAGGTCTAGAGTATGTAGCATACATCTATGATGCAAAGTTCAATGTTTGACTATGAACATGGTCAGAAACTTAAAGACCATCTTTAATTATTCTGCTGACAAACTTCAATTAGCAACAAGGACGTCTGGGCAATTATTCAGCATTTATGAGTCAACACCACAAAATGCTAAATGCCTCTTTGAAAATGCTGTGTGGATGTAACTCTAGTATGAATGGCTATGCTGCACCACTTCAGAGTGAGAAGTGGCATAGATAAGAATGTAGTTTAGGATTTTTCTGACTTCTAGAATGTGTGCAAATGGGATTTTATACTCCTTATGCTAGCAGTGAATGGGAAATGATACAGATGACACCTGAAAAAAAGGTTGAATAAAGAGAAAAATATGTTGTCTATGCTTTTGTACTATGTACAATTTGACTTATCTATAGAAAGGCTGTTGTTCCTAATCCCTCTGAAATAACTTCTACTGAAATATGACTTCCTTAGAACAACAAAACATGCTGTTAACCAATGGATGGACTATCATTGTTTAAAATCCAGTAATTGCTCTCTCTCACATAAAAATAGATCTGTACATACACTTTTTTTAAAAAAAGAAAGCTTCATACCCTAGCAGTACCTTTCTATGTTGCAATTAGTGGCATTTGAGAGCTAGCTGTCATACTACTTCTGTTCTGTCAGATCCATGAGTACTAGAATGGTGGAGATTTTCAAAAGACCAATGACCCTCAGAAGCTTGACCAACACTGCAAGTCTGATGATTTTACTTTTAAATCCTTTATTTATTTTTTTAACAAATTCTCTTCCTTATTTTTACTGTTCTCATAATATTGGACTTAATAAAAGATATTGAACAGGCTTTAAATGAGTCAATGTTTTAAACCTGTTTAATTAAATCAGCTGAGAGAAAAGCTCTTGCATGGGTAGTTTGACCAGAAGTTGGATATGAATGGGAAAATATGCTTCATGTGAGTCTCTGCTAACTGTAATAATCTTGTCCATCAGCCTCAATGTGGGAGCAGGTGGCAACCTGCATGAATGGATTCTGAAAGGTAAGACACAGGAAAAATTTTGAAGGGGTCAAAAAATTGAAAAGAAATGTAGTAGACGGAAAAAAACCCCACCAACGTATCTTATAGGCTATTAAAAAATAAAGTCCCTCTAGTTTACCTTAAATTTTCTGAACTGAATTCTGACTCCAGGAATTTGAGAAACTGCTCTCTTCCCACAGGGTCTTTCAAAGCTTCATCCATGCCAAACCCCCATCGTTTCACCCTCTGCTGTCCTGGCTCTTTGCTACAGAAATGAAAACAACAGAACCCACAATCAGCAATACTTCAGTATTATAATACTCCATGTTCATAATTTAGACTAAGCTCTAAAGTTCAGCTGCAGATTTCTCACCTCCCAGATTGCTCGTATCTGTGCAGTGTTCAGAGATGAGCAACCAGGCTGTTCTTGCACAGGGTAAATGTAATACATATGCATTTACACAGAAGAATAAGGAATTCCAAACTAGGAAATGTTACCAGATTTTAAAAGGTGTCTTTTTCACCCACATTGGAACCCTGGAAACTGGTTACTGTAATTTTTAATTTTTTTTTTACACAGGTTAATTAATCCATAGCTTTTGCCATCTTAAGAAACTCTAAAGTTTATTTTTTAGATATATATATAAATCTATTAAAAATTATATATTTTATAGATATAAAAGTCTATATAGAGAGGTGATAGGATATTGCATTGCCCTTCTGCCTCAGTATTTTCCTGCAATACCTCTGTCTGAAATATTCACATTTCAAGGAAAACCTTGAATAATACCCCCTTACCCCAAAAAAGAAGAAATAGAATTATATACCTTGCCTCCAGTTCCCAGAAAGTAGTGTCATCTGATATCCAAGGGTTTGAGGGATCAGGGGGCACAAGAAAGGGATCATATTCCAAATACTGCTCTGTATAAGCTAATAGACTAGGAAAACAAAACCATCAAATATTGTCATGTCAGGAGGGGGGAAACCTGATCAGGTTACCCCAGGTAACAAGTTACCTTGCATCAACTGACCCATGGTAACCAGGTGTGCACACGCGCAGAAGGCAGCTAACAGGTTTGCTCAAGCCCTTTAAAAGGGGACCCCCGAAGAAAGAGGTATGGCTCAGGTCTTATCAAGAGCTAAAATAAAATAAACTACAAAGATCCCCAATACTACCACATAGCTCGTTTTAGGGCTCCTTTAGGCACTAATAAATTAAATCAAGCAACCTCTTCCACACACATTTGCTTTCATAAAGGAATGTTTTCTACCCCTATGGTTTTAATTATCAGTTCCTGTAAAATCTGTTCTAAAACACTGCATGATATTCAGGTCATATTTATTGGCCCTGCAGCTGCTAGGATTCCTTTTTTCCTCTTTTAAATACAGTTAATATTTTTATTATCTTATAATCAAAAGGCACTACTCCCACATTTATTGCTTTCAAAAAACCCCAAAGGTTTTTTTCAAATTCTCCAGTATTCATGGACTGATCTAACTCAGCTGAACACACTAAAAACTTTGCTTGTATTCTCCTAATTTACATCTCCCATGCCCTTTTTCCTGTTTTCCATTCCCTTTTGCCTCATAATTACTGAAAATTTATTGACAAGTGAAGAAAAATATTCTTTCTTTTCATTCCTATTTATCTTCCATCTGTATTCCATTTTTACTGTTCAGCAAACACAAACTCTTAACCTGTTCTCTTTGTAAATACATGTTTGCATGTGTGTGCATATGTACACATGTATAAGTAAAAACACATGCAGAAATGTATGAGAGGATGAAGAACCATTTGTATATGGATTAATTTCCTTTACCAAGCCCTATGCAGCTCAATTTTCCGCAGTCTACTATCTCTGCATTTGATGTGTAAGATCGAGCATTCCTTTTTTGTATGTCTTTTTTATCTAAGCTGTAGTTAGTCTTTCCGAAGGGATTTTTGTTTTGCTTTCTAGACCCTTCCTGACAAATTTTGGTCTCATTTGGAGAAAGATTCCTGCTAGTGTTACATCCTCTGACCTGAAGTAAGCTCAGACTCACCTTGTCCAAGCAGCGAACTCCTCACCCACCAGCTAGCTCTGCCGGTCAGGTCCCTGCTTTACCAGTGACTGCCCTTTTGAAAAAGCCAAACAGTAACCCCAGACCCATTTCCATTTGGCCTCCCTGCCAATGCAAGGTGAAACTTGTGCCCACTTGGTCACAGGCTCTTCCAGTGACTCTTGGCTTTATCAGAAATATATCACGGGATATCTGGGCCCCCTTTTATCAGTAAAAGATCCTAATACCTCCTACATAAAGTAAACTCTCATTAGTTATTTCTATGACACCTGAGCTCCCTTGTCTGTCTGTCTTTGAAGCTATTTCACACTGACATTTTCCCAATAGTTATCAGTCTAATTGAAAAAAAACAGAAGATGTGACAACATACTTACCTCTCTGCAACTTTTGACATTTTTAATCTATGTCTGTCTAATTGCATTTGCCAGTGCTTAATCTGCAAGAAAGGAAGGCAAAGAGTTTTCTGAGTAATTCATAGCTTGACTTTATTTCCATAGCTTTTTTTATTAGGGCTGTAATTTAACCTTAATTTATCCTAGGGCACAGAAGAGAAATATATCCAAGTTAAAACAACATTTCACCAATGTAGTTCTAAAATAAATGGAATTTTCCATCGAAGAGAAAAGATGTTACATGGACAAAAAAAGGACCCAATATAACATTTTCCCTACAGGATCATCAGCAGAAACCCAATTAGCCTTTTTTTTTTTATTTTTGAAGAGAACTACTAATTCTTCAGATGTTTATCTTCTCCCAACCCTAACAACTCAGGGGAGATTAATGAAGCATTACCAGTAGATAAATGTGTGAACCCCTATGCGCACACATGGAGAGGGAAGGATACCCTCAAACCTTAAATCAGTGTTGAAAGGAAGAGCAAACTGCCTACTGCTAAAGGGGCTAATGGGCTCAGCTATGCAAAGAGCCCACTAACTGGCCTGCTGCTAACTGCCTTCGACTGTTTAATGCAAGATACAACAAATGTCAGGTTGTGTCTGATTAGTATTAATAAAAATTACATACCTAAATCCATATATCCTGAAACAAGGAAAAGGTTTACTAAATGTTTGCTAGAACAGTTCTGAACAACTTCCCAGTCACTATAATTTTTATTATAATACCTACTTTCCTAAAAAGTTCATTTAGAAGAACATGTTTGTAGCTATTTTTCAAACCTCTTGGTGTAGTTCATCTTCCGTGGGCGGCTTAGTCTCTGGTACTGGTGTGTGGGTAGGGCTGTGACTTCGAATGTCATTTTGTAAGCCGTAGACAGACTACATAAAAAATACGGAACAATGATAGTTGCTTTCAGACAATGCTTTCTACGCATACCTGTAACTGTGATGTTTTAGTATAGTGCGCTCAATATGTTAGCCAAGAACATCTTTTCCTAAAGGTACTGCAAATAAGCCATGCACTCAGATAAAACTGTGTTTCTACACCATGGTGTAAAATAGAGTCGCAAACCCTCACAACTTTTTAATATCATAGAATACAGGTTCTACATTTAAGTCTCTACACTAACAGCATAGTAAACATAGGGGGTGACACTAAAAGGCAGCTATTACAATTCCAGTAAGTGGAGACAACTGGTAGGAAAAGAAGAAACAGAATCCTGAAATGTGGACTAACACAATGGAATACTTGGATGACTCCTAAATTTGCAATTGCTGCTTGGTAAATTACGCTAATCTGGACCTTTCACTTTATGGTAGATAAGCTACAACTTTCTCTAAATCTACTTTTTTTTTTTAAACATGTTTTTCCATGAGTTGACATGAAATATATATGTTGAAGTACTTTAAAGTTGCAGTCAATCTACATTACTATGATACAAAGGACGTGAAAGAAAATGTTGCTCCAATCCATCTATATATCCCTAGAGAATGTATATTATTCATGTCTGGATCCTAATTTAGATGAAGCCAATTTCCATTTAGGGCATAATTGTAAACTACAGACACTCTTCCATATAGAACAGTTGTTATAGTTTACACCGCAGCTTTAATTTATTTTTCCTTAATTACTGACAGAAACCTTTTAACATGCTTTATTCAAGCTACAAAATAGCATGAATAGAGCATGCAAAACCTATTTTTATTTTTATATTTTCCGTGTATTTCTCCAAGGCCTTTCTTATGTGATAACATGTACTTAGTATTGCAAAATTTGTAAGTACTAATTCATTTAAGAGCTTATGAAATAATCATGTACATTTACGCATTTGTTCTTTGCAGCCGTAAGAAGTTGTTTTAAGAAACTATAGAACTTCATGCTATAAATTACCTCCACCTTCTGCTTCTGATATAGTAACAGTACTTACCTTTCTTGTTTTATGTGGATTTCTCATTCTTGAAGATTTTTTTATATCCACTTCAGTAGTGTTTACACATCCAGGCTGTTAAAAGAAAGGAAAGCACAAGGATAAAATCTGCAAGGGAACTCCATAACATTTTCATTGAGGTGCTCCTTTTCAGTCTGTAAGGCTAAGAAAATAAATAACCAGAGGCATATAATAACTTGATGTCCATCTGCAATAGTCCCTAAAACCTAAACAAAATGTAGTCTAAGGGAACATCTCAAGTACCATTTTCTTTGGCTTATTGTAAGAGAGAATGTTCTGCTCGTCAGTCTTGTTTTCTGCACCCCATCGTGGCTTTTAGGACAAGTTTAATTGTTTATCTTTATGCTAAAAGTACTGAAAGCAATGTATAGAGAAGCAGAAAGCACCTAAATGCATATCATAAGACACCTGCAGCACAGACCAGGTACTAACTCGAATTGCTATTGGCAGTATTTGGGAATTTTGGACTGAGACACTGAAGACCATACGCTGAGAGCTCATGACATCATGAATTTGAAATAAATTCTCAAGATAAGATAAACAAATCACATGTTTCTGCTTTGCTTTTGCCAAGGAAGCCATACAATGTGCATTCCAGCCATCTCTTTAAAAAGCATGGTTGACCTAACAATAAAAAATAAATAGAATAATGCAATATTCACTTGAGCTCTGAACCCCAGCTCCCTTCAGAAGCATTGGGTTTGGGTCACCTTTATAAAGATGATCTTTCTTAAAAGAAGATTAAAAAGAATGTGTGAAATGGGATTTATTTCTTCAGAAAAGAAAAGAAACAACAACTGCCACAAAACAGGTTTCAGCAACCTAACCAGAAGACGGGCAACCTGAACAGAATGGCTCTCAACACATCTGATTTGGCCTTCAAAGATTCATGCTCACAGCTCTGTAGCATCCCAAAGGACACAAGTCCTCTAGTTTCTCCCAATTCATCTTCTTTTGACACTTCCCTCTAAGTACAAGCTCTGCAGAAATCTGTTCTTTACCCATTGCTGTAGGAATGGGTAGGAATTGTTAGCAAACAACTAATAGTAAGTGTTATGCTCTCAGGTGAGGCATTTTTTTTTTTTGTTATTTTAGAGGGATTACATTTGCCATTGTCAGTGCCACTCTCCAGCAGGAGAGATTTTTAGGGAAAGTAGGTTGCCTTGTTTTAATGGGAGTAATTAGATGTAGAATTTACTTGCCAGACAACCAAGTTGACTTTATTATCACACTAATGATACAAGCTTTGTCTTCTTATCATAATGTAAAATGCTTGATGGGGCTGTAAATCTTCACAGACAAAAATTTTAAACATTTCCTACGTAGGCAGAGCCAAGAAATATTTCATTAAACAAGCCAATGGTACTTTGACTCTGGAAAATATTTTAAATAACAGACTCATTTTTTTAATTCAGTATGAGTTATTAAATCAATAAGTATTTATTTAAAAATAATACAATAATGTGCGTTTGATCATACTGCATTTGCAATATAAATATTTCCTTATCACTAAGAATATAAAAAGACACTTGGATAGTGTTCTCAAGACTGCACCTGAGATGCCTGTTGAGCTAAATTATGGAAGGTACACTTTGTGCTTGTGAACAAAAATGGTAGCTTTTCAACTCAAAATAACGTGTAACTCTCAAAGATAATGGCAGGTTGAGAAATACAAAATTCTGCACGATGGTCAATTTAAAGGCAGAAAGCACTGGGCAGTACACAGATAGAAAGTTAAAAAAGAAACAATGCATCTACTTTAGGATTATGGCAGCAGCTGGCAGTGAAGAAGACATGGGCTTTTAACAATATCTACAGCCTTTGAACGCAACCATTTCAATAGCAGGGACACTTACATAAGGCACAAACTGTTATTTGTTCAGTTTTCAGTTGTGGTTTGTTAAAAGCATGTCCTAAAAATGGAGGGGGGGGGGGGGGGGGGGAAGTTAAAAAAAAAGAGGAAAAAAAAAAAGGCATACACCTCATCCGAAACCTTTTATTTTCAAAGATTTCAAGTCTACCAGCAGTAAATTGGTATATACGGATTTTGTACCTTGCTCGGGTAACTTACATGCCAGAGCTGTGCAGAGTCACGTGAGGGACGTAACAAGAAATTCTGGGAGGTTTTTGGGAATGACTTAAACGTGAAGCTTTTACTGGTTGGAAAGAGACCCAGCCCAGTACTGACCTTGTATAGCATCTAGTGGGTCCTTATTGGCATTTGGCTGTTTAAAACCCCTCGGTGGCGTATTTCAGCAGGGATGCTCACAAGAGGCTGTGAGGGCAGAAAGTGGGCCGAGGTGGGACTGAAGGGCAGGCGGCAGGAGAGGAGCAGCAGGAAGGTACAGGCAGGGGAGCATCAGGAAGCTTCAGTGCAAAAGGGAGGGCAGCTACAGAGTGTATCGCTCCTCTGACAATCTGGGGTACCAATAGGAGTTTCAGACATGTACCACTACCACTCTACAATACTGTCCTCATAATTTGAATTAAATTATATCACTGGAAGTACCTAATGTAATCTGGGCCATGGTTCATGTTTTTGTCTCAACTGAACAATATTTATTAAAGTGATACTTAACGTGAGATGGGCTTTATTGTTTCTCTGGTGCTGCCAAACTTCATCTGTCAATTTTTAGGAATAATTATCAAACATCTTTTCAATTAAACACAAAAGCTTGCGTTACTTAAACATTTTGCTAAATTAACTCAGAGTCTTTGTGGGAAAACCTTTGCCGGACAACAATTCATTTTATTCATATGCCCCCATTAACATAATAAG
This sequence comes from Falco punctatus, assembly GCF_963210335.1. NCBI lineage: Eukaryota > Metazoa > Chordata > Aves > Falconiformes > Falconidae > Falco > Falco punctatus. The sequence continues at coordinate 85,076,798 of NC_137584.1, forward strand.
TATGTGTTTAGATACAATTGCATCCAGCTGTGTTTTCTTTTTGTGTTGCTTTTTTAACTGGACTACCATAGTTCAAATAGCGAGATGCCTGTCAGAGTACTCTGCTGCAAGATTCCATTTAGTGTGTAGTATATAATTTGCATACTAATACTGTAAATAGTTTTCAAACAGATTTCCTAGAAGACTTGAAACCTCTTCTATATGTGTAAATAAAATGTTTATTTCTTTCAAGACTAATATTCTGTACGAAAACGATTCCCCCTCCACATACACCGAGGAAAATCTTGTGACCTTGTTGAAATTATCATATAGCACGATCATAACCAGGGTAGAATTTAGGCCTCATGTGTTTTTAAATAGCTGGTTGGAAAACTGTCATATATTCAAAGGAAACTTAGTCTCTTTTCATCCATCTATTAGCATGCCCTTATCTCAAAGTACAAATGTCATTGCATTAATTTACAGCAACAGACATGTCAGTGCAGTCCTGATAAATGCACTGCTGAGATAAATGGATGCAGATAAATAATATAAACCACCACATATAGAAGATTTTTTTAATCCCTACTTCAATTATTAAATAATCACATTAGTCTGAATTCCAAGCAGCACAACTTTCTATTGATGCTGTCTAGGAGGCTGCATAATAGGATTCTGCCAAGAAACAGTGGGAGGAAGAAGCCTCCTCTGCAAAGAGAGGAGGTCCAAGAACTTACGTGCTTGGATCTGGCTACAGACAACATTTGAACACAGCAACCACCTGAGAGTATGTTTAGTTAAAAGAAAATCTACTTGCTATTCACAATGCTTCCCTAATAACCGTGGCAACAGTGAATTAATTAATTAAGCCCTTGTAATAGTGCTAACAGTGAATTAATTTTATGATACCTGTAGCAACTCTTTGGAAGGAATCATTGTTTACATCAAATGGAATGCTTTAGCTGTGGTACATTTCCATCCAAATAGTGCAGAATACCTAATATTTGGTCTGCTGTACAAAGTGTCAGACTCCAAGGGCCCTCTTTATTGCCTGGCCACACAGCCAAAATTAATTGCTATCAACTCCTTTTTGTATAAAAATCTCTTTGCTATCATGTACTTGTAATTCTAGTTAAGTGTGAAATCCTCAACAGAAAGTACACAGTTTATAATGATGTCAGTTTTATAACAATGTCAGCACAGAGTTTTGGCTTTTTTTTTTTTTTTCTTTCTTTCTTAAAGAATATGGCAATTTCCCAGTGAATCACCTTAAGCCAGAACAACCAGAAGTATTCTTGTACCTGAGACAAATACCCCCGTGTATGTGGGAGGGAATAAGCTCATGCATTGCAATAGGCTGGGAACTGTCTGTCTGTATTGCTGCTCGGTAGAAAATGATCTGAGGGAGAAGTTGAACATGAGTCAGCAGTCTGTCCTTGCAGCAATGCAGAAAAACCACATCCCCAGCTGCATTAGCAACAGCATTGCAAGCAGGCAAAGGAAAGTGTTTTTTTTCTTTCTACTCTGCACCATGAGGGTACATCTGGAACACCAAGACTAGTTTTGGGCCACACAAACAACACAAGAAATATATTCCAAAAGGAGAAGTCCAGTGAACGAACACACTTTTTTCTGCTTGCAAAAGGGGAGAGTTAACTGTCCTCTTCTGCTGCCTAAAGAGACTTGCAGAGCTAGACCTGTTCCAGAGGTACACCATGAAAGGGCAGGAGGCAATAGCCAGAAATTGCAGTAGAGGAAATTTCAGTTTGCCGTAAAGAGATATTCTTCATAATAAAAGGGAAAGGTTGCTTAGGAGAGGCTGTGGAATCTCCATCCTTGGTGATTTTCCACACTTGTTTAACCAAGGGCCTGGATGATCTTATTTGACTCAGAAGTTAGCACTGCTTTGAGCAGGACCTCCAGAGGTCCCTCTCAGCCTACATTTCTGTGGTGCAGCCTGTGATCTTCACAAGCTGCAGGGACTGAAATTTCAAGAAGCCACTTTACAGAACATTCCAATCAAGCATTCACGGCAGTGTGAAATTCATCACCCTGCCTTCTCCTCCCCAGGACAGCAGAAAGGAAAGACAAGACGTATTCGCTACCTTACTGCTGCCTCTGTCCTCTGGCAGCCTGTGGTGTGTACTCAACCCATACAAACAAACCCGGTGACAATGTACAGAAATGTCATTTCACAGCCTCTTTAGCTAAAAACACGTAGGTGCTATTTAAAATAATTACCTCACTTCAATGCGCACACTTAGAAATTCAGGGTGCATTAAAGCAGTAAATATTTAGGCAGATTGATTCAAAATCTTACACAATTTCATTGCATTTCAGTGTCAATACACTGTGAAATAGATCTTTTTATTTGTTTTACAAGCCTGTGCTAACTTGTTACATTTAACTGCAAAAATACTAAATTTCAATTTCTCCAAGCTTTCAAAATTTAAATGCTATGAATTCAAATCATGGACATGGATACAAACGTGACAGATCTTCACTTCTGCTTGGAAAAGATATAGTCACACAGACTTAAAGACGAGGCAGAGGCTGAAAGTTGTCTTTTACATTATTTACAATATCAGAATATTGCAAACATAGTAAGCTTAAAATTTGAAATTTCCTGAGTGTCAAATGTTAATGTTGTCTTCTGCAACAATCTATTCTGCTATTTTTCTGTCATTTTTCCAGGAAAGAAGTCTTCTAACCCTCGACAGTCACTATTCATACCACTCACTTCTAAAGCAGGGAAAGGAACCTAATTAGACTGCAAGTGATAAGCAGAATACCAACGTTCATTTTAGTTTGTGGCTTTTATATTCTAGTTTATTTGTGTAGCTAGCTGAACTGCGTGTAGTTAAAAATCAAGGGGAGAATAAGGGCATGAAAGATTATAAAAAAGAAATGAGGCAACGAAAAAAATCCCAGTGGTACTCAGCTGAAAAAAACCAGAGTTATTAGCTGGAGGAATACCCAGTTTGACTCTGGTTATGTGGGAAAGTTTATATTTTCTCATACAAAGCCTAGCATCAAAGGAGACATTAAAATCCTACATTGAGTAAGTTGTCAGTAATGGATAAAACTGAGGCTTTCAAAGAAAAACACCAGCTATATTTTCCTGCAATGCACCAGTTTTTCATTTCCCAGAGATGGAAGTTATTTGAGTGCACAGAACCCACTAAGGCTTATAAGGAAAGGTTGAGGTTTAGGTACGGATAATTTGGGTATTTTTGTGTTTTACCTCATCTTACACACTTCAGGGTCAATGAGTAAAAAGGCTTTGCAGTGGAAGAGCTGCCCTATTAATGATTTTGCTGATGCAATGGACAGTCTCAGAGAAACATTTCAAATTGCTGAGTATAAATGGTCAGCTCTTTTAGCAGGATTTGGAAAACAAGGTGTTATCTTAAGGTCCAGTCAAAGGAGGGCTACAGATTTCCAACCCTTTACAAATTTCAGTAAACTCTTTATTCCGTTGGTTGCCTGATAGGATTTGAAAGCTGTTTAAAATGGTGTTCACTTTATAACTATTAGATCAACCGACCTCAACTAAGTGATGAAAACATAAACCCAATAGCCATAGTTGCCAGAACCTGTAAACATGTAGGAATGTGTATTGGTACGGCTGCTGGAGGGGATCTCACCCCCTTCTGTTACACCACCTAAGGCAGTAAAGCCAAATCAGTGATTACAGGGACTGGGCTACAGGAACCAGTTCCTTTTGATTGGGAAAAAATATTGTTACTTACAACTGAAGCACTTAATCATGGGTTTAATTTACAATCAGCTAGGTGCAACTAATCTGACACACCATCAGGAATGTTATTAGCCTCTGCAAAAGTCTATGGCTTGATTACAATTTCCATTCGGTTCAACAGTTCTTTGAAAATAATTCTGAGAAATCAAGTGTGTAAGCACTGGGACTTTTTTTGACAACATCTCTAGTCACAAGATCATCAGTAAATTAGCAGATGTCTGAAGAAAGAGGAAAAATATTATGGTAAGTCAAATTATTAGGATACAAGTGATGGATTATTATTTTTTTTTTTAATATTGGAACTTATGCCCTATCACAAACATAGCATAATCCAGTAGTTACAAACTCTGAAGTAACTCGGGTGAGTAACCCTGCTGCAGGGTCTAGCTACTTAATGGATAGTCTTTGTACCACAGCTGAAATTGATAATGTCAGATCATTTATTTTCTTCTATATCTGTAGTGGCGCTGTAAGTTTTACAAACATATCAAGACACTATCATGTAACTTTTCTCCTCTCTACTTGGATTTCCAAAAGTATGTCTGTGTGTCATAAACACTTCATTTATTTTATTATTTTTTTTTTCTAACAGTATCGTATTCCCAGCTTCTGCACACTTACTTTTAGCACAACTATCTCTTTGGAAACATGCTTTTTTGATTCAGGTGTGTGGCTGACATACAAGCACTGTGACTGTACTTTTGATACCTGCTGTTAAGTTACAGTGCCTTTACAGAGGTCCCACTCACATTACATTTCTAAAAAGAAGCAAAAACTGAAAGACAAATACTTGGATTACAGTCCATTATGGCCATAGTAACTTCATATATAAATTGTAATAAGGACATGTTTGATGATGACTTTGTGCACAGCTTCTATCAAGTTTTCACCTCCCTAGAATTCCATACCAAACTTCTGTAAAATTAGCTCACGATATTTCTAGTTTTTCCTATCAACTCTCTCTTCTGTTAGAAATTATCTCACCTGGGAAGTACAGCTATACCTTCCAATTAACACCTATAAATCGTATTTAATGATTAGGAAGCAAACCCCAAGATTAATTCTGCAGCAGCACATTTCAGATTTCATTCCCAGATGCCTCATAAATTTGGCAGATAATCAGGGAAGAATTATTAAAATCGGCTTGTTCTACTAAAGCATTAGATAATTTCCCAATTTCTACAAACTTTTCATTATTTATCTCAAAAAAAAAAAGTGTGTTATGCTACTAAATACTATATTTATGGACCACAAGATAGGGTAAATAATTACTATGTACGGATTCAGTGTGACACTGAAATAAGTGAATACAACTTGGAACTGGACTTGCATGGAATATCCTCAAATTTGGTTGTATTCCTTAATATGAATCTATTTTTTAAAAATTATATATCTGACAATGTGCTGCAAATAGCTCTGAGTATAGTGATCTACAGTCAAGTAGTATTATGGAAACAAATTGTACACAGCTTAACTGCTAAAACCTGTCTATATCAGCAGATAATGATGTACAACCTATTGGCCTTTAATTAAGTAAATATAGCTTTTTATTTTTTCTTATTCACTCATTGAACTGCTATTTCAGGCCACAGAATGTCCAATATCAAATCTTATTGAACTGCTTCCTTCAAATGAAGGGATTGTCTTAATTGGTAAGAATTAATAAAAGCTTTGTAAGGATTAAGAGTTCTCTTCTGTTGAAGGTTTTAGTAGAGAATAATGTAGGCAGCATAGAATGAATTTAAATAGTCAATACATGTCCTCATTAGCTAATTTCATTTTGACTTATTAAAGAACAGAGACAAATAATATAAAGTTTGAGACTTATTTCTTAAATAGAAATGAATGAGCAATGAACCTGATTGTGCCATCCACTAGAAATATACTGATGCTGAAATAATGAATTCTTGATAAACTGCCGAGAAAGGCATAAGCACTTAAATATAAATTAAACCCACTATAGACAGCTCCATATGAAGGACAGAAAACTTGCCATTTGGACCAATTAGTAAAATCAATACGTGCTTTGTTCAAGGATTTATTTGGAAGATCACTGACTACTACCAAAATAGCAGTATTTCCATTGTTATGCTGCAGTGTACTTAATCAAAACATCACAAGTTGTTCAATTAATGGATAAAAGTTTAACTATGATTTGTTTCTCTTGTTTGGACAAGACAAATGTGGTTCAAAGACCATCAGTCAAAGGAGAAACATTCAATCAATTAGTTTGATCAAGCTTTAATTATGTTTGCAGCATCGTAAACTTATTCCGCATGAAACTTACGATCACTTAAAATTTCAAAGACTTTCAGCATCCTTCCAAAAAAAAGGAACCTGCACTGTACCAGTTTATACCTATTTGTCTTCTCAAACCAAAGTTCAGATCTTTTCCCTGAGTAGTATCAGACACACAAAGAATTCCAGTGGCTGTGCAAACCAAGGACCTGCTTGGAACAGGATAAAAAGAGATACAGAGAGATTTTCAAGAAATGTAATACTAATAAATTAAACCATAAAATTAATCCATAGGAGACAAAGCATCTTGAATCTTTACAGGGATTCTCACATTCTCACATACTTGCTTGTTTAAGGACAGATTTAGTACAAAGCCGGACTTTCACCTTGAAAGGATTTTATCATATTGTGTTTTGGTTTTTTTTTTTAATCTTTTAGTGGTCTGTGTGTCAGAGAAACACATACTATGCCAAATGCATATGAAAAGATTATTGAAATCTAATTTTTGAGACAGGCCATATGAAAGCAAACTAGAAGCTTACTAAAGAGTATACTACCACATAGAAGTTATGTGCTTAATTCTTTTTGAAAGTTAATTTAATTTCTAATTACTCTTAATTTACAGTAGACTATTTTAGGTTTGTAGTGGCTGGTTTTCAGAACCAGAAATTATTGTACTGAAATTAGATTCATTGTATTTATTCAAACAGAATTTTAAATACCGCTGTATTAATGTGATTGTGTATGTGAAGATTCCCATCTTTGCAACACTGTTGCTTAAGGAAACATGTTAAATTTATCTGGTTTGTTGCCCCTATGCTAAATACTCAGAGATGTTATTGCTTCTTCAATTTTTTTCATCCCAAAAAGCAGGAAACTACTATTTTACAGATTCCATGCATAAGAATTTAGGTTTTTCACTTGAAAAGAAATGACAACAGGGAAGTCAAACCACACATCTCTGAAAATGTTGATGGCAAATATAGGAGACGTTTAGAAATTGATTATCTGCTTTTGGACTTATATGAAGATCCTTGAAAGAATGTTTTGGATTAAAGCAGCAAATTTAATTCACAGAGAAACAAAAATCAAGGTAGAAACCTTGCACTTATTCAAAAAACTCCTTATCCTTACTACTTCAGCTTATTTTCCTAGTTGCTACTAGAACTAAAAACCATGATATTTCATTTTTCTGTGCCCTTCTACCAAGTCATCAGCTACTGTTCCACAACTTCTGACCCCTTCATAATCCTCAGTTTTAACCTGAGCACTTTGTTTGTTGCACTGTTGCAAGAAAGCTGTCTTCTTTTTCCCTATCTGTCCCACCCTTACTCAAGCATCAGACTAAATAAAAATGCTAAATAATGTGAGTAGGAATTCTTCCATCAAGGTCTTAGCAGGCTAGCTATAAGGTTTATAAATATCTGCCTCAAACAGATGCGAGCATGGATCATACACATTGTAACCATCTTTTGAAAATAAAACATTATACAAGGGTTTGTTTCATTACCAGAATTGAAATTATCTAAGACTCACAGTCGCTGCTTTGGCTGCATTCCCTGTCTACTGGAGGGGTAACTCCCTTGTAGGGATATACGGGGAAACAGGTGCAAAAAGAAGACATGAACATTGTATGTGGATATATCACCAGAGAAGTTGGATGGCATGATTCACATTCATTTCCTGGAGATGTTTAAAAACTTTCTGAAAATATTATGATAAAGTAGACAGAAGTGTTCTCTGGCTGAACAAGTGTCTGGCCCAGAAAAGTCTCGGATTTGTAGCACGCAAAGTGTGAAATGAAAGATTGCACCACCTTAGCCAAGTTAAATTCAGTCTTTTGCCGAGTCTTTGAGGCTGATCTTGAAGGACAGGATGGAAAAGTCATTAAAAACAAAAGCAATGAAGGAAAAGAAAAGAAAACCTAGAACAAATAACCACAAATATCTGTTACATGACCCTAGACACCCAGTAATATTACCTACTGGCTCAGATGCTGAGGGTCATGTTCAGACCACGTAAAATATAATTTTAAAATATAAACAGAGAAAATTATATTAATGGAGATAGAATCCAATTTTAAATAAAAAAACAACAAACTAAATAGAGAAAGAAGAAAAAGGTGTGGAATGAGTGACAAGTTTTTAAAATTTAAAGATTACTGTTTTCCTGGTTTGCTACTAGGAAACAATGGCATGAAACCCCCAAACTCAGAAATTGCACATATTTCTGAATTTTACATCATCAGTATATTATCTTAAACCCACATTTGACCTTAATGTTGCTGCTGTCCTTACAAGACATACCCACCCTGGATACTTTGTCTTAATGTATTAAATCACACAAATACTGGGTTTCTTTTTCATAGAATCATTTAGGTTGGAAAAGACCTTTAAGATCATTGAGTCTACCCTTATCACCATGTGATATTCAGTTTTTTCACAGAGAAACAAGATGATCATCATCATTTAGCAAACCAGTAGTAGCAAAGGGAATAGAATCCTGCAGACTGGATTTACACAAGCTATGAATGGCACAATGGAAGAACTGGATAACACCTTGACTTATGCTCATGCTTTATTAATCACAGGGTACCTAAACCATAGCCACGGTTTAAATTTTGGAATGGGACACACACCAGTGTGGTTTTCTGGCACATCTTAGCTGTTGCGTATTTCCCATCTTCCTTTTAAAAACAACTGCACACAACCCTGCTAGATATGACTGCAGTACAACCATCATTCTGACCGATGACAAAGGGCAGAAATTGGAGAAAATAAAACATTTTTTTTCCAACTTATAATAGTTAAGAAGTATACAGATGACTTTCAGGAGGAAAGGATACTTCCTCCATTATCATCTTACTTAATCTGAACCTCAACAAGTAGCCAACAGGCCTTTATTATGCATTTCATTTAAATTATATTAATGTGTATCTCAGGAAGAAAAATGAATCTTTTGTACCTGCAAGTCATCAGCTGTCCTTGCTTGCTACCTAAAAGAGTTACTTCTACAGCAAGCTACAGCTACTCTGTTTCTGTTCTATTTGATGTGGATTTGAGAATGGTTTTACTGGTTTGGTATCTGTTTGTCTCCTTTTAACAAGTGTAAGTTTATGGGTTTTAAACAGAGATAATAATTCAGGAAAGCTATGAATTCTTTTATGAGGACTTTAATCAGGAGCATGACATTTCTTTTCAAATATGAGCAGCTTCTTAATTTCTTTTGCTTGGAACTGACTTCCCGAATTTAACTTGATTTGTAACTGCTTTTTCACTAACACCCTAATCCTCCTAACCAATTTTCACTCGGTTCCATAGTCTGTTATCAATAGAAGTTTCAAAATTATGGAAATGATACACTTCCTAGGCAGGCAGAAAGAAAAGGAAGACTTTTAAGATACGTTTGCTCTGCCATAAAAAAAGAGAAATGTGTCACTGTATGTGAATAATACTAATCTCAGACCTGTGTTAGGTACTGCCTCTACCTTAGAAATAATGGCATGGACTTTATCATAGATCTGCTGCTCAGGATCTCAAGGGATTTCATCCAGCTGTCCCTGTCACACATTTCCATGCTTTCGTTGTGACTGGTATCTGAACTGGTAAGATTTAAAGTTGTGCAGGAATGTCTCTGCAGGCTGCCATACCTAGAGTTGAGGCTCAGTCATGCTCTTTCTAGCCGTAAGCTAAGGTCTTTCTGCATAAAGCAGCAACTGGAAATCACAGAAATTACAGAGATTACATTCCACATTACACTAAAGCACACACCAAAATAAAAAATAAAATACGTAGTGAACCTGGAATTAAATAAATATTGGAATGGAAACTGATAAGTGAGCTATCTAAACTGTTCTCTTAACTGTCTCTCAAAAGAAGTGAAGAACAGGCGATAATTTGAAAAAAAAAATCCTCTCCAAATCTACTTTCTCTAGCTCATCTCCCAGCATCATCTCAGTCTGAAAACCTAGGAAAAATTCTGGGCACTAGCCAGCCAACTGATCAGAAGTAACAGCCTTGATAACTTCAAGCATTTGTCTGTCCCTCAGACTATGGCATCAGTCTTCTAGGGCCTCTGTAACCACCTGCAGATTGACTTTGACTTGGGACCCAGAGTTGCTTTTTGAGGCAAATGCATTTTACACATCAAACCTTGATCCATTTCCTTTAAACTTATCAGTCACAGTGACATATCTGATACCCAAATCATGCTCTTTTTCTGCAGCTACACTTTCCTGCTTTCACTGTCATATAGTTGTTCTTCTTTCACATCTCCCACTCCTGTAGTGCACTGCTGCACTGTCCTTTTGACTGATGGCTTGCTTTCCTCTTCTATCCCTTTCATCAGCCTAAAGTATCTCTTTTTTTTGAAATAAAATGCAGATGTAACATTCATAGATTATATTCTATATGTAAAGGTTTGGTACCAGTACTGTAGTCAGGTAGGTAAGAAATAAAGCAATTACAGACCAGGACAGCTGCAAAAAAAACCCTGAAAAACACTTATTTACTCACCTAAACAAAAAAGCCCCAAACAAATAATGACATATTTGGTTCTCAAAATTCATTTTTAAAAGCCAAAAAATTAAACTGGTGTGAATTTTCTACAATGTAGTCATCACACCTCGCATCTGAATTTTTATCAAAAGATGAAAACGTGTAAATAAAAATAAGCATTAACCCCAGGTTCTTATCCAAACATTACTGAATTTTTCAAAATTAGACGGTTACAGCAACATTTCTGTGAGCTTTTGGTGGACTTTTGGGGGTCTTGAAAAGCCGTTAGAAATTGCAATTAGCTCTAGCATCACCTTTCTCTTTTCAGTGTGTTCCTCTTCTGTTTTTTTATTCTTTTTCATAGAAGCTTCTGGCTTATACTGTGACAGTAAATTCAAAACAATATTTTCAAAATTAGTATTTCACTAACTAGTGAGAGGAGCTGGTTAAGCAAAGTAGCAACCTCTCCATTCTTCTATTTATATCTCCTAAAGTCAGGAGCCTACATTGCTGACTGTAAGCCAGTCTTTTGCCTCTGTTATTTCCTAGGTATGTCTACAGCCAGATTAAAAACATCTGCTGGACCAGGCAGATTTACCCACAGTTCAGCCAAAGCTCTTAATCAGATTCAATTTCCTCTTGTTCTGGTCCCTTTGATTCTCTCTTTATTGTCTGCCTATATCTTAACTTGAAACTTCAACAATTCGTCTTCTCTTCCAAACTGGAAATAGCATATCTTTCCCAGATTCAAAACCCTTAGATCCATTTCTGCAGTGAATATAAAAGCTGTCCGCACTTTCAAAGTTCTCATAAGTTCTCACAGAAACTTGCTGTGTCTATTCTATATGTATCTCCCATCAACATCAGATGGCAGATTGTATTCTGTCCTCCTTCCTTACTTTATGGCAGTGACGAAACAATAATGTCTTCTTGCATCTAATGCCTGTGGTTTGACTCTTTCACTTCTAAATATTTTCTCTACCTGATGTTCTAAATCTTACCTAAAAATCAATTTCTTCTACCACTTTTTCAATTCCACAGTCACAAATGCAAGCTGACCATGTCCAAGTTTATTATTTTTTATCTGAAATTTTCTCACTGTATTCACTTCTACTGGTATAATCACCTAACTTCCCCAGAATTAGAATTAGTTAAGTCCCTTTTCCCAGTGTCACAGTGGAAGATATAGCCCAGGTTTGGTTTCATTGGTAATGGTACCAAACTCTGTACACAGAAAATGCAAGTTTAATTCTAAGTAAGGGAAACATATAATTCTGTAGCAAAGCATAAAAATGTGATTATTGAGTTCCTACAGTTTAACTGGAAGTCTTGTGTTGTTTGACATTCTTTCACATTGCTTGAGATCTCAAAGATAGTTGATTATCTACATTCTTTTTTTAAATTTTGTTTCAGATGGACTTTGACAAGAGACTCAAACAAATCTTTTTGACAGTGTATGACTCCCACAGCTCAAAGCTAACACTATTTAACTTTTACGTACATTAAAAATAGCTTGGAAATGTGACCAGAGTGAAGCTGAAAGCCTTAGAAAGCAAAAAAAACCCAGATTTTTTTAAAAAGTCAGATGTATTTAAAAGTATTTTTAGCTATGCTGATAATTTTGGTTGTGTGACTCATACCATGGGAAACATTTGAGCTGGTCATAGCCAAAGACAGGTATCTTCTGACTGAAGAAATCAGAAACCACAAATCTATTCCCTGGAAAACCCTAAACTCAGAGTACACATATCTGCAGTCTTCAATAGTAATTTGATATAAACTCTAGATCCTGCAAAAAGGGAGGTGGGCCCCAGACCTTCAGTCCTTTTACTGACTCCCAGGCTACCCCAGTGCTCCCCAGAAGCTGACGTCCATCAGTGGTCCTGCTCACAGGTAGAGCAGCCCCACGGGCACTCACCACCGGCCGGTGCACATCCCAGAATGCTCGCTCCTGGCTGTCAAGAATCTTCCTCTCTATCTTGTCTCTCTTCTTGTCAACTCTGTCAATGTTATAGGATATTTAAAAGAAACAGTGTTAATGACAGTAATTTGAAACATAAGAAGGGTCCAATCAGTTTTCCCTCCCCTTGTCCCTTCACCAAACACACAAACCCAAAACTCTTCCTCTTCAAAGGAACTTACTTTGCTTGTGCTTCAGCTTGCATAAAAATAAACTCCCATTTCCGAGCAAATGCTCGCTGTAGCCTGGCCAAACTCTCCTGAAAATACATTACAATTTTAGTGGGTTAGGTTGTAAGCTATTTACTACTTCATAGATTTTAGTTTATCTTTCCGTCCTCCCCTCCCCCAAGATGTAATACAAGTCATATCTGTGCCCGTGTAAATGTACCTTACCTATCTGATATAAAGTCTTTCCTTGACACCATAGGGGATGGAATACTAGGTCTACCTACTTTTGAACATCCTGATTATTTCAGTTTTGAAACTCTGATGACAAGGCTGGATGTAGCTTTCAGCAGAACATGTGATTGCTGAAGCATCTTTATATACTGGGTGCTGGCTGAGTAATTTTGCAATAATACAAAGAAACATTCTTGTTTTGAAAGTACCTAATACTGAAAGAGAACAGCATTACTTCCCATACTGGATGATCCACATGGTAATTCCCACCAGTCATCTATACAAACAGTTTACATTGAACAGTGTGGGCTGCCTATCAATTTATTTGGAATAAAATAATAAGAAGCTATCAGTATTTTGGCAGTATAGGAATCTTGCCAAAGCACCACATCTATCCTCATTTTACAAAAATGCAGACTATAGTTCTTCACCACTGTGCAGGAATTGTGTATATCCTACAGCCTACTAACAATAGGAGAAAGATTTGTAACATCTTAGCAAAATTCTTTCCTCCAGTGATGCCGGAACAGCTTCACTGTCTGTAACAGAGCTTTTCCAATCTCCCCCCAGCTTAAATGGCAGCAGTATGCAGTCTGTTAACACGGAGAAGGCTGAGGCTTTTATCTTCCTCCAAAATGACCCCTGTTACCTTCATGCACTGCTTTTACTAAGTGAAAAATTGTCCGTAAACTCCCTAACAAGAAGGGTTGCTTTAACTGTATTTGTATGCATTGCAAATACATCTCTGAGACATAGTTACTGAAAATAAAGACTGCAGGGAGTGAAGAGCAGGCTTTCTAGAGATCTTGTCAATACCAGTAAAGGCTCTTGTGTATTGTATACTGGAGGTGAATTTTCTAAGGCATGTAAGTATAAAATTATGCATACCCCACAGTGCAGTACACTGAAAAGCAAGCCTGTGCCAGAAGAAGCAATAAAGTGTGTCAGCATGGTGCTGCGGCTGGAGTGCTTGGCATGTTGAGAAGCCTGGCTGACCAGCCTGCTATCATGTCACGGCAGCGCCGCTGGACAGCTTGCAGCACAGAGCCAGGGTGGGTCATCAATTTTATGGTGACATTTTCCTGAAAAATTCATGATTTTTTTGGGGGGGATAGGGATGGAATTCAAGACTTCTCTCTCCTTAGCGAGTGTTGTCCTCATCAACTGATCAAACTTTTTCTGGCTCTTCTTGGCCCCGATTATCTCACCTTGCCTGGGGCACAGCCCAACTTTCAAGCAGTGGTAAATGCCTCTAGCCTGTTCTTTGCCTCTTGCCTAACTGATGGGATAAAGGCTCAAGCACCGGCATCACTTTAAAGAATGAGATTTATATTTCTGCAGCTACCAAGTGCTTTTGAAAACACTGCCAGATATCCTTCATTCAAACCTTACACGGCATAGAGTAAAAATGCTTTCAAACACTAGTGGTGTATCTGGGATTTGTGAATGGTTATTTCTGATCCTGGCATGGTGATCTGAGCAGGGTAAGATTGGAGATGGACCAAAATCTCAACTTTTGCCCAGTTAGTCTTCACTACAGTCTCTCAAACAGCACGTATGACCGTTGAGCACTCTCATACCCACATGCTGGCAAAAGAGGATAACTAATAAATTTTCACACATAATGCCTGCAGTTCTCATACTTAACATTATTTCACATGCTCGTTAGACCCAGCGGAGAAATTTGCCCTTCCCCATGTACTTACAGCTTCATAGTCTGCTAGCTCTAGCCTTGCTTTGTTTTGCATTGTCCGCTTGCAGAGGTAAACGGCTGGAACAGAATAAAATAACAGAATTTGATACTATCTCACAAACACAGCAGACCAGAAATGTAGAGACTTCATGTCTGTTTTACTGCTAGCTTTTTCTGGTTTGATTTCTGCCCCTGTTCTAAAAGTCTTTAAGTACAGGGTCAATGCTAACAGCATTGTAACTAAAATGATGGGTCAGATACAGTGATTCATTAAATAATTATAAAATCTGCTTTATGCAAGACATCATATACAAAATGTATGAGATACTTGGGTGAAGTGCTTTAACTGCCAGGCAACTAGCACATTAAAGAAAAAATGGCAAAAACATTTTTGAAACTGTGAGTATAACTCAAAATGCATAAGAGTTTTATCAGGAGCTGCTGCTATATTACTCAAATGGGTTTTTAAGAATGCATATACATGGTTTTATGTATTTTTACTCTATATTTAGAAATCACAAAATGTCAGTCTAAGAAGATTTTAGCTAAAAATTAAATCTAGATAAAATTCAAGTCTTATACAGATTAGTCTGCTATAACCAATATTTAAAACAGAAAACAAGAGGCTAAAAATGAAAAAAAATCTATCATGTATTAGATATAATGGGAAAAACATTCTTTCATTTTTTTCTAGATCCAAAATCCTTCAGCAGAGCTGTTCTGCCTCCACCTCATTCAAACAGAGGAGAATCTTAATAAAGTAGAATACTGACAGCTAAATACTGAAAGGACACAGGGATGAAAATGAAACTCAAAGACTACATAAACAGCACAGGGGCTTGCATCACGTTGCTCGGTCCTGAATTCTTTATGCACTCCATTACACTTGAACAACATACATTTCCATTAGACTTTATTTAGCAACAAATACTTCACATCAACTCTGAATATCGTGCAGCTTCCTCCACCAGCAAGAGAATGAGTGCAGCACAATTCCTTATTGTGCAATATTTACCCACTTCATTACTTCAGAGCACTTTCTTATGTGTGAGATGCAGTAATCTTTTGATCACTGTAGGTAAGAAAACCTTAACTTATGCATGGTTTTTATGATCAGGGAAAACACCCACATTTACTGGCTGTGGTTTACTGTTCCTGCTTCCTGACTGCCAGTTGGTCAACTACAGGAGCAGAGAGAAATAACTTCACAGAGGAGCTAAACTGTTGAAATCCCTAGGAAGAGGGAAGTGCTCATCTTATATATAGCTTTGATTTTTAAGGTAGTCAAACCAATTATGTTTTACGACTCCATGGAAACATTTATTTCTGACAAGTCACCTGCAAACGTATGCAAACCCACTCCAGTGGATGCTCTTTCAGTGGAACTGATGACAAGCACTTCTAATAACTCCAGCTGCAGTTACAGTTGTTACTTGATGTAAAATGAAGTTACATGTTAATGCAGTTTTTGTCATCTCCCCCCCCTCCCCTCCCCGCCTTTTTTTTTGTGTGTGATATGGTCTATGTTCTTTCATACTTTTTCACTTTCCACCCCCATAAGCAGCCACTTTCTCTATTCCCTGCACTCCCATATCCTCTCTGGTTCCAATGCAATTTCTGTGTCTACAAAATCTATAAATACAGATACAAATCCACATCACAAACCAAGCATAGAGACAAACAGTTTCTATAGCCTCAGTTTCTATGCATTTTAATATTAATATACACTTACACTAATGCATTGGCATGCATGCTGAAATGTCACAAAAAGATGAAGGGATGAATTCTGGACCCTTTGTACCTAGGTTGCATCCACAATCAGTACAGTGGTAAGACAATACTGAGGAGAGAGATGGTCTTTGTTATTTAGCTTCTTTTACAGTTAAACATTTTCCTCTCTTGTCCTTCACAATCGGTTAGTTCATTGAACAAGAAAAAAATAATCCTTAAACCCCTTTAAAATATTAATTTTAAAATTCATGTTTATGAATTAAATACATATTCAATAAAATACTTATTTAATAGAAATGTGCAGACAGTTCTGAGAACTCCAGGGGTCAAATTTTGTGTAATCCAACCACTCTAATACCATCTGAACAGAAACAAAACAAACTCCCTGTTCTCTGCACTTGTTTAAGCTGTTGTAAACCACATTCTCATGGTCCCTGTATAGGCACCTTTAGTTAGCATCGCACTTCCTTGAGTCCCATTGGGGGTATATTTTGTGATTAGCATCTCCTGCTATCTCCAACAAAAATTGTTGCTGCAGAGGTGGCTGACTGTCCATGTTTCCGTCAGGATCAATTTTAACAAAAAAACATCGTCAGATCACAAAGTTCTCAACAGTGGCAAAACAACAACCAGGTCACCAGAAGCAGGCAAGAGGAATTAGTTTGCCACACTATTAATCTGATACTGGGTCTAAGAACAGTCTTGTCTTCACTGGGTGACTGTACTACAGTATTTTCCCTGCAGGGTTTTTTTTAATGGCCTTTTTTGCTCCAACTCCATAGCAAATTTGTTTTTCATTATGAGCATATCTTAGACAAGACTCAAAAAATCATGTTCATCCCCCAAAACTTTTTTCTCTGGATAGTCTCCCCTTCAGGAGCTTAAAGTTTTTAACATCTGTGGCTTGGATTCTTTAAGTCAGAAATGGTTTTATGTGCCAGTGCGGGTAAGGCAGAATATGCTCAATTAAGATTTAGTTATTTGGGAAATACAACATATCCACTAGTGTAGAAGAAAGTAGTCGTCCAGGGCATTCCTACTCTTTGACTCAATTTACTGCCATTGCTACATGCTAACAATTACATCCTTATTATAGAAATGCATGTCTGAGGATCTGTTTAAGTCTGCTCATAGTCACACGAGAAGCTGGCATCAGCTCAGGAATTTGAGTTCACCAGTTCACGCTCTCATTATCGTATTCTTTGGCTTGTCTGTAACAAAATTCACTAGCACATTGGAAAGCAAGAAAAAAGTGAACATCACTCTCATTTCCAGCCAGAAAGTTTGAAGACACAGAGAAATGAGGATTTTTTTCTTCTGACTTGTAAAGCAATAAGATATGAAATATGGATATTTCCATCTTTCGCAGGTACTGCTCCTTTCTGCACCAAAACACATGTGAAGTAACTGTGTGTCCAGTAACCTGACCTTGAGAACGTGGGGATGGTGTCAGTCACTTTCCCTCTCCAAGCAGCATTTCAGAGAACAACAGTGTCTGCTTTTCTAATCCTGTGGTTTGTACAAGTTGCCAGTGATCTTACAGCTTCAAACAGAAGTACAATCTGCAGGAAGGGTCTCCAGCTAAACTCCTCTATTTTCCTGTATACTTCTCTAATTATCTGCCCCGCAAAGGTCCTGGTAAGGGTCCTCAGTCCACCAATTGCCCTGAGCAGCCCATCCAGGTCTGTGCTGAGGCTCCCTGTGCCCAGGAGCTGCGCTTAAGCCCAGCTACTTCGCCTGGCCCCAGCTTGAGCTACATTGTAGACATGCCTCTAACCAGCCCTGTGACCTACCAACTCTGCTCTGGCTTCTTGGCTGGACCTTGGACCTCCCTGATCACTTGAGACTTTGTCAGAGAGAACATTGCTCCCACCTGCACTATTGCCACCCTCGGTTCTTGCTTACCTTCCCTTGCAGAGCTGCCTGCTCTTGCCACTCCCTGACAAGGGTGCTGAAAAATGCTTAACGTATGGAGGAATTATATGCAAGGAACAGGGTCTGATTAATAACCTCAATTTGCTAAATATGGACTGCCACATACACTCTTATTTTTAGAGCCAGTGTATTCTGATGGATTTTGCAATCAACATAATTGCCTCCACTAAACTGAATTATATATTAGATGCTATAACTTGTGCTTTAGAAGTGATAGATTATCATGAGAAAACAGATTTGCCAAAAATTTTAAAGGCAATATTAATACGCAATATTTCATAATGAAAGACAGCCACTGATGTTTATAAATGGGCATTTGAACCACAAACCAGTCCTAAAACACACTTTGGTAGCTGTGCAATAAATACAGACTACTCGCTGTTGAAAATTCTATTCAGGCATTCAAAAACATGAACAACATGAGACTTAAAGTCATATTACAGAGTGTTCTAGAGAGAGTTGCATGAAAAAGGTGCCTGGGCTTTCCCTCTTGCAAGTTTTTAAACTGTTAATAACCCATTTTCACAGTTAGTTACCTTGGTATCTTATTCTTGACTGTTTATTTGTACCTGAAAGGTCCTAAGAAACCTCTTTAGATTTTTTTCTTTAAACGAGATCATAGCTATAATGACAGGTTTCACTCTAGAATCAAGAACCTGGACTGAGTCCACATTATATTACACACACTTACTGAAAAAAATCCAGAGCTTTCACCCAAAAGTTAAACTGAGGAATTTAAGCTTCTTGCGAAACAGAGGCTAAACCTTCCCTCTCACTACAGCAGAGAAAAAGCCTCAGCTAAATTCAGTGCAAGTACAACTGGGCCTCTGAAGCTCATGGATAACACCACCTACACATCCACCACCGTGTACACAAACTTAAAGTCCTTACATAATTGTCCCAGTGCCAGTGGTGTTACAGCTTGATTCAGCCCCGATGGTGGGCGTTAACTTTCAGGGAACACTCATTATCTCCGCTGAGGCCAGATTCACTTCATACTCTCTGTGAGTCAAAATTCTTGTTTCAGAGTCAGTGTGTACATGCTTAGTCAGTATTTAAAGAGCAAAGAAAATAAAATGTATTGCAAGGTCTGAGGGTTTCAAAGTGCCCTGTGGGCAGGCAGAAGTTCTCTCTCCGTATGCGAGCGCCAGCATCAGATGGAGAATTACAGGACAATCGGCACAGAACATGACTGCAGGATGGAGAAAATGAAATCAACGATCTCATTTAATCAGTGGGATTTCTAGGGCTGTTTATACTTTCTCTAGGTCACCTCTGCTTTTATTCAATAAAAAAAAAATATTTTTTTTCTCTTTGCAACAGGTATTGAGTTTCACTTAGTCTTAACAAAAAGATAACAACTTTTAGGTGGTCAAATGGGTCACCCATCAGTCTCGTGTAGCTATAAAAAAGCCTATGTTCTTTAGTATAAGCTAATAGTATTAAGTTAGAAGGAAGACCATAATTGCTTGTGTGCACTAAATTGCCAAATGGTCAAAAATGTAACTCCTGAAACACTCTTCCCTTTCTCTACTTTATATTCTTTGATCACACTGTTTCTATAACATTTAAGGAATGCAATTTTATTATAGATTTAGATGGGTAGAGGTCTTTCTAACATAAGCCAAGGGCAAGAATGAAACCAAATTTCAAACTATCAGAGAGCTCAAGAATTAGAAAAAGGCAAATTCATCTTCAACACACAAAAGTCCCCATATGATGTTGGCTTGGGAAAATCCTGCAGGGTAACCAAAAGAGGTATGAAAGAGTTGTCACTACTACATTAACTATAGGATCAGATGAAAAATATCCTGTTGTCAAATCTAATTTAAAATTGCATCCATTGAATTATTTTATACTTCTTGATGTTATCATAATGCTCTCAATTTGCATTCAAGAATTTAATACCCTGCTTTGGCACAAAAAAAAAAAAAAAAAAAAAAAAAGCTTTCTACCACCTCTTAAGGCACTCAGATTTAAGGAGGACCCAAATGCACTTGCTGAAAAGCTGCTAAGAAAAGGAGGCACAACAAATCCAAATACACTGGTTTTGCAAAGAAACCACTTAGGGCATGTGCAATCCAAGGCAAGGCTGCTGATGTTGGAGGATGAAGAGAATTTTCTTCTAAACTGCAAAAATCAGCTACAGGGAGGGCATGGGAAGGTAATCATTACTTGACAAAGCGGTCAATTACTCAGTGCCCACCTGACAGAGGGCTATCAGTGGCATGATAGTGCACGACTACAGAAAAACCCCATTTGTTGTCACTGCTGCCTTCATGACCTGAAAGTCCCAGTTTCCATACTGATAATGAAACACACAAATCTATTTAGTTTACTCAACACAGTAATTTGAAAGCAATTCTGAAAATTACAAGTTATGTTTATAAATCTTGGAACTTATTCTGACACGAAATTTTATCTCTGTTTATAAGGGACCTAGATTCAGATTACCAATGCATTTAAAGTAAAGCTTTACTTTACTTTAAATTTTACATTACTGCAGAAAACCTGTACTTGGGTCAGCTACCTTTTCATATGCATGCATACAAATGTATTGGCCAAACACATTTTCTGTGCTCCACAGATCACGGAAATAAATTACACATTTATGGAACAAAAAAAAAAGAATCAGTAAGTATATCTAAATTTACAAGTAAGTAAAACTCTAAAGTGGTGAACTGGCTGGAAAGCGTTTTCAGGAAATGCCTCCTGCTTACAGAGCCCTCGCTGCAGTGGTTGTCAATGTCAGAATCAGCAAGAAGCAGAAAAAAATTTGGGACATGCTTGTTGAAGTGAGACTTTCTTTTCATCATTTATATGACAGAGATAGCTCCTAATGAGTGAATTATGTAGCTCTGCAGAGAAATATAATGGGATATGAATTCAGAGTGGAAAAAAATCTTGTAGGTCACCTCTTCCATCTTTCTGCTAAGTCTCTTTCCTACAGCTCATTTGTTTCGGTTCTGCCCACAGTAAATTTTATGCCTAGCAAGAACTGGCCCTTTTTCTTCAGGGACCATTCTCCTTTATAGACTGGTCTTCTCACTTAGTCCTGCCACCAAGATCTTAGTTAATATATTCTGTACATGTAGTTTCTCAAAGCAAAGGCACACAAGTAAGGAGCCACAATGCAGTCTTGGCAACAATTTAGTGCATTACTTGAGTCTGGTGGAAAGAGTCTGTTCCTTACTACACCTAGAGATCCAGCAGTATTTGAGGCACTTTGGGACAGATCCCTAAAGGAGGGATATCTGTTAAGGACCTAAGAGGATTGCTTGCAGGAGTCACTGCTGATGTACTTTGGCTGACGTCAGCTGTTGTAAAAATGGGAACTGGACATCAAGATGCAAGATTACAGAACTGCAGAGCTCTCCAGAAACTATTGACACTGGTAAATTTCTCCTCATTCTCATGGCATAAATTTTAACAAATATATTTTTAATTCATGTCTGACAATTTATATCAAAGAAAATTCTACTCTGCTACCAGTTTTGCCCCAAGCTACTAACTCATAATTATGGACTGACTTCCAGAGATGCTGAGCACATACAGTTTTCCAGCAGAGTTCAGGTAAGAAATAGGGCTTAATATTTCTCAAACACAAATCGCTTACTAATAAGCTGTTGCCAAGGGAATCTTGCCTGATCATTCGGGCAAAGAAACAATATTTAGCATCCTCTGTGCAGTTCTCCTTCTAGTCAGTTACTCCACAGGAAAGGATGCAGCCAGATGAATGGGAGATTAAATTCCTGAACTAATCAAATGTTCATAGAGGGATTTGAAGCTAGGCATGTAAAATAAGTAGGCAACAAACTCTAGAGAGAAAACAATATGAGAATTTTCAAGATGTGAAAAACTTGATACATGATTGTAATTACTTTCTGTGTACTATATATTCTTTAGCACGATGGCAAGTTTGGCAGAGCAGAGGTGGATGAGCCAGGTGCAATGACTCCTGTTCAGAACGGAGCAGCAGAGGCTCTACATGAACACAGAGAGGTCTGTCATTTCACTTTTAAGTTATAAGAAGGTATCATTAGGAAGGGAGCTTTGTACAGACTGAGTTGTTAGCTGATTATCAAGAAAAATTAAATAGGACAGACTTTCGCTTTCATAAAAATGCTGGCAAACAACAGCTATGAGACGACAACTTTCACATAGCAAAAGTAGATAGTTTCCTTATTTTACTGTAACTCAGCCTGGATAACAGAGTCCTAAATGTCCGTAGAACTGTCACAGAAGTTTAGAGGTAGCACTTATCCAGACAGGGAGCTCGCACTTTTAAAAGAGGCAATTAATTAAGCCTTTTGGTTTTCCTGTAAGTGCTCTAATTTCCTAGAAGACTGCCTTCATGGCACGACTTTATCTGGAAGGCTACTGAAAATACGTACCTTTTCATAACTTGCCCTTTTTCATAGTAGCAGAATTTAAAAATTTGCTTTGAATATATAGAAAAACAGTCTAATTTAGCATCATTTACAGATCACATGTTTTGTGCTCTGAAACTCATGTTGCATTATCAGTTATTTATGGTGTTCTCCATAACCTACCCAAGATTCTGCAGTCCTCCTCCATTTTTAACTCACTTGGGAGAAATGCACACACATAAAATTACAAGGCTCAAACAGCAGCCTCTTGCAACTATATAGATGTAGCGGACTGTTGTCTTCCAGTATTGGTCCAAACCTCCTTAACACTATAAGTGACTGTGGTACTTGTGAAATTTTATTCTGTCTCTCCTTTCAACATTTTTTTTTTTTTTTTAATATGCAGCTAACTGTAAGAAAAGGTCTGTGTATCACAAACACTTTTGAGTCTAACCATCGACAAAATGTGCACTAGAGAAAATAAGTAAAAGTTACTAATTCTTCTTAATATCTTATACGTTTGAAATTCTTATAAGCCTCTTACATTGTCACAGCTGTGTTCATTTGTTTGCTTAGGCTTAGGTTTGAGCTTTCCAAACACAGAAATAATTGCTATTTTGTTGTGAATGGAATTTTCCCCTAACCTTCTGTATTTCTTATTTATCTTGCTCAAAAACAGTAAGGAACTGAATTCCTCAAATTGGCAATGCCTGTGAGTCACAAAAACTCCAAGAGAACCTGACGGGTCCCATAAGAACTGAGGCCAAATGCATATGGAATAACAATTTCATATGTGGCTTTATAATTCCCCTTTCTGAGATGCAACGGACATAAAAAAATCTCCATATTTAATCAGTTCTTAATGACATGAACTGTTTTTAATCTGAGAGAAATAAATTCTGTCAGTTAAAAAAGTTACATCTGTAAGGAAAGAGATTACAGGTAGGTCACACGCTCAGCCATTACTTGTGTTCCTTTCCAGAGCCCGTTTTCTGAACTGAGATCCAATTCTATTTGTCACAAAGCCAAATCATAATTCAGAAACATGACTTAACTCAAGAAACGTGAAAGGATTTGAAATACACTGGGCTTAAAGAAAAAAATATTATAAATGTGCATACTTGTTTTCGTTAATAAAACCCCACTGAAACCAATGGGATTCTACACAGAACAATGTGTCCTGCATGGTGGACTCCAAGACATACAGCATTAAAATGGGTATCTTCAACAGACAGAACCTAAGAACCTATATTTTTAAAAATTATTTGCAGTTTGAGGTATCTCTCTTGAGATCTCTTATAGCATGATTTTCATTAAAAAGGGAGGGAGACTTTAAGGACTTTGTAAAAATTAGTGGTTCCTTAGTAACCACAGAATGATCAGGTGGTTGATATTTTGATAGTTACAATCAAAATCAAAGGCTACACGATTCCACTTTGACATACAATAAATTAATCCAAGCCCACCTTCTGTCACCAAGACATAGCACTACACTATATCTTTATTATGAGAATGGGTCTGCAGTTTCTTGACATATTGGAAGATTCTGTTTCCATGTCTTTTTTCTTCAAAAATTCTTCAGATAAATCTTTATTAAAGAAAATATTTGATATTACAATCTGATGTGGAATTAGAAATAACATAGATGTAAAGATTATTTGGTTTTGAGTTAGCTCTCGTAATAAATTAACACATGCCGTATCTCAATCTCATTTAATTTCTAGTGTAAGATTAATTATTTTCTCGGCAGTATGCTACATTCTGGACAGTAGCCCAGCTATGGGTGAGTAATGGTAAGTGGTTGGGAGTAATATTTAAATTAAAATAAAATTGTAGTTTGTTCTCAAAGACTTGTAAATTTAGGTCAATGCCAAAGAAAGTGGTTTGTTAATCATTTTGATAAAGGAAGATTACAGAGAAAGCTTACTTCTTGCTGGCCTTGAGAGACTTCTAATGCCTACCACAGTCATTAGTTTTAGGAGCACAGTTCAAGCTTCTTCAGGAAAAGTCCATGAAAACGGACGCACTGCACAGCACCACAATACATGAGAAGTACAAAATTCATTTGCATAACTGTAATAGCATAAATTCTATTTACTATGTTTTCTAGGAAGTAACAGAATTACTGTGAACATCTGCGGAATCTCTTTGGAGTGTATTTGAGGTGGAATCTATCTTTTAACATCCTCAAATTCTTTCAATCCTATTTTAGATTTGTTTTGGATTCTTGATTATCTGTTTGATTTTTCTGTATTCCTCTGATGACCACTGTTTGTAACATTTATAATGTGATGCTTTTTTGCAAGCAGCTGTACTCACTTCTCCCCTTATCTGCCTTCTCTTTACATTCATAGAAAGATATTGGAAAAAAATCCGCAGGCCACAAGGCAAAGGCTAATTTCTGGGACTGGGAAGATGATAAGCTAATAAGAACACTATTGAAAAGTTGTCTCAAAAATTTAGTTTTCCTGTGAATTTTCCACTAGGATTAGCCAATTCTGGTGACACACAGCCACCTTAGGTAGATCTTCTGCAATGCTCTGACCCTGCTGTATGAGGGAGCTGTGGGTGGGTTTCTTAACAGGCGCGTTAAGAACACCTTTGTTAAGATAACCTTTGGCTCATGACTCAGAAGGAGCAATGAGATGGAAGGATTGGGGCTTTCCCTTCATTCACCCCTCTGCTACAGAAGAGCGTAAATTCACCAACTGGAACATATTTTACAGGTCTTATATTTAAATCACAAAAGGTGTGTAACAAGTATGTCTACTGTGCAACACTGGCACCTCCCTGCATGATGAAGAAACTGATCCCAAGTTTAATTCTGTATTTTTGGCATGCAAATATTGGACAGAATATATAAGGTTTCTGTTTACTGACCAGAGTCTGTAATTCATTGCCCAACCCAATGGGTCAGCTCTGACTAGAAAGTTAGTCTCTCCTAATTTAGATTAATGGATATTAATAGAAACTTTCTCAGCCTGATCTCAAGTTCAAACCTGTTAAGCCTATATTTATTTATTAAAATCCCCCTGGTAATGTAATACACATTACAGCTAAACAACTCAGTCTCTTAAAACCGTAATAAATTACTTTCTGATCTTTGACATATTAGGAGACTATACTGAAGTGTGCCTCTGAGAAAAGCAAATAACACTTTCATGGAAAGGAAAAAAACCCCATTGAAATAAGTGGTAAGCTTTTCTCCTTCAGCAACTAATTTCCTCATATGGAGTGGTTAATCACTCAGGTGTGGTATGAATCACTCCTCCTTTGTAGCTTTCAATAACTGTTTGCTGGACAACTTCAAATCTCAGTTTTTTACAAATTTTACAGAAAGATAAACATTTTCCTCCTTCTATAGGATGAGGAAACTTTTACCATTTTCAAATTCTACCTTGAAGGCCCTCAGTTCTGCTGAGAGCCTCATCTTGAAATTCTTTTAGTTAGCGATGTATTTGAAATTAAACAGTTTCTGCTGCAGAAAGGAAGCAAGCATCTATTGGAACCATCCATCCCTGTGGTCTTCAGCTCCCAAGGGCTGAGACTGAATCCATTACACGTATTTAAATTTCCAAAAAGCTATAAATAGAGACTTTCAAAGTCTGAGTTTTTGAAAAGTTAAGCTATCACATACATGCTTGGTTACCTAAAAAAGTGACCTGGTCTTCAGATGAGCTGAGTACTTTACAGTATAGATTAGAATGAACAGGAGAGTCATATGTTCATAGATAAACCATTTTCTTTAAAAATCATATCACTATTTGGTGTACAGAGGCACCTGATTTATCATTTTTATGAGTTATTTGTAAAATGTTACTACCCATTATCTTCAGATTTTCCTGTCTAAGCACACATCAGCAATTACAATGTGTAACTTATGAATAGAAACCCAAGAAACAGGCAAAGAAACAAGGTATTTTCTAATACAGTACCTATTAGAACCACATAAGTTTCCATAATAAACAATTTTCCACACCGTGTATGTCAGAAATAAGAGGTCTAAACTAGGCACACCTTCAGGTCTGAATCTGAGAATAACTATTGCACAACCATCAACAAAGCATCCTCTGCTTTGCTGAGACTGTCACTGTAAATAATTACACTTCCTGAAGCAAACAGAAGTTGTAGATGGCAAGGTAGGTTTTGAGTTTTGACACTTTTTTTTTTTCCCTCAGATCAACTCCAAATCTGACTTTAACGAACTTCTAATAAACTTTGGAAAAGGTAACAGCACATTCATTTCAGTACCAGCAATTCTTGCACAAAATGACTACATGAAACATAATTATGTTTTTAACAGTGGGATGATTGAACAAGACTGACTGTAACGATGTGTTCATTCATATAATGCATAATTCCCAAAAGAAAGAGGAAAAATTTCTACACTGACCATAGTCTGTGTTTTCCGGCTCCCAACAATTTGATGGCCAAAAATAGGGTGTCTATAGACAAAACAAAGAAGTAGGGAACTCAAGTTAGACAATGCAAGTATTATACAGTCCTTGGATTGATACTGGTTTTCAAAGTCATTATACATTTTTGATAGATCTATTATATTGTTAACTTGACAATTTTTAAATAGTCATCAAAACAGAAAATTAATTTTGTACGCTTGTTTACTGCAGTAGTGTCAGAATGGCACTGAAACAGAAGAACAAAGTGTTCTTTTTATTCTTAAAGTTAAGGGAACAAAACTCCCAACGTTAGGTAGTGAGGTTTTCTTTTTCATTTTCCCTAGCAACATACCTCTCATGTGTCCTGAAGAATCAGTTTTAGAAGGTGAAAAGGCAAGATACTTTGGAATACATTCAATTCTTGATTTTGGAGAGTTTTCATCAGTATATATTAATATTCAATACTCTTCCCTAGGAGTTATTTGTTTAAAAATGCCACTAAACACAACCTGTTTTCACAAAGTTATTACAGTTCTTTTCATTTGTTGGGGACTTTTTTTTTTCCTAATTGTTTACCAATTGTGTTTTAAAATGTGTGAGTTTTTAATGGAAAGCCAAAAACAGTATCGATAACTAGTTCAATACTATGCTATTTAAAACTGTGCTAAATGTATTGTTTAAAATAATCCATTCCTACCAAAGGAAGAACATAAGACCATATAGGCATTTATCATACAAATAACTTAATTTTTTAAAATGGTAAGTTTTTATTAAAATGCAAAGGTTTCTAGTATGTTATACATAACACATTCATATATATGTACACATACGCACATAGAGAATTATATATTATTTGATTAGTTGAACTAATGTCATTAAATGTATGGACTGCTCTGAGTGGTATTTCAGAACACAGGTACTTCCTTAGGAAAAACTTATGCTTTACTTCCTTCCTTATTGGTTTTGGAGATCCCAAAGATCTCCCAGCTGCAAAACCAGAAACCTCTGTTGTTGCCCACTTCCCACAAAATTGTTTTAATGTTAACCTGGAAACCAAAAGGGCTGAAGGGTGACACATTCACACGTACTGTCAGGTTATATACATATTGTGAAAAATCTCTCTCCATTGCAACAATGACCCACCAA
Source organism: Falco punctatus (assembly GCF_963210335.1). NCBI lineage: Eukaryota > Metazoa > Chordata > Aves > Falconiformes > Falconidae > Falco > Falco punctatus. The sequence goes on from NC_137584.1 coordinate 85,104,904, forward strand.
CTTTAATAGCAGCAATTTAGAACTTGCTATTTATCAAGCGTCAGCAACGAGTTAAAGGGTAAACAAGAAACTATCACAAGCTGACTTCGAAGGCTGAGATGAGTTTCTTGGAAGCTGTTTCGTGCCCTGTAATGGAGCAGCAGTAAGACATTCTCCTATCGGCTATGCCTTTGCAGTGCCACTGAAAGCAAAGCGGCCAGTATAAGCACAAATGGAAAGAAGAGGAATTCCTAAACAATGAATGGTAGCACTCAGAGAATCCTGGAGAAGAAAGAAGTAAAAGTCATTTAACCATGTCAATCATATAAAGCATAAGGTCACCATCATTTAAATATACAGTTTTCAAACTCGGGGAGGGAGAACAGGTCTTCCTTAAATGTGTGAAATGTATCTTGGGACAGGCATAAGAAGAAAAGCAACACTACATCATTTTCCTGCTAACACTTATTTTAAGGCTGAGCTTCTGGAAAAAGGATGCAGTGAGGATTACTAAATACATAGAAACCGTATCTGCTCAGGCAGCTTCTGAGCTGAAATTGGCTGGGGCTCAGATTTTGTTTACGGGGGGGATAGCAGTTACAGTGGAGGATGGTTGGAGAAAGGTGCAGAGGAAGAGCCCTTTCAGAAGTAAAGAGCCAGAGATTCTTCCAATTGTCAGTGTACTTGCTGCAAACTCAGTATTAAAACTTTTATATATACTTAGGATTTCTCTTGCCAAATTACATATACTCCCATCCCAGCTGAGATTAAAAAATAAATCCTGTCTTGTGATTTTAAGCAAACCTCAAAACTGCTTTTGGCATTCATTTCACATCAGGCTCTAAGAAAATACTACATATTCATGACTACATGTGTGTGATGTAAGAGAAGGACTCTGTTGTCTCATGCATAAATGAAAAGCTACCCCCAACCACCAAGAACACTGCAAAAAATAGTTCTGAGAGGCACTCAGGGACATATCAATCAAGGATAAATGTGATATTCCTGTTTTCAGTCTTTAGTTAAAATAACATATTCAACTTTTATTGGGATTTGCACATCAGTGGTGGAGTGAGTACGGGGCTAAATAGAATATGGGAAAGGGGGCAGGATCTTCAATGTTGTGAAATGTCACTAGCTCGCTAGGAGACAGAGGTGGCCAAGGCTTTTCTGAAGGACAAAATGCTGCATCCCAATGGTAAGAACTGCTTCTTACAGAGGGACTAAGTTTAGACCTATGCTAAAGAGCATGAAAATGCACTGAGGGTGCTTTCTCCTTTTCAAAGCTGAATGAAACTTTTGAGGGAACAGATGAAATAGATTTTGTTCCATTAGAAAATACCTGACCAAGACTTTGCAGATGTGTAGTACTAGGATTGAAAGCAATTGCAGGATGAGACTGGTATTCTGCAAAGATGAGTACAGCAGCGTGAGGGCCAGCAGGTTCAGAGAACAGGCAGAGGAGGTCTCTCAAGAAAGTAAACCAAGGGACAAAGAGATGGAAGGGAGATGGCAGCTACTGAAAGAGCCTGTACTAAATGCCCAACTAACTACCTTTAGAGAGAAAATATAGTGACAGGCCAGTGTAACCATACTGCAATCTCCAGTCAACTAAACATGAAAAAGAGATCAAGGAAAAAGCACTAATTAATGCATACACTACTAAGAATGAGTCTATGCCTCCCTGTGCCAGGGAGATAAAAGCAGAAAAGTTAAAACAGAATGTAAGTTTTAATTAGCAAAGCACATGATAAGTCATAATAAAAGGTTTCAATAATGTGTTACAAGGTAAACTAAAAAGAAACCCCAGCAAAAGGTAAGCATTACAATATGAGAAGGGGGTTCAAACAACAGTTAGTACAGACAAGTACAGAAGATTATTAAATGCCTTCCTTGGGATGCCAGGAGGAGGAAGACTGCAGTCAGACAAAGGTCTTTCTGCTCAGGGGATGACACACAGGCGTGAGCTTTCCCTGCTGATGGTTTGAACTGGGCAGGCACAAGCTGCCGCTGAACTGCAAGCTGTGACCCTGCTGGTGTGGTGCTCAGATGCATTTAATGGGACCTGCTGAGAAGTACAGCTCATCAGCTCAAGCACTGCAACGTGGCCGGAGTTGGCCTTCAGCCAGCTGGCTCCCAGCGGGAACAAAGTTCAAGTCTGTCTGCAATCAGCTCTGTGAACATGCCCAAAATTAATTTGGACATGAAGATAAGACTACAGGACAAAGCACAGGAGAAAAAAAAAAAAAAAAAAACAAAACCAACCAACCAAACAAAAAACAACAGGAAGAGAAATATTTGTATGAGGTCAGACAGTTCAGGTTAGAGGCCTGATGAAATTCAGCACAGAATACTTAAGGGATTATTGTGTTTTCATGTGTACAAACGTGTAGAAAAAAATTTGTAGAAAACAAAAAACCCTCACGAAACTAAAGAATGACTTCTGGTTTGTCAGCACTGTCAATTATATGGAGGTGTAAATATTATGATGAAACTTTTGCTCTGGTACTTCTCTTTTTCCTCTATCTCTAACACTATAGCATCTAAGTGGCAGAAGTTATCAAAAATATTGGATTATCTGCATGTTGTTTAAAGGGGTGAAAGTTACCTGAAGGACAAGTTATACATGGGAAAAATTCTCATTCAAGTAACATTTGAAACATAGGCAGTTATTTAAAAAACATCACATAAGGCAGAGAGGCTTCAGAAGACTACAGCAAGGGGAAGATCTACCTTTTCCAGAAAAGGGAAAGAGATGGAATTTTCCACATTCTTATCTTTCTTGATTTCATGTCTAGATTGAACAATTGCAATACATGATTTATTTCTGAATCCTTAAAAAATAAAGGTTACTAAAATTTGAATTTTTCAATATCAGGTCACTGACAGTGTAAAGTGTTTACTAGATGAGAAATAAGCAGTAGATGTTATGTATTTTGAGTAAGGCAAAGACCTACAACAAGTAAAGAATTATGGAATCACCATAACATGGATGGCTACAAACTCTTCAGAAGAAAGGTGATGCCGGAGTAGCTCTGTATGTCAGGGAGTGTTTTGACTGCCTAGAGCTTAATGATGGTGACAGTAGGGTTGAGTGTGGATGGGTAGGAATCAGGGGGAGAGCCAACAAGGCAGATACCCTGGTGGGAGTCCATTATAGACCACCCAACCTGGATGAAGAGACAGATGAAACATTCCACAAGCAGCTGGGAGAAGTCTCAAGATTGCTAGCCTTTGTCCTCCTGGGGGACTTCAACCTACCAGACATCTGCTGGAAATACAACACAGCAGAGAGGAAACAGTCTGGGAGGTTCCTAGAGTGCGTGGAAGATAATTCCCTGGCACAGCTGGTCGGTGAGCCAGCCGGGGAGATGTCCTGCTGGACCTGCTGTTTTCAAACAGCAAAGGACTGGTGGTCGTCGTCAGATGTCTCGGGCATAGTGATCATGAGATGATAAGAGTTTTCTATACCCAAAAAAGTAAGGAGGGGGTCAGCAGAAGTGCTGCCTTGGATTTCTAAAGGGCCATCATTGGCCTGTTTAAGAGCCTGGTTGACAGAGTCCCTTGGGAGATAGCCCTGAAGGGCCAAGGGGTCCAGGAAGGCTGGACATTCTTCAAGAAGGTAGTCTTAAAAGGGTGTAAGAGCAGGCTGTCCCCATGTGCTGAAAGACGAGCTGGTGGGGAAGAAGACCGGCCTGGCTGAACAGAGAGCTTTGGCTGGAACACAAGGAAAAAGGAGAGTTTAGCAGCTTTGGAAGAAGGGGCAGGCAACTCTGGAGGACTATAAGGATGTCACGAGGTTATGCAGGGCGAAGATTAGAGAGCCAAAAGCCCAGCTAAAACTCAGGCTGGCCACTGCCGTAAAAGATAACAAAAAAACATGTTAGAAACAAACAGAAGCCCAAGAATAACCTCCATCCTTTATTGGATGTGGTGGGGAACCTTGCCACAAAGGATGAGGAAAAGGCTGAGGTACTTTAACGCTTTCTTTGCCTCAGTCTTTAATAGCAAGAGCCGTTACTCTCAGGGCACTCAGCTCCCTCAGCTGGAAGCCAGGGACGAGGAGGAGCAGAATGGAGTCCCCACAGTCCAGGAGGAAACAGTTAGTGACCTGCTGCTCCACTTAAACATGCAGAAGTCTGTGGGACTGGATGGGATCCACTGAGGGTACTGAGGGAGCTGGACAAACCACTCCCTTGTTTATCGGCAGGCCTGGCAAACTGGAGAGGTCCCAGAAGAATGGATGTTAGCCAACGTGATGCCCATCTACAGGAAGGGCAGGAAGGAGGAGCTGGGGAATTGCAGGCCTGTCAGCCTGACCTCGGTGCCAGGAGCAGATCAGCCTGAGCCATCACGTGGCATGTGCAGGACAACCGGGAGATCAGGCCCAGCCAGCATGGGGCTATGAAAGGCAGGTCCTGCTTGAAAAGCCTGATCCCCTTCTATGACAAGATGACCCACTTAGTGGATGAGGGAAAGGCTGTGGATGTTGTCTGTTGGACCTTAGTAAAGCCTCGGACACCGTCTCCCACAGCATCTCCTGGAGAAACTGGCTGCCCATGGCTTGGGCAGGTGTACTCTACACTGGGCAAAAAGCTGTCTGGATGGCCAAGCTCAAAGAGTGGTGGTGAATGGAGTTACATCCCGCTGATGGCCAGTCACAAGTGGTGTTCCCCAGGGCTCAGTGCTGGGGCCAGACCTGTTTAATGTCTTTATCAACAATCTAGACAAGAGGATCAAGAGCACCCCAGTAAGTTTGCAGACACCACCATGTTGGGCAGGAGTGATGATCTGCCTGAGGACAGAAGGCTCTGCAGGGGGAGCTGGACAGGCTGGACTGATGAAAGGAGGCCAACTGCATGAGGGTCAACCAGGCTCAGTGCCGGGTCCTGCACGTGGGTCACAACGACCCCACACAGCGCTACAGGCTGGGGCAGGGGGCTGGGAACTGCCTGGTGGGAAAGGGCCTGGGGGTGCTGGTCAGGAGCCGGCTGAACAGGAGCCAGCAGTGTGCCCAGGTGGCCGAGGCGGCCAACAGCATCCTGGCTTGTAGCAGACACGGCGTGGCCAGCAGGACCAGGGCAGTGCCCGTCCCCCTGCGCTGGGCACCGGTGAGGCCGCCCCTGGACCCCTGTGTTCAGCTTTGGGCCCCTCACTGCAGGGGGACGTGGAGGGGCTGGAGCGTGTCCAGAGCCGGGCAGGGGGCTGGGGCAGGGCCTGGGGCACCAGCCTTGTGAGGGGTGGCTGAGGGACCTGGGGGGGTTGGCCTGGAGAGGAGGGGGCTCAGGGGGGACCTGATCGCTCTCTGCAGCCACCTGACAGGGGCCGTAGGCAGCGGGGGTCGGTCTCTTCTCCCGGATAACGAGCAACAGGACAAGAGGAAACGGCCTCACGTTGCGCCAGGGGAGGTTTACATTGGGTATCAGGAGAGATTTCTTCACAGGAAGGGTGGTGAAGCGTTGGGACAGGCTGCCCAGGGAGGTGGTGGAATCACCTCACAAAACTATGCAAAAATGCATAGATGCGGTGCTTAGGGGCATGGTTTAGTGGTGGGCTTCGCAGTCCTGGGTTAAAGGTTGGACCTGATGATCTCAAAGGTCTTTTCCAACCTAAATGACTCTATGATATGTACTCAAAAGCTACAGCTGCAGATAAAGTTGTATTCAAGGAGTAGATAACTATTATTCACTTCCAAATCAAGAAATAGCATTGGTGGGTGCAGACACTATGAAAATTCTAAAACCAGGCACAAAAATTATTGGTAAGGGGACAGGATTAAGACTTAAACAGAAAGTCAAGAAAAATATTTTAAAAAACCTAGGCACTGAAAACTGAACATTATAAAAAAATCAGCTTCTGATGAAAGAAGTTTTGCGATGCTGTGATTGTATGGGAAAAAATCCATCAACAATAAACCTGTGTAGTTAAAATGACTGACATTTTCTCAAGGAGGTATTCTGCATTTTCTTGCCTAATTCTTTGGTATTAACAGCCATAAAGTTCTGGTCTTAATCTACCTCGCCATGTGTCACGCACACTTGATAAATTGGAATACCCCTTGATAAATTGCAGCAATAAAAATAAATCTCAAGCAATCTCACTCCTGGCTGAGAAACAACCTAGGGAGAAACCTCATCACAAGGCTCCCCAAATAGTACAATTCAGTTATCAGAATGATACATTAAGATCTCAGGGAAATGTGTATCAAGGCCCCCTGTTCAGGCTGGCCCTCAAGTGCCCCGGACAGTGCCTTGCCTGTCTCTGTTCTTCAGGGGCATGCTCTGTGTGCATCCCCACCACCCCTGGCTGCAGTCCTCCTCAGCCCCAGCACCTCATGGTTTTCTCCCACCTGCACAGACATCTGTTGCCCTAAGCTTTGCAATCAGGCAAGTTAAAGTTGAGCTTGCACAAGGTCTCAGACAGAAATTCATGGAACCTTTGACTCCCCAAATCTGATTTTCCTATAAATGAAGCCTGGTTTGCTTTGTCCCTTAGATGTTACAGACCTCAAATCACATGATTATAATGTATGGGCTGAGTTTACATCTTTCCACTTCTATTTCAAAAGTCTCCACACAATTTCACAGTCCAGGTATTTAATAATCCCTTAGAAGATTTTGCTAGAAAGGTTATCCATGAAGACTGAGGGAAATGATCTGCCTTGTTCAACAAGGAAAGATTAGAAAGTATGAAGAGTTTGCTAAGATCCCTAGTCTCACAGAATGAGGTCAGGAGAGAGAATAGGAGGTGTGTGCAAAGGAGAAAGCTGCCTGCTCTCATTTGTTCTATTTAAAAAAAAACTCCCACAGCAATGCAAGGAGGCTTTGCCCACGTAAATGACCTTTTCTCTACCTGGTCTATGCAAAAATGCTTTGTTTAACTATTTGTTACAACTCATATATCCCAAGTACACTGTAGAAGAAGTATAATGTCCCTTGCAATATCACATATTCCTATAGCACAAACGTTACGCAATCTATGTGCTCTGTTTCATGATCTAGAAACCCTGCGTAAGTGAATATTTGCCCCAGGAGAGTTGTGGACGTGGTGTAACATGCTGTACCTCAACACTACCATTTTAAAAAAGAAGATTATGAAATGTCAAGGGTTTTTTGAGAAATACAGAAAACCTGAAAAAATTCTCATACTTCAGACTTCTGCTTTTCCTCAGAAGGAAATGTGAAGCAGTTTGTCATGAACAAGTATTAAGTAGGGAACATTTGTCATTTTGCCATGGCATCCCACTTATAGCCGGAAGGAAAGTGGGTGGTAGAATGGTTTGGGGAAAGTCAAGTACTGTTTATCAGCCCAGGCAGAAATAATGCTGCCAGTTTTGATCAGTACACTTTGAAGGCACTTTATTTAATTGTGTCTTTAATTTGAATAAGCAGCCAATACAAGTCAGCAGCTGAAGAAATAAGGCTTACCTGGCACTGCACATACAATGGTAGAGTCATTTCAGCATTCAGAACAAACCAGGCTGTTACAAGGATCTTCATCCCATTGACAGAAAAATGGTTTTGCGCACACAAACACATATGGGTTCTTTCGCATTTATAGCCTAATATCATTAGGTAAACCTAACCACAGAAATCCATAATCCTCCTGTTAATAAAGTAATATGAAACAAAATCCTGTAAATATAGAACATGTTCCACACTAAACAAACTGGAAGTAATGGCTGCTATGCACCGTGAGCAGTCCTGTGATAAAACAAAGAGATCTGCTTTGGCCCTACCATAAAATTAATCAATAATAATATCTAAGCTAATGAAACAGCCACTTCTAAAAATTAGTGCTGCCCATCAGCTTTTATAAAACTTGATTAACTTCTATGCATTAAAACATACTACTGAGTAGGGAAATCATTAAGCATCTTTTCAGCTACCCCTTGTTGATAGTAATAAGAAAAGGATTGCTGTTTCTGAAGCTGCTCCACTCCATGAAATCTTTAAAAATCTAATTACTGGGATGGGGAAGGAATATCCAAATCCCTCATAAACCTTCCTTTGCATATTACTACTATTCTTCTCATAGGCATCGGTCTTTATAAACAGCAGAAATCAAGTCTTTGCTGAAAAGTAGTTATATACAATCTCAAATACCTTGCACGGTGGATGGCAGAATTCACAGGTTTTCAGTTGACACATTCACTACAATTGACTCAAATGATCTCATGGTATAGGAAAAGGTAAGATCACTGGTCTACCACTTTCAAGCCCATAGAGGAAGGATGTAAGTAATGCTCCACAGTTAGCTCAGGATTAGTAAAAAAGAAGTTAAGGAAATTAGAAGCAATAAAGATGCTCTGTAACTCATCTTTTCTCATCTGGAAAGGGGATGAGCATGGAAAGATGGGGGTGGGGGTGGTAAGGGGGTGCGGGAGGAGCATGTCTGAGTAGGGAGTTAAAGAAAAAAGGGCACTGATAAGGCAGTCAGAAAGACAGGTTTGAAATTATTTTTCCCTCTTGAAAACCTGAACAGAACTTGTATATGCTGAGCCTGAGCTGAAAAGACAATGAATTAGTCCTTGCATCTGCAATTGCCAAAGAATATCTGCCCAATGCTGGATAATATAACCTGCTTTTTTTTTTTCTTTTTTTCCTTCCTAAAATCTGACTTCCAATAAAATCCTTCCCTGAAGGCATGGTAGGTGATCCAGCAAGGCTGTGGAGAGTGGCTGGAGAGCTGTGATGTTCAGCCACAGCCTCAGTGTTCAGAACACCCAGGGGCTGGTTGAGGACTGAGCCAAGAGGTAGCTAGCCAAGCAGGGCTGAGTCAAAGAGATGTTGTGGGAAGCAATGTAATTCCACCTGAGACACAAGGTGGAATTAGCACAATACTTCATGCTCTACACTATTTTGTAGATATTTGGAAGAGATTCCAAGATCCTTACACTGATTCCTATATACGGCCTATATATGGCACGGCAAAACAAAGCCAGAGAGGTTAAATGCATTTGTCATGAGAGTGTTCCCAGGGGCAGAAGAGGAAAAGACATCACAGGTGAAATCATCTTGCCAAAATCCATGAGCTTTGCTGTTATCTTCACCAGATTCATGCTTTCACAAGAAACTGTTCCCATTTTCATACTTTTTCTCAGATATTTATGCCTTCCACCTTAAAAGTTACAAAACAACAGCAGACTCTAAACTTCATCTCTGAAAATCAATTTACATTAAATCATTAATCTTATAAAAAAATAGAAGTGTGATTATCACTAGCCTCAAGAATCCTAGGAATTTGTTTAAAAGACAAAAGATACTAGGAAACATTATTTCCCCCCCTCCTGAACATTAAGACACTCAGTATGCATCTGAAACTTGCAGAAGAAATCAACACATCTTTCCCTAGGAGGCTATTACAGAACTTTACTAGCTGACAGGGCAGCTCAGGCGTTTCTCACCAGGACAGAATATTACCACTTCTGTGGACACAAATGAAAGGTCTCAGTGAGTAATCCCTGGACCCAGGAAGATCTGCTTTCTAAGGTGCACCTTGTTTTTCTTATTTGGGCCCCTCTTACCTGTTTGCTTTCAGGTACAGGAGTGTAGTTAGCAGATATTCAGCTTCTTCCATGGTCCCAAGCTTAAATTACCAGCAAAAGGCAAAGTAGCTGTTCAGGACAATTCAGGAAGTATTGCACCATCCCTGAATTTTTAATTTTTGCAGGAATTTCCTCTCCAAGTAAGGCAATTAATATTTAGATCCAGCCCCTTTGAATTAAATTCTTATCATAAAAACTAACCTAATTAAACTTGAGTAGGTCAAAGAATGATCTGGACTATTTTTTTTATTATTATTTTCCCTAAGGCCACATTATTTAAAAAAGCAGATATAACTATGATTTTAAAGCTGTCCTGATGGCAAGAGTAATAACTGAAAAAGTATAATTTTGACTGCAAAAGGGCACTTGTACAAATGAAGCACAATCTCCAGTGCTTTTAAATATTTCTATACAACAGAAGGTTGTTTAAAACAAACTGGAAATAATTTTACTGTCAGGAGGGAATGGATCACACTTTGGAAAACAAAAAATGAAGTGTGTGGAGAATATTACTGTAGCTAGCCTGTTTTTTGTAGGTCAGGTCTCTGTATTACAGAGAAGAGATTTCTCTGCAGGCATGGCTTTTGAACTTTTCAGTGCTGGCAGGTGTATGGTTTTCTCTTTCTATTAAAATATCCATAAATTTGTGAATTCTGTCCAATACTCAGGGGGTCCTATTTCCAAAGCACCTGAACAACTATTCTAGTGATAAATCGACACACTTGCAGTCAGACTTTCCTCCCCATTAAGTGTGTTGTCTTCATTTTCCAATTTAACAGCTTCAGTAACAGATTTTTTATTAGCTTTACTTTGGTGAGGAATGCGGAATTGTAATGACATAACTTTTGCATGTATGATACCACTGATTTTTTTTCTGATGCTAATGCATTAACAGCTAAAATCACATTGTTTTAACATTGTTAGCATAGCAAAAGCAATGCAAAAGGTACCACAGCAGCAACCAACCGCAATATTGCACATATATACTGAGCAACAGTTGAGGAAATGATCTTATTTCATATCCATATGTCAAATAGGTGCCAAATCCTTAACTTACGTAAATCAGCTGTTATAATTTTACAATCTAACCCTCACCGAAACTTCATATCCAAACATGTAGGCTGTAGACCTCTCAGGGGAAGGTCCATGGCAGGGTAGCTGCAGTACTCTGAGTTGTTCGCAGCTAATTCTACTCTATACGTCCCTTCAGCCGATTTATCATGCTAGCAGAGGTGCTCATTTCCCATGTTTGAGATAGAAGACCAGCAGCTGTGCAGAATTCAGTGACCAGCACTCCTATAAATAAGGCCAATTCTCTGCAAAATGAAGTCCAAAACCAGCACAAATCCTCAGATCTTTTGTCCTTCTAGCCACTGTTTATGCAGAGACAAGCCAAGAACCGGAACCTCAACCACTCCACGATTTCTTTCTACTTTTCACTCTCCTCATAATGACATCAGTGCATTTCCCTCAGCAGTAAGGGACTTTCTGTCACCCACATGCCATCCCTCCTTTATACTGAACACTGAGGAGAATGAAGCACCATGAGAAGGAAACCTTGTCCTTCAGTTCCTCTCTCCAGGATCAAAGGTAACTGTGGATCTGGGGGAGAAGGCTTGAAGTGACCACTGTTTTTATTACCCATAAACACACGTAACTTACTGTCCTGTTGAAGGGCAATTTTTTTGCACAGTATGACCCACAGGATCTACTTGTGAAAATATGAAAATACTGTCTGTATGTATGCAATAATCATTCTCTGTATTGCCAGGCTATGCTGTAGTTATTTAATTCTATTCACTCTAAGATTTTGTTTTAGACCAAATATTTTATGATCCTTTCTCTTCCCTAATGAGGGTCTATAGAATTTAAGCCAAAATATTGATGAAAGTATTGTACAGCAATTAATGTAATACAGTGTTTGAGACCATGTTTGGTCTCCAATGTATCACAGTTTTCCTCTGCATTTTAAAGCCTATAATCCCAGTTTTATTTTTTTTTGTTGATGGCTTCTTACTTAAACAATGTTTAAAACAAAGCTTAGACTTAAATTTCTTGAAGATAATAGATTTTGTTCTACCAGATATTATTTTTTTCTAAGTATTTAACACAGAACTAACAGAACAGGATTACCAAGGTATGATATTCATATCATCAATTTCATAGTGATAATCTTCATATAATTTTAAAGCAACAAATATCTAGTGAAGATCTTGAAGCAGCTATCAATGATACCTACCAGGAAGACCACCTAATAGGAAGCACAATACAGAACACATCCACCATTGTCAAAGGTAGCACATGGCAAATAAAGTTAATTCCTTCTCTGGAATACATAATCAGATACTATGCAATCACATTTGTTTCAAGTCATAGGTGGTATTGCTCTGCAAACTTCTAGCCTGCTATTCATTTCAGAAAAACAACACTCCTGCTTCCCAAGCCCTTAGTTTAAAATCTAATATAATAAAATGCAACCATGTAGGTATCTGAATAATATATGTGTAGGTATAGGTATTCATATACATACATATATATCCAGCTTGTTCTGAAGCATCTGCATATTTGTTGTATGCAATGGGACTAACAGATCAATGTAGAAACATGTCTGCATTTGTATGAAGAGTACACACTACTTCAATACTACTCTGTTAACAACGAGATCCTCACATACAAAAGAATAAATACTACCTTCAATTTTTTATCAGGTTTCTGCCACAGGCTTAATAAGAAAAAAGCCTCCCCCTTTCGAAATTAGACTATGTTAGGAATAAAAGTTAAAGGGGTAATCTTATTTCCTTTACTACATTTCCAAAATACTGGATTAATTTCAGGAGAGGTACTTACAATTTAGCATTATTACAATTTTACCAGGGATCAAAATGGTCACTATCATCTTCACACTTTGGTGACTTAATTTCTAAATAAAATCGTTCTACCAATTTTTACTTTAAGGAGAATTGCCACCATTTACTATGTTACATAAGAGACAAAGTAAGGTTAAAATTTGCTATGAAGCTTTATGTAAGGCCTTTAATATAAGCCTTCATTTGCATGAGTCAAGAACATATTGCAGTTACCTGGAATCGATAAAAGGTGCCATCATCCTTTAGTGTTAGGACATGGTCTGAGATGGGAAAGAAATAGCCATGTGCTGCCATCAGTGTTCCCAAATGTAGAGCTTCCACTGTTTGAAGAACAAAAGAAAGATAAATTTTAAAAATTAAATAACTTCTTTCCAGCAGTTTAGTTTTCTTGTTCAGATTCACATTATCTCCTGCAGACAGTCACTTCACTCTCAGTCAAGGTCCTGCCATCATGAAAGCACTGTCTTTTCTGTATGAGATAATGATGCAACCAAAAAGAAACCTTTAGTCTCCTTAACAAATGGGTATTAGATGTCCCATTTGTAGCTACAAATCCACAATCAGCACTAGCAGGTAGCCACCATGATTATTTGAAGCTGAAAGCAGCCATCATTTTTACCCTGACGGTGCAGCCTGCTTTTCCTCTTCAGAACAGTTTCAGATTAGATGATGTTAAAATAATTGATTCCAATTGCATGATATCTTCCTCATTGGCTTTATCAGAACTACAGTAAAGGGCAGAAATTTACTTAACAGTTTCTCATTTCTGGGAAAAATAACAAAGGATCACAGAATCACAGAATGGTTGACATTGGAAGGGACCTCTGGAGGTCTTCCAGTCCAGCCCCCATGCTCAATCAGGGACACCTAGAGCCAGTTCCCCAGGACCACCTCCAGACAGCTTTTGAGTATTTCCAAGGATGAAGACTCCTCAGGCTCTCTGGGCAACCTGTGTCAGTGCTTGGTCACCCTCACAGTAAAAAAGCATTTCCCAATGTTCAGAGGAAACCTCCTGTGTTTCAGTTTGTGCCCATTGACTCTGGTCCTGTCACAAGGCACCACTGAAAAGAGCCTGGCTCCAACTTCTTTATACCCTCCCACCAGGTATTATACACACAGATGAGCTTCCACGTGAGCTTTCTCTTCTCCAGACTGAACAGCATCTTCTGTCAAAGGAGAGATGCTCCAGGCCCTTAATCACCTTCATGGCCCTCTGTTAGACTCTCCCCACTGTGTGCATGTCTCTCTTGCAGTGAGGAGTCCAGAACTGGACACACACAGGATGAATTCAGTTCACTTTAATGAACAAAACTATAATATGAAACAGTCAGGTTCCTATATGTTATTGTGTTTTTGTGAATCGCTGTCCAGTATCAGTCCCTGAAGTCTCTTACTCCGTGTTGTCATTATTTGGCTGACAAGAACACAATGTTGTAGGAAGAGAATGGCATTAGTTACGAGCCGCTCTCTTGTTGAGGTACTTAAGTCCTGCTATCTCTTTATTGTATCTTTACCAACGTTGTGACAACTCCAGTATATATCCCTAAAATAGCTGCACAGCAATTTCTGCTGTAACATTAAAAAATTCCTAGTATAACCTGCTAATATCAGATCACACCCACTGAAGCATCCCAATTCTAAAAGATGGGCTCTGGAAAGGAGTGCACGGGTTTCTGAGCTATATGACAAAGCCACCAGTTATAGAGGCTGGTGCTAGAGAGGACAATGCTGCTGCAGGACAACATCAGGGTTGAAAAAAAGAAAAAAGATCAATAAAAAGGACATATTGGACACCTGAGGAGTAAGGGGAAGGTGGGAAAAGGGAGGAAAAGAAAGAGAAGAAACAGCAAAACTTGCCTAAAAAATAAGGGGTCTTTGATCTAGTATATGAATTCAGTATGAATCCATGAAGTATGCAGAATCTGTAAGGATGAATATTTGCACTACGGAAAACACATTACATCACCACAACATACACAGATTCATATTCATCCTCTAAGAGCTCATTTGTTCCTATTGCCTGTAATTTGGCTTCCAGCAATTGCAAGCATAAATGTTGCAGCACAGATCTGTCTTGTCCTGCCTCTTTATTGCGGCATCTGACCAGCAGTCACAGCATCATCATGCAGAAAGAAATACATGTCCTTATATCTCTGTTGTTGCTAACAAACACAGAAAGAGGGATTCACTAATGCTTCATGCATTATTATTTTGGATAAAGAAGGAAACGCAGGCTTATTTATTCACCTGTAGTTCATCAGTGTCCCAGAAAATTCTTTCTTTTATCCTTTTGCTCACCTGGAGACATCCAGTAGTATAGGAGATAAAGGAGGTGGAGCAGACCATTTTTAAGCTAACCTAAAGCCAGCAAGCATGTGAAAGGCACAAGAAAGGGTATCTGGACAGTACTTAATAGAGAGCACACACCTCTGCTAGGGCTGATTTTATACCCAACAAACCTTGTGATCTCTGTGTTTAGCAGACTGGTTCCTGTCCCTCCAGCAGAGCCATTATCTAAGAAAATGCAACACACCCTCTCCAGCAGTGAGCTCTCTGCTACTGAAAAATGCCACAATCCTCCCAGTCTTAAGCCTAGAAGAAACGTCTCTAACAGAAGGTAGGTAGTTGCTTTGCTCCTTGTGTTTGAGATGTCTGCAAATCCCCACCTGAACTTTATCCTAATTAATCTAAGTCCATATATTTTTGTTATTCATTTATTTCAAGTCAGTAAATTCTATTATCCCCCAGATCAGAAATTTTGAATCAATGCTTTTGGTAGCAAGACAGTTGCTGAGGTTCTTTTCATTTTGGTTCACTTTTCCCACCCTTTAATTTTATTAAGCTTTTATTTGTTCACACTGCAACTCATTGCCAATTCCAAAACCTGTATTTTTTCAGGTATTATGTATCTTTATGGAATGAGAGAAAAACAAAGGAAGAAATGTGCTGACCTTTTTTAGAGAAAGGATTCCTTAGATAAGGGTAGCAGGGCTTGCCAGGGAGCTCTGACACAGACAAGAACACATTGTCTTCAGATTTACCAGAAACTAAATAGGCTCCAGATTTGTTTCATGTTCTTCCTGGATTCTGAATTGTAATATTTTTCAAGACCACAAGCAGATCACATTATTCGCCTTTACTGAGCAATCTTTAGACCATATCTGGACTACTATGTTCAGTTGGGAACAATATGTCCACTCCAATAAAAGAAAGACATCAACAAACTTGAGTGAATCCAGTGGAGGGTCACCAAGAGGGTTGGGGCTGAAGAACACATTCTGTAAGGAGAGGCTGGGGGAGCTGGGCTTGGTCTGACTAAAAAATAAGGTTTTCAGGGTGCCTAGCAGCACCTTTCCAATGCCCAAAAGGAGATTACCAAATGAGGGAACCCAGACCTTTATGGAGTTGCATGGCAGTTAAAAAAAAAAAAAAATATCTTTCAACAAAGAAACAATGGTAGTAAACTATATCAGGGGTGGTTCTGACTTCACCCAAGAAGCAGAAGAGGCCACCCAGAGAGGCTGTGCAGTCTGCATCCTTGGAAGGTTTCAAGACCTGAACAGATAAAGCCCTGGGCAACGTTTGACCTTTCAGCTGACCCTACTTTGAGCAAGGGGTTAGACTAGAGTCCTCCTGAGGTCCCTCTCAACCTGAATTACATTACAGCTTTGTGTCTACAGGTGGGTAAAGCAGAAGGGGAACAAGGAGTGGAAAAAATAAATATAGACAGCTGGAGAAGAAATTATTTGAAAGCTTCTGCCAGAACAGCCTATAATCCTGGCATGGTCAGTTACGGTAGGAGTAAGAGCTTATATTTCTCTCACTGACCACCGAGTCATATACACAAGTATAAAGTCCTTACTAGTTCTCTATGCAAAAAATGGACAGAGCAAAATGGCCTTCCCCAGAAGCCAGGTAAGGTTATTTAAGATCTGAATAATTCTCAAAAGGAGCCCATATCTCTTCTTCAGTTATGTATGGAGATTAAGGTGGTTTTACTCTCACCTCAGGCAATCTTACTCAGTTAGGATGAATTTACACAAACTCAATGTTAAGGTATCTCTCTGTCCCTTTAGCTATTAAGAGTTAATAGGGACACATAAATTGTAACTTCTCGTTTTTCTTTCAGCTAATAGACAATTGATTTTCATTTTTTTATTGCTATTGATCCAGCAATTTATTCCAGTCTTGCATAGACACAAATGCACAAATATATCTTTTAATATCAACCTAATATCCACTGTAGCTCACACTTGGGAATGCGAGCAGTATCTGCTTTATTAAAATAAGAAAATAAAGAAAAGGAAAAAACCCATGTGTGTAATAAGAGTAAAGACATTCACTTGAAAGTATATCATCTTTCCCATTGGTATCATCTGACAATGGGGCAACTGCATAACCAAAGCATTATGAATAGACTTTGCACAGAGACTGAATGACCTATAAATAAAAAATGGCTTAAACAGGTGAACAACATCCACAAAATTGTAACTGGAGAATAATGTCCACAAAATTGTAACCCTGCCTCACACCGGGCTGGTAGGGAACGAATGCTGCTGCTTTCTGCACAGAAAAAAAACTCAGCAAGAAGCTATCCACTGTATTTTAGACACAACAAAAACAATGCTCTGATATACATCTCAATTTATGAATCAGACTGAAGAATAAATACTGTAAGAAGCAAATGAAGCAGAACAGTAGGATTTAGGAAACAAACCCAGGAGCCTGAAAAGGGAAATGCAGCCAGCCACAGACTAGTCCTATAGGCCCAAACGCCTAAAAGCTCAATTCAAGCAGCTTCTGCATCCCCCAGCTATTTCTGCATGTGAAGTTAGGGGATTCTCACTTAAAGAAACTTAATCTGGAAGAATGGCAGATGGAAATTAGGAACATCAAAAACTTCTTTGAAGTGCTTTAGTTAAGGAAAAAAAAAATGAAAAAAAAAAAAAAATAAAAAAAAAAAAGAAGCCTGGAAAAAATACTTTTAAACATAAAGATTTCTAGGTAGAAAGAGGAATGTTTATACATATTGAGAACATAAACTGAAAAAAAACCTGGAGCAACACAGACTAAAAGCAAGAAAATACTGGGGTTTTAGATGGCAAGTGTACACAGACACACATAGAAATGTGGCATCTACACAGCTATTAATTCCCAATCTTCAGCCACTGCATGAAAGACTATGCAATGTAAACTAAATTCTTAGTTACACCCATGCAACCTCACTGAGAAGGCATAATTCAAATTGCAGCCAGCTCCTATACAATGAATAAAAACCGCAGCCAGTGGCATCACACAAAAAAATCTGAAGGAGAAAAAGCTCGTGGAGGTGTAACTGGCAGAATAGAGTAGACTTCAGCTTCCTCTGCTCTTGGCTGCTTCTTTTGGAGACATCAGTTATCTGAACCAAGGTTCTAGGTATACTTCTTAGCAGTGATACTGCTGAAAAGTGGAATGGCATATTCAAGAAACAAATTTACCCAAACCACAGTTTCAATTTTTCATAGCTAAAATAGGACAGCGTTGTAAGTTGTAACAGCTAATGGAAAAGAAAAGCCTCAGGTGAAAGACAGAATTATGTCTTTATGAGCCTGTTGCATTTCAGCAGGATATGAAATATTTTATATAAATTCAAAATGTTGCTGTGGGTGTAGTTTTGATTCTTAATGTGTATGCTACTGCTGAGCTAAAAGCTCAGAAAAAGCTGAAAATTCCATGGTTCACTCTGCTGTTGAACTTTATTTTGCTGAGTGGGTGAAGTGAACAAGACATGCACATAGATTGATTAGAAATCATTTTTGTGAGGAGTAACATTGCCCAGCCATCTGCTGTGCCATTAGAAGGAGAGTGATCTTGATGGATTAAATGCTAGTGACTTCTGATATATTTTGTTATAGAAGAGAGTCAGACACTTTCAATGCTTTGGGACAATACTGATGAAATCCAAAAAATGAAAAACATACCCTGGTTGTTGAGTTTTCATTTTATTTTCTTTTTAGACATAGTGCAGTTTTCTCCTTACAGTAGAAACTATTGTGTGGACTGATGACAGTTTGTTCAGCTTAAATTGCAAGGTACATTAATATCAGTGGAACAGGTTATTTCTTATGATAACGTCCAGAGAAGGGGATTAAAAAGGATGGGTATTTCTTGTTTTTCTTTGGAATAAACATGTTTCTGTGTTTTGAAACACTTTAAAGGATAGATTTGCAGTGATTAGTGTGGATTCCACTTTTCCTTATGCATCTCAGGGCTTCAGGTGATGTGGGCTTTATATTTACATTTACTCTGAAGTCCATAAAACACTTTACAGTATCACACTATTATAGTTACAGTCTCACATCATCTAAAGTGGCTTGCAGTAATCTCCAAGGAAAGGAAAATGGGGTTTTTCCCAATTGTCTCCCACTTTAAAATGACATTTCTCAGTCTGTTTTATGTTTTGTGCAGCTCAGTCCCAGAGAAAGATTTCCTACAAGGAAAGTGGCTTGGGACACTTTGTGTCCTTATGATTGTTATATGATGTAAATAACAGTGCAAAACCCAAACTTGCAAGTTTTTCATATACTTTTTGACACAAAAAGTCAAACAAATGAAAGCCTCCCTTTTCATCAAACAATACAGCGCTAGTTATTCTGGGTTATTTGTCTAATCTAACACCCATCACAGTACTGAAGTGAATTGCTAAGCCACACGGCTGCTTGGAAAAAGAATTAATGAGTCAGAACTTCACAAGCACATATTCATTTTAAGTGTCAAATGCCAAGACATTATCACTTACTCTCACCTCACTCCTGCTGTCATTTTGTTGCCAGTGTGAACACAAGCTGCAAAGGATTAACTTTAACTTAAAGTAATAAAATACAACCTGCTTCTTACGCTCACACACAGCGTAGGAGAGGCTCACTCTCTGGGCCTGACTGTGGCATTTAAAGAGGGGAAAATAAAACAGCTAGAAAAGTTACTGAACACCCACATCACTGTAAACCTCTCTCTTTTGTCCCATCTGAAGGACTGAATTTGTGAAGAGAGCAGCACTCAGTGACAGTCATTTCAGGGAGGGCAGCAGAGTTGTTGAAGGAAGAGGCACTGTTTACCTAAACAGAGGAAAAATGAGATTCATGCTTGATTCCGGGATACCCATCATAAACTAAGTTATCGGTCACCACAGCTGCCTACCTAAATAGGTCTGATTCTGCTTGGGCTGTGTGTTAGACAGTGGCTGCTGATGCCATCAGCAGGCCAGAGGCATCCCTTGGAACATCACTCCTCAGATAAGTCATGTGTAAGGCACATGTCAGACATGTGCCAGGAATCCTCATCTGCCCAAGGAATGGTAACATTCAGTCCTACAATCTGAGCTGATCTATAGCATAGGGTGTCACTTATACAATATCCCAAGTCTAGAGACAATGTTGTACACCTGAAACATCTACTGCTTTGTTCACAAAAACATCCAGCAAACCACGGACACACCACCAGTCTTGCCTCATCTGGGTGAATCAGGAATGACCGAAATGACTGACATAATTCTGGAAAGATTCTGTGCAGGCAAGATCAACAGAAGTCATGCCACCATGAAAGAGTGAATGAAAAATCAAGCTGACCTACAGCTTCTTGAAAGAAAACAAAAAACAAACAAAACAACAAACAAAGCAAAAGACTTTTCTTCACTCACAGAAGAAAAAAAAAAGGAAAACAAGAAAAAAAGGAGTTATCAAATAGGAGGAAAAAATAAGTTAGTTCTTGAAAGAGAAGTTGCATCTCACTGCTAGCAACACACAAACTCTGCTCTTGAAAACTTCTGAAGTATTGCCTGTTAATTTTTTTATGCAATTGTTTTGCACTGGATTTCAGCTGATTCACACACTGACTGTTGCTAACTCCTACTAAAGTTTTGCTTTTATTCTTTTAAAATTGTATCTTGAAAGGCAGGCCACTAAAACCTCAAAACGTAGTAACTTGGGGTGAACACCAGAGCTTTCATATTGAAAAAGAAGAAGAAAAAAAAAAAAGGGGGGGAGTTGCAACTTGAGGTACTAGGAAGCAGACAAATGGGGAGTGAGGTGCTGTCATTGAACAGTGCTATAATTTCACCTCCAAAATATTTGTTTGGTGTGTTTGTTTGGCATACTGGAAATGTGCAGCTACACAGGGTGAAAGAAAACCATCCAAGCTGCCTGGATTGGGTACACTAATCTACCATGGAAAACAGAACACGGCAAAATATGGTCACTAGATAACCAGCTCATTCAGCATGTGGAGATGAAAAGTGGCCTGAATGTGTTTAAAATCTCTTTTAGTTTCCCTGTCATTTTTCTTCTCAATTTGTTAAAGTACCTATCAATATCACACCAGCAATCAGGCCTTCCAGTGGTGGAATTTAGCTCTGTATCCACAAACCCAAGTCAGTATTTATAAAACATTTCTTCTAATTTCACTATTGCTACTCAAATGTTTCTATTTTCAATTTTGCAGAAAAAACTGACTTTCTGCAGTTTTATTTCTGGTATCTCTTCTCTCTTAAAATTAAAATGATAGAAGGATGAAATCCAGGCTCCTTTGAAGTATAGGTTTCCTGGTTTTCCCACTGGCACTTCCTCTGAAACGACAACTTCTTAGTTTGAGCTTTGATTCCCTTGCTTCTTCAGGGCAAAATACAGAGAATCAAAACCTTTGTGTCTTATTTTCCCTAATTTCCTAAGTGAACCTTTCTTCAGAAGATATTTCCTTACACTTCATTCATCCCCCCCGCCTTCCCAGTAAGAAACTCTGTGCTAATATATAAATCATATGTGCACCCTTTTGAGCAAACTTGCTAAAGACAAAAAACCATAAAAATAAAATAAATAGAAAAAAAATTACTGCAAATACTATACTTTTGAAAATTCTCTCAGATGAAATCTTGTTCCACGATTTCAAACATACGTAAAAGACCCATAATATTGGGCATGAACTACTTCTAGACAGTAGTAGATTATTATGCTATTATTTCATATTTTCTTGTATACTGCTTGCTAGCTGCTGCTAGCACACCAGATCCTGCTCTCTCCTCCTCCAGTGGCTGTGTCTGCTGATGGGTGATCAAATTGTTTGGCTGCAGATATTTTGGAGGGAGCTACGCTATACATTCTCCATGACACATGGCACCCAAGAATTGACGTAAGCGTCAGCCAGGAAATGTTTTACATGCCATGGTTCCCTCAGACGTGGTGCCCTGTACGTCAGTGTGCTGCCCTTGGAACAGTACAGTGTCACTGCTTTTCCCTTTCTTTGTCACACTCAAGGCAAGGCAGGGTGGCCACCTGCCAGCTCCCATCTCAGCAGCTGTTTGGACATCACCGGCCCAGGAGCAGTCAGAATAGCATCCTCCAAGCACCTGGTCAACAGGCACTGGAACAGCCAGGTATGTGTCTGGGGCAGGGTTTCAAAGGAGGAGACCCACGTTTAAGGGTTGGCAGAGGCAGGACATGTGAATAATCGGTGCGGGTGATGTACCACTCGGATTTGTGGCCAGCAAAAAGCAGGCTTTTTTCAGGGCACAAAATATTTCTTCTTGAAGAAACTACAGAAGAAAACATTTTTGAATCGAGAGGGATGTCAGCTAATGTGAAGTTTCTGAAGTTGGGTGAGGTTAAGCAATAGGTAGCACTAAACTTTTGCTATGATTACTGCTGGTTAAAGATGAATCATGACACATTTTTAGTCTCTAAGTCTGTTTTGCTATCAATTGCTACTGTATCAACCGTTAATTTTATATCATTGCCATGCATTGCTATCATAACCACAGAACACCCACTTATGACCAAGCAGTTCAGATAACACAAAGAACATACAGCAGTAACAGCTAGAAAAAATAACTGCCTCTCTCACTGCAGTCAATACAGTAAAGAAGAATACAATCTTCTTTATAACACTTTTCATACCTCCAGCAAACTGAGAGCATAAAATGCTGAAAATAATGTATTTCTTTCAATGGGAAGAATGCCGTGCTTTTAAAATCCAGCAGGAGTTAAAAGCTTTATAAGAAAATTGGTGTCATTGAGACACACATCAGGGAAAAATACCATCAAACCTCAGGCAAGGTAACAATGAAGAGTGTGGAAGTATCTTTCCAGAGAATAACATAGGAATGTGATACCCCATGTGATCAGATACAGTTATGTGGGATGCATATATACCGAAAAACAAGGCAGTTGTTACAAACAGGATCACTTGTAGACAGTTTTCTCCCATCCATTATTTATAATTAATTTCTTTGACTGGCAAGTAAGATATATTTCACTGTACACATCAAAATGAAGGGCAAGAGAGTAAACTTTCTAGGTGTTGCAAGACTCCGTCTTATGCCATCACATGTTCCCACTGTCACAACTTTTGCTCCCTGGTGCTCACTTTCCCATTGCAAAGGATTTACACGGGTAATTGTACAGGACCGTCCATTCGGTCAGATAAACTCCACTATTAAAAATATAGAAATACTGACAGATACTAACTAGCAAAAATAGCTCAATGAAAACTCTTTCATAAGGGCTTCCTTCCTTCCCCCCCCCCAAAAAAAAAAAAAAAAGAAAAGAGAAGTCTCATTGAATTTCTCTATTTTCTTTCTAGTAGCAGAATTTAAATGTAGAAGGAAGAGAGAGCACTAATGACAACAGCAGCAGAAAAAATATCAAAGGCTTTAAAATAAATTGATAAAATTAACGAAAGCATCTAGCTGGGTCAACGTAATGGTCACTCTGTGTTTTAAGGGAAGTCAAATATTAAATTGCTGAACTGTTAGCCATAGTGTGTAATTTATCATTTAAATCATCCTTAGTATTAAAATAAAAAAAAGTGGAAAACGTGTCCTCAAGTCTTAGAAATACATTCGGGGGAAATCTGGGGAAAAAAGATGAATACAACAGATGCCCATATAGACAACATGATAGAAACTATAGTAAAGGGTTGAATGAATGAAAATAAAGACAAATGCAACAGAAAAGGAAAAGTCAGCCTACTTTTGTTGGTGGATGCAGTGCCTCACAACTCTGTGTATTCCTATGTGGAATCAGTGATCTTATAAGGTCATGAAAATCTGGTTAACATATTATCTTGGATTTCTAAGAAGCTCTTGGCATGATTCCCCAAAATGTTTTCTAAAGGAACTAAGCTGATCTAGGATAGAAAGTAACGGAAAAAACAATACATAGAAAAATGGAAATAAAGGTCAGGCCCAGGAGATCAGTTATTACACTGAAAGGGAGTAACCACTGTAGCTGTGTTTAGTAGATCCAGAACTGTTCAGTATCATCCTAAATAATCTACAGAAGGGTGTGATGGATGATATAACAAAATTTGCTGAAAGTATAGCATTACCGAGTAAAGTTAGGAGTGAGTTGTGAGGAGATGTAGAACGACTTGAGGGTGCTGATTCACTAAACAATACAACAGCAGATGGAATTGAATTTTGATAAATGCTAAACATTTCAAATATGATCTCTCCCTCCCCAAGGCCACATGCCCAGTAAGTAACTGCAAGTGAGCTGCTGCTGCTCAAGAAAAACTAGAGGCACTATGTATGATTCTGTGAAAGTGTCTGTTTCAGAACTGAAGAACTTGGAGTCAACCAATATGATTATCAGGCAGACCTTTCAAAAGAAAAAACCCAACAACATCTATAATGCTTGATCAACCTGTATTACATATTGTCATGGAGTGGTGTAAAAGCAATGAAAGAAAGGTCGTTTGGGAACTATTAAACAAGAAACTGGAAATACCTGCAGGTCAGGGGTTTCCCAAAGGTTCAGACTGCCAGGAGCTGGACAGGCAAAGCAAAGGACCACTACACTACCTTCCTCCTACAGTGCAAGTCTCTTCCCAAGCATTTGTGACTGACCACTGCCAGAAACAGCTCATGATTCGGATGGTCTGACTGCAGTTCTGTCTGTCCTCTGTTCTTACTGACGCTGTTGTGCAAAATGCACTTAATTTCTAGTATTTTGGAGCATGTATTGGCTATAACCTAATTTGCATTTCCACCTATGTATTTTCTTGCTGTACAGAAGAGGATGTATTGGCTATAACCTAATTTGCATTTCCACCTTTATTTATTTATATATATATATAAATAAATAAAAATATTTAGCAATATTTTCTTGCTGTACAGAAGATTTTTACTTGCTAACTAAAAAATAAAATAAAATCTAACTATCCCATCTAAACACTTACTTACTTTTTTGCTTACATTCCCTAAGCGTGCAGAGTCTCTTTTAATATTAAAACTGAAATTGCAATGTATTGATTCATTAATTGTTCTTCCTGGACATAGTTTTGGCATGTCAGAATATCTTCCAAATATACCATGCAGAAAATTAAACACATTTTTTTTACTTATAATTTATTCTCAGTCAGCCATAATTACGATGGTAAAAGTTATTTTGAATAACTGAATTACTTCTGATCTATTTCTTGTAGGCATAAGTTTTCAACTGCTCCGGATCAGAGCATATGTTTGCAAAAGTTCATTAATGTGAACTTTAAACCCCTGGGAATTTACAGTTGAAACTCTCTAGATAGTTGTCTGCACATTTAATTTTATTATGCAATTATAGTGGGAGTCAGTATTACTAAAATTCATGTCAGGTTTAGCTATGAAACTGTACATCCCCATCACTAACTTCCTCAAACCAACCTACTTGAAAATATCCTTAAGTTAGGTGACAAATATATGAAGCTACCTCAAGAAATAACAGTTTCCATTCATGTTATAGATATATAAAAAAAAAAGTTATAAATGTTTATGTTATAAAAATAAATAAATCAGCCATTTATTATTTCTCTGAAGGACCTTAACCAAAACATGTAAATTTTATTTACCCCACAGTTACTATGATACAGTAGTTTATTATTATATTTTTGCTTTTTTTATTCATGCTAGTGAATATATTTGAAGATGTAAATAAGTCTACAGTGTCAAGATGCAAATATTCCACACTTACAGTTCTTCACAACCTTTCTAATAAGCTTAAAAGCTATTAAAAAGTTAAGTTTTCCAGTTTATCTAAGGTATTGTCTTAAATTAGATAGTAATGAAGAAAAAAGCTTTCAAAACAAAATGTAAATTAATAAAATGTAATTTCTGCATGCCTAACTGAGGTTAATAGAACCTTTTTATAGTTTGGATTTTTTTTTTCTAATTAATTTGAGCTCCAACTTTAGTGAGAACAGTAATTTTTTAGCACCTCTAAAAATTAGCTTCTGTTGCCACTAGATAATTTACACTTCGTGGATCCAAGTGTTCCGAAGCCAAATGAGGTCTTTCAGGTACAAAACCATGTTAGATGAGGCTTTTGTCACCCACCCTGCCACACACACAGTGAAAATTCTGAAAAACTTCAAAATTTGAGTAGGTGGCTGACTGCAACTAGTGAAGTTAGAAGAATGGAGAAATATCAGAGGGAAAACGAATGGAGAAGAACATGTGAATTAGATCCAACAAGCAGCCATACGCAAATGAGAACCAGAGGATATTCTATGCAATTAAACTGGGGAATGTACCATGGAGATGGAGAGCAGAGGGAAAAGGGAAGAAAAAGAAGGAAATATTGAAAAGTGTGAGAGCACCTAAGAAATATTAATCTTTCCAAGATGAAATGGCAAGGAATGTCCTTTGCATAGTAAACTAAAGCACTCAGCAGTTCCATTAATCCTGAACTGTCACTATGCTCTTGCATGGACAGCAGCAGTTCTCTACACATGCTAAGGGAAAACTGAAAACCCGTCTAAGGACAATTACTAACAAAATCAAAAGAAGGCCTTACATTAACCTTCCAGTCATCAGATACTACATATAGCAGGTAAATATCCAAAATTTTTTGTTTACTTGACTATATATAGCTGCAGCAGCTGTTAGCAAGATGAAATAGGATTTCAACTTTTTATTCAATTAAGTTGTCTAAAATCTCACTTCCACCTACTTGTGCTTTCCATTACTATATAGCAGTTCTCTAAGAAACAAGGAAGAAGAAAGCTAAAAGTCTCTAGACAATTATTTAGCTGCTTTTAATTAATTATGCCAGTATGAATTGGGAATTAGTAAACGCTCTTCCTCTTAAACCTCCAAAACTTGGTACGATCCCAAAGGTTCACAAGAGGGCTGTCAAACAGTAAGAAAAGCACAACGTTTCCTAGTAACTTTAGCAAAAATGAGATCAAATATTTTTTTAGGAAGGTCATTATAATTTAATTTATGCAATTAATGAATAAGCTTTCTTTCTAAAAGTTGAGTTGCTCCTCAAAGAGCATAAGAGCATACCTTTTGTATGATTCTTCAGTTGTAATTTTGTCCTTAGCTAAGTGTATATGTGTATATATATATATATATATATATGTTTTATTGTTGTTAAAGAAGACAGTAGCATAATAGTCTCTGACCCTGCTGAATAATCAAAAAGAGGCAGCTACTCATGTAGAGACTTAGCATGTAAGCAGAAAAGACAGGGAAAAGATAATATTTTTGAATCAGCAGGATCTGGTATCTGAAGCCAGTTATTTTGAAAATCTGATGCATCAGTAGGAAGTTAATATTGGTTTTACATACATTTGCCTTATGCCAAGATATTGATTCCATATTCTGAGTGATGGCATCAAGGAAAAGAGATTGGTACAACACTGGGAGAGACCCAGTTTAGGAACACCAGTTCCTTAGAAGAACAATCTGGAGAATTTTCAATGAAAGCTAAGCAACAAAAATAGCCCAATTTGTGATTTCGTTATAAAGCTTTCCAGACTTTATAAATCACCAGGAAGGAGCCAGAATCAGTTTTGAATAGCTCATCATATATATAGCTTTATGATGAAGCTGTATACTTTAAGGTAACTTCATGGGTAAAGATTTCAATTGTGTAATTTAGATTGCTCATAGGTTAATTTGTTCTGTGACAGAAAGGAAATACATTCTTTAAATTGGTGCAACAGAGCATATGAAGTTCTTTCCAATGAAATCACTTGAAAGTAATGCTTACTGATTTTTCAGCTTTTATTTTCTGGATCTGGTAATGGTTTTAACATTAACTTTTTATCTGTGTAGGCTTCTTCAGACTTACTTTTCTAATCAGTATTTTGTATTCTACCCAGCACTACTTTCCTACTCTACACTCACTAAGACTCTCAAAGACTTCAGTGAAATAAACCTATAATGCCTACTGAATTCTAAAGAAAATGCTGATTGTTGGTTTGTTTCAATTTTTAAAACTGAACTATCAGACACTGTTTGTAAACCAGCTCTTGGAGTGTAGCCTAAGATATAGATTAAAGGCCATGTTACATCTTATTCTACTTTAAAAGGCATCTAGTTAAATTTTGTTTCTTTTGGAGTTAATGAGAAAACCTTCAGCCTTCTGTGGGGTTGGAATTTCACTATTAATGATTAAAACAAAGGAGGAAGAAGGAGATGTCATGTGACGGTATTACACTTACCACTGAAAATAATTTTGAGTAGAATTTGGAGACTTTAATATTAAAGGCATGAATTATTTCATATTAAAAATAAATAGTTTTGAAGATATGGCAATGGAATCAGGGCTAGTATTAAGAAAAATTCAATTTAAAAGCTTTCAGTAGAGTTCTGGTTTATATAGGAAATGTGTTGGACACGCAAGTTATGGTTGAATCATAGAATGGTTTGGGTTGGAAGGGACCTTAAAGATCATCCAGTTCCAACCCCACTGCCATGGGCAGGGATACCACCCACTAGATCAGGTTGCTTAAAACCTGATTTGAAACAAGAGAGATCGATTTTGAATTAGTAAGCTATTGACAATAGCAAACAAGTTGGTCACAGAAACAATGTTATAGAACATGTGTATTTTGTCATACCAATAGGAGTAATAAAATTTTATTCTTACCATTATACAGCAAATTATCCTAGAAGGCAGCAAATTCCATACTCGTGATGTTTACCCATTACTCCGACATGGAAATTTATTTGTAAATTAAACAGTTACTTTATAGGTAATGCAGAAGTTTATAAATTTACTTTAATGATAAATAATATTAGGTATTTTTTACCTGGCAAATATAATCTGTTATATTCATAAATATTTTAAGATAATATCTTTTACTGTTTAGTAAGTGGTTTCTAAGGGGATTTTCAGCGTTTACAATGTCGTATTATACATAAATCCTGGTATCTACAAGCAAAGTGTATTAATTACTAGGATAAAAAAATGCAAGTTATTTTATATAGTCTCTTGTTAAATAATGCCATCTTAAGGCAACCAGGGAGGAGGAGTTTTGTTTAGACATACTTAGTATGATGAAGCAAGTTGCGATAGCTTGACCTATCTGCCTATGTAATGGGAGTAATTTGTTGACAATACCATCAACTCTTTGCATCTTGACAAGTCACAAACTCCATTTCTTCCCTGCAAGTCTAAAAAACTGTTCATTTTTAACCAGCTGCCACGCTATTAAACATATCAGAAGAAACGACTGCTCCTTGAAAGGAAATTGGAAATGAGCACTGATGTAGCCTACCACCTCTCTGCAAGTGAGAAAATAAACTGGCCAACTTAGGAACATGTTCATCACCTTCAAGAGTGACTACATGGAACTGAGGCTGCCCAAAGAGTACCAGCACATGTGTAGAGTAAAAGCTCACTCCAGGCTGGCCCTGCTGCTCGCTGTGCTCTTGGGAGACACTCCTAACAAATGCAGTCTGCACAGGGTAACAGGTTATACCAAACCAGAAAAGCTTCAGTGGAGAAACACAAATTCCATTACATCTGATTTATCCTGTCACAACTGAATTACAGCAACACACCTCTGTTCACCATGTCCAAAATTTGCCTAAAGGCTTTGGGCAAATAAAATAACCACTGCACGTGAACATTTACCATTGCAGTTCTGAGACGACAGCAGTGGCTAGAAGCCCATCGATTACCACACACAGGTACGTGCCACCCATGCTACACATAACTAAAGGAAAACTGACCCATACTTTATTTTGCTTTAGTATCAGAACATTGCTACTATTGGTGCTAAAGCAATCTCTGTAAGTGTTGACATTTTTTATTCCCAAGCAGGATTGGAGCTTTACTTTCTGTTCATCTGAAATTAAAGTCATTATTCCATTTAAATGTTACAGGACCTGAAAAGCTCAGATCAAATTCATTCATTAGAATAAAGTCAGAAAGTTATTTACACCAGATTCAACAAAGTTTCATGTGGTTTGCCTCCTTGAATAAAATGTATGTGAGTTTCTGTTAGACATGAAAAAAATGAGTGTCTTGGTGTTCCTGGGTTCCTAGCATGAGGGTTATGGTATGTGTGCAGGCAATGTCATGACATTTATCAACTTTTTTTTTTTTTTTTTAGTTAAGTTGATAAATGGGAGGTATTCTGTTCCTGCTGTATTTCCACAAGTTTTGATTAATGCAAACACTGCAAACATAAGCATGAACTTTCCACTCCCTTCTTTCTTCCTTTTCATAAAAGGCTCTTTTCTCTGTTAGCAAACTCTGCAAGAACCTCCCTTAGCTTGCAGCTGTCTAGTGCTGTCTCCCAAATGGCAATTGTTTAGAACATCTCGTCTGGCATCTGCTCTTTGCTGCTACCTTACTGCATATGCATGGGGAATGGGGCAGAAATAACTTAGAGCTGATCAATTTTTCAAGTACACTTTCGTAAACTCAAGTAAAAACCCTAGTATTTTTCCTTTAACTCTTTAGAGGAAGTACTGTGTATTATCAATGTCATTATTAATACAGTAGCTGCTGGAGAGAGATTTTACTACAAAGGAAAGGAGGGAAAGGTGGAAGAAACACAAACAGATGTTGTGCTACTGAGTCCTCCCTTGTTATTGCACTGGATTAGTGACCACAGTTTACATGGTTGCTGGTAGGCATCAAGTTAGCTACAGCAGTTGAGTGAAAAGACTATTAATGTCAAGAACTGAAGTTCAAAAACCACAGGAGGATGTCTATTTCAAGGTACAGTCTCGGTTTTGGTTTGTAACTTTAAAAGCTTGATTCAGTCTATATATGACACAGCTTTTAGTGTAGTTCTTGATATCCAAGAGCAGTAGAAAACTCCTTCAACAGAGCATCAGCTGCACCTGGATGCAAAGTCTGCACGTTCTGGAGCTGGCCACAGTACTGTGGCTCTGCTAGTGTAACCATCCAATGACTAAATGCCTTTAGCCAAATTCAATTGGCTTTGCAGATATGAGAAAACTAAATGAGCAACATTCAAGAGTAAAGGAACAAGGAGGTGACAGCTAAACATACTATCAATTCTTCCAGGCTTTTTCTGAGCCACCTAGGTAGAAATTCTTCGTGGGCTGGCTTAAGGAAGAAAGGAGTGTTTGTGAATTACACACATTTCACTATAAAAATACTTTTAAACTGACACTGTTTTCTTTTTCCTTAAATGTACAACAGCACGATTTACCATTAGCTGTTGGAATGCTTGGGAATAGAGAAATCAAGTGTCTGCCCAAAGGGTATCAAAGAAATCAGTGCAGGAACTAAATACAGAATTAGTCTGTTTGCAATTTCAGCTGACACCATTAAATCAGCTCGTGTACCCTTTCTGTTTTTTTGTTGTTTGGGTTTTTTTTTTTCCCCCACAAAGGATTAAAAGGACTTCAATCTCTAGTGTGGTCAGTCTGGTACGTTTCACAATACTAATTATAATTTTGAAAAAAAAAAAAAAAACAACATAGAAAAACAAACTAGATTTTTCCGCATTAAGAGTAATTGGCACCATCAGCGAAGAGTCAGCACTTACCCTGTAATGGTCAATTCAACAAACATGTCTAAGTGCCAAACCACAAGCCCTCACAATTCTGTAAACCCAGTTAATTGCTTCTTTTCAGGTTGAGAGTAGGCTTTTTTTTATGATTGAATTAAGCACATTAAAAATAACTTTGATAAATTCTGTTCCTTAAAATTTTACAGATGAGTTGTAGGCTGAAACAAACATTTTTAAGTACATATTGAAAAGCAAACAATATAACAGCAACTGTATGTTGTACACAGCTATTCTGGGCAAAAGGTCTACTCTGCTCCACTGAAATAACTTCAAATCTGGTATAATTTAGCAGAATCCACCCATCATCCCCAGTTTATTTTCTTGATGGAGATTTACTGAAGCAAGCCAAAATCTTTCAAATCTTCTACAGAAAATTATTTTCCATTTATGAAAACTGTGCAGGATTTTTTTGACTGGCAATTTATACTTGCAACTATTTTTTACTTGAAATTGCTGTTTCCAGATAATAGCTTTACACTCATTAATGCAGTGAAAACAAATGTTGCTGCCAGACCTTCTCCTGCCCTTTGTTTTCCCATTATCCATAAAGCAGCCTTCTTCATTTCCATTGAAATGGTGTTGGAGTTGTATTCCCAATGCAAAGCAAAGCAGAAAGATTGCAGTACAAAATGTGACTTTTTTTTTT
The DNA here is from genome assembly GCF_963210335.1 of Falco punctatus. Lineage (NCBI taxonomy): Eukaryota > Metazoa > Chordata > Aves > Falconiformes > Falconidae > Falco > Falco punctatus. The sequence continues at coordinate 85,136,738 of NC_137584.1, forward strand.
TTTTTTTTAATATAATGTACAGTAATGTCACTTCCCTCTTACCAGTTCTTTGTTTTACCAAAGAACAAGTTGTCTGAAGGAGTTAGGTGTTTTCACCCTGGAGAACAGAAGGCTTGGGGGGAACCTCATCACAGTATTCCAGTACTTAAAGAGCAACTACAAAGAAGACAGACTCTTCTCACAAGGGGCCACATGGAGAGGACAAGGGGCAAAGGGTACAAGTTGTACAGGGAGATGTTTCATCTCAATATAAGAAAGATATTTTTTTTCCAATGAGAACAATCAATCACTAGAACAACCTCCCCAGGGACGTGGTGCAGTGCCCACCACTACAGGTGTTCAAGATGTGACTGGACAGGGAGCATGCTACATAATCTCATCTAAGCTCCCTTTCCCATGAAAGTTGGGACCAGATGGTTTTTTGAGGTCCTTTCTAACCTGGGCTGTTCTATGATTCTGCGAATCTAACTGTCTGCTTACCCTTTAAATCACAATTTGCATGCCTTGCTCACAAGAGTAGTTCACAGCACTGGTAGATGATGAGCAAATTGTCCTTATTTTTTTTTTCTTTTTTTCAGTAGTAGAGTACACTCTTAAAATATATGAAGCAAGGTCTGCTTTATGTTGCTTTTACAGGTATGATGTTGATGTCAGAATTAGATGGAGATGATAATTTTCATTGCAAACACAGGCATTGTTTCTGCATCACAAAATTGCATAGCTTCACAAAAGCTTTGCAACAGGGCTGTACAGGGGAGTTTTAAAAAGCAGCCACAGTAAAAGTCTGACACACTGCTGATAACCATTCATAAAAATTTAGGGCTTTTCCACAAGAAATTCTGGATTTTCTTGTCTAGAACTGGAACAGCTCACATACTGAAAAGATTTTACCAAAAAGGATATTTTCAGAAGTCTTGCATGTAAATATCTCTTGCTCACCATCTTCCAGGTACTCTGCTACCTGGCAATTCAGAGCACTACCCAAAGGCAGCATTTAGGGTGACTGGCTTTCTGAAGGTTTGCATCCAGCCAGCTCCAGATAGCTGACTTTGGGCTAGGACTAATGCATAAGACATTTTTGTCATTGTGGATAGTTTTCTCCACCCATGCAATCTGAGAAGATAAAACCCATCTTAAATTAAATTTCTGTGGTGTTCTGGTAACATATGTTAGTAGTTTGTGCGTTTGTTTAATTTTAATTGGATATCAACATAGGGATGTTTTCCATTTAGTTTCAGGTTTCTTCTGTTCCAATTTCCCAACAACCAGATAATCTGAATGACAGCCTATCCCAATATTGCAGTTTGGGTTTGACAAATAAAGGCTAAGCTTCCATATCAAATAAACATACAATGGCAATCGTTCAAACTGATAAATATAGATAGGTGAGTGTTTCGTAGCTGACAACTGAGAAATACAATATCACACATATTGTGGTTCAACCTCCACTTTATCTTCAGGAAGCAAACATATAACACTCTGTGTAAAGTTAAACAAAACTGGAAGCAATTAGTTATCCCTTTCATGTAACATATCAGTAAGTTGTGAACTGGCTACTTCCAAATATTGAATGATGTATTTATAATAGTTCCTCATTATCCAAGTCACAATTTTAAACAGTTTTAAACACATTTTGTTTTTTCTAGAATTAAAAAATCATCATACTTCCATTTCTAATATGACAGAAAAACATTTATTTAAAATTAAAAAAAAAAAAGAAAACAAAATAAAACATAAATTCAATTTCCAAAAGTCTGAAATGGAGAGAGGAAAAATAAGTATTTTTGACCACACATTAAAGAAGGAAGATTATCTTTCCCCTAACCAAAAGATAATAGGAACTTCCACAAAATATTTTATTTCTGCCATTCAGCATTTTATACTAGAAATCATTCCTTTCCAGAAAATTTCAGATCATGTAACAAGATTCCTGCAAATCAGGCATATAAATATCAGCATCAGACTGTGTTTTTTGCTGGACACACAGGAAACCTGTGGCAGAGCCTGGAACCAAATCTTTACTTCCACGTTCCAACCCAGCTGATCAAGCCATGAACGGCTCCTCCTCATCACACTGATTTTATTTACAGTTCACTTTCCCTTTAGGATGCTATAAAAGTGTCCAAACTTAAGAACAGAAGTGCAGCTCTTGGTTACAGTACAAAAGCATATTTTATTAATTCTGTTTATGTTTTATATATTGAAAAATTCTGTTTTGAAAACAGCACATCTAACAAACTATTTAGCATGACACCGAGTAAATTTCACATGGCGTAGAACTTAAACTAATTTTCTACTAATTAAAACAGCCAACATTTTCATTCTTGGCCATCATGTTGTTTCCTGGTACCTGCTCCAGACAAATAAGAAACCAAAATCCTCAAATTCTTAGCAAAGGTTTCTAAGGTTTGATGCTATCTGTTTTACTTTTGAAATTATATTGTTCAAATGCTGCCTGGCTTCCCCCATTGCAACAGAAGACAAAGTCAAGTCCAATCCCTTAAAAAGAAAGACTAGAATTTTCAGACATTAAAAAAAAGAAAAAGATAAATTACCTGGATCTTCTATAGATAAGTTCTTCGTTAACCATTGAACAATGTCTGAACCTAGGAACAAAACAAAAGGCATTTTTAGATTAATAAGTTTCCTCTTCCTATTCTTCATTTCCCTGAGCCAATTAATATTGTTCTACCATGTAAGGAGTATCTAATTTTTTTTGCTCAGTTTGTCTAGAAAGAAATAGAACTTTCTATTTTTTATTTTTAGTTTTGGGTTTGGGTTTTTGAGGGGGTTTTTTAGTTATATTTTAGCAAAGAAACAAAACACTCCTTTCTTTAGGCCAAGACTCATGAAACGTAATGGAAGTGCATTAAGGGTATGATAATAGCCTGCATTTCAAAAAACACATTACTGAAAAATTTACATAGAAAACCCAACATTTTATTAACTTAGTAAGTTTTCCCCACCCTCCAAATTACTGTACAAATGAAACCTGGAAAATGTAAATGCAATACATATTGTGATTATGCAGTCTATGGAGTATATGCTCCAGGCAATGCTGGAGGCTTAAAAACCTCCTTGGGACTGAAACATGGCATTATGAGCTGCTTGTAGGAGCTGCACTTTGTGTTCAACTTTACCTTCTGGATTTTACTATCTAATTATTTAACTATCATTTGATTTATTTACTATGTAACTAGATTATTTAAGTATCACTTCTGCTGTAGTTACTTTCAACCCATTCTGCTGGCTACCAGTAATGGCATATTTGGTTACCTAAATGTGTACTAACAATTTTTCAAACTCCGCCTCATGGCTAAGCTCTTGACAGAACTCATTTTTCCACTGGTGCTAAAGCTCTTCCCTTACCACTCTGATCTCTCTTCTTCTGTATCCCTTCATTTACTGCCTATCCATTTCTTCCTATTGAATTTCCTGTCCTTATTTTAAGGTGCCATATGATGCTCGCCTCTTAACACCTTCCATACCAGACTCCCTGCTGTCTTTCGCACCGAGTATTCTTCCAAGCCCACCTCCATGCTCCTCTTGGCCATGCGCCTCCTATCACACTTTGCACAATATGTGCCAAGTCACAAGCTGGTCAGTCTTGTTTTTCAGACTGAAAGCTACAGTTGGACTTCACCCACTGTGAGCATGAATTACCAAATAAATTATGAAGCAGTTCTGCAGACAAAAAAAGACAGAAACATTCATGATTTAAGCAACTTTCAATAAGCAAATTGGCTTAAGGGGAAAAATATACTGAAACACTGAGGAAAGTTATGTGCATAGTCTCCATGTTTCATGATGGTTGCATCATGCTTCCAGTTCAGACAAGTGACATACTAGAGAGACATGTCACCTAAGACTTCCTTATAGAAACAATATTTTAATTGCTCATCCATTCCTCAGCAGACATAGTAACATGATTCCTTTTTAAACCTTAGATTTAAAAATATAATAAAAATCTACACAATCTACATACATATAATCCAAGTCAGAACAATAAAATCTCATGACTGGGCAGTAACACATAACATTAGAATGTGGAGGGTATTTCCCGTCACTCCCTAGATTGAGATTCCTTCTTGTACTTCCCATAGTGCATGATTTCCTTTGGTCTTCTTAAGAAAATTAATATAAAAAATAAATAAATCAGAGAATAAAGAACATTTATTTCTCCTTACTTTCATAATTTTAAAATAAGAGCTGCAAAATTATAATCTTTGCTGCACTTATTGTATAGTTTTTCACAGATTTGCAAAGCCTGGTTGAATGTATCATAACTTTGGAAGTGTGTATGCATTACTAAATTGATGACATACCAATGAAAACTGTGGAGATTTTATAACCATGTCCAAAGCAGAGATTTTCATTACTATGTTACAAGTCTAAATTTTGATAAACTCCAGTGGCACAATTTTTCATAGCATTTACACAGAATTATTCTTTAAGTGAGGCAATTTATGTCTGCATGCTGTTGGATGTGTACAAGATGTTTCAGACACATTCCTACCTCAAAATAGTCTATTTGTATGCATTGTTATAAATACAATTTGTCCTTTATTTATACATATGAACTTAACAAGGCTGACACTGAAGGAAGAATTTTAGCTTAGAATAAGATGAAACTTCATAGATTTCAATGACACAGTTCCAAGCCTAGCTCTATTTTTATGTCAGCTGACTAGAGAAGTTAGTAATCCCTAAATATTTTCCTAAATCTTCAGAAGTCAGAGACAAAAAGTAATCAGAAAAGCAACATGACATTTTTGAATATTGATTCTCAGCTTTGGTTTCCTTCAAATCTCTCAGGTATCATACGGGAATTAATTTTCTATTCTTTTTACCTCACCTTAAAATACTTCTTTCCACTTTACCTCTCTTGAAAACTCTCCTACAGTGACACGCTATATTCCTCAGTCCTCAGCTCCTGGCATCACATTTGCACATGTGGTCTGCACATCAGAAATTCACCTCCATGTATTATACTGTCTTCTGGCTTATTATAAATAATAGTGGGAAATGGGATTTCTTGACAATTGCATCATCTGATTTTGAAAGTTCATTACTGCTCTATTCACATTTTACACCAAAGCTATTCCCCTGGTACCCAAAAGCCTGAACAGCAGTTTAAGCCAGCTATCACATTTGAACACTCCAATGATTTCAGCTGCATGGCTTCAATGACAAAAGCCCAGATGAATAAATATTAACATGAACACCCTCCCTCTAGTGTGAAGGCTATTCAAGTAAAACAAAGTTGCAAACAATCTGTCATAGAACAAGTGAGAAATTTATCCATTGATATTCTTTTGGGAGATTGTGGCCACCTCTAGTCCTAAAAAGAATCATAAAAGTATTATCTTCACAGCTTGCTGTGTGTTTTTTTAGCTGCATCTTTTAAAGTCTAATCAACAAGATTATTTCATTCAATCATTTCTGTGCCCTTTTCTAGGTTTATTACTTATGCAAATGTGTTTCTGAAAAAGAAAACCATTACTCTAATGTCTTACCTCAGGAAAAGAACAAGGTAGCAAAACAGGCGAATGCTTTACAGGAAAACAATATTTCCTATGAGTCCTAGCTTTGAAAATTGGATGACCAGTAAATTCATGTCATTTTTCATACACCACATCTCACATCTACAGGAAATATGATCCAAGAATTAGGATGAAAGAGATTACAGACTTCATTATTTGTAAAAGGGAACTAATATGGGATAAAACATCTTTAACCTTCAAATCTGAATCTGCCTTATCACCAGGAATCTATCAAAAAGACATTTTAGGGAACCTGCTACCTTGGTGTTGGACTCCTCTGAAAAGGAAAACTTCAGCACTCCAAAACAGAAAATGTTTACCATGTAAGAACAATACTCAGTTTTTGTGTACTGTTAAATGTGCCAGTCACTGGTAACGTGATAACAAAGCCCCAACAATAACATATTCAAAGTAGATTCTCAAGCTAAATTCTCCAGTTCTCACTGCCTCCTTCCCAGAATGCAGCTAAAAGGCAAGCTGGCTATTAAATTTCTAAGGTGGAAAAGACTGAAGTTAAGTTGCCAACTGAAATTTGAAATCCCAGGAAAAGCCTCAATTTTCATGCCAATTTCTATAGCAAAACTGGACAAGGCAAAGTGATAATCTGTAATAATAAATTACAGCTAGCACAAACACAAAACAGAAAAAAAAGGGTTTTTTACACTCAGAGCCTGAGAGCCAACAGTGAGATTCTTTAAATGCCAGCACCTATCCAGATAAAGGCAGCAAAATTTACAAGACCTTACTCAAGCAGGAAAATATGAGAAACTTTCAACTTCTTTAAAGAAAGAGGGAAAAATTATGTCTGTGTTCATATATAAGCAAAAAAAGAATAAGGCATGTTCTTTGTAAAATCTACTTCCTGAAAACTCCACAAGAGATTAATTTGAAATGAAATGGACCAAAAATAGCAGTTGCTGAACCCATCCAGCATCTTAAGAAAATATTTTTGAAGAAAGTGTGCTCTCTGAACACTGCAATGCTAATTTCCAAGTCAAAGTCATAAAGGCCAGAGCAATGCTAAGGTTAGCTTTCAAGAACAAAACTCTTACTTTAAACAGGTCTTCACAGAGTGCATTTCAAAAAGGTCTTAATTCTGAACTGTAGAAAATCTCACAGGAATCATAGACCTATCTTTTCTTATGCATAGATGCAATAAGCCATGTAAGTCTTGATCTGACAACAAAAAGATATGAATAGTAGTTCGACAAAATAAAATAAAAAGTTCACAATGCCCTATCTTTTTAACAATTCAAAAACATATTTAGCTGAAGAAGATTCAAGCTGTGAAAAAGTATATTTTATTAACTGGAATCACAAACCATAAGACCACTGAGAAACTTAACGATTTCTTATTTCATAAGGAGACATAGTCTTTCAAAAAAATACTCTTTTACTGCTAATATATTAGTTTAGAAACTAAAATCTATTCTTACTTTTACTTGTAGACCTCAAGGTATTTACAGATGATGAAGAGAGACAGGGAGACAGGGAGCTCCCCTGCGTTACTGATACCAAGAGAGGGGTTTGTTGTTGACAATCCAGCAAACACTCTATCTTCATCAAGACTTTTGCCATCTGAACTCTCTACAGCAACACAACCACCCTGTGCTGGGAAAGCTGGCAAGCTGGGCCTGTTGGGTAGTTGCTTTTTTGCTGAAAGGCAGCAGCAGATCATCTGGGAGCTCCCTTGAGGGAACCCCTTGGTCAGCTGGGTCACCTTCAGCACTTCACCACCACCACCCGGACTTGAGAACCTGGAGAACTTTACGCGGGGCAACTCACACTAGGGAAAACTTAATAAACATTACTCTAGAAAGTACCAGTTTCTAAATTTAAGACAACAGGACTGTTACTGAATTAGTAAGGAAAGAGCTCTGCATTACCACTGGTTTGGGGTTCTGGTTTGGTTTTGTTTGTTTGTTTCATTGGGGGAGGAGGAAATTGTGTCATTTTTTACTTCCATCTTCAACACCATTGCTTTGTCACACTACTTCATGGTGATACAAGAGGAAATTAATTTTAGTTACTGATGCACATTTCAAAATCCTTCATCATGAGTGCCTGAAAAAAATATAATATGTAATTGCGTTTCTCACCGCTGATTCAGATACTGGAAACACAGAAACTAGATCAGATGAGCAGGGAGACTGTAGAGGCTGGTGGCCTGTCAGGTTCTCAGCCCTAGTTGTTTTCTCACAAAAATTGCCCTCCAGGAGCTGAACTCTGCAAGAATGGGCTTTCACTGAATGGGTGAATGGGACAAGATGATCTGCATTCTCCCTGAAGTTTTCACAGGCACAAACCCGAGCATATGTTGTTACTCTGTTATAGCAAAATGGATATTTTACAATTTCTTTTCTTTCTCTGAGAAGTATAGTTTCTGTATGAATTCTGTATGCATGTAACTGAAAGAAATCAAGTAACTTATTTCAGGGCAGAGGGAAGAAAAGCAATGGTTATATTAGCTTTTAGTATACTTATGGAAAAAACATAATTGTATCCATACTGGATTATTCAGGTTATTTTTCCCCTATATCTATTATAACAGAGCAAGGAGGAGGTTTGCATCACTTTGATAGTGCTGTGCACAGAAAAGTGAAAGACAGAAGGGTGTAAGAGTCTCCTCTCTGAGGCTGGGGTTGCAATAGTACTTAAAGGAACAAGTGGTTATTTCCCAATAAATTTGGGCTATAATCAGTACTAAACCGCATCGGATTTCAGTCTAACAGAAAATGTATTTAGAGGTGCTTTGATTGCCCGGTTCTTTCTTAGTTTAAGAAGTAAGCTGGTAACAAATGTTTAGATGGTAAAAAAGAGAGATAAGGGGGGGGGGGGGGGGGGAGAAAGATAAGGATACAAAGAAGATGTGTAACTAAATTTGGATTTATTTTATACTAATTTAAAATCATTCCACCTTGTATTTTTATTTAACAGTTTTCTCTTTCTTTTCTCTCTTCTTTTGGATTATTGTAAAATGAATGTATAGACCTAATCATGTATAATTCTTTACCAGGAGTGGCAACAGAGATGACACTGTGATAATTTTAATACATTGCTGATTGCATTTACAGATTTAGCCTACTGACCTTTACTATTTAAATGGGTTGACTTTTGAAAGAAAGACATCATTGACCAAAGTGCAGTTTGATTAAGGAAATTTGCACCTCAACTTTCACACACTTATTTCTGCCACTTGCTTTTTAAAATTATTGATGAAAATCAATGCATAAACTTATTCTTTTGACTTCTTATAGTTGGAGGTGGACCACACATTTGTTAGTACCCTTACACCTCAAGGGAGCTTGTACCAGTTGCAGATTTAAAATATCTCATCTATACTAACTGTACAAAGAATATGACATATTTTAATGAAACTACTCAGGCACGGAAGTAATTATGGTCTTCTAGTTCTAGAATAATATAAACTGCGATATGCTTTTTTTTTTTTTTTCAAGTGAAGACGGACACAGTGGTTCGCAGAAATAAAACCCTCAAATGAATCATCCTACTGCTCTTGAGTTGGACCCTTTAAATCCAGACTGTAAAAGTAGCCCTCAACAATAGTCAAGCCTAGAAGGGCAGAAAGGTTCCATACTTCTGGCTAGCATAACCCTGTGTTGCTTCAGATTTTTAAATTAACTGAATCTCTGCCTTAGAGAGGAAAATTAATCTACTTTCATATTGTGACAAAGCTAACACAGGATGTGAAAAGTCTCTTCCGCTTCCATACTTGCATGAAATCATTTAATAGAGGTGACAAACAAATTCCAGTAATGCAAATTCTGCAGTCAGGCCCTGCCTCATAACCAAGCTTCAGAACAGAAATCTGGTTCTTAAAGACTATGAGGGCTCACTCTATCCTAGAAGTGCTAATCCACACCGGGTCCGTCTTCTCCAGCAAAAGGAATGGCTGCTTCATTCCAGCAACATTTATCTCTAAAGTTTCTCAAAAGATATCATCTACTTAGATCTCTTCAACAGTCACAAGTGACTGTTTTACAGATGACAGTAGCTGTACGTAATTGGCAATACACCAGTAACCACAGATGGGACCCCTGTAATCCCAAGGCTGTTATAACAAGCACTAGAGTTTAGCATCTTGCTGAAGAATATTGCTTCATGCTAAACATTTGCAAGACATGAGTGATGCTGTTTAGAAAAACTAAGCAGTATGAAAACCCAGCTCATTCATTCTATCATAAAGGAATTTTTATGCTTTTCTTCAAAATGCTGTAAAGTCACATGATCTTGTTTGACTATAATAAAGTATCAGTGTTCAGGTGGCATGGAGAAATAACAGACTATTTTGTACATTCCCCAGGCAACAAAATCTTAACAACTTCTTTTATGTAAAAGGTATTTGTGGGGGGAAAGAAGCAGGAAATACAAGCAGAATTCTGAATGCCATAAAGTGTCCCTGAAGAAATTTAATTTATCAGAAATCTTCATCTCCAAACAGGGAAACAAAAAAAAAAAACCACTTCATTTTTAAATTCTGTATGAATACTCCAGGTAAAACTTCTAAAGCCTGATATGAGCAAGGAGCCAAAGAGGCTTATCTTGAGACCTACTTGATTTCCCATCCAGCAGAAATCTTCAATAATGGTAAAAGAAGATTAGAAGCTAAGTGACTTTCAGTTTTTCTCATCATTATGACCTATCCTTCTCCTCTCAATCGATCCGTCTCTTCACCCTTCAAACACAAGCAAATATATTTGGGTCTATTAAGAGAGAAATAGCTAAGAATTCAGCAGCTCATCATGTTTTCCTTCCCTGATTATCTTTGGGAGCTCTCGAGCTAAATCCTATCCTCTATAGCTTTGGATTCATCTCCAAGTGGAGAGCAGGAACCCTCCAAACACCAAGCATAACTGTGTCCGTGTTCTTCACAACGCTAGTGTGTACTGTGTAAATCAATAGGGAATAAAGCTGTTCCTCGATATTGATGTACCACCTCGTAGGTGAGTGCCTAGCTACCAGCCTAAAGAACAAATTTTTCTCTCTCTCTCAGTGACGGTATAACTTCTTTATACAAAAAAATGAGAAACTCCATGTCGAAGAGAACATCCTCTACTGTCTGCTAATTGTATTCTCTAAAGCACGAGGTAACTTAGTCCAAATTTCTGCTCAGACACCACCTGTTACAGGCATTCGAACCTGAGAGTCTTCACCTCAGTCTTTAAGCATTCTGGCCAGAGCTCCTTTTAAATCCTTTTGCTGGAGCTTTTGTGTTAAATAGTTTGGGAGATAACAGGAGAAAATAAATTATTTGCTACCCTGTAGGACACCCGTTATGGGGAGCTGAGCACCCGGAATCCCCTCCCTACTGCCGTGAAGGCTGGTTTATGGGAAGTAGAACAGCATCAGCAAGTGCATGCTGGTGTCGCGCAAAGCGGTGTATGAGCTTGGAAGCAGCCTCCCTCAAGAAAAGCCCAGAAGGAAATGGGTATGTGACTCCTATCCCAAGTTTGTCCTCTGGTTCCTGAAATAACATGGAAAAGGGCAACAATAACACCACTGTTGCTGAAATATCTTGAACTCTCACTCTGAAAATTCATCAACGATTACTTCAGGAAAACTGACGATACATCTTTGAAGGACAAATTTGCTACTTGGCATAAATAACTCATCTGGCTTTCTTTTTAAGTCTACAAGCTGTTTCACTGTATCTTGCTGACAACTTGGTATAGAAAACAGGTAGATCGATAAGCACAATTTTTTGGAGTTCACTGCTAAGGAACCACCACATAATTTCACAGATCATATCCTAAGTCTTCGTTTTTAATGAGCAAGCAAATTTCAGAACTTAACATACAAACAACTATTGTTAGTTTCGTGATCCTCAGTGGAAAGCAACACCAAGGCAGGTGGTTTTTTTTTCCTTTATCCTATGTATTTGTATACAAGTACTGAAATGAAACTTTTTTTCAGTAATTCAGCAGTTGCTGAAATTTCTAAATGAAGGCATATCCTCAGTCATTTGAATGGCTTTCTTCCTCCGGGGAAGTAAAAATGATACACTTACGCTAGGACTATACTGAGAGTACATGCTAAATATTCCAGGGCAATATGGACACGTGAGACCCAGAGTTAAAGGGCTGCCAAGCAGAAATGGTGTTGGGGTGGTCAGAGGGAAACAGACAACATTATTTCATGCAGTTTTTGTAGATAGGAGCAACCACTGTAAAGAGTTTTATTCCCCTCCTTAACTATACTAAGTGTCCATAAATTGTAAGGTCATCTTATTTTATGATTTGCATAAATCTCAGTTACCCTAGTTTATACTTGTTTAAAATATAAAACCAGACTACTTAATTTGGGATTTTTTTTAAAGAACACATACAATACAACACATCATACCTAGCTGGAAATACTACTTACAGTGTTTCTGCAGATTTCACAATTACAAACAATATCTAAAAGAAAGCCAAGCTAGGAAAAAAAAAAAAAATCATCAAAGTAGCAGTGCAACTATTCAAAGCAACCTTATTAACGTTCTGTAGCATTGCCATCACATACAGCAACTTCTACCCTCTTCGTTTTTACAAAATCAGGTATCACTGTTAGTCAAATGTGTTCTTTCTCTCACACACATATCAGTAAGTGTCTGCAAGTTGCACTTTGGTAATCTTTATAACACAGTAAAAGCTGCCTAAAATTATCCCTGCCACAATAAACAGTTTTGCTTTATGTTTTTTCACATCAGCAGTCTGAAAATAGCATGTAAAAACAGCCAGTCTCCAAGTTCAACAAACAGGCTTTGTGAAAGTCCTCACAGCACTATTGCTTCAAACAATTCTGTAATTTTTTTTCACATTTCCACTTCAATATCTTCAAGAAATATTATATTTTCCTTCTGAAATGATTCTTCTAATTCTTGCCATACTGCCCCCCAAAGACACCCACACACAGATGGCAATGGAAGGAAGTGAGGCACCAATGTAATTTTTGCTAGGCACTTCACATTCACAGAGGATTTTCACAGGGGAATATCCTGAAGTCCTAATTCAGGGGTAACAGGAATAAATATATAAATGACATGATTTGACTTGTGACTTTGACTCCAGGAAGTAAGTCAGTGGAGACACACTGACTTACATTTTTGACATTCGCCCAGGAACAATGTCAACATGCTTTCTTCCTCACAAAGCGTTCCTAGACAATAATAGTTAATTTATACAGCTGGTTTGAAAATGCGTTTTTCCACCGTTGCTATTTCAAAACACTTTTTCGATGACTCATGCTCTTACTGTTCTTTATGCTTAAGACTCTGAAAACTGATGTCCAAACCACCCTTTTGATCATCACAGATTTCCTGAATAACCCCAGCTATTCAATTTAGTTATTTTGACTATTTTCACTTCAGAAAGATTTAGCGATGCTAAGTACAGTATGTGATGCTCTGCAGAAATTCCTGATAAAAGTTGCAGGATTGCATATAAAGAACCCAGAAGTTCCCCAAGAATTGGCTCATTAGCCAGCCATTCTCACACCTACAGAAACATCTGCAATGGGAAACCTCATCTCAAAAAAAGAAATTCTACAACATGGCAGTTGCACAAAATACTTAACTTCAGAGATACCAGCCAGTGTGGGGGCACAGGCTCTAAAGAAAGCCCCAAAATATGAGTTTCCTGACAAAATGCCAAGGAGTTGTAGAATAAAAGTACTTTGGCCAAAGTAATTATCTGGGCTTTTTAGTGCTTTTATTTTTAACACATAGGTCCCACTCTTCTGCAGCCTCTAGCACAGACCAGCTATTTTTCAGCTAACAACAATAAATACAAGATATAAGTTTGCTGAAGCTCAGTGGAAACTTTCCTCCTTAATCCTAATATTCAAGTGTTACACCAGAAATGTCATTGAACTTCGCTCAAGGCTTCTTTTTTCCTATTTGAAATATGAAATGTTTTAATATTCAATAGACCACAGAAAGTTCAAATGAATTTCTATTTTTGATTAAGCTGTGCTGGATGTTTTTCTGCCACTTCCTCCAGATCCATGATTATTTTAATACTGCTATGTCTCAGAGTCTACACTTCAAAGATCAGCTGCAGGGCTACATTTTCAAAAAGGAAAAGAAATTAAGTTATTCAAATTGTAAGTACCTATACTGGAGCATTAGTCTGACTGAAAATCTAATCCCATTCAGCTTTTACCAAAATATGGGATTGTTTCAAGACTTTATTATGCTCAATTGCTTGGCATAATAACAATCACTTACATCATACACCATGGAACGAACTGTGTTAGAAATAAAACTGATCTTTGCTCCAACTCGATAATTCCAACAAATTCAGCATATTTTTCATTTGCAGTCTTTCATTGCTATTCAGAGATTATGAATTAATTTATTCTAAATGTCAATAGTTGTGCTGCACAGCTGTCTGAAGCAGATATGACTGGGTCTGTTCTCAAAGAAATAAAAACTCATGGTTCATCTCATGGTAGTTCTCTACATATGCACCTCAAGCACTTTGTCATAATAAAGGCAAAATCTATTAGCTCTTGAGGATAATTCCCAAAGATTAATTGAAATGTAAGTTGTGCTGACAATTGAAATTCTCTAACATGATTTATCTATCAATGGAGACTTATCAAAAATTTAAATAGACATGAACTACCATTTTACTATGCAATCAACAGCTCTTCAGTTTAAAATGAACTTAATCATACCATCCATAATATGTACTGTATTTCTGTCTAAAACTGGAAATTGAGGTATGGTATACGCCCATATATGTGAGCATATATGGCAGCCATTGTATAAATTATGCTCCCACTAATCACAGTAAACTTAACAAATCAAGAAGTAAGACAGAGAAAATAAATCCCTCTACATTTTGGTTTACCAGGTTCATTCCTTTGCTGCTCAGTTTCCCCAGGGACATTCACATGAGCATTTGTGAGACATTAATTGCAGCCTATAGCTAGTATTGGCTTTTTGTCTATGACATTTTTATAGGAACCCAAAAACAGTGTTTCTGCTTTTACAAGTAACTTGATACCATTTTAATCCAATGCGTTTTAGAAGCAAAGTAACCTGCTTTTCATCAGTATCAGCTTCTGGCAATGACCATAGAGACATGACTAAGGTCTCCATTTTAGGAATGTCTCATGGAGCCTGGACAAAGTAACAACCTCTGAAAAAACCTCCTGTCTTCCCCCATCCCTACCCTTCCATTCATTATGTCCAGAGCTACCATTTGATACACTAATCTGCTGGCTCTTGGGAAGCACTCGGAAATTTATGTGAGCAAGCAGCAGAGAGTCATTTTCAGCCATCCATTATCAGGTAGAAGAATAACAAAAAAGATGATATTCTGAACAATGCTGGACCACTAGCACATGATGCGACCTTTAGTAGGTCACAGGGCTTGTATTTATCTGAACAGAGAAGCATTTTGAAAAGATCAAACTGTAGGTATTAGTGTAATAAATAATACTACATGCCCTGGAGTCTAGATTCTATTCTTCACGGGTTTTTACTGTACATTTCAATGTTTTATTTCATTTGGATGAAACAGCTGAGAACGGATGGTGTCTTACTGTGAACACAGGATGGATCTTTTATAACTTAGACTCACAAATACAGAAGCTTTTTGTGAGGATGAGGCTGTAGCTTATTATTTTTTTCATTTTTCACAAGATGCAGAGAAAAATCAAGTTCATACTGTTGCCTAGGAATACTCAGTGACGTGAATACTACTTTTAGCACCTGTTGCACCTGTCTTTGCTGTTTATATTGTCAGAGTAAGAATAAATAGTGGCAAGATATAAAAAAAGCCTTGGTAAGGGAACATGTATACACAACCATTCACGTACCTCTCCAAACCAGTTCTGCCGCTCTCCTTCCCAGCCTCTGTACACAACAATTTATTTGTATTTTGGCCTTTCCATGTAGTATTTTAAGATCTGTAAGTATTTATGTAAAACTGTGTATGGCCACCATTTCTTCCTTAACCATTGATTACAGACTCCGGAACAGATGGTATACCTTCTTTTGGGAAAATAAAGGCAGGATCAGTAAAGAAATGTAAAGAAAATAGGTATCCAGTACCAGGACTGCTGTTTACTAGTGGAAGATGAGAGCAGAAAACTCCTGTGTTGAGGCCCTGGAGAGAATAAAGATTAGTCTGTCTGCTAAGGAGTTGTGTTGTTAAAATGTGATATGGCCCCAAGGTTGAGATGGAGGGGAAAGGAGAGATGTGGGAAAAACACATTCTTGCTGAATCTACTGAAAAGAGCTAAAATGGATTAATCAATAGATTCAAAAATACAGCTAGTAGCCCTCTACTACATCAGGAAATAAAAGACATCGAAGCCCAAAAAAGTATTTTTCCATTAAATGATTATACTGTTCAATGTGGCAACAGGAATTAATACAATTCTCTTGGTACCCTAATAACAGGTAAGAAATCGATGGAGAGCAGCAATGGGTACCTGTGTCTGGACTAGCAAATAACCTGATGTTGGCAGTAGGTGCATCACTTCCCATGGCTTCATAGCCTGGGAATGGAGCTACTGTCCTCTTCAAAATACAGAGAAAAGGAAGTACTGTTAATATGACAGGTAAGAGTTTTTCTTGATGCAAAAGAGGATGGATATAGGTCACCTAGGAGGGAAGACTTAAGTAGATTATCCCCTTCCAATTTCTGCTTCACTTTGCATGGATCAAGTTTATACTTGGAAAGTAAGTATATACTAGGCTGATTTAGTCCTCCTTTCTGTTATCCCAATTCTATTTGACCCTGTATAGAAATGAGCCCCTATCAAATACCAATAGACAAATAAATGCCTGCCATAGCACTATTTTCAACAAGTCATGTCCAATGGATGGGAATACAGGCTCCTGCTTACACATAACCTCCTTTGTTTCCTCATACCTGCCATGTTGCTGCCTTTACTGCTGCCAAACTGTCATTATTGATCCTTTCCATAGCTTCAGTAGAGCATATTGCTGTGGATGGCATAGCATTCTCAGCAAAAATTTGCAACAGTATGAATTCTCCTCTGTAAAGGTTTTGGGCTAGCAAATGCTTCCACTGGCCGTTGTGCCTCTTGAGAGCTCGCCAGCCTCTAGCCGAGAGTCCGCCCTTAGCCTGCCTGACCTTGTTTGCATGGCATGGTTGCCCTCATTGAATGGGACTGGGAAATGTAGCAGTTTAAGTTCCACTGTGTCTTCCATACACTCACAGGAGAGCGGTATCGCGGGTCAGCAGGATCTTTTTTGCTAGTCACATCAGCAGCCAGTAAAACATCTTGCTTAAATGAGAGATGACCAGTCAATTTGTCACGCAGCACACAAACACAGCAGCAATTCAAACCAGCCAGGAAGATTCAGAACACTTTGTTCATTTAAAATACACTAGCTTTCATCTTTTACTGACTTTGCAAAGAGTATGTCTTTGAACATTGCTATTTCTAGAACACAGACATTCCATGGTTTTAAGTAATTGCTGTTGGAATATTTTTATATGCTTCCCCTTCTTTATAATAGAAAGTGATTGTTTATTAGTTTAGGTGAGCATAAAAGATCTATAGTTTCAGCTTTAAAACTCTGATTTCCATATTTCTTAATAATAGGAATGAGGCTTCCCTCCCAGTTACACTTCTAGAAATGACTGGCACTCAGTGAAAAAAGGCAACAAGATCCTATCATCATCAATATACCTTTAAGTTTCAGTAACTTTTCCTTATGTGTCTAAAAAACACCATTTAGCTTGCCTTGTGAGAGATGTACTTGCTACTTAGTGTTTTATTCTTTTGAGCAAGTGAGGTAACAAAGATAGACAACTTATTAAACAAGAACATGTGTGCACTGAGAAAGTAGAGGAAAATTACAGATCTGAACACAGGTTCTAAAGATGAAGCACTTGCAAGTAACTCTTGCTACGTACAAAGCAAATACATATATGTAATCTTTTAGCACTACCTAAACTTGCTATACTCTAATCTTAGTAAAGATGATGATCATCAAGCCAAGTGTATCAGGCAAGGCAGATCTGACAGAGGCAGAAGCTACTCCACAGTTTGGTGTTGCAGAGATCAATCAGTAATATTAGTATGGAAACATCTTATACTAATTGCTATTCAAACACATTGGAACAGCAAGTCACTCTGCTAAGGACCCTACAATCAGCATTTCTGATGTGACAATTTAACAGGATAATGAAAACAGATCATATTCTGTGGTTCTTAGTGTAGCCCCTGACTTCTCCATTATTCTCTGAACTTCCCTGCCAAAAGCTCATCCTTCAAAAAATGCTTCACAAATCACAACAGAACTCACAAGACACCAGAGTTTCTACCCTGCAGCAAATTCTGAGGCTTTCAAATTTCATTTTGTTGTGAAGTGGAAACCCTACACCAAACATCCACCCTTAGCAAAACCTGAAAAAATCCAAAATATTTCCCTTTAATGCTATCAAAATGTTTAATTCAATAGGGTGAAGCCTTTTTCTAGTATAAAACAAACAGAATGTTTCATCTTCATCCTTCTGACTTGTAAGATAGCTTCTAACAGAATATAATAATAAAACAATAAAACCAGAAAGTATTATTTCAGTACTTCCACTTAACAACAATATCAAAAATTTTCTCATGAAACAGCATGGCTGTAAAAACAATTCACAGTGGAAAACTGATCTGCCATATAGAGCCTCAGAAAGGCTCTTAACAGATAATTTTTATAAATGAAGCAGATGTAGAAGTCTTGAACAGAACTAAGAGGCATGTGCTTCATTACACTGTGATGGCCTCACCTTTTTGACAAGACCAGAGCACAATGCTGTAGGATCTGCTACACTGAGCAGTCAGGGAAAGTCAAGTGATAGTTTTAGATGTAAGAGCAAAAATAAAAAGATAATAGAAGGCAATCTCATCTACCTTTTTCTCTTAAGGTTTCACCTTGTCCATGACAAACTCTATCAGAATTAGTCAAAAATCTTTATTCCACTGTATATTTTCAATAACTTGTTGCTTCCATTTTAACTTAACTAAATTCAAAGATATTCTTCTCATGCAATATAAACACTACAACTATAGCAGTGTTAGCTCTGCTTAGCTCATACCATGCCTCTCTAGTGATGATGAGTCATCTCTCCTCCTACCATGTAGTAAAGAAAATGGATGAGCTTTGAAAAGCTAACGCTTTTTGCAATTTTATATATCAAATACCATTTGGAAAATGTATTTGTAAAATCAGAGGTCCTGTAACTACTATATTTGTTTCCAGACAGTGAGTTACATAGAATGGAGTTAAAAATATTTGGGAACTCTCTAGAATTTAGTTTCTAAAATATGTTCTCTTTGAAAATAAGAGTAAGATTGAACTTAGTATCTTAGCAGTTTTGACTCATGTCTTCTTAATCTTTAATTTCAGGTATATTTTTCATTCTGGTGCCACGCTTAAAAGTAATCGCTATTTATTCAAGGTGGAATCAGAGGGAATATTATAAAACCATTCTCTGTCTTAGTTGCAATGGGAAAATCCATAGTAACTTCACTATGGTCACTAAAAATGTTTCAAATGTTTTGAATAAACAGTTTCAGGAAGTTGTTGACCAAAATATCGAAATATGTCTCAGATTCTTCTCAACTATGACATATGCTGAGACAAACAAATTGTGATTCAAAGTTGCTTAAAAACTTAGTGTATTTCTTTGTTCTCTCTAAGATCCCTATGCATGCAAAACTGTACTGAAACCATAACCATCTAGAGATATTTTACTTTGAACAGGAAAAGAACTTCACTGCACAGTACTGTACATTTTTATACTCAATTACACTTTTTCTACCTGGACAGGTGGCATGGATATACAAAACCCAAGGCTTCAACTCCTCATTTTGTTCAGGATGATGACCTGAATGTCTTTCAAACAGCTCCCTGTGCTATGCAAACTGAAGCAGCCATGCTTTAAAATGGACATTATCACATCTTTCACTACCTGTAAAGAAGCGTTCAGGCTATTCTGACACGAAACATGTTTGCTTTACTGGAGGCATTAGAAATGTGATTATATTTCCTCCCTTCATCAAAAAAAACTTCTCTGCTTGAGGTACAATTGATGCCTTCAAAAGGAAACCTAGACAAATGATTGTACCTCAAGTCTTGCAGGTAAAAACCAGAACTATCTAGTAGCTGTGCTCCCTCCTCCCTGCCCACAGGAAACCCAATGAGGGACAGGCCTCTACAGCATCAGGCAGAGAGTATCTTAGATGCTGATTAGGTGACTGTGCTAAAAAAAACACAGGAAAAAGAAAGAAAAGTGAGTATGTACACACAGGTAGTTACAACAAGTTGTTGAAGGATGTGTTATTTGAAGGGCCTGCTGTTGTCTTGGTTTTGACTGATGTGGTCACCTGCTCCAAGCCTGGTTACCTATATTTGGCACAAGGGACATGATTCACCAGAAGAATGGTCACTGATTAAAAAAGCCTTTTAGCAAGGGAAACAGTTAAGGAATGATTCTCAGTTTGTCCCAGAAGATGTACTGTTTAAAGTGACTGTATCTCCTAAAGATATAAAATTTACAAAGTGCCCAGCAAAGAATTACAGAGAATCATTTTAGTTTACAATTTGCAAAACAGTATGTGAAGGAACCTTAGCAACATTAACTTCCCTAGTACTACACTGATGAAGGCATGGTTCACTTTATAGGTATGGGAGTGGTGACCAGAGAGGCCAAACAGATAGCCTGCTGCCACAAAGACAGAATGGCCAACTCAACCATGAAAACCCAAAAGACCAAATTCCAAGCCCTACTTACGAGCCCTAGGTTATGCCCTAGACAACACTAGAAAGACTAAATGTGCTTTTCTTTTTTCTTTTTTTTTTTTTTTTTGTGTGTGTGTGCATTTATAAGAGGAGTGTTTTACTTAAAATATTAAATAAATGTACTTAAAGAATGACAGGCAAATTTTCATGTCACTTCAAATGGGCAAGACTTAGTCTTAATAACATACTCATTTTTAAAGTGCTGAACTAGCTATCACAAGTATTTATTTAATAGTGAATTAGCCTGACTTTATTTATTAAAAGCCATGCAAGATACAGGGAATATACAGATAAAGGTCAGTGTTTAACATGCTGAATCCAGGCAGGTCTTCTAAGCATATCAGGCTTGTTCCCAGTTTTATTTCATATGAAAACTCTTTATATTATTTGCATTAATCTTAGTATTCTGTTTGGGTTTGATTCATCACATTTTATATGGTGTCTTCCTTAAAGGAAAGAGATTTAAGATACTTGTTAGGCTGTCTTCCTTTCAAATAGTAGCTTGAAAGCATTTGCAAATAAATTTGCCCATTTGCGCTACAAAGCATGAAGCAATTATATTTGTCATGAAAGCCTATATATATGATAACTTTTTTTTGCAGACTGCTATTGTCTGTTATGGCAACTTAAAAGACATTTTTCTTAGAAGTTGTTTACCTACCCTCCTAGATTTCACATGCATTGCAAATTTATATATATTCATATTATACAGCACTAATTTCAAGTTCTGCTCTTCCATAACTCATTTTCTTCTTACAAATTTAGCACTATGTTGTTAATAGCTACTGCTGTCTTAAATGCTTCAGCTAAGAATGGCTTGTAGCTGCCTTGTGTAGCTAATTCTTTATTCTTTTCTCTATGCAGGTTGGTATTTTATTAACCCCAATAAGACTGTCCAGTTTTTGGTACTGCAAGGTAGCATGCTTCCTAGGTTACAATGCCCTTAAGCTATATATTATCTCACAGTAACATGTTTTCTTCCGTCTTACAGGTTAATTGTATCACTCTTCTTAAAATGTACATTTCTGAGTTTTTCCTTAAGGCAGCATTTTGAGCAGTAATGCTTGATTTATTTTGATTCAAAACAGAGCCTGTGTTGATGAAATAGAACTGAATAGTTTGCAGCCACTAGTCCTCATACTTTTTACTCATTTTTAAATATGCTGATGTCAAATACTGTGCTACTCCATAAAATATTGATTCTACTTTGTGCAAAAGTTACTTTCATTGCACTGTTTTGCTGCATTTTCCTTTTAGTGGTGTGACTTAAGCAGATGAGGAGAAATATAAACTGTACATTTGAGCCATGAAAAGAGCTTAACATCAGGCTTTCTCTCTTTTTTTGTTGTGCTATAACCATATATTACCCAAGTATCTGCCATATACAAAGGTCATGAGAAAAATATAGTGTGTATATAATACTGATCACTCTTTGCTTATACTTTCATTCTTACCACTTCCTTTCCATTTTTCAAAGTGCTAAATACACTCAGTTTATGTACTAAATATGTCTGTTGTGTTATACAAAAACTGGTTTTCAAAAAAATTTTGCAGTTACGTACAATCATGAAAAGAACAGTTTGTGCAGCAGCACCACAGGTCCAGACCTGGTGACAGGCGTGGGTGGCTGTTTTCTTGGTTTTCTCTGATCCTGCTGGGTGCTGTCTTATCTGTAGTCAATTAATAGTTTCCGATTCTTTAGCCATAATCATAAAAACTGGATTAGTTGTTAAGAGCTGCTGAGACACATACCTCCTATTTCAGTGCTGAGGTGTATATTTACTGCGGTGCTTTACTTAGTTCTGAGTAAAGAAAGATCTAGTTAAATCTGTATGGATTTTACTAAAGTTTTTCTCCATGTAAAAGGTATTTAAGTATTTTTTGGGGTACACAAATCTTTCAAATATTTTCATTTCATAGGAAAAAAATCAAGCATTGGAAATAGTAATGCCAAAGAAAAAAGAATTAAAAAAAAAAAAGAGAGAGAGAGAAAAAACCCACACTTGACTTAAAGGCAGAATTTATTACTTAGGATTTCTCTGTTGCTGCTTCTTTCTTTCCAAGTCAATACTAATCACAGATGAAAAGCATATTTTATTTTTAAAATTATGTCAGCAGGAACTTTTTCCTTCCCAAAATAATAGAAAAATAGTTCCAACAAGGTTTCCAATACTGATCCAAATCTTTATTAGATCTGAGACACAGGGCTATAATCTCTTTTATTTGACAGATATGTTGATTTGAGAAGAGTTTCAGCTGACTGAGGACATCTACTGCATATATTACAAGTAGTATATTACATTTTTCTTTTTGCTACATATTCTCCCTGTTTATATGCTTGCTTTAGCTAATGCGAAACTTAGGAAATCTTGCTTATGTTCCATAGTGTCCCGTTCTCTTTCTGTTTGATACATTTTTATAAATTAAATGTCCTGTTTTGTTAGCCCATTATAAAAACCCAGCATTTAAATTCAGTGATTTCCTTGTTAAACTGCAAATGACATTTCACTTTTTCAAAAAAACAATTAGCTGTAATCTCTACCTGGTGTCTTGTACAGAAGACTGTAAATTATCATTCATGAAATGATATTTTACTTATTCCTTTTATTCCTAGCCTTCTAAATCTCTCACTACATCTACCTGCACATCAGCACTCCATTTTAAGTACAGATAGTACAGACAGTTTCTATCTTGTCTTGACTAGTAATAAACCGAGCATAGACTCAGCAAATATTGATGTCTAAGTTTGATGATGTGGACTGAATAGTCAGGCTGCAGAGGTGTGCCAGAAGAACATTCCACAAACACCAAATTACAGATTTTATCTCATCTTTTATAACAAAAGATCCAGGAATATTTGACACAAAACCTTTAGGCAGGGGGCCACTTTTCAGAAGAACAGTTATGATTTAATTTAAAATAGGTGTTTCATATATAGGACTAAATTGCGATTTCACTCTCACTTCAACACTTATTTTTTCTGTTCTGCTTTAAGAAAATTAAATTGGAAGGAAATTTGGATTTTCAAACCCTTCAGCTATCAATCAGTGACTTTTCAGCTGAAATTAATTAGAATATTACATTTTAAAACACAAGTGTAAATGGATAATAGTATGCATGTGTTGGATTCTTTTCCAAAGCAATTCAAGGAGATAGGACATGCTTAAAATGTAGTAAGATTATCACAGAGAATGCAGACAATGTCTAGACACACACCTCATTCTGGATCGTCATAATTCAAATAGCCTAACTTAGAACACCAAAGCCCTCCAAAACTCACATCACTGAGAAGTTAAGGCACACTTTCCCTATAAAATTCTGCTTCTTCCACAAGAAGTCATTCCGCATTAAATAATTTATGTTCTTTGAGGATGGCTTTTTCTTTTTTCTGATCCTAAATTAATAATTACTCCTCCCAAATAATCCAAACAGATACTGTTTCCAAAAACATGCAATGTCTTTGATCAAAAAGCAAGTATCTTTAAGCAGTTTGGAGCCTTTAAGCTAGTAGTGCCTGGTAATGCTTTTCCTTCTGTCATTAAAAAGCTTTAATTTTGCCTTCCATCTTCCCAAGTCCCTTCCTGTTCAGGAGTCTCGCAATTCTTCCCTGACACTGACATCTCACAAGTCCTGTTCCCTTTCCTAAAATATAGGTGGTCACCTGTTTCTCAGTTGGGACTTTCCAGTTAGCCAGGTAGCTTAAGTTTATTATTCTATACATTTATCTCGGCTCTACTAAAATACATTTCCAAGAGGTATTTGATATTCACTTTATTCTCAGTTTTAATGTTTCTCTAAAAGTGGTACGTATACCTCTAGCCTGCTACAATAACGTGTTTCATAGCTCCTCAGCTGCCCTATAAGATTTTCTTCTTCCTAATATAGAATTCCATTTTAATATAGCTGCTTTTGAATGCAGTTCTTCAGATTATTTTTTTATATTTTTATTTCTGTTTTATATGCCATCATTAATGATCAGAAATAACAGGCTCAAGCATCATCCAAAAAAAGTGTAGTTTTATCAGACTAGATCCAAAACCAATTAGGTGACTGGCTGGATTAAACATGGCACATCATCTCTCAGAATAAAAGTTTTGCTAGCTGAGACTAAATCACAGAAATCATTTAACACATTGCAGAGGTAACTTATAAGCAGTGTCCTAAATCTCCGGTGCATCACATGAAATTAAGCAATATATTAGACCATCCAACTCATGCATACATTACCTTCGTGCTAGTCTGACAGAGCTCGGGACACCACTGCTGAATGGTACCTGCTCAGCAGTTGTACAGCACACCACCGCCTTGCGGAAGCTGCCTTCCCTGTCCCTTGCATGGCTGCCCAAATGAGGAAAGAGCTATGACAAAAACATGAAGATGGACATCCCATTCGTTCTGGTTTTTTTGGTTGGGGTATTTTGTTGGGGTTTTTGTGTTTGTTTGTAGGTGGTGGGTTTATATATATGTATATGAAGAAATGTGTTTTTAAGACCTAGAGAAAAAAAAATTGAGACAAGCCATGGTCTCCTATTTACTTTCAGGAACTGTCCTAGAGGAGTGAATTGCTAGAATGACCAATTGTCCATGCATTTTCTGGAACAATAGACTCAATTACTGACCTTTAAATGGTTCAGAATTTGGGGACATCATGCCTGCCAGAAGCTTCCATGTAAGGATGACACAAAATCAAGGTTAGCCTCCTAAATCCTACTAGAACAACATTATGTTCCTTGTAACACAACCATATATTTACCTACTTCCAGTCCAAGGCAACCAATCCATAGCACAAGCAGGACAGCTGAGGTCCATCTGCAAATGTTTGACCATTGTAACTATTTCTTTGTAGCATGTCATTTTTGAACACATGATAAAAGTTTTAGAAGATATATCAACGGTCTGAAAAGATGTAGTTAATATGAGAAGCCTAAAGAATTTCTGTAAAACTGTATTTGACCCCAGGCACAAAAACAAAAGAGATGAGTCATTCCACCTCCACCTTTTATTAAGACAGAATTCTGATTTTTTTTATTTTTTTCTATTGAATAGATGCCTTTACAAGTATGAAAGGACTTGATAAAATTGTATAAAAGTGCCCACTTCTAGAATTCAGATAGTAGGAACACAAAAATAGTACTACTCGGAAAACAAGGAGGTTTTTTGGTAGTGTGTTGTTTTTTGGTTGTTTTTTTTTTACATTGAAGAGTATGGAAGCAAGGAGAATTTAGCTTGAAATGATTACTGATGAAAGCAATTAGAAAAATCAGGAGAGGATAAAGGAGTGGGAAGAGAGGCAGAAGGTAGAATTTATGCAAACAAACCATTAACAGGCAGGTTTGGCCCACTGCCTTTTCTCTATTCATAAAATATTCCCTGTTCTAGAAATAAAGTAGTTCATGCAACAGCTGGGCATTTTAGTATATATTTAAGATCTGCAATCCTTTCCTTCCATAAGTCCTAAACTTACAGGAAGATAGCTCTGACAAGATGGTAGAGTCTACAGAGGTCTACAGGTCCATATTTCCACATTTTAGCCACCTCACAGTTGATTACAAAAGCTTAAAGGGCAAAAATTCTGGCATCAGACAAGCACATAGGGGGCTGATATCCATGAGACCTCCACATGCAAATATTAATTTGGTATTTGGCTCTGAAGAGAAAGAAAAATAGAGCCTAATTGTCAGCCACCTTCTCAACATTTTCCACAAGCCTGTTACATATTCAGAACCCAAGTTAGCTGTGCAGCAGTTTTAAATGGCTAACTCTCATGCAATTTGTGACAATTTAATGCATAAAAAGAATATTTGCATGCATTGATGTCTAAATTGAGATCCAAACAGGCATATTGAAATACCTGAAATGCATATACCTTGCTGGTTATATATCAAAACTACATGTATAGCTGTTGTAGCAAAAAAGGTTACAAACTGTTCTGTAAGTCTGTAAGAAATATATACTATTTTAAGAACAGGTTTTTTGGGTTTTTTTCCCCCCTAAAGCACTTTTTAAAAATCCTTCAAAAGCTAAATATTCCAGGAAGGGCTGAGGTGGTTGAATTGTCTGCTGCAAATACCCCATGACAGGCGTTTTCCGTATGATGCAATGGAACCAAATTCTCAGCAACAACTCAAACTCTTCACAGACATTAAATATTCCAACAGTGAAACATTTACCAAACAGCCATCATTCCCACTTTCTTGCTTCTACACTGTAGCACTACCAGGCCTTATAATAAAAAATACCAAGCAGTTGTTCAGGAAAAAAATTCCAGACAATCCAGATGTACACTAGCACCTAGTAAAGCAGTTAGGCTGAGTGCATCTTACTTGCAGTGAAATGGGGGTCATCAAATGGCATCCCACTAACACAAAATTCTGGTGTTATGGTGACATTTGTTATTACAAAGTGTACATATACTGTTTGATAATGGCATCATGCAAAACTACTCTGTGGATAACTTCAGCAGCAACAGAAATAAACATTTATTAGAATTTATTCCTTGCTGTCCTTTTGCAAAGACAAGCGTGCAGTCCCCTGATGCAACTGCAACAACAAAGTCTTTTTCCTCATAGCTGGAACTAACAGAATTAGGAGCTAAATCACAAGTCATCTTGTAAACCCTGCTAACTTGGTTTCTTGCTTAAGGGGCATATTCTCCAGGGGATTATTTTAATTAGTTTGATTATTTTCACTGCTGGCCAACTGTACTTATCGGGCTGTAAAAATGGCAGATTGAAATCTGCAAATACAGCACCACTTCTTCTTTACATGCAGTTCATTTGAATATTTTGGATCCCTTTAAAACAGTAGATTTAAAGACAATAAGATATAATTTAATGTAGTGAAATGGTAAAACTGGAGCAGAAAGAAATTGCATTGCTTGAAATGTCACAAAATGAGTCAATGTTAGATGCCATTTAAGAGGAATATCCCAGATGTATTTGTACCATCTTAAAAAGAAAAGCAAATGTATATGTTTACACTCTATTACACCTAGCAGGATGCCTCTAAATAAAATATTATTTGTATCTGTATCAGCAATACTTATCACATCTACATTGCTTCCTATACACATATAATAAATAACAACCAGTCAACCAAAGACTTGCCACCAGACAACAGCATACAATGACACATAAATTGAAAAGCTGGGTATTTTTCAATGCTTACTCCACAATGTAGTTGTATTAATATCTATTGTCTCTACTTATAAAACAATTACAGTACCTGCATAACTACAGCCTTGTACACAGATATTCTCTGTAACTATTCTGTTCCATTCTAATTTGTCCATATAGTCATGACCCAAACCAGCTAACATGTATTCCCAGTTTTCAGATTACATTATGCTCATACAAAATCACATGTACAAATCTTATTGCAAAGGTTTTATTTTTGTTAAGACAGTGGGTAGTTTCTGGACTCAAGGGTTATGACCTTAGAGGAACCAGATTGGGTGTCTTTTCTTTTTAAGTGGATTCTTTACTGGGACAGTTTCCAGAGACTACTTAACAAGTGTATCATGAAACAAATTTCACATTGTGCTAAGACCACTACTAACACCCAACAAGGATTTCATTCTGAGACTTCATTTCTCTTCAGCTATATACTTCCTCTCCTCATTCTTAACATGAGCAGCAATTTTCCCTCCTGTCTCAGAAATTAGTGACAGCAAACACAACAGCAACTCTTTCTTCTCAGAAAACACTTCTCTTCTGTGTACCTTGAATTGCCCTGTGAAAAAATCTCAATGTGATTTAAACAGACAGCTTTGCTATCACGGAAGTACCTCATAAACTGATTAAGTCAAGTAGTATACTTTGCTGTGCTTCCTAATTAAAACAATTACTTAAAATACAGGTGCCTGGAAAACTCTAACTGATCTTTATTTAACTAGTTCTAATTGTCGCTATAAAACATCTTTCTAGGAAAGCTTTTGAAGCTATACAACTTCTTTATAAGAGATTTCCAAGAGATAGCCAGGAAGAAAAACCATTTTCATAGAACCCCTAAATATATTTCTGTACGGGCGCTTTTCCTTAGACATATTCTCATCTTGTCTGCCTACAAGGCTTTATGCACATAAGAGATTTCAGTGAACCTATGTTACTAATCACTACTACAGATGCTGCTTATATCAGCTTAAAAGTTGGTTTTGGTTTAAGCTGATGTTATGCACTGTCTCCATGGGCAAATATATATGGCATAAATATGCATGCTATGTATATGTGTGTACATTTGTGTGTTGGAGGGGGTTATTTTCTCTGTATTCTGTTAAGTACTACTCATTGTTGCTGCTATAAAAACAGCATACAAAACCACAATTATTAACTGGTGTTATGCCAGGAAAAATGGCAAACAACCTAAAGTGAAGCTGTGATAGATCGCAGAAGTCCCGCTAGTTTCAGAATGATGCAAGGCTGATTCAGGGCTCCCTTTTCACCTCACATTTTCTATGATTGTTACATGCCCAGTGTCCAGAGACTGGGTGTCAAGGGCAGCAAACTAGGTAAATTTTTGGTCATAGCGAAGGCAGCGGGTTTCCCCAGACTCCACTAAAAACACTGGTAAAATCTTACATGCCATAGGAAGAAGAAAGTGTAGAAAAGGGAGGGAAGTGTTTTCATGACAAAAGCAACATAGTAGGAACAGTTAGGAACAAATTTGTTTCCATGATCAACAAGCCCCAGAGCTATTTCTCTGGAAACATGCTGATCTGTAAAGGCCTTACACCGCGTTTGGGAAAGAGGGGATCATCTAATTCAAACTGTGCACTTTATGTGGACGAACAACAAACAAGATGAATATTCCCAGCACTCTTCCATCTCCCAACAGAAGAAGTATTAAGATATTCTGCCCATCAATGCATGACTTCCAGACCTATTTCTTTTGCAAATGTCTGTGAAAATAAGCTTGCCATATCTACTGATTTTAAGGGAAGTGTTATTTATGGTGACTGTTTTGCACACAGATTCCTTTAAAAGAATTTTCAATGGGTTTTCAATATATTTTAGTTTCCCAGAAAAATCTTCCAAAATTGCCTCAGACACACTTCATTGTATTTTCTGCTTTTTACTAACGCTTCCAATGGTAATCGCCACTGAATTAAAAGGTAAACATATGAATACCTTTTTTTTGTTGTTTGTTTAGGAAGCAATATCTTTTAAATGAGAATTTGTTGTTCTGTTTAAAATAAACAATGAAAATACTTTCACATTTTGAAAAGCTTTCAATTCTGATGGTGATTTTCTAAAGGTCTGATATTAACACATGCCTTAAAATGAAAATGGAGAGCACAATCATCTTGGATCATTAAAGTTATTGGAAACAGTTCTTAATTTCTTCCATTCACTTTTCATTTCAAGTGAGTAAGAGCATTCGGGGTTTATTTGATCCCAGCCCACCACAACTTGTCATATAGCCGTTCTGAGCTACACAACGGCAATGCTGTCACTAAGCTGATTTTCCATAAAATACAAAAGTTCGATCAAGTTTTAAGCAGCTTAAGAGCACCCTTCTCTGGCCATAGTTACAATCCCAGTGATGTGGCCAAGACAGCAAACAAACAGAAACAGGAGGTGAAGGTATGCAGACAGCACTCAAATGTCTACTTTGGTTTCCTGAAATGGTAAAGCATACAAAGCACCACTCATTAACCAGTTAATTATCTCAGTACTTTGAAATGACTGTATATCCCATCTTACGGTGCCACTTAGTCAATCTTTTCTACTCATGACTCTAAAAATCATGACTATGGTATCAATAAATAAGAGAGCCAGCTCTCTTAAAAATATCCACTCCCAAAAGATCACGAACATTTGAATGCAAATCCATCACTGACAAAGTGATGAATGGAAACGACACACAAGAGAGATTGGTGCTTTAACTTCTAACCAACTATTCATTTGGGGATAGAGGATTATTAACTTTTTATTCTCAAAAGTTCTGCTTTGAAAAGTGAAACTATAAAGATAGCAAGTCCCTGCTCATATTTGCCCTTCTGAATGGGTGGAGGAGAGGGAATGAGCCGGCTTCTGTCCTTCAGGTACCAATAGAAACCTTTTCATCAAAGCATTACTCATTTTCATCAAAGCATTTACTATGACTGGAACCTCAAGGCAGTGAGCTTGCAGTTTTAGCACTAGAGGCTCTGTTTGCAAATAACAAGAGGGTGATCTGGCATAAAGAAACCAGCCATGAGTCTACTATTAAATAATACCTGTAGGAGAATGCAAGAAAAGGTAGATGAAGGAATGGAGAGATCAAGAAATTAGGAATCTGTCTTCAGCACTGGAGACACCAAAAGGGGTTAAAAAAAGGGTCCATAAAATTAGAGTTTAGGAGATTGGAATCCTGGCTTCTCTCACATAGTTGATTTATTCTGGAAAAAGTATCAGAAATGGAAATTCCCAAATTCTTGTATTTACCCATAATGCAACAATACTTTGCTTCAAAGGTACCAGATGATTGAGATGTTATGCTTTTGTGGTTTTTTTCTGTCAATCCAAGTAGTAAAGCTTTCTCTTTTATCTAGTATTTCAGGTAGGTAATCTCCAGTACTAAAGTGGATAAACCTATCAACTCATTTCACATGCAGCACTGAAAAATCATCACATGCTAACAGCTCATTACTCAGCTGGGAAAGATCAAAACTAATGACAGATGAAATGCTCCTTTTCTTATTATTAGTCCCCTGAGTCACCCAGTTCCCACTGCACTTGGGGTTTGCTGCCTGCCTCTATGTAACAAACAATACTGTTGCTGCAGGTAGCTCCTGTGAGTCATTCCTTGGGCTCACCCACCTATGATTTGTGAGTGAGACGAGCTACTAAGACACTGCTTTCCTCTGGGGTCCCTCACCACATCTGACCCGGCTACTGAGACTGCCAGACGGCTTTTCAGCAAAATATTTTTTTGTTTAAACACACAAATTCTCCATTTTTACCAAGTATACTACTACTACTATGCTTAAATAAATACTAGCAGTTAATGATTATATTAATACATTTGCAAAGTGCAACATCTCATTATCTTAACAATCACCTAGCTAGAGAGAAATAAGCATTTTATGAGATCAAGAAAAATTATGAATAAAAATGGCATATGATGGTAGTAATCTTTCCAAAAAAAGGGAAAATGCAATGTCTATATGGAAGAGGTACAATATCAATTTCACATCTAGGAATGAAAAAAACCTCAAGACTTCACATGATTTATACTTTCCTTGGAAAGTTAATTGAATCTTTTCACTTTCTCTTTAACTCACCAACACTAATGAACTTATACCATAAATAAATTTGCTTCATAAAGTCAATCTGACACACTCCTAAATGTGGATACAAATATGAATAGTACCTCTATGGGTTTGTATTCTTTTTCATAAAATAGCTTGTAAACTCATTTTAATCATATTTTAATCAGGTAAAGACAACTAAATGACTAACTTTTGAAAGATTTCAGAAAAGGACGTGAATAAAAATGGTTTTTTTGAATGCAAGGAGATTGCTCACAAAACTAAATGTCCAAATAACAAAGTAACTTATTTGCTCTTTATGAATATATGAAATATAAAGCAATATGATTCATCATTTTTTCAAAATTTCAAAAGTGAAATAATCTTTAACTTAGCATTCTTTTTCTTCATGTTTTTCTGTAGCACAACAATATGTACAGCCTATAGATAAATTATCTGTATTTGAAATGTTTCTCTGTGTGGATATTTTACTTGTAAAAACATTTAAGGAATTACTTAGTAAATGAAATAATATTATCACAGCATCCTATTTATTATAATCACAACATTATATTAAAAGGTTAACTTCAGATACCATTCCCCAGGCTGATTTCGCTAATGTAGTCATCCTTTAAATAGATATGGTCAGTAATTCTGCATTAAAAAGTGGCTACTCTTTCAACTACCTTTTCACTTGCTGTTTTTAGAAGCAAAACTATGGAATAAAAGTAAACAAAAATAAAAATACCTCTCGTGCTTTTATAACAACATAATTAAAGTGCTAGCCCATAAGACCCTATTCCTACAGACAATTTATGGACGTCCTTACTTTTTACAAGTTCTTTAAAGGACTCTTACAGATCTTTTCTAAGAGCTTGCAGGAACATGATTTAATTGTGGTAGACCTACCTATCTGAGTTCTTCCCACAAATAAACAATAGCAAAGTTCCAGATTTTATGGGATGTAATCCTAGACAGATGGATGGGTATAATACATGCTTTTATGCATAGACACACAGAAATATCTATATAAGCATATAGATATATATCTATTTTTTAACTGGAGAGCATCTGCTGTTAACTTGATCATTTTCATATGGATGCTTTTACAGGTAAAAACAGTACTATAAGCTGTTATTATATACATTTTCATGATTAGCATTACAACTCTTAGACAAAAATATTCCCATACTTCCTACTAATCAATAGTTTTGAGTTTAAGATGAGATTTGTTTGCTACATATATATAAACTCCTAGGACATTAAAGGAAACCCGCTACTCTCAACACAAAGGTTTGAAGAGTTCAGATTCCATCTAGAATAGAGAACTGACAGGACAGTAGATTAATTAAACTAAAGTGACAGTTATGCTGTTCTGGTGGGTTTTTTATTAATGTGTAGCAAAAACTACTGCCATGGTATTTGAGGGAGAAAATCTACAAAGTGAAAAAAATGAACTCTCCTATGCTTTTTCCCACCCTGCAGCTGATAAAGTTTATGCTTCAATCCAAAAGTTGTATCAGTGACTACTATGTACTACTGTATATATATTCCAACATAACCTTTAAATGTATGGCGACTATTCCAGTTTAAAAAGAAAAATAAAACCACTAATATTTTGGTAAATAATGTCTCTTGCTATATAACCATAATCTGTCTAATTTGAAATCTATAGCACACAGGTAAGGCAGAGAATAATAATTAATATGGATCATTTATTAGAATGCCATTCTGTACTAACTTATGGAAAATAAAGGACCATTCTTCAGAGGCTAGTTGTTGTACAAGAAGTTTCTCAAATCATGAATGCATTTTGTTCACTCAGAACTCATTCCTGTGTGCCACAATTATTCACTAGCAAAAATATTCCAAAGGTTGAAAATGAATATATAGAATTCTTCTTGCTGTTCTGGACAGCACAAACTACTAGAAATATTTTCAGTGTAAGGATTACCTTTTCCATTTCAAAAACTGCAACTGTTACCAGAGTATGGAAAAGAAGGTTCAACAACAGCATCTATTTCAAAAGAACTCCATAAACATTGGTAGCACAAAAATATACATATCCACATATATAAATGCATACAATGATATGAAATGCAGAAACTCTGCAAAAAAAATATTGCTATCTTCAGATAACTGACTTTTTGTAGCAAATTAAACATTCCCTTCACTTAATTTACTAGCAAAAACATCTCTGTGTAAGCCCACTCCAAAGTGAGAGAAATGTAAAAGAATTCTAATTAAAGCATTAAAAGGATAGTCAATGTCTCCTCCAGACCAGATGACTGTGAATTCCCCATAGAATTCAATTTAAAGTGTTTTCTGTTTGAGCATCACATTACATGAGGTAGAGAGGAAACTTTAAAAAACTATAAAATTCACTTTGACTTACCAGAAAAGACACTGGGGATCTTGGAAAGAAAACTTTTGACTGTACGAATAGGAATCCCATTTTTCTCATCTTGCATGCGGGCTATGACGTCTTCCATCTGAACACAGAGAAAAAAAATAAAAGAAAGAAAGAATGAAGAAATCCAGAATTATTTCCAAAAATAAATCATCCAAGAAATCCAAGATCAATCTTTCAGAATGATAGGTGCAGTCTGGCTATTTCTTTTTTTAACTTACAACTTCTGTATTTTTATTGAACAGGCTAAAAAACTGTGAAGAATTTATTTGTGGATAGCAGTAAAAAAAATGTACATGCTCAAAGTCTTTTGAGAAAGAAATACTAACACAAACCAAAGTTAATGTAGCTAAAAGTAGTTAAAAACTATTGCTGGGTATAGAGCTTCAGGTTTTGATTGTATTGCTGGTATTTTACCACGTATAACAGCAAAATAGACTTATACAGCCTTCCAGGGGACCGATACATTTCTCAAAAAGGCTGTTAAAAAAAAATAGAGCTTTTATGTTCAAAGCAAAACCTCCTTGTTTCTTTTGAAAAGAGGAAAAAAATACATTATGTTGCAATTTTGCATCCCTGGGGAATGCAGAGCCAGAAACATAAGATTTTTTTGTAGGTATAAAAATGTTTAAAATCACTTTGCTGTCTTTTTTTTTTTTTTTTTTTTTTTACTATTTGTACATGTGCTCATTTTTTCCGACTCATGTTTTAGACAAATTTGGCCCATAAATATTATAAATTATGCCCAACACAAAGGTTCACTTTCATGTGAACTATGAACAGCAAGCACTTTTACTGGAAAATGCAAAGAATAGAGTCAGTAATTAGGCTGACAATGCTGACTTTTATTCTTGCATATTTCATAATTGAAGTATATACATTAGATAACTTCCATCTTTCTTTCTTTGAATATCTAACTTCTCAAAATATTAAATGATATTGTGATAAAATGAATTACAACTATCCTTCCTTTCTCCTTAAATCAACAACACTCTCCATATGAAAAACTCTGTGTGACAGAACCTTTAATATTATTTTATCAGTCAAATCATAAAAAAAAAAAAATGCCTCTCACCTCTGCCCCCCACAGCAGGTTCCCAAACAATTCATGAAAAGTTTGTGGCTGGGTTGTGTTGAGAAAAGAGACGAACAGACAAAATTCTTTTGCACAGCTTTTTTCCACAGAAGTCAGATGACCCAAATCAACAAATAGCAAATCAGCAGCAGTTGCAGCTGTGCATTAATTGGCCCAGCAGGGGAGTTGTATAGAGCCAGGAAAGGGAGCTGCAATGAGCAGTGGTGTGTGTAGGGAGAAAGAACCAAAATCCATACCAAAAATTAAACCAAAATCAATTAGTCTGACTGCTCATGGAAAACCTGTTTATATAAAGAGTGTCTGGAGGTTCATGTGTGCCATGTACTTATGGATCATTCTTTAAAAACCCAAGGAACACAAATCTAGTGGCGCTGTCCAAAGCAGAAAGTATACACAAGAAGTACATACTGTTAGCAAGAAGTGGAAGACCGAGTCTATTGCTCAGAATTATGGAATGTACAAATGTAAAAGAAGAAAAGAACCAATGTTCATTGTAATGACTTTCATCTGACATGGAATTTAATTATTTAAATAGAAAAAGTTTCTGATAATTTTCTGAAGAAATTGTCAGGTAGACAAATCGTTGTCTATGAAATGGAATCTGTCCCTGTATTTATTATGCATATAAGTGAAGGCTTGTTTCTACCCCTTCCAAATTCAGTTGGTAAACTGTCCTATTGAGCCTTTAAATGAATAAGAAGTCATTGAAATTCAAGTTAATATCTCTGCTTTAAACAATAAAATAAATTATAACCATAGGTCCATGGTCTTCTATGGAAATGAATGGAGGTAAATTTGATTATGAATTCCACATATGCAGCGTAAGCTTTCAATACTGCAAGAACTGCAGAGAGCATAATAATGTATGTTACACTAGGACAAAGTCTAGAATATAATTCATACACAAGGCAACATGACAAAGGTATATTTGCACTATAATGATTGCTATAAATGTAGGACAAACCTGGAACATAATATGCAGTTACCTCTTTCTCAGGAACACACAAGAGTGCAAACGGTTAATGCCTAGAATTTCTAGTGCTGTCAGTAATCAATCTTTTGAGGGTATATCGAATAAATTGTTAACTGACATTCACATATGCTTTCCTAAACTTGCTTCATGGAGAAGATCTAATCTAAACTGTATTAAAACTAACTGATAGGGACTGCAGCTTAGCTCTAGGGCAGTTTTCTTGTTTTGATTAGTGAAGGAAGCTCTAGGATGTCTGCATTGCAAAATTACACCTTTCCCTGCACGTCTAGCTTAGATTATTGTTCCATGTCAGAAGCATACACCCTCTGTACAAAAGGCAGCTCACACTCCAGACAGCATCACTGTGAACTGCCTGGTTATTTCAGTATACCAAGATTACTGCATAAGTGAGTGGGAATGTTCTGAAACAAGATACAGCACAACAGACTCCTTATTAGTTACAGTTGACTTGAGATTCTGTGTTATCTTTTAGACTACAAAATTATCATTTTCCTTTTTGTCCCGTTTTTGCACAGAAATCTAAAAGATCACTTGTGTTTTGTGATCATCTCAAATCTTAAACATAAGAACTCCAGAAAATGAAAGGCACATTTAAAAAGAAAATGCTTCAATTAAAGATTCAAAGACATCTAATCCAACACATGCAGGTGCACAATTTACTTTTGATATATGTAGTCCCTATTTCTGTTGTAGCTGCTTTAAATTCAGCTAATGTATAATCTCTTTCACAGAAAAACATCTCATTTAATCATATTTGGGAAGCAGCACTCAAGGCACTTCTCTGTCATTCATCACCAATAACCTAAGACAATGAAAAGGGCAGAATAGTTTAATTAGAATGATGAAAGAAAATCTTAATGTAATTCTGCTCAAGAAGTCTAATCTGGGAAACACAAGCTGCTACCTGATATAATAATTTTCCTTCTTGACGTTTCATTGTTTGCTTCGGAGTCACCTGACCCGACACTCAGAAGTGAAATATAAGCTCCTTCACTTCACCTCAGAATTAGGCTGTCACAGTTCTTTTCTTATGTGCTTACCTAGCTAAACCTGGCTGGCTCTGTTCATGTAACGGGATCTTTTTCAGCCTTAAGCCTTCTCAAGGAACTCAAGAAAAGAACTCCACAAACAACAGCTGCCTCCAGATCACTCTGCAAATGAAGCTCAATGCGCTAGAGAAAAGGAAGTTATATAAGCACATCTTTTAGCCTTTTCAGTCATCATTATTTACTATTAACAGGGAAAGTGTAGCTAGAAGGAAATTTACAGGGCAGCAAGGATTCTACAAGAGCATTTCTAAATGAATGTACAATTCAAAAAATGGGCCCTTTGTTTGCCAGTGAGGCAATTTTAACCGTGACAAAAACTCACTAACCTGCTGATGCATAGGCAACTCAGACCAAACGTACAATATTAATATTTAATACTTCACTTGTCTCCTTATGAAGATAATTTGCAGGTTTCATCTTCACATGCAAGAACTCTCTGAAATCTATTTAAAAGACTAACTCTATGACAACACTGACAATGCATCTTATATGAATAATAATAATTTAAAAAAAAATTATAGCGAGATCCTGTAATAGAAAGGCTACAGGATACAGGAGCCATTGTCTAATAATGACTACAGACTGCTCCAAATGCACTAGGAGCTAGACATGGAGACAAGCATGGCTTATCCCAGGGCAGAACCCACCGAGAACTAACATGTCCACGGAGTCTGTAGTATCTGGCCATGGAGAAGAGAGATTAAAAGTTATCAAATGGGAAGTGAAGGTAATGGTTCTCAGTCGTGTGTATTTCTAAAAGTCCACTGAAGGGCTATGATTACTATTACTATGCTTCTCTTCTTCTCTGATACAACCATAACAGGTTTCTGCCATAGAGGCTACGATTCACCTCTTCTGTCTTTAATCAGTCACTAGCCAAAGGTATCTCTCTTTCTCCATTATTGACAGTGAAAGTCTTGACAACAAACCAGGATTAGTGTCCTTTAGCTATTTACTGCTAGGTGAAATGAACTCGGCTCCTAGGAGCAAAAGGTTTATGGTTCCTTAGATTTCAGTACCATGTAGATTGGAAAGACCCTGATCTTTACATTTCTAAATCTAAACATGAATTTCAATGCTAATCATTCACACATCTTGCAAAAATCATCCCTTTGCACCATAATTCAGCATCACTGCTTCCTAAGAAGTGGTTGTTTGCTTGGGTTTTAATTAATTCAAATACAACAAGGTTGAATACTCAAAAAGTTTGTCAGTGCAGGACAATAATTTTTTCTTCCCTTAAAAGCAAGCCTAAATCAACTCCACATAAAGATGGTCACTAGATACATGGATTCCAAGGCTAGAAAAGGAAAGCAGTGGTCTGGAACTAACCGAAGTTCAACAGATGGCAAAAGCTTGAAGTCTTGACCTACTTAAATGTTCACAGTTATCTCAGTTTGATTTCGGTTACTAAAATAAATGTCAATGCCAGGGAATTGAAAGTATAATAAGGAATACTAGAATGAAACTAAGCATAATTTTGTACTCAGTTATTGTACCCCAGAACAGGGGATTGCTCTTACATAGAGTGTACTGGGGTCCACCCACACTGCAGCCTCATTAACTTTGTTAAAATCTTTCTTCCTCATTTTACCCAAATGCAGGGGTGGAATAACCTGGCAGAACTAACTACAAAACTCACCCAAACATGTTAACAAAGTACAAGAAGTTACAATATATAATAATTTCTTACACTATGCAACAAGTTTCCCTAGATTTTTTTTTCCCACTCCCTACTTAAACACGTTATGGAGTCTGAGGTCCTTAGCGCAGCCGGCCAGCAGGCTGCAGGAGGCTTTCCTTAGCCAACCCGCCCCATGCAGAGATGTACATGAAGCAATGTGGGCTGAACAAAGCCAGCAGGGTAGGAGAAAGCTGCAAGGTTCCTGACAAGGTAATGGCCATTTTTTCTGTTTTCTAACACATGCTAACCATACAGAATAGATAGATATATTCTTATCTTGCTGATATGTTCATGCTTTTGCAGTAATCCTCTCTTAAAACTGCATTGTACTACATATGCTCTGTCTCTCACACTGCCAACTGTACTACAAATTTTCTGTTGAGACCTCCACCCGCTAAACAACTTGTTATTGCAGGATGCAGAAAATTTTTTAAGAAAATATTTTGTTGTGGTTTACTGGGGCAAAAAATCTGTATATTTACATGAATGGCTAAACTATGCCATCAGAGTTACATTTTAGGAGCCTCAGAATCTCTGTCTTCCCATGTGAGCTGCTCTTTGCCTGACCATGTATGCCAACAATCGTTGCAATATCCTTCTTTAATTGAACAATCAAAGTGCCACCTGAGAGCTGCCCAACTCAGTGAACCAGGGGGCTTTGTTCAGCTAGTCAAGCTGCATCACAGAGAAGAAAAGAGCACAAAATACAGGACCTACAGATCCCGGGAGGCTGCACTGACAAGCACAAATTCAGGCAAACTGATTGCCAGATAAAGTATTTCAGTGTTGCTCAACAGACTAAAGCAAATCATCTCAGGTCAGGAGTGCTGACAAGTCTTTTTAATTCAAGTGTGTAGAAACAGGATTGTTTGACATCTCTGTATCAAAGATTTTAGCATTTTTCATTTAATGCAGAATTGGGTTATTTCAACTCTTCATTCCTACTTGGGATGAAAATAAATATTAAGACATTCACAAGTCCAGAAAAGTACATTTAGATTTTTGACAGAAGTACAACACTGAAAGATGGCTTAAAACATGCAGGATTAACTAAGCTGTTAATGACAGTCATGCAGGAACTATCTGAGCTTACTGGAACAAAAGCAGTCAGTCAGGCATTCCTCTAAGTCAGCAATATTGCTTCTCCGATCAATCAATACAGAGAGCTGCCCTAAGTACTCTCTGATGAGCATCAAATTAAAGAATAACTTACTCAATGAAAAGAATACCAGAACCACTGGTCTCATTCTTTTCAGAACATCTATTTGTTGAAGTAATTATTTGAGACTGTAAAAATCAAATGACAAATCAACACAAAAGTTTCCCATCATATTAAATGGATGCAGTGGAGATACTTTGAGGAGCCTAATTCACTTGATGCCTCTGCCTCATGTTCTGTTCCTTCTGCAGTACGAAGTCACTGGTGTGAACAAGTAGTTCATGCTCTGTCCTCAAAAAGAATAGTTGAGGAGAGTCAAAGGTGTTCTGACTCCACAGGGAGCACAAAACTCTGTACTGAAGAATTATCTGTTATCACTCTATGTTTGCATTAGTAATTGTCAATTTCTGAGTTTATAATTAAGATTGAAATTTGTCCTATTTATCCGTACTGTGTCAGATACAACAAGCAGGTATTGTTCCAAACTGGCTGTAAAACCATATTACCATATATACTAGTAGCCTGTGCTTATATGAAATGCGTGCAGGGCAAGCTTCCTTCATTTGTTAAGAATAATTTAGATTATTTTGAATTTATTTGAATTTTATTTGAGTTTTATGCAATTATTGTTGAGATCTGGGTTTGTTCTAATTAGATGAACAGTCCCACTAGGCTTGTCCCTGCCATCCACTCTGTGTTCACCACGAACTTGCATCAATATGATAGACTGCACACTTTGTTGATCTAGAACAGTCCTTTTGGAATGATAATTTTAAGCATATTTTCATGTTACTTATGCATCCAAGATGCTTAATCAACAAAACCAGAATTTCATTAAAACAGTGCTTGTAGATTAATACAAATCACAGAAGTCGTTATTTTGATTTTTATTTCTGTCTTGCCCATTTTGAGCAGTTATACCAAATTCTGTATATCAGTACCAGGAGAAGCAGAGTCCTAGGGACAATGAATGAACATGCACTCACAGAGGCACAGCTAGGCTGCTATAAAAGCAGCAGTATCTACCTTTCAATAGTGCTGAACTATCTAATAGAGTTAATGAAAATAAATCCCTTCTTACATACGTTCTCTCAAAGGGGAAAAAAAGCACAATCTTCATGTAAAGTTTACTGAAATCACACAGAATATGCAAAATCAGTTAAGTTTTGGCAACTCAGATATTGATAACTACTACATATCAAAGAATTTTCAATGAAGTTACTTTAAAATGTATTATTTGGAAAAGAGAGTATCTGAGGAAGAAATACAGTTTCAGAATTAAAAATGCTGAAAAAAATAAATTATCTGCTAAAACAGAGTTTAGTTGACCTCTTTTTAATATTTTTGGAAGGATAACTTGATAGCATGCTTTGCACCTGTGATTAACCTGTAATCATGTGGCCTATTTGGAATCTACAGCTGTCAGTGATCCCTAGATAAAGAATGGATAAAGGTTAATCCCCATCACATTAATATGTAGAGTACTTAATGGAAAATCTTGAAAAGATCATATAGTACATTCTGTAGATATTTATTTATGTCAAGAAGTTATTCTCTCTTCTCCCATGGACTTCTAATGTTGAGCTAGTGCTCTGATGCACCAACATTTCACACTCTGAATTTTTTCTCTGCTTCATACACTGGATAAACTGGAGATCTCCCAGTAACCTTCCATTTCCACCACTACTCTACAGCTACTTCTTGTTGTGCCTTCTTTGAATAAGTCAAACTGAAAACATGTAATTAATACTGCATTTCACCAGAAAAAAAAAGGGCTTTTTAAATTCTAATTCAGAAAAACTGTGTGTTTCCTTCTGTCAGTATATTTTTTGAAGAATTCAGCAAGTTAGAACTATGCCAACAAACCCATAACACAGCATGGACTATTGCTTCCTTTTTTTTCAATTAGATTAATTTTTTTTTGCCTGAGTCCTACATCTAAATATATAGGTCATACGTCCAGTTCACTGCATGTACATTACTGTTATATGGCTGGACAACGAACAACAAACTGAAGTAGTTTCTAAAAGCTACTCAATTAATATTACAGAAAAAACATATAACTTTGGGGGAATATATCATACTGACTCAGCTTTGGAATCAAAAAAAAATTATAGAAAACACTATACTAACTATATGAAAAATCAGTTAGGTGGCAATTTTACCTCCCTGGACTTCATTAAAATGCATCAAACAGACAAACAAACAAACAAACATACTAAGTAAAGGCAAAGGTTGTATTTTTTAAATTAACCAAGTGAAAAATAATTAAAATATTCTTTAAAACTGTTTCACACTGTTAATACTTCATAATTATTTTTACTCTGGTCTTTCAAGCCAAGCAGCATTCCCATATTTAGGAAATGTTATAATCAGACATGGAAAATACAAAAATCAACGCAGTCATGCAAAAGTTATCAATTTAAATGCATGGTTTTCACATTTAAGTTTCAGATAGGTAAATAAAAGCATTTCAATTTATCTGTTTTTCTTGGAACTTGGAAATTTTTAAATAAAAATAGTTAGAAATACAACCTTCTCAAACCTTGAACTCTAATGTTGCACCACCAAACCGGAAGAGGCTTATCCAAAGGAGTTAAAACACACATCCAGATGGTGAAATTTCAAAACCACTGAAGTAAAAAATAATTCTGGAAATTGCACCTTTGCTTTCAGTAAAATCATTATTTCCATCACAAGTGTGA
The DNA here is from genome assembly GCF_963210335.1 of Falco punctatus. Classification (NCBI taxonomy): domain Eukaryota; kingdom Metazoa; phylum Chordata; class Aves; order Falconiformes; family Falconidae; genus Falco; species Falco punctatus. Next base: position 85,179,390 of record NC_137584.1, read on the forward strand.
AACATTGGTTAGAATGGCAAAGGAAAAGGAAGCATCACTATGGGTACTCGAGAAGGAAACAGCTTGATGAAGGAAGTCTTGGTGAAAGAGTATTTATACTAGTAGAGGGATTTCTGTAAGAATACTTCATTCAGAATAAAACATATTTTTTTTAAAGCAGCTAAAAATATAAATACTATTTATTAATTTGTCAGGCCATGACTTGAGCTTCTAAACTGTGCTAGCAGAGATAGAAATCATGTTTCTTAGTCAAGGTACATATTTTTAAAATATGGTCTTTCAAAGCCAAGATGTTTCCTGAGTTGTAGTGATCATTTGTGGTATCACAGTCCTGACATGAAAAATGGGGTCTTCTGTGTATTTCTGAAACTGACAAGCTCAACTGGAAACCTGGACTCTGAGATCCCAAATGGACTTCTCAAAACAGTATTATAAAAATATTCAAAAGGTTTGGATTTTTTTCCAAGGAGGAACAAGAGCAAATTGTCAAAATTCAACAGGAAAAAAAAAAAAAAAAAAAAAAGAACTGAACAGATTCTGGTACCCTCATCAGTATACAGGCTAAGATTTTAAAGAAAACACAAACACACATTTTTGTAGGAAATGCAAAACAAGGACTAAACTAGCTGATACATAGTTAATTCAGATACAAAAGTGAAAAGTAGCTAAATGGTGCATTATTGCTTTCCCAAAAAACACTCAAAAATAGTAGTTACGGGATATAGCAGAGTCATGATGTATATGCATCTACCTAAAAAAAAAAAAAAAAAGGGGGGACGACATTTTCCAGAATATTTACATTTACTCCAAAAGAATGTCATTTAATTCTGAAGTCCACAAAAACAGATGTTTTTGAAATTGGTACATCTTTCTTACATCATCTGTTACTAATGGGTTTAAATCTAAATTTAGCTGGTTGGAATCTCTTTTCCTTGCTTGTCAGATGATTCCAAACATTACAAAGTCACATCACCACAGCAGATCATTTTAGAAGTATCTATTGCTGAGCAAGGAGAAGACCTTTTTTAAAAACATGCAATATAATTAGCCTTCAAATGCTGAAGAAGGAAGAAGTAATTACAAGAAATGTTCAAAATTACATGGACAGAAATAACACTTCAGGGTAAACAATGATATGAAAAGAGAATATGAATTTGAAAACGAGCCTGCATATATTTCAAGGTTTTCTTCTGACCTGCTCTAGACAACAGCTGATGAGGAAGCGGATCAACGCACAAGATTTCTTCTCCATTCACAATGAAACTGCAAGAAGGAACACTTACAGAAACATAGAACAGTTTGGGTTGGAAGGGACCTCCAAAGAGCCAACTCCCCTGCAATGAATAGGAACATGTTCAACTAGATCAGATTGTTCAGAGCTTTGTCTGACATAACCCTGAATGTTTCCAGGGATGGGGCATCTGGGCAACCTGTTCCAGTGTTCCACCAACGTATGGAAAAGATAAAGCCTAAGCAGTTTGGTAATTTCTGCATTGCTTTCTGCCCTGTGGCAGGGGAAGACTGAAGGAGGCAAGCTGGTCTTCTGCTAATATTTCAGCATCTAGGGAATTGAGATACTGTATAAAACTAAATTTCTAGCTCTCTTGGTCTTTTAAATTGCTCCGAGGCATTAAACTCCATGAAATACATAAATACAACTGCTACCACCAAAACATATTTTTACCAGTAACTTTTAAATTATGCTTTTGTAAGATTTTTTTTTCTTAAGAATTGTATTACAGTATAGTAAGCTTTCAGTATCAGTATGGTCTGCTGATGTAATATGGTAACATAGCATTATATGACAGATGGATTGGTTTCACAGTAGTCTGTTCACCCTCTGTTACACAACTTAATTGAAAACAAACATTTTATTTTACCTAATCTGAACAGACAGAAACTAGACAGTTGTGCATATTCTGGCTGTGTCAGTTCTTAAAGCATACCTAATTCACCCATTTTCACTTTAAGAACAACATAAAAGAAAGGAAAACAAATCATTTATTGAAGTAATGATCTGCCAAGTGAACAATACAAAACATGAATGGATAAAGTCTACAGGAAATACAATCATGGAACATTCTCTATGCAAAAAAACATATCAAGAAGAGTACTGAAATATATTAAACAGAGCATTTAAACAGTTTTCCATTTAAAAATTGGCTATCATAATTCCAGTATAACCAGTATGTTTTCCCTCCTCATTAAAAATTTTACCATCACCTCCTTTGAGCCAGTAGAAGTTCCAGGCCTGTTCATCTTTTTACTACTTTTGAAAACATCACACACAGACCAGTAATTTTCATGTTAAAAATCAAACTTTCCTAATATAGCTCTTGCTAGTAACAATTTGGGAACTGTAGGTTCTATAGGTTTATGTAAGACAAGCAAAGCATACAGATATTAGCCTGCCCTTCAGTGATGAAATAAGGTATTCCTCCATGTCAAGCAACAGTCTTTCATCTCTCATCAACTATATAAATTAGTCAAGCTTCTCATCAGAATGTGAAAAAAAAATTAACAAAAATAAGTCATAAGTGTACTTATTCAGCAAGGAGTAATAAAGTTCTACATCTGTTTTTTGAAAAAATATTGGGGAAATCTATGTGGAAGGTGAAAGTTTTTTTTTTTTTTTTTTTTTTTTTTACAATGGGTTTTACAGTTTTGAAATGTATATTAATTTGAATGGGGGAAAAAAACCCAAAATGTGAGTATTTGCTGTGAAACAAAGTATGAAAAGAAATATTTCATAAGTTTCTTAATTTGAAAGAAGGTATTTCTATCATCTATTACTGCAGAGTACAATTAAATAGAAGAGTAATTAAAACAATGAAAGGTATTTTGCAGAGTGTCAAAATTGCCACCATTTGATTTTTAATTTCTCAACATTACCAGAATTATTCCAGTATGGAATTCTAGCTATATCAGTCTTATTCTAATTGGGATTATTAGGATTATTTTCCTAAAACAGAGTAGATGTTTTGATGGTATTCACAAAATCCTGGAATTGCCCTAAAAATTCATAAAATTATAGCAAAAGTCAATTGATTGACAGAACATAGCCCATTCCTTCTTTTAGCATTTATTTGGAAGAAAAGGATTAGTCAAAATTTTGGTAAGGGTTGATTCTATACAATGAATACACAAAAGAGAAATGAAAATTCCTTGTTTAAAAATGAAGTCTAAGTTAGCCACACTCTTTTATCAAAGCAAGCTTTCCCAAGAGCTTTTTTAAAAGGAATCTCTGATAAAATGCAGTAACACCAGTCCATCAAACTCCATTAGAGCATCTAATTCCTTCATACATAGTTACCTCACACACACACACAGACTGACTTCTTGGCTTCACCTCCTAAAAATTAAGGTTATCTGATTTCCAGAAGCCCTGCTCTTTTCCATCCACTGAAAAAGGATCTAGGTTTTTCTCACTTGCACTCTACATTGCTGTATTTTCACAAGGATCCTCTACCATGTGTTGGTACTGAAGCAATTTCAATAAAGCCTTATTCATCAAACCACTTAAACTGTGTGTAAACTTTAAGGCTGAAATTTTCTAAGAAAATGAAAGTAACTAAATACTTAACTCACATTAAAACCCTGACATATCAAGACAGCAGCTGACACAGTGAAGAGTGTGTATGTTCTAGTGCTTTGTGGAATAGGAGCTCATTCCAACGTGACATTTCCTAGTTTATAATTTCATGGTTGCAGTGTAATTAGCAAAAGTAGAACAAATTTTGTGGTGCTTCCTTTCAGTTGTGTGTAGCAACTACATTAGCTCTACCACCCCACTGGACTTGTTCTGAAAGAATTAAGGAAATTAGAAACTGACTGTCTCCCTCTGTCTTAATTAATTTTGCTCTGTTTTTAAAAACATGAATTTGTTTTATGAGTTTATGTTATTTTTTTTACAGAAAATCCAACTATACTTTAATTTCCTTAGGGATAAAGAAAGTAATTTCATTTTAAAAGGCTATTTTGCCATCAAAACACTAGCTTTTGAATTCTGATGATGGAGACACATTAAAGCAAATCAGGTCTGAATATACTGTGCTTGTCCAATTCAGTCATAGTTTGACATTCACTGTATCTACATTTTATTTTCCTTTGCAGTCCTATTCCTTTTGATTAGAAATATTCTGTGTTTTTATTGTCAAATCATTTTTATGCCACAAAAGAAAGCAGAGCACCAGTCAGTAACAGATTTGAAATATGTGAGCTCTGAAAAGTGTGAAAGATGGTTATAAACCCATTTGTTTTGTCTGTTACACAGTCAGAAAATGATCTTTTGTTATAAATCAGCTTCAGTATTCACATACTATTATATATATAGAATGAAATGAGAATAATATTAAAATTAGAGACTTTAATTTATAACCAAAAACTGAAAATGGATTTGAGTGAATTAAAAATAAGAAAATACTCGGGATTTAAGCCCACCAATGTACTTGTGCAATTTTTTACTGTGGAAAAATTTAGGCAAAACCCTGCATGAAATAATTAAGTGAGAAGTGGTATTTTTCAGCCAAATTTTATTTTGCCAGAAGGTCAGACTTGTTCTGGGTATTAGTTATGATGAACAGAGTATATGACACAATGCACAATGGAAGTCTTTATGCCTTACATACTTTTCTATCAGCCATAGGGTTGGAAAAAACATGCAAACTCAACCTTAAGTCTCTCAGCTGATGGGTACTTGGTTAATTTGAAGAGTTGGAAGAATCAGAATCTCTGTACTAAATCCAGCTGGATTAGTGGTGGCCTGAATGTGGGTCCTGAAAGCCTTGGATCACAAGTTTCATAGAAAATTACTCTCAGAACAGAGAAGCTTGATTGTAATAAAGCCATTTCTCTCTTGAAAAATCCGAGCTCTTTTTGAAGAGCATTTTTTTCCATCACCAGTTTATCTGTTTTACCAGTTTAAAGGATGGAAAGTAACAGAGTTTAACAATCAAAGCACTACTTCAGATAAGCCTATATCTGGGAGCATTTAGAAGGACCAATCTCACACTCTAAATATATTAGAGATGAATGCTTGCTAGAAGAATTGGGATGCTTACTGGAAAAAACATATGTGCTATACAGAGGGATTACCCTGCAAGAGAGATCTAGACTAATAAATTAAGATATAACAAATAGAGGTAATTTGCAAGCACCTACCCCTTCCAAGCAAAAAACACAGATTCCTACTTTTGGCTGAAAACAGACAAAACATCACACAACTAGTCTTTACCTGGGCAAAATTAAGGGGTTGCAGATGACGTACAAATACAGTAAACCATAATTCTCTTCAGATGGATTGTTTCAAACAAGGTGGGAGAAAAGTAAAATGCCTAAACACATCAGCAGTGGTAAGACTCCTCTGGCATTTGGAAAAAACAGAGCATGTTGCATTTAACAGAGGAATCACTCTGCTACAATTTGGGAATTGTTAGTTTTCTTCTCTGCCTTGCTGCTTGGACAAGTCACTGTAATCTCCCATGGCTGAGAAATCTGAGACACAACTAAGGAAAACACCATTAAGTAAACTACTTCCTAAATACTTTTGATGTGTTGGAGCATTGCAATGCTAGATAAAACTAAAGCATTCTGATTTCCAACAGATTCAGTTCCAGAAACTGCAGAATAATGACTTTTTTTTTTTTTTTTGGCCACCTTATCTCTTCTCAGAGGCATGAATCAAAGCCTACTGTAGTCAGTGAAGGCATTTCCTTTGATATTTTGGAAATAAATCCTAGTATCTCTAGGCACTGGGCTTCTAAATATTAACTACTTCATTGTCACAGCATATCTCCTCTTTTCCTATCAAAAACATAACTATTTATAAAGTTACAGAAAATAAATTTAAGATGTTGCATGCCATCTAAAAATCCACAACACTGAAGCACTTCTGTATGTCCTCCCTGACAACTAACTTAACATCTTGGATGTTAGATATCTCAAATGCATTTAATATATTAAACATGACTAAGAAGTTCATTATTCTGAAGAAGCATGTTTAAAGACATTTGTTCAATCTTTATTTTAACGCATCTAGTTGCACTACATCCTGTCTCAGGAAAAACACGAGAATGAACTCACACCCTGACATCACTTCAAATGGCTTTGATGTGTTAGCAAAGCAGAAAGGGAGGAGGAAATAGTGAGGAGAACAAAGGAAAGATCCATATTCATTACCTTTTTATCTCTTTTGAAACTTTAAAATGCAATCCCGTTCTTTGTATATTTGCATTCTAGTTTACAGTCATCATATACATACTTACCAGGATTTATGTATTGGTACATAATCTATTTAAAGATAATCAGATATAATCTTTGAGGTCTAATATTGAGAACTACAGTTACAAAAATATTCACTGTCACAACATTTGGCAATCTCCCCAAATTCTTCATCCATACTAGACAGGTTTCAAGAATACAATGCTGTTATCTGACCTATTTTGAAATAAATATTTATTTAAAGATTAAAAATTCCCCTTTGGGCATGAGTTCTAAACGTGGTATCTAGGGAAGTCTTCTGACAACAAGGATCTCTGTCAAAACCCCACATCTGATTGTCATGACAAAACTCGACAAATTCTGACAAACACAGGCATTACCTTTCAATCATTTCTTTCTCTGAAGTAGTTTCCACCACATACTGACCACGGTGCTTCTATTATTATCTCAAATATTTTATACAACTGTTTTAAAAAGAACTATTTTTGCAATTTAAGAGTTAATATAAAAAGATGCTGACCAAAAAGGCTGGAGACTCTGGAAATTCAGAGTAAATCTGTTGAGAATAAATCTGTTGAGATTAGACTGAAAACAGCAATGACCTCTAACCCAGTATAAATGGCTAAAAGTAATAAAAATAGTAACTGGAATAACCTCTGACTGCTATTTATCCAGCACAGGTAAGCATATCAGGCCACCCATGATCCACTCTGTTCAAGAAAACTGTCTTGAACAGAGTAATAACTGTACACCTCTTGAGTCCAGCCTAACACAAACTGAATTGAAGGGACTTTTGCTGCAGAATGAGATCAGGTTCCATTTTGAGCTGGTTTTTCCCTTGGTAACTTTTGTAAACTTCCAGAAGTGACCTTAAACCTTGGCATGGCTTTAGAAACAACACAAAGTGAAATAAAAGGTATATGTATAAATTTTATTAGAAAGAGTAGCCAGGCTGCTAATTTGTCTTTCTGCAGTCATCAATCATTATGGCATTCTCAGGTGACTGTTCTGAAATCAGTAGCAATATCAGCCAAACTGAAATAAACTGAGACGTACCTACTTTTTATTTCTTACTCAATTCACTGAATTTGGTACAGTGTAACTGAAGGTCCATTTCTCAAATCAAATTTACCTTTTCAACAAGTAGCATTTGATAAACTACCTTTAAGGCCAATTGCAATGGACTGTACATTATTTCCCTTTTGTGGGAAGTTCGCTTTAAATCCTTCCTGTACAACTGCCCAGAAGAATGTGCTTTACTATTGTTTACCAGTCATATCCAGCACCCAATCAGAGGTATGGCAGGTGGGTAGGTTTGGGACTACATGATGGTTTCTAATTATTTTAAATCTAGTCAAATATGTTATACCACTAGCTTTGTTTAACTTATTTTATAGAAACAGCAGCACTATTTTTCACATCATACATTCCTACAGTACTTCAGCTTTGACATTCATTCCAATGCATTAGTCCATTTTCCATATTCAAGTAGTTCTGGACCTGTCTTGATGATACTAATAAGTGTATCATCAGGGTTCAATAAGCACTGTGCTTTTTGGACCAGTAGAAATAGGTCTTCTGCACAGACAGCATATTTGAAATTTTCCACACAGAACAGTTCATAATGAATTCTGCTCTCTGCATATCATCAATGTCATGCAGTCTTTCAACATGGAACCAAATTGCAGTCCTACTTTTACAGAATAGATCTTTATCCCAGTGTGTTGATACAGTACAGGTACAGATATAGATAGATAGATAGATAGATAGATACACACACACACACACAAATGCATCAAAGTGTGATTTTTATTCTTTATTATTAAAAAAATAATAATCTTGTAAACTTTGATGTAAACAGGCTTGCTTGGGGATATTGAAATATTGGTTTTAGACTTCTTATCAAACTATCAGTTTAACATTCTAGATTCTAAGTTACTTTCATGAATTCGTGCAGTGATCACTTGCACATTTAACTGTACTTTCCAAATCAAATGTATGCAAGAAATACCCAGAGAGAGAAGGCTCATTAGAAATAAACAGGAGATCAATTTTCACCTTGTCCCAAAAGGGAGGCAGGGAACATTCACTTTATTTCCTTTTCCTTGTTATGTCAGTTAGGCTTACTATCCTGTCAGAGCATCCCACTGTGTGCTCCAAAGCATCTGAAGGAGTTGTAACAACCAACTGGAAAGTGTGAATCAAAACTTGTTCAACAGCATGCCTAGTGAAATGAATTACTACTACCAAGGAACTAGCAAGAATGACAGTTCTTAATCTAAGAATCTAAACTTTATTCTAGTGACTAAGTCATTCCAACGACTAAATACTCCAAAACAGATGCTAAAACTGTAATTGCTAACTAAGAGCTTAAAAGCAGCACATTGCATGGCCTTTCACAGCCCTCAGGGCCACAGAAAAAAAAAAAGTTAAACCAGGTGCCAATGGATAGAAGAATACATGATAATTCCCACAGTTAGTTACCACTAAATATTGTTGCTCTCATACCAATAATCCTAGAAGATTACTGCACCAAAACACCTCACTTATAACAGCAAGTTATTCTTTGTGCTGGTAAAGCAGAGCAATACTGTTAGATGCTAGACAATACAATACTAACAAATTAAATTTTAGTCCATACAAAAGTGAACATTATCAGTGATATAATGCATAAAGAAAGGAATCCCCACCTTGAAAAGTCATCATGCTTTGTAGGTATAATCAGGTAAAAACTTCAACTGGCAAGAGAAGTTAATATTCAGTATTTAACAGCAGTGAGTTTTTCTGCTTTACTGAACAGGTGTGATGCATATGGGCAGGTACTTCCATGTAGAAGGAGTCGGGGGGTAAAATGCAATAGTGAAATACCTTAAGTAAGTTCAGTAAACACATGGAAGATAAATATGCCTAAGGAGAGATGCGGGCAAACATAAAAAGGACATGGAGATCACTGAAGCAGATAGAGAAAAGAATCATAGAACCATTTAAGCTGAAAAAGACCTCTGAAATCATCAAGTCCAACTGTTGATGCAGAACAATTAACTTCTGCAGATGAAGTGTGAATAGAAGGGAACAGCTATGGAAGTGAGAATATAATGTTAGAAATCAAATTTGAAAAAAGCTACAGACCTTCCTTGAATTTATTTTTTCTTAAAAGCTGACCAGATCATAAGAGAAATTCTGACAAACACTGACATTTCTTAAGAACTCTGATATTTTCATTCAGTACTGTATTACTTCAAAAATAATTTCAAAGATTTCACATCCATTATTAACACTGAAATAAAAATTAAGTGCATTTAAAGTTATGTGATTTATGTAATTTCTTCTTACATTAAAACTACTATCCTTTGTAATTTTGAGATTATATTTCCTGAAGGCGTACTTTTAATATAACATTTTGAAATGTAATTATATTTAAAAATGGAATCTCTGTAGTAAAAAAAAAAAATCTTTCCATCTTTTCCTGTTATTTGTCTGCAGTTTGATATAATTTTTTCCTCAAAGCTTATACTTTGTTCAGGGCACAATGACTAACTTTTAATAAACCCAAATCTAATGAACTGGGGTCCTCACGGTTCCACACTGTGTAATAGTACAGTGATAATAAGTCTCAAAAAAACCCAAACAAACAAGCAAAAAAAGAACCAAAACCAACCAAAAAACCACTGGTAGGGAGGGCCTTCCACTCACTTGGTATTTCCTGCAGCATATCACAAACACATGCTCCAGCCTGTCACTTGTGCTGCTGTGTATGTGACTAGATAAACACTGCTTGCCCTGTTTGCCTGAGTAAGTAGCCAGAAATTGCATGTTAGACATGCTACCAGCAGAAGGTCACCTCCCATTGTAGTAGCAGCAGCAGCCAGAGAAGCATATTGTGTGCACAGCATATAGGACTACACAGCTTTGATACCAAATACATGGAATTAAACCATCTAGACTGTATTCCTCTTGTTGTTGAATTGTTGTTGTACCACCAGAGGTGAATGAAACATCCATTTGTTCATACATATAGAAAGATTTAATGAACAAGGCATTGGAAAGAGTCCTACCTCCGTAAGCAGTTCTACAAGGAGTCTGCAAAGATGTGGCACAAGCCGATTCCTTACCCTGGTGTTCAGTTCAACCCCCAGTGCCAGCTCTGTTTGCCAAAAATGGCCCCTGAGCGCTCCCATTCCAGGATCGGTTGCTACAAGACAGTGAATGCTGCGGCATTTCTCATCAGCAAGGGAAACTTCACTCCCTCACAAGGGAGTCCTTCTTCCCCAGCATGCCTGCTTGCAGCCAGTTTAACCTGTTCTTCAGTTAACCTTGCACTCCATGCCACGTCATTTCTTGCTCACAAATTACGACTGCTGAGCAGTTACATTGTGAATTTCCCCTTCACTCCTCCATTTCAATTTAAATTTAAAACTACAGTAGGAGTTTCTGTTCCATTTCCTAAGGTATCTGATATACCTCCAAAAATACATACTATTTCCCTGAATTCACCATAGGAGAATGTGAGATTCTCCACGTAGCACCTTACACCTAGATAAGGGCCCAACATCTGAGCCAAAATGTTCTTCATAGTCATAATTTTTAAATCCGTTAACACAGGGCTGAGGCCCTGCCCTGAAAGCTGACTGACAGTTCAGCACTGGGATGGTTCTACCTCAGTTCCTTCCACTGCAATTCACGTGTAGGCAACTGGGACAGCACCGTACCCCAAGGACTCCTGCTCTGAAGCAATAGTAAACTGCCTTTGCTGCATTTTCTCTTGAATCCTTTCCAAGCACATACATAAATTGATAATTAGTCCTCAGCCTCACTAATGCTCACCTAATGTGATCTCAGGAGTTGTCAAATTCCTGACTCCAGCATGAAAAATCAAATAGGTGCTTAAAGGGAAGTTTGCTTCAGACATACAGACTGAAAACATTCACGGTACTTTTGATACATTGACTACAAACCTAACAGCACTTAAAACATTCAACTTGTCTAGAATTTTAAATCTAACTGCTAGAAGGCAAATTAAAGTCAACAGTAGCATTTTCTCTTGACTGTACAGAAGACAAAAAGAATTCATATTTATGCCTAGAGAAGATACAGTGAAGAAAAAGTGAAGGCTGGGCAGGAATGATGTCAAACATCTGGACTGAAAAAATCAGAATCGAGATGACCAAATGGGGAGAAGAGAGATGTGAAAGACATGGACAGGCCTTTGATCTACTGAAAGATGCCCATATCCGTGGCAGCAGGGTTGGACTAGATTCTCTTTAAAGGTCCCTTCCATCCGAAACCATCCTGTGATTCTACTGATCTATGGAATGCAGAAAAAGTTAACATGGGAGAATTAATATTTCTCATGACACATGAACTAAGGACATAAAGTTAATCTATATTAGGCAAAAGGCTTAAGATGAAGAAGGAAATGTATACATAAATAAGTTGTCTCACAAGTTCAATTTAGCTAAATAAAACTGATGGTAATTGAGTATCCGCAGCACATGGGAAACAAAACTGAACTGAGCTCTGAGCTATACTGGGAGAAAAGCACAGAATCCATTGCTGTTGTGAGAACCTCACTCACCAATTTTAAAGATGCATAAACAACACTATACTGTTTTAAATGCATTACTCAAATCTAGGTTATGCTTCCTCAACCCTGGTATCTTCAAAACTTTGCTGGAAAAGGTTGGCAGGGTGGGACTGTTTGCTTCTGAGAACCTTGATAACCATTTAATGCCTCAGGATGATGCATGACAGCGGAGTGTTATATATATTGTCTTTTTTGTGCACAAGACTGAAAGCAGTTCATATGTGGAAGAAGGAAGACAGTGAAGTAGGAAAAAAATGAGGTAGTGGCTTTATGCTGAATTCAAATCATAGTGGAGTGAATCAATAAAAAATTTATAAACATTTTTCAAAGGAACCTACAGACCTATGCATGCTGACACATAGAAGTGCACAGACACAAACACACATTTTGAATATTTGCTTCCCAGAAGTTTATCACATGTTCCTCCTTTCCCCATCCCTATCAAAATCTCTCAGAACCAGATAATTGGTTGATTTTCAAAAGCTTTTTTATGTAACACTATTTACAAAATGTATCATTTTATTTAAATCTTTACCTGTAATTCCACTTTAAATTACTAAAATTGAAAAACTTTCTAAAACAACATTTTAGTTGCAAATCTACTGTTCAGACTTTTTCTGGACATAGCAATATAATTAAGTTATTTCTGACAAAATGGGGGGGAAATCTTTGCTTTAAAGTAAGACCAATGGAGGATGGAAAGGATGAACAACAACAAAGTAAGGAAGTGGTGGACCAGGTTGCCCAGCAAAAGGTGGAGGGGTTTATTAGTCACAAGAGTCCTCGTAATGAACAGCACAGGACTGAAAAGAGTCTACCTCAAGTGTACGCACATAAGTAAGGATGTGCCTACAGGACAGCATTGTGAGGAAACCTCTCCTACCTTTCCTGGGAAACCAGCACAGCTGGGTGGTTTTCTGAAGTGCCTGTATGCCAACACATGCAGAAGGAGGAACAAGCAGGAGGAATCAGAGATCTGCTTGTAGCTGCAGGGCTACAGCTTACTGGGATATTGGAGATCTGGTGGGACAGCTCACACAGTGGGTGTACAGCAATGTGTGGATACGGGCTCTTTGGGAAGGACAGGCTGTAAGGGGAAGAGGAGGCCTGTTATGTGAGAGCGCAGTGGGAATGCGTGGAGCTCTACCCTAGATGGGTGTGGAGCCAGTGAAGGACATATGGGTCAGGAACAATGGATAGACCAATGTGGGTGATGTTACGGTGTGTCAGCTACAGACCACGTGACCAGGAAGCAGATGATGCCTTCTTCGGACAACTGGAAGAAGCCTCACATTCACAGGCCATGGTCCTCATGGGGGCTTTAACTACCCTGACATCTTCTGGAAGTGCAACACAGCACAGCACAAACAGTCCAGGAGGTTTCTGGAGTGCATTGATGTTAACTTCCTGACAGAGGTGACTGACCAGCTTGAGAAGGGAAGGTGCCCTGTTGAACTTCACATCCTTTCAAGAACAAACTGGTTGGAAGCAGCCTTGGCAGCAGTGACTAAAAGCTGGTGGTGTTCATGGATGAAGAAGAATCTCCTGGAAAAAACTCAGGTGTAAAAAGAAAGAAAACAAAAGGTGGAAGCCGAGTCAGGTCGTGCAAGAACTTGCACAGATGGTCAGGTTAGAAAGCCCATCTGGAGTGAATCTGGTCAAGAACATGAAGGGCAACATTTCTCCAGGTGTTTCGAAAGCAAAAGGAAGACAAGTAAAAATGTGAGCCTGCTGCTGATGCTGCAAGGGACTTGGTGGCAAAGGATGTGGAAGAACTCAAGGTACTCAATGCTTTCTTTGCCTCAGTCTTTACAAGGAATCCCAGAAAAAAATGAAAAAAAAACTTTTTTCTTAATTTAGAGGTGATTGAACATGTTGCTCAGGGAGCTTGTAAAATCTCCAGCCTTGCTGATATTCAAAACACCTGACCAGGCACAATCCTGAGCAACCTGATCTAGTTAGCTCTATTTCTTCACTGCTTTGAGCAGTGCAGTTGAAACTACATGACCTCCAGAGGTCTCTTCCTGCCTCAAATGTTCTGTGATTTCACCAGGCATTTGATTAGGCTACTACTTAATAGTAATCCCATGGTTATCTGATGCATAAGCATGAAGATACATAAGTAGCCTAGGATTTGATTATATGTGTAAAATTACTATTTTACTGCTCTAAATTTTAGCTCCCTTCTTTTGTTTCTTTCTCACAAAATTACAGTCTTTCAATCCTGAAGACAACAGAGAAACGGCAGCTGCCTTATTTATTATATTTTATAGGGAAGTAGAAAGATGTTAAGTACAAACCAGCTTTGCCATTCAACCTTTTCTGGTGGTTCAGGAAGCTGAATGGCATTCTTACTTTCAAACATCACACACAATACCCTTTCTTGCTAACAGGTACTTTTGAATGAAGTATCTGTACACACTGAGGAATGGCAACACAATGTGAGCTAAGGGATTAACAATGGCTGAACAAAAGCTCAGTATGCTCTGGATAAAAGCTTTTATGAAAAGTGGGCTCCAAATTCTACAAAACGATGGATCCCTTCATCTTTCATGGTCTCTCTAAGATGACAAAGGTGCTCAGCACTTAAATACTTGGCTTCCTTACTGACAAAATAAAGGCTTTCAAGCAACTAACAGGTGATAGCTTTTCAGCAACTAATTAAGTATTTTGATTATAATTTCAGGCACAGAATGAAAAATTTATTCAGATTATTCTGTTAGTGTCATCAGCAATGAAAATATCTCATAATATGTATGGTACGTAGTTTTTTGGATGCTGTGTGCAGACTTTTTAAAAATACTCTTCTAATGAGTATTTTAGAATGTTTCAGCTAAAATAGAAGGACTTTCTGGTGGAAATATTATTTTTTTCAGCCTAGATAAGCAGCAAGAAACCAAAGCCAATATGAACACAGATATAAACTATAGAAACACATCTACATAGTCTCAAACTCAAGTATAATGATGAATTTAAAAAAAAAAAAAAAAGAAAAGAAAAAAAAGTAGTAAAAAGGGCAATCTGATTGAATGATAAAAACCATCCAGATGATACCTGAAAAGATCTGTTCAGGCTGCTATTTTCTTTCACACATTGATGTCTTAGCTATACAATGGGTTTCATAAGTGCACTTATTTTTTACTGCTGACTTTGTGCTCATCTGTAACTGCTCAGCTTGGATTTTTTCCAGAGAAAAACAGTTTCCCTGAGAAAAGAAAAAAATTCCCTTCCCCTCAGCCTCTTTGATTCAAAGATCACATATATTTAAAATTTAAGGCTGAAAAAGCGAGGGGACAATGTATGAAAGGGACACCATCCTGAACACTGCAGTATATGTCAGTAAAGACATTATTCTTTGCTACAGCTCTTGGGTCTAAGATACAATTTAGCAATATTATTTAATTTTCATACTCTCATATATTTACAGGGCAAACACAAGAAAACCTGATCAGCTCATAATACAACCTTTCTCTTTTCTCACAGTAAGTTTTTATGGAGAAATGATATATTGACTTTACATGTAGGACACTGAAGAGAGAATGTACTTATGCAAATTTACACATGCAAATACAAGCAGGCCCTGTCTGTGCTCTGCACTAACGAGAAGCCAAGTAGCCACATGAGCATGAAGGCAACAACCTGACACAGCCAGACTCACAGCTTTTTCAGCACATGGTTAGGTCTGTGCTCTGTGCAGCCCCCAGGCAGCGTGGGCACAACTCACATTCATCTACAAAGGACAATATATCTCTGCTATTAATGACTTGGTAAAGATCATTAAATAAATACAAAACCCCAATAAATTTAATCCACGCTTCACAAGGATAGACTATAAGTAAGTTAACCATCCTTCCCTTCTTGTGGTATCAATACTTGTGTCCACTATCTTACACCACATGCTGAAGCAATCTGTAATTGTTGGGCCTAGGGCACATGGACACAAAGACTGAGATAATCACTTTAAATTCTAAAAAGTTCTGCCATAAATTAAAAGATACAGAATAAATAAAAATGTAGAAACATCTCTGCTACTTACGTTTTTCATCATTCTTCCACTTCTAACTGGACAAGAGGTATCTCCAACATCAGCCTCAATAGCTCAAGTGACAAAAGAACTTTTTAAAATTTAATAGTCCTTCTCCCAAGACATACACACAAATGTCACATTAAAAAAGGACTCTGTTTGGAATCGATTCTAGCCGCCATCCCAATATTCAGGAACAAACAACCCCAGGCCATGAAATGTTCATTAGTTTAACCATGAGTAGCAGGATCATGGACTTGTGGGCAAAGTTAGAAAACTACAGCACATCTATTTGTGAATACTGGTTGCAGTGGTGTTGTGATTAAGCCCTTACTACCACTTTTCAGGACTAATGAAGATCATTTCAGCTGTAATACAAATAAGATGCTGATAGTGTACTGAGAAGTTCAGCTGCCCATGGCCATCGTTCCATGCCCATTCAAGCCATTCTATATCAAGCTGAAGACCAGGTCATTACAACAGAACAGGTGAAATAAATGGCATATGAAGGATTTTCTCATTAAAGGGAAATTATTTTCTGGTTGACAATTAAGCATTATTACATATATGTCAAAGCCTAATTTAAACATTTAGTCGGCTTTGTATTTCTGTTTGACTTGAAGCCAACCCCAGAAGTTGATGGTATTCTCTTTTGCTTATTTTTCATTTGCCTATTTCTCATTTGATTTTTTGCTTGTTTGCTTATATCAACTCTTATCTGATGTTCCATGTTAAAACTCTATTTGTAGAACAGTACTTGAGGGACAAAACTATGCCCTTGAATAGTTTGTCTGAAAACTACACAAGGAAGCTTTCTATGAACTCCACCAGCATTATTTGTACCTTATTACTTTCTGTACACTCTCTGAGATTTCCTTTACTGTTGTTTAAAGCTGCAAGATAGTGAAACTTTCCTCTGTACATCCTTGAGCAATTGCTGCTCAAGACTCCTACCATTTCTCCTGGCTTTGAATCTCCAAATTTGACACCTGTTTTTTTCTGCATATACTGCAATAATTGCTTTTTATGCATATATTATGCTTGTAGGTTATCAGCTAAAAAGCTAATACCTCTTAATCTGAGGCTCTTGGGAAACCATCATCTCAATTCTGGCCTCAAACTAAAAGTTTTCCATTTTCTTTGTGTTAATTCAGGCCTCTCTATAAATGCTCGAAGACATTGTTGCCCCTCCTTCCACAACTGAACCATGCCATCACCTTCTTCTACCCAAATTATTTAAGACACTAGCTTTAAAAGAAAAAGGATCAGAAAAGGAGTGGGGAAAGAAATGGCAAGTTGGTACAGCTGGACAAAAAATCAGGCATTTAGTACATTTCACTCACAAAACCTGCAAATATATATTAAAAATATCTTCAGATCATTTGTGCTCAGTTACAGAACAATCATCTTTCTTAATGTGATCACATCAAAAGACTAAAATACCATATGCACTTACTGGTTTAAAGTCAGACTCACAAAGATATTTAACAAATTTCACAGTTTAATATTTCTCTAGTGTAAGATAAATATGTGTCATGATGCATAATCTCAAAGAAACCCATCATAAACATCAGAATGCAGTTGTCAGGCAATGAGTTTTCATAAACTTGTATTTCAATGAAAATTTAAACTCTTATCTAGAGCTGAGAACCTGCTTTTATTAATTTCCCATTTCCTGTTCCTTCCATTAAAAAAGGATTCCTTCTTGGTTTTTTTGAACTTCAATTTCAATTCTGATTTTTCATATTTTGAATTCTACTGTACTTAAAGTAAATCAGTAGATCCTAATATAAATATAAAGTATTTGATAATTCGTATAATTTGATAATTCGTATACTTTAAAAACTCACAATGTGTTTCCCTTAATTTAATTTGGAATTACAGAGATGGGAGAGAAGAATTATTTCAAGTTTAACTTTGGTTTGTAATGGTTAAATTGTTTTAGGGAATTCTGAACTTCAACCGTTTACAATCACTTAATGTGTCAACGGTCATTTGCAACATTTGCAGGAACACAGGCAGCATCTCCACTCAGAAGTGAAATACTGTAGTAGGACAATAAGCTCTGTGAGTAATTCTGCATACTGAAAATCTGACTATTGCAAATTCTCTTTAATGCTTTTTCCAAACAGACACCACCCAAATATTAAGGAACCTAAGTGCTACTTCTGCTGCTGCCAGATAGAGACAGACCTAGGATGCCCTGCCTTCCTTCCATTGGCTCACAAGGTGACTGCAGGTACTCCAGAGCTCTCAAAGAATAATAAAATTATCAGTGTTGTGGCTGCAAGCATCATAGGTACGTACCATCAATATTGATGGAAAAATGGTATTTCGCTTCTGACTTTATTCCAAGTTTTCCAAACAATGAAAAAATGACCAACCAGGAAGCTGATTTGGCAGCTGACTAAACCAAGAGGTGGAACCCTTCAGTGCATAAGAATCAGCTACATAAGTAGGGCTACCACTGATGGAGACCATTTCTATCCTTTTATTATTTTATCTATTTAGAAGGATTAGGATTCCAAAGTAACAGATACTTTTTTATCATGCCACCCTTTCTATACTGCTGGTGATTTTAACTCACCTAAAAAACCCAGATATATTTTTCTTCTATTATAACACTATTAGCTTTAATTTTCAATTTACTATCCCCAGGAAAAATCTCAAAAGTAAAAGCAGATTTAATGAGAGATGGCTATATCTAGTTATCAGTCCTTTCATAATCTGCTAAAGAAAATCCAAAGCATGGTATCATTTGTAATTTCAACATCAAGCTCTCAAAAGATCAGATGGTAATAGAGAGCACCTTGCTATGGCTATGAAAATAGCAATATACTAATACAACTGCTTCTTGCAATTTCCACAGCCACTAGGTTTATACAGTAGCAAATATTTTACTAGTACACTTGCATTTTCTATGCAAACAAGACTGAAATAAATAGTATTTTAGTCAGAGAACCAATGTGATAAAAAGATTTCTAGTGTAAGCCAGTGGCAATATCGTGTCATCTGTCTGTTCTTACAATCACATTAGAAAATTACCTATTCTCATATATGGAAATGGTTTATTCACAATAGCCAGGGTTTGGTTATGATTTGACTTTTAAGATTTCTCTCTTACATACTTAAATGGGACTGTAGTCCATCACCATGTATGGAATTTCCTACATTTTTAAATATTGAGAAGCAAGACAACAGGAACGTCAATATGTTTAGTTCTTTGCTAACCTATCAACATGGTAGGAAATTTTGCTGCATTAAATCATGTGTCTGAAGTCTTTGCTGTAACTAATTAATAGAAAGATAAGGCACTCCCTCTCAAACATCCAAAGGTATATAAAAATATATGAGCAAGGCAGAATCCTTAAAAAATTACATTTGTTTGTACAAGTCTAAGTTACAAAAAGTTAGGAAAGCTTTCAGAATATTTTTAATAAACAATGACCTCTTTTCACTGGGTCTCTAGAATAATATTCACAATCACTCTGGCTCTTTGGAAAATTTCAGGGTTTCATCCTAAACTACCAAGATACAATAGTGGTTCAAAGTAAAATTATTTTAATAATAAAATAACATTTTCCTGACTGACTTTCAAAAAATGAATGAATTGCGCTAACATGTGCAAACAGCAGCTGCATATTATTCAAAAGCAAGTAGGCTAAATTTAAGATCCAAAAGCAAAGAATTAGAAAACAGGATGATAAGCCATTAATAGTTCTGAAGGAGGGAACAAGTGTGAAACTCCAGTTATAGGTACCAATACTGACAGCATAAAGAAATGACAGGGGTATTGCAGCACACAAGTGCTTTTTCAACCTTTCCAAGGTTTTGGTGAACCCATTCAAGGGGCATAATTCATAATGCCTTTGCACTTACTCTTAAGCAGAAAAAATGTTATGCTTTTATTTTTTTAGAAGTCTTTCACAGGAGAATGGATGAGAAAGTTAACTGATGAGACTTGCATTTAACAAAATGTCTCTCCTAAAATTTTATTCAGCTTTCTCAGACACAGAGGTAATTCTTGAACTAAACCCAGTGCTGTGTGAGAACCAGCCATACAGGAATGTTCATTTTCAAATTTCTCAAAACCTCCTGGTCTTTACCTCACTACAAGAAGCCCTTCACCCGAAGCCCTTCAAGCCAAGACCTCAGTCTGGCTGCCTGTCCATTTCAAACTTGGCCACGGCTTTCTACTTGAGTGTAATCTTAAATTTTATGAAATTATGATGTACACCAGTTCTATTAACTGAAAACTGTCTTTGCTTTACTTGGAAAGTTGTAACTTGGAAATGTTTCAACCACTGGTTGTTCTAAGGTGTTACCAGCTTCTTAGTAACTGCCATAACCAGGCACGGTACTTCATACAGATAGGGGTGGGGGTTTTTTTCAGTTTAAGTATTTGTAGTTTGGCTGACATAAATGAGACATGAGTCTGTCAAATAAGAGAAAGCAAAAACAGTGCGTAAGAATATCTCATTTTTCAAGGCTTTTGTTATCATGTTATCAGTGGGATACGAATTTTAAAAAGAAGCATCATTTTGGTGAAAAATTCATTCATCTTTTCTAAAGCAGTCTCAAGATCAAGAAACAATTACCTGGTGCTGTAGCCACATATGTATTAACAACTGCTGACCACAGTAGATGCCCAGGCTAAATGGAGCCAAGGCTGAGGATGGCGTTTAGAGCCCCACGCCACACACCAGCCATTGCCAACAGCCTGCAGCGGCCACAGGCCCATGTCCTTGCCCAGGGCACCCTCCCCACTCTTGAGCTCCAGCAGCAGAACCCATGCACTCCACATCCTGCCTCTGTTTTAACTCTGAAAGATTTCCATGGTTTGGTGTTGCTCAGTGCAATACAGAGCCTAAGGGAAATCTCAGGTGCAGCGAGCGCAGCGGAGAGCACAGGCACCTCACCTTCAGCTGGCAACGCCGCCGCTCCCAGCCTGGCATCTGTTGACGTGACTGAAACGGCCAGTTCCTTTTCCAGCGCTGTTCGTTTAGGAGAATCACAGGATATAAGTGGATGTTTTATCTGTTGTAAGGACACTTCTGGTGTGGGTGTGCATGCCCAGGTGCCAGTGGGGGCTCTGTGAGGAGCGGTGGGGGCTGCCCCCGCTCCAGCGGCTCTGAGGTGCTACCGCAGGGCATGGTGGGGCCTGCAGCCGCACCCGGCTGCCTCATGGGAAAGGCAGCTCAGGAAGGCCAAAAAATGCCAGAAAAGCAAAGAGGAATGAGGGAAAAAGTGTAAGGGACAGCCCTGCAAACATCCAGGTCTGCCCAGGAGAAGGCGGGAAGGGGTGCCCCAGGCCCCAGCCAGGCCAGGAGGGCCCCAGCCAGAGCCAGTAGATATTGCTGCATATTTACACTGTCTTAAAGCAAAAAAAAAGTGTGAGCCCCATTAAAAGGAAAACAGTTTCAGTTGGGTTGAACTTCAGTGGTCTGGAAATTAATTAAGTAATATTGTTATTTTATTGCTAACCCATCTAAAACTGTCAAAGGAGAAGAAAAGGTACTGCCTTTAAGACGATGAAGGATACCTCATATGCAAAACTACCTCTGTTTCTAATTGTGCCACTTTCAGTGATAACTGGTTACTTTGTACATCTCACAGATCTGTTGGTGACACAGGATAAAAAGGCAAGTGCTCATCAAACAGAAAGACCCTGATATCACGCCTTTTCCTTTCCTTCTTTCTTTCCCTTGCATGATGGGATCACCTAGAAAACCATTCACATCCACAGGAATTATTTCTGTGTAAATACAGGCCTCAGCAGCAGAGCACCACATTTGAAAAACCCTCCTCCTCCAGTTCCCTGAGCTGCTTTCTTTTTTTATGGTCAAATGGTTCCCCAAAAGTCACTTTTTATAAAATCGGAATTGAGCCGCTGTTTAGTCAGAGGTCAGAGTAGAGCAGTGACTGATCTACAGAAGGCAGAAGAGCTGATATTTAACTGAATCAGGAATCTGACTTTGACTTTTGAAAAAATACATGAAGGCATTTTGATTTAATGTGATTTGCATACTAATTCCATCATCTCGGTGACAAAGCAAAAATTATGTCATTTGGAGTATTCCAAGTATTTTGACAAATCTTTAGATACTTATACTACTCTCGATTGTTTTGTCTCTACAGTTTATTCACTACTTTGAATGCCCACCAATTTAGAATATCATCACTGTTTTGATACAAGATTATCTTAGAGAACGCCAAATTAAATATATTAAATATTTAAAAGACATAGTAAATTCACATTTATATCAGTAGTTCCAGGGTGGGTGGGTGGGTGTGTTACCAGTGATTTAATCACTTTTTGATTTCTCTATGAAAATAATCACAGATTCAAGGGCTGGTATGTAACAAATGCACCCAGCCATTGCTTCATTAAAATACAGCAATTGCTGTGGTTTTAACAAAAAGGATTAGTGGCAGATTTTGTGCTGAAGATGATGTGGTTGAGGAATCAAAACCTTTTTAATGGTTTAGTTCCTTTTAATAGGTTAACTCAAGGATTCCTATATAATTCAGTATACACAGGCTTTTGATATTTATAAAGTTTATAGCACCTTTGATCTAGTCGTATGAATGGCACATGTGTCAACTGTGTGTGTAGTGTGCAAGCAGATGATGCAGTATTGGGTGGGGTGTTTTGCCAAAGTTTGGAATGGTGGTATTATTCATAAAAGTGAAACCTGTAAATACTTTATGCTTGTCACCCAAAATAACCACAGAAACTCCTTTTAAAAATCTTAAAATGCATGATTGAGAACACCAGCAATGAGCAATGCTTTCCTGTCATAGCTATGTTACTGTTTTTCAGCACTACAAAGTGGCAGATACTGTGGTTTTATTATTATCTTATGTGTAGCTATACCTGAAGTTTAACATCTGTACTCTGTACATGGTCCATTAACAAGAAACTATGCATGAAACACTACAGAATTTATTTTAAGGTAGATACAAAAGTGACAGAAACGGAAGTTCCTTTTTAAATTCTGCTGTGAACTTGATTTTCTCATATTAACATTCCAATAATATTCATCCCTATTATGGAAAAAAAAAAAAAAGCTTTCTTCAGCAAATGTTCTCCTTGTGAATTATTAAATGTCACTTACCAAAACACATTTCAAACAAATAAATGACATCTAATTTCTTCCAGCTTATATTGCCATCTGAAAGACACCAGTAGTTATGTATGAGATTATAAATTGTCTACTTTGATTTTCAATTTCTTTGGAAGAATTCTAATGCCAGTTTTTTGAGGATTCCGAAACACCATGTTCACCTTCTCAAGATGAAGGAATATCTAAAATACAAATAATGAATATTTAAAAATCTCTTAGGCTACACTAAGTGTAAAGATAAATTGAACAGTGCAAAATTAAAATAGTGCTGTAATATGTTTCACAAACAAGGCATTGATTATTATTATTTGGGTTTCATCTACTTATGATTATTATATCATACAACTGTATCTTTGCATATATATTTAAAAACTGGTAATAATAATGTGAATTGTCATTCAATCATTAAAAAAACCCAGAAAAATCCAAAATTAGGGTTGTCAGCACAGCACTGCCTAGCTGCACTCATGATCTCACTTTCAGACACTAACATGACATTGTACAGTTTCTGCCTCACCTCAGAAGATGAAAGACTAACTGAAAATAGTGAGGCATAGCTGACAACTCCATAGGTTTTTTGCAGCCTACTGCTCTTGGTAGTACTGAGGCTTTGTCCAGGGCACTGGATGTCTAGGAGTCCAAGTTAAACACCTTTTTTCAACAATGAATTTCAGAGAGCTTTTCAAAACAGTCAAAATGTGCCCTTTAACTTCAAAAGGCATCTTCAATTTTTCAGAACTTTGGACAACACAGCCATAAATAGAGAGATTTCATAAATCAAAATGTAATAACATTAATGTATTCTTGAAATGAAATAGATTTTTTTAATGAGAAAAGCTATATTGCAACTCTACTTTTATAAATTATAGTACATATACATAAATCTAAGGATTGATACATTCCTGCTTCTTTATTTGCTGTTGTTGTTAAACAAAATTACAATACTGTTAGATGTGGTTATACAGTCTTCTGTGAGTCCTAAAGAAGACAGAAGTCTGGGCTGCAGGAAAAGTAATTAAGTCTATCCAATATCACACTAAATCTAGCAAGTTTCAATACCTGCAAAAAGTTTCTTGAAGCTTTTAGATACGCTGCTAATAGCTCAATTTTTCATATCTACTACAAATTATGAAATACAAAATGCAATAGGGGGAAAAATTCAGTTTGATTTGATCACTTCAGTTGAAATGCTTATACATATCAGGCTAGCTAGCTCTTAGGCATTTAGTTGACAATTTTATTTGTGGTCATTTGCTTAAAGAAAACTCAAAATAAAGTTCAACAAAAATTACACAAAATATAAAGAACTTTGCACAGACCTGGCATCTCCCATCACCAGAGAACAAACAACTGCTGTCAGTAAGGTTGCTCTCTGACAGATATGAGAAAAGGCACGCTTCCAGCTTCCACTGGCTACTGATCATTATTTAGTATAACAGTCACTTCAGATTAGGTAGTGGAATCGGTTGAGTAGAAGGCAATCTCCCTCTTCTTCCACTGCACAGAAAGGGAGGAGGCCATGAGAAACTTCATAGCTGACCTGCTTAAAGCAGATCCGTTCAGAGTACATGTTGTGATTTAACCCCAGCCAGCAACTAAGTACCACACAGCTGCTTGCTTACTTGCCATCCCCGTCGTGGGATGGGGAGGGGAATCGGAAAAAGGTAAAATGTGGGCTGAGATAAGAACAGTTTAATAATTGAAAAAACTTAAATATAATAATAACATTAATAATAATCATAACTGTAATGAAAAGGAAAAAGAGGGAGATGAATAAAACCCAAGATAGACAAGTGATGCACAATACAGTGGCTCACCACCTGCTGACTGACACCCAGCCAGTCCCCAGGCAGCAACCAGTGGCCCCTGGCCAACTCCCCCAGTTTATATACTGAGCATGATGCTCTATGGTATGGAATAGCCCTTTGGCTAGTTCCTGGAAAGCTGAGAAGTTCTTGACTTAATGCTAAGCATGACTTAGCAACTACTAAATCACTAAATCACTAATTCATAATTACTGATGTGTTAACAACATTATTCTCATACTAAATCCAAAACACTGTACCAGCTACAAGGAAAAAAATAACTCTATCCCAGCCAAAACCAGGACAATACAGAAACATGGTAAGAGCTTTTAGATACTCTGCCTGTGGAGAAACAGGTGACTTCTGCTACCACAGCTAGAAATGCATCCAAAGCACTTAACCTAACACTTACTTGCAGGCTTTTGCCAAAGCAGAAATGGCATGAGGCGGGAGATGCACAGGCAGCTGCTAATGAGTGTTGCTTTCATTAAAGGCTGAGGGGAGTTGTCTGTTTGCCATTGTAAACATAAATATAGAAACAAAGCGGGCTCCTTGGAGACTTACCTAATTAAGTGTTTTATTAATTGGTACTAAAGCAGTAAAAGTATGATAGCACATGTAATGACTTTCCTTTGACATACAAAAGGATGTATGGTCTGATGGGGCTATAAAGCAATAAAAAGTTGTAATGTGTATAGAGTGGGTAATTACAAAGTATTATAGTCCAGTGTCATACAAAGACATTCACAGCATACAGTTGTTTCATCACAAACTCCTTTAAAATACTTGTGAGGATAGGCTTGGAGACTACTGTGATTTTATTGTAGTCGTGCAAATGTAATGGTTAATCAGAACAATAAAATTAGCTTGATATGGAGTATCTTTTGCAGCTTACTATTTGTACTTTGAGACATCAGCACGTTTAAGACAGAATTTTGCATGTTGTATTTTAGCTGAAATCCATGATAGCTATCACAACAAAGTGTGTTGCAAGAAAAGACAAAACGCTAATACCTTCTGCTTGCGAAAATGAACATTTTCATTAGTGCACAGGTATCAAAACATCAAGGTACAGAGGCTGGAGCTTTCTTCATATAATTACATAGAACTGCTTATAGCTGAAAAACAGCAGCTGTTATAAGTGGAACAAATGTTTTGTATTTTCAGACAGTATTCTTCTGGAGTTATTGAAAAAACATGAAAAAGCATTTTGAACTTCACTATGATTTTCTTAAGATCATCATAAAATAGATAAATTGAGTATGTGTTATTCACCATTATCCTGAATATAAGATTTCTTTCTGCTGACCATTTCGGTTTACCCTCCCTTTTGTTTCTTCAAGGAGAATGAAATATGCATTCCTTCTGTTTACACACTGGAATGATGCAAGAGGAATAAATAAGGCTTAGAAATGTGCTCATAACATATAAACCAGAGTGCCCTATATCCTCCTGTAATATTTTCCCTTTGCCAGAGACTCATACTATGTGTTGAGGCTCTTTACTGAAACGAGGCATCATTAGCCCTTATCAACAGAGTGTTGCAGACAGGAATTGATATTTGGATCTAAGTTAATCTCATGCGTAAACTGGAGACAATTTGTATGGTTATTTTGGAAGGAAGAAAAAGAAGCTTGGGCCTTTAGACTTTCCGTTCCACTAAGAACAAACAGCTCCCATGTGAAGAGGATTTGGTGAGATAAGCACTACATAAAGCACTGTCTCAGAGTAGTCCAAGCTGCTGTTGACTCCACAGCCCGCTGACTGAGAAGTTCACAGCTATTTCTTTGATTATACTCTTCCTTGATAGCAATGAGAATAACCATGGTTAGCCAAGCAGCAGAAGCACTAGAAGCAGCTGTAGTCAATACTAGAGGTTAAGAGGTGCCACCACCTAGTTACATTTTTGCCCCTGCTCCTCATACCAAATACGAGGAATCCCTGCATAAAACACAAGTGCAGCTCCCCTAGTTCTATTGGAAAGGCTTTTTTAGAAAGTTCATATATCACAACAGTACAGTAAATGTAAACACAGCAATATCGACTTGAATCTGCAGGTAGCCTGGAGCAGTACTTCTAAGAAGGTGGACTACTCACCCAGCTCACATTAATCACCGTTCTCACGAATCTGATTATCACCTTTCTCAAGGACACATACCACCATTTCTACTGCAAGACTACCAGTCCACTGTAATAATCAAAGTAGTATTTTGTTTTCCTTTCCCCCCGCCTGACAGAACCTGCACTTGCTCTCTTTTTCATAAAAAATAAACCATGTTCCCTGCACTCCTCTTTGCAGATCACCTTTATGGGGTGAAAACAACAGATTGCAAAGCTTTCTACAGACACACCTGCTCTAGCATAGTGCAGCTAGGAAGCTGGAGCCAACTGATTCCATAGTAATAGCCAAGTAGAGATCATAGCAGAATCCTCCTCCCTTATAAAAAAAAATAAATTAAAAACTCAAAAATAACCCAGGAAAACTACATTCAAGAACATTTTGAAATGGGAAAACTATCTGGTATGTCTTGGGAGGGGATATAAGGCATAAATAGCACAGGATAATGAAGAACAAGGTATCTTGAAAAAGGCGTTTCAAATGAACAACACTGAACACCTTGTAAACCTGCTATGCACCACTGAGTGGCTCGTGAATTTTAACAGCTGCAGTGTCCTAATGGAAGGGATGCAAATTAGAAAAATAATTGCAATTGGATAGAAAAAACAAAAGATTCAGGCAAAGCATCCATCATTCAGTCTCATTAAAAAGTTCTCTGCTGCACTTTGCCTTTACTTATGAGCTGTTCTAGGCAACAAGACAAGGAAGGAAAAAGCAACAACAAAGGACAGGGCTGCCTTATAAAATACTAATGCAAGATATTCTTAATGGCCTGGAAACAGATTCTCTGAATTAATTGCCTTTTTCTCTTCAGTAGCAGTTCAGTAACATAAACAAACAGTATATTTAAAGAAGAAGAAAAAAAGTACATAGATATCTAATTGTATCTGATCATTTTACTTACAAATAAAGGAAATACTATTCCCTCACCAAGTCTTTGTAGTTTGGGGTTTTTTTGTCACACCACAAAAGAATGCAATGAAGTTTTCAGATGCTAGTAGCCATGGTCATTTTAAGAAAAATTATAGTATAGTATAAGTAACAGGAATTATAGTTAGATCAACAGTTTTAAAAGCAAAGGCAACATACTCCTCTTTTGAAAGTAGATAATTGACTGTCATTAAAAGCACATGCTGCGTAGCTCTAAGAACTGAAGTTAGGTGTTTTTTTTTTTTAAAAAAAAAAAAAAACACCACAAAACACCCAATCAGCTGCACATATTTAACACATCAGCAAAGAAAGTGAAAGATTATATTCTAAATAAACTCACATGCAATATTCTGATCAAACAGGAGCAGGCAACTGAACAGTCTATCTTGACCCCAGATATATCTTTTTTTCTGCTTCCCTTGGAGAAAGTAATCATGTGTTATTTCTTGCCAGTTATATATTCAAAAGATTTTCCTTTATACTTTAAAGTGAGAAAACTTCCATTCTTCTGTTTATAAGCTTCCACTAGAAGAAAGTATTTCTAAAAACCTGCTACACTTCCTTAATTCTAGGATACTCAGAACCTTAGATTAACCAAGATTTTTTTGAAAAAAACATGAAGGTTGTAAAGTAAACTATCAATTTAAAGATATTAAGTAACTTCTGTGATCAACCCAGTATTCTGGACCTAAATCAAAATTGCACAAACCGCCTATTTAACGAATAAGATTTTTACTTACATAAGCAGCACTTTTCAGAGGTAAGATTTCTGTTCCATGAGCTGTCAGTCTGAATCAGGTTAGATATGGTGTGGTGACAATGAAACACAAGGCTGGGCTTAAGGGAAAGACAGGTCCAAAATAAAATAATCTTATCGCTGTTATGCTAACTGAGGAATATTCTATAGGCACATTATAAGGGCAGGAAAACAACATTTGTCATTTTATGGAATTTTCTATCATTTTAGGACTTTCTTTTAGCAGACAGAAGAAACTCTGTGCAGCAAGCTTGTATTACCTCAGATCCTGCAATGCAGCAATGTGTTGATCACTGAGCCTTTGGTTTAGAGCTGGCTCAGCATCCAGCTCATGTCTATCTCATCTTGCTTGCGTTGGGTCTTTTTGAAGCGTCAGAAAACCATTTTGTAAGAATAGGTTCAATAATAAAAAATTGTCTAAGAGTTTACCTCAGGGATGGTATACCAATAAGCTAAGGCACTGCAGATCACCTTTCCTCCTCTTCCAAATAGGTTTGCAAAGAAGCGTGGAAACACAACCTTCCTATGTCAACTCCTACTTGACTTCCAGTAAATTTCTAAAGCATCCTTCAAATACCTTCACTTGGTTGTTTCTCACTTGTATGATGACACAGAATCAGCATCACTGAGATGGGAAGGGACTTCTGTTGATCATCTAGTCCAATGTCCTGCTCAAAAGAGGGTCATTTAAATTGCAATCGAATCCAAACAGCTCAGACAGCTGCAAAACCTCAGTGGTCTACTCAATAATTATAAAGAACTTGCAAGTAGCAACAATACAAATTCCATGGTGTTGTCTAAAGCTAATAGCATAAATCCTTATGTTGTTCCAGCAAATGTTTGCATTATTAGCAACTGGAGCATCATGAACTTACAGTTAAAACTGTTACATTTCTGGAGGAAAAGTGAAGGTATTTTATAAGAAGTTAATAGTTTTGCTTGGTTTAAATAATATTTGCTGTTAATTAGACAGAGAAATAAGTGCTATGGCATAAGTACAATACATTATTTAAGTTTTTACCTCTTTCACTGATGAAAGAAAACCCTAATATTATTTATGATCTCAAGGGTCTTTTCCAGCAATCTATGATTTTCAAGTACTTTTCAATATAACTGCAAGCATAAATAAACACATATATAAACTATAATAAAATTTACGAGATTTTTTAAAGAAATTGACTGCAGCATGCACCAGTTGTGTAATCACTGATCATCTGAATATTCAGATGGAAAGTGCGAATATTAACTAATATTGTATTTTTAAAACTGGTGATTGGTAATGGAAAAATATCTGTAACACGTTATGAAAACTAACAACTCATAAAGACTTTGCTTACATTCTACATATTTTTAAAATGTAAGTAACCCTCACCTAGCATTCCCTTTCTATGGCAAAACAGGCAGCATTTTTTCAGGAAAAGCTGCAGTAACTCACTGTGACCAGATACAGCCCATGTCTTTGTTAACTAATGCACATGTCAAAAAAACTGTTAAAGTGATGAATAAGTAAAGCAGATTTCAATTTGTATGAGTCATAGCATCTTTGGTTTGCTGCCATAAAACTGTTTCATAAATCCACATCTGTGAAGATTCTTCCAACATCTGAGCACAGCTGTCCCTCAGATCCAACTTCCTCCATATTTTCTGATCATCTTTTTCCCTGTTTGGCAAAATCAAGCCCCCAATTAATATGTACAAATTATTCTGTCACATGGCTAGCATCGTTTTCCTCCTCTGAACATCTGTTACGGAAGTTCAGTATTTGTGTGCAAATTTTACTTCCTTTCAAACATAATCTTTTAAGATTATGTTATTAGATAAATTCCTTATATTTAACATGGGAAGTATTAAATTGCCTCAAGAACAAATTAGTTCAATTTATCAATGGCCAACTCTTCTACAGTACTTACTTCAAAAGCAGTTTTACATACCAGAGAATGTTTGTGGCCAAACACCAGTTTGAAAACAAATTCCAGCCTAGAATTTGCTAAATATTTTGAGCATTCCTCTCACTGCCACATGATTTATGGACCCAACAAAATTTTATTTCCAGGTTTCAGTTAATCCTTAATCAAACTTAGATTTGCAAGCTATATCCTCAGGGGCCTGACATGCAATTTTCACCACCTGGTTTCCATTTTTAAGCATTCTGAACCTACAGTCACAGCACACAGCCTTCAGCACATTAGACACACCTACACAGCAAGCAGTTCTTCGATATCAAGAAAATTTTAATGATTAACACAGGCAGTCATATTAAGTCCAGCAAAACAACGCTGCTTCCACTAAATGGGGAAAACGTTTCCACAGCTGTCATATTCTGACAGCTCCAATAACATCAAACAACTGCTTTTAGAACTTTTTTTACCAAATCGCTTAAAATACATTTTACTTTGTATTTCCTGTTCTATGCTTCAGGCCTTTGAGACCACTGATAATACAAAGATAATTGACTAGTAGGCTTTTCAGCAAGTTCAGGAGGACACTAAATTCTTGGGTTTCCTGGTCACTGTACGCTCATTTACCTTTAATTGCAAGGAGAATGAACTACAACCTCCTGCTCATTGGTGGCTTTGCAAACCCAACAGTGAAAATAAAGATTGGAAAGTCAATGACTTTTCCTTTTGTAGGCACTCCTACTTGGAGGAGTAAGTTATCAATAAATGGAAAGCTAGAAATGAAAAAATTGAACAGATCTACCAAAACAAAGTCAGAAGACTCGATACTTTAAACTTCATTTGAAGTACCAGCATGTCTGTTTACACTGCTTACGCTTCGAGATTATTCTGCAAGGATGTGTTTAGGAGATATTCTTGTTAAGGATCAAATAGTAATTGTTGTATCTGTGCAATATGATGAGGACAGTTGAAACTCCAATCACAAGGACTGAGTCACTGTACCAGTCTAGAATACAAGCTTTATTTAAGCTGAAAACACTTGCCTATGTACTCAGAATACTTTGAAGGTCTCCTTGGAGCAAGGCAGCAGACTGAACCATCTAAGCAGACACAGACATATTGTACTAACACACTGTAGGACAAGTCAGGGGGTTGGCTATAGATGGCATAGGGCCAGGTGGAACACGTGGCAGGGACAAGGTCACACTTGATATGCTCAACCTGCCCATGTTCTCATGGGCATGTTCTTCAGCTTATATTAAGGGCTTTCTTCACAATTTTCAAAGTTCTCTAAGCTGGAGTAAAAGTAGGCATTCAAATAATAGTTTAATATGGATGCAGCCTAGATGAATCAACTATATTTTTGAAGTAATGCGTGAATAGAGAACAATTTTAACGCATGATCAAATAAGCTTACTACTGCAACTTTTATATGTGGCATTTTCCCTGGTATAAGCATAGCCCAAGGGATTTTCACACTTTTTTTAGTTCTAAGAACATGATTTTCCTCCTACATAAGGCTTCATGAACCATGTCACTGCCACTGAGTCTTTGTATTTCCTGCATGAAAATACATATTACTTCATATTCTATCTATAAAACTATTCTTTCCACTGCTATTTTTTCCCCATAAAAACTGTATTTTCCATTGTGCTGCCACTTACAGGACTTGAAAATAAAATATATACCTCTGACATACTACAGATTTACATTACTAAAGGGAATGTACAAGTGCTTCTCTACTCTTAATCTCTGTTGACTTGCAAAGTTCTTTGAGCAAAGCAATGAATAAAAACTTCCTGAGTCTAATCTGTAACAATTGGTAGTTTAGTTTTGTGTTTGTTTTTAGAGAAAGGACAAAAATCCTAATACCTTCAGGTCATACTACTCCAATCAGCTAATTCAAGTGAGTTTCCAACAGAAGGCACTGGAGTAGAGGAGAGCTTATTCTGAATTTCTTTCTCGTTCTAAAATAAGCAAGAGATGCATTCTAGACAGATGGGTTCAGTGGATTTTTATTTTATCACCAGCATTCTAGAAATTAGATTTTTTAACACTATATTTATAGTTAAGTTTGTTTCCACGCTAAACAGCCCAAGGAAATGAAAAAGCCACTATTTTTTATCTGGGGTCAAGAGAAAGTCAAGACTTATCCCAGGGGAAAGATTACTGCTTCTAATATCATACACTTTGACAGCACAGTCTGAACAATAGAAACAAAATGCTAGCATTTGATCTGTACCTGCTATAACCAATAAGCTCTGCTATTTTGTAATTCATGAGCACAAATTCTCTTCATGACAAAGAAGTAGAAAACAGCTTTGGCAGAATTTAACAATGGGCTGATAGCCCATAATTCATTGCATACTTTTAAGCATTCTTGCCATCTACCTTTGAACCTTTTTTAGCTCTAAATATAACCTTTCTGAGATAAGGGAACAAAATTGCAGAGGGTATTCATGGTTTAGATTAACCATGGATTTATCTCAAGGTATAATGATTTAGATGATATAATAGATAACATTTGAACAGGCAGAATGTCAGAGTCCACATCACCTGCTCTTCTCAGTCTTAGGACAGTCAGGGTTAGATGTCTTAATGACTACAAAATCTACACTATCAAAAAAATGAACAGATGTTACTACCCACATAGTCACAAAATGAACATCCAGAAAGAGCATTGTAAACTCAAGAATTACACTTGTTAACCTACATGTGTGACTCTGAATTGGTTTAGGTTTGTCTTTAAACGCAGCTCCACATCCTGAGAAGTGTGAAATTCTCTTCCCCTCATCTTCTGGGTGTCACAATGTACTTAGATAAACAAAAAGCAATTATTTATTAACCATTTCACTGCTGATTGCTTCAGAAAAAACATCTGGTTCTGGGACTGAAGCAGCAGCACCACTCAGGACAAAAACTGAGTAGGCAATTTTTTGTTTATTAACAAAAATATTAACAAAAATTTTACAAATATCACTCCTTATTTATTTTGAGCTTTGGAGTATTGGTACCATGGCCTTATAATTGTGCAGAGCTCCTTAGAAGAGAGAAATATCATCACAATCAATTGAGATTAAAATTTGCCCTATATATTTTTTCTTACTTTGGTTAAACACAACTGCTGTATTGCACAGGGAGTTAAACAATTCCAGAGACAGTCAAAACAAATTACTGAATCTAAATCCATAATGTATGAGTACAAGATTTTGAGCCATTCTGTTACATCTCACACATCTCCAGTTCTGGTGAAGAACATCAGTTGAACCAGTCAGTCGTGTGTTGCAGGGCAAGGGGCAAGCGCTTCACTGCTCTGAGTCTGCACCTGACCTTTGTTTAACTCCATGTATTCATTTCTACATGATGAAGAACATACGAAACATTGTCTACAGAAACACAGATTGGCATGAGAAAGCTAAATATATTTAGAGATGTTAAATATATTTCAGTCAGCAGGACTGATTAATTCATTGAGAGTATTTTAAGAGTCAGCTAAAGCAGTGTCTTTGACACTTCAAGGAAGACTGATGAAATCCCAAAGGGTTTGTGAAATGCAAACATGATACTTTCCATTAAAGTCAGAGAGAGCAACCTACAAACAGTCTTGCAGACTAGACAGATTTTGGCACTCAGGAAAATACTGGGCAATATTAAACTACTTTAGAGGTACATATAAGATAACATTATTTTCAGTATAGGGTTTGTGAAAACACCACCCACACCATCTCAATAATTAAACTAATCCATTTTTCCTCAATGTTTCCCCATTTCCTTTTACATGAGGTGACTCAAGAAAGAAGGGGGAAATAATAGATAACAGGTTTAAGACAGGCTTTGATGCTGCTTATGCAATTGTTTGATTCTTGGAGAGTAACAGTCTCATTCCCAACATTTAGGAATGAACTACCTCTAAAAATAAGAAGGCGGCTTAGAAAAGAACAGTTAAGCATTGGAACAAGAGTGTCAAGAGTCTGCAAAGCCCCTCTGGGAGGAAGGTTCTAGCCACGGGGTTGGCCTAGGATTATATCTGACCTTGCTTCCACACTTTTGGGAGGAATTAGAACTCCTGAAGTCCCTTTCAGTTTCCATTTCTATGACACCACAGTATATCATAAACAAGTAGGGAAATCAGGATAAAATTACTGAAGGAAAAATATGCAACTATGTTAAACATTCAAGGAAGAGTTATTCCCAGCCAAGATGGAAGTCTTCCTGGGATCTTCCTGCAGAAGACTCTACTATATTAGCTAATGTTATTTTCAATATTCAAAGGATAATGGAGAAAACATAGATACACGGCACTTGCAGATGGTTTGAAACTCAGAGCAAGCCCTTTAAAGATCAGAATTAGAACTCTAATATATATATATATATAAAAAAATCAGTTCACACTGAATCCAATGATTAAAAAAGCAAAGTGCTACAATGTTCAAAGGGAACAGCAACCTCAAAACATGTAAACACAGAATGTAAACAAGAAAAGGTTTAAAAACAAAAAATAATTTCTATCATGTAATTTCAGATTTCCTGGCAACAAGGTGAAACAAAAAATGTGAACAAAATTCTACATTGTTTCAGAAGAAACTGTCTCAAACAAAAAAGCAGTCACTCTTGC
This sequence comes from Falco punctatus, assembly GCF_963210335.1. Lineage (NCBI taxonomy): Eukaryota > Metazoa > Chordata > Aves > Falconiformes > Falconidae > Falco > Falco punctatus. The sequence continues at coordinate 85,214,468 of NC_137584.1, forward strand.
CACTGTAGTCATCAGATGCCACCTGGCTGTGGCAAAAAAAATCTAGAAGAAAAAGAAGTCTGATATTATCTCTGGTGGGTAAATTAACTATTTTATTTGAATGAATCCAAATTTTCAAAATGCACTAAGGTGTTCTTGAAAAATTATTTTCATTGTCATTTAGCTCTAGCACCATCATGTCATTATTCCCCTCATTTGCCCACCAAAGTTGCCTCTTATTTGGTTTATTATCAGTAAATACTGATATTTAGTCTTGGAACATTATATACTTGGAATCCTCAACTGAAAGAGTAATTTTCCCATTTCTGGGAAGAAATTTGTACAGTTTCCAAATGTATTAATGTTCTAAATGACACTGAAAATGCTAAAGTACTAAATATAACTTCCAGTTAGAACATACTGAAACTGCACAGAATCATTTAAGGTAATCTCTGAGAGAATATAAATTTTCTGTATCAGCTTTTTGAATAATTTTTTAAGACATAATCTTGTTCGTCTTATAAAAAGTCTTCCCACAAAATTGCACGGAGGATTTTCTTTGCCTGTACTCTGTTCTGGATCAGTACAAGTCTTTCACAGTTTAGTAACTTCCCCCATAATCCAAGCCTTTCTAATATTAGTAGTTAATAAATAACAAATAAAACAAAGATATATTTTCCCCCCTAAATCAAAGCTTTTATGCATTAATCCAGTAAAGTTAGAAGCATATTCCTAAATGTTTTTAAATTAATTTTAACACAAAGATCATCACTCTTAATCCTACCAATAGCCCCATTGTCTCCAGCTAGGTTAAAGTCCTGTTTAAATACTCATTTACATCAAGCCTCAAAGATTATGCCTATTCAGTCTTTTTAGACTCCACACTTTCTAGGGACTTTCAAAATAATAAAGCAAAATGCATCGCAGTCATAGGCCAGATGTACAACCTCTGTTTGTCATGTTCGAAGTCACATACCTCACAGTATTCAAGATGCCTGATGATCAAAAAGCCACTGAAGTTGCCAATAGGTGTTTCCATGGACCATGGTGGATTTTGCCAAGTTCCATTACATTTTAAGATGTGTAAAATTCAAAGTCCACAGATGGGAGGGAAGCTGATTTTGGTTTAATGTACACACTTTGTATTGAATATTATCTGAGAAGAACTGAGAACCTTGGAGAAATGCACCTACATATTTCCCAATTAATGCAAGTAGGAATGCCACCAAAAAAAAAATAATGTGGAGAATTCAAACATTACACATGCAATATATTTATTTACTGTCAATGCACACAAATCCATCATCTAGGTCAACCTGAAAGTCAGTGACATTTCACAAAGGGTATCTCAAAATCTCTTCATTGTGGTGCTGCAAGAACAGACTGAAAATTGGTTGAAGAAATATGAAAATTAAAATATGATAAAGGACAGCAAAATCCTGGAGAACAGCGCACCTTAAATAACAAATAAAATTCTATAAACTATGTACAGAAATATGTATCAGTTTCAATTGTATTGTCTGATTACAGATAACACTACAGGATAAAGCCTAAAAGAAGTTAAGAAACAAAGCTACATGCACAACTTGCAGACACGGAAGTATAGCATAAGGCATAAAGACAAAGATGGTGATCAAAAGCTTTGATGAATCACCAGTACTGCTGGTGATGCTCAAGCACATGGGCATTTGAGGTATGCCAGGATCCCATATGATGTTTTCAATTTATATCTCCTGAAAGTAGTATTTTAAGGATGCTTCTCAAATTCAGTCCACTTGTAATTTACTTCTGTCTAATGTGAGCTAGTTCCTGTCATGCGCCTGGTCTTTCAAGAAATCACAGACACAGATTAAGCTATGAGTTATCCTTGCTTAATGAGTCAGTGTTAGTAAGTACGCTGGTACAATTTGTGTTAATGATGCTAGTTTTCAAAGCGACAAGGCATAATATCCAGTTAAATAACCCTTCCACAAATAAAATTTTGCACACATTAACTATACCAGCATGTCATTTATTAACACATGAAAACCCATCACTTTACTAAAGCACCAAATTTTGCCCTTCTTGTCAACATCTCACCTATGCTTTACATGTTATGCAAATATTTTATTAAAAAACAGTTTCAAATCAGGCAGGTCTATTCACGATTTGTATTATTTTAATTTATCATTCAGGTTAACTATTCATAACTGGCTCTAAACAAGGATCAAATTACTAATTTCTTAAAAACAGTGAACCACATATATTTGCTAAAAAACGTCAATTGCAGGTTTTACACATATAATGTTAAAAGCTCAATAGGGACTCAATTTTACTTGACACTGATGAGGTAAATTTAAAGACTTGCTCTCTAATTACTATAAATACTGAATGCCCTAGCATCTGTGTATAAAAAGGATTGACTATACTTTAACAAAACATGCCAACAGACTATGAAAATGCAAACAGGAAGCATGGCTATACTTTCATGAGCGAGTTTTATGCCCATCACTGCATCAACTTGCAATCACACTATAACTGAAAATCTGTTTCCCTGCATTCTGAAAAGAGCGGGTCCAAATTCAGAGACAGCATAAGTGATTAAATATCCAATTGAGTAAACTATCACTTCTCCATTCATGGCTTGCCGATGTTTGGCACAACAGGATGGTTTGTTTGATTTGTTTTAAAAAAAGGACAAACAACAAATTAATTCTTTTCCAAAGAACTTATTTTGCTACCACAAAACATAACAGGATTACAGCATAAAGAAAAACTATCAAATGTTTATCCAACCTGCAGCTGCTGGTGTAAGCAAACTCTAAGATGCAACCTTCAGAGGATTTCCAAAGGAAAAAACCAGCATGTTCTTCTGTCACGCACAGCACAGCAGTGCAGATCCTGACTGAGGTGATCCAAGCAACCATTGAGATTTAATTCTAAACAGTGTACATAGGAGAAAAGTAAAGATATAAAATCTATGAAGGGAGAGGGAAGAAGAGTACCAGGAGAAGCCCAGATAAAACAAAAAGAACGCACGATTTTAAGTAAATATTAAGTAAGTTACAATTATTTCAAAAGGCATCATTAATCACAATGGACTCAGTGGGATCAGACTACTTATAATACCAGTGACATCTGATCTTCAGTAACATGGACTAAGAATAAAGTCAGCTTCAAATCAGTCTCAAAACTAAACAAAACCACACAATGATCTGTGGAATCTAACTATTCCTCAAGGAGTTCCTCTGAAAACCACGTAAAAAGATGGGCACTTCCTAAACAGATATAGTCCTGTATCAGTTAATGATAAAACATCTTAGTAAACTAAGGAGCAAAAAAACATACCCCAAATTGACTACAGTCTTCAAGGATGGGTATATTGAAGCCACAACTGATTTTTCATCATTACACCACCATCTCAAAAAATCTGGAGTAATTTCCAAAATAAATGTTTTGGATTTTAATTGGATGTTTACTCTAAGGGGAAGGAAAGGAGAAAGGAAAAAAGAAAAAAAGAAAAAAAAAAAAAAAAAAGGAAAAAATGAAAGGAGGAAAGGGCTGCAGAATTTTTTATAATATAAGATATCCAGAAGAAGCTGTAAACAGTAGGAAAAACCGTTGAGAATACATCATATTAAATGCAGAGAAGTGTCTAAAATTCTGGCTGCATTCTATTTTCTTGAATTCTATTCCATATTTTTTGAATGTCATAGTCCATCTAGCCTGCCAATTAGTCCTCAGGACAAAAAGCTTGCCATGCAACTGTGACAAACAGTGCTTACTTTAAGGTAAGGAGCCTCAGCAGGCAAAAACATTAATTAGTAAATCATCTTTTTCTTTTTTCCTCTCACATTAAATTTGCCAAAAGCAAGAGAAGGCATCTGCTTATACTTATTAAAAATAACCTCTCCTGCCAGTGATTGAACTACAAGTTTAAATTGCAAATAATAGAAAAATGGAGAAACTACCCTGTTTGTAAATGAGAACCTGCAGAATGAGATTTGCAAAAGCATTTATTGAGGCTAACACTGGTTTAATACAAGATAATGTTTTTTAATATATCTCTTTTCTGCATTTCAAGATGCTGCAATGTTTTCTCACATAAAGAACTACCAAAAATCTTCTCAATCTTACTCTATTAGATATTTCACCACTACATTCTCTTACGCACAGTATCTCATGCAGACGCTGGCAAGAGCAACCTAGTGTGTAAAGAAAGGCTTTTTTTTTTTTTCCCCCTTATGAAACATGATGCAGGCATAAAGAATTATTTTTAGGGGAGAGAGCATTCAGTGGAATTTTAGCAAAACTGCCCACTGCTTATGTTTTGCTGCTTTGTTACGTAAGAAACCAAATGCTAGCCCAGCCATAATGATGTATTCCATCACTGAACATCATGTTTCACAAATTATATGTGGAATACATATGGGAAAAGGTAGATAAAATACAGCTCCAGTCCTCCTCCAATACAACAGTGTTCACCAAATTCTAACAGCATGCTCTTCGTTTGCTCTGGGATGCCCAATTCCAGGTCCACTGCAGTTCACTGGAACCTGTCCAGCTGATGTCATTAAGCTCTGATTCAGCTGCATCTTGAAAAATTGCTTAGAAAATATTTTAACATTAAAAGAATTCATGTTGGAATTTCTACCAAATTAGGATACTTTGGAAGTAGTAGTTTGAATTCCTATCTGTAAGAGAGTGAACGCTGGGTGAAATATCGTGGTTTCATCTTATGGAACACATAAGCAACACCTTCCTGATAAGAAAGTTGTTCTGTTGTTATTGTTACTCGTTTTGAATTTTCGCCACTTCTTCCTCGCTGTTTTTGAGGAGAGAAGGGCAGAAACATGCGAAGGATTCAGAATGCTGACAGACCATGGATTTCTGCAACACTGCACTGATGTTCTGCTGTGCTCTCCATTTTCTTCCTAATAAGTCTTAGCATTTTATTTCCTTTTTTGACTGCTATTTAAGTTGATGTTTTCATAACTATATATGTAATGGCAAACTGGTATTTGTCCTTGTTACACAGTAACTCATTATAGTGTAGCAAGGACCAACTACAAAGCCATCAATTAATATATGAAGTAAAGGAAGAAAAAATTCCTAATATTTCTCTACGAGAATTTCGCCTGCAATTTTGTTGCCCACTCAGTGTCTTAAGGTACCTCTGCCATTTTTCACAGTCAGCCATAGCCCTGTTTCCCCATAATAATTTGCAGTTGTAAATAAACTTTCTGTGTCATTAGACTGTCCCCTTTCCCAGGTCACTTAAAAATATACCGGATAGCTCGGAACCCAGACCAAGTTCCTGTAAGGCTTCTCTCCCTCTCTCCATCACCAAACCAATTTATTACTATTTTCAGTTTTTGTCTTTCCATTGATTATTTATCAAGGAAAGATGTTCCCTCTTAGGTCTTGGCTGACTTGTTTTCATAAAAGCCTCTGGTGACAAATTTTGTCAATAGACATTGGGATGCTCAAGTACAGCAGATCGTTCAGGTCACCCTCATCAACAAGGTATGCCAAGTCCTTCAGAGTACTCCAAAAGGACTGTTATGCAAGACTTCCTTTCACAAAAGCCATGCTGACTATTCCCAAGTGTATCTACTGCACCTACATCATCTTTATCCACTTGTTCACGAAGTCTAAAATAATTTTTACTATTTTATACAGCACAGAGACTAACAGGCTTGCAGTTCTTTAGATTTCACACCAAGCCCTTTCTAAAAACTGGCATTGTATTTGTCATCCTCTAATCCTAGTTGCCAAGACAATTTGAAATGAAAAGTTACACATCACCAATAGTAATACACCCATTTCCCCCTTGAGTTCCTGGAGCACTCCTGGGTGAACACCATCTGTTCCACATAGTTCGCTACCAAGGCAGTAGGTACTTTCCAGACATACCAAAAGACTCCTCCTGTTCCATATTTTGATGCAGTATAGCAGTCAGATACAATTAAATATTTCAAATTAGCAATTCAATAAACTGCATGAATCAAATTCACCTGCTGTATGTCATTGTTATTGTCTGGCTTTTGAAATCATCAGCATAAATTACCTGACTGCCTTGTGACACTAGGAACCCCGGTGAAATATTGGGTAGAAGCAGAATTTATGGAGAACTCTATGTTTTATTTATCAAGTTAAAATAGCAGTTATGAGGTCCACCGAGGTACAGAAATGCACAAACTCACACTTGCGTTATTTCAATAGAAATACACAGAATTTAAATGTGCTGCTTATAGCAGACACCTAGGAATTGGGGTTCTTAGATTTCCTTCTACATAACAGAACCCTCCTGAGCCCAACAAGTGCACACAGGAAAATAAACAACAAATGTTAGGTAACAGTAACCCATATTTGCATATTTAAGATTCTCAGATATTCTCATAATATTATTTTGGCCTTTTATATAACAGCAGCAAAACAGAAAATGCAGGCATTGCTTTGAAGACTTTCTTTGCTAGCTTTCTCCACCCACAAACACACACAGATGAGGACACGCATTTTGACTGCTAGTGTACATGGGCAGAAAAATTTCTACGACAGATGCTAGAACCAAGCCATTTTGCTCCCTAATAACATGACCTTGACTAAAAATTGAAATCCAATTGTCTCCATTACCTGAACTATTGTTTCACTGATTTGTCATTATGAAAGATAGGGGTTTTTAAAATTTCTTGCTAGTGGAACTGTCATAATACACAATGCTATTGCTTCAAGATCTGTGTTTGTTACGCTAAAATATTTATTATCAGTCTTCAGGTAATACTGCATGCTTTCAGCAAACTTTTTGGCACAGCATGAAAACTGTAGCTGCTTTGTAAGACACAACAATCATATTAGATATGGAATAACAAGTATTGTCAGTGATATAAGTGAATCAAAATAAAAATTTGTAACTTTTTTTTCCTAGAATTGCCTGTTTATTTCTGCTCAAACTTTTTGATTCAATTTTCTAAGTTTCTTCAGGTGTGTGAATTTACTTCCTAGCATTTGATATTTTAATAACATACATTAATAGGACACTATTGTTTTATCAGGGGGAGATTTTCAAAGGACAAAAGGTAGTCAGGCATGAAATTGATATTCCTGAGTACTTTATTCTGGCTTTGTGTCTGAAATTCCACGTCTCAGTTCCAAATTTTTAGGATATTTTTGAGAAACATTCTTGTACAATTCCAGGAATAGTTTTTTACGCTTTATCTATGAAACTCAAAAGGTATCTGGCATCCTGAAAGACACATTAATTCAAATGAGTACTTTCTAAAACCTGTTGTCTCCTGCAGAAGAATGAGGACAAAGAAGCGCATCTCCTCCTGCCAGAAGCCTTCCTCCAACACATTCTGGGCTCTGCACAGTTTTATCAAACACAAAAGGTTTCAGGTGAAACAAAGAAGTCAGGCATATATGCCAAGCAGACTGTTCATGCCATGGGATATTCAAAACTGAAATTTGTGGGTTGTGAGAAAGTGTGCCAGGTGTGTCTAACAGAGGACACCAGCACTCTAGGTTTGCCAGATACTGGAAGGAAAGTTATGCCAGAATTTCTGTCACAGAGCTGGCAGTCTGGAAGTCCTAGGAGGCTCAGCTTGCAATAAGGCATGCTAGGGAAGTCTGGTAAGGATTTTGGCACCCTGTTGCAGAGCTGTGACTCAAAACCTCAGGAACCCTTGGCTGCTGTCTTGATAATGTCACTGAGCAACTGTAGCACACAGAGGGAATGCTAAAATTTAGAAACATTACATTTCAGTGTTTCTAGGAAAAATTAGAAAAGAGTCTCTGGATAGAAAATAATCATAAATAGTATTAGCTTTTTAAGACCAAAGCTCACCAAAAATTATGAAAAATACAGAGCTTTTTATGGACAATGATCCCTAAAATTTTGACATCTGTACTCCCCACTTATATTTAGGAATAAGAGACTTCCATTTTCATGCAGGCATCACAATATCCCACTGTCATAAGCTGGTGACCTGGTTAGATGCAGATTGAGCCCAGAAGGTCTGTAACCTAAACTCTTTGAACTGTGCTTGCTGAGCAGCAGAAACCATGCTGCAATCGGTACAGCTCACGTCTACGTTTTAGGTACCATTCTAAGCCATTTGGACCACGCGTGGTGGAAGGAGGGAGGGGTAGCAAAAAAGTCAGCAACAATATTTACAACGTAAAAATTTTAGAAAACACCTACTAGGCTTCATGTTTTAGAGACAGATTTCAAACATTTGCAACATTAACCTTTTAGATGTCTGCTCTGTGCATTCACTGCTGGTTTGACAGTCCTTTCTATCAGCCTCCATTCATTTAATTTCATTTCAAGGCAAAAACTCAGAACCCAAATCAGATTTCCTTTATACTTACATTAAGATTTAATTTCTGAAAAGATCTTGTCCTATGTTTTCTAATGTTTCATTAGATCAGATAATTGTTCAGATATCAGAAGAAAGAACACAAAGGAGCCAATGTCTTTCCATGTTCCCCCCAAAAGGCAGCCACAATATCCAAAATAGTTACAATCAATTAGGCAGTTCTGCATTAAGACAAATGTGTGTTCAGGGAAAAGAATACATACTAAATATACCTTTTAAATGTAATCTATTAGTTACTTCCAGTCTTTCCTAAAATAAGTCATGCTGGTTTTCTAGTGAAGACAGAGCTCTGAAATGCTTTTGGTAGCCTTGTTTGAGCCCTTCCTCAAATTCCATTTCTTTCTGGAAAAATGCGTTACACTGCCAGAACAAATGGTAAAGTAAACACCGTCTCCTTCCTGCCTGGCCTAGCTGACAGTTGGACAACCTTTTATATCCTAATTATCTCAGCTGGATTTAAAACAGGACAAACCAGTTCCACGTAGTGGAAGCATTTTTAGACATCTGAGAGAGACTTCCCATGAAGGTAGATTAATACCTGGAAGAAGTTAACATGCAGAAATTAAGGTAAATGACATCTGTTCTCCCCCAAAACCTGCTCACAAAAGAAGGCTTTTTGCCTTTCTTATTTTCTTCAAGTATGATCCATCTGAAAGATGGGTGACTTTATTACAGAAAACAAACAACCCCAAGAAAGACAGTAAAAAAACACCACAAATTATCGTTTCCCAGAGCAGCATCTTCCATCTAATCTGTTAATAGCCACCAACAGCTCTTGCAAAGTTCCACCTTACAGAGAGACAGAGCTCAGAGAGCCAACCCTAGTGATGAAACTGTACAGCGGAGCAAGGGGAGGACACCGCTGTCATTCAGCAGAAGCAGAGAGAAGATAAAGCTTTACAACTGACAAAAATATTCCCATTGCTCAATGGAAGACTGTTTTGTAAGTACAAAACTGCCTAAAACCTACATGAATCTTATATGCTTCAGTTCCTAATATTTAAAACTGATGGAACTTAAGTAAACTGTTACTCAAGCAACTATAGATAAGACACACAGAGCTTCCATTAAATCAAATACAAGATAAGCTGACATTAAATTTTAGAACCACAGAAACAGAACAGCCCAGGTTATAAGCGATCTCAAAAGATCCCTTTCGTGGGAAAGTGAGCTTGAATGAGATTATCTAGCACTCTGTCCAGTTGCATCTTGAAAATCTCCAGCGATGGGGACTCCACCTCATCCCTGGGGAGGTTGTGCCAGCAAATGCTTGTTCTCATTGCAAAAAAAAAATTATTTCTTCTATCTGGATGATAATTGTCTTTGCCAAGACAAATCACAATTGCAATTGCCCAAAGATATCTTACAGTGGGGTAATGAAAAGGAAATTAAAAAAAAAAAAAAAAAAAAGAAAGACAACAACAAAAAATCAAACCCTCACAGAATCCTCCTGTCCAGTAACAGCACTCATCACAAAGTTACAAAAATACATTGAATAAAGAACCTTTTGCAATGGTTAAGTTAATAATTTACTAAATCCGTTTAAAGTAATTCATAGTTTTTTATTCTTTTTCAGAGTGATGCCAGATAAAGTTTCTTTAACAGATATGCTTAAAATTTCAACATTGCCCAAAAGGACCTTTTTTTGCAGAAGACTTCTTATTAGGCATAGTTTTAAAAGGTACAGCTTCACATCTGGACCTTATTCATACTTAGGTGATTCCAAGCACTGTCCTTAAGTAGGCTAGGGGCTTGGTTAGGGACTTCAAAAAAGATTTCAGTTCTTCGAAAGAATAAAATATCATTACTTAGATAAATATAATACTGTTCCATAAAACCTGAAAAAAATGATTCAGCTACAAAATATAACTTAGTATTATTTGTTAGCTGGGAATTTGCAGCAGCAAAACTGGAACAGTACATTAGGATTCCAAAAATCTGCCCTTCAATGCCTCCAACAAATCTGTAGTTGTAAACAGTCTGCTCCATGTGGTATGTACCACACCCAAGGCTTGACTTAGATTAGATATCTGCAGCAAAATGCTACTGGTTGGCATTTCCAAACAGGATGACTACCTTCCCTGTGAACTCATCTACATTAGCACGTCAATTCAGATGACAAATCCACTTCCAAGGCAAGCTTTCCACTTAACTGTGCTTTGGTTCACATTATGGAGTGGTCTCAGAGGATGTCGGGTAGATCCTTTTTGCATTAATGTCAACAAGAAAATATGCTCCTAATCATTAATGGCACCATGGGACCAGCAAGAGGTAGGCTGAAATAACACCCCTGAAGTGTGGATGATGTGGACCACACCAACCATTTCATTTCACAGATCTGCTCCCATTGACCCCAGTACCCTGTGTGAAGATCCTGAGTCACTCAAAGCTTTTATCATCCCTGGCTGAGAGAAGCATTTTGTCTCATGGAATCAAGTTTCTTCTGCACTCCATGTGCTCCTGCAGGGACACACGGACACACACACACACCGGGGTGATCCCATGGGACCAGCACTGCCTACCCTAGAAAATAAACCTTTACAGACAGTCCAGGTCCTCCTCCAGATAGTATCCATGTAGTAACGTATCTAAAAGCAACCAGTAGGACAAAATTCACGCACATTGCAAGGATTTGCTCACACTCAAACAGTGATTCGACAGTCTACATTTAATGCTACAGAAGGAAAATAAATAATATTATAAATAAATACTGTTAGGAGAATAGATGACTGTCAAGACGGCACAGCAATATGGACTAGCTGTTTCAAGTAAACAGCAGAAGATATGTTCAGCTTTTACTGGCAGTTTAAGAATCTTGATGCTTCCTACTGTTACAATAATAAGAATAATAGTGTTTAGACTAAACCTATTAGTTATAAAAAAAGTGGTGTCATTGCTACCTGGAATGTTAGTTAAAAAAGACTGCCTTACAAAAATATCTCAGCTCTCCTCCCATGCTAATGCTGCTATTTAGCTTTATAAAACCAACACACTGAGTATAAACCAAGTGGAACAATTTTTGAGTGTAGGCAAGCTCAAAGAACAATGAAGATTTAATAGAACCCAGCAGATTTCATGACAAACAAGCTATCAGAAGGCAGAAATTGACTTCATCTAGCCACTCAAAAATAAACTCTTTTGGCACATGCCAAAAGAGTAAGATTGTTGTCTAATGTACTGAAGATGGCTGTTCCTGTCAGGTCATATAGAATGTACCTGAGTTAATAATGTATTTTTTTCTTCTCCTCTACCTTTTTTCGATTGAGGAAGAACAGGCTACCGGTGGTTCAGAATCTCAGAAAGAATATTTTGTTTCTGATCCTTCATAACACAAAGTATATTTTGAATTAAAAAAGAAAAAAAAGATCATTTTATTTTTTCAGTCACCAGGAAGTTCCCCAAAACCCACAGTGCCACTCGGCAATTACCGTGTCATCCGATACAACAATGACGAGTTAGAAATACATTGAAGTGAAACATGAGTAGGCTGCCCATTATCTGCAGTCTTCAGAGTATAACCGAGTTTCCCTCGGTACATTTTAGGTTTCATTTCTCCATAATCAAATGAAAGACTTATGCACCTTGGAACGCTTAAAGGAAAGAAAGAAAAAAAAAAAAAAAAAAAAAAAGGAAAGGAAAAAAAAAGGCAAAAAAAAGCTTGTCAAGCAGTTCTTATACCTTAATTTACAATCTCACAGAACAAACTGCCCAGAAGCAGCATTGTTTCCCTGAGAAGTTTTACCTATAAAACAAACTCCATTTGAGGTTTAGCTTTCTCTTTATTCCATATTATGGAAAATCCCCAAGGATATTAAAAATTTCTTAGAAATAAGGGCAAAAGAATTCCATTCTGCATGTATGAAATTCCACCAGCTTTTATAAAAGCTCAATGCTTAGCTGTATAGCTCATGTTAAAAATTGTAAGTTAATGAGGGCTAACAGAAATATCACTGACTGGAGTCACCAGAAGCAAAAGTGTTCCCTTGGCATCCTCCAACCAGCCAACATATTTTTAACTTTTTTTTTTCTATTTCATAAGAAAATGGATTGATCAGCTGAAAAATGCACTCTTCTACATATATCTGAATTCTTTTTATGAGAGACAGCCCACATAAAGCACTATGCCAGGAGGAGAGGGATGCCTGGTAAGAACTGGAGGCATGGGTCCTGTCAGCTCACCTTACACAAGTCAGCACGAAGTTCTGTGGCTCTGCAGGCTGCTCTGATACCTTTCAGTTAGGAAAATATTTTGATGTTACAATGTGTAATGAATATGCCAGCCAGACTTCTGCTTCCATAAAAATACACGTTTACCAGATTTTTAAAACAGGGTTTTTAAACAGATATATTGATGATGACTCTTTTGCCAGAAAACTCCCTTTTTTCTTAAGGTACCTTCTCTGAAGAAGGAAAACTAATGCACAAACCCAAATAAAATTTCACTTGACAAGATGCAATTCCTCATGAAAGAATAAGGATATGGTAGACTACTACTACACAGTTAGTATCACCTCCCAGATCCAAACCCAAGCAATCCATATCTCACACATCTCTGTGCAAGCAGCCGGAGACGGAAGGAAACGAGCTATACAGATTTTCCTTGCCAGCTATAAGGTACCTGTAACAAAAGTTCATATGAAAACTACAAAATAAACCCTTTAAAATTTCTTTTAATTAAACTAACCCTTCTGGCAAATGAGTCCCTAATTAAAGCATGAGATATGAAGAAACACAAAGGGAAACATTTATTTGAGAAGCTGTAAGAACTGCGTAGCATGTGGTTTTGTATGGTTCATGCATGGTACTAGCATGACAGAAAGCCTCAACTTCTGCATAAGATTAATTGATTGGTGCATAAACACTTCCCTCCACTCAAAAGGAAGTTGGCATAAATTGCATTTCTTAAAGTTAACACAGTTTGGCTTAAAGCTTTTAGAATGCCACTACGCACAAATTAAAATTTGCTGCCTTGCATTTGGTCGTTCAGGATTTAACCAATGCTAGAATTCAGGTTCTCTTTGTAACCACCAGGCACAGAACACAGTGTTTTTCCCTGTGAAGCGGCACAGAAAACAGTGAGGTTTTGCATGCACAAACAGTGCACAGCACCTTTCAGGTATAATCCTACCCTGAAAACAGTTTTGTTTTGTTTTGGTTTTTTTAATATATGATGTTGGGTTGGGGTTCACATCTTACTCAATTTCACTGACCTCACAGACCTTTTCTGTACCTTGCAGACTGAACTTCCAGCCCCAGCCTTGCCAAAGATTGGACAAGTCGTGCTCATTTACATGTCATGTCTCAAAACCATCAGCAGAGATTATTTTCACCATCTGTGCAGTTCCACTTATCTTTAAATGATACAGCTTGTGAAGTAGGTTATTTTGGCATTCCTCAAAAGCAGGAAAGGTGGCATTGCAGATCCCGTTAGATTATGACAACAAAGACTATACAGCTGGCAACAGCAACAACGCACTTTTTAAAAGTTCACACCATTTCATAGGATATAAAAAGGTCCATTCTGGATGTGGTGTGCATTTTATTAGATAAAAACTACTCTTCAGCCTCTGAGCTAAAATTCAGTTGGAAAATGGAATTGGCATCAAGAGTGAAATTACCCACTCCTCTTTCCAAAGTTAATGCCAGCTTAAAATTCTTCAGTCTATATTCTTATCACTTTATTTAGTTTTATTATTATCCCACAGGTCTGTGAAATACAATGTTTTCAGCTGTCAAAAGAAGACAAATCTGTCTTTCCCTATCATCAGCCTTGAGCTATTTTACCAGCCCATTAACACTTTGAGGACTATCGTGACAAATTTAACTTTCTTTGGTTCTTTAAAAGCATCTTTAGAAAAGTGACACAGCACTCCTTTCACTCCTTTGCAAGGCTGCCATCTAGACTGTGGGGCTCGAGTGGCTTTGTTGACCCCTTTATTTCCAATGTCTTCTGTATTTCTGGTACCGTGTAACTGAAGACTGAGGCATGTGATTTATTTCATTCTGTAAACAGGCTCTGCGTAAAAGACTTGCTCAGGAAGTTACAGATTCTCAAAGCCTTGAAATACACGTCTCATGTGAAAGCACTTCAGTCTGATAACGGATTTCTTCTCTGGATATTTGTGTCAGGCTCCTGGTGCACAGTCTCTTGCCTCCAACAAGTTCAGCTACAGCAACAGGGCAAAACAGGGTTTAGGCTGGATCAGGGAAATGCAGCGGGGGTAAAAAGGCTAGGAACCTTTTGGCAGTCTCATATGAGAGCTGCTTGAAGAAATACATTCATCTGGGATTTCCTGACATCTAAATAGACTTCAGCAGGCAATGCAGACATCTGCCTGTGAGCTACTCCTCCTGAGCTCTCTTTTTAGCCCATCAGTCTTCTCTAGGGTGTGATTTCCCTATTCTGAAAGGAACATCTACATTTGGCTGGAAAAAAATCATATCCCACAAAGTATCCGTTTATCCTCACTGACCGTAAAAATAATCTGAGGGGACTAGATTAACTGCATGTCTATAGTATTTTGAGAAAAGTCTGTAGCATTCTAGCAAATCCAGGATAACTCTGGCTACTGAGTGCAGTCTAGATGCTGCATTCACCGAGTATACATAGTGGGCGGATCCCCAAGAAACTCTTTTTACATCATATGTGCTCTAAAACAGATCCATCTGCATGTCTGCCTAGGTTTCCGCAGGCAAAAATCCAGTAGTCCTAAATGTATGATTCTGGAATACACAACACGCTCAAGAGAACATCTTGTTTGAACCAGGGCTTCACACAGCCTTCGTCTGACCAAGGGAGATGGGACACTGGTCATGAAGGTAGGAACAAGGAGAATCAGGTAGCTAGTCCTTCGCATTCACACTGAAAGACTCCAGCTCCTGCTCAAGGTTACACACAGATCCCAGCTCTTACGCACGCAGTAAGGTTAAACAGAAAGCCAGAGAGTTGCTGCTAGAGCTAGACCAAGGCTGCTTCTGTTTCATGGAGGGACAAGATTTCAAGCATATTTTCAGTCCTAAAATGGGAGGAAAAACACATGACATTTCTGTTATGTAGAAATATAAAAGCAATTTGGGAAAAGTCTAAGAGATTTTGGGTTTACCTACATCATTGTTGAAGTTCAAAGCCAAATTAAACCCCTTCAGACTAGACTTTTAGGTGTTGTGCTGGATTATTCAACAGTTTTGAAGTACTTGAACGAGCTGAAATGAAACAATGCTTTCTGTCATCATTTATGCTTGCTGATTAAAATTTCCATAGAAAAATGAATCTCAAAACGCATCCCTTCAACTCCAAAGGCCAATGGTGCATTTAAAGCTACTTCAGTTACACTGAAATCTGCTCCTTTGTACGGCAGAGACCTGAATTCACCATCATCTTGAGATGAGACGACACCGAAGGATTCTGCTCCCACCCCTGGTCAGGTGTTTGCCTCCATGGGAGCGAGTCTCTCTAAGTTGAGCTATGCTTAGGTCTTCATTTCTGAGGGCTCAGATGGCAGTCTGCAGCTACAGGAAGAAATGTATGCTATAAATTGGTAAAAGATCACTGAACGAATGGATATATGCCAATTAATACGAAATAGAAAACAAATATTCACAAGATACAGCAGCTGCATGGCAGAACACTAGAACGTGGAGGGGGATTATCTTCAAGGCATTTTATTCCTCACTGCAGCTCAATCATCCCTTAAAAAAAAAAGGGGGGGGGGGGGGGGGATTTGATACATTCCCCATTGCATTGAATTGGTTTCCCCCTGTGTTTCCCAATACCCCTTTCTCAAAGGATAACTCACACTCCCAAGAACGCCTGAAGGTCCACAAGTCTGACACAGAGATGTGTACATCAGACTGGCAAAAGTTTGCATGTGCTGCATCAAACGAATAAAAACAGGGTTTGTGGTGGGAAGATGAGAAAACTGGAGACCTGAGTGAGGTGCTTTATATTGCAAAAATATAACGAGGGAAAACCAAAGCTTAAGAAGTTCATTCAAAACAAAGCAAATGCATTTCAGGTCTCTTGAAATTAGAACTGATTTTAGTTGGTAAGGAAGTACAAACAGACGAAGGCAGAGCAAGTAAGCTGTGACAGGTACATTTAAAGAAGTGGTCTTTTAGCCTTTCAAATCTTTTCCTGAAAACTGCATCTGCTAGCCATATTAAGATACAGAACTGCTTTGATTTTAGCAATAAATATATTACACCATCTTACATAAGCATAAAGCAAAAACTGATGAATTTTTGTTATGATTTAAGTGCCACTGGACGCAAACGAAACTAAGGAAGGTGCCAAGTGTTAACTGCACTCCTCTAGTTTCTCGCTAAACTGACAATTCATGAAGAAGCTTATAAAGACAAATTGGAAGCAGGGTTCCAATGTCAGATTAAAAACGTAGGAAAGAATTTAAAGCTTTAAAATTAGGAGAGTGGCAAAAAGCCAGAGAGAAAGAAAGAAGCAGAGAATGGAATTAAAGAGCTGGAGGAGCAATGGAAGCAGCTGGGTGAAGGGGTGGGAAAAGAAGAATCGGTGCTGGAGAGTGAAGTCATGAAAGTATGGGGGAAGGTGTGGGAAAGAAGTGAGCAAGAACCTGAAGGGAGAAGAAAAATAAGGGAGAAAGGAGATAGCATACATTTTAAACTATACATCTGAAGAAGCTTTGCATTTTTGCCATCTGGCAGCCTATGCAGTTTATTATGAAGTGCTGGAACGTGTTTTGTGGTGCAGGGAGAACTGTTTCATGAGCTAATCTGAGCTAGATACCTACCATGTAGTTACCTTCTGAAGGTGGGAGAGGGCCCAATGACAACTTGAATGATCACGTCTAATGCCTTCATCAGTAAAAAATTAAAAATGGGATAAAGGCAAAGCAAATACTCATGATGATGCAAACCTCCCTGCTCAGCTAAACCCCCCCCTGAATGACAGAGCAAGTTCTACCTCTAAATAATGCGTAACACTAGCATCTAGGCCAAGTAACATTTTCCAGGGAACACGTTATCTGTTAGTCAGCATAGTGTTGCATGGAGTGCACTATGCCTGAAGGAAAATGCCCGATTCTATCATTCTTTCAGGGATAATTTTACCCAATAATTATTCTACTTTTAAGCTCACAATGTTGCTAAAAAAAAATTATAAAATAAAAAAAAAAGAACAAAAAAAGAAGAAGAAAATAGAAATCTCTTTTCTTACAACTGAATTGTAGCTGCCTCTTTAGAGCCAGCCACACCTAGTAGTGATATTTGGGAGCAGAAGCTGGCAGTCCCTATCTCGTCTCAATTAAAACTGAGCATACTTCACAGGTCTTCGAGGTCAGTTCCATTATCAGATGTGAACTCATGTTTCTATTTACTCTGACTCAGCAGCACCTACATACACAGCACTCAACGTCAAGTCCTAGTGGAAAGAATATGAGTTTTCCACCCAGGGTGCTTGGAGCCAAATCACGAAACAAAATATTCTGAGGAATAGACTTGCCCTTTTCAAAGATTCCTCCCTGCTTGCAGGCATTAATCTGTTATTGAAAATATGCCAGGTCATATAACCAAAGGCAGAAGAACAGACTGGCACAGGTAAAGTTATGCTAAAATTATGTTAAGACTCTCAATCATCTGTCATGCTGTATGCAGCCTTCACTTTCCTGAGTTCGTAAAACAGCTGCAATTATGAGGAAGGGCGTAAGAGAGGTAGAACTCATCCTGTGCAACTAGACTGCAACGCTTACACCTGTAGGTAGGGACAGGACTGCTGAAAAGATTTGCATAAAAACTAGAGGGGGGGGGGGGGAAAAAAAAGTCATTTGTTGTCTACCAAACTATGCTAGAAGAAATATGTATAATGTACCTAGGAATGTATTCCAGACTTTATAAAAATATAGGTGTAATTAGTAAACTACCAGAACTGAATAACAAACCATACTAAAGCCTGTATGGTTTTAAATTCTGCAGCTGCAGTTTGTCACACAATCTCCGTGAAAAATCAAGATCCTGTAGCATTTAAAAAAAAAAAAAAAAAAAAAAAAGAAGAAGAAGAAAAAAAAAGAAAAAGAAAAAAGATTCTAGTGTAGCTTTTTGGTAGGAAATAAAACCCTAAAAACATAAACTGCAATTAAGCTGTTGAAGTCATGTTTGCCTGAATTTGCAGAAAGCCTGACATAAGAGACTAAGAATTATGAATTCGGCAGTTTCATTTCAGCATCACCATTAACTATCTCATGGTTAATCAAAAATGCTTTTCAGATAAACCAATGTGTCTCCTACATCTTCTTGCACAGAATAAGCCTCAGTTACTTCTAACTAACTCCAAGCCATTATGAAGATCTGCTTTGGAAAAATTTATCACCAAGAAGGACATAACACCACACTATTCATATTCATATTCAAAGCTTTCAGTACAGAACTCAATTTCACATTTTAGCCTGAAATCAATGAAAAAACTCCAGCTGCAGAACTCACTGTCTTCTAGGGAACACATAAGACTTAGTTCTCAGTATTCAACACAGCATGTTCTCACAATGTATATTTTTTCAGATATGTATCATTTTAAAAAAGCTTCTTGTTTCCCAACTGCAATTCAAAATTTTCACAACAACTATAAAAAACATGCCATAATCCCTGACAAACTGGTGCCAGCAGCCACTTAGCAGTCTTGGCCAAATTCAGAAGAGCCTTACATACCCACTGCAATCTTAGTATGATTATGGAACAAATATAACTTTGACTCTAAATCTTATTGGAGCTGGTGTTAAAAATGATTGGAGAACTGAGGCAAAATTGGCGGGAATTGGACGTTTGTACTCAATGCAGATCACTTTCAATTTAATCTTCAAACAAACAGAAGCCTGATCTTGAGTTACAGTTTAAAGTGATCTGGCCATTATTCTCCAAGGCTCTCAAGGTAGATGTACACCATGTTTGCTCAAATGCCACAGTGATGCCAAAAAGCAAAGTAGCTCCTAAAAGGAATTAAAAAAAAATCCAGAAAGTTGAACATATGCTTTAAATTCAGCTCTGCGTTAACAGGAACATTCATACCTCTCTATTTACTTGGCTCTTGGTATAGAGGATAAGTCTAAAGCAAAAAATCTCAGTCTCTGGGTTTCATGCCAACAAGAAGAACTGTGGGAAGACAGAGATGCCTGTTTGTATTCCTCTAAGCATTCTAGGGATTTAGGGACAAATTTTGCATGCCTTATGCATGCAAGCTCTCCCAAAACTGAAGGAGATTTCCACTGGGGGGGGGGGGGAAATAGATAAAGAGCATAGGATTTAGTCAAGTAGAGTTCCTAATGACTTCAACAAGAAGACCAGAGGTCTCCTCAACTATATAGTCATGATCCCTTCCTTTAATAAAGGATTTGTTAACAGTTGCTGTAAGTAGACAACCTGTAGATATCAGAAAATCTAAACTGAAGTTACAAATAGGCTAGACACATTATGAAGTTCATGTTATGGATGATGGAAGCTTAGAGCCAGATTAATTGCTGAACTAGTTCTACTGATATTTCTGGAAGTCCAGATTTACCCAGTTTCGCCCTCTGCAGAGTAAGACTCTACAGCATCTAACAAAGTACGGTGAACCTCTAAGGGGCTCTAGGATTTGGCTTCTTGAACACAAACCTGAGTTCACAGGTTCTTATGACATAATGAATTTGCTGCAGTATCAAATTAGTATCAAATTTGTATCTTTGACAAGAGACAGAACTTTACTTTCCCTTGGCAAACAGAGAGCAGCTTCAGGGCTACACCGTTCACCTATTTATTAGACAGACGCTGCTTTTAAGAGATAACAAGGTTTGATCATAGAAGGTGTGTCAAATCCAGGTACACAACGTTGGGGCGGGGTGATGGTGAGATTCAGATTAGCAACACTTTCAAAAATGTCATTACCAGACTTTAACCAAATAAAGAATCTTAACTATTAGCAGAATGTGCTGATAACCAAAAATAACAATCTGACTTCAGGTGTCATTATGGTGAAAGTCTAGAAATGGTACTAGAATAAGCCTGAGGCAGGTCCAGATGTTCTGAAAAGTTTCACCTAATTAACAATGAAATTGAAAGCCACTGTGAATTCCCAGTAACTTGCATCCTTGTTATCAAGTCATTATCCCATTTACATTGGGAATTTAAAGGATTCTGCCACACAAGGGAGAATAACGTTGACTGCCTGCAAAGAGGAGATGGGGAAGAGAGGAGAACTGGAGAAAGTAGTCAAAAAGAGTATCATGGTATACCCAAAGTATTTTGTCTCCAGAGCTGTGTTGAGGCAGAGACAACACAAGTCTGGAGATACAGAGAACAATGCTATGCTTGTAAATAAACATTCACTGATCAGTAAATTAAAAAAAAAGAAAAAAATTAATATAACAAAAAATATCACCTCGGGGCACAATTTCTATTCTCTGAAGTTGATATACGCCCATGTCCTACAGTAAAACTTGCCTAACAGAGGATGGGGGTGAGAGCACCATTTATTAAGACTGACCAATATTTCCTAGAATAAGAAGCTTTTTCTGCATGTTCATAAAATGATACAAAATAAACCAATGAACTAAAAGAACCACATACTTGACGTACGCTAAAAGGGGGGGGGGCAGTTTGGTTGGTTGGTTGAGGCTTTTTCACTATTTCAGACAAACAAAGACAAATCAAAAGTAAAGGAGAAAATATTCTGTCCATAGCAAAAAGAATTCCTGTAACATTTTACAGCAGAGGTCTGAATTTGGCCAGCTACAGAGGCCATTTTACTCTGGAATTCCATTGGCTGTATTGGACACCTCTGTTCAGAACTGAAGCTGAATCCTTTGGAATTCAAACTAGAGAGTTCTGTTCACATTTACACTCTGCAGCTTGGACCGACTTTTGCCATAGATCTGTTTCAGGACCATCAATCTTGAAACTGTGCAGACACTAAAAAATTCTGTATTTGAATAAGGACATGAATACTTAAGCCTCATTCCTGTCTGTATCTCTCTATTCATATGAATGAGAAATAAGTACAGAAATAACAAATTCTTATTCAACAAGCACCTTTTCTTTACCACATTACTGTTTATTTCTTTTGGAGAAAAAAACAGTAAATGTTAAAGAAAAAAAATTTGGAATGCTACACTACAGAATGTTAAATGCTATAATAACAGCAGCAAATCTCATATTTGGAATGCTACAATACAGAATGTTAAATGCTATAATAACAGCAGCAAATCTCAGTACCTGAACTGGGATGCTTGACTCTTAGGCATCCTTGAAAAACCCAAACTGCAAACTCACTCAAAGTATGAAAATTAAGCTACAATATCAACGTAATTACTCAGACAGTGTCATGCTGACACCTTGTAATTTTCTAGCTGTTGGAGCAAGGGTTGTTGGAGCTCTGCTATGTCTGCCATTTTGCAATAATTACTACCTACTACAGTTGTGGAAGCCAGAGATGAGAATATTAAACTGTTTCTTATGCATTTGAAAATTATATATTAGGACAAGGGAAACAAGGAGGGAGGAGAAGAGGGAAAAGACAGAACATGGGCCGTATGTCACGGTTTGCATTGGGATGAATGAAGCCCCTGCACTATTATGCAATAACGCATCTTTGTGAAGGTGTTTGGATGTTTATCACCCCTGTGCATTATCATTAATATAAAAACCAATACAAAATTGTAGAGGTTTGACTCACTCTGCTTCCCATTTCCTTGCTGACAGGAGCAGCATTTATCAGCACTCAGGAGGAGCAGGGTATCAAGCATGTTGGATCTAACTGAGGAAGCTTGGTCCCAGGTGTCCCTGGAGATCTTTCATGCTCAAGTGTTCCAAAAGGCAGAGTTATCTCCTTTGGGGTCAGGTGGGTAAGTTTTAGGAGGTGGAGAGCACTTTCCAGAACTTCTGATCTTTACTGGTCAGTGGACTGCTCTGAGCTGTCACTTGAGTGAGTTGCCCCCAGCAAATATTCATGCACAAATGTAATTCTGTTATTCCTGCCAGTTATGCGAGGGACCCACTGCTGGTGGTGTTAATAAAAATTACCTAATTGTGCTTGTCTAACCAGAGGCACTTACCTAAAGAGTGGAAGCCTTGTTTCTGACAATCAGCTTTAACAAGCAAAATTAAAATCCTTTAATAACTTAATACAACTTCACAATAAAATCTCCAGATTTTTCAGATGTTGCATTTCATATAACTTCAACATTATTCAATTAGAACAAAGAACATCAGAATACAGAGGCACATCCAATTTAGACTGGAAAATCACTAGGGCCACAGACATTACATCCATTTTAGTTTCTTTTCTACTGCTCTGGAGATATTTCAATTTTTTCTACTAGTAATCACAGATGAAAGTAAGTACTTTTGTAAATGTAGCAACTAATTTAAAGAATGTCCCCGTGATTAGTGCAGCCCTCTTCTTCGCTCTGCAACAAAGCAAGTCTCCACCATGTGATAACAGTGGCATAATTTAGGTCAGATTTTTGGTTCAGATTGCTACAGATGAGAGAAACAGTGGATGTCAGCCACCTATTATTCTCCTCAAATCAGTAGGTGTATTACAGGACAATTTAAACCCTTCTATGGTTCAGGGCAGATTTAAGGATCCTCTTGATTTTGCCAGTTACAATACACAACTGAGATGCAGTAGCCATCATACACTGAAAACTCTAATCACCCATTCCTTTCCCAGCCATACCCGTCATTTGGAGAACAAAGCATAGCGGCGTTTATAGCAGGGTTCTCCCTCACCAAAAACCCCAGCCACACAACTCTAAGTTTGCACAAAGAAATGCAGGGAAATGTTTAGATCAGAATTAGCACTTGCTTGCAAAGACAAGCGTGTCATTTCTCACGTCTCACCTGATCAGCTAGTTCAAGACTCTTCAAGCTTACTGCAGACAATGAAAAATTCCTTGAGGTAAGAAAATTATTAGACCTACAAAACACGGTTAGAGTCCTGCTTAAAATGAATTATTCAATTCTTCTGAATGCAGGAAAACACATTTAAAAAAAAAAAAACAAACAATCATTTCTTTGCTCAGTTGTTCAGCTAGAACACTGTTATTCTGCATCAGCTCCTCTATCTCCAGCTGTCTCATCAGCTTTAATCTTTGACTCTTTCATCAACACACAAAACTTTCACTAAACAAAATACTCTCCAGGGACAAGGACCAGGAAAAAGAGAGGGGTGGTATTTTCTATGTATTGTTTTGAGGCTCCATTTGATCTAACTTCCTGGTTGATTCAGAAAAGTAAGCACTTTATACATTTACCTCCAGTAACTAGATGGCTATGTCATGTCAATTACGTCCAATCTGACACAAAACATTTTTTTCCATGGAAGGCCAATAACAAGGAATGTGTGAGACTGCTCCACAAAGCTAACAGTGTCAGCGGGGAACGACGAAGAGCATGGCCCAGGAGTATAATGACCTAAACAATACAGTTTTCTTTTTTCAGGGTGACAGTCCTTTCCATTCCACTACTAATTTTACTCCAAGCCAATGTTCATGCACTCTACTCTAAAAGTTCTTTTAAAAAAAAAAAATAAAAAATCTATAAACAGCAAAGATCAATTCTTTCAAAGTCATTAAATATTTTACTTTCTAGTAACCGTTATTATGCCTCTGTTCCATTTTGTAGTGAAACAACAAAGATGATAAAACTACTTTACAGGTAGATTATTTAGATCTGAAGTTTCCTCTGCTCCTGATTATTTTCCTGTAAAAAGAACTGCAAAGCCAAAACAAGCTGCAGGAAACTACAGGTTGCATACCTTCAGTTGTGTGCATAAAGAAAGATGGTAAAAACTGCTTATGAGAAGGTGAAATACACGAAGACTTACAGAAGAATTTTTTTTATTTAGTTAAAATATAAAGCAAACAGAACTACATGATCACGTTCATTCTCAAGCACAAATACAATTGTATATAGGAAGCTGCAACTTCTGGCCCCAACTAAGTACAAATACATTCTCATTCTTAAATGCATACCAAAACATAATTAGATTTTATAGTCAGGCTTGATTCAGTTACAGTTTCTTTTATGAACAAAGCTTTAACCGGGTCATCTATAGCTTAGGCAAGAGTTAATCACAGCTTCTCTCTGCTTTTAGGATAAAAATTAGGATTTTCTGGAATGGATCACTTCTTATCTTTAGCCATTTCTGGTATCATCATCATATTCTGGACACTTTGCTATTTTTCTTGCCCTCAACATACAGTTACACACGATAAGCACAGAAATTTGTATTTCAGAAAAAGTAATTTCTACCTCCATAGTACTATTTAAGAAAGTCTCAGCCTATGCCTTTCTTTTTTTTCATCTCTTCCAATATTTTTTTTCAGGAATTTTGTGAAATGTTATTGAAATTGCAAGTCAGTACTTATTCTATGTGTGGTTTTGGTGTATAAAACCACTTCAAAGGCATTAAGAGCTGTTAAAAAATTTGGTTTGAAATGGAGTTTCATAATGTTGCATGTTCTGGACAAGGTCAGACATCTTTTTTTTTCATCCATTACATACAACAGCCTACATCAGAGGTAACATCAGGACAAATTGGCCTTACGTGGTTACTCAGACTGACTGCAGAAGAGTAGCATGGAATTTTTGGCCCCCGCAAGTTTACTCTTAACTGATTAATGATGAGAAGGACATGATGCATCCAAAATGCTAAACAAGCAGAAGCCATCTATGTCCATTAACCCAATGGATTACAGAGGCTGAAGAAATATATGTCTCAGGAGAAGGCGGATAAACAGCACTGAGATTATTTGGTAAAATATTTAGTATTTAGCCTATTTGCTCTGGTGTGCTGTGGCTTCGTTCTAATCTTCTGTCTCATAAAGCTTCTCTGCCTTACAGCACTCAAAGATACGTAATTCTCAAAGATCAACAGAAACGGCTGCCTTTGAAGTCAGCCAAATTCAGCTAAAAAGGCTTTATGAGAATGCTGATGCAAGTTGCCATTTTGAATGTATGAAGTCTAATTTTCAACACAAAAAATGCAAGCTTATTTCAATAAAGAACATATCTCATTAGCATTCAGTGACTTGAACTGAACTGTATATGACTGATACATATGGCCTGAACTATGTAAGCTACAAATGAAAAAATTCTGCTTAGTAAGCTACCATCAACAAATTTCTCCAACAGTTACTATCATCATCTTGATTGTATTTTCAGTAAGGTACAGCGGGGAACTTCAGAGTTCATTGAAATTTGCAAGATGATTTGATTACATAAAAAGGATGCTAGCTGTTCCCTGACCGAAGGAATATAACCTTCCCAGAAACATATTTTTGTCAAAACTACATACCAGCAACACTGAACTTTTTCCAGCCTATAAACTCTGCAGTGGTCTCATTTACATAATTGCATAATTATTGTAAAGTATACATGACTTCTAGCACTGTTTTCTTTTAAAAATCAGTTTTTAAAATTATTAGAGAATTTATATGTATTAAAATCCTTATTCATAAAAGAATGTTTCACTAGGTAAAGGCATTTAAAATGCTAAATCTATGCATCTGGTCAAAATTTTCTAGTTAAGGTCTATTTTGTAATCAGGTTTTTTTAAAGTTTACTAAGAATTGTAACATCTCCTTCTTACATTCTTTCCTTACATCATAGTCTCCTCTAAAGTCAATCTGGATTGACAACCTAACTTCAGAAACACATCTCTGCCTTTCCAAGCTGGACATGTGAAAATGAAAAGTTTTGATGAGACAGCGGCCATCTCCTAGTTCCATAGGGCTTCCCATACTCCAGACACCAAAGTCATGCCTGCATCTTTTTTGTTCCCTGCAGGAACAGTAAAAAACATTTGCAATACCAGCATCAAGTTGCCCAAAAGCCTGCCTGTTTCACCACTAGCACATCTATTTCCTACAGTAGAATTTTTATTTGGGAGACCATTTCAGCATGGCTGAAAAAAAAATAAATAACTTTTAATCTGCATAGCAAGTGGAACAGGCTTTGAAATCTTTGTCAAAAGTACATAGAAGGCATACTAGAAGCAAACCCAGAACCCCATGAAAAGGGTGTGGGGGTGTGGGGGTGGGTGTTACTATTATTGTATATGAGACTCAAACTTTATAATTGGCTGAACTGAAAGAAAAGTAAAAGGGGCACACAGTACCTTTAACAGCAATACTTCAAGGGCAGGAAGGGTGAAGAGTGACCCTACAAATATTACCACACCATGTTTTTAAGCTCCTTGCCAAGCACAGAAAGTCAAGATCTGCTTAAGTAGAACTGTCAAAAGGATCAGTAATTCACAAGCTTTCAGGAACTTTTTAGAGTCAGTATTTTTTTGTCACAGTGTAAAATCTGACATGTCAGACTATGAGCTTCCTTAATATTAAGGTAAACTAACTTTTCAGATGGCTTCTGCTTCAACCCTAGCTGGGGTTCTAGCCCAGCTGGTCTGCTGTCACCGGCAAAATGGCTTCAGCCTTGACATCCTTCCTTTTTCCCACTTCCCTACTGCCCCTACAGGAAAGACGAAAAAGAAATAACAGAAACCTCAGTAGCAATGTAGACATTCATTTACAAAATTAAAAGAAAACCCAGTCATTAGGCTTTAAAAGAAAAACAAAAACAAAAACAGAGAGGTGCGGGCAGACACCATGACAAAAGCTATGGAAAAAACACTGTCAGAAGACCTCCGAGCAGCTTGTCAGAAGAGAAATGTCAGTTTTCACCGTAATTATGCTCAGGAAAATACCAACCCTCAATGCCAATCTCAGCACGCATCTTCGATCATCTATGTTTCCAATCATCGCTGTTTCCAAGCAATTTAATGATGGTGACAATGAATTTTGAAAATTCTACGCATAAGTAGGCCAATAAAGCCAATAATGCTTAAAAACAGGCAGAGAAGGCAGATGACAAGAAGCAAGAGGTTTTGAAGCTTGCAAGTTTACAGAAACAATTGTTTGTATGCCACATTTACTCCATTATCTGTTTTTTCACGAACTTCTGCTTCAGCTACACAGGCTAGAGGAAAGCCTGTCTAAGACTAATGTCAGACCCCTGCCAAGACATGAGGACCTAGGACACGGTCTCTTTGGCACGGCATTACCCTCCTTCATCTGCTCTTCCATTCCCAGCCAAAACCAGGTACCAAAGTAGCATCCACCAAATTCATCCCATCCTACCAAGACTCTTCTGGATTTATCTTTTTCATTTTAGGTATAGTATACAGACAGGTTTCACAGGAAAGTAGTCTGAAATATCTATATACCCATAACAACAACAGGGAGCATAATTAGACGTTCATCAAGACTTTTGCAAGAAGGCATTTGTATTTACCATGCAATACTTAGTTATCCAAGTAAGTAGCTTCATTATCAAAACCCATAAAGCATCAACTATATTCACTTCATTTTGTGATTCATTACTTCATGAATAAGTACTTGTGGATTTAAATATTTTAAGACATTTTCTCTTGTGTAAAGGTATGTTACCTCTCTATTACATCTCATTACTTCTACATAACAAAGAATTTCTCAAACTAACAGCTTATATACAAGTTTAACAAACTTCAGGTACTCCTTAATTCAGTAACAGCCATATAACTTGCTTTTTTCCAGACTTAGAGATGATTGACACTCTGAGCTTGCTGTGCCATTTTATGGTGTAACACGTCAACACACAAGGAAGCTTCCTTGTGGGAAAGAAAGCACTGAAATTTTTCAAGGCTTGTATAGTTTCCCCATTTACCTCTACGGAAGTAGTTTGTACATACAGCTTTTCCATATTAGAAGAAAAAAAAAAGTTTATGAATGCACTTATTTTTCACTTGCACTTTCCGTTCAGCCCCGTGGATATACTGATGTTTGTTGCAGAAGATTTCACAGGGAAACGCATTTTTAAGATTCACATCCTGCTTCAAGGTCTCCAATTAAAGCTGTACGTACTCCATTTGTATTTTAATAGTTCTCTGTTTTACATTCTATAACACAGATCTAAGAATACAATTAGTATTGGCTTTCTGCCAGCATAAAGTTGTGTAATGCTTGATTTTGTGTATGCCAAGCTCAAAGAACATTGTTTTGTTAGAACAAACATTCATAACTAGCTATCTTGATATTCAGTGTGCATGCAGTCATTGCATTTATTTCCAGAAGCATATAAAATGCAGTAACAACTTAATCCCGTTCTTGAAAGTATAGTATGTGTTACTCCCCACTCTGTAAAGTTAACTGCACTGACAGTCACAGATTTTAAATAGATTCAGAAGCACAGCATACAGTGTGGATATCTGAAATTATTTTTTTTCTTTTCTTGAATATGTGATTATTTAAGGTATGTCAACTGAATGGGGAGCAAAGATGGACAGGCAACAAGGAAAAAGAAAGAAAAATCTCAAATCTTTGTGAACAAGCACAGGAAATAAGAATGCCCAAACTATTTCAAGAACTTGACTATATGCTGTGTAATTTCCCAAAGCTATCTGGATTATGTGATTTGTATTTTTTTTTTTTCAGAATCCAACAAAACCAGGAGATTTTTATCATATGGACTTTGGTTTTCAGTTTTAAGTCAAAATTAAATTTCAAATCATCCCAGTGTACTACCTGTAATTAAAATTCAAGAAAAAGTCAGTTGGCTTTTGAAGTTGATTTTTATTCCAAAGCTTGTGGAATAGCTAAAATTTTCCTTAGTTCAAGAAAAGACTGATTAAGGGATAAATAAAATAGTAGATGTGATCTACATTTATTTGCTCTAGTCTTGTATCACATCAAGAAAAAAAGGAATGTTTACTTCCTCACTGAAGAACATGACTTTTTTTTTTTTTTTTTTTTTTTTGCATTCATAGAAAAAGGGCCAATAAACTATTTAAACTGGGGAAAATGAAGTGTATCTGATGCTAACTCATGTTTTAGTGCAATGAACGTTAACACTCACCTTGGCCAGGGCACCATGGGCTTTGAAGCTCCTGGCAGAGAAGGTAGATTGATACCCTTAATCAGCTGCTGAGCGAAGCTGATTTTTTCCATAGCTCAAGCAACATCACCCTACAGACACTTCTTGACCACAGCTTCTAAACTTCTGGACTCCATCCTTATAGATGGAGATTCTATATGAAGTACAGGAACAGAGAATTGCTCACTGATCAGCAACCTGTCCCACCCCAGTAATGCAATTGATGGAACAAACAATGAGGGGAGAATGGTAAAAGCTTCTGGTTATGGAACAGACTAAAATAGCTCAGCTTTCTTCCTTGTTCTGGTGTAGATTTCAACAAACTATTTTGATGTATGTATCTGCCATATGTGCCATATGACACATGTATTTCTCCAAATCCACAGTAGAAAGAAAGATGCCCACTTCACAGATACTGTACAGGATTAAATTGATTACTGGCTGAACACCTCAAAAAGTGAAGCAAAGAATGTCAACGAAAAAGAAAATAAGTTTTAGCTATTAAGAACCATAAAAACCTTTTAATTTGTATATCAGTTCTTCAAATCCATCATTTCATTTCATCATGAACTTTCAACAGCTGTTGTACAACTTTACTTCTCCTAGAGTCAAAATTGCAACGTTCACTACCACTACTCTGAAAAAATTATAATCTCACCACAAGCTTTCAGAGGAAGAGGAAAATGTACCCAACCCTTTCAGTTGGCCACATTCCCTTCAGCCTCCATCCAAAACGGCTCCTGGAAGTGAAATGAATGTGGCAATGCTTAGGCTTCTCCTCAGCTAACACGTCTCAGAGTAGGAGTTTAGAAGTCCTACAGTACTTTCAAAAGCAATGTTAGAATAGTCTAAACATTTGTATATTAGTATAGACTTCATGTCTAATAGAACAAAGAAAGCTGTTTTCCTGAAGAGTGCAGCTTTAATTTGTAAGCAAAATAACAAAATGATGTTGCACTTAATTATTTGGTGGTGAGAAACACCAGAGAACTTGTTCCTATACCGTAGCAAACACCATCCTACAAGGGTTAAACAAACCAGCCACGACTCTCTACTAGATGGCTTGGGCCTTTCTTCCTGCTCTATTACATTGCTAGCTGTGCAGTCATAACAGATCTTCTGGTTTCTAGCAAAAAGATGCATAATGAACTGCTCTGTGGGTGGGCTATAAAAATGCTGACAAACTTGACCATTTTCAATGAGTTTTCTGTAAATTTCCTCACTGGAGTGCTTTGCATGTAAATTCCAGCAGCAGCAGTTGCTGCCATAGCAACAGAGTTATTTAGGAAATAATTTAAAGTGAGTACCACATCATATTCAGTCTCTCATGAAAGAAATCAGACTTGGCAGGAGGATGGGAAGTGGAAGAAGAGATATCAGGTCTATGACTTTCAACTGACAAATGAGTTTGTGTGTTTCCCATCTATTTACCAATTCAGGGGAACTTCTATAAATTAATACTTACCTTAGGGTGGTGCTTTGTCACTTGTATTGTTATAAAGATCAATGAAACACTCATGAACAACTTCACAGCCACAACTTCAGAACGTTCTAGTCAGCCCATTTCTCCAGCCTGTTGAGGTCCCTCTGGATGGTAGTATGACTTTCGGGTGAGTCAGCCACTCCTCCCAGTTTTGTGTCATCAGCAAACTTGCTGAGGGTGTGCTCTGGCCCATCATTCAGACCACTAATTAAACCACATGTTAAACAGGATCAGACTCCGCAACAGTTCGTGGGGCGCATCATTAGTTACTGGTCTCCAACTAGACTTTGTGCCACTGATCACCACCCTCTGGTCCTGGCCATTCAGTCAGTATTTAATCTACCTCACTGTCTTCTCATCCAGTTCATACTTCACCAGCTGCTCAACGAGAATCCTACAGAAGACAGTGTAGAAGCCTCAGTCAAGTCAAGGCAGACAATATTCACTGCTCTCCCCAAGTCTAGGAACCCAGTTATTGCACTATAGAAGTTAATCACATTGGTCAAGCATGACTTCCCCTTGGTGAACCCATGCTGACTACTCCTGACGACCGTCTTGCCTTTCATGTGCCTCAAAAGACTTCCCAGTGTTAGTTGTTCTATGACCTTCCCAGGGTTCAAAGTGAGGTTGACTTGCTTGTAGTCCCCCGGGTCCTGTTTGTCCTTTTCGAAGACAGCAGTGACATTTGCTTTCCTGCGGTTCTCAGGCACATCTCCCAGTCGCCACGATCATTCAGATAATCAAGTGGCCTCACAGTGACACCAGCGAGCTCCCTCAGCACTTGCAGGTGCACTCCATCAGGGCCCAGGGACCTACATATGTCTGGTTTGCTTGATCCTCTTTCACCAAGCGTACATCTTCCTTGCTCCAGATCTTACCCCAGACCCCTGGAGCCTCGGATTCCTGAAGGCCAGTCTTGCTAGTAAAGACCAAGGAAAAGAAGGAATTGAGTACCTCAGCCTTTTCTACATCTTCTGCCACCAGGTCCCTTGCCCCATTCAGCAGCAGGCCCACAATTCCACTTCTCTTCCTTTTGCCACCTACATACCTAGCATCACCTTCAACATTGCTCACCAGACTCAATTCCCAGTTGGGCTTTGGCTTTCCTAATTCCATGTCTGCATGTTCAGTGTTTCCGTGTTCCTCCCAGGTCACCTGTGGTTTTGTGTTGTGTGTGTTCTTTTTTGTGTTTCAGCTTTGACAGGAGCTCCTTGTTCATCCATGTAGGCCTCCTGCATTTTTTCCTGACTTCTTACTTGTTCAGATGGACTGCTCTTAAGTTTGGAGAAGGTGATCCTTGCATATTAACCAGCTTTCTTGAGCCCCTCTTCCCTCAGGGCCTTATCCCATGGGACTCTACTAAGCAGTTCTTTGCAGTCAGAGAGCCAGAGCCTGCTCTCCTGAAGTCCAGCCTTGTGGCCTTGCTTTTTGCCCTGCTCTCTGAGGATCCCGAACTCCACCATCAAACCGTCACTGCAGCCAGGCTTGCCTTGGACCTCCACATTCCCAATGAGCCCCTCCATGTCTGTGCGTGCGAGGCTTAGAAGAGCACTTCTCTTCATTGGCGCTTCTGTCGTTTACATCGGAAAGTTGCCAGCTGTAAAGATTCTCATTCACTCCTACATTCCTTTCAAGAAGCTTACGTGATGCTTTCTTCCAAAGGGGGGAAATAGGGGAGAATTATTTAATAAATTAACAAGCCTCCTAGCTTGTTAACTCACAGGAGGAGAATAAAACAGAATACATTTCTAAATATCTTCTAAATAATGCTAAATCTTCTAAATAAAATACAAATATCACAGTCAAATACGTCATACTTCTATAAATGAATAATACCTTTATGACATAAAAATCCACGTGACTTGCCACTGAATGCAGAACAGACACACAGATTTCTACCTTTATCATATTCAAAGACGAAACATTTATACTTGAAGTGGAGAGACCAAGCTAAGTATCGTGATCATCACTGAAGAAGAGAGAAAACCTTTTTTTTTTTTCTTAAGAGAAAAAACTTTTGTGTGAAATGAGTGTTTTTTTCACTAGCCACAAGCCCCCGCTCAGTGCAAGGAGGCTGCATGGGTTGGAACCAAATCCCACCAGAAGGAACTAGCTAAAGTCTGTCTCGATTCCACAGCAAGCTTCCAGCATAGAGAGGATTCCCACCCAATATAAAATATAACTTCATTCTAACTGGAAAAGAGAATTATAGGAAGGATGAGAGAAATGTATTGTTATTAGTACAAATACTTCAACAGTGAACATCAAGAAATTTTAAGTTTCTAACAAGCAATGTCAGTTACTGCATATCATAATTCTGAATTCTTCTTTATTTGCTACACTGATATAAGGTGAACTTCCAGATACATGCCTTCGTTGTTTTTATTCCATACCTGTATTATACACAGAGAAACGAGTAACAGAACTTGTTGCTAGACAGTGTTATGGCAGCTACATCCATGCAAGTCAGTAGAGACTCATTTGCCTGCTTATCATCATGTTCTCTGTCAAAATATTCCGTATTTCTTTCAAGGCGTGATTGTTTGCAATAATAATAACATGTGTTCCTCTCAAATCTATTATTACATCACTTAGCCTTTTATACATACACATATATATATATAAAAAAGTAATATCTGTGTGTGTACACATGGCTCTAAAACCAGCCATATCAGTGTTTGATCACCTGCTGTAGCACTAGTGTAAACCAATACTATTGAAAAATATACTATTGTCTGGGATAGTCTTGACAATACTCTCCTGGGTTAGCTAGAAATGCAATGACAGAGCTGGCCACGTCTCTCATCTTTCCAGCTGTACCACCTTCACAAGCTGGTACAAGTAATGAACTGGATGAACTCAAAAATATTATGTAAGCCAAAACTATCTTTCAAGACAAAATTCTATTATATTAAATACATCAGAGTACCACAGCTATAAGTCAGTATGAACTATTTGTATCAGTTGTGTCATATACTGAAGGACTGCAAGCAAAAAAACCCTTAAATGTGTATTACGCTCTGAAAGGATGCATGCATTATATACCTCTTTCTGGTTGCTCATCCATCTTCCTATAAAAGTTATGCCCTCAATTTGTGAAAAATCAGTTCATAATAGAGAGATATTACTGCATATTAGAATATTCTGGGACTAGGGTGGGCAGCTGGGACACAATATGAATATCAGAGAGTGCAATTAGGACTCTGCCTCGCAGACATGTGATGTTCATGTGTAATATTACACAGGCTAGTTTCTTGTACTTCTGTCCCTATCTGTGCCTGAATGATCCAGCTCTCACAATCCTTCTTCTAAATGGTATTTTAACCAAAAACTACACTGCAATGCTTTTGAGGATATATTATTAGACATTACCTATAAACTCAAAGTAAACATACTGGAAATTTCTGGTATCTCAGAGAGCAAACTGGTATCTCCAACCCTTGTTTTCCATCTTGATTTAAATTTTCCAGAGATTCACTGTGTCTACAAAAGTCATTGCCAATGGACACTGACATTCCTAAAACATGTGCTTGGAATAAGTTCAAGTTAACTTCTCTTGTTGGACTGACACACTTTCCTATAAATCCCTGCCCTCCCTTCAAAGAAGTCCCATCAATTAATTGCACTCCTTTTCAACAGAATATTCTCCAAGTATTGCTGTCAAAATTTGCTGTATCTAGTATCAAAGACGAAGGGGATTTTTTTTTCTTCACATCATGAGGCATCATTGCCTTCTGAGACACAGAACCTAGTTTGCAGTTTTAGTAGCAGAATTACTTGATTGACCACATATTGCAGTATGGGCTGTGTCCATTCTTACTGCTTATTACAGCTTTAAAGTATTTTTTCCCATTTGTAACATTAGAAGCTACAAAGGCAAGGGAGTGCATTTAACTTGTTACTAGACCAGAACACCATGTATTGTTGTTATTTTAAACTGATTTTTTTTTCCCCACTGTATTATTTCCCCACCACCACTCGCTACAGCAGGTAAGCTGTCTTTGGCATACCAGCATTGTTTTGTTTGGAATATGTAAGCAGAAAAAGGCAAAGAGGAGGAAATACTTTCTACAAGTGAAGAGATGTTTCAAATTAATTTACTTCAGCCATGGTTTTGTACCTTTTCTGTATTCAGATGTCTTTACAAAGTAATTTAGGTTTGCTGTTAAGAAATAAATGCAGAAGTTTCTTCTCAAGTTCCATTAACTAGTTTCATCTACACTGCATTTCTAGTTTCTAGATGTGACACAAAAATTCAAATATCATTTAATTGAAGCATACAGACCATGTTTAGTGGTAACATCAACTCTAACAAGGAGGCCAGCTTTCTTAGTTGTTTATAGAATCTGGTGTTGTTGGGGTTTTTTTAATTCAATGCTCCATGGCATGTCTATATTAATTCAGAACATTAGTTTCTATCTTACCAGCTAATAAGGGAGTTCATCATCAACTTAGAACAGTGACAGTATCTCCAAAATGAAGGTACTACGGTGATGGGAAAATTCATCATGATTTTCTTCTACAGCTGATATTCTTCAAAAAACCTCTGCTTCTGGTTAGAACTTCCATTACAACTCTGATTCAACATCCAATATCAGTCATGTCCCTCCTCTATCAGCACCAATTTTCCATATGAACTTCTGACAAAGAACTAGAATTAGGGGATAAGTTTATTACAATTACAGATCAAACTTCTACTTTATCTGTTGAAAGGCACTGTAAACAAACCTGAACCAAAGCATCAGTCTCATATTTCTAGGTTAATCCATCTACAAAATCGGAACACTTCCAACAAAGCATTACCACATGCCACTAGTGAATGGCCTGCCAGTATGGATAGGACAGGCAGAATTGATGGGAATGGAGAGAGCAAGCACATAAACGATGAGAACACTTGAAAGGAGGCAACAGAAACATCAAATCAAAAAGTGATTGTTTAGAGGGGGAAAAAAAGAAAAAAAAGAGTTGCACAACAGTAGAATCAAGGACCAGTTTTAACCTCAGAATATACAGAGAGAGAATAACTGTACAACAAGGCTATTGCTTACTCTGTGTTTAATGAAATTGTCTTACTTTTTTTTAAAAAAAAAAAAAAAACCAACCATACAAATATAATATTCCCGGAAAAAAAAAGAAAAGGGAGATTGTGAGGATAAATATTTAAAATGGTTCTCAATGCTGAAATTTAAGACTGAATGATATCTGTGACAAGCTATTCTACTGCCAACCCAGGACAAACATTTGTACAAGGGACAACAAATCATCTCCCATTCACCTCAGAGGAGGCTGTGGAGGTACACAAAACTAGCCCTGTCAGCTAGGATCCAGGTGAGCAGGTAGATATAAAAATTTGTCAAGCTGGAGTTATTGTACAGCAGCCTTTGTGCACTTAAAAAAACCCAAAACACAAGGACAACCAACAGTGGAAGGTAGGTAGGTACACCTTCCCCCAAACTGTGGGGCACAAAGGCCAGTGACAAGTGCGTGGACATCTCACCAGCTAAAGCTCATTAGCACTAGCCTTTAAAATAATGCTAGAATCCACCACAGACTGGGACCTCTTGATCCCTGTCTCAAGTGCCATTTGCAGGCACATGCAGCCCCAGACAAGGAAAAGTGAGGACTGATAGAAAATATTTATTTAAGTTTAAATATATATATTTCATTGTATACATTTTATGTATTATTTTTTATATATACAAATAAAAGAAGAAAAATGAGGACGTTGTACTGGCAAAGCTGCCAAGTCATTCTGAAACAAAAGGAAACTTCTTTACCTTGGGTAACCTAGGTCTTACACTTTCACAGGAAAGCATATTTTTGTTCGACTGGTTTACTACAAAGTTCCGAGAGACCATGATGACAGTCTAATCTGACTTTATGTATAACAGCACAAAAGAACCTCCTCTCATGAATTCTGCAGCAAGCTTAGGACTTCCAGCTGGGTTGGAAAGGAAAACACAAGGCTGCATCCATCAAAAACCCTTCTCTTCCCCAAGGAATCTCATCTTTCTACATACGTCAGCACTGGTACGACCACTTTCACTGTCAAACAGGAAGGAACCCAAAATACCCTGAGTTCCCCCATTTGGAGAAGGTAAGCAATGTACTTCAGTACTTTCAGATCCTGGTTAAAGCATTGTTTACAGGTTTCCACACCGAAGTCAGAGTGTTTTAACTGATTTCACGAAACAGAGTAACTCCATACCTATTATACCTTTTTTCCTCTCAAAAGAGTAAGGCATATTCTAGTTAAACAGTGGTACCAACCTCACCTTGCCAGTGTATCTATCCTAACTTGAGCAGAGGTAACAAAGACCACTCCAGTTGCCTAAATCAGTTAAGTCATGTGCTACTGTGAATGCACATTTAGGGAAGAAATTATTCAGGAGTATTTAGGTCACAAATCCTTTCCATCACTGGCATCTGGTATTAGAATTGTGGGCATCTGCCATTTAATGTTTGTTCTAAAAGTAGAAACAGCTTATCCTTAATAAGTATTTAGTATACTGCATATGACTTTGCCAAGAGATTAAATTTCAGAGTTGTTTATAGAATCTGGTGTTGTTGGGTTTTTTTTTTAATTCAATGCTCCATGGCATGTCTATATTAATTCAGAACATTAGTTTCTATTTTACCAGCTAATAAGGGAGTTCATCATCAACTTAGAACAGTGACAGTACCTCCAAAATGAAGGTATTGTGGTGGTGGGGAAAACTCCAGCAGGAAAAATTTCACCATGGACAAAGCTTGGACTTCAAAAGTGTCTATTATGGGGTATTTTGCAAGACACAGCCCCATTTTTGGATACGGGGAAAGCACAGGTGGTGTTGCCAAGCAAAGTGCTTTACCATCACATCCCCACAGCCTCCCTAAGTAAAGCACAGACTAAGAAGTGACCAGCACAACTTCCACAGATGGCTCCTGGAAGAACCGCTGGAAGCTCACTCGTCAGAAGCACCATGAGAGCACAGCAGCCTCATACTTCTTTGTACAAAACAGGGAATACAGCAGAACGTTTCTCAGCCTATGAAAGAGCTGGCATTAATTTTCCCAAAGATCTTTTCACCGATATAAAAGACCAGGGGAATAAGCCAACCAAGGTTTGTCAGCATTTTAGTGCAAAGTAGAGAATGTGCCAAAAGATAAATGCGGATAATCTGTACGCAGCACTGCGGCACTCTTCAAAGCATGTTCCACGGGATGTGTAACAGGAGCAGTTCCATCAGCTGGAGGAGACTTAAACGTGCTCCACAAGCCAAAGACAATCATGAGACACTGCAAGAGAATATTACCTAATCAAATAGGTAATAAATTATTGTTTGCCTTCCCTAAGAGTATATAGATTATGAGTTTCAGAGTTCTCTAGAGACTAGGTCTGTTTCATAAGTAACTGTCCGCAGTTTTTCCTATCATCTTAGCATGTTTTGTATATAACATATTCAGAGAGTGTGTGTGGGAGGTCTGCCACTTTGAAATTCTTGACAACAGCTTAGATTTTACAAAAGAAGAAGTTCCATCCTAGCAGCCTTTTGTTGTGACTGTGGATGACCAATTATTGTGATGCTCTGACAGACTTTTTCTTGTGTCACCCAGGAATTGGTGAGGAAAGAGTTAGTAAAAGAAGCTGCTACTGGTCTTCCACTAGTTTATGCAGATGTAACTCTGTTGGCTCAAAATGAACTTAGGCTGGCTGGAGCTTCTCACTTCATTAAGCAGACAAGACCATTAGACCTACTTTGCTAGACCCCCAGATTTGCAAGGCATAGATGCTTAACCAGTCACTTCATCCACCCTGATGAATAACCAGAAACAGAAGGCTGTGAAACAGAACTGCTTTTGGATTACTTTAAGCAAAGTTAAGCAGGGAAAGAAAGAGTAATGCAAGTTCTACTAATAGCAGTCCATATTTGCAACTAATTTTATAATTCACTACTATGTGGACACACATACATACATCAGCTCTTCAATAACAACTAAAATTGGCCACTTTGTGGCTGCAGCTACTTTCACATTTTACGAAGGTGACCTGTTTCCAAGTTCTGCACCCAAGGAGTGCATACACTCCTAATAAAAAGTTGTTTCCAAGAAGGTTTAGAGTACATTGTTATTTATCAGCTGATTTAGGAGAACCCTGCTCACATACTGAGAAATTCAGACATAAGGCTTCTTTGACTGAATGGAGCTTATCTCTTTGGAATATGGCAAGATAGAGCAAGATAAAAAAAGCAGGAAAATTAAGTACAGGGAAGAAGGATAAGGAAAAAACTAAAACATTTTGGATGAAAGATGTCCCAAGACATCAGAGGTCTTACAGGAGTTCTTACAGGAGTTCCATTTCACAGGAAGGAAGGTGATTAGAAGTCAAAAATTTAGTCACTTCCCAGAAACCTACCAGTAGCTTTTACTAAAAAACCTTTTCAAGTAGCATCACAAAAATTGGAGTTGTGAGTTATCTCTGGGCCTGCAATTTAAATCATCTAATTAAAAAGCATTCTATCCTCCTCTTGCCTCCTGGAGCAATGCAGACAAGTCTGCTGAAGAACTATTTCCAAGTCTGCAAAATTACACCATCAGTCCTCCAGCCATGTACCCCCTACCTCACACAGATCTCAAAAGCTCTCCATTTCCATTAATCTTCAGCTGCTTTTGAGGAAATTGTTCAGCTCTGCCATGTTGAACAATGGCTGGATGACTGAATATGGTGTAAATCAGTTTGACAAATCACCACGAAACAGAAAAAACAAACTTTTGAAGAAACAATGTTATGAGTGAGAGAATGCTACAGAGGGAGTTGCACAACACTGAAAGAACAGAAGGGTAAATCAAAGGCTGAGGGTAGCTTCCACATGTGTAGTCTGCAACTTGAATGTAAAGGTGAAGCACAATAAAGAGAAATTTAATTTCAGAAGGACCTGGGTTTCGACCCCTTTCTGATATGCCACAAAATAGACTATTTAAGAGCCCACAAACCCAGAAAACTTAGCCATCTGCCCATATCCCC
The DNA here is from genome assembly GCF_963210335.1 of Falco punctatus. Classification (NCBI taxonomy): domain Eukaryota; kingdom Metazoa; phylum Chordata; class Aves; order Falconiformes; family Falconidae; genus Falco; species Falco punctatus. The sequence continues at coordinate 85,254,207 of NC_137584.1, forward strand.
AAAAGAGCACCCAAAAAGATTCTCATTATCATTTACTGCTTAAAAAATAAATAATAATAATCAACCTATCCAGAGATGTTTTCAGAAACAGAGGATAAAAACTTTTTATTGCCCCTCTAAATATAAAGCTCGCCTCTTCAAATCCATCTCTACCTGCAGATAGATTTTAATCATGTACCTCACAGGCTTTATGCTGGTTTTGGCTGGAATAGAGTTAATTTTCTTCACAGTAGCTACTATGGGGTTGTTTTGGATTTGTGCTGGAAACTGTGTTGATAACTCAGGATGTTTTCATTATTGCTGAGCAGTACCTACACAGAGTTGTGGTGGGTTGACCTTGGCTGGACAACAAGTGCCCACCGAGCCGCTCTATCACTCCCCTCCTCAGCAGAACAGGGGCAAGAAAATAAGATGAAAAAAACTTGTGGGTCAAGATAAAGGCAGTTTTATGAAGCAGCAGCAGAAGTCACATGCATGGAAGCAAAGCAAAACGAAAGATGTGATTCTCTACTTCCCATCAGCAGGCAATGTTCGGCCACTTCCCAGGAAGCAGGGCTTCAGTACATGTCGTGGCTGCTCCAGAAGACAAATAACAAATGCCCACCAGTTCCTCTTAGCCTTTATACCTGAACAGACATCATACAGTATGGGATATCCCATTGGTCACTTTGGGTCAGCTGCCCTGGCTATGTCCCCTCCCAAGAACACCACTGGTGGTGGGGGGGAACGGGGGAAAGGTCAGAGTGCTGACGCTATGGGAGCACTGCTCAGCAGCAGTCAAAACACTAGTGCATCATTACCACCTTTCTAGCTACCAACACAAGCACAGCACTGTGAGGGGCTCAGCCAGACCCAAAACAAGAGCCAAGGGCTTTTCTGCTCCTCATCCCACCAGCAAGCAGGCTCTGGGTGCACAAGAAGCTGGGAGGGGACACAGCTGGGACAGCTGACCCCACATGACCCCACTGATATCCCGTACCATATGATGTTGTTCTCAGCATATAAAGCTGGGGGAAGAAGAAGGAAGGGGAGGATGTTCAGAGTGATGACGCTTGTCTTCCCAAGCCACTATCAGGTATGATGGAGCCCTGCTGTCCTGGGGATGGCTGAACACCTCCCTGCTGATGGGGAGGGGTGAATGAATTCCTTATTTTTCTTTGCTTGCGTGCATGGCTTTTGCTTTACCTATTAAAGTGCTTTTATCTCAACCCACGAGTCTTCTCACTTTTACTCTTCTGATTTGCTCCCCCATCTGACTGGGGGTGGGGCACAGCAAGCAAGAAGCTGTGTGGTGCTTAGTTGCTGGCTGGGGTTAAACCACAACAATCCTTTTATAAAAATTGACAATAAAACTATCAGCAGGATAATCTTCCTGCCCTGTGTTTAAATGACTTGAGAAGTACTCTGTGTCCTTGGAATAAATTGACTCAAATACGAGAGTACAAGATGCAAGATAAGAAGAGAGATCAATAGAGTAATGTGCAGGTAAGCAGGCGAGCCAATAGATACATATCAGTGGTAAAGCAGGTAGTTAAATATAAATACAATGCAGCCCAAGATCACTATACCAACAAATTAGAATGTTATCAGCCACTAATTTAATGTCAATCAGTACACCTGCAAGAAAGTAATGAAATAAAGGTTGCCATATGTAAAGCAGCATTAATGAAAATCCCTATCCACAAAACTAGGTTCATATCCAATAAACAAAGCACAATTTTATTAAAATTCCTTTAAAAAGTCAATTTGAAAATATTGATTCAGAGTAAGATTTATATTGTCTAGTTTATAAAACACAGACAATTAACAGCTGGAATAAATTCAAAGATACTTTATTATAGTTAGGCAGTTGCATGATGGACCCTCCAGGGGAAAGCAACCAACCAACATCCCTGCCCCCAAAAAAGAAAAAAATAAAGGAAACAAAAAATAGAGGTCTGAACAGCTTTGTACTCTCTTAGAACAAAACAAAAACCTCTGCCTCTGGTGCACTCCAATTTCACCACCTCCTTGCATGCTGAGATTATTTCAGAAGGAAACTAATGAATCTCCAAATCCACCCCTTTAGCTGTTGTGACTATCAGCTTAAGCCCTGCATTCTTCAGCTGGGAAACCTTGTCCTGTGCTTTGCTCCTAAGCCTAACATTCTGCAATGCAAGAAGAGGTATAAAACCAGATCATGCTAAAAATCAGCTCAGCAGCACAGTAAATTCCATCTGCTGTTGCATCAAAGATGAATTACATACCGTTTGCCTTCACTGAACTACAGGAAGGTTCTAAAAATATGTAGTCACGTAGTCCTACCAAGGAATAGCTCTGCCTTATCGTTTTGGCATCATAAATGTTCTGCAACACTAACGTCTGCTAAGATGTAGAGACCCAGCCTTGTTAAAAAAAAAACAAAACCAAACAAAAAAAACCAAAACCAAACAAAAAAAAACCAAAACACCTTCAGATGACTTCCCAGAATACTAGAATAGTTTGGGTCAGAAGGAACCTTTAAAGATCATCTAATTTACTCTGACCTGACCAAAGTTATTCATATTTGTCCAACTTCATAGTCATGGCTATGCAGTCAAAAAATATTTTATGATTTTCTACTAACTGTACTTCAGAATACTCCCCATACATATAGTGCCAAAACATTTTCTAGGAGTTTTAGAACTTGACCACTGTATCAGGACCTTGTGCTTTTGAGCTGCCATTATTTAATTATTAAAGTTTTTTTTTATTTTATTCTGCAACTGGGATACTTTTGAATAGTAGATCTCTTTCAAGCATACACTAGCCTGTGTTTACTGTGACCAGTCACCAGAATCCCAGGAATGCTTGTTCCAGCAAGTACCTACAGGTAATAGTTACAACATCAGGCTTATGACGACCAAGAATTGAAAAGGTGATTGCAAATGGTTATACAGAGTCAGATGAGAAAGAATAGAATTTGGAAAGTGAAGACCCTCCCAAACAGAACAACAGTCAAGTTCTTTATGGCAACTGCAAATAAGAATAACAACCATTTCATGTATTTGATCCCTTAAATCTGTGTAACAAAAGCCAAAAGTTCTTTTGGTAATTTATTTCCCTGAACATGTTCCTCTCCAGCAAGATAATTTCACATAATAAAATAATATGATAATATTGCCAAATAATTTTTTTTTCATGCTGTTTGACATGCTTTAGCTTGCATATGGATGTCCATCCATTCATCCACCAGCTTAGTGCTTGTAAAAATCACATCACATCTACACTGATGAGAACCACATTTGAGCATGTATTTCAAAGGAAAATCAAGGCTCTACAGCTTAGTTTTCAATCACCTACATGGCTCCTCTAAATCAATTTTAAATTATTTTTTTTAAAAAAAAAAGATGTACTAAAGTAATAGAAACCATTTCAAAACTTTGTGTAATATTGCAACTCAATTTTAAAACTGGAATTAAAAGTACTTCAAAAGGAAAAGAAAACAAACGCACCTCCTTTGAGGAAGTACAGTTGCAGGTAGTCATGAAATAATGTATCAGATGTTCTCCTTGTCTTTGTGTGTATTACAAAAAGTCTCCTTCCTTTCAAAAAGATTCCAAAAAAGACAAAATTCAGAAACTGCAAATTCCATTTGAGGAACAGTGAATGGAAATAGATCTGGGCCATTACCACACCACTTTTAAGTTTTAAGATCTAATACTACTCTGGAGGGGGAAAAAAAAATCAATTTGTCAGGCTGCGAGATAAAAAGCATTTTCCCTTGCCTTCTTAGCGAAGCACAGACAATCAAATACTGTGTTCATCTGAACTACAAAGCCTGGTGAGCACTTCAAGATATGAAAAAATATGAATAGCCAAACCTGAAAAAGGTCCTTGTAGATTGTTATTAAAATAAAACGATAAGAGCTTTTCTTGTTTAGGGTTTCCGTTTCTATTGCCTAAAAAGTAACAAACAGAAGTCATTGATTGCAGTGGTTAAAAAGATATTTGGTTCCAGCAGAACTTCTATAAATATCACTTGCAATTGTTAGCTGATTTACTGAGTTGTAGCTTTCACAGCAATACTGCTTGATTAATATAAAAAACTATGTATATTTCTGCACCCTCACAATGGAATTGGAATTCTTGGCCTTTTTTAAAAATAGTCAGTGATGATGGACTGCACTTGGAAACACAAGAAGAATTATGTGCAAAATAAACTGCCTTTCACATACATTGCAATTCAAGAGCATCAACACCGACAGCTGAGATGCTTCAACTATTCCGGGCATCAACAACTGTGATTTGCAGGGTCTCTGATTAATACTGTAGATGTCATTAATCCAAGAGGATGTTCAAATTATGTCCAAAATCATTTTGCTTGTGCCTTTTATTTAATAAGGTCTTTCACCTGCATTCATTTAAGATGATTGCAAAGTTCAAACTGCTGCAGAGTCAGGCATCAGTTGTAAGACTTGAGTGGAAGACAGGCGTAATCATCACTTGTTTGCTAAAGGTCATGGTTTTTAATGGGGCCTCTTAGATTACACTCACTAACGGTCCCAGTCTGCCCAAGTGACTATTTTTGGACAATGGCCATGGACAGAATTTCTTCCGCAGCAGATTTGACCTGTTATATTTACCTCTGGTTTCCTGGTATGTGGTGGTCCACAGCTTGTAGACTACGTAAGATTTATAAGACAAATCTTGTGGCTGTCTCGTTACTTTAGAAAAGGCAAAAATCAGTCCTTCATATCTACAACCAGACTAATTTGACTTTTACTGTGAAAACTTTTATAAGGCAATTTTGGTAACATACCAGCAAAATTAACAGCAAGTAATTACCAAAACATTGTATCTATGTTTGTATGTTGTGTATGCAGATAGTAGATACACGGATTTTCTAATGGATCACTGTTTCTGTACAGTGAGCAATTCGATGACCCTAATACAAGGTGATAAGAACTTGCTAATAAAATATTAGATATGTTAAAGAAGTCTGAAGGCTGTTGAAGAAAAATAGGGGTCTTTAACAAGCCCCCAGAAATTCAAGCAGCAGACGATAGTGGAGACTTTTGACAGTACTGGTGCAGGATGCTACCTGGGCTGCAGAGCTAAAAATACAAATGGTATATTGCCAAATTCCTGGTAAAGGAATGCAACCTCGGGAGCTGGGTAAAACATACCATATGTAGCAAAACTCGGATAAAATAGAATTTTGGGAGCAACAAACAAAAAGCAAGAAAGATGACTGTGTTAGCAAACACAAAACAATAAATGCATGCAGATCCAAGAGCAATAAGGAAGAAATATTCAATATCAATGTAATTCTCTTTCTCTCAGGATGTAGATGTAAACCTTCATCAACCTTCTAGAAGATAACTTACCACTACTGACCCTAGGACCCTAAGGAGCCTAGAGCAGTTGAGCCTAACACCAGAGGAAGAAATAGATACTAAACAGCATGTGTATATCATTTTAATTATACTAATATTTGAAATTAGCAATAATTGGATAATTAGAGATAGTGAGGTGAGTGTGTATCTGTATGGAGTATTCTAACTGGACAAATAACAACTCTGGTTAGATTGCTAATTCTTTAATTAGACTAAGAAAAAAATCTTGGCTCTGCATATAAGGTGCATTTCTTTAGTTCACATAAACTGCATGGGCTGTTTAGTTTGGTTCCTTGCTCAGGGAACTTGGCTAAAATTTCAGTTCAATAAAATTAGTCTAATAAAAAGGTTTTTATTATATTTCCATACTGAACTGAAGCAGTGAAAATTGAACTGAAGATGCAAAAATAAACATATAAAAATTTTTTGTGGTTGCAGAAGGAAAAGCCTGGTCAGTCTTAAACTGTAATTTGCCATACGCCTCTCAGCCACAGCCAGAAACAGCACAAAACCCAACAAGCATCAGACTTAAAATCATCCGCTGTCTAGGACCGTGACTCAACCTCATTAGCAGACAGCAACATTCTAAAAAAACAATTTAAAGTGATATTGATTCTAGTGTTACGGCTCCAGAGCTGCCATTTATAATCGAAAAAACTTACAGCTGCTGAGAGGTGAAAAATATTTCTGACAACTCTGACAAATAGATTGGGCTAGTATCAGGGATTTTAGAAGTAACATGCTAAGGTTACTTGATCAAAGTTTATGAAAAGTGGAAAAGAAATTGGACACTAATCCAAAGTGAGGAAAATATTTTCCGGCATTAGCAAAGCCAACCATTCCAGAGCACACAGTTTTGTTAGTAGGAGAGGCAAATGAAGAGAGACTTCAAAAAAGAAATGCTGCAGAGTTTTAAGAGGGGACTCATGGGAGCTGCTAGTTCAGAAGTAATACTTGTCAGAAATCTGAACATATTTGAATCTCTTCAACAAAATATTACATGAAAAAAATGACCCAGCTGAGTAATAACAGTTATTAAATGCCCAAACCTGCTGATGCAGTTCTACAGAGAGAACATACTTCTAATAGCATAGTCCTTCCTCTACCTGATTCTCTCCCTTTGCTCAAAGGCAAAACATTTCAATGCATGGATGTAAAAAGTAATAATAAAGGAGAGGATCACACTGATAAAGCAAGGAACTATTTAAGCTGGGTGGGAAAACTTAGTCATAGCTAGAATACCAGCTGCAAACATGGTACACGTGCACATACACGGTTTGGGGAATTGCATCATGCTGGTGATGGCACAGGTGCGGTATCAGCCTTAGTAGGGGGGGGGGGGGGGGGGGAAACCAGAAAAAAACCCAACCAAAGAAAAAAAAATAAAACAAAAAACACAACAAAACAGCACACAACCATGACTGCTAAGCAAAAGAAACCGATCAGCCAGTTGTTTTGCAGGCCTGCTCATGTTCCACAGGAATACTGTGTATGGATCCGCAGTGGTTCATTCAGACCATCACTAGTCACACTACACTCATGCTGCCCACATGAACGCAGATTGAAAGACTGGACTTTCTGCTTCAGCACAGTGAACAACAGGATATATTGCCAAGAGGCACAATTACAATATCTCTTACAAAAATTAAAGTTTGGGGGAAATACAGTGTGGATTAATGTCCCTTTAGTTACACTCGCCGCAACACTCCAGTGTTCTGACTAGTTTTAAACTGCTGGAAAACAAAATCTCACAAATGTGGCTACCACACACCAGTTCAGTTACAGGCACCCTCTGTTCTATTAGTGGCACGAAAAATCCCCACGTTTGGATTCCATAGAATTACATATTATTTCAAACCCAGCATTTATCGGCATTACAGAAGGAAGATTAGGCTGCGGTGGTTAGAAAGCAGAAAAAGCCATCCTGTCAATAAAGGTCAGCACTTCCATTATTGTTGCTTGTTTCAGCACATGAGTTTCCCCTAGACAATTTACAGGAAATGGAAAAGAAAATAACCAAATCATTGGAAAAATTGTTACAGATGCCATCTGGTCTTCACAGATGGGCCTGTACTGTAGGTCATGCACATCTCCTTTCCCTCTGTCATCACTCACTGAAGAACTCCAAGCAGGTAAAGAAACAAAAGCAGTGACTTTAAAAAGTATACTAGCAGCACACCAAGTAGAAATTTAGCCACTGTATCTCCACTTCACACTCCGCTGGGAGTCAGGAGTCTCCAGGCTGATGAAACCTCACTCCAAAGGGATACAAAACCTGTTAGTCAGGAAGTCAAAGGCTAGATCTGTAATGAATCACAGAGGAATTGTGAAAAACAACTGGGAAAAAAAGTGTACCAGAAAAAAAAGGCAACATTCATTATTATAATCCTGCCATCGCTACACTACACACTGTTCAAAAATGTAATTAACCTTATTCTCAGTGTCTTTTCCTAATCCACCCAAATTACCTCCAAATTACAAATGGGAAACAGAGGCACAAAATTACTAATGTTTTGTCAAACAGGGCAGCAGAACTATGATTCATATCCATGTTCCCACTGCCCAATTTTCTAAATGCAGAATTTGATTTTGGATACTCTCCTTGCTCTTAAGCAAGCCACACTCTGGTAATACTAAAAAAAAATCTCCACCCATGAGGAATTTACAGTTTTTACAGCATTGCACAAATAAAGAGCTTCTGTGGTTCCAGTTTTCCTGCTCAGAGGAGTGGGGAGGGGTTGTTTACTTTTAAGATAAATGCCGTTTCATGTATTATTTAAAATAATACCTACCTCTTACTTATTTACATCCTAAGGGGTTAAGCACAAAGTGCCTGTGTGCCTTTCAGCTTGCTTGATACAAACGGATTTATTCAAACGCATTCTGCAGCACAACCTAGACTTAACCTTCCTTCTTTCACACTCAGCCTCCCTCTGCCTGATCACACTCAGGCCTGAAGGGAGGCAATCAGCAGAGATCTGACAGATGAGAAGCGATATAACAGACCACTCATCACAAATCACCCTAGCATGAGCAAAAATCACAGCTCCTGTTGCATTTCAGCATAACTTGCAATCCACCACTGCTTTCCCACTGTGTTCTAATGCAGATTATATCCTCAAGACACCATCCATTTCTTCCTTCAGGAAAAAGGTGTTATACTGGCTAATGACTATTATCTCATTTAATCCCATGTGTCAGAAGTCATTCACTGCATTAATAGCTAATGCTACAATTGATATGTCAATTACAAAAACTTATTCAGCTTGTAGAAGGGCGACTCATTCAAAAGTCATCGCTACATTTACTTTGAAGGGAAAATGGAAAATATAAACAAAACATAATGTTTCATCTAATTCATTCTACAATACAGCCTACTTCAGTGGGAAAAAGCTGGAATTCACACCTCTAGCGTGCTATCAGCAGGACACACTGTACAAGAACTTCTGTAGTACCACATGGTTCCTGTGTTGGTGAAATGCTACTTTTCAAGGAATTAACCTTAATAACCCAAGTGAGAACAGCAGTTACCCTGCACTTAGAGCCACATAAATAAAGTAAAATTTCACTTTAGTTCTACAAGGCAAATGGGAAAGAATTAAGCCTAGTTTTGGTGAAGTTTTTTTTTTTTTTTTTTTTTTACAAGGAGGAGGAGGAGGGGCGCATTTTCCCATTTTTCCCTTCAACTGCATCTACTACATGCTTCAAATGTTCAAGAAGGTGCCCGTTCCAAGGACAGGTAACAATGCAATAACACAGCACATCGAACGTTTCTAATATGGTCATGTCAACTGTGGACTACTCAGCTAAAATCCATTTACCCTGTCTTTATGGATGACATGAAAAGGTCAAAAAGGTGGGATAAGGGAGAAAAGCAAGAACGTACAGAAACATATTTCTTCTTGCTAAAGCCTGCCAAGATAACAAAAAACAAAAACTCTGACACATGGATCAAATCAGGTGAATGGTTGAATTTCTAGCAAGCTTCACTTCCATTTTGGTGACCCTGAAATTCTATTCTGAAGGTGATGCAAAGACCGTTCCATGCACCGAGGGGAAAAAATGGAAATTACCTAGTCTCAGAGCCTTTTCTGAATAGTCCCCCCCAAATCACTTCATCACCTCTTATTTTATAATTAGACTGTAAATTTTATGGACAGAAATTATCTTTTCAGTTTGCCAACAGAGCACTAAGCCCAGCGGCCTCCTTTGTGTAACACAAGTGCAGGTAACAAACACCAGCATTTAGGCTGGCTGATGAACACACCATGACAGTAGACACTTTCCACTCTGGAAACTGCAGAACAAGCATTAATGAATTAAAACCACCATTAAGAGATTTGATCAACAATTTGACCAGGGCACCAACATCAACACTTCGCATGAAAAATCCTGTTCATGAGACCAGCACTCATTCCTCCCTCCCTCTCTCTCAGCATCCCTGCGGAGTGTTTGTTCACAACCCACGGGAAAGAGCACATCCTAGTGGAACTCTGGCACCATTTCCAGAAGCATCTGCACAGCCCTGGTGGTCTCCTTCAACTCTGCCTATTTTTCCACACTCACCAGACAGAGCAATCGGTGGTACAGCTCACACGAAGACAACCATATGGCAAGTGACAGAATGAAGTGATGCTAAATATCGTTCTTTCAGTGCCTCACATGCAGCGTTTTACCCTTGAACCTATTCTCCATGTCCTTTAAGATTGCTGAGAGTGACTAAGAATAACCCCGTAAAACGGTCTACTTAAAGAAACCATTTCACAGGACCCAACGGGTAGGATTCCTGTTTGAAGGGGAAGCAAGAAGTAGAGTTCTTCAATACCATTAAAGAAAGAAAAAAGAAGGGGGAAAAAAAAAAAAAAAAAAAAGGATGGCAAGTCAAAGTCCTGTGCTAACACCCTTTCAGACAACATAAACTGACATCTCAGCATCTGCATCTTCATTTATACAACAGACATCAGTGAGCTGGAAGGAAATGTAGAAACTTTGGAGGCAATCCATGGTTACACATTAATACCTGTACACCATGTCTTATCCTCCATCATTTAAGGTGAGAGCTCCTAAATTTTGGAATACAGTAGAAAAGATTGTTAAGTCCAGTGTCCTGGAACCAAAACTTAGCCCTCCATTTCTAGACACAAAAAAAAAAAAAAAAAAAAAAAAGCAAAACCAAAACACCCATAAACCAAAAGAATTGCAGAGACAATAGTATTGGCTGTGGCCTGTCTGACCAACTACGGACCAAAGCTGCTGCTAAAAGGTTAATGGCGTGACTGCTACAGATAAATACCAACACAACTATGGAAACAGAACACAGCCACACACTTTTCTTCTGAAAGGACCTCAAAACAGGTTAAAAAAAATATAATTTTATACCTCAGTATAAAAGCAGGACTGTGTCTTTAGTAAACAGCTGGACATGAACTTCAACATCCAAAAGTAATGCTATGGAAGCAGAGGTGATGATAAACAGAAAGCCAGATCAGAGCTGGTTTTTTCCACTATAAATGAACCCAAGTGCTTCAGGTAACAGCTGGCTGTGGAACAGAACGTGCTGAAACTTTGTAAAGATTTTTCCTATAGTGAAAGTACTGCTCTCGTACTACAGGTTCTTAAGAAATAGGCACAGATAAAGCACAATATCATTTATCCCTGTTTTAACCAAGCCAAAGGCATTTGTCCTCTCTCTTGGAAACCAAACCAGTGCGTTAACTTTACTGGGAATTAGTTTGGCTTTTCTCTCATGGACACTGCTGTTCCCTCCAGACCACAGGAGCCAGAACCCAAACATTTCATTCAGGTCGTGTGATGATTCCACAGCATAATAGACATGATGTATGAAAAGGTACTAAAAACCTTTAGCTCCTAGTGACTTGAATGAGATTTGTCGTTGCTTAGTAACTCTTAGAAAAAAACAGAGACAATTGAAAGCTAGTAATACTGTGAGCAGCTGGGTAGAACTCTTGTTATTTATAATATTCTAGCTGTTTAAACCTGCATTCCTACGACTGTAGTACTTTACCATCTGATGTAATACTTTGTACAGAGTGCCTTAAATTTATCAGGGTAAAGAGCAGATCACAGAATTTCACTAAGTGACCAGACCACCTATTTTACAGATGACACAGCTAAAGTCATACAGAAATCTTAGTAAAGCCCTGTAAGACAGTGTTATTCATACACTAAGTTTTCCATTTGCTACTAAGCCATCCTGTTTTACAATTTTGAACTTGTTCTTCAGCTTACACTTACACGCCTGCAGCATCAAACATGCTGACATCAGGGATTTTGTGGTAAAGCCACGCAATGTTCTATATTTGCCTCCTCCATACAGATAAGGGTGTACAACATAAAGAGAATTCTTGTCATAAAACACCTGTCTCAAGTTTTGTGTAATTTTGAAGGTTGATTAAGCTTTGCCATTCTTCTTGTTGATATTGGCTCTATATCAAATGCAATTGTATGTGTCCTGGTGAATCTACATCTGAGGGCAGAATCTATCTCACAGAAGACAAATACCTCTTACAGCCTGTAGTTCAGAGAAGTGTAGGTGTTAAGAAGCACTAATATGTCTTTCTTTCAGAAGGCATTCAGTAAACTGCTTATTCATCCTGACGTAAGAGTAGATCAGAAAAAATGTGGTATTTCACCAGAATTCAGGGCACTTAAATAACAGCTATTCGAAATACTTCAGTGCAGTTCATGTTTACAATGTGGAAGGCAAAGCACAACACTGTAACATCATATACATGAGATACTGTCAAAAACTATTGCATATTTAAATGCCCTCTAATAACACCTTTTTTTCATGTTTACTCAGTTACGATCAGTTATGAATCAATAACCAGATTACAATAAAAGCGGGTCTGACTGGCATAATACTCTTTCCAAAATAAATTCCATGGGGGCTGTAAGTAGATATTTTTTTAAAAAGATTATTTATTTATTACTGTGGATTGCTATTTAATCAACAATGAAGAACGGTCACAAAAGCGTACAGCTACAAAGGCAACGTGCCAGGAAGGGTCCTGACCCCGCAGCCTCCCACGAAAGCAGAGCCACCCTACTGCTGCTGCTTGTCCTCCAGCAGCAGGACTCTGCAGTGCTGAGGGGGTATTTATAACTGCCAATCCATTTGTTAGGCTACTAAGTGCATATGCATGTACGTACATACATGTACGTTCACATTATACAACCATTTACGTCACCGAGAATAACTGGAACAGAAAGAAAAAAAATCCTTTGGTGTTATAGGGAGCGATTTTTGCTTTCAGCCAGATAATCCTTGTACCTCTGAATGGCATTGTGAGGAGATCGGTCCTCTGTGTGTGCTGTCACTTCCTCGGTGGCACCATCCTCCCTAGAACTTCACACCATGTTAGTCCAATAGGATTCCACACAGGTCAAAGGAAGGAGAAAACAATCACGCAACTCCAGCAGAAGTGATGCAGAAGAGTTAATACAGTTTCAACATTCCCATTTTACCCAGATTCAGTAAAAATGGTACAAGAGTGCCAGGAGAACTATAATTTCACTGTGATGGGTAAATTTCTATGTGGATGGTCCTTGGGGTCTATTCAGCTCTTGCTTAAGGTTTTTCAGAATTAAACCAGCACACCTTTGACATGAATACTACATAATAAATTCTTAGAGACTTCCCCAAAAGGATTTCTCATTTGAATGACGCTGTGGATCTAATATGTTTCAAATTTCATTTAATGGCTATCAAAGATGTCCTCAATTGAGTAGTAATAGCACAATTTTAAAAATCTTGAAAAACAGGCATCTTCATTGGAAAAAAATTAGATAAAGTATACATTACAGGGTCATCTCTACAGTTCCTGTTCATCAGCAATAAACTTCTAGCCAGAAGTACATTTGAAGGAAGAGCAGATAACAACTGTAAGAAAAAGCAAGAACGTTGTCTCTGGCTTTTGACACCCTGATCACTTACACAGACAAAGGAGCTTCTCTGAAACTCAGCCTATAAAGCTGTCTTCTCAGAGATACACAGACCATTACAAACAAATTGAGAGAGATCCACAACAGTATATGACCAAGGAAGCTTTCAAACATACATATATATATATACACACACCCCCACAGAGGAACACAAAACAGGCTCCAAATTTTAGGAGGCTGAATAGTCCAAATGCCAAGCTTCCATCCGTGTCAGTTACGATGTCTTTAGGTTATCTAGTAAAAGCTTCACTGACAGTTATGACAGTTTTACAAGATGCTCCTACACCATTCCTACAGCTCCATTTCTCGGCCAGCCTGCCTTCCTGCACTAACCCCAGGCAGTCCTCGCTCTCCAGATGTGGCCGCAGTTCCCAGCTCTGCTTCTCAGACAGTTCAGCTCCAAGGACTCGTGTCCGCTGTGGCTTCCCAGCCAATCTCATTCCCACTGTACCCGTTCCAGTTACTCTTATAACTAGCATGTACTTTAATAACTAGCTCAATCTTTTTCTCTCCAACCTTTTTTCTTTATAGCTGGTGGCAATCAAGAGCAGAAATCAAAATTCGCAACTGATCCTTTCACCACAGAAAATTGTATGTGTACTTTTCCTTCACTGCACCATCATCTCAAAGTTTCATCTGAAGATGTTTTTCTGAAGTAGCCGATCTCTTCCTACTATTACTATTACTTATCTTACCCTCAAACTTTTCTTCCCTTACTCATTTTTATGAAGTTCTTACTAACACTATTAAAATCCAGACTTTTCTTGACTTGATCACACTTGGCAAAAGGTATCCTTCTACATTTCCAGCTTCTTCCCCCTACTATTGCAATCTGTTTCCATAAAAAAAAAAAAAAAAAAAAAAAAAAAAGAGAGAGAATCCATTCTGGGTAGTATTTTGCAAGCTCAGCCCTAATGGCTCCCTCTTCTGTAGAAAACAGTTTGCTCTGTTTTACCAAAAGGAGGATTTTTTAGCTTTTCCACTGCTCTGATATTCACTGTCATGCCTCAGTTTACCCATATTTAACCCAGAGATTAATTATATGCACCTCTTTTGTAAAAGCTTTATTTGTTTAGAGATATAGCTGAAAACCAGCTATTGTTCACACTCTATATTATTATATATCTGTAGTCTCCACCTTCCCAAATGCTTTGTCAGAAAAGTTTTACAGCACGTAAAAAAACATTAAACATATTCTGCTAGTGACTTTATTCTGTTCTTTCTAGGTTTGATCTCAGATTTAGGTTTGTAAATGAACTGCACAAGCCAAATTTCTTCTTTTAGCAGCTTTTACAGACTGATTTGAAGAAGCTGGTGTAGTGCTTCCTATACAAAAAATTACAATTATGCTTCAATTGCTTTGTGATTCCTGAATTGAGAAAATAGCCACATTTTAACAAGTTGTATTTACATGCAAGTAATTTAATATGGCCTCATTATAGTTCATGTAAGCTTTACCATGAATCTGTTATTTTATGCTAGAAGTTACTATAAAAATTCCTGCAGTCCACAAAGAACATTGTAAGTCTGAAGTAAAACAAAACAAAACTCAAAAGTCCAAAACAAATTCTGACTCGATATTGAACGTCACTATCAATAGCATCATTGTTTCCATAGCTACAAATGTAGACTGCTTCAAAGGAAAGAAGCAGAGAAACTGAAAATGACAATGTACAATAAAAACAGGCACAGACAGTTTTCAAACGGCACACGTGGGATGAAGAAATTAAGTAACATGGTGGCACAGAGTTCTGCAGGGTTTGGGGATTTGACAGTAATGCCAGCGATCCCAGCGCATCCAGCTCGGAATGGTAAGCAGCAGTAAACCTCTCTCTGCAGTATCACTTGATACATTTCTACACCTAGTGGAAGGAAGAGGAGAACAGAAAAGGATGGAAAATACCAGCAGAAATCACCAAAGCAAACACATAGGGCAGGTGCCCCTCTCACAAATCTAGCCACCTGCAGACTCAAATAGATATGTTTTTAATCAGGTTTCCTTGGCATTTTCAGTGGTTCTGTATAGTTGTGAAGACAATCAAAAAACTTCACACTGCTCTTATCACAAATGATGCCAAAACATGCACGTTAGACCTAGTAATAACAATAACCATTCCAGGAGAGGACACAGCAAAGTGAATCACTGCACAGGGGGGAGATACAAAACACGAGGATGAGAGGTGCAGGGAAACATGCAGTCTCACCACACGAATGGTACTCCCCAGCATCTAGCAACCACTCGGTGCTTCAGTCTTAAGTTCCTGCTCTCTAAATATTACCTATGAATAGCTTACTTTGCTATCAACCAACTACTCTGGAACTATGACAGCCTCATAACACACACTGGATAGGGAGGTAAACTCCATTGATTCTGGAGCTGGAATTCTAAGGTCCACAAATGTGGACCTTTCACTGTCAATTCTATTATGACAAGTGTTGGAAGAAAACCAAGACCAGCATCCAAGACTTGCAACGGTAGCACTCCTCTTCTGGGAAGAAGAAACTGCATAATGTAGAGGTATACTGTAATTTCATAAAGAAAAAAAAAAACAAGCCAAAACCAAAATCAAAAAACCCCAACACTTCTCTAGTACCTGAGTACCTGAGAGCACCCTGAAATCTGCAATAAAGTAACAAACTCAGTGGTTTATACTGGGAGCAAGATGCCTCCACAGGCTGTGATGGCATACTCAGAAATGCACAGTATCAGACAAATTCTTCCCTTATGAAAGGGAGTGACAGCACTTCAAAAAATCCCACCTACCAAGTCTGTCCTTAGGCTCACTGGCTCTAAATCGTATCTGCAGTATCATTTTCTTCCAACAATCTTTTTTAAGGGAGCAGTTGCTAAAAGCCACGTGAGAACACAGTATTCTCTGCACATATACCCTATACACTGGAAGTCACCTCTGGTCCAAGCAGAGGAGAAGGAGAAGGGTTAGTAGAAGACGGTGGTCACTGTTTCCTCAAATGTTGCCACTGCACAGCTATCACAATTGTAAAATATCCTTTACAACAACATTTGCTAAGTATCGTGCTTCGGAGGTGTAGTTTCTATGAAGAACTTCGGATCACAGTAAACTAAGAAGTAGCTTGAGATTTCAAATTCAGCCCGTGCTATACAGGAGTACTGCCACATATAACCTTCAACAATTGTCACCAGAACACACCACCTCATTATCTTCATTACAGCACTGAAAGCCCCAACTGTCAGTAATTCTAATCAGCTTTGGCAAAAGCTTTTAACACTGGGGGCAGTGAGGAAGGTAGAGAATCAAAGTCTCAGTCACAAGAATATTACTATTCAGACAAGGCTAATCTTGTTGCTACAAAATAAAGCTATCATCTCCCAAATGAAGCTAGTTCAGACAGCAATACAATAACCATTAAACTTACAAATTAGAACTCCTAATCCTTGCAGCGTATGTTTGACTAAGAAAGTAAGCAAAGCACAGACCAGAAAGATAAACAGAGCTTTAGCAAGGCTAGCAATAGGTCTGAAATGGAAGTTCCTCAAAGACAATTCTTGTTCTTTTAATTATTACTGCCATGTGTGAGATTGGGGAACAAAAACCAAAACCAAAAACAAACAAACAAACAAAAAAAGGTAGGTCAGGCTCTGAAACTTAGAGAAGCTGCACAATATGGACCTTATATTACATCTTGAGATCCTTCTTTAAGACCTAGCTTGCAGCAGTAAGTTAGTTTTGCTGAAACCCCAGATTAATGTATGAGCAGCTTGTGATATTAAAATACTACGGATTCTAGTGTCTTAATTGCTGACTGGAATGGACTCCATTGGAGAGGAAGTAAAAGCAGAGGGTTTACATTTTTCATGTTTGCCTCAGGCTACTAGCAAAAAACCCCAGGACTTATTTCTAAGTTATGCCAGTACCAACGGTATGTCACATGCCATTACTTTAAAATTAGGCTGATAGCCAAAAAGAATAACGCAGCTGATGTTCTGTTAAAATAAAAAGTATTCCCCAAAGCATAAGAAACACTGACACTAGCATCTTAAAAGGCAGTGTAAAAACTATATAAGTAACTATTTATTGGCACCGCTGTCTTTTTCATTACAGATTCAAATAAGTAATTCTAAGTTTTGTATGCATTGAATATTTAATTATCCTATGCCGATTTAAAAAAAAATAAAACCACATTTCATATGTGAAAGCAAAATGCAGTTAAACCCTTCTTTGTCTGTGAACACAAGCTACTTTGTGAATAACAGGCTATCTACACTGTATTACTCCAGATCACAATTTGAGAATTCATCTTTCTTCAACCCTTCAAATAACTAATCACAAACCAAATATATTTAAGAAAAAAGAACAACCACCTTTTCTGTCAAGACTTAAAGTGCAATAGCAATTCTATAATTATTCAAACCTTAATTACTGAATTTGTCAACACCAGAAGTTCACTCTGTATAGAAATTTCTATAAAATACTCCCGATAGAACCAGGATTTAGGAAACCCAGGGCTATAACTCCAGGTAGTTTAGAACATACTTAGTTCAGATTGTGTCTAAAAGTTAGACAGACTAGGAGAATTTATAGCCAAAGCAATGGTCTTCACTCTGCACAGCCAAATTTTAGTTCTTCATTAACACAAGTAGTAAGACGTCCTGTCTATTCCTTGCAGGTACGCATATCACAAAATGTGCTATTCCATGTGTTGACGTTGTATAAACTTCTGGAAGAAGGCATTTCCACATGGGTGGATTTCAGCAAAATTATTTAAAATATAAGACTTCAAATTCTGTTTCCTTCTGAAGGCAGCCAACAGCACATGTACATTACTTGGCAGTGTCCAAGGCCAGGCTGGACGGGCTTTGAGCAACCTGGTCTAGTGGCAGGTGTCCCTGCCCGTGGCAGTGGGGCTGGAACTAGATCATCTTTAAGGTCCCTTCCAACCCAAACTATTCTAGGATTCTATGATTATTTTTTTTCGAACAACTATTAATACTTTTCAGTTTTAAAAAAAAAAAAAAAAAAAAAAAAGTCTCCTTCATGAAGCTGGCAGCTCTAGCTCTTTGTTCACTCTACAGAGTGCTTTCATTTCCAACACAATCACAGACAGAGAAGTATTGTGTTTTCAAATGTATTACAAGGAATCCTGTCATTTAGTTGTTGTTATTAAAGAATTATATTCAGGTATGATATATGCTGAAATGAAACAATTTCCACCTAACCATCCTCCTCATGTTCTAGAGACAGAATTTATAACATTTGATTACAGCAATATCATACTGCAGAAAAAGGCAGGTGACTCTTTAAAAGCTATCTATTATTTTGTTGCCTATTCCTTGATTGCTGCCAAAGGAAGGACAAGTTAGTTTTCTCTGTGTACTCTAACAGCAGTGTGCACAATCTTAAATGATCTTTTGGTCACCATGCTACAAAAATAAGTTGACACGTACAAAAATAAATATGGCAGGTAATGCTGTAGAAGGCCAGTGTTCTTTGGAAGTTTAATACTCAGTGCACCACTTGCACTCTAGTGACAACAAGGGAAGGACCACTGCTGCACTGGAAGGCACAACCTGTTATCATCCCTTTACCACCTATTCACAGAGAACTGAAAAGGTGTTTGATGCTTTGATATGCTGAGTACACCCCTGAGGTTGTGTGTCCTGTCCCCACTCCCCATTTTCAGATTTCCCCTGCATCACCAGGGTTCTTGTCACTTGCCTCAGCAGTTGCATATCAATCTGGAGGCTGCTGAGAATACTAAATTCTGGCATGAGGTCACACCAAATATAATGGGTCACAAGCCTGACCAGTTCCTCAGAGTCACTACGTGAGAAGAGAAACTGTTTTCCTGTGTTCCCCCTCCGTGTACTAAATAAGCTGAGAAAAGACTTCTTCCTCAGCATGAAGTACATGACAAATGTGGAAAGATTCTGTCTAGAAAGATCAAGAACCTATAAAGAACAATATAAGCTTTGGTATACTGCTTTTAAAATATGCGACAAATTTTCACATATAAATCCATGCATAGAATTGCATTTTGAAACACACTTGTGGTGTTGTTGGCAAGGTAATCCTGTATTTTTCTAGATGTGCATTCTTACATAGATGGATAACTAAGGTTAAGTTCCTAAATTCATTCACTTGTGTAAAAAAAGCGTGATTTTTCAAAATAGCGAATACAACCAACTAACTGAAATCAGCGACATCTTTGAAAATAGGAAGTGAAAAAAAGCAGACTTCAATTTGAGACTACTTTTTAATTTCTGGGAGAAGAACACTTACCACAGTTACAGATGATACCTCAGTTCACCTCAAAGACTAAACTGAGTATATCTCAGATGTTTTCTATTACAGTTAACTTGCAAAAGGAAAAGTCAATGCCTCTAACAAAGTAAAAATATTGATTTTTTTTTTTCACCTGATAAAAACCACCAAAAACAAATTAGAAAGCACTGTGTTCTAGGAATGAACAAGTAGTTGCATAATTACATATTCCAGTTTGTGACAGCAAAGTTATTTTTCTCTATTATTATTATCAGAATTTATTTTATTATCTTGTTTTGATAAATGGAATTAAAGCTTTATAAAAAAATAAACGTGTAAACGCATCTCAGAGTCCCCAAGCATTTACTGTCACTTAAATGAAAGCACGGTGGCTAAACAAGCCCCACTACTGGAGTACAATGTCTGGAATTTGTATATTGATGCCATTAGAATAACTACATTAGAAATTCTTCCCAGAGAGAATCTCTGGAGTGTATGTGTTTGGGTGGGTGGTTTTTTTCCTACATTGTGGTGATTGCAGATAAGTAGTATCTTTAATCAGGTTTTCCCCTCATATGAAATAAGTTAATGGTTCTGACTTTCCTGCACTCTGAAAATCTTTGCCCAGAGACAGTAATAGAAAATAGTTTATATTTAGCTTTAAAATACGTGAAATCATTTTACCAATAGATTTTACAAGTAAACACCTGAACTAAAAACATGGTCCAGTCTCTGGCACATCACCACCATCACACATCATATGTATCAATGCAGAAAGTGAATTAAATACATCAAGTACTTCAAATTGAAAGCCAACTGTTTCTGAACATGATGCAAAGTTGACATACGTCAGTATTTTACCATTTAAAACAACCGACCCAGCCATTTCTCAAAACAGGAGTCACTAGCAGTACCTGGGATACAGATCTACTTTGCACATGCCATTTAAACTGCATTAGGCAGCACAAATGTCAACAGACGCAAAACACTTCAAATGAGTGGCAGGTGACCGTGTTCTGAAATCAGACTACTCCATTCAACGCAAAGCACAGCAGCAGCATCTACTCATGAAATTGGAAAGAAACAGCAAAAATAACAGCCTCACTTGCTAGGTAAAAGAGCTCAGGACTTCACCGTTCCCTGAAGCCCCCTCTCAGTCTTTGCAAAATACCAGAGGCTTACCTTTCTGTACACCAGCATGTTTGGGGATTCATCAGCCACCCCGTTGCTGCTTTGCCCATAATTATTTCCTTGTGCCATGTCCCACAAATCTGATCCGCTTTTGACTGTAGCACTGTAAAAGGCAGAAGTGGTTTCAGTAAGACATCGCCTCTGGTCTCCCTCCTGCCCAGATGATTAATGGACCCGACTTTCTACCAGCGCCTTATCAGAATCGGTGTACGCTCTCACTCCAACAGATATTTACATGGGAGCAAAGCTGCTAATTCACCATTTACTGTCATTACTCTCTTTTGCCTGTAAATAATGAATGTAATATGTTAATCCAATTTAGACCTTAATGAATTGTCACTCCGAATTGCTCCCTGACATACCACTAACCACCATCTCAAGCAGACACCTCCTGACAGAGCTCTCCTCCCTCCCCTGTCCAGGCTGCACCAAGGGATGCTCCACACCTTCCAGACCAGTTTCAGGGGAATGGATTTTGCCGGCCGCAGCGTATTCGGCAGCACCCGCTCCTCACGGCTCGGGCCACATCGAACTTGCACAACCCTCGAACGCACAAAGAGCAAACCGGGTGCGTTTAACTTCTCGCTAATTCGCCAGCACGTGTGTGCCCCGACACATATGCCGGGGAGGGAAGCAGCTGATGGGGGGCAGGAAAGCAAGAATCGAGCTGGAAAACCTTTCCGTTCGCTTTCACCGACTTTCAGCATAATTCACCGCAAGCCACCGGCTCCGCCGCTCCCCACCCCCGCCCCCCCGCTCACACGGGAGCCGCACGAAGCAAGAGCTCGGATCATGCCGTAGCTCCAGCTTTGCACGCAGGTGTAAGAATGTGCTCCATCTACAGACCGCACCGGTGGCTGCGGGGAGCGCGGGGGGCTGAGCTCCGCTCCAGACACTTACCTCCAAAGCCCTCCCCTGCCCCCCCCGCCCCCCCCAGACCTCCCCCGCGTGGGCTTCACCGCACCTCGCCCGCAGCCCCCGCCCGGCCCCGCAGCGCCCGCCCCGCGGTGCAAATGGCCGGGAGGAGCGGGGAGCGCGGGGGGAGCCCGGCGCTTCAGCACCGCGGACAGCGGCACCGCCCGCCCGGCGGCTGCGGGGGCGCGCAGGGGCGCGCAGGGGCGGCAGCGCGGCCCCCCCGGCTCCGTTACCTCCTGCGCCAAGGTCACTGCGCGGTGGCCGCGGCTCCTCGCCGCGGAGGGCGGTCGGTGTCAGCCGGCAGCGGGCGGAGGGACGCGGTGATGGCTCATCACACAGACACACGCGCACTGCGGGCGGAGGCGCTGCCGCCTCTGAAGCTGCGGCTCTGCCCTGCTCTGCCGGAGCGGCGGCAGCTCAGCGCCCTCCCGCAATGGAGCGGCGGCAGCTCAGCGCCCTCCC